>NC_141379.1:0-4800000 GCF_017979445.1 Akebia trifoliata
CTCCCCATTTCAATAATACCCCTCCCACTTTATATATTTTGATCTTTTAGCTTCTCTTTCCCAGAATAATCATTTAACTTTATATATTATATTTCCTCTTCTACTCCCAGTCCAAAGTATACCCAGTCATTGCCTTCCCTCCTCGACCCTTAACCCAAAAGAGTTGGTTTATGGGATGGAACCAAATAAGGAAAAGACCCAGGCAAGAAACCTATAGATCCCAGATAAGGTGTTATGGGCACTTTATAGTCGAGGCAACTGGAACTACTCTCTAAGAATTGGTCTTTGAAGCTAACGCAAAGATTCAAAACTATCATTACCAGGCCCCTCATAGTGGCCATTAGTTTGCAGGATGAACCAAATAAACAAATATATCCTTATATAAAAACATCGTTATAATTTCAAAGCAGCAAAAAACCCTTCGATGCAAGAAGTGAATCTACAGGTTCATTGTTTCTGTCTCAACTCGGGGTCCCTGAAACCATAGATTAAGAAGATGTGGTCAGATAGAAGAAACATAACTTTGGAGGAAAAGTAAATCATGGATGGAGTGAAGCCTGCACCTCTGGATGCGATCAAGAATGAGAAGCCTTGGTCCAGGAGGGATTTTTACATCTCTGAGAGCACTGAAATAGATCAAGGCAATTAAAAAAATAAATCAACCAGGGTCTCTTTCTTAGATACCATATGATGAAAGGGTACATGCAAAATAATAATAAAATAAGAGGAATTTTGATACATGCCTATCCGTGAGCAAGGGTAAAGTATTGTCTGTTAGCAGGCCTTTCTTGAAGTTCTTCTCATAATTCTGAAGGCCAAGACTGGATAACATGCCTCTTGTTCTGGTGTAATAAGTGTCTTCAGTTGGTGGTTGAGAGAATTTCTGTCCTAGCTGCATGAGTCCAAGAGAGAACAAATTTCAGCATTACATGTGTAAACACAATTATAAAAGCTCAGCGGAATACTTTTTTGGTCTAACATGGAGCAGAGAAATAATGGAGCATGTGTATATGTACAACATACAAAGATATCAAAGGGCCCATGTACATCTGGCATGGATTTCTATGGTTGAGACATTTAAGAGGAGTTTGAGAAACATTTCATCTATGGACCTATACAACAAGAACACACAGGTGTGAATTCTCTAAACCAATGCCTTTCAGAGGCATAAAATGACAACACATCTGAACAAATGTATTATAATTAACTCAGGCTTTTTAACAAAAAAAAAGTTAAAAACAACGAAATATATGAAAAGTAGGAGAAAACACTTTCCCACCATAACTTAACAAAATTGATTTCTTATATCAAACAATGTGTGTTTAACAACTTAGTATATACTGTATTGCCTATGGAGAAAGGATTACACTAACTCCATTCTAGAAGTAATTTTATTTAGAGAATCACTACAAATAAAAGGGTTACACTACCTTCTGTGATATGATGTGCGTCAATATAACTGACACAAAAATCACAAAAATATCCTTGTTGCATAGCATTGGATGGTTCCTTATATTTTATCTTTCTCTCCCAATAAACTCTTCAATCCTTTTCGATGGCCACACTTTCATAACAGTTTTAATGTCAATCCGACCCTAAAGGACAATGTTAATGTTAATTGTCATTGCATATCTTCGTTTACAAGTGTCAAGTGTTTTGTATCTCAACAGTGAGGTACACATTTTTCCCATGCTGACATACCAAAAATAAGAGGAACGACCACAAGGTACCAAATCCAGTTATTGACCAACCCTTAACTGCTCTGAGTGCCCAAATGAAGTTTTTTCCATCACCTTTTTCAGCTCTCTTCCACACCTTTATACACTCAGAATGCTAATGAAATTAGCACATTACTGTGGACATAGTCACCGAAGTCTCTGACTTATTGAAAAAATCGCGATTAAATCATGACTTTTTCCTTCATTGATTTAATCACGATTTTTTTTAATAATATGTGACTTCTACGAGGTTCATTATTAAATCACAAATAATACGTAAAATAATGAGGATGCAAATAAGAATGACATTGATTAGATGTTCTTGATCTGTTAATGAATCCTAATTCAAACTCGTGATTGTGATCTTCTCTATATTTTGAATAGTATAAACCTTGACTATGTTGTGAATCTGTGGTTACTTGTTGTGGATGCATAAATGATATCAACATGGGAATTCTTGATGTATCATTCTAGTTTAATATGGAATTTGATGATATAATATGAGAACACCCGCAAATAAGAACAATTACATAGCCCTAATCTAACTTGATTTTTTCCCGATGTTTTCCAATGTTTCCTGATTTTACCGTATTTTCCTCTTGCCAACTTATTCCCGAACCCCAACTTGGTGACTATGACTGTGGATTCAGGTAAATGCTTCTCTGAACCCCATCTTTCCTTTTCTTGTTTCTTCTTGCTTTTCCTTTCTGAGGGGCTTCCTCGGCCTTCTCTTTTTGTAATTTTGTGGTTTTCCCTTTATTAATACTATTTTACACTTATAAAAAATAAAAATAAAAACTTTATTACATTGTCCACCTACGAGGTGTGGCTATGGGTTTCAGATTTGCTTGACCCCTAATCCATACCAATAGTGTAGAAATGACTGGGATAAGGCAGAGAAGATGATGGTCTTTACCATGTGTAAAGCATGTTTCTTAGTCATAATGGCTCAGAGCCATTTTCCCTCCACAAATTCTTATTTTTTTCTTTGATGGGTATTTGCCCTCCACATAAAATGAAATCATAGGTATGGCCTCTAAGCTCACCTGGAAAAGACCACCCTGGACAAGTGCAAAGAAAAGGCCCGAAGTGATCACATTGGCTGCCTGATTAGGTCCTCCCATGCCACTGACCAGTGAAAACATGGCTCCTGAACCAAAAGCTGCCACCATGCTGCAAGAATAATCTTTTTAATCAATAATGCAACTAAAACAAAATTATCAAGCATGCAAAAACACTTGTGTTTGGTGGCTATGAAGGGATCAGATCCTGGACCCTATTGTTGCAACATAAAGGACCCTCCAGTTGACCTTAACACAAGTAGGCAAAAAATGTTTACATGAGATCACTAGAACGTTTATATATTGAAACTCCAGAAGATTATCTTGAATACCTTATTCAATGAAATGGAATTTAGAATACTGGAAGAAGATGCATTAATAGAAAAAGACAGAAATTTCACAAAGCCCTCCTGTGCTCACTTTGAGGTAATCTTCCAAACCAAGCTCGACATGGCTACATGGATTTTGTTGTCCTAATTTTCATGACTTTGAATTTTGAATATGAAATATTGTACAATTCATATCTGTGATTGAGTTCGACACGCTCCCATCGTCTATATACAGGGATATGCAAGACACATACTTTTCTTGTTGATCACTAAAACAAAGATGTTCATAGTGTATATTGGTGGCAAAGCATGATTCAAACTCAGTTGTTATTGTTAACACAACACAAATATTGTGATTAAAAATTGGAAATAATCCATATGGGTGTTGTGACTGGGTAATCCTTCTGAACTTTAAAATTCAACATCGATAGTGAAGCTTTTTGTTAGGGTAAAGCACATGAAAGCAGAAAAGTGGGGAAGAAATCAGTGAAAATAAAGAACTTCCCAGTTTCCAGTATGGGTAGTGGGGGGCATACCTAGTCTGGACATCCTCTTTCCCTCTAATTCTTTTCATAACACAAGATATACCAGCATTAACACCAGTCATGACAGCAAAGTTGCGAGCCTGCACCAGCGGACCACCGCTAAGAGCCTGTAATCAAAGATAGTTCAGAAGCGAAAAAAAAATCTTCTAATAATTGAATAAATAACTAGACCACTAAAATCAGATAACATGAAATTTTAGATTAAAGAAACATAAAAGTAAATCCCAATTTAAGATTAAAATAGAAAAATTAACTTAATTTCTTCTTCATCTCCTTTCATTTAGAATTTAGATAGAGTTGGGAGTATTAGATTAGAAATGAAGAGGTACCTGGGCTTGCTTGAGGGAAGCCATGGCTTGAGGATTGAGGCCGGCGGCTTCAGGAGGAGGGGTTGGAAAGGAGGAGGAGACATCGGAGGTGAGAGTACCCATAAAGGCCCCGATGGCAGCCCCCTGCACAGCGCTTGTGGCTGTGACAACAGCAGCCTCGACAGGCATGGATTGTTTAGAAAGCCAAGAACGGAAGCCGTTCTCTAAGTCCTTGAAGCGCAATTGAAGCTGAGCTATGGGGTTGGAAGCGGGAGGAAGCAATCCCTTGGACACCTCCACCACCATTACCTCTTCCTGTCTCCTTCCCTCCATCATTTCCTTCTCTCTCTCTCTCTCTCTCTGGGCACAGCAGATGGATGGATGGATGGATGGATAGCGGCGTTCTTTTAGATAACACTAGAGCAGAGTACAGTACATAGAGAAAATTGGAAGAATTAGGGAAAGGGTTTCGATTTGGGCTCTTTCATCTTAAATTTGGTATTACCTCCTTCCTTTAAAAGAATATGCTATATGGGTTTTTTTTTTTATTTAAAGCCCAGGAGTACCCCTCCGTTTGGTGAAACTTATTTACCTAGGGCGCACGCAACATCCAACTCCCTACCACGTGTTAGGGCATTTAAGTAGCCACATTTCTGTGGCTAGTCTGATTAATATATGTTGGCTCAAGACGAAGGCTCTAACCCTTATTTTATTCGAGTGGACCAGGCCTTGTTAGCGGACTCAATTGCACTCTTAATTATACCAATTACCAAGTGTGGTTAATTTCCTTAAATAGATCCTTACCTTACAAAATCTTAAATTTACTAGGGGTAGTCTTGTAGATGAAATTTTGACGATCAAATCAATGGTCATAACTAATTTTGATCAAGTTTCAAATTGCACACCGTTGCTTTTTGTTGTGTCTTCATTTACCCTTGCTTGTGTCTCACACACATTCGTTTACATGCTCTATTGATTATGGAACTAATAAGGTAGTTGCTTATGATTGTAAGGTTGGTCATAGATGATTATTT
Organism: Akebia trifoliata; assembly: GCF_017979445.1. Classification (NCBI taxonomy): domain Eukaryota; kingdom Viridiplantae; phylum Streptophyta; class Magnoliopsida; order Ranunculales; family Lardizabalaceae; genus Akebia; species Akebia trifoliata. The sequence continues at coordinate 4,996 of NC_141379.1, forward strand.
GATAACTACCGAGTTCATAGATGATCAAGTTTCATCTAATCCTTGATGTTTGTGAATTATTAAAATAATCAATTTAGTAAATCTCTTTTTTAAAATAACCTCACTCACTCTAGATGTTTCTCACGATTGAAATGTTGAAATTGCCCTAACCATTCAAACTCATTATATTCATCCAAAAAAATTGGATTTCCAGCATCCCAATCAAGTTTCGAAGACTTCATTCCGATGAAAAAAATTTGAGAAGGATGAAGAAGTCATTTTCAAGGATTTCTTCAAACATTTTGAAGGTTTTTTCAATTATTTTACTTTCTTTTTGAATGAAAATCGATCAAGGATAGTTCTTTTGATTTGAAATCATCTACATTATATAGAGTTTTAAGTCGATATTTCCATGTATATTAGTTGAAAAAACTCAAAAAAATGAAAACGAATGGATCTTTGTTTTTTTCGACTTAAAACTTGACATAATAATTTGTGTAGATGATTTCAAATCAAAAGAACCAACCTTGATCGAGGAAGCAAAACAATTGACATTGGATTTACTATAATTCTTACATACATCTTCAAAGAGTCATGATGGGATGACATTGGATTTATTGCAATTTTTACATTTTTAACGTGGGGTGCGCACATAACCATAAGATACGAGTAAAAAGCATATACGGTTATGTATGCACCTCCACATCAAAAATATAAAAATCATAATAAATCCAATGTCACCCCAGCATTAGTGATCTTCAAAATGCTTGAAAATATTTTTTTCCTTTTCAAATCTTTTTAATTGAGTGTAGGTGGAGTGGGTTATAATTGGAATGGGCTTGGACATTGATTTTATTTCTAAGCCCAATATAGTCCGGCTCAACATTTAGATGGGTTGTCTCTGGGCCGAATTTTTAAGACTAAAAAGCATGGTCCATTGACAGCCCTAGATGTGCACTTGTTCATGGGATTTACCGAGACACTTGGTGCTATGAAGACGCTTGATAAGCAAGAGTAAAAGTAACTAGATCACATGTGACCAATTTTACTCTAATCTCTTCTACATACTGGCATAATCTAAACTTCTTTTTTATGATGTAGATCATATTGATGATGAAATTATTAAGGTTAATTTATATTATATTGTACTCTCTAATCTCAATTGTTGAACTTAAATTAGAGAAATCATAACTTTACAAATTGGGCATCGAAATTTTCCAATTACATAAATTAGTTCCTCTAGGCTAATGGAAAGATATTGGTTACTAGTGTATTTTATCCAGCTTAAATTTCACTCCTAAGACCCTACCATACTTGTTATGCAGCAAAGATTGGTATATTCACTAAATTTTCCACAAAGTTCAACAAACAATCCCAGGACAAAATTAACTAACATCCAAAACCAAAATAATCCAAACAGTGTACAAGAAGAAAAAGAAAAAATTCGTGAAGAACTTAAGGAACCCTTCCAGGTTATGAATTATAAAGTAGATGCAAAATGTACATTTAAGATGGCCCGGATTGGCAGCTAGTAAGCAATAAGCCCTATCATGGCATCCTAGGAGCTTTGCATTCACTTCGTCAGGGGACAACCCTATCGTCCTGTGTCCAATTGATATAATCAAAGTCCTCTTCAACTTGGCAAATCCCCACTTGGAACTTGAATTTGGTGTTACCAAACACTTACAGGACATAGTTTCCATTAGCATCCTCCACAAGAACGCATCTATCTTGTTGATGCATGGGACACGAAACAAGTGCTCTCTCTCTCTTACACAAGAAAATGCAAGGTCATCTTTTCCAGCAAATATTGTTATGTACTTGTTGCAGTCAATCCTAGCAGCTTAATAAGCTACAACGGACATATTTTCCTGGTATGTCTTTGTCGTCTCCCTATTACCCACCAAAAAAGAAAACAAAAGAAAGAAAATACTTCGACAAATCTTCCATAGTCATTACTATCAATGACTGGACAAATGTAAACTCTAGATTTTCATTTCAATACAAAACATAAAACAAAAAAATCAGCAATCACTCCCTCAGAAGTAATATTGGTTTTCAACAAAAATCTTAAGACAAGGCTGAAACTAGTGTAATGTTCAATCACTGGGAGTTTAAAAACGAAAAAACATAACACCAAAAGAGGGTGAAAAAAAGATTTATAAAAATCCTCATGGTCAATGGTATGAACAAAATCACTTTCATAGTGGATCCTCTAACTCATTAGATCTTTACATGTCATCAATTCATAGTCCATTGGTGGGTCTTACATTTAATGGGAAGATCACACGGCCAAAAAAAAACATAATAAGCTGAAATGAATGACAGACTCTAATAAATGAAATCCTTGAGGGATCCCAAGTGTATGAGTCAATCCTATATGCTCAATCACTCTCTTATAGAATATCAACTCCAACTAAAACCAAATTGCAACCACCACAGGCAAAGAGCATGAAGACGGTAAAAATGTATAATATTGCGTATAGTTCTACAGTAGAAGTATATGCAATACGTTACAATACATCATATGGTATCAAAAAAATTCATTCATATCCCTCAGAAATCAGAGAATTCATCAATAGACATCAGCCCACTACTTTTATTTTGAATAATGATCTTCATAGGGATGCAAGAACTAAAAAAGTAACTTCAAGAGCTTGAAAACATTTGAACTTCAAGAGAGTGCCACATTAAAGATCTTATGAATGCTTCTCTTTAGTTCAGGAATACGTTTGAACTTCAAAACCCCAAAAAATAATTAAATTTTAAAAAAAATGTCTGGATTAGGAGAGGTACCTTAAAAAGATCTTACTAATGCCTCTTCAGTTCAGGTCTCCATAAACTTTCCTCATGTAAAATCTCAGAAGAACGAAAGTTTTGTATTAATCATCCTCAGATGACATAAGTAAGACCTTTTAAAAATATTTTACAAAAGGCAAATCAAGTGCCTGAAAAATCAAAAACTATTGTAAATGGAGAATGCTTTGAACTATTTAAAGAAAAAATCTCCACATAATATCTGCTCTGCATGGTACACCTTAAAAGAACAACATTTATACTGTAAAATCATCAAAAAAGTAAACAGAAAGAAGATATGCAACATTCAACCTAGTGTTTCAATAGAAGATCTGATTCTTGAAAGAAAAAAAAAAAAAAAACCATTTTTTTATATTTAAAATTAAAAGATAAGATAAATGTGAAACTAAAGATCTATTCAAAGCCTCTTCAGTTCAGGTCTCCACAAATATTCCGCATGGGTAATCTCGGAAGAACGAAAGTTTGCTTCTAATCATCATCAGAGGCAAAAAGCATTCCAACAGTATATCAAAATTCAAAGATCAACAATCCGTAATCTATCATGCACCAAAATACCACGACTTCTCTTTATAACTTAACACAAAAGCGGAAAGCTTTTCTATTTGTCCAGAACCACAATATCCTAGTATAGGGAAAAAAAAAACCCCCAAAAACTCAATGGAGACCATAGAGACCATGAATGAGTTAACAAGAGGGCGGCTGAACATTATTTAACTAAATAATGAAAAACAAAGAATTGACTAACCCAGCAATGGAAAATGGCTTGCGGTCGCCGCTTCAAATTTTAACAAATACGTTCATTACAACCTTTTTTTATAGGCGTAAGATGCCAGTCCCAGAAACTTCAAATTTTAACAAATACGTTCACTACAACCTTTTTTTATAGGCGTAAGATGCCAGTCCCAGAAACCCTAACTCAATTCTAAGGGTTCATTTTTCTGTCAAAATACCATAAATGCCTTTCTCTAATTTTTATTTTTCTCTTTTTCGGTGATTTTTAGATTTTAAAATGGTCGACTCTTTTTTGCACACTTATATCTCTCGTTGCACCATAGTTCATCATTGTGTGATGATTTCTAACTCAACTTGACACACTAACTCAAAAACTCACTGATGTGGCGTGTGTAAGAATCACAGATTTTCCTTGAGATACACAATTGCACATCCCTATAAACATGTGCAGTTGTGTATTTAGATTTTAGAATGGTCGACTCTTTTTTGCACACACCTATATCTCTCATTGCACCACTCAGTTCATTTTTGTGTGATGATTTTCTAACTCACCTTGACACACTAACTCAAAAACTCACTGATGTGGTGTGTGTAAAATCAAAGATTTTCCTTGAGATACACAATTGCGCATCCCCATAAACATGTGCAGCTGAGTATCTTGAGAGAAAAAACCAACGGTTCTTGCACATGCCACACGTCAGTGAGTTTTTGAGTTATTATATTAGGTTGAATTAGAAAATCAGCACTCTTCATTTTTTGTCTAATTCTAATTGCGACACCCATAACTTATTGAACCCACTTCTTCTTGTTCTTATTCTTCTCTTTCTCTCACTCTTATTTCTAAGATTTCAACAAGAGTTTTAAATTTTGATTGTACATGTTTTTATTTGCTCAACACCTTCAATCGAGTCAAAGTTATTCACTGGAGAAAGTTCTATTCAGTAGGTATTTACTAAATCTATTTTGGAATATTTGATAGAAAATTTTGTTTGGTGGATACCTATTAAATTTGTTTGTTACCTACTGAATTTGCTAAACCAAACTCAATCTAAACCCATTGAAACGAAATTTGTCAAAAATCTTTGAATTATTTGATTCAAACTCGTCGTTTTTGAGATTTTAATATATTTTTCCATCTTTCTTAATGATTAAATGCACAAAAAAAAAAAAAAAAAATTGAATCTCCATTGATTCAACCTTTCATCAAACTTAAAGAGAGAGAGAGAAGATGTAGGTTTTTTGCTCGATATGTTGGGTGGGTGCAATGAGTAAACACAAAAGGGTAAAAATGTATATTTTCTCTTTTACACTTCTCACTTAAAAGTGGGTGCAATGAGCCATTTTGCCCCTCCACGACTCCACATTTTAGTGAGTATTTGAGTTACCCCATGTTTTAGATTTTTCTTCCTAAAACTTGCTATCTTCGACCAAATTTGTTATCTACTCTTCAACCACAAGTTTTGGGACTTTTCTAATCTCAACCCAGGGTCTAGGTTCTCCATTAACATGATTGCTGGGATGTGAAGAAAAACAAAGACTTCTTAAAGATCTGTTCTAATCTTCTAGAGATTAATATACTTTGTCCAAACGGTACATTTTCCTTGGCAATCCCTAACATCTCCAACGGTCATGTTGATGGAGAGCCTTAACAATTTTTTTCTTTTTTACCAGCCTCTTTTTTTTTTTTTGAAAAGTATAATGTATTGAGCAAAAGAAGGAGAACTACAAAGAATTTACCAGCCTCTTTCAATTTACAATTCTATCTAATCTTGATTTTCTATAAGGTATTAAAGAAGGTTCGAAAGGATGGATGAAAGATGTTGGCCGCCTAAATTAAAAGTAATTTACCGTAAAGATTAAGAGCATGTTAATGATTGGGTTTAGAAAGAAAAATCAAAGGTTTGCATATTTGAAAACAAAGGGGTTTAGGCTATTTTTCATTAGTCTACAACAGAAGACCAAGGTAATCAATTTGAAAACGCAGGGTATTCACCAAAATGTGAATAGGTAGCGTAGATAAGTGATTGAGTCATCCATCCACAATTTCAGAATTTCCGCTTATACTTTCAATTGTCTCTACTAGTATCATATACCCAGTTTGATCACTTGCCAAAAAAGTTTGGCAGAAGATGACTTGTTCATTTTACCCAAAAATCGACTACATTTGTTTCTATCATGCATGTCTACAAGAGCACTCTATTTCAGCTTCTTTTGGATGTTTAACCTCTACTTTGTGTGGAAGGGTGCCGACTTGGCTAAGTTGGTAGTCTTGAGGAGTGTTGATCCCATAACCTAGGTTCAAATCCCGTTGAACCCACCTTCACCTCTAGTGACCAGTAACCCTTGCTTGCATAGCCAAAAAAATCCCTCTACTTTGTGTTATATCCATTTTGTACTGTCTAATTTGTGACCGACAATTCTACATCAGACTTTTACCCAACAGTTGACTACATAGATTTCTTTGTGTGCACTCTATTCCAGCTTCGTTTGTGTGTTTATTCTCTACTTTGTGTTATTTATTTTGCACTGTCCGAGTTGTGACCATCCTCCATTCCCCGTCACAGACATGGGCGTCAAAAAAGATACCTATCTGGAAGGCTTGACAGAAACACAAATTGCAAAGGTGCTCGAGGAGCTTGTCAAAAAAAGGTTGATGCTTCTTTCATATGACCCTTTGTTTAACTGTAAAAATAGAAATGCCATGAAATCACTATAAAAATAAAATAAGCAATCAAAATATAAAATATTCACACCAGTTGCATGTTTATATTTTTTTAGGTAAGGAAATTTATTGTAGAAATGGAGAAAGAGAAAAGGAGGTCGAGAGACCTACCCACATACAAGCAAAGCATCCATGAATACTAAATTAAGAGGTACAAACTACATCTCATCTTAAAGGAAAATCGTTAAAGAAAACACCCCTAAATTTGAGTAATACCTTGATCCTATAAAACATGAGACCCATGATATTGATTGTGATCTTTTGCAGAGATTGCTCATTCTCTTGAAACATTCAGGTGTTTTTTTCACTTTCCAGATTCACCAACAAAACAGTAAAATGGATGATAGACCACTAAGATGTTGGTGAGGTATTGATTCTATTGAAGGCTATTCAGATGCTTCTTCAGGGTGAACTGACAACATCAAGCTCTTCTGGTGGATGTTGGTAGATGAGCTGAAGATACAAAATTGCATTTGTAATATTAGCATTAGGGGAAAAATTAAAATAAACCATAAGCGTTCAATTTCTGAAAAGACTACAAAATGAGTTAATAATGTATGCAGTAAGAAGATGCACAGTTCATACCTTATGACAAAAGTATCAAAAATAAAACAATATATTTAAAGTAACATTAAAAGCTTTATCATTTTGTTCATAATGGGGAGATTTTATAAAAAGGATAAAGGAGAGAACGGAAAAGGGATATGAAAGAATTAGAATAGAATATTCAAGCCATTAAGGAATTGGGACTTCAAATTCCCTTGCCAACCACAGGATAAGTGAGAACAGAACGTTCAAGGTTGAGACTAAATAACAAATTTCTATAATTATATAAGAAAATCTCCCTTCGGCCATTGCTTGGGGACTTTGGAAAGAGAGGAATAACAGGGTTTTCCATGGTAAGGAGGGTAATGAGTATACAGTGTTTACGGAAGTTCTTGGATTATTAGTTATTTGAGTGAAGCTTAAAAAGGAGTTCTTGGGTGTTTCCTTTGAGGACTTTGTCGTTAATTGGGATCGTCTGTAATTTATTTTTCTCTTAGTTCTTGTGTTGTTTCTTTTCCTTTGTTTATTCCCTTTCATCTTTTGGGGCCTCCTTTGTATTCTCTGTTTTGGTTTTAATATAATCTTATACTTATAAATAATAATAAAAAGTTACTTGGGTCTCCTTTCCTTTGACAACAATATTACCCAAACTCAATTCCTTGTGGATTTCAATCCCATCAATGAGTTCTAACATGTAAAGTTTATACAAAATCACTCTCCGAATGATTCTTAACTTCTCAAGAATAATTCACCCCTCTTGATAATTCTCAATGGATACAGGTTGCAAAATTAAGCTCTCAAGTTCCGGACACCACTCAATGTGAGTGACAAAAGATATTGAAAAGGCTAATATATCCATCATTCTTCAATTCCTAAAACTATCACTATGGATCATGCCTTGAATACATTTTAAAAAGATCATCTGATGAGCAATCATCAACTGAATTATAACGATGGTTGTAAGATCTGGTACAACTGTTTTTGAAGGTCCTTTTATAAATTTTCTCCAAAATATTTCAACCTTTCCTAGGCATTACACATATGGGGAGTAAAATTCACCTCTTTTGAAGTAAGTCTAGTGTGTGTGTCCAGGGGCTCTTTTTTGAGGGTTTTATCATTCAGGTGGGGCTGGTTTGTTAGGATGAAAGAAATACATAATTGTTCCGGTAGTTGTGCTCCTGTTGTTCTTTTTGCTGTTCTTTAGGTTGGTGGACTTGATCTCTTGCTATTTTTTTCCCCCCTTTCTTTCATGGTTAATTGAATTTACAAATTGAGGGGGGGGGGGGGGGGGGGGAAAAGAAAAGGAAAAGAAGAGACAAGAGGAAGGACTCATAGAGTTGAATGGTGAAGAAATAGATACCAACCTCAAAGGATTTGCAGAAGTTTCTAAAGATGGGGGTTTGCGTAGCAATGGGCGGTTGTTGTTGTTGTTGGAAGGTCCAGCTTCGAAATCTGCAATCTCAGGTAAGCTCCTCAACTGTGCTTCCAGAAGCGTTAGAGAGTCATCTAGTCGTAGTATTCTCCTAAAATAAATACATAGCGCAAATGAATATGGGGCATCAATGTGCAAATGAATATGGATGTCAGAAAAAAGTGGCCGTATGCAAGAACCATATATACAAGTCAAACTCTAAGCCTAAATGATGAAAGGAAATCAAGTTAGTTGGATTTTTTTGAGTACCCGTGGACGTGGGCGAGCTTTTGTTGGCAGAGAGCTGAAAAACTGTTGAGGAAACGAGTTGTGTGGACGATAAAGATGTTCACCTGAAAAAAATTAGAATCAAACACCAGATACTTGTTAGTCTTAAAGAGGAGAACATCTATTCCAGATCCAGAGTGACTTGTTAGTTACCAAATAGAGCGTCCTTTGATCCGAGACACTTAAAGCTTCTTCTTCTTCTTCTTCTTTGTGGGGGATAATCTCTGTAAAAGGAGGCGTAAGAGTTGGAGTTGGAGTTGGACGAGGGTTTCTCCAAGGCATCTTCTTCCAAGGAATTAAACCTTCATCATACAATCGGTGGAATTTGTTGTAGTTGCAGATATAATTTGAGGTTTTCCTTTTCTTCTTCACCCAAATGCCAGCTTCTTCGACCCGGGTGGTTTTGAAATACACCCCTCCGAGTTTTACTGAATATTTCAGATATCCCTCCAAATTGATAATATCATCCTTTGACCTTGGTCTGATCTAATATATTAATAAAATGACTTTGTCCTCAGTTCCACAATTCTTAGCTTGTCTTTCCAAAATCAGTCTTAACCAACCATCTTGGAATTTATTTTTATAAAAATTTTCTCCCTCTTTCAATTTTAATGTTCTATCAACTTTCAACTTCTAAACACTAAAAAAAGATAAATATTTGATTGATGGAATTTTAGATAAAGATGGGGTTGAAAAATAAATTAAAAATATTTTGAGAGATTTCAGAATTCAAGAAAAAAAGTCCAACTAATCTTATAAAGTGTTTGGAAACCTCTGGTCGAGTGTGAGAGTTGAACATTAAAAGTTCAACTTTCGAAAGTTGATCGAGAGAGTTAAGAATTACTTTGGTATTTGGTTGCTCAACCTTCACCTTTAAAAAATACAAACAAAACCCTTTGTCTACATGGCTTGTATATCGAGATCTACAACAAAAAAAAAAAAAAAAAAGATTTGTTGTCATTAAAAATGGTATCTAATCAAACTTATCTTCTTTTCTTTCTTCTTGTTCAGACAAGTATTTATCCCTTCAATGTAGTTCGATTAAGGATCGACTACAATCAACGATCATCTTCAAACACAACCAAAAATTAGGGCATTGGCCACTAATTTCATCCCCAAAGACGAATCAACACAAATCTCATTCTCAACTTACGTGACAAAGAAAGAAGGACGAGGGTTGAAAAGGAAAAAAGAGAAGAGAGCTCGGGGATGTGATGGAGGAGAAACTGAGGAACAAGAGCACATATGGGGCGGAAGAGAGAAAGAGAGAGACCTACTTGATCTCTTCTTCTAAGGGAGACACATATGAGAGTTGTGAAATTTCATCATTGGTGATGAAAGTTGAAAAATCCTTAAAAATGGGATTTTGAGAGTTGGATGATTCTCAACTGACAAATGTTTATTTATCCAAATACGGTATTTTAGTCAACTCGCACAAGTTGTGAACTCTTACACACAACTCGTGATTTTCAAATAGACCTTTACAAAGGATTTTATCTTCACTAAGGATTCTTAGCTAAACTTGTGACATCCAAAACTAAAATCATGATTTGACACTTCAGGGTTTTAGAGGAAAATTTTCTATGAATTTAAAAAGAAAATTAAAAAAAAGTTATTTTTTATCGTAAAACCCAAGTCAAATTCAAACAAAGTTGTTTAGTGATTTTTCTTTTCTTTGAATATGATTTTTTCCATAAAATCTAGAGGCTTGTGGTTTTGGATTGCCAATGTGACAATCCATTTGAGTAAAATGATCCTTAGTAAGAATTGTTAAGGAAAATGTTTCTCTTTAGGTTTATGACTAGATGTTTACCATGAGGGCATTGAGGTCGTTTTCAGCATTAGTCAAGAAGCACATCTTGTAACGTTTCCGTTTCCGTTTCCGTTTCCGTTTCTTCTTAATTCTTTGCGAAAACGTTATATTTTCTTAGTTTTGGTAGAAAGTAGAAGAAGGCGAAGGAGTCGAAGAAAGCAGCAGCAGTAGTGTCCAGCGGCCATGTCGGATTCGGAGATAGTGAAAATCAGAGAGATTGAAGGGAAAGGAAGAGCAGTGGTGACTTGTAAGTCAATAAAAGCAGGTCAGATCCTTCTGAGAGAGTCTCCCATACTCTTATACTCGGCAATCCCTTTGAGAAATGGAGTTTTCTCCAAGTATTGTTCCAATTGCTTCAGAACCCTAAACCCTATACCCACTGCAGTTACAATAGCTAACCATACATCTATTTCATGTCCTTCCTGTTCCTATCACGCTCTCTTCTGCTCTCCTAATTGTCGTTCAATCGCTCTATCTTCTTCCCACTCCCCATGGGTATGCCAAGCCCTTAACTCAATTCGATACACTCTCTCTCTCGATTCTGAATCTCGTGTCCAACTCTATTTCCTCATTGCCGCCTACAATCTCGCTCTCGTATCACCTTCACAATTCCAGCTTTTACTATCACTTCAAGGAGAAGGAGAAGGAGAAGGGGAAGGACAAGTACAACAACAAAAAACCCTAGCTCTTCATTCCTTCATTTCCCCACTCTGCTCTTCTCAGGTCTTTACTGGATTTTCTCCCAGGTTCACTGCTGCCTTGCTTGCTAAGGACAAGCACAATGCCTTCGGTTTGATGGAGCCTTTTCAACAAGATAACGGAGGAGAGACAAATGTTAGAGCCTATGCTATATACCACAAAGCTTCCTTCTTCAACCACGACTGTCTTCCCAACGCTTGCAGATTCGATTACGTGGATCACACTGATCATGGTAACAACACTGACATTATTGTCAGAGCAATTCATGACATTCCACCAGGGAGGGAGATTTCTTTGAGTTATTTTCCTGTTAATTGGAATTATGCCGATAGGCAGAAAAGGTTGTTGGAGGATTATGGTTTCACCTGTGAATGTGACCGATGTAAGGTGGAGTCTAACTGGACAGAAGATGATGATGATGATGATAACATGGAAGAGGGTGAAGATGAACATATGGGCGCTTCTGAGGATGAGAATGGTGCCCAAGGCAACAATGACAACGAGGACTTTCCTCACGCTTATTTCTTTTTGAGATATCAATGTGATCAGAATAGTTGTGTTGGTACTCTGGCTCCATTGCCACCATCAGAGGCTACACCTTCTAATGTCATGGAATGCAATGTCTGTGGGAATTTGAGGACAGAAGAAGAGATTAATGGAGATGAAGGTGAAGACGATGTCACGTTGGATGGGTGAGCCTCTGCTACCGCCTACTGCTATGGTGAGTAAGCTCGTCTTTTTCTATTCTCCTCTCTCTCTCTCACACACACACACACATGTCATCTTTGTCTTCCTTATTCATCTCTGTCATTTATCACCTTCCCATCACTTTCCACTAATGACCTTTTCTGTGCTTTTTTATGTTTTTGTTTTTAAGAAGCAGTGATTGGAACTGCTTGATGGTTATATCTGTTTGAACTAATTTATATGACTTCCCTATGTGCTCCAGTTTGCTGGGCTTTGTATATTTGAAATTGCTCTCATAACAATGGGCTAATTTCATGATTTGGTGCATTGTATGGATAGTTTTCTATTTTCCTTTCATTGGCTTGCAATAAGTTGTAAGTAGTGTTAGTGCTCTTTCTGTTTTATCTTGACACCTTATTGCTTAATCAACGGTCATCATTAGGAGAGTTGCTTTGGAGAAATATGCAAATGATTGCCTTGTGTCCTGGTTGTTGTTGTGACCCATGTTTTGGATGATGAATCATGGATAATTCGAATCCTGTTGGGGAAACTAACCCAAAAAAGGTCGAAGCCCGTTCTCTTCTTTACAACTTGAAATAAGCCAAAAGGTTATGCTTAACCAAAATTGTAGTTGAAAGCAACTCTAATTCCGTTTGCTTGTACTTTTTTTAAGTAGCACAATTTCTGGAGCAAAATGGTGAAAGTTGATTTGTCATCAGCCAATAAGCCTTATTGGAGCAAATGGGTGGCATCAGGAAGAATAAAGTTGATTGAAGGTGGTTATGACCCCTACTTGCGTCACCACTATCCCATTAGTCTCACAACCTATTACATGAAACTACCAATAATCATCCATCGGTAACCATGAGGGGTTGGCTCAATGGCAATTTCGAACCGATAAGTGGTTAATGCCCATAGGTCGTGAGTTCGATAACCAATATGAACATTAATTCCTCAGGGGCCACTCGTGAGGGTGCACCCTCACTTACCTGGTGCGTGTGATGTGTGGGCGTTGCACATGCCCCGAGACTAATCCTTGGACAAGATCATGGTCTATGGAGTGGGCAAAGCCCAGATACGGGCCTGGTCCGCTGTCTACAGGGATACCCAGTTATCAAAATAATAATAATCCATTGGCATAATTTCTTATTATAATTCTTTGTAGTTATAGGTTTTAGATGCTGCAAAATAATGTCATCTCAACATGTCTGGTTTTCCCTCTATTATTACACCATTGTTGCCTCAATACTTGTAATAGTCATCAATACTCCAACCATTTTTTTTATGACTCAAGAGGAGTATTTCTATTAACCTATTTCAATAAATTACATGGTACACGGTTCTTCTATTTTGGGAACAATATTTTGAGAGTGAGGTTCAAGGAGGATATTGACTCTGAGACTATCTGATAAAGGTTTGAAGAAGCAGGATAGACAACCCTAAGTGTATGTCCAAATTTCCTATTACTAAGGGTCCAGCGATAAGATTTTACTTGGGGTAGCTCTGCCTACAAATAGAGCCTTTTTGTAATGAAGCATCTTTGGCTGGTATTGGGTTTTGCAAATTAACTTGTCTGAAACAAAGGACATTGGATTACCCAAAAGAGCCAAAGCAAAGTAATGTATTGTGTATCCTTTGGTCTCTCTCTCTAAATGCATTTATCTTCATCTTGCAACAAGCTTGAAACTTCTTCTAGGAGATTCAATAAAGCTGCAACTTGGTCTGACAATTAATCATTCAAGTTCCTTTTGAAGTAATGATTCTAGGAATCTCCCATTCGTTTTCAAGGAACATCACCACATCAAATATCCACCGAACATCCAACTTACTCCTGTGTCTGACATTGAACTTCATGCCTTAAGTGAATTCACTAAATACCACCAATTTTTTTATTTATTTTTGATAAGTCACTAAATGTCCTAATTTAACTCCCTGCAAAGTCTATTCATTCTCTCCTCAAATCACTACTGCCGCTTTGGTGAACAACGCTTTTATTCATCACTCTCAATGGCTTAATCCCAAAGCCATTCTACTTAGGTGAATCAAACCCCTATCTCCTTGAAGCTAGCTATTGTTAATAATAGGTCGACTGAGATTATGTACAAGGTTGTGATTCATATCTTTGTAATGGTATGTTTTATCTAGGTGCATGAAATTCAACCCATCTGCCATTTCCATATGACATGTAATTATTAGGTTATATCTTTATCTTTGCAGCTGATTTACCCTTAGGTCTGATTTTTCTCCCTTTTAGTGGTTTTGTCTTCCTTTGTGCATGGTTCAGTTGGGATGCCACTGCATGAAGACTCACTGTTGTTCTCTGTGCATTCAAGATGTGTCATTGCAACCTCACATATTATTATATGTTTGTGTTTGCAGAATAGGAGAAATCACTTTTTGAACCGGTGGAAGCAGTGAACTTGTAAATTCAGATGGTAGAGACTTTTTATTTAGTGTTCTTTTCGGTTAATTTTTGTATATGAGTTCATGCTGCCTACTAGTGTTTTTAGCTCTTCTTGTCCCTTGCTTTTCCTCACCTTTTGTTTGATCCAAGTACCAACCATAATGAACAGAATGGAAATATAAGTGAATGAGTGGTGGATTATGATATGCAAAAAATGGTTGTTTGCCATGATGATGAACAAATAGCACTTAGTGTTTAGCCTATTTAAGAAATGAGTTGTGTTGGAGTAACATTGAAATGTACATCGATTCTGACATTCTGATGAGTGGTGCACACATAACTATAGATGCTTTTCACTTGTATCTCAATGAAAAGCATCTATGGTTATGTGTGCACCACCACATCTTTAACGTTCCTTCAGGATCATCCTTAAGATATATCAGTAACAATGGGTCTAGTATTCAATAGTTTCTCTTATGTTTCATTTTTGAGCTGAGCCTTCCCTAATAATGCTTAATGCCCTCCCCTGAAAATAAATTTTGGGGATACATACTCACAAGTGATTTGACTGGATTGATTGCTGCGTGTGAGTGGAAAGAAAAATTTGTAGTTGATTATTATTGGTGAGACACTGAAGGGCAATATACCCACCAACTAAATTGATCATTATCTATCCAGGATCAGGGTCAGATTATGTTCAGTGGCTGCATGCTTGGCGTTGACATTGTTAAATAAATAGTAACACAAGTAGAAAATATGGTTTCACCACCCACTTTTACGAGAGGAAGCAAGATATGATGAGGATAATAATTTGTTCAATATTGTATCTAATATAGCTGTTTTTGGGGTATATTTTGACCACCAATGCTAGAGAATTTCTCATCCAGCCTGGAATTAATATATTTTCAGTGAAATAATCGTAGGTTTTTAAATTACAATAAACACCACTGAATATAAATAAAAACATGAAATGAATATAATAATATTATTTCATGCACATAAAGGCATGATACACGTGTATAAATTAAAAATACATATAATAATTGAATTGGACCCCTCTGATACATTCTTAAAACAGCTTTCTGAAACTCATTGAATCCTTTAAACCAGAGAATTCAACTCAACATTTGGTATATGGATACTTCATTCGTTCAACTCAAAAAAGAACAAAATTGGCTAGGAGTGCAAGTTTGACATTTTGGTAGATAAAAAAACCCAGATATCTCATAACAAATGGTCCCCTAAAAACCCATTGTAACCTCGTCTCCATTTCTTTACCCCTTTCAGGTGATACAGATCAATGAAGTATCATACAGGGTGTGGAAACAATAAGTTTTGCCTTACTTGGAGTGTGACCACTGCTGATCATCATTCATGGACAAGTTTGTCCTCCAGTAGTACAAAAAAATAGTAAAATGCTTCCATATACACATATATAATCTACCTATCACCTATATCTATACATGATTAAAAATGCTCTTTTACGAATTGAATTCAGAGTGAAACGATGGCAGTTTTTTTACCTACATCATAGAAGTTACATCAGACAAGTGTGAACTCCGACCCGATCCATTGGTAACAAATGGGTTTCCAGAACCATCCACATCAATGATGGCAGTGTCACCAGGTTTGCACTCTCCGGCAAGGACCGCTTCGCTTAAGACATCTTCAATCAGAAGTGTAACTGCCCTCCTCAGGGGCCGAGCCCCATAGCTCCGGTCGTACCCCTGCTTGCATACAAGGTCCATGATCGCTTCTGACACCTCGAGACCAATTCCAAGAGACATGAGTCTTTCCTTAACCTCTTGTAACATAATATTTAGAATGTCAAGCATCTGAAACATAACAATGATGAGAAACAGATCAACCACACTTCAGAGTTTTGCTACATTACATTGAAAATAAATGAACATTTTTTTTCCTTTAACATATACATTAAACAAACACCTCCTTAAAAACATCCACTTGACTCTGGCTCAATAAAGCCTACAGCTTGGGTAACTTAGGCTTGATCTAAGTTCATAATTAAAGGTTTCGAAGTTTCAACATGCTGTTAATTAATAATTCAAGTTTCTGGTCATTCAATTCGAGTTCCTTCTGAGTTAATAACTGCAATTTTCTAGGATTTTGCAAGAAAGTCTTAATTGAATAAAATAATTTGTTTTCGCTATTACTCATATATTGTATATATATGGACGGTTCAGCAGCCCTAAAGTTTGCCAAGTTTGGTGCCAAACATTTTTCAAAATATGGGTTAGAAGCTTTGGAATAAGCTGATTTTTTGTGAGGATGATCTCTATGATGAGGAGATCATCCTCACCAAAAATCAGCCTATTCCAAAACTTCTAACCCCATCAAAAGTGATTTACAAAAATTGGACGGTCCACGATAAGAGATCATCCTCAAAAAATCAGCCTATTCCAAAACTTCTAACCCCATCAAAAGTGATTTACAAAAAATGTTTGGCACCAAACTTGGCAAACTTTATGGCTGCCAAACCGCTCCCTATATATATATATATATATATAAACTCTTTCTAATGGTACACATAACATGAACTCAAGTATTTAAAAAACGTCTCGACATATGAACTTTATGCACATGTCAGCCTACACTTAGAACCAGTGTTGAACACTGGGTGCCCATATCTTTTTTATATAGCTTTTGAGATTTAAAAAATGAGAATCCCTTAAGTATGACTCTTGAATTTCAGCTTATAGTCCAGCATAACAATAAGCCACTACCATTAAGTGGTTAAAAGAACAGTTGCTTATGAAAAACCAAGATAGAAAACAAACCTGTGCCATTTCAAGGGGACGGAAAACGACTATCTCGTCAATCCTGTTGAGTAACTCCGGGCGGAAGTACGCCTTTAGTTCTTCTATTACCAAGGCTTTCATACCAGAATAGGAACTTGACTCATCATCCTCAATCAAGAAACCAATGCTGCTGCGTTTGCCCTTTGCAATGGCAGTAGAACCCACGTTTGATGTCATGATAATCAATGTGTTCTTAAATGATACTCTCCGTCCCTACAAAAACCAATAATTATCGAAAGAGAAATGGTATAGCAACAAGAATGGTTTAAATATAAAAAACTAGCGATTTTTTCCGAGACCCTGCAGAGTTGGTCTTGTCAATTTTCTGTACCGTGTGGTAAACTGGAACAATGAGCACAAACCTGAGAATCGGTGAGGTGGCCATCTTCAAAAACCTGGAGGAGAATGTTAAATATATCTGGATGGGCCTTCTCAATTTCATCAAGTAATACCACTGTGAAAGGTCTCCTTCTAACAGCTTCCGTCAGAGTGCCTCCCTCTCCGTGGCCTACATACCCTGGAGGAGATCCTATCAGCTTGCTCACAGTATGCCGCTCCATATATTCACTCATATCCAATCTCAACATTGCCGCCTCCTATAATGATGTGACACCAAGGGGACATGGCATTAACTATAAAGCAAATATGATGTCATAGCAAGACATGATTCTTGATCTTGAAAAGCTATGTAAGAAGCAGATTCCATTTTCCAGAATAATTTACTCGGATGCTTTTTATAAACATGGCGCATTAATAAACTGTGAAATACTGTGAAAATGTGAACAGAACATTATTAATCCAGTCCTGTTGAAAAATTTCTGCCGAAATATCTTCTACAAAACATGCATTTCTGAAATCCACCACTTTTCCCTCTTTTCTAAGTTTGTGTTGGATAAGCATCCTACATAAAAGGAAATGGGTTCACCTAAAGCATGTCACTTGTATTAGTGAGACCAACATAGTCTGATTCATGGATACTGGACAGGCTAAGATTTCCCACACATTACTTGCCTTCTCCAAACTAATGTTGATGCCAGAGATAGAAAAATGAAAAAGAAAAACGATAGAGTGAAATGCACAAGAGTTTGACGGGGAATTGCAGAACTTTCAGAGAATGTCAAGGCCCATGTCTCAACAAGGGAAAAATAAGTGTATGTAAACAGATCGCTAGTATTAACTTCTAATATATACAATTGCCAATGAACACCCTCTTTGGCTAAAGTGTCAACAATACTGTAGACACCCAAATTTGACCGGGCCCTCGACGTAAGATGCCCCAAAAATCGAAAAAAATTGGGATGGGCCCCAAAGCCCAAACCTACAAAAAATCCAATACGTTTCAATTAATAAATGTCCTAGGCCACTCACGTGGCCCATGGACCCAAACACCTCATCCCCAAATTCAACCCGACCACTCCCATTAAACCCAAACCCATTATCATCACTACTCAACCCCCTATCCAATTACCCACACCCAAACCCAACCTAAGCTAAGCCCATCCTATTCTACAACCCAACCCAACCTAAGCTAAGCCCATCACATAAAGCCCAAACTACCTTATTTTATAAACCCAACCCAACCAACAATCTAAAACCTTACCCAATCCATTACTAAAGCCCAAAGCCCAATCCACTACCCAAACCCAATCTAACCCTTCATCATCACATCAAACCAATCACCAATTCAATACCCAAACCCAACCCAACCTATCAATCTCATCAAACCAATCACCAACTCACTACAAAAAATGACACATGTCATCACACCCTTCCACCTCCCTCATCTAATCAACCAACTCCATCACTTCCCTCCAAAAATCAACTCAACCCATAACCCTACCCTAACCTAACCTACTCCCCATCCTCTCATCATCAACAACCCACAACTCAACCCATACCCTATACACCCTAACCTATCCCTCATTCTTTAACCACCCACATCACAACCCATATCTATCCATCACTTTCCCTTAAAACACTCCCATAAAATCACCTCAACCCATACTTCAACCCATACCTCCCATACTCTTCTCTCTAATCATCTAACCACCATCACCAATCAACTAACCTCTCCATCTCTCCATTTGCCACATGTCATCATCCCTTCAATCTTCTCAAAATCAAACCAATCACCACTCATCTCTCCAAATCAAACACCATACTTCTTCAACCATCTCAACACTCCTTCTCCAAACAACTCCCTTACACCACCATTCCTCCCATCAACCATCACTCATCTCACCCCACCAAACACTCTACCCAAATGGATTTGGGTAAAGATCCAAACCATTTGGGTTAAAACACAACCCATTTCCATCATTACAAAAATACCCTCATTTTCATCTCAAATTTCATACCCTTTTCCTCTAAAACCCATGCCATTATCCACTATTCTAAATCCTCACCCTATTATACCCCTAAAATACCTCCCAACTTCTATAAAAACCCCTCCATTCTCTTCCTACACTAACTAATGAAAATTTGATAAAAAATCCTCAAAAACTACAACTCTCTACTCTACTCTACTCTCAACACCTCACTCTCAACTCAACTCCATCTTCTACAACTTCAAGCAAGTCCAAGTCAATTCAAGGGAAGACATACTTGAAGATCAAGATTGGGACAAGGTGGGTTCAACAAAAGGAACACCCCCTCTACATCCCCTCTTCTACTTTCCCTTTTCCCACACTTTGCACACACCACAATGATTTGAGTCCTTCAAGGGCCCCTTTCTCAATAAGGGTGCCCTCAATGGATTAAATCAATATCAAAGCCCCTCACACTTGAGGGCATACATCAAATTATTTTTCATTTATTTTCTTTTATTTTAAAAATGACCGAATCCGAGGTTACCACATTACGTGGATGGAGTAGGGTGCCTAACACCTTCCCTACTCCATAAATGGACCCCCTTACCTTTGAATCAAAGGTTGGACCATACACCTTATCTTACGAGAGTCAACAAAAAAAAAATGGCAAAATGACATGATTTTTCAAAAATACAAATCCGGGTGACCATTCACACCCCTTTACCAATTTGAATGGTGGCGACTCCAAAACACCCCAAAGTGGAGGGATGTTTTAAAATATCAAAAATCCCGTGTCCACAAATACCATTTGCTAAATTTTTTAACTGGAGTTCACAAAAGTATATGTATACGTACACACAAACGTGCATCTATGAAAAGGACTTACTGATCCAAAGTAGCATGCTGCCAAGGCTTTTGCGAGTTCAGTTTTGCCAACTCCAGTTGGGCCACAGAAGAGCATTGCTGCAATAGGTCTATCAGGGTCCTTCAGGCCAACACGGGACCTCTTCACAGCTCGAGAGATAGCAACAACAGCCTCATCTTGGCCAACAACCCGTTTCCTAAGCTGCTCATCAAGAGCCACCAGAAGCCGTCTTTCATCTGCAGTGAGCTGCTGAATTGGGATCCCTGACCAAAGTGAAGCTACTGCCGCTATTTCATCTGGTCCAACCACCGTAGGTCTGAAAAAGTATCAGCAAGAAAATGGGTTAAAAAACAAGTTCAGATGACTCAAGACATACTAACTTTTTAGTCATTATTCGGCACTGAGAAACATACTCATCATCATCTGATGCGGAAGGCATAGGGGGCTCTGAGATGAGTTTAGTGTCATCAACGATGCGAGGAGCACCATCTCCATATTTCACTTTATTTGCCAGGACCTGCACAAAGAATAGAAATGGTGGTACTGATACAATTGGCAGCAAATCTAAAAGCTAGATTATACATACATAATCTAAAAGCAATTTACCACTTCATGCATGGCATGTACAGCTCTTATTTCTTGCCAATAATCGTTTGGTGGCTTCAAGAGTATACATGTTTGCAGTTCCTTCCTCCTCTTGAATGCATCCATACGGGCTCTGCTTCCAGCCTCATCAATGAGGTCAATAGCTTTGTCAGGAAGATGCCTATCGGGAATATATCTTGATGACAGGTAGACAGCAGCATTTAAGGCTTCCAAAGTATATTTGCACTTGTGATGCGCCTCATACTTCTCACTTAAACCTAATAATATCCTAACGGCATCTGCCTATGGAAGATTTCATAAAGGCTAAGTAGCAATTGAAATAGAAATGGAGCTCAGATATAGATAAAGAAGCATCGGTTAGTTACCTGGCTTGGCTCATTAATCAAAACAGGCTGAAAACGCCGAGCTAATGCTTTATCCTTTTCAAAATGAGTCCTGTGTTCATCCATAGTTGTAGCTGCAATGCACTGCAAGGAATGGACTGTTAGTGCTTTCAGAATTAAATACGGAAGATACCATATCATCATAATCAGAGCCTTATCCCAAATATCTAGTGTCATTATATCTAAAAATGTCTTCTGTCAATTCAAGTTTCTTCATATCCACTCTCAGTGAAAAACAATATATCTTATAATATTATCAGGTTTATTACAGATATGCTGCCATGTGTATGTGCATGTATACACACACAGGGTCACAGGCATGACTATATATTTTTATACTTCAATAAAGAAATACTGGTTTAATATTATCACGTTGACATAGACATGCCGACATGTCACATTTTCCTTGGTTACTAAAATGGATATATATCAAAGTGTTATAACATGAGACCATTACCTGTAATTGACCTCGTCCAAGTGAAGGCTTCAATAAATTGGCAATGTCGAGACCTGATCCTTTGCTTCCTCTTCCCACTGTGCCAGATCCGATAAGCGTGTGGACTTCATCAATAAATAAAATGACATTACCTGCATTATTATAATATCAAGATGGTGAGAAAACACTGAAAGACATTATTCTTCTTAAAGAAAGATCAAAGAGATGTGGTTGGTGGGCTTGGACCCATAGGTCAGTTGGTTTGACACATTGCAAAGCAACTTTGAGGTCGTGGGTACAAGTCCAGCTTTCCCATCAAAAAAATATGAGAAGTGGTTGGTGACCTGCTTTTTGTATCTCACTGATCAAGGAAGTAACCCGTGCCTCTAATTCTCCTCTCTCCTTTGCGCCTGCCATCAGCAGCCCCATATCCAAGGACATTATGCGTTTTGTCTGCAGATAGATCAGAAAATCTAACCAAGTTAGTAAAACGCATCTGTCTTTAAGAAAGCAGAACTAAAAGATGGTAGTCAAAGATGAAAAACTATAAGAATTAGACAAACATAAATAACTTGTAAAGGAGGAAAAGAACACACCAAAAGAAAAACAGGAACATCGCCATCTGCAATACTAATTGCCAGCCCTTCAGCAATGGCAGTTTTCCCGACCCCCGGCTCACCAAGAAGAATTGGGTTATTCTTGGTTCTTCGACAAAGGATCTGAACAATTCTCTGAACTTCATTGACTCTACCAATTACAGGATCAATGAGTCCTTCATTAGCTCGAGCAGTAAGATCCATGCAGAATTGAGACAAAGCACTTTTCTCTAAGGGAAATAATAAAACTATTCAGTTTCAACAAGATTATTGTATCTGGAAAATATATTTAAAATACAGAGTTAACCTGAATAACTAAAATACCAAGCTATTAACCTTTTCTTTTTTCCGATGACCTTAAAACAGCAGCCTTTCCAGCAGAGAGTTTTTCCCGCGTCTCTTTGGATGAACCAGATGGTTCTCTACCATCCTTGGCAAGCTCTCCTTGAAGTCTGGAGACCGCTACAGCTGCTAAGTGATTTATGTTTGCTCCCAATCTGTAATCACATTCATTCTTCATCAGTCGCAATAACAACACTTAAGCAATGTTGGACTAGACCATATAATCCGTTATAGTAGTGATGGTCTCAACCACTATCTTCAAAATAGTGGCTGTTGTATATGCTGATATTATTTTTTTTAATTATATTTTCACATAATATTTTCCTAGATAAAGTGCACTCTATCGTTATATACTGTGATTTTTCAAACGGAAGTGATTTCAGAAAATGAAGAACTTTTTTATTTTTATGACTCACATCTAATTTAATAACGAACAGTTCAAGTTTTATTTCTAAAACAATGTATGTACTGTGAGCAAACAGTCATTGTAAGGCTGTTACACCATCATTCAACCCTTTCATCAGGTGTTTCAGTAGTATAAAGACAATTATTTGGGAAAATTATAAAAAATGAGTAAAAGAAAGTAATTATGAGTTACTATTGTCCTTTTTTAATACAGTGAGATTTATAATGGTCATTACCATTATGTTATAGAAACACCAGCCTGCGATTTAAGGCATTATCGTGCTCCCTTTTAAACCTTGACCTTTCCATGATTTAAAATCTCATCTCAAGGCATTGTCTTGGTCAGGGGAAAAAATGAGACCATCTCGACTAATACTTATGAGATAAACCGAGACAATCTGAGATGAACTTGATACAGACCGTGACAAAAGTAGTGACCCACATTTATTTGCAAATGACATACTATTAGACAACAACACTAGAAAGGGAGAGAATGCAAGATCAAAATTCAGAGGGGAATCTTAGAAAATAATGATATTAGATAAGTAAAACTAGGGCATAAGATGTGCAGTATAAGTTTAACATAAGCACTCAAGGGGATGGGATAAAGACTGATAGGTAGGCATTACCCCAAAGATATTTGAATGAATAGAGGATGCAATGTGCATCATCTACAAAAACATTTATAACCCACTCAACCATCTATTACTTGGTCAATTTGGGACTAAAATTTGGCTTAAGAACGAGCATAAAAAATAAAAAAAAAACGAAGAAATAGCAACATAGTCAAACTGTTGTCCATTGGGAAATTTCCGTGAGGTCGGGGCATGCATATGTAGGGACTAGTCCCATTCCAAAAGGAATGTGGGATACCCCTGCCTTATTATAAATAAGTCAATCTGTGCGCCTGTTGCCTATTCAAAATACGAGCTTTTTTCCCCTATCTCTTGCAATCCCTCCTCTGTCAACTGGATAGTCTCTCAATCGCAAGCACATCATCTAAGTCAGAAGCAACATCCCCATAGGTGAGTTACATCAAAACTACCCCTCGACTAATCTATAGCAAGACCGCAGTCAAGGTGGAGCTCACGCCTTATTAATTAAGCCTTGAAAAAGAAATTCACTTCTTCGGTGTCCCATAAGCCATCAAAATTGTGTCCCAACATGTCCATATGATCACATAAAACCCAGTAATAACAGAAAATTATATAACTTAATAACAAAATGAGGATTACAATTTTACATGTTTCCATTTTAATATGATAAAATTATCAGAAATAAAGGAATAGAATTATTGGAAACATATTTTTCAAATAAAATTGCAGTAAGTAAAGTAATCATAATAAACTCAAAAAGTGAGTAATATTTTTTAAAACCTCTTGAGGACCCGACCAGCGCTTCCATCATCAACGGTGAAGAGTCCAATGGAAATATGCTCAGGAGCAATGAAATTATAACCCATATTCCTGGAATACTCCACAGCAGCTTCGAACACACGTTTGGTGCTAATTGAAAAGGGGATATCTGTGGAGGATGATGGTTGAGGTACAGAATCGTCGTTGGCGGGCTTTGAAGAAGGCTTATCATCTTCGTCGTTCCAGATGGTCCGAACAGCCTCGCGAGCCTGCTCGATTGTGATTCCAGATCCAAGAAATCCAGAGGAGGCTCTGTCCTCAGCTATGAGTCCCAATAACAGGTGTTGGGTAAAGACCATGTCTTTCCCCAAAGCCTTGGCTTCTCTTTGAGAGAAAACCACAGCTTTAATTGCACGCTCGGTGAAGCGTTCGAAGACAGCTGAGATCGGTGGTGATCTCCTCCGGCTTCGACCTTTATTTATTCGAGTAGTGGGTAGATAAGGAGAATTGAAGAGAGAAGGGTTTGTCTGTGAAATTGAAACGCCGAAAGTAGTGGAACAAGAAAAAGGGCTATTGCGAATTGGATTAAGAAATTTATGGCAATCAACGAGGGAGGATATCTTGAATTTAGATGAATAAAGGTGATTCTGAAGGGAAATGGATGATTTGAATCGATGGTGATGATTTAAAACAGGAGAAAAATCAACAGAGTAGACTGCTGATAAAGGGGAAGAAGAAGAAGAAGAAGATACTTCCATTATTCTTATTTATGAACACAAACAGTAACAGTAACAGTAGCAGCAGCAGAAATTAGATTACAAAGGATGATGAACAACAACAAAAAAAAGGGAGAAGGGAGAAGGGTGAAGGGTGGGTCGTCTCTCTCTCTCTCTCTCTCTCTCTCTCTCTGTGTATTGTCTTAGTTTTAAAAAAGGAAAGAGAAAAAAAAAGACACGTAGTTTCCGTGTAAAGTCGTTTTTCACATTTTCCACAAGTAAAAGCGAGAAGGAAAGAATGGAGAGGAGACCCCCAAAGCACAAAGTCCGAAGTCCAAAGGAAGGAATAGTATACGAGGACGACACGTCAAACCACCCGGCAAGTCCAACTTTGATGCAAATTCTCTTCGCAATCACATAAAACAAAAAATACCAAGCGTATAGATATCGCCATGTCATCACAATCACAAATTTGTTAAACTTGATGGACAATAATTAACTTATTGGATACTTTTTATGGGCTGTCCAATCCTATCAAGTATGAACTATGAGTAAATCTTTTGATGAACTTATACATCAAAATTCAACTTTATTAAAAAAATTCTTTTTTTATTTTTTATCAAAAGTAATTGATTCTGTTACATCGAGATAAAAGGCTAGATTTCAGATCCCAATTCTAAACTCGATTGTATCAAGTTGGAATAAGTCCTCTTCCTCCTATCAAAAACAAAAGAATTCGGTCTGGGATCATCCTAACAAGACAAGAGCGCCACCCAATCACACCGACCACTCAAATTCACAAATATTCTCTCTACTCAAGGGAAAATGATTTAAAAAATAAATAAAAACTAGTCAAACTCAGATTTAATGACCATAACGTAACGAGGGGACTGACAAGTAACAACATGCACAATGATAAACGATCACAGAGGGGGAGGATCAACTGTGTAAGCAACCACCTCCTATTATAAATGGTAATACCATAGAGTGCAAATACATGAAACCTTTCTATATCTCAACTTGTTACTTTGCCAAATTATAAATTGATTTAATTGTTGATATGAATCACATCTTCCCAGATTATTAGATCTCACTGCTTTTCACAATCAATCCAGAGGAGTGACGATTTTGCACCCACGTTAATATATATATATAATGAGTTAGACACACCAAAGTTTACATGGGCTAAAAGTTTTATCTCTACGGTGAGGAGGTCATCCTCACTAAAAGGCAATTCATTCCGAAACTTCTAACCCTATTAAAACTGGCTTATAAATTGATGGTTCGTGATTTTTCAACTTATAAACTAAGGTTAAAAGTTTCATAATTTGATGATTTTTCTTTTGTGAGAATGATCTCCTCGCCATGGAAATCATCCCCACCCAAAATTAACTCATTTTGAAACTTCTAACCTTAGTTTACAATTTGAAAGTATCGTGGATCATCCGATTTTTGTAAACCACTTTTAATGGGGATAGAAGTTTCGGAATATGTTGATTTTTGGTGAGGATGATTTCCTCATCATATAGATCATCCTCACAAAAAATCAACTCATTCCAAAACTTCTAATTCATACATTGAAAAAAATGTTTGACACAATGTTTGGCTCTCTTTAAGACTTTCGTCTATATATATTCTTTTGTTTATTATTGTTTAACAAGCCATAATTTGCATGTCATTAATTGGACTTTTCTAACCTCAACCCACGATTGTGACTCATCATAAAAAGTACATGGTTAGGATAAGAGAAAAAACATATAATTTTCAAAAGATTGGTATTGATCTTTTAGAGATTAGTACACATTTTCCTACGGATATACTTTTCTTGAAAATCCCTAGCATCCCAACCATTAGTTTGATGGAAAGCCTCAACCATGGGTTGAGGCTAACTAGCACTAGTTTGGATAATTTATACAAGACACTTTCAAGAAGAGAACATCAAACGTTTTCTGTTCACAAAAATGACAATTGGATGCTCCAATGAAGTGGCAGGCCTTTGTACCCTACACATAATTATTTATGTTAGGATATCTCATCAAACTTATTTTTAATTTCCTCACATTTCATTTCTTCCCTTTCTATTTTAAGGCTTTTGTGCAACTTTCGACATTTTAATGTTAAAGATACGGCTGAGATGGAAGGGAAAAAAAGGTTTCTAAGGATCAATTAGGAGTCCCCTTAGATGATCAATGTCCAATCACACCGACCAATATAATTTTCCTTTATTTTATGAGTATTTTATTAAGTAAACCCTCTTTTTTATGATGAGGTTCCGGACCCGTTGGTCCAACTAAGAAGACAAGACAACTAGTCTCTTAAAGCACCATATCTCACTCAAATCCCTTTAGTAGATGCAATGCCACACATATCAGGTAAGTAGCGATAAATCTTTGTGGGTGGTTAACAAGAGAATTTGAACTCAAGACCTAACCCTTTTTGGAGGGATGCCTTGGCCATTGCACACAAAACTCATTGATTTCTCAGCAAACCTCAAATTCAAGTATTATTCATGTATACTCCCCTAAAGTTAAAACTTAAAACAACTCCCACCAAATCTGCTTTTCCAAGTTACAATGTTTTCCGCACAAAAGAATTTATTTTAAAATGACAAGATTGCCGAAGAGTGATCATAAAGTATAGAAAGAAACTTATATTGTCAATGATTAGGCACAAAATATACAAACTTACATTCTTGGATTTGGGATTGAGTAATCTTCAAATTAAAGAGTAAGTGCTTGTGTACTTGAGAATTTAGTTAAAGTTCTTTTGATGTTATGGTCTAGTCAGTTCTCTTATTGAGTTAATTCATATGTCGAGGTTCCAAGTGTTACATTTAGATTAAGTGTAATTTATTTCCCCTGCAAATTGGGTATTTTTAACTTTTAAATTAAGTAACATTTTAATGGTATTGAAGTTTGTATATCTAATATCATTGAATATTGTAAGTATCCTTCAGTAATTTGTGAATTTATTGGAAGCTGAAAAAGTAATATTTGAACTTTGAAGAGAAATTTTCTAACTTAAAAGGAGAAAGTGCAAATAGGACATGGGTTTGGGGCAAATCTAGTAAAAGATTCTTAATTTTATTTTTCAATTTTTATAATCAAACAAATAGAATCAAATTTTCTATGATTCCCATTTTTTCCCTATAATTTTTTCAAGGAATTCGAAAATCATGGATTTTGATTTTTCAATCAAATAGAGCCTTTTAATGTTTTCTCATACTTTCTACAAAAGAGAACTATCTTTCCATGAGAAATCCCCTTTTATTATGGACCATAACCTTTATACTAAGTTAATAAAAGACATACCAAAATACTCCCCCTTATGTGAAAAACCTATCAACCTCTGAAATGGAGAATGTGATTTTATATCACCAAACCCAATAATAAGCATTTTCCCTCCATATTTTAATTATTAAAATAATTAAGGTGTTTTACTAGTTTGACCAGAAATGGCAAACCTGCAGCATAAAATAAGGTCCAAATCGTTGGAGAGTCCTGGAAATTTCGTGTGAATCCCGAGGATCATTGGTGGTTTGGACCTTTATCTATAAATGCTATAGCAGCACTTGTCATTTTCCCTGTGTCTTATGATTGAGATCCTATTTCTCACTATTGTCAAAATGTTTTTTTTTTTTTTCCTTCCAAATAATAGAGTCCGAAATTTTGAAGAAACTCTCTTTCGTTGTAAGACAAGTGGCGTTTTGAATTTATTACACATCCTACATTTCACTAAAATTTGGACTAACTCCTTGAAAATTCGAGTGATTGTTTGCTCCAACACCATTTTAACATGTGACAGTGATGACATAAACGATAATAAGAGAATTGTTCTCTCTCTCACCCATAGTAAAAAATCGAAATTTCCTAATAAGATCATTTTGTCATATTCAAAAATATGATCCAATATAAAAATGTTGTAGAGAATGAAATTCTATGAATTTAAAAAAATATATATAAATTATTTATTATCGTTATATTTTAATTTTAAATTTTAGTGCTCGGTGACCGTTTATTTTCAAAACTATTAATCAAGTTTGAAAAAATTTCCTTTTTTTTTACCGTGAAGTTTTTCATGAAATCTAGACGGTTATGGTGTTCAAGAGAGAGAAATTTCCTTCTTATCACTTACATCATAAGTACCACATGCCAAAACGGTGTTGGTTTGTAAGCAAATTTTCAATGGAGAGGGTTTCTTCAATATTTTGAAGCAACAAGCATGCTTGAAAGTTTTTTCGCCTATAATAGGGGAAGAGTCTTATCCCCTGTTTTAGTGAGAGCGTAAGCATGGTTTAAAATTCCATTTCGTCTTTGAGCATGCTTCAAAACAACACCGAAATATTACAAATCATTCCCGAAACATTTGAAACACTAACAATTATTAAAAATCAAAGTCTTTCCCAGGAAATTGTGGTCAAGGGTTATGTCACCAATTTTAAAACACAGGGGTATACCAAATATTTATCAAAAAATGAGGGATTGAGTCTAAATGATCGAGTCTTCCACATGAGACCATGGTCAAGAGCATCTGATGCTTTTGAAAAGTAACGGAGACGAAGACACATCTGCAGTTTCATTTCAGATTGTTGAAGAGAAGAAGGGTAGAGAATAACAGATCTGCCACCCAGGCACCCCCTCATCCCTCTCTCTCTCTCTCTCTCTCTCACACAAATTGCAGATCGCTCTTTCTCCCTCAGTTCTCTCTAACTCTCTCTTTCTTCCACCAAACCTTGTTGTAGATCTGCAAAGGAGGAAAAATCATATAGATAATGACCGAAACTTTGAAATTTTCGATTTCAAGATGATTTTATCTCAGTAAACTGAAAAATCAAAATGTTTTGTACGAAACATTACAAAACAAAATAGATCGATAAACCATGAGTTTGAGATGGTGGCTAGCAAGATTCTGTGGATAGCTGTTATTGGCACCCCAACTTTTACTTATTACAATCCAATTTTTTAAATTATTTATCACACCCCAATTAAAGATTAAAACACACACTCTTCGAACATTACAAAGGTTTGGCCCAACTTATAATCTCAACATTACAAAACATTATAACACCCGTTCAAACAATTACAATGGTTGTTTACAATTATGTTAGGCTCATATAAAACCTAAATCCAAGAAAAAGAATTCTAAAAGAAAAAAAAAAAAAGGAAAACTTCTATTGGCACCTCAAATTTTTTTTTTTTCAATCATTCATTTATTTTCTTTATTTTTAATTAAGTTGTAATAAGTAAAAGTTGGGGTGGCAGGAGACAGAAAAATCTCAACAAGATTTTTGAGATAGCCCAATAGGTAAGTCTGGTCTAGGCCTTATTTGGGCCCAATTCAAAATTCTCAACTTCTAGTAAATTCATTGACCTGCCCACTTGGCATGTGGACCTAAGATCAAGGCCCAAGTTTCCAATTATTTTGCTGATCAAAGTTATTATTCTTTATGGTCATAACTTTTTGAGGTTTGAATATGTCAAAATATATACATATTTATGGTGACTCCTTTGTTGTCAATTCAAAGTCAAGCTTGAATTGAAGTTGTTACGACTTTCCCAAAATGATCTTGTGGCTTACTCAGTCTCCTGGGCTCCCTGATCCCATCAGTTTTGAATGACTTTTATATTCTAATAATTTGAAGATTTCTTAGCATAGAATTAAAGTTTCATTCTATCGCAATCACAAATAAATAAGCTTCCCTCTACCACCTTTCAAATAGACTTGATAGATAACAATCATTCAAAATAGAGAACCGAGTTGAAGAAATGCGAGTTTTTACCCAATTATTCAATAATCAAGACTTCTGGGACAATTAAACTTTATAGTAATATTGAGAAGTACTTTCCCGTCTCACACTGTTCCATCTTGAAGCAAAAAGGGGCACCGTTGTATTGTGGATCATGGGAATCATACCAGGCACTTTCTTTTGGAAAAAGAGTAATAAGAGTAAAGCTCACATTATTATTCAATTATGAAACCATTTTGATCTTTAAAGAAAACAAATCCTCGTCAGTGAGTTTTTCATTGTGTCGATCATAAATAAAGATTATATTGTTCAAGAAGGAATCATTTCTGTCTGATTTAAACTTTTTGAGTTTTCAAGTTAGCATATACATACGGTCCCCATCCTCCGCAATCTACACATTCCATTATTCCTCCACTATCTTCAAAATGTCGGGATGACACATCTAGAAATAAAAAAGTTAATTTAAATGACTTCCACAATTTCCGTCTGAAGCTTTTTATATGCTTTCTGACATGACAGTGCATAGAACCATAGGTCTTTTTCTTCAAGATAGACAAGGAAAAACATTTATCGTTCTATTCGCATGCCACATCAGAGACCATTCAAGAATATATATATATATATATATTCTTTTTTTTTTATTATTGCAAATCCTACATGAATAATACTATAAAGGATTTCTTCTAGCCTCAACCCATCAACATGACCATTACGGGCGGAGCCAGGATTTTCGT
This sequence comes from Akebia trifoliata, assembly GCF_017979445.1. Classification (NCBI taxonomy): domain Eukaryota; kingdom Viridiplantae; phylum Streptophyta; class Magnoliopsida; order Ranunculales; family Lardizabalaceae; genus Akebia; species Akebia trifoliata. The sequence goes on from NC_141379.1 coordinate 36,406, forward strand.
CTAGGGGTGGTAAAACTATGGTTGATTAGTAAGATCTAAGAGATTGAAGAAAAAATTCATGGGTTTTTAGTTAGACAAAGGAAAGGGCAATTAGGTCACTTCTCATTAGTTTATGAAAACCTAAGTCAAGAGGTAATGTCATAAATAAAAATAAATAAATAAGGCTATGGTGACCTTGGTCTTCTCTAATAAATTAATGCAAAATGACCTAACCTTCAATCTAAAATAAAAAAAATCCTTGGATTTTTTTTTTTTAGAATCAATTATCTTCAGGATCTTAGATAAATAAATAAAAAATTATCCAAGATTTGAACATTAAGAATAATATACTTTAACCTTTAATTTTAAAGAACAAGATAGAATTTTTGATATAGAAAATGATATTTTGTTTAAAGAAAATTCTAGAATTTTCTACAAATAATCAAGACTAAGGTCAAAATGATGGATTGAAGATGATGCTAAATAAAATAAAAATAATTTTCTATAAAAATTGAAGAGTATGAAGATGACTGACTCCCTCGCTTCAGTTTGAAATATAAAAAAATCCTTGAATTTTTATTTTTTATCCTATACTTGAACCTTCAATTTTAAAGAACAAGATAGGAATTTTGAAGTAGAACACATTGCAAATCAACTTTTAGGTCATGGGTTCAAGTCTAACTTACCTATAATAAAAATAAAAAAAAAATTTAAATTTAAAAAAAGAAAAGATTTTTGAAATAGAAGATTATACTTTTTGAAAGAAAATTCTAAATTTTTCTATAGAGGAAGAAGATGAAGTTCAAAATGAAAAATTGAAGATAAGGCTAAATGGATTAAAATAATTTTCTATAAATGTTGAAGAGTTAGAAGATTATTGAGCCTACATTGTAAATACATGAATTGTATTCACGTGAAAATATTTGCCAAACCTAACAAAGTAAAAAAAAAAAAAAGGCCTCTTCCATGTTGGTTTTATTTTTTATTTTTTTTGAGGGTGTGGGGGTAAAATCACATATAAAAATGAAGGTGCCACCCACATTAGGTTTCTATAAATGGAGAGAAGATTGTATATTATTATGAGACAAATATATTGATGGGGATGCATGTCGACTGTAGCCATATATGCATACGCTAAGCGGTAATGTTTCGTTTGTTCCTATGTTAAAGTGGGTTTAAAGTGGAATAAATTACTCCATTATTTTACTTAATGACAGTACGGATCCCCATGGTCACTATCCATTTCTTGGGACGAGTACAAAACCACTGGTACAAGTTGGGAATGTGAGATCACCACCCCCCACTCACTCACCTAGTGTTAATGTGTGTTGAGTGGACATGGCAATTGTCGGTCACCAAAACCTTACTTATATATCATTCTAATTTATGATGTTTAACTAACAAATTAGGTCAAATACTGTGTCTCATCATGCCAACGAAACACTACAAATTAAAATGTTCTTGTTCTGTCCACACATACGAAATGGAGAGAGCCTGCATTTCACTTGTGCCAAAATAATTCCTGTCTCGGGTCTTAGAATCTGACTAAATTATTAAGGCGCTCACACTTACTCATAGTGTATATGTTTCGAACAGGGTATATTAATTAATGGGTTTTCTTAACATGCGTGCATGATTTTAAAGTTCGTTTTGACGTATCGTCCTGTCCATGAATGAGACCGAGTCATCCAATTTATTCTACTCGTCTTGTTTAACAATAACACAATGCATCAACTTTTGAGAAACACATATGGTTTGAGACGACTTGTCAATCCATCTCGTTGGTGGACGATACCAAGGTGAATCAGACAAGATTTAAAATCATGCGTGCATATATGTTTCGAACATGATATATTAATTAATGGATTTTGTTAACATAAAAACAAAAGAATTGATATTGTGATTTTCTGACTAGATTTTTTTACTTGATCTATGATCAACTGACGTGGCAAAGGTACAAAATCATAAATCATATTCTTTGGGATACACAATTAAAAAGGTATATGATTTTGTCCTCTTACCACATCATCTAAGTACATATCCGTGTTAAAAAAAAAAACCGAATCAGAAAATTGTTAGCATTTTTAAAAAGAGAGAAATCAATCATTCCCTAAATGATAAAACACGAGAGCCAATAAACACTATTAGAAATCCACAAATTTTAAAATTTGTCCCAAACAAATTGTCAAAAGTTTGCTAAATATTTAATAAACATTAGCTAAATATCCAATAAGAAAGTAGGTTTTATTACCTTACTCTAATTGAACTAGGTAGTTCAATTTGAAACTTTGAGTCCTTGATTCATTTAAATGTATATATTGTGCTCCATCACGTGACGGTGACAGCAAATATCATAAGGGTTTGTTTGATTAGGCATGAAAAATGAATCCTCTTAGAAAATATGGTTTTTTAAATGTTTCGTCACGTATTTTGGATCATTTCATCTTAATGGTTTTTCACTTTGGGAGGAAAAAGAGATTCGCATCCCATCCCTTGAAAAAAAATAGTTGTGCTGGAGTGACATCAAAATTGATATCATTTCACACATGCTGACGTGGAGGTGTGCACAAAACCATACATGCTTTTCACTCGTATCTTGATGAAAGCATCTATAGTTCAATAAACACATCCACGTCAACAATGAGTGAAACAATGTGAATTTTAATGTCACTCCAACATTTTTCTTGTAAAAATGATTTTCTCACCTCCTAATGTTATATTTCCGATTATCAACACCTTCAAAACAAAAAAATTATAGTTTTATAACTCAAAAACTCGATTCCACTTGGATGTCCATTAAGTTGAGTCAAGTAAAGTCAACTTGGACAAGTCAAATAAAAATATATTAAATTTATAAATATTTTAAAATAAATAAAATATTTAATTTTTGTACTCAGCAAAAATATTATATATAACCTGAAAACTTGGTTGGGTTTCCTAATCAGTTATATTTTAGACTTGACCCAATATAATTAGCTTGATGATTTTCCACATTGACTCAACAAGTTGATTCAATCAAATTTTGAGATCAAGTCACCACAAAATCCAATTGAGTCGAGTTGACTTGTCAAATTCTAATGTTTTTGGATGCCATAAGGTGATATAGTTAGAAAATTTTCCTTACTAACTTAGTAAGAAAAGTGTTTTTCATCATCATTATTATTATTATTATTATTACTACTATTATTATTGACTGAGCAAAGTGTATTTCATTATCACATGAAACATAATAGCCTTATTTGGTAAGATCTTAAATCTTTCTAAGGGTCATTTTTCCAATATTAGAAATCAAATAATACATACCTCTAGATTTTAATGAAAAAAATAGAATAAAAAAAATATAAATATACATAAATAACTTATTAAGAAAAGTATTTTTTTTTCTAGAACTAAAGTTTAGCCACTTATTAATTTGAAAATATATTAAGACACCCTTTATATTTTATAGAATTTGATATGAAAAAAATGTATTTCGAAAAAGTTATGGAATTTCATTAACTTATTAAAAAGTGATTTTGTTGTACAAATGGCAAGAAAGGAAAGTGTGGGTGGACAAATTCTCTGTCCAGCTCAGGCATACCAAATATTAATGGAAAGAAAAGAAAAGAAAAAAATTAGATGATGGCATAAGCTTAGTACTGAAATTAGGTTAAAAAGTTAGATAGCAAATAAGGAGAAGAAGGTTAGGTTGTAGGAGTAGGTCTCAAGCATACTAACCCATTGGTATGCTTGATTATATATCACTTTACTTTCAAAAATGGACATGGACATGGTGGTGGTGATTTCTTTAAAAAATAAAAAATTGGCCACCTCACTCCCATGTTACATATTTAGGTTACGGTGTCACTGTAATCAAATGTGATATTGCCCCCACCTCTAAAATTATTTACGGATCAAGTTCAGTTATAAGAATCATATTCCTCCATTAATTAAACTTTATCTAAAAAAAGTATAAGCATCAAATGTACAATTGACACTTTTATGGAGTAAAACTATTGTATTATATTGTCCAACGAATTAAACCAATATTTTTTTGTTGTTGTAAAAGTGTAGAAATTCTCTCTCAAGTAATGAAATTACTTTTTTGAACTATTAAATGTACATATTCTCAATTAATAAATTACATTGAAAATACTGTATGCATTTAAATATAAATTTTGTAGCTAAATGAATATAATATATAGAATGTGCCATTGATAAATCCCAAAGAGATCATTTTTCTTATGGATTCATTTTTAATTTATGTATTTGTTTAAAAAAAAAACAATTTTGTTGAATGAAAAGAGAAAAAAAATATAGGTAGCACTTCTTTTTTCTGTGATGCATGTGAAAGACTGTTTAATTATGCCCTGATTGCCTATACTTGTTCATATTCAAGAGTATTGCAAATAGGCTCACTCAAACGATGTGGAATGTACGTGGCTTAATAGCGTAGAGAAAAATTCCCTTCACTTAGTAAGATATATATCAATCAGTTGATCTATAATTTCCAATTACGTCGTGATAATTTGACATCCACCCCCCTAGCAGAACTGTAGATCATTTTCCGTGGGATACACAAGAAATAGATTTATGGTTCTATGTATCCTAAGGCAATGATCTACGGTTCTGTCAAAGAGGGGCATCAAAAAATTATTATCCTTTTCAATAACTAAATTTGAGCATTTTTATAATTGAATCCTAGTAATTTTTTTGGTGCCTAAATGTGATGTTTATATACATATGATTACTCAAATTATTATTTTTTTCAAGGGGGGAACTTGTTCTCAATCAAATTCAGAGACACATTGATTTGGCAGTTAATTGGTGCACCACACCTTCATTTGATGCTTTATTACTGAGCAGTAATTTAAAATAGACCAATCTACCATATGTAAAACAAAGAGAAAGTAGATTCTGTTAGGCGTATATGCCACCATTTAAATTCCCTCATGTGGCATACTCAAAATACTCTCTTGATGTGGCATGTGCTAGAATCAGACATCTTTACTTTTCGAGATATACAACTGTACAAATGTGTATCCTAAGACATAAAATCTATGATTCTAACGCATGACATGTCATGAGAATATTTTGAGTATGTCATATGAGAAGAGTCAGATTATAACTACTCTTTAAATATTCTGTGTTTTTCTTTTTTATCCCAACTTACAAATGCTATTCTCAAATGAGTTTAATAAGCCCACCCACAAGTACTACAGGACCATTCCAATGTCTAAGGTTGGTCTACGTTTTTTTTTCTTTAAATTAAATTTTGGCATCATTCCATGGTTAAGCTTCAACGTGGCCACACATCTCCCGTTATTTTGACAACATGGTATTTTTTAGCGAATAAAGTTTTGATAAGATATTTTCCTCCAAAACGCAGTCTTTGGGCACGTTGCATCTTTTCCTTCCCCCATTATTTATCACTTTGAGTTGAGATGCTTTTTTTCTGGTTCATTTAAATTAAAGCAAAATCTAGATCAAAAGATATTTGGTATACTAGTATGAATGATTAGAGCATTATCACCAACATACATGGTGACACTTTTAATGCACGTGGAAGATGCTAACACCACCAAAAGGGGGAAAAAAAAAACAAAGAAGAAAAATTCACCAAATAACACCCTTAACTACCATTTACATCTTCTTCCTTAAGTTATTATTAATTTTTTTTCCCAACCATAACTCATAATGTTGTCCCACAATAATACCATTTATTCTTGAATTATCAAAATGCTTCGTTTACAATTTAATCGAATGAAAATAATAATTTTCTCTAGACACTACTTAAATTTGCCTACAAAAACTTTGATCAATGAGGATTTATAACCTAATGTAGGCTTGATGTTGGTCAAATTAGCTTTAGGTCAGTGATACCTCCTTTGGACCAATAAAAGAATGTAGTAAAAATTAATTTTGAGAAAAAAGGGTAAAATAGTCATTTTACACTACTGACTTCGTCGGACATTGCATTTAACACTATGTTGATGTGGTAGTGTATAAATGACTATAGATTTACTTCCTCGAGATACAAGTAAAAAAAAAAATCTGTAGTTCTCATATGTTGTCATATTAGCACAATATTGAACACAGTGTCAAATGAAGTCAGATCAGCATTTGCCCACTTCTTTTTAATCTCTTATTATGACTTTTATTCATCAATTATCTTTGAATAATGTTGAAGTGACCCCAAGATTGAATCTCATATCGCATATCTTTACGTGAAAGTGTGTAGGAATCATAAATACTTTCATCGAGATATGAGTCAAAAACATCTATGGTTCCTATACACTTTTGTGTTAGGATGTGTAATATGAGATACAATCTTAAGTCACTCCAGCACGACTCATTATCTTTTCTAATATAAAGTCACATGTCATCTTTCACGTGCAAATTTGTATTTCAAGATTGACACTAATTAATTTTTTGATGATACAAATTGTATCAGACTTCCTCATTGTAAGGGTGTATTAGAGCATCAGATGCACAGAATAAAGGTGATGTATCTCATCATAAATGGCATGTTGTGCGATTGAGAGAGATCAAATAGAACTTTCTAATTACAATTAACATAACCTAGTATTTTCTTATTAGGAAATGTTTTATGTTTAGTAGGAATTTTCCAATCATTGTTTAAATATTTTTAATGACTTTTACTCATGATAAATGTTTATACCTACTATTAGTTATTGTGGATGGTGATATGAATCTTTTTCAAACATTCTAACTCTATCATGAAATATATTTTCAATCCTAAAAATGACTCAACCTGATGAAAGAAATAGGGTATTTTAGCTTAACTATGTAAAATTGGCAATATTAAATTGACCACCCTACAAAATGCAAGATTTGGCTATCCATACTTGACCAAAAGTCAACATTATTATTATTATTTTTTTTTTTGATAAATTAATGGTGAAGTTTTAATTTAATAATAAATAATTAAAGCTTTTGAAGGTATTTTCAATAATCAACGCTTGAGCATTACCTTCAAGATTGAGCATTTTCCTAATATTATTTGATGGGATCGCTGTTTTGACCTTTTCCAATTTTACTGTGTATTTTTCAAAGAGAAACATAGTCACCAAATTGTCGTAAGAATTTGTTGTAGTATATGGCTCATATTGAGTGGAACATGTATATAGAGAAAGCAGGCAGATGCTGAAGTGAAGAGGGGAGTGTAGCGTTCCGAATGGAACGATAACATCTGCCTTTTGGGATGATTTACTATTTTATTATCAGAGACGATTAATAAGTTGAGGGTACGAAGGCAACGCCCCCACGGTACAATACAGGGACATCATTGAAATTTTCTAATACCTATTGTACGGCTGGGGTATACTACAAATTCATAAGATGTAACCATAATTTGACATATAATGAAAATTCAGCTCTTCGCTTTTGTGGATGTAGTAGGCACACCGACGAACCACGTTAAATCTGTGTGTTCTTATTTATTTCTTATTTTTATCTTTTTGTACTATTCATCATAATTGTCACACGTAGCACAATAGAATTCAAAGCGAGGTAAGAAGCATAAGGGTATTGCCTTCTTCCTTCAACTTAACATCAACTTTGTGTAGTTGATCTAAGATTTGATTGAACACATTTATATGTTTCTAGGAAATTCGCATCATTTACTATCTTCAAGATAGGCAATTGTTTTTTTATAAATAACTTGTTAGGCAAGTTCTTACCCATGTAAGGATTTCTCAATTTTTCTAAGAGTTATAGTACCGGCTATTCCTCCCACAACGTTAAACAAAATGTTATCCACAAGACAAAATCAAATAATACTAATCATTTTTGCCTCATTGTCTTTCCAATCTACATTTGTCGTATATTTGATTTTCCAGACTTGCCTTTCAACGCTCTAGTGAGGCAAGTTGAAGTAGGATGTCATTTACATATTTTTTTTTTCACAAATTAAAACTATAATTTCCATCGAATGTCTCGACCTTAAACTTCATGTTTGAACTCGTCATTGTCATCATATTAAACCTCAAACGAAAATGATGTATGATATTAAAAACACAATTGATCTATACTAGCTCTTCATATGAACCTAATTGACTCTGATTCCAATTAGTGAAACAACAAAACAGTAAAGAAAACAAAAAAATATTTACGAAACACAAGGATTTATTTGGTTCAACATTGTGCTTACATCAACAGATCAAAACAAAAATAATCACTATTTTCTTTTCCCTTAGTTTTATAGTTTTAGAGATCTCTATTTTAAAATTGGGAGTTGCTAAATGGATCTCACTCCATAATAGAAAAAAAAAAAAAAAACCCTTAAGAAAAAAAATTCATAATTCCCTTTTAGTAACCCTAAAAATAAAAATCCCCAAAAATAAAATACAAGACAATTTCTCAACATGATGGAGCTAGTGGTGGAGGCGAATGATAAAGAAGAATAAATAAATAAATAAAGAGGGGACAATGGTGAGTAGGGCTGGAAACAGATGAAAGAAGATAAAGAAGAAGAAGCAAGAGAAAAAATGCTTACCACGTCGACAACGATGGTAATGACGGTGACGATTGTCAACGACGACAACAATGGTGATTATGATGTTGTTGGAAAATAATAAGAAGATAATAGATAATAAGAGTAATTATGATTTATGATTTGAAGGTAATTTTAGGATGAATTTCATTTTCTATAGATGGAGGTGGAAAAATGAAATCCAATACTTGCTAGATATTAAGAAGATGATAGTAAAGGTAAAAAAAAAAAACAAAGGGTATGTTTGATTGCATGGAAAGTCACTTTCCATGGAATTTGAAATCCATGGAAAATTAGTTGTGGAAAATAGGTAGGGTTGGAAAATCAAATTCCATTGTTTGATTTCACTTGGATAAAATCATGGAAAAATATGAGAAAAAAGAAGAAGAAGAGAATGAGGAAGAAGATGAGAGGAGGGGGAAAGGAAGAAGAAGATGACGAGGAAGAGAGAGGGGGGAAGACGTGGTGACGGTGGCGACGAAGGTGGCGGCGGTGGCGAAGACGGCGACAATGGCTGTGGTGACGGAGGTAAGTGAGGAAGATGGGGGGAAAACGTGGTGGTGGTGGTGACAGAAGAGGTGAGGGATGGAGAGAAGGAGAAGAAGAGAGAGAGAGAAGGTGGTCAGAGACGGAGCCGACGGCGACGGTAACAACGTGATGACGACGATGACGAGGTTAGTGTAATGGTGGTAGTGGTAGTAGTGGTGGTGGTAGAGAAGAATTGAGGATGGAAAATATGGGTGAATTTCATTTTCCCACCCATATGGGTAAGAAAGTGAAATATATGATTTAGTGGACTTTTTGAATGGGGTGGAAAATGAATTTCCATTTCCATGTGCAATCAAACACTTGAAAAATGTCATTTTCCATTAAAATTGATTTTCCACCCTATTTTCCATGTGTAATCAAACATACCCTAATAAAACAATGAAAAATATCATTTTCCATGAAAAATGAAGTGTTTGAATAGCCTTACTAAGGGTCTTTGGGCTGACCTTGTGCCATTGAAAAGTATGACCCAATGCTTCAATTTCGTACAAGATAAAATTCTATGAACTTTGAAAAATCGAAAAACATGACCCAATGCTTCATTTTTGTAGAGGATAAAATTCTGTGAACTTTAAAAATATTAAAAAAAAAATTAGTTTTCATCGAAAAACATGATCTGATGTTTCAATTTTGTAGAGGATAAATTTAAAATTTTCGATGAAATTTAGAGGGCTATTGTGTTGGATTGCTAATGTAATAATCCATTTAAGTAAAATTACCCATTTACTAAGTTAGTAAGGGAAATGTTTCTCAAAAATGAAAATCCAATACATTTTTCATGATAAATCAAATACACCTTAAATTATTATTTTTTGGATGCCCTAAAAAATCCAAAAAACACCCATTAAGAGTATTAATTCCACGAAATTTATAAATGAGATGTAAAACTCAAATAAATAAATAAAATGAGTAACATAAAAAGACTTGACTTTATTTTTATCCCTTTCATATTTACTTTATTCTTTTAGTTGGCAGTTGGCATACAAATTCCGCTTTGGAGTAGCTGAAATGTACAACAACGTACACCTAGAAACTTTCAATATCAATTGTTTATGAGACACGTTACATGATGAGGAAATAAAAAAATAAATAAAAAAGAAAGAGAAACAATTTCGTTACTAATATTACTAAAGATTTTAAGCCTTACAGCAAGTCGTTTTGCTAAAATTGATCACTACATTATCTGTCCACAGTCCTCCAGAATTCATTGAAAAACTTATATAAATTATTTTTTTTTCTAAAAATAATTTTTTTAAGACTTGATTCAAGATTTTGAAAATGGACAAATACATAATTTCCACCTAACTTTAAAAATAAAAAATCAGCAGTATTTTTTTTTTCTTTTAAAATTTATAGAATTTTGTCCCCTATGACCCCTAAAGAACCGGATCCTATTTTTTATTTTTATTTTTTAATGACACAAGTGAGTCCAAGTCCCTTGGTAAGGATGAAATCCTTACTAAGTTAGTAAGGCTAGTTGGACTCAAAAGAAAAGATTCGTGCAATACCACTACCGCTTTAAGCACAGTAACGTTACAAAGTCAATGATTCTCTATACACTACCACGTCAGCGCAGTGTTGAAATGTGTTCAAGCCACAAGTCCATCATTTTCTAAATTATGATAAATGGAAGAAATATTCAACATTCATTTACTTGACGTGGCATGTGTACAAAACCATAAACATTTGAGGAGTCGTGATAATCTGATTTCCCTCACGTGTCAGTGGCATACTCTCTGACATGGCATGTGTTAAGGGATAAAAATCTGCATAAAATCTACAGGGAATCTGCATATGTGTATTCAAAGGCATAAAAATCTATGATTCTAACATATGCCACGTGGGAGAGTAAAAAAATCATGACTAATATTTGAGTCGTGTTAGACCAATTCTGCTAGACCGCTGTACTGACTTTATTGGACACAAAGAACACTGCGTTCAAAGAATGTGACCCAGTCAGTATTTTTCTAGATATTTTGTTTTCCTAGATATTTTTTCTTGAAAAATACTATAATGTTGTACATCGATTTTGACATTTTGAAGGGGTGGTGCACACAATTTGATATTACTTGGGTATTATCCTATATTATTTTCAATAGTCATTATAAATCAATAAATTATTATAAATCTCAAAGACATTTAGTGGTATAAATATAGGGACGAACGTCTACCGGGGCTGACAGTAAAAAGCTACAAAATTCGGTGAGAAAAGTTACTCCATTATAATAGCGTGTACGTCGTACAATATCAAAGCCAGGAAGGAGTCTTACACGGCTTGATGGATCGGTGTCAACAACAGCTACACAGCTGGAGATGAGTCCAGGCAGTTTGGTTCCTAGTTGGTTGATATCCGTTAAATCTAACGGAGTCCCATATAGAAGTGAAGTCTTAACCAATTAGAATAAAACACGTATAATAATTCTGTAAACGGCTGTGTTAACGGTGCCACTGAAAGTTTGAGAAAATCTATGGTTGGAAAGAAAAAGATAATAATAATAAATAATAAAAAAAAGAGAAAAAGAATCGTGATTGCGAGTATGTGTGATTAAAGCCACGTGTCATCATATCTATAGAAGTGTAATATTTATATTGAGTTTGAAGCGATATGGCAGATGTAAGTGGGCGATTAAAGACACCTATAAGGACTAAGTGTGATGGGGATATACGGGCGTACATCTTTAGGAACTTACCTCCGAACATATCGTCGTAGCTGCTGGGAAACAAATATTTTTACCACTAATAATTAATATTTAATAATTATATTCCTTCTAGGTTATGATTTATGATGATGACTCGTATTCTATCTTTTCAATAATAATAATAATAATAATAATATTAGAGACAGTCGGTTTATACTTTTATAACTCTAATAATTCTATTACTATATACTTCTCGCGGGGTATACGGTCATCGTTCCTTCTATATATATAGATATTTTAGAAGAGATAAAGAGAAAGAAGAGGTTAGTTATTGAAATTAAAAGAAAGAAACAGGGGAGGGGAACGATCGAGAGGTTTCAGGCGTTCTCCTTTCCTTCAAACCTCTTCAAATCCGGGTAAAAGAATAGTTTAGAGTTTAGAGTTTAGAGTGCAAGGAGATCGATCTCCTTTCCTTCCCCTGCAATCAATCTGCATTGTAGAGGAGGGGGGCGCCTTTTCTATTTCTTCGTCACATAATCGTGTGTGTGTGTGTGTGTGTGTGTGTGTCCTCATACCTATACAAAATCTCATCTCATAATCCTCTCTACATTTGTCCATCTTTCGGTTTTTACAGACTTGAATCGTTATTTTTAATTTTAATTTTTTGAAATTCTTCTCGTTGGTTCAACACATCCATTGATTGATTGATTGATTGATTGATAATGGGGATTTACGAACTAATTAAGGGAGAAGAGAACGGAATCGAGGATCCAAACAAGAATTTTCTGACGATTGAGGATGGCTACACACATAAAGAAATGGAATTGGATCTGCACTCTACGAAGAGAAATGGCGGAGATGCCCACAAACCTTCCGTTGTCTTCATTAATGCCGGAGGAGAAGATGCTTCTAAACGCCGCCTCGTTTCTCTTGACGTTTTCCGGGGACTCACCGTCGCGGTAAGATCTCGATTCCTTTATATTTATTTTATTATTTTACATTAAATTAAATTCATCCATTTCTGTTTATTTCTTTTCTTCTCGTTTCGATTTGATTTGTCTTGCCTTTGCTAAATCAGAAATCAGAAATTTCTTTATCTATTCGATCTGGCATTACTTGTGTGTATTTAATGTGCGGTTCTTCATATCTTCAAAAGATATATTTCAGTATCTGACACAGATCTTTGGATTAAATGCCTTCTTCTTCTTCTCCTTTTTTCCATATCTATGCTTCGATTTTGAGAACCACAGATCCTTTGCAGAAGGAGATCTCAAAATTGACGTTTTTTCTTTTCTTTTCCTTTTTTAGTTTTTTTAATTTAATTTATTAAATAAGGTAATAAAATAAATATTTTAGTTTGAGTACTTCTCAAATTTTGAACCCCATTTTATTGCGTTCTGATTACTCAACAACCACCGCCCGCAATTTTTTAAGTATATATTGATATATATGATGTTCTGTACTTTTGGTCTTTGTTTTCCTACTCCAAACGAGACCCAACTCACAATTCAAGAGTAAAGTATCCATATATACTCTCTCTCTCTCTCTATCTATATATATATATATATATATATATATATATAGGGTCGGTTCCGTAGACACATAAAGCTACTCATAAAGCTACAACGTTTTTGTCTTATATGGTTAAAAGGTTCGGAATGAATTGATTTTTTGTGAGGATGATATCTGTGATGAGGGGATCATCCTTGCAAAAAATCATTCCATTCCAAAACTTCTAACCCCATCAAAAGTTATTTATAAAAATTGGACAGTCTAAAATTTTTCAACTTGTGAACATGGGGTTAGAAATATCATAATAGGCTGATTTTTGGTAAGGATGATCTCCTCACCATAGAGATCATCTTCACAAAAAATCAGCCTATTCCAAACATTTTTGCCCATATAAGACAAAACACGTTGTAGCTTTATGAGTAGCTTTACGTGTATACGGATCCTAATCCATATATATATATATATATATATATATATATATAGGGTCAAGTTCAAACGACAACCATTTCAACACACATATAGACAACGTGTTTTATCTTATATGGGCAAAAATATTTGGAATGGGCTGATTTTTTGTGAGGATGATCTCTCTGTGGTGAGGAGATCATCCTTGCCAAAAATCAGCTCATTATGAAACTTCTAGACCGTCCAATTTTTGTTGAAAAATTATAAACCGTCCAATTTTTGTAAATCAATTTTGATGGGGTTACAAGTTTTGGAATGGGATGATTTTTTGCCAGGATGATCCCCTCATCACAGAGATCATCCTCACAAAAAATCAACCCATTCCAAACATTTTTGCCCATATAAGACAAACACGTTGTCTATGTGTGTTGCAATATGTGTCGCAGGAACCGACCCATATATATATATATATAGCGTTATTACGACCCCTATTACGACTCACATTATGACTCACCGTTTGTCTTACATGGGAAAAAATGTTTGGAATGGGCTGATTTTTTGTGAGAATGATCTCTGTGATAAAGGGATCATCCTGGCAAAAAATCATCCCATTCCAAAACTTCTAACCCCATCAAAATTGATTTACAAAAATTGGACGGTCTAAAATTTTTCAACTTGTAAACATGGGGCTAGAAGTTTCATAATGAGCTGATTTTTGGCAAGGATGATCTCCTCACCATAGAGATCATCCTCACAAAATCAGCCCATTCCAAACATTTTTGCCCATATAAGACAAAACGGTGTGTCGCAATGTGAGTTGTAATAGGGGTATATGGAACCCGACCCATATATATATTCGACTGATAATCTTAGGATGACAATGATGCTGGCTGACAAAATTTGTCTTATATGACTTAAAAGTATAGGATTGGATTAATTTTGTGTGAGGACCTTCTCTAGGGCGAGGAGATCATTATCATAAAAAAATCAGCTCAATTTGAAATTTCTAAATCCATCAAAAGTGATTTACAAGCAGTGAGACAAATGAGTGAGGTCCACAAAACCCCACTTTATTGCCTTTCCTCTTATCCCTTTCAATTTTATCTTGTTTCCTCTTCTATTATCCCCCTTCTTCAATAATATGATTCTAACTTTACTATCTTTACATTTTTATCTCTAACCCCAAGAGGATGTCCGGATCATACGCACGAGCAAACTCTAGTCAATATAATAAAATACAACGGTCGGTCCCACTTTCTCTGTCTCAGGATTTATACCCCAATAAAAATTTATCTCGATGATAAATTTTACCTTTTCTCTTCCTTTTTTCAAAAATACGTTCTTCTCCCATTTGCAATATTACCCTTCCAACTTTACCATCTTTCCTCTTCTCCCCTTTCATAATAATACCCTCCAATTTTATTATTTTCCTTAGCACGTGCAATAGGCTCGGGTGAACTCTAGTACGTATACAAATTATATTTGTGGGTTCTTTATCTTGAACGACCCTTCACTTTGAACCTTAATATATTAACATATGGATGATGAAATATAAGATTGTGTTTGTAAATTCATTCTAATAATCAAGTTAGTCTCTGTTTTTACTGAAAAACTCTATTTAAAATTGTATATTTATATTTTCTCGGATTACTTATGTATATATTTTCAAATTCCTAACTTTGTCCTATAACGTTATTGTGTCGTGCTTATCCTGTTTTTTTTTTTCTTCTCTTCTTAGTTGCTTTCTTTTCTTTTGTCTTTTGTGCTCTTGTACAACTTGTAGGTCTTCTCGACCTCCTGCTTCTTCAATAAAAAATTTTAGTTATAAAAAAAGGTCATATGTCGACTTGCCCTAGTATTTTCAGGCATAGTCACAAAATTCTCTAAAATTTCCAAAAATTCATAAAATTCTGTAAATAAAGGATTCGTTGATTAAATCAACGAATTAATCTATCATCTTCAAGCTTTTTAACCTCTGGAGTTGGGATCATCTTCTTTGAATACTTTCCTGTTAAGTCCCCCCTTTCTCTCTATCTCTCTTTCATCTTCAACCTCTAGCAAAAAAACACTTGAATTTTCTCTTAAAACCCATCTTCAACCTCTCTAACCTTTATAGTAATTTTCTTTTAACTTATTCAGCAGGATCTTCAAAATCATGATTTTTCTACAAAAAGTTCCATCGTTTTCTACTTTCCCAATAATCATACCTTGCTTTGAGATTTGTAGATTGAAATAGATAAAATATTAAGGTTGACGATGACTAAATTTTTTTATCTTGCCTAGAGGTTTATAGGTTGAAATAGATAACATATTAAGGTTGAAGATGACTGATTTTGAAGATGAAAAATCAATAGGTGAAGATAAGTGGTTTAAGGAAAAAATATCCAGGGTTGTGGTTATGAGGTTGAATTGAGGTCATTTTTAGTAATTTATCACAAAAGATTGAGTTCAAGGGGCATGTCATCAGTTTGAAATCCTTATATTTTTGAATCCGATTTGCTTATAAGATGATTTTTTTATCAAATAAGTTATTTGCATTCGAATAATAACTTATTACGCCCGCCAAATTTTTAATCAAATTCATATATCAATTATTTTTTTCCTATTCGAATTCGGATATGCATATTTTCGAATAATATCAGTTCAAACCCAGTTTGCGTATAAGATGAATTGGATTCAAGTATTAATTGATTACACCCGTCAAATTTTGAATCAAATTCAGATATCAATTATTTTTTCTTCTATTTGAATTCGGATATTTTTATATTCAAATAATATCTGTTGAGAGACTAGTTTTTAAACATTGCTTTTTTTGTGTTGGCTGACTTAGCCAAGACATGAGATTAACAGATTGCCCCACTTCAAATATTCCCTCTTACAATTCCGTGGGACCACTCGTCATGCACATACTGGACCTCGCAACTCACTATAATTCACCCACATAGTGACCTTTCTCGAGGCTGGTGCGGAGGTTCTTAATTTTCCTTTTAAGTTAGGTTTTGTAAGATTTTATGATGATTTGTAGTAAGCTGCAGCGCTGCTAAATTTTGTGAGAGCAGAACACTTTCTTCGTAAGGGGATTCATCTGCGTTTGCAAAAAAAATTTAATCGACTGACAGCGACCAGGCACCCCATCAAATTTTCTATGATTTGCAGAGGGACAGCTAAATATTTAAACCCCACATTTTTATTTGTCATCTACATCTTATGAAACACAATCTGGAACCTAAATAACAGATGAATAGAGGACCAAATCGAGAGCATTGCTATAAGTCTGGTTATTGTTAAAGCATACATTAACACTATGCCTAAGCTGTCTATGGTAACCAATGAAATTACCTAAAGATTGTGTTCAATAGTAGAATATATATCTTCAAGTGAATAATATAAATGCAACCACGCAAACACAAAATGGAGATATAGGCTGTTCACTAAGCTACAATGGAGTAAACCCACCATACTCCTAAACCATTTATACATCTGAATACTGCCGTCTTTACCACTGTCGAAAAACCTATAACAACTTCGTAATGGTATCATGTTTTCAAAACTCCGAATTGAGTCTGATTTGACTTGGGTGAGTAATCTTGGACTCCTTCAGGAATAAGTGAAATACTCAATGTGAATTGGGCACTTCAAAGACTCAAATCGGCCAAGAATTGCGTGGAAAGGAAAAAGTTTAGGAAATTGTTAAGCTTTATGGAGCAGATTGTCGTAAAAACATGTGAATGGGTAGCTAAGTAGTACTTTTATGGTAATTAGTTTTTCTGTTGATGGACAAGATAGTGCCCATTGGAAATCAATTCACATTTGCATATTTTTATTTTTTTGATGGGTAAGTTGGACTTGAACCCATGACCTCAAAGTTGTTTTGCAACGTGTCAAACCAACCAAGCTATGGGTCTAGGCCCAATTATATATATATATAAATAGAGAGAGCTGTACCTTTAAAATAGAGAGCCCGCTAGAGAGGACATTCTCTTATCTTGAATTATCATAAGTAGAGTTCTGCACCAGGACTCAAACCAACCTCTCTGAGAAGTTCAGGGGTCAAAAGCTTCTCCGAGAGACATGGGATGCACCATTTCGATACAGTACGGTACACTGAACACCAACCCAATCTCAGTGAAGAAAAGAAAACGTAAAGCAACTAAATCTCAATTACATCGACCCTGAAGTGAACTCTAGTCGCTCTCGCTCCGCTTATATACTTCTATACTAACTACTAACTTTTATATATATATGTCAGCAAATTCTTTCAGTGTTATTTCGAATATAGTTTATATTACCCTGCAGGAAGAATTTGTGTACAAACTAGAAAGATATTTTAAGTGACATGGTATTGCTACGGCTTGACGTTCCTAATCATGTGTGTGTTTTTTAAATTATTACAGTTAATGATACTTGTGGATGATGCTGGTGGTGCCCTTCCTGCAATCAATCATTCACCATGGAATGGAGTAACCCTGGCAGATTTTGTCATGCCATTTTTCTTGTTTATCGTTGGACTTTCACTTGGACTTACATATAAGGTATATCTTTAAACATATTGTTTCTATCATTTCTTCAAGTTCCGCTGGAGCTTCTATAAATTAGATCCTTTAAACGGAAATTGTAATCCCTACATTTAAAGTTGTCATTTACAGCTTTCGGAAGAACAGGAAAATAGTTTCCAAATATTCTCTTGATAATCCATTCTATAAATATTCCAATACATCACTTAGAAGCTATTATTTAACACAATTGAATACCAAAATGAGGAAATAATAGAGTTTTTTTTTTTTTCTTGAAGTATTCTTGAGCTAACAATCTAAACTGCACACAGAAATTGTCATGCAGAGTTGTTGCATCTAAAAAGGCTGTACTTCGGGCTCTGAAACTATTGGCCTTTGGTCTTTTGCTTCAAGGTGATGTATTTCATTATTTTCCTTACTGTATAATTCAATATGCGTTTGGTTTTCCTCATTTTTTTATGCTTTCAAAGTGCATTAGCATGCATATTTTTTGTTCTCAGTTGGTACACAAAAAAGAAAGGAAGCTTGTAGAGAAGTGTTTGAAAATAGTTAATTTTTTTCTTACTCTAGTCAAACATATTAGCAGGAGGCATGTAAACCCCATGTGACATGCTTAAGTCGAGGAATTGCCCTTTAAGAAATGCGACAATCACTTTTTCTATTGCGTTGATAGTAAAATACATGAAATTATTAAGAGTATCGTAGTAAATTTACATATAAATCTCAGATATAAGAATAGTTAAATAATGGAGCCAATGGAAGCGTTGTTGAGTTTGGATTAAAAGTTATTTTTTTTCAAAATCTCAGGGAAAAAACTTTTATGAAAAGAATACCAATTCAGTGTTTGAAAAGAGAAAAGAAAAAAATGCAGGAGGCACTTCTATTTTTTCTTGTGGGCATCTTCCTTTTATAACAATTTTTGGGGGATAGAAAGGGAGAAGACTCAGAAGTGGAGATCGACTCATCTCTTTGAAGTTCAGGAATAAGAATTTATTCTTAAAAGACATAAATACCCCTTTGGAGATTAAGTGAAAGAATTATTTTATAGGTTTATTTGAAGATTTTGGCAACAAAATTTGTATATATATCTAAGCTGCCCTGTTCTTTACAAGTAGTAGATATTAAATTAGAACTTTAACAACTCTCTGATGAATGCCTGCAGCAGTGTAGGAAAATATTCGATCTTATTTCTGATTTGTGTATTTTCCTTCTATTCAGGAGGTTATTTTCATGGACTCTATGATCTAACTTATGGAGTTGATATCGAACACATTAGATGGACGGGTATACTGCAGGTATTTTTTTTCCCACTCCATATGCTACAATTTAGGTCATGGGATCTATTAGCATGGCTAGCTGTTTTTTTTTTCCAAGTTGGAATTCTGAATTGGTTGAATCTGGTGAGAGTCCAATAGAAACAATATGTTTTCTCTGGATGAATCCATGCCAGAAATCAATGTTAAGGACAAGTACTGATAACTTGCAGCATTTTCTGCCTTCGATTCATGGGGACTAGCCATGGAAATACTAATACTCTTCTCTATCCCTTTGTTAGAACACTGGTGTTATGTGACCTATAATCACAAAAATGGCCATTAAACAGTGTTCACATTTGAGCTCGTTTCAGTTTGTGTAAGCTTATTTGTGTCTGAAAATTTTGATTAACAAAGACATGCTTCTTCGCAGAGGATTGCAATCGCTTATCTGTTTGCTGCACTATGTGAGATTTGCCTCAAGAATGATGATGTCGTTAATACAGAGATATCCTTGTTGAGAAAGTATCGGTTCCAGTGGTATGTTGCTTGGATAATTACTGCTATATATATATATATATATATATATATATATATGACACAGATCTCATTATGCTATCTAGCTTCCCATTGTTTATTTATTCACAACTTTATCAATATTTTTAACTGATCATTACACTTCGAATTTTTCTCATAGAAAATTTTGAACAGATATAAAAACTGGGAAAAGTCTTGCAAGTTATCACTCCACAGATTTAGAACTTTATTTGTTTCTTTTCTTCTTGTTGATTTGGGTATGATGGACCTAGTTGTTAGACTTGGTTGACTCAAGTATTAGGATAACTGGGCGTGGTTAGTTTTTCGAAACTTTTCAATAATGTAGTATATATTTATTGGTTTGAAAGACCTTATTGGTTTCCAAGAGATTTTTTAACATAAAATGCTGAGGTACATCTAAGCTATAATGGATAGACATGCATGGCATTTCACTCTTAGACTGTTACTGGGTATTTGAGGGGTCTTGATTCCATTGGATGCATTCGATAGCACATTTTTCACTTCACAGCTTCAAAGAAATATCTCAAATTTGGTTGCCATTCGAATTTTACTAATCCCATAGTAGGTGAAGGATTATAGTTTTGCTATCACACACTTTGTGTCATATAAAAGTACAGTGGAAAATGCCAGTTGTCATTATGCATGTGCATAAATGCGCTTTAGATGCCACATGAACACATTTTAAATCTCACTGTCTCGTACCACCTCTCCCTCTATATCATTTTCCCCCCATTTTGGTGGTATCTATGTAACAAGGGCACTGTGTGTGTGTGTATCCGACACTGGTGGACTGGGTCCTGGTCCTCTACCAACGGGGATTCCATGTTTCAAAAAAAAAAGAGTATCTGATACTGGTACGAGGTGTCTGACACAATACTAACCCCCACAAACTGGTAGGCTAAACCGCTAAATCTTCTTTACAGTATGATCCATGCACTGAGAGATGTTTGTTTTAGAATATTTTACTTCATGTCAATTATAAAATTTATTTACACTCAACACATACATGGATGAAATTTTAGTACTTGCTATGAACTGATATTTTTTTTTTGACAGTATGTGATTAAACCAGTTAACTCTAATTGCCTGCCGCATAGTTTTATTTTTTGATTTCTTATTTTCCCTCCATCAGGTTGGTGGTTTTTGTGCTTACTGCTGTGTACGTGGCTCTATTATATGGCTTATATGTTCCTGATTGGGAATATCAAATTCCAAGTGAAAGCTCTTCCCATGTACTGAAGACATTCTCGGTGAGTTACAACTTCCTTTGTTTCCTCACGAGTTTCAAATTGATTGTTAGACTAGGATTCTAGTTCTTGCAAAAGATTTATATTCGATTTCTGAACCGGGTAGGTTATGGGTATTTTTTCTTCTGTCTGAAGGTGAAATGTGGAGTACGGGGAGACACTGGACCTGCTTGTAGTGTTGTTGGAATGATTGATCGTAAAGTACTGGGCATTCAACATCTATATCAAAGGCCTATTTATGCTCGAACAAAGGTTTGTTGTGCAGTGACATTGCATTACTTCTTAGTTACTATTTGGTGTCCCTCAATAAAATGTTGTGTCATCTTTTTTTTAGTTGAGTTTTCTAATTTTACCTCCTTTATTCACAGGAATGCAGTATCAACTCCCCAGATTATGGCCCACTTCCACAAGATGCTCCTTCCTGGTGTCAAGCACCATTTGATCCTGAAGGGCTCTTAAGGTTTTTTACTGTCTTCTCTGTTAACCTTTGCTCTCTTTCTTTACCCCATCCAGTTGTAAGAGAGACTTATCTGGCTATCTCATGAGGAAAAAAAGAGTATGAATTTGTTGTCTTCCCCACCTGTACTTAAAGTGGCTTCTCTTTTGGTGTGCAGTTCAGTAATGGCAATTGTTACTTGCTTGATTGGGTTGCAGTATGGACACATTATTGTACATTTTAAGGTAATAACTCTTCTCCTTTTCCTAAAAACCTTTTCATAGAAGAGTTTTTTCTCAGTTTGTTAACTCTGATTGCATGCAGGATCACAAGGATAGGATCTTGCATTGGATGATCCCTGCCTCCACTCTTGTAGCCATGGGCTTCATCTTAGACTTTTCTGGTAACAAATTATCTTATCTCACCTTGTGCACTCTTTCTATTTCAAGTTCATCTTCAGTTAGCTAATGATGTGGAACACAATGCCTAATACACTGCCTTCAAGAGGTGGATTAGTTGCTTGTGTACTATGCTGTCACTGTCCTAAATATGCACTCTTTTTTTATGTTTCTTTTGTAACTAAACTTGTTCAATTAACTTACCCCGCTTCCTTGTCTCAGGAATGCATATGAACAAGGCCCTCTATACTTTGAGTTATACGTGTGTTACAGCTGGTGCGGCTGGCATTCTCTTTACTGGAATTTATGTGCTGGTCAGACTTCCAAATCATCTATTTCTCTCAGAAATCTTTAGTCTCATTTCTTCTTGAGAACTGATGCATTGCCTTATCACACCCCAACATTTGGCCTTAATGGTTTTTAAACAATATGGACAAATGGACATTTTCTTTGATTGTTTTAATAACCTAGTTAGTTGTTTTACTTGTCACAATTACATAGATGGAATTTATTAGGAAAATGAGAGTGCCACTTGTCGAGAGTTAATTTGGGCTTGTTTCTCCTACAGGTTGATGTATGCAGATATAGGCGCCCAACTATGGTTCTAGAGTGGATGGGAATGCATGCACTGATGATTTATATTCTTGCAGCCTGCAACATCCTGCCTGTTATCCTACAGGGATTCTACTGGAAGAAACCTCAAAACAACATTGTGAGTTTTGTTTATTCTCCCTCCCCCATCCATAGTACTTGCTTATTACTTGAACCTGTGTGTATTTGATTTTTGATTTCTTTTCTCCATTGTCCTTTTTAACAGTTGAGATTAATTGGAATTGGATCATGATGTAATGTTTGGCGGGAGAAGCAGAAAGGGGGAACTCAGTCTCAGTTTTTTGTATACATGGAGGCAATAGTGTTTTGATTTTAGATGCCTTGTTAATTTTTATCTCTTTTTTTTCCCTTTCTGGCTGGGGAGGGGTTCCCCTTATTTTTTGGTGCTTCCTGTATAGAGCTGATTCAACTTGAATGGAGAATTCAGCTAGAATGGCAATTCCTATTCTGTTAATCTGGAAACCAAGCGACTCTAATGCTATAGTTCAAATTTGGTAAATTAGGCCCACGTATAAAAATGCGTCTTAGAAACAAATCAAAGGTAATCACTTCATCAACCAATCAAAACTTAGAGCACGACAGTAAGGGTTTGTTTGATTGGAACGAAAACCAAAATCCATGGAAATTTGAACTGCAAAAATGAGCGCCATGGAAAAAGGGAGGCACAGATACAGGGAAAAAGAAGAAACAAGGAGAGGAGAGAGAATCCTAATTTGATAATACACAAAAAAAAAAAATTGAATGACTTAATTGGACAATTTATTATACGAGTCCAGGTCTTATACACCCACCGCATCACAATACATTCTAAATTATGAAATGAGGACTGCTTTTTGGGTATGTGGTGGTAAGGGCAGAGAACCATAGATCTTTTTTCTTTGGGATACACAGGAAAAAAAATCTATGGTTCTATGCCCTTGCCACGTCGTCATCAGGACCGCATGCATTCATCATTATTCTTATGAAATAGGAGATACTTAAGGCTTTAATTTTAAGATTGTGGCTTACAATACAAGGCATGTATTGAGGTGCGGGTCTAGGTGTATTATACCATCTGTACTTTTTAAATATCACATAAAGATAATCCTAATCTTCATGAGATCATTATTCATGGGATGTGTGTGTGTATACAATACACCTTATTGCAATAATCACAAAAGAATCAAAATGTAAATTAACCAACACTAAATCAATTAAGTGATTGTAAGAATAAAATAATTTACACACAACAACAACAACACAACAAATGTAGCTTTCACAGCAATCAGTATTACTTATGCAATTAAAATGCTTTTCCAATGAACCATGCATGCGTGGCCTGTTGTACTCCAATAGCTAGCTATAACAAGGGATTGAATGATCAGTGAGGAAACTGGGTTGGAGCAGGTAGTCCCATACCCATAGAAGAATGGAAAATATCATGATGATGAGGTTGAGGAGAGTGTTCATGATGTGGTGGAGAGGAGGATTCATCTTGATCGAGGTTGGATTGTAGGCCATATGGCAAAAAAAGTCTGAGTTATGGTGAGTATCATAAGTAGAATTGCAGCGATGAGAGAGATAAAAAGCCCATGGACTCCTTAAGTAGGTGTGAGAGAATTTGGTACGCCATTGGCGCCCCCAATTTTCGCAGTAGCTGTTGATTTGTTGACGTACGACCTCTAGACTGCTTTTTGGGTCTGAAGTCAAATCGGTCGAGAGCTCATTAAACAGATTAGCAACAGCATTTTCGCTGCCAATCTCTCTTTGAATGATCCCACTATAATGGAGGAGGTTAACATCCTTTGGGGAATCAATGATTTTGTCCATGAATAAGATATAGGATATGACTTCATTGCTGATTTCAACGTGTAGCCTTTCGAAGGCCATGAGATTGAGAAATTTTGATTCCATAAGGTCGTCAACTAGGATGAAAGGTAGTATGAGGACTCCGCGGTTGAATGATTTGCCCAATAGATTGTTTTGTTCACTACGTTTGAAACTGATTCCAGCTTCCTCGAGCTGGGTCGCTGATCGGACAATTCTAGCACAGTTGGAGGTGTTTTTCTTGATGGCGTCATGCTTTCAACGTTGTTCGGTCAATTCTGAAAGAAGGCTCTGTCTATACAGGTCTAATACGTGTAGGTGTTCACCCATGTATCTATTTTTGATGTCAACATCATAGAAGTGCAATATGAGTTGGTTTAGGTGATTAACCGGATCTGTTGCCTGATTCATCAACATACATATAGTAATTAATCACCTGTAATCAGTTAAGTATAATACAAAAGAAAAGGATAATTGCATGCATCAATCAAAAAAAAAAAAAATCCATAATATTTTTGTTACCTACCGACAAATTAAAGTTCAGAAAGAAGAATTGGTCCATACTATTCTATTCTATATAGTACCAAACAACAACAGTGTCAACAAGTCTTCGTATGATGAGTTGACTGATGGGAATGTTTTCATTGATAGGGATGTTTTCCTACAAGTTAATTTGTATATTGTGCCTCTCATATGATCTCAGTCACATGTTTTAGACGTTGGTTTGTGTTTAGAAAATTAATTTTAAGTTCTAATAATTAAGAAATATGATACCTACCTATTAATTATCAAAACCCATATACCTAAAATGATGCTAAACTTTAATGTTTTATTGGGATAATACCATTCTTCATAATTTTGATTTTTAACATTGTTATCTTTGAGGTGCATGGGAGGGTAATGCCCTAATTATTAGGGAGTCCCATTCCTATGATAACTTGTCGACGTGACATTTTTGTTGGAGTTCAAACACATCAGGTTGCCTAGCTTGCACGTCTTGGTTAACAGCCCTAAGTGTTTTAAACATCTAACCTTTATTATAGGAACGGACCACTGTATTGGATCCTCAATCATCACTAAGAGGCTCTAATTAATGATAGAAATACAGGATAGCTAGGAAACACATACGATACATACACCCTAGAAAATCTATATATTTTTACCATCCCATCCCATCTCAACCACATACCCCGTTTAATGTTTGAAAAGTTTTTTCCTTGTTTGCAACGGACAGCAATGATTTCAAAAGGAGCATGGGGAGTTGCTTTTCAAGCTTCAACATGGCTCTCCTAATGTGATGTATATTCAGGAAATGTTCAGCACCAAATATTTTGGCAAACATTTTGGTAAAACATTTTTCAAAACATGGGTTAGAAGAGATCATCATCATCAAAAATCAGTCTATTCCAAAACTTCTAACCCCATCAAAAATAATTTACAAAAAATGAACGGTTCACGATTTTTCAACTTGTAAACATGGGGCTAAAAGTTTTGGAATGGGCTGATTTTTGGTGAGGATGATCTCCTCACCGTAGAGATCATCCTCACCAAAAATCAGCTCATTCCAAAACTTCTAACTCATGTAGGACAAAAATGATTGGCTAAAATGTTGGCCAAAATGTTTGGTGTTGAACGGGGTGAGGAGATTATCCTCACCAAAAATCAGCCCATTCCAAAACTTCTAACTCATGTAGGACAAAAATGATTGGCTAAAATGTTGGCCAAAATGTTTGGTGCTGAACGGGACCCTTATATTCAAGTAACCATGATAACTGAAAATTGGGTCGATAGTCCTTGTACTTTTCTGGGACTGAGTTTGAGTTTGAGCTTGAGCCTTGAGTTTGAGTTTGAGAAGATGGGAAGAAAAATGATGGGCTGCGTGTAAGAGCTCAAGCATGAAACACCCATCACGAACCATCAGCTCCAAGAATCTGGTTTGATCCCCTATAGACTTGGGATCAAGAGAGTTGTAGGCATCCATCAGTATTTGCACATCTTTCTTGAGTTCGTCGACGTAGTTTTGGTGGGTTTTTTTGGATCTACAGAGTATATGATGGAGAGCTCGTTGCTTATGATCTTCCATATACCCTTCTTTATCGTTGTGATAATGGTAAGGACCGAAGGACACAGCCTGAGGCGTGTAGGCATTGTAAATGTACCTCTTCTCCCACTCCACACCCTCCTTTTCGAAATCCACAATCCACGATGTCTCCGATCATTCTGCCATTCGATCTCCTGTTACTATTACTTTTTGTTTACTTACTTGTCCAACTTGTTTGTTGTGTTGTTGTTGTTGCTGTACGTTGTGGTCTAATTATAAAGAAACAAATTCGAAAAAAAGAAGACACTTATCCGTTAGTATTGTCTGTTTCGTGAAAAGAAAGAAAGACAAATATATTTATCTATCCATCCCCATCCCCATCCCCACCCCCACCCCCACCTCAGGTGAATATAGATTAAAGATAGATGGCTGGCTTACTTTTGTTTAGAGAGTAGAGAGACACACATGAATCATGCAAGTGAGAGATGCAAAGATGTTAGGGTTAATTACACTTATACCCTACGGTTGGTGTAACAAATATATATGGGTCCCGTTCAGCACCCTAAGTTTTACCACACATTTTAACAAACGTGTTTTGTCTTACATGGGTTAGAAGTTTTGGAATGGGCTGATTTTTGGTGAGGATGATCTCTATGGTGAGGAGATCATCCTCACCAAAAATCAGCTCATTCCAAAACTTCTAACCCCATCAAAAATGATTTACAAAAAATGGACGGTCCACGATTTTGCAACGTGTAAACATGGGGCTAAACATTTCGGAATGGGCTGATTTTTGGGGAGGATGATCTTCTAATCATAGAGATCATCCACACCAAAAATCAGCCCATTCCAAAACTTATAACCCATGTAGGACAAAAAACGTTTGTTAAAATGTGTGGTAAAACTAAGGGTGCTGAACATTTCCCAATATATATTGTGTGAATTCGGGGCTCATATAAAAGAATTGAATGGTGATGACGTATGCTTGTCGTACGTTGAGGACACTTCAAACAAATATTAACAGAAACCCCACTAATACTTGGTCTCTTACCCAACAAGACGCTCCTGCAGATGTTCCTTGTTCTATAAAAAGAAAAAGTTAAAAGAGTCGAGAACAGATAAAGAATAAATACATAGATATGTATGTCGGTTCCTTTCTTTGAACGAGAAAAGAATAAAATAAAGAGTCGTGCTGGGGTGACACAGGATTTACTGTGATTCTCACAATTCTGACGTGGACATGCATACATAAATGGTTTTTACTCGTATCGCGAGGAAACACATCTATGGTTATGTGCACATCCCACGTCAGACTTGTGAGAATCACAGTAAATACTTTTTGTCATTTCAGCATTTTCCTAAAATAAAATAGAAAGGGTTCTCAGATAAGATGTTAACGTGTATCACATTGTTGCTTTTCTTGGAATTAATTTTGCACAATGCAAAGTATGCAACTTGTGTGAGCTTTAATCCACACCTAGGGATGACCATCCAAGATCAACGTAGAGAGGTGAAAATCTCGAATAACATCCTCGAGATTTTGTGAGTTATAGTAGTATTCCTAATATTGTCCGACTAGCCTTACTAAGTTACATGATTTTCAATAAAAAGGTGTTTTTTTTTTTCACCGTTGATTTTTAGTTATAAATTTTGGAGAGTTCTGTGGAAGTTAGATAGACGTCCATTTTCAAAACCTTGGATGAACCCTTGAGTTTTTCAATGAAATCTAGAGGGTTGTAGTGTTGGATTGCCAATGTGGTAATCCATTTGAACAAAATGACCCTTAAGGTTAAAATCTGACTAAGTAAGGCAAATGTTTTTCTTTTCAATCGTAGTCCTAAGAAACTTAGAGGAGGAATTCAAGAAGTCGCCTTTAAGGAAGTCAACAAAGGGATGTCCACTTGTTGTCCTCGAGAGCTCTAGAGGAAGTCTAAAGAAATTGAGAGGTAGAGAATATAACGTTGAGTTGAGATCTCGATAGAAGTGGTCCAAAATTGTATGCATAAGCAAAGATAAGCTTGAACTTCGAGAATCTGGAAAAAAAAGAAGATCAAGGGATGATGTGATCATTGTTGAGTTTGAAATCGAAACAGATCTAGTTGATTCAATGAGGAAAGAAATCATGATTGAATCCAACTAAAAAAGAAATCAAAGAAACGTAAAAGCAAGACGACCACAAGTATAAATAAGACTCCTTTAATTACCCTTATTTATTTATAAAGAAAATGGAATTACCCTTTATCTCTTGATCTATGTGGATGATATTCTCATCACTAGCCATGATCCAAGTGCTATCACGGATCTCTTGGTTACTCTAGGTTGTGAGTTTGTTATTAAGGACTTAGGTCCTATACACTACTTTCTTGGGGTTGAAGCTCACTATAACTCCACAAGACTTTTTCATTGTCAGCAAAAATACATTTTGGGGTGAGTGACCGTACTAATATGCTTGGAGCACAACCAATTAGCACTCCTATCTCTTTCAATACCATGTTGTCCTTACATGCGGGACAACCATTGTCTGATCCAACCA
The DNA here is from genome assembly GCF_017979445.1 of Akebia trifoliata. NCBI lineage: Eukaryota > Viridiplantae > Streptophyta > Magnoliopsida > Ranunculales > Lardizabalaceae > Akebia > Akebia trifoliata. The sequence continues at coordinate 65,382 of NC_141379.1, forward strand.
ATTATCGTTGTATAATGGGTGCCTTACAATATGTCACTTTGACACGTCCTGATATTACCTTCATAGTGAATAAAGTTTATTAATTCATGTCTGCACCAATTGATAAAAATCAGACAACTGTGAAATGAATCCTTTGTCATCTTAAATGCACTATTTCTCACGGTCTCCAGCTATTCAAATCATTTTCTTCTCATTTATCAGCCTTTTCAGATGCAGATTGGGCTGGCTATCCTAATGATCATAACTATCCCGATGATTGTAAGTCCACTGGCGGTTACCTCATTTTCTTGGGCCAAAAACTTATCTCTTGGCAATCTCGCAAACAACAAACCGTGGCTCGTTCAATTACTGAAAGTGAATATCGAGCACTTGCTTTGACAGCCTCAAAATTCACTTGGCTTCAATAACTTCTCCATGAGGTTGGTGTATTCTTAAAAGAACCTCCTCTATTTTGTTGTGATAATATTGGTGCCACCTACTTAATTACCAACCCGATCTTCTAAAGAGAAAGTTTAGGGGTTTAGTTAAGTTTTTGTATTCTGTTTGAATAAGTCATAGTCTTTAAGGTACTTGTTTAGTGTTTCCTGATTTTTCTAGTTGCATTCATCACGTTGAGTAGTTGGAAATGTGAGCTAATTTTTCTCATTTTGTTAGGATTGTAAAAGGCTATTTATAAGCCTAAGATTGTTCAATAAGTATGTAAGTCATTTCTAGAATTGTTGATTACTCTTTATCTTGTATTTCAATTCTTAACATTTTGGTATCAGAGCCAGGTTCTTTGAAGTTCTTGCAGCAACAAAAAAGATGATTACCAAAGGGAATTTTACGCAGCCAACCATCCCTCGCTTTGATGGTCACTATGACCATTGGAGCATGTTGATGGAGAATTTCCTATGATATAAGGAATATTGGGGGCCGGTGGAGACTGGCTATGTTGAACCAACAAGTAGATCGGTGCAGATAGAAGCACAACAAAATAGGCTATGAATTGAAGCTGAAAGATCTGAAAGTGAAAAACTCTCTCTTTCAGGCCATAGATCGGACGATATTGGACACCATTCTTGTGAAGGATACTTCCAAACAAATTTGGGATTCAATGAAGAAGAAGTTTGAAGGGAATGCTAGGGTCAAGAGGTCACATCTACAAGCTCTCCGCAGAGAGTTTGAAACCCTAGAGATGAAGATTGGAGAAGGAATCTCTGAGTATTTTTCAAGAATGTTGTTAGTGGCCAACAAGATGAGAACATATGGAGAGCAGATGCAAGATGTCACAGTTGTGGAGAAGATTCTCAAATCGTTGAGTGAGAAGTTTAATTATGTTGTTTGCTCGATTGAGGAGTCTAAAGACATCAATCAACTCTCCATTGATGAACTGCAAAGTTCTCTGATTGTTCATGAGAAAAAATTCCAACGACATATAGAAGAAGAACAAGCACTCAAGATTACTTATGAAGACAAATTTGGTGCAAAAAAGACGAGGTCGAGGTGCATACAAAGGCAGAGGAAGAGGGAGAGGTTGCTAGCCCTACAGAGTAACAGTGGAATGCTTTAAGTGGCACAAGCTTGGACACTTTCAATATGACTGTCCAATCTGGGATAAAGAAGCCAACTATGCTGAACTAGGAAAAGAAGAAGAGATGCTGCTCATGTCATATATGTGGAAATGAATGGTGCTCAAAGGGGAGATGTCTGGTTCTTAGATTTTGGATGTAGCAACCACATGTGTGGTGACAAGAGCTTGTTTAGTAATCTGAATGAGGACTTCAAACAGAAGGTAAAGCTGGGAAATAACACAAGGATGGATGTGTTAGGAAAAGGCAATGTGAGATTGAAAGTAAGTAGTTTTACACATGTTGTTAGTGAAGTATTTTTTGTGCCTGAACTAAAAAACAATCTTTTGAGCATTGGTCAACTACAAGAAAAAGGGTTGGCGATTCTCATCCAACATGGAATGCTCAAGATATATCATCTAGAAAAATGGCTCATAATACAGACCGAGATGACAGCAAATCAGATGTTTGTGTTGCTACCAAATTCACTGTCGAAAACGCCAGTTTGCCTCTACACCTCCACATAGGATTTGGCACACTTCTGGCATTGTCGTTATGGACATTTGAGCAACAAAGGGTTGAGGACTCTCCAGTTCAAGAAGATGGTGCATGGGTTACCTTAGTTCAGGATTCCAACAAGAGTATGTGCAAACTACATGACTGGAAAGCAACACAAAGATCCAATCTCCAAGAAGAGCAATTGGAGGGCCACAGAGAAGTTCCAGCTTGTTCATGCAGATATTTGTGGACCAATCTTTCTCATCTGCAACAGTAAGAAGAGGTACATTATATGCTTTATGACTTTACTAGAAAAACATGGACTTATTTTTTAGTAAAGAAATCTAAAGTATTAAGCATGTTCAAACGTTTTAAGAGTTGTGTTGAGAAAGAAGTAGGAGAATATATTAAATGTTTGATAACAGATCGAGGAGGAGAGTTCACATCACTTGAATTCAATGAGTTATGCATAGAGCATGGCATCAAGAGGCAATTGACTGCAGCGTATACTCCACACCATAACAGAGTAACTGAAAGGAAAAAATCGAATTGTGATGAACATGGTTCGATGCATGCTTTCTAAAAGGAAGAGTCCGAAGATTTTCTGGCCAAAAGTAGTAAACTGGACAATACATGTTCTAAATCGGAGTCCTACATTGTCTGTAAAGAATCAAACACCTGAGGAAGCCTGGAGTGGAAGCGGTTGAGTACTTTAAAGTTTTTGGATGCGTGGCACATGTGCATGTTCCTGATGTCAGAAGGAAAAAAGCTAGATGCAAAGAGCTTTGCTTGTGTGTTATTGGGAGTAAGTGAAGAGTTTAAGGCATATAAACTCTATGATCCAGTTGCAAAGAAGATTGTAGTTAGCAGAGATGTAGTGTTTGGGGAAGATAAGTCTTGGAGTTGGGATAGGAGTTATGAAGAGCACATAATGGTTGATCTGGAATGGGATGATGAAGAAGATAATGAGGCAGTGAACGTAGAGAATGAGGGAGCAGTGAGTTGGGGAAGAAGAGGAAGTCACTGCAGAACCAATTGGTAATCTTCAAACTGGTGAAAATAGAGGAGAATCATTTAGTTCTGATGACGGAAGAAATAGAAGGCCTCCAGGGTGGATCAGGGATTATGTAACTGGGGAAGGACTTTTGAAGGAATCGGAAGAAGAAGATGCAAATGTCAATTTGGTTATGTTTGCTTCAGCAGATCCAGTGCATTTTGAGGAGGTAGTGAAGCCTGACAAATGGTAGAAAACTATGGAAATGGAAATACGGGCTATAGAGAGGAACAACACATGGGAACTCACTAATCTTCCTACAGGTGCAAAGAAGATTGGAGTGAAGTGGGTTTATATAACCAAACTCAAGAAGAATGGAGAAGTGGACAAATTGAAGGCTCGTTTGGTGGCAAAGGGGTATGTGCAATAGCAAGGGATAGACTACACAAAAGTATTTGCACCGGTTGCAAGAATGGACACAGTGAGAATGATTGTGGTTCTAGCAGCTCAAAAGGGGTGGAGTCTTTATCAGCTCGATGTCAAATTTAGCTTCTTGCGTGGTGAACTTAATGAAGAAGTGTATGTGGAGCAGCCGAAGGGTTATGAGTTGAAGAACAGTCCTCAAAAAGTTTACAGGTTGAAGAAAGCCCTATATGGACTAAAACAAGCTCCATGAGCTTGGTTCAATCGTATTGAAACACATTTTATAAGTGAAGGGTTCGAGAAGTGTTATAGTGAGCATACTTTGTTCATTAAAACAAATAAGGGAGGTAAGATTCTCATTGTCAGTTTATATGTTGATGATTTGATATTTACTCGCAATGATGAATTGATGTTTGTTGAGTTTAAGAATTCCATGTAGAGGGAGTTTGATATGACTGATTTGGGGAGAATGAGATTTTTTCTTGGCATAGAAGTTATGCAGAGGTTGGATGGGATTTAGATTTGCCAAAGGAAGTATGCTTTGGAGGTGTTGAAGAGATTTAGGATGGAAAACAACAACTCAGTTCATAATCCCATCGTTCCAAGTTATAAACTGTTTAAAGATGAGAATGGGTCATGTTGATGAGACTTTGTTTAAGCAGATGGTGGGATGTCTCATGTACTTAACAGTTACAAGGCCGGATTTGATGTTTGCAGTAAGCTTGATTAGCAGGTACATGGCCAAACCAACTGAGTTGCATTTGATGGCAGCCAAGAGGATACTAAGGTACTTGAAAGGAACCATTGGACTTGGAATTTTCTACAAGAAGGGAGGGTGTGAAGGTCTAGTTGGATATGCAGATAGTGACTATGCAGGAGATATAGAAGACAGGAAAAACACATTAGGTTGTCTTTATGTTGGGATATGGAGCTGTTGCTTGGTCTTCAAGAAAGTAACCTATAGTCACGCTTTCAACCACTGAAGCAGAGTTTGTGGCTGCAGCTGCTTGCGCTAGTCAAGCTGTTTGGATGAAGAGAATAATTGAGAAGCTGAGTCTGGAGGAAAGTAAGTGCACTACAATTATTTGTGATAATAGTTCCACAATTAAGCTGTCAAAAAACTCAACAAGCACATTGATGTGCGCTTCCATTTTCTTCGTGATCTCACATGAAAAGGAGCAGTTGAATTGGTTTATTGTGGAACACAAGATCAGTTGGCAAATGTGTTGACAAAGCCCCTCACAGTGGATGCATTTCAAAGGTTTCGAAGTCAGTTGGGAGTTTGTCAAGTTCCTGAATTAAACTAGTTGTAGTTGGTAACTAATTTAAGGGAGGGAATGAAGAGAAAGTTTAGGGATTCAGTTAAGTTTTTGTATTCTGTTTGAATAAGTCCTAGTCTTTAGGGTACTTGTTTAGTGTTTTCTGATTTTTCTAGTTGCACTCATCACTTTGAATTGTTGGAAACGTGAGCTAGTTTTTCTCATTCTGTTAAGATTGTAAAAGGCTATTTATAAGCCTAAGATTGTTCAATAAGAATGTAAGTCATTTCCAGAATTGTTGATTACTCCTTATCTTGTATTTCGATTCTTAACATCTTCTACACTCAAACAAAACACATGGAGATCGATTTTCACTTTGTTTGTGATAAGGTAGCTAAGGGAGACCTTCAGGTTCGCTTCATTCCTAGTCAAGATCAATTGGCCAATATTCTTACAAAGGGTTTCCCATCATCACGGTTTGTATATTTACGATCCAAACTCAATATCCAACCTGTACAGTTGAGTTTGTGGGAGTGTGTTAAGGAGAATCAAGATTCTCCGAAATTAGTTAAAGAGAATTGTGATTCTCTCACCAAGATCCTACAAAAGATCTTCAATAAATATCTCCAGCTGTACTTACCACAAAAAAAACTCTCCAGAAGTATAATCAATGGATAATTTTCCCTTTAGAATTTATATCCAACATGGAACCATGTAAATAAGAAACTTCCTAACAAATCAGATCTGTGCACATCTTGTAATCTTTATAAATAGAAAGTGTTACGCCTCTCCACAGACAAGGGAGGCAGGACAACATTCTTTGTACTGTTTTATGAATAAATAACAAAAATAATTGTATAGAAAGTTGGATTTTTGAATTTTTTTTTTTTTTTTTTGGGGTGCTAAATGAGATTTGTATTAAAGGATCAAAATTAATTTACAATCCGAATGTGAGGAATTCTCAACCTATCCTCCATATAAGCTTGCTTTTCTAAAGGAGGAAGGTCTGCAAAAGAAGAAAAATGAAGCGAACTACTACATAGCACCCCATGGTTTGATAATGCGTCCGCAACATTGTTGCATTCCCTCCAAACATGCTGCACTTCCACCTAATTCTTGAAAGAGCTTCCTTGATGCTAAACAACACATGGTTTAATTGCCATGGTATAGTTTTGCTCTTCAAATCATTGACCACCGTCATTGAATCCATCTCAACAATCACAGATTCATTATTCAAGTTTAAAACTTGCATAGCTCGCAACAAATATGTAATTTCAGCCATGTTATTTGTCTTATTTCCAAAAGCCCAGCAACCTGCTCTTATTAATTTTTCTTCATCATTTCGAAGAATAAAACCTCCACCACATCAGTTGCCTGGATTTAACTTTGATGCCCCATCCACGTTTAATTTCACCCACCTTCATGGGGAAACATTCCAAGAACTTTTTAGAGCTCTTCGAGTTTTAATTTACAAGCTTTTATTTGAATGCCAATTTCCAACAATCGCTTCAACTCAGTGGCGCACACTTGGAGAGTCACCTTTCACGCTAAGAGCTGCATTTTTATTGGAACAATCGAAGACCATATTGCCATATTTTTGCTTAATGGACTATTTATCATCACATAAAAAATAAATCTAATCTTTTATTTTTATTTTTAATCAAACTCAGAGCACAATACTAAATCAATTATATGTTTGAAAGAAGAAAATAATTAACATACAACACAACACAACAACAACAACAAATGTAGCTTTCACAGCGGCCATTGATATAACTTATTTAAATAAAGAGAAGCACCACTCCACTCTTGATACAACTTATTAAGACAGAATATTAAAACCAGGGTAGTTGGTAGGTTGAGGACTAATTAAAGAGCTTTTCCAATGAATGAAGCATGCATGGACGACTATCATTGACCTATTTATAAGAAGAAAGAAATCAAAAAAGAAGGGAAGGAAGGAAGTGATATCAGTGAGGAAATTGGGTTGGAACAGGTGGCCCCATAGAAGAATGGAAAATGTCAGTAAAGGGAGGAGCGGGTCGAGAGGGTTCATCCTTGTAGTAAGGCATTATGGTATATAAAGTCTGAGTTATGGTGAGGATCATAAGTAGAATTGCAGCAATGAGAGAGATAAAAGCCCATGGACTCCTTAAGTAGGTGTGAGAGAATTTGGTACGACATTCGCGCCACCAATTTTCGCAGTAGTTGTTGATATGTTGATGTACCTCCTCTAGACTGCTTGCTGGGTCTGGAGTCAAATCTGTCGAGAGCTTATTGAACAGATTAGCAACAGCCTTTTCACTGCCAATCTCACTTTGAATAATACCACTGTAGTGAAGGAGGTTAACATCCTTTGGGGAATCGATGATTTTGTCCATGAATAAGATATAGGATGTTACTTCATTGCCCACTCCAACATGTAGCCTCTCAAAGGCCATGAGATTGAGAAATTTTGATTCCATAATGTCATCAACTACGATGACAGGTAGTTTGAGGACTCCACCACGGAATGATATGTTCCATAGACTGTTGTTGGCTACATTAGGTTTGAAACTGATTCCAGCTTCCTCGAGCTGGGTTGCTGATCGGACAATAATATTAGCAATGCTGGAGTAGGTCTTTCCATCTTTTTTGGGCAATCCTGAAAGAAGCCTCTGTCTATGCAGGTCTAATACGTGTAGGCGTTCGCCCATGTCTTCGCCCGATGTGGGTGTTGTGTTCACATCATAGAAATTCAATATGAGGTAGTTTAGGTGCTTAACCGGATCTTGCTTAACCAGATCTGTTACCTGATTCAACATATACAGTAATCATTTGTAATCAGTAAAATAATTATAAAAGAAAAGGATGACATATTATCCATCACCCCGTATGATATATGGACTCTTGAATTTAAAGTGGGAAATTTTATTTTATATGCATGAAAGGAATTTCACATATTTCTATAGATATGTTCACTATGTGAAAAAAGCTCAAATTTGATGGAACAAGAGGTCGAATTGGTGTCGAATTTTTCATTGTCAATTTTTTTTTTCGATGGGCTGAAACTGTTAAATTAATGAAGGATGGGAGAAATTCGACAGTTCTAAGCTGTCAAATCTAGGAACATCAATAATTTCAATGGCCCTAGACTGTCAAAATTCAATTTCTAAAATTCGTAAACCTTGGCCCGTCAATTTTTTATGTCGAATTTTCCGGTTTTCATGTATTGGTTGTTATTTAATAAATTCATATTAGCTAGGTTCTAGCTTGTTAAGTTGGTTAAATTTATGAGTGTTGATACCTACAATTCCACATAGGTTTATAATCTGTCTTGGTCACCTACTGATTCCTAACCTCTAACTTGCTTGCATGTATCAATAAATAAAAGTCCATAACATATGCTACCGACCGACGAAGTTCAACAAGAAGAATCGGTCCATAATCCAAGTACCAAACAGCAGTATTAAGCCTTCGTAGGAGATGAGAAGATACTCATAGGGTTGTTTTCCTAAAAAAATTGTACTTATCTGTGGGAATGATGGATCTTTAGGAAACACGACCATATAAACACCCTAGAATTTTTTTTGTTTTTTACCTTCCATCTTAACCGAACCTTTTTTTTTTTTGGATAGATAAGCTGGACTTGAACCCACGACCTCAAAGTTGTTTAGCAATGTGTCAAACCAACTCAACTATGGGTCTAAATTGTATTAGCGTCCATCCGGACGCACGATATGCATCTAAAATTAAATTGACCTTAGAAGAACCGAAGGAAATTCTAATATATTACCAACCGGGGTTGGGCTCAATGGTAAGATTGGGTGTGCTCCCCAGGTCTTGTCTTCAAATCCCCTGCCCACCACCTTGTGTGGGTTCGTCCCCTTAAAACTCGTATGGGGTTGGTCATGCGGAGCCCCCAAGGGAGATTTGTCTGTCACGCTTACATGGGATACTCCCCCGGTTACCCAAAAAAAAATTCTAATATATTCGAAGGAGATTGAAAATATATAGAACAAAAAATATTTTTGTCCAATCAAGGAGGAGCTGTTGGGCCTTTACCTGATATGCAAGGGAAACCAATGATTTCAAAAGGAGCATGGGGAGCTGGTTTTCAAGCTTCAACATGTCTCTCCTAATGTGATGCATTACATGCAAGTAACCGTGCCTGCTGAAAATTGGATCCTTAGAATCATAGTCCTTGTACTGTAGCTTTGTGTTTGAGTTTGGGTTTGGGATTGTGTTTGTGTTTGGGTTTGACATTGGAGTTGAGCTGGGTTTAGAATTAGGAGGCGAAGAGAAATGATTGGCTGCGTGTAAGACCTCAAGCATGAAACACCCATCACGAACCATGAGCTCCAGGAATCCTGTTTGATCCTTTTTCCAGTTAGGATCAAGCGAGTCATAGGCATCCATAAGTTTTTGAACGTCTTTGTTGAGTGCGTCGACATAGTTTTGTAGTGTTTTATTGGATCTGTGGAGTAGATGACGGAGAGCTCGTTGCTTATGGTCCTCCATATTCCCTTGTTCATGATGGTAAGGACCGAAGGAGACAGCCTGAGGCATGTAGGCTGCCTCATTGTTGTTGATATTCGCCACGTACTTGGGTACCTTGTAAATGGACCTCTTCTGCCACTCTGCACCCTCCATATCCACCGACCACGCTTCTGCCATTCGATCTCCTACTACTTTGCGTTTACTTACTTGCCTATACTTGTTTCTTGTTGTTGTTGTTGCTATACGTTGTAGTCTTATATACAAACAGTTTCGGGAAGAAAAAAAAAGGGGACTTACCCATTAGCTAGTGTCTCTTTCTTGAAGAGAAAGAAAGACATATTTATCTATCCATCCCCACTCCACCTTTGGAGAGACACACATGCGTCATGTATTTGAGATGCAAAGATGTCGGGGCTAATTACACTTGTAACCAACTGTTGGTATCAATATTGTGTTTCACGCGGGGCTTATAAAAGACGTGACGAGTGTCCCACATATATATCAGACTTGTGAGAATCACAGTAAACCACGGTTATGTATGCATGTCCACGTCAGAATTGTGAGAATCACAGTAAATCCTGTGTCACCCCAGCACGACTCATATATATTAAGAGAACCACCACCACTAGCTAATACTTGCCCTTACCCAACAAGAATACTCCTGCAGGTGTTCCTTGTTCAATTAAAAAGAATAATTTAAAAGAGTGAAGAACAGATATATCGATTCCTTTCTTTAAACGAGAAAAGAATAACAACAACAACAAAAAATGTTTTCGGATAAGGAGGTTCAACGTGTACCACACTGTTGCTTTTCCTACAAGGACTTTTCTAGCCTTAACCGTGGGTTTGAGGCTCTCCATCAAGCGAGGATTTGATTTGTTCTAGAGATTAGTTTCGTTCTTCTAAGAATTAACTTACATTTTCCTAGAGATACATTTTTCTTGAGAATCCCTAACATCCCAACGGTGACGTTGACAAAGAGCCTCAATCTGTGGCTTTAGATTAGCATTTTCCTTGGGTAAGACAAGCCATCATAAGTAAATCTTACTAAGGGTCCTTGAGCTCACTTTGTGGTATCCAAAAACATGATCCAATGCTACAGGTTTGTAGAGGATAAAATTCTATGAACTTATGAACTTAAAAATAAAATATCTAAAAAAGTTATTTTTCCCCTTTAAATTTTAATTTTAAATTTGGGAGTTTTCTGGAAGTTGAGTAGCCGTCCATCTTCAAAACCTAGATCTAGTTTAAAAGGAAATTTTTTTTTTTAAAACTATTTTTATCTAAGTTTTTACTTGAAATCTAGAGGGTTGTGGTGTTGGAATGTCAATGTGATAATTCATTTGATCAAAACAACCCTTAGTAATATTTAAAATCTTATTAAGAAAATTGTTGTTCTTAATTCAGTACAATGCAAAGTATGCAACTTTTGTGAGCATTAATCCAAAAAATAATAATAATAATAAATTAAGAACCAACAAGAACCAGAACAAAAAAAAAATACGATGATTCTGATTCTAAAACCAAATCGGAATCGACTTACTGACACCCCTAGCTGAGACTAGATGACTCAAACAACTCAACTCAGTATTAATGAATGCCATGACAAGACGAGATGGCCAATATAGGCAAATTACATATTGTCATGACCCTTGTTACCAATCTCTCGTTTAATTCTTGAAAATCTCACGAATTTTTCATTTTTTTCAATGAAAGTATTATTCTCCGGATTATTGAACTGTTCTGAATAATTCACGGATTTTAAGTTTAAAAAAAATGAAACATGTTTTTTACAAATTTTTATAAAACTCAGTAGAAAACAAAATGCTATTATAACGTGTTGTATGTTGCAAAGTGTAAACTTGTAAGTTGTGACATGCAACACAAGTCGATTTTGAAGCGACTATGCTTCAAAACTTTGGAGGAATCCACCTTTTTACATGAATGTCCCTTTATCTTTTAAAAAATAATGACATGACCCTCTACATTTATTTATTTACACTTTAATTTTCCAAATTGATGATTTTCGCGTAACTTTGGTCTTCTTTTAAAAATCAATGGAACAATAACTTCAATGTCCTCATTATGACCACCATCACCATTAACAGCACCAATTTCATCATCACCATGACTATCATATGGCCGGATTTTTTATTTCCAAATTTTTGAAATGAAAGGGATAATACACGTATGAAGCACATGCCGCATATTTTTCATTTATCAAAAATTTTGGCCAAATTTTAGACTGGATTTTTTGCAATCCAAAACCAAATAGAACTCGAATTTTCCACGAATCAAATTTTTGTTGTATTCCAAATTGCTAACAAGGGTCATGACTAATTCATAAATTGTATCAGTCCAAACCAGATCGGGTATTGGGCCAACCTGCAATAGCTAGGCAAATCGGACCAATTCATAAACTGCAAAACTCCAAGCGAGAATGGGCCTTATCCCAGCCCATATGTTTCAGGCCTATCTCTATGGCTCGGCCCATATAATTTATAATGTAGTTTTTATTTAGAAAAATCACACAGAAGGATCCATGACCTATTTATTTAAAATTTCTGTACAAACCACGTAGTTCTTCTATATATCTATACCTATCTCAAATCTAAGAACGAGGATAGGCCGGGCCAAAACCCGGCCCATTGACAACTCTATTTCCTATACCTCTTTTTTCACAATTGTAACATGTTGAGGAAAAATAACACCACAAATCACCTGGGTTCATGGCCTAGATGATATTAAAAAAAAATCACAAAAAGGCCAATTTTTCGTCCTAATCGTTGGCTTTGAAAATTGAGACCATTGAACTTTCAAATTTAACCAATTAGATTTTTCTATCTTATTAATATAGTGCTCTTTCAACCGTTGAAAACGCCACAAGGAAGTACTAAAACATGAATAACTTTAGGGTCGTGGGTTCAAGTCCAGCTTACCCTTATCAAAAAAAAAAAAAACCCACCAGAACGCATATTTTATGACTTTAAGAGCACCCAAGATGTGTGCTAATTCTTTGGTGATTTCAAATGAATTGGAGTGCTCTTAGCAAAAGTTGGTCTGGCTATAGAATCTCTTTAAAATAAAGATAACAGATATATAAGGAAAATAACGATTACATATTGAAAAAAATAGTATTGACCGGTTTAAGCTTAAATTTTAAATTTAAATACTACGTAAAAATGTATTATTAGTTTGCAACACCATCACAGCAGCGGTCTAACTCTTACCGTTGGATCATCTAGAACAATGCTTCTATTGATAATCACATTGACCCAATAGTCTAACATAATCAGGGGCGGAGCCAGGATTTTCTTGTAGTGGGGGCAAACTATGGTTAATTGTATAGTTGAAGAACTTGAAGATGAATGGTTTTATGGAAAAATTCAGAGGTTTCTAATTAGAAATTGAAGAAAATGATATTTAGGTCATTTTCAATTAGTATATGAGAAGGCCAATCAAGAGGCAATGTCATCAACAAAAAATTGAAAGGGGGGGGGGGGGGTGCAAATGGGGAGAGAGATGAGGGGATGGGGACAAATGGGGCATGCAATTAGTTGGAAATATGGGGGTGTCTCAAATTTATGTGGGGGCAATTGCCCCCACCAGCTCCGCCCCTGGACATGATCCTGGTTAGCAATTCGGAATACAGCTAAAATTCAATATGCAAAAAATTCAATTATTGAGTTCCAAAAATTCAATCTAAATTTGGTCAAACATTCGCTAAACGAGAAATATTTGATTTATATTTTACGTTCCACATAAAAAATTCGATGCATTTTGAAAGGGAGTCAACCTATATAGTAATTATTAGAAATAACCCTTAGGATCCAAAATATAAATAACAAAAACACAAATAATCTCACAAACTACAAGATATACGTGGTTTTGTTGAAGCATCGACCTACATCTACGGGCAAAAACACTGACTTCACTATGATAATCAAAGAAGAACATGATTACAACTCTCTAACTCTCGTATATTTCTCTAATCTTTTTAGGATTTCATCTCTTACCCTTTATATACTTAGAGTTATAAAGAAGGTAAATGGGTCGATCATCATCGATTACCAAGTGGATTCAATATTTTGGTCGGGGGCTTTGCCCTCGGTCGTTAGAGGATCATCAAAAGATCCAGGTTGAATTCATGACAACTCTTCGTATATCAAGAATAGAAGACATGAACCAACAATAACATAATTATCATAATAAATTAGAATATAAAAAAATAATAAGTTTCTACTCAACTTAAGCAATCCAATTCTTATTTTTAAAAATTTCTTTGATAATTTGTCAAAAGAGAGAGTTTGAGAGAGACCTGCCTACCTTAATGGGTTGTTAAAAAATGGAGACGATGGAAAGATTGAGAATTCTAACTGATGGAGGAGACTAAATCTTCATTAATAACTTAGGTAAATGAAGAGATTGAGAATATTATTTGAATATTATAATATTCACACAAAAAATGATTTTTTTATTGAAATATATAATTTTTGAAATCATTCAAATATTTGGAAGAATAATATTTTTAATTAAAAAAAAATTCGTGAATTTTTCGAAAAAAAAAATGGCTTATTACTAGGAAGGGATGTGACTTTATAAAGAAAATGGGTTTGGCTCTAACCAACAGTATGTAGATTGAGTGGCCTAGGACGTGACACCACTTGACTGAATTAAGTGTTTTCTAGTGAGTGGTGTTGGAATGACTTCAAGATTGACCTCATATCTCACCTTTTTTGGTTCACGTGAAATCATAGATTATTCACTTGTATATCGATAAAAAAACATCTATGATTTGTGCGTACCTCCACATCAACAAAGTGTGAAATGAGGTCACTTTTTCAACTCTAATCCACACCTTGTGAGGTCAGCTCAACTGAAATGTCGGTTCAACTGAATCAGGTGTGGCCCAACCCAATCCCCAATTTGTGCCATCAATTCAAATGAATTAGATGTTGTCCAAATCCGACAAGCTAATTAGTCTTATCCAAATCCTTAGATGAATATTTTAAAGAATGTTAATTTTCGAACTCAACTTGATAGGGGGACTAAAAAAACTCGTGGATGTGACATGAGTAAAGAATCGTAGATTTTATCTCTCGGGATACGCAATTGATCTATCATCTGCACTTGATATGATTGTGTATCCCAAGAAAAAGAATCTATGATTTTTTGGACGGAACACGTCAGTGAGTTTTTGAATCTGGTTGTGAAGTTGAGTTCAGAAATCATTAGTCTATTTTAAAACGATTCTTTCTTCCCAACATGAACAGTGTAACACGTGGCAACGTCGCAATAGATGGGATCGGCTGCATTATGGTGCAGGGGACACAGTTTCCATTAGAGTCTTTTTTTCCTTACAGCTGGGTATGTCGACATTTTCCACTCTAAGATAAAGAAAGATTAGGTTGGTATTAACGGTGACTTTCGGTTGAAACGTTCATTCTCACGGTCTCCGTTTGTTGAATCTGGAATTTTAACGGTGCACTAACGAACTTGATCTTTTAATTGCAATTCAACGTTTCTTGGATGATAGGACACGTGGGTCCTCAAATTCAGACTTTAATTTTCTTCTACACGGAGAGAGAACTGAGGATATATATTTTCTTTAAGATAATCAAGATTATCAAGGAAAAATATATTCCAAGGCATTAAAAAAAAAAAAAAAAGTAAAACTAAATTCATCATCACACATGCCAAGAAAAAGTGATGCCGTGTACGAATGAGAAACCTTTGAAATCTAACGGTTACACGTGGCATTTTCAAGAAGGTATTGCAAATTTTGACGGAAATGTAATCAAATGCAAAACGTCATGCGTCTTGTGACAAGAGGTTTCTTTCAAAATTTTGTTGTATCGAGCTCAACAGTTTACACTAACATTTTTCTTACTCAAACTTAGTAGAAGTTTAAACCTTACCAAGGGTTATTTTGCCCAAATAGATTACCTCATTGACAATCCAAAATCACAACTCTTTAGTTATCATGCTAAAATTTGGATACCAAAAAAATTTCAAAACAAAATTTCATTTGGACTTGATTTATAATTTTTAAAATGAACGACTACCAAACTTTTAAAATAACTCTCAAATTTAAAATTAAATTCAACGATTAAAAATAATTTTTTTTTTTTTTTAAATTTTATTTTTTCAAAGTTCATAGAATTTTATCCTCTACAATCTTGAAGTGTCTGATCATGATTTTGGACGTCACAAGTTGAGCCCACTAACCCTTAGTAAGGGTGAAATTGTAACTAACTTAATTAAGTTAGTCGGACTCAAAATAATTATTATGTAAGGGATTTTTTCAGTTAATATTTTGATAGAGTAATGGCGTAATTGATAAGAATTGTGTAGTTTTACCCTCAATTTAAATTATATTTATGGATTCTAACTTGCCAATACCTAACAAGAAATTTTATTAATCCCAACAACATCCGCGTTATGTTTCCCTATTCGTATTCAGAAATTTATTTCTTGTCGTCACAACTGTCATAGGCTGATTTAGTTAATTTTGTAATCGATACATCAATTTGTATTCCACAATATCGTTATAAACCACTCATATATATTCTTCATCTTCTTCACATGATCCAAATTAACAAAAAATAAAAAAAATGAGAGGGTTCTTAGTATTTGGAACATCAAATATTCGTTTAAGATTGTGGATTATGGTTCTGATCATACTAGGACTAATACCGCATTAATGGTGGTAGTATGTCCCTACTTCTTAAAATCTTAATTGTATCTATCAACGTTACCACCCCAACACTAAATTCTTGTTAGAGATACATTATATCATCTTTGTAGATTGGGACCCATCAACTTTAAGAAATGGTCCTTCCAGTTAAGAAATGGTTCTACTTTCACATATGAGGATGGAGATGAGGATAGTGAGTTCTAACTACCACACAATCAAAGTTATGATTTACGAAAGAGAGTGACATTTCTTTTATATATATATAATGCATAGAAAAGGGTATATATTTCTTCAGTGAATAATTAATGCACATAGAGAGATCAGCGAGGGAGAGTGGGGAGGTATAATGTGGTATTTTTATGAGAAGTATAATTGATGTGCATGCTTACCAGTGGGTCATTCTCACACTGCCATTGCAACCAATAAAAAATAGATTTGATGAGACAATAGAGTTTTCAGTTGAATTGATCAATTGGTTTGATAAAAAAACAAAAAAAAAAAAAACAAATGTTATATGGTGAAAGTGTTTGATGAACCAATTACAATTATTGTTTAAGGAAACCATTAGCTTCAACCAGTTGTTAAAACTCTCCATCTAACAGATGATTTGGATGTTTGGGATTTTTACAAAATTCATCTCTAGAAAATTGTTCTAATCAATATATAGACGAACATAAATCTTTAGAAGATCGGTGTTGCATCTCAATCGTTTGTCTGATAGAGAGCCTCAATGGTGGATCGAGGTTAGAAAAGTCTTACTTTTACATCCAAGAAAAAATTGGTGATACTTGTGATATATTTTCACCGGTACCATCTTAAAATCCACAATGTCACTAGATCAAACCTGTCTAAACACCAATATGATACTTATCAAAGAAAATCTGATATCCAAGTCAGATTCATAATAATTATTCAAAATCAATTAGTCACAAACAAATAACCTTCTATAGTATACTTGTAAAATTTTCTTCTTCTTTAAATCTCATTCCGTTTGGACCCTAGCAATTTTTCCATTTTTCAATTGGACTCCGCCTAGATTTCATATTAACTTAATGAGATAATGATTTATCCCTAATATTTTTTTTTAACCATTTAAACTTATTTGAAAAGTTTCCCACAATTCCCAAGCATCCATTTTATGGAAAAATACTATTTTTGTCTCTTGCCTAGTGCCCTGGAGATCCTAGCATTAGTCTGACGCTTGCTTGTCAATTTTTCTTTCCAGCTCTTGCTTCCCAGCACACTTCTATGAACATGTTGAGGCTAGTTCTCAGGATTGCCATTAATCCATCCTTTCTAGAGTGAACTATGTGTCTCGGGGACAATTGTACAGGCTCTCCTTAGATACTAAATTATGCCCACACAGTATTGTTTAAATTTCCCTAACTACAATCAAACTCAAGGGTGGATTTAGTGTGGGTGCACTTCTCCCCCGCAAGAATTTTCAAAATATATGAATTAATGAGTTATTGCGACAAATAAAACAAATCTGTTGCTAATGCGCCCCCCCCCCCCCCCCCCCCCCCACAGTTTTTTTTTTTTTTTAACTCTTAATTAACTTAGAGAATTCTTTTTTTTTCTTTTTAATTTGAGTTTTTTCACAAAATCTAGATGAATGTGATGTTGGATTACCAATGTGATAATCCATTTGAACAAAATGACCTTTAATAAGGCTTAAAATCTCACTTGCTTAGTAAGAAAAGTATTAGTAACCTGATACAATCCCTCCTTTTAATCTTAAAGAATCGAGGTATTCTTATAGTTATAAACAAAAAAGAAAAATAGTTTAATTGATTATATAATTATTAATTGAAACATCAGAATCAATGATTATAAATCAATTACCAATAAGTTTCAAATTTAATATCAATAAACCAGGGTACAAGTAAAATTAGAACGGTTTTTATGTATGAAACGGATATTGCGCGCTCCGTCACGAGAGGTGAGAAAATGAAATAATTGTGGGTCCCATTAATTCCATCCCATGGGCCATGGGTAGGTACTGTAAATAGCCCAAATCCCATTAGGTGAAATCCGGGCAGAGCTGCCCGACCTACCCGGAGCGACCTCTTGCTATAAATACAAGTGTTGTCCTGTGACATGCAGTTTGCCGCTTTGGATTCTCAAACCTTCTCCTTCTGTTAAGGTTTGCTTTCTTCTCTTTATACATTTTTTTTTTAATTTTTTTCCCTTTTTTTATTTTTTTTCTTTCTGTTGTTATTATTATTTTTTTCAAATGTGGAAAATCAAATGGCAAAGAAACTCTTTTAAATTTAGTTTCAGAAATTTGAATAAATAAGTTTTTATCATTTATTATTTTTTGCGGGGTACTGTTGTACCTTTTTACTTCTTTTTTGTTTATTAATTATGCTGCTTTTTTTTTTTTTTATTCACTGGGATTCGTTACCGTTAAACGGACGTTTTCTTTGAGATGTGCATGTCAGATGCCGGTGACGGGAGTCGGATCCCGGTTACATGTCCTTCACTAATACTTGTAGAAATCCGTGCGTCACTGTGAGTAACCGGGATTTGATTATGACAATATAATATGAATGATGATTTTCTGACGGCCCCGTCTGACACACGCCCCCTTACATGGCATGAGTTACAATCATAAATTATTTTTCTCGGGATACATAATTATATATATTTACGAGGATGTACAGTTTTGTCATCCGAAGAAAAAATTCTATAATTCGAACCCATGCCACATGAGAGACGTCATAAAATCATGACTCGTATGATATATATACAGCTAGATTTGTTAGATCCTGGTCATAGAGCATTTAAGTGCATTGATAAATTTTATCATTGAGAAAATATTACGAGTCGTGATAATCTGACTACCCCACGTGGCAAACTCAATCAATTACGTGACGTGACAAGTTTGGGAACCGTTGATCTTCGTTCCTTGAGATACATGATTCCCTTGGGATACACTTTTTTGTGGGGAAATGCAATCATGTATCTCGAGGAATGAAGATCTACAGTTCCCAACTTGTCACGTGAGGTAGTCGATTGAGTTTGCCATGTGAGATAGTAAGATTATCACAACTCAAATATTAATATTTATCTTAATTATCAAGACAAATACTAATTTTTTAGAAATTAAAAAAAAAAAAAACAGCAACCCAGCTCACTAGACCATCCAATGTTTTAAAACGATTTATGGGTTAAAATGTTTGACTCTTAAGTTCCTAAAACAAAGAGTAATGATTAAATGACTCTCCCATGTGGCATACTCAATCGCTCTTGTGACATGACATGTGCTAGAACCATAGATTTGTACTTTTCAAGATACATAACTGCACATATTTATGGGGATGTGTAGTTGTGTATCCTGACAAGTACATATCTACGGTTCTAACACATCACGTTACTAGACGTTGGAAGTCCAACGACTTGAATTGCCCATTATATTCTGCAAAACTTTTAAGTCCTTGGACTGTAACAAATTATCAGAACACTGGATGGTCTAACGCTTTAAATAGTTTTTGAAAAATAATATCTTATTCATAATTAATAAAATTATTAACTTTTTTGTTATTTTATTTTATTAGAAATTATTTGTGAATTTGGTATTTGATGATGATATCTTTTTTTTGGCAGTTGGGAATCAAATTTATTAAAGAGATCTTGCTTGGAAAAATGTCTTCTAGTTATGGTGTGGGCGGCAGAGTAAACAAGGAGACCATAAAGAGGACATGGTCTTCAAATGATTCAATGGGACATGGTAATGGTAGTAGGGCGTGTGTATGTGCTCCAACGACGCACGCAGGATCGTTCAAATGCAGGTTGCACAGGGTAAATTCTCATAGCGACTCAACTGATCAGTCAGCTCCACAACCTTCTGTTACCACCTCTTCTACGAGGAGGACCGTAGAGGCACAATAATTACATAACTATAATGAAAAGAATCTATTATTGGATGAGGAGAAAGGAGATCCGTAGTTCCAATTCCAATGGAGTATGATATATGTATATACATATGTTTGTTGTTTCTTTTCCTTTTACTTTTATATCACAAGCTACCATTGTAGTCTATTTTGTCATCGTCTATCCATCCGATCTGTAGAGTAGAGTGTGTTTGTGTACTCTGTAGTCTGTACTAGCTAATAGGTTGATGATGATGTACCCAAACCGATCAAGCACCGGTTGAAATGGTGATGGGTGTAATCAAATCAAATGTATGGTGGATGGGTACTGTTTAATTTGGAAGATCTAATTATCATGAATGTAAATGATAAATCGCTATTTAGCACTTAAAGATATGATAAGATAGCTCTCAATCCAAATCAGATGACGATGTATGATCACTGTACTAAGACTCCCTTAAAACTTCTATTAATTTCTACAGGTGTAATGAATTTTAATTATTTGTAGGTAATCAATCATTCCTATGGCATAAGCATAATTGAAGGTTTTATAATTTGTGACAAAGAGCCTAATATTAATTCCCTTAAAAGATCATATTAGTTACTGATTATGGAAGTGGTTGTGCATCTCTCATGGTACCTTTTGGGTCTGCTCATGTTGTTTGTTTCAGGTGTAGAATGAATATTTCACATTTTATGTACACCATATTTGGTGAGAATGCAAGTGGAATATTTGGCAGATTTGAAGCACATTTGTGTCATAAATTCAGATATGCACATGTAATGTAAGTTCTCTCCACATTGGCAGTTAGTTCCATTTCTCTTTTATGTATGTTAAGCAATGGAATTATGGAATTTGTTGATTATTGTTATACTTACAGCAGTGATATATGAGATTTTAGATATCTGTATCCAATTGGACATCCATCCCTAGTAAATTTCTCTTCTTTATAACGTAAAGGTGTTGCTAGATTTTGGAAATGATAGTGATGGCATGTGGAAGAACCTGATTACCAGCTTGCCTACTTCCCATCTTACAAGAAAAAAACATCCCATATGAAGCACAGTATTTGTGATCCCCCTCTACATTAAAATCTTATGGCACAATTTTTTTAATCCAATGCTTATTTATATTCTTCTCAAACTGATTTGAATACATCTTCATAATTGATGTTATATGGACATTGATCAGCAATAGGATATCCATACTAATTGATTGTGACACTTTATTCCTAGTCCCACCTTAACTTAATTTGAACTTTGTACCAAGGGTATAGATGAAACCCCAAACAAGGTAGCTCAAAGGCTTTGTATTCATTATTAACCTTTTTTTATTTTTGGTGATGGGGGTGTCTGAACTTACGTCCGACTAGGGGACTGGAAGATCAGGGCCAGAGCCAAGGCATATGGGTCCTTACGCCGGGCATGTGCAAAGCCCACACAGCACACGCACCGGGTAAGTGAGGGTGCGCCCTCGCGGGTAGCCCCGAGGAAATACTGCTCATACTGGATGGCTAATTGGGTAGTTACATATGTACCAGGGCACTCCCTTTATTGTGTTAATTGGGTAGTTACATATGTAGTTCGAATGCCCTGTCAAATTTTTGGAGGATATCTGAATTGGTTGTTTGGTTGTTGCATCCATCTTTGATTATTGGTTTCTCTGCCTTATAATTTTCTGAATGTGTTTTCAGGATATTACCGTCCTTGCCTACAAAAAGAAGTATTCTCAGGTTTGACATTTGAGTGCTGGCAAGACCCATCTTGGTGTCTTTTGAGAGTAATGACATGCTTCAAATATATTTTAGAGTAATTGTTTGAGATCTGTTCTTGTGGCTGAGTGATGAGGAAGGAAATTGTCTGTTAGAAGTGTCATCTACTACTATTATTCCATGCCCTGTTCCCCCTCCCAACCACCTACACATGTACCGCATAAGACATTGTTGTGCCTTGATGCAATAATTTTTCTCTGCTTATCATTGGGTGTTGTACACAAATTTTACACTCTTATTGGAATGATCATGAGGTTCGCCTCTCTAAAGTTTGCTTCAATTCAGAAATGAGGGATTACTCAACACAAGATTATTAACATTTTTGTTTTTTTCCTAATAGTCAAAAGCATGTGATTTTTTGTTCTGGTCGTCTTGGAATCCAATTACATTGGACTACTGTTATGACTAGGTTTTATTTGCTACTGTAATTTACTGGGTTTGATGTGCTACATTGGGATGGATGGTATAATTTGGTTTATTGTGATGAGGTAATTAGATGTACCAAGGAGGCAGAACTGACCCCGACAAGCAGACACCTAATGGCTTCTGCCTCAACCGCTATTCAACAGCCTCTAAAACTTCTCTTCCAAGCGATCAACCAAGGTTCCACCTAAGGTACCACACCTAGGGAAAGGTATCCAAGGCAGAAAAAAAAAATCTGGTATTCTAACCTATAAAAGTAGACGGCAACTCATTTGGTTTATCACCACCTCACTAATGATAAATTCTTTACTTGAAAGATTGTATTCCATGGTAAACGTGCCTTGCTGCATGTGTGAGTGTGTTTGGGGGTGGGTGTGTGTGTGTGAGAGAGAGAGAGAGAGAGAGAGAGAGAGAATCTCAGACCAGTTGTTACCCAGTAAATTAGGTAGATACGATGAAAATGGTAGATTAAGCATCTGTAAAAGTAGGTACCACCTTAGCACCACAATCAGTTTTTGACAAGAAGAGATGATTGATATTAGTTGAACTGGTGAGTGATAATATCTCCACCACCAACCTTCAGAGACTAATATATATGATCTTTTAACGTCGAACTCACATTTATTATCCCTCATTCCAAAATAAATTTCATCTCTGTTATCACTTTGGTAGTATCAAAACAGAAGGTAAAAAATATTGGAAGATGCAAAAAATAAAAATTGTAACCCAATAAATAAATGGGCAAAATCTTCCATTCCAATTGCTTTGATATTCTAGGCTGAATTAACTGGAAATCTTGCAAGAAGACGAGCTACCTCGGGGCAACTGACACTTTTGAGACAATGGTTTTGAAAATAAATAATCCCTACTTACAAGATTTCTGCTATACTTGTTTGGTCCCATTTCCCACCCTGACGGTCCATTCATTGTTCAATGAGTGGATTCGATTCATTTCTTCCTAGAGATGAAATGCCTGCATAGAGTTAAATAGGTGTGTTAATGGACTAGCTTGGGCTCGGCTTTTTTATAGATAATTTTTTAATAGCCCCAGCCCGGCCACAGTAGTCAGTATTTGTACAAGGTGGTGTGTGAATAGGCGCATTTTCCAATATACATGTAAATAGCACTGTGCAGCCAGAATTTTCATGAATTTTTAACTAATGGAATGGCACAATGCACATATTGTCTTCCTAATGCCTCCATTGTTTCACACAATATCAAAACACTGTTCTTTCAGGGGAAAAAAAACATGAAAATGTGAAATACATTTGAGTGAAAAAGAGGGAGTGTGCCCACCTCACCCTGAAATCTAGACATAACAGAAATAAGTAGCTTCAGGGTCTCTGCCTTCTATTAACATCGTAGAGCACACACACATCTGCTGCCGTCTTTATCTAACACCATTAAAAAAAAAAATTACAATCATTTAGATCTAAAATGAAATCCAAATATAAGATACCATAATTGAACATAGCAACTAAAGCAGCAAAACCAGAACTAGCTATTATTTGCATATTACCAAAAAACTGTTCGTAATAACAGATGACCTATCCAGAAAGGAGTTCATCAAATTCACAGTAATATTATAACATATTACGGATCAGATAATTTTAAAAGATCACAATATTATAGTAACATGTTGCAGATGTATCAATTCTGACAAAAAAAAATTATGTTAGGCATATAACAATCACTCACAAGATCTAGGTTTGCGTATTCACAAAAACTACTCATTGTAACAAATGCTAGATTAATACATTTTATATTTGTTTTATCTTTTTGGCTAAGCAAATGCTAGGCTAATACATTTCCAAAAAGAGTTCAACAAATTCACAATAATATCGTATCACAATCATCTATAAACCAAATCAAAATGTATAAATGTGCACACAAACACCCATTTAAGTGTTTGGATAAAAATAATTAGGAAACTTCACTTCCAAATATCACCAACTTCAGGGCTTATAATGGTTATTATAGTCCTCTAAAAAGTACATAGCTTCGATCAATTGATGAAAAATCTCATATAAACTTCTATATAACCCTGAGAATCATGCAGACATGAGTTTGGTCATTAGTTATAGAAGTGTCTCTCTACCTGTATAATGTTGACTGCTTGCTTGATTGCCCATCCAAACAGAACTAAAGCAATTGGTAAAGAAAGAAGTGAATTGTGCTTCACAGTATTAACTAAAACCTGATAGAGAAGAATACAGGAACTAGGTGAGCCAGGAGGAGCTTCTTCGAACGTATCAAGGTTGAAAGAAAATAAACGTACCATTTTATTTTATTTTTTGATACGTAAAATATAAATGTAGTACCATTTGAGATCGAAGACTTACATCAATCACACTCTCAGGATAGTTTTTTGCAAGAAGGAAAAGGATGATGTAAAGAACCTGCAGTATGAATCAAAGAACACATGGATAGGGTTTTCAAATATACGTAGGGGGATAGGAAAAGGTATTGACTCAAGCAGATTATATGAATTATAATTAACCTCAGATGCCACACAGCAACAAGCCATGAATAGACGATTTCCATAGTATGCCTTGAAAAGCCAGTTAGTGCTGTCTTTTACATCTTTATGACTAGCCTTTCCTGACAGAAAAGTACTGCAAAGTAAATTGGTTCAAGCTTAGAACTTTACAAAAGGATGATCTCAACAAGGATAAAAGAGAAGTCTGTATAAAAGAGGAACTTGTGCCAGCAGAAGTAATTCTTCATTTAGCATGAAATCTGAGGATCTACTATTCAAGTAACCCACCTGTACATTTGCAGCCAGTGGCTGGCAATATCCAAAGCGAGCAGTGACAAGAAAATCAAGCCAGGGCTGCAAAAAGAATCACACTGAAATGCTCAGAAACTCGGGCATACTCTAATTCAAAACAAATTATGTAAGCATCAAGACAAACCATCATCCTCATAAAAGCCTTGCAAGACATGATCTATACCTGTAACATTGGGAGAGGATTACAAGTAGACAAGCAGTGCTGACCCTGAGAACAAAAAAAAATACTAACTGAGATGGGTTAATGAAGATTCTGGAGTATTGAACTCTTGATTCACACAAATTTAAAAACAGATAAGGATGTAACAGAAATGGAAAATCCTAAGCAAAAAAAATGAAGTTATGTGAGCAGCCAAAAAGTTTGATAGAAGAGCACCTGTCTGTTACCATGTCCAAAACAGCACCAAAAGTTGAAACTGCAGGATATCAAAGAGGTCAGACATTTTAATATTTATTCATGTCAGCCTCTATTCTACAGAAGTTTGTAGATTGTAACAACAAATATATGATAGAACACATACACATCAGAGATAACACAAAGATAGCCGATAAAGACATGTAAGTAATTTTTCAATTGAAGGATCTCAAGTAAGTGAGCTTGTGCTCCCCTAAGATCTAAGATCTAAGGAAAAAATTAAAATTAAATAAAAACTACCTTTCATCGCCATTTCTAGTACCCTATCCCATCTGATTGGTGTCAGCAACATGAACCCCATTTTCAATTACAAGCTAATTAGTAACATACTCTACCGACTTGAGAGCTAAATTACAAACTAAATTTTGAATCAAGCTTTCAACATCTTCACTTAATTCAATTCTGCCATTTCAGATTGAAACACATCTGATATTCCACTAGAGAAACACGGCCCAATACCCCTTCAATTGTTCAATTTATGTTACCTAGAGTAAAAACCACATTCCTTGAGTACAGGAATGGGATGCATGTCACATATCACTTAGCCATGCCCAAACATTTCTGCTTAAGTATATTTATAAAGCATAAAAGAAACTGTGAATATGAAAATCAACTATGATCATTAGATCATTCTCCAAATACTTTAATTCCCTTGATGTCCTCTTCACTTCCCACTTTTTACTTCAAATTTTCATAAACAAGAAAGGCTACAAAATCAAGCTTGGCCCGAGGGCATAGCACAAATGAATTTAATTATCTAATGAAGAAGCTATTTTATATTAACACATCATATTACTAGCACAAATGAATGCAGTAACACTCAAGCTTTTATGGTAAACAACTAATATTCCTAGTTATGATATGGATAAATTCAATTGCACCTTGATTGAACTTTCGAGCAAACCAACCATCCAAGCCATCACAGACAAAGCTGCAACCACAGATTCTATCAGCTATTATTCGCAGTTCTACAAGCAATTAAGGTAATAGAGTTCAGGATTTCAAGGAAATTATAATGAAGTAATAATTACCTGATAAAATAAAGAACGGAGAACAGCTTTTTGTCGTAAAAGCATCGTGCAAATGCAACACAGTTCATAAGAATTCTTATGTATCCTACATCCCCATGCAAGAAGAAATCATTCATGAAGATCTCATGTGTAATATAAGGAAGAAATGAAGAATACAAATAGAGAGATTAATCAAGTTAGCATTACTTTTTTCAAACTAGCACAAAAGGAAATTAGATGTATTTACAAGTGGGGTTTGGTCGAAGTTAGATTGCTAGTTTGCTACTCCTACTATTGAAATATACTTTGTCATT
The DNA here is from genome assembly GCF_017979445.1 of Akebia trifoliata. Taxonomy (NCBI): domain Eukaryota; kingdom Viridiplantae; phylum Streptophyta; class Magnoliopsida; order Ranunculales; family Lardizabalaceae; genus Akebia; species Akebia trifoliata. The sequence goes on from NC_141379.1 coordinate 91,882, forward strand.
TGGATCGCAAACTCCTAGGAGTTGCAACTCTAAACTTAATATGGGAGTTACCAAATTAATCCAAAAATGACATAATAACAACTCCTTATTAACTCTTCCAACTCCAAGCAGCGTGTATATAAAAAGCCCCAACGCCAACTCTCCATTATGAAGAGGAAAAAAAGGCTTGCCCTCAATCGGGATCTCTAATGAAGAAAGCTTAATTGACCCAAGCCTCCTTCAGACACCCACGAACACCCACCCACCCACAAATGCACGCACCCCAACAGCAGTAATAGACTGCCTTTTATTTGAATCTACATGACAATAATCTAGCCTTTGTACATGATATTGCTTGCCTCTTATTGAATCCAAATGCAAATGAGAAGTTAATGTATGATCTACCCTCTGAGATTTTAAGCACGCATTCACAATTCAACATTCTTTATGTAGCATCCTTTTTCTTTGTTATGTGTTTCTGTTAATGGAGTTTATGTGGTTATGTGATGGCATAGCAGAAGTAGCTTACAATTTTCTGATCTTAAATTTAAAGAAAAAAATTCCAAAGTATTCAATTGCAATTGAGTATCTTCTTGTAATGTGGCTACGTGAACAATTGGTTGGTCATGTTTGAACATCTTTTTAAAATTAAAGAAATCAAAACATCAAACAAAGAAACCCGTTTCGAATTTTCCAATAAAAATAATGTCAGATTGATAAAAATAAAACATTTAATCAATTAATAAAAATCATAAACATGCTCGCAATGAAGGTGCCAACTTGCTATGTTGGTTAAAATCCGAGGACCTGGATTCAAAAACCTGCCTTCACCTTCTCATATTATATTAAACAGATTACTAAATAAACAAACGCTCCCAATATTATATATATAAAGACGTTAATTACTGAATAGATGTCAATGAAAAGGGGGTTAAATTAATCTGATTAACGAACAACAGTAATAAGCGTACCGATGATATTTGGGATGTAAAGGTATACAGATACGCTTCTCTGAGTTGATTTATCAGCCATTGCATAAAATTATTACTATTATTATTATTTTCACGCAGATTCCATCATTCCCTCTCCTGCACACAATTAATCATTTTGGATACACTTAATCGAAAATTAATTTTATGGGAAAAAAAAAACCTATATTATGAAATTGAAAACTTAAAAGAAGAAGAAATTAAAGGGTTATTTTATCATACCAGTCGAGCTATTGGATGGGCAAGACCACTTGCTTCTTATTTTTCCTTCACCCTGAATCTGTCTGCAAGCTGCGAGCAAGGCAGCTCTGCTACGGAAAGAAAAGAAGCCAGCAGGACCGCTAACTCATCAGCAAACACCCTTTGAAGAAAAATATTATCCAAGTCTCGCTGAGCTAACTAGAGCTAGGGTTCTCTTAGCTTCGGTCCTTAGGAGTTGTAAAGGAGATTCCAGAGACGAAAGCAAAGACGATGTGAGGAAGAAAGGGATCGCGACTTCTCTCAAGAATTATATTTTCTATTTTCCAGCTCAACGCACGTGCTAATGTTATTGTAACATAAAAATTGACATCGTTTCCCACATTAATGCCGTGGATGTGTCCAGAAACAACCATAGATTCTTTTCTTCGAGGTACGATTTAGTATCCTATGCACACCAATGTGTGAAACGATGTCAATTTCAATGTCATTCTAATAGGACTCTCCTGCTGTACACCTTTCACAATAAGGCAATAGTGTTTTCCTTATAAAATTATAGAGCGTAGGGATCGTCCTGTACTTTAACCAAGATCAGGTGGCACCCCATTTCTATGCCCTATGGTATTTCTTTTTTTTAAGACCCACTTTACCATATGTAAATGAGGTGCATCCCGTGGTGAACCTTGGTACCAAAACTCATGGTGGTCCAATAACTTGTATCTACGGGATTAAAAGCTTTTGAAAAAGAGTTTAAATCCAATAATTAAAATTATTTTTAAGACAATGTTATTATCAACCGATGCACATCAACAATCAAATGGATTTTTGTGGGTAAATTCTTCAAGAGATGGACCAGGTATCCATACCCTTAATGGGTCCCAAAAATGCTAGGTGGCATAAAATAGGATGTCACCTGACCTTGGTTAGGTACGGGACACTGTTCTTGATTTCTACTCAATTATTAAATGTTATTGGACTTGACAAGATCAATAAATGCATTCGACATAATTTATTACATTAATATACAAATTATAATAACTTGGTTAGGTACGGGATATTGTTCTCCATCCCTAATGAGAGTATGTGATTGGGTACGTGGTTGATATGACAAGGGCACAGAATCACACATTTTTTTCTTGTGTATCCTGATGAAAATGATTTATAGTTTTGTGCTCTTGCCACGTCAATCACATACCGAGACCGCATGCATTCTTCACAACTCTTATCTTTTTACATAATTTCATTAATATATTTTAGATAACAAAACCCTTTCCTTACTAACATGGTGAAATTTTAAGCCTCATTAGAGTAGATTTGCTCAAATGGATTAACACATCAGCAATCCAGCACCCACTGTCCTTTAAGTTTCATTAAAAAACTTAGATCCGATTTTTTTTTATAAAAAAACAATTTCTTTTGTGCTTGAGACGAGGTTTTGAAAATGGATGGCTATCGAACTTTCACATAACGTCCAAACTTAAATGAAAATTTAATAGTAAAAAATAAATATTTTTTGGGGGAAAAAGATTCAAAATTCATAAAAGCCTTCTACAATCCCAAAGCATTGGATCCTGTTTTTGGATTCCACAAGGTGAGCCCAACTACTAAAGGACCCTTAATAAGAGTGAAATCCTCACTAACTTACTAAGGTTAGTTGAACTCTTTTAAATGACACATCTATAATAATAGAAAATATATTAATATATTTACTTTTTAAAATTCTCTAAAAAAGTGAAAGGATAAGACCCTCGAAAAACTTGACCCCTAACAACAGGTGCATTAGGATAAGTTATGTTGTCATGTTAGTTAATTTTTTTAAATTACAAATTTATCGTACACTACATTAATCTAGTTGGGATATGTGGGTTTGCATATGGGTTACGAAAACAAGTTGCCTTCTCTCATTGTAAAACTAAAGATAATTTAACCCAAAAGTATTTTTATAGTTTAAAAAAAATTAAGTGATATAGGGTTGCTTGGACAATACCCGACCTTTCCTTATTGGGAGTGGATCCTCTGTAGTAGTGTTTTCCTACAGCTCCCAGCAATTAATTAGAGCGGTTGTGATTTCATCACATTAACAAAACATTAAATCTAAACTCTTTCAATTTAAGAGTTCAATTTCAAAATCATTGATTGTGATTTTAAAAATTATTTTTGTGGATTTTTCATTTTTGAATCCCATCTATGCTCCAAAAATTAGAGGATTGTGATGTTATGACCATTCTAACCATATCTTTGGGGGCTGCCCTTTTTCGAGGTGGGTATGGGTCGGTATTCTCATAAAATGTCTCATGCGAAGAGTATCGGGTACTTGGACTGAAGAGGTTGAATGGCTGCCGAAAATTTTAAAGGGAATTCGACTATTCAAAAGGTGAAGCAAGTGGTTGTATGTGTATTTATTTACCACATTTGGAGGGAGCATTGCAATAAAATTTATCAAAATAAATACCTTGATTCGGATTCGATTATTCGCAAGATTGTTGAAGATATTAGGATTAACTTCAAGGAATTACTAGAAGACATTGAAGACTCTGACTTGAATCGTGCCTTTTCTCATGTTTAAGGCCTTCAGGCTACCTTTATCCACAAGCCGAGAAGGTATTGCGCTTGGCCTAAACCAGATAAATGTATTTGGGTTATTAACTTAGATGATTCATTCTCCATTAGTAGATGAGGGTTTGGCACAATCATTAGGAACAGTGAAGGAGAAGTTTTGGCGACTATTGTTGGATGTGAAGCTCCAATTTTTGTCATTTCTCATGAGTTCCAGGGCATTCTCCATGGGATCAAGTTAGCAGACTTTAAAGGATGCTCTAAGATTTAGATAAAATCTGATTACTTGCAAGCTATCCAAATATTGGAAGATAGGTGGAACCCCCCGTAGAGTGTTCTTCATGTGGTCCTTGATATAAGGAACTTGCTTCACAGATTTAGCAAAGTTTCCTTCTCCCACGTCTTTAGAAAAGCCAACAGGGCTACCGACATACTTGCTTCATATCAGAATAGCTTAGGTTATACTGAATTAGATTGTGAGTTGCTCTCTAGCGACCTTATCTTTGTTATTTATCAGGATGCATGTGGTATCCCAATTCTTCGGTTGTAGTGGGTCTGCCTTAACCCTATTGACCTTTCAAAAAAAAAAAAAAGAAGAGAATTTAAAAGTGATTGATTCAACACTATTCTCAAATTCACTGCATGGAACTATGAGGAAAACACTACTAAACAGGAAACTCTCCCTTCCTTATTAAAGTGGAAATGATAACACATCACAAAACTAGATTATCTATTTCAAACTTATGAAGAAACCTCTCAAATTAGTCATAAAGACAATTACAGCCTTATAATTTACATATGCCACCTAATAATTTTAAATAAATATTAAAAATAAAAATATTGAAACGTGAATGGCAATGCTCTGTATGTTTCATTTTTAGTCTTTAAATTTATAAATATATAATATAAAAGTATAAATAGTAATCTTATAATTTTTGCTATGATAATGAAAGAAGAGTGATTATTCTTGACATAAATCTACATTAATATTTTTTAAATTAAAAAAATAAAAATAAAAATAAAAACCCTAAGATATATCAATTAATGTATTCAATATAATCTACCCATAATATTATAAATTAATTTGAACATAACATCCATTTAACTAATATTATTATATGCATTTTAAGTATTTCAATTTATATTACAATGAAATCGTTGCTTTTGCAAAGTGCGAAATTCACTGCTTTTAAACAAATAGAACAATAAATTCACCGTTTTATAAAAGTTGTGAATCTACCACTTTCAAAAGTAACAAATTCGCCATTATATAGATTTTCATGAAATACCCAAATTTTACATATGATTATAATGTATCATAATGGTCATTCAAATGAAGTGAGAAAAGATATTCTAAATACTTAAAACTTTTCTTAAGGTGAGAAGACATGTAGTTGGAATTTTTTTATCAATTGGATTATTAAGTTAACTCCCAAAAATTGGGGGCATTTTGAAAGAAATTTCTATAATAATGATAAGAGTGAGTGATTTTTTGACTCCCCCATTATCTTCTGGCGTGGCATGTGCTAAAACCATAAAAAAAATTTCGGAATACACAACTGCACATCCCCATAAATATGTGCATTGTGTATCCCCAGGAAAATCTATAAGTCTAGCACATGCCACATCAAAAGAATATGGGAGAGTATGTCAGAAGGGAGAGTCAGAAAATCATTATTATAATGACAATGAGTAATTTTTCCCTTGGCATGCTGGGGTACACGTATAAACTATAGCACAATCCCTATTACTACCACTGTTGTGAGAAAAATAGAAGTGGGAAAAAGCAATTTTTAGCTAGTAATTAGTAGGTGAAGGTGGTTGTTGAACTTAGGTCATGCTATTAACATTCACAGAATTCAACATTCATAGGTGGGAAAGAGCTAAATAAATGGATTTTAGTCCCATTAAACTTTCAATCTTTAGCCATGTTTATCCGTATGGCTATAATACTCGGTCATTGGAATAGTTTATTAATGAAAAGTATATATTAGGCATTTTACTGTGAGTTCAGGGATTTTTTTTTTCTTTTTCTCTTTTAAATAGGGGAAGGGGTTTAGTGATCAGCTGGTGAAGTTGGATTGAAGAAGGTTTGAACTTGGGAGTGGGAAATACACTCTACACATCTTGCCAATATAGATTCCAAAATCTAGGCACAAAGATGTCTTGTGTGAGGTGTCTTGTGTGAGGTTCTCCAAAACTAGTAATTTTACATTGTCTCATCAAAAGAAAATCTTATATGAGTATTCTTTGCCATAAAAGACATTGTTGGAACTTTTTTCAAGAAAATCTAAACACAATTCATGTTTTTATTATATATTTGACTTGGGGCCAGTTGTGAGGATTTGTAATGAAGCAATATGGCACCGTTCACTCTGAGATTTCACCTTTACGAGCATGGAGAAAGCCCTTGCTATATTAGTGAGCTCCTTTTCAATGCAATTAATCGGCCACTAAAAAATACTCATTCAACAAACTCTAGCCAAGCCAATTTTAAAAAATAGCCTCCACCTCTCAGAGGTTCCAGTAGTGATTAAACTACCAAAAGTTCCCCCATAATAAATTCAGCTCATTCACACTATAAAAACTTCAAAATGGTAGAAATTCCTTTAATTTTGAGTTAGAAAATAGAGTTCTAAACATCCAAACAACTCTAAAACTGTTCAACTTCAGCATCCCCTAACCCTAAACTTATCTCCAACAAATAACAAGCTCATTCCCACCACCACAGAATGTTTAATAGTGGAAAATATTTAATTCAAATCATAAATGTTAGAAAACGTCAGCATAATCTTCTGCAATAGTCTAACCAACACCACCTCCAAACCCCACCCCCCCCAAAAAAAAAAAAAAAAAGATATTTCAAGGGCAATGATGACTGTATAATAATACTAGCAACAGAGCTAATTCATCACAAAAGAAGTTAGAAGAAAAACAAGTATAATAGCTAAAACCCAATAACAGATTTAATTTCCCTACAAAAAAGGTTCAAACATGAACTCACACTTTAATCTTATGCAAAAAAGGAAACAATGTACTACTAGAACTGGATATTCAATGAAGATAAAGAAAATCAAACAAGCAAAAGATGACTCAATAACCACCTTTGAGATCATTAACGACATCATAGGGAATTGGTGTAACAGTTTCAAGGGTAGCACCCTCTACCATGAACCCAGGCTTGGGGCCCTGGGGTTGCCTCTTAGTGCTGATCTTCTCCCCGCGAGCTTTAGCCTCCATCTTCAACTTGTCATTCTGGATCTTCCTCAGCTTAAACTCTTCCTTGCATCTTGATGGCTGAACATGCTCCACCCTCACGTGGATCCTCTTCCTAATAATCCTGTTCCCAACCTATGTAACAACACAAAAAAAAAAAAAAAAAAAAAAAGGTTAGATCGAAGATGTTCTTCTAACAGATGCAGATCATGATATAGAAATGGGGCAAGGCTGAATTAGTGATAATGTTACACACACAAGAAACTAATCATCCATCACATACCATGGGTTGGTTATGAGAGCACAAATGGAGATTGCAAATCAATCAACACTATGATACCATGTTCTCTTCTGATGTACCAAGAAAAAAGAGGTTCCAAAAGTAATAACAAGGTTCACTTCACTTCAAGTTTTCAACCTCAATTCAAATTTTCATGAGTTTAATGCTGTTAGAATGTACTTTTGAACTAGTCCTTTTATGGTTGGATTCTCCAAAGAATTGAGATTTCAATTAGGCAATATCTTATCCAAACAATTGAGATTACAAACAGGTAATATAGTATTATAGACTAAATCAACAAGTTTTACGAATTACTAGATAAGAGAAGTAACTTCCATAGAGTGCAAGAAACACCTCAACATTCTCATATACTGTAAGTAAAATCGCATCCTTCTTTTTTCTTTAATGAGTTTGAATCACTTGTACATAACGCTATTAATGGTATCTACCAATAAAATCAGATCTACTCTGTGCTCACTAATATTGTATTTTCTCCATTATATTAAATATGGGTTCTGTTATCTAGTGTGTCGATTATTATTTATGATATTTTCCATCTCATCCTACACTTGTTTTCAATGCGAAAGAAAATCAAAATGAAATGGACCTCGATATTCTACTAAGACCAATGAATCATTGAATCCCTAATTCCCTAATATTAAGCAAATAAATTTTTATTCAAATAAAAGATCAGATATTGCCAAACAAAACAAAAACACCATAAAACACGATTGATGGATGATAGATAGATAGATAGATCGATCGATTGATTGCTTGCTTGCTTACCTGCTTGTTGACTTCGACACCGATGGCACGCTTGGTAACGTTCCAGACCTTGCCAGTGCGACCATGGTAAAACTTGTGGGGCATGCCCTTGTGGATTGCACCATTCACCTTCACATCCACATAATCTCCAGTCTTGTAGGTTTTCAAGTAAGTCGAAAGGGCAATGTAACCTTTCTTCCTGAAGGGACGAGAGAACGAATCTCTGGTTCGAGCACGAAGTCCGTGACCTGCAGGCATCTTCTTCTTCTTCTTCTTCTTTGCCCTTCACGTCTTCTTCAGCCCTAAACGAGACTAAACCCTAAAATGTTCTCTTCCTTTTATAGTCGCAATGACAAACCCTAACACCCTATACCTAATATAAATTACACTATGACCCTTCTGATTTGACGTAATGTCATGTTGAACCCTAACGTTTTGATATTTACATTTACCTCGCTTAAAAGGCTAAAACCTCTGCCATAATAATATTTAAAAATGTTTTTATTTATTTATTATTATTTATGTATAGACTATTTTACCCTTTTCAAGATATTATTAATCTTTTCATTAATTAAAAAACCCGACTTAGAGAATTGAATGACTAAAATACCTACTAATATACTAAACTTCAATTCTTGGTAATTCTAAACCTACTTTATTTGGTAATTTCAAAATAAAATGCATGTTTTGTAAAGTTAATAAATTTTTCATATAAATTATCGATTAAAGCTTAAAATGAACTATTTCTTGTTAAAATTTATTATTTTTAAAATAAGATAAATTTTTATTTTAACAAAAAAAAAAAATTATTAACTTATATCTTTAATATAACAAATTATAACGAAGGAATTCTCCTCGTTACAAGACATATGGCATTTTGAATTTATTTCATACCCATACATTTTTGCTAAAATTTGAAACACCTCATCAAAAAAGCCACATGTAATCTAATGGAGAGGGTTCCTTCAAAACTTTGAAGCAGGATGTCCGCTTCAAAGTTTTTTCCATTGACACCCCTACCTAAGTCGACATGCTAAGATCCAATAAATACACCTTGGAAATAAACATTAGAGGGCGTTTTTGGTAGAAACTTTGTTTTTGGGCAATTTAGATTGGACAATAAATTTGGGATTGATTAGTTGCACACCAACCTTAAAAAATCATTTTTTTATTTTATTTTTATAATTTCTATCTTAATCTATTGCTTGCACTCCACTCCAATAATTAACTTTTTAGAGTTTAAATTTTATTTTAACTTGCAGTTTTTTAATCTTTATACGTGTTCTATTTTGATTGATTTTGTTCACATTTTCTTTGGCTCCAATTTAATCAAGGCATTGATTTTTCTAATCTTGGTTTAAAATTTTATTATGAATTGTGTATTTTAAGAGAACATAATTTTATAAACATGGGTCTAAAATGAAAAAATATTTATTGTAAAAATTATTGAACTAGTCATAATTTCTTTAGGCATAGTTAAGAAAGGATAACAATTAAAAAAAAAAAAAAAAGGAGTGTAACATTATTTTTTTTTTCACATTATGTTTAAAGTAATCATTCAAATGGAGTGCGGAATTTTTTAAGTGATGAAATGCAAATGGTAATGGGTGGTGTGCAACTAGTGGGTCTCATAAATTTTGAGGGTGTATTTAATGTATATATAACGGAACGGTGTGCCCCATCCCTATAGCACATGTTATTGTTAACAGCACCCCTTAGACATTCCTTCACGAAAACCATACAGGAAGATAAGGTCAAATGGCCAATCCAATTCCAAAGGGAAAACTTGAAAGGACTTTATTTTACTCGTCGCTCTTTCTCTGAAGGAAAAAGGAAAACCTCTCCGTCTATCACAGAGTCTCAGGCCAAGCGAGAGAGAGAGAGAGGTCGATGGTGACGAGTAGCGATCCAAACCAGGACGGGTCGGAGGAGCAGCAGAAACGATCCGAGATCTACACCTACGAGGCTCCATGGCACATCTACGCCATGAACTGGAGTGTACGTCGTGACAAGATGTACCGTCTCGCCATCGCTAGCTTGCGTGAACAGTACTCCAACCGAGTCGAAATCGTCCAACTCGACGATTCCAATGGAGAGATCAGATCAGACCCAAACCTCTCCTTCGAGCACCCTTACCCACCAACCAAGACCATCTTCATCCCCGATAAGGAGTGCCAGAAGCCTGATCTCCTCGCCACCTCCGCAGATTTTCTCCGACTATGGAGCATCTCTGAAGATGGAGTCGAAGTCAAGAGTCTCCTTAATGGTAACAAGAACAGCGAATTCTGTGGTCCACTCACCTCCTTCGACTGGAATGAAGCCGAGCCCAGAAGAATTGGCACTTCGAGCATCGACACTACTTGCACCATTTGGGACATTGAGAGAGAGACGGTCGATACCCAGTTGATTGCCCATGATAAGGAGGTCTATGATATCGCATGGGGAGGTGTTGGCGTCTTTGCTTCTGTCTCTGCTGATGGGTCCGTTAGGGTTTTTGACCTAAGAGACAAGGAGCACTCAACTATCATCTACGAAAGCTCAGAGCCAGACACACCGTTGGTTCGATTGGGGTGGAATAAGCAGGACCCAAGGTACATGGCTACGATCATCATGGACAGTGCTAAGGTTGTAGTGCTTGATATCCGATTTCCGACACTTCCAGTGGTCGAATTGCAGAGGCACCAATCAAGCGTTAATGCGATTGCTTGGGCACCACACAGTTCTTGTCATATTTGCACCGCAGGGGATGATTCACAGGCATTGATTTGGGATTTATCGTCGATGGGACAGCCGGTGGAGGGTGGGTTAGATCCAATTCTGGCATATACGGCAGGGGCAGAGATTGAGCAGCTGCAGTGGTCGTCGACCCAGCCGGATTGGGTTGCAATCGCTTTCTCCTGGAAACTTCAGATACTTCGAGTTTGAGTGAGTTCGAATGGAGTCTCAATGATCCCATGAGGAGAGGATAAGGATGTGAAATAGAGAGATGAGAGATGAGAGTCATGATGGTATTCTAGTATTTAGTTTTTTTTATGTCAGTCCCAAAAATACTCCATTGAACCTATCGAAGTACAAAAACCTCCCTCCATTTATAATGCTGACTGCTACTTTTCTAATGATATTTCTACTTTCTAGTTTGATGAATGGACTGATAACAAACTTTTATTGCTGCCTTGCTGTTTTGTACCCCCAATTATTCTTCTTATACAGCTTTTTTATTTTATTTTTAGATATGTTAATCAAACCTTTTTTCAAAAAGTTTGAGGTCATTCAATTCTGTCTATAAGACCATGTCTCCTCTTGATTTAAGTGTGATTCAATCCATGTTCTTTTTGGTCTTCATCTTCTCATCAGTTCCTTCTAATTTGGGCTGTAATATTATGCTATGAAAGCAAGTGATCAATTCAGCTCAATGGACTTTCCCTTGTTTATCATGCTTTGTTTTTTCAGTTTTGGAATTGGGTTAGTTTTGATACTATCAGGTTTCAATTCAATATACTCTAAAAACTGTAGTAGTAGTAGTAGTAGTAGATTTGTAGAACTCTGGTGGGTGACTTGTTTAGCATCTAATGACTCTCTTGTTTTATTTTTGTTATTTTTGGGCTTTTCACATGCTCAATTTTCCATTTTGGTAGGACTTTAGAAAAATTCTTTCATGTGTTTTTAGTGAAGGGCGTTTGTTTTCTTTATCATTTCATTTTGATAAAAATGTGTTTGTCTGAATGTCCCCCATTGAATTGTGAGGTTTTCCTGTTTAATGGTCTTTACTGCCAACTTCGCCTTTGGGGACTTTTCGGGTTTTGTTGCATTTTTTTTTCTTCATCTCTCCTTTTTGGTTTTTGATTTTGAGTGGATTCTTAAATTCGGTCTATATTTGTTTCTTCTTGGGCTTCCTGGTAACTCAATACAAGCATGGGGATAGAGATGGCATTGTCATGAGATTCTTCACTCTAGAAATGTTTGGGTGGATAACTGGTTATTTGGTTATTTGAGCAATGTCTGATTTGCAATGGTAGCATCTCTTCTTAGGGTCTGAGCTTCAAAAGGAATTTCAATGACTGGAAGATAACAGAAGTAACATCTTTTCTCGATCTTTTGAATTCTGTTCAGTTCAAAGTGAATGATCAGGACAGGAGGGAATGGATTTTGACTAAGGAGAAGAGATTTTCGGTTCGTTCCTTCTAGAATTTCCTTCTCCCTCCACTTGATAATTTTATTTCAGCATCTGTCATTTGGTCAGTTTATGTTCCTTCCAAGGTTTCCTTCTTTGTGTGGCTACTTTCCTTACGATTCTCACCTTGGCAACTTGATCAAGTGTGGTTAGATCACTCTAAATTTCTATCCTCTATGATTGAGGAATGAGGAATTTGTTAATCACACCTTTATCCATTGTTCTTTTTCCTGGGGTAATTAGTCAAAATTTCTTTTTTGGTTTCGTATGTATTGGGTCTTTCCTTTATCTTTCATCTTGTTATGAGAAGGGTGGACTTTGAATATCTTCTTTCGTAGAAAAGACTACCTTTGGATTATCCTCCCTTCAGCTATTGCTTGGGGGCCTTTGGAGAGAAAGAAATATCATGGTGTTTTTGGATATCTTGGGGCTGCTTTACCTATGGTCAAAATTGAGCACAGAATTTGCGGATTCGCGGGGCTCTCTTTTGATGATTTTATGTTTAGATGGGATTCTTTGTGTTTCTTAGTGTTTTCTTGTTTGTTTTATTTGGTTGTTTTGTTTGTTTTCTATGGACTTGTAATTTCTTCTTGCTTTTGCTTGGGGGATCTCTCAGCCTCTTTGTTTTGTATTTTCTTTGTTTGACTTTTTGCAATATAATTTTACACTTGTTTAAAAAAAAAAAAAAAAAACCTATATTATGATGAAAAGGAAATATAATTTGATTGTTAGATGTCATTTTTCTTACGTTTACTTGTGCGTGCCCCTTTACAGCATTAACTGAACTCAGATGTACAAATATCTGAAGTCATCAAGTAGTTGTTTAGTAAAACTGTGGATGTCTTGCTGATCGCCACAACTGAGTTTGAGACCATTTCAAGGGTGACTCTTCTGAGAGTTGAGTCTCAAATGGATTTCACATAGCTGTGGGACATTTTGTATTGTAGTTGTACGGGTTTGGTCTGCTCTGATGCATGTGACAGTTGAACAGGAGCACCCAATACTCATGGTTGAATCGATTTTCTTCTTTTTCTTTTACAATAAGTGACAAAAGCTGGAATGAGAGTTGCAGGTGCCAACTAGCATAGTTTGTAAAGATGATACCAGACTTGGGCTCAAACATCCCCCCCCCCCCCCCCCCCCCACACACACACACACACACACACACACACAATCAAGTTACTGAACTTATTAAAAATAGGCTAACCGATTAAAAAAAAAAGCTGGAATGAGAGATGTTGCTCTGTCCATAAATGCCAGTTGTAATATGCCGACAATCTTAATTTTATTGCAAATGGAGCAAACAAATTCACAATTTATTGCAAATCTGATTGATGTTTACAAGCCCACAAAATTTTCTCTGGGTGTTAAAGATATTTTTATAAGCCCACTGCGTGCAGCATCAATAGTTCCATTGTCCCGCTGTCAAGGTTTACAATAATCAATGAAATATAATTACTATCTCCAGATCTTGGGATGTAATTCACAATACATATTTCCAATGGTTCATTTAGAGCCCCCAACAATTAACTGGTGACCAACTATGAACCATAGGTCACAAATACTTTTAAAAAATCCTTTGGATTCTTTCTAAATGGTTTTTCACTGGGCTACTACAATTCATGGGGAGGCAAATGCCCAACCACTAAAGGTTTACACTTTGTTGAATCATTCTGTGGAACAGGAAATTTACTGTGGCTCGACTGCAGATCTGTCGTAAAATGTTGCTTGAAACAATCTGTCATTGGATGCACCTTACCAATAGTCCTTGCATGAACATGACCCACTTTGAAAGTGATGGAATCGATTTGCATCTCTCACGACAATCTTCCTATGAAAAACATTTGAGATTAACTTGAATGCCGAATGACAATCGTTGCACACCCTGAGGTTCTTTGTTACTTGTATGGGCATTTCAGGGTCAATATTCATAATACCAAAAGCGACAGCAAGCTTCTCACTGTGAGTGTTGAGAATATGGTCCTTGTCTTCCTCTTCAACATCATGCAGGACACACCATCGATCTGGCACATACCCTGCCATCTTCATCTCGATGACCAAAGCCTCTACCTTTCCATGAACTAGTACACTTTGTGGATGAGTCTGGTCAGCGGTGTGGAATCCATGAACCTCTTTACCAAACTCAATTACACTGAAGGCTGCGGGTTTCTTCAGTCCCCTACTCTTCATATTTTGTCTCAGCCTCCCAACTTCTTGCCATTTGCTTGATGCAGCATATATATTTGACATCAACACATAGTATCCAGTATGTTCTGGCTCAAGTTGGAACAGATTCTTAGCTGCAAGTTCCCCTAACTTAGTGTTACCATGTATTCTACAAGCCAAGAGCAAGGCCCCCCACACTGCATCATTGGGCTTAGACGGCATTTCGTTGATCAAATCGAGAGCTTCATCTAAGAGGCCAGCTCGACCAAGCATGTCAACCATGCATGTGTAGTGTTTCACCTCAGGTGACATGGAGAGCTTTTTCATGTCCTCAAAACACTTCCTACCCTCATTGAGAAGTCCTGCATGACTACAAGCGGATAGAATGGATGTGAATGTAATGTGGTTTGGCTCAATTCTTTCCTCTTGCATCTGTAAGAAGAGTTCAAGTGCTTCTTTGCCATGCCCATGCATGCCATAGCCTGAGATCATCACATTCCATGAACTAACGTTCCGTTCGGTCTGGAGTCTGCTATTGAACATCTGAACAGCAGATTCTAAGTCTCCACACTTTGCATACATGTCTATTATTGCATTCCACAATGTAGTTTCAATTTCTATTTGTTTTTCAATTATAAAATGATGTAGTTTCTTTCCAAGATGCAGAGACCCCAAGTAAGCACATGCAGATACCCCAATCAACACTGTCACAGGACTGGGCTTAGCCCCAGAAACCTGCATTTGATCAAAAAGTAAGAGAGCTTCGCCAGCATACCCATTTTGAGCATAACTTGAAAGCATCGAATTCCATGAGATTCCATCTTTTTCCTTCATTCGGTTGAAAACCAAACGGGCCACTTCAACATTGCTGCATTTACCATACATGGCTACAATTGAGTTTCCGACAAAGACATCTTCAAGAAACCTGCTTCTGATTGCATAAGCATGGAGTGATCGAGCTCTCCTGGCATCTCCTAACTGAGCCACTGCAGATGCCACACTGACAGCTGTAACTGAATCAGCCGCAAGACCCTCCTCCTGCATCTTTTGGAACAGCACTAATGATTCTTCAGCCCGTTCAGATTGCTCATAAGCAGTGATCATCGCAGTCCAGCAGACAAGGTCCCTTGTTGACATTCTATCGAAGACCCTGCGTCCGTCATCAGTTTTGCCACATTTGGCATACATATCAACCAATGCGGCCTCGACAAACATATCTGATTCGAACCCTGTTCTTATCGTGTCTCCATGAACCACCTTACCTTCCAGGGCCAATGATCTCGAAGCACATGCCTTGAGAACAAAAGGGAATGTGTAATTATTGGGTCGCACACCCGTTCTATGCATGAGCATATAGAGCTCAAGAGTTTCCGTACAGTGACCACCATTTGCATAGGCTCGGAGCATAGTGTTCCAAAGGAATGAATTGGATGTGCGAATCTCATCGAACAGGGATCGGGCGCTACTGGGTTCACCAAATTTAGAGTATTTGATGACAATTTGAGCACCAAAATGGGGGGTGTCCCTTATGAAGCCAGAAGTGAAGAGAGAGGAGTGTATCTGTTTAAGTGAGTTCAAGCTATTACAAGAGTGTAGAAGATGATCGTACAAGTCTTGGAATTCAAAGGAGGTGTTTGTGGTGGTTCTGTTGGATGTAAGGTAAGAGGAGAAAAGGAGATTAAGACGTCTGTTTGAGAGATGTAGCAGCTCTGTAGCTTCTCTTTTACAATGTGACACATACTGACCTAGACGAAGCATTCCTTCCGAATCATATCCTGCACCACAATAAATACTACACTTACCTCAAATGCATCTCTCAATTTTATTATTTTATTGATGAAGATGACAATCCTCTCTCTCTCTCTCTCTCTCTCTAACGTTGATCCTTCTTCAAAGGACTTTTATATAGGATACATCCAAACGATGTTGGACATCAGAGTGTCCCAAGGAAAAAAACGGCTGAGTGAGAGAGAGGAGTAGAACAGCACAGCACAGGCTTCCTACGAATCAACCAATTTGTCTTTTTATTGGATTTAAATTGAGATCCAACCCAATAAATAAATTATGAGGTTGACTCTAAAGATATTCTGATCCGATCTAAACAGATCCATTGACTGGTCCCAGTCCCATCATTGGCCTTGAAATATATTTCAAAAAAGTGAAGGCTATCAAATTCTCATCATTTTTAATGGTCCAATTGAACATTTGAAATTAAGAAGTTACTGCTCTTCTTTAGTTCTGTAATTTAAGAAGAAAATTTTAGAGTTGGATCAAGTAATGCCCAAAAATTATAATATGTGTCTCAAACCGAAACAAGATTCACCCCACCCCAGTTATTCGGATCAAATGTACATGTATTGTAATACAATTTCCTCTTCGATTGTATGACTACATCGATACCCTGTGATCCTGTAATTTAACTCTACTTACAACATTATCTAATCTGAAAAAAATTATTAAAACTGTAAAAAAATACAAGAATTCTCTCCTTCGGGATGCTTCAAGCCAAGAAGCCCGACCCTTATTTTCTGTTTCATCTTTTGCTGGCTTTGGATGGCCCTTCCAGTAACTAAAGCCTGTGAATCCTGACCAGTAACACCTTATCAACTCTGGGATGAGTCCACTTGGCTCCAAAGTGTCTCCGCATAAGCCTTCTCCTCTTCTTTCTCCTCAGAAACATATTCAGTCACCTCAACCACTTCCTCATCTTCATCTGGGATCTCCTCATCCATATCCTCGACCCCTGCAGCTACTGTTTGTTTAAAATTTTCATTCTCTTCTAGTTTAGCTAAGGCTTCCCTCATGGCCTGTGCTGTTGCTGGCCTATCATTAGGCTGGTATTTTGGTGCAGGCAGGACAAATGGTAAAATTATATCATCTAAGTTTGAACTCTTTTGGTTGTTGATACCCTTGGATATATCTAATGGTGGGGGGACAATGAAGATGATCCCAAGTTCATAGTTACAGACATGAAGTTTTGAACCCAGAGAAGAAGAGGTGGGTTCAGCAGCTCCATCCACTTTCACACCAGAAGTAGACATTGGACGTCCCCAGGCAGCTGGGCTGAAATTATGTGATCCACAATATACCCATCCAAAAGAGTATGGACATGTCTTTGACTGAAAGCGTCTTCTTGCCACCTGTGAACAACAGTGAAATAAAAACAACAATTAGGACAAATAAACTAAATATAAAGAGGGTGCTTGTTTGCAGCAACAGAATTCAAACTCATCAGTTAAATGGCTTGTTTTAGGGTGTATATTCACCGAACAAGGTGGTTCACAATTAGAGGCCCCTAACACTCCAGTCTCCAATGGAATTGCAGCTCCTAGTTATGTCATATCATTAAATTATGGATTGGGTGTCTTGAATTCAATGTGGGGCCCAAAAATTCATGGGTAGCTGAAAGTGTTCCCATTGAGAACTTTTCACCCTTTCCTTCAAGTAAACTTCCATATCAGGTTTTCCTCGTCACTTTGGGACTAGAGTTTGTGACTCCTATATAAGCCATCATTTCAGGTTATATTTTTGTAACATTTTGATCATTGTTGCTTGTGAACATAACCGTTGGATCACATAAATCTGTCGTGCGTGAATGGGATTGTTTTCTTATTGTTTTTCTCTTGTTTGCATCGCTATTGATTATGGTTGATTCTCAGCTTCTACAATAATAAGCTAATCATTTTACTTTGCAGAAATAAGGGTTACTTTGTTATAAGAAAATTCCACAATTTCCTTTTCAAGTAACTTCTGTGTAATGGTTTTCCTTGTTTCCTACGTAGGCCACCTTCATGGTGAACTACATGCATATCTGTGAAACAAATAACCCAATCATCCATGTGAAATAAAGAACACTAACCTTGCTATGCATTGGATATCCTTCTCTGCAATTTGGATGGGGAATTGCATCATGAAGAATTTCTACAGATCTCAACCTTTGCCATGTCCTCTGAAAAAAGTAACAATCAACATAGACTAGTACATATTAAACAAATAACAACAAAGGAATAATATCTTTATTAAAGGAAAATGTATAGTAGTGAGTGAGTAACCAGGTTGAAGAAATAATAGTTAACACATGCTATAGTTATGTTGTGAAGATTCGTCTATATAGTAAAAACTTCTGATTGCAAAAGGCATCAACTGTGACATTCCACAGATTCAGGTATGACATCTCTGATCTTTTTTCCATTCTGTATTACAAATTTATTTTTAGGTTCTAATTTCTAATTGCACAACTATATGAAAGCATTATATGATACACATTCTCATCAAGTGACACATTGTATATCCATTATAAAAATCAATTTCAGCCTATTATCAAATAATAGATAAACTAATCAAAATATGTTGGACTATCCAAATATTATATTTTTCCAATGTTCGCCAAGTGGGACTTTGGACTACCCATGTCAAAATACCATGGTTTTGAAAAACCACTATATCACCATTGCAACAGCCAATATCATGGTAACAATCCTCTCCCAACGTGTTATTTGTTACATTCTGAACATATAGAAGCCATCATAATGATATTTTCAAAAAATTATTTTAGCATAACATTTTCAAAAAATAATAATCTTTAAATTTGAAATAACAATGTTATTTTAAAATATATATATTTTTTATAAATATAAAAATATCCATTGAGAAGAAAGGAGAAAAGATGGCTGAGATAGCCCCCAAACAACAAGACAAAAAAACACGAACACGCCAAAAACAAAGAAAGAAAAAAATCCAAAAACAAAAGAAGGAACAAAGGAAAATAAAGTTACATGCCCAAAGGGGGCTACGAGTCACAAATGGTATCCCAATTGTAAACAAAATCTTGGAAGCACACGCCCTCAAAGTCCTTACTCATCTTCGACCAAAAGAAGAGTAACCCCAAAATCATCATATGAGATGAGCTCTCCATACTCTGAAACATTATGTTGTTGCGCTCTTTCCAAAGACCCTAGCAATGACCGAAGGAAGGATAGTCCAAAGATACCTCTTTCTAGAAGAGAAGATATTGAATTTTCAATCCTCCAAAAGAGCGAAAAGAGAAAGAGGGAAAACCCAAACCACCTAAAAACGAGATAAAAAGAACATCCAAATACCACATGAGAAGGGACAATGAATAAGAATGTGGTTGGCGGACTCCCCATTCTTCGTGCACGGGTAACAAAAGTTTGGGATGATCTACCCTCGAGAGATCAAAATGTTCAAGGTTAGGATTCTACCCAAAGAGGCAAGCCATAAGAAGAAGGAAACCTTGGGTGGTATAAGAGCGGACCAAATGATGGACGGTGAGAAAGAGACCTCACACAACGGAAGCAAACAATTTTTTTTTTTATAAGTATAAAATTTTATAAATGAAGAAAAGATGAGAGGGAGGCTGAGTTAGCCCCCAAACAACACAACAAGCGAACCAGAAAAAGAAAATAAAACTACACGGCTGGAAGCTAATCACAAATGGTTTCCCAATTAAATAAGAAATCTTGGAAGCGCACTTCCTCTAAAGCTTTGTTCATCTTGGACCACAGGAACAGAAGCCCAGTAATCTCTAAAAGGATTTAACAGAAAACCTCTTGTCCTTGGCCTTGAACCATTCCCTCCTGTCCTACTAATTCTCTTTGAATTGGAGCGAATTACGAAGATCTAGGAGAGATATGACCTCAGTTAACTCCTAGTCATTGAAGTTCCTCTTGAACCTCAGATCCTAAATCTGTATAACTGACCCGAATCAAACATTGTCTCACAGTGTTGTACTTTTTCAATGAACAAGTGTACAAGGATGGAAATTGAGTAGCTAGAGACGAAGTACCGCACCAAATATCTTCCCAAAATCTAACTTTATCCCCCAACCCAACTTTAAATCTAATCTCCCTATCAAAACTATCAACACCCTTCAGAATACCTTTCCACACATTACACCCGTAAGATCCTTTAGCCTCACCACTATACCAACGAGACCTCTTTTCTCCATATTTAGCATGAATCACCCTCCTCCACCGGTTGTTTCTTTCTTCCCTAAATCTCCAAAGCCTTTTGCCTAAGAGAGCCTTATTAGTTAATCTAAGCCCTCTAATCCCAAAGCCTTCATTCTTCTTTAGAGTGCAAACCATCTTCCAATTCACCAAATGATACTTTCTACCACCATTATTATCATTCCACAACAATGTCATTGCCATTTTAATTTTAATTAAGTGTCAAACCATTTCTAATCTAGTTCATGTTTATTTTTTGAAACATGTTTTTTTGTAGTTATGTAACATGACTAGTGATTCCCATTGTAATAATGTAATGCTATTATAAGGATCGTCATAATGATAATGCAAACCCACCATGGGATTAGTCAGACTAAGTCTGGATACCCATGTATAAAAAAAAATGCCAACCCACCATCATGACATTACTTTGCATGTGCATATACCTAAGCAACATACCTGAATGTATACTCAAGTAAAGGTACTAAACTTTAACTTCATCTTAATTATAATTAGAAACTACATCAAGGACTATCAATTTGAAGAATTATTTCCAAAATGTTGAAAAACATATTTGATGTTTCAAAAAAATGATAGAACAAGCATGGTAAAAAAACATTCCTAACTCATTACCATAAAAACAGTCATTTGAAGTAACACATGCAAATGCTAAGTATTTCACTCATACTTATGAAACATATTATCTATGAACAAGAGAGACAATTTATAGGGAATTGTTAAAGATAATGACATTTGTGTAAATGAAATTTTCTTTTTCAATTGAGTAAATAAATTTAAAAAAAATCAGAAGACTTTCTCCAAATTTTAATCTACACCCCTAAAATCCCATCAAATAAGTCTTGTACATTTGCAGCTTAAAAACTAAAAATAAAAAAATTAGTTTTCACAAACAGAAACTTAAATATCTGGAACTTGAGGGAGTGTTTGATCTTTGACTGTTTTAACTTTTAGCTAGAATTTTTTTAATGTAATAGTCATTTTTCACCTAGGAACCTCCCAAAAGCACATGAATGTAGATATTTTGGGTCAAGTGTTACAACCACTTCTCATCTGTTTTGAAATTTCAGTCCTAAATTTCAACTTTTCAAAAATAGTGTAGCACTTTTCTCAATCTCGACAAAATTAGCCAAAGATTTAGCTAATTTTAACACTATGTATTCAACAACATAAAGGCCATGATATTCGTACCTCTGAGAAGCAAAGCATCCGTCTAGAAGCCCAGATTCCACAAGAAGCATCTTTTACTCTCTCAATAGTTGGGAAGATGATCCTCATGGATGGTTTTCTTAACTCTTCACTGGCATTCCAGCGACCCCACTGTCAAAAGCATTCAATGAACCACTAAATCGATGAATAAACATCGCACATAAGTAAAAATTTCCATGCATGGATACACTGAATCAGAGGGTACAACAGGGTACGTTACCTCCGGATCAGATTCCTCTGAGTCAGAGAATTGGAGTGATCTCTTCCCAGCCGCTGCTGAAAATGCTGCTAAAAATTGTGAATTGACTGATGTCCCGATGGAGGATGAACCTTTACAATAGAACACATTTGAAAACATAAAATTAGCAAAGATGCTCTTGAATTGCTTGCGGATGTATCAATATGTTAAAATCTCACCATAAACAAAATCAGTTTCTTGTAATTCAGGCCACTTGTATTGACCTAACACCTTGTTTAAAAAAAAGGGGAAAATCAGTGGTCTGCAAAAGTATGATGAGAAAGAATTAAATCACAAACAAGGTCACTTGATAGAAATTGATAAACCAGCACAGGGTCCACAAACAACATAGGTTATCCATTATAAACAAAAATATTTGCATGCAGAGAATGAGACAGGCAACAAAATCTTAAATTACAGACCTGGACATAGAACTCAAATAATCAAGAAATAAAATAGTGGAAAATACTATATAGTTAACTTCATCATTATTACCTCTTGTAAGCGCCAAAGACCTACACACCTCCGCACCGATGCAACAAGAGAGCATATGGCAGCAACATGTTCAGGTTGCATCAAACTTGATATTTCACAAAAGTTGGGGCCCTGAAAAGGATTATAATAACCAGCATAGCCTTTACATATGTACAACTTTAAAGTTATCATGATACACAAACATAGTCGAATAATAAGTAAGCTAAGGATCTCAATAAAGATTTCTGTGGAAAAAAGAACATGCCTGTGACACATACATAATAAGTTGTACTTTGCTGTTACTTCCCCCTAAAGCAGCTGCGAGCACTTCTTTAGGATAAATGTATGCAGAGAAACTGAAAAGGCCAGCATCATGCAAAGGAGCAACCCACTTTGCAATACTTCTTGGTAGAAACCCCAGTTGAATGTAATCTGGTCCAAGTGGTATTGGAATAGAATTATTTGGAGACAGCACAACATAGTAAAAGTAATTTCAAGGCAAATAGAAACACCAAAAAGACTTAAGACGTGCAGACAAAATGATGGAGGAATCCAGTTGTTTGGAGAAGAAAATTTTCCATGAACATTCTGGAACTCTACAAGATTATGTCATGATATTCCAATCCTCAAGTAAATTAGAGCTCGACTATGAAGGATTCCAGAAAAACTTTACAGGGAATGAGGATCCCCAAAGACAGAGAACATATGTGGTGAGGCTGATCACCCCAATTGAAAGATTTTCTCGAAATAAGACATGTCTTTCAATATACTTTCTGTAAATTGTAACCAGGTGGCACAGCTATCCACTTATAGCCATCCAAGAACCTCCAATCCGATTATTATTAAATAGGTGAAAGGGCCATCAAATTTTGGGAATAACTTATTCCATGTGTTTATCTGGCTTTATTGCTGAAATATAAAAATGTCCCCGTTTAAACATTGTTTCCACAAAAAAAATAATAACTAACATATGGAAACATGGGGCAACAAAAAAACTTAGAGCCCAAAAACATCATCTACCAGGTGTAAGTAAAATTTCTGAAATATACCTCCCTCAGAGAACTCATCTAGGTCACAAGCAAGAACACTCACAGCATTTGTATCTGCAAGTATAGTAGTATTTCTTCTTAATGCAACTTCTGACAGCCCAAATGCATTTTCCTGGCACTTTCCAAGGAAAACAGCCAGTTTCTTAAGCTGTGCACCATTTGAATCAGCCGCAGTGTGAAAACGGTAGTTTAAACCAACTACAGATGCTTCAACAGAACCAAGGAACTTCATTCCAATTGACCGCAATGCAGAATGATTAGCCTGATTAAGAATTGAAAGAGCACAAATGAGGGTTAATAATCAATCTCAAAGCTTGCGAAAAAGGGTCACCAATAGTGGTCAAGTCAACTTGCCCACACTGTTCAAAATAACAGTCCTGGATGAGAGAATCCTGACTAGCCAGTCCACTGTTCTTTTTTAGATTCCATCCCATCCATTATAAAAGATTGGAAAATTTTCACTCAGTTATTCAGAGAGTACATTAATTATAATATATGAGATAGAAAACAAAGCCAAAAGACATAAGAACAAGATAATTACATTTAAATAAAATATGCAGATACATTAAGACATGAAACTTCTCTTTTAGTACACATGCACATGCTTGGGAGCTCCAGCACATGAACAGTTGTCATACGCCCATAAACAAGGGGTGCAACTTAGATAGGACCAACCCAGCACATACTAGCCCAATCAATCTTGGACCAGGCTTGAGGTGGACCTTGTCATCCACGGTTGGAATTTCAGAGCCTGGTCCAAAGTCTGGTTAGGCTAGGTCTGAACCCTCAAGAAACCTGGCCACTAAAATATATGTTTACATATATTACTTAAATAACTACATTTATTTTTGTTCTCACTTTTATTATCACTTGTATGAAACTTCTACTTTTGAATTTCTGCTCAGCCAACATAATCTGAGTAGTACTTGGGCTTAGAGTTGATCTGTGCCCCTACCCATGCTCATGCACACAAAAAGGAAATAAGCAAATCTAATTCATACTTAAACAAGATATCACAACTTTTCATCAGCCCTCATTATGGTTATTCAAAAGAGAAAAATAAAACTACTTACAGATAGACAATATATGGACTCTGATGGATATGGAGTGTCGGGCATATGCATTCCTGGGATTGAAGCAACTAGGTGCCCAACGGCCCCTCCAAAGTCATACTTAGCCATTTCTATAATCCAATGTGCTTGACTAGGTACATCGGCCAAGAGAGATGCCATAAATCCAGCCAGCTGAGCAGCAAAATCAGATTTTAAGCCATCAATTGGTTCCCCATCAGTACGATGGGTAAAAAGAGGTGAATAATCCGGAACACTTCTAAGAGGGAAATCTTGCCACCACACAGTATTGGTCACGCTATTCCACTGCCAAAGACAACAAAGTTAATATGAGAATGCAATAAGCATAAACATAATAAAAGATGCAGCATATGAATATTGAACAAGAAAATCTAATTGCAGGACTAGAGAAAATAAAACATTAGAGGCCCAAATTATAAAGATCTATAAATTTAACAAAAGCCAAATATATCAGCTAGGGAATTTTATTTTTTATTTTTAAATTCTCAAATTCCTACACTGCAATGATGAAAGACTTTTACTGGTGGATTTTGTTTTACCAACAACACTTAGAATCAGACACATGTTTTACAGTCAATCACAGACACCTTTCTTGAGCATTGACACAGTGGCCTTGAATGAACCAATAAAGTTTGCATTACGCCAATTGATGCAAAAGTTGGCATTCCATAAAATTTCCAACTAAATTTTGTTGTCATTCTCCATCTCTGCATAAGTGTACAATTATCAATTTTGGGACTATTGTTCACATACTATTAGATGGACTACAAGTTAGGGGTTCACCCAATCTTCATAGGTTGCCAATTGACAGTATGGACAATTCAACTATTTAATATTATCTGGGTTTGATTACGTTAACAGTCACACAAATGGGGCTATGCTCAAAACCTTGCAGACAGAGAGGCCGCCACCGGGGGTGTTGGGGGGTAAGATTGGAGAAGACAAGAAGAGAAAAATGAGAAACAAAAAGGTAAAAATATGGAGAAAAAAAGAAATAGTGCGCTGTCTCACACGACTCTCAAGGTTTTCTTATTTCTAATAAAGAATACTAGGATGACAATATTATCTCTAGAAAAAAGAAAAATAGAATAAAATATAACAAAGGAAGAAAAAACTATTCTATCATAGAATCCTGTTTTTTTAGGCCAAACAGAAAACAAGAAAATAAAATAGAGAAGTAGAGAACTGATAGATAATGAATGATTTGCATAGAAATTAAACCAAAAAATAAAATAGCACTGGACGACTCCAAACATTACCATAAGTGCAAACCGATGGAATAAAAAACAATAGGAAAATTCCAACTACAAAATCAATCAATTCACTAGAAGTCAATTGCCAAATACATAAAATACATCCACATTTATTTATAAAACTAGCCAAAGTTCCAAACAACTCCTAAAATAATTTAAACTCCAAATAAATTGATTTTCTACTGTAAATAGAAGTATAAAACTACTCTGGAAATTGTAAACTAATGCTAATAACAATAGGAAAAAACCAAACATACTTTCATAAAAAAAATTCAAATAACAAGAACACCCAAACTTATCTTTAAGATCTTCCAATATCATTCTACAAATAATATAATAGATTTACTATTAACAAATTCTGAATTCACTATAAATAGTGTAGTAAGAAGCATATGAAGACACATGTATGTGATTGATGATTTCGATCTAATTAGAGTTTAATGAAAAAATAGAAATAAAAATAAAATGCACCTACTAGCCTCATAAAGGACATAAGTTTATGCTGAAATAGTCACCTGCTTTGAGACTAAATTTGCTGAAGTAACAACGACGCGGATGCTATCCTCTCTTTGCAAAACCAGCAATTTCGGATGATGGCACGCAATGCCTTGCTTCTTGCGGTCTTTACCAAAGGCTAAAACATCAGGAAATGGTGGATAGCTACAAGAAGAAACATCATTTATTAGAGAAGTAATGGTTAGTACCACTATCTGCAATAACAACTTTCATCGAACATGTTCCATTCAACAACAGATGAGTCAACAGCACTTACACTACTACTAAGTTAGGAAAATCCAAGTAGGGCATTGAGGTTCTTTTATCAGGGCTTGAATTCCAACATCTCTCCGTGTTATGACAGGCAATGGTTATTGGTAGATGGTTGGGAACTTGACAGTATGACAAAAACCTGCCATATTTCATTTCTCAGATTAGGGAACCTAAATTAAAATGATAAGCAAGTGAAAAAGGAGAAAGTAAAAAAGAATAAGAAAAGTTTAATAATAAAAAATAAATAAATGCTATTGATATTATGTGAATGTGTAAAAGTTGATCAATCATGTGAACATCCCAAGAAAAAACAAAATGGATTAGGAAGTTTCTTTTCACACGAAGAATAGGTAGCACACGTCTACTTACAGAATGATATCCTGAGATACAGTTACAAATACAGATAAAGAACCTGGATGTGTGGATACAACTGAACTTCTAATTCAAGGTGTGGATAAAGGGATATCATCTAATATTCGATCTTATATAAGCATTACTATCAGGCGGTTCAAATAAAAAACATAATACAACATGATGAGGTTAAACTATAAATTTCGTGCATCCAATAAAGCAAATAAACTAACAAGTACAATAGAATGAAAGTAACATGCAATCCTGGAATAACAATAGAAGAGTTTAGATCTTTATGTACCACAAAACATCACTCGTAAATGTTGCAATAAACATGCGTGTAAGGCTTTCAACAGGATAAAGAAGTTCCGGCAAGGATACCACCGTATTCTGATCCAATGAACCATGTTCCATAAAGTCAAGGCGGTTTAGGTAGAATTTCTCCCCAGACGATGAACAAACAAAGTTCAAGTCTTTCTTTGAACCGAAACCATCGTCACCTTGACAAATCTTTTCTACAGAATTCAACGGCAGACCCTTGAATGTACAGTTCCCGATGGCACTCTTAAAAGAAGTTCCATTCTCATCTTGCTGAAAGGGATCATTAGGAATGGAAACAGATGAAGGGACAAAATTTTCTTCTGAAGCCACAACTGTCAGTGTGTCAAGCACAATTGAATTCACCTTTAAGGGCCTTACTGAATTTTCATCTGTCGAACTCCCTTTGGCATACAAACTACAGAGGTGAAGTGATTCTTGCCCACTAATTTTTTTGCTACTTCTTATCAGCGGCTTAGTAGACATTGAAATTTCAACAAACTTACTTGGCACCACATCCAAAAATTGACTCTCTTTTCTAATGACTGGTGACCCATTTTTAATCCTTGAGATTTCTTTTTCTCTAGTCAAATTCATACATCCCCGGTTGTAAAATCTTGGATCAACACTATGCAATATCCGTTTAGATCGATTCAGAAGAAATTCTGCCCGGGCAACCAAGACTTCATATTTTGAAGTATGAAGTCTAAAATCCTTATAGAACCCATTTTCACTAAAAGCAATAACCCTTCCTTTACCTACTTCCTTCTGTCGTTCGGAGTTTCTTGTGTTGGTTTTTACTTCTCCCCCCGACCCCGACAATCCATTCGGAATGAACTCATTACACCCCAAAAGCTCCTCAGTGAAGAAAACTCTTTCCATTACAAACCCGACCTTAATCTTAAAACTTGGATCCAATTCATTACCACAAACCAAGGAAACCTCATCACCAGCAGACAAATCCATGACTGTGCCTTCTCCGAGTTTAATACCATTAACAAAAATCCCATTCAAAGAAGCATTAACCTTAAATCCTACCGGGGTTTCTCTACATTCCAATCGAGATCGAAATCGTCTCTTAATCTCATTCAAATCAGAACTAAAAGGAAAAAAGAAACCATCTGAAACGAAAATCCTGCGCTCGAAACTATCAAAAAAAATCTGGCAATGCCGCTTACTGATTCGACGGTCCTCAAAGACAATATTGCAGTACCGACTATTACGACCAATGGTGTAGAGACGATCGGACCTCAGACAAATAGATTTACAGGGAGAGTTGGTGCTCGAAGAAAACATGGGAGCACCAATAGATTTTAGATAGAAGAACCCCGCTTTTACAACAATTCTCCGTTTCTTATGAGTCGAATTGGGGATAAAAACATGGCTTCGCTGCCTCTTAGCGGAATCTTGAATTTCCATTAATTCAGAACAATTGAATTAAAGAATTTGTGATGAAGAATTAAATTTTTTTTTTTTTTTTAAATCATGAAAATAATGAGGTCACAGCATTAAAAATTAAAAAATAAAAATAAAAAACAAAAAACAATAACCTTATTTCGATAAGAAGCCACAGAAAATTTCATAACGAATGGAGTGGTGAATGGTGATCGAATGTTAACAGAGGGGTAGACGCAACCCTAACTGAAAACCCTACTCCCGCCATTTCTTTTTTCCCTCGTGATGCCTTCGGTTTCCCAATTAAATTAGAGACCTGCTATTGGCACCCTAACTTTTACTTACTACACCCCAACGACAATAAAGAAAAGGGATTTTCCCCCCGAGACGTGCGCGACTCATATTTAAATTTCATTTTCAGTTCAACTATCATTTAAAGTCCCAAACACATGAGTGAATTCTTCACTTTTATAATATACCAACGAATTTGTAGATTTTAAAAGTGTCGAACCCACGAGTTCATAGGTTATAAAAATTACGAATAAATGTTTTGAGAATTAAAATAAACAACGTACGAAACTCAGAATTTTGTCATATTTAATTTAACACATGAAATAGAGATTTCACCCTAAATAAAATACATGAATGATTGAGAATATGAAGTGGTTAGGGGTTTCAATAGAAATTCTCTTGTTAAGTTTCCTCCTTCCTTCATCTGATTGAGAGATTGAGGAGAGTATCAACATAAGCTATAATTGAGGAATCTTCAATCTTCTTCTCTTGATGAGATCTTATAAGAGGGATGAACAAGTTTTTTTTATTTTTTTGAAGATAGAAGAGTTCGCATCATCGATTACAAAACACAATTTTTCCCAATATAGAGAAAATTTTGAGAATGTTGGATATTGTAATTCTTGCCAATGGAGCTCTCTGCACATTTTTAATCTCTCTAATAACTTTCTTATCAAAATTTTCCTTAAAGCACATGAGAACCAACAAACAAAACATGACGTACTAGAAATGATCCATCATGCAAACAGGTTGACCTGATTCGGATTTGAGAATTTTTTTCAAGATCTATAAAACCCATGTACGGGATGAGCGTAGGATTTGATTCGCGATGTGTGGAAGATCTTAGAGGAGAGATTTCGACCAAGGACATGCCATTGGGGTCTAAATAGTGTGTTTTAATCTTTAATTGGGTTGTGATAAATAATTTAAGAAAATAGAGTGTAAAAAGTAAAAATTGGGTGCAAATAGCAGCTCTCTTAAATTAATCATAACAAACGCCATAAAACTACTATCAGCTTGAAGGTCAAGAGTAGACTCAGGGGAGGCATGTCATCGGTTTCAAAACATAGGGGGTTATCTCTAATATTCAACAGAAAGTCGGGGTACATGTCTAAATCACACTAAATTTTTTGTTTCTTAATGCCCCCTCACCCTTACAAAACGTCAAACTCAAATAGTAAAGATCACGATTCAAATAATTGAGATGAATCATTCAAAATGTTGATCTCAACAAGATAAATCATTGACCTCAATAATTTGAACTGTTGATTTTAATGGTTTATGTTTAAAGGTCAAGATCAACAATTTATAATCGATGATTTTGACAATTAGAAAAGGTTGATCTCAGTGATTTGAATCACTAATCTTGACAATTTGAAAATATTGATCTTGACCATTAAAAGTAACAAAATGTGAAACAAGGCAAAAATAAGAATATCTAGAATCCATTAGAAAAGAGAACTCTTAATGAGAATTTTATTGATTTAATGATGTCTCAGCATTTTAGTTGCAATCTTATTTATAAAAAAAAAGTTCAATTCCTAATAAAAGACAAAAATAGCAAAAAATAATAAAAATAAACTAATCATATAAATAGATACTACTTAATCCTAGAAGTAAGACAAAATCAATAGTGCATTCTTCTAATTAAAATTGTGATCAAAATTAATTTTTTCTAATACGACAAATTATCAACAAAAAAAAGATGTACACTAAAAAATTAGACCTAAAGATGAAAAAGCACGTAATAGGGTTATTGAAAATCACAACGTTCCATTTAAGAATAAGTCATGTCATATGAATCTGACTCTAGGGCTCCCCGAGCATTATACTTGTCCTAAATTACAAGGGGATTGAAGAGGCATTAAGAAAGAAATTTTTTTTACTAATTGAACTATCAAATTAATGTCAGAAAGTTAGGTCACATTCAGACAAACATCCCCCGTCAAGGTGCATTAAGTAATTTTTCTAAAAAAATTCCAAAGTTTTAAAGTATCGCTCACTTGGTTGAGAAGTGTAAAAGACAATTCGAGTGAATGTCTTCTCATCGCATCGCTTCGAATGCTTAAGAAAATATCTTGAATATAAAATGCTTGATAAAGAATTTTATAAAATTAATTGACCTATTATTAGAGCATAAACTGGCAAGGATGCATGATTGATGAGAAGATATTCTAATTTGATCACTTTTGTATGATGTAAGCTTGAGCAAATTGAGATTCCTCACCCCTGCACTTTTACACTACTACAAGTAAAATACAAATGAAATATTATTAGTTGAGCACCACGTGTCCCCTCCATTAATCAGTGGTAAAGAGAAATAGGGTGAGATGTATTAGTTTATTTAACAACATTCTATTTGGTATAAGCAACTTTAATTAATTGGATTCCCATACCCATTATCATGTAATGGGAACCGTTGATCACATTAACCTCAAATGAATGCCCAACATCAAGCATACATACGGTTGAGATAGGAGGGAAAACATAGATTGCCCAGTGTTACATACATGTTTTCTAGGGATCTACTCCATTTGGTAATCTCTAACATGTATTCCCTGTTCTAGCTGTTTGTTTGATCGAGAGCCCTTAAACTTAATATTTTTCTTAAAAGCCATGATAAATTGATGCGGTGCAGTGCGGTTTGTATGTGGCTGACGTGGAAAGGGCACAGAATCATAGATGTTTTTCTTCGGGATATACAAGGACAAGATCAATGATTTTATGTTCTTGCAACAACATACCGCGTATGTTTTGCAACGTCGATTTATCATTAATCTTTTCTTAATATTAAGCAAAGAATATAATTGAACAAGCAAGTAAGCAAGCGTGACTAATCAACACAAAAAAAATTGACCTCGAACAACATACCCTTGAGATAGGAGGATATTCACAAGGATTTTATGAAAAAAAGTACAGTTGGAAAATCAATACTTGTCTAGGAAGATTGTGTTTTTCTTCCCATATCACCTCAAATTAGAAAAGTTGGACTACTAGACTAGAGACCAACGAGGGCAGTCTTGTAAATTTGAGGATGTCTTTAATACACGTGGACTAACATGATTAATCCACGTGAAGGGGTAAAAGTCAGAGAAAATAATAATTCTCGAGACTAACTGAATGAGCATTACTCAAGTAATACCCAAAAGCTTATATTCCGCTAGACCTAAAAAGGTGGCTATTTTTAGGTGTGGTGGTGGTGGAAACAAAAATGATTAACGGCTCGGTTCCAAGCCTGAGAGTGAGAATTTGTTTATTGAGGCATTATAACAAAGTTGCCTATACGTGAGGTTTCTTCCAACTTTAGACGACCTGTCCATCTCAAAACAACCCCAAAGCATCAAAGTTACATCCATGATCTCACTGAAAAGTTGAATTAAGCAAAACATGGTGGGCAATCTTTTCGGGGTAAATGGGAAGAAACAACCAATTGGAGTGGTTGTTATAAAGTTATTGTGATTTTTGAGATGGCTGAGCTGCCCCTAACTAAGAAAATAAACCAAGTATATAAAAACTACCATTGAATTTAAAAAAAAAAAAAAAAAAAAAAAAGAGAGGAAGAAAAACCCATTACAGGGAAAAACAAGAATTTAACCAATTCCTCCTTCATACCATTAACTATCATTATACAATGAAACCCCATGAGAAGAAGGAATTACCCTTCACTACTCTTTTAAGTTTTAACCATGTAATCCATAAATTTTTGACTTAAGGTTTAGTGATCTTCACATCACATGGCATCCAACCGTATTCTCATCGCTGAAATAGTCTCCAACTCTTGATGATGTTGGTGGCTGAGATACCACGCTTTGATAGAAGTAGTGTCCTCGACCCAAGTAAATCGGAGGAGGAGGCATTGCATAAGAACCTACTGTATTATATGATAGAGGGATTGCAGAAGGCTCCACGATATAATAATACGGTGGGTAAGACGGGACGACATTACCGGTATCATGCACCATACTTGGCTGTATCGTGCAATTCACATGAGGAGGAGGAACAGAAGGATTAGGATTTTTGGTAACTTCCAGCTGTGGACTCCTACCATTATTGTCACTCTCTTTCTGATCCTTCTTTGATCCTTTATCCACATTCTTCACATTCTCTTTATTTTTATCTGAATTGTCACCAGAGTTGGAGCATTTTCCTTGGTCACAGCAACCGGATTTCTTTCCACCATCTCCATCTTTATTAGCTTTTGTAACTACTGCTTCTGCTTCTTTCTTTTCTTTTCCACTACTACTCTTCGAGTTTGCATTGGTCCATATTTCCGCTTGTTTTCCTATTTTTCCCAACTTCTTGATAAGAATTTGTGGATCAACATTGCCTAGGATTGTGACTTTAGGCTGTGAAGAGTCTATCTCTGTTTTGAAAACACCTATGAAAGTAAAAACCAAGAAATTAAATTAGATGCAAAGATTATCTTTCAATTATATAAAAGAAATAGGTTCTCTTCCGTTCCCTTGTTTATTACCTTCAATACTTTGTAACAACTTCTTCACTTTTCTCTTGCAACCATCGCAACAGATGACAGATACTTTTAGTTCAACCTTCTGGAAGAAAGCCAATGCAACTTCATCTCAGATATTCAAATAAAGAGGAGGAAAAAAAAAAAACCAAGTTTTGCTAGAGAAAAGAAAGAGAGGCGTTCAATTCCCACCTTTAAGTCTACTTCCTTGGCCATAAATGTCTCCTGATTAGTCTTCAGTTAATTCAATTTAGGGAGATGAAAGAGTAGCCAAGGAGAAACAGAACATAAAGGAAGAGAGGGAGAAAGGAAAAGCTGAGGATGCAACTACTAGTTGAAAGATGAGGGCCTTATATATAACTATAATCTATAGAGTACTGGGGACAAAAGGGTAACTATTTAATATTTAATAGTCGTCTCTTTTTTTTTTTTCTTTTTCTTAAAGCACATTTAGTTTAGACAGCTTTCTTTACAAGCAAAATAAATAAACAAATTCGACCTTCTATGAATGTTCCCAAATGTTACTTTGACCAAAGGTAAACACTACTTTCAACCCACGGTTGTGGCACTCCATCAAACAAAGAGTGGGGGATTCCCATGAAAAGTATTTCCTTAGAAAAACTGTACAAATCTCTAGAAGATCAATGTTGATATCTAAAAAATTATATTTTAAATATTTAATCTCACGTCAGATAAATACAAGACTTGTGCTCAACTTATAAATATTCTCACTCTCCTACATGATTGAGTATGAGTGAGAAAAAGACTGGGCCTCACGTGCACATGAGGGCCCAAGGTATCATGGGATTGCAACACATTATGTTTGGGGCCAACCTGTCAAAATCCTTAGTGAGTGTGTGCACATGTGGTGTGCACATAGAGGAGGTGCAAATCTCAGATTTAAACTTCATGTAACTTTTTTACTTAAAGATCTCATTTTTACCATTGATCTAACCATTAATGAACCAACTAAAGTCTACTCTCTCTTTAAGTCATTGAACCGTCTTTTGTTTTTCTCATTTTCATTGTTCGTACACTAACTGATTTGATCGAGTTCGTCGAAGGTTTGTTATTTTCGAGTGCACGATAAATAGACTTGTGACTGTTGAATTTTGAAAATCGATCATTACGTACATCAGCCACTAAATCAAACCGATAAGTTCATTCCAACTATTCTTACTGGCTGATTTAACAATAACATGTATTTCGATATTGTATTTTAGTGTTATGTACTTGGTTCTTTCATGATATACTTGATTCTTTGCCAAGTGTTATAGAAATCAGTGTTACATAACCCATGTTTTTTTTCTTGAAACCCAATCTCATTTACAATCTTTTTTTTTTTTTTTAATTAGATAGGTTTTTCGACTTTTATTATTGCTTCCAAGGAATTTATATACATTTTCAACCTTAGTAGTCATTGAAATTGTTACCCACCATACCATTAATTTTCAACTGACCACACTTCCCACATCTCACAAGTGCGAATGCATATCCTGTAGTAGATTTCCTTTTCTCCAAGATTCCTGTAAATCTGGATCAACTTACCCTACTACCTCATTTGATCCTTTAGCTTTCTTAACATAGTATGTCCAAAATACTTCCTTTATACCTTAGGATCCTTTTCATTGCTTTCCACTATGAAGAGATCAAACTCTTTGCTATAGATTACACATTTTCACCAAATAAAGCAAAAGATCTAACCCCAAGAAATCTTATTATATAGGATTTAAGATATTATCAATGAGAGTAGAAAATATGCTTGGAAAATTTTGATTCAGGCTCTACAGATCATTAATAACTTGAAAAAACTACAGGGCTTCCAAACATTAAGAAAGAGGCAAACAAAGAAACTTACTACTATTTCCCATTTATTTAGTTGGTCTTTTTGACATCTAATCCTTTATCCCTTTTTTCAATTTTTTTTTAAAGGATTATCACATGAATCATGATAATTTGACTATCCCACGTGGCACACTCAATCGACTCTCCTGACGTGATAAGTTCAAGAACCGTAGATCAAGACGTCTCGGAATATACTTTTTAATGGGGAAGTGCAATTGTATATCCTGAGGTGTACTGATCTATGGTTCCCGAACTTGCTGCTTTAAGAGAGTCGATCGTCATGACTCTTATGACATTAATGAGAATATAGAGTAGATACTCCACATATGTATGGTAAAACTAGGGACTATTGTATGTAGTATGTGTAATGATTTTCTAACTCAACTTGATAGGATATAATTCCAAAATTCACTGATGTGGCATGTGCAAAAAATCTATGGTTCTTATATGACTTTGGCTTTTGGATGTCATTGTAACATGTAGATTCAATCTTTCATCTTGACGATTTTTGGGTACGCTTTTTGCATCCCAACTAAAATACTCTTAGTAAATGTCCAATGTGTGGGTACTGATAATTTTTTGGGGCACAAATAATTGACTAATCGTAGAGAATTGGATTTCTTGGGGGAGTAGGGATAAACAGGTGGCAATGAAGAGGTGGGGGTAAAGCACTAGTAGGAGATTACAGTTTCAAGTTTCCGCGTACCACGCAAAGGAATATTGCTTGCCACTTGCAAGTTATAAAGTGGGTCTTGCACTATGGATCAACAGCTGGAACTTTGAATCTCAAGCCTTGCAACACTAATGTATATATATTGCTAGATTCCTTACATCTTAATATTAATTTATTTAACCACAAATAAATTGATTAGATTTCCACTTGATATGCCTCAGTGGGAGATCTCTTGAATTTCTGTGTGTTAAAAATACAATTAGATTAATTTTATTTCATGATAGGGGTAACATTCAATAGTAGAAAGAAAGTCAACTTATCTATGGTTAAGGATTTGAGATTGATATTCTGGTTGACCTGGCCCACCATAGGGATGACCATCTGATCCAAATCATTTCATAATTCATATTTATGGCATGAAACCTATACTATTCAACTTCATATTTGTCTACAGTTTAAAATCATGTCCAACGAGCAGTTGAGATGAGAAGAGTAGGAATCCCTAGGCAATATTTATCCGTATTGACTGATTATTGTTTTCCTTACCCTTCTAACAAATTAAGAGTCTTTGATTGCATGGACCATGAGATAATCTATTTATAAGGACCACATAGTACCTCAAACACAAGATTGGGAGTCAAATGGAATTAGAGAACAAAATTCTAGGAACGATCGGGCGTTAAGTTCATGTTACTATTCCCAAACCCTGAAACACTAAGATTAAGTCTACAATCATAGCACAAAAAAGACTAAAAAATATGCTATTAAAAAAAAACACACACACACACATAGACACACAAAATACTTCTAACCTTGCCACGTAGCCGTTTTAGTCCTATTTAAAAAAAAAAAAAAAAAAAAACCTAAATCTAGATTAAATTCCTTGGAGAGCTGATAAGGTAAATGCCATTTGGGCCAGCGTGGTAGTCAATCCACGTGGCCCAGATGAGGACAAACATATTTAAAAGTCCACTTCTTAAAGCAAAGCAAATATGAAAAAGAGAAGTAGCTTTTGCTCTGAAGAGAATGATTCATTTGAGCCTTTAAACGCAGTATTTTGGATCACAGAGCATGTAATGAAATCAAGTTCTTCCTAACCCTAACCTTTTTGACTCTCTTTTCAGTTTCTTATACCATAAAACGATAGATGATTGATTTGGTTCTTCTTCATTATTGGTTTAATTGTTTATTTTACTTTGATGGTATTAACAATTTTCTTTATATTTTTGAGGGAGTATGTGAGCCATACACGTGCAATGAATAAATTTATTTTTATTTTTAAGATGCAAACCAAATTCAACTTCTCCAACCCCTCATAATTTGATCAAATTTTATCATATCGATTCCATCAAGTTGGAATAGATACAAAGTTTACTTCAAATAAAATTTTCTTTTTAAGCTTTGAATCAGATATAAATCATTTTATTCTTCGTTGTGCAGCCCTTATGTTTATTAAAAAGAAAGTTCATAGGGGTTGGTAAATAACGTCCAAAAAACATTAAAATTGTTCGATTTGTCTTGGATTGGATTTGCACGTACGTATCCTCTGCACCCTTCTTTTTTAAGGAATTTGCTTTTTTAATTTCTATGGTCTTCTTTTTAACGTTCTATTGAGAATGTTGTTAGTGGCCTTTAAAACAATTCAAAGAAAATTTCTCTCTGATAAACCTTACTACACGCCAAAAATGGAGGGTTAATCAAGTACGATTATCCCCAATTAAATTAAGATATACCATAATAAAAATAAAGGGCTACTATTGCCATGCCAGCTTTTACTAATGCCACACCACTTCCTTTGTAAATCACTAAACAATTACATAGAGTTGGTGTGGCGTTAGTAAAGTCGGTGAGGTTATAATAATTCTCTAAAAGTAAAGTGATAATCCATAAAGATGACGGAAAATATTTGACCACACCCATCAGCAAACAGTTACATCATCTTTAAAGTTTTATCCTAAAAATTTGAGTTGGTTGAATGAATCTTGTTCTTTTATTCAGAATTTTTTTTTTTTTTTTTTTTAAGTTTCCTGTTAAGTCTGATGTGTTCTTTTCCATCGTCACTATCTCGATTCTAGAGTCCTTTTTTAGTCTCACTCTTTTTTATATTTTACTTTTATGAAATATTCAACCAATAAGTATTTTTTCAACTGAGACTGATCGAGCATCAATTGCACATAATTTGATCATCTCAATTAACTTTCCCTTAAGTTTATCATACATTTTTTATGAATATATAAATACACTACTTTATAATTTC
The DNA here is from genome assembly GCF_017979445.1 of Akebia trifoliata. Classification (NCBI taxonomy): domain Eukaryota; kingdom Viridiplantae; phylum Streptophyta; class Magnoliopsida; order Ranunculales; family Lardizabalaceae; genus Akebia; species Akebia trifoliata. The sequence goes on from NC_141379.1 coordinate 129,869, forward strand.
ATCTTTTTTTAATTTTTCTATTCATATTCATCCATCTTAATGTCTTCATCTCTATTATATAAATCGTTTATTGATTGCCCAATGTTTAGCTCTAAAGTTCATAACCAATCTGACAAAGGTCTCGTAATATTTTTCTTTTTCTTTAAATTTGATTGAGATACTTTAGTTGTGAGCATTCTTGAAAAAATAAATCATACTAAATATTTGTCAAATTGGTTGGACCACCGTCAAACCCTGATTCAATTATGTTGGATCGATATACATTTATTAGAAAACTTAAAATTACGTATACATTTTCCTCAAAATACCTTTATCTTATTAATAAAAGGACAACTCTCACAAAAACCAAGGGTTCACCAATCGAACCAATTATATTAGAATATGTCAAATCATTGGTTTGGTCCAATTTTAAATTTTATATAATAAAACACAATTATAGAACCCACTTTTGCAAGGGACAAATTTTTATCTAATTACCATAAATATTCTTTCAAATTATAATTTTTGTGGGATCCACTTTATTATTTTCCTTTTTCATCATAATTTTATCATAGTTTCTCTTTTACTTCTTTTAACTCATTTTATTATTTTTCATTTTTTACTTCTTAACCTCAAATGTTTTAATACTACCCTCAATTTTATTTTATTATCCACATTTATAAATAAAACCTCCTCTTTAACAATCTAATTCTATTTCTATGAACAATAGCTACTTTAATTTCTTTGCTCTTAGTACATAAGATTGCTTTGGATTATTTCTTGATTATCAATTTTCCTGATTTCTTTATATGTGGGTCATGATTAACGTTGGACTCCATATATTTTTCTTTCATGGGTCGAACTTTGGCTAAAGTTTTAGGTCTATAAAATAACTTTCTAGAGTTTTAGCTCTAGGTAATCCCTCTTTTCTTGATTAAGGTCTAGAAAGTAAACTGGCACACTTGTAACTCTCCCGATTTTGTATTGGAGGGCCATATTTTGGCAGAGTATGCATCATATACTCTTGGGAGTGGACCAAGCATTCTTTACCAAAAATCAACTTGATTGGTGATTTCTTAATACTGATTGAGCATTTTCATCAGGGGTACAGGCTATTGGTGCTTTCACCATTAAAAAAAAAGCCCAAAGGGATTTTGTCTACATGGAGGCAGCTAAGACCGTGTTGAATTTTTTTCTCTTTCTTTTTCAACACTACTATTACTGGTCGCAATAGCATTTAAATCCTTATAACTTTTAAAAATTCTTATGGGAACAAATACTCCTACTGTAAATCCACCCATTTGGGACAATGAAATTAAAGACAGTTTCCAATGGTCTCTAAGAGCAACTTCAACCCAAGGTTTTAAATTGGGCATCTTCTTCATTTTGAAGACTCCAATTCACTTTATAACTCCAATTAGCCCCATCTTCAAAATCCCTATTCATTCTTTAAAACAATGTTCATTCACTCACAAAAATAGAAAGAGAATATAATAGGTAGGGGACAAAAATGGTATGTAAAATATGTTATATGAGAAAAGAAGATTAAAATTGACATTTATGGGGAAAAAAAAAAAAGAGATATAATACTTATTTGAAAAAGGTAAATAGCGATAGAGGTAGGGGTTTCAAAAATTCTCTCTTAGACTCTATATACAAAGACATTAACAGTGATATAAATAGAAAATCTTCATTTTGAAGCCGGGTTTGGAGTTTGGTTAGACGTGCTCTATCTCTAAATATAAAGATTTGAAAGCTGGTTGGAGTTGCTCTAACTGCTTTGGTTGTACTCTGCCCTCCTGCTGCTTATGGCTTATTCACATCACTGTGTTTGAGAATAGCTTTAACGTCCAATAAATAAATGGTGATCCGAAATTGGGCTAACCTTTTGTTTATTGGATTGTGTAGGGCTGATAACTGAGAGTGCTGAGCTTGGGCTGCTATGGAACTTACAATGGACCAATGCTGATCCATCAATCCCCTACATACTTTTTTATTTTTATTTTTATTATATATAAATTTAAAATGCTTTTTATTAGCATAAATCATCTCATCTATGATGTCAATATTCGATTTCTACAGTCAGGGGACTGTCTTAAGTGGATCAGGCCAGTATTTGGGCTTTGTCTAGTCCATAAATCATGATTTTGTCCAAGGACTAGTCCCGGGGTGCCCGCACATCACACACACCAAGTAACTGAGGGTGGTCTCAGAGGAATTAATGCTATGAAGTATTAAATGGAAAGAGCTTTCATCTAATATATTCTGAATTTGTGCTCATCCACATTTTACTATGTATTATTATTCTCTCTCCTGTTAAACTTTTCAGTCTTTTTATTATAGTTAAATTGAAGAGGTAAATTACTAAGAACAGCTAGTTTTGGAATTTAGGCTTCAACTTGTGAGGGAAAAAAAAATCATAATGGGCCTTCAACAAGGCCCCCTAACCCATATTTTGATGAAAAGTGTGAGTTGGGCCACAAATAGCCCAAGCATGAGAAATTCAGAATTAAATAAAACCCTTGAATAAAATTCTTACTAGATTGGTGTTTTGTTTATGGATTATATTGAGTTTTACTGAAATTGGAGTTGTGGAAGGTAATTTGAAGGTTGAAATCAATGGGGTTTGGAAGGAAAATGTAATATGTAATATTGGTTATTTCAGGGATATGGAATTTGGTGAGGTGAAGGGAAGCACACTGAAGCTGGTGTCAAGAAATTAGTGCTTATCACAGCACCACCCACCCTTGTTCAATTCAAGGTCCTTGATCAGAAATTTGCAATGTATTGTGCACTCACTACTCACTAGTCTTGAGTCAGCATCACTTTCCTCCTAAACGCCTTCTTCATCTAATGATATGCACTCCCAACTACCATAGTTTCAAAATATTTCAGATTTAAAAAAAAAAAAAAAAAAAATTGAAATCAAAATTGATTTAAAACAATATATGAATTTCGTGGTAATATCCAGTGTAGAATGACACCTAAAATCAATTTTGCCACCTTTGATTAGGTGCTCCGTGTCTCTGAAAACAAAACTATTATCACTATATGCCTTATTTCGACTATTTGAGGGCCTTAACATAAATTCCATTTCTCCATTCAGTCCTATCTATCGAGCGATGTGTTGTATCGAAACATCATGGCATCTTTAGCCTTAGTTCCATCATCATTCCAATTACTAGGGTTGGTAACGTGCATTCCTACTATCACCATTTAACGTTCAATCGACTTGCATCAAAGTGCTCCTCTTTACTTATAATGTTATTGCTCTTCCTTTGCACACCTTCAAATGACCTTTACTTATTTTACCTTCTATTGGAGATATTCCAAAATTTTCTTGAATATATTAACTCAAGGTTCTACTATTCTTGTAAGTTGTAACTTAGTAGATTTTTTCTTTTTTCTTTTTTCTTTTTTTGGGTGGTGGTGGTCGGGGGTTCTTGTTTTGATGTATTTATGTTCCCAAGTGGTCGTAGTATTCTAGAAATCAAATCTTAACAATCTTGAACAAGGTACAATAACAAGGTTTTAGCAATGAGGTGAAGTGTATTTCACTAGCCAAGGATACATAGTCCCAAGCCATCTGCACGTGACTATGTATCCTTCTTCTCAACCATGGGCACTAAGATATATGGGTCCTGTTCAATGGCCAACTTTTTGGCAAAACATGAGTTACAAGTTTTGGAATTGGCTGATTTTTGGTGAGGATGATCTCTATGGTGGGGAGATCATCATCACCAAAAATCAGCCCATTCCAAAACTTCTAACCCCATCAAAAATAGTTTACAAAAAATGGACGGTCCATGATTTTTCAACTTGTAAACATGGGTTAGAAGTTTTGGAATGGGCTGATTTTTGGTGAGGATGATCTCCTCACCGTAGAGATCATCCTCACCAAAAATCAGCCCATTCCAAAACTTCTAATTCATGTTTTGAAAAATGTTTTGCCAAAAAGTTAGCCATTGAACGCTACTCAAGATATATATAAAGTCATTGATTGTGTTGGAGCCATGTAATTGTCAAACAAATCATCCATAGTGCTTCTCATCTTTTAAGATTTCTGATGCTCTGGAACAATTGTTGCTAGCTGAAAATGTGAACATTCTTGAGATTATTTTGTTATTTATGGTATATACAATTACTTCTGTTTAAAACATGGCCTCCTACAGTCTTTTAAGTTTATTTAGACCATTAAAATGCATAATCTGTAGCTAGAGGGAATTGCTTCGAACTTGGGCTCATTTTGTTTTCAATCATAGTATACGGATTTAATTTTACCATTTCACTCAAATTTAATAGATCAAAACTTTTTATTGGACATCTATTGGGTAAATCACCAATGAGAATACTAAATGGTCTTGTGTCGTCTTTAGGTTATGGTGAGACTCCATTGCCAATTAAAGCATATGTTTTAAAGGCCACTCCATCGTTTTCAGTTGCCATGTTTCTTAACTCTTGTTTGGCACGAGAATATTCAAGGGAGGGAGACATTAGAGCTTTTCTATATGCATTTCCATGTTAGATAAAAATATAATTTAATGAGTATTGTGGTTTTCTCTTCTTTTTATTGAAATGTTGCACAACTTAGTAAGACATGAAGACTTAAAATCATTTCTAAACAGTGTATACTAGAGCCAACTTGGCATGTTGAAATTTCTGATTTCTGAAAGTATGAATTGTGGTTAATGCCAAAATTATGTTTGTAAGTTGTAAATTAATAAAAATAAACCCCTACAAGGTTTACTGTGGGGGGAAATTCTTGAGCACGGACACGTGGCTCGATCAGGGGCCAAGATTAATGATTTGAGGTCGTGGCTCGGTTTATTAATCCCGACGAATGCATGTATTCTAAGCTCGGAATTGTGCCATCAGCTCGTAGGCCGGTGTGACGGGTCTGACAGATAAGCCTGCAATAGACAGCCAGTTCTAACCACCCACGTCATGTCAGATCAAATCTGACTTTCTCAGAAGCGATAGGGCAGTTGCAACAACTCCTGCAGCTGACATGTCAGAGAGTAGGCTAACTACCCCAGGTCACCTCAAGGGCTGGCACAGAAAACGATCAAGTTGAACGCCTATATAAGGGAGAAAACTACGAGTAAAAAAGGTTCGAATTCTTCTTCTCTAAGCACATTACACTGATCAATTTGGCTAACTTGATCGTCGGAGTGGGCTGTTCTGCAGGTCCCCCCGAGCTTAAAGAGAAGGAAAGTGTAGTGCCATTTCGTGCATCTACAATTTGGCGCCGTCCGTGGGAAACTTACAAGGAGAAAAACGACCAATATGGGAAGAGCTAGAGGCGAAAACCGTGGAGAGCCATCAAATCCACTACCAGCAGACTCGCCCCCAAACGCGCCAGATCCGATGCTAGCAATGTACAACTTACTCACAGAAATGAGAGAGGAAATGCGCAGGGGGTTGGAAAAACAAAATGATGAGATAGTGAAAATAAGAAGGAAAACGAAGAACTCAGGCAAAGGTTAGGCGAGCGTGCGGAGACCGAGGAAGGCCCAGGGGCAGAGCAGAGTAGCGACCATCCTGTTCGAGCGGCAAGAACGGAGGTAGATTGGACTGAAGATTCAGCAGCAGTAAAAACGCAGCAGGGAAGCTCCGAAGTTAAAGAAACCATGACGAGGAAGGAAGTGGAGGAGATGCTCAAAAGGAGGGATGAGGAATTCGCGCGAGGAAAGGATCCCGCGCAAAAGGTACGGAACGCAATTCGGGAACTCAAAGGGACACCATTCTCGCAGGCGATAATGAAGTCAGAACCACCCAGGTCGTTCCACATGCCAAAGTTTGAAACTTATGACGGGACGCGAGATCCCATGGACCATATACTGCACTACAGAAGTCAAATGGTGCTGTACCAAAATGATGATCCGTTGCTCTGCAAGCTGTTTCCGTCAACCTTGAGGCTCGGGGCCATGATGTGGTTCCAGGCCTTACCAGCCGGGTCCATTACGAACTTTTCCGAGCTGGAAGAAGCGTTCGTTGGGCAGTTCGTGCACCTGCGAAGGAAGAAGGTCGGAGTTAACACTCTATTTAACCTTCGACAGGAGCCGGGGAGAGTATTAGGTCGTTCGTAACCCGTTTTCGAACGAGAGCCCTGGACGTAGAGGGCATGGACGAGGCCACAGCATGCGCGGCGTGCATCGCTGCCGTGATCCCGGGAACACGGTTGCATGAGTCCCTGATCAAGTCTGATCCTACTCGTCTAGAAGATTTGTATGCGAAGGTGGAAAAGTACATCTTAGTGGAAGAATCTGTGAAGGGCAGAAGAAGAAGCACTCAGACAGTGGCTAACAGCGAAGGAGGAGTAGACGCTTCAAAGGTACCGATCCACCCCGGAGTGGAAGGAAGTAAGAAAAGGCGGAGAGATTCGAACGAGCAGTCGTGGTGGAAAAGAGGTCGGGTGTATACCCCGCTCAACGAAAAACTATCCGTGATACTGAGGCGCATAAGGGGGGAGCCCGATTTCGTTCAGCCGCCACGGGGGTATAAGGGGAAACCCGGAAAACCATTCTGCGAGTATCATGAGGCTGAGGATCACCCTACTGAGGACTGCTACAGGCTGCGCCATATCATCCAGGATATGATCGATGCTGGGAAGCTCAAAGGTTATGTTTCCACGGGAGGAAGGAGAAGTGGGGAGACTACCGAGAGAGCTGAGCGAAAGCCCGAGCAAAGAAGGCCAGCTAAAGGAGGGCGTCGAGAAACGGAAGAGCGCAGGATAATTCATACCATCACAGGGATATTAGGGGCCGAAGTGCCGTCTAGGCGTGAGATTCGGGAGAAAGGTAAAAAAGATCCGACATATGGTCGGGGTTAACAGTGTGGCGTCAGGAGTACGGGTAGTTGGAACGACAAACCACGGAGCAGATCCCCGGGCAATCGTATTCACAGAAAGTGACCTAAGGGGGACGGCGGGGCCCCATCAGGACGCGTTAGTAATCGCGCTTCCAGTGGGAAACGTCGAGCTCCGAAGAATACTCGTGGATTCGGGGAGCGCGGTGGACATTCTCTTCCTAAGCGCGGCTAAGAGAATGGGGGTTTCAGAAAGTTTGGAGCCAACGCCGACCCTCGTCTATGGGTTCAACGGCGCCGCTAGCAGCTCGGTAGGAGAAATCACACTCCCGATCTCAGCAGGGTCTAAAGTGGTAATGACAAGATTTGTGGTAATAGATGCAGACTCGGCTTATAACGCGATCTTGGGCCGGAGATGGATACACGAAATGAAAGCAGTCCCGTCAACCTATCATCAAGTTATTCGTTTCCCGGGTAAGGAAGGAATAATGGAAATCAGGGGAGATCAGGAGATGGCGCAGAGGTGTTTTCACCTGGCTTTGAAGCAGGACCGAGGTTCTGAGGCCGTCCCACCGAAGAAGAGAAAGGTAACTCCAACTGTTAATGAATCTTCGTAGCAATTACAGAAGCAGCCGCTGCCCGAGCATCGAGTAACAGTTGAGGAAGTCGAAGCCGTGGATCTCGGGGGCGATGGAGGACAGATAGTTAGTGTTGGTACCACGATGTTGCAGGAGGAGAGGGCAGCAATACTCCAACTTCTGAGGGCAAACAAGGATGTATTTGCATGGTCATTGGAGGACATGCCCGGGATAGACCCGTTGGTGGCGTGTCATAGATTAAATGTTGATGAAAGCTTCCGACCTATTAGGCAGAAGCCCCGGAGGCTGTCGCCGCGCCTCAGGCAGGGGGTGAATGAGGAAATCGAAAAGCTTTTAAAGGCCGGGTTTATCAGGGAGGTAGAGTACCCAGAATGGATAGCGAACATAGTAGCAGTGCCGAAGAAGGATGGAAGGGTGAGAGTGTGCATCGACTTCACGAACTTGAATAAGGCATGCCCAAAGGATAGCTTCCCGCTACCAAGGATTGATAGGTTGGTCGATGCCACGGCTGGACATGAAAGAATGTCGTTTATGGACGGATATTCGGGGTATAACCAGATCCCCTTAGCAGTGGAAGACCAGGAACGGACATCATTCATCACCGAGCAAGGGCTGTTCTGTTTTAAAGTTATGCCGTTCGGTCTGAGAAATGCCGGGGCAACCTACCAGAGACTCGTGACAAAAATGTTCGAAGGATTGATCGGGAAGACTGTGGAGGTGTATATCGACGATCTGTTGGTAAAAAGCAAGAGAGCGGGAGACCATCTGGCAGACCTCAAGCAAACATTTGATCGGCTGAGGAGTTTCAAAATGAAGTTGAATCCGAAGAAGTGTGTCTTCGCCGTCTCCTCTGGGAAATTCCTCGGGCACATTATCACCAGGAGAGGTATCGAGGCAAACCCAGACCAGATCCGGGCGTTGGTAGAAATGCCGAGCCCCGCTAACCAAAAGCAGGTGCAGAAGTTGGCAGGGAGAATAGCTGCGCTAAACAGGTTTATCTCCAGGGTGTCCGATCGATGCCGCCCGCTCTTCGCGTTATTGCAGAAGGAGAAGAATTTTGCATGGAGTACGGAGTGCGAGGTAGCCTTTAGCGACCTAAAAAGGTATTTGGGGCAGCCACCGATCCTTAGCTCTCCGGAAGATGGAGAGGAGCTGGGGATTTATCTGGCGACCAGTCCATCATCGGTAAGCTCAGTCCTCTTTAAAGTTGAAATGGGACGGGAATATCCTATTTATTATGTCAGCAAGACATTGGGCATATCGGAGGTTAAGTACACCAGGACGGAGAAGGTGGGATTGTCGCTCGTTTACTCGGCACACAAGCTCAGGCCCTACTTCCTTTCCCACCGCATACGGGTTGTGACGGACACCCCACTGAAAGAGATGATGCACAGATCCGAAAAGTCAAGGAGGATGGCGAGGTGGGCTGTAATCCTCGGAGAGTACGATTTGCAGTTTGAATCCCGGACAGCGATAAAAGGGCAGGTGTTGGCAGATTTCTTTGCGGACTTCCCGGTTGAGGATCCGAACTGGGAAGAGTTGGAGAACGAGGATGAAGGGACGAAGAAGTAGAGCTGTGGGACAAGCAGGCGGGATGGAGAATTTTTGTCGATGGGTCATCGAACTACTCGGGCTCGGGGGTTGGGATAGTAATCGTAACACCGAGCAACGATAGACTGGAAAAGGTAATTAAACTTGGGTTCGGGGCATCAAATAATGAAGCTGAGTACGAGGCAGTTATCCACGGGCTGAGAATGGCGAGCGAGTTGAAAATCGGCCGGGTAAAGCTATGCACCGACTCCCAACTTATAGCCAACCAATGCAACGGGAAATTTGAAGCAAAGGATGAACGCATGGCGAGATACCTGATCTCAGTCAAACGAGAAATTGAGAAGTTCGACCAAGTGGAAATATGCCAGATTCCCAGGGATGAGAACAGGCATGCAGATTCGTTGGCATACATAGCCTCAATGCTAGGGGAGACGGAGGGACGGTCTTTACCTGTGGAATACCTGCCTAAAGCAAGTATCGAATATGTGGAAAGGGAGTGCTCACAGGTCGATAGAACGTCGGGATGGATAGAAGAATTTACTCAGTATCTGCGTTCAAAGGTGCTGCCAGAAGACAGAGGGGAGGCCAGAAAGCTACTTCGGCAGGTCAGCAAGTACACTCTCGTTGGGGAGGAGTTGTATAGAATGTCCTTCGGGGGGCCACTTCTTAAGTGCCTTACTAAGGAAGAGTCCGAGCTCATCATGGCGGAAATCCACGAGGGAATCTGTGGCAATCATTCGGGAGGACGGTCGCTCGCCAATAAGGTTATCACCCAGGGCTACTTCTGGCCAAGGATGCAGGAAGACTGTAAGAGGTATGTGAGGACCTGTGGTCAATGCCAAAAACATGCCCCCATGCATCTGCAGCCAGCCAGTGAACTCCACCCTATGAAATCACCCTGGCCGTTCTCAATATGGGGAATGGACATCGTGGGACCTCTGCCTCGGGGAAAGGGGGGCAAGCTATTCATCCTGGTGGCCACGGACTATTTTACTAAATGGGTGGAAGCTGTTCCCCTTACACGGATCCGGGAGGAAGAAGTTATCAAATTCACGTGGGAGCACATCATAACGCGGTTCGGGATCCCTTATGCACTGATCTCGGACAATGGAACTCAGTTCAAGGGCAACCGTGTGCAATCGTACTTCAAGGAATACGGAATCCGTTCTCTGCAATCATCGCCAAGATATCCACAGGGAAATGGCCAGGCTGAAGCATCAAACAAAACAATCCTCGCAAACTTGAAAAAGAAGCTGGAGGAACACAAGGGAAGGTGGGTAGACGAGCTACATAGTGTCTTATGGGCATACCGGACCACGGCAAGAAGGGCGACAGGTTTCACTCCGTTCGCACTAGCCTATGGAACAGAAGCTGTCATTCCCACCGAGATACAGATTCCTACAACAAGGACGCTGGTGGCCGAGACAGAATTCAACGACGAAATGGTGGCTCGGAATTTGGACTGGTTGGATGAGACGCGGGAAAGGGTCATAGAGAGGTTGGCACGGTACCAACAGGTGTTGAAGAGATCTTATGACCGGAAGGTACGTTGCAGGGAGTTCAAAGTCGGGGATATGGTGTTACGAAAGGTATTTTCTAATACCAAGGAAATTAATAGTGGGAAGCTCGGCTGTAACTGGGAAGGACCGTATATTGTGCGAAAAGTCGGGGAAAATGGCGCTTACTACTTGGAGACTCCGACCGGCGATGAAATTCAATCACCATGGAATGTATTCAATTTAAAGAAATACTATCAATAAAGTCATCTTTGCTCAACAGCCCTGCTATCTAAGGAAAAGCCTCGGCCCCTCCATAGGAGCCGAGCCCAACTGAGGAGTTGGTTTGGAGGAAAGCCTTGGTCCCACCACGGGGACCAAGCCCAACTGGGGAGTTGGTCTAAGGAAAAGCCTCGGCCCCTCCATAGGAGCCGAGCCCAACTGAGGAGTTGGTTTGGAGGAAAGCCTTGGTCCCACCACGGGGACCAAGCCCAACTGGGGAGTTGGTCTAAGGAAAAGCCTCGGCCCCTCCATAGGAGCCGAGCCCAACTGAGGAGTTGGTTTGGAGGAAAGCCTTGGTCCCACCACGGGGACCAAGCCCAACTGGGGAGTTGGTCTAAGGAAAAGCCTCGGCCCCTCCATAGGAGCCGAGCCCAACTGAGGAGTTGGTTTGGAGGAAAGCCTTGGTCCCACCACGGGGGCCAAGCCCAACTGGGGAGTTGGTCTAAGGAAAAGCCTCGGCCCCTCCATAGGAACCGAGCCCAACTGAGGAGTTGGTTTGGAGGAAAAATCTTATGATCGAGCCTAAGGACTTAGGTATACTAAGTTATTTCGTTTGTCTTCTTTTTAAGCAATATACCTTAACATAAAAGAAAAAGGAAAGAAAGAAGAGAAAGCAAAAAGGGAAGCACAAGAGTCAACGAAAAATATATATGTATATATATATGTCGGAATGACACACAGTTACAAAAATGGGCCACCAAAAAGGCGCCAAAAAAAAAAAAAAAAAAAACTAAAAAACTATACATCCGTTTCAATCTCAACCACGGCATCATCGGGAGCTTGGTCTTCAACCGGTGCAGCTTGGACTTCGGGAATCGGCTCGGGAGTGGCAGTCGGAGCGGCTTCTGGGATCGCCTCTGGCTTTTTTGCTAATGCCTCGGCTTTCTTCAGTTTCGCTTTCAACTTGTTGTAGGCCGTCTCCCAAGCCTCCTCTGAGGAGTCCAGCTGGGCTTGGAGGGAATTTAGTTGATCTTGGAGGGCTCTCTCCTGCTCCGCCTCTTTCGCTTTCACCAGCTCCTCCAGGGAGGAGATCTTCCCCTCCGCCAGGGCCAACTTATCCTTGCTCTGCTCAAGCTCGGATAGTGCGCTATCCAAGCTCGATTGGAGCTTCTCGGAATTGGCCGCAGCCGCATCCTTTTCAGCCTGAAGCTGAAGAATACGACCTTCCGCGGCCCGAAGGGTATCCACGGAAGCGTCGCGAGACTCTACGAGCTTGGCCATGGCGTGCTGAGCCTGATCAGCAAGGAAAAAACGGTGTTAAAAGGACGATGAAAAAGGAAACAAAACACAGTAAACTAGGAGAAAAGGACAAGTATCTTACCACGGCCAAGGCTCGGAAAGCGTCGCGCGAGAACTTTGCCGAGTCAGCTGCAAAACTCCGGCGAACCTTCTCGACGTCGCGAGGAAGCGCGGTCGCATCAAAAATTGCCCGAGCTATCGCCGGGTCAGATAGGGCGGAGTCCTTGTCAGACACCGGCCTCCCCCGGATCATGGGTTGTACCACCCATGGGGAGGGAGGGGGCATATTCCCCCTTTGAGCCGATCCAGCCGAAGATACCTGGGACGGCTCGGCTGGATCATTGGACTCCTCGGGTGCAGGAGGTGGTGGTAGCTGGAAAATGGGTGCCGGAGGTCGAGGCCCCCTCCTTAACCTCTTGAGGAGAGGCTGGCGATCTTCCTCTTCTTCCTCCTCCATGGAGGCGCGCCCCACCCCGGCAGCTCCAGTAGGCAGGGTCGGGGGAGCCTCGTTTATTTCCTCCTCGGAGTCTGATCCGAGGACGGGTGGGGGGCGCTTGGATTGAAGCGCCATATCGGAAGGACGGATGGTAGGGGGTAGAGCGGCTGTTGCGTGGTGGTAGAGATCGATATTGGAGAGAAGATGGGTGATCACCACGGATTCACCAGGGAATTTATCTTTAGTCGGATCTGCGCAAAATAGAACAGCGAAAAATCAGTATACACGGAAAACAGCAGCAAAAAAAAAAAAAAAAAAAAGGAAAAACAACAAGATAGAAAACCAGGGAACACTCACCATAGGGATTGAAGGAGTGGTATAGCAAGGGGGGAAGCTCGTCCCCGGAAGCGCCTTCCCACCGACCGGAGAGTCGGATTGGAAATAAAAACCAATCCTTGTCAGAGTCGGGAAGCTCGATCAAGGACGGCTTCCCTCTCCTCTTAGAAAGATAAAAGAAGCCCGGCCTATTCGGACATTTCTTAAGGACAAACTGTGCCCTAATGTCCGGAAGACCGAGCTGCAGGCCTTCTTCCAGTCTATCATTCATCAGCTCAAAAGCCTGAATTAGACGGAAGAAGTTCCCGCTCAATTGGCCGGGAGCCCTCCTGTAGAAGTTTAGTACCTCTCGAGTAAGCCTACTGAGAGGAACTCGGAGGCCAGCCTTCAGTTGCCCCCAGTGTACCACAGTGGCACCTGAGGAACACTCACGCTGAGTGAGGGTCTCATCCACGTAGGATAGACTCACACCGCTGGGGATGCCGAAAACATCCCGAACGGCGTCCAGCGGAGGGCGAACAGGGGAATGAGTTTTCCCCTTGGCCATTTCTTTTGAAAGAGGAGAAGGGAGATAGAGGAGAGGGGAGAGGCCTCGATTTCGTTACCTCACTCTTTCGAAGAAACTGGAAAGCGTCCGGTCGCTGGGCGGCAAAGGACTGAATGGCACGGCGAGGGCGCGGCGGAGGCACTGGCGAAAACAGGGGGCACGCGAGGAGACAAATGGGCAGCGTAACAGCAAGGAAAGCTAGAGTGAGAATGAAGGTAGGGGGTGAGAGGGATATTTATAGGCAAGGAGGCCTCGAGATGCGCGTTTAGGATCAACGGACAGGGTTTTCCCAGGTCAATAATGAGGCATTAAATGCTGAGAAACCCAATACGACCGTTCGACCCTTTACACACAAATCGATGCCACTCCCCGGGCGCCACGTGCACTCTTTGTAATAATTGCGCCGTTTAAACCAACAGACAGGGCGCGAACTGCGATAAGAGCCCAACCGACCGCCGCCCTCGAGGAGTGAGAACGATATCTTAATTCGCCATAAAGATATCATCAATCTTAGCTGAGACCCAATGAGACGCATCCACGTGTCTTTTTTTTTAATATTCCCGAGTACCCGATCATTCTGACCGAGCCCTCGGGAGGGGGTATTGTGGGGGGAAATTCTTGAGCACGGACACGTGGCTCGATCAGGGGCCAAGATTAATGATTTGAGGTCGTGGCTCGGTTTATTAATCCCGACGAATGCATGTATTCTAAGCTCGGAATTGTGCCATCAGCTCGTAGGCCGGCATGACGGGTCTGACAGATAAGCCTGCAATAGACAGCCAGTTCTAACCACCCACGTCATGTCAGATCAAATCTGACTTTCTCAGAAGCGATAGGGCAGTTGCAACAACTCCTGCAGCTGACATGTCAGAGAGTAGGCTAACTACCCCAGGTCACCTCAAGGGCTGGCACAGAAAACGATCAAGTTGAACGCCTATATAAGGGAGAAAACTACGAGTAAAAAAGGTTCGAATTCTTCTTCTCTAAGCACATTACACTGATCAATTTGGCTAACTTGATCGTCGGAGTGGGCTGTTCTGCAGGTCCCTCCGAGCTTAAAGAGAAGGAAAGTGTAGTGCCATTTCATGCATCTACATTTACCATTTGGCATAATCATCTGAATAAGTGACATAAAAAGCAAATGGTAGGCATCATCAAGGGCACCTTGACCCCTACACTGGGGACCAAAGGCTTCTTGATGCGGGTGAGTCACCGTGACCTAGCTATGTCATGCACGAGCTGCAGCCCTGATCAACATTGTCCCAACTTCAACTGTTGCCAACAAAGCCATGGTCCTTGTTTGTCTGCAAGGAGCAGTGGATGTGTCTTTCACTGTTGACTCTAAAAAAAACATGATCATGGGTGTCATGATGACATGGTAATTAATTAAGGTGATTCCATTGGTATGATTAATGAGTTGGGGTTACTCACAGTGTACATGATCCCTATCAATTGCAGTGGGTTGCATCTTGACGTATATATTTTTTCTTTGTAGATTTCTATTTTGGTCCTCATTATGTAATCTCATTCAAAAGCCCAGGTTCATGTGGTTTGTTCATCTGGTCTCTATTATTGTTCTTTTTAATGATATAGAAATAAGAACTCAACTGTTATTGTGCCACCATGGTTAAAGGAAGACCAATCATGTCCAAACAAGATCACACCATACGAAGGGTAGACGAAATTGAGTAATATTAAGTTCCAAAACCTTGACACCAACATTGAAGGCATTAGACACTAAGACCATATGTTCTTCAATCCAAATTTTATAGCATTAGAAATGCATCTTTCCAGTTTAACGTTCCTTTGATTTTTTCAGATCACTTGGATTTTTGGTCAAGGCCGACACATTTTATACAACTAACTTCAGTCCATGTATAGATAAATTAGCTATTGAATTATATATCAAATCTTCAATGTCATTATAAACTTAATCCTTATTGGTTACTTCCAAGAAATAATAGACAAACTTGTGATTAAAGATGAACAACAAATCCAATCTTAATCTTAAATTAATTTATTCGAATCATAATCTCTATAAAACCATGATTTGATTGGATTGGATTGGATTACAACTGTTTTTCAATGTGATTAGACTGAACCTTTATTGGTCACTAATTTCAGAAAACAATAGACAAAATCCTAACAATCGATAAATAATAATAATAAATCTTAAATTAATCTATGTCAATCTTAATCTTATATAAAATCATGATTGGATGTGCAGCAGACTCACAGTACACCTTGTGGCCTAGCTGTTGGTTGGTACTTCGAATGAACCACCACGTGGCCTCACTCATTTAGCTGTACTGAATACTAGATTAACCTTGTAAAAAATCGGGCCCTTGTCTTTTCAAATAGCTTTGCGTAGCGCTGAATAAAAATTTGATCCTTGGGTTACTAATATTATTATTAAAAATTAAAATCGTTCAAGTTACTGGGTTTGACTGATGGACTGAAATACCTTGTTGATTGGGCTTTTAGGTCCAAGCAGCACGGGCTACAGTGCCATTTAAAAAGCCCAAGTCATTTGTCTTTAAGGTTTTTTACTGAGTCGTGTCGTGATAATCAGACTAATCCACATGGCACACTAAATCGACTCTCACGTAACAAGTTTGGAAATCATAGATCTGTATGCCTCAGGATACACTGTTCCCTGAACTTGTGAAATTGTACAAATCTATGATTTCTGAACTTATCACATCAGAAGAGTCAATTGAGTGTGTCATGTGGGGTAATAAGGTATCACGATTCTTTTACTTTCTAGCACTGCCACCTCTGACGCATATGCGTCGGTGATAGTCTAACTCCCCCACATGGGGGTGTGCAAGAACCATAGATTTCCTTTCACCAAGTTACACAACAAATGCATTGATTTAAGAAAATGTGCAATTGTGTATCCCAAGGTATAAAATCTATGATTCTAGTACGTCTCATGTCAGGGGAGTATTGAATATGGGACATGGGAGAGTCCTATTATCACCACGAGTTTGTGGTCATGCATTTAAGTTAATTGCTCTATCACTGATCGGTGTGTAGAAGAGTAACCATGCGCGGCTCACCCTCACATGATTCAAAAGAAGAGATTTCAATGAGAAGGACTAAAAGAAAGGTCCATGTGATGTTAAGTACCTTTCCAAAGTCTTTCATTTGAGATAATGAAGCATTCAAAGATGGCAAGTTGGTTCCATATGAAAATCAATTTCTCAACTAATTAAAAGACCATTTGGCCACATAGCTTGATTTGTATAACTGTTATTAATAATCTTCATATGGACATCTCTTTATTCATCCAAACCCTCAACCATCTTACCAAATCTCATTCAATAAAGTTTCCTCAGCTGTTAAGGGTAGCTTTACCATTTATTAAGAAAATAAATCTCAAAAATAGTATCTATCTATTGCTATCATTTCTGTTGTATGTTTTGACATTTGGGTAGAAGACAATTGAGTCCTAGAGGCATCTCGGTATCTCTCATCAATGCTCCTGACACGTTGTAAATTCCCATGCAACTTGTAGTCACCCACTTTTTAATTCCTTCCATTATTTTAGAATATTTGGTCATTAAATCCACTTAGACTCAAACACTAAACTCCCCTAAAGTAAAAGGTAGATTCAGATTTTGAGAGAGAAAGAGATTGATTGATTGATTGTAAATGGTATAATGTTGTTCCCAAGATTTGCCCAAGTGGGAGCACCATGGAACCTCACCCCCACCATTCCCATCGTCATGAAACCTAACCTCTCACGACTCTGTCAAAAAGAAAGGAAATAATATTCAGTTGCACTATTACTTGTTTTTTTCTCTTTGTATTTGGGTTGGGTCCTCCAATTACTTAAGTGACAGAAGAGTAGTAGATGCCACCCATGTGACCACAAAACACCCTTGTTTCAGATGGAGATTACAACCAAGCATTGATTCAATCAAAAGCATTGAAGGTGATGGGCATCATGTCTTCATCCACCATCAACATCTCATCTTATAATAATAATACTTCATGCCCTCCTTCATATGCCATCTCACAACCCTACATTTAATGAATGAAATTGTGAAAGCAAAATATCCTCTTTCTTTAAATAAAAAAAATATATTTATATATATATATTTTTTGACTAAAAAGAAAAAAAAAAAAGGGGCAAACCAACCCAATCATCCTCATAAGATTAAAAAATAAAAGCATGAAAGTGGCATCTCATAATTCATATTCCCACATCCCAATATGAGAATTCTCCAAATTAAATTTGGTGAATGAAAAAGACTCCCCCTAATATTCCAATATAATTAACAGATTATTATACTGTGTGGAAGATTATTAAAAATAAGAAAAAAGAGTGGTTGTGTTTATATGAAACCCCCCCTATGCATGTAATATCCGTCATAGCACGTTTCATCTTATATATTAAAATAGACCCAAAAAAAAAAAAAAAAGAGAGAACTTAATATCTAGTTTCTTTCTTGTAGCTCTAAACATCATATATACGTCACCTAAACTGAGGGTAAGTCAACAAAAATCCATGTTCAAACAAACCATCGTTCCAACCACCTCTATTTTTAATGAAAGAAAATGCGAGAGAAAGAAAAGAAAAGATGTTAACCTTCGAGGGTTTTGAAGTTTTGTCTTCTCACATAAAAAAAAAAATACTTCGGTGGCAAAGATAGTGGATCTATTAAGAGGAGGCATTATATGCGTCGGTCAATAGGTTCAAAGAGTGTGCCACATGTCATCGAAAAGGGGAGGAAATATATAAGGTATTAAGGTTGCTATCTGAGTACCAAGTGTACATAACATGATCTAAACTCTTCGATTGATTAAGATTAATTATGAAACGATGTGTTGACACATACGCGTTTTTTCGTGGTTTACATGACAAAGTCACAAAACCGTAGATTTTTTTTCTTGTGTATCCCGAAAAAAAAAAAATCTTTGGTTATGTGCCTTTGCCACATCAATCGCATAGAGACCACATACATTTATTACGGGTCTTTTTTAAATGAAAATAGGCTGGCAAGTAAAGCAAAACTAAAAAAGATAATGAAATAACGAATAACAATGCTCGATTGACAACGTAGGGCATGTTAGACACTGACGCTCAAAACCATTGATGCTTTTCATTCTTATTTCGAGGAAAATCATCTACGGCTCTGAGCACAACTCCACATAAGTGCAGTGTTGTACAAGTATGGTAGGCAATCACCTTAGCATTTTTCATTAAAGAATATAGATTGATTTAGCACTCCTGCATCTTTGACTTCAAATAATCCACTCCCTCAACAATCCACACCGTACACTTATTCAGGATCACTAAAATAAGAATTTTTTTTTCCTATAGATTTGATAAATCTAAATAAAAAAGCTAAAAAAATAAATACCGACTGGATTGGTAATTTCTAGGCTTTGAATTTTAAATATATTTAATTTCGAGGTATGGTATTAACATTTAAACAGTGGATCTGGACCTTGATGAAAAATTCCAAAACCCAAAGGTTAGAATTCATCGTTTTTTGGCATTATATAGATTTCTTAAGTTCTTGGGTTAGATATTGATGGATCAATAGGCCCAAAAGAGTGTCACATGACATTTTTGAGGTACGTTTATTAATAATCTCATTTAAAGCTGTACACGAAATGATGGGTGGGAAAAAAAAACAAACAAACATACATTGGTCCATTGTAAATGGAGCTGATAGCCAGCCCACCTAAATCATACATTTTTGTAATAGTCCTTTCTTTTCTCTTCCACGTCTATTAGCTTCATGTCTAAGTCTAAGCTCCAATCCCACTAAATTAGCCAAAATTTTCAAAAATAGACCATAAAAGGATGGGGCCCACCAAATTGAATAGTCAAACTGATTAATCAGCTTACACGGTTGGTACACAAATGCTGTGGGAGAGTTTGTTGAGATAATGGACCCCAACCCATACGTCATCAGAGTCCATCAGAGAAAAAGAAAACTAAATCTGACACACCACACACCTCACACCTCACCTCACGACCCATGACTCGAAAAGGATCCACATAAAGAGGGGTTTTATTGTTTGTTTGTGTTTGTAACCCACCAAAACGATAATTGATGACTTTGATGAAGAGTGAGTGGCGAGTGGAGGGATTCTTTACTTAATATATATTTCAAAATTAACATATAATAATACATGTCTATCCTTCCATTTGAATGACTTAAATAATTAGGGAACAACAGTGTTGATGAAATTATGAATATTTTTACTAGGCATCTGATGCCAACCCATAAATACGGAAGAGAGAAAGATATGGATGTTTCCTTTTCTTTAATCCTTCACATTGTTTGTGGGTCAGATTTCATCCAACGATCTGATTCTGCTCCACCAAATCCAAGCAACAAAGCAAATTAAAGTAAAGAAAGTGTCGGTCGCGTGGGTCGGTCCCCTCTCTAACAACTGCATATTGGGGAAAAAAAAAAATCTCTCTCTCATCCCCCACTTTCTTGCATCTTGATCCCATATTCTTCACAAAATTACAAGCCAGCATCAACATGATGCAACTCATCATTTAAATTTTACTCATAAGATGACCTGTTTTCACCACTCAAAACAAAGGAAAACTCCCCACAATCACTACCACATTTACTTCTCAAAGTACATCCTGACACCGTCTAGATAATATTATTTGTCAAATACATTTTCATGTATAACGTTATTTATTTTTATTTTTTTGGGTATTTGACCATTTTTTTTCTCTTAAAAATGAACTTAGAAAGCCTGATCGGAACTTAGTTTAATTTGATTTGATGGATTTACATTTATTTAAAAATTTGATCACTTTTATTAAATTAACTACATTTATTTATATATAAAAATAATAATTTATGAAAAATAAATGAGAATACATGAGGACAATTGGATGAGAGGTGGGAATTGGGGCCTAAGTTAGTTATGAGAACATAAACTCCAGAAAAAAAATCCTTACAAGAGAAGAAGGAACCATCAACTATCATTGTAGTAGTTGCGTACAATAGGAATTAGAGTATCAAGAGAGGAAAGATAATGAACATGTTTGCAACTGAAGGCGATGATCAAGGAAATAATTATAATGTCATAAAAAATTCCGTTAAGGAAGATAATTTGCTCCCCCGATGTGGGGTGTGCCAGAATCATAGATTTGCGTTCATCGAGATACACAACTACACAAACTTATGAGGATGTGAGGTTGTGTATCCCGATGAAAGGAAATCTATGATTCTGGTGCACCCCACGTCAAAGAGTCAATTTAACATGCCACGTGGGGAGTTGAATTACCACCACTCATATTACCATTTATCTCTTTAATGGAAGTGATTGCAAATAACCTACGACCGGGTGTCTAACTTAAGCATCGGAGTTCCGTTGATAGGATATCATATCACAATACTATTGTGACTCTCAAGATGTTGATGAACCTTAAAAAAAATTGTCCCAAATAATATTTTAAAATGTTAGTTTCCTAATTGAATAGTTTACTACAAATCGTAATTGCACCATAACCAACATTTGGTCATAAATACTTGTCACACATACAACTCAAGGAAAGTATAAAGATACATTGGTGGAGTAACATTAATATTGACATTGTTTCACAGTTTGGTGTAGACACAGCCATAGATGCTTTTCATTCTATCTCGGTGAAAAGCATTTTATGATTTTGTACACACATTCGCGTCAACGATGCGTGAAGCAATGTCAATTTTAATCTTACTTGAGCATTTTCCTAAAATTTATCCAATAGACAAATTAATCGCCTAAAATTAACTCAAAAGATTAGATAATCAATATGATTTATGTGAGTATTAAATGGCATAACGCCCAATATTTCTTTTTTTTTTGGCTTCTCTTATGTCATCGGCTACACTTTCTTCTCTTTCAATTAATAGTCTTAGCCTCTTGGAGATTTGATGCATTCCACAAAAATGCATAAGCCAATATATAGAAATTAATCTCACGCTGACGATCGCCCGTCATGTTACACTCAGTCAATATGTGAGATTCTATTACCACACCAAAAATTGCGTTAAAGAATTAACACGCTTCTTGGGGTGGTGTTGGAAAAGGTTGGTGTGGCAATAAAAACTCTATTTTTCAAAATTTTAAATGGAATTCTCGACAACTTACTTGACGTGAATAAATTTACGAAAGTTTTTAACAGTGTTCTAACCCGAAAAGGACGTTCGATGACAGCGTCAAATCTTTGTAATTAACCCAAGAACCGACACATGTTTTTTTTTTTTAAATATAATATTGACAAGGACCAGTACATGTTTTTTAAACGTACTTTTGAAACAGTTATACAATACCAGTACATGTTTTTACCGTACTTTTGAAATTTGATAAAAGTCGCCTGAAATTACATAATTTTATCATATATATATATGTTTATTTAAAAAAAAGTTACCATACAGAACGCGTCAGGAAGAATCAATCTTATGGGTTCCATTAGATTCCTTTTATAGCCTCTACTTGGCGTGTGAGCAATAGTTGAATTTACAAAGAATCATACAATTTGAAATTAACGTAAATCACTAATATACAAAGAAATAAAATTATATATGCGCAGGTCCACCACTAATGGACAGTGGGCCCCAATGGCTGCCACGATCACAGCATTTATCTACTTATTAACATAAAATATCAAACTTGGGGGAGATTTTTACTAGTATTTTGGGGGATATGTGGCCCTATGCGCATAGCCGTTGAATTCGAATCTTTGAAAGTTGTACCATGGGAACATAAAGTGTTTTAGGTTTTACTGAGAGAGAGAGATGTCAAAGATTTCGTTCCATACATCCAATCGAAAATAAAATTTAAAAAAAAAAAAAGAAAAAAAAAAAAAGACGGTTACTGATCCTCCTCATAAATGACCACGACGTCCCCGGTGCCCCGTGCAGCCGGTTTTTCGTTCTAAATTGAAGAAAATCCAGCATCATTCCGAATCCCAAAAAATATGAAAATATCGGAGACACGTACCAAGTGATGATCAGGATACAAAGATTTGCAGACTAGCATTCTTCGTAGACTTGCAAATTGGACAATAAACAATCTTGGATTCGCAGTTTTTGCAGAGGCAGAGATGCCGGCACGGTAAAAGCAGAACGGACACCTCATTTTCACGGCACACCTTGCACGATTTCCGGTTCTTAAGGTCACGATTCTCTGTAACAGTTTTATCTTCTTCAACAGCACCTTCGTAACAACATGATTGAGCATCGTCTGCAAGAATGGTGACGCCATCGCTGTCTCCAAAGCCTTCTCTGGTTTGGCCTTTGTTTTGGAGTAGAATTTCTTCGAGACTCGATCTGAGACTCGAAACGAGTGCTTCGTTGTTCTTGGCCACATTGAACCAGATCTGATTCTCTGCACTCATCTGCTTTATTTTCTCTTCGAGTTCTGCATTCCTTCGGCTTGCGTTCTCTAGCTCTGTTTCTTTTTCTTCAAGTCTGTTTAGAACTTTCTGTTCAAGAACAGAAACCAATGATCTGCAATGTCTCTTTCTTGTCTCTTCCAGTAATAATCTGAGCTTTTCATTCTGAAAAACAAAAAAAAAAACAAATTACAGATTAATTCGATATTATTAGAATTTAAAAAAACAAATGAAATGGAGCAATCGAAGATATTTTAATTTGGTCAGAGAAAGTACATGTAGGAGAATCAATGTGTCGATTTCAAGATTTTGATGAAAGAGATGGGAATTGAGATCTTGTGCAAGAGGAGGCGAGGGGGGAGAAGGAGAAACTGCTGAAGGTCTTCCACTTGTTGATGTTCCTTCGGATCCATGCAATCGGTTTTCTTCATAAGAGAGTTGTAAAGCGGTAGAAATAGCAGTTGCTGTAGCTGTAGCTGTTGTGTCAAAAACTTGACCTTTGGGAAAGTTTGCAAATCTGAACTGTGGCAAGACCTGTTGTTGTTGTTGTTGGTGAGGCTGATGAAGCATCTGTTGTTGATGTTGTTGCGTTAGCACCATTTGATCGTCTCTACTTCTTTTTCTTGATCCAGATACATTGCAGGTTAATTCGCTCTCCAGATCGCTGAACACGGCTCCATTCAAAATATTCTGTCCAACTTTATCGTTCCAAATTCCAAAACAAGAAGAAAAAAAATTCCCATCAATAACCATTTCTCCTTCAAATTTAAAATAAATTCGTATTCACGTCGAACAAACTTTCAAAACCCAACTCACCGTAGTTGTTATTGTTGTTGTAACCACCAAATAAATTTCCGCTAATATTGTTATTCTCTCGATGCTGAAACTCTTCCAAACCATTGTTCCGTAACCTAAATCACAAAAATAAAAACCCGAAACGAATCTGTAAGTAACTCCAATCGAAAAAGATAAAATCCTCTTCTATCTCTATCCATCGTTTCCAAAGAAGAGGAAGAACCAGCGATGAATCGATTCTTTAAATTCAAAGCGAACCCTCACCTGAAAGCATTGGAAGGATATTGAGCCTGTACGGCCATTTCAATTCTTACTTGTGGTTTTCTTCTTCTTTATATATGAAAACCAGTTAACAGCTTATAAAGAGATACAAATATACAGAAAGAGAGGAGAGAGGAGAGAGGAGAACCATAAAATTGCAAGGAAGGATTGGGTTTTATACTTGTGTGAGCGCGCGCGAGGGGCAAGAGATGATAGAGAGAAAGAAAAAAAAAAAAAAAAAAAGTAGAAAGGGACGTTTTAATTAATAAAATAATATATTCTATTTATTAAAGATAAAGATTAGAATAAGAAAGGAGTAGTATTGACAACACCACCCACAAATAAAAATGGGGCGTTGTGCGCTGCAACGGACAGTCAAAACTAGACAACACGAGAAACGAGCGGAATAGCGCCAACTGTGCCCCCTTAAGACAAGTGATTGTGAGGTTTCACTTTCCTTTTTCCGTGCCTATAATAATTTCTCATTTATATTTATCTTTATTATTCATCCCCATCTATCTATCGATGATAAATAAAAATACCTTTCACATCACACAATCCCCGCCCCCTTGCATGATGCTTAAATAAAAGGAAGGAGTCGATCAACACACTCAATCACATCGTTAAATCTATATTAATCTTTTCCTAATATATCCCAAATTCTTTTCCTAATTTTAGTTTAAAATCCTTAAATTAAAATTAAAGATTCCCTAACGCCAGATATTTGTTTTTTTTTTCCGAATCACAAATCTTCTTTTCCTCTTTTGCTGCCACGTGGAGATCAGTGACAATGGCGTGTTACTTTCATATATAATATAATAAGGAAAATAAAAAGTTTCTGACAAGTTTAACTTACGTTTTTCAAGTAAATAAATAGGAAGGACGGAATCTTTTATATTTTATCCAACTTCTTCTTCATCGGGAAGATCAAAATGTCGATGTCACCGCCGGCGAGTGTAAGGCCGGCAACAGCGTGCCTTAACCATCACGTTAGTAAGTAAGGAAAAAAAAAAAAGGTGACGTGGAGAATTGTACAACAGTCCTTGTATCGTGGGAAGGAGGACTTTTAACCTTATGAATTTCATATGTCGGACTTTGATATGACAACGGCCGCTGACATTGCTTTGTCTTTTTCAAATTATTATGATTTCCTTTATTTTTATTTATATATATATTTAATGAGATGTAAGGGTAGTGGGCTTCATTGCGGGTTTCCCTTGGGACCCGTGAAATTCTAAACTCTTCACAATGCAGCCTGGCGAGTGCGCAGCAGTAAAATCCCTCAAGTTACGGCTGCTGCTGCTACAACTTACTTGCCGGTCAAATCGATGCATCACTTTTGGAAAAATCACCATTTTCTTTTTTTTTTTAACCATTGTCGTTTTACTGCTTCGTAAACAACGGTTTGGAATTTCTTCCGATTTATTAGGATTATAGTAAAATATTAGGGAAAATGCTGAATTGACACAAAGTATTTACTGCGATTCTCTCGAGTCTGACGTGTGATGTGCACATTACTTCTTGTACCATCTTCTTGTTCTATACGAAGAATCATACCATTCTAGCCTCAAATGTCATAAATTTTCTAAATGAAATCATCACCTTAATCCGTGATCGATCTTACTGTTGGTAACTTTACACGAGCTGTTAAAGAATGTAAGTCAATTTCTTTATAATTTTATCATGACCCCCTTATGCCCCTATCATAGAATTATAGATCATTTTTTTCGGATACCTAAAACCTTGACAAATGATTTATGATTATGTAATAAGGCCATTTGTCAGATGGGAGCATTATATTATCATGGTTCATAATTTTATCGTGACTGATGTCAATTTTCCGATCATTTATAAACTCTCATCTCCTCTAAGCAACCAAATCAACCTGAATAGGGATTTAAATAGTTTAGTTGTTTGTGGATATTTAATATAGCTTGAGAAACTAATTACATTGACTTAAATACCCCTCTCTATCTTTAATTTCTAACCAAGAGTTCATGCCTTAGTTTTTTCAAAACGCTTGTCTTCAAGTTATTCAATTCCAAGGGTAGATTTTGTCTTAATCTACTGACTTTGTCAATTCTACAAGTCTTCCACCGCGTCTCTTTTTGTCTAAAATCTAATGCTTTCAACTTTCCAAATATTCTAACTTGTTGATGAAGTTTCATGGTGATACATCTAGCTAGGAAAAACTTAAAAAAACTCTAATGCCCAGCAACTAAAAAAGTCTAAGATGACTGATATCAACACATCATCACCTAGAAATCATACACAAATAAAAGGGTCAATGTCTTACTTGTTATAAGAATCGCCCCCCTAAATTAGCAACTGCATCCCAAGGTTCTTAATGAAGTTGATTTACTATTTCATAAACTTACGATTTTCAATGTAAAAATTATGGATTATGACTTCTTTCTTTTCTTATCTTTTGGCTTATTTTATTAATTCTCTTTCTTATAAGAGAAGAGATCTTTAAATAAATTAACATCAAAGTAATAGATTAAAACATGCTTTCCTAAATCAAGGTGTTGAAATACTTTCCAACTCTATCCTTGTGTTAATTTTAGTTGAAGTCCTATTCAAATTGGCTCTCTTGTGGGTTAGGTTTCCAATTTTTTCTAACTAATAAAATTAGATCATCTCGAGTCCTCAATTAGGTTTGTGAGTCTCTAATTCAAGATATTTGTTAATCAATTCCAATAGAGTTGTGATAATCTCATGCTCTTTTTTCAGATGCTCTTTGTACGCTTCATTACAGAACTGTAGATTATTTGCTTTAGGATACATAGGAAAAATATTTATTGTTTTGTAACTCTTATGTTAGGAAGTGTGTAAGGAACATCTGATAAAAAAAGAGCACTAGATTATCATTTGTAATCTTCATACAAGTGACTCAAGACATTAGGATGCACTTCAACTTCCCTTGTGGAAAACATCAAAGGACACATGGATCCGTGCTTGGATATATAATGACATGCCTCTATAAGAGAAAACCTAATTTGTTTATTTATTATTTGTAGGCTCAAGCATGGACTATTTGGCAACCCTCTCTTGCTAGAAGATTTCTTACTTGCATGTATTTCTTGTGTATTTTCTCTTTTTAAGTAGAGCTTAGAAAGCAAACGAGAAGAGAGATTTGTAGTTTTAAAATTTATGTGCTAAACTGGTGAACCAATGCCACGACGTCATGTGTATTGGAAAAGCAAAATCAAACATTTAAACAACTTTAGAATTTTCTCTCCACTAACCGATCACTCTTACTTTTGTAATACACGTTGCTTCGTGTCATTGGTTCATCAGCTTAGCACATAAAAACAACATATCTTTATTCTTAAAAAGAATGATAAATAGAAAGACAAATCTTTATTCTTACAAAGCTAGGCCTTAGGTACACATTAATTTGTAAAGACAATCTTCTATTACTATTGCTTTTAACATCCTGTCCTTAGTTGCAATAAATTTCAAATAATTTCTTCCATACCATTTCCTTTTCTTTATCTTTATCTTTTTTTTTTTTTCACCCATATTTTACTTGAGTAATATCGGAGCAATCTCAAGATTGATCTCAATTCACATTTTGCTAATGTGGAGGTGTGTACAAGGGGTGCAATTTGGTCCAATTCAAATCGAGAATCAAACCAAACCAACATGTTTGAAGTGATTTGGTTTGGTTTGGAATAAGATGATGTTCGATTTTGGATTACGAAAATGGAGATCCGATCAATTTGTTTCGGATCTCATATCAAACTTGTATAGAACCAAACCAAACTGAGAATTGAACCCTTATGCAATAAATATATATATATATATATATATATATATATATATATATATATATATATATAATTATTATGAATAATTTTATGAGGTATAACATAGATTAATGATCTTTTTTGGATAGATTAGTGATTTATTCTATGAAAATTTATGTTTATTATATATATATATATATATATATATATTTTTTTTTTTTCATTAAAAATGTTAGTGACAATTTATAGAATATTAGCAACCCATAGAACCGAACCGAATCAAATTGACTTTAGTTCGATTTGGTTTGGTTCGATTCTAGTTCCTATTAAGTGGAACCAACCTATGTCAGCTCAATTCCAATTTGACCTCAAACCGAATCAAGTTTCACCCTTAGTACGGAATCATATATGCTTTCATTGGTATAAGAGTGAAAAACATTCTACGGTTGTGCACACCTCCACATCAGCAAAGTGTGAATTGATGTCATTCCAGCACAACTCCTAATGCTTTGGTTTCAAGCTCGATGAAGTTGTAACTGAATAGAAGGTGACCAAACAAATTTGTCAATATGTACCAGCAGCCTCTTTGACTCAGTCAAAAATCACCTAATTTTTCAGAAAATTTATTTGAGTCAATTGATTGTGATCCATTTGGGTGCATTTATATGATTGATATAAAATGAGAATCTATTATGACATCCATTAATCCAGTTCAATTATAACAAAATATCCAGTTATTTTTTAAATATAATTACATATTTATCTGTTGAATTGATTTGAAGCAGTTTGAGAGGATTTGACCCAGCCAAAATTAATTGAATCGACCACCACAATACGGAGTCAGAGGGTATCAATCCAATACTAAAATTTGGTTGCTAAAGTAATAGATTAATCCATATAATGTGATTGACAAAGTATAAGAGGGTATAATGTGGGTGTAGACGAGGGAGCGTTTGCTGTTAGTTGCTCAACTATATGGAAATAAATGGAATTATTTGTTGTGAAAATACATTTATAAGGCGTTAGGCATTTATAAAAATGTTTGTATGAATATGATGTGAATAAAAGAAACTTATTTATTTGGGTGAATTATCATTTTGTAAGCTGAAAATGAGTTATTTACTCTTCTCGCTAAATGTTCATTTTAATTATCAAAACATGAATGATCATGTTTTCAATATAAAAAAAATTCAGAATTACAACGAATCTGACTGTTTTAAAGTGTCTATGTCGCAGATTTAAAGTGATAATTTTTTATTAGTCACTTTAAAAACCTCTGAATTCCTTATCATTCATGTTTCGGTAATTAACATGAACAATGAGCCAAAATTGTAAATTCACCAAAAGTCCATCATTTTTTTTTAAATATTCCCATTTCTTTTATATTTTTGAAAAAAAACAAAGATAATATAACTTAAATAGGCAGATGAAGTTGGATAGAAAAGTCAAGCTTTCTTTTCAAAAGCAGAGAACATAAGTTAAAATTGACCCTTTTATCAATATATGTTTGTTAATTAGTCGTAATCATTTATTTCCCCTTTTGTGTGTGCGTGTATTTGAACGGAGATTAAATTTGTATTTAACTTCACCTTAAGAAGAAAAAAAGAAAAAGGGGGGGGATGTTGATGTATAAGGTTTCTTGTGTGTCATGATCTTCTCCTTTTTTTATTATTATTTAAAAAAAAAAGCTTTGTGATAAGCGTGTCTCATGAACTTGGTATGGTGATATTCAAATAATTATGAAAACTCATGAAACATGACCATGCCTTTGCCTTTGGTGCGTTGAATTCACCCGTCTCATGTCCATTTATTTTGTTTCCCCCAACTTTGATCTTCTAAGCGTATGTCCAATAACTGGACGTGTGTACCTTTCCCTTCTTGTCGCAACAACTCTCAACTACCAAACAAGGACCATGGACCCACACACCTCATCTCTACTCTACTCTCTCTCTCTCTCTCTTTGAACGGACCACACAACTCCCCGTTTTTGAAAAATAGTAATGATAGATAAATACCAAGTCTTAATCCCATTGGAGGAAGCTTTTTAAGTTTTCGTATAAGAAGATAAGATGTGGATGTTTGTTCATATGTATAATCTTACTCACCAGGTGGCATAGTCAATCGACTTTCTGATGTCGATAAGTTTTGAAATTGTAGATCTGTACATCTCAGGATACATTTTTTTATGGAGAAGTGCAATCATGTATCCTGAGACTTATAGATCTATGGTTCACGAGCTTGTCTATGTCAAGGAGTCGATTAAGTATGCCACATGGCGTGTCATATTATCACAACTCATAATCTTATGAACATTAGGGTTGGGTTGGCTTGGATTGCATCTACTTCTTTTTGTTTTATATATATATGGGAAAAGTGATCAAGGGATTACTTTGATTGCATCCCTCTTAGTGCCTCTCCCATACATACAATTATTAAAGTTGTTGCAAGAAAAAAAAATCTTTTTATTTGGTGAGTGATGTAGTTGGGGGATGGGATGGCGTGTATTTGGCACTATGGATTTTATCACAATTCCTCTTTACTTTCAAGAGGAATGACTTGTTAGTTTATGGTTACTCCATTCCCATATGTGTAAGCCAACAAATCTGATTCTCTAGCAATAACCTCATGTCCCTTTCACTTATCCTCATTGCTTCTTAATAATAATTATTTATGAGCGGCCGCCTGGGTATGATAGGTTCAATATGTGATGTGTTGATGTTTAAACTTTTAAAACACTTTTCCATCCCATATTTGGATTATCTAAATGTTACCATTCATGATATACTATTTAAAGATCATAAAGAATAACCTACTGCATTAGGGTCTAATTTGATCACTAATTATGTTGATGGGTTGGTTAGGTGGCTTTTGTGAATATGACAAGGAACCCATATGTATTTATTTATTTATTTATTTTTCCTTGTTGCATGATCTAGGTATTACATCATATTAATCCTCAGTTTTAAAAATCTTATTTAATTATTGCAGTGATACCTTTAGATCACAAACAAACTGCTTCCTCATTGCAGTATTTGTAGTAGGGCACCAATTTAGTGTCCTCTAAAGAGCATGTGATACTTAAATTTTATGAGATCTTAAGACACAAAGAATGATTCAAAAGTCATCTAAACTATTTGCACATGTGAACATACCATCCCAAATTAACTCTTTTTCGTACCGTTTGCAAAATTACCTTGTGTGCATTTATTCCCCACTCCCCTCAATACGAAACTCGAGGTGACACACGTTAGTACATGCAATACTCTCACAAACTATGGGTTGCCAATGAGGGGGGCTTGAACTTAAGACCTCTCCCCATTTTGGGGGATGTCTTGGCCACTATGGCCAATGTTTGGTGGTTCATATTATTATTAGGATAATGCTGAAGTACCATTAAAATGTACATCAATTGTGCATTCTGATGTGGGGGTGCACATATAACCATAGATGCTTTTCATCAAGATACGAGTGAAAAGCATCTATGATTATGTTTGCACCACCACATCAGAATGTCAGAATCGATGTACATTTCAACGTTTCTCTAGCACGACTCTTATTATTAGTAGGCTTGAATTAGTAACAGGGGTGGATTTACAGCGGGGGCATACTTGCCCCCATGAAAATTTTTTAAACTTGTAAAAATTATATGCTATTGTGATAAATAACAGCAAAAAACAAAATTCGTCACTATTACACCCCCCCCCCCCCCACCCCCCCCACACACACACACACAAGAAATTTTTAAGTGCCTTAGTTTGCCCTCATGAAGACAAAATCATGACTCCGCAGCTCAGTAGTAATGTAGCTTCAAGTTTAAACATGTTCTGATTCCTTGATGATCAATACTGGAATTTTGATGTATGGTGTACTAACAGTTTTGAAATCAAGTTACAAAGAGCTAAATAAAAGCTATTCCAGAACTTGGACATAAGTTAATGGTTAATAGTGGCTTTGCCTACACCCCCTGCCCAACCTAATTGTCCTGCCCATTTTAAATCTCAACAATTAGATTTGACCTCTCGGACAAGTTGTGCCGAGTACCTTTCTAGGACTTTCTTTTAATGTTCCAACCCAATGAAACCATATCAAACTAGAATGGTTAAGAAGGGGTGGAGGAGAGAGGATCATTTCAATCTCAAGTTTGAACAAGGAGACTCATAGGAAAAAGTCATGGAGGTTCTGCAAAAGAACATGATCAATGTCTTGAATCTTTTTTTTTTTTTTCAATTGCACTCAAAACCTTGTCTTTTATGCCCACCAAAGCCCCACTTCCACTATGTGATAGATTAGCTTCATTGGTATTGCCTCCACCTTTATCTTAAATATTGGGGTCTGCAATATGAATCTCATTTTCATTAATAACTCTATCACGAGTTATTTATTTAGTAAAGGTTGGTTCCTTTGTATTATTTTTTACTACCTACACTCCCGTCATTTTCAATTTTGATTTTTTTTTATTTGTATATCGTTTTCACTGGTGGTGTTATTGAACTTCATTGCACATGTCCAAATGGTCTTAAATAACTTTCTACAAGTTCTCTCGTACTAGATTATTCATTCCCCAATTTATTTGTATAAAACTATTTTTAATTTCTTTTTGCCTTCTAAATCTTACAATTTTTCCTTCTAAAACTCATTCTAAGAAAAATCAGAATCCAGATCGGTGTCAACGTGGCAGGTTTTGGCTGGAGTTCAAAACACATTGAGCTTCTAACAAAATCGTTTTCTGTATCGCATACAGACCGATGTGTTTAATCTCCAATTAAAACTTGCCATGTAAACACCATGTGTTGCTATACAAAAGGGGCATTAATGTTCTAAGAAAATATCTTTTACAAACGTCCAAATGTTCAATTCCATAAAGTATCATTAATCTTATCGTTCTTTTGGAAAATAATTAATATATGAAAGGAGAAAAATCACCCCTTATCGAATACCTTAAAATGTATGACATGAACAATGATGCTGTTTAAATTATCTTTTATGAATTATAATTAAACTAACACTATCTAGGTAGGTGTTTGAAAAAATTCACTCCAACAATATCCAAGTACAATTTTCAATTCTAGAGGATTAAGGTTTATAGGAGGAGATTTTGCATGATAGGTAAGTTGTCAATTGTGAACATCTTGTCCAGGACAACTCCCTAGCTGTTAGGTGTCCAACCACTCGAAGACATGCCCTACCCACCAAGCTATAATAAGTATTATCTTTGCAATTCTTGGGATCTATCAACAACCCTTTCTATACAGGCTTGTCATGTCAAAGATCTTTCTGTTGTAATCACCCTTCGCCAAAGAAAAGATCTATTCTAACCCCCCCATGCACGTGTGATCTTTATTGGTGACAAGTTCTTCTTTCCAGCTACATAGCCCGGAGAGTGTCTCAACAATATGAGAATGGGAATGGGAATGCTTCCTCACACGGCACGCATGGGACCGCATCTTTACGCTTACACATTGAATTATTCTAAGTTATATGAATGAATGAATGACTAGTAGTAGATTTTGATTCAAATTATACGCCAATCAATCTATTACTTATTTGACTAAAGTAGATCCAAGACATCTTCTTGCACAAACAACTCATTAACGGGGCACAACACACAACTGTCAATGGGCCACATCTATCATTCTATTTCTAAACTTGGGGAATGGGGGGGATAGGGGCCCACGTCCCAATTCTAAGGATCCATGACTTGAGCTATAGACTTTGGTGCAAAAAGAGAAGAAAGACTTGACTTTGCAGACATGATTTGTGCGGTTGCAAAAATTATAGGAGACCATATATGCGTGACCGACGACCCTCCCATCCTTTCTCAACTTCAATTGCAGAAAAGGGGACCCACCACCACCACTACCATCTCCCTATTTTCTTTCTCATCGAAACAAGGTTATTATCATTCACCTTTGTATATATATATATATATAGGTGTAATGATTTCTAACACCCCCATCACACAAAATCGTAGATAATTTGCCTTTAGATACGTATAATTATAAATCTTTTCTTGTGTATCCCGAGGCAAATGATTTATGACGAGTCTGCAATGAAGGCGTAGGGGGGATGTGTGTGAGAGTGGGGCATCATATTATCACGACTCATACATAAGTCCAAATGTTGAAAGCCCTTACACCACCATCCATTAATTTTCCATTTTCATACTCAAACAAAAGAAGGGGACAGTGGGTATATATTAGTCCCCATTTTCTTTCAAATACTTACATGGATCAGCATCTAAAAAAGTACCTTCATTAACAAGTCTCTTTCACACTTTTTTTTTTTTTTTTTTTTAACAACACCTGAATTACTCCCATCTTCTGTAGAAATATCTATTGCCAATAAGGTCTTATGAAATCTTTTTCAGAAAAAAATAAATAAAGAAGATAATCACAAGTGTGTGCTTGTTATATGAATTATAATGATGTCCAAAACAATAAAAATCAAAGAAATTATTTTAGACTACCAAACGGGCTAAGAGAAAATTTGAAAGAATATGGGCCTTGTAATCTTTAATTAACGAAGGTTTTCTATTGTGTAATGTTAGATTCTGCTTCTGAGAAGATTTCTATATAATACATCAGAAAAACAAAAACAAAAATTGCTCTGTTATATCTGCCATTAAGAAAAATGATCCTTGGTCACATCTAAATTTAGGTAATGCATTTTTTTTCCATTAAAAAAAAAAAAAAAAAAAAAACCTTTCTCATCAAGATATGATAAAAAAAAACATAATTAGTATTTAAGACAATTTTGCAATTCCATGGATAATTATTGAATATCCTTTAAGTTATTGGGTATAATAAACATGAAAAACATTTCTTAAGGTAACTACAATATTAAATTATTACATACCAATATGTGTACTATTATATTTGTTTTTATAATTAATTTAAGAGTGCATTTTAGACATTTCAATTGAATAGTCTAGATTTATAACATGTCGTGTCATTTAATGTAATGTAAGGGCATTCTTGTTGGAATTCGATGGCATTAATTTTTTTTTTATTTTTAGGTTGGTTTTATGCAATTGTACTCTTTTTAAAGTTGTTTTACAATGGGTCTAAGCAATTGATCTATGGTTCTATGCCCACAACCGAAGTCCATTATTGGTTTGGGACCAGTAATGTAGTGTGAAGGGGACACACTTCACAGACAAATTCAATCTAAGGAAATTCTTATATAATTTAAAAATACTTAAAAGTAGATTTACATCAACAATACTCGTTCTTCTCTCAATGTAAAAAAATAATAATAAATAAAATAATGTAAAGATAATTTTATAATTTAAAAGAATTAACTAATTTAAGTTTACATCAACAATACTTACCCTTCTTTCGTCATATAGTAAAGACGTTAATACAAATATTACTTGTCAGATGTAATCATTTCATTGGTAGCTCACGGTGACTGTGATGCTATTAGTGGAACAATTTCTTAATATCTTACTGTTAAATTCTCATACTAAAAGATAAGTTATACTCGAACAATTCTTGCATAGCACATGCATGCATTCCCCCTAATTGACATCATTTGGGACATTGATGTGCACAGAACCATAGATGCTTCTCACTCATATATTGATAAAAACATTTATGATTTTATAAACACGTCCACATCAGCATTGTCCCGAACGATGTCAATTTCAATGTTACTTGAGCATTTTCCATTTTGAAATGGGCCAGCGAAATAATGTCGGTTAGGGAAACCACGATTTAATTTATACGAGTGTTTGGGCCCAATCCGATTTAACTTGAAACCAGTATATCAATTATGCTATTTTTTTTTTCCATGTCTAATGCCTGGCCTTATACGGCCAAGACCTGTCAATGTTTCAAAAAACTTTCCAGCGATTTTCTATGTAATTATCAATGCAAGAGTTGATTAAATAATTAATCAAGAGTTTGAAATGACTTTGCAACTTATTTAATTGATAGATACAAGGTTGATGATGCCTTCCAAGCTCTGGACCTAGATCGAATAACATCAAATCTTCCAATCTTGCGTACCTTATCAAGATCAATTATATTAATAAATAATGACTAATATCAGATATTAATCAAACATGTTTGTTCATCCACCAATAAATAAAATCAAGATAATGTTCCTAGTTTTAGCTGTAGATCCCACCACAAAATGCATGCGTACTGATTCATGAATGTTTTGCATACTTTTTTTTTTTTTTTTTTTTTATTGTGTGTGATTTCTAACCAATTGCCCAACTCTAAGAGGGATAGAATTCAATCACAAAAAAATGCTTAAATTAATCCCAGAGGTAAAAGTCACTAATCATGCCGATTCTTGGTGGTTGGGTCAAATATTCAGATTGATTAGGCTCACGTGGCAAAGAGAATGCTAAGAGTTTTCCGTAATTTTGGGCTGAAATGAACTACTGAATAGTATTTCATTAATACAGATATAAGAGTGAAACAGTTTTAAGTTTAGGCAAGGTATTAAATTTTGATTAGTCTAGAAATGAAAATATTACGATTAGTGTGGAAATTAAAACAACTTTTGAAAATGATGAAAATGATAGAAATATTGAAAAAATGTTTATTGACCCTATAAAAAAAATGATAAAATAGACATTAAAACATACCTATTAAGTCATCAAGATACAATAAGGAATCATATGAAGTACAAAATTGAAGAACAACAACATTTTACTACATAGAAATAAGAATAATAAGTTGCATTAACTACATACAACTTAATACGTAAAACATTGAAAAGAAGAAATTATTAAATTGCATTCATCTGTTATTATATTTCTTATTTTTTGAAAAAAAATATGAATGGTTAATTGCGTACTTGCTTATACGAACCTACTGATACACTTAGAATATTTTAAAATATAGATAAGATAACTAATTAATCATAATTCTTTTATTAGTAAATAAAATGTGTAATTAACAAGTTCTTTTTAAAAGTAATTATAATTTTTTTCAAAAAAAATATATATATATTTCGATCGAAATTTACTATTCTTTGAAATAGTGTATTTTTATATTTTATTTCACAAAATATTTTGATGAATAGGAATAACATCGAAATATATATTAAAAATATTGTTGGTTAAATTTCATGTTAGAACTTATGAAAATTAAAATATATCAATATAGTTCATAAAAATATGTCAAAATTTAATAGTATAGGATTAGGTTTATTAACATTGCATGAGAATGACATAATAATCTTGCTAAATTCGCTGGACCTACTTTTGTCTGTTGTCAACTTTGGTACAACTAAAAAAAAAAAAAAAAAAGCGAAATGTAAGGACAAATATGTTGGGGGGAGTGGAGTGGGACCATTGGCCCCTTCCGCAACCACCGCTCTGAGTGAGCAAAAATAAAAACAGTTGAGATTTTGCTTTTGTCCAACACAACCATCCATAAATCCTTCAAACTCCTATGTAGAAGCAGAGAGACAGTCAATCTTAAATAAATGTGGGGTCCAGTCCCGTCCATGTCCATGTCCATGTCCATGTCCACCACACCCAACCCTACGTATGAAATCATATAAATATGGAAAACTATCACCTATGCAGATAAATGTGGGGTCCAGTCCCTGTCAATGTCCATGTCCACCACACCCAACCCTACACAGGAAATCATAGAAATATTGAAAACTATCACCTGTGCAGTGGACCCCGTTTGGAAGTACTGATGCTGGGGGGGACTTTTTGTAAAATAGATCCACGTGAGCTACCAATCACTGATCTAAATAATGTTGGAACAGGGATGGGTGGGACCCAACTCCACAGTATGTGTACCTTTAGCTTTCTGAAGTACTAACTTCGTGCAGTTATTAATTCGGCCATGCGTCAGCGATCATCATCCTTCGTATGAATGTCATGATATATTATTGCCGTACTAACCTCCTAACATCTTTTTTGAATAGAGATATTTACGAAAAAGTCATCAATTTCTGACTAGTTTCGGTTCCGGTTCACTGTTCATATTTTATATGTGTTACACAAATTAGTATTTATATAAGGTTAGTATTGTCTTTGTAACTAATATAAGAAATTTAACAATCTTATTTTTATAAAGGGTATCATGTTATTTAATTTAATGAAAACTTATTTTTATAATTTAAAAAATATTAATTAATGTGAATTTGCATGAACAATACGTATCATTCCCTCATTAACAATAAAGATGATTTGATCAAGGATGCTAATCCTTTTACATTAATTCAATGAACTTAGTTTAGTTGGATTTTGAAAACATTGAATGTTAAAAGAGAAAAAAAAAATCAAATTTTTGCATCTCTAATGATGAATTTTAATGTAAAAATGTAAATTGGGCCCATTGACCACTAACCTGGCATCTCCCACCCCAGATAATAAAAGGTAGATCCTTAAGATCTCGAGCTTGGAAAGGCAGGGTCATACTCAAAAAATTTCAACCCATTAAATCTCAGCCATCCCAACCCACCCACTTATTTATTTTATACTGGATGTTATGTATGGATAGAAATTGAAATTCTATTTTGATGAAAAGTAATATCAAGTTGGTTCCAAGTGATTTTGGAGGTGCATTAATTTATAATTTTTTTTTTTTTTGTGAAACTCTTATTAAATAACAAATTTGGGTACAAGTGATTATGTAACAATCTAAGCACTTGATATAATCCTAAAGATGATTTGATGTTTCTATAGAGCCCTTAATATATTACTTTAATTGACCTTCTAACTAATAATTAAAAAATCGAATTGATAATCAAATCAAAATTTTGTTCAATTGGTTGTATCACGGTCCAACCAAGGTTCAATTTGGTCAAATCAAGTTGCATGCAATGTCATATGCTTGTTGATTGAGATGAAGATATCTTTCTTAAAAGAGAAAGGGATGATATATGTGCCAATCGCATGGTCCTCTAACAAGGACTATTAATGGGTAGTTT
The DNA here is from genome assembly GCF_017979445.1 of Akebia trifoliata. Lineage (NCBI taxonomy): Eukaryota > Viridiplantae > Streptophyta > Magnoliopsida > Ranunculales > Lardizabalaceae > Akebia > Akebia trifoliata. The sequence goes on from NC_141379.1 coordinate 168,227, forward strand.
CAGATTAAGCTTGGTTGAGTCTTAATCTTGTTGTGGTTTGTGGAACCTAATGGTATTGGTCAAAAATGAAGTACTATAAATCAAGTCACACCTTCATATTGGTCGAATTGTGAGTGTTCTTCAAGGGTATTTTTGTAAATTTATTAATATTATGTAAAATCCTAATTTGATTTATTATGATATTTATTTATTATTATTTTTTTTTTTTGAAAGAGTGTAATTTGTAATTATGAGTTTTTTCTTCATAGTGGAATCGGTGTGATATGTGGATATACCTCAATTTTGAGAAAATCACGTAAAATCTTTGAATTGTGTGATTGTATCTTATCTTGTGATTGTTTTTCGATTAATTTTCTTGTTTAAATTGCACATATTTTCTTAACAAATCCATCCTTCAATATATAGTTTATAAGTCCAAAATCAATCTTAAAATACTCAAATTTTAACAAATAAATTATTAATTAATTAAAATATAAATTATTAATTAATTTATATTTTAAGAGATCTAAGTCTCATATTCCCCAACCAAACAATCACAGGTGCTGGCTGGTACATAAGTCAGAAAGAAGCGCGGAGGGGAAAACCCAGTGATTTAAAACTTATCACAGTGATTGATTGTAGGCCCACGTACGGGGAATCTTTATTTCCTTCCTTGAAAGAAGAAGAAATGGTCTTTAATTGCGGACTGTGTGAGAAAAGTAGAGTCACAATCAGTGAAGGGGAGGTGAGTGATGACTAACGACTGGTGTAGAGAGAGAGAGAGAGAGAGGTCGTCTCTATGACTACTGTTTGTATGTCTTCAAAGGACAGCGTCGGCTACTAGAACGGGCTGCCCTCTCTTTCCATATGTATAGTATTAAGTATAGATGAACGTGCCTCGCTCGCTCCGTCTTACCTACACATACACATGCCCCCCCCATCACTTTCTCTCCAACCAATTAATATTAATACTAATAATATTACATTATTACTTAGCAGTGGAGTGAACAAGCTCTCACTTATCATCTTTCCCTTTCATCAGAGATCAGAAAGTTAAAAAAATATATATAAAAAGAGTGACGTACCCCCATCATTAAATATATATATAATATACTTTTTATTGGATGGATGTTAATATAAACAGGACTGAGTACTGACAATGTGGTGTGTGTTTCCCTTCCTTCCTGATTATTGCCATACCGACATTTCTCTCTCTCTCTCTCTCATATTCTGAAATCTGATCCCTATGAAAAAGACATACAATGCTTTAGTGAACATAGCTCTGTGAATATTGAATGACATACACACTCCCAAAAAATGCCACCTCCCACGTTCGGTTTGGTTTGGATTCAATGACACCATCACTTACAACAGCAACAGCTATCATTACTAATTCCTGCTTCTGCTACTTTTTCTTTTTTTAAATAAAAAAAAATCTTTCACATTGAATTTTAAGGTTAAAAAAAAATCTAGTATCATCAGAACGTCGTATGATTTTTTGTTTTTATGCGAACAATAATTTTGTTACTTTTTTATTTTTACAGCACCTTTTCTCAATGGATTCTAGAATGACAAGTCTAGTTATGCTTGCCTAAGGGGCGGAGTCAAGATTTTAACTCACGTGGGGGCAATGTAAGGATAGAAGTTTTTTTTTGTGAGGACAACCAAGATTGTAATTTTTTTTGTGGGAACAATATAATAATAGAAATTATTTTGTAAGGGTAATCAAGAGTGTAAAACAAATTGGGAGAGTAATAATTCATTATTCATCATTATTATCTATTGCAATAGTTCATTACTCCAAAGAAAATTTGAAAATTCTTATGAGGGCAAGTGCCCTTTATTGTCCCCACTCTAAATCCGCCCCTGCTTGCCTGTGATGCATTTATTTCTTGGAGTGGAGAGAGAGAGAGAGAGAGAGAGAGAGTTCCACATAAGAACGTGTTTGATCTAGGAATAATTAGTTGGGCCTTTGTTTAGTAGTTTTAGCACATAAAGCATTACAAATCAATTAGAAATCTCTACATTTATTAGCCAGGAAGTATTATTAATAAAATATATTTATATTTAAATATTAGAAGTGATTTACGTTAATTAAGATTTTCATATTAAACTTATCTTTTATATTTTGGTTGAAGTCACCTATAAATATCGTATGAGTTCATATAATATTCATTCGAGATTCTTAATGCAAATCATTATCACTCCAATACCACTTCAGTACCAGATCACTACCACTCCAATACGAATTCGAAAATTTTTATGCATGTATCAAATTCGATCGGATTAATAAAAATGCGGATCGAATTCAATCCATTTCATTTCATCCTTAATCTGAAATCAATTCGAACACATGTCTTATTTTTAAATTATCAATGTTCAAAAAATTTTAAAATTATAAATCATATAAAACGTTTAAAAATATACTGTTCAACTACAAATATAAAGGGAAAAAAAAAACTAATATGTGATATCTATATGTAATTATATGAAATTAAGAATAATAAAATAAAATAAAAACTATTAAAATATGTTTAGATCAGATTTTTTTTTTTTTTTTGAAACGAATTGGAGTATATTCGAATCCAATCCAAAATTGTATCTGATTTAAATTTTCAATCGAAAACCGATCCAAAAATCCAATGTTTCATGTTTTTCAGATTTGATCGGTTTGGACATCGGGTGTATTTCGAATCATTGCCCACCCTACATCTAACTATAACATTATGGACGATATCTTCCTGATTCTCTTTATTATTATGGATAATATAACTAGGGGAACAAAAATGGTTACTACTAGTTGTTTATTAACCATTCATTTTTACTACTTCTTCCCCAATGTAAATGATATTGCTAAAGTCATATTGCACATATTTTGTTTGGTTCAATTTTACTTGTTCTAGTTTTTTATCGCCTTTCTTCTTAATCTCATAAATTAATTATTATTACTTTTTTTTTAATCATAGCCTTAAATATTTTTTTATTTTTTCTTAAGATTTCTTTATTTTCAACTCTAAAGAAATTAAGAGTGACCTTTAACACCATCCATTCAACGGCAAGTGTCTATCAATAGTGATTTTCATGATCAAATAATGAGGCAATTTCAATCATGTTGGGATTTGTTGACTCCCAAGAATAACTCATGAAAAAAACACATGATCCCAACTCTTTAAACACAAAATCCAATGGTTGAGATTTATGAGTATCTTGATAACACAAATCTTGGAAATACTTATCCCAAGGATAAATCTCAACATTTGGATTTTGCATTTAAAGGTATGGAATCATGTGTTTTTTTTATTAGTCATTTTTAGGCGTCAAGGGATCTTAACCCATTTCAAAAAACCCTCTTAATATTTACTTGAATAATGTTGAAGTGACTTCGGGCTAGAATCTCATATCGCACTTCTAGATGTGAAAGTGTATGGTAACCATAAATGCTTTCATCAAGATACGAGTGAAAAAACATCTATGGTTCATATCCACTTTCACGTCAAGAAGTGCGATATAAGGTTCCAGTCTGAGGTCACTCCAGCACGACTATATTTCCTTACAACATAAAATAAAGAGTCGTGTTGGAGTGACATTGGGATTTAATGCGATTCTCACATTTCTAATGTGGGATGCGCACAAAATCGTAGATGTGGTTTCTCGAGTAAAACACATATATGGTTATGTGTGCATCTCCATGTCAGAAATGTGAGAATTACATTAAATCAAATGTCACCCTAACATTAGTGTAAAATAAATAACCGTACGTTGTGGCAATCAATTTCCATTTCTACAGCTTGAATCTAATAAAGTCTGACGCACTTGTCCTTTCATGCTTGTAGAAGCTAGTACATTCTGGAAATTGAATTTTCCAATTTGGACGACTTAAGTTTTATATTATGATGCTAGAATAACATTAAAACAGTTGTGATTTTTTTTTTTTTCAAATATATCAATCACATTTATTACTTGGTGGGTAGCTAGGAACTTTTATTTCTTCACAAGTGGAATCTTTCAACTCATACGTCAGAGATCTAAAAATTACGGGGAAGGTACGTACTCTAAAATAATAAACAAAGGATAATGCTAAAGTAATATTATAATGTACATCGTGGGGGACATTTCTGACGTGGACATGTGTCAAATCTCGATGAAAGCATTTATGGTTCTGACACACATTCACATAAAAAATGTCCCCCACATTTCAATGTTACTCCAATACTAGTCTTAAACAAATCACATTTTTTTAACTCTTATGATAAATATTTACATTATTTAAAAAAATTTATATAAAAATATCCCTTACCATCATGCATTTACGATGAGATTGAAATCTTCTCGATGATAACCTTTGACCGTTTAAAAAAAAAAAATGCTAAATTGACTTCTTACAATACTATGTTTGACATGACATTGACTTAGAGGTGTGCATGGAACCATAGATGCTTTTCCTTGAGGAAAAATGCTTAATCAACTTCGTTCAACATTGCGTTGAGCATTGTGCTAACATGGCAGTGTGTTGACAACCATAGATTTCTTTCCTTGTATATGGAGGAAAGAAATTTATGGTTCTATGTGCATTGCCACGTTAGTGCAGTGTTGAACATAGTGTCAAACAAAGTTAGTGTAACACGACTCTTCCTTGAGATATGAGTGAAGCATTTATGGTTCTGTGAACACTACCAAGTCGGCACAATGTTAATCACAATGTGTTAGGAAGTTGGTATAGAACGACTTTTTAAAAAATAACAATTTATCTAACTTGTATCTCTTGTGCACTGTCACGTCAACTCAGTGTCCAACATATGCATTCCAACACGACTCATTTATTTATAAAAATCAAATTTTTTTTTACCAATTTTCTAAATCTATATAATAAAACGCAATTGTAAGGTCCACTTTATGATCTTTCCCCTTCACCTCCTCCAATTTTACAATATTTCATCTTTTACTTTTTTAATTCATTTTATTATTTTTTATATTTTACTCCTTAACCTAATTTTTTTAATAATACCCCTAATTTTATTTTATTTTTGCTTTTACCTCCTCAATCCCAAAGAGGATGTCTGTATTATAAGGCATGAGCGAACTCTAGTTGTAAATAGTTTGACATGTGTGTTAATGTTATTCAGGTAAATAAAATGATTTCATCTCATTTGGTAACTTTTTTTTCAAAAGGGGAAAATTTGTTGTAACTTATTTAATCACCAGCCAAGCCTTAGTCAAGCAAGCATCTTGTGTATAATTATATCATCAGACATCATGTGCTATGAGAAGAAGGAAAAAAAAAAGGAAAACAGTGTGATTGGGAAAGATAAACTTGATCCACAAGATGTGCCATTTTTTTTAAAACATTCTAATGTAAGTGAGAGGGTCAATTTAAACTGGCTGATTAGATTCTCCAAAAACATTAATTAGTTTGTTGGAGAGTTATGCCAAACTTGATCTCATTGCTTTTGTCATTTACAGTGAAGTTTCTAGGAGACTAAGGTGTTGACTTGAGGATGACCCACACACACACACAGACACACCTAATGCCCACAAAGAAAATAACATATTATTTGTCGGCAATACTGTTTTAACAGTTACCAAAAAAAAATTATTTATTTATTTATTTAAAAAAGAAAGGTTGAAACTTGGTAGGTAACTATTATCTTTGACAAACATGTAAATATTGTCTCCTTCACATTTCAACACACCTTCCACTTCTCTTCCATCTTTGGTTTGAATTTTCAAAAGCCATCCTCAAAATCAGGTGTAAGTCTCTTTCTTCTTTTCTCTTCATTTTTAAATCTTGGAATAAAGCATTAAAGTTTTCCTTACTGTTTTATGTCTATATGTGCACAGGTGTTCTGTGTAATGACAGTAGTATAATTTTGGTGTGTGTATGTCACCTTTCATTGTTTCTATCTACAATCAAATGGTCCCACCCAACCAACATAATTTGTCAACAATCCCATCATACGTCATAAGGAGATATATAATACAAATACTTCAACATTGGTGTCATGTGTCATCATGAATTGGACTGATACCAAACCAGATTAACCTTCTAATTAATCCAAATCATACGAAGCCAAGACTTTTTTCAGTCTAACAGAGTGTGCGGTGCACCAAGGCCAATTTATTTTCATATGTGTACGACTACCTAGATATATTGGTCGGCCTTCATGACCTTACCTACTACTCTATTTAGCTTTTTCTGATTTGGGACTTGCATTGTTATGTTTCATGTGTTCTCATTAATGGATCAGATTGGATTCAACACAGGACCAAAACAATAATGATCGAATCAGGTTTTTATCAGATCTCAATATTACCATCCAATTGATCTACAAATAATATAAATAAATTTTATAAATTTAAAAGAAATGTATATATTTTTGTTTTCTAGACAAACAAAGGGTTAGTGATTAATGAAGATGAACATGGGTTCGACGGGATTTGACTCTTAGCTCATTGGATGGCATAATTTTCCATCTTTATCTGATCGGGGCCTTATCAGACCAGGATTGCAAATGCCACACACGATACTTTCTCTCATGAATAATGATGTTATATAGGGTAGTTTCGTAATTTGAGGAAGATACTTAAAATGATTTTGTAATCATCTCTACGTTCTCTAAATTTATAATATGTTCAAGATACTTTTATTGCAATCAATCAGATTTATTAATATGCTTCCTTAAATTATAATTTTATACAATTTGGTTTGTAATAAAATTGCATATGGAGAAACCACAACTTGAAATTTTTTTTTTATTACTATCAGCCACAATCCATATACAAATCAATATAATAATTTACCTTTCGAATAAACATATCTTATAAATTTTAATTTAAAAAAAATTACTGTATGGAAGTTGTCTAGTAATTCAGGAATACATGTATTCCTCACAGTATTAATCATTTTCTACTATTGTAATAAGAGATCAAGGTAAAAGATGAGTATTGTAGTTCCAAATCAACCTTAATCATTGATTTATTAGATTACAAAAATGTCATGGCATTGTATTAAATGACACAACACATACATCAAAAAGTTGGATTAAATGTTTAAATTTTTAATTAAATTAATTAACTACTAATTTTTATAACTTGTGTGCAAAGCTAATGCGACCCTCAAGTAATTTTAATGATGGAATGTTCTTATTTTCAATTTTTGTTTGTATGCGACTAAACAGCTCATATAGTTTACGGTCATGAGCATGTTCAAATAAATTAATCCACGGGATGGCTAATCCTATGGCACTTATGGATATGGACTAAGGCATATCACATGGTCCCATACAACAACCTATCCATATGATTAATGACAGTGAAGGAACACGACATGCACGCCTTGTTCACATTCGTGACATGGTGTGCACTAAATAATGCTTGTCGTGAAACATATAATCCATTAAAAAATCTAAACAAAAATCCAGAAGGAGAAGATTTAGATATTACAAGTTATTAGGTGGCACTTTATATTCGACTCATAGGCATTTTGACAATAGGGTCGGAAAATAGTGGATAGGAGGGTAAAGAGTATTAATTAGTAATATGTATGGGGATTGACAAGGACTTGATGATGTGCATGTTGTGATGACTCAGAATTGGTGGGATAATTTGATGATTCAAGTTGATACTTAGTAATTAAAATCTGAAATATCTCATTTTTCATAATTTCCTTGGATTGTGACTTACATGGCATGTATTGAGGTGTGGGAGAAGGGTTTCATTCCTTAAGGTTGGAGACAATAGAAGAAACAAAATAAAATCAAAGGGCTTAAGATGAGGGCTTTTGAGTTGTTTTTTTGTTGTTGTTAATCTTTCAAAGTAAAACAGTAACAGGGGTAAGTCAAATATTCACCAAAACATGAAAGGCCCATCTCCTTATCAAATTCTATCTAGTGTGTCAAAATGACATGCCAGACACCTTACTGGCCATGAGTACATACAAGGAGGCCCATGTAGGTGTGTCTTTTTCTCATTGTGATACTCACTCTTGTAGTGACATGTTGCAAAGGGTGATGCAAGGTAGTGGACGGATGGGTAAAATCTTTAAGATCTATGGCACCAGTAACATGGTGGTGGTCCAATGGCACCTTACTGACGTGTTTGTGGTGCCTTTTTAGGACCAATGATGCCTTGCTGGCTTACTATAGTATAGGTGTCTGAATGAGACATTCAAACGAAGATGTCTTGGCTTCAATTATACATCCACAATTTTGGAAACTAAAGGATCACATGATCTACCTAATCCACTAAAAAAAAAAGATGCAAAGCTAAACAAGGACTAGGAGTTTGATTGATAATTGAGAATTGATATCTTTCCCACTTGGAAAATGACCATTGAAATCATATGGTCTTGGCATTATCTATCTTTCCTTTTGTTAGACGATTCCATTCCAAGTTGTAATGATCTAGTCGTCCCCACACCCACCCCTCTTTAATTTTAATTTTTTTTAATACCGATTTTCATTCTAACATATTGTATATTTTTTCAAGCCTTTGCATCACTTTTTACCATAAAGTGAAGCCACATACATACTTGATTTGGTGATGGGAAGTTTTAACATGACTTTCCCCCATATCAAGTGGTGGTATAGATAGAAATCTTTATTAGGTGATGGATGGTCATTTCGAGATCTAATAAGTTTTTTATTTTTCATTTTTTTTAATCTCAAAAGGGGGTTACCCACTTACATGTGTTGGATCTCTTTTGGGGACCACCAGTGTACTGAAATGGGCATTTCATTTCTTCTCTCCAATCAACACCCCCTTTGAAAAGATGTGCCTTAAGATATCACAAATAAAAAAGATGGGGTGTGGTGGAATCTCTCTTTACAAAGCATAAGGTAGGGGGGGTGGGGGGGTCTCTCACTAAAGTGGATGTATGTGCGTGAGTCATGATTCCCAAACTACTCCTTCATATCTGATTTCCGGTCTTCAAATATTGGTTTTTTACTTGGAAAAGGCATCCCATCCAGTACCCACTCTTTATAACGTACACCTTTTTCAAAGATTTCAATAGGAATAAATGAAGGGAAGGGACTTGTGAATAAAGCATTAATGGTGGGACTTTGGGTCTTCCCCTGCCCAAGTGCCTTGCTTTTGGAAACATAGGGTGGGACACCATCCATAATTTGTTTTCTTGGTAAGTTTTCACTACTACTTTGATGTAAAATATTTTTAGCATAGAGAGGGACCCAACCAAATTACCTAACCTTGGGCTGGACTTCTACTACCATAGACAATAGAATGATAAAGTCCGGTTCAAAGTATGTTACTCTAGATTGAATGATTGAAGACTCGAAAAACCCAACCCAACTCCGTGGATGATGATGATAATATAAACATTTGCAGATTGAAGGTCAAGTTACATCAGCTCCTATAAGTGTGCATAGGATCCATGGTTTTAAAACTCGTCCAAGACCGAGACGTATCCGCCCAAGTTAACTTGGTATCGGAGCTTAACGAGACCAACTCACAAGTCACTTTTTTGATCGAGATTTAATACCTTACATTCAATTTTTTGATTTTTTGAACGAGACGCCTCAAACATATCGGAAAACTCATCCGAAACGACTTGATATCAAGTCTGAATGAGACGAGACGTGAAACCGAGTTTTAAAAACCATGATAGGATCAGCATCTATAGGCTAGAGGGCACCAGTGTAATCTACTATAGTCATTGAAGAAATCAGTTTTCATGGTCCCAATGAGTCCTTGAATTTTTGGCCCATTTCCTTGAAGAGAAGCGCACCACAAATAATAAAAGATTGGTTGTTTATAGTCATTGGATTTCCCACGACTGGCTTCATTAATGGGTGGATTCCAAGAATTTTTAAGTGAAATGCTTCAGAATACAATGGTTAACTATCACTAATTGGCTTTCTTGAAAATAATAGGACCCGAGAAAGGGACTTGAATCCATGATTATAGCGATGTCTCTAAATAAATAAATGTTGATGGAGAAACATTAATCCGACTTGATACTACCAAACATATGGTGGCATTTATTATCTCACAAAAGATGCATTATTATATCTTTGTTTATCTAGATGGTCCGATCAACCAGAATGTCACCATTTGATAAAGTCTTCTCTATTGTTTATTGCCCTTCGTTTCTTGCAGAGTCCAAAAAACCACTACTATTTATTGGATGATTAAAATTATCAGATGGGGGCTGTCTTTTAAATGGAACCCATGATTTGGACAACTTGAATTTACAATTGTACAGCATCATTTATCCTCAATTTTACTCCTAAATTCATATATATATATATATATGAGCCCTTCATCATCCTCAATGGTTGAAACTGAAATTTCTTACTTTGATTTCTACATTTCACACATTGCTTAGGTATCCATGTCAATGCAAGGTCAGGTATTGTCATCATAGGGAATTCTTTTTTTTTTTCCACTAATTCACATTTAGCAGTAATACAGCTGAAGATAAGCATTTTTTTTTATTTATATCAAAAATGAAAACTATTTAATGTAGTCTAATATATTGTGCAAACACTCACAAGAACGGCTTATACAAAGGAAGGTTGAAAATATGGTCAAAATTCAAAAATACAATAAATAAATCAATAAATTGAACAACGAGGTGAATTTATGCACAATGGACATCTCGCAACTTCCTGAGCGAAGACAGAATCCCTAGAACAACCAGTGTTTCCTCCTAGGCTTGTGCTGAATCTGGGCATCTGCAACACAGGTAACACAAAAGTTCAGAGACACAAAAGTAAATCGACGAACTTCTCCAGGAAATCAACTGAAAGCAACAAGATTCACTTCATCACTAACCCTTCATTTCGTATAGTGAATTGTAATGTACTTCAGACCAAAAACTTAACCAAAGTTCTGCATTAAGGAAAATCTCACTGTTAAAAAAGGATTAACTTCATGCAATTATAGATAAATATGTTCACATCATACTTCCAATTAAAGAACTACTCTGACAGAAGAAACAAACTCCACAAATCTACCAAATGCGCGCATGGTTCCCCCCTCGAAAAGTACCAAAACCAAGATAGACTATATCTTGCTCAAAACTTGAGCATGTGTCGACTTGGTGATTTGAGTTTTCAACTTCACAAAACCTAAGCTACCTCCACAACTCTATCTGAAGACTCTGATGCAAGTAAGTCAACTTGTTGGGTATTCAAGTAGTTGATTGAATTTACATGCCATGTATCATGGTCTACCCCTTACAGAAGCCAAAGAACTGATCCCTGGCCTAGCTATTCTATGTAAATAAAGTAGAATTTCTAAACAGGTAAACTCATTTCTTTAGTTGCTGAGCACTCTTAACTTCCTGAAATTGGAACAAAATCACTGGGAGTGCAAGACAAAGGACAACAATATTGTACTAGTGAAAATAGAAGAAATTGTGTTCACCACACGCATTGACGCATATTAGCAGATACAATGCCCTAAAAGAACATCGGAAAGAAAGATGATCAGTCTGTGGATGGTGCCTGTCATTGACTTACTAAGCTTATAAGGACGATTAAATAGCAATAGCTCATCTACATTCTTACCTCGTTGAGGAGCCTGGCTTCGTGGAGTTATTTCAATAAAGCATGTATCTCTAAATGAAGTTAAAAGGCATATCTTCGCTCCAAACTGCAGATAAACAAGCAGCATTCAAACTTTTGTTGATGTTAAGGATGAAAAATAATTTTAGTTGTCACAACATGAGCCTTTTGAAGAGCAACATTTGTCAATTGGAACAATAACAAATGTGGATCTTGCCTACCCAGTGTGTCCTACATTTGCTAAGGAATGTCCCCATCCCCTCAGCGAATGATCATAATAATAGAGAGAGATTATAAACATAATTTTAATGAGTAAAATTTATTAAAAGTAGCTAGTTAATGTAGTCTTTTGTGTTTATGTAAACATATAAATATATTGCTGAAGTGTAAAATTTTTTAAAAAAGATGAAAAAAGAATATAAATGAAGGTTTTGTCTAGAAGCATGTTGAAGGGTACCCAAGCATCTGTTTTTGTAAAAGACATTACGCAAGTGTGCAACAGAGCTATTTATGGTAGCCAAGAAGATATCACACCTTGTCGGCAGCAGCTTGTAAGGTTATATGGTCGCCCCATTCACCAGATCTGCATGATGCAAGAAATTAATCCAGGAAACAGAATCTTCCCTATCCTCGTATCGATGAAGTTCAAATACTGAATCATGTGCCAGCAGCCAGATGCACCGACATATTTTAAATCTTTTTACACTAAGTTTTGAAGTAAAGACTATTCAGAAAATATCTTACTTGGCCATTTTCTTGTAGTAGCGTTTATACTTCATTGGGACATAGCCTTCATACAAAGCACGGTAGTCTTTAAGCTGGAACGAGGAAAAAAAATAGGGAAGAGAAAACTCGCATTAACCTCTTCAGTTATAGAAGATACATAAGATAATCTCTCACTAGATAACAAGGTATAGAAATAGGAAATTCAAATGAGACTGGCGAGGGACTAGAGACCAAGTTAACCAAAAGGTCAAAAATAAGTCAAAAGTAATCAATTAGAAGGAGGTAGAGATCGAGGAGGATGTTGTCCATAAGATTAGACATAAATGGTTAAAGTGGAGGGGTGCTCCCTGGAATGCTACTTGACAAATGTATCCAAATTAAATTAGAAGGAAAATTTTATAAGGAGGTATTAAGAAAGGATACGCTCTATGGAATTGTATGTTGGGCGGCCATTAAACATGACCATAGATTGCGCAGCAGATAAAATTACACATAAATGCATTAATAATAAAAAGTAGGACTAGCCTCTGTAGACTGTAGGTGATCATCTATGTTGAAGTTCATGAGGATGGGAGATATTGTGCAATGAAGGCCAATTACAGCCCCTAGTAAAAAGGAACAAGCAAGTTAAAGGTTCTAAAAGACCTAGAGGAAGACCAAAAATGGCATGGATTGAGGTGAAAAAAGTGAAAATGAGCACACCTGAATTAACAAAAAAAAACTACCTATAAAAAAAAAAAAATTAACAAAAACATGGCTTCATTCATGGTTTCTAGGAATGTGTAAGAACACTGGATTCTAAAGGATATCCTTATAAAATACCTGTTTTACAATCTCTTTCCTTACATACTTGTGATGCTCTGGAGACTTGTACATTTGATCTGAAATTGCTCGAAACTACAAAATGGGGAGAAGAAAAGATTGAAAGAACTTAAAAAATATGTACTGCAATTGTAGCCTTTAACATATTCTCAGAGCTGTGTGAGTTTACAGACCTGACAATTGCCATCCCCAGAGACCTTCACTTCATATAAGCCATAAACGTTTAGCCTAGCAATTGTTATGGGAAAACAATCATTTAGTACTTACGATAAAGGATCGACCCAAAATATAAACAGCAGTATTCAAGTTCCTTGTAACAAGAATTAGTATGAGCACATCGAACTCCACGCTATATATTGATGTTCCCCTAGATGTGCATGTCTATTCATTATGGTTCAACAAAACAGTTGATTTACATCAGGTATATTATTAAACCAAAACCATGCCGACATGCGCTAGCAACAATACAAAAAGATTTATGTAAACAATGAAAGGTGTGCATTCTGTTTCCAAGCTTTATATTTTTCCAAAATTTTATATTCTTTAATTTTATCAGGATTTCCAAAATAATGCAACAGAGAAAATGAAATATTTTCAAACTTTCTGAAACGTACACGGGCTAAAAAATCCAAGTAATGACTATAAACTATGAAGTAAACAACATACCGCTGAAGAAGCCGTTGGTGGTCCAGACCGGAATCACTTAAGTTGGGGATGTAAGAATTTATCCGAGGAACATGCTGAAAATTTCCAAGGTTAAATGCGGGATATAATTCAACGGAGCTCATTTCTTTAATTGGAAAATAGGCATTATGAAACCCATGAAAACAAAAGGAAATTATAGAGAGCGCAACACGAGGATTTCTTATTCAACTAATAAACAGAGCAATACAAGAAAATGGAGGTAAGAGTCCGTACTAAAGGGAAGACAATGCAAGACACTAAAATATGTTAAAGCTCAAGCCAGAAACAAAATGCCCAATTACTATGGCGGCGTCATCGTCACACTGCATTGGAGAAAATAACTAAGTTCATTATTTAGGTGCTCTATCATATAGTTGGTTGGGGCAAGTTTGGTGCAAACTTGTAATTTATTTTTAAAAAGTCCTAATTCTTTTTCTTCTTTTTTGAAAATTTTCCCAATTCATATTTTAGTACAAAACAATTAGGGTGATTATCAATTGACATATGCCTTGACATAAATTATCAGGACAAACCTAGGAGTGTCCCACATCATCCTCATACATAGCTCCTGTGCAGGGTTGTGGAATACACCAATTGATCAAAAAGTAATTGAACTAATTGGATGACCGTTACCATTCACTCTATCAAAATCAGAAGAAAAAAAGCCCTAAGCCAAATACTTGATAATTACTGAGATTGCGGTTTCACTTTTTGAAATGCTTATCGACGACTATCTGTCAAGAATAAAAATGACTCGCATCCAAAGGTAAAATCTTTCGTGAAACGATGGAGAAGGATTTTGTTGATAGAGAGAGATTTTATTGGATGTATCTTCCCCGCATTTATTTTTCCTAGCTGAAATAGAAATTGTGAAATTAGCAGAGAGAAAAGAGGTATGCAAAAATATTTTTTTATTTAAAAGAAAAAAAGGTCGAGAGAGACAGACTTATGGATTACAGGGAGAGAAAAATCCTAGAAACCAGAGAACCAGACAAATGGATTGCATGAGAATGTCTAAGAAAAATGAATGGCAGTGAAGTGTTCTGTTGTCAGCAAAAGAAATAGGAAGGGTATTAAACCGTAAAGCAATTTTGATCGGTCCCTCTACCTTGAGATTATGTTGTATTCCAGCTTATTGTGTAACACACACATATATGTCTATGTTGAGTTTAGTCCCACATGGGACACTCATTGCCTTGTCTCTCTCCTTATACGCTCCTGGGACTCTCCACTCATTGCCAATTGGTTTGAGTTAGACTCCCTAATTTATCAGTATATGCTTGTTTGCACACTAGGAAGAAAAGAATATGACTTGAATTCATGGATTTGGATTTTGAATTTTTGTGGTCTTATATGCTTGGGAGCAAGAGAAAAAACAACAAGGACACCCTGCACAAGTATGGGTGTTTAATAACTAAAACTTCGTCAATGATACGGTCAGATGATAATCTAACTGTTCCATGGATTGTTTTCTGTAAATATACAATAAGAAAGAATATAAAATAGTTTATGTTGCATCATGTTATCTGAAATAAGTTGTAACACTTCAAACAGGAGCGAATGCAACTAAAAGCAAACACTGACCAAAATGGTTCTACAATACAAAATGTGAGGACGTAGCCTTCAACATGTTGAAAATGAGAAAATTGCTTACAGGAATAGGAGCCAGGTTAGAAAGACGTCCAGCAATTGCACCATCTAATTTAGCATACTCTTCTGATAAAACGACAGCAATCATCCCGTCATCCTCAATATCTTGCCGACTGCTTAGAGATGTAGAGCTTGAACATTCACCAACACTATCAGTTCCATTTATCATAATTTAGCCTGGCAGCCAAAGCTTGCTTCTTCACGTGATAATAGCAACACTATGACTTGTCTTGATGATCTGGAAAGGAAAGCACAATTAACTGTATTAGTATCATTCCACAGGTAATGAATGAATCCTTTGAAATCAAGATAACTAGCCATGAAATCTTAAATGAGAAGATCCAGTAAATTAATCAAGAACAAACAGGATAATGTTGCACTGATATGGGTACCGAAATCGTTTGAAAACTTGTCCAAGACCGAGATGACCAAGGCAAGTCATCCTGGTCTCGAAAGTATGAAGTATTTCATATTGTGCACATTATCAAACAAAATAATAATTATTATTATTATTATTATAAGTAAATAAATAAGACCACCACCCAAAAAGGAAAAGTTAAAAGTGTCTAAGGTCATCTACCCATTATGGTTCCAAACCCATTGATTGAAACTGGAATACACATAATTCTCACGAGACTAATCAAGGAGAAGTCTAATTCTCAACAACCATTCATCTCCACATTATTTTTTATCAGGTTTACACCCAAAGAAAAGCTGGTCTCCGATATTAACGTACCAGTGATGCAAATTACGAGAGATATAACCCGAAAATTAGTGCCCACTTTTATCAAATACAGTGCAGTGAAGATGAGCATCACCTGAATTTGGTAATTGAATTCATACCAAAGTAAAAATAACATAATCGATGAATGATTAACTTTATCTAAGTTATGATCATCCCAAAATCATTTTCTCATTGAACAAACCCTAGATTTTTACTTATTTATTTATTTATAGGTTTAGCACACATAGACTTTATCACCTGACTTAGGTGGCACCTTCCAAGTCCCTAGATTATAAAACCTAAACATTAAATCTTTATCCAAACAAAACTGAATCCAATTAATAAAGAACCCTAAACTCTGATACTTAATTTAATCAAAATCTTGGCAAAATCCAATCCACAGCAACAAAAAGAAAACCTTAAATACCCATAACCAATTACAAATTCCTAATTGATACATATTAGCACAAAAATATGTACACAATTCAGATAAAAATTTGATCAAACAAAACAAATGGAACTTAAAAAAAGGTTGAAAACAGAAGCATCTGAAAAGGAAAATATATAACCAGGAATTAAAAATAAAAGTAGAGATACCTGAAATCGATGATTTGAGTTCGTGAAGAGAATGGAGAAAGTTTTCTTACCTGATCGCTTATTTATCTTCGAAGGGCAGAGAGAGAGAGAGAGAGGGAACGCGTTTATGACTTTTTATTTGATTAAATAAATGATGGAAGATCGAGTTACGCACGATTTGGAAATTGGAACCCCTTTATTTATTTAATATTTAATAACTTAAAATAGGAGATGAAGACAACATAAATGTCTACTAGATTGACAAAAAATTAAGTAAAATACCGATTTGATTTTATTGAGTGGGGGATAAATTGAATTTGATTTATACCATTTTGGAAGATATTTTACGGTTCTACCGTTTCAGTATACACATCAAACATGTGATCCATTTTATCAGTCGGTTTCAAGTACAGCTAAAGAGCTGAGGGCGAATGGACCTGTCGCCCAATTAGAAGGAAATTTAGTTTCATAAAGAAGCTGTGATACGTACAAACTAATGCCACGTGGCATACTTTCACGTCTATAAAAGTAAAAGGCCGATCTACGCAACAAAAATAACGATAGCAAGCCAATGGATTTTCAGAACAACCAACTATTGATTTTTATTTTGTCAGATCCACCGATAGGTGAAAGATGGAATTTTGGCCTTTGGAAGGTGTGTATTAGGTAATCCGTGTCAAAACATTTGACAGTGAAATATATATTTAGAATAATGACGAATGCACGCACTAAATTATAAGCGGTCGGTCCGACTGATGTGTCAAAACCACAATCCTTTTTCATGTTTCCCAAAGAAAAATATTTATAGTTCTAATCCTTTGTCATATTAACTGCATACAGACCTCATATGATTTATTGCATGCATTCATCATGATTTATATATGGGTCCCGTTCAGCAACAAACATTTTGGCAAAACATTTTTTAAAACATGGGTTAGAGATTTTGGAATGAGCTAATTTTTGGTGAGGATGATCTCTATGGTGAGGAGATCATCCTCACCAAAAATCAGCCTATTCCAAAATTTCTAGTCCTAGTTTACATGTTGAAAAATCGTGGACCGTCCATTTTTTGTAAATCATTTTTGATGGGATTAGAAGTTTTGGAATGGACTGATTTTTGGTGATGATGATCTCCTCACCGTAGAGATCATCCTCACCAAAAATCAGCCCTTTCCAAAACCTCTAACCCATGTTTTGAAAAATGTTTTGCCAAAATGTTTGCTAAAATGTTTGTTGCTGAACATTTCCCTTTATATATATAGGATAGCGTTTATGGCTAACTTTTTGACAAATTTTTTGGCAAAACATTTTTCAAAACATGAGTTAGAAGTTTTGGAATGGGCTGATTTTTGGTAAGGATGATCTCCTAACCCATGTTTATAAGTTGAAAAATCGTGGACCGTCCATCTTTTGTAAATTATTTTTGATGGGGTTAGAAGTTTTGGAATGTGCTGATTTTTTGTGAGGATGATCTCTTGTGAGGATGATCTCCTCACCGTAGAGATCATCCTCACCAAAAATCAGCCCATTCCAAAACTTCTAACTCATATTTTGAAAAATGTTTTACCAAAAAATTAGCCATTGAACGGGACCCATATATATATATAGGGAGCGGTTCAGCGGCCCTAAATAATCGAATTTTTTTAATTCGATTATTTTATTATGAGGTGTTGGAGATAATCGTTGTGGACCCAGCAAACCTAAAGATTTGATCTTACTAAGTTATGATACTAGGGAGATTCAAACACAAATTCCTCGGATTTATATATAGGGAAATGTTCAACAACAAACATTTTGGCAAAACATTTTTCAAAACATGGGTTAAGAGGTTTTGGAATGGGCTGATTTTTGGTGAGGATGATCTCTACCGTGAGGAGATCATCCCCACCAAAAATCAGCCCATTCCAAAACTTCTAACCCCATCAAAAATGGTTTACAAAAAATGGATGGTCCACAATTTTTCAACTTGTAAACTGGGGCTAGAAGTTTTGGAATGGGCTGATTTTTGGTGAGGATGATCTCCTCACCGTAGAGATCATCCTCACAAAAAATCAGCCCATTCCAAAACCTCTAACCCATGTTTTGAAAAATGTTTTGCCAAAATGTTTGTTGCTGAACGGGACCCATATATATATATATATATATATGGGAGCGGTTCAGCGGTCCTAAAGTTAAACCAGATCCGTGCCAAGTTTTTTTGACCACTAGATCTCCACGCATCCGACGGTTCAGCGGTAAAACACACTTTTAACATTAAAAATCATGTTTTTAACTGCTGCCCCCTCAAATATCCAAGTATTCTATTAGAGGCCCTCTCCCTTAACTAACAGGAACCTCTCTTCGTTCAGAAATGAAACTTCTTTCTTCGTTCAAAAACGAAATCCTTGCAAAACCTTTCTTCCATCTCGTTACAGATCGAAACCCCCCTCCCATCTCTCTCTCTCTCTCTCGTTACAATTTTCTTGGTTGTAGGTTTTCTTGGAGACAGAAGCATAAGGTTTTAGAATTTTTTTTTTTTATAAGTATCATTATATTCATGAAAATAAAGCTAGACCGGTCGAGATGACCAACCTAGCAGAACCTTACATAAAGAACTACTCACGAGAAATACAATGAATCCCATCTCAGTTGTAAAGAAAGTCCTCGAAAAACAGCCCCCTGAACTCCTTATAAACTTTAGACCAACAAAACAAAAGACCTAAAATAGATACAAACATGTTGTGCAATCCATTTGTTTTCCTTCAAAAATGCGTCTATTCCTCTCCAGCCACACCCCCCAACAAATTGCGAATGGTGTAATGTTCCATAGAAGTCTCCTTGTGCCTCTAAAAGAATACCCGATTGACGGCCAACACGTGAAAATGTCCTTTATTGTTTTTGGAAGACAAGTTAGGATTCCATACAACTTAAAGAATTGTGCCCAAATACCATGAGAAATTTTGCAATGAAGGAGAAGATGATTCGAGGATTCTTCATTTTCCATGCATAAGACACAACAGCTTGCCCCATACCACCCACGCCGCATCAAAAATCCACCGTTTGTATCCTTCCTAACGATGTCGTCCAAGTGAAGAAAGCAACTTTGCTTGGCACCTTTGGTCCCCAAATTGGGACACAAGGGAATGTATTATCACCATTATTACACAAGAAATGGTAGAAGGAACGTACCGAAAACTTGCCATATTTGCTTGCCATCCACACTCTCTCGTCTTCCCTACCCAAGCGAAGGTCGATACTCGAAGCTACATCAATTAATCTGCCAACTTCTACCAACTCCAAGCCATCAATACCTCTTCGAAACCCAAAGTCCCAAGCCCGTTCTCTGCCTACATCTTGTCGGAAGGATGCGATTGGGAACCCTTTTTTTAAGTATATGGAATACAAAGAAGGGAATACTTCCATAAGAGGTTGATTGTTGCACTAAATATCCTCCCAAAATCTTACTTTGTTCCTTTGCCCTACTTTGAATTCGATTCTCGATTTGAGTATAGGGATGACTTTCATGATGCCTTTCCACATCCCACAACCATGAGCATGTCTAACGGGACCACTTTCCCACCCCGTTCGCCTTACTCCGTATTTTCCTTGAATGACTTTTCTCCACAACCTGTTCTCCTCGGATCCGAATCTCCATAACCACTTTCCCTTCAAGGCCATGCTCATTATTCCGAGACTCTTAACCCTGAGGCCACCCTTCTTCTTATCTGAGCAAACTTGTTTCCAGTTAACTAGATGATGTTTTCTACCCCCATTCCTGTCATGCCAAAGAAAATTTCGGAATAACTTATCTAACCTTAGTTCACGCTACGAGGTAATGAAAGTACTGAAATAAAGTATACTGGAATGCTCGATAAGACGCTTTTAATCAAAGTCAGCTTACCCCCCTTAGAAAGATAATTTGCTTGCCAATTTGCGAGCTTTCTTCCAATTCTTTTTATTATCGGATCCCAAATCGCCACTCTCCTATACGGAGCTCTCAGCGGAATCCCCAAGTAGGAGGAAGGCAAACTACCCACTTGCCATCCCAACGATGCAGCAAGTAAAGGAACACATCTAACCAAGCCAACCGAAAACACATTGTTTTTCTTCATATTAACTGGGATGCCTGACGCTGCTTTGAAACAACAAAGCAATCCACCCAATCTTCTTGTTTGCTCAATGGAATCATCTAAGAAGACTAGAGTATCATCTGCGAATTGAAGGTGTGAAATAGTTGCCATCCCAACGATGCAGCAAGTAAAGGAACACATCTAACCAAGCCAACCGAAAACACCTTGTTTTTCTTCATATTAACTGGGATGCCTGACGCTGCTTCGAAACAACAAAGCAATCCACCCAATCTTCTTGTTTGCTCAATGGAATCATCTAAGAAGACTAGAGTATCATCTGTGAATTGAAGGTGTGAAACAATTACATTACCTGCTCCTGCAGCAAAACCTGAGAAATGCCTAATCGCCACCCCTCTCTCCAACATCTTCCCGAGTGATTCTGCTACAATGATAAATAAGAAAGGGGAGATATGATCTCCTTGCCTGAGACCTCTAGAGCTCTTAAAGAAGCCGTGAGGTGTCCCATTTACCAATACCGAAAAGGATGGAGAATACACACATATCATGATCCAGGAGATCCATCTACTACCAAATCCCATTCTCCCTAGCATGTATTCCAAGAATTTCCAATTGACGTGATCATATGCTTTCTCAAGGTCTATCTTGCAAATCACTCATGCTTTTTCATCCTTAATTCTAGAAATCAATACATTCATTTGCTATTAGGACCCCATCTAGAATCTGTCTCCCTTTAACGAACACACTTTGGTTACAACCTATCAACCCTTGAATAACGCACTTCAGTCTTCTAGCGAGAATGCTCGTAATGATTTTGTAACTAGTATTCACCAAGCTGATAGGTCTTAGGTCTTTTATATCTTTTGTCCCCACCACTTTAGGGATAAGAGCAATGAACGTACAATTGGACCCGATATCAAGCACTCCATCTCTGAAGAACTCCTCTATGACTGCGATGAAGTCGCTTTTGATTGTCTCCCAACATGTCTTGTAGAATTCCACTGGAAAACCATCCGGCCCCGGTGTTTTCTCGTTTTTCATGCTTGAGATGGCCTCCCAAATCTCATCTTCCCCACAAGGTCTTTCTAAGCAGTTCCTTTGAAACTCGGTGACTCTTGCAAACTGCAATAAATCGGGTTTTGGTCTGATACGAGTATCATCAGAATACAACTTTGAGTAGAAATCCACAAAACCTCTAACAACCGCCTCATCCCCTTCTATCCATTCCCCGTTCACCTTTATTCTTGTAATGCGATTGTTCCTATTGCAAGCATTAGCTATACTGTGAAAAAACTTTATATTACTATCGCCTTCTTTAAGCCATCTGCATCTAGATTTCTGTTTCCAACTGACCTCTTCCATAAGAACCAACCGTTGATACTTCTCACGAAGGTTGAATCTAGTTGTCTTATCATTCATTGATATTGGATTCAACTCTTCAATTCGATCCAGTTCCTCAATTCTAGCCAAGGTCTCTTTTTTCTGTGTATCCACTCTTCCAAATGATTCCTTGTTCCATTTTTTAAAGCCTTTTTTAGAGCCTTCAACTTCTTTCTAAACACTTTCCCCGCTGTTCCTACAAACACAAAACTTCTCCACCAATCAGTTACCAAATCCTTGAAATTATGATGCTTCAACCACATAACTTCAAAGCGAAATGGAATAGGACCCCTACTAAACGGCCCCGCTTCCAACTAAATGGGGCAATGATCTGAAACTGGATTAGGGATGGCCATCTGAGAGATCTGACAGAATAACAGTGCCCAATCTTCTGAAACAAGGAATCTATCCAATCTATTCAAAATGGGTTCGACATGATGATTAGACCACGTGAAGCTTCTACCTTGAAGGGGGATGTCCACTAAGTTATTCCAATTCACAAACTCCCCAAATCTCCTCATCCTTGAAGTTATCCTCGATCCCCCTTTCCTCTCGCAAGCGAATCTAATGACGTTAAATTCTCCCCCCAAACACCACGGGCGGTTCCAATAAGCTCCCACATCTTCCAATTCCTCCCAGAACTGCTTACGTTCCCACTCTTTAGTAGGGCCATAGACCCCCGAGAACACCCAACTATCTTCTTTTCCTACGCATCTGCACAGGATTGAAACAGAAAAAGCTCCCAATAATGAGTCCACCACTTCGATCAGCTTCTTATCCCATAACACCCAGACTCCCCCTGCTGATCCATTAGTTGTTATATACTTCCAACCCATACAACGAATACCCCAAATATTTCGCATCACTGCATTATTCACTTGGCTCAATTTGGTTTCTTGTAAAGTTACAATGTGGGGTTTATACGACTGTAGCATTGATTTGATAGAGGCCCTTTTAGTCTTATCGTGAATCCCGCGCACGTTCCAAGATAAAATTTTAATCGACATTTGTAACGTTAATTCTTCTCCCGCTTATCAAGCCTAAGGACGTCCCAGTCTTCCCTCTGGCCCCTGATCTTTGTAGTTCCTCAACCTCTTTGACCAACTTGACCCTTAATCTCTTCACTCTGTTTTCATCTGCCATCTCTACTCCTTCCTTGGCCAAAACTCTTGCATTGAAGAATAAATAAATAAAACAAAACAAAACATAACTCAAAAATAACCACCAAATCCATACCTTGACTTTTAATACACGAGAAGTATCGGTTCTGTCGTATATATGATTGCACCCTTACATAAACAAAGTCTAGCATTCAAAATGGGAACTGGATATACCTTGTTAATCAGTGGATTATGGGTTTGAGAGGATGGGCTTTGAGTGTTGACAAATCTAGACTTGAGCCAATATCTTCATCTACTTATCCAACAATACTTCTGCAAGAGCCACAAGAGGTACAATAAAGGGGTATAAATGAAACTTTTTTTTGTTTTTTTTTGGTTTATAACACACCAAACAGTGAGATTAAAAATGGTGTCTGGGTGTGGATGATCATTCTACATTTTCTATTAACCGCACCCTTTTCCTAATTATTCTACTTCTCAAAATAAGCTAATTCAATTTGGGTTTTTATTTCAATGAGAGTGGTCAGGAAAAATATCGAAGGTTGATTGCAGCTGTCAAATTGCGGTCACAACTGCTCCATTCTCTCTTCTTTTTAATGTGTTTCAGAACCACTGTTATGTGTCTATATTCATATCTGGTATGTTACATATAATTCCCTGAATAGGAGTGCTATAAAGAAAGGTTGGTGTGACAATCAATTTTGAATGGTAACGAGAGAGAGAGAGAGATGGGAGAGGGGTTTCGATCTGTAACGAGAGGGAAGAGAGGTTTTGCAAGGATTTCGTTTCTGAACGAAGAAAGAAGTTTCATTTCTTAACGAAGAGAGGTTCCTGTTAGTTAAGGGAGAGGGCCTTTAATAGAATACTTGGATATTTGAGGGGCAGCAGTTAAAAACGTGGTTTTAATGTTAAAACCGTGTTTTACTGCTGAATCGTCGGATGCGTGGAGATCTAGTGGTCAAAAAAACTTGGCACGGATCTGGTTTAACTTTAGGGCCGCTGAACCGCTCCCATATATATATATATATATATGGTCCCGTTCAGCAACAAACATTTTGACAAACTGGCAAAACATTTTTCAAAACATGGGTTAGAGGTTTTGGAATGGGCTGATTTTTGGTGAGGATGATCTCTACGGTGAGGAGATCATCCTCACCAAAAATCAGCCCATTCCAAAACTTCTTGCCCCAGTTTACAAGCTGAAAAATCGTGAACCGTCCATTTTTTGTAAATCATTTTTGATGGGGTTAGAAGTTTTGGAATGGGCTGATTTTTAGTGATGATGATCTCCTCACCATAGAGATCATCCTCAACAAAAATCAGCCTATTCAAAAACCTTTAAGCCATGTTTTGAAAAATGTTTTGCCAAAATGTTTGTTGCGCAACATTTCCCATATATATATATAAATCCGAGGAATTTGTGCTTGAATCTCCCTAGTATCATAACTTAGTAAGATCAAATCTTTAGGTTTGCTGGGTCCACAACGATTATCTCCATCACCTCATAATAAAATAATCGAATTAAAAAAATTCAAAAGATAAATAAATAAATAAATAGAATTTAATCCCAGACATTAAAAATAAACTGACATAATTCCGAAATTTAAAATTAAAATTTAATAATAAAAAATAACTCTAAAGAAAAAAAAAAAAAATTCAATTAAGGTTCTTAGAATTTTTTTACTCTGCAACTATTGCATTAGATCATGTTTTTGGATGTGAAAAAAGTGATGCCATTATAAAATTTCCTTAGTAAGAAAGTGTTTTCTTCTTGTTTTACTCTCAAATTTAAACTCCTATTTTGTAAAAAGAAATGTTGATTATGTAGTCCATGGAGTTGGGATGCTACTGGACTCCCAATCTACTTTCTCTTCAATGGGCACACTCTTTTGGATAGTTGAAGAAAAAAAAAGAATCATGATTAGTAATTTTTAACTATTAGAAGCCAGCATATTTTTGTAGAACCACCAAAATGAGGAAGAAAAGAAGGATTTAAAGTTCGATACAGGCCACATATCCGTACGTCTCCCATGAAGTAATCTAATGAAATTACAATTGTTAAATAATAAAAATAATAAGAGTCATGCTTGAGTGTCCTTAAGATTGTATCTCATATCACACATCTTGACATGAAAGTGTGCGGGAACCATAGATGCTTTTTGACTCGTATCTCAATGAAAAATATCAATGGTTCGGACACACTTTCACATCAAGATGTGCGTTATGATTCTAATAATAATAACTAGAATGATTTTTGTAGAAGATAAAATCGTTGACTCATCTAGACCTTACACGTGTTAAAAAGAGAACATGAAATGGAAGGTGGATGAGGTTTCGAAAGAAAAGTGATACATAGGACGAGCCAATAGCCCTACTCAACTCGTTAGAAGAGCAAGGTAAGGATCGAAGTCTGCCTTGATTAGCAAGGCAAAATGGATCGAAATCTACCCTGACTAGCAAGGTAAACCGAATTTGAATTTCTTTACAATCCTTTCACCTCACCTATCAAAATCCAAAATTCTAGGAAGAATCCCTTGATTCCTAGAATACGATGAGGAAGGTTCTATATACAGAATAAGATCCCCTGTGATCAAGGAATCTTACAAGATCAAATCCCGAATATAAGAGAAACTTTGATCTTGAGGGTGAGATATATAATAGAGGTGGATCGAGGAGAAGGGGATCTTTTGGAATTCTGGAGAGAGAGAGAGAAGCGATAACTTTGAAAAAATTCTAACTTGATTGTTGGAGAATTATTGGCAGGTATCACACTAGTGCTAATAGGAACGAAGATCATCTTTGAAGAGACAACAACAAAGTAGATCAAGCTAAGCTCAAGTTTGCCTCTACAGTTCTGATATTTGAAAAGTTCCTAAAACAATTTGGTCAATATTCGATCTTAATTTTTAAATAAAAATATTATGTTTGACCTTTTCACTATATGGTAGAACATTTGACCCAGTGAACTAACCCTCTCAAGGCATTGAAAACAAGGTGGAAACATAAAGACGTGCAAATAATTTTGGCTTAGGTCAAATGGATTCGGACTTAATTTTAAGGCCTGCCAGATAAATGGGCAGGGCTTTTAAGAAAGAGATGGCCTAGCAGAAATCTAATCTTACTGTCCATTTAACCTATCATGGGACTAAACATGGGCTTAACTTTTAACAGTTATATCCTTAAGCCCAATACGAATCTAAAGGCCTGGCCCATTTAATTAAAAATATTCTTCAATGGACATGATCAATTCTGTTTAACGACGAGCTCAATATATATCAGATTTCAAATTATTTATTTCTCCTTACTATTGAAATTTACGTCTAGACCATCAAGAGAGGTGGAACAAAAAATATAAATCATGATAAATTTGAATTTGTAATGTCCAAGAAATGGGTCAATCCCAAGCCCAGAGAACATGATTTGTTTGTTGTTTTCATCGTCAAAAAAATGGGCCAACATTTTGATTATAAACAATTTGATCCTCCAGAGCAAAGCTTGGTCCTCCACCCCTCTAAAAATTGCCCAGGGATGTACTCTTTCAGGCCTAGATCATGATCTATCTATAAAAATTATAATATACATTTTGATTTGGACTTGCTTCGTTTTGGATCCAATTGGTTCTATTATAGGAATTTTCTTTGAAGATTTGTAATCACGTTTATTTTTATTTAATTACACTTTGCCTGCTTAGCAATAAATAAATAAAAATGGTTTAGTCTGGGCATAAGTATTCAGGGAGGGGATCCTCTGTAGTACTTTTTTTCCCTATAGTGGATTTTAAATGGTAGAGATTTACACGTTGAAAAGAAAAACTAATACCTCAAATGTGTATGGATCATTGTGTAGATCAAAGTCACAAAAAAAAAAAAAAGCAAATTTTAGGCTGATCTAAAGATTTTTTTAATAGACGGATGTTAACCCCAGTATTTTTTATATTTTATATTTTTTGTGAAGAGTTTGGATCATGCACTCTATGGAGTTAGGGCTGCAACTTGGGTGGGTTGGAGAGTCAACCTTGGCTCAATCCAAGTTGTAGAACCCTCAACCCAAGCTCAACTCAACATGATCATCGGGTTAGAGCTCATTAACCCAAGCTCAACTCAAGATTGAGCTTCTAAAATCAGGTTGAATTCGAGTTAACCCAAGTTAAGTTGAGCAAGTCTAATTTCATTTTGATCATCACATAAATTTTATTTTATATCTTAAAAAATAAATACAATAAAAAATAATAATACCTTTAAAATAAATTTGCACAAAACCTCCAAATCCATTAATTTATATATTATAATTTTTTTCCATAATTTTACAAATGTAATTAGGAAGATATCTAATATGTTTTTTAAAAGATAAATAAAAATATTTATATGTAAATATATAGCCTCAAGTTCGGGTTGAATTGGGTTATCCCTCAACCCAAATTCAATTTGGGTTGAGATTTCCTGGTCTAAGCTCAACTCATTTTTCATATAACCCAACCCAAGCTCGCCCATCAATCGGGTTGAGTTATGATTAGCTTACCTCAATTGCAGCCTTACATGGAGTTGAGCAGCTACCCAATTTTCCCACAAATTACTTTTTTGGATCCGTTGCCTATGAATGTTTTAGCCCACCCTTTTGTAATATATAATGAGGATTATACAAAGTGATTGAAGTAGGATTAACGGGGAAAATAGTGAAATGGAATAAATAATATAGTCATGATAATATGACACCCCCTACGCCCTCATCACAGAACTATAGATCAATTGCCTTTGGTTACGTAGAACCATAAATCTTTTTCTTGTGTATCCCAAGGCAAAAACTTTTCTTACTAAGTTATTTATTTATATTTATGTTTATATTTTTTTCATTGAACTCTAAAGTCATGTAGTGTTTGAATCTTAATATGGTGATCCATGTGGGCAAAAAGTAAGATAAATTTTCTAATCACATCATGCTATGGTATCTAAAAATATGGTTTGACATAACATGATTGGAAAGGATAAAATTATGTGAACTTTAAAAAAAAAATCAAAAGAAAATTATTTTTCACTATTAAACTTAATTTATGATTGTATGAATTTATTTTTAATAATAATATATATTTTTTATCTGTGGAAATGAAACTTATTATTTTCTACAAAGATTAGAATTTTATTAAATAAACTATGAGTTGGATCAAGTATACTTATTTATAAATGAATTGGATTTGAATTTTAGTTTTTAACATGACTATTAAATTGATCGGGTTTTGATTTGGTAAATTTTTATAATACCCTAACATCAACCCGACCCGACCGATTCCTTAAGGCATGGGATCACATTATTGAAAGTATATAAGAGGTGTGTATTTTGGGGATATATTTTAGATTTTACGAACTTGTATTTATCCATGTGAAAGCCATACCCATATAGTCCAGTCCATCCACGCATGAAATAGAATGTCGTATACAAGAAAATTCTTAAACCTGCTTAGTGTGCAGCGTACAGGGACTTTCAATGTCCACGTCATTGAAATGTCATAATAAACATGATGACTGAATAGGTTAAGCCGTTAAGGTACTTTCTCTGGATTATCCAGATATAGGATCTCCGTGTGGGACCCATCTTTGGGTAGGAGAGTAGGTACACGATTAAGGGCCACCAAAGTCAAAGAAGCATTCTTCTTGATTATTGTCAACGATATGCCTTGATTAATTTTGACTGCTATTTATGCTTTTACGGGTTCCCATCCAAAATTAAATACGTGACGCTGTTTTCAGCGTCGAACATTTGGTCTTGCCACTAAAAGCTGTACGTTCCGAAAGACCCACTGAAGGGAAATCGTCCACTTGATGGTTTCTAGCCATCGGATTTGAATACCAAAATAATTCTCAAATGTAAATTATTTCTAGAATCTCTACTCAACAAAAAAAAGGAAAAAAAAAAAAAAAAAAAAAAGTTTGAATCTAACACACAGTAATCATTAATCAGTTAGGTAGGAGGAATGTAAAATTGCACATCTATAAGTTTCGAGTAGTGATTTTCTAACGCCCCTTACGGCCTTTGACATGGCATGGGTTAGAATTATAGATCTTTTTCCCTTGAAATATATAACTGTGCATCTTTATAAATATGTGCAACAGTATTTCTTGGAGAAAATTAATTTTGGCTCTAATACATGTCATGTCTGGGAGCGTGTGTCAAAGGGGGTGTCAGATAATCATATTCATAACTTAAAGGATTATAGAGCAAAATTCCAAATGTTGGGATTGTATTATTGTTAATGGGAGCGTCCAATCAAATCTTGATTCTAGAATTGATGAAATTGGTGGTTGTATATTGTCCAAGGAGACACATTTCAGGTCCACTAGATAAATATTGATGTTTACTTATTCATGATCAACATTTAGATAATAAAAAAAAATTGATTTAGACATAGCCAGAATACCATATGATATAAGCCGAGAAATGAAAGTCGTATAAATAATGAAAGAAATATAGATAATCTTGATTAAAAACACTTTGCCACTCCACAATATTGACACTAATTAACTATCAAAGTGTAATTGCAGAGTTCTCAAAAAAGAAAACAAGTGTTACGTGCCATTAGAAGGAAGAATTTAAGAAAGTAGAGGATGAATTGTATTTGAAACCCACAATCGTGTTTTTTTTGGTATCTAACATATTATGGTCGCAATCACAGCCCCACACACAAAAATACATGCAAGGAAGAAATATCTATATTTTTAACTCTCATATTTTTAAGTTGTATAGCTTTTAAAGGAATGCCAAGAGAGGCAGACTTACATTATTGACTCCAATCATAAGAAAAGATGGGTGACCATTTCTAGTATTTTGTATTCTTCAACCACAACACGAAGTTGATAAGAAAGAAAGAGCTTTTGCTGGAAGACCTTTTTCCAATCCCAAACCACGTTTTAGGCATTGAGGAAAGAAAAATATTTTTCCTAGAGATTGGTAGAGATTTCTTTTGGATATTGACTTTGTCTAAAGAATATAATTTCTTCTCTACGACACTATGATATGTTTAATACTTGAAATTCTTTGGGACTACTATTTATCTTTGTTTGAACATGATTTATGTACAAATAATAAGGTTGAAGACTTGTTCAGCCCCGACCCATAAAAAAATTGGCCCATTTTTTATTTATTTGTTTTTTGAAATCTATTTTTAATGAGACCAGTAAATCGGCAATGGTAGGAATTGAACCTAGGAATACTCTGCCTTGATGTTTAGTAAATACAATGTCTTAGACGTATATAGGAATAATAATCAAACATTTAATCAACATTATCTTAAAAAATATGGAGTCACTCTCACTATTTATTTTCCATAGGTTGATAATTTGATGGAGACTTCAAAAATTTCAATTATTGCTTCTAAAACACTTGGAAATGACATTTATCCTTAAAGGAGTAAATTAATTATGTAGGTCCATACTAGTGCATGTTCTCTCTGCCTATATTTGTTTGCTTTCCTTGTCATCAAGCTATAATTAATAAGCTTAAAACAAAGAACAAACCCTAAAATAAAATAAACATTAAAAGAATTGTGCGTATCTTCATGAAATGCATCTATGGTTCCGTACACACATCCACGTCAACAATGTGTGAAACAATGCCAATCCAGCATTTTTCAAATTAAAAAGAGGGTAGGGTAAGTTCATGCAATCGAAACCAAACCATATGAGGGACAATTTCAAGTCAATGTAGAAAGAATCGTGATAAATTGACGATGTTCTTTCTACGCTCTCTAATCTGGTAATTTACAGAATTGTAAATTTTTGTCCTTGCGTATCCTGAGGCAAATGATCTACAGTTCTAAGAAGTAAGCGTACAAAGAACGTCAAATTATTACGACTCATGTTGAAAATAAAGAAAAAAGATCATATGAGAAAAATATAAATATCATTGTGACGGTCCTCAAGGATTGTTGTTGGGAATTAATTAATTATAAATATATAGACAACCCTTTCTCGCCTTAAAGATGACACCCCATTTTTTCTTGCTATTTGTTAATAGACTAATGATTTTTTAACTCGAAAAGTTTCACTCAATTTGTACTCGATTGATGTGACAAGTGCATAAAACCGTAGATTTTTATCCTTTTATATCCCAAAGAAAAAGATCTATGATTCTGTGCACTTACCACGTCGATTGAGTGAAAAATTTTGAGTCAGAGTATCACGACTCTTATTGATAACAACAACTAGATTGAGATTCAATTTTATTAAAATGAAGGTTACAAAGCAGATAATCATTACAATTTTATATGCCTTGACAATTTGACCTTTTTATTTGGTGACAGTCTTCCGTGGTAACATATAGTTTCCACGCTTCGGTAAGTAGAAGATATTTCGAGAATTATGATGCTTAAAAGATTGACTTAACTGATTTTACACCAAAAGTAATGAAGATTTTCCTCCACCTCTCTAGTCATTTTGATGATACACACACATCATGACACAAGTATGGGGCCGGCAAGATTATTAGTTAGGAGCCTAACTTAGAAATGTTTTTATTTTTTCATATTATTTTATTTTTAGTCAAATATTACAAAATAAAAATAGCTAACTTTGAAGGGACATATTATTCTACAAAGATTTTCTGAAAATTTTCAGAATGATTAAAAGGATTTACACGGTATGACAATGGGACTTAAAATCTAATCACTGTATTGTTTGAAAGTTACAATCCAATAAATATCTAGTAAAACCTAGAAAACAAAAAACTGTTCTCCTTTTCTCCCAAAAAGAAAACCCTTCACGACTTTGTTCTAAAGAATGCATATATTTTGGATTAAAAAAAAAAAATTGACTTGAGGGTACTGTCCCCGAAACCCACATGGACCCCATTGAGAAGTCTTTTGGGCTGAGACCATCAATTTTCAAACTCTATTTTGCTTCGTTATTTGGTTCCCACCAAGTATGGATAGATGAAATTGAGTGTAAACAAAAGAGTTGGTGGAGGAAACATCATTCCAAAGGAGGAAGGTAATATTTTATTTGCTTTATAAATTATATATATTTTGGGACATCTACAGCACGTGGGAAATTTTTTGATTCTTTGGGAGCAGTGGAAGTTCATTCTTTATAAACTAATTGTTGAGTCTCTCTCAAGGAGCTATATTTACATGAGAGTGAAAAATTAGAATTTAAAGATGAATAATGATTTTCTGATGCCTCCATCATAGAACTGTAAATCATTTACCTCGGGATATGCAGAATCATAAATCTTTTTCTTGTGTATCCCAAGGCAAATGATCTACGATTCTGTGATGAGGGTGTAAGGGGACGTATGTCAGTGGGGGGTGTCAGATTAGCACGACTCTTTAAAGATTCATGTTGAATTTGAATTGATCCAATGGGAGGTGGCCCATGTATGCCATGGAGGAAACCAATTTACCGATGCTTTAGAAAGAGCAGCAGCTTGAAACCCATGTGATCATTCATTTTATATTTTGTATGACTTACCACATGGTGCCTAAAGATATTCTATGGCAATATGATGGGCACAATTGAATCGTGGGGGGGATACAATTGAATCTTTATAAATTTATTCTTTTTTGTAGTTCTTTGTTTGCATAGTAAATACAAATTAAGTAACCTATTACCTACTCTATTCTATGATTTTGATATCTTGTTTTTTTCATTTTCGAACACATTTATGTGACAACATTCGTAAACTTATGAAAAATTGATTTGTGAGTCTAGAAAAAAGGATTGCTCTTTGTTCTATAATAACTTTATATATAACTAGTTTGATGGATTTGGACATACCATTGTTACATATGAAATTCTAGTGAATAGGGATTAGGAGAAATCGGATTGAAAGGTTAGACCTACGGTTTGCGTGGCCCAATGGCCGCAGCCAAGATGACTAGATCCCAACAATAAAAGGATAGCTAATAAAAAATGAAAAATCTAAATTAAATTTAAAAAAATCTAAAGGGAATCATCTTTAAAGATATTAATTAGAAGATAATCTTGATGTTTAAAGAAAGAGTGGATCATATGCACCCAAAGTGGAGGATTGAAATCCTCCTCCCACACCCCAATATATGTCATGTAAGTCATAATCCAAGGGAATTTAAAAGTAAAAGATAATTTAGACAATAATTCTATGGATTATGACTTATGTGACGTGTATTGGGGTGTGGGAGGAAAATTCAATCTTCCACCTTAGGTGCATAGGATCTGATCTTAGAAATAAACCTATTGGTAGAGGAATTCTAAACTCCCTTTTCTCATCTATATTATATGAAAGGGATGAATTCTCCTTATTTATATATATATAATGTAATTAGCATCGTTATTATTCATAAATAGTATTTAATTCAAATGTCACATAATTTTAATGAATGACAAGTGCAAAAAACTTAGTCTCAATGGACCATAGCTCCCACAATTTGCAACAAATTATCAAAGTATCTATCTTAATATATCATTGAAAAATATAACTTTAAGCCAACATCAAGATTGACAAGAATCTCATGGCAAATCTTAAAATATATCAATCATGTTGAGGGGTTAAATTTCATTTAAAATTTCTGTTCTTAGTAAAATAAAATTGTTATATTTATTCCTTTTAAGATTTTAGAGAGTTAAATTCAATTAAAAAAATCTTATGTTTAATTGAACTTTCTGATATTATACCCATTTTTGAAAGTTTTACTATTGTATTTCTTACCTTTAATTCAATATCTTGAAAATCAAGCTGAAGACTGGTTCAAAATTTTCGCTATTGAGTGGACCATGGTAGGATCAATTTACATTTAGCCCATTTTTTTTCTTTCAAAATTATCATCTATTCTTTTTTTTTTAAGAAATATAAAATTCACAAAATCCAAACCTTTTATAAGATTCATTCAAACCAGGTAGAGCAACCATTTTGGTCCAATTTTTAAAACACTGATTCACAATTTTGTTTTAAAAATCAAAACTGTGTTATTTTCCTCTCTTTTTTCTCAAATCTCAACTATATCCAATCATCTTTATTCCCCCATGGGATCGAAGCCAATGTAGTTAATGATCATTTAAATAATAACATACTAAACAAAATGGGATTAATAGCCCGAAAAAATAAAAACACAAAGTCAAAAATCAACAAAATGGAATGTGTCTCCGCACGAAAAAACTCGAAAAGGAAAGAAAAAAAATAGTAATCGACGCGTTAATTCTCATATGGTGTTTTTGGGTAAAAGAAACAAGTGGTTTCCACGCATGCCCAACAACCATCTTAGTTGTTGGACGCTTTGGACTGTGGCCGTCGTAGTTTGACACTTGTACTATATATTCAATTAAAGGGTAATTAAGACATACCTCCAAACGGTTTGATCAATATTAAAGATAACCCCTTGTATTTTTAAATTGATCACATGCTCTCCTTGACCAAGATCTTGCCAGAGAGACTAATAGAAAATGACCTAACATGCCATTGGTTTCAACTGAACTTTTTCATCAACAAAATCTGTCATTTTTAACTTATTAATTATCTCATCTTCCAGAAAAAATCTGTAAAAACTTCATATTCAACTTGATCTTCAATGTATTTGTAGAAATCCATTGATTTTTCTACAAAAGTACCCAACCTTCTTCGAAATCCTATATTTTACTTGAGATTTGAAGGACATAAAATCTTAAGGTTGAGTAAAAAGGTTAAATTCATAAAGTTGTTGGTCAATTATTTCTTACTTGATCAATCTCTTCTTCAATATTTGTTTTTTTGGAATTTGATAGAGAGTGGACCCCCAATTGACAAAAAAAAAAAAAAAAACAATCTTATGTAAGACTTACAATCTCTTCTTCAATAGTCTTCAGTAGAAATCATTGTTTTTCTTCAAAATATCAAATATTATTCTTGTATCTTAAGATTGAGCAAGATATGATATTAAGCTTGAAGGAGAGGGTAAAAACCTTAGAAAAAAAATCAAGATTGAAGATATGAAGTCGGTTTAATTTAGAGAGAAAATCAGCTATGAGATGATGTTGAGGGTATTTAGGCCATCTACATTAGTCTATCATTGAAGACCTAGTTAAAAGGGCATGTCTTTTATTTGAAAACATAGAGAGGTATCTCGAATATTGACTATAATGTGGGGGTAATATCTAAATGAAGCTTATTTTCAAATGTGTCAGGTTTGACCATCCATCCTTTGAAGAAGAAGAAGCAAAGAAGTAGAGAAGAAGGTTTTTGCGTTTATATACCGCAGTTCGCAGCTCTTCGTTTCCAACCAAAGAGAAAAGCGATCGAATTTCCTTCGATTCTCTAAATTCTAATAGTTCTCTACTTTTTTCAAAAAAAAATTTGAAAAAAAAAAAGAAGGAAAAACCTTGTCAGTTTGAGTTTCTGAATCGATTCTCTCTCTGTGTAATTTGTTTGAGGTTTTGTTTAGTCCAATGTTTAAGATCTCCAGCTTCACCTGAATGACCTTTCGAGTTTGAAAAAAAAAAATTAATTTTCAAAAATACAGATCCAATAAGAAACAAAATTTGAAATTGTGAGTCGTTCTTCCAGATTTTCAGTACTCCTATGCAGAAAATGGGAACCGATGATGGGAGAGGAGCGATTCCTGATAATAATCATTCAGATACAGAGAGCGTTGGAAGCGAGAAGATCGCTTACAGTGGTCCTCTGAGTGGACCTCTCAACAAGAGAGGAGGGAGAAAGAGTGCGAGATTCAACATTCCTGAGACAACGAAGACGATCGGTGGAATTGGAAGCGGAAGTAGTAACAGCATCAAATCTAACGATGAAGCCTATGTGGAGATTACTCTTGATGTTCGTGACGACTCTGTCGCTGTTCACAGCGTTAAAACGGCAGGAGGTGCAGCTTACGAAGATCCAGAGGTGACGTTGTTAGCGAAGACTCTGGAAAAGAGATCCTCGTTTGGTTCATCTGTGATGCGAAGCGCTTCGTCTAGAATCAAGCAAGTCTCACAGGAACTGAAACGACTCGCTTCTCTCACGAAAAGGCCCCCTGCGAGTCGACTCGACCGGACGAAATCGGCCGCCGCTCATGCCTTGAAGAGCCTCAAGTTCATCAGCAAGACTGATGGCGGTGCTGGATGGTCAGCTGTTGAGAGACGCTTCAACGAATTAACGGCGTCAACTAACGGAGTTCTGCACCGTTCTGCCTTCGGCGAATGCATAGGTAAGAAATGGTCTATCACGCCGACGGGTTGACTCAGTGTCGTGACTACGGAGTCAACCAGGATTTATATTATACGCTCTTTCTGAAACGAGGCCATGTTATCCCTAAAATTACGGTTTTCCGAATATCGTTTTTAATGATTTAACCACAAATCACAATGTGTTTTTTTTTTTTTTTTCACGATCTTTAAAATTAATTTTTATTTTCTTTGTGAAAATTACAGGAATGAACAAAGAATCGAAGGAATTTGCGAATGAGCTTTTCAACGCGCTTGCTCGAAGAAGAAATATCACAGGAGATTCGATTAGTAAAACTGAGTTGAAAGAGTTCTGGGAGCAGATCTCCGATCAAAGCTTCGACTCCAGGCTTCAGACTTTCTTTGACATGTAATTAAAAATGTCCTAAATTAACTTAATGGTTTAATTTTCTTTTAACATTCCTAAAAATATTGAGATTAACAAAGGAAACTAATAAGAGATTAAAATCCAGGGTGGACAAAGACGCGGATGGAAGAATCACAGGAGAAGAAGTCAGAGAGGTAAGCCACCTAAAATTCAAGTCATACCAGACAAACTAGAGTTTTTCTTTCTTTCTAAATTAGGTATATTTATATTTGATTTGATTTGATTTAAAAAAAAATTAAAAAAGGAAAATTCTGATGCAGATTATCAGTTTAAGTGCTTCTGCAAACAAGTTATCAAATATTCAAAAGCAGGCCGAAGAATATTCTGCATTAATCATGGAAGAACTTGATCCAGAAAATCATGGTTACATCATGGTAAGTTAGTTACATTTGAATTTAACATGGAACAATAATTCCCATCCCATCTCTTAAAATTCAAAGGTTAATTTATATGCTCGTGTTTGATTTAATGGAGAACAGCTCCACAACCTGGAGACGCTACTGTTACAAGCTCCGAACCAATCCATTAGAGGAGCAGATAGCCGAAACCTGAGTCAAATGCTGAGCCAAAAGTTGAAACCAACTGTAGAGAGTAACCCATTGAGGAGATGGTACCAGAATACAAAGTACTTCTTGTTAGATAACTGGCAGAGGGCTTGGGTGATGGCGCTTTGGCTTGGAATCGTATTGGGTTTGTTTTCTTACAAGTTCATTCAGTATCGGAACAAGGCCGCTTACGACGTAATGGGCTATTGTGTATGCACAGCCAAGGGTGCGGCCGAAACACTCAAATTCAACATGGCATTGATCTTACTACCAGTATGTCGCAACACCATCACTTGGCTTAGGAACAAGACCAAATTAGGTGTTGTCGTCCCTTTCGACGATAATCTCAATTTCCACAAGGTAAGAAGAAGATCGACTTCTTCTATTCTTTTTCTTCAATTACTTCTTCTTCCTTCTTTAATTTCAATTAGACCTTAAAAAAGTTGACTAATTAATTTGTTTATTTCAATTTATGTTGTTTAGGTGATTGCCGCTGGAATTGGAGTTGGAGTTGCATTACATGCAGGTTCCCATCTTGCTTGCGATTTCCCTCGTCTCCTTAGTGCGACCGAAGATGAATATGAGCCAATGAAACCTTACTTTGGAGATGATCAACCTGAAAGTTACTGGTGGTTTGTAAAAGGAGTTGAAGGTATAACCGGGATCATAATGGTGGTATTGATGCTAATAGCATTCACACTAGCCACGCCATGGTTCAGGCGCAACAAGATCAAGCTACCCAAGCCCTTTAGTAGACTCACAGGCTTCAACATGTTCTGGTATTCGCACCATCTCTTTGTGATCGTATATAGTCTCCTCATTGTCCATGGAATCAAACTCTATCTCACTAAAAAATGGTACAATAAAACGGTTAGTATCTTTTCTTTCATTTTTTTTAAAAGAAAAAAGAAAATGGAAAGCTTATACCCATCATTGTTTTGGCAGACATGGATGTATTTGGCAGTACCTGTAGCTCTATATGCTTGCGAAAGGTTGATTAGAGCATTCAGATCTAGTATCAAACCTGTTAAGATACTTAAGGTAAGCAAAAGAATAACACCACTATGCCTCAATATTCTTAACTTTGGGAATTATAGGATTAGCTTGTAAATATACTTTTTTCTTTTT
The DNA here is from genome assembly GCF_017979445.1 of Akebia trifoliata. Classification (NCBI taxonomy): domain Eukaryota; kingdom Viridiplantae; phylum Streptophyta; class Magnoliopsida; order Ranunculales; family Lardizabalaceae; genus Akebia; species Akebia trifoliata. Next base: position 206,693 of record NC_141379.1, read on the forward strand.
TTTGTAATAATAATAAAAAGAATTTGATCAAAACTAAATTCTCATTCTCTATTTATCTATAATAATGTTGAAGGTTGCTGTTTATCCGGGAAATGTGTTGGCACTGCACATGTCCAAGCCGCAGGGCTTCAAATACAAGAGTGGGCAATACATGTTCGTCAATTGCTCTGCAGTTTCTCCCTTTGAATGGTATGTAATTCGATGAACTATTAAATTATTATTATTCTATTATTGGTTGAGTCATTCTAATAATATAATATAATATAAACAGGCATCCATTCTCTATCACTTCCGCTCCTGGAGATGACTACTTGAGTGTTCACATTCGAACTCTAGGCGATTGGACACGACAGCTAAAAACCGTTTTCTCCGAGGTGTGTATTTTCTATCTCTTTCTTACTTATTTCTCACCTTGTATAAGATAATCGTAAAGGCCTAATGAACCCTTATTTCTTTCCTTTACATAATATGAAAAGTTAATTAACTACGAGGTCAGGATTCCTTTGTAACCTTTTTCTGATTTATATGTAGGTGTGTCAGCCTCCCACCGGCGGAAAAAGCGGACTGCTAAGGGCTGATTACATGCAAGGAGGGAATAATAATAATGTCCCAAAGTAAGTCGACATATTTTATTTTTATTAAAAAAATAAAAAAATTCTAAGATTATATGACATGAATATCCTTTTTAAAATTGAGAGCAAAAATACGCCATGTGTGTTAATTATGAGGTCTTATAACCAACCTCATACATACGATTATCTTTTAAGATCAGTGAATGTGACACGAATACCCTTTTTAAGATAATGAGATAAAATAATAAAATATAACACACACACAAATAGGGGTAGTTTGGTCAGTTGAATTTATATCTGGTCAAAGTCAATGTCAAGGGAGAAAAATCAACAATGTACATCATGGGGAGGCTTACCAAATTTGTGTAATCAACAAGGGACGTACTTCAACCATTTATTTACCTATTTATTTGTAGGAAGGTCAACGGTTTAAAACCCTTCCAGTTCCATTATTTAGTCCATGTCATAGTGGCTATTCACAGAATTTGCGGGTTATTTAGCCATTTAATTATTGGGTTTTGTTAACGTGATGCGTTGAATACAACTCAGAACTAAGCATTTGAGGGTATTTTTTCAGTGGGAATATAAATTTTGGAGGTGTATTTAATGCATCTTAAACGTTAATCAAACCTCTTAATTATTCCATCAAGTGATTAGACGTTAATTTATACAAAAAAAGGATCATTTTAAAAATCCAACACCCACATGAAATAAGAGTCATGATGAATGCATATAATATATCATATGGGATTGATATGGCAAGGGCAAAAAATCATAAATCTTTTTCTTCCGAATATGCAAGGAAAAGATTTGTGATTTTGTGCCCTTGCCACATCAGTCATATTTGATTTACCGTGTACATTCATCATTATTCATGAAATAAGTCTTTCATTTTTGTATTTTGTGAAAGGGCACGTTAAAGTGCAATAAATATACTTTGAAATTTGGAATATGAGGGTATTTTTGTAAAAAGTAAATTTTTTAAGGGTGATTTCCATGTAAAATTCAATTTTCAAAAGTGTATTTATTGCACTTTTGGACCCTTCATTTTTATTAGATTAGTGTAGTATTCTAATTGATAAATCTGATGATACAAAACTACATTTTGACTTGGTTGATGTGCTTGACAAAAGCTTAGGAATTTTCCTCATCTTGTTGAGTACATGAATGTCACCTATAATATAATAATCTGTTGAGATATCCTGACGTAAGAGATTGTTTTCTTCGTTGAATTGGTGTGCAGTTTCCCAAAGGTGTTAATTGACGGTCCTTACGGAGCACCAGCACAAGATTACAAGAAATATGATGTTGTATTGTTGGTGGGACTAGGAATAGGGGCCACCCCTATGATCAGTATTGTAAAGGACATTGTGAATAACATGAAGGCCAAAGAAGAAGAAGAGGCAGCATTAGAGAGCGGCCAATTTTCCAACAATAACTCTACTACTCCTAAGAAGAGAGGAGGATTCAAGACTACGAGAGCTTATTTCTATTGGGTTACGAGGGAACAAGGTTCGTTCGATTGGTTCAAAGGAATCATGAACGAAGTTGCCGAAATGGACCAAAAGGGTGTCATAGAGTTCCACAATTACTGCACGAGCGTTTACGAGGAAGGTGACGCCAGATCAGCTCTCATTGCCATGCTTCAGTCAATTAATCACGCCAAGAATGGTGTTGACGTGGTGTCTGGGACACGTGTCAAATCCCATTTTGCCAAGCCAAATTGGCGCAACGTCTACAAGCGGATTGCACTCAATCACAGAGATGCTCGAATCGGTAAGTTCTACCAACTGCTCACTTAACCACTAAAGTCTAAAGTGTTATCGTGATAATCTGACTTCCACCCACGTCGACACCGCCTTACGTGACAGATTTGGGAATCAAAACTCTCATCGATCTACAGCTATCGAATCTGTCATTGTCGATGAGTATGGCACGTGATTAGTCAGATTATCACGATTCAATAATTAAAAAAAAAAAAATATCCATTGGCCTTTAGTACATGACTCTCGATCATAAAAGACAAGGTGGCTTTCTTATTATTAATTCTGTTATTATTCAATATGCATATTTTGAGGTTATCTTATTTTAATTTAATATTTAACTTAACTAAGGTGTTTTAGAAATATATATATCTTGACGTTATCTTATTTTAATTTAATATGTACTTAAATATTAAGTAAGGTGTTTTTAGAAATATGGGTGATGCTGACTTTTTTGAATATATTTGAAAAAAAAACAGGGGTTTTCTATTGTGGGGCACCTGCACTAACTAAGGAGCTGCGACAGCTAGCACTGGACTTCTCTCACAGAACTCCCACCAAATTCGACTTCCATAAAGAGAACTTTTGAATAATTTTGGAGAACAGGCGTAAAAAGTAGAGAATCATCATCAAGTCCTTACATATATCATCATCATGAATGTACAGTGGGGCCCAGTGGCACCTCCTATTTCTTTTCCTTTCTTTTTTTTCTTTATTTATTAATTTGGCTTGACGCAAGCAAAGACGTTTATGGAGAAGAAAACGAGTGAGGCAGGCAGCAGGGGATAGTGGAGATTGAACCGACCGCCACTACCACACGCACTGCCTAGTGGGGTTGTTAGGTAAAAGACGCGTGATTTGCGTCAATGATGTCGGTTGTCATCAACCGTAGGATTACATGAATCTGAAGGGGATTGGTGGGTAGTTGGACACCCATTATCGCTCAACTATGACCGTAGGATTTCTTTTTTTTTTTTTTTTTCAATTTTCTTCTTTCTTTAGTTTTTTATATTATTATTATTATTAGATACAGCTGTAAATCGCCAAAGGGCTGTTCACATCCATTTTGTGTGCAAAAAATAATGTACTAGGGTACACGTATTCTTACAAGTTACAACGCCTGTAACAAGTAAATTAAAATTGTACTACGCTTTCATACTAACCATTATATTAATCTATCTTTGTTTTAATATAATTTTATCTTCAACAGTCAAATGTGTTTACTAGGGGTTTAATATCTTGAAAGGGGCTAAAAAAAAGACCTCCAATTTGAAAAAGGTAAGTTAAATTGATAAGCCATAACTTTTAAAGGCAGGTCAAAGTGGGAAATAAATAACTAATCTTCTTTTTTTTTTTTTTTTTTTAAATAAATTTTAATATGGAGTGCTTGAAATAATTTTTTTAAAATTTTTAAGTACCCCTAAAAACATAAGGGCCCAATTTCTTAGAGTGTCAATAAAATTTTCCTCATCATTTCGAGTAACCTGAGATTTTATCCACAACCTTCACAATGCCATATAGTCAAGAAGTGCGTAATATTCGGAGGTAAAATATGTGACGCAAAAAGATCTTAAATATAACCTCAATTTCATTAAGATATCTCCTAGTTTTTCTCAAAATAACTATTTTCTCCAATTCATGTCTCCACAATATTTTCTACAACTTGGTGTAGACATTGACTATTTGATCTTTCACTTTACAAATTTTGGACACGATTTCTATGTATCTTTGTTTCAGATGCAACGAAATTACGTCAACCAAGCAGCTTTTCAAAATGAACTTCTCCCCGTTTTAATCTACTCTTTTCTTAAAGCCAAATCTCGGGTGAAAAAGATCCCTCATATTAAATGTAAAGATAATTTAAGTCGTTTATAACTAATTCAAATACTAATGATTAAGAAACTTTTTCAATAATGCGCACACGTGGTCAAGAAAATATGCTTTAAATTACTTGTTTTTCTAAGTAAAAAGAAAAAGAATAACTATTTTGATCATGAAGGATGGCCCTAGGACTTCAATCATTCCAATTGAAGAAATAGGATGCATTTTAGTCTTTAGCTTAGAATCCTAAACTTCGAAAGAGTGACATAGGTACATTATTATGCACCTACTTGCAAAGCAATGCATTTCTCTTTCCCCTAAATCTTTTTGAATCACCGTCTAGTTTATATGGTCCCCAATTGATCACATGTGGGGGGGGTCCAAAGCAGGTTCTAGGTCGAATGCTGCCTTCACCCACTAATTACTTATCGTTAGTTTACTTTTTTTTTTTTTATATTTTTTTATAATTTAAAAAGCAACAAATTTATAGAAGGGATTTTTTTTTTTTTTAGGGTGGACAAAGAAATAAATTATGATAAAATGTAGTAGTGATTTTCACTCAATCACAAATACTTTGAGATCAATCTTTGGCTGAGCAGACTAGATTCTTCTCCTCCTTACTTGATGCATTCTTTCCTAAGACATCAGAGTCTTACCTTCCAAAGAGCCTCCAATATCTAAGTTAGAAAATCAATCAGCTAAGGAATAATCTACCGTGATTCAAAAGTCTCTTTCACTTATCATCCTTTCTCTATTTATTAGGATTTTCCTCCTCCATCTCTATTTGGCAGTTATCTTGTACCACATTCTTTCCTAGATATCAAAATGAAGATTCTCTTCATGATCTCAGGAATCTTTTCTTATTCATTTTTTATTTTCTACAAGAGCTTGCATTTGCACACTGACTCTATTAAGAAGCTTACAATCTTAGGTGAGACTTATTCCGCTCTAGACCTCCGCATAGGATAAGGTCTTGAGTAGAGACATGTTATAATGTGTATTGCTCTTGGCAAGAGACGATACTTTATTTTATTAAGATGCTATGCATTTTGAAAATATTGGTTAGAAATTCTGTAATGTGCTGATTTTTTGTAAGAATCATCTTTATGGCAAAAATATCATACTTACCAAAAATCAAACAATTCTGAAACTTCTAACCCCATCAAAAGTGGTTTACAAAGAAAAAAATAGATAGTCTATGATTTTTTGTGAGAATTATCTTTTTATCAAAGAGTTGATCCTCACAAAAAATCCTTCCATTTCAAAACTTGTAACCCATATAGGACAAAATAACATTGATTATATCGTTAGCCATATAGTTGACTGGTGAACTTGACCTTAAACATCTAAGATTCAATGACTTACTCAATTTTGACATAATAAAAAAAAATACAAGATCTTGATGGTCTAACATGAAATTCAATGTTGGTGATGGGGTTAATCTACTTTAAAATGCCATTATGTTTCAATATGATGAGTTACTCTTATTGATTAATATGATGTTATACATCAATATAAGAATAATGCTGAAGAAGTCACCTCAAATTGGAATTTTATATTGCACATCCTTACATGAAAGTATATGGAATTATAGATATTTTTTCATCGAAGATACAAGTGAAAAAGAAGCTATGATTTCTAACTACTTTCACGTCAAGAAGTGTCATATGAGGTTTTGACTCAAGGTCATTCTAGCACGACTCTAAATGTAACTTTCCTCACTTGTGAAGTCTAAGTACTGGTCGAAGTGTTATATACTTTGGAGGTCGAGATTAAACATTTCTACAAAAGGAAATTATTTAATATGATATATAAAGTAAATAAAATTTTTATTTATATATATTTTTTGGGAATGCTTTGGTGTTGTCTCTTTCAGGCAGATCTTTTAACATCAAGAACTGTCAATCAGCTGTGACACCGAACACCCATCCAATCAAATATTTCTATAGTGTGATGAACACAAAAGTCTGTTGTGGTTGAAAATTAGGCTGAGAGCTGTTGACAAGCTCTAATGCAAATGAAACTAATTTAGTGCTTGTGCCTCCTCTATGACTCTCTCTAACACGGAATCTATTCCAATTTCAAAAACACCTCACAAATGGGTTTTATTTTATCCCTCTCTTTTTTTTAATTTTTTTTGTTTGCTTTTGTGTGTGCGCGCTTGGGTTGGGGGTGTTTACAATTATTCAAAAATGAAGGTTAGGTGGACATGGTAGTAGTTGTGTATAAGAAAAAAGAATAGTCGAACACGTTTTCACACCAGACCTTGGTGAAGATGCTGGAGACAAAGTATTTGTTCGTAAGGCTGTCAATGGATCGGATCCAAAACTATCACGTAAATTAACCATGTTGACGTGGTGATCTGTAGCTCCAACCACACACCAGAGAAAACGTGTTCTCAACATCCTCGATAATGAGGATACATGGCCTATCAACTTCTTGAAACTTTGACTTTCTCTGTAACCCTATTATTTCACGTACATCTTAGAGTTGGATAGCTACTTAACTTCCTATTCTTTAGGTACAACTTTCCTAGCCACCTACCCGGGAATATATGGCCCACCACTGACAAGAAAGGTGCAAACATCATCCTTATTGGGCTTCAAGACTAGTGCGAGTGGATTACATAAACTAATAAACCCAATAATCAAGGCCAATAAAGCTCATTTTTTTTTGGTGAGGTGGTTGATTGTGGGGTGGGTCAAACAATTATGGGTTAGTGGGCCCATACATAAGAGTAAATCATTCAAGGACGCAACTCGATTATTACTAATGATATTTCCAAGCTAAAAGAGAGATAATAAAATATTTGAGCAATGGCAAATTTTTAAATACTAAATAATAATAATAAAAGAAAATAATATACAATCACTATGACGGCATTTTTAAAATAACACGATTTTGTCGTTCTGATAAATTATGTGCATGTTGCAGTTGAAGATTATCATTCATGACATAGTGTTTATTATTTTATTTTATTTTTGCCAATTTTGTCAAACTAAAAGATGTGCATGAATTGTTCTATTGAGTTGTTTGTGCAGATGATGCCAAAGGAAGTTATTGGTAAAGAATAATGATTTTCTAATGCCCTCTCTGACATATTACCAATTATAGAACCATGGATCATTGGCATCGGGATATGCAAAATCATAAATATTTTTCTTGTATAACCCGAGACAAATGATCTACAGTTTTGTGATGGGGGTGTATGTTAGAGGAGACGTCAGATTATCACAACTCGTTAGTAATATTCTTATTATTTTCCTCCCGTGGTCTTTTGACCGAAGGCTAAAAAAAATTGCATTTGTAGTACAATGGTACTAGCAGTTAAGACCGATCGAGATTCTCCATCAAACGAACAACTGATAAATCTCAATAAATCGAACAACTAACAAACAACTGATATGAGAGAATGCGCAACGAGGAGGCGTTAGATTATCACAACTCATTGGTAATATTCTTATTATTTTCCTCTTGTGGTTTCGTTGACTAAAGGCTAAAAAAAATTGCATTTGTAGTACAATGGTACTAGCAATTAAGACCGATCGAGATTCTCCATCAAACGAACAACTGATAAATCTCAATAAATCGAACAACTAACAAACAACTGATATGAGAGAATGCGCAACGAGGAGGCGTCAGATTGTGACAACTCATTGGTAATATTCTTATTATTTTCCTCTTGTGGTTTCGTTGACTAAAGGCTAAAAAAAATTGCATTTGTAGTACAATGGTACTAGCAGTTAGGATCGATCGAGATTCTCCATCAAACGAACAACTGATAAATCTCAATCAATCGGACAGCTAACAAACAACTGATACGAGAGAATGCGCAACCCCACCCCAACCCCCCTCCCTCCCTTGCATGAGACACTAAAAAAATTAAATAATAAATAATCTCTAGAAAAATGTTATTGATCCCTAAAAAATTTATGCTGATATCTAGAAAATGTGTTTGATGGAGAGCCTCAAACTTCGTCTGAGGTTAGAACTAACTATTCTTTGTGACTCACTGAAAAGAAAAGAAAAGAAAAGAGCAATTTTTCTTTCTTGTTTGGGGGGGGAGACAACAAAATGAGAGTTTCCCACCAAACATGATACCACAAATACATCGCAATTTGATAATCAGTCTTAGGTAAGCTCGTTCTTATGGTAGGACCAATGATTAATAAATTTAAACTCACTTGTGTCATATATAATTTTAAGATCTAATTTCAACTAGAAACAAAAACTTTGGATTCAATCACTTCTGCTACATATTTTAGATCAGATGTGGCATGAAGGATAATGCAAATCCGAGTCAGATATCAATTTGAATAGGATATGACTACCTAGAGCCTACTGAAATATTAAATTTTGGAGATCAATGCTGCCTATTTTGTTAATGTAGCAGTTCACGGGTTCCCTCTTTATTTTTTACTTTCTCACACTTGGGCCCAAGTAGATACATGACATTGGATGCTCCAAGACACATTGAGTCATCCTCAACATGATGAACGTCACGAAACAAATAATTAAAAAAAAGTCTATTTTTATTTTTTGTTAAAAAAAGGTTAATCTAAAATAATGGTTCGAGTGAATGATCAAGTTTTTTTTTAAATTTCAAATCAAGTTTTTTAAAAGTAAAGAATGTTAAAATAAAAGAACTACTATAAGAATAGCCTTTAAGGTTGGTCGAACATGACAACACATTGGTTGGTCGAACATGATATTCATACGAAACAGAAAATGCCAATAGGGAGTATACCCTAACTCATCTTTAAATACATTGGGGGATGGAGATGGGGGTGGGGTGTTGTTGGAACTTTTCAGTATTGATGCAACCTTTTGTTAAAAGGTAAAAACATTTTTAACCTGATTAAAGACTTTGAAAATGAAGATCACTGAACTTCCAATTTTAAACGAATGGATTTTAGTGATATCGAACAGTTGCGCTCTCTCAACTGTGAAAAAGTGCCTATAAGGAACCACAGGAAAAAGTAGCTACTGAGGATCCAAAACACCAACCATTGACTTGTGAGTTTTGTCATAGGTACACTACTATTGAAATAAAAAGAGGAAGACTAATGATAATCTGACGCCCCCATATGCTCCCTGACCTGGTAGTTACAGAATCAGAAATCTTTTTAATGTGTATCCCGAGGCAAATGATCTATGGTTCTGTGATGGGGGCATAGGGCGGTGTCTGAAAAAAAAAAGCGTCAAATTATCACGACTCAAAGGGGAAACCTAAGCTGTGGGTCATAAACGCTCGCTTTGAACCTGCTGATACCATGAATGATTGGCCCATCCATTATGAACCTTTTCGCCAAAAATTCAGCTTGAAATTAATTTCTTTCTATTGGATCCGAATATTTTTCATCAAGGATTTGAAACATTAATGCTTTTACCCAAGATTTTGGTTAGACAAGGACAAATGCACAGATCCAATGGTTAGGAAACATAAATCAAGCTGATCAGTTTTGTAAAGGTTGGCCAAGGGTAGAGCTAAAAACTCGTATAGTCAATCGGCAGAACAATAATTTTGATTAACAATCATAGGGAACAGGTATGGTATGGAGCACTGAGGATGAGAACATATGTGTTTTATTAGTTTTATTGTCATGGACTTGGCCTCAATAACAAGTAGCATGTATTCTCTCTTTTTTTACGGACAAACCATCTCATGCATTTTACATGCATGCATGGTGTTCAGGACTTGGGACAACCAAAGAAATCTTTAGAAAATGACAACTACATTGTGAACAAACCTGAAAAAGAAGCACGGCCATGTGAAGAACAATTTGTGTTTCACCTTAGCTTCCTTTTCAGCCTCTGGAAATTGGGTCTCATTGGTTGGCTTAAGGCCATGCCCTGGTCTGTTGCATGGTTGGGTGTAAATGGAACCAGGGGTTTCTTCTTGGGCATGCAAGCATCTGTCCCACTGCTTACGATAACAGGTGAAGAACCCTTGGTTTTCTTCTCTCTTGGGGCCTCCAATCTCTCAAGAATCCTCGAGGTTTTCTCGTCCAGCTGCTTATTACCATCTGGTGGCGATAAAACCATCTTTATCTTGGGTATGGAAATACATGTAGGAGAATAGATCTTACAATCTTCAGTAACAATGAGCTGTTCCCACTCCTCAGTGACACTAGTATTCTTATCGTCTTTGGTTGCCTGGGTCAGTTGCGGGGTGGAAGTGTGCTCTTCTTCTTCTAAATCATTCTTTGTTGATGCTAGCAATGCAGTCATTTCTATGGGCTCCGGTCTGGGTGACATTGATTCAGCATTCATCTCTTTACGTTTAGGTGGTATTGACCTGGAGAATCCATGTTTGAGAAGATTATATATACTTAATATTGATGATTAAAACAAGCACACATGATTACTCAGAACACAACTGAACTCACTAGATTTATCCAAGTTCATTAGATGAGTCACACTTGAAGTTTGTGTATCCACTGATTCTTATGAAATTCATAGGTACATCAAAGAGATTTGTTTTTCTCTCAAACAAAATTCTAATTCTGGGCATTACAGATACCTGAGCAGTACCATATGTTTGATGCTTAAGAATTCTACTTGAAGCAGAAATTGGCTAGGAAACAGTTACATTCAAGCAGGTCGAGTTATTAAGCAGTTTGATAGTTACATAAGGTTATTGACTTGGCCAATCTTATGAAAAGTCTAGAGGTTGGACCCAGAGCCATGGAAAACCAAATTCATGAATCCACATTCTGAATCAAACAGCAACTCTGAGCCTTTCCTGGTCACCTCATGTTATAGAGTACCCAAAATCCTGTAAACAAATCTACGTATAGCACCGGTCTACTTTCAGTTGATGCAAATTCACCAATGACTAGGATATAGTCAAAAATTGGAGAATGGGAATCTTCCCTAAGGTGGTTGAGAAATCCCTGTAAATTCCTCTACAATCATTTTCTATTGACTAGAAGGTTTTATTACAAGTGAGATAAGTATCGTTGTTTGCATCAAAGTGGTGTATCTCTAGAAACCAAGAAATTTGGGAGTGCTTCTGGAGCTCCTTGGTACCAAGAAGAGTTAAGGAGAATATTTCTTGATTATATTAGCAGGAATCCCAATTCACATGAACGCAATTGTCAGCAAAGACCCCAAAGGCATTATTTAAAATTAAAAAAAAACTTCAGTAGATCTACTAAAGAGGACTGAAGTTGAGTGGAGATGTTTACCCAAATTGTAAGCTCTCTTTTACAAGCAAGTTTAGCTTAGGATGGAAGCCTCTCTCATGCAAAAGAGGGTTGTAGTCTCTTAATTCCATCTGTAAAGAAAGCCATCGAAAAGCTTCTCTAGTTATGGCCCATGAAATTGCATAGGAAATAGCTCATTGGGATGGTATAAGCTCAATTATATTCCATCCAAGTTTAGGTGAACTCAATTGTTTTGGAGAATAGAATATGAATCACCCAGATGCAACTAATTCACAGATTAATGGCATACCAATGAGTCACCAAAGTTACCGTCATAAAATCACATTTGGTAGCTTGCAGACTAGAATATGATCCGCGAGATAACCACTCTTTCCTTTATAAGGCTGTAAAATCCATAAAGGTTGCTAGCATTGTGTAATTAGTTAATGCTTTCAGATACCCTTCATTTTATCCAGCATAAATGTGTTTGTGAATTATTTTTCTTGTGTATATCAAAAGCAAATCTAGAAAGGGGTAAAATGATGAAAACACTATAACCTATCTTTTTCCATGGAGGGGTGTTGTAATCCTACCCTTGATAAAGAGATTTGAATGGAATTCTCTGTCTCCTTAGGTACTGCATAGTCAATCGATCCAATGGCATCAGGAATGGGTAAGATTTCCTCTGATCCGGCAAGCCTCTGCAGTTCAAAATGTTAGAATCATGTCTTAACCGTGGCAGCTTCTAAAATGCATATTAGTTCCCCAATTTCTTGTCGTACAACCGAAAAAATTAAAACACATCTTGCAAGTTGGTGCTAATTAAGAAAGTTAGGGTTAAAGGCAACTAGTGAAATATGTTTTGGTATAACAAAAAGTGTAATCCCTCTAGAATTTAAATTGGGTGATGGTTAATTAGTAGTGCCAAACTGAAGTTTATATAGCGAAATCCAACCTCTTACCATAGCACGGAGCCCCAATTTTTACCAAATTATAAGCATGTATTTTGTTAAAATTCAAGGCAAATGGTGATTAGAATATGTGAACACTGATCCAAGATATGAACTACACACACACAAAGTTACAGGAGTGGGGAACATTCTGTCTTACAAACAACAAGAGACTAATGTAAAGAAAATAATTCACACCATTCAATAAATGGGGGTTAGAGATTTACCCTAAGAAGCATTGGCCCTTTGTCTGAAGGTTGAAGGATGTAAAAGCAGTGGAAAGTTGCCTCTCTCATCGTTTCCAAGTTACAGTTTGAAAAGCATACCAACCCCTGATCGAGAGAATATAGAGCTCGACAAATCCCTTGAAAAACTGCCATGAACATTGAAGAGGCATACACCAATGAAACAGTAGAATTCCAAGTTAGATTCAATAAACATAAATGTGTGATAAAAAGAAAGAATTACAACCGAAACCAGGAAATCATGGAATTAAAGATGTAAAAAAGTTGATATTAACAGCGCAAACCAGGATCTCAAAACGAAGGAGCCATTGGACAAAGAATTGAACCAGAACTTAAACAAATAGACATATGAAAGAAATATTCACAACCCATCCACATCGAGCCTTCTCACTCACGTTGAGTATTCAGTTCAGAATTGCCACATTCGTCCGAAGTGGATTCCACCTCATGACAAGCCGATGGAATAACAATAAAGGAATTCCCAATTATTACACCTGATATTCACCGAAAGAGAGATTTAATGGGATAGTTTTATTTGACAAAGTTATTTCTCTATGAAGACTTGAAGAGATCAAATCATTAATCTGAACCGTCCGAGAGCACTGCCAATATTTTTCCTTTATTGGCATAAAAGAAAAAATTAACTAAAATGCCTGAACCAATCAGTAGACCAATTCCGAAAGTAGGAGATCTCCAAGATTCCTACTGATTGTAGGATCCAGATCAATAAGCATGCAACATACTTACGGGAGAGATCCAAAACATGTAGAATTAAAATACAGTATGATGACCCCCTTCAGCCTTCCAAACTAAAGATGCATACCCACATAACATCACCCAAAAGAAGATTCTTTTTTTTAATATTTAATAGGATAATTTTATTAGGTGAACTGTCCATTTGAGGTCCACCTTCACTGAGAGAACCCAAGTTGGTTCGCTCGATAACATTGAAACTGATGGGTGCAGAAACTTGCTGAAACTTTGGACAGTTCTGGAAAGAAGGTAAAAACAGGATCGTTTGTTCTCCAACTCTCACTGCATTTTCAAACAAATTGCTAGTCCCCAGCTCTTGGCATGTGATAGGACAGGATGCAGTCTTCATGGTAGTATTTCCAACAGCATCATCTAATGGCAAACCGTGACACCTGCAAGTCTATACCAAGCATCCGAATAAATACAGCTTTCCCAATATTAACTTCCCAGATATGGTTCACTTTTCTTTACATTAAGATTGAGCCGCCCTCTATTCATTTTAGTTCATTTCATTAAATGCAAGTGCAATACCCCATAAATGGGTATTTATTGTACTGTATACAATGTCTACATCCCATGTCTAGCTATAGACAATGCATAGAGCAGGTTATACAAATTCATTCTTCAAGATACATAGATTTCTTCTAAATCAGTGTACGAGAAAGGAGGAACATTTTTCCCTTCTCATGGACCATATTTTGGGTCAGTAAGAGCATCATGTATATGAAATGTCAGGGATGCAACCCAAATGCAGATTGGTGGTTATGAAGTAAAGGCCTGGTCGAAACTAAACCAGAACATTCATCCAAATCCGATATCATTTAGCAAAGATATTTGTTGCACCAACTAACTTGGGAATAAGGTGGTATATATAAACATGACATGTGCATCGGACATCACAGATATTCTAGAATGTATACAGAAGTAATCATGTATGGTACCTGGCAGGGATTGAAACCATCAATTATTTGGTTGGCAGATGCAAACAAGTTGCAAAAGATCTGGTTTGTGGAGGCTGCAAGATTATTCTTGAACAGAAAGACAGCTTGCAATGGTTCCTCTAGATCATCCTTCAGCTCCTGCAGCCATCGCTTTACAAGACCACATAATATCCATGAATCTGCATGTTAATGGTCTTTAAGGTATCATTCAACTCAACTATTGCACCTCTTAACTGCAAATTACTTTCCCATTCCGCATGAAGTTTGAAGAGACCCACACCTTATCAAAGAGCATTTCAACGTGTGTGCCTCTGATGGTTGGGGATAGCTCAAATGCTCATTAATTACAAACAAGATTACTCCATAAACTACTTATCAAAGATATAAAATAAATAAATAAATAAAAGATTACTCGTTAAACAATCGACACTCACAATATGTACACGTCTTGCTCTACTTATCACTCATACAAAACACCCCATATGTATCATTAGCCCCTTTACCTGGAAGATGGGTTTGAAGTGAGCAGTTCTCGAGATCAGAAATACTATTGACAAATTCCTGGACATTCTGGGATATATCATCGTGCTGGCCTGGTTCTTGTTCTAGCAGTACAAACTCTACCGAAATACATTTATCCGCTGCATCCTGTCGACCAATTTAAAATGGACAACAATGGTTTCAGCTTCGCTTGCATTAGGGTAGAGTGGTGGAAGTGTGTACAAATGAAAATATTGATGATATTTCAGTATCTTACAATGAGAATCTTCCGCATGGAATTGATGTTTTCTACTAAGCAGGAACTGATGAGAATCACCTTTCTCATTATATCTTTATCACCCCATGAGTACAAAACTTCCTTTGTTAGGAGCTTTGCAAGTACTACATCTGCTACCATTGCCAAGCATTAATCATGCATTATAAACTAAGAGAGGAATAGAGGATAAACCATAGAATGAACAAGACGACAATAACTCCCAGTTGAACCAGATCTACACATTGTCAATTTCAGATTAAAACTGAGGATAGAGCGAGTTTCTTACCACCACCAGTGATTTTCGTAGCTCTGGAATCGATTATTTCAGGCAAAAATCCATCAGTAGGTAAGTTGTTAACCGCATGATGGAAGTCTCGCAGACTGAAATTTCCTCTTGGATTGTATGAAATCTTCAGCTGTTGTTGTTGAATTGATGGTCAAGAAACAAACAAGATCTACTTACACTAAAATTGCACCTAAGAAACATTAGAAAATTGAGAATTCTAGTTTACATGTCCAATTAGGATCCATTTACATCTAATTCACTTCTAGAAAGTAAAAACAAATAAAAACAAGTACTTATCAAAGATCTGATAAAGAACTTCTCGTTCATGATCAATAGTTGACAAAATTTAAGAAATAAATTCCTACAAATCGAACAATTCCAAGAAAGGATTGAGATTCGATTCAGAGCACAAAATACCTCATCAGAGCAAGAAATTCTGTTTTTCTGAATGTAGCACAATCCGATTCTGTTTCTGAGTGAATCAGATCGTCTCTCGTATGTACCGGATGAGATGGCGTAGAGATTCGCCAGCTGCAACAAACACTGGTAGAAGAAAAAAAAAACGAAATAGAACGTTCTCTGAAGATCACAAATCGAGCGAATTCGATAATTATTGCAGATCAATTTTAATTTTATATTATCGAGAAGGTTTGAAGAGTAAGAATTTCTTTTTCACCTGCTTTAAATCTCTGAGTAATGGAGGCGAAAAGGTTCGAAGATCGAGAATGAAACAGAGCAGAACCATAGCTTCTGGCCAAATGTTTTCGGTGGTTTTGAACTTTGATGGCTCTCCAGAGTCTCCACTCGTTTCTGAGGCAAACCAAATGAGTTTTTCCGCGCGAATAAACGTGGGAATGAAAATGCCCTTAAGGCCGTGTTTGAACATGTTGTCAAAAAGTACTTCTACAACTTTTGAGTCTAAAAAGTTGAAGAAATTTTTTTTGAAAAAATGCTTTTAGTTCTGATTTTTTAAAATAGAGCTTAAGCTATGTTTGTAACATTTCTGAATTCTGAAGTCGAGAAACTATAAATCAAACTTAAGAAGTTTCATCAGCATTTCCCATCACTAAATCAAAATTTTTGAATTTCGATTCTAAAGTTTGAAATCTAAAATGAAATAAATGAAGATAAAACTTCTGAAGACTGAATTTTAAAGGTGGACAGAAGTATTATCATACACACACTAACTAAATTAACTTCTACTTAAGTATTTCAAGTAGAGTTAAATAAAAACCATTTCCACTCATCATTTTTGCAAAAAGTAGACTTTCGCAAAATATGTCATGCGGCAACAAAATTTCTCCATAACAAGTCATGGGTTCGAAATCTACTTGACTGAGTTTTTCTTTTTATCCAATTCATTTCTTTATAGACTTGTTCCCTGCAAATGATTGAAGAAAGAGCTCAACCGTGTTCTAGTGGAGTGATCAAAAGTGACGAATTAATTAATGGATTGTGTGGAGGGATAAAACCCTCCATCACACTATAAGGCGTTCGGATCGGATTAGTGTTCCATAGATCGGATATACATATTACATTCGTTCGGGAACCAATTTAGACCGGATAAGATCTGGAAGAATAATCACCCAGAGAGGATAATGCATTCAGATCCTAGAATTCTCGGGATTTGAATACAATATCTTGGGAAAATCCTTGATTCCAAGGGATTAGGCATTAACTTCTTTAAGAAAAGAAAGACAATAAAAGGATAGCGAAAAGCAAGGAAGGATTTCTATAGAAGGGAGGAGGCTACATACAAAAGGTATGAGATTTGGGAGATAAAAAGGAGAGAGGAAGAAATTCTGAATATTTGCGTCTAACTTTAGCATCGGAGATTTTACCTTGCAGGGAAAAAGGCCGGATTGAAAAGAAGAGACGAATAAGCAGAAGACTAAACATCCAAATCGAACTTTCACAGCTGTTCGGGAACAGGGCTGCGTTTGCTGCCACAGATTGATCAATCGAAATATCCAAAATGTATATGTTACAATGCGAAACGGACATTCAGATTACAAATTACATCTAAATATTCAAATGTACGAGTATTTCGCTCTTCATTTTTCATTGGCCATCATAAATTATCAGAATAGATCTAAAATTACTTTTAACAAGCATTTTTTTTTTTTTTAATTACTAACTGGACTGTTACCCCCAAAAAATTATGGAGATTTACAAAGAAAATCCTATATTCGGATCCACTAAGCAATTTTCCCAGATTTTTCACGCATTTGGCCCATCCCAAGCTCGGTCTATTTACACAAACATCAGCCGAATTGGCTGGTAAGGAAGTCTTTTGTAGTTGAAGACCATCTTTGATACTATTATGGTCAAATTACGACTCAAACTTTTTTTTTTATCAACTAAATGCACCTCAATTTTACCTTTTATTGAGGAAAGGATCCCATTTCCATTTCCAATTAGAACAAAATGGTAATATGAAAAATCAGGACTAGTCTTACAGCACGCACCCGCTACTTTACCATTGTATGCATGACTGGAGTGCCTGTTGACATCTAAGCATCCCTCAGGTTTTTCTGTCGATATGCGCCCAAAATAACAAGGGAGGTATGCCATTGCCACGACAAAGTTTGCAATGGAACATGGGAGGCATTGGGGAAGAAAAACATGCCCATTTTATATGATAAACTCTTCTTAGATCAGGGAAGAACGAATAGCTCAACAAAACTCATCAATACCCCCACGGGCCCTCTGATCGATAATGTGACATACTATATAACCTTTCAAGGTCTATTTGAACTAACCTCAATCCATAATAATTTCATAGCTCCCACACCCATTGTCTGCAATGGGATATATTGCGAATGAATCAACTAAGGAGTAGGCTTTAATAGTGAATCAGTTAGCTCTCAAGACCAGTCCACAGTCTAATCTGCTAAAGACCAGAACCAAGTAAAACTTTACTACTGAGTACATGATATATTTTAAGCTACACATCAAGCTAGCAATTAGAGGAGCTAAGAATGATCTGCTTCATGAGATGTTTTAAACTACACATGTTTAGTACACCATACCAGCTTATACTGACTGTAAATGCAGCTTTATGGTGTTCTATCAAGAATGTGGCAAGTTGGCATGAATGAACATGGGTTGGAATTGTCTGAGAATTATCTGAACTTTTTTGAGCAAACAGAAATAGAGGCTACAAGCTTCTCAAAAAATTTCCACGAACCGACTTCTTTAACACAATGAAGAAAATTCCTTCTGATAAAGACTGAATCCAATGCAAAAACAAAAATAACAACAACAAAACCAAAAAAAAAAAAAACTCAGTAGCTAAGATGCAAGCAATGACCCTTTCAACAAAAAAAAAAACATCAAACAAACAATGTATGTGTGCAGGTTAAAAAAAGGGGGGAAAGGGCATTGATTGGGGTAATTCCAACTACTCTTTGAAACCATTTTCATAGCAGAAGCGGTTCTCCTCGGATATTGGTAAGCTACCTTTGACTCTATGTTCAGCTGGGCTGGTGAGTATCTCTGAAACAAACTTTATCAAAGAACAGAGCCCCCCCAAGAAGTTATGGTCAATAACACCTTCACCCTCGATAACATGAGCAAAATCAACAAGCTTAACTACTGGACGTGAACTCCCCACCTCAACTGCATTCTCATACACCATAAGAACTGAACAAGAATAGAAATGGAAAATGGTTTGATCCTCAAACCATGCTTTCAGCTCCAACAACTGAGCCAAAATCCCATCAGAACCACCATAAATGACTGATGCCAATGAACAATCTGGTTCCGAATTAGACAACGGGTTAGAAGAAACAAACTTCCTTAGAGCAGACCTAACATCCTCCGCTGTAAAACTCAGAACAAGTTTTTTATCAGGCTTCCAGAATCGTGATTCCTCATTTCCGTAGGTCTTCAAGCCGGATATCCGGAAACCCAATGGCAGGCTTGTAGTTTCTCTATCTTTCTTGAAGCATTTTTCGATATAGTCCTCAGATGCTTGGGGGTACCAGGTTCTGGAGCCAATCTTGACGTCCATAACAGATGGGAGCTGGTAATTCGAGACGATGTCTTGCAAAACAAGATGGGGATGCAGGCCAGATCCATCTGAAGCTTCTAGAAGTTGGGTACCATGGAAAATTGGGAAGAAATGGCGGATGTGGTCCGGAACTCTAGCATTGGAAGCAAAGGAGGTGTAGAACGCTACCTCTTTGGAACCACGTTCATCATTCTGGAGGGGCTTGTAGAAGCGGCCCGAATCATCTATAAGTGGACCAAGCTTTCCATCACGAGCTTCGTGGCCAGCGACTTGATGATCTGGAACCTTAAGCATGGTTACAGAAATCCAACAGCGAAGAAAATAGTCTTTCCCTTCTTCTATTTAAATCAATGGTACCAAATTGAGAAATGGAGAAATCCCCTGAAACATAAAGTAAGAATATTCCTATTTCATCAGAATGTTAAAAACTTATGAATTACTCAGAATTGCATGGAAAATCCAGATAAAAACATGAAGTCCATTAAAATACAGCCTTATCTGGGTGGGGGGACTTGCATTAAATAAAGAAAACCTTTGTGATGATAAAAATGAAAATGATATTACTACCTTCTTTACAATGCAAACCTAAGATCCACAGCAAATAGAAAAATAAATAAAACCCCAAGCAACAACGAAAAAAGAGAGTGCAAACCCTCTTTGCTTATGGCAAAAAATAGTGCGATCCAAACAGGCAATATATAACTTTAAAGGAAAATAAAAATAAAAAATTATTTCCATGAATATACATTCAAAAATATATTTTTGTGGCCCAAAAATGGTAATCCAAACAAGCAACTCAACCATCAAAATCAAATTGAATGGGAAGAAAAAAAACCATGGGTTAAAGAAACAATATCTTTTACTCTGCAAACCAAAGATTCTAAGAAATTAAGAAGTCACAAGGGGGGGTGTGGGGAGTGGTTTTACCAGATCATTTGCGAAAGATTGATTAGGAATTTCACCTTAATACTCCTAATTAGAATGACATTGTTTTTCATATTTTCAAAACCAACATTCAACCAATAAGAATTTCCCTATTTCATTAGAATGTTAAAGAACTTCTGAATTACTTAGAATTACATGTCAGCAAAATTAAGAATCATCCACTTGAGTGATGTTTGATGTTTCAGCCACCTTTGAAAATTTAGAACCATTTACAAAAAATGTGCATCTCACTCACTCGGAAATTTATGGTACTAGTTTCGATCAACAGAGTTAAAGTGGAAGGAAGTCCATTTGGCATCCAACAGAATTACAAAGGGTAATTCACAGTTATTAAACTAAAGAATTTTCTTCCAAAGTCAGAAAAGACTAGTATTCCTTTGACTGTACCTATTGGATTACTAGCATGGTTTTAAAACTTGGTTTCGCGTCTCGTCTCATCCATGCCAGATACCAAGTAGTCTCGGATGAGTTTTCTGATACGTTTGAGACGTCTCGTTCAAAAATGAGAAAAATGAACGTGGGGTTTCAAAACTCATCCAAAAAATTGTCTTGTCCGTCCATCTCGTCCATGCCTGATACTACCGAGACGACTTGGGCGATACGTCTCGGTCTCGAACGAGTTTTGAAACCATGGTTCATGAAGCTCTCTTCATATAAACCATGCTGCAATGTTTAACTGTGTTCCTCGAGTTGGTTTACAACAAACTCTCAGCTAAAATAAAGGGTGAAGTATTTAAGCATTCACATACAATAAACAAGCCCCAACACAAATGCTCCTCTCACATTGTATTATAATCAAACACTTGGTGGGTCCCTGAGAAAATTGACCACCTCTAAACACGCATAAACAATAAGCATTATTTATGGAACAAAAAATTCAAAATACATAAAATCAATTGGCTGCAATAAATCCAACCAAATCGATACCAAAAAAAAAAAAATCAACAAAACTTTATGCTGATTCGATACCTCAACTTGAAAATTGGATTTATCTACTCCACAGAACTTTGGCTTTAGAAGATCACAAAGAATCGCATGCGATCTGGGTTCGAGACATAACTACCTCTCTATTAAAAGGGTTGATCTTTTTAACAAAAATAAATAACCAAAGTATCCCAATAATTCTCTGTTGGCAAGTAGGATTGTGTGAATGTTGATTTTGCTTACATTTGCTGACTACGGTAGGTACAGAGAGTAACATGTTGACATAAATAACCCTAGAAGACGGAAAAGTTATGGGTTGACATAAATAACCCTAGAAGACGGAAGTAGAAGTATAAAGAACTATCTTGAAATAGAGGTGTGTTTTCGTCATTTTAATAACGGGTACTCTCCATTCTTCTCATTTTTAGCTCTTATCTTACAATCTACAACTACAACATCCTCTTCATGATTCTTCTCAAATCTCAACAGAAGAGCTGAAAAAAATCCATTAAGATCCTAAAGTTCTCCAACAACCCATCTTCAGAACAGGAGAAAAAGCAAACCCAACTGACATCAATAAAGAAAAATCCTTCTAAGATTAATAAAAGAAATAAAATTTGAGAAAAAGCAAACCCAACTGATATCAATAAAGAACAATCCTTCGAGGATTAATAAAAGAAATAAAATTTGAGATCTTCAGAAAATACTCATTATTTTTTATTCAGGTGATCATGCAAGTAACAAGGGTTTGAAATTAAAGTGTTTGTTGAAATAAAAGAGATTAACATGAGAAAGTAAGGAGAGTACCCGTTCCCGTTCGAAAGCTGTGGGAATTGGAGTTGATAACTGTGGGAGAGTATGCTTTAGTAGGGTGAGGGATCCGGATCCATCGTTTTCAATTGGTTTTCGTCTTATACGAAAGATATGAGATGCTTTTATTTTTTTCAAAGAAAAATATAAAACGCAACTCTAAAGTCTCCTGTAAAACGCAACACATTCCTTACTAAGTTAGTAAGATTTCAAATCTTACAAAGCATCATTGACATAAAAGCGACTACCAAAGCAACACCACACAGCCCTCTAGATTTTTCATGGAAAAACTCAAAAAAAAAATTCTAGATTTTGAAAATGAACGGCTATGAACTCCTAAATCTCAAATTTAAAATTAAAATTCAATAGAAGAAACATAAATTTTTTTATTTTTTTTTAATTCTTATAATTTTTTCATCTTCAATCTTCTGGCATTGGATCATTTTTTTTATCCCACAAGTGAGTTCCACGGCCCTGTAAGATATGAAATCTTATTAAATGGTAAAGCTAACCTTACTCATTTTTTATTATGATAATTAAAGAAAGATATTTTAATATGAGTCGTGCTGGGTCACCCTGGCACAACTCATATTAAAATCCAAACAAAACGCAACTTGGTTCTACTTCTAGACGCCGGTAGTGGACGAGCATCAGATTATAGATCTGAAGTTCCACAGTGAGTTCCCTTGACAAAAGTGTGATTTCGCCAAATCCTCTCCACATTTTGTTGAATATTTTAGGGGGCACATGATTCGATTTGGGGACAAAATCGAAATTGAATCGAACATGATCAATTCTACAAATTTGAAATTGAAATCAAACCAATTACCTCATAGAATCGAACCAACCAACACCAACCTTAATTTCGTTCGTTTCTCGACTCTCCTACAAAGCTAGAGGAAGCCATGTTAATCCTGTTGTTCCATAACCGGCCTGAGAGGGATGAAGTGAGGTACAAAAAATTCTCGACCTAACATTGTGTTCAGTTTATTAGTGGATTTTTCAAAGTATGGATTTTATGTATGTAGTTATTTCACCAATCAAACCATCAAAATCACTGCCAATCCACGAGCTTCGTGTTTAGGTTGGATTGTCATTGTATCTTTGATTTATGATTTTTGGTGGAATATTTCCTTTAATTAATTGACCTACTAAATATTTGCCTCTTCAGATTTGTACTCATCTCTTTGTCTGTAAGCCACAACAACTCAACCAAATCTTGGGTTAGCATTGCATGGGAATACTTCTCCAGACCCCAAGACACAAATTTCTCATAACAGTGTAGGTTTGGAAAGTACAGAGTAAATCCAGTAAAAAAAAAATGGCCACCAATGAGCAACTAAGTGCAAGTCTTGAAATGGTTCTAAAGCTTTTGCCATCCATTCCCACCAAAGATGTGGCTAGAAGATCAAATTCTTGCAATAACCCCTTCAACCAGAAAGTAATTTGAGTTATAAAAAAATAGGCCAAAGAATGGACACGTTGTACAAGTTTCGGGAAAACTACATTGGCACTTGCTTTAGCTCTCCCATTGGAGCCAATGCCTTCGTCATTACTCATATTGGAAAACAAGAGTCTCAGTAATTTCTAGAACCTTTGCTCTTAGGGCCAAAAACCATCTCTAGAAAATGAAGGTTTGGTTGGTTGTCACAGAGGCTGCCGACATTTCCTTTGCAGAGAAAATATTAATCCCATGAGTCAGCATTCCATGGAACAAATTCAACAATTTCCCCCGAAGCTCATAGATAACATGTTAGCCCAGATTTTGTTTACAAGAATGCAATAGATGTGAGTAAATTGCACAAATGTCACGATTATAAAACTTGTTCTTACATATGATCTCAGCCAAAAACTTCGCAAAAGGTACTTGAGTAGTACTTGCACTGGCTTCATCAAGTATATCAATGCAAGAATCCACAGACCTGGACATGCAAAAGACAAGCTTTGAAGCAATGGAACGATGTTTTTTACCTTCGAACACCACAATCTCATAAACGGAAGAAGAAACTGATTTTCTATCTTCCATGCCTCTCCTTCACACAGATCTAACAAGGATTTAATATTATTCGGTGCAAGAACTCCCAATGTTGGATATCCTTCAACCATAACGAAAAACAAGGTTGAGCAGGCTTTGGCATTCTTGCTCCAATTCAGAGGCAAACCCACAAAGGCTATCTGATCTAATACTAACAAAATCACCTACGATGGGAATGGTGTGGTACCATATCCACCAAGTACTATTGCCATTGCCATACTATGGCTGCAAGATACATCTATTAGAAGAAAAGGGCCAAGAAGCTTTTCGATGTTATTGGAGATTGAGTTTCACTTTCAACAATTGACACGAACTTAACAAATTCAGAAGGTGTCAGCTAGCTTAGTTGGTAAAGTCTTTGGATGATGATACTAGAGACCTGAGTTCACTTCACATCAGCACCAAGTTACTAAACTCATTCAAAATAGGCATACTAATTTTTATTTTTTTTAAATAACAAATTCAAACACCTCCATGTAATAAGGACGGCTTGGCAAGGCAGACTGGAAGATCTGTAAAATTCCCAAGAATCCAGTTCAACCCATCGAGTCTAGGACCAATTTCTAGACTAAATATAAATCATTTTTGTAAACAAAGTAATCTATAATCAGATCGCAATCGATTGGATGCTCATCAATTAAGCCACCCATTTGATCAATTATATTTTCATTGAATATGGAAAAGAAACATGAAGTACTTATCAAAAAATAAATAAATAAATAACATAGACTAAAACAGTCGAGTAAAAAATCCATGGAACTCCATGGATCAGACAGTTAGTCTCATCCAATATAGTTTTTTTTTAATGGACTTCAACATCAATGAGACCGATAATTTGGCGCAGGAACTGAACCCATGGACTTCAACATCAAATCACGTACTCTTCGCATCAAATCAAAGCACTTTAACAACAATGGCTGAACATAGTAATAACCCCATGAGTTGTGAAGGAACGTTCATTGTCTCAGGTTCAAATCATCAGCTCTATTCGAATAAGATGTAAAAAATACCTATCACTGGAAATCTCGCATGGTAAAGAAAATTAATAGTTGTTTCTAAGAGACAAAAATAAAAGCAAATTCAACACTTCTTAATCAAATCATGCTCACCCTTGGTTTTAAAATTCGTCTGAGACCAAGACGTATCGTCCGAGTTAACTCGGTATTGAAGTTGAACGAAACCAACTCACAAAGTTACTTTTTTTACCAAGATTTAGGACTCACATTCAATTTTTTGATTTTTTGAATGAGACGTCTCAAACGTATCAGAAAACTCGTCTGAGATGACTCGATATTGGGCCTGGATGAGACGAGACGCAAAACCAAGTTTTAAAATCATGTGCTCACCAGATTTCCTTGATCTACTAGATACTCCATTCCATGGCACGAATTGAAGAAATCATCTCCATCATTCCTCTTAGCCTCGGCGCACAATAGCTTAACGCTTTGTTTGGGATGAGAGAAGTGGAAAGAAAGGAAATTCATTAAGGCTGGATTGAGAGAAATGGAGATAAAAGAAATGAAGAGAAGAGAAAATAACCGAGTTTCTCTCCATTTATCTTGTTTGGATTGTTGAGTGGGGAGAGAAGAGGAGAGAAAAAAAGGTCAGTTTTTTTCTCTCCAAAAGTGGGGAGAAGAGGGAAATGTAGAAAAATCCTTTTAAAATATATTATAATTCCAACTCTAACCTAAATATTTTTTAAGATATTTTAAAATTTCAAAGTTATCCCAAGTTCTCTCCTATCAATCCAAACATGGTGGAAAGAAGCTGAGTTTCTCTTCTCTCCACTTCTTTCAATCCTATTTGGATTGACAAGAGAAAAAATATAATAATTTTAAGTTTCTTTTGTCTAGTTAACAGTTATAAGAGAAGAGAAATTATTTTTAATCAAATGACTATTTTACCCTTTGTAGTCTAAAGAACAAAGTTCTACCTGTACAATAATACATAATACATACAGCTAATGTCATCTATAAAGAACATGATAGCCTATTATAAATCAACATAAGTTTTGTAAATACTAACAACCAAGCACGATGAAACATAGTAAATTATAAACATCCCCAAAATTATAATTTACGTCACAAAAAATTGATAAAAAAAAGTTTCATCACCAAAAGCATCCAATATTCAAGAATCTCCAGCACTATTCAGCATTATCATCAAGTGTCGCACATGCCTCTCAATCGGGCAATCAAAGAACACCTCATCCTTCTTGATTTTTTTATGAAGAAAATGTAGGCATGTTCAAGTAATTCTGAATCAATTCATAACCTTATCAACTCATCAAAAACACCAATTTCAATATAAAAGTGTGGTAGACTCCTCTCAAGAATTTCATTTCTTTTTTAAGGATTCCATTTCTTTTGTTGATTGCCTATGCAATTTCTCTAAGCAAATATTTTATTCCTGAGTAATCTATTGAAAATGATGTCTTTCTCTTTTTGGAATGCGATGAGGTTGTAAATTTGGTAGCTGTTGTAGAAATTGTTTCATGAAGAGTTGTTGGTTGACTTTGGTTATACATATCATGTGCACCTTCAAAGCTCTACAAAAAGACATTATAATTTTTCATCACATGAGCAACATCTTCAATAGTTGTTCCACCATCCCCACTTGCCCCATCTCCCCACATGCTTTCACACTCTCTCTTTCTAAGTTGTTCGACATTACAGAGCGATCCGCATAATTTATATAATCAAATTGCTTAACAAAATAGGCCTCCACAAGATAAATCATGTGTGCAGTCATACGACGCCTTAGATCCACTCTTCAACAAAATCATCATCAAACAAATCATCCCATTCTTCCTCTCAATCCATCTAATAATTATAACAATAACAATATTAGAAATTATTATAAAAACTATTTAGCAACCACCTACAAATATAGGTTTAGATTATAACTTAAAAGGATAGTGAACATAAACAGTTCATGCACAAACGCACAAGGAAAAAACCCTTCCATACAAATGAGGTGGTGATTGTTGGAAATTGCTTGTGCAATGTTTTTTTTTATTTTATAAGTTTATCCAAAGCAATTCAAACAGTTATTTATGTTATTTTCTCGTATAAGATAGCATCAAGTTGATTTGTGTAAGATACCCAAATCTTGGATTTGCTACAAAAATAAATAATAATAATATCTCATAATTTTTTTTGTTTTTTTTGGTGCTAATCAAGCAAGAATTTATATAATTAATAGGGAAAAAATGGGAGGCCATCCAACTTCAATTTTAGCACTTAGTCAGATATATATTTTCTACAGGTTAACTTCATAATTGTAGAGCACTCAATCTCTTTAGAATGTTAGGCCATCCAAGAGAAAATTTGATTAGTTACTAGACCACAAATTTTGTAATGGTGAACCTGAAATCATGGGGTTTCCTCAGCAAACAGAAAATTCAGATTCAGAACCTTGTTAGCAATTAGGAATACGGCAAAATTTTGATTTGTGAAAAATTCAAGTTCTATTCGATTTTGAATTACAAAAATCCGGTCTAAAATTCAATCAGATTGTGGGGTCATGTCATTTTTTTTTTTTTTTTTAATAGATAAAAAGGATATTTTTCACATAAAAATGTGGATTCCTCCAAAATTTTAAAACATGACCACTTCAAAATCGACTTGTGGTACATGTCATAACTTACAAGTTTACACTTTACAACATACAACAAGTTATAGAAGTATTTTTTTTCCACCGAATTTTATAAAAATTTGTAAAAGTAGTAAAGCTCGTAAAAATTACATTTTATTCTTTTCAAATTTAAAACCTATGAATTATTCCAAATAGTTTAATAATCTGGAGAATAATAATTTCATTGAAAAAAATAAAAAATTCATGAAATTTTCAAGAATTAAACGGGAGATTGCTAACAAGGATCAGAACACCCAAACCACCTTCACCTTAATAGCCAACTCATAAGTCATATACCCATGAAATTAGTGGGTCCACCACTCTCTTGAGTTTAATCTGAGGTCATCAGAACACCCAAACCACTTTCACCTTAATGGCCAACTCATACCTATGTTAAAGCCGTACTAAGAGAAGCTCAATTCACACCTGCGCGTTGATCACATTAAACAAATGCAACACAAAATAGTTTATTATGAACTTAATTATCCAATAGTGCTCAGCCCTTGTTGGTCTAGTGTCCATGAGATAATTTCAATCAACTTGAACTTCATGAAGCGACACCATGCTTAAAACATTAAGTCTTGTTTGTGAACATTTTCAATAATGTTATTTGAAATAAAGAGTATATTTTGTCAAAATCTTATAAATATTGTTTTAGCCAGACTAAAATTTCTTTTGTGCTCTAATAGGCTCAATAAATCTTTCATTTGTTAAAAATTGACTCAAATCTTAATAAAAATCGTGACCTCACATTTTACAATTCAAAAATATGATCCGATGTCACAAGTTTCTAGAAACAAAATTCTAAGAACTTTGAAGGAAAAAAAATATTATTTTTCACCGTTGAATTTTTATTTTAAGTTTTGTTAGTTCAGTGGCCGTCCATTTCAACAACTTGGAGCAAGCTCAAAATGTATATATATATATATTTTTTAATTTGTTTTTGTGAATATGAGTTTTTTCATATAATCTAGAAGGATCGTGTGTCCAATTGTCAATGTGATAATTCATGTGTGCCCAACGAAGCCTAGTAGTTTTTGAAATATTACTAAGTTAGTAAGAAAATGATTTTTATATTATATTTTTATTCATAAAAAGCCAAAGGACTTAAGTACATCTAACGAGTCTTCTCCTTGATTTTTGAGCTCGTTACTTTAATTTTGACATAGCAAGCTTGTTAGATGTGAAAAAGTGGTGTTTCACTCTTTATTATAAAGAGAGTCAAACACCTAACAAGTGTCTTGGAGAGCTCGTTACGTTAGTAAATATTTTAACAAATTAATTACTGCATCAGCAATCCAACACCACAACCCTCTAAATTTCATCAAAAAACTAAGATCCAAACAAAAATAATAATAATAATAACAATTTTTTTTGGGACTTGAAAATGGACAGCTATTGAATTTTCTCCTAACTCCAAAATTTTAAATTAAAATTCAATAATGAAAAATAACTATTTTTTCTTTTCAAAATGCATAGAATTTTGTTCTCTACAATTTTGAGGCATCGAATCATGCTTTTTTTATGACACAAGGTGAGCCCAAGGAGCTTTAGTAAGGGTAGTCGGACTCTAGATCAAATGGTGTTTTGAGATCTTTTTGTACACTTTAGATCACACAAAGCACAAGATGACAATAAATTGATACAAAAGGAGCGAAAAAAAAAATCCTTTACAGATTGCTTAAACCTTGAAAAAATTAAACCGAGTACATAAAATCCCCAATGAAAGAATATCAACAACCAAAAAACAAGGCCTCTTGGTCTTCTCAGACCACAAATCATGTAAATAAATATCGTATTATATAGAACTTTTTAAAAAAATTATAACAAAGAGAAAGAGACTGCATACTAGTGATTTGGGGTAGATGACTTCTTTGACGTCTCTAGGGTTTTTGAAAAATAGGAGAACTTGAGTTGCTTATAATCACCCCCATCAGTTTTTAATTGGATTTTACTTGGGGTGTTACTAGTAAAAGTTGGCATGCCAATAACAATTCTCTTTGGAATTTTTGAAGTGGTCGGGCAAAATTAGAATTGTAAAATACCTTAAACTCCTTGTTCTTCTCTTCTCTCCGAATCTCTCAATCCAAACACAGTGCAGAAATCTCGGGTAGCAAAGAATATTAAAATTTGTTCTTAAAAGATATATAAAAATAAAATAGATATAAAAAACAATTTCTTTTGACCTTTAATCAAAGGTCTCGAAAATGGACAGCTACCCAACTTTCACGTAACTCTCAAACTTAAAATTGAAATTCAACGGTCATATATATTGAAGAATCAAATCAGACTTTTGGATGCCACAAGATGGGAAGACCGATGAAAATTATTGCAATTACCATTGAAAAAGCTAAGTATGTGAAGAAAATGAGAAAAAGGGTATTTCAAAAACATTAAAAACATGAGTTGAGGTTGAGGTTGAGGGACCATTAAGCATTAAATGAACTATCGCTTTCTGCCCAAAAGTTATGGATTATTTAGAAAGAAATCCCTTTCGCAAGATCCTTTAAGCATTTTTTTCCTAAATTTTATGAGTTATGATTCCATAGACCTAGATTCAATTCTTGTCGGTCTTCAGTCATTGACTTCATTAAAAATAGGTTTATCAATTAAAAAAAATTATGATTTTATACCATTACTATATTCATCCCTCATATTGTGAATAGCCATGGATTCACCATTGGGTGTAACTCCCTTGCCGGTTGTTGAATCATTAGTCACACTCTTGCACATACTTTTTGCAATTTTCTTGCATCCGTGGTTAATAATTGTCTTGAGTGATCACTTTGTTGGCTAAGGATTGTCCCCCGAATGATTTTCACAAATCCCATCATGAATTTCTACCATAATAACCTCGACCTCTCTTTTTCATAGGCATTTCAAGTGAGACCCCCCATAAGAAATCTAATATAACTCGTTCTCAACCATCACGTATCTAGACTCTTTACAAAGTAGGTTCCGAGCTTCCTTATGATCAGTTGGTAGTTTTTCTTCTTGTAAGTACCTGATGTAATCATCTAGGATTGTCAACAGATGCTTATTGGTCCGGATATAATAATATCCAAATTTGAATTCGAAAATTTTATCTGATATCCAAATCTGAATCTGAATCTGACGAATGTTCTAAAACTCTATCTGAATTTGAATCTGATTATCCTATCGGATATCGGATAATATCCGATTAGAATTCGAATAATTTGTATATTTAAAAAAGCACAATTTTTCCTTATCCAATTGATTTTTCATTATTAAAAAAAAACCTATTATATATTATACCATGTATATAATAAATAAATCAAGTAAAATAATATATATTATATTATTTATATATATATAAAAAATAGAATAATATATATTATATATTATTTCGAATCGGATATTATCGGATTCGAAATGTTAATATTAGAATCCATATCCAATAAGGATTCAAATATATAAAACTATCCAAATTCGAATTCGATATCCGAAATTTTCAGATAATATCCGATTTTTTGAAATTCGAATTCGAATTTGAATTTTTGACCATCCTTTGATACCCCTATAATCATCCATTCAGCTCAAACTCGGATCAATATGCATGCATTCCTTTGTTCATTCATCTATGTTGGGTCTTTGTTGATACTCCACGGGAATCTCTTGAGACTCTAAGTTCCCTAACATGGACGCGACATAGGCAAGAGAGTCTACATGCTTGTTGTCGTCTCATGGTATGCTTGTTACCTTGACTTCCTTGAACCCAATCATGTCAATTTTCATAAAGTCACGAACCATCCTCTTTTTTTTTTGGCTTAGTACCCCCCGTTGTTTTAATTTGGCACTATTTGCGAATCAATCAGCAACTACATCATTTGTAACTCAAGCTCTTTCATCATTCTTATTTGTGCAACAATTGCTTCATACTTGACTTCATTGTTTGAGGCTCTGAATATGAGTTTAATGATATTTTCTTGTCTATCATTGCTTGGGGTTACCAAGATGACTATGACTTCTGAGCCGCTTTGGTTGGTTGATCCATCTACAGATAGTTTCCATCTGGTCTAAGGTTCCTAAGCATCTACCTCTTCACGTTCAACTTCTTCTTCCTACCAATTCTGGTCATTAGTTGGGAAGTCGGCAACTAGTTGTCTTTTCTGAGTCACCCCCATTCTCAAATTGCAGGTCATATTCTACAAGCATTACGGCCCACTTCAAATCCAAAATTTAATATATCAAATGGATAGTATAAATGGACCAAAGAACCAAATCGATAGTCTTGGATAAGCGTGACTAAGGGTGTCATTGGAACCCTTTTAACCGTAATTCGAATTGAAAATTTAAACCTCAATTCAAAATCATTATTTTCAATACCTTTTTTGAACCAAGTCTAAAAGGAATCGAAACGATGGGTACTATAATTGATTGGTCTACCCAACATGCACTTGAAACTAATTTATTTGACTCTTTTTTTTTTCTTTTTCAAACACTTTAATTATTTACATTGATATGTATACAATTTGTTTTATATACATGATTAAAAAAAGGGTCCCGTTCAGCACCCAACATTTTGCCCAACATGTTTTGTCCTACATGAGTTAGAAGTTTTGGAATAGGTCGATTTTTGGTGAGGATGATCTCTATGGTGTAGAGTAGAGATCATCCTCACCAAGATCTCACCAAAAATCAGCCCATTCCAAATCTTCTAACCCCATCACAAATAATTTACAAAAAATGGATGGTCCACGATATTTCAACTTGTAAACATGGGGTTAGAAGTTTTGGAATGGACTGATTTTTGGTGAGGATGATCTCTACACCATAGAGATCATCATCACCAAAATTAGCTCAATCTAAAACTTCTAACCCCATGTAGGACAAAACATGTTGGGCAAAATGTTGGGTGCTGAACATTCCCCTTAAAAAAAACTTATAAGTAAATGAGATAAGATGTTAGTATCCCAAGATGTTATATTTTTTTAAATTTTTATTTTATTTTATTTTATTTTATTTTTTAAATCTCAAGGGATAAATGCCCTTGGTTTTTGTGTTTCTGATTTCGATTCCCTTAATTTTATAATTGGAAGCGATACCAATTGGAACTAAAAAAATACGATGATTCTAGTTTTATATACCTTAATAAGCAAATTGGAACCGATCCATTGACTCTCTTAAGTCACATTTATATAGTTGATTTTCTAAAATATTTCTTGAAAATTATGAAATAATTGTTCCACCATTATTATAATATTACTAAAGTACAGAAACACTTTTCTCGAAATTTGAAGTTCAATAATAAAGATTAAGGATTATCTTAGGAAATCCAAAACAGTTTTGTTTCCTTATTTGATAAAATTTTAATTCTAAAAATAATTCATTTTTTAAATTATAATTTACTGAAATGGAAATTTCTTAAGCTATATCTACGTATGTTTGGAAATTTCTTACTTTTATAGATGTTAATACACCGCATATTAGGCCGGCCATCTGTTGGATATGAACGACTGACGTCAGAATGGCGACTGACGCGTAACGCTCTGACGGAAAAACTTTGAAGCAGTTACCCTCATCAAAATTTTGAAGCAACCCTCTGTATTGAATTACACGCGGTATTTTAAGAGGTATTTCAAATTTTGGAAGAATGCAGGGGTGCAAAATAAATTAGAAACGCCACGTGTCTTGTAATGAAGAGGGTTTCTTCAAATTTTGAAGAGGGCTGGCCCCTTCAAATTTTGAAGCTCGGACTCTGCTCTGACACAAGTGTACGTATCGTGTAAAAAATTGACTGAAGCGTAACGTTCTGACGGAAAAACTTTGAAGAGATCGAAGTCATCAAAATTTTGAAGAAACCCTCTTCATTGAATTACACGTGGTATTTTAAGAGATATTTCAAATTTTGGCAGAATGCAGGGGTTAAAATAAATTCAAAACGACACGTGTCTTGTAATGAAGACGGTTTCTTTAAATTTTGAAGCAGGCTGACCGCTTCGAAGTCGGACTCTGCTCTGACACTAGTGTCTGTATCGTGTAAAAAACAGTCTTATATTTTTCTGTAATTTAGTGTCTACAATAAAAACCTAGAATCAGCGTTCTTAATTTTCTCCGCCAATTAATTGCCCTCAGAGTTTAAGAAAAACGCAACTTTTGCCCCTCATAAAAAAGTGCTTAAATCACGCAGGTATGAATACCAAACATTTGAGACTCTACATAAAGCAACGGATGGGATGTGAGAACAGTCTTATAGAGTCCAACCTCACAGATCTCTAGAAAATCTGTTTTCCTTATCCCAACCGTATTGTTCGAGGTTAGAAAAGTAATTTTAAGTAAAATTTCCGTAAAAAGAGGCTATTTCAGTATTTCTCCACCGTATTGTTTCTACCTTTGTTTTTTCAGTTTTAACTTGTTTTCGAGTCTGTGCTTATCGGCGGCTTTCACTAACAACTCTTCGAGTCCCAGTTCAATACAAATCTCATGCTCTTCACATTGGAGATCTAGAATAGATCGAGCTTCGATCGATTCGATTTTCTCCGCTTGATCTCAAAGAAGCCACGCGGTTTCTTTAGATTTCTGTTCGAATTGATCTTCGTGAGTTATTCTCAGATCTCTGATAGTTTGATCTCTATCTCTGTAAACAAAACAAGTTCAGATCTATTTTAATCCATGAAAAAAATCTCTACTTTTCGTGTTTTTTATTCGATTCTGGGGTGATTCTGTACTATAGATCCTTTTTATTTGTGAATCTTCTCCACTTTTTGATCTGTACCAGATATCGCTCTGTTTTATATATTCTTCTCTTTCACTGTTTCTTTCGTTATGATAAACTAGATTGATTTTACAGATCGTCTGAATTTCTTATTTTCGCTGGAATGAATGATCCACCGTGTTGATGTGATACGGAGAGTTGTAGAATTGTAATGGTGATCGCATGTGTTTTTTTTTTTTTTGAAAAGTTTTGATTTTTATAGCTGCCCCTGTTTCATAGATCTACAAAATAAGCTTTATGATGTTCTTCTCGTTGATCGCAAGTTTTTCTTTTTTCCTTTTCTAGTTTGCATGTGTGTTTTTTCTGCTATGTTTCAAATTGTTGACTACTGGTATCTAGTTACTGAAAAATTCGGTCTTTTTAGCGGATTGATATTCATCAATGTTATATTTTGGTTGTATATTTTTATTTTTAATTAGTTGAACACGACATTTAGTTTACAAAAATTCGATCTTTGTTGGTGGTTTTCTCTAATCAGTTGATGTATAAACAAAAGAAAAAGAAGCGAGGATTACAAAAAAGGATGGAATCTTCACTAAGATGTTCTGTTTTTTTTTTTTTTTTGGTTTTGGGGGGTGGGGGGTGATTCTTAATGTGGATGTGTATCTGTGCAGATTTTAGCTGTTGAGATGGCATCAACGACTGCAGCTTCAGGATGGTTGAGAGGAAGAGTGAAAGCTGTTCTTTCAGGGGATTGCTTGGTCATAATGGGGAGCACAAGGGCAGAGATCCCACCCGAGAAGACGATCACATTGTCATCTCTTATTGCTCCTAGACTGGTAGGTTTTAGCTTAGTAGAGCTAATTTCAACTTCCCTCGATAATGTTTAATGATTCTAGTTTCGTACTTATTCCAATTATCCTTATTAAGCTTTGCTAGACTAGTTTCAAACTTGTAAAAGGTTCAAAAAGTGTATCCATTGTGTTCCGTTGAATTTTGACATGTTTTTCTTTTTAGGCCCATAAGTCATTTTGAAGTTCCTTTCCATCCCAATATTCTACATTTCATCTCAAACTTTATTTCTGTAATCTTACCCCAATGTTCCTTTAATCAATCTTAATTTGTTCAAGCAATCTTTCACTTATCACTTTTTACCTTTTTAAGGTGTTTGTAAATTGAATGTTTGATTAATAGGTTATAGGTCTTTAACATGATTTGGATGACTGTAGAGAGGAAGCTTGGTAATGGATGGTGCCTTTATGGGGATGTCATCTGGCAGGGACTGCCATTCATGACCAATAATATTGGCCACAAAGCCTCGTATAAATTTCACATGGCCCGATCTCAAGACACCACGTGTTTTATCTCTGGAACACAAGGCTTGCTTTGATTGTTGAACTTAGGTATCAGGGCATCACAATTCTTCATGCAATGGCATTAGGCTCTTAGCGCCTAGGGAGTTAGTCATGCAATGGGGTAAGACAGTGAGGAAAAGGTTTGGAGGTCAAGGAGAGGTCTACCATGCAAGGCGTTTTCTCATCAAACACTATAATAGTGTTATGATAGCGGAAGATGCCTTTGCTGATTACTTAAAATAATATGTGCCATCAGAGATCAAAGCCATACAAAAGGATTGATTTGTTATTATTTAAAATATATATATATATATTTGTTGTATTCATAAATTCATATTTGTTAAGTTATCCTAGGGAGATTGTTTGTGACTCTTCTTTAGTAAAAGTAGGTAGTTGGTTCAATACTTGCTAAAAGCATTTTCCATGAAGTTGTTAAATTCATTTTTGTATGAGGGCATATGAGTTATGACTCTTGATAGCAGTGTGATTAATGATGTGATCATAACCAATGTATTGAATTCTGATTTTCGCATTTATTTCAGTCAACCTGAAAATGGAAATATTTTGTTTAGTATGGAAATTCATATAATTTTCATAGAAATGATGGAAATCTTGTGGAAGTTTTTGGAATTTTTTTTTATAAAAAATAAAATGGAAATGATAGAACAAACATTAATATTGACTTATGAGAATGTTCTTAAGTTTCTTTCCATTAGAATGGTTGGCAAAACATTCTAGTTTTGGATTGTCAAGGAATGTTTCGATCGAGACTCTTGGTTTTTCTCTTGATTGAAGCATTGCCTCGAGACGAGCTTATAGAAGGATCCAAATAAGAAGACATCTCTTTCTTTTCTGTTCTCCTTATACTTTATCTAGTTCTTCTGGAAAGCACTGGTGGGTGGCCAAGATAGCCACCTTACGAGAAAACCACATGAACCAAAATAACAACAAAGAAGAAAAGAAAAAACCACATTCTGCTCAGTCTGAACAAATAACGTTCCATTTAATTCTGAAATTCTCGAAGAAGATCCCCTTAAGATTTTGCTCCGTTGGAAAATTAGCCATATTATGGTCAAAATGATCTCTTTCAACGCGTGCTCATTCCCTTGAACAAGTCCTATTTTTTTTGCTCCATCCAAATAACCCAACATATGGTGAATGGGGTAAGAGACCAAAGTATTCACTTCTTGTGGGGGATTTCCTTTTAAGTGCTAGCTTTGAAACAAAGATAAAATTGAGGATGGGAAGCACCATGAGACTTGTAGTAGAAGAAGAAAATGAGCCCATATCTATCTTTTGAAGAAGACTTTTCTTGGTTTGGTCTCCTCTGTAGCCTTTTCCTTTCTTGATTTAGGTAGAAAACATGCTTATTCTTTTAAATGTGACGACCATTGAATGAGCTTCATAAAGAAAAGGTCCTTATCTTAGACCAACGCTTGAAGTTGAGTTATCAATTGAGAATTTGACTATTAGCTTTGATGTTGCTTCCAATGCTTGCTTAAACATTTTTGGAAGTTCCAATTTCTTTTTACTCTAATTTGTTAAATAGATATGACTTTAGTCAAGGCCTACAATGATCACCTCGGTGGAGACAAACGATATTCTTAGAGAGTCATAAAAATATAATAAACTATATGAATATAGTGTGAAAATGAAGAACAACCATGTTCCACTACACATCTGGGAGCCCGAGAATGAAAACTAACAATAGTCTACATGGAAATGAGAATATTATTGTCACACAAACTACATAAACCTTAACATGTAAAACATATAGTTAATGAACAAACTATTTAGTTCTATATATATATTTTAAACATGAATGAATAAATTGTTAACATATCCAACTAGTTAGAACGTAGACGATTTTATTTGCGTGCTTATATGAACACACTAATATGTTTGGAATTTATAAAAAATAGGTTGTATAGGTATTTAACTAATTCCAATTCATGTATTCACAAATCATTATTATTACTAGAGTTTGCCCATGCCTTTCAGCACGGGCATCCTTTTGTGGTGCTAAGGGTTAGAAGAGGAAAAACAATCAAGTAGGAGGGGTATTATTGGAAAATGGGGAGAAGAATAAATGCAATATATAAAATTAAAGGGTATTCTTGGAAGGAGGAATAGAAAAGGAAAGGCAATAAATTTGGAGAGGTATTCTTGAACGGAGAAAAAGAGAAAATGCAATAAAATTAATAGTTACCCTCGATGTTCATGGAGTGATAAAATCCCAATCTCTTTTTATGGTGGGAGAATAAAGATTGAGACAAAGGGAGGGGACAACCATCATGTATTATTATATAGACTAGAGTTTGTCTGTGCCTAGGGTACAAACATCCTTCTTGGGGTTTATAGAAAGTTATAGGGGTATCTTTGGAAAAGGGTAGAAGAGAAAAGACAATGAAGTTCGAGGTATTCTTGGGAAGGGGAAGAAGAGAGTAGACAAAGGAGGAGGGACAACCATCCTTGAGATACAATGTTTATGGGGTATAAATCTCGAAACAAAGCAAAAGGGTCCACTACTGTGTTTTATTATATAGATTATTATTATTATTATCATTATTATATGTGATCTACATGTCATTTCTACAAGAAAATATGCATTTTGTTATTTTTATAAAATTTAGCAACATTTTATTAATAAATTTTTCAATAAAGAAAATTTGGGTCACAATCAACTATTGATTAAAATATTTTCACTATAGTCTTGTATTTTTATACATAAAAACTGATTATTTAAGTTGAAGTTCACCATTCATGAAAATATTTTGCGAAATAAATAGTGATTTCCACCAAAATATTTATGAAAAGAAATTTTCGGTTTAATTTTGTTCGGATCTTATGAAAAATGAAAATATTTTGGTCTTATTTTGTGAAAATATGTTGAAATTTAATACTACGACTATTGATCATCTTGAAATTTAAAATGCCATGATAGAAATAGTTTAGTATAAGGCTATGATTATATCAAGATATGATCTCGATCAAATCTTGATCATCTGAAGAGATGATCTTTTACCATTGACCTAATCATTGTGTCCAATTGTATGAAATTGCAATCCAATGCTTTTGATGCGATCATAGCAATTGATTCTTGATGATTAAATATTGGAGGGTTTAAATTATCACTGTCATTTATCCCAATGATCAAGATGAAACAGTTAAGATTGGATTGGATATAATAATTACCACAATCATAAATGTTTTCTCAATGGTCAAAATCAAATGGTGAGATTGAAGTCTGATTCAATACATCTTTTAGAATTTGAAATTTCCTTTTCCCCTTAAATGACACCCTTTTAGAGTAGCTGTCTTTTCATTATTTTTTTGCCATTTTGTGACTATAATTACAATCGTGCCCTTATTCATCTTTCAAGAAAAGTCTCGCTACTTTTTCAAAGAGGCCTTTTACAAAAAATGATAATAGTGGTTCTTGCCGTTTTTCACTTGAAGAAACTTGAGAACTCTTTTACTTCATTATTGTTCTATGGCATTTAGAACACTGAGGTTGTGAATTTCAAGTCTGAAACTGTAGTCCAAGCCAATTAAAAAAAAATAGTTAGTGAGAACACTGGGCTTGTCCGAAACCTGGAGTTACTGTAGTTGTGAAACCATTGCACATTGAATGGTGTCAATTATCTGAAGAAGTGTCGTATCAATGCTCTTCCTACCCTTGACGTTCCAATTGAATTTTCACATCTGAACGACTATTTTCAAACATATACTTGCAATCCTTACATGGAATGATGGTTTGCTGACAAATCCTAATAGGTGGCTATGTAAATTGATGGGCAACAATGTACCCAAGTTTTGTTCTCAGCCATTCATTTCTCCTCTATGCAAATGCCAGGCCATTGTCTACAATGAGGGTATACCCCAAGACTATTGGGCTACCTCCCCTCCTCTCTCTCTGCCCTATTCCCTCTCTCTTATCAACCCCCCCCCCCCCCCCCCCCCCCCCACACACACACACTTGGTGCCACAATGACCAAACTTTCATATAATTGGTTCAGGCAGAAGTC
The DNA here is from genome assembly GCF_017979445.1 of Akebia trifoliata. Classification (NCBI taxonomy): domain Eukaryota; kingdom Viridiplantae; phylum Streptophyta; class Magnoliopsida; order Ranunculales; family Lardizabalaceae; genus Akebia; species Akebia trifoliata. The sequence goes on from NC_141379.1 coordinate 246,353, forward strand.
ATAGCCATCTCACCAATCATAATCTCCCATCATCAACCTTCGCTCTTTGATTCCTCATGCCATGTGAAGAAAAGGCCTTATTCAACCTTCACAATTGAGTATATACAGTTTTCTGAATTTTTTTTTAAACCCTCTCCAAGTAACATGAAAGGTATAAAGTGGTTTTCTGTTACGCATTATGCATTTTAGCTATGGTTTCTTAAGTTATGATAAGTCAGATGATGTGTTCATGGGGATGTTGTCTAGGGTCGTGGTTTTCCACATTGACAGCCTTTTCACTGCATGAATATGAAGTTGCACTTGAGTAACCTTTAGGCATTAACGACACTTAATCATTTACTTTTAGTGTACTATGGTTAATTGTATCATTCACTTTCTCTTATGATTGATTCTGATGCTGACTGTTTGTTTGTTTGAATATTTGTTCGTGTTGTAGGCTCGAAGAGGTGGCGTTGATGAGCCATTTGCATGGGATAGCAGAGAGTATCTGAGGAAGTTATGCATTGGAAAGGTGCTTCTGTTGAAGCTTCTCAGACTTCATTGGACGATACTAGTCTTTTCCAAAAAGAGCATATTGCATCAAATTCTGATTATTTGTTTTGGTTGTTATAGGAGGTTACATTCAGAGTGGATTATAATGTACCATCGATAGGGAGGGAATTTGGTTCTGTTTTCCTTGGTGATAAGAATCTCGCGTTGCTGGTTGTGTCTGAAGGCTGGGCAAAGGTCCTTCCCCCCTCCCCTCTTTTGGTTTTATTACTAACTGTAAATTTTGGATTGCCTTCCTGGAAATACTAGATCTGGAATCTTAGATTTATTGGGTTAAATGAATTTGTTTCATACAGGTTAGAGAGCAAGGCCAACAGAAAGGAGAAGGAAGCCCGTATTTAGCAGAATTGCTGCGTCTTGAAGAGCAAGCTAAGCAGCAAGGTTTAGGCCGTTGGAGCAAGGCTAGTCTTCATCCTCCGTTTTTTTTTTAAGCAATAGAAACAAACTAGTAGTGTCTCATCTTGCCTTAAGTGGTGCCCTTGATAAAAGGAGGGGTTCCGAGGACATTTTTCACTATATTCTTGTATTTTTTGAACTGAAAAGTTGGTGCTACCTGACCTTTCCATCTTCCTTCTGGTTGCTTCGGACATTATACCCCTAATTGGTATGCATCTAGCTTTTAAAAGGGAGGTCAGGGTACCGAGCCTTCACAATAAGAATTGAGAGAAGGAGCCTAGCCTATCACTTGTATAACATTGCATACTTATACATATTTGTTTTACTCCTCAATGCAGGAACCTGGTGCTTCTGAGGCATCCATTAGGGACTTACCTCCCTCTGCTATTGGAGATCCTAGTAATTTTGATGCAATGGGTCTCTTAGCGTCAAACAAAGGCAGGCCCATGCAGGGTATTGTTGAGCAGGTTCGTGATGGAAGTGCTGTTCGAGTCTACTTGCTTCCAGACTTTCAGTTTGTTCAAGTTAATGTCGCAGGAGTCCAGGTAAGAATCACCATATGATCAGTTGTCCTTATACTACATTTGTCCATTCTCATGTCAGCTTGTGTAATTCATGTTTACACAATTCTCATATGTTTGAATTAGGCTCCATCCATGGGTAGAAGGGCTTCGGTAGAAACTGTTGTTGAACCTGAAATAACCACTGATGAACCAAATGAAGAGGCATCTGCTGAACCTCGTGCTCCTTTAACATCTGCACAGAGATTTGCAGCCTCCACGGCATCTTCTGCTGATCTATTTGGAAGGGAAGCTAAGCACTTCACAGAGACCCGTGTTTTAAATAGAGAGGTGAGTGGGTTTCTATTTCCAGATTATGTGTTTTGTATGTCATATTATGCATATAATCTTCAGCTACATGGTGGAACTTGCAGGTCCGGATTGTCCTTGAAGGTGTTGACAAGTTCAGCAATCTAATTGGTTCATTGTACTATCCGGATGGTGATTCAGCAAAGGACCTTGCACTTGAGCTTGTAGAAAACGTATGTTTTCAATTTATAATACGTTTATTTTTATTTTTACAAATAATGCAGTTCAGGCATGCGACAACCCACTAATTTCCAAATTATTTTCAAAGAATAATTTCCATGGCTACTTGTTCCCTTCTTTATGTTATTGTCTGTATTCATCAAGTTTGGTATCGACTTGTGGAAACTTGCGTTGTAGATCCATCATTGTCATCATTAATCCTATTTCACCATTCAACCCTGTCTTGTGTTGACTATAGTTTCGAATATATAGTATGGTGTCTTTTGTAGTACAGATTTCAGATCAACCGCTTAAGAAACTTGTAGAAACAGAATATTATGTTAATGCTTTGGCATATATTATTGGTAATTTTTATCTTTATTTTGGTATTAATTATCATTAATCCTATTTGCTTTTTATTTTTTATTTTTGAAATATTTCGCTTTCTGTATGTACTGACATTGAAAGGCATCTACATTTCATTTCTGCAGAATTTCCATCAAAATTGCTATTCATTTTGTGGAATTTTGATGAACAATATACTTTGTCTAATTTTTAAAATTGCAGTATACATTTTACTTTATTCACTAGATATTATATCACTTATTGAAATTTGGGGAGATTGAACTTCTCTACCTAGTAGAATGTATTGAAACCTGATTGTTTCTTTGAAAAATGGATTCCTACATATATATGGAGTAACATATAAGTTATTTTTATTGCAATTAGTTAAGAGTATCATTGTTTTTTCATTTAAAAACCAAAGAAATAGATAAAGATGGTTGCCAATGGTCTGTCCAATGCGCAACATATCTAAATGAAGTGAGATTACAATAGAGGCTCCTAAAATGCTAAAGTGGAGAACATAATGAGAGTGTAAGAAATGAGGTGTTTTTTGGTGCTAATGGCTGGTCCTCAAGTGAGAAGTTATAGGGAAACATGGCTCCACGCAGTTACAGAGCATTAGCATTTTTTCTTTATTTTCATTTATAACTAACGCTGTGTATGGCTGTTAAATCTTGGTTATTGTCTTGTGTAATTATAGCTATTTTTGGTTGTCAAACCCTGAGCTATCATGTAATAAAATGCCATGGACATTCATGTCCTCTGTTTGTATGGTTATTTATATTTATTATAGTTATTGGCCTACGATTGTATTTGATACGTTATATCATTTTGTGAGGTTTCTCAATATTTTCATTGTTTCCATAATATTTGCTCATTGGTTAGATTATTTCCTAAAATTCGAAACATACCTCGACCTCAAAATTCAGTACCTTGAAGGTTATATTGTTCTTTTCACAATTGTTATAATGTGCGGAGTTCCTGGTATTTTTTTTTTTTTTTCAAGCTTACATTTTACAAAAAGAAAATGCGCACGTTCATCTCCAAAAAAGCAACTTGTTAGACAAAGCTTTCTGCCAAGTTATTAGTATTTTACTACTCTTCCTGTTTATTTTTCAGTGTATTTTACTCCTATTTTTGTGTATTTTCCCATTCATGGTCCTAATTTTGAGTAGTTTATGTTTATCCTTATCCATAATAGTCTTTATGTATATTCTAAATTATGTGTTTTTTTCTAAATGCCCTGCTAGATTTTCCTTTTCTTTTTTTTCTTTTTTTTTTTTTTTTTTTCCGTTCCTATGCTTTCCTCTTGTTACTTGATTCGTAATGTTGACTGTGTATACCCACGAATATCCAAGGTACCTTTCTGAATAATACCTCTTGCACACTATCTTTGCAGGGTTTGGCTAAATATGTTGAGTGGAGTGCAAATATGATGGAAGATGATGCCAAGCGGCAACTAAAAAATGCTGAACTTAAAGCCAAGAAGGACCGGCTAAGGATCTGGGCTAACTATGTTCCACCACCCACAAATTCAAAGGCAATTCATGACCAGAATTTCACAGGAAAGGTAAGTAATTGCTCCAAACTATACTTTTGTTAAGTGTGCTTTCCATTAAATCCTCTTATCCCCCATCTTTGGGTTTCTCCAGGTGGTGGAGATTGTAAGTGGAGACTGCATCATTGTTGCTGACGACTCTGTCCCATATGGTAGTCCGTTAGCAGAACGGCGAGTCAATCTTTCAAGTATCAGGTCTCCCAAGTTGGGCAATCCTCGTAGAGATGAAAAACCTGCTCCTTATGCCCGTGAAGCAAGGGAGTTCCTGCGGACACGTCTTATTGGTCGTCAGGTATGAGCACTGGCTCTTTTAAATGTGGAGTTATCTCTATTTTAATTCCAATCACGCATTTTCAGGTGAATGTTTCGATGGAATATTCTAGAAAGGTCGGCATGGCTGATGGAGCCATGCAAATAGCTGGCTCAGCAGATTCTAGGGTCATGGATTTTGGATCAGTCTTTCTAGTGTCTCCGTCCAAGGCTGAGGGTGATGACACAACCCCAGCTCCACATTCTGCAGGCAGTCAACCAACAGGGGTAAATGTTTCCGAGTTGGTTGTTGCCCGTGGCTTTGGCACTGTTGTCAGACATCGAGATTTTGAGGAAAGATCAAACTATTATGATGCCCTCTTGGCTGCTGAATCACGAGCCATCACTGGGAAGAAAGGAGTCCATTCTGCCAAGGAACCTCCTGTGATGCACATAACAGACCTGCTAACGGTTAGAAATGGATTAATTTTTATCAAGTCCTTTTTCTTTTACTATTAAAATAGTCTGGTTATATTCACTAGCTGTGATACCATATCCCCCCCCCCCCCCTCTCAGGCATCGGCCAAGAAAGCGAAAGATTTCTTACCATTTCTGCAAAGGAGTAGGAGATTACCTGCTATTGTAGAATATGTCCTCAGTGGTCATCGGTTTAAATTACTAGTACCCAAGGAGACCTGCAGCATTGCATTCTCCTTCTCTGGAGTTAGATGCCCTGGTCGTGATGAACCTTATTCAGATGAAGCAATTGCTTTAATGAGAAGGAAGATACTGCAGAGGGATGTCGAGGTATGGTTTTTACCTTTTTCTTCTATTTTGTTAAATTTTATTTTGTTTCCGTTAATTATCTGTTTTTATTGCACAGATAGAAGTAGAAACTGTAGATAGGACAGGGACATTCTTGGGGTCTTTATGGGAGTCAAAGACCAACGTGGCTGTTACACTTCTACAAGCTGGGCTAGCAAAGTTTCAAACCGCCTTTGGCACTGATAGGATCCCAGATGCTCACCTTCTTGCGCAGGCTGAGCAATCTGCAAAGCAGCAGAGATTGAAAGTATGTAACACTATCAGTATTTGATTAATATTAAAGTCCGCCTGCAACTTATAACTTGATGCTCTATCACAGATATGGGAGGACTATGTTGAAGGGCAAGAAGTTGACAATGGTCCAGCTGCTGAAAGTAAAAAGAAGGAAACGCTTGAGGTGCTTGGTGAAAACAGCTCTGGAAGACACTTGTTTGCATGTGTTTGATCAACTCATAATTTTATTTATGTTTTGGTGATCTTGCTTTCAGGTTGTGGTTACTGAAGTTTTGGGTGGTGGTAAGTTCTACTTCCAAACGGTTGGGGATCAAAAGGTGGCCTCTATCCAGCAGCAGCTGGCTTCACTGAACCTCCAAGAAGCTCCTGTAATCGGTGCTTTTAATCCCAAGAAGGGTGATACTGTCCTTGCTCAGTTCAGTGCAGATAATTCCTGGAACAGAGCTATGGTAAATATTAACAACTAAAAATTCCTGATTGATCTCCAAAATCCATTGTCATTGTTGATGTTTTTTTCCTTTTCAATAAGAGTCCATTAGCTCTCTACATGAAATTGGGAGGCATGCCCTATGTTCCAAATTGCCGCATTTGAATATCTTGGTTCAAGGAGTTCAAAGGGCTGCTTTTTGAGTACTTGCTGTCTGGAGGGATTCTGTTTGTGGTTGTATGCTGTTTTGTTGGTCCCTTAACCACTGTTTTCTTTTCTTAATAGAATTTTGGTTTGTCTATAAAAAATATATAGAAATGTTGGGTGGATCACGGACTCTGAACTGAAATGTAAATGTACGAGGTAGTCCACAAACATGCTCACCTTTTTAAGCCTATTCATCTTGTCAATCAGATGCTCTGTTTAGACAGTCCGTTGACCAGACGTGATGGTTGACCAACCATATTAAATTACCCAAGTTTTTTCATTCTATGGGTATTCTTATTGTCTTCATATGGCAGATTTTCTGAACTTCTCTCTAGGTGGTTGGTGAGCACTGTTCTGCTGCTAACTAAATAATATTCATGAAGTCCAATTTCTGTAGAGTTAGTGTAGACCATATGGCATTACGTTTTCTTAGGTTATTTAATCAGAGACTCCGAGTCAGAAAAATATGATATTTTTTACCTTACATGTAATTCATTGTCTTTTATGGTTTAATTTAGTAAAACCTGATGCAATCATCGTGACTTTATCAAACAGTGGTAAATATTATAATAAAATAAATGTGGCCTATCAATCAAGTGTCTTTTTTATCCTCTGGGAGAGAATATTTTGACAAGTTTGTGGAGACTTTTCTTCACTTCTTTATTTTATTTATTTATTATTATTTGACTAGACTTCTCAGTTACTTAGGAACTGTTTTGGTTATCTGATGAGACTTTTCAGTTGCTTATGAACTGTGATTATCACCTCTATCACTATTCATTATCATGTCTTAACATTTATTTTTTTATGCATACAGATTGTCAACGCACCACGTGGAGCTGTTGAATCGCAAAAAGACATGTTTGAAGTCTTCTACATTGACTATGGGAACCAAGAAATTGTTCCTTACAGTCAGTTGCGGCCTCTTGATCCTTCTGTATCCTCATCTCCTGGCCTTGCTCAGCTGTGCAGCCTTGCATACATAAAGGTCCCGAGCTTGGATGAGGATTTTGGTGAAGAAGCAGCAGAGTATCTGAGTGAGTGCATACTTAATACTTCCAAAAAGCTCAAGGCCGTGGTTGAGGAAAGGGATACCTCGGGAGGAAAAGTGAAAGGACAAGGAACTGGGACGGTCCTAAATGTATCTCTGATTTATGAGGATGCTGATTCCAGTATCAATTCTGCCATGCTAGAGGTATGAGCAATTCTCCTTTTTCTCAATCTCCCTTTTAGTTAAATACAAATCTTCTTGATGTTTACTTCTACTTATATAGATGTAGTATACTGTAAACTATAGTGATTAACTTCATTATCAAGATTGAATAAGAAATCTGATTGTCATAGAGAATAAGTGAGGATGTACCGAAACATGTTGCCTCTGCTTCATGCAATTTCAGCTCTCGAAATTTAACCCTGCAGAGTCTGATATTCATTCTCTCTTGCCAACTAAAACTTGGTGGAGTCAATGTTTTAGTTGGATGAGTTATATCAACACAGCCAAGGATAATCTCAGTCTTTAGTCATGTTGCGTTTGAGACTTTGATTCCTTGTACACTGTTTGATTTCAGGCATGAATGAATCAATACTAATCCTTCTTTTATCTGGCGGACTTAATTCTGTTTTTCAGATTCCACTTCTCTAAGGTGTTTTTTTTTTTTTTTTTTTCTTCCAATATCTTCAGGAAGGACTGGCCAGGTTAGAGAGGAGGAAGAGGTGGGACACCAAAGATAGACAGGCCGCCCTTGATAAATTGGAAGAATTCCAGGCCAAAGCAAAGCGTGAGAGGCTGAAGATGTGGCAATATGGAGACATCCAGTCGGATGATGAGGACTCCGCTCCACCTGTCAGGAGGGCCGGTGGGGCCCGGTAAATATACTTCATTAACATGAAGTGAGGTGAGCTAAGTTATACTGGTGATATGCTGTTAGGAAACTAAACAGAGGATTCAGGTTTTAAAACTTGGGAGAGCTATCTTTGTTTTCTATTTTAAACATTTTTTTTTTCTTCCCTTTTTTATCTTTTTTTTTTTTTTTTTTTTTTTTTTTAAAGTTATTTAGAACTTGAGGCAGAGAACAATTTTTTTTTATCACAATAAGGTACTATCAAATCTAAATATCTTCTTCTGCAGAAGCAGTGGAGAAAAATTTTCATCTATTAGTAGATTTAAAATAGGTGTTTGTGTTGTGCTCTCTATTATGCTCATTCTTTGATATCTGAGTTCCCTTTATTTCTTAAGAAGCTGGCAATCTTCTGATTCATAATATTGCTATAAAATATCATTCCGATATGTTAAGAGGATATATAATTGACAATCCTATGTAGCTCGAAAGAATTTTCACATCTTTTAAGGATTGCATAGTGGATGTTGGAGTCAAGTGTCTTGGTCAGAATTTTCAAGGGTTTGGTGTCTCCCATTCACCAGGTTCAAAGCTAGCTAAAGAGATCTGGCAAGGTCAGGAAAGTTACTTAATGTCGCTCCATATGGTTTTTATTTTTATACCATAGTGCATATTCATGCATCCTTATAATAAATAGGAAAAAAGGTTTGGTATAGTTATAATTGCCCTTGGATCAATGATCTTAGTAAGTTTTCGTAATTTCCCCAGTTCCCCTATAAATGGGGGGAGGAATTACTTAGGTCTGTCTCTGAATCCTCTCAACTTCATACAAGCTTCTAAATGTATCTCAGGAGAGCATATGAGTGCTCGAGGAATTGAGGAGTTGTTAGTCAATCCAAATGTTATGCCAGCATCTTAGATTGTCCCATGTAAGCAGCCTTAAACTGTGTTGGGACGTCAACCACCATGTTGGTCATGTCCTTTTTGTTCATGTAAATGATTTAAATCCCATTACATAAAACTTGGCCAGAGTCAACTTGCTTGAATGTTCTTTGTTATAAAATAATTCTTTTTAAATTGTTAAATATTTGTTCGTTTATATGAAAATAAGATTTTGTGATTGGCTGAGACGAGATGCCAAGTTGTAAAACCGCATGTGCCCATATCTTTGTAATGAATGGGTCAACTCGATTGTTTCTGCTCCTGCTCAGCTTAAAAATCAGTGTCACCTTACATTGTAGCAATCTAAAGAATTTTTTTATAATAGTCGAAATTTCATTTTAAGAAAAATATTATGTTTTCCTGAGCTGCATCATTACCAAAATGATCAGATCCTTCAAATATTGGAAAGCTGTTCTCGTAAACGAACCTTGTTACAACTAGATGCCTTAATAAAATGTTAGTGCTTATTATAACTAGATGACGGTAATAGTTAAAATGTTTTAAAATTGTCAAATCAGCTAAAAATTCAATTGTTGATAAATATAGTAATCATTTTTGCTAATATTTATTGGTATTTAATAATACTACAAATTATGAGTTATTTGACTGAAGTTAGTCAAAATTGGCATTAGTTCTCAAGTATTTGGAAGGGAGGAAATGCAACGAAACTATGAAATGAGATTAGGGTGTGTTTGGAAGCGGTTGTTAGTTGGAGTGGGAGTTGATTAGTATTCATTCAATTCCTTAAATAAACTTCAGTGTTTGGTTTCGTGTAAGAATTTTGTCGATGAATTATTTGCATTTGACTGAGATCCGATATGATTCCTTTATTACTTGGAAAATATTGTCATAGTCAATAAAATCTGACCAAGTTAATTGGGTTTCATATATTTTGATAAAATAATTAATTTTTGATAATTTAAATATTTATTAGTTAAAATAAATATGATTTTTTGATGAAAAATATTCTAATGTCGGGCTTAAAATGGATTTGGTTCGTGTCGGATCTAAGAATATCTATATCTGTATCTGATTTTTTATTCGGATCTGAATCAAACTCGAATCTTATTAGATAAAATCATATCATAACCGTATTGATTACACTAAATCCGGATTTGAATCCACCTAACAGAGTTACTTGATTCAAATTGAATAATTTTGGATTGTTCAACCTCTTTTTTTGTTATATTATTCAATTTTACTATTATAATTTATTTATCTTCTAAAATTTCATGTTATATTAAAGTAGTAGATAAAAGATATTTTAAAACGTAAAAAAATTATTTTCAAAGCAATATAGGAATGTATCCGTATATAACTCAGACCTGACTTGGATTAAGGGACATCAACCCAAATCGAACCCATATTTTTATTTGGATCTACTCCAAGGGGTCCAAACCCACTAAATACGGATTCAGATTAATCGAATTTCAAATAAAATCCGAAGCATTTTATGCCCTATTCTATTCACCTTATCTTATTAAAAAATTATAATTATTTAAATAAAAATCTATATTATAAATAATGTAAAGTGAGTTGAATGATTTATATATTAGATGATTTAGGTGAGTCAACTCAATATTTGGAATTAAAGATTTTTGTATGAAATTGTAAAATGCCACCTACATAAGTGGGAATTTATAACTCTCTTAAAATTGGGAGTTGAGGACCTTCTTGAAATTGGTGAACCAACCAACAAATTAGAATTGTAAATAAGTACTAGCTTCATGCAATATACTTTTTGTATTTGGCACTCTTGCGCCTGTCCGCATGGGCAAATGCTCCACGGTCTTCACCAAGATCATTGCCAAAGATTTGAAACAGCTAAAATAAATCTGTGACATGTGCACGTGTCAGAATTAGGTAAGGTGGGTTTGCCCACAGAAACCTTTATCCGTATCTATGATCCAGTCAAACTATAATATTTCCTGACCAGTAGAGTAACTTTTATCACTCCTTAAAAAACAAAAATTTGTTGGTTCATCCCCTTGACCAAGAATTGACTAATAGGAGTCCAAAAAATATAACATGGGAGGGGTAAGTTCTGGGCCAACCCGTTTCTAAAAGTGCAGCCAAACCCTTCTCTCCTTCCAATCCAATCAAATTGTATAGCTTGTCCATCCCTTCTTACAAATGCCAACCCCCCCCCCCCCCACCCCCCATTTGGTTCAACAGCCTTTTACCACTCCCACTTCCATACCCACGCAGACCGAAAACACTTTGAAAATTTTGAGGGAATCCTCTCCATTGGATTACACGTGGCATTGGCTGCGCAACACCATGTGTCTTGTAATGAGAAGGGTTCTCTCAAAATTTTGAGATGTCACTCCCTTGATCCAACCATTTGCAAATTGGAATTTAGCATCTAGAAAATCAGTGCTACATTTAAGCGTATAAGTTTTTTTTGAGTGGCGCACTTCCATAAAATTACGTAAAGAATAGGAGGAAGAATAAGACTCTGCGCTTTTATAGTTAACAAAACAAGGTTGTTTTCATTTCAAACCAAATAAAAAATTCCTATCAGAAATTTAACCACAACCAGGTAAATGAATCTCATAATACACACACCTAAATATTTGAAATAAGTGCTCTCCAAAGTTCTGGGGTAGGGGACTTGACGACTTCAGCAGGAGAATTCAGGCTACACTAATCACTACCATTCAAAATCAAAAATTTCCAGCAAAAAACCTCTCTGATGATATCTTTTTTTCAATTTTCCCTTCTGGTCCTCCTGCGTGGAGCCGCAGCATCATCTTTTTCATATTCTTCTTCCTTTTCTATGTTGCTGCTGCTTTCTTGGTTATCCGTGGTGGTGGTAGTCGCCTCTGCAGCAGCTCCAGTGTTTGTCTCATTATTGGTGATGACATTTGCCTGCACATAATAAGCACGTATATTTTTTTTTTATATATATAAAACAATTGCTACACATAGGAACTTGAAACAAATGGGGCAAGGCGTTGATGAAATCTTACAGGTGATTTCTTCCCACCAAAGAAAATCCTAAAGAAGATAGTCAAGATAACCAAAACAACAGAGACTAGGATGCCTATTGTAAGGTTAGGCTGCTTCTCTCCCTTCTCGATAACATCCTGCAAAACATACAACCCCACATTGATTATAACTCACCTCCAACCTAACAAGCAGAGCTCTAAACCACAATTTTGTTTTATAACTTACAATGATCCTGGGCTTGTAAGCATCCAAGAAAGGAACATCTGCAACCTTGTATAAGACGTCAAATACCTTCTTCTGCATACAAGAATTGTTTTGGGTGAGAATGATGATGAAAAGCCAAACCAATAAAAATGAGGACAAGAGAAGTAAAAAACTGGGGAAAAAAAAAAAAAAAGAGGGGCAGGGGAACCAGAAAATTGAAAGCAAGAAAAGCCACCTGGTAGCCTGAGAGTCCATCCGAAACACCAGCAGCTTCTTCCTCAGCCTTCTGCTTTTCTTTTTCTACCTCAAATTTTGGCTTCCACTTCGACACCCTGTATGACTCAGCAACTTTCTCATCGGTGGCTATCAAGATGTCATCAAACAAGATACCATCCTGCATTGTCCAAATCTCAATGCCAATGGCGGCTACAGGCTCAAAATCAGGTTTTTCAAGCTCAAAGTAGTTAGGGTTTGGGATCTGTTGCGGCTTCCAAATGCCCTTGAAGTTCGGGTTGTCAATCTGTGGGGCATGCCATTTTCCTTTGTAAGCAGGATTACTTTTCATCGGCCGTTTCCACACACCACAGCCAGGTGCGGTCTCACACTTTGGGTTATCAATCTTTGGTGCCTCCCATTCACCATCTTCATCATCATCCCAATCTTCTGGCTTTGCTGCTTCAGGATCATCAACCTCCTCGGGCTCATCATCCAACCATCCTTCAGGCTTCACAGCTTCCTCATCTTCAATTTCCAAGGGTGCATCCTCATCCCAGTCATCTGGCTTTACTGCATCTGGGTCTGAAATCTTAGCCCTCTCATCCCAGTCCTCGGGCTTCTTATCATCTGGGTCGGGAATTGTTTCGGCAGGAATGAGTGCTGGTTCAAAATCTTCGCCCGATAGGAAATTTACCTTCTTCTTCTCCTCCCCGTCAATTAGAATCAGTAAATCATTATTGGGTTTTAGTATGGCAGTGTACACATGGGATAATTTGTCAGAGGGAACAGAGGGAGGGTACTTGAGATGGTGTTCAACGTACTCCCCACTCTTGGGGTTCTTGTGCTTGAGAATGAAGTGCACCTTGTTGGTGGACCCACATTTGTCGGGTCCAAACATGATAGAGTATGGAGATTCGTTGTTGAATTCCTTTGGTTTCCATCCAGCCTCCTGAGGTCGGAGGTATTTAAGGTATGCACCACCACACTCAAGCCCATTCTGGAATCGAACCTCAAATTGTAGTACGATGGTTCCATCCTTAAGACTCACAGGCTCATCAAGCTCTTTCACGATTGCATACTTCTTTGCCTTCTCACTCACAAGGAGTCCATAATCATCATGCCCCTCACTTTTTGAGTGCTTCCATACACCTGAGACCAAAAATAAATATATAAGTGCTATTAAAAAAATGACTAGCAAACCAATTTGGATAAGGCAAGAGATAAAATGTTACGGCCATGGGATAAGCCCCATGTGACAATCTGTAAGAGATAAACATAAATGTAGAAATTTGAAGCAATTGCAGAACAAAGCCTGGAAGCACATCATCAGATTTTATTAACAATAACACAAGCACATAAGGAGGATCTTGCAACCTTTGTTTTGAAGATCATGGCACTTTTAGTTGGTTGGAGGTCTTTCTTGTTGGAGTTCAGTGTAAACTGTTTTGAATACTTTGCTTCTAAATGGGCTTGCTTGGTTTGTAATTAGCTTCGTTTTATGTGTTTTGGTTTTCTAATGAAGATTTCTTTGACATGAGGTTTTCTTTGTACTCTGCTCCTTTTCTCTTAATATGACATTTTTTTTTTTTTTTTGAAAAGTATAATAAATTGAAAAAGGATAGAAAACAGAAAACAGAATACAAGAGGCCGAGAGAGCCTCGCAAAGAGCTACAAAAAGAAAGCAAAAACATCAAAAATTACATAAAGAACTCCATCTAAAGACAAAATCATCAAAAGTAGTCCCCTTGAATTGTATGTTCTGCTTGGACCATAAGTACAACAAACCCAAGATCTCCAAGAAGCTGCCGTGCTCACTCCTCATCTTGCCATTGAAAACCCTATTATTCCTCTCGGTCCACACCCCCCAAGCAATAGCCGAGGGAAGAATAGCCCAAAGGAATCTTTTTCTGGGAGAGAAATCATTATTGGCCCACCCTTCTACCAACGAGGAGAACTTACAAGGAAAGACGCATTGAATACGAAATAACCCAAGAAAAAATGACCAAATATTATGAGAAAATGAACAATGGATTAAAATATGGTCAACAGACTCTCCATCCTTCAAACAAAGCGGGCAACAATTAGGCGTAATCCATCCCCGAATAATCAAGTTATCTAATGTTAGAATTTTACCAAGACAAGCCAACCACACAAAAAAGGAAATTTTAGAAGGAATTGAATTGGACCAAATACTGGTTCCCAAGGAAGATCGTTCTGTATGAGTGTTTAGCCAATTATGAAAAGATCTAACAGAGAATCTCAAGTCCTTCGTCCTCGTCCATTCCCACCTGTCCTGATTACTCACATCGAGAAGTCGCGAATTCAAGAGCTCAAGGAAAGATGTCACCTCAGTTAGCTCCCAATCATTAAAGTTTCTCCTAAACCCCAAATCCCAAGTAGAGCTGGAATCATTGCTAATCAAACACTGTTGTATAGTTCCATTTTTTTTCCGAGAACAAGCGTACAAAGACGGAAATTGAGTCGCTAGAGGCGATGTGCCACCCCAACTATCTTCCCAGAATCTAATTTTGTCCCCCTTTCCTGCCTTGAATCTGATTCATTTCTCAAACTCCTCTCTTACTTTTAGAATCCCCTTCCATACACTACACCCATACGTGCCTTTGGCTTCACTGCTATACCAACCCAGTCTCTCTTCCCCATATTTGGCCGTGATGATCCTCCTCCAAAGTCTATCCTTCTCCTCCCCAAACCTCCAAAGCCATTTCCCTAACAGAGCTCTATTAGCAAGTCTAAGACCCCTAATCCCCAAACCCCCATTCTTCTTGGGCTTACAGATAATCTTCCACCTAACTACATTTTTCTTATCCTACAAATAAAGGAAGCACATAAGGATTGTTGAAGGAATATTGTTCCTCCATACCCTTAACAGAAACATATACATAGAGGAATGATCACTCAATTTACCTCCCAGGAGGAGGTTGTAGGATTTAATAACATATTGATTTCTTAGTAGATCCCTGGATCAGACCCCGGAAGCTAATAAAAAGACATGAGCAAACATATTTGGGAAGTAAATAAATCCCTCCTTAAGTGAGGAAATTCACCATCCCATATTAGTCCACGCATCGTCACATGCATGATTTCCATGTATGGAATCATAGCTTACTAAACATGTGGCATTTGCACAACCAAACTGACGAAAGCCTATTTCTCCTTAGGGCCATGTGGCACACACACACACACACACTCTAATTGCAAAGACAAGTCTTTTTTTTACTTGATTATCAGATTTTTCTCTTTTGTTTATTTGATTTTCCCATTGGAGAAATAATAAGGCCTATCATTGAAAATTAAAATGTACACACAAAAAAATCATCACAATGTCTCATCCAATTATACAGAGTCTGCTACACAAATGTGTTTCAATATTCAATTCTATTGCAAACTAAGTAGCAAAAGCATGGCACTTAAGGTTTTCCAACGTGCCAACACAACTACAGGAATCTGCAAGTTGGAAAGCCAAACACGTCCCTACGACATGATTATATCGAGTGGTACCCTGGACAAATGCCATGAATTTCATGAAATTTAGCACTCGTTTCAAAGAAAAACTCCAGTATAAATCAAAGGAGATACATGGCTAGTCTTGCTACAATCATATTTTATGTACGTCACATCTAGTTGAAAACATATGTTCCATACGTACACATCTCCCCATCATGAGGCAATATTCATATTGATTTGAATATTTTGCGCTGAAAATCATGTGTGAACAGATGATCCTAGCCATCAATCAATTGCATTAATTAAAAAAATAAATTAAACACCCTCTTCCGCGTGCCCCAAATCCTAATTTTTTGAATTTGACAAATCTAGCCGGATGATTCTGACATTAACACCCATTACCATGCAACATGGTTATATTCAGTGGTCTCCATAACACAAGGCCAACTAATAATGAAAGAACAACACTCAACCAAGTATAAAATTTCACTGATATAGCAGGGAAAATAAACTGCAAACGATTATAAACTAGATCTCATAAATAAATAAATAAATAAATAAAGAGGAGAATAGATCTGAAATCGAACCTCCATAGTCATCTTTCTCAGACACGATCCATCGTCCCTCGAACGATTCGTCAAAAGACTCATAAAAAAGCTATTAAACACAGTCGAATTCAAAATCAGATACAGGAAATCATAGAAAATTTCTAAAAATCCCACAAAAACCAAAGCGATTGAGAGAGAATTCCTACCGAGTCTGACGCAAAGATCTGGAAAGTAAGGCAAGCTATCAAAAGCAAAATTAATTGCTGACGATTCCGTTTCCCTTCCATCAGAAATATTTCATAAACCTGTAAAATAATAACGTTTCGTGCCAATTGAAGATCCAAACCCCGAAAAACAAATCCTCTAAACCCTAACCCTAATATCTGCGCGATCTGTGATCTGAGTAGAAAAACTTATAAAACTGACCTGACTCGACTAAAACTGAAGAATACAAATGTGATTGAGAGCTAGAAATCGTGAAAAAATAGATCCGAATCCCCCAAAAAACTATAAAAATAAAAAAGGCGAACGAGATCTTACCTTGCAATCGATGCTGGAATTGCACTATAATTCAGAGACAATGGTTTAATATCGTCTATGTGGGTTCTAGGGTTTTTTTCAGATTGGAGAGGGGAACTAATGAAAGTAGGGCAGATTTGCGGGGTTTAAAAGGCGACGTCGAGCTGTTTAGACCAATAACATCTCTCGCCACGTGCAATGACCAATTGTAGGCCGCCACGTGGGATTTTCGATTCAATTTCTGCCTCGATATTCCATGGCTCCCTCTATAACCATTTTTGATTAATTCTAAGTTGACCATGGGTCATGACCCGTAGTACACTTATATAGGAAGGAAAGGAAACTCACATATTAACTAACAATCTTGAGTAAAATGAGTCACTATCTTGGCGTGGTGGTGCACGAATGCCCATAGATGTATTTTTTTTGAGATACAAATAAAATGGATTCATAAACATACATGCACCACCCCATCAAAATACCTCCATGTGTCTCCTAATGAGGTCACTCTATCATTAATCTAAGAAAGTACATCCCATACTCTTCTTAAGATTTATTCATATTGTTAAATTTTATGTTTACATTATCATAATAGAATTATGAGTGAAGATATGAGTGTCTTTTCATTTGTTTGGATTGGTAATTATTTGGTGAAGGTTCAATTTGGAAAAGTTTCATTACAAAATTGATAAAATTTCAAAAATTATACAAAATATTTTATCAAATTTCTTACCAAAACCTATCACATTAATCTTTCTCTCTAATTCCTAACTTCTTTAATGTTTGAATGTTGAAAAAACTAAAATTTTAAAACTAAAGGATAAAAATGTTTCCATATTCCATAATTAATTGAGGAATCATCAATTGATTTGTCAATTTATCGAATTAATCAACTGACTCCTAATTTGGAGAATTTTACAAATTTTTTAAAAAATTTCAGAGAATTTTATCACTATGCCTATTTTATCTTCTTTACTATTAGGGAAAATTATTTAAAGGACCTTGATAGAGGGATTTCTTTTTAAATAGTCCTTAAGTTTTGGGTGATTTCTTAATAGTTCATGTTGTAATATTTTTGAAATTCTCAATTTATCATTTTTCTCTTCTTCTTCATATAATTAGGTTTTCAACGACGGTTACTATCATTTTCGACGATTCTTTTATTACAAATTACAAATGGAGAACGATATTCTCTTAATTTTGAATATTTAGATATATTTTTACTTATTTATTTTGATGGTTTATAATAAAAAATGAAAAAGAAAGTTGAGATTCTAAATAACAAAAAAATTATGATTACTTTGTAATCTTTACTTTGGATTTCTATTTCACAACTATGATACATGCATTTTGAATATTTCAAGAAGATTTACCTAGTACCGAAATCGAAAAAATGAGGGGGGAAAAAATGGATCACATTTACGATGTCAAGTTCATCACAATTTTTTTTGTCTTGTTCAACAATATTATTTTTTAGCTCACCACTTAGTGTTGAGTTCACCGTTTTTTATTATTGAATTCATCACTTTGATATTAATATTTTGAGTTTGACAATAATTATTGATGAACTTGGTGTTTTTAATTCAGATTTAATTACCATTGAACTAGAGAATAAAAGTGAAGAGCCTGGCAATAAAAACGTCTAACTCAATAATAAAAAGTGGCGAACTCTATACTTAGTGGTGAGTTCAAGAATAAAAATTTTGAACTCAACAATAAAAAAGGTGAACTTGACATTCCAAAAGTGATGCATAATTAAAATATATATATATATATATATATATATATATATATATATTTTCGACTTTGATACTAGGTAAATCTTCTTAAAATACATGTAACGTAGTTTCGAAACGGATACTCGAACATAAAATTTTAGAATTTAACTTCTTCGTTCTTTTTATTTTTCTTTTTTATAAATTGTCGAAAAAAAAAAGACATCTAAATGTTCAAATTTAAGAATATATCATTCTCCATTTGTCATTTACGATAAAAAAAAATCATTGGAAATGATCATAATCGTCATCGAAAAATCTAATGATGTGAAGAAGATTAGAAAATGATAGTTTGCGTATCCCTAAGTAATTTTCCCTTACTATTATATTGAGAGAAGACAAAGTAGAAGTGATTCGACACCAAAATTTGCCCACTTTTATATTCAAATTTAATATATTCAAAGTCAATAAAATTGCAATAGGCCCTAAAATCACTTGGGTTAGTTTTCAAAATTACAACATATCATTTTATTTTATATTTTAAATTACAAATAAACCCTTTTAATGCCACCTTCTAGTTGATATTAAGGATAAATTACACTTTGGCATAATTCCATGTTGACACCTTATTGTTTTGACAATTGCACTTACCTCCCTTATATTTCATTTAAGGAGTTCACTTACGCCCCTTCCATCCACTTGCCGTCAATGCAAAGATTTAAATTTAAATTTAAATTTTTATAAAGATTATTTTACCTTTTTTAAAATGTTTACTTTTTATAAACAAAAATATCCCTCGAAAAATATGGGTTCATGCCTAAGAATGTGAATGCTTAGACACGTGCACTTTTTAATATTGTTTTTAGATTTAATTTTTAAGGGAAAAGAAAAGATAAAATGAGTGGGAAAAATGGTAAAACAACATCTGAACTTTAACCCATCAATGAAAAGGGAGGTAAGTGCAATTATCAAAACATCAGAGGGTCAACATGGAATTATGCCAAACTACATGGTGTCAAAGTGCAATTCACCCAAATATCAATAGGCCTTAGATTGATTCCAAATGATGGTTTTGGTTTGTCAAAATCATAATTATGAAAACTAAGATGTTAAGCTTTGCAATGGTGCCATCTCATCCGAGGAGTGAGAAGATAACAAATGTGGGACATTTGTGGTAAGTGGGGTTTGAAATTAGATTTACTTCATAATATATTTACTTTTCATAAGTTATATTAGAAGAATAAATGATTTTATCCTTGCTTCCACTCTAAGGACTCTTTTTTTTATCCTTTGTCCTTAAACTATTTACTAGAAATGCCTTTCTGTCCCAACGAAACACATTTTTCAACTCTCCCCATCTTTTCTAGCCCAAAATTGTTGAAATACTTTTTAAAAGACTTATAAAATGCAATTGAAAATGATTTAAAATCGAGAATCATTCTTTTTTTTTCTTTGTCCCTCTAGTTGTGAGTGGAAAACACCATGGCTAAGTGCAAAAATGACGCTTCAGTGTAAAAAATGCAAAAGCCAAGTACTGCTTCACTCTTTATTTTATTCTTTTTTTTTATAATTATTTTCTTTGTATTCGAATTGCTTTTAAAATATAGCCAAGTGTAACAATTAATGGATTCTAGAAATAGATTTTGGGTAAAAATAATATTCTAGGAGCATTTGGTTTGGATTCTAGAATTTGATTTTGACTTTTAAACAGATTTAATAATCCAATGCATTGTTTGGCTTGGATGATCAACCTGATTTTTTCATAGATCAAAAACAAAAAAACATGGAGGCAGAAATAGTTCTCGAGTTGTTTCTCCTAATTCTCACACCCTATCCATTTATGTCGATCTTGAAATACAATAATAATCATTATTATTATTATTATTGTAGATGCAAAAAACTTGCACTGCCTTGAGATTCCCATTGGATGGTTCATTTGTTCCTCCTATAGTCTTGGGTGTGCCTGTAAAAACACATCTCCATGCTTAAATCAGAATCTTAGTACAAAATGTATTGATTTTAGAAGAAGGAATTGCATTCCTTTTTCGTGCCCCTTTCCCTTATATCTATAGAGATATTCATTCTAGGATTATTCCTAATTTTCTTCATAAATTCCCTCCTTTTATCTTTTTGTAGTTCTTCTTTGTTAGGAATGTATTTATTCATTATTCTATAGACTTTCACCCCTAATTGTAGGGATCTCTCGTGATCTTTCGTGAATATGCTTGGAATTCTATCTTTTAGGGATTCGATTGATTGAATCCTTCCCCCATGCTCTGTCCAATCGCTATGAGTTCCCGACCCGATCTCCCCTTGTATCCGACTTCTCATTCTTCAACGTTATCAAGAAGTGAGATCTGATAGGTTGGATTCTCTTTGACTCTCGAGGATCAGAATTCGTTATTATTATTATTATTGTATTGTCTCTTTGACTCTCGAGGATCGGAATTTGGTATTATTATTATTATTGTATTGTCATAATTCTTTGTGTAATCTTAACGTGCCCTTTAAACATACTATTCACTTGAAAACTAATAGAAAATTAGCTAAATGCCCTCTTTTCCAATCTCTTTCCAAAAGTCTCTTATTTTCAATCTGAGGATGAACAATTTAATAGTTTTTCCTCAATATTAGTTTTCAAAAGACCAAATGAAATTTTGGATTCTAGAAATCAATTTTTATGATATGATTTTGACAATCCATAATTAAATTGAGAATCAAATTCTATAATCCAAACCAAACACCCCACTAAAATTTGAACCAAGTGCCCCCCACAAGCTTAATTTTACATAAGTGTAGGTAGGGCTATTAACGGATAGGTATTTGATCGGGATAGTGCTATATTCGAATTCGAATTCGAAAAAAATAATACTATCCGAATTCGAATTCGAATCCGAAAAATATATCGAATATCCGATAATATCCAATCCGATAAAAAATCCTACAAAAGTCCATCTTTCTCAATCTGTCGGAGTTTGCATAATCGAAACCCACAAATTTCATCCGAAAAATCACTCCGACTGGTTCAAATCGGAGAGAGAGAGAGAAAGAGAGAATGTACTTGGATGCTCATCGGGTGGAGAAGACGTGTCGGAGTTCGCACAGTCGAAACCCACATTTTCTTCGAAAAATCACTCCGATTGGTTCAGATCGAAAAGAGAGAGAGAGAGAAATAGTTGCCGACCGGAGAAGACGATGGTTACGAAGTTCAACCGAAATCATTATTCATCTGGTTCTTCACGTTTGAAGGTTTGAGAGAAGATAAAGTTTAAAAATAAAATTTTGTTGTAAAACATAAATACATAATATATATTATTATCATAGCAGATATTATCGAATCGGATATCACAATATCTGAATTCGTATCTGAAACTCATTCGAATGTTAAATTGACATCCGAATCCGATATCCAAAAATTTCAGATAATATCCAATTTTTCGAATTTGAATTCGGATTTCGACTATCCATTGACACCCCTAAGTGTAGGTGCATAATTACACCCAATCACATAGACTTATAATTTTTTTTTTCCAGGTGACCATTATATCATAAATAAGTTGAATCAATGCAAACACGTGTTGGCATATCCTTATTTAAGATTTGATTCGATTGACGAAGGAGATTTGTCGAGATCGTCACGTGTCAACTTTTTCGAGTGCAAAAGAGGACTCACTTAGAGTTACATTGGCAAATTTTGATCTATATAATAAAATACAATAGTAGACCCCTACTCTCTAAGTAACCAAATTCGAAATCCAACACCTCAACCTTCTAAATTTAATGAAAAAAATTCAGATCCAATAAAAGAAAAAGAAAATTTAAAACATAAATTTTCTGGGGCTTGATCAAGATTTAGAAAATGAATGGTTTTGAACTTCCATGTAAACTAAAAATTTAACGGTGAAAAATAATTTTTCTTTATACATTTTTGTTTCAAATACATTAGAATTTTTTTCTTTGCAACCCTATGGCATCAGACCATGTTTTTGAATGCCTAAACGTGAGCTCAACCACCCTTAGTAATATTTGAAATCTTACGAAGTTAATAAAGTCACACTTACTCTTTTTTAAGATAAGCCTGCGTTTTAATTTGAAAATGAGAGGGAAACCCTCTTTCATTGTTTAATGGTTGATTGATTCATTAGGAATCTAGTTGAACGATCTCCATTGGCATCGTCCCTAGGCGAAAACAAACAGTGAACAAGTCAGATAGGGTTGATCCATGCCACGTAGCACGCAAAGAAGACCAGTAGTTCATTGGAACACAGCCTCAGCTTGTACGTGATCCTCACTTACAACCAAAAGAAAAAAAGACGAAGACGCAATCCTATTGGAGGAAACAAAAAGCCACGGCTAAACAACAAATCTCATAAATTCAACGGCTAAGATCTATTCTCACACGGATCACTTATTTCCCTATAAATACACCAACACATGCGTTCCTAAAATCCCGCCAAGCAATACTCATCGCAAATTCAAATATTTCAGTTTCAAAAAAGAAAGGAAAGAGATTCGGAGATCCGTAGAAATGGAGGCTGGAAAGACAACGAAACCTGCTGGAGGGAGGAAAGGATCGGCTAAGAGGAAGCCAGTTTCGAAATCTACCAAAGCTGGGCTTCAGTTTCCTGTAGGAAGGATTGCGAGGTTCTTGAAGAAAGGCAGATATGCGCAGAGGCTCGGCACTGGTGCTCCCATCTACATGGCCGCAGTTCTTGAGTACTTAGCCGCTGAGGTATTGCAGACATTTTGACATTTTTTCAAAAATTAATATTTCTTTGCTTTTCTGAGGGTTTTGTAAATCTCCAAGTTCTGTTTTTTTATTTATTTATTTGTGGTGGATAGGTGTTGGAATTGGCGGGAAATGCAGCGAGAGACAATAAGAAGACACGAATCATTCCAAGGCATGTTCTTTTGGCAGTGAGGAACGATGATGAGCTTGGAAAATTGTTGTCTGGTGTGACAATCGCTCATGGTGGTGTTCTCCCTAACATCCATTCGGTTCTACTCCCCAAGAAGACCGACAAGTCTGCTGCTGAACCCAAATCCCCCAAGAAGGCATCCCCAAAGAAAGCTTAATCTAGTGGTTCTTACTTTTATTATCTTTTGAAGGGAAGGGATCCTCCCCTCCTCTCTCTTTTTGTTTTAGGTTTTTGTTATGTAGATAGAGCTAGTCTTTTTAACATATATATCTCTTCTATCAGAAGATGGTTTAGTGATGATGTATTTTGGATCAATTGTTTTTGTCTTAAACTAATTGAATCATTTCCTTCCAACTTGATTACAAGTATTGATTTAAATTTCAAAAGCAACTTTTTGTTTTTGGGGTCATTTTTGGATTACTAGATGTTATAATCGGAAGATTTGGTTTTTCAATTCATATAATGTGCAT
The DNA here is from genome assembly GCF_017979445.1 of Akebia trifoliata. Classification (NCBI taxonomy): domain Eukaryota; kingdom Viridiplantae; phylum Streptophyta; class Magnoliopsida; order Ranunculales; family Lardizabalaceae; genus Akebia; species Akebia trifoliata. The sequence continues at coordinate 269,959 of NC_141379.1, forward strand.
TTAAATTCATAAAGAAAATGTTTTGTTAAACATTTCATAGTTCCCAATCGACTTCTTTACGTTTCCAACATTTATTTTATGAACACGTTCAAACAATTATCTATAATGTATATGATGGCATTCCAAATGATTTTTTTTTTTAATTATTAGAAGCTGGAATGATATATTTAATTTGACTCTTCAAAGTAATGTTTCAATCACACAAATTAAGTGTAAAAGTACAATCTTTTAATCATTTAATAACAAATAAGGAATAAAAGTTGAAATCTATCACATTCTTTTGTACAATTTTGTTGCATATGTTACTTCCAGTGTCCCAAATCAGGAATTTCAATGCAATATAAAATTCAGGAGAAACACTCAGAGTAGTTTGGATGTCAAGTTTTTTGAGTTCATGAAATATGTTGCTTTTCTGTCATTGAGGCATTCTCTTTCGCATGCAGTCCAGAGCAATAGGTTTCCTGTATAATTTGCCAAACATAGAGACATTCTCTGGTGCACTGTATAGTGCATACAAACCAACCACACCAAACAAAGATTCCAACCTTGCCCAAAGAAACCCAGCTTTAATATTTCATTATAATCGAGATGGTCAAACAAGTTAAGGATGGATTTAAAACAGATTTACCAGCCAAAATTCAACTAAATTAGAAAAATAGGTTATTGTAGGATTCTACTCATCGACCACATGCATATTAATCAAGACCTTGCTTGATCTTCCAAGATCATAGCTCCTTAACTGGCTCATTAGAACTGTAACAAATCAATCTTTTGATTGATACAATATTTTACATTTTCTTATCGTGTGAGAGGATGCCTTATCACTTGATGCTCTTCATCATACTCGAAGTTGGCTCTGGAAAATTGGGTACTGGCGAAGAAGGGCATCAGATCATAGATTTCATAGTCCTGTGCCTGCTCAAACCAAAACACATAAGTCAGAATTCATATATAGCCAGCCAAAGCATACATAAGAAAAGTAGCAAGTTCATGTCTCCCCACCTTGTTATGCAGGTCCTCCACTTTTACTTCAATGTAGGTAAGCCTGGCAGACGATCCGTTGTTTAGTAGTTCTTCAACTCGTAATGCCTCCCTCACAAGCCCACGAAGAATATACAGGAGGAACTCATTGAAATCCTTCTTGAATGTAATGTACCGATTAAAGCTCTGAAACAAGATTTCAAGTTCATGTTAACCAATTTTTTCCAAGTAGATAATTACTTAATAGAACAAGTATGCCATGACATCAATGGTTTATATAATACCATGCACCAAGTTAGATAACTGGTAAATACATTCTATATCTGGTGATAATCTATATATATAGGGAGCAGTTCAGCAGCCCTAAAGTTTGCCAAACATTTTTCAAAACATGGGTTAGAAGCTTTGGAATGAGCTGATTTTTTGTGAGGATGATCTCTAGGGTGATGAGATCATCCTCTCCAAAAATCAGCTCATTTTGAAATTTCTAACTCTAGTTTACAAATTGAAGAATCGTAGACTGTCCAATTTTTGTAAATCACTTTTGATGGGGTTAGAAGTTTTGGAATAGGCTGATTTTTGGTGAGGATGATCTCCTCATCATAGAGATCATCCTCACAAAAAATCAGCTCATTCCAAAGCTTCTAACCCATGTTTTGAAAAATGTTTGGCAAACTTTAGGGCTGCTCCCATACATATATATACACATGTATACAAAATTAATTGATGCTCAGACTAGGGGAAAAAATGCAACTGAAGTGTCAACCATTGAACATGTGTGGGCATCTAATATATGCAACTCAGTCACATTTAGAAAAATTTGTGCAACAGTCAAACAAGTAGATGAAATTGAGATTTTTGCAACCTTTTGTAGAGCTTTTTGGACCCCGAACTTTTGTGTTGAAATGAATGAATCAAGTAGGACACGTATTGCCATGTCCACATCTTCCTGGGTCACATGCTGTCTAAGGTGCATTCTTGCATGTGCTTCTGACATCCTTATCATTGACTCTATGTGCCTCACTGCAATGGGAACTCCTTGTCCATGCTACAGAGCATAGAAGAATAACAACAAAATCAGTATTGTGAGATCAATTGAAACATGGAGAAACCATCTATCAAATTCAATACAGGTCAACATGAACCTCACCGAAGACTCTTTACGTAATTCAGCATAAACATGTGTAAGCTTGTTTAAATCTGCATCATGCAATCTTGGGAACACGTTCAACTTAGCATAAGTTATGTACTTTTTTAGCATATCCTGAGAGAGTATCTGACCAGACCAAAAAGTTCTCAATAAAGTCAAAAAAAAATTATAGTCCAAGTAAGATTTATGCAGAATGCTCTAGGCACTAAAGCAAGTAGGACAAAGCATCTAGAGTTGCCTTTTTATAGGATATTCATGTCCATATAAAGGTGTTCTAGTAATTTAAGGCACCCTCCCTTGGCTGGACTACCAAATAGATGTTTTTCTTCTACCCAAAAGGATATATACATCTAGCATTCATGTGTGAAAAAAGTGAATAAAGAACTCAAGTCTGAAAAACCTCGGGATCGACTGGCCCAGCAAAAGCCGGAGCATCTCCTTGGGAATTGCTTATAGGAGCGTCATCTATGTTAGCACCCTTAGGTTGTGACTTGAAGTGGCTATCAACTACGAAATTCGCAAGTAATTCATCTGTGACAGGGTCAACCACATCCTGCATGTAGTCAATCGCCATCCACATCACAAGAAGATCTAGGAAATATAAAGCAAATGAAAGAAGCTTGGAGAGAAAATGACCTTGACAACGCAAAGAACATCAAAACGGGAGACAATTGGATCTGTCAGTTCAACATTTTGCGAGAAGTTCTTTGAAGAATCGTATCTGTAAGCAGGTCACTTTTAAAGTTATGTTCAAAGACTGGTGATGTATGCAAACAATTTGAAGAAGTGAAAAGAAAAAAAAAAGTTGGGGCTCATGATAAATGGTATTCAGTGTCTCTCCTCTACTTGTCAACTACAATATATGCTAATTGATGGGGCCCACCCAATCACTTGGTTGTATATTGGATGGACAATAGCCAGAAAACGGTGCACATTGATTGGATGGTCCTAACAATCTAATTGAGAGAGCGTGGTTATTTTTTCTGTCAATTTGCATACCTTCCTCCAATAGGATTTGCAGCAGCAATGACAGAGCAGCGAGCTTGGAGAGAAGTGACAATCCCAGCCTTCGATATACTAATGCTCTGTTGCTCCATGGCTTCGTGAATACTCACTCTGATAATAGATAAAGAGGGTTCATTTTCAAATAGTACCAAAGCAGATATAAAAATATATTGATGCGATTCTCATACCTGTCCTGATCATTCATCTTGTCGAACTCATCAATAAGACAGATCCCTCTATCGGCCAGGACAAGAGCCCCTCCTTCAAGGGTCCACTCGCGTGTAACAGGATCCTTGTGAACTGCTGCTGTGAGCCCAACAGCAGAAGCTCCTTTGCCAGTAGTATAAACAGCCCTCTGTCCTGTCTTTTCAACATACCTGGGAGCAATAACTTATAAAATTGATGATCGTTTCCCATTACAAGACTAAGGAAGTCATTTTGTTTCAAGCAAGGGGTTGCTCTTACTTGAGGAACTGGGATTTGGCTGTGCCCGGGTCTCCTAATAACAGTACATTTATGTCCCCTCGCAAGCGATGTTTCCCTTGAACATTCTTTTCTTGACCTCCAAACATTGCAAGAGCTATCGCGGTTTTTATGTCCTCATGTCCATAGATTGATGGTGCTATGGACTTAACAATCTGAAAATTTATATATAAACCTTTACATCATGAATATTTCCTGAAAATTATATAATGGAGAAAGTAAACAAAAAAAACATTCTCAAGAACAAACCCTTTCTCCAATTCTGGGATCCTTGGCTAACTTTTCAATTTCTTCCTTGTCTTCCTGGGTAAGTTTGTAAGCAGAGAAGAGATCTTGCTTCTTCGTGACATAGTTTGCTTCGACAACTGTGGCAAATACAGGAAATCCATTTTTTGTATTCAAAGACAAGTCGAAGTTGTTAGTGTATATGCCAGTGACCTCCTGAAAAATGTTGTGCAACAATCAGGTTATAATCGCTCACCCAACCTTCTAGAAAGAAAAAAATTAAATATAAGATCCAGGGATAATTTTTACAATTTCTTCGCCAGGGCGGGCACAATCAATTAGATCATTCAAGAGTATCACTTCCTTGTATCTTGGAAGCCGACCAGCTGGCACAATTCCTGGGCTCTCCTGAAGAGTGAGTTTCTGATAGTTCCTGTAAATTGTCTGTAGCGTTGCACAGTAAGTTTAAGAAGGAATTAGTAATCCAATTCTCAATCATTCATGCTCAAGTACAAGAAAATCCAAGAATACTCACCTGCTCGATATTCACAGTGAATGGTCCTTTTGATTGACATTCAGGGCAAGATCCCACCTTCACTTCTGAATATGAGTTCTGGAAGAATGGCCCAAGAATCATCCCACATTTGTTGCAGTCATACTTCACCTGCTGCAACTGAGGGAAAACCCCAGAGCGCCGTGTCACAACTCCACCAATACGAATCATGGTGTTCAAATGGATTTGCCTGAAGAGCGTCACATTATAAATTGCATTAAGAGGTAATGTCCCATAAGAAGGAATGAGAAGAACCCAAACTTACAGTCTAGAGAGCAAATTCCACATTACCTTATGTTGCGTATCTGATCATAGACTGGTAAATTGGTAACTCGGACATAGATTTTTTGATGAATATTCTTGTAGTTTGGGTGTAGATCAAATACAACATTCTTGGCAACATCCTCCATAACCTCGAGAACAGATTGGGGTGCATCAGCGAGCCAGATGGCAATGTTGGGATGGATATAGATGAATTGCTTATAATCGATCTCCAAGCTACACTTGTTAGCTGCAGTAGAGATATTCAATTAGTCCATAAAGGAGGAAAAATACAAATGGTTTTATCGGAGCTAAGAAATATTCAACCTGAGACCATCTCATTGATCAGCCGGATGTATTCAAAATCTCCCTGATCATTCCTTGGGTTCACATATGTAAGCAAGAACTCCTTAAATTTCTTGGCAATGAAACGACGAACTTCATCCCTAGTAACCCACTCCCTCAACGTTCCTTGGACACGGTACATCTCGAACTCACCTTCATCATCATCCTCATCCTATGAAATACAGTCATCACAGTAGAATGAATGGCCAGGAATTGCCAAGGCATTAATGCAGTTGTAAGGAAATGTTTAAGCTAAGTAAGACTACAAACCTCATAAGGATCATCATCAGTTTGATCAGTGATTGGTACATCATCTCTTGATTGTCCACGCTGAGATCTTCCAGGTGAACTTTGCATTGCATCGGCATCTTCATAGCTTCTTGCGTCTCTCGGAGGTTTGAAATCAGCTCTAGATCTTTTGGGACGTCTATAGTTAATATCCTCGTCTGTATCTGCAACCAAAACCCTCACATCTCAAGGTCCATCATGTAGTAATCTACATTTATTGTAGAAAAGATAAACTAATTTTAACTGTAAAAAATATCAACTGTTTTATGAAGACGATTACAAAAAGACCAAATTTGGGTAAATAGAAAATTCAGTTCTATGCAAGTTTATATCAAGTGACGGCCATGGTTTCGATATCTCATCCAAGGCGCATCGTTCGTCTCGCAAAATTTCGCAAACCCCAAAAAACATGTCTGTCCGTCTCGTTGTTAGGCAATACCGAGGCGACTTGGGCGATACGACTTGGACAAGTTTTGAAACCACAGTAAGGGCCAGATCTTGGCAGAATGACTACAATATTTTGATGGACTACAACAAAAACTCTCGCCATCATCTCCGGATAATTAAACTATAACCCTAAGTTCTTCCAATAAATACTTACAAATCTACCAAAACGGAACGAGAAAATCAACTGTTTTACAAAATTAATTATCAAGGTAAACTAAATTGTTGAAGAGTAAAAATCTCGAGATCCTAGATACCTACAGGGTAAAGAATAGCGTGGCCAGGGGTGGATTTACAGTGGGGGCACTTGCCCCCACAAGAATTTTGAAAGTCTATAGAATAATAAGCTATCGCGATAGATAAAAAACATCAGCCACTATTTTCCCCACAATTTTTTTCCCCTCTTAGTTGCCTCCACAAAAAATATTCTACTCTTAGTTGCCTACATGGGCATAATCCTGGCTCTGCACTGGGTGTGGCCAAGGGAAAAAACAGCGGTTAATGCAATATTAATGTCCAGAAAAACCCCATCCATCTTCTTTGCTTGTTCCTAATGCCACTTGATGAACTTTTTCAATTAGCATTACAAATTTTGAACCTCAATACAGAGGGGCATATGGATATGGTATTTTTGTCACAAATAAACTACTAAATCCAAACTACATTATCTGTTTTAAAATTTGGCAAAATAATATGATTATCGAAATAAAATTTGAGTAGAAGAACTTGAACAAACTTAGGAATAATCGAGCATCTAGAATGTTACTTGCAAACAATTCATCTCTTGAATATATTGAGAAAGTCAGCTTTAAATTCTTCTCTTTTGTTTTGTTTATATTGGTTTATATTCATACTTCGCATTGATGCACAATTTCAGTAATCAAGTCGAATTTTGACTTAATTTATAAACATTCACCTCAATCACAGATATATGATTCCAAATTGTAGAATTTTAAAAATCAGTCAAAATTAGGGCTTTACAGGTAAAAGCAAGCTTCGTGCTGCCACTGTTTTGAACAACAACAAAAATTAGGGTTTTATCTTTTTAGATCTGATTACCTTGATCGTGCAGGAGCCTAGGGAGCTTCCGATTACTCTTCCGTACATCTCTAGTATCGAGCTCTGCTTCTGCAGCCCTCCGATCCGCTATGATCTGATCTAAATCCCTCTCGTCTTCCATGGAATCATCGAGACCAACTGATTCATACCGATCGTGCTCCTCCATCCGACGATACTCGCTACATTTCCACCCAAATAATTCCATTAAAAAAAACGAAAATTCAAGAAAAAAATATAAGATTTTTTTTTACTATCAGGAGATATTTTTTTTCTCTCTTACTCCATGTAATTATCGTTAAAAAGATCCTCTCCTTCTTCTTCTTCTCCATCTCCATCTTCTGGTTCATCTGGGACAACATTCGGATCCACGTCAGCTTCATCACCGTCGGAGTATGTGTCTGAGGTCTGGCTTGTGTTCGGAGGAAGCCGGTCAGTGCTGAATCCAGCCGATGTGGGGGAACCAGGTGTTGATGGGCTCTCCGGATCATCCTGCAAGAAATTGATCGCTCAGAAACAAAAAATGAAAGCTTATAATTATAGAAATGTAGAAGAAATTACAGATAAAAGGAGGAAGAAACCTTACCATTAGGGAGTAGAAACGGTTCTGATCTTTTTTGCCTTCTCCTTTCTCTCTGAAGTTCGATTGAATGATCTGTTCTTGCCTTCTTGGACTTGTTCTCTTTCTCTATGAAGGTGGTGGTTTTGGCGGGAAGTTTTGGCGCCAAAAAATCATACGTGTCTTCTATCCAGGCGACGCAATAAAGTTTTAGAACACCCTGGCCAAAGGCTTTCTTTCTAATTAGTCCTAAGTTTTGGGGCTTCTCTTAATAATCCATATTTAGTAAAACATTTTTTTTCCCTTATAGTCGTGATAACATGACTTGCCAGTTGGCATACTCAATCGACTCACTAACGTGTGTACAAGTTTGAAAATCGTAGATCTTTCTGTCTTGGGATACTCGGCTCTCTCAAGAAACACTTTTTTATAGGGGAAGTGCAATTATGTATACCGAAGCGTTGATCAACGATTCCGAACTTGTCACATCAATGAGTCGATTGAGTATGTCACTTGACGAGTCATTTTATCATGACTCTTTTTCTTAATAATTCCTCAACGTCATCTCATGTTACAATATTTTTGAAATATCGAAATTACCCCTTTTTCATCTTCTTTATATATTTTGAGGGGTTTTCCAATGGCAATTCCAATTATTTTTGACGAATTTTTTTATCATGAATAACGAATGGAAATGATATATTTCTCATTTTTGAACTTTTAGATGAATTTTTTTTTTATTCAACGATTTATAACATAAAAATGAAGTTAGGATTTTTCAATTCTTTTACTTCTTTTTTGATAAAAATTGATTAAGGATAATTCTTTTGGTTTGAAATCATTTCCACAAGTTGTCATGCCAAGTTTTTAGTCGACTTTTTCATGTATTTTACTTGAAAAAACTCAGAAAAAAATTAACATGGACAGGATTTTACCGGGATTGAAGTCACCAATTTTTATTTATTTCAATATTTTTATTATTAAACTCACCACTTTTTATTGTTAAGTTTGATAATCTAAAAAAAAAAAAAATGTTAAACTCGACATTAAAAATATTGAATTCAAAAATAAAAAATGAGGAGCTCGGTGGTAAAACCAACTGATTTTTGTTTTTCAAGTTTTCCCAAAAGAAATACATGGAAAAGATCTACAAGAAACTTGACATAAAGACTTGTGTAGATGATTTCAAATCAAAAGAACTATCCTTGATCAATTTTCATCCAAAAGCAAAGCAAAAGAATTGAAAAAACCTAACTTTTTACATACATCTTCAGTAAGGATGGGGACAATGCCAAATATCAATCAAATGGAAGGGCTCTAAGAAACCCAAAAACTTGAGTGATGTGATCATGGGGGCATCTGCCAAAAGTTTTTGGGGGAAAACGTGGGGGCAAACTCAAAATAATTAATATAAAAAAAAAATGGGGACAAATGCCCCTTTTGCCCCTACTGTAAATCCGCCCTATGTGTATGTCCCTCTAGTTCTAAACTCACAATCAAGGATTCTTCTTTTAGGGTATGTTTAATTGCATAGAAAGTGATTTTCTATGGAATTTGAAATTCATGAAAAAATAGTGGTGGAAAATAGGTAGGGTTGGAAAATCAAATTCCATTGTTTGATTTTACTTGGATAAAATCATGGAAAAAATATGAGAAAAAAGAAGAAGAAAAGATGAGGAGAAAGAGGGAGGGGGAGGATGTGGTGGCGGCGATGGAGACGGTGGTGGTGGTAGCGGCGACGACGACGACAGTGGCGATGGTGGCGGCGGAGGTAAGTGAGGAAGAAGAATGGAGAACGTGATGATGATGGTGGTGGCGACGGAGATAAGTAAGGAAGAAGATGATGAGGAATATGGGGGGAAAATATGGTCGTGGTGGTGGCGGAGGTGAGGTATGATGAAGAAGAGAGAGAGAGAAGGTGGCTGGAGATGGTGATGACGATGACGACGAGGTTAGTGTAATGGTGGTGGTGGTGGTAGGAAAGAAGAAGATATGAGTGGGGAATAATTGGGGATGGAAAATATGGGTGGATTTCACTTTCCCACCCATATTTTCCATCCCCAATTATTCCCCACTCATATCTTCTTCTTTCCTACCACCATCACCACCATTACACTAACCTCGTCGTCATCGTCATCACCATCTCCAGCCACCTTCTCTCTCTCTCTCTCTCTCTTCTTCTCCATACCTCACCTCCGCCACCACCACCACCACATTTTTCCCCTATCTTCTTCATCATCTTCTTCCTCACTTACCTCCGCCGCCACCACCATCACCATCACGTTCTCCCTTCTTCTGTTAGAAAAATCTGCATTTCTATCCAGATTTTTGTGATCAAGTAGGGATATTTGAGCTACGATTCAAGTGGGTCCCATTACTTTTTTGTAGTTGGACCACTTGGAAACTTATTCATCTCATTGAAGAGAATAGTTTCATGTTTTAAGTTGTCAAAAATTCATTATGGGTGAATGACAAATCAGCTCCAAAGAACCCCTATTAGCCATGGTTTGTTGTATGTGGTTTATAAAATTATTGAGTTTATAAGAGAAACTCTTTAGTCCCACATCGGATAGGAATAAGAAAATTGTCTAGTTCTTATATAGAACTTCTTATATCACTTAAGTGTATATGAGAGAGAGACTTGGATAAGCCCACGCACGCGCACAAGGGGCCCATGGGCTCAAGAAGGATTTGATCCATTGGTCCAAAATATCCTTAATGCGTATGCGGGCACACGATGCGCGCGCAGGGGGGGTGCAAATCCCGTCAATTTGGCTTCACGTGGGTGCGCGCGACGGGCCCTTTTGCTAATTTCGTATTGGGCTGGGCTCAAAATCCATTTTCTTATGAAGGGAAATAGGTCATCTCTTCACTCAAAAATTTTCTCTTCTTCTTCTTTGCTGTTTAAACGTGCAAGCATTCTATTTTCCTTTTGCATTCTTTGAGAGTATAAACAGTAGCGTTCGGTTCGCTAGACGTGTAGATTGTAGTGCTGCCTCTACACGTGTGATCGTTGTATCCTGGGAGACAATTGTTCATTGATCCGTGTGCACCAAGTTGCGGGAACAAAATTGTCTTAAGGACATTGTGTTCAACACAAGCCTCGATCAAACTTTTATTTTGTTCATTCTCGGGTATCTACCGCTTCAACTATTCAACATCTTCTTCTTCACTTAGCTCCACCGCCACCATCGCCGCTGCCGTCGTCGCTACCACCACCACCGTCTCCGTCGCTGTCGCCGCCACATCCTCCCCCCTCCCTTTTCCTCCTCATCTTCTCTTCTTCTTTTTTTCTCATATTTTTTTCATGATTTTATCCAAGTAAAATCAAACAATGGAATTTGATTTTCCAACCCTACCTATTTTCCACCACTATTTTTCCATGGATTTCAAATTCCATGGAAAGTCACTTTCCATGCAATCAAACATACCCTAAGTGAATTCTTAGGATTGAATTGGTTTAAAAAGCCCAATTTCAGTGACAAATCCTGTAAAAGTTTTGTAGTTTTTTCCCCCTTATTAACATTCATTCAATTGTACATGATTAAGTCACATTGATTAAGATAAAATCTATGACTTGACAAAAGCTTGCCCAACAAATAACAAGTGGAATTGGTGATGGAAAAGAAAACCTGAATGACAAGAATATGTAAACAAGAGTTTTTTTGAATTCATACAATAGGACAAACAATTAAAACCAGTTGAGTTTTCAATGAAGTTTTTCAAATAAGTGGCTGATTTCAATTGGTTTTTAGCCCATTACGAGTGCCTTATTGACAATGGGAAAGTCGATCGGTACCATCCAAGTCTCTTCTGTCTAAGCCCACAACACCCAATATAAGGAAAAGGTTGAATGAAAAGAACGTGTGCATGAGCCATAGATCATTGTATGGTCACCTCATTTTGTAAGTATTGATGTAATATTGCTATCTCCTTAGATTTGATACCTCTAAATCCAAGCGAAAGAAAACAGGTAACACTACAGGAATGCCAACATAGGGACAAAATAGCACCCTAAAACCAGCCCATTAAAGTTCTAACAAAGGAAACCTTACCCACATGTTAGACCAAATCTTCCCCACCCACAGAACCTTAGTCAATCTCATCTAAACAAGTTTAGGATGGGCCAAGGCAGAAGAATTTGAACTAAAACTTGATAGTTATTTTCTTTTTTTCTATAGTTCATTGAGTTTTCTATGTTATTTCATGAAAACCAAGTTGCCACCTTGATTGGACTTGGCCTCGTGGGAGCTGTCAATGCAATTGTTTTTAAGTATCTGTTCTGTCTTTAAATGTTGGTACAATGCATGTGTGAAGAGACCCGATCATAAGCCTTTAGATAGGCCTCATTAAAAAAAAGAAAGAATGAATTTGGTGCACTACTAAGATGATCATGTCATGGACCAAATCACATGATTCTGTCCCAATCCCTCCCCCTTGGTGTCTTTCCACTTCGTTGTTCAGGAACAAATACAGCAAATATTCCGCCATTCTGATTTGTTCCTACAGAACTAAAGTCAAAATGATTGAAGTCACAAGTATTTTATCAAGTTCTTAAACCGCCATATTTATTACCCAGTAACACGAAGAAGTTTTTGTACAAATTAATTTCAACTTCACCCACACAGCTTTCTAGCAAAGTATATTGATATACATTTATAAATCTAAACAATTTGACGATCAATCAATGCAGTCTTGCATGTTTCAAATTCTCCTCCTCTGGCTTCCATAGCTTTGACATCAAACTGTTCTCCCACACCACACACAGTCTTTCACAAGCTCCATTCCAGGCTCTTGAGGCGAAGACAAACCCTACAGCCATGTTAGACTGCAAAGTTCATGCCATGCCATCCTTGAACTAGACAATAGGTTGATTCTTTAACCATCCATGGATTTCTCTCACTGCATTTCTACCTTAAAATCTTGTCCTCAACCTTGCTTGTCAATCTCATTGAATCTACCACAATCATACCCATCTCCCCAATTTAGGAAATTTTCAGTGCTGAAGTCCCACTCAATTCCATCTGAAATTTGCCTAGGTATATTCTCACAGGTGGACTTCCTTTCATTGATTTCTTCCTCAAAGGAGACTCTCTTTAGAACTTCTAGAGCAGCGACGGTAGCATAACTCCGCATATAGTTCCTATTGTCCATGTTTAATTCGATGGAATGAAGATCGCTTTCAGCTGAGTCTTCTTCACACTCTTCTCCATCTTCTATTTCTCCTCCATTCTCTCCTCTTACTTCATTCTGATCAGAGACCCCAGTTTTGCTTAAACTCCGATGATTCCAAGATCCAACTTGGTTTTTTCCAGCCCGTCTCATAAATGATTCAAGTTCATTTCTCAGATTGTCGACAGCCGCATTTTTCTCCTCGAACTGATACTTAGCTTCTGAGAGTTTCATTTGGACTCTCTCTTCACGAAGCACGTCTGCCAACTGAAGCATCTCCCTCTCCTTCTCTACCTCTTCTTGAACCTTCGCGGACTCTCTCTTCAATTCTTCCATCTTCTCCCTGTCTTCTCCTATACTCCTAGCCAACTCATCACATACTTGTTGCATCATTTCCCTTGCTCTCTTCTCACTCTCGAGTTTTTTGATTACCTTCGATAGAGCAGCCTTGGTCTCAGCCAATTCCATGCCAAGTATCTGGTTCAAGCTCTCAGTTTGTTTTCTCAGCTTCCTCTGTATCTCAAAATCTCCTGAAATTAATTTTAAAGCAGCTTGAATCCTACCTTGCTTCATGCTTTTCCATGTTGCCTTTTCTTCTACGAAGCGCTTCTTATAATAATTCACCTCATTGTGATCAGAGCGCAATTCTTGGATCAGCTGATTGACCTGAACACGGGTCCTCTCAAGCTTGACCTGTAGGGCTGACACAAGTGGCATGCCTGATGAGTACTTGTTGTGATTGGAACGTTGTTCTTGGATCATCTGATTGACCTGCATATGGGCCTTCTCAAGCTCGACTTGTAAGGCTGAGACGAGGGACATCCCCGATGAATACTTCTTGTGATCGGAGCGCTGTTCTTGGATCAGCTGATTGACCTTCGCACGGGCCTTCTCAAGCTTGACCTGTAAGGCTGAGACGAGGGACATCCCCAGTGAAAACTTGTCATCGAGACCCCAAACCTGGCCAAGTATTTTCAGCATGTCTTTAGATGTGATCAGACCATTATTGAGTTCCTTCAGACGTGTCTTAACTCCTACAATGGATCCCTTAGGAGTCAGGCCTTGAGATCTTATCTCAACCTACACAACATATGAGGATCGATTAATCGCTGTTATATATAAAGTCTCTTAATTATTTCTTCAAATCCAACTAAAGTATCCTAGATGATAAAATCCTCTGTAATTCTACTTTATGCTTAGAAGATAATGCGAATGGCAAGTTAAATTAATCAATTAAAACAAATAATCAAATCCTCAAATATAAAGAATAAGGAGCACATTCGCATTCAGATCAGCCATACATTCAAGAAGAATGAGAGAATTGTAACACAAAAACAGTTCTAAAATTAACAAAGTAGCAAATTTGGGGTTGCTCCATTAATCTGGCATTGCTAATACAGTCGAAAACTTTAATAACATTTAATCCAAATTCGAACTAAGTTATTCCAAATTTTCTAATTCCATGATAAAGTTAAGAGAAAATTTCAGAGAAGAGAAACTAACCTTCGAAAGAGGGTTGTGTGACGGATTGGATACATGTGGTGGGAGAGAACCTGAATGGATCCCGATCCTGTCTCTACCTCTTCTTATCTTCCTAATTGTTTTCTCCTTCGATCCCTTCTTTATTCGAGGTGAAGAGAAATCGGTCGTCTCCCATAGCGTACAAGCGAGTTTCCGAACTGAAACGGAGCCTTGATTTCCTTTCACACCACTCTGTGATGGTGGATTATTCGAAGATTCAGAAATTCTCATAGCGGAAGTAGGAGATCTTGAGCTCATCTTCCATGTCGAGAATGGTGTGTTTAATCCTCGAATCTTGCGTGGTCCCACGATCAGACCCTCGATACTGCGATTATGTCTGGGCATTCTGTAATCTTTCTGATTCTCTCCAAACTGTGAAAAAAAAATGCGAGCTTTTAATCAAAATGGGTGACGAATTACGCGATGTTTAAAAAAAATGGAGTCCCATTACAGGATTCTAGAGAACAATCGAGAGATCAGAAAATCAGGGCCTCTATTACTGAACCCTTAAAAACTCAATAAAGAATTACCAATTATGTATCAAATTTTGATTTTTTTTTTTTTTTTTTACAAGTTTCTCTTGAGAACAGAAAGCACGACAACTTGTTTGATTTTCTTCGATTGTGATTTAGAGAACAAGGAGATTCTACTATTGTACAACAGAAACCCTAAAGGGTTTAAGCGGAAGAATCGATTTGGGGAGGCTAACGTGACATCTTCTCTTTCCATAATCGATTTTTTATTTCTTCGTTAGCAGAGCATATATAGACCCAGAACAGAGCACATCGAGTCTTCTTAGACACTGTCATGGGAATTTTGAAGTCCGAGCCATTATTTGAAACTTATAGCCCATTGGGAGAAAAACTTCGATACACTCACGCGTACTAGAAGTCCTATAAGGAGGTGTCATCATACCAAAAGTTCTATAAGGACGTGTCATCAAATACAACTTTCTGTTGTTTAATTTAATCCACAAATTTGTGGGCCCAAACAAAAACCAGGCCCATTAGTGGGTAATTGCAAATTTGCTGTCCCCGATGACACGAAGTTTGATGTCACTTCAGCAGCAAAGTTGCTTGCTACTTGCGAGTCTTATGGGCCACTCCCCTTGTGAAGTATGAGCAGTCACAAAATTCCCACATTTTCTTTTTAAAATTTGCAAAAGAATAATGCAGAAGTGACCTTCACGTTGTACCTCATATCGCACTTGGTGAAAGTGTGTAGGAACCAAGGATGCTTCTTATGCGAGTCAAAAAGCATGTATGGTTTCTGAGCACTTTCATGTCAACTTGAGGTCATTCCATCACAACTCTGCAAAATTCTTAGAATAAGGGATTGAAAAATGTTGAAGTAACATTGAAATTGACATCGTTTCACAAATTGTTAACATGGATTTGTGAACAAAACCATAGATGCTTTTCATTGAGATGTGAGTGTGAAGCATCTATGGTTTTGGGCACACCAATATGCGATACGATGTCAATTTCAATGTTACTCCAGCGTGGCTCTAAAGGATAAGCTTGACTCAATTGAGAAATCAATGAATTAGTCATTTGTCATGAAACATGGTAATATTTCGTGAATAAGGTATTTTCTTCAACCCTTAAGAGTCTTTTTTTTTTTTTTCTTTTTTTTTTTTCCGACCCTTAAATCTCATGAACAAGATTAGTTCTTTAAGGGGTTGAAGATAATGGACTTTGGTGAGGAAATCCAAAAATATATCATTGGTATTTTCTTTATTTTTAACAATTTTTTTTTAAATTATCTAAATTAATTGAACTAAACATCGTCGAGCAATTCTGGAATCCAAACTTTGTTACTTATGCTTATGAACAATTAGTCTATCTCTATGCCCATCTTGATCGATGATTTTTGAGTCGTGGTGGAGTGACCTCAAGCTAGAACCTCATATCGCACTTCTTGATGTGAAAGTGGATAGGAGCCATAGGTGCTTTTTCACTAGTATCTTAATGAAAAACATCTATGAATCCTATGAAGGGTATTTTTCTTATTATTTCAAATACCGACCCGTGGTAGTTATGAGACATATCCACTGAGCTCCCGTGTTTAAGAGGTAAAGAAAAATCCGACCTATAGATTGGTTAAGATTGGAATAAAGGAAGTCGGGCATTTAAGAAGAACAAATCTCAAGATGAGATGCCGAGGTAATAAGTCGGTTGTATTGAATCCTTGAAAATTAGAAATTCAACCATATTTGCAAAGATCAAGGGAAGTCCCTAAAAAGACAGAACCGCTTTAACGGAAATGATGAAAATCAAGGAGAAGACCAAAGATGATCTAAGGGAGGGAATCTTT
This sequence comes from Akebia trifoliata, assembly GCF_017979445.1. Lineage (NCBI taxonomy): Eukaryota > Viridiplantae > Streptophyta > Magnoliopsida > Ranunculales > Lardizabalaceae > Akebia > Akebia trifoliata. Next base: position 286,318 of record NC_141379.1, read on the forward strand.
ATAAATACATGAAATCTTTTTCACTAAAAATTAGACATTACTTTTTGTATTAAGAATCTGATTTGGGCACCGGAGAGAGCACAGGAAAATGAAGTCAATCATCCAGAGAGAACCTCGAGGTAGTGCAAATTTTTGCATCTACAATTCCCATATACTTTCATGTCAAGATATGCAATATGAGGTTCCAACTTGAGGTCACTTCAACGTTATTCATGATTTTTAGTTCATATTTTTACGAGGGATTTCTACTTCTTGATTTGGAAAATTTATGGAAATTGTCTTGATTACATAATGATTATGGTTATGGAATGAATTTTTCCCCCATTTAACTTATTCCAAAGTTACATTTTATATGCTTGTTATTCCTTCTACTAGGAACTATAAGCAATGTTAATTGAAAGTGACAAAACCCTAGTAGTTGACTTTCTCTTTTTGCCCATTATTGGAGTTATTTATGTAATTTTTTTCTTCTAAAAACTGTTTACTACTATCTTGTCATCCATCTCATCATCTACAATTTTGCTATATTATTATATAACAAAAAAAAAAAAAAAAACCCAAAAAATCTATTGACCAGATATTTGGTATAACCACCCTTATAATGCCACATTTTATTAAAAAAAAAAAACAAAAATGATAAACATGAATGTCTATATCATAGTATTTTCCTTAATTTTGATGAAGCTGTCACTAGATCATTTGCTCTAGGAGTCGAGGGAAATCTTTGGTGAGTCGTGACTATCACTCACGAATCAAAGACACAATACATATGACCAACAACAAAGTGACAACTCGTTTTGGTTTGAGTGAGTTGTTGTTTTATGCAATGCGAGGCTAATTTCTTCGTTTAAACCGAAAAAAATAAGGATAATGTGTAGAGCTGTTGTTTCAATATGGGACCCGTCACAAAGAACTTAAAAGCATGAATCATATTAACTTTAAATGATATTTTGGATTGAAAAATTTACCAAAACAAGTACTACTTATCGATTTTTTTTTTTTTTTGGAAGATTAGTACGACTTATCGATTATTTATCAAAACGGTGAACTGTACATCTTATTTCTGAAAATGATAATTTATCATTTTTAAAAATATTTTATTTTACCAAATGATAAAAAAAATTATAATTTACATATTTTTGCTACCAAAAATAATTTTTTTATTCGAAAGATTCTTCTGACATGATATCAAAATGTATTTTATACAATGTCAGAAGGACCATTCTGACATGAGATAAAAAAAAATATTTTTCAATAGCATACATATGAAAATGGTTGTGTTTTACTATTTTGATAAAATAAAACATTTTTGAAAATTGAAAATTATCCTTTTTGAAAATAAGATATATAATACATCGTTTTAGGGGTGCAACTTAATTCGGTTCAAACCGAGAATCGAACCGAACCATGTTTTTGGAAATAATTATGTTTAGCTACATAACGGTTCGGTTTCGGGTTAAAAAATAAAAATTGATGGGTTCGGTTCGATTTTCGGTTCCTAGTTGGTAAATAACCGAACAAACCTGAAAATCAAACCAAGATTTTATTTTAATATAAAATGTATTTTTTTTTTAAACCCTAACCCTCGTCTATTCTTTTGCTCTCGTCTCTGAGGCTGCCCTGTGACTCGCTACCTGCAGCAGCGACCGGGTTCTCTCTCTCTCTCTCTCGCTCTGCGGTTGTGGCTGCGACCTGTAGATGCGGTTCATCTCTCTCTCTCTCTCCCTCCCTCTCTCTTTCTCTCTGCAGCTAACTGGCAACCAGCGACTGCACTTGCTCCTGTCCCTGCAACCTGCGGCTACCGTTCATCTATCTTTCTCTCTCTCAGCTACGAGTTGGCTGCGACCTGCGAGTTGGATGCGATCTATGCAATATAAGTTTCGATTAAATGGTTCTCTGGCCCTCAAATGGTTAATCGATAAATTGGAAAGTTGGATCATTCAATCAATTTGATAGAAAAAAGGGAATTTCTGTTCTTCATCAGAAATGAGGAATTGCTTGGCAACCCATGGAACCGAACCAAATTAAGATCGGTTCGATTCTAGATCAATTCGGTTCGGTTATGGTTCTCATTTAATAGAACCGATCTTGATTGGTTCGGTTTTGATTTTACTCTATACCGAACCAACCCGAATCAAGTTGTACCCCTACTTTGTTTTGGTAAATAACTTTGAAAAGTTCTATATTTTGATAAATTTCTCTTTCGAATAGCATCTGATGCACTTGGTATACGGGTTACTTTAACCCACAAAGTTATAAAATTCAATTAGGGAGTTGGTAAGTTTAAAGGATTAAAAATCGATTTGGAGTTTTTGACTAATTAGATAAAGTCAAGGGTCATTGATAAATATTATAGACAAACAAAATGATTTTGTGAAAGAGCATCTTGAAGACAATGAAACATTTTGGACAACATGTATGTGCTGGTATTCGTTGATGAGATGTCATTTAATATATCCTTTTGAATGGATAAGAGCCTAATTTTTTTAATTTATTTCATGCGAAAACAGTTCACCAGTATTTTCCTTTGCATCTATAGATAATGCCAATAGAACATGGACTGATTTGTTCATAGTTTTATATTGAATTCTGATGTAACTGCATTTAATATCTCCTTTGCAAGTTTGATGAGGTGTGCATTTAATATCTCCTTTTGAAATAATGGATATAAACTTATATTTTTTTAATTCATTTCATGCAAAACAGATCATTAGTATTCTCCTTTGCACCTCATAGGTAATGCCAATAGAACATGGAATGATTTGTTCATAATTTTTTATTAAATACTAATGGAATAAAGGGATGGAGTGGAGAGAGAGAGAGAGAGAAATGAATGAGTCACGTCGGTCGGAATGAAGCGATATGCAAAAGATAGCTCGGATGATAGACCAGTATTCGAGAAACGTGTTGGAGAACATAACTCGAATCAGAGAATCATTGGAGGAGAAGAATCCATCGAGGGAGGGAGAAAAACTTGATCGACAATCGGATTAATTTATCTATAGTTGTATTTTTAATTAGTTGAAGAAACATGATCTTTAGGTTTAGATGCACATGAATGCTATAAAGGTTGAAAAATTGAAAAATGGGTATATAGCCCATCTAATAATTTTTTAAAGAAAATTTGACCGATTTAGTAATTAGATAAAAATGCTCCACCATTTTAGTAAAACAGCCAAAAAGAATGAAAAAGTTGGGATCTACATGTATCAAAGGATAGAGATAGGTTAAGAAATTGTTGTCGTGACTAAGGAAAATAAAAAAAAATTCTGATCATCTAATATTAAAAAAAGATATTTACGAAAATGTGATCAACTTTTGACAAATTTATAATTCCAGCTCACTATTGATTTTAATTATCAAAACTTGAATGATAACGAATTCAGAGATTTTAAAGTGACCATCTCGCAAGTTTCACTATTTCTAGCAAGATAGTCACTTTGAACCTGTGAAATAATCACTTAAAAACCTCTGAATTCATTATCATTAACATTTTAGTAATTAAAATGAACAGTGAGCCATAATCATAAATAAGTCAAATTCAGCTCACGAAATGATAATTCACCCAAATAAAGATATTTACTTATTAAAAAAGCATATTCTTGTTACAAAGAAAATTATAACATTTTATTATTATAATTTCAAACTTTATTATAACATCATTATAAACTTGATGTTTTATAACCAATAATATGATTCAGATCCATGGTCTATAAAAATATGAAATTCAATCATAAATATATGAAATCGACGGTTACAATTATCTTAAGAGTATGTTATGTATCTTGGTTTCCATGTTCTATAATTATTTTAACAATTGAAATATCGTGCTACCCATAAACAATTGATGTACATAAAAGTAATACAATTATTGAGTGGATTGTGGTGCGTTGAAATAATTTGTTCAGCTGAGATGGGACAGGAAGTGTTTTTAAGGCCAAGAATAGTTGGTGCCGGTGGTGGAAATGCCCACTCATCCAAGAGCATAAAGTTCCATTTTGGTCACAAAGTTTAAAAAACTTCTAGTCCTAAGTACCCAATAAATAGATGGGATGGGAAGATTGGAATTCACTATAATTGATCTCTAGAAAACTTTAACTGATCTACGAGAAAATGTATTTAGAAAAATTCTAAAAATTACTATCACTGTTGTCTTATATTCTTGATGCACTATGCAAAATTATGGGGGTGCAAGGGTAGCAACAGGTCCCGTTGCATTTTTTTAATTAAACGATACAAAAAGGGCAATCATGTAATATTTTTTAAAGAATTTTTTTATTTTTGATGATTTTCTGTTTTGGAGAGTTTTACATGTTTTGATAACTCTTGATTTTATAAATAGAGATTTCTAAGGTTGTAAAAATAGTGACAAAAATTTGTGATTTATTAAAAAAATAGCAATTTTAAATTTTGTCGATTAAATCATGTTTTTTTTTTTTTTTTTTCCAAAAAGACACGAAGTATTTGAAAAGATCATGATTAATCAACGAGTGTTTTTTAAAAAGAAACACAAATTATTTTTATTTTTAATATTTTAAAGTATTATTTTATCATTTAGTATATGAAATAATTTTTTTGTTACATTTTTATACTTAAAAAAAAAATATTATTTTTTAATTTATCCAACTTTATCAATCTTTTGTAAAATTTTTCCAAAATTTTCTATTGTCAAATTATTCCCAAACCCTGACTTTGTCAATATGACTGTAAAACTTATGAGAAAATAATAATTGTTCTTGTTCTGTTTCGTAAACCTAAGCACACTGTCGAATCATATAAATCCTCGGGTTTTGTATGATTATATTATCTTTATTATTATTTTTTCACAACTATAGCATAACACAAGCTAATCTTTAAAATAATATATATAATTTTAATAGGCTGGGAAAAGTTATAAGTTAAGGGGGCGATTGATTCAGCTTCTTAAAACTGCTGTCAGCTTCTGCTGTCAGAATCTGCTGTCAGAATCTGAAAAGCTGAAAAACTTGTTTGATAGAGCTTTTTAAAACTGCTGTGCTGTTGACTAGAATCTGACTGTGTACTGTTTGATACAGCTTCTAAAATCTGCTGTAGTAGGGTAAAATGACCAGAATGCCCTTAAGGTTGATAATGCAACCAGAATGTATAAAAATTGCCAGAATACCCCTATACATATATAATTACACTAAATATATATATAAATATAATAAAAAAATATAAAAAATTAAAAAAATAATTATTTTAATTTTAAAATGTTTATAAATCTATAAAAAATTATAGAAAAATTTATAATTCTATAGAAATTTCGGCAGCATCTCCTCTTAAAAATAGACATATAAAATTTTCCTGATAAACAAAATACCTGCATAATACACAATCCAACGTAATGTACGCAGAATGCATCAAAAATTACTAAAATACCCCTATAAATATATAATTACACTAAATATAGATAAATATAATAAAATTCTATAAAAATTTCGACAGCATCTCCTCTTGAAATTGAACATATGAAATTTTCCTGATAAACAAAATACCTGCATAATATTCAATCCAAATTTCACATTTTATATAGCACATCCACATTACATCGTATATACATAACACATCCACAACCACCACATTTAGATTCTGACATCATTTAAACATAATAATCATAGTTAATATAATAAGTAAAACTGAAATAAATAAAAACATAAAAAATATACATCCAACAAATGCATACAAAATATATTTTTCATTCTTCTTATTTGAGTCTGTTACTTTATCTAGACTTATATAGAATTATGAAAAAAAATATAATACGTTAGACATTCATTACAAGTTTTCAATATATGTTTGAGTAAAAATAATACTATTGATTATCTATGCATAATAACATTTTTCCACACATAAAAATATATTTTATGATTAAAAAAAAATTAACCATCAACTATCTTTTGAATAGAATAAGACACTTGAAAAAAATTTTAAAATCATTACATCAAAATTAAGGCACGAGTAATCCACATTAAACAAGGTTAATAAACCAAATTACAAACAACCATAAATTATAAAAACCAACCAAATGCTTGTAAACAACTAAATTTTTTTTTTAAATGTGTTTAAAATGTAAAAATGCATTTAAAACAAAATCAAAACAAGTTTTAAACTTGATTGGGCTGATTTTTTGTGATGATGATCTCCTCACCATAGAGATCATCCTCACAAAAAATCAGCTCATTCCAAGACTTTTAACCCATATAGGAGAAAACTTTGGCTGCTGAACCTGACCCATACATATATATTAGTAACATAGAGTAACCATTTTTTTTATCTATCAATTAAGGCACGAGTAATTTTTTTCCTCATATAAATATAAATTAGAGAAGGGGAAGGGGGTGGGTATGTGACATGAGTAGCAATTAGAATGAGATCGCAGCATGTAATCACATCATCGACTTCAATATGAACGAACTTGGCCACAGAATCTCACAACTTTGTATTAAGAATGGGGCATGGATTAAAAACTCATCCTAGTTTGGATCAATTTGTCCTAGAAAATTCAGTTTCCAAGGGGATTAGTTGGCCAATTTAAATTTGGGCATTGGTGGAGTGAGTCCAAATTAACAAAGCAAAACTCAAATCAAACTAGTTCAATGATTCTCAATTCACTCCTCCTTTTTTCCCCCAATTTTTAAACATATTACAATTATAAATTCCGAATAATGAACCCATTTACAAATCTTTGCCCTAAATTACTAACTATAAACTAAACCATCCAATCAATAAACCCTAATTAGATGTTCTGGACTAGAAATCAGTAAAATCAACTGGTGTCACTAATCTGATCTAGAAGAAACTAAAAAATAAAGAAAATGTCCATAAATTACATAACAAAAATGCCTGAAACTCCTTCAAAATTGGACACCTAAAAATAAATATATTTATTGAATATAAAAGAGACAATAATATTCCAAAAAAATCAGAGAGAAATTTGAAATAACCCTAACAGAAATCTACCAAGAAATTAGCAATTATAAATAACCCTAACAAAAATATTTATGCTGTAAATCCAACATTCAATATGAAATTTAGTCAAAAATTAATCATGATAATTGAAATCGATGAGAGAGGGAGAGAGAGAGAGAGAGAATGCTCACAGTCGTCAATGGAAAAAAGGGCAAACGGAGATATTGCGTTGGATCGAACTTCAAATCGTTGTTGTCAATGGCTTAGATAGCAAACGAGGTCTTCAATGGCTTCAATGGCTTCGATCGACGTCGCTGTCTTGATCGGAGTTAGATTCAACAAGAAATGGCGTCGATGGGTTTCGAAAGGTTGCTGTTTACAGTCGTCTTCGATGGGTTTTGATTTAACGATCAGCACGTCACCGTCGTCGATGGGTTTCGATCGGAAAGATGGTCGTCGTCGACGTCGAGGTGGGTTCACTGATACGGTTGAAATCGATGAGAGAGAGAGATAGAGAGAGAGAGAGAGAGAGTGATAAAGACGAAGACGTATAGGTTATATCGCGGACTGTGCGTGGAAATAGAATAAATGACGAAGGGTAATTTCGTCATTTCACTTCAGCGTTTTAAAACGCAATTACGTGAAGCGGGTCTCACGCGCTTTTCATTTCACCGCATTTTTTAACGAATTTGCGTTTTCAAATTCAAAACGCAGAGTTTTGAAGCGCTATCAAGCGCGCAAATTATTGTAAATCTCGGCGTTTTGACGCAAACGCACGTGAATCTGCGTTTACAAGCGCAATCAATCGCCCCCTAAATGTCTTCAATAATTCCGACCACGATTTGAGAAAAATGTGTCCCGTTGTGGTTGTATTCAAAGATGTGTGAGTCCGTACCAGTTTTCTTCCAATAGTTTAATGCCATCTGTAGCCATGCCAGCAACACCTCATTGTTTACCTTCTTCGGGCAATGTTTTAGAAGCCTTCTTTTACAAAATGAGGTTGCTGTGTTGTGGGGCCATGATAAGGATAAAGTACCTAACAGGATCTGATGTACGGTGATTGTATGGATGATAATTTGATGAAAGGTCGTGCTAATCCGGCTATCCCAGGTGGTAAAGTCAATTGATTATCTGACGTGACAAGTTCAAGAACAGTAGATATGCACTTCTCGAGATACATGATTCTCTCGAGATACATTTTTTATGGGGGTAGTGCAATCGTATATCGCTATAAACGCAGATCTACGGTTCCTAAATTTGTCACGTTAGGATAATCGATTGAGTTTGCCACGTGGGATAGTCAGATTATCGAGATTCTTTCATGAATTAAGCCTGGTCCCTTGAGTTAGAATGCAGCCCCACTGAAAGGGTATATAAGTAAATAACAAATGTTAGCATGCATTATGTCTTTTTTGTGAAAAAGATAATTATAATTAGAGTCGTGATAATCGGACTCCTCACGTGGCATATTCAAAATACTCTCATAACGTGACATTATTAGAACCATAGATTTTATGCCTTGAGATACACATCCCCCGTAAATATGTGCAGTCGTATATCTTGAGGAAAAAAGATCTATGATTCTACCACATGCCACACTAAGAGAGTATTTTGAATATACTATGCAGGGAAGTCCAAAAAATCATTACTCTTATAATTAAATTGGGCATATTGTGATTTTTATTAATATTAATAATTATTATTATTTTCAAAATACTCAGCTGTAAAATACCCAATTTAAATTTAAGTAAGGAAAATGGAAAAGCGACTGTGTAGGACATTGTATTTCACACTATACCAACATGGGATCCGAGTGAAAGCATCTATGATTCTATGCACACCTCCACTTTAACACAATTTGAAACTCAGTATCGTGCAGTCATTCTAGGACAAATCTTTAAGTAAATGTTGCTTTGTTATTTGGTGAAAACAAAAAAAATAGAGTGACTTCTTACGATGTTGATGTGGCATTGTGTAGATAACCAAAGATTTTATCCTCGTGCACAAGGAAAAATATATTGTTATGTGTACATTGCCACATCAGCACAATGTCGTAAGAAGTCACTTTAGAATTTTTGAAAAATTTATTATCAAACAAGGTACATCCCGATAGGTTCAATATTTAAAAAACACGGATGATGTTCTACTTGAAGGAATGATGCAAAATATGAGCATTAATCATTTGCAAAGAAGGAATGATGTATAAAGTAGAACCCACATAGTATTGCTTTTTTTTTTTCCTAAACTTTTTCCAAATTTCCTTTCTTTTGTATTTTTTTCCAATGTTTTGTTCCTAACTTATTCCCAAACCTCAACTTGGTGACTATACGTGGCCTTAACCAACTCTTAGAATGAAGCTCAATATATGATGTTAAGACTACAATGATGTATCCCAAGAAAAGGTGTCTCACCACACGATTGTTCTAATCGATGTTGTGATGGTAAAAATATCGTCTTCCTTCAATCAAACATGTATCATCTCAAAATTATCACAAAATCTCAGCCTGAATCAGAGCTCAGAACAATCTCCAATAGACGATTGAGACTCCCAAATATTATCCTATATCTATCTATCACCTCCCATCATGTTTTTGGATACCACATTGAGTAAGGGTCTTGAAAATTTTCTTCTATATAGTAAGAAAAGTGTTTCTGTAATTTTTATAGGCCCATCAAGATATCAGCCAAATAATATTTATGGATTGATGGGTCCAAGAAGAGGGGTATTGAATCAAGATTTCTTGTAACAGAGTATTAAAATTCACAATAATTCTTAAGTTTTAAGTTGTTCTAAAGGATTTGGACAGGTTTTTAGCTAGGACTTGTTGCTTTCAAACTTCTTCCAGTATTGTTATTAGGTAAAAACTTATATATATCAAACTTGATGCCAAGGTCTTTGAATCAAACAAATATTACGTTTAACCCGCTAAAAGTAAAATCAATTTCAGGAAAGAAAAAAAAGCTTGATTTGTTCATCCTAAGAGTGGCTTGTGGCTTAAACCCATGAATTCTCAATTAATAGAAACTTGGCTATCAAGTTGATTGTTTGTCTATTAAGTCCATAAATAAGAGAGTATTGGAATATAATTGGCCAAAAAAGTGTGCTAATGTACATTTGCAAAGGGTGATGACAAGATGTTTGGAGTGGTTCACATAATCAAACAAGGAATATTCTCTATAACTTTGTTTACAAGAAAGATACATATTCTTATTGGTGTTTTGGGCAAGAGATGCATTCTATGAGAGTAGATTAAGAATGGTAACGATATCTAGTAAAGGCAAGGGCAGTGAGATAAGAAAGATAAGAATATATTTGAAGTGTTAGTTGCTATTTCTTGGTAGTCAGAGAAACAAATGGATATATAGGATTCAACTAATTGCAAGACATCAACCAATATTTCCAAACGAAGAGACTCAACAGCAAAGAGTCTCTCTCTCTCTATATATATATATAATGGCCGATTCATGGACCATTGACGTGAAGGGTGATATCAACACTGATAAAGAGAGCAGGGTTTGGGATAGACAATCGATTTACAGAGTAGCAAGTGTCATCAAAGAGGGAAATGAGAAGGCCTATGAACCTCGATTTGTCTCCATCGGTCCTTACCATCATGGAAAAGATCATTTAAAGCCCACGGAAGTTCATAAAAACAGAGCTCTCCATCACTTTGTCTTGAGATCAAGAGTACCCTTTGAAAAGTACATGAATGCAATTAAAGGAAGTGGAGCAACAACTGAAGCAGTCTTACGAGCAACTAGATGATGAGAAATGGGGAGACTCGAATACATTTCTTCAATTGATGATCGTCGATGGTTGCTTCATTCTCGAGTACATGTCCATCAACGATCCTCAAAATCATGTATTCTCCAACGACTATGCTCAGAACGACCCCATTTTCAGCTGCGTCGGAAGTATCATTTATAAAAGTTATGTGACGAGAGACATGTTGCTGTTAGAGAACCAACTTCCTTATCTGGTCCTTGAGAAGTTGCTTTGGGTTGCTCAAACTCCAATAAACTCAACCACCCTCATTAAGATTTGAAATCTTAGAAACTCCTCAGTGCTTGCCATGTCAAGTATACAAGGGTAGTTTTGTAATTAACCTCTAGGTAATTTTGTTTATAAGAAATGCTATTCAATACTTGTGAATAGAGTGATTTGTGAGCAAAAAAATCACTCCTCGTGAATACATGTGATTGTTGGCTCCTAGATTTCTGTGAGCTCTTTAAGCAAAAGTAATTTCGGTGGAGAAATTTTTTTGCTCACGGACGGACAGGCTCAAAATGTCATATGTATCCATGTGTATTGAATGACATTCTTAATAGGATTTTGTTAACTGTACCGTAAGGGCACACGTTAAAGTACAATAAATACACTTTGAAAATTAGATTTTGAACCAAAATCGCCTTTCAAAAAATTATTTTTTTATTTAAATACCCTCATATTCCAATTCCTAGCGTGTATTTATTGCACTTTAACATGTGTCTTAAGGGCACACGTTAACAATACCCTTTTTAATATACAAAAGTACCCTTATTAGTTACAAAATTACCCTTGTATGCTTGACATGGCAAACATTGAGGCCTCGAGCAAAAATTCTGCTGGCAAAAAATGACTTTGGGACTCTATCAATGAGTGATTTTTTGCTCACAGCCCAACAACAATTTGATATGTCACACAAATGAAAAAGGGGGTTTACCCACCCATGGGTTGCCTAAGTGGTAAGGGCGAGCACGTGAAGTGTGGGTGAGGCGCACTTCACGGGTTCGATTCCTTTCTTGGGTTTTTCTCATGATTTAATTGGGGGACCATGGCGGTGGGTTGCTGTGGTAGTCCTCCCCGAGATTATTCGTGATGCGTGCAAGCTAGCCCGGACACTCGGTTAGCAAAAAAAAAAATGAAAAGAGGGGGTTTCTCTCTCTTGCCTGCACGTCCTTTGCCCACAAATTTATTTTTTAAGATTTCATATCTTAAAAAGGGTCGTTGGGCTCATGTTGATTATCACATTGACAATCCAACAACACAACCTTCTAAATTTCATGAAAATTTGCATATTCAAAAAAAATATTTAAAAAAAATTGTTTTTCGAATTTGATCCAAGGTGTTGAAAATGGATGGCTACCGAACACCCAAATTTAAAAATAAAATTCAATAGTGAAAAATAACTATTTTTTTAAAGTTCATATAATTTTTTCTTCTACAACCCCATTGCATCGGATCATGTTTTTGAATGTCACAAGGTGATCAGAATAGAAAGTTTTCATTTTTTTCACTATGGACAGGAGAGAGAAACTCTCTCTCTCATTATTGATGTTATTCGTGCCACATGTCAAACAACTGGTTGTGTTGTGAGCAAAAAATCACTCCCCTATCAACATAAATGAGGGGATTTGAGGAAAAAAAAAGTAGATTTCCTAGAGATTAGTTCCTAGGGATGCACATTATTTTAAGGATACATTTCTCTTGGGAATCCCTATAATGTCCCAAGGTTCGTGTTGATGGAGAGCCTTAATCCATGGGTCGAGGTTAGCATTTTCCTTAAAATGGAATATGATAACATTTTACTCTTCACCCACAAAGTTTTATTTCTTCAACATTCAAATGTCAAGAAAAAGAAATGGATTTTTAAGGAAGTTGAAGATGATGGATTCTAATAAGAAACATAATTTTTTTACAAAATTTTCTTGAATTTATCAGAATTGAGTAATAATTATAGAATCCAAACTTTGTTATTACCATCCAACACACGCTAAGATTTGCTATTAAGAAAATTTTGTGCTAAGCTAATGAAGCAATGGCATGAAGCTATTGGAAAAAAAAAAAACCATGATAATATGATGCTCCCCTCTGACAAACGCTGCCTTACGCCCCCATCACAGAATCATGGATCAAATGCCTTCGAATACACATGAAAAAGATTTATGATTCTATGTATCCCGAGACAATATCTATGGTTCTGTGATGGGGGCACTTGTTAGAAGGGGGTGTCATATTATCACGACTCCATTGCTTCATCCCTAGAAAGTCTTCACTCGGTCAATATTCGGCCGACGTGGCATAGACATGAAACCATAGATCTTTTTCCTTGGAATATATAACTGTACATCTCTTATGGGGATGTACAGTTGTGTATGCCAAGAAAAAGATCTATGGTTTCTTGTCCATGCCATGTCAGCCGAGTATCGACCGAGTGAAGACTTTCTAGTTCGAAAATCATTATTCCTTGAAAAAAACAAGTAAAAGCAAAGCACTTAACAGCTCCAAAATTTTCTCTCCACTAACCAATCATTATTGCTTTTTTTTTCTGCAATACTCATGGCCATATGAAATTGGTTCATTAGCTTACACACAAAAAAATTCTCAACAGAAAATCTTTGTTCCACACACAGAGAGGGTGAAACTCGATCATTTATATCTTTATTTCTAAATTAAGCTTTTGTATTGTAATATAATTATATGTTAATTGAATGCAGAGCATAGATAACGACTACTGTAGGATGACACCATTTCGCCGAGATAGTGTTCCAGGCCTTCACATGCTACACATGTATATGAAGCACCTGGATCTGTATCGGTACGTAGGTTGGAGTGTTCCATTCCAGCGTCCTCACTCCGCAACTCAGCTAGACCAAGCGGGAATCCGATTCCAAAACATTTATGACTTCGATGGCATCAAATTCGACAATGGCACACTATACCTCCCCACCATGAGCATCAACAATTATACAATATCTACCTTTATGAATCTGAAAGCCTACGAGCTACGTGGGACACGTCCTCGTCATTTCAACACCTACATCTGTCTCATGGAAACACTTGTTAAATTGAAGGAGGATGTTCAATTGCTTGAATCTGGAAAGATCATTATGAATTCCTTGGAGAGTGACGAGGCTGTGGTGACGCTATTGAAGGAGCTTGCGAAGGACACATTGTTAGATAGCAATTGTAAGTCATGGAATGCGTCCTATGAAATGGATCGCTATTACGAGAAGCAATGGAATGTAGGCTTGGGGAAGTTGAAGATTGGAGTGAAGGGACGAGTTAAGGAATGGTTTTTAAGCCTCCAACAAAATTACTTCACTAACCCCTGGACTACCATTTCAGTGGTGGCTGCTTCTAATCTTTTAGCACTCGCTGTGATTCAGACCATCTATACGATTCGAGGCTTTTACTCCACCAAACACTAGTACTGCAATTCTCTTATGTTTCCATTCCATGGGTGAGGAATTTGTAATTGTTTCTTCTTTTATATCTTCTTTTACATGAAATCACCATGGAATCCTTCTCATGCTTATATAATCTGTTCCGGTTAGGCTAGCATTTTTCTCCCAATATATAAAAATAAAAGAAAAACACAACTTCCTTTTGATTTCAAAGAGAGTCCTGCTGAGTGACTGCGTTTTCACTGTATTTCACACTGTGTTGTTGTGGTGGTGCGTACAAAAACACAGGTGCTTTTCCTCAATGATTTTCACTTGTATCGCGAGGAAAAGCATCTATGGTTCCGTGCACACCTCCCCATCAGTACAGCGTGAATCGCAGTCACTCCAGGATTTTCCTTTCTAAGATGAAATTATAAAGAATAAGAAGTTTCATAAGTCCAGTGTTCAGCACAGTAAGTATGATGTCACTCTAGAATGGTTTGAAAGAATATCACCTAATTAATCAAGTCATACATAGAACAAGTGTAGATATTTAAGTGTAATTATGTACTTTTACAAAAAACAGTAAATCCCTTATTTCAAATAAGAGTCGCAATCCAGAAAGGTGTTCTGTTCCTATAGCAACCTTGGGTGTCTACGCGGCACATTTTTGTTGGAGTTCAAATGCATCGTGTCGTGTGCATGGCTTGGTTAAGAGCACTAGGTGTTTCAAACTCCAACAAAAACATGCCATGTAGACATGCTACCTTTATTATAAGAACAGAAAGGGCATTGGATTCTAAGTCTTCAAATAAATGGGTTCCAAGATACCCATTAATGATTTTGAGAAGAGAAAAATACTCAAAATATTTAAGTATTTTTTATACAGGATTTCCAACAATTAGATTTGAGCTTTTTTTCCCTATAGTGGAACAACATGTAGAAATCACATATCAAACTACTCTTTAGTGTGTAGTTGAACTGGGATGTGTACCAAACATCCATGGTATTAGTCAACTTGAATTATGGTTTCACATGGCTTTTTAATTATAGGAAAATGCTAGACACAACCCATGGTTTTGACTCTGCATCATATGGTTGAGATGCTAGGGATTCTCAACAACAACAACGACAACACCAAAAAAATCAATTAATCATGGAATATGATATGATTCTTACCCTTCATCCTCAAAATTTTATTTTCAACATGCAACTCTCAAGAACATGATAGGATTTTGAGAGATGTTGAAAAATGATGGATTTTTGTAAGAAAACAACATCAATTGTATACTCCCCCAAAAAATGGAGAAAAAATTCCATTTTTTTAAAAATTTATATGAATCTACCTTATTGAAACCTCCTTGAATAATTACCGAATCCAAACTTTGTTACCATGCTCAAGGCCAAATATAGGAAAGAGCCGTTCCACTTGTAACCACCATTTAGACTTTATACACCCACCTAGAGATAATTTTTTAAAAATAGTGAAATGGTCAAATTGACCTAAACAAAAAACTCTTCCCACCCAATTTAAAAAAAAAAAAGGTTTAAATTTTTGTTTGGTAGGAAGTTACAGAAATTTTCCATCGTGACTAGTCAAATTTTTTTTCAAGGGGTCTAAGTTCATAGATTGTAGGAGATGGCCCATTGGGTTTTTATAATATTTTTATTTTTTGTCAAGATTTTCCAATAATCTTTAGATCAAGAGTTTAGGTTTTCATGATCATTTGTAGTCTACTTTGTAAGATTTAAGGGTATTGTTTCTTGGATAAAATCCTCGTTGATATCTTATACAAAGAAGAAGAAGAAGAACAACAACGAATGAGGTTTGGTAGGGATGGTGGATGCACAGAATTAAAAAAAATGTTTGATTGGAGTGATGGGTGTGTTGAGACTTGAGGGAATTTTTGGGAGGTACAAAAAGTAAGGTTATGTTTAGTAACACTTTTGAAGTCTGAAGCCTAGAAATTAGAAATCAGACTTCAGAAATTTCATCCAATGTCTTCCATCATTGATTTAAAACTTCTGAATTTCAATTTTTTAAGTCTAAAATTTAAAACGAAATAAGTATAAATAAAACATCTGAAATCTAAATTTTAAAGGTGGAGCACCTCCATTCGGTCTACCAAACACACACTAATTGAATGCAATAGAGTCTAAAAGGTTGGTGCAAATGGGAAGCCCTTATTGAAAAAACAGCGAATCAGTGGAAGTTTCTTAGCATTGATTAATCCCTAGACGTATCATGTTGTTGAGTAATTAGAAATCTTCCACGCAATCCCTAGAAAATTCATTTAATCTAAGTGGATGGGTTAGTGCTTATTACATTTGTTGAGGTGGTGCTTCTTGTGTGGATCATCTCCACTAACCAGATAAACTAACCGTTAATCTGGATTCTTGTCCAAATTTCAAGCGTGACACGTGTGCAAACAGGCACACACACACATACAGAGAAACTGGAATTTCTCTGCCCCTTAAACGCTTCTGTCCAGCATCTCTTGATACATCTTGAAGGACGCCAGTCTCTGCATTTTCATTTGTCGATGAAACCGTCTTATAAACAGGTCTGCAACATGATCAATCTCGTCTTCAAGGCTGAAATCCTCGCCTTTCTCCTTTGAATTCCTCACCAAATCGATAACCGACTTGTTCTGGTCGTCCAAATCCTCTCCATCTGAGTCAAATAGCGTGTGAGTCAGATCTGGGTATTTTTCATCATCGTCAAATTCCTTTTCGATCGATTCAGTGTAACTCGGATTCCGATGCGACTCGCTCGCCATCGCGTTATAGAGAACAATGGCCTTGTTTTGGTCTCCGACATCTTCCTTGTCTTGCTGCCCGAGCAAAACATGAATCTTGTGAGAGATCGAACTCATCAAAACCTTCTTGTTCTTCAAGAAGGAGAAGAGAATGAAGCGAGCTTTCATAGCGCTTGTTTTGCTCTTTACAGCGACGGATTTTGCCTTAACAACAGAGCTCAACACAGAAAGAATCTGTTTCAAGAAAGTAGAAGTTTTGTTCTTCATCTTTGATGATTCGAACACACTCAAAAGGTAAATCCAAGAACAACACTTTGAATCCCAATTGAGAGATTGGTTTGAGACCGAAGAGAGGGAACCGCAGTGTTTTGGCATGGAAAGAAGACATGAAGTTTGGTGGGTTTATATAGAAGGTGACAAACAGTGAAGCTTCAGAGAGAGGAGAAGAAAAAGCTTTGAAAATGAAAGTAAAAAAAAGGGGAAAAAAACAAGTGAAAGAAAGATGAAAAAGGAGGGTAATGGGTTCTGGTTTAGGTTTTGTAGGTTTGTAGATGTATGAGCTTTTGATTTTTACAGATGAACGAGACAAGGTTAGTGATACTTTTTGATCATAGACACGAGACATATTGGAGGAACTTTATGCTACTTTTGCTTCCTGTTTTTATTTTAATTTAATTCAAAGAAACTCTTCATTTACTTTTATTTTAGCAAACAAATCTTATTGGAAAAAAGTTATTTTAATTGAAATTGCTAAACATCAATTGAAATAACGAACAGAGGTCTTGAAAATTAAACGTAGATTTGTTGTGTAAACCCTGCCTCTAACTTAATCATCAATCATTTTGATAGGTACCACACTGATGTTTTTAGTATGAAAAATCTAATCGATTACTACATATCTTGAGGTTATAGGTGTCAATGGGTACTCATTTAATCGGAATCGAAACTCTCAATTCCAGTTTTCTTTTTATTAAAATCGATTAGAGTTGGGTCTAAAATGAAACCGAATCAATAGGAATTAGAACCGTTAGATTTTATTCAATGGGTACTTAGAATCGATTTATTTTATCATTTTTTTAAATATTATAGATGATTTTAAAGTATTTTTTATTTCAAAATTAATGCATGTCATATAAAATTCTTCAACTTGTCATATAAATTATGGTTTAGAGCTTTAAATGAATTATTTCCTCTAAAAAAGTGATTAATTTTAATAAAGATAATTTTTATTTAAAAATATGTTAATTTTTTGAAAGGAAAAACAAGTTTTATAATGATTTAATTTTTTTTTCTCTTCAATTCTTTAAAATCTAAATTTATGGGTACCAATGTTTTTTGGCGATTTCAATTCTGGTTCCATTTATTTGAGAACTGGAACCGACAAAAACTAGAATTGCATAAAATTATTATGGTTATGATTCTAAGTGCCTTACGAACCAAATCAACATGTTGACACCCCCTAAATTAGGGACAATAGAAATATCCCTCGTAAATATAATGAATCTCACTTCCCTCACTAGTCACTACTACTTAAGAAGTCTTGACAGCTGCCAGTACACTTAACTACTAAGTCGTTCCTATATGCTCTATTTGTCTAATAAATTAATCTGATTCAATATCCTTTATTTGGTAATTTAGCAATTGGAAACCTGCTTGTTTTGACCATAGTCACCAAGTCGGAGAACGAGTTTTAAATGGCAAGGGAAAATTTCGTAAAAATGAAGAAAATGGGAAAGAAACGAGAAAAAATTGGGAAAATATGATATAAAAATTATGAAAAAAATTCATTCATGATGTAAAGTATGATACATTAGACAATTATTCTAAGTTTACAAAATATTTTTGAGGGAAAAATATATTATTGAATACTTATGTATGATAACATGTTCCTACATATAATTATACATTTTATGATGATAAAAAAAAAAAGTCTAACCATCAATTATTTTTTGAGCAAAATAACACACTATTAAAAAATAAAATTTTAACATCAAATATTATCATCAAATCCTACATTAAACAATGAATCATAAGGTCATAAAAATTAATCATAGGCCAACGAAAAAAATTATTTATTTTATTAAAAAAATATGTTTAAAACGTAAAAGTCATGTTTAAAATATTAAAACGTGTTTTTTTTTTTTTTAAAGTCAGAGTTTTTTTTGTTAAACCACTGGTTGAATCTGAAGACATGCTTTTGTTCTTATAATAGAATTCCAAGAAGTTTCACCCGTAAAATTAAAGCAACAAAGGTTCATAAAGAAGGTGTCCCTACTTTTTTTTTTTTTTTTGTTTCTTTTAAAAAGAGAGTTGGGCGTTGGGGGATTCTAAATATCCTACAAACAATTATAAAAAGAAAAAGAAATTTGCTTTTGTGTATTTTGGTGTTAATGGAAGAGAGAAGAAGGAACACTTGAAAAAGATTTTTGTTTAGAGAGGAGAGTTAGGAAAGCTTTTGAGTTGTCAATCACCAACAACGTTGGCTTAGTAACAGAGAAATCAAGATAGAAACCAACTTCGATTTAAAACTTAAAAAGTTGTTTAATGGTAGGTGGTGCAATCCTAATAAGGGTTGTAAAGCTCTCCAGCAAACAAAAACATGTTTATAATATGGCTAAGTGGCTAACCACCACGTGAGATTTCCCAAAATCAATCTATAAATATCTTCCTCCAGCGCGCCAATTATTTCCTTAATTTTACTTTATTTGATCGAATCGAAACTTACCTTAAAGCTTAGAACAAGCACGTGCGACTTATATTGGGTTGCTAAGGACTTCTAAAGCAGAAAATTTTCCATGTGGAACCAATTTTCTAAGTGGAGTTGAACCCCCATCACCAACTGCCACGTGGAATACTCTTTTAGAGAAACATTTTCCTTACTAACTTAGTAAGATTTCAAGCCTAAAGATCGTTTTTCTCAAATGGATTACCACGTCAGCAACCCAACACTCTATCCTTCTAAATTTCTTTTGAGATTGAAAGAAGGAAATTTCAAAAAACAATTCCTTTTGAGTTTGATCCAAGGTTTGAAAATGAACGGCTATCAAACTTTCACATAACTTTCAAACTTAAAATTGAAATTCAACCAAGAAAAATATCTTATTTTGGAATTTTTTCTTTTTTGAATGTTCATAGATTTTTTTTTCCTCTACAAACCTAAAGATTCTATCTACTACAACTTTTTTTTTGGGATGAATGAAAGTATCTTACTAAAAAAAAGGGGGAGTATGGTCGAGATGACCAATCCAAGGAAAGGACAACAACCAGGAATGAAAAGGAGAAAAAACCGAATTGAATAACCCTCCAAACAATTTCAAATCCAGTTCCAGTCCAACCTCCCTAAAAACTCCTCAAAAAACACCCCTCTCATAAGGTATCTACTTCAACCTTGAAATCTCAAGATGATGATTGATTATTAGAGAACTTGAAGAATGATGGATAGAAAAATTAAGGAATTTTGAAAATAGATTGAAAACAGGTTTAAAAGTTACAAGATGATGGATTGAAGACAGGCAGAAGAAAAGGAGGAGATTTTAGATTAAATAACAACAGTTGTTATGATATAGTAATTATTAAAATTTATCCTAAAAACTGAAGAGCCCAAACATGACTTTTTTAAGGGATAAAAATCAAAGGGATTCTCGTTAGAGGCTGACGACGAATGGCAATTAGATCATTTTTTTATTATCAGTCCTGGCCAAGACCACTGTCGAGGGATATGACATCAGTTAGAAAACAAGGGTATCTAAATTCACCAAAATCGGGAGAGTCGTATTGGTAATAAGATCTCATGGTTTATAATATCAGGACTTGGACGGATCCATTACGTCTAGAGTAGAGAAAATATAATGTGGTTTCCAATATAAATAGATACCACACATACATCGGATGCGAACTCAATACATAGACCATAGTTATGATCCATCCATAAGGTTTGCTACCTCACATCCTGCTTATTAAAGGATCCTTATTGCGATATTTCAGATAATTTCATCGGTTGTGATGGTTGTTACCAACCTGTATAAGATATTTCATGGTTGTAACAAAACCACGACAACAGGCCTCATTTCTGATTCCTGGACTTTGGTTCTCTTTCCTTGTTGTGACTACCAAGTTCGGCGGCACGTTTAGCTGCCTTGTCAAGTACATCGGATACCCAAAAAGCACCAGCAGAGAAATATTGGTTGCTCATGATCATTTCTCCAATGCACTCTGCTGTCTGCTCGCCTGTTGGGATTGCCATTCTTGTCTGTAGAGTTAGCATTCTTCCCTTCTCGGATAGCTTCTTGTATTTCTCATCGGCCTCTTTCTTGGCCTTGTTCAATGCTTCATAACCTTTAGATGCCACTGCTTTCCCTGGTCCCCGTTTTTCATTTTTCTGTATTGAGTACAAACTCATTAGGTAGGAATCAAGATAGTAGTAAATTTTTTTAGGTGTCCTGCAACATCACATGATTGAAAATAATGATCGAGGGGTTGGTGGAGACCAACTAAAGAGGAGACGCTAATCCCGTAATTACTTATCAAATATTAGATAGTGGTCATCTATAGCAAACATACGATATGTGGAATACTAGGTGGATCTCCCTCTGTAATGTAGATACCAAGGATGTCTACTGTCATCCTACCTATAGACAGACATGTCATATTATAGGGCACCATTCAAATACAGTTGATAGTTGGGTCATCAACTGGAATCCCTCTGAAAGGTCATCTCATCATTGAGATGAGTTTAATTAAGTGTTAGAAATATTTAGCATAGAAACAAATGAACCGAGAATTCAAAACAGATAACATTGATGTCATCAAACATAAAATGTCACAAAAGGAATCGGCCTAGTTTCCATGGGACGAATCACTAAATTAAAAGAGATCTTCGTTAATCACAACAACAGAAGAGAGGGGTTTATGAACCAAAAACAGATTAGAGACGACCTTGATTTCACTATTGATGCTATCTGAAACGGCTGGGGAAGCTCGCAATATGCGAACTTGACGGTCTACAATGACAGCGCCCTGCAAACAGGTGGACACACTAAATTCTCCCAAATAGTGAGATTTGCAGTTCAAAATAAGTCCATTAATCTTAATACATTAACAAATTCATAAATATAAAGAATAACAAAATACTGAGGTGTAATGAATTCAAAACAGATTTTATTATCATTCTGATTTATAAAACTAAGTTGGAAAGAAAGTGTTATGGTGATATTTTTTTTCACGATTAGGATTTTACAGCGATATCAAAGGTATGCCAGACATTCCATAATTTATTTAGCATTTTTAAAACCATCCAAATAACAGCAAGTATCAAATCTGATCAACACAACATGAATGAGAACAACTTTTAGTGGAGGAGAAACACCACCACCACCATCCCAACTGTTTGGGTCAGCAACATGAATCACATTTTCCCCTTCAAATCTATCAAGATGCATCTCATATTTCCGGGTAAGCGTATTAGGCTTTTTCTTACTACCGTAAGCCACACTATTTTCAACCTCCCTCAAGTCCTTAGCATGCTCGCTGCTGCCATCATGGGTTTTCATTGTACATGCCCAAACAATATCAACCAACTTTATTTTATCCCCAATTGGGACTATTTCTACAATCCCTTTGATGCACTAATTTTATGGAGAATGTGACTTGCATAAAAGTATGAATCATACCTTAAGTTTAACAGACTCACTGCTAGTTTCATTTGAATTTTCATTATGGGTACTTGCTTAACTGAAGCAACCTGACGTGTTGCAGCTCCCCGATTTGACTGATACCTAGTTTTGTACCGTCAAGTGGAGTTCTGTCAGGGCCAGAGATTATATGTAGTACCGTCACTGTAACCATAGTTTGCTTCAGGCGGGAGTATGAGTTACAGTTAAATGAGTGGAAAGGAAAAGGGACGTAGTTTCAAATTCTCCCTTGTCAGCTTGAGATCGATCGAATATAAGGTGTAAAAGTCGACTATTATCCATCGAGGGTCCATATGTGTGTGTGTGTGTGTGTGTTATTCCTTATCAAAGCCCTTATCCTAAAATAAAGCCTTGTCCCAATGTGTGTGCGTGTGTGTGTGCGTGTATCGTTCTCAAATCTCTAATTTAAAAATTTTAACAATATCCATTCAACAAAAAAGGTCTGAAATTCCTATACTAACTTACGAGTATGGTGCCAATGGTGGTGTTCTTTATTGATGGATATCAGTTCTAACTTACGTTCAGGAGAAGAGCAGTTTGCAGAGCATAAGGCTGCCTGAAAGACACTAAAGCTACCTGCGATTGGTCTTCTTTTCTGCTCATTACCACAACATCAAGACCATCAACATAAAGCAACAAAATCTCGAAGAAGAAAAGAAGAAATTACAACATATAGTGTGATTAACCTCTCCAGTTTGATATCATAAACAGTGCCGCAGTATGAGAAGAAGATATTCAGGTCAGTAAAGGTCACCCTGGGGGAAAGGTCAAGCACCTGTATGGTTAGATTCAATGTAGTCATGGCAGCTAGAGCTTCTACTACACCTTACTTCACCTGAACTCTACCTTCACTTGCTGTTTAGAAGAAGCCATTATAAAAAAGGAGAATTAGTGGAGCTAAGAATTCTCTGACAAGGAATTTTGAGAATCAGTTAAAGTAGAGAGAATAAAGGAGTTCAAGAAACTATTCTTAATCTTACCAGTTGAACGACTTCTGTTCCAAGTTTGACATATGGTAGCAGAAAATCCAGCATATGTTAGCCAACAACACTTTCATGATACCCAAGAATCAAATGCACATGCACATAATATGAGTGGGTTTTCTTGTTCATCTTTTGTACAATGTGCTACATGCACTCATTACTCGGGGCTGTCAAATTAACAGCCCCACCTACAATATCTTCATCCCAAAAGTCATCCTGACTTAAGGATCCTATATGTGATTTATTTGCTTTATATATATTGTGTGAAATATTCCAGAAAATGTCATTTATACAATGACTAGGATCCATTCAAGCTGGTCCCAGGGCTAGGAGAACCATGAACTGTAATCCCTTGGGTCCCTTCATGTGCACCTGGTAGTATACAAAGGTGAAAACTGATAAAACCATCCCTACACATGCATGCAGATACATATATGCATGAACGTGTCGGAAGAGACATAGCTGCAGAAACACATAAAAAAATTCATGTTAGGCGAGAGGATCAGAAGAAGCTACCTCAGTCCTCACTGCTGAGGCACATATAGCACGCATCCAGTGGGGTCAGAGCACACAATCCAATGGGTTCTTAATAAGAGGAATAAGCTTCTAGAGCTAAGAAAAATTTTCCATGCCCCATTTCTTGTACAGTGGATGAGAGAGTGCATCAAATGCAAATGAGAGAATGAGAATAGAAAATACATCAAAGGCTCACTATTTACCTTATAAACCTACTCAAAATTGATCTGGAATCCTGCTTTCTTTCACAACAAGTCACAAATGTTTTCAACCAGCATCAGAAGCAGTTGTCCACAACCTTGAAAACGTTTCAGCCCCAGCAACTCAGGAGATAAGGAAACTCAAGAAGCAACAATTCTGAAAGAACATATTAAATGGATGACAAACCCTGGAATTATGTCCCACTTGTGGGAAAGATTAAGTGAACCTAGAAATCTTGACCACTCCATGATCTTTAGTTGTATCTAATAGGCATATGTGATCATGTGAAAATGTTCCAATTTGGAAAGTTGCCATGTCCTGATTTGTGGAGCACCTTTAAAGAAATAACCCCCTTAACCACCTTTTTCTGATAATTTGTACCTTTAAAATTGAATGCTAACATCCTTCCTATGTTAGCCGTGAAATTAAATTGCATGTTTAATTACGGGAATGCACATGCTTTTTTTTGGATGGGTAAGCTGGACTTGAACCCACGACCTCAAAGTTGCTTTGCAATGTGTCAAACCAACCAAGCTATGGGTCTAAAGCCCCACATGTGCTTTTTCATTTATCACTCGAAATAAAAACCAAAAACTAATTTTTGGACCAAAACAGTAGGCACTGAATCAAATGTTACCCAAAAATTGTAGATTATTAAAAATATTGTACCAATGGTCTGATAAATTACATTTGATACTACAATGCCACTCATCCCCCACCCATACCCACACTAGGTTAAAAATAAAATGTTTAAAAAAAAAAAGCACAAAAAATCTATACATTCATGCAACAAGAAATAGGTGCAATTAGGGTATGGTTTGCTTCTTGACAGATGTCTTTATGTATTGCTACTTCTAACCATGGCTCTGAGAGAGCATAGAGCTTGTCTCCAGCATTTCTTCATCATCTTCATCCACTGATATCTTAATCCAACCAGGATTTCTTAAAGAGAACAACTTGGCCCGATTAAAACCAGTTCCTCTAAATCCTGTCATCCTTGAAGATACCATGGGCATCACAAGAACTGATGATGCACTGATTGAATCCTCTCCTAAACCTAAGGAAAGTGTACAGGCAGTCTGCATGGAAACCAATTTTAGCAATATTAAAATTTAAAACATCTTTAACAATTAAAAAATAAAAACCATGCCCATGACAACTAACAATACCTTTGCCTTGACTACTATAGATGACACCTTGGTCAGCAAAGCTTGCACAAATGACCTCGTGTCTTCAGGTTCTGTCTCTTCATATGGCACTTTAACTAACCTGTAACAGTAACCAATTTGCTACACTTAGTGAAAATAACAAATTTGGATTGTTAAAGTATCGCCATTTTGGATCCATAAAATGCATAACTATGATAACTTATAACCCGCTATGAGACCCCTCCCCCCCACCAAAAAAAAAAAAAAAGAAAAGAAAAGAAAAAAAGAAGACCAAGAGAAGAAATATTAGAATGTTTGGTACTGTGGTTTATGATTACATCTGTCTCCTAGCAAAGCGTTGTAGACACCATCAGAATACCTATGGCATATTCAAGGATCTCTTGATATTTTACTTAGACTAAGAAAAAGTTACTTCAATAGTTAGATATCTAATACGAATCAAATTGTTAATTTTTTGGAGAAATTTTGTAACAAATAGAAATGAATGTGACATATAACAAGATTCTGAAGTAACTGATTTAATGTTGGATTTAAATTTCTAACGCACATTTCTGTTCATTTTCAAACTTCCCCAAGATTTCCCCCATAATACCACAAATCTCACTAAGTTTATAATCTCTAAGAATTTTCTATTGATAGAAAATTTCCGAGAATCAGATCAAGACCATGATTATGTTGAATGTAAGTTTTGTACCTGTCCACATCAGTTGTAATGCTTGAAGAGGTGGACGAAATCAAAGAAGATGAATCTTTGTCCTCAACACCTGAAATTTTTTCACATAATTGATCCAATCTTTAGCCATTGTATGATCTTAGACGCAAAAAAACTGATAGCCTTGGTGGAAGTACCTTTTGACTCATCAGGTGCCAGCAAAGAAATGCCTATAAACACAGATATCATTCCCACTATGAACATTGTGATCCTTAGCGTGTCAAAAACCTGTTTTAAGAAACATGAACAAGCTTTCCATGAAGGTTAAAAAGAAGGCAGTGAAACTAGAGAACACGACTAATGTATGCATGCCTGCAGGCTAACCTGATACTCCTGGAAGTAAATAAATCCTGTGCAAATGGAGAAGAAGGTCCAAGCAATCTGAAACATTGGGACAATAAGAATGGCATCGAACAGCGACAATCCTTCATTCAATCTTGCCATCTGTGGAAATAGGAAAAAAAATAAAATCACAAGTGTTGAAGATCACAATTTTCCACATGGTTGAGGCATTGGAAGTAATATCTCAAAACATGACAAACAAATTACAGCATAAGTTGTTACCCAAAATCCAGCTGTACTAAGGAATAAAAGTAGCATGGAGTATGTGAACCAGCTATGCAACTCATAGCTGCTGGACATTGTTAATCTTAGGAGGTTAGACCTGGAAAATGACACGAAGAGAAAGCAAGAACTTCACATTAGAAACAAGCTTATGTTTCAAAAACAAAAAAAGGCATAGAATCTGAACCAACCAACTTACAGAGATTTTGCAAACAGCACCGAGCATGATCCTACAGCACCAGAAACTATGGCATAGGAAAAAGGCAGCAACATACGCCAATAAAGACTAAGGTCCTGTCCAGAAACAGAAATCAAAAGTTCTCCTCTCCTGCATTGTCCATTTTTGTATGTTAAAAGGAGTATTGCAACGGATGTCAATCTTAACTTAATCAAACAACCAGAAAAGTAAACAAAGGAATTGAGAAACAAAAGAAAATAACACAAAATGGAAATTAATCAGCTCCTCAGAGGTGACATATGCACCAGCAAGGATGATTCCAACCACTCTGAATAAATAAGGGTATTTCTCACCTATACACGAAGTGATGCACAATGACAATCAAGATCAAAATCAGGCAGTAGAAAAGGAATATAATGTTGCTGTACTTTTCTGCCAACTGCTCCGGTGTGTAAACTGCAAAACAGCGAGATAATACATGAAATTCTTTGTCTATCAAGGAAACCTCCACATATAGTCCATAAGCAGGGGGTCAGGGCCCAGCCTTCAGTAGGCCCCACCTAGACACTCTACTACACCATATCAAC
The DNA here is from genome assembly GCF_017979445.1 of Akebia trifoliata. Lineage (NCBI taxonomy): Eukaryota > Viridiplantae > Streptophyta > Magnoliopsida > Ranunculales > Lardizabalaceae > Akebia > Akebia trifoliata. The sequence continues at coordinate 313,753 of NC_141379.1, forward strand.
CTGATAAAATGGTGGTAACTACCCATTCTAAGGCATTCTTAAAAGAGAATATGGCAGAAAGTCAGGAAAAGAATTATATACATCAAATGGTTAAGATCATCCTATCTGGTCAATTTCCTCATAGACACCCAGTTGAATCACAGAATGAGGTTCAACTCTGCATATCTGCCACTTCATTGCCAGGATGCTCATAAACCATTCTGTGATTTTTATTTTTATTTTTTGATGATGTGGTAGCATGCCAGCAGAATGAAACAATCCATCATCAGGTATGGTGCAACAAGCCCTGCTTGGCATCACAAAGTACATAAATGGAACAAAAATATTTTAGTTCTCAGTGGTAAGTAGTCAAAATACCAGGTGACTGGTGGTTGCCGAAAGCAACGAGAAAAATGTTGCCAAGAACTATAAAAGCTGTCGCAACCAGTACCCTGCCAAAGGAGTTAGAGATCTTTATGAGATGCTCAAAATGAAAAAAACAAAAACAAAACAGCAACAGTGATTGAACTGAAAACAAGCTGCTCTAGATTCAGTTTCCAACGTACTTGACAGTCACCATCTTGTTCAAAACAAAATACGCGAATGCTATGTTTGATACAAACTGTATAGATCCCAGGGCCGCAAGAAGTGACTGCCAAAGGGTAAAAAGAAGCAGCTCAGTTGTAAAAGCCAGCCTTGCAGGTTGAAAACCCACTTGCTTTTGGAAATATATAAAGTATATACTGGCCCTCCATAGAAGGCCTCGTGAAATCAAATTGACTATCGTACTTGGCTTGAGTTTTATTTATCTTGAACTACTAGGGTAGGTAAATATCTTGGTCAAGGTTAGTTCCTTCTAAAGTATCTTTTTTTGTTTAGTTGGCTAATCTGGGTAGGATCCTCACGTTGGATAATTTGATTGTGCGGGGTTGGATCATTCCCAATTGTTGCCCTCTTTGTATGAATGATGGGGAATCTATCGATCATATGTTGATCCATTGTTCATTTTCTTATAATATTTGGTCGCATTTCCTTGGTCTCTTTGGTTTTAATTGGGTCCCTCCTCGTAAGTTCTCCTCGTTGTTAATAGAATGGACTAGTAACATTTTCCACACCAGAAAAAGGATCCTTTGGGCTATGCTCCCCTCGGCTATCGCTTGGGGGATCTGGAACGAAAGAAACAATAGAGTGTTCAATAATAAAAGTAGCAGCTCTCATGCAGGTTTTTTGGAGATCTTGGGTTTGTTATACCTTTGGTCAAAGCAGAATATAGAGTTCGCGGGGACTACATTTGACGATTTTGTGTTTAGATGGCACTCATTTTGTAATTACTAATGTTGTTTTTCTTTTCTTTGTTTTTCTTATTTGAGGCTTTCTCGGCCTCTTTGTTTCTTGTATTCCATTTCTGATCAATATATTATACTTTACAAAAAAAAAAAAAAGGGTAGGTAAATATATTCAAACTGACCTGAGCAGCATAACCAAAGGAAATGAAATTAAGGCAATTCCCAAAAGCAAAAAACAAAATACCTGCATATCAAGATTGTATACCATAAAAATAATTTCAAATTTTCTCAAAGAGTTGATCCAAAACAGAAGTAACGCCACACATGAACAACAAACAATTAACTCAAGCACAATTAAACTGAAAATTACCAACTCTCCAAGTTTGAAAGTATATTATTGGCTTCAAGGTAATCTTCCCATTGCTTCCATCACTTTCCAGCACAGAAAGTCTTTCTCTCTACAAGAAAATCAGTTAAGGCTTAGAACAATGCAAAACTATAAAATAATGTGAGTGAAAGCAGATAATTCAATTTGACCCATAATTCTAGTTATATATAGTTGTCTACAGTGAGCTCAAATCTTTAAACAAAGAAGCGAGGCCAACTAATATCTCAAGAATATCATAGAGCATAAAGAGGTCAGATCGAGAGGGCATCCTTGACTCATCTACATGAGCGGAATGGCCATCTGTTTCCCACCTTTGAGTGGTCTTTGGTGTACCTAGAGTGCCAGAATATTTCAAGGTGGTCCCCACTATCAATTCCCATACTTGATCTACAGGCATACGGAGAGGAAGAACCGTGGAAGCCTTTCTCACGGATCCTGAACCTTACTGTGCATTATGCACCATATCATACAAAGTGGCAGTTTGTGGGCTGAATCTGGAGGTAAAAGATACTACACAATCACCAGGTGATTCTAATAAATTATTCACCCAATCTCAAAGCCCCCATTGAGGTCCATTTTGATCAATAGTAGATTGATTATCTACAAGTATAATTAGAAAGCACTATGGTAAAAATATTCTAAATGTCAAGCTATAAAGGTGTGAGCTTGTTTTGGACAACTTATTGCTTTATTTTGCCTATGGCACCCCATATGATGGGTATTCCTTGTGGCAGCTCACCTTTACCTACAGCCATCTTTTTTTCATTCCTTAAACTTCTTATTTTCTGAAAATAATATGTCAAGTTATTGATAAACAAAATAAGTAGAGAATAACTTACAGAATTACATAAATAAACTGAAGGTATATAATTTTACAATGCCGAATAAACTACTTTTTTGGGGAGCTTTTAGTTTTTCATTTTTTTAAAGGTTCAACACTGGATATCCCAAAGGGGTGGAAATGATGATTTTATTTTTGGCAAAGGTTATTCTCTTGAAAATGTTTCAAAATCCAAGTGCATTCCATACCAGTGAAACAAAGGGTCTTCAAAACACCGATGGTCCCTGATAAATGGAGAATCAGATATCAGAGGGAAAAAGTATTTGATCATCCACCTGGAGATGAAGGCAGAGATAACAACCCCATGGTATTATTATCATTAATGTGACATAGGAGAGAATAGAAATGGATTCTAAAGAGAGTGCTAGCAAAGTAGGAGTTACCAAAGCCATGATGAATTAACATTGCCCATATATAGAAACAAGATCTTTGAGTCAGTAAACCAAATAATTAAGCAAACATGGTGAGAAATCCTCCAATTAAAAATTAATGAAGCATAACTAAAATACAACCATAGCAAGAGCTAGGAGAAAAGGAGATAAAGGCAGTTAGATGGGATTTTGAGAGTGCAAAAACTTAATGAAGTACCTGGTTATGGCCCAGTTTGAGAAGGTTTGTACCAAAGTTGATGGCAATGCTACCAAAAAGGTTGATGAACGCTCCAATAACCCACTCCCCCATGGATTATAGATGTGGAAGAGCTCTTATGTGCAGTTGAAAACTGTTTCTTCCCAAGTAAGCTTACTTATCATTGCATAACATTCAAATAGTGGCAAAACTGTAAGAAAAACAACACATTCTTTTAGTTCCATTATAGGATTGGATGAATCTTTTCCAGAAAACATCATTTGCATTTATTTAGCTTCACTTTAACGCTTTTACGGATCAAATCCAGATTTTATCTCCTTATGGATATGTGCTGGAAAAGAAAATGATAATCTCATCATTCATCCAGAGAGAGAAACCAAAAAATCCATAATTTTTCTTCAACGAGAACCTCAGCCGAGGACTTAATAGATCTAGGGATTAAAAATCTACAATCAAAACAAATGAAAGAAAACATAATTTTATGCAAGAATTTGTAATTCGATTACTACATTTCAACAGCATAATAGATGATCCATTTGATTTCTAGTCAACATGGAATTAAGATCTTCTTGCACCTGTAAATCGTTTAAAGAATCTACACTTCAGAACTAACGCTGATAAACAAAGAAAATTGCAGCAAAGGAGGCAAAAATCCAAATAATTAATCTCGAATCATTAAAACTACAAAGATCAAACGTTTCTTGGTCGCATTATCTTCCCTTATTATAAACAAATAATAATTCAATCTAAAATAAAAGGAAATCAATCATTAAAAGACATTCCTTTACAGATCGAAACTATTCCTCAATCAAAATCAACGAAATCAAGATACTTCTGTAACATAACCAAATTTAAATCCGTAAATAAATATGAACTTCAAAATTCCTCGTTTTGGAGCAAAAAACAAAAAGAAAAAGAAAAATGGATTTTTAGGATTGATAAAAACAATGGAGTTTCGATGAGATTAACCTGAAAATCTTATTGGAGAAATTGCGGAGAAACACAGCTGGAGAATTAAGAATCGAACCTCCAAGAAGGATTGAAAGATAGACAGAAAAACCCTAACCTATGGTTTCGACTTGCAGAAGAGAAGACGAGGGTTTGACGCCTTTCAAGTTTTCAGGTGCAATCGAACAAAGATGGGGAAACCACCGACCGCTTCTCCCGCCGTAATCAACCGTCGAAGCTTACAACTTTTTTTTTCTTATTTCTTAATTCTTATTTATTATTATTTTTTTCTCTTCATCCTTTATTCCAAATTTCTATTGGAGAGCTTCTGTTGCCACACCAGCTTTTACAAAAGACCACCCCAAGATGTGTGCTAATTCTAGAGATTTTTTCCAAAACGGGCACAACGATTTCACTGCACTCTTCATTTTAATTACCAAATATGTTTTCGAGCTACTTCGTTGATAGGTAAGAACCTAAAGTGGAGATCTCGCTGAAGAATTCTCTCTTAATTATCAGCAATTTCTTCATTAAAATTAAAGATATTTGTCTTTAAATTTATTAGTGAGATCATCAATTTTTTATCAGCAAGATCATCACTTAAATGGTTATTTATTCTTAATTCTTGGATGTTTTTTATGGATGCTCTTAGTAAAAGTTGGTGTGGCAATAGGACATCTCTTCTAATGTTTTTATGTATTAGTTAGTTAATTAATATTTGATTTCGACAGTTTACTTTTCTTCCTTTGGATCTACGAATGTTCGTTGCTATGATTTGACTATTGACTCCAACTATACTTTTGTTGACTTCCATGATTATCCCCTAATTTTTTTATAATGTCCAACACATCCCCAAACCCAAAACTTATATTAATTTTAATGATAACCCATCGTGATTTTATCAGATCATACAATAAGTATTATCTTTAGAGGTCTTATGATCACACCATTTATTTAAGGTTGGGTAACACGAGACATTAATGTAAAATAAATAATGATTTTTTGACGCCCATACAATACCCCCCATCACAGAATCATAGATCATTTGCATCGTGATATGCAAAATCATAAATCTTTTTCTTATGTATCCTGAGGCCAATGATCTACGATTTTGTAATGGGGTATGTCAGAGGAAGGCGTCAGATTATCACGACTCATGTAAAATTGCTACAATGCCCTCATATTCACTCTATGTCAAAACTCTTTTTAACTTTTCCCAAACACTCATTCCTTGTAATTTCTAAGGTAAAATTTATTTACCCCCTTTTTTCAATTTAAAGTTTCTCTTTCGCTTTGACCATCAAATCTCAAGAACAACGTACGATTTGTTGGGAGATCGAAGAAGACAGTTTTGTGGGAAGAAAAATAAGGGATTTTTATCAACAAATTGAAGAAGATGAGTTTAAGATGTTTATGGGTTCCAAAAATTATCTTAGATGTTGAAAATAATGGATTTGGAGGAAAATAAATAAATAAAGAACTTTTGTCATGTGGTTGAGAAGATGTGTGTTTGGTGGTCCTTTTACCATCCATTTTAGTTTTGAAAATATAAGGATTTATACCTAAACCTGGACTATCTCAAAAGGTATCTTTCTTAATTTTAAAGGATCTGTTTAAAATTAGTTCTTTGATTCACTAATTTAAGTCGACAGCCCGCATCAAAATTTGATAGAACCCTCTTTGAAACATGACTCGTGGCATATTATATTCATTTTACACCCTACTTTTTCATCAATATTTGGGATACTAAAACTTAGATAAAGAAATCAAAAAATTATTTCTTTTAAGTTTGATCCAAGGCTTTGAAAATGTATGGTTACTGAAGTCCCACATAACTCTCAAACTTAAAATTAAAATTCAATGATGAACAATAATTTTAATTTTTTTTTTGGAAATCATAGAATTTTGTCCTCTACAATCCTGAACCATCGGATCATGTTTTTAGATATCACAAGGTGGGTCCAAAAATCCTTAGTAAGTGTGAAATCCTGACCAACTTAGTAAAGTTAGTCGGACTCTTTGAAAATAAGGGTATTTAAATTGTTTTTGAAAAAAATACTTAGGAATGGCAGAAATTAAGGTGATTTGTCACCAATGTAATAAAGTCTAGAACATCACACCAAATCTTGGAAGAATATGTCAAAATTACCCTCATTTTACTTGGAAGACAAAAATGTGTAAGATCCATTGGATGCCTTCCTTTTTCCTGATTAAAATCTCTTTATTGCAGAGGAGTTATAAATTTCTTCTTTTTTATGTTCAAGCCCTAAATTTCTTCTTTTTTATGTTCATGCCCTTTATGTTTTTCCTCTCCAATGGGCAAATATCAGGAAAATAATGGAACCCCATGTGTCGGTGATACAATTTTGGAGAATTTTGTGAATATTCCAAAATGGATAAGTTTGAGATACCCCTCCAAATTTTGCTAAAAAAAAAATAGAGATACCTCTTTGCATCTTCTCACAAACATATCCCTTGACTTCAGTATTTCATTAGAGACTAACATAAAGGACCAAAACACCTTCATCTTCAGCTTCATGATAAAATCCCTTGATTTTGTCCAAAACCTCATTGTCTTCAACCTAAATAATATAATTTTTTTAACCTCTCCATCATTAACTAACTGACAAAACCCCATAATTTTTTTCTTTCCTAAAGCCTATCATCTTCGACCCCTCTCTCTCTCTCTCTCTCAATCTTATTTTAATCTTGAGATTTGATGGTTAAAAGAGAGAGAATCTTTAGGTTGTCGACAAGGATAAAATATTTTACCTTTGATTTTTGAGAGAAAAGTCCAGGGTTTTTAGTCGTTAGTGTGGTAGGTGAGGGTGCATTTGAAGATAGATATGGTCCTTTAGGAAAGACAAAAATCGAGGGGACTTGTCAACATGGTACTAAAGTCTACGATACCAACCTCACCAAAACATAGAAGAATATGACAAAATTACCCTCATTTTATTTGGAAGGCAAAAAAATGCAAGACCCATTGGATGCCTCCATGATTAAATTCTATTTATTGCAGCGGAATTGTAGATTTCTTTTTTATGTTGGCGCCCTCCACAACCATGCGTGCATGTGTCGGTTATGCAAAGATTATACATATTTTTACGTGCTTGGCTTGTTGGACTCCTCGCAACCTTTTCTTTTTGTTGACAACGGTGTCCAGACTTTTATCCAACTGCAGGGGCAGATGAGCCAGGGCCGGAGCCAAAGCATATGGATCCCTCCCCCGGGCACATGTGATGCCCATGCATCACACGCACCAGGTTAGTGAGGGATCGCCCTTGCAGGTGGCCCCAAGGAAATATTGCTCATATTGGGTGTCGAACACACAACCTACAGACTACTTATCTACTTAATTTGCATCAACCAGGCACCAGGTTAGTGAGGGATCACCCCGAGGAAATATTGCTCTTATTGGGTGTCGAACACACAACCTACAGACTACTTATCTACTTAATTTGCATCAACCAGGTATCATCCCTCTTCATTCCCCTGCAGTACCCCACCCCACCCTACAATGCGATTGGAAGATTTTGTACAACAATTTTTCTAGGTGTTGGCCTGATTCAGAAAATTTGGGAGGGGGCTTGTACATTTTCCAGGTTAAAATCTGTAATCTTCAAGAAGTGAGAACTACAAATTAAAAAAAAAAATAGCCGTTATGGAGTGACCTCAGGATTGGACCTCATATCCCACATCTTGACGTGAAAGTGGATAGGAACCATAGATGCTTCACTCGTGTCCCAAGGAAAGACATCTATGGTTCCCATACACTTTCACGTCAAGGTGTGCGATGTGAGGTCCAATTTTGCGGTTACTTCAGCATTATTCAAAAAATAAACATCATCTTCAGACCTTTGAAAAAGGATGAGAAAATGAGCAAAAAAGATCCCAATTTCATCCATGTCCATGATTTCTGACAATTAGAATCGTTGAAAATAATCTTTTTGTATAAAATTAATAACTGAAACTGTACGAACAAAGTACTTGCAGCTAACCATGTTCAAAATTGGCAACGCAACTGACGGTAGTAACACCCTGCATTCCTACCACTGCAAAAGCTCAACCCACAAAGCAATCGTAAAACGCCCCAGAATACTACTACCTATCCTCAGTAAATATTGTTACAACTCCCATTGAAACTTACAATGTGCCCGATCTTTTAGAAGTCCATACCAGGAAACATTACAACACCTGAGGCCATCTACACCACTGCCGCTCAGATGTCTCAACACCCAATCTAGACTGGAAAGGTGAGAAAACCACACAAAATATTTGTGAGGATTTGCACCCTTACACCTCAACTGCAGTGATTGCTTCCTCTTCAGTTGTGTCAGATGAGACAATCTCTTCTGTTGGATCTTCATCTGGGGTCTCTGTTTCAGATTCTTTTCCCTTCTCAGTCTCACTGCCCATTAGCTTCTCTCGAAGCTTAGCCACCAATTCTTCTCGCGTACTCTCGTTCTCAGCTAAGTACCGTTTGATTGCATCCTTTCCACGGAAGCTCTGACCATTAAAGCTGTAGAAAGCCCCTCCCACCTTAGTTATGAACTTGTGTTTACAACCCAATTCTACATACTCTGATTCACGGGATATTCCTTTGCCAAACTCAAGCTCAAATTGTGCAGTCTTGAATGGCGGTGCATGCTTATTCTTAACAATCTTCACGAGAACTTGGCTTCCAACAGTCTTCAAATCAACAAGAAAGGAAAAGATGTATTATGTATTAACACCAAAAAATGCACTTTCATTCATGGGGCATCTAAAGTTCTTGTCAAGTGGAAGAAATCATATTATGAAGACAACCTACAAGAGAATAAACTCCTTTGTATCCATTGCTTATTGAAAAATCTTAAAAACAACATGAATGGGGGTACTTTTACTCCTGAAGATCTCCAAGGTACGGTTCGTAATGGAGATTCTCAATCCCACACACTTCAGTCTATCTGCTGAAAGGTGTCTTTGAAAATCCTTTTTTCCCTTAAAATCACTCAATACACCTAATAAAGGGTTTTCTTGCTAACTGCCCCATATTTTTCTGCGGCAACTTGGTAATCCAGTTAGTATCGAAGATCTACTTAGTGGCAAATTTGCAGCTTTTGAAGTTGTGAATTTGATGATTTTCAAAAGTGGGGAATTCATTGCTATAAAATTTAAACAAATAAATCAGCAAATTTGCTACTAGATAAAACTTTGACAGCTACTCCAAAAACTTATAAAACAATAGTCAAATGGAAAGCAATGAATTCGTGTCAGTGCCCAACGTTCTGTCAAGTGAACGCAAGCATATTATGAAGACAACCTATAGAAGGTCATACCCATTTGTATCTATTTCTTTTGAACAATATTAATGAATAGTGGTGCTTTTACCCCAAAAGATCTCCTAAATAGGATTCATAAAATGGAGATTCCCAGCCCCTCCACGTTGATTGACCTTCCTTTCAGTTTATCTGAAAGGTGTCTTTCAAAATCCTCTTTTCCTTATATCTGAACACTACACATGTAATTGGTCAACCCTGCAGATAGAAGTAAATACCTCCTCTCCCTTTTTGACGAGCCCGATTCTTTTAATATTTAAGCGAATGGATGCATAGAACTTCAAGGCATTACCCCCTGAAGTAACTTCAGTAGGCCCACCAAATCCTCCAAAAGTGGACAGCTTTGCTCTCACCTGAAAAAATACAACATGAATTTGGATTATGAAATGTATCTCGAGATGCTTCAATTAAATCGTAAATTTGAGATCTTAAAATATTTCAGCTTCCAGAATTGCGGAAGATGCATTGGACCATGTCAACACCAACAGAATAGCTACAAACTTACTGCTTACATCTTATAAAGTTGACTTCTTTTCTTTTCTTTTTTTTCCAATGAATTCTTAGTCTTTCATTCTCAATTCAACACCAAATAATTCCAATCTGTCTCCATTGGACTACATGACAGGAAACTAATTTGCATCAACTGATGAAATCAGTTATAATTTGTGCAGAACAGTGTAATCCCACAAAATAACAAAGTTGCCATTTTCTAATATAGATCCCGGTGAATTAATTGAAACTCTGGGTGGCGCTGGCCAATAAAGGTTGTGGGAGTGTAGTGCAAGCACAATCGGAGACGAGATCAAGTACATTCTTAGCTGAATCTCAGGGTTATAGCCGTCTTAATCCATTGACAATTGGGAATAAGCATGCCTTCAAGCTTGAGTCAAGTTATACCTTCTAACCATTTTGTGAGGAAGGAAATTCATTGTTTCCCAACATGCGTTCCCTCCATACTAAATTCCATGACTGGATTGCTTGAAGGTAATGACAAAGAAAATCAAGATAATTAAGAAGCTCAGCAACACTCAACTTAGTGATGTCACTTTTAACCCTATGCCGACGTAGACGGATTTTCTGGCTCTGTGGTTCTAAAAATTAATATATGCAGCTGAGTGCACCCCTTTATTTAGATTGGCTAAGTATGCTTCTATCACCATCTAAAACCTTACAGAAGTTTAGAACCATTTTGTTGAATCTTAAATGTCAGAGGCCTTCTTTATTGTTCCAAGAATAGTGAAGATTCATAGGTGTCTCAAAACATATTGTGACACATTTTGTAATACGTAAATTTTTTATTGATATATTGTGACACAATTAAATGACTCTTACCTGATTTATAAAGATCAGAATAGTATGTGAGATAGATAAAGAATGGCTCAGCTTGCGAAGTGCTTGGCTCATCAATCTCGCTTGCATTGCCATGTGTGCATCCCCCATCTCACCATCAAGTTCACCTTTGGGCACTAGAGCAGCAACCTGAAACTCAGAATAAGGAATTAATAATGGATCAGAAGATTGGAAGGTGAATAAGCATTTCTCCAAAAATTGACACAATCAAATTATCAAAACAGCTAATCAATTTGATTGGGACGATAGTAGGCCTGTTTGATCTTAATACATGGAATAGTTGCATGGTGGGTCCCAATCGCTGCCACATGTGTCACTTGTGTGGCACAAGGGATGATGTCTTCAATCCTCCTGAGATTGGACTAGCATCACATGAAAATATAGTTTTATTACATCGATGCCATCATCAAAACCCTTATCCCAAAATTGGGGATTGGTTGGAGAAATCTTATTCCTCCATTCAATTCTATCCAAGGACGTATCTGCCATTAATTAAAGATCCCCAAAAGATACTTTCATTACAAACCTCCCAATTAAAAGGGAGAAGCGAGTCTTGGAACAGACACATCATTATGCAGTCAGTTTTTTCATGCAACACAAAATACAACAATTAGAATGAAAAGTTCGATCCAATGGAACCCAATACTCACACTGTCCACAACAACAACATCAACGGAACCACTTCTGATTATCGTGTCAACAAGACTAAGAGCTTGCTCACCACAATCCGGTTGCGAAAGGAGCAAATTTTCAGTATTAACACCAATGGCTTCAGCGAGGGATGGATCAAGTGCATGCTCAGCATCAACAAAAACACAGTAGCCTACATTAAGAGAGTTGGCATGTTAATAAACTAGAAGACACGTGATCTGCATTTAATTTTATCAAAATATCATTTATGGTCCAAGACTATAGTGTCCACCAAAGAAACATGAAACCGTAAAGTACGATAGGTGGGCCACCCTTTTTATGCAGGCGAAACAGTTACATTGGGTATCGAAGTGAGGTTTGACCGTCTTGGAAATAAAACAATACATTGGACAGACTAAGAACACATGACAACATACAGACTGAGTTGTCAGGATCTATTTAGGGGTCTAGAGTGTCTAAGATTTTTTAGCAATGCATTTAGAGAAGAAACCCTAATTAGCATTTTAGGCAAGGGATTGCTAAGAGTCACCTCCACGCTTTTGTGCTTCAGCTATTACATGAAGAGCAAGAGTTGTTTTCCCCGAAGCTTCTGGACCATATATCTCCACAACACGTCCCTATAAAAAAGGAAAAACAATAAAACGTCTACCATTGACCAATGCCACTGGGTCAAGATAGTTGAAAAACAAAAGTATGAATGTGTCATCCAACATGAAACTAAATCTAAATCATGTTCCATTAGCTTCAAAACACCCTGAACCCAACAAATATCATATGGGGATAATTTTGTACAGTTCATTAGTATGGATATTGTGGGAATATTATCTCATATTGACGTTGGTGCCTCAGGATATGCCCCACAACCATGATCTTTGGAATCCTCTGTCAATACATGCATAAACCACAGACACGGTGATGAAAAAGGGATAGAAAGAGAGCAAAAGGAACTTTTTACAAGATTCGTTGCCAAAATGCGACGACTACATCCCCAAAATCCATTAACTTAAAATTCTTTGTAAGAGTTTTAGCTACCTCTCTCCAATTGACTAAAGGTCTAAAAAATAATACATAATCAAAAGATTAACAAAACATCCCCCCTATAGAGGACTGATCTCCTTTCCAAAATATATCCCTATATATATATGTCTATCTTGCGGCATGTATCATTCAACCAATGGTGCCACATTGATGGTTCATTGGAGAACTTCCATATGATGTTAGCTTCTTAGGTGTATCAAATTCAGATGTCTCAAGGTAATATGTGTTCTGTATAGATAGGGTGCAATATACTGCTACCAAAAATATTATAATATACTTAAAAAAATAAGGTAGTTCATAATAGTGCCAAAATAGGAAAAATTTGCATAGATGAGCTGATATACATGAAAATCATATGAAAAAACGCTAAAGTGATTATTGAAAATGGTATAGAGGGGCCATCTTTATAAACTACAATAAAGACAAATTAATAAGACAGATCCACCACAGGGCCTAACTGAAAAAGATTTTAATCAAGGTGTCATACATTACCTTTGGAAGTCCACCAATTCCCAATGCCATATCCAAGGAAAAAGATCCTGTCGAAACAACAGGAACGTGTCTAGGAGAAGCAGACCGACCAAGCCACATTATTGCTCCCTTTCCAAATGAGGTAGTAATCTGATCCAGCGCTTGTTGTAAGGCCAGATCTTTCTTAGACAAATTATCTTCACCAGACTCACTTCCATCTGATTTAGACTTCCTTTTCCCTACAAACAACAAAAAGTGAAATCTCCAACTATTCACGAGTCAAACAGAACCAGCCCACCCCTAAGTACGGAGGCAGCGAAGATAACAAGTAAAATGCACAAGTCAATATGAAACCCAATTGAATATTAAAAAAACAAAAATAGATGTCTAACACTGCTCAATCAAAAATAAATAAAAAATGGATATACCATAGGCTTCCATGATTGAACTAGCTTCTGAACTAAGGTATATTCTGAAATGGTTTTAAAAGGAAACAAAAATGCATGAATTTACAAGGTAATGTAAATTCATTATTGCACACAAGGGTCATCAAATTTCATCGTCATTGTCATCATAATCCAAGCCATGTATCTTACTCCATTGTTTCCACTTCATACATGGATGTATCCTCCCCTGACACAAGTTCAGCAAGCTAACTAGATTCTGAATTGCGGGGAAAAAGTGAAAAAGAAAAAAAGGCAGCACCTTTGGAAGAAAAGTTGCAAGTTTGAGATGATGTCCCCAGAATCCCTTGTTTGTAACCCTGAAAACAATCAATGACATCATGCACTTAATAAACTAGTACAGCTTTCTTCTCCAAAAGTTCACCAATTTTTTATTCCAGATAATAGCAGATCACCAAGAAAATAAAATGAAAAAAAAAAAAAGGGATTATTTCACCAAACAAAATTTGAGTAATATATAGTTGCAAATAAAGTCTGAAACAATGCTTGGAGGAGACTATATTGCCTCAACTGAAAACAAACGATCAAACGAAATGGGCATCTCATTTTAAGCACAGAAAACAAAATGCTTAAATAAAAACATGAACTTATCTAAACAAGATAACAGTTAAACCCTGAAGAATCATAACTCCCTTCAGTTCTCCTCAACACCTTTTTTTCCCTCTTTATTTATATTTTTTCACCAACTTTAGACAGAAAAAGAAATCGTGGGTATTAGCAAAACATGAATAAGTTTTACAAATGAAAGCTTTTTTTTTTACTTTTTTGTTCTTCTAAGAAACTAAGAAGCGGGAAGAGTTTGAAAAGAACCACCTCTGCTGATAAAAGAGATCGCTTTAGAGAAGAAGAAACGTATCGTAGAAGCCTCGCCATCAACCTCTCTGCCCAAGGTCTAGTTGAAAGCCTTGAGTGACACACAAAACTTCGAAACCCCTCACAATAAGCAGAACGAAAACAAATATTGTAACAGATCACTTATAAGTTATATCTCCTCATTTGCAAAGTATACATTTTTACAGAGCGAATACTCTCCCGTGTTCAAAATTATTAGGGTTTTGGGGTTTTTCCCTCCTTGAATTCGTGTCTGATTGTCTTAAATCTTTAAGGACAATTTTGGGTTGAGAGGGTCAAAATTGCACACGGTTTTTCTTAAATTCACGAGAGTGCCATTTGATCGGATCCGGATCGGATTTTGGTCGAACCAATAAATAACGGATCAAATTTTATCATATCTCAATTTTAATAATGGGATCGGATATATAACAGGGCAAACCTGATTTTATATAGACAATTTAAATGAACTTTATATATCTCAACAAATATACAATATAATTTATATACTGTCTAACATATTATTGGATTGGGTCCTCATCAGATCCGATCCAATAAGATTTCGATCCGATTTCTTATTGGATCAAATCCTTATCAAAATCCAAAGCATTGATTCAAACTTGAAATTATCGAATCGAAACATATCAAAATTTGGGTTTGATCTGATTCATTGATAGCCCTCTAGAGGGTTGAAGCAAGGAGATCCATCATCTCCTTTTTTTGTTTCTTCTAATAGCTGAAGCTCTAGGTAGAATGGTTAGAAAAGCGGTTGAATTGGGAAAGCTTTCGAGTTTTAGGATGAATGACGGGCCCCTGATTTCGCATCTACAATTTGCGGACGATACTCTAATTTGTTTGGATCATTCGAGGAACTAAGTGAAGGTGCTTAGAGTCTTATTAAGTTGCTTTGAAGTTATATCAGGTTTACACATTAATCTGCAGAAGAGCAAGCTTTTCGGAGGTAGGAGAGGTGAAAGATATTCATGTGATGGCCACAACATTAGGGTGCGAGTATGATTCTTTGCCCACATCCTATTTGGGCTTACCGTTGGGACATCCCTACAATAGTATCAAAATCTGGGATGGAGTGATAGAGAGATTGGAGAAGAGGTTGAGCACGTGGAAGGCCAATTATTTGTCAAAATGAGGGAAAGTTACGTTGATTAAGAACACTTTAACGAGTATCCCGGTTTACTTCCTCTCGTTATTTACACTACCGAGGTCAGTTGAGATGAGATTGGAGAAGCTAATTAGGAACTTCTTGTAGAATGATAAAAGTGGAAGGAGGAAGTATCATTTGGTCAGATGGAAGGTGATTTGCAGGCCTAAGAAGTACGGGGGGTTAGGCATAAGGGGGCTGAGAGTTACTAATAGAGCGTTTCTAGGAAAATGGCTTTGGAAGTTCGGCGAAGAGAGGGTAATATGTGGAGGAAGATTATTAAGGCTAAGTATGGGGAGAGGGGGCTAAGCTGGTATAACAAAAAGTCAAAAGAGTCGTACGGGTGTAGTGTCTGGGAAGGGATTCTTAAAATGAGTGAAGATTTCGAGAAATGGATTAGGTTCAAAGCACGGATGGGGAATATAATTAGATTTTGGGAAGATAGTTGGTGCAGCACATCGCCTCTAACAATCCAATCTTCGTCTTTGTACACCTGCTCTATGAAGAAGAACTGCTCAATCCAGCAATATTTGATTTGTAGTAAGTCCAGTCATACTTGGGATTTGGGGTTCATGAGAAACTTTAATGATTGAGAGCTAAATGAGGTGACATATTTCCTTGATCTCCTGCATACGGTCTATCTTAACGAGAGTAAACAAGATAAGTGGGAATGGATAAGGGCGAAGGATAAGAGATTCTCTGTCAGGTCCTTCCATAAGTGACTCAATCCTCTAGTTGAGCAATCCCTCTCGGAATCAGTCATTTGGTCCAGGTCAGTCCCCTCTAAAATCTCCTTTTTTGTTTGATTGGCTTTCCTTGGTAGGATTCTTACGTTGGATAATTTGATTGTTCGATGATGGATCACACCCAATTGTTGTCCCCTATGTACGAGGGAAAGAGAATCAGTTGATCATATTTTAATTCATTGTGTATTTTCTTATAATATTTGATCAATTTTTCTTGACCTTTTCCGTATTAATTGGGTATTCCCTCGTAAATTCTCCTCGTTATTAGAATGGTGGACTAGTAATGCTTTCCACACCAGAAAAATGTTCTTGTGAGATATGCTTCCAGCGACTGTTGCTTGGGGGGTTTGGAACAAGAGAAATAATAGGGTGTTCAACAGTAAGTTCAGAAGTTCTCAAGCGAGTTTCTTGGAGATCTTGGGCCTGTTATATCTTTGGTCAAAGCAGAATATAGATTTTCGAGGAATTACTTTTGATGGTTTTATTTTTATATGGAACTCTTTATGTTATCACTGATGTTGTATTTTTATTTTATTTGATGCTCTTTGTGAGGTTTTCTCGGCCTCCATGTTTCTTATATCCCCTCCATGGTTTTTAAACTTGGTATCACGTCTCGTCTTGTTCAGCTCTGATACCAAGTTGTCTCGGACAAGTTTTCCGATACGTTTGAGACGTCTCGTGAGATAACTCAAAAAATTGAACTGTGAGACGTAAAACTCGATCAAAAAATGACTTTGTGAGTTGGTCTCGTTCAGCTCTAATATCTAGTTAACTCGGGCGATACGTCTCGGTCTCGGACGAATTTAAAAACCATGATCCCCCCTCCCCTTTTTTCAATATATTATACTTAAAAAAAATAAAATTGATAGCCCTCTACATTTTGGTGTTTTTGATATATCCCTTATGATTTCAAGTATAAGAATCTCACCCTTATTTTCAATCTTAGAATTTCATTTCCTTCGAACGGATACCATTTTTTTCATTTGAATTTGTATTATAAATGTTTGATTGCTTAGTTTTTCATTAAAAAAAAATTATTATTTCTAACTTCAACCATAGAATCCACACGATGAATTTTTAATTGAGTCCCAATAAATTGGCTTAAAAAAAAAAAAAACACACACACACACACACAAAAGTACACAAGAGACTTGGACGGTGCACATAATCATTTGGGGTGGGGGGTTAAAACAAACTATTAAAACGTTAGACAGTCCTACGCTTTAATCATTTGGGGGGCTTTCTTGGTAAGTATCACTTATTTATTTATTTATTTTTAAATATATAATTTTCCATTTTATAAACCTTATAAGTTTGATTGACAAAACGGCTGAGATGCAAAAACGAGAATATGAAATCTCAACCATTCATTATACAATGGAACTTACCAAAAGGGTCATATATATCTCATGAGGGTCTCAAGTCCACCAAAGCAGTAAAGCTGAAGCCTCAAGTTCGACTTCCCCTCCTGCAAGTAACCAAGCGATCTGTCTCTCATTTACAAATCGAAACCTCATACAGAGGATCTCACGTGTAGCCATGAAACGCACAGTCGAAGACCTCGGCACCACCTCAAACATCAAGAAACCTGTCTTCCTCACTAAAGCCGAACGCGAACAATTAGCTATTCAACGCCGCGAAAACGAAGTCGCCGAGCAAAAACGCCGAGCCGAACAACTCCAAGAACAGAACCGCTCCACCAAACCCTCCACTGATCCTTCTTCTACCACTCACGGTTCCTCTCGTCACCACCACCGATCCCGCGATCGCGAACCCGAACCAGAGCGACGGATCCGCGATCGCGAAAGGGAGCGCGAACGCGAAGAAGAAGGCAAGTCTCGTGAACGAGCTCGCTTAGAAAAACAATTGGAGAGAGAACGAGAGAAAGAGTTGGACGCCATTAAAGATCAGTATTTGGGCACCAAAAAACCTAAAAAACGAGTTATCAAACCTAGCGAGAAGTTCCGATTCTCATTCGATTGGGAGAACACAGAAGACACCTCACGCGACATGAATGCTCTCTATCAAAATCCACACGAAGCTCAGCTCTTGTTTGGGAGAGGGTTTCGTGCGGGCATGGATCGAAGAGAGCAGAAGAAACTCGCCGCGAAGAATGAAAAAGAGATGAGAGAAGAGATTCGAAGAAAAGATGGCATCGAAGAGCTTCCAGAAGAAGCTTTAGCTCTTAAACAAAAAGAAGAGGCGGCCGATCTTTACGATACATTCGATATGAGGGTTGATAGGCATTGGTCAGAGAAGAAGCTCGAAGAAATGACCGAAAGAGATTGGAGAATTTTCAGAGAGGATTTCAATATATCTTATAAGGGATCGAGGATTCCTCGACCCATGCGGAGTTGGGTAGAGAGCAGATTGAGTCCAGAGCTATTGAAAGCTGTGGAGAAGGTTGGGTACAAGACTCCTTCCCCAATTCAAATGGCGGCGATTCCACTCGGTTTGCAACAACGCGATGTGATTGGGATTGCAGAGACTGGTTCGGGTAAGACAGCTGCGTTTGTTCTTCCTATGTTGACTTACATTTCAAAACTACCTCCAATGAGCGAAGATAATGAGGCTGAAGGGCCATATGCCGTTGTTATGGCACCTACGAGGGAGCTTGCACAGCAAATTGAGGACGAGACGGTGAAATTTGCACATTATTTGGGTATCAAGGTGGTTTCGATAGTTGGTGGGCAGTCAATCGAAGAGCAAGGGTTTAAGATCAGACAAGGTTGTGAAGTTGTGATTGCGACACCTGGGCGTCTTATTGACTGCTTGGAGAGGCGATATGCTGTACTAAACCAATGTAATTATGTTGTTCTTGACGAAGCTGATCGGATGATTGATATGGGTTTTGAGCCTCAAGTTGTTGGGGTTTTGGATGCGATGCCTTCAAGTAATTTGAAACCAGAGAATGAAGATGAGGAGCTCGATGAGAAAAGGATTTACCGAACGACTTATATGTTTAGTGCGACAATGCCTTCATCAGTGGAGCGACTTGCGAGGAAGTACTTAAGGAACCCAGTTGTGGTTACTATTGGTACAGCTGGAAAGGCGACGGATCTCATCACCCAACAGGTGATGATGGTGAAGGAATCGGAGAAAATGATGAGGCTGCAGAAGTTATTGAATGACCTCGGTGATAAGACAGCTATAGTGTTCATCAATACTAAGAAGTCTGCTGATTCTCTTTCCAAGGCTTTGGATAGAGCGGGTTATCGTGTGACGACATTGCATGGAGGGAAGTCGCAAGAACAGCGTGAGATTAGTCTCGAAGGGTTTAGGACCAAACGGTTTAATGTTCTTGTTGCCACCGATGTTGCGGGACGTGGGATTGATATACCTGATGTTGCACATGTTATAAACTTTGACATGCCCGGGAATATTGAAATGTACACACATCGTATTGGAAGGACAGGTCGTGCAGGGAAGACTGGTGTGGCGACAACATTCTTGACTATGCATGACACAGATGTGTTTTATGACCTCAAACAGATGCTTGTCCAGAGCAACAGTTCTGTACCTCCTGAGCTGGCAAGACACGAGGCTTCAAAGTTTAAGCCGGGAACAATTCCTGATAGACCCCCTAGACGCAATGACACTGTTTTTACTCATTGAGGATTTTGGGTTTTCAAAGACATTTATGGTCCAACCTAGCATGCGATATGATGGGAAGATGAACATCTAGAAATCCAAACAATTCCAAAGGTATTTCAATTTGAATTTATCATTACAAGGAACATTATGTACTTATTTCCTTTATGATGAAAGATCTACCCTGTTATAATGATCTACAAATTATCTAGCAGGAATATTTTTATCATTAAGTTTCTCTCTCTAGTTGAATAGTTTGTACTTTTGCTGAAATATCATGAGTTCTTTTATTTGCATGTCATGTCCTATATCATAGTATGTATTTTTTTGAGATTACCTTTTTTATTTAGTTGTTTTCCATTGCACAAATCCTCTATTTCTGTCTAGTTTTGATGGATAGTGTGTTTAAGGATTATATTGCTTCTAGATTACAAGGAGACACTTTCTTTTAACTTGTCAAAAAAACAGGTATTTCTTTTCTTGGAAAATGGGAATGGGATACCGATATTGTGAGAAGAGGCGTTTAAAAGGCTGTTGTTTTGTTCTTAAGTGCTCGATTTATTTATTAAGGACTCGTACTAAATCATTTGAAACTGAAAAAACAAGGTTGTCTCCTTCTTTATATCTTGCTTTTGACCAAAATCATCCATTATGATCAAATGTATACCTTTTGGTTGCTTGAAGATAGCTCTAATATCTATTGTGCAATGATAAGTGCGAAAAAGTAGGCTAAGGCTTCAACTAGAAGCTTTGCATTGCAATAACTCTTCGTTGTGGCAAAGAGTAAGACTTCCCACACCCTACTAGACGAATGTTAAAAAAAGAAACTAGTATAAGAAATATGATTTATCTGGTCACTTGGAAATTGTTTACCGAAAGAATGAAAAGTGGATAAGGTCTTTTATACGTGGATAAATTCGTGGGAAACGACTAGAATCTAATGTACACTCAGACCAGCAATGTGGTTGTATAGTCACTGTTTGGTTGAGGAAGACACAAAGTAAGACTATTGAGACTTGAATCATAGGGAGTGTGGAAGACTAGGTGATAGAGAGGGAGAGTAAGAATGTTGTGTGTGTGTGTGAGAGAGAGAGAGAATTGTGGGGACCAAAGGAATATGCAAATAGTTGGGGTTCTTGAAGGTCTAATGATGAATGTTTCTTCCAAGGGACAACTTCGTTTAAATAGAGAGGGGTTTCTCTCTCTCATTGTTTGAGATAAGGGTGCCAACCGATGTAACAAGTAGGTAGGTAGGACAAGTCATTGTTTCAATCCAACTTCCCTCCTATCCCCATTTGTGTCAACAAAGAGATTGACCTAGGGCGGCTAAGTCAACCTAGGAGTTTGTTAATAGTATTGTCAGTGAGACTGACACCTTTGCGCACGAAGCAGTAGCCTCTAAGCTGTACATGTTTGTATGTTTATGTTGGATCTTTCACTTAAGGCCCATCGAAACTTGGTCTCGTACAGCTCCCCCTTGGATGGTTAGTCTTACTTTTTTAGCCTATGGTATTGTGTATGTTGTTCTTCAGTTAGACAAAGCCTACCAGCGTGAGTGCTTTTCCAGTAGGCTACTATTGTCAAGGCATATTGTTAGCGTAGCAATTAACCGAACATCATTGACGACCCTTGGTAGCGTATGACATCACGAGATTAACGTTGTATTGATGTGTATGCCTTATTGCACTTACATGTATTGGCTGGCAATCAAGAAGCTATCATGCAGGTGGCTAATGTTGATAAATGTTTTTTAATCTAGTCTGACACACATTTCGAGGACATCAATCATAACATGCAAGTGTCAATAAGGCATACTCGCTAGTATAACGTTAGCCTCACAATATCATACGTCGCCAAAGATGTTCGACTAGTTGCTATGTTAACAACGTGCCTTGATCATAGTAGCATAATCGAAAGACTTTAAGTAAGAGATCCGAGGTTAACAGACATGTAAAGCCTGGAGATTATTTCGCGGGGCAAAGGTGTCAACATCACTCTTAATAGGCTCGTAGGTTAACTTAGTTGTCCCAGGTTAACCTCCTTGTCGACACATGCATGGATAAGACGAAAGTCAGAGTAGGGCAGTGACTTGTCTTACCTACCCACCCACCTGTCACTTCAGTTGGCATCCATTGTCTTAGATAAAAAGAGAAACCTCTCCTTATTTGAACTAAGTAGTCTCTTAAATGGGACATTCATTATTAGATCCTGAAGAACTCCAACTCTTCACATATTCTTTTAGTCACTACAACTCTCTCTCTCTTTCACACAACATTCTTACTCTTCTTCTCTACTGCCCGGTCTCTCATACCCCTTTTAGTTCAAGTAATAACAATCCTACTTTGTCTCTTCCTCAACCAAACGGTCATGTTGTTAGTTTGAGCGGTTATCGAATCCTAGCCATCCTACAAATCTATTCATGTGTACAAGACCTTATCCACTTTTCGTTCTTCATGAACATAATTCAAAGGTAAGGGCTAAGGAGCATGCATGGATGATCGTTTGGAATGAGAGTTAACATAGTTTATCTACAAGAGATATTACATGAATGAGATAAAGTTTGGGGCTTTGGATATACTGTAAGGTTTAGAATAAAGTTAAAAAAAAAAAAAAATACTAGAAATAGGGTGGGAGTAGGGATAGACAAAGATTTGAATGATAGTTTTGAGATAGTAAGCAATAGGTCTTTGTCAATTGAAGTAGTCTTATGGAAAAATAGTGATGTTAATTAGTGTGTGATTAGATGAAAGCATTACAAGACATCATCAGCAAGACCTATGCCTTGTGGCCCTTGTCCTAGATATTGTGATCAACAGCATGAATATTTTTTTGCATTCCGACTCTATCCATAGCTATACTTTTCGTCAAGGCACGTGACTTCAAATCTTTTCTTACTACCTCTATCTACATCATTTCTTGCCTTCATCTACCATTTTAGAATATTTAACATCCTCATCAATATATTTTTTTATATAGATTCATCCTCATCAATATCATTATTTATGTTCATTGTACATTCCTAAATCATCTCAATTGACTTTCCTTCATTTAATCTTCTTTTAAGAAAATTTAGAAAAACAATAGATGGTAATTAGAGAAATTCCGAAAAAAAAGAGATGATACTTATAAGTGATTCTCATAGAGGCATGAGGAAAAGACTAATAGTGTGGAATGGTCCACGGGGATTCAAAGGGTTTGGAGAAAGAAATGAAATGAGAGTTTCAAGTCTTTTTATTTACTATGGCATGCTGTCTGGTACTAGCATATGTATTTTAACAAGTGAAGGGAACATTTAGAGATTTTCAAGATGCAATTCGGCCCAGATAGACTTACATTTTCGGAAGGAGTGACTTTCAACATGCAAATTTTCTAACGTTACTCCAGAATAGAGTTTGATTACAAAGATAGAGTAGTCTTTGTGGATATTTGCATTAAGAGATAGAAAAGAAGAGCAACAAATTGAAGATGTTTGTTAAAAAGCTGGTGGAAGCTAAAAGAGATAAAACAATAATGTTTAGGGCCAATTTGGTAAACAAAGTGCAATGGAACTTAAATACAAAAACAATGGAATTGTGGGCTGAAATGACTAGCTCTATTGGAAGGGTCACAAAAGAAGTTTTTGGGAAACTAAGCAATCCAATGAGCGGCTAGGATCATCTAGTCTTAACTATTTGAGGTACACTCTTCCAAGAATTGGCAATACGTTGGGAGATGAAGCTTGGTGACCACTTGTCTCAGTTTCAACACTCTTCTCTAGATTTATCCAAAACCAATTATTTTTAAGTTTGCTTTTTCCACCTTATGTTGCCAGCGGTGCCCTTAATATTGCCACCTTCAAGTTAATTATTCGTTGTTCGTACAAAGTCCACCTTATCTTATGTGTAAAAATAGTAGATGCTTGGGTCATCACTCCATCTCTTGTCACATTTTTTTACTTTCCCAATGTCTTAGGCTACACCTAACCGGCCTGCACTCAAAAGGTAAACGCTGATTGGACGAGTCTTAACCATCTGAGATATATGAGCTTTTGTTTTTTTCACTTATTCAGCACGGAAAGTCATTGTGTCAAATGGTGCATGAACAATGAATTTTCTTGTATCAAGTAATGCTAATAAATTCTCCCAAGTAGCCTGCTTGTATGATCTTACCATGTTTTCTACAAGCATTTTCATCAATTCTTTTGGAATTTGATCCATTTTAAACTTATGTAGTGTTCATATTGACATTGCAGATCAAACCGGAATACAAGGCCTTTTAGCAATTTTATTTGGCTGCATTTGAAGTTTTCAGGTTTTAAGCACCAGCACTCTTGCTTGTTTTGCAGTACGTTTTTTTTTATAGGTAAAGGATTGGTGGTTAGCAAGTTGAAGTTGGATTTAAGGGATTTGAACCTAGGACGTGGGAACAACACACTGTACACATCTTACCAACTTACTTAGCTAAGGTTGCACTTGTTATTTTGCAATATGTTAAACTGAAACATTTGATGATTCCGCATCAAAGCAGGCAATATTGTTCTCAAACATCCAAGACCAACTCATCGGTTAAAATTACTGTTATTTTCTGAATTACTAGTCCTAGTTTTGATGTCCATCTTTGGAAATATCTGACCTAGAATAGTAGCGGCTGGTCATTTACTCTGACATTGCCCTATTGTCGGAGACTTTTTGGATTGACTATAAATGAAGATGAACCATAAGTGTTTGTCATAATACCTGTCTAGCTAGTTGGGTACATGCCCTCCGCAAAGTTTTTGGCCCAAAGTTAGTCTGATTGGTGGTTTATGAATTATTGTGATCTAATTTGCTTATTTATTGTGCCATATGATGTTGCTGTATGGTTGGGGCATTCTTACTATCGTTGGAGTGGCACAGATTATGCTAATTTGACGTTGCATATGATTTTGCAATGCCTTTTTTTTTTTGATAAGTGTAAAGCTTATAAAAGAAGAAAAGGAAAGGAGGAGGCTGAGATAGCCACCAAACAACAAAACACGAAAAGCTACAAAGAAAGAAACAAAAAGAGCGGGAAAAAAACACCACCGGCAGGAAGCTACGAGTCACAAATGTTTCCCCAATTAAATACAAAATCTTGAAAGCACACTCCCTCAAAATCCTTACTCATCTTTGACCAAAGGAAAAAGTAGTCCCAAAATCTCTAAGATCACTTGGTGAGATGAGTTCTCTTTGCTATAAAATATCATGTTGTTGTGTTCTCTCCAAAGACCCCAAGCAATGGCGGACGGAAGGATAGTTCAGAGATGCCTCTTTCAAGAAGAGAAGTTATTGAAACTCCATCCCTTTAAAAGTTCAAAAAAAGATGAAGGAAACACCCATTCTAGAGATTGATACACCATCCCTTTATAATGCATTCTGACTGCTTGATCATTATACTTGGAGCTGTTAGTATGACCCAGATGAAGCATGGTTGGGTGGTAATAAAATATTATGAAGCCATTGTAATGGATCAAAATTTATGTGATGCCAAGTGGGTGAAGGTTATCTGCTCTCTAGTTGTTTAGTGATGTAGTTTATATAAGATGAGGTGATCACCATGGTGTTGTAAAAAAGGATTCTAATAGACGGCAAGGATATTTACACTTGATATTTATGTGACTTTAAGCAAATAGAGGAGTTAGGAGATGGAGACAAATTGATCTGGAGAAGGAAAAAACTGGGAGTGATTCTCAATGTTACACGGGAGGCCACGTGTGCAACCCTCATAGGTCATATCAAATCACCAAATGTGGTGACATGAGCGAAGTTAATAAAATAAAGAAAAAGTTTCAAAAAACCATTGTCACAAAAAAAAGATTTTAATAGACTGGCAAGGATGTTTACACTAGATATTAATGTGACAAATTGAGGAGTTACGAGATGGAGACAAATTGGTCTGGAGAAGGCAAAAAAAATGGGAGACTGATTCTCAATGTTACACAGGGAGACCACGTGTGCAAGGCCATATCAAATCAACAATGGTGGTAACACAAGCAAAGTTGATAAATAAAGAAAAGTTTCAAAAAGCTGTTGTCATTAAAAAAGATTTATAGAAGTCAATAGTCCTACGGAGTCAAAATCCCCTCATCAGAATTATGCCGAGAGAAGACGCAAGATGCACGTATTTGGGATTACATGCACACCTGGCCTTACAATCTTTAGGAGTAATGCAGTACTGATTCCTCAATCCAATACTATTTCAAGATATGCTCAAATGCAACTCCCTCAATGCTCACGATCCACACCCTGACCCCTTTAATGGCATTGGCCTTGATCAGAAGGGAACATTAATTTCTACAGGGGCAACATAAGTATAGTAGAGGTGGATTCACATGGTCTGAAATGTTGAATCTTACCGATACGGTGCCCATTTTGCCTATCAGCCTTTTTCGTCCAATGTTAATCAAGATCAAAAGCTAATCCTAAAAAAATTTAAGCGCTCTTTTCCTTCTCCAAAGTAGTAGCATTTAAGTCTTTATTATTATACAAAATATATGACGAGAGAAACCAAAAATTTGGTTCGATGGAGATGATCATTCAATTTCAGATGGCTCCAAATGGCCAACCCCAACCCCAACCCCAAAACCCCATACACATCATTGCTAGAAAAAATTTGCACAAAGTATTGCGGAAAAAATTAAAAAAGGAGGCTCTAGCTCACATGCTTAGCAGATGAAAGAAAGAGAAAACCCCCTTCAAAGACAAACACACACTATTACAAACAATTTTTTTTCTTTTTTACAATGCTGTCCCCTCATCTGTACATTTTATATCCCATTGGAGAGTACCAGCACAACCACTGGGTTTTCACTCTCGGAACCTCATCTCTCTAGAAACTCCTAACTCAGTAATACACAGACACAACTGACCAACCAATCAAACACTCTAGAGGAATATCCCCACTCAAGACTGCAATATTTACAGAAGAAAAACACTCTCATGGAAACTTAATGACGTATAACGATTGATTGGATGGCAAATAGGTAAGTAAGGGAATGAAGGACAGTAATGCCTAAACAGTCTGAAATTTTATACAAAGGAAAGAAAGCTCTTCTTAGGTCAAAAGGTCTATTGTTCCAATCGATCAAGCAAGTGCTGAGACAACGCGACGAGCCTTGGAACTGCCGCAAGAGAAGCCCTCAATTCTCACCATGGGTTTCCCCCCAAACGAAGATGATGTTCCACAGGAGGGGACTCTCTCTACTCTTGCCATAGAAGAAGCCTTCCCTCCATAAGAATCTCCGGAGGGAGAAGAAGCATTTGTTGATGTTTGTTGAAGAAACTGTACATCATGGATTAATGGGTTATTTGTGCGTACCGGTGGTGAACTACAAAAGAAGCTCATTTGGCCATTGCCAGCATCAAAATCATCTTCTGGATCATCCTGAAAAGAATACCGTGGAGAAGAATAAGAAACATGATAACATGCATGCTGGTAACGTGGAGAGAATCGAATCCACCAAGAGTTACTGTACCTTGTTCAAAATTATATTGAAGATGTCGAGACTAGGGTCTCCTCTATGGGTAGTAAAGTTGCTGCAAAAATTAAAAGGGTCTAAGAACACTACTTTTAAACATATAAATAAAAATTGGCACAAAACACAAATTCCATTCAGAAATGTTTCAATAACCCATACCTTTTCGGTTTACAGCATAATCTATTGAGGCTATCAACAACAAGAGGAGCCCTAGTAGCACGACGGGGTTCCGGACAGATGACTTCCCTTGGGCTCGGTACTGATTGGTGGCCAACCGCTCGTTCTAGTGTTTTCACATCCATTTCACAACCCAAGATATTATTCAAGGAGATCTGCTCTAAACTTATGAGTTTCCTAGGGAAAGCCTCCATTCTAATTAGTTTCTGGAACAAGAAAAAAGAAACTGTATAAGTTTATGCAAAACAAGACTAAGTGGCAGTTTAGCTCGATATTCTATAAGAATAAAACATTGGCAGCCATGGCTAATACATGATTCAAGAAGTGAGTAAATAAATTAAGAATCGTGATAATCCGACTACCCCACGTGGCAGACGTGAGAACTTTGGGAACCATAGATCTATACGCCTCGGGATACAAAACTGTACTTCCCCATACAAATGTGTACCCCTAGGGAAGCATGTATCCTGAGGCAAACAGATCTACGGTTCCCATAGTTTTCACGTCAGGAGAGTTGATTGAGTGTGCCACGTGTGGTAGTCAGGTTACCACGACTCATAAATTATTGAAAGAGAATGCAAGCAAAAAAAATTAATTCTATCAAAAGAGTAAAGAGATGCAACATATTATTGACAAGTCATCATAAAAGAACATGTAAAGTAAACAGATTTATAATTATAACCCATGTCCTTATCACAGACAAAAGAAGGTATACAAACAAGATAAATAATGGCACATTCACGTGTTCTCGTATTTTATTTGAGAGCTAAACAAAATGACACGGTTCTGCATCCATGCTATGTGACAAGGGCGGTGAAACACGCAAGTTCCCGCACATATCATCACATCTCATGTAACAAGTTTACAAATAACCACATCAAGAAGCCTACACCCACTGCAAACTAAAAGGTCAAATGCATCCAAAACTTGAAGAACGAAGCTTCAGATTACATGAAAAGAAGGTGAACTAAATGAATGATTCTTCACACATTCACCCAAAAAAGGAAAATCATCACTGTGTTAATGCGTCATTTAACCAGATCTGAAAATTTAAGTGTCCCAATTATTAACTAAAAAAAAAACTGGCATACATCATGTCGATACATGGTTTCAAAACTTGTCCAAGACCGATATGTATTGCCCGAGTCGTCTCGGTATCAGGCATGGACAAGACGGACGGACAAGTAAATTTTTCGAATGAGATTAAGACCCCAGGTTCATTTTTCAAATTTTGGGACAAGACGTCTCAAACATATCGGAAAACTCGTCCGAGACAACTCGGTATCTGGCATGGACAAGATGAGACGCAAAACCGAGTTTTAAGACCATGTGTAGATCTACTGAATTCTTAACAAAAATTGTTCAATCTACAAAGTCTTCCTCGGTGTTCTCATAACCATCAATACAAGTCTTAAATACTATTAGTAGATATCAAGTTATCTACTATGATGAATCACAGAAGAGTTGTCAGAACAAATCGCAACTCGAAAATGAACAAAACAAATGCCCGTGAGAACAGTGGAGCGCAAACACCCACAAAAACAGAACCAACCACTAAAAAAAAAAAGGACAAATAAAAAATGTTAAATAAACACAAGGAATAGATCCATAACATTAAGAAAATCCAGATAGATGAAACCAGTTACTGCAACCGAAAAAGCTTATAGAAATCTGAATCAAAGTTCGCAAGCAAAACTAGATCAAACAATTATATAGAGATCGTCAACGAAATCCAGCAATTTTTGCATCAATTTGACGACAGTCCTGAAATCACTACAAAACATAGAAAAGCGGAACCAAAGGACGAACTTTTAGCCTGTACAGCAATAAATGCTTACAGAAACCCTAATCCATACCAGCGAAATCAAATAGAAATGTAAAAATCCCCAATTAATCAACCAACATCTCCATCAGTAAACATAAGAGAACAGATCAGGGGGTAATAAAGCAAAATTCAACACAAGCAAACAACTTGAATGAATGGATCGGAACTCTTATCTGAAGAAACAGCTTGTGCACCACATCAATTGAAACAAAATATCACATGATAGTTAAAATAAGATCTAAAAATCTTCCAAATCATAACTTTCCAAAACAATCAAACTAAAATTCTCTAGAACTCTAAAAAAAAAATCAAGGAAATTAAAGGAAGACTAATACACCAGATCTGGATCTCTCACCGGAAAATTCGAAACTGAACGAAACCCTAACAAGCGCGATCTTCTCCTTACGTAGAAGAGAGAGAGAAAAACAAAGGAAAAAAAATTAATTAGAGCAGCACCAAAGACGTAACCACGATCTGCAGAGCAGGCGCTGCTCTCTCTTCTCTCTCTCTTTCTCTTCGAAACACCAAACGTGACCTTCTCGCGGCCTTTCAACGCTGTCGGATATCTTAAATAGATTTATTACAGGATTTTTTACTCGGTAAATAAGCCCTATTTACGAGATTAATAACTCTTGATTAGTTAAAATTAAAAGTCCTTAAATTAACTGTCTTTAGATATCTTACAGGTTGTAAAAAGTTGTAATTCCCACCACTTATCATTCGTGGACGACAGCTGTAATTTTATTATTTTAATTTTTTTACTATTTTTTTGGTCGACGACCCTTTCAATGGTCGCATGGTTTAATTCGAAATCTAGATCTGAGTTGTCCTTCTCTTCGTGGGAACTCGACGCGTTGAAAAGAAACATAAATAGAGAGATTATGATAGCGTGGAACTTTGACTGCCGAACTACCGTATGAATCGGGTTCAACGAACCCGGTTTTCTATCATTGTCTTCCCCTCCCAAAATGACAAAACTAACGTAACCAAGGCAACATAGTAACAATGCACGCCCACTTTTTTTTTTTGTTTTTTAATTGTGATTCTTATATATCTTCCAAATGGAGCTTTTCCTAGCAATTTCCAAAGGAGGACAAAGCAAAGAGAATATATTGATTTTATTTTTAAATATGTGTAGGTGAGTCGACCAGAATTAAAGAGTGGAGTTTATTTACAAATACTAATACCTGAATGACAAGCGACGAAAACAAGAAATATAGACTAAAGTCAGAAGTCAAGTCATGAGTGTCTGAAAGATAGACTAAAGAAGGATTTTTTTTTGTAATTGAGGAAAAAGATAGTATTCCTCAAGGGTTAAGGAGAATTCTAGAGGAATATCTTACTTGTAATTACACTCGTTAGTGGATTCCCTTTAACTCCAACTTATCAATAATAAAAAAACTATCAATAATAAATAATAAAAAATTGACGACGATACTTAGTCAGTAGTATAGTAGAGGTGAATCTAGGTTATCGGATCACAGACCTATTCGAGCAATTTTTAATCAAGCTAAAAAATTCCTAATTCTATTGACTTCCCTCTAGTAAAACTCGAAAACGCAAGTATCAAAAGAGACATGCAAGTATTGAGTATTGTCGAAGATAGTTGACATCACCTTATTATGTAAATGTCCAAAAATTAATAATTTTGATATTAAGTTAAAGCTTTGACTTATGTTCCATTATCTTTCATTGATGAGTGCAATTAGATACAAATGGGGGTGGAGTTGGGATTTTTGGTCGATGAGGATAAGTACTAATGGCAATCCAACGATAATCTTGATTTCCTTTTATATAAATGTTGAGGTTTGCAGTTGTCACAACAAACATGGTTGGTCAACAATTTCCATAAGAGTGGTAGAAGAGGAATGAAGAAAAAGTAATTGAGAATACTCAACCCTCACTTTCCATGTGTTGAATCATAGATTTCAATCTTATTTATAGATGTACAAAAGTGTAGCTATTTCCTAGATTGCAGAAAACATAAAACTGAAAATATACATGATACAAGTGGTTGGATAGCTCTAGATTTGTGGGTATCTCATAAATCTTAGTTTTGATGAGGTGGCTGATCTAGTATTTATTCTATCATTGCTGGTACGATTGGTGCAATCTTGGCTATCCAATCTAATATCTTCAATACCCCCCCCCCCCTCCCTCTAGCTGGTTTGAGGTGTTGGCCACATAGTCCACGTTTGATCCGCAAACTAGTATAGAGATTCTGAGGTAAAGATTTTGTAAAAATGTCCACCAATTGATGTTTAGAGAAGAGAAAACGTGTGATGAGATAACCAATAGCCACCTTCTTGCAAACAAAATGATAATTGATCTCAATATGCTTCATCCGAGCATGTAAAATTTGATTGAAAGTCATGTATCGAGCACTGATATTGTCACAAAAAAGATATTGCTGGTGTAGATTGGATAAGTCCAATGTCGCGAAGAATGAAAGACAGTCAAGTAAGTTCAACTGTGGTATATGTCACTGCATGGTATTTTACTTCAACACTTGATCATGCAATAGTTGATTGTTTCTTAGCACTCCAGGAAAGACACTTAGACCCAAGGAAGGTACAAAATCTAGTAGTAGATCTACGTGTGGTATGACAACCAGCCTAGTCGACATCAGAAAAGGTATAAAGGTTCAACATATATACTATGACCAAGAATACGAAGAACAAGATTAATTGTGCCACTGATGCAACGTAAAATACATTTGACCATCTAAAAGTGACCCATGGTAGGTCGATGCATGTGTTGACAAATGGTATTAACTGCATATGATAAATAGGGCCGAGCCATCGTGAGATACTGTAGGGCCCCAACAATGCTACAATAATGTGTAGGATCTGGATATCGATTATAGTTGGAAGTAATTATAGATTTGACAGTCATAGGTGTAGAGATTGGTTTGTAAGACTTCATTCGAGTGAGCAAATCACGAGCATATTTACTCTGTGATAAAGATCATCATTAGCCTGATGAACCTCAATACCCAAGAAAAAAAAAGGAGTGTACCAAGATCTTTCATAGAAAATTCCTTGCCTAGAGGGGTAACAACAAAAATCTAGAAGAGAAGGATTGTCCCCAGCTAGGACAATATCATATGCGTATAGAAGAAGAAGAAGAATATCTCATCAAAATGTTGGCGAACAACAAGAGAAGAATCAACCCATCTGTAGAAAAATCCAAAACCGAGAAGAAAGACACTGAAACACTCAAACCATGCTCTTGGGGCTTGCTTCAAATCATAAATTGCATGTTGGAGTTTACATACATGACTTGGTTTGGAGGGGTCTACAAAGCTTGGAGGCTAGTCCATGTATACAGATTCACGAAGATATCTATGGTGAAAAACATTATTACATCTACTTGTCAAATTGACCACCCTTCCTTTCATAGTGGCACCCTGAGCACATACGAATGCTACTAGGCTTAATAACTGGACTAAAAGTTTCTAGAAAATCAATTCCCTCTCTTTGGTTATAAGCTTTCATTATCAACAGAGCCTTTAATCTATCAAGTTCACCATTAGACTTGATAGTTCCCTTTGAGAACATTCAACCCTAGCTTTCGATGAAGTGAATAATAGATTTCAATCTTATTTATAGATTTACAGATGTGTAATTGATTCATTGAGTGCAGAAAACATAAAAACATAAAAACAAAAAACTGAAAATATACATAGAAACAAGTGGTTGGATAGCTCAATATTTGTGTCTATCTCATACATCATAGATTTAATGAGGTGGCTGATTTGGTATCTATTCTGTTAGTGTTGGTATTGCTGGTGCAATCGTGACCGTCCAATCTAACATCTTTAATAGAAGACACCCACTAAAACCATGGGTTTTAGACTTGTAAAAAAAATATAACTTGAATTACACTTAACATCTCAAATTTTCATCCTCACAAAAAATCAACCCATTCCGAAATTTCTAACTCATACTCATATATTAACAAATGTTTGGCACAGTATTTGGTATATATATATATATATATATATATATATATATAGATAGAGAGAGAGAGAGAGAGAGAGAGAGAGAGAGAGATGTTTGACAACCAACGATAAGGAGGCAACACGCTTATCCTATATAACTTAAAAGTTTCGGATTGAACTGATTTTTTGTGAGGACAATCTCTATGGTGAGAAGATCATCCTCACAAAAAAGCAACCCAATCTGAATTTATAACCACGTAAAAATGGTTTAAAAATTGTGGACCATCAATCCTTTATCGAAAAATTGTAAATCACTTTTGATGGACTTGTAAGTTTCAAATTGGGCTGATTTTTTGTTAGGTTGATCTCCTCACCACAGAGATCATCCTCACAAAAAAAATCAGCTCAATCGAATCTTTTAAGTCATATAGACAATGTTGACTCCCTATTGTTAGTTGTCGAACGCCACCCATAAGCATTGAAAGATTTTAACCATTGAAAGTTCATAGTGTTAAAATAAGCACTTACAATTTTGTTTGTTAACTTGTCGGGAAAAGTGTTGATTACCTTCAAATCTAACACTGAATTCAAAGAATCCCATTTGGTAAATGCATAGTCTTTACTCTTTAGTGTTAAGCTTTGCCCAAAAAGTATATTGTTTATTTAAATAGTCTCATTCAATTTTTAGTTATTTTTGAATTATGTCAATCACAATTTGTTATTTTATTCAACCTTGTTCCTGCCTACATCCACTTCAAACGGCACTCAAAGCTCATACTTAATTTGTCTAATTTAATGTATTTATCTTTTTAGATTTCTCTAATGAGAATGCTGATCTAAGATATTCCTAAGATGAGAAAGGATTTATTTTAGGGTATAAAATGGGTCGGATTTTATCTGAAATCCGAGTGATTCAAGTTTGAATTTAGTAGGTTTGGTTAATTGGAATATATCTGAATTAAAAAAATGGGTCGAATATGGGTTGATGCCCCTTGGCTCGAGTCGGACATATATATATATCTATATATATATATGCAAAATATCTTTTACATACTATTTTAATATAACATGAATTCTTATGAATATGGGTTGGTCCATTGTTTTTTTTCATCCTAACCCTAAATTAAATAACAAACCAATGAATTGCACACTAAGCACACCAATTATATCAAAGAAAAGCTCAATCAAATTGTTATTGAACCTATAGAATTAGTAATTCTAAATAACTAAAAAATTAGAATTACATTTTTAATTTATTGATGGAATTGATTGAGTCGGAAAAAGATTAAAAAAGTTTGTTGGAGGACTTTTCCATTCTTACGATTTCCAACCCTATGTTATGGCTAAATAGGTTCAATGATCTCTTTCTTCAATGGGATCTGGATGAACCCAGATGGATGGGATACTTTTGTTCTGTGTTCTGGATAAAATCTATAATTTATATATGTTCCTCAAAATATTTTGACTTGACCTTTTTATCTTAAATTATGAAAATCAAATAAAAGAATTATAATGATAAAATATAATATTATAGCAATAAAATATAGAGCAAAAAATATTGAATGGGTTGAAATTATCTAACCTGATAGACCATACTCAAATAATTTAGTTGTGTCAGATCTATATACGAGTCTAGTAAGAACAAAATGGTTCGAATATGATTTTAAGTAATAAGATCCGAGTCAGATTCAAATACAGATCTGGGTATGGAAATACTCAAATCCAATCCAAACACAACCCATCTAAGTCCTAGTTTAGATGGTGAAGCTCTATCAAGATTTGATCAACCAAAATGAACTTAAATACATGGATGTATATAATTTTCTACCCAATAGCTATTTCGGGTAACCCAGACAAGTATTCAGTTAACCATAGGTTTAACCGTCACAATAAATAATAGTTTCCTTTCATCGAGGTTATCTTTTGGTTAGCTGACTAGGGATCTTCAATTAACTTAAGATCCCACCTACCCTTTCAATCTATTAATATTAATCTTTCAACCAATGCAATTATAACATATTTTTTTACTGTGAGTGTGAATATAGAGAAAAAAAAAAAAGTTATTAAACTGCTAAATCATCTAATAAATCTTTTTTTTTAAAACCAAAGAGACCCCACCATTTGTGAGATAGACTCCATTTTATTCCAACTCAGGAACACGTAGCAACATCTCTTTTACAGAAAATGGGCGAAAAGAATATGCTTGCTGTTGATAAACAATGTATCTTTTTGGCACATAGTGGGATGGATTTCAAGATCCTCTACCAAAAAAAAAAATGTTCTCCATTGACAATTCACTTGTATAATCAGAATAACTTTTTTTTTTTATACAATTATTGTTGAACATTAGTATTAATATTTGCTTTAGGAAGATGGACAATTAAAACAATAGTATCATCTCGAGGATATGTGGTTGATTTGTTGATTAGATTATATTTTTTGAAAACAATTCCATGTAACTATTGAGGATCACAACATGTTAAACTTTAGAAATATGTGTCGGACTATTGTTTTTTAATTTTCTTCTAAACATTTTTGAATTTTGTGGAGATGGAATTACACCTTGTGATTCTCTCTCTCTATCTCTATAGGTGATGTCACCTTTTTCATTGATTTATTTTCTCATGTTGTGTGTGCGTGTGTGTGTGGCAAAACAAGTATCTCTAAAGGGCACGTTCAAAGTCATAAACTTGCCACCAATACATTAAAAAAGTAATGAAGAAGAAGAAAAAATCTTTCGAGAAATTAGTATAAATTAGAATAAGGTGCATCTGAAATAGTGTTTATAGATTTCTTAACCCCAACAAAGATCCAACAATACGATTCCATGATATAATGAATTCAACTCACATATTTATGAGTTTAATTTGCTAAATTGAAACTTGTCTCCAAATACATTTTTATTCGATTATTTTCTAATTGAAAAACAACATACTAGTAATAGAGAATAAGTATTCAAATTATTTGGACCGGACACAAGAAACCCAAATGATGCAAATTATTTGAAGAGAGGGAAAAAATAAAAAATAATTATTAGTCCAATATTAATCTTAACCTTGAAGTAAGTACAATTATTACTAGAATCATGGTGGAGTGACTTTAGGCTGGAAGCTCATATCACATTTCTTAATGTGAAAGTGGATATGAACCATAAATATTTTCATCGAAACACAAGTGAAAAAGTATTTATGATTTATATTCACTTTCACGACAAAGAGTGTGATATGAGATTCGAGCCTCAGGTCACTTCAACATTATTCTTTTTAAGAAAAATATTGAAATAACACAAAGGGAAACACAAAAGTGACAAAAATGATGTGATGGTGTGTATATAACCATAAATGCTTTTTACTCATATGTTGTAGAAAAACATCTAGGATAATAAGCACGACACCACATCATTTTGTCACCTTTGTGTCACCCCAACACGACTTTTCTATTTACTATTGGGGTTGAATCAGAATTATCACATTGCAAAAGTGCTTTAAAGCCATTCACACGTGATATACACGTGCAATATAGTCAAAGGGTAAATAAGAATTTGTTATGGGCACAGTGTATAGCTAACTAAGTTTAATACAGATTTTAATTTATAAATTATAATAATATATTGATTTCCATATTCTTACCCCCGTAAATCACGCCCATTGTATTCTCGATCGTGATGTGCGGTCATGTCCACCACTAGCCACTCATACGTGGAAGGAATCTATCGTCTTTTTCGAGTGTACTGAAACAACGGTCCACCATCAAGCATCGAATCAACATAGATGGGCCCACCATCACCGTATTGTGGGTCTTATCAACAAGATCCGATTTTGATCCTTGGAAAGCACGCTATATAAGAATCTATAGGTGGTACCATAGCGTAGTGGGTCCCATATCGGTAGAATCAATTTTACTGAGAGAGGAGAGAGTGTGTGAGAGATCGTTTGCTCCGCCCCCGGTGTCGTTTAGCGCAACCACATTTAACTTTATTCTAAGGCAACCGTAGTGCTGGATTTTCCGGGTCGTCGATAGGGTTCTAACGTGCGCCGGCGCCCGCGCCAGCTAACGGTCTAGTGTGAGAGAACGAAAACCAAAAAAAAAAAAGGAAAAAAAAGAGAGAATCTCTTTCTGAGACTACGAAAGTTATTTTTGGCTCCCTTTTCGTTCAATTTTGGAGAAATAGTAGCGAATCTCTTGGGTTTGATTAGAGAATCGCCTCAGATTGCTGTAATAATCGCCAACTGCAACCGATCATTGAAATCTCAGTCATTTCTCTATTATAATTTTTGTTTCTTTTGCGGTTAGGGTTTCGATCTGATTCTGATTTTCTCGAAAGTTCATTCTCTATGAATTTCAAGAAATTAGGGTTTCAGGAGGGATAATTTTGGTGTTTTTGGTAATTTTGGTGTTTTTGGCTACGGAGGAGTCCTCTAGGGTTTCGTCTTTGGGCAATCAACCTTTTCGATTCTCTGCTGGTTAAACGAAGGGGCAGAGATTTTTATTTTGTCCATGAAATTTAGTTGGAAAACGAGAGGTTAAACTATTTAGACTTGAATTATAGGATATCTGTCTGTCATCAAAGCCATGGTTCCAACAAGGTTTGCATGGCCGTACGGTGGTCGCCAGGTCTTCCTCAGCGGCTCGTTTACAGGGTAGTTTTGTTTATTTTCTTTCATTCCTCTTTTTTCTAAATTATCTTTCATGATGTATTTTAATTCACTTATGCTCTCTTATTTTGTCTTAATTTATATGTAATTTTGAAATCTTTGATTAGGTGGACCGACCACTTGCAAATGACTCCTTCCGAGGGATCGCCTATGGTTTTCCAAAGAATTTGCAATCTTGCGCCAGGTTATCATCAGGTGCGGATTTTATCTAATTTTTAATTTTATTCGGCCAATTGTTATTGAGCAAAGAATTTCAAATTTGTTAATAAAAGTCAAATGGGTTGGTTGGGGCATGTATGATGAAGCCATGATTATAGACATTGAAGTGGGAGGCAAGATACTTGACCGGCCAAAATAGCTTGATGTGTAAGCCTCATGTGCATGAAAATTAAAAAAAAAAAAAATAATAAATAGAAAAATATAGAGTGTTAATGTATTGTTAAAAAAATAGAAAAATAGTTGAGGCATATGACTTGGCCAAAAGATGTGTTCATGTCTCGCATTTGAGGCAAACACCTTTTGGTTTAAAGCCTATACCTTGGTTTTTGTTTAACTTTTCTCTCTCGCAACTTGAAGCATTTTTGGTGAGCGTTGCTTTGAGGTGCACCTCAAGGTGTATCTCCCACACGCATTGGAAAACACTTAAATAAAAACATGTGGCAACATCAGTAAGAGATGCTTTGGTGTAAATTGAAAAATTCTATTAAAAATACATTAAAGGTTAAAAATGGCATAGATGGTGGTAATAAGAAAACGATATGAAGACGTTCTTCGCTTTGATTGAGAATAATATTTGAATGGTGAAAAATGGCTCTTCCTCTTGGCTAAGACACTTTTAGATATCCATTGCAAAAAATTCAGTTTTTACTATTACAGATAAATACTCAAACCCAAGTAATTTGATCATGACCAAATGCTTTTTGGGTTGTCTCATGCCTTGCAATTGGTGTTTATCCTATGATAATGATTAATCTTAGATTGATTTAAAAAAGAGGAAAGAGAAAAATGAGTTAGCATAATCCCATACTTGCACAAAGTACCAACTAAGCTAAACAGTAGACTAGGTGTTTCCTAGGTGAAGCTTTGATTGCATTGAATACCTCTTATCCATACTCTTTTTTCTTGAACCATACATTCACCATTTGACGTCATTCCTTCAATACATTTTTTTTCTTCTTACAAGTACCACCATCTTTGTTATAGAGATTTCCATGTCATTATGAATTCAATGTAGTATTCTAATACTACTTTCATTTATTACCTCCAAGACAAGTATGTCTTTTTTCTCTCAGTTCTTGGGAATCACATATCTTTTTTGATCAGTAAAATTGCGTTAGGCGGAGCTTGAGATGACCAGCCAATTATAAAGACTACGACATAACAAATCCAATCACAAACAAAGACCACAAACTAACCTTACGCATCGCCAGTCCATATATGTATAACATATTAAACTCTTTGAAGATTTTACACCAAAAAAATAACCTCGGGTGGATTTGCAGTGGGGGCACTTGCCCCCACAAGAATTTCAAAATCTATAATGATTTTTGAGCTATTGTGATAGATAACAACGATGGATATAGAAATCCGCCTCTATTGCCCCCACATAAAATTTTCCACTCTTAGGTGCCCCCACGTGGGCAAAATCTTGGCTCCGCCCCTGAACAAACTGATAATTGAAACGATTATCTCTTGAAGCGAATGCTCATGACCCTCAAATATATTACCATTCCTCTCTTTCCACATTTTTAGCAAATGGAAAATTGGACTACACTTGGAAAATCCTTTTTGAGGCTATAAAAAACCAACCCGAAAGAAAAGAAACACATCAAATTAGGAAAACACCAACCAACTTCATTGACTGAAGATATGGTCTGCAGACTCCCCATTTGCTTGGGAAAGTGAAAAATAACTCAAAATAATGAATCTGCGATGAATGAATTAATCCATCATTAGAATCCTATTATGTACTACTAATGAAATAAAGAATGAGATTTTTTTAGGGATTTTTCACCCCCAAAACATTGTAGCTTTCACACTTTTAGGATGAAAATAGGGAAATGAAGTAGACCGGAATGCTTGTCAAGAGTACTCTTTAGCAACATTATCTTGCCCTTTTTAGACAAATATCTCGTCTTCCATGGGCTTAATATTTTTTCTTTTTTCTCTTTCTATGGGCTTAATCTCCTATTCACCCTCTCAATAATGGGATCTTAAGTAATCACATAGTTAAGGATCTTACTGTTATCCTTTCATTCATTGGTTTCGTTCCATCAATTGTGTGGTGCCTCTATCAATTAACTCATGGTCAGAGTTTA
Organism: Akebia trifoliata; assembly: GCF_017979445.1. Lineage (NCBI taxonomy): Eukaryota > Viridiplantae > Streptophyta > Magnoliopsida > Ranunculales > Lardizabalaceae > Akebia > Akebia trifoliata. The sequence goes on from NC_141379.1 coordinate 353,797, forward strand.
CCTTAGTCATCCCTTCATTTATATCTCAATAAAAGAAAATGCATTCTAATGCTCGTTTGCGAAAGTTACAAGTAATTGCTAGCTAATTTTTTTTGTTTTTGATAAATATAAATTTTATTAAAGAAGAAAAAAGAAGAGGAGGGGGCTGAGAAAGCCCCCAAACAACAAAACAAGAAAAAACAACAAGGAAAAAAGAAGAAAGAAAGAAAACACAAGTCTAGCGGGAATCTACATGTTACAAACGGTTTCCCAATTAAAGACAAAATCTTGGAAGCACACTCCCTCAAAGTCTTTACTCAACTTTGACCAAAAGAATAGAAAGCCCAAAATCTCTAAGATTACCGTGTGAGACTAGCTAATTTTGTTATTGATGAAGGACAATTGATTATCTTAAAATGAGGAATTGCCATCATCAATGAGCATACGTGTGAATTCCTTTCAACCATGCTTGCTTTATACCTTGCATGGTTCCATCCCCGTAGTACTTATCTTGTTGAGGAAGAATGTGCAACCTGAACGGCTTTTTGAATATAGGAATTTTTTTTGATATCTTTTGCTAAGAATTTATGTTCATTCCATCCCATGCACACCCATCCACCACAAATTCTCATGGTTCATGCATTTTATTTTGTATAAATGGAAACAACCCATGACTGTCTTGTGGCTAATCTTGAGTTGGGAAATTACTGTATTGTTTTTCAGCCTGAGTGTCATCAATCATATTCTTCAATGATCAATGTAGAACTATGGTTTTGTTAGGGCTTAAAATGGTCCAGATTTTTACCTGAAATCCGAGTGATCCGAATCTGAGTTTAGTGGGTTTAGTTTCATCAAGTATATCCGAATTAAAATATGGTTCGGATATGGGTTGATGTCCATTGACCCGAGTCGGATTCGGGTTGGATACGGTTCCATCCCTATATCCGCCAAGATTCGAATGATATATTATTTTGCAATTTGTATTGCTATATTTTTTAAGTCATCTTTCATCAACTAACAACGGTTGGGTGTAGTGGTTAAAGCTTCTCTTCAAAATGGAGAGGTCTTGAGTTCAAGTCACCATTGTAGCAATTTTATTTGAAATAATCTTAAATTGGTTGGCATTATCCGCCCGCCCGACCGACCTGAATCAATGAATTCGGTCGGATCAAATCCGGATATGGTTTTAACGAAAGTAAAATGGTTCGGATATGGTCTTTAGCTAGTATGATCCGAGTCAGATTCGGATTTGGATAAAAAAATTCGGATATGGATATGGATATGGAGACACTCATGTCTGGCCCGAACCCGACCCCATTTTAAGCCCTAGGTTTTTTTGACTTATTGTCTCCATGTAGAGTTTAGTTGTTCCTTTATTCTTGTTCATTACTTAATTTTCTTTTTGTGATAAACTTCCTTTTGTAGTATAAATTCTTGGTTGATGGTGTATGGCGGCTTGATGAACGGGAGCAATACATTACTGATGGGCGTGGGACAGTGAATAACATTATATTTATAAAGGAGCCAGAACTTGTCACGTCAATTTTAAGTACTGAGGCTTCCAGTTCTAAATCAAGGATGGATGTTGATAATGGCATCTTTCAGGGACCGGTTAGTTTAGAAGCTAATTTTTTGTTCCTTTAATTATAGTTTTTCCCCCTTTCCTAATATGACATCTCATTCATACATGCATTTTAATTGCACATCTGTTGTTTATTTCTGTGATACAAATCAGGCTTCATTGTCAGGTGGCATTCCTCGGGAGCCGGTGTTGCAGATTTCAGATGGTGATATAAATATTTCCCGTCGGCGCCTTTCAACATTGTTATCGAGATATACGGTGTATGAGTTGCTTCCTGAGTCAGGCAAGGTTCGCATACTTTTCAACTGCTTTGTGAGTCCTTTTTGTACAATTTATCATCCTATTGGTGGGTTTCCTTGTTATGTTGATTAATATACTTGGATACATTTTTAGGTTTTTGCATTGGATGTTAAGGTGCCTGTGAAACAAGCATTCCATATAATGTATGAGCAGGTAAGAATGATTTGTTCTTGGGTTTCTAGTTATCTCTTTGGTTGTAAATGATTATTGTAAAGATTAGAAAAAAAGAAACATTTTATGTTGCACTTGCAATCTGTAAAGATTGAATTGTATGACCAATAAAACTAGGAAGATCCTCATTGTATTAACGTGCTGGATGAGCCTACCCTTATAAAGCAAGAAATCACTTCTTTTTGGAAACCATATTGGCTGTGATTTGAATGTGCAGTAAAATGGGCGACACATATTCTTTTGAGTGTCAAGATAAATGTACTATTTATTATTTGTTGCTCTATATGCTTTTGGCTGGTAAGGTTCACATAAGTTTAATCTCTAGGTACTTTCCTTTGAAGGTTTTATGTATGGGGATTATGCAAAAAATGGCTTTACATTTGTTTTAAGACCAAGTTTCCCCTATTTTTGCAGGGCCTTTCAGCTATGCCTATTTGGGATGACTGCAAGGGTCAGTTTTCTGGGATGCTGACTGCTTCTGACTTTATACTAATCCTAACAGAGGTATTCATAGCAATTTCATTATTACATGCCTTAATGCTTAGTCATTTATCAAACTTCTGTGTTATTACTTGTGATGATTTATGTTATTACACTTGCATCAATAAAAAGAATGCTTGCTCATTGTGTATCACTTACTTTTAAATACTTAGGTTTTTCTCACTTTATTAATTAACTGCAGTTTATTCAAAATACAAAAGGGTAGAGTTGTTTTTTTTATATAAATATTCTTTGGCAATCTGGAGAGACAATCCTAGGTTAAAGAGTCTGTGGTGCTAGTAGTCCTTATCTGGACATGATGGAGGGCTACAACCAGTGATTGGAAAATGTGACATTTCTGAGACTTCCAGCCAATGTGTAGGTTGGCTAGCCTTGGAAGTTGGAAGGGATCGGGCTTCAGTTGTCTATGTTTTATTTTAAGCACATCTTTGTCCACAATCAGTGGAGGAAAATAACCTTTTTGAAAATAGGGAGATCCTGAAAAATGCAGGCAGTAATAATGCGAGGTTGTTCTGTATCAAGTAGCCTCCCATATATCAATTAGGCAATCCACTGTCTCATCTTACTTTATCACCCTCAAGTCGATTCTAAAGAGATCTGGACTACTGGAAAGACTTCAGAACAGGAGAGGACCTTCACCTAATGCAGTTCTTGAGGAAACGCCTTACACTTTCTCAAACCCTAAACTAATCATCTACCTTTATGCCAAAAGTCCGAAACTTATTGTACGCTACAACGCTTTTACAATACATGTTCATGATGGACATTCTAGCCAGTATTTGTTTGCTTAAATTTCTTATTTCATCTGTCTTTTAGAATTATGTTATTGTTCTCTATGTTATAGAATATTTTTTTTGTGCAATGCGAATGTTTTGGAATAATCTCATTTCTGGTGCAGCTTTGTAAGAATGGAGCAATGCTGACTAATGAAGAGCTTGAAATGCATTCAATTTCTGCTTGGAAAGAAGGAAAATTTCATCTTAACAGAGAATCCGATGGGCCTATGCAGCCACCACCTGTAAAGCCTTTGATCCAAGTAAGGGTTCCATTTCACATATGTTTTTCCCGTGTTCTTTTTCGGGAGACCTGCATTATATATCATATAGTCATGTTGGTTTATGTTATTGTTCATAAATCAATGAATTCCAGGCAGTGAAAATTCATTTTTTAGTTTATCAAGAAAGAAAATATTGTGGCAGTGGTTTCATATTTTTTTCTCTATCTTAGAAATGCTCGTTAAAAAATTATGTGGCAAATAAGATGTCTTATTTGATTTGTTTTGGATGCATTTATGTTTTCTCCATGAGTTTTTCCTCTGGATTTTTTTTAATTTCTTTATATAAGCATTTAATGGAAATTACGGTTCTAGATAGAGTGATTGATGGAACAGGATGTGTGGCCAATCCCAAGGGATATGGTTCTTTGACATTGATGACGTCGATGGTGATCTTTAGGTCTTTCTTGTTTAACTCTCGTCTTTTGATATATGCAGGCTAGTCCACATGAGTCTCTAAAAGACGTTGCTCTGAGGATTCTCCAAAATAAGATATCTACTGTTCCCATCATCCATTTGGCACAGAATGAATCGTGTCCTCAATTATTACATCTTACATGCCTTTCCGGAATATTAAAACGTATGCTTTGTTTAAGATGGTTCTGTTTTCAATTACTTTATCACCCATGGTGGTGTTGTTTATTGTAAATTTTTCTTGGAAATTTTCAGATATTTGCAGGCATTTTAGACACTCACCTGAAAGTCTGCCTCTTTTTCAACAACCTATTGGTAGTCTTCCTTTAGGTACTTGGGTACCAGAAATTGGCAGAGCAAGTGGATGCCAACTAACATTATTGCAGCCGAATGCCCCTTTTAGTTCTGCTCTTTCTTTATTAATAGAAGGTGCACATACACACTTTCTGTCAGAGACATCTGCCAATTCGATAAAGTTCAGTAGATTCAGATATTTTTACTGTATTATATTATTTGGGTTTAGAGATTATATTTCTGGCTCATTTTTTCAATTCTTCTAAATTGTAAGTATCTAGTTCCTTGTACAGTATTCTAATCTAGGTTAGCGTATTAGTAACGTAATTATGCTGATTCTGTCTCCGTAAACAAAATGGTTTGATGATTTTATTTATTTGCTAAAAATAGATAAATTAGGTAGATCTGTTGTGTTTGGTTTGTATATATTTACAAGTGGGTAGTTGTGAGAACTATTTTTTATCTAGTTATACTATGTTTAGTTGCATCCCAGTTTTACTTTATGACTCTTATCTTTCGTGTCCATCTATTCGTGATTTCTGGCTTACTGATCAAAAGAAAAGGGATAGGCTGCTTACTGCTAGTTAATGAGAGTTATTTAATGTGTTGTGCTTCTTAGGGGGTTATTGTCTGAGTGTGTACCTCTTTCTGATTGTTAACAAATCTTGGATAACTGTAAATTGGAGAGTTAAAACTGTTTTCTTTTGGAAGTTCTGGTCAAAAGGGATGAGTATTTGATCTTACCTGCTGTAGAATATGAAGGTCTTCATAATTTGAAAGCTTATGTTCCAATACTTCAAATCATGTTTTACCAGTTTAGATGTCTGGCAGCCCTTTAAAAAAATTGTTTAAAGCTTGAACTTTATTCTATTGTGATTGAAGTCAGTTGGTCAATCCGGTACTGTAGACCCCTTGCATAATATCCTCATTCACTTAGTGTGTGTGCGTGTGGCAAAAAAGTTATTTTGTATGTATTTACACATATGAACTTTATTTTTTATGCCTTTATGTTACAGCTCAAGTAAGTTCCATACCCATCGTTGACAATAATGGGTCTCTTCTGGATGTGTACTCTAGAAGGTAAACCACGTTACATTCTCATATTTTATTCTTTATATGTTAGTGGAAGTTGTAATGTTGAAATCTATCTGTCCTTTAATTCGCTTTCAGCTTTACTATTTCTCTAGGGACTTCTAATCTAAGTGTAATTGTGGCCTTTCTATGTGCAGTGATATAACCACGTTGGCAAAAGGCAATGTGTATGCCCGTGTTCGGCTTGATCAAACAAGCTTGCATCAAGTAAGTGCACCCTATTGATACATCATGATAGTCACTAAAGTTGGGATTCCAGCTTACCCATTGAAAAAGAAAAATGATATTCATTGAACATCTGAACATTCCCTTGTTGATTGGTGCCCCTTTTTCACTGAAAAATTAAGCTTTCTGAGGATAAAGGGGGTAATCAGGTGGTATTGTTATAATGTAAAATTATATGAGCTCGGTAGTGTTTATTGATGATCAAAGGGTTACTTTACTGATCTGAGAAGTGATTAATAAGTTATCAAGATGTGCCAATCCACATTATCTTATTAAAGAATTCTCTTTTTAATCTGTGTTGGTCTGGGATGTCGCACTGATTCTGGGGTATCATCAACCTACAAGAGGAGTCCATTGTTTTTTGTTTGATGAATACTACTTTTCGTTAGAAAATAGAGAATATCTGAGGAAGGAAAATAGTTTTTTTTGTTGTTGTTTTTTAATGTACAATTGGCATTTATGCAGACCAGCAGAGGTTTTGCGTAGAATGTATTAAGAAATGTAGAATAGCGGAGGTCTAGTGTACATTGTATTAAGAAGAAATTAAGGCCCCGCAATTTGTATCACATATTACTTTTTAAACAAGACATTGACAACATTTATAAATTTTCTTTCCTTCGTGAGACTATAAAGGACATTGCTCGATACCCCTTACTCTGTATCTAGCAATGGAGCTTGAACTGGTAATAATATGAACCAAGTATATGATTTCAGGCACTGCAACTGGGTTACGAGGCAAATGATGCTGTTTATGCCCACAGACGATGCCAGACATGTTTGCGTTGCGATTCCCTGCATGAGGTTATGGAACGCCTCTCAGATCCAGGTACTCCTGAAAAACCTTCACATGTATATAATATATTACACGATGTTCTCTGAATATATTGGGATGAACAATATTTGTGCTCTCTATCAGCGGTGCGGCGTCTTATTGTGATTGAAGCAGGTAGCAAGCGTGTGGAGGGCATTATCACATTGAGAGATATATTTAATTTTCTTTTTGGCTGAAACACTTATGTAAATCCCCCCCTTCTTTCCCTTCTCTCTCTCTCTTTCTGACAGAGTCAAGTTTTGTCTAGCTTCTCCAATTAGATGAAATAATAAATCTTACTAGAGCAATTAATTCAAATATCATTTTATGTATAAGAATGCATTGTAGTGTGACAAATGCAGACAGATTTTATAGTCCCTCGAAAAATCAGGTAGAATCTCTCTCTCTCACACATACTCACTCACTCACTCGCACTCGCTCACTTCTCAAGTTCCTTAAGAATGAAGGAGAAAAATACAAATCATGAGGTTGAGGAAATCTTGGAAGACGGGTCACCACTGCATCACATCCCAGGCTAAGAGCAACTCCAAGGGGAAAGTCTATGATGGCTGGCTATCCCATTTTGGATATTCAAGGGGAAATTCTATAATTCAACCCAAAATGAAGATGGAGAATGGTGATTTTGTTGGAGACCCTAGAATCCAAAATGATTTTCTAAAAGGAATGTTAGGGGGGAAGAAATTTTTTGGAGCCAAAAAATGGGGAAGCTCCACTTGTCTTCCCTTTTGGAGTATGAAACTTGAAATTCCAAAATGGGAAGAGGAGATGCCTGCGTTGGAGACAGGTTCTGCATTCCAAAACTGCGGCAATTGAGGTGAAATAAGGTTTGTTTTGGAAGATGCGTTGGAGCTGCTCTTACAATTTCTCACCTAAAAAAGGATTACTCGAAAGAGAAACTTTTAAATTTTCTTTGAACAATATTTTCCTAGTAAATGGGGTTTAGTATGCAATGTATGCTTCACAATGTGATGCTTTCATGTTTTTGGTATGATTTGGTGAACTGTGTCACTGTGTGTATGTCCCCATGTCGGTATAGCTTTGCAGCTCAATATTCAAAGTTTTCTTCCCCTTTTAAGCTATATAAACGTCATTTTAGTACTAAGTCGATATAGCTGCCTTCTTTTTCAGTGCATTGTCCACGAGAATTTAAAATCCCCTTGTTTTTGAGATTTGTCCAGTTTAAGTTTTTATTTTACTTCTGTTTGAACTGATTTCATTTAACAGTTACTCAGAAAAGTAATGGTAGAACAAGTCTTAGAACTAGAAATCGTGCCAGTAGTGAGGTTCAACTTCCCCCAACACTCGGCACACACAAATAATTCCGACACGGGATGTCGACCCAATTAAACTAATTTCAAATTGAATGATACTAATGTGACCTCCATATCTCATTTTCCTGATGTGGAAGTGTGTAGGAAGTAGTAACCATAGACGCTTGAGATACGATGAGGTACACATTCTTGAGGTCATTACAGACAATTCTTTCAAATTATCTAATCTTATATTTATATTTAGATAATTATAATTTTTCTTAGGATTAGGATCCGTATACTCATAAAGCTACAACGTGTTTTGTCTTATATGGGCAAAAATGTTTGGAATGGGCTGATTTTTTGTGAGGATGATTTCTATGGTGAGGAGATCATCCTTGCCAAAAATCAGCCCATTAAAAAACTTCTAGCCCTATGTTTACAAGTTGAAAATTTTTAGACCGTCCAATTTTTGTAAATCACTTTTGATGAGGTTAGAAGTTTTGGAATGTAATGATTTTTTGCAAAGATGATCCCTTCACCACAGAGATCATCCTCACAAAAAATCAGCCCATTCTGAATCTTTTTAACCATATAAGACAAAAATATTGTAGCTTTATGTGTCTACGGAACCCAACCCTTCTTCTTATTATAAAGTGGGATATTTGATGCACTCAAAAATCTATATGAATCAGGATACAGTATGGTGTCTCGTTCCTATTTTATAGGAACGGTGTCCACGTGGAATGTTTTTATTTGGCGTTTAAAACACATCTGACTCCTAAACAAACAAATCGTGCACGTAGACACTGTATGTTGCTATAGGAACTAGATACTGTTCTAGATTGCGAATCTATTTTAAATAGCAATAAAAAATATTTAAATTTAAAAATCAATTATTTTATTGCATCCAACTCAGATCTCAAGAAGATATAACTAATTTGACTAGCCCAATCATTTGAGTCTCTGGATGAGTTTTAAAATCGGTGCATGGCAAATTTCATTGAGTTGTTCTTTCCTTTTCCTCGTCTTTCTCCTTGTATTATTTGACGTTCTCTTTAATAATTTCCTGTCTTGCCTAGCACTTTTTCTCATTTATCTTTCCTTTGGAAACATTGGTTGATATCTTAGCCAATAAGTTACTTTCGATTCATCTTTCAGTTGTCTCTCTCTTTTGAGATAATAACCCTAGAATCCAAGGTGAGGCTAATTTTTCTCCTCTCTTTATTTGTAATTTTCTTCCCTATGTGTTTTTTAATAGAAAACAAAGAAAATAATTCTTGAAATTAAATATGAGAGGCCACATTAAATTTTATTAATGCCACACCAATTCCTATGTAAACCAATAAAGAATAGCACAATTCTCATTACTATTTCATATATTTTATCTTTCTTATATATTATCCGGTCTCACGATGAGTGTAAAAAAAAAAAAAAAGGAAATTCGTGGACGGCAGGATTCGAACCTGCGCGGGCAGAGCCCACATGATTTCTAGTCATGCCCGATAACCACTCCGGCACGTCCACTAGTTTGTTGTTAAGCTGCTACTTATATAAATGTATTAATTAAAATATCTGTCATGAATTGATTTTTTGACTGGACCAATGTGCCATTATTAAGAAATTTTCCTTTATCTCTTCATCCTAGTCTGAAAAATTAATAGGCAATTTTATTTAAAATCTAATTCTATACTAATGAGTTTGAAATTCTGGATGGATGGGAGAATACACCAAGATTTATTTAAGAGAAGGTTTTCTTCTAACTCCATTTTTGAAAAGAATAATGATAAAATGACTATAAAAAAAAATACTCAACCGACGTCGAATGTGCACAGAACCATAGAGGGAGAATCCTAAATATGATATTTATAGGATGAGCATCACCACAACTTATATTTTTTTTATAATTTTATTGATTTCTATGTAGAAACCATATACATTGGATTAAATATTTAAGAGAATGTATTTGGGTTGATTTATCTTGTCCAAAATTTTTTTTGTTACTTTGGAGTTGGGAACATTTTTCACATCAAGGCAATATCCAATGGAATAACGTACTCATAATCCAAGAGTCATTAATGAACTTATTGTTGGTCATGATATCAAAGTCTAAGCTCTACTAAGACCAAGATCTTGGTGCACCATCGTCGTACCTAAATCCATTCTTCGTCCTTTTAATAATCAATCTAATATAATGTATCCGAGTGGTAAACTTATCCAAATGAGGATAAACTATGATTTTTTACTCAATTATATGGAAAAGCTATGTGTTTGTCCATTCAGCTTGATGTGTGCAGTGTTTCCCCATTTAGCATATTAACATCTCCCACATGTACAACCTCAAAGACACTTAGATTATCAAACCCATTTGAATACCAAAATATGGGGTGTAAAGCTATTGCCACACTATAAAAAGAAAGGCACATCTACCTATATATTCTCTTTTTATAATTCTCAATTTTGGCATTTTATATACTTTAATCTCCTCTTTCCTATATTTAATCCTTTCTTTCATTTACTCCTTTAAAAAAGCCACCCACATCAAGTTTTTATCCTTTCTTCCCACCCTTTCTTCCCTTCATCCATTATTTTCCTTCTCATACATATGGGCTCAACTCTCTCTCTCTCTCTACATGAAATTTAACTTTGATGGGATGGATATTTGATTAATTTATCTAAAGTAGAAGAACATATTAGTCTTAGTGGGAGATAAGAATGAATCTTAAGGAGGAATGATAACTTGGGACCATCCAGATGTTATTCTCCCATTGATCAGTATGATTTTTTTACTCTAAATGGGTTGAAGTGCACTTCATCATCTTTGGCTATAAGATAGTTCTATAGTCAGAAAGGAGAACTTGCCTTGCTATTCTCCTCACTTCTTTGTTGTATCTTAGAGATCATACCTAAGATGTGGAGGAAGAAGAGGAAGAAAAACTGTTGTTCATGCGTCAAGGCAGATTCCCTCTAACTATGTGATGTAAGGGGGATAAGGCAAGTCATATGGGCAAAGGGAAGGCAAAGCCTTTCTTCCTGATTTCTTCTTCAATGTTTTTTTTTAGCCTAATTTGCATCTCATCATCCAAGAGTCTGTGCCATATAGGCTTAGTCATTCCCACCATGTAGTGTGCGCATGATCATGTGCAGTGTCACAGTGTTGCTGTTTGTCTCAATTTCTTTTCTACATTTCTATTTCCATTTGCGAGTACATCGTTGTGTTTGCTGTAATTTTTTTCTTCTTTTGTTTGGATAAGACATTTTCTGTATCAAAAGCACTATGAAGTAGAACTTCCTATAATTAGCTTCATTGAATGAATAAACCTCACGGGTTGTGTGCCTCTATCAAATGTATTTCATATTTTAGGGACTTCGGTTATTTAAATTAATTCCCTGAAAATATTAACATGTTCATTCAGGAACAAATACACAAAATATCAGTTACCAATGGACATTTTTCAGGTATATTAATGTAAATATGGATACCCAACAACTCATGTTTCAAAGAAGATCATCGATTGTTTTCCTAGGAGGGTGACATATCTTGCATCAAAAGGAGACAGGAGTAACTAACTATCTGAAACATAAGAGAGTTATCATTGTGTTTGATTGAACGCAAATGTACACATACTTCAAAGTCTCTTTCCATTTTGGAATGTTTTGGCAAAAATATTTCAATCGGTTTATCAATTTGAGATTACAATGAAAAATTAGTTCCAAAACAACGAATGTTTTGGGAATGTCTCAAAATATTTCCTTTGAGCCCTTCCCAATCTTAATTTCTACTAACTGAAAAATTGAAACAAGATTTTAAATCTTTGCATATACACTTCAATTAAACATGACTCAAATATATTTTGATTCACGAGTCTGCAAGATCTCCAAATTTGGTTCAATGGAAGAACCATACCGCTAAATGCTCCATGGATTGAGTTTGATTAGTAGTGTTACTGGACCAATTTAATTATGATCAGGTTGACCCGAGCTAGGATCGATTCGTATTTAGGGTCGAGCAACCAGCCCGCCCTGATAATTCATATCTATAATATATCAAAACTATATTTGTAGAATACATAGAAGAAAATATGTGAGCATTTGTCGCCCGACGTGTAATAGGCCCAACAAATATGTGGTATTGGGCCTGAGCTAGGATTTGCACCGCCTCATCAGCCGTATGAACTATTGGTTGAGTGTCATAGCTGATATTAAGAGTCCATTTGTTACAAATTCCAACTTCTGCTTTAGAATTCTGTGTCTAGGAGAAGTAGAAGTTTATGCCTTGTTCATTAGATTCTGGTAAGCTGCTTCTAGGAGAATCTGGTTTGTTATAAAAGTTGACGAAAAAGTAGCAGAGACACAGGTTGAATTAATTTTGTTGTTTAATCAATGAGTTAAGAAGAATGAGGGGTGAAACGATTTCACCCAACGTTTTTTGATATTGGTTTCTATTAGTGGCTCTCACACAACAGCAACCCTAGCCAGACTTCTCAAAAACATAATTTTGAGCTTCCCGCAAAAATTGTTGAAGTAGAAGTTGCTACCAACAAATATGTTTTTTGTTTTACTTTTTTTTGTCTCAAAGTCCAATTTTTTTTTTTTTAACAATCAAACAAACCCTAAGTGGGTTAAAAAAAAAAAAAAAAAAGTCATGATGCTGTATAATAAACGTCATAATGTTGTACGGAAAAGCCACCAAAACCTCTAAATAACAAAGAAAACCCTAATTAGTGCATCCTAATAAGAAGACTAGATAGCCAGTTACTGTTATCATCCTCTATGATGCACCAGATGCGCAATACGCACCACTTTTAAAAGCAGAAAAATCCCGCGTGTGTTGTATTGGGAGACAAATACATGTGAATCAGGCACGTATAGCAGGCGAATATTTCCCCAATCGAGTTTCTAATCTAAGAAAAGACAGGTGGCAAACCAATAAAGACGAAAGGCCTGTGGGCCCCACATGCATCGCAATCACTCTTGGCTGAGACTACGGGGGTAGGGTTTTTCAACACTTAACGGTAGATTTCCCAACGACGCTAGTAAGGGCGGAAATTTGGCGGTAAAATCACCTAACTTTTATCCACGTGTGTATCTATCATTGGTTGCTTATGTATGTATAGATGATATGCTACATAATGAGTCCATGACATCCATGTCATGTTATGTTATTTTTCCCGCGCGACCACGGGGGTTCCCAAAAAGGCCGAGAAAGACAGAGAGAGAGAGAGAGAGAGGGAAAGAGAGAGGAGGGTTTGTGTTCAAACCCTCGTTGATTCGATCACAGAAGCCGTTCTTCGACATTTAATTATCCAGAAAGTTAGGGTTTTTCTTGTATATCTCCAAAGATTTCTGGCCGTGAATCCAGAACAGGGAGAGATTCGAAGAGATCAGAGATCTAAGAGTGGTTCATTAATCGAAATCTCGAGCTTTTTCTGCGTTGGGATCTGTTCTACAAATCTCAGGTATCTTTGTTTTTTCCCCCCCGTTTTAATCTAGTGACGGAGATAGATCAGCTTGAGCTTAGAAGAAAAAAAGCTGACTTGGAATTTTTTGTCCAGCTGCTTTATCGATGGAGGACGTTAAGCCTTTGATTTCTACGGGCAATTCTGTCTATGATGAAGGCGGTGCCATGGAAGTTCGATTCACAGAGATCTGCAAGGTTTTTTCCTTTGATTGCTGTTAGTTTTGTTGAGTTCTTTAATTTTCTTGAATTTACCTCTTTTTTCTTTAATCTATATAGTCTTTGGTTATCTGAAATTGAGATCTGATTGCAGACTGGACTATCGCTCGATGAAAACATGTTTACAGAAGCTATGAAGCTGTTGAAAGAAAGCAAGCATCTTCTCTTATCTAACATGTTAGCTATTGGAAGCGGAACGGTAGGATCAATCTTTCGATTCCAATTTTAATTGCTTCTTAGTTTATTGATGTTGAAATTCAAAAGGTTTTTTTTTTCTCTTTCTAAATTGGTTGAAATGGAAATTTGATCTCAGCCAGAAGAAATTGAACGCCTTTGGTTTGCTTTCATTCTATACTGTGTGAGGAGATTAAATGAAGGGAATTCTGATAAAGCAAAGCAAGATAGCAACCAAAATAAATTTACTTTATGTCAGATATTGAGGGCCACAAAGCTGAAGTAATACTTTTCTCTACATAATCATAAGCTTCTTGAGAAATTTTGCCGTTTTTTTCATTTTGAAATGTTGATTTGTTTATTAACCACTTCTTGCAGCCTTGTGGATTTCTTCAAAGAGATGCCACAGTTCTTTCTCAAGGCCGGTCCAATTCTGAGCAACCTGTATGGCATAGATTGGGAGAAAAGACTGGAGGTATTGCCATGTTGAGTGCCTAAGATGGGCTTGTTTGTGTATAATTTTTGGACTTTTTTACTCATCTCTGTTCTCCTTTTGTAAATTAGGCAAAGGAATTGCAGGCTAATTTTGAGCTTTTGAACAATCTAAGCAAGTGAGAATCTTTGCTCTACCTCCTTTGTTTATAGCTATTCTAAACAATTAATGCCTGTGTTTTATATTCAGTTTGTCTCTTGGTTAGTGTCTGTTTCACACACAATTTTATATAACTACATGGTATCTTGTATCTAGGAATTAATTCTAAGACCCATACATGTCATTCTTTTGTGAATTTACCCTATAGGAATACATGTAATAGACGGGGTTATGTGCATGTTCATATCCTCTCTGAAGCAAACTCTATTCCCATTGCCAATCTTGAACCACACTTTCTTCTGGAAGTACGGGAGAATCTTAAGGATTCCTTTTGACACCCCACATCCATACAAACCCGCTACAATCCTACTCTCCCACCCATGCTCTTGCAACCCCTCTGTTATCACCCTCCTCCACTAACTTCCTTTCTTAACTCTGAATCTCCATAACCACTTTACAAGTAGAGCCGAGTTTGTCCTCCCTAAATTTCTGAAACCGAGACCACCCTGCATTTTTGGGGGGCAAACTTTTCTCCAACTAACCACATGGAATTTTCTCCTACCCCCCTTGTCATACCATAGTAAGTCACATAGATGTGCGTATTAGAGATGAGGATGTTGAGATGGATGACTGGAAAGACTAGGAAAAATGAATTTAAAAATGAACATATTGGAGAAAATATAAGAACAGCTCCAATAGTTAATAAACTGAGAGAAAGTCGGTTGATATGTTTTGGGCACATTCAACAAAGGCCGTTTACAGCTCATATTAGAATGAATATGCAAGTTGAAGGTGCTAAAAGGGAATGGGGAAAATAAAAAGAGTGTGGATTAGAAGGTGAAAGCGGATATGACCACGCTTTCAATAATAGAAGACATTGGTCGGGAAAAAATCGAATGGAGGACCGTGATTTTCTTAGCCAATGATGATGATGAACTTCATCTATACTGGCATATTACATGGTATATACACACTCATTTATTATTTGTTGAATTGGGATTAGTAAATGCATTGCAGCCTTGCTTTCAATCTATGTAACAAGGGCACTTCTTTCTATAAAATTTCCTTGTCCGACATTGTGAACCCACATGTCAGACACGTGCTATCACACTTTACTAAGGAAATCTTTATTTATCCAAATATTTCATTTTCAAATTTATTTATATATTTATATTATCTTATAAATGTATATCAAATTCTCTGACTACATTCTTTCTATATTGTTTACTTAACATGGACTAAAATATCCCGACATATCAGAATAAAGTGTACGGATGTTTGTGGAGGGTTAGTGTCTGGCAGTTTATGCGTGTGCCGGGCACCGAAACACTTGTTGGTTTATGTTGCTAATAGCTTCTAATAAATCATTTCTGAAGTTTGGACTTTGACAACCGTCTTCCTATTTTTCTCAATGGTACATAGGCATTATAATCGTGCATACCGGGAGTTCTTCTTGACCAGTGCTGCAAATGATGATACACAGACAGCTTTTCCCAGCACCACAGGCTACATATCAGACTACCATCGTTTTGGATGGTTGCTGTTTTTGGCCCTTGGCGTCCACTCGTTCAGCCGTTTCAAGAACCTGGTGACTTGTACAAACAGATTGGTTTCGATATTGGTTAGTTACCTTCCTATGCCACTCATCAAAACTTTATTTATTTGAGGATTTTAGTTTGTGATAATATTCCATAATTAAAACTGGGAATTCCATCTCATAGATCCTATTACATTGATTGTATCGTTTATTTTGCTCTCATCTGATAAAATTCCGTTCATTTATGAAAAGCCTAATATGTTTCTAGTTTTTTTGCAGGCTATCCTGATTCTTCATGTCCCTGTCCGCTTCAGGAATTTCTCTATCCATGATTCCCCACGTTTTGGTAATGGTCTTTCAACTTTCTGGACGCACGTTTTGATGTCCTTTCTTGTTCTCTGTTTCTGTTCTTTTCACTGTTTCATTGATGTTTCCATCGTGTGCTTGTGCCATCCACATTTGGTTCAGTTAGGAAAGGCAACAAAGGCGTGGACCTTCTAGAGTCTCTTTGCAACATTTTTCACACCTCAGAAGATGAGTTGCGGAGGACAATGGAGAAAGCTAATGATTTAATGGTGAATATATTGAAGAAAAAACCTGTTTTGGCCTCAGAATGTAAAACCAACAATTTAGATAATATTAACACAGGTTAGGTTGGATTTGGTTTTTCTTCTTTCCTTTTGTGATTATTGATTACTTGAGGGTAATTAGCAACTCATGCTATTTTCTACTTTCTCCCATACTAAATGATTATCCTCCTGAATGCAGATGGGTTAACTTATTTTGAAGATCTGATGGAAGGACCATCTTTTTCATCAAATTTGATCATTCTAGAGAAGGACTATGATGATGCAATTCGTAGTAAGTGTGAACTGGATGAAAGGGTGTTCATTAATGATGAGGAAAGTTTACTTGGCACGGGAAGCTTGTCCGTTGGCGCCACAAAGATCTGTTCTGCCAAGGTATGTTTTGCCAAGGTCAAGGTATCACTATGCTTCCTTGAACATCCATGAATTAACATAGCCCTTTTCTTCTATTTCAGCGGAAGTTTGATGCTATAGCCTCCCCACCAAGGACAATTTCAAGTCCACTCTCTCCCCCACGCTTCTCAACTGCATCACCTGCTAATGGTTTTATTGCTGGTGCTAACTCAAAGATGGCACCTACACCAGTAACCACAGCGATGACAACTGCAAAGTGGCTCCGGACAGTTATTTCGCCCCTTCCTTCAAAACCCTCAGCAGAACTGGAGCGCTTTCTTTCATCATGTGACAGAGATGTAACTAGCGATGTAATACGTAGGGCACAAATAATATTGGAGGCGATCTTCCCAAGAAGTGCTCTTGGAGAGCGATATATTGCAGGAAGCCTTCAGAGTGCAAATCTGATGGACAGCATATGGGCAGAACAAAGAAGAACGGAGGCTCTGAAGTTATACTATAGGGTTTTGGAAGCAATGTGTAAAGCAGAAGCTCAAATATTGCATGCTAATAATTTGACCTCTTTATTAACCAACGAGAGGTTTCATCGATGCATGCTTGCCTGTTCAGCAGAACTGGTTTTAGCAACTCATAAGACAGTTACCATGTTGTTTCCTGTGGTCTTGGAGAGAACAGGCATTACGGCTTTTGATTTGAGTAAGGTCATAGAGAGCTTCATTAGACATGAAGAATCTTTTCCTAGAGAATTGAGGAGACATCTAAATTCTTTGGAAGAGAGACTATTGGAGAGCATGGTCTGGGAGAAGGGTTCCTCTATGTACAATTCTTTGATTGTTGCAAGGCCAGCCCTTTCTGCAGAAATAAACCGTCTGGGATTGTTAGCGGAACCAATGCCATCGTTGGATACCATTGAAAATCATAATAACATTTCTTATGGAGGCTTGCCACCTTTGCCCACTTTGCATAAGCAAGATACTTCATCAGGTTATGAACGGTTGTCTATTTCCAGCTAAAGTTACTGAAATATGATTCTAAGTTAATGTACATGATTGTGCAGAGCATAATAATCTTCAATTCGATTTTCCAAGTTTTCCGAGCTCAATTTAGCATTGATTTTCAACCTTTATTATTGCATTTTATTAACGCATGTATGGCAGTTGATGGTAGATCTTGGATGTTGCTTTTTCTATTCAGAGTTCAAGTATTCTAATTTTAAAAATTTTCAATCCTTCAATCCAACTTTAGGTCAGAATGGAGATATCCGGTCTCCAAAGAGAGTGTGTGGTGATTATAGAAGTGTATTGATAGAACGGAATTCCTTTGCATCGCCGGTGAAGGATCGCCTAGTGGCCTTTAACAGTCCGAAACCAAAGTTACCACCACCTCCTCTGCAGTCTGCCTTTTCCAGGTACTTTGATAATTTTGTATGGAAATAAAGCTATCCATTTGCCAATGTTACGATATTCTTTGTTCTGCCATGATAACATCTGCATTTGGATGAACATTTTCAGCCCAACACGACCAAATCCTGGAGGAGGAGGGGAAACATGCGCCGAGACAGGGATCAATATATTTTTTAGTAAGGTATAACAAGTTAGAAAAAACTTTTGAAAGCAGCTTCTCATTGTTTTAGCACTACAAGGAATCTAAGGTTTCATCACGTAGACCGTAGTCCATTTGGCTGATCTCATTTATGAGATCTTCTTTGCCAAAGGTTAATCTTGTAGAGTGATCGTAATTCGAAACCATCTAATCAATATAGCTTTCTTCTGGATGATTGGAAATATATGGTGAATAATCAAGAAGAAAACTGTATAGCTTGGATGGTTACACTCGAATGGGTCAAGTTCTGGCGTGGAAGATTTCCTCAGTGGGTCCCATCAATGATGTGACCCACAACTGCTAGTTCCCCATCTGTGCAGCTATAGGTACCTTTGGTTTCCTTTAATCTATGATGATGATCCATTTTTGTGGCAAGGTAACTAACCTAGCCTCAATTTGCTAATTTATCAGTGTTCATCCATTTCACTTTATTTGATTCATTGAAAGATAACTCTTTTATTTCCTATTTAGTTTTTAATTCTGCATCTTGTTTACTTCATAGATTGTCAAGTTGGCTGCTGTCAGAATCAATGGCTTGGTTGAAAGGCTAAAACTGTCTCAAGAACTGAGGGAGACTGTTTACTGTCTTATTAAAAAAATCCTTAGTCAGCAAACTGTGCTTTTCTTTAACCGACATATCGACCAGATTATCCTCTGCAGTTTATATGGAGTTGCAAAGGTCTGCCTGTGAACACTTGTGAGATCTTATGGTCTATTTTTTCTTTCCCCTTTTTTCTTTTAATGAGCTCATGTCATGATTTGCAGATTTCTCAATTAAACCTGACGTTTAGGGAAATAGTTTACAATTATAGAATGCAACCACAATGCAAACATCAAGTTTTCCGTAGTGTCTTTGTTGACCGCTCATCAACACGTCACAATGGGGTATGTTGTTTGACATGTACTCTTCTTGCTCTTAAACTTTTCAGAAAATTCTAAACCTGTGTACGGTTTGGAAACAGAAAACTGGGCAGGAGCATGTAGATATTATTACATTTTACAATAAAATATTTATACCTGCTGTAAAGCATTTGCTGGTAGAGCTTGGCCCTAGCGGTGCAACACTAAACACTAACCTGCTTCCTGAAGTTCACAATACTTCTGATGGTATGTTTCTCTATGCCATGCATGTTCCTCCTCTGGTAGAGGTTCCTTGTTTGCAAATCATTCACTCTTGTTTTTGCTGAACAGGTCAATGTCCCGGATCCCCTAACGTATCTTCATTTCCAAATCTCCCTGATATGTCCCCAAAGAAAGTTTCTGCAGCACACAATGTCTATGTCTCTCCACTGCGATCAACGAAGGTAAACTCTTGTTTTTTATATATTTAACTGCATTGTGACATTTATAGTTGTCTCTCTTGGGAAACTTTCAAATTGTGTCCTGTTGGTTCTGTGTGGAGTATGTGGACACAAATGGAAGTTACTCTGCCATCCAGTAGTACCGTGTGGAAATCTACTTATTCTTCAAAACTACGCCATAGTTTATGTGGTATTAACATGGATCTTATTTCATTCTAGTTGATTAGCAGAGGTGTGATCAGCACATGAACTGACCAAGATATAATCTATACCTTCAGTCTTTACTGAGCTCTAAAGCTTTCCAAGTGTTAAGTGTGCTAAACTATTTGTAAGACTGACACCTTCTCAGTATTTACCATCATCTGATTGATAATGCTTCCTGCTGGTGTTAAGTGGTATCTAGAGTTTTGGTTAGAAGTTTCTTTCTTGCCAAGCTTCTTGTTTACTTTTGTTGTGTTTCTAATTGCATGCCATATTGTCATATCCACCATCAGATTCCGATACTTTACGGGTGAAATCTTTAATTTATTCAAATATTTTGTTTTCAGTTATTATTAATGTGTTGTTTGTAACTTTATATAACTTCTTATGTAGTAATGTATTCTTTCTAGTTATAGTTAATCTGAAGTAAAGACTTCCAAAGATGTCTGTCATCATACATATGATAACTTGTGTAGAGGTACCATTTTTATGGTTTGTGTGGGTGACACTGTCGATACTTCATACTCATGTTGGATATTGATACATGCACCTATGTTATTCTTATGTAGGTTTTTCTAGTTACTGGCAAAATTTCGACATATTTCATGAAACATAGCAAAATATTTTGTTTCCAAAGGCTCTATATATATATATATTGGTGTAAATCATTATTCATTTCGTGAAATATTTCAGTAATAATTTTCATCTGAAACACTCAAATTTTAGGTAAAAAATGTAATATTTTTGTGGAAATATGTTGATAAATAGTAATTTCAATCTTAATATTATTTATTGAAAAATTTATTTAAAACTATTGGTTCCAGAAAAAATTATGGAATTCACACTATTATAAATTACTTTGAGAAAGGACGTGTAAATTACACATAATGTTCATTCATGGTATTAAATTATATATCCTCTTATTTTTATTTTTTACATATTCTAACCATGTTAGCACGAAATGGTACCTATGTACAACAAGTGTAGGATGTGCACGCTTTATCCCCACAATAGGGAACACAAATACTTGCTATCTTACAGAGGATAATCTAAAGATCTAGAGAACATTTCCATGTGGAGCAAGTTAGTTTGGAATGACATTGCCTATGAGCAGTTATATTACTCATTCAAAAGTCAAAATTAAGAAGCGTTTTTTAGCAAGTATTAAGTAAAACTGAGAAACATCTTTAATGAAGGGAAAGTGAGATATTTCTCGACTTTGGCTAGGAAAAACTAATAAAGAAGTGAAGCACATACAAGTTCTTAGATCCTCAAGGGTTGACTCTGTTGCAATATGAGTGCTTATCCGATATTAGTTATTCTTGATATACAGAAGTTGGAATTATTCACCTATAGAGAAATATAGTAGTTTTAATAAAGAATGTTCGAGAGGATTTATTCTTTTGGAGACTTTTCAGCTGAATATAATAAAAAAGAACTTTTATGGGTCAAGATTGTAGTTCACCGAATGAAACTGAAGGTCATAATTTTTTTTTTTAAATGGAGTCCCAAATCGTATACACATCCGTTGCTTGATCATG
Organism: Akebia trifoliata; assembly: GCF_017979445.1. Classification (NCBI taxonomy): domain Eukaryota; kingdom Viridiplantae; phylum Streptophyta; class Magnoliopsida; order Ranunculales; family Lardizabalaceae; genus Akebia; species Akebia trifoliata. The sequence goes on from NC_141379.1 coordinate 375,057, forward strand.
CCCTTGTTTTCACAGATTTCTAATTATCCAATTTTCTGAATAATATGTGTGGTCTATAAAAGATGACAGCATTTTAAGTTTGGTTCCATTGTCCTGTTAGGTTGGTATCTGTGATGACTGTTAAAATATGTGTGCAGATGGATGCTTTAATCTCAAACAGTAGCTCTCGAAGCTTCTACGCATGTGTTGGAGAGAGTACTCATGCATACCAAAGCCCTTCCAAAGACTTGACTGCCATTAATAACCGCTTGAACAGGTATGTTACACGTTGTAAACCAACAATCTCCAAGGTACAACCGTCTGGTTCAGTTGCTCATGCTGCCTTCCGTTTTGTTTGATATATTTCCTTTGTTTCACCATCTCAGCAAAAAGGTCAATGCCAGGCTCAATTTTGACGATGTTAACTTGGTTAGCGATTCTCTTGTGATGGGTAGTCTCTATCTTCAAAACGGCACTTGTGCCTCCTCTTCAGCTTTGAATTCACCCTTGAAGTCTGAGCAACCTGAGTCCTAGTGAGACTCTCCCCATGTATGTAAATTCTATTCTCTTTCTCCCCCTTCCCCCTTTTTTTATACCTTTGAGTTTGGTGTACCAAATGAGTGGTAAGTTGCTGTAGGTAGAAAGAAATGGGGGCCATGACCACTGCTCAATCTGCTATGTTTGTTAGATTTTCAATAAAAGGCCCCGATTCTAACTAAACTAATTTAATAAATATATTTTAGTAGTTTCCCATCATTGCTATAAGATTTTGATTGTTAGGACTTTCTTCATTGCAATTACCGATTGTTTTAATTTTAATTGTTGGTTGGATACTGGACTCAAGTGATCTTGAGGACAGTAGTGCCAATTGAAGCTGCAGAATGTTTGATTGCCCCCTCGTTGCCCAGCTCTCCCCAAATCTTCTGGAACAATCAAAAGATAATACAGCTGAGGTGGACTGTTCTTGGTGGGTTGTGTATTGATTTCTTAGCCATATCAGTTTTTTTTTTTTTTCGAGCTTCAGAGAATAATCTAGATGGGGTTGAGGGGGTAATTTGGATTTCGGAAATCAATATGCTATATTATTGTTATAGTTATTTAGTTCAAATATCAGACAGAATGAACACTGATCTACAGATTAAACCTGTTTGATTTTGAAAAATGAGAGTTGCAATAAAAACCATGGTTTTAAATCTCGTCCGATACGTCTCGTTACGTCCATGAACAAGATGGATGGAACGAGACGAGATGCCAAAATGAGTTTTAAAACCGTGGTAAGAACTTGTGGGATAAAGATCCATGAGGCTTGGACCATAACAAGATACGTGGACGGAAAAAAAAAATTAGACTTTCATTCATTCGGATAAAGAAAATTAAAAAAATGTGGGGGGTGACCTTAATAGGTGATAAATTAAGAGAGTTGATAGGGATAATTAGGAAACGATCAACTAAGACTGATTACTACCTTAATTAGAAATTTGACAAGACAAAATAAGACCCAAAATGGAGAATTGAGATTAGTGAAACCAGATGTGTACACACTTGCACTTTTGAGTACATAATATATATATATATTATATATATATATATATATATATATATTTCCGGATCAAACAATAATTCAGATCTCATCCATCTGGAATAAAAAATTCTTCGAAATTTTCAGAATGGCCACTCCAAAGGGATTGTATAAAGTTCGTTTAATTTGCCAGAACACAGCATAATCCAGTAATCCGCTCAAGTTACTACCGTTGATCTAAGTTAATTTGAGTTTAGTCTTCTAACCACCCTCACAGCAAACTTTCGCTGTGCAACTTCACTAGAACCACAATGGTGGCAAAAAGATAATTCAAACCAGGCGAACTCATATATATATATATATATATATATATATATATATATATAGGGAAATGTTCAGCACCCTAAGTTTTACCACACACTTTAACAAACGTTTTTTGTCCTACATGGGTTAGAAGTTTTGGAATGAGTTGATTTTTGGTGAGGATGATCTCTATGATTAGAAGATCATCCTCCCCAAAAATCAGCCCATTCTGAAATGTTTAGCCCCATGTTTACATGTTGAAAAATCGTGGACCGTCCATTTTTTGTAAATCAATTTTGATGGGGTTAGAAGTTTTGGAATGAGCTGATTTTTGGTGAGGATGATCTCCTCATCATAGAGATCATCCTCACCAAAAATCAGCTCATTCCGAAACTTCTAACCCATGTAAGACAAAACGCGTTTGTTAAAGTGTGTGGTAAAACTAAAGGTGGCGAACGGGACCCATATATATATATATATATATATATAGAGAGAGAGAGAGAGAGAGAGAGAGAGAGGTCGGTTCCGTAGACACATAAAACTACAACGTTTTTGTCTTATATGGTCAAAAAGGTTCGGAATGGGCTGATTTTTTGTGAGGATGATCTCTGTGGTGAGGGGATCATCCTTGCAAAAAATCATTCCATGCCAAAACTTCTAACCCCATCAAAAGTGATTTACAAAAATTGGACGGTCTAAAATTTTTCTACTTGTAAATATGGGGCTAAAAGTTTCATAATGGGCTGATTTTTGGCCAGGATGATCTCCTCACCATAGAGATCATCCTCACAAAAAATCAGTCCATTCCAAACATTTTTGCCCATATAAGACGAAACACGTTGTAGCTTTATAAGTAGCTTTATGTGTATACGGATCCTAATCCTATATATATACATATATTCTTAAAACTACTTAAGGCAATGTACATGGATGGCATGAAGGAGAATTTGATTATTAACACCACCTGCATTCACCCAACTCTTTTTTACCATAATTCAAGTGATCTTTGGTTCTCTTAAGGAACAAAAGAACACCTTGATTCTCCCCCTAATCAGAAGCAAATTGGTGCTTAAACATAGTAAATCATGCCAACTTCAATGAGGCTGATATGAGGAATATTTAGTGCCACGGAAGGTCCCCTGCAGTTCTTCCGTAGGAACGAATACCCAATGTCAATTACCAGCTTCTTCAAGAATGAAGAGGATCGTCTGGCCTTTACATAAGAGTGTCCCATTATATAAGCGACACCTGCCTCCTTTGCCTGGATCAAATCCATCAACTCTTCCCTCACTAAAGAATCCATTCTTGGGCTCTCTGGCAACTGGAATCTTACTCGCCTTCTAATCTGTGGGTTCTCATCCTCGTATAAATAACGCAAGCTCTGTAGGGTTGAGGATTTGCTGCTTGGAATGGTGCTCATCACCTCTACATCCACTTGTTCAGAGACTACCAAGCTGGAGCTTGATTCGACAGTCCTGGTGCTTATAACAGCCATTCTCCCATCCAATGAACTCTCAGAGCTCAGGTACTGTGATTCTTCAGCTTCCATCTGGATGAATTCTGCGATGCTCTGGATGAGTTGGCTCTCAAAGTCTACATTGTCTCGTTGGATGTCCTTGTACCCATACCTCACAATGCAACGGTACATTCGATATGGTCTAGGGCAGACCCGACCAATAAGGTAGCGTTCCTCGGGTGACACATAAGGGACTGGAACTGATTTCACACAAACAAACACCAACACTTTGTGGAATGCAGGGAGATTGGTGACAAAGTGGGAGAAGATTGCGGGCACCCCGGTTGCCAATTCTGAGTAGATGAGACCTATCCCAGGCACACGAATGACACCAAGGCTGGGGCCCAGGCCAAGTAGCCATTTCAAGGAGACTTTGTTATGAAGATCGAAATTGTACTTTTGGCGAGTCCCGTAGTGCCATACATACATGACAATCATAAAGAAGCATGCAAGCACAATTGGGACCCATCCTCCCTCAGGCACTTTTATGATAGATGCCGATAGGTAGACTCCCTCTATGGAACCAAAAAATAAAAGAAATGCTGCAGCCAAAAGAACACTTTTCTGCCACACAAATATTATGACGAGAGCCATGAGCCATGTCGAGACAAACATGACTGCCATGCATGCAATGCCTGGAGAAAGGGAAAGAAAAAGGGATCTTCTGTAAGAGCTCTGCATACATATAAGTAAACACATAAAAGAGGGTGCTCTATGGCAGAATTTTTTTTCCTGGCTCTGTTGTAAGCAGTCCACACATCTCTACAGGGGGGGGGGGGGGGGGTCAGGCTTGGACCAATAGCTCAGTTGATGTATTTCATTGGGGGGGGGGGGGGGGGGTCGGGCTTGAACCAATAGCTCAGTTGCGAATTTCATTGCAACATTGAGGTTGTGGAGTTCAAGTATAGCTTACCTACCAAAAACAATGAGTGGGACAGTAGTACTTACCATAAGCATTTCCAATCAAGGTTGTGTCCCGGAATCCAATGGTCATAGCAAGACAAAGAATCATGAGAATCCAGTTTATTTCTGGGATGTAAATCTGCCCATAAATATGCCTAGAGGTGTGGACAATCTTGACTCGTGGAAAGCAACCGACGGCATGGCATTGTTTAATAATGGAGAAGGTAGCTGTGATTACTGCTTGACTACCAACAGTAGCTGCGAGGGTGGCAATCACAAAGATGGGCCAAAATACACTCTCTGTGAAGAAAATGGCAATTTAAGTTAGCCTTATACAGAATTTAGATTAATGAATAGAGATGCTTGTGGAGATTCAAGTGGCACGGAAGTGGTGAGAAATAAGAACAGTTTAAGAAATCAACTAGCCTGGTATTGAATCATAGAAACTTCTTGGTATAGAAGAAAGGTTTTTAGATAGAAAAGCTGCCTGCCCCATATATTGTACCACCAAGCACGGGTATATAAAAAATACAAAGGCGAGCTGAAAAAAAATAGAACAATGTTCAGGTCTATCTCACGTGCAAACATATAGATATATTAAGAGAACATCAATGCCCCTGTAGACTATAAGAACAATCAACCTAACAGCTGCATAAAAGATACATGCATGGAGATGGGAACCATTGTTCTATAGGTTTCACCCTTGAGATGAATGTAAGCATTTAGTTTACATATTCGCTTTCCATATTGATAACCGTAACTTTTTTCACCTTCTGAAAGGAAATATAGATTGAAGAACGATGATAATCCTCGGGTTAGAATTATACTACCCAATCGTGTGAACAAAGTGTATCACTAGACCATTCTTATGACCTACATGTGAGTACTTAAGATTTCCTTGCACATAAAAAAAAATGGAGCCAAATATGAACTTACTCTTATTGACGAAGCAGTGAAGTGTCCAAGATCTGCAAACATAGCTTCGGTACCTGTGAAACTTGGGATAATAAGACATTATGTCTATGTAAAATCTGGCAAAATGCAAGAAAGGCTGATTTTTTCAAGGTTATTGAATTTCAATATATGTTCATGAGAATCAAGTTGTCCCATCAACAAAACCAGACAAATGGTCAAGTCGAATTGATGTAGAAACCAAATATTCAAACTATTGCAATCTTATGCAGCAACGCTGGTAGAAGAATCACCAAAGCATATCACAGCTACAATTATGTAATTGCACTGAATGATCAGATCCAACATACCAGTTATGCAAAGAAGTATCCCTCCCAAGGAAATCCAGCCATCTTTACCCGTCTCCTTAAAGAACTTGATAATATAATAAGGAGAAATTGCACGCAAAATCTTGGGATTCCAATATAGTGTGTTGTATAGGCCAATGGCAAAATTTGATATCAACCAGATGATAATAATGGGCGCAAACATAAATGCTACTCTGTGGGTACCAAAATGCTGCAGAGCAAAGAGGCCCACCAATATGATACATGCGAGAAAAAGCACCTCACCTAGATGGATTTAACAGCATCAACCATCAGAAAAAAAGATGTAGAAATGCAAAGATATATAAACAAACTGTATGGGTACCATCAGGCATCCATCAATAAATTAGATTAAAAAAAATTGTGAAAGTAGCAATGATTCAGATAATCTTCATCATCATCATCAAAGTCTTACCCCAATTATCTCTGGTGGCTGAAAGTTCTTCCAAACAGTAAATCAGATAAGAAACTAGACAAAAGACACAGCTTACCATCAGTTAGTATTCCTTCGGCAACGTGCAATCCGGAGACAGATGACAGAACTGCAATTGATAAAAAAAAGCTAAGGCTAAGTGTTTAATCCACATAAAAATTCCAAAGCTAGCAAATCTCCCATAGAACTCTGATATGTTCAGATACGGTTCTTAATTTAGTTTGAGAATTGCCAGAATAAGAAACTCTTGTGAAGAGAATTAAAATATTGAATAGAACACAAATGGTCCACCACCAGAATCAGATACATATTAATCCAACATGAGATGTAATGGCACACACTGTCTGACTCTGATGGACAATACAATATGAGTTGTTTAAAAATGCTTCCCAGGAAAGATGTAAAATAAGATGGTAGAAAGGAATTTGACCGCACCTATCATCTATCGGAATCATTGAACTATTGATTAGTCACTTTCAGGGCCCTTAGGACGGCGTCCATAAATAGGGGTAGTAGGACCACTGGAAAAATCAATTTAGCAGATGAAGATGGATCCTATTTCAGGCCATTGGCTATACCTAATTGATCTGGTTTTGATGATATGTCCTACAGTAGAGTTGTCCCACTGATAGATTGTCAGTCTGGGGGTCAATGATTTGATGGGCACATAAGAGGTATGATTGCATATAGAGCATTTTCTATCACAATCCTAGAGAGCATCATATGTGCAGAAAATGCATTAAGGAGAAGACAAACAACATGTTCCGTTTCAAGATCGTATTAGAAACGATATGGAACTACAATCTAATGCCTTAGTAAGAGAGAATGAAAAGATTATTACCCGACATTGCAGGAGTAAGCACACCATCACCTATGACCATGCACGCACCAAACAACACAATGAGAAGTAACACCTTTCGCAACCTTTTATGCTTCTCGAGGAATTTCTTCAGTGGAGAGGAGGCCACCTGTGTTGAAGGCCCATATTTATACGCAGAGAGCTCCTCATCGGCTGCTTGTTGATTGGGAAGTAGACTAAGCTTCGCGTGCCTACAAAGCAATGAGTAAAGAGCAAATGTTCCACCTGACCAGTTACAAAAATATCATCACATCCAATAAAGGATTAGGAAGAAGATCCATAAAATTGAAAGAGGGTTCCCATTCCCACATACCTTCGCCATTATCATCCGCACTCAAAAGGATTAAGACATACTTGAACAAGGGGATCAAAGTAAGAGTCCAGAAAATTAAGGAAAATGCACCAAATATTGCCTCTTCATTTTGATGATTTTGCAATTTCCCTACAAATGTGCTAGAGAAAACATAGAGAGGCGAAGTACTCAAGTCACCATAGACCACACCTAAGCTTTGGTATGCTAGTATCAAATATCTGGAGAGGTTCCTCCATGTGTACTGCACAGCCACCAAAACCCAAATTTAGTTCCTAGCTAAAACAAGTAAGCCCCCTGTTCATCTGCAGTTTCAAATTAGTGAGATTGTTCCTGCTAAAGAGGATGCAGGATACAAGATTATGACTACCTTAGAATATTGAAGGAAACTGAGCAACCATAAGTGCCAGCTCATCCTTACATTTATCTTCATCACATTGTTCACATAAGGACTGAAAAATTCTATGCTTATACATTGAAATGTAAAAAAAAAAAAATCATATAATTACAGTATAAATCTAAGTGAAAATAAAGGGAGGAGTGATCAACCTAGTAAACACAAAATATTAGCAATAATAAAGAAATTTGCTAAAAACCGGGTCATGTATCATGGTTTTGCAAATCCTGGTGGACAGGAAGGTAGATATGACCCAATTCATTCAGGCACAAAACAAAATAACTGATAAAAAATGAGGTTTATATATAGTGCATCCAAGAACCCTGACAAATGCAAGAGTTCATATTGTATGTATGTATGTATGCATGAAACTTCAGAGTCTAAGCCTCCACAAGGCAGAACCAGTAAGGGTTGTTAACCAAATCATAAGTAATTATCAAGCACTTACAGATAATTAGTTTCATTCTAATATTTTCATTGCCATTTTTTTTTTTTTTGAGTCATGATTTTCTGACTCCCCCACCACCTCTGACATACACCTCCATACTCTCTCCATGTGGCTGTGCATGGAACCATAGGTTTTTTCTTCGGTATATACAACTGCACATTTTCTGGGGATGTACAGTTGTGTATCCCGAGGAAAACAAATCTATGGTTCTATACATAGCGACGTGGGGAGAGTCAGAAAATCATTATCCTTTTTTTTTTTTTTTTTAATGCATCTCCATCATGATGCAATTCTCACATGCACTTTGAGTTGGCCACCCAACAATGTAAGTGGTACAAAGTGACAACTACCCATCGGTGGATGTTCACTTCTGTTCGACCAATAAACCTCCTCTTGGTAGATCCATAGATTCAAAATTACACAAAACAGACAATCTTACTAATCCCGATAATAAACATTTTTTTGGAGGGAGGGTAGGTGCAGTAATAGGATGGCTAGGAAATTTTACTGTTGTAGTTCTTGTGCAGTGGTCCAAGAAGTGCCCAATAAATCAGATGGCTTGTGGGTCAAGAGTACTGAATCCGCATATTTCTGTTAACCAATGATGTCATCTGCTAAATGGGACTTGGACTGGAATACATTCAAACCAATAATCCATGAAGTGTTAAAACTCATAATATGTTTGGTTAGCTCTCAGGCCCCCATAGGTGATCAAAAATGAAAAAATCACCGACTTCAAAAATCTCTTATTCTACAAGCCGCTATCACAGATATCTGAGATATCTATTCATTCTAGACTTAAAGATTAAAAAGACAATTCCAACAATTCAAATTCCTTGTTCTAAAACTGATCCTAGACAAACACAAAAAGTTCAATCAATCTCACGCCTTGTTACTTAGACAAACACAAACTGATCCTAGATTACATTATTTTCATCTTCTTTGTTAGATCAATCTCAAATCTTACCAATCATAATCACTCAAGAGCAATACTAATAGCAATGAAACCCTCATTTTCTTCAAGTTTCACAAAGTTAAAGTTCTACAAACTAACAAGTAAACAAATCAACCGCAATCATCAATCATTTCTGAGCTCTGCTTCAATCAAATGAGGTCGTTACAAGAAAATAAAACTTTTAACCAATCGAATAACGAAGAACAAAAATCTATCCAAGCCATTACAATACCAGAGAAAATCAGAAAACCAAATCGAATAATAAAAATGAGTTAGAGAAACAAATCAATTCGATTACAGTGACATAAAAACCCTAACCCTAGAAGCTGACCTGAGAAGAGGTTCGAGTTACAGGACTCGAAGTTCCAGCCTCGGCCTCCATTACGCGCGCTAATGTGTGGGAGTCCCGAATTTTTACAGACCTCAACTCATGCGTGATTTTGTACGCGTAATGATAACCGGACGCGTTGATAATGCGTTTGACGTGGCATGCGGACAGAACTACATAATTGTTTATTTTTTTCACCCTCCACATTTTGGTGAATATTTGAGATACCCTTATATTTTCAAGGTGATGACTTACCACCCTTGAACTTGGTCTTCTATGATATACAAATGAAAATTTACTTGAATGTCTTTATCTTACTCGAAACTCATCTGAGTCCATCTAATTGGATTTGAAGGTGATTCGATCCGGTCAGTCACTTGTTAATTATTACTATTATTAATATTTAGGAAAATTACTAAAAGGATCCTTGCAGAAGGGTTTCTTTCTAAATATCCCCTAAGTTTTGCACAATAGCTTGATAGGACATTTAATAAACTTTTTATTTTTTAATGGTCCCTCATTACTGGCGAACTCACCACTATTTTAGTTACTGTTGATTCCCACTTTTTATTTATCATCAAACTCAACAATTTTTTATTTAGTATCGAGTTCACAATTTTTATTATCAAACTCACCACTATTTATTGTCGAGTGCACCATTTTTTATTTATTGTCGAACTTAAAACTAGTAAAACCCACCCATTTTCAATTTTTGAGTTTTTTTGAGTAAAATATATGGAAAGATCGACTAAAAACTTGAGATAACAATTTGTTTAAATGATTTCAACCTAAAAGAGTCATTCTTGATCAATTTTCATTCAAAAACTAAAAAAAGAAGTGAAAAACCCCTAATTTTTTACATAAATCTTCAAAATGTTCGAAAACCCTCTTGAAAATGACATCTTTTTTCCTTTTTAAATCCTTTTTGACAGAATTGAGTCTCCAGAACTCGATTGAGATGTCAAAAAAATCTAATTTTTTAGATGAAAATGATGAATTTAACCAGTTAGGACATTCAATCGTGAGAAATGTGGGACATGAGGTTGAGGGACTGTTAAGAAAGAGAAAATTTTACTAAAATAGACTATTAAAAAATCACCCAAAACTTATGGACTATTAAAAAAAAAATCCCTCCACCAAGGTCCTTTCAATAATTTTTCCTTTATATTTTGATATCAACAAAGTATATCCCCACAACTTTGGGATGAACTAGTCCAACCGCATTCACCACCCCATGGAAGTTTCCAAGCATGCAACAAAGTAAGCAAGAGACTACCCATTTTAGAACACACTATTAGAGAAAGTAAAACCATTGATAGTTTTATTGTTGAGACAACTCCCTAGGGGCATCAACTTGTCACATTGGTGGAATCAATTTAGAAACTCAACTAATTTATTTGACAATTTATTATTTTTTAAAACATTTATTAATTCGATATACTTTTATGTGACTCGTTTCATTCGACTCTTGAGTTCAACTTCACTCGATGGCTTGCAGTCAAGTTTTAAATGCTTAAGCTTAAAATTTTAGCAAAAGAAATACTTGATTTTTATTTTTAAAATCGATCATCTTCAACTTTTAGGGTAAATATTTGTTGCCTTCATTTTCAATGTTAAGAATCAATCTATTAGAGGAGTAGAAAATGATAGAATTTAGAATAGAAAAATCAAAGACTTTTTTACCAAGGTGAAGCTGAAAACGATGAAAATAATGATAAGGTTGAATAGATTAAAAGATGTTTACAATACACACCATCAAAATCTTGGATTGCTGATGAAAATAAGATCAAGCCTTGTCAGTTGTTTCTTTTCTTGGATTGAGATAATTATGAAAGTCAAGTCTAATCTTTATATAACCCCAATGGTCAGGAGTGGATTTACAGTGGGGACAATGGGAGCACTTGCCCCTACAAAAGATTTAGAAGTCTATAGATTAATGACCTATTACAACATACGGATAAAAAATAATCCGTAACTATTGCCCCCACAAAAAAAAAAAAAAAAAAAAAACTTAAATGGCCCCACAAAATATTTTTTTCACTTTAAGTTGTCCCACAAATTTTTTACTATCCCCCACCCTCAAAAAAAAAAAAAAATCCTGACTTTTCCCTTGCCAATAGTCAAATGGCTTTTGTCTATGTGTTTTCACGTCGAAAATTCTTTGTAGATCAAGAGATGTCAAAGGGGTTTCTTACTTCCCAAACAGATCCTCCTACATCTATATATAAACGATAGTTCATCAAAAAGAATTGTTAATTCATCGCCAAAGATGGCTTAGAAGTATTTCCTAAGACGAGTGAAGATCACGCTTGGAAGCTTGCCTTGGCATGAGACTTACGCGAAGAAGCGCTTGACAGGATAAACCTATGGCTAAGACTTTGCCTTTTGGCCAAAACGTATACCTTCCATGAATTTTTCCATTTTGAAACAATATACTCGGAGTATTAGAAATAAACTCAAGTAGAAAGTAATAATGTTTATAAAGAATGATTTGAATCATAAATCAATTTTGTACCATAGTATTATTCAAAGAAAATCATTAAAAATTAGTACTTAGATATATTTTGTAATAAATAAAAATAATAATTTACTACAAAAACTTTCTATTATTATTCAGAAATAAATTTTATTCTTGATGAAATAAAAATCAATATATATTATACTATTAATGTGAGGGTATTAAAACTTGAAATTCAATTATATGATAATTGAATTTCAAATTCGGAAACCATTGTAGTTAGCATAATTTTTTTAAAAAATATTAATCATTAATAAATCCAACAATATTAATTTAAAAAAAAAATTGCAAGCATGTGAGGATCACGTCTTACGCCTCACATAGGTCAGATTTCAAAGTCGAGCAACATTGGTCCAATAAATGAGCATTATTCTTAAGATGTATACAGCTCACCATTAATTCTGTCAATTTAAATGAAGCCAATTGATCAAATGATTGGCCCAAGAAAATTTGGGGTGAGAAGTGCAGAATCTGGCACCAACCCATCACCGCCGATATCATGCAATTTCTATGAAAATCGATATTTATTCCCTTCGGAAATTTAACGAGTTACAGAGTTATACCATTATACAAGAGACCCAATCCACCTAGAGAAAGCAAGAGGAACAAAACATGATTAATGAACAAACTTGATTGAAAGCTCACCATTCTGCTCGCAGAGTACAGGGAAATTCGTAAGATGATGATGATGATTCATCCCTCCAACAGAACTGTATTTTACATTGTTCATCTAGCCGTTGAGTATTAGAAGGCTTCAGAAAGTGGGTCGCTGTCAAGATCTGATTACCCAACACCTCTGGTATTGGTGCCGCGGCAGAAGGCTCCATCAACTCATTCCGCTTTTGATATTTCCTATATTCTGACACAACTTTTTGGAATTTGTCGAGAGCTTCACGCATCCAATTATATCGGCAGAGTCTGGATGCATCTTCTACATTTAGCTACAGAAAAAAAGGAAAACAAACCATCTCTTGAGAGTAAAGCTTAGATAGATGTTTCTCATTCCAACATTTGAAAAACAATTATGATATAACTTCATAGTTTCTGTTTATTTCCTTATTTTTATTATTATTATTATTTTTTTTTTTTTTGGGGGGGGAGGTGGGGGGGGGGGGGTGGGGGGAGGGGTACATACCCATCTCCTTCTGTAGTTATCCTTCTCAGGCCAGGCATCGAGTTCCTCAGTAACCTCCAACGCAAACATATAACCTCTGCAAGATCCTTCCAGACTGCAGCTATTCTGCTTCTGCCTGCTCTTGCTTCTAAACTCCCAAACCCCCAGGCACTTTTCCTATACAAAAGAGCCGCTCAGATGATTCAAGACTCAAATAGCGAGAAACGTTAATTCGAGGCAGAATTTCATTAGATTATTCATAACCGTTGAACATAACTTCAAATAATTTTTTTGAAATGAAGGGACTATAATACAAATAGTGAATGGTTGACCTTCGGCTCCCAAATGGCCATAAGAGACGATGCTTTCTCCCGTCATATTTCAATAAAGTGTGGCATTTAGAAGAGAATGTAAAGCAATAGATGAACAAATTGGTGGAACAATTCAGTATCTCTAGTGTTGTACAAGTGCAACAGATACTGAGAATACAAAATTCTCATTGCTTGCAACTGGCCAATCATAATTCTAGGTTAGAAAGAGGATCATTCTCAAATTGAATACTTCATATTCTTTCCACAAAAAATCTCATGTCACTTATTAATTAGAGTCGGCCATAATCCTTAAGAGAAAATTAAATTGGGCATTAATTGAGTTCGGACAAGATACAACTAAATCTTTCTTAATCAGGACACAAACTCGTAATTTCTCAATTCAGGTAAAATAAGATACACAAAACATCTGGCTCATCATTCTTCTTTTCACAATATTAATACAGAAAGGAACCAATTGACAGTGAAACAGAAGTTGAGGTACTCTTTTGCGATGCTAAGAAAACCAGTAAAACTTGAATGAGATCAGGGGCTGAGAGGGCTAATACATCTGGGTTTCAAGACCCCACCTTCACATTTAAACCTACATGATAAAAAAAAATTTTAAAAATAAATAAATCTTTTCCATGTTTCCGCGTCCAGTCACAAGCATGAGTTGGGTTGTGGTTTTGGTCTTCTTTTCACCATATCCAGCTAAGGTTTAAAGTTTAGATTGTTTTTGTTTGCGAAGATCGTTTGGTATTTTAATTAAGTTATGTTCATTTGTGACATCAAGTGAAATTATGGGGCTGACCATATAATCGAGATAAGAGTTATGATGATCATGATATGTGGTCAACCCAGAGGCTGACCTGGTCAAACCAGATGTGGCCAGCCAGCTAGATTGATGAGATGTCAGTTAAGAACATGGTTTAAATCAGAATGAAGAAAAATGAGAAGGTGAGCTATGACATCAAGCTATGAGATGAACATACATCGAGTATTCCTTTTACTCCCGCTTCCTCCAAGGCTTCACGACATGCGGCTTGGCCAACAGTCTCATCATTTTCCCATCCACCCTGACAACCGAATCACAAAAATAATATCACATTCAATACTCACCAACAAAGTAACAAGAAGATCTGAATATTACTGAATAAAATTATTAGAAAGGAAGCGGAATGAAACTTACCTTTGGGAAGACAAGATCTTTACGATCCGGGGAAGAAATCATGAGGACTTCTAGCCTATTCTTCAATTCAATAGTCTGATCGTCAACATCTTTTATGATCCTGTAAGGAATACACCTGTGTATTGAATGAATAAATGGGTAAGGTACAGTTCACTTGTATGCAAGCAAAAAGTTCTAAGGAACATGATTGAATGGAGTGCTTATGCATAGAAGCAACTCCATTATCATTGTATAATAGAACAATACTATAAAGACATATCTTTGGGTGTGTGTACTGTGGTAGATGTTACAACTTCCTTGGAATTCAAAAACCCAGGAATTTCAACTCTTCGTTCATTGAATAGGAGTGGCCATACAGGTAGAGCTTCCTTAGGAAACCCAGCATACCATATTGTCATAGATATGGTATTCTAAAATAAAAATAAGATTGTTTTTCAAAGAAATGCAAATAAGGAAAAAATAATTCCCCAAATCGCCTCATTAATAGGTTCCATGACCTCATCAATTGTATTAAGAGAAAAATTCAACAAAGAGAATAAAAATATTTATTTTAAATTACAAATACTCCACAGCTTTTACTGATTTCCACGAGAACTCAATCTGAATCGAGCAGAGAGAGACTTCTCCAACATATGAAGGACCCTTCTCCATCCGTCAACATCTTTGAAAATGAAATCCACTCGATTATACAAGTCCAGAAGCCCCAAACAATCTGACTTTTAAGAGACGAATTTCACCAGATTTCGTTTAAAATCACACGACCCATTTCCTTAGGAAGACTAGCAAATACCATCTGAGGAAAATATATGAAAAATCTTAGAATCCAATTACAAGGGTGAAATTCTCTGATTTCATGTCTCTCATACGAATTCCTCTAATGTGCTGAGCTCATAATCCTTTGCGGCAGAAAGGGGATGGAAACACAGATCCACTACGACTGGAATTGGCAACAACCACAAGTTGGAACGGTTGTGATGGCAAACTACAGTGCCATGGCAAAGAAGAAGAGAAAAATAGTGAGGAGTCCGACCTCAGATCCCCATGAAGAGTAGGAATTGAGATTTTTAATTCTAAATAAAGTTGAAATTTCAACTCCCATGGCCGTTTAAAACACCCAGGAGTTATGATTTTGGACCACACAAATGTGTGAAAAAACACAACTACTAGAGAACTGTGTATTTCCAGCCTCAGTTTCCCTTCAACCAAATGCATCCTTAGAAGAAAAACAGCCATGTTTCTCACCATAACAATCAACTTCACAATCCTAAGATATATAATCACATTAAGCATGTAAAGTAGCTGAAATCTACCCAAAAGTTTCACAAATTCTATACCAAGTTTAAGCATAGGCACCACATGAAATTTATTTTTCACGCATTAGAGATGAAATCTAAAGCAGAAAAGGAAACAACTTTCGAATTACAAATGAAGAAAATACCCAATACACACACACACACAGAACATACCCAGCCACAAGACGAAATCCATCCTCGTAAAGTTGCAGCTCTCGCCCCGTTCGAGCTAGCAAAGAAGACATGATAATCTGCACAAAAAACCTTTCGAAAAACAAACAAAATGAAAAATCAGGAATCCAGAACGTTATGAAAAACTCCACCAATCTTCAAAAATAAAATCCAAACCCAGGGCATCAAACAAAGAGAAGAAGAGGAAGAACGAATCACCAAAAACTTTCAAAAATTAAGAAAAATACGAGAAATCTTACGAAACCCAAACCTAGGGCATCAAAAAAAGAGAGTATAAGAGGCTCAAGAACAAGAAAGCCTGAATTACCTTAGTTTAAATACACAAAAGCAGCAGCTCTCATAACCAAGAAGCCTACAAGGCTCTAAAACAGCATTCAATGCGATAAATGGGTGAAACCCTAAACCTAAATGCTCGGGAAAGTCTTTGTAAGAAAAAGTTCAGAGAATCAGAGGAGATAAACGACAGGGCATTAATATCGATATTTTCTGCAAGACCGACTACTTCGAGCGGATCGATTCTCATACTCTCTTTAACAATATCACGAGCACCGAATTTTAAATGCAAGTCAACAACGGCAACCGAAATTCGAAGATAATTTAAAATGGATGAACCAGAGACATTTCCTTACTCTGTGAGAGAGAGAGAGAGAGAGAGAGAGAATCAACGAAGGTCGATAAATAAGTAAAATTAAAAGATTTTAAACATTTGGTTGGCAATTGGCATCGAATTTTTTTATGAGTCGAGATCCCATACGGTGTCCCGTTGCTATGGATAGGAAAGTTGTCTACGTGGCATAATATGATTAGAAAGAAACACATTGGGCTGCGTAAACGGCTTGATTAGTACTCCAAGGTATTTTAAAAGCCAATTAAATCGTTCCATGTAGACACCTATCCTATTTTATAAGAATGAGACATGGCATCTATTTTATTTTGTGATTGATGTAATAGAGTCCAAGTAGCCTTATTAAGTTAGGAAGGATTTTACATAGAAAACATGATCTAATGCTTTAGGGTGGGTTTTAGAGGAAAAAATTCTATGAAAAATCTATATAAAAAAATGATTAATTTTCACCGTTGAATTTTGATTTTAAATTTGGTAGTTAGATGGAAGTTTGGCAACCATCCATTTTTAAATCTAGGATCAAGCTTTAAAAAAAAAATTCCTGAAAATTTTCTTTTGAATCTGAGTTTTTCAAAGAAACTTAGAGGGCTTTGGTGTGGATTGCTTATGTGGTAATCCATTTGAGCAAAAAGACGCTTAGCAAGGCTTAAAATATTATTAAGTTAGTAAGGTAAATATTTCTTGATCTAATAATAGCAGCTTGAAATGAAAATGGGTAATGTGGTGTGGTCGAGCATTGTTAGCAATTCAGAATACGACAAAAATTCAATTAGTGAAAAATCTTAGTTCTATTCGATTTTGAATTATAGAAATTCGATCTGAAATTTAGTCAAAAATTCGATAAATGAAAAATATGCGGTATATGCTTCATACGTGTATTATCCGTCTCATTTCAAAAGTTTGATAACATGATAGTGATGTTAATAGTGATGGTGATGATGAAATTGGTTGTGTTAAAGGTGATGGTGATGTTGATGATACATTGGTGGCATAATAATGATGGTGCTGATAATGAGAACAGTGAGGTTATTGTTCCATTAGTTTATAAAAGAAGACCAAAGTCAAGGGACAAATCATCGTTTCAAAAATTAAGGTGTAATCTTGAATAAACGTAGAGGGACATGTTATTATTTTTTTAGAGATAAAAGGGACATTTGTCATGTAAAAAGGTAGATTCCTCCAAAATTTTGAAATATGTCCGTTTCAAAGTCATCTTGTGTTACACGTCATAACTTACAAGTTTACACTTTGCAACATACAACAAGTTATAGAAGTATTTTTTTCAACTAAGTTTTATAAAAATTTGTAAAAAAAATGTGTTTTATTTTTTTTTTAACTTAAAATGCATGAATTATTCAAAATAGTTCAATAATCTGGAGAATAATACTTTCATTGAAAAAATAAAAAATAAAAAAAATCGTGAATTTTAAAGAATTAAACAAAAGATTGCTAACAAGCTTGTGCTTAAAGTATTAATTGAGCAGGGAAATAAGCATTTCAACTCATTAATTGAGTATTGAATTTTTTTCAAGGTGTATTTATTGCACTTTAACGTGTGCTCTTAGGGCACATATTAACAAAATCCTATTAAATACTAATGAATAATTAACTAGAATTAAATATACTTTTACAACATTTATATTCAAAAAAAAATGGGAAGTCTTTACTTTTTGTACTTTCTCTCTATATAAACATCCGTCTATATACTTCGTTCCTTCTCAATTTCAACTACAAACAAATACTCCATACCATAATTTTCTATGGTTTTTCTTCTAAAAGTAATTGATTTGCTTGAAAAATTCCTTGTCGATGGTCAGCTATCTAAGGAGAAATTACAAATTATATTTTTTCATTTAAAAATTAATTATCTATCCAATCGAGTACCTAATGAGTGATGAGTATCAGGGGCTTTTAGGGTCAGTTCTATTTCCAATGGGTTTCATGCACGAGATGCAAATCGATATAAATTGAAATCAATTCAATTGTATACATTGGATACTCTTTAAGTATTCGTTTCCATATAAATCCGTAGTCCCTAACACACCTTTTTAACATTTTAGAACCCGTAAAAACCCTAAATAAACAGAACTTCTAGATTCAATCAAACAACTATTGATACTATTGTGAGCATTCCTTGGTACTCTCTCTATTCTCAATTTGGAATTAAATTACCCTCGACTTGAGGTGTACATGAGAAGTGAAAGACACAAGTATTGTGATTCTTCTTGTTTTGATTTTGATTAAAATTATAATTATTTTAGAATTGATAACAATCAAAACTAGGAACCAGAGAAATAAACGCTAGTTCCTAATTTTAGGTACCTCATGAACCAACCAATTGACACCCTTGAAATGGATAGAATTTCAATTAGTGATATAAATGATGAATTATAATGAATAAGCTTTAGTTCTTACAATGGTTTGAATAAGTTAAATTAGGCTTCTAATTTGGCTCAACTTCTTACATAAATAAGACTTCCTCAAAATATTAAATTATTCAAAATATCAAAACTTTACCGAGAAAATAAAGAAAACCAAACACGTAGCTAATCCCAAATTTGATTTTTAATTGAGTCAGATTTCCAAAATCCTAAAACTACTAAAATAAACAAGATTTGCAAAATTTGAATTCGAGTTTTAGAAGAACCTATTTTTATATAAGAGTCGTGATAATCTGACATCCCCCTCCCCCTCCCTCTTTGACATATGCCCCCATCACAAAATCATAGATCATTTGCCTTGTGATACACAAGAAATTTTTTTATGATTTTGTGTATCCCGATGCAAATGATCTACGGTTTTATGATGGGGGTGTATGTTAGAGCGGGGTGTCAGAAAATTATTATTCTTTTTATAATTTGTCGCTTGGAAAGTTATGTCAGTTGAAGTCTAGGATGCCTAAATGCACTTTATTTGCTCTTTCGACTTAGTTTATTTTTAATCCAAGTGTCCTAGGAATTCTTCGGTGACTCATTCTACATCATCATGGGTTTGGAATATTTATGTAATCGGATTTCTATTGCATGTAATCCTTATCCTTACCATGTTCTATATAAATATACTAATAATAATTTTTTAAACTGACTTTTTTCGGCACCGCACTCAACACTATGCTAACATGGCAATTTGTAGAAAAGCATAGATTTTTCATCGAGATACAAGACAAGAAATATATGCTTCTCTACCCACTGCCACATCAGCTAAATGTCGAACGAAATCATTTCAACATTTTCCTATAATAATATATGGGGTAGGCACCTTCCTTAGACTTTTAGTAAATTATCATGTTTGGACCTTCCATTTTATATACTTCAAAAATTAATCCTGATAGATAATTTTAAAGTTATTGGCTTCAATCTTTCTTTTTTTTTTTTTCAATTTAAATTCTAATTTTTCTTTTCTTGCATAATTATTATGTATAATAAAATCTTGTCAAGTCCAATAGTTAAAAATGTTGTTAAGAGCTCATTTGCTTAATCTATAGTTCATATTCATTCGTTGGAAACTGCAAAATCATTTGCTTGTAAGCTTCGGTTATTTCATACGTTATTGAAGTTATTTGAAGTGAATTGGTAATAGAATAATGATAAATTGACTCACCCTCTAACAAACTCCCCCAAACTCTCCAAACGGGGGAGAATTATAACTCTTGATAATATTACAACCATAAAATACTAAGACTATATTTGGATTAAGAGAAGTGGAGAGAAGAGACACTCATTCAAGAAAAGATAAAAAAAGGGAAGGGAAGAGAAAATCAATTTCTCTCCACCATATTTGAATTGACAAGAGAGAATTTGGGACAACTTTGAAATTTTAACATATCTTAAAAGAGATCTATGGGTAAAGTTGGAATTATAAAATATTTTAAAATGATTTCTTTTAATATCTCTCATCTTCTCTCCACTTTTTAAAAAAAATAAAACTCCTATTTTTTTCTTTCCTCTTCTCTCCCCACCTAACAATCCTAACAAGAGAATCTCATTTATTTTCTCTCCCTCCATTTCTCTCAATTCAAACATAATGCAAGACTAATGCTAAAGTGACCACAAGCTTGTACCTCACATCGCACATCTTGACGTGAAAGTGTATATGAATTATATATGTTTTTTTACTTGTATTTTGATTAAAAAAAAAAAAAACATCTATGATTCCTACACACTTTCACGTCAATATGCACTGTATATGAGGTATTTTGAGATCACTCCACCACCAATCAAAGGTTAAACCCATCACTTTCAAAGAAAATCCCATAAAAAAAGTAGGGATCCAGTATGATTTCTAATCTTAGGATTTAAATTCTTTTTCAAGAGATTATATCTAAATCGATACAAGTTATCAAAATCTATGATTTTTGGCAATTAGACTCATCAAGGGGACAGTGAGTCTTTTAAAACCCCCTCCCCCCTCCACACACACACACACACACACACACACAAATGCCACGTGACATATAATGGGGTGCCACCTGACCTTGGTCGGGATACTTGATTGGATCCCTGCTCCATTAAAAACAGCCGTTTTTATTGAAAAAAAAATGGATAAAATGAGACAAGTTGCATTTAAACCAGCTTCTATTTCACATGACGCATTTAATGCTTAATTTTCTTTTATTTTCTGATTTTTTTATATTTCCATGGCTGACTCCCACCTACCAATTTGGTGAAGGCAAGGACAAGGAAGGGAAAGATCATTGCCGTTTATATTTTCATGACTGAAATACCCTTCTAAATCTTCTAATTCTCATTAACGAGCAACTATTGGCCCCCACCAACTTTTACCAACCCCACACCAATTGATAATGGTTTTGATAGGATTTTAAAATTAGGGGCAGGAAAATTTTGAGTATGATACAAATTTTTTTTGTTTTTTGTGTGTTTCAAACCTCTTTTTTAATTCTAATAAAAAATTTAAAATTTAAAAATTTGGACAAAAATCATAAATAATACGAATTTTATTCAATCAAAGTCCCATGCGAATTATCGTGCCATCTGACATCCTAATTGATTAGATAATATAATTTTTTTTTTAAATATAATTTTTTATAAATGTTAAAATATTTAACCTTTTTTTTTAATATAGTAATTCTCTCTAATTATTAACTTAAATAACAGGAAAAAAAAAAAGCTCATTTTCAACAGCCTCAAAAGACATTTGAAAGTAAGGAAACAAAAGCTGCATGGCCAGAAAACTATGTGCAGCTCACAGTTGAAATTAATTTTCTGACAGCCCCCTCTGTTCTTTCAATTGAAGAGAGAAGGACATGACGTGATACCCATATGCGTGCCGACATTAAGTCCTTCTCACTACCACATGTTACGAACTTTCCAACATCACAAATCTCAAATTTCGCCGAAATATTTGCTTCAAATAAATATAATAATATTTTTTTAACGGTGGACATTAAAAAAATTAAAATTTAAAAATTAAAAATTAAAAAAAAAACATAATTTAAGAAGCACTATTTAAACCCATCTTCATCTTATGATGAAACACATATGTAACGTCGAATAAGACATGAATTCTAGATGTAGGGCCCGAAATTAATTGCCGGCCATTTAAAATAATGTTTCATAATTAAATGATTAAAAAATAGAGCCCAAAAGTCAATAAACTTATATTTGTATACGAGTATAACAATATAATATATAATTATTCATTTTAAAAGGAAGAGACAAATGATTATGTATTAGGATTCGGAATTAAATTTTTATTTTTTTTATTTTTTTATTCTATAGTTCCATCAAAAGATCAGATTCTAAGGACTATTGGGATCAAGAGTTACTCGACAAAATTTGACAAATGGTGATATCGAGCTTTTTTGTATTTTCAAAGATAGACAAACAACTTCTTATTGTATCTTTTTATATGCAATTTGCATGACTTGTTATGCGAGGAGCTCACATCAAACTTGAGGAAGAGTTTAAGATGTCTTCAGGTGTTGCTAAATGATTGGATGGTATTTAGATAATTGAATCTCAAAAGTAAGGTTTTGGATTTTAAATAATGTTACAAGGTTTAAGGTTTTCTCAGGGATTTTAGAGGTTTTCATTTGAGGAAATTTTGTGGTTATTAGTGTTATTGGTTTATAAATAATGGGTAAGATCTTCGCATATTAGCACAATTTTTATCTTTATTTTCTTTTTATTTTGAAATGGTCAAAAGTCACAGGTGGACTTATATTAAGGGCAATGTGAGGCTACTTACTCTCATAAGAAATTTCAAAGTAATTAAGATTTTATAGTTTGGACGACGGATAATAATGATGGATGAAAAAAAGCATTTTCATTGCCTTGATAATAAAAAAAATTGCTCTTACTTGTCTCTCATAAAAAAATTTCACTATTAATTGCATTCACGTGAGAAAAATCCTAATTCTACCCCTTGTCTGTATGATCTATTAGGACCCACTTTTGGCTATACTATAGGGCCCCATTTCTTCCAATCAAGAACATGACCCATTACTATTAAGTGGTGATCAGTCAATAAATCTCCTTGATGATTGAAAATAAAGTTCATAGTAATTTTGTTGCACTATTTTTTTTTCTATAAAAGAAAAATCCTACTTTTAATCTCACATAGATCAAAAAAAAAAAAAAAGAGTTTTTATGACTATTAGTTTTTTTTCGTAGTTTTGTTTTAAATAAAGTTAAAGTAGGACAAGCATGCCTGGATTTTGCCCACGTGGGGGGACCCAAGAGTAGAATTTGTTTTTTGTGAGGACAACCATGAGTGACAAAAACTAGTTGTGGGGCAACTAAGACTGAAAAAAAAATTATGGGAGCAATAGTGGTAGATTTTTGTATCTGATGTTAAAATAGCTCACTAATCCATAGACTTCAAAAATTCTTGTCTGGGCAAGTGCCCCCACAACACTCATCGTAAATCCGTCATTGGACTTTGCGCTAATTGATTTTATTTCTTTTGAGCGAAGAAAAAAGATTTTAATATTTTAAATCGTTCTTATTTCTCTTAAGGTATTTTTAATGATTTTGATGGTTAATATTCCTTGTATGAGAGAACCTAATGATTGCAATTGTAGGAGGTATTCATGGGAGACCTCTTGACAAGCGAACCATAGCAATTGGAAACGACTGCTAATACCTTATAGGTCAAGGAGCAAAAGGAGGAATCCATTTGAGGAAGGGCTCACGTCTGATTAGGTAGTTGGTGAAGCAATAACTTATTCATCATTTCTTCAAGTCTATATATAAAAGATCAAAATAACTCTTCCATTTTTCTTTTGTATACTAAAAATTTGAGAATTTTCATACTTTCTTCATCCAAATTCTTTTTAATTCTTGAGTAATCTTTCATCAATTTTGATTATTTAACCATGAGTGAAATAATATCGTCTATTCAATAAAAACTAAGACTTAAGTTTTTCTTTCTATTTGAAAAGGCCTTAATTGTAGGGATTGATGTTCAAGAACCTCGAGGCAAGACACCATGAAGTGAAGGGGACTCCTTAGAATAACATGTATTTTTCATGCCTAAAACTAATTTGTTGGAGAGAGGGAGAACTATGAATATAAGAGGGTCAAGTGATTTAACTGGATTACAACACACTCGAGATTGCAAGAAAATATACACTCTATATTCCCCCTGGGTTACAACACACTCGAGATTGCAAGAAAATATACACTCTATATTCCCCCTCAATCGAACCAATGACCTATACGAACCTAGCACTCTTGTACCATATTAACCAACCATTAACTCTAAGAGACCAATCTGTTGGAGAGAGGGAGAACTATGAATATAAGAGAGTCACAAGACTTAACTTGGGTACGACACATTGGAGAGTGGAGAAAAATATACAATCAACACTACAACTCTGCTCATTAATAAAAATACTCGATAACAAAACATGTGTAGGCTAGACTAGTACTCATGGAAATAACTTCTTAATTATGATCATGCGATAATCACTCATTCTACTATTAAGGATTCGTACAATTGGGAGTGGATGCTCTGTAGTACAAGTTCTTGTAGCACACTTTTAGTGGTTGAAAAAATGCCACATCAGCAATGCTATTAAATCCCAAACTTAAAATATTAATAGCCATTCATATGTAAAGACATGGATCTCAAGAAGAAATAAAAAAAAACTATTTTTTTGATTTTTTTTTTTTTTAAATCAGATCTAAGTCATGGTCCCAAGAGGGCTGAGGTGTTAATTTTTTTTTTTTTTTTCTTCTAGTATGACTCTCTTATCTATTTGAAAGTAGGCTATAGGAACTTGTGGTACGGAGGATCCACTTCCTCGCATAACTACTACTAGTGTGTAGGAGCTATAGATGCTTTTACACACTTTCACGCCAAGATAAGTGATATGAGATCCATTGTTGAGGTCACTCTAACATGACTCTTCAACTAATTCAGATAAGTGAGGTGATCCATCTGATCTCATATTCATATCAGAAGCTTAAATCAATTGGCTATAAATCAAGCACAACTACATTCCAAAGGTACGTACGTCTCCATCACACATACATTATTAATCGATGTCCAAATTCCCAAAAGAGTGGTCCACAATATGATGGAGACCTAGAGTTAGGTATCTCCCCAACTCCATGGACCACATGATTCACACTCATGACCACACTTCCTTGAGTCTTCTAGCAAGAAATCATACCAATAACTCGGCCCATTCCAAAATTTCTAACTCATGTATGACAAAACACGTAGGACAAAATGTAGGGTAAATAATAGGGTGTATATATATAGGGTAGCATTTTTTTGACAAAATCCTAGACAAAATTTTGTCTTATATTGTTAAATTTTTTTTGAAAGGATTGATTTTTAGTGAGGATGATCTCTATAATCAGTAGATCATCCTCACAAAAAATCAGCAAATTCTAAAACTTCTAACCTCATGAAAAGTGGTTACAAACTAATGGTAAAAATTGATGGTTCACAATTCTTCATCTTATAAAATAGGGTTAGAAATTTCAGAATTAATTGATTTTTTGTGAGGATGATTTTCTCATCATAGAAGAGCAACTGTCACGGTCCTATTCTTTCGAAGCGGGGTCATGAGGCGCAAGGGGGTCAAATCCACTTGCAAGCCTGTAAAATGATCGTACACCACACACACGTATATAACAAACAAGTAAACGAGGCAACATGAGGCAAAGCCCGGAGGCAACTTTGTTGATATAATATTGATTACACGGTGCAACGCGTTACAAAAACAATAGATGCGTTACAAGCAAATGATAATCCTATGACACGCGGGACTTCTACAGAGCTGGGCTTCAAGGCTTCAACAACGTGGGTGTAGGCCGGGGATTGGGATAGCACTGACACCCTTCATCTTCACAAAAAATTAGCTCATTCTCAAATTTTTAGCTCATATAAGACAAAATGCTTTGTCTAGGATTTTGTTAAAAGAACGCCACCCATATATATATATATATATATATATATTCGGAAGACAAACAAGCTGACTTATATCCCTAAAAACTTTTAAGCCGTCCAATTTAACGGAGATCTACGCTTCAAATCGAGTGTGAGTTTATAATCGTTTGTAAACAAACAAAATTTAAAAAATTAGAATCACCTCCCCAAACAAATAAAAATGAACTCAGAATCTGCTCTTCTTCAATATTCTTCGTCTTCCTCATCGACATAAACAAACTCAAAGCTACTCCTCTTTGACAGCGTCTTCCTCATCGACGATTTGCGATGACGATCTGCTCATTTTCGACAGAGATCATATCTCTCTCTTTCTTTCTTTCTCTCTCTCTTCATTTACAGCTCGTCTTCTTCTTCCTCTTCTCCGTTTCTTTGCTATAAACGAAGGTCACGATTCTGATAGACTCTGTGAATTAAAAAGACAGTAAAAACTATTGAATAGACTTGAACATAGACTCTTCGTTTATGTGATTGAGTTTTGATAAACTCTGTAAATTAAAAAGACTTGAAGGGGTGATGTACTATTGAACAATAGTAAAAACTTCATGAAATACTAAATCTGAGAGTACTTCATACTAATTTCAGTATGAAGTTGATTTATGATTCTACAATTTGGATCAATTTATAATTTTTAATCTAATTATCAATAGAAATTTGGACTTTGAATTGGGAAATAAAATTTAGAGTGAGAAATTCACACTTTTAATGATAGAAAGGAGGTTATATTCTCTTTTGATTTCCATCCTTTTGTAAAGAATAACATGAACCATTGATTAGGGCACAATGGATGTAGAAGTTTGATCTCGCACTAGGCGAGGGTTTTGTAGACACTTGATCTTAAACCAAGGTCGCCAAATATCTTGTATTTATGCTTGTCCTCTAAGATCTTAAACCAAAGGACCCAAATCTTACTGGAAACAAAGAGGAAGAGGAGTAGGTTTGTCGAAGATGAAGATGTTGTCGAACAAGTCGTGAAGAACGATGAAGACGAACTTGAACTCAAGAGGAGTTGACTTCTGCAGATGAATGGTGAGATTTTTTCTTTCGGGGAAGTGATTCTAATTTTTTAAATTTCGTTTGTTTACAAACGACAAACTCGTACTCGATCTGAAGCATAGATCTTTGTTAAATCGAACGGCTTAAAAAGTTTGTAGAGATATAAGTCGGTTTGTTTGTCTTCCGAACGTGACTCATATATATATATGGGTCTCGTTTGGCACCCAACCATTTACCCAACATGTTTTTTCCTACATGGGTTAGAAGTTTTGGAATGGGCTGATTTTTGGTGATGATATCATCCTCACCAAAAATCAGCCCATTCCAAAACTTCTGACCCCATCACAAATGATTACAAAAAATGGACGGTCCACGATTTTTCAACTTGTAAACATAGGGTTAGAAGTTTTGGAATGGGCTGATTTTTGGTGAGGATGATCTTTTAACTGTAGAGATCATTCTCACCAAAAATCAGCCCATTCTAAAACTTTTAACCCATGTAGGACAAAACATGTTGGGCAAATTGTTGGGTAACTGGTTGGGGACTGAACATTTTGGCAAAACATTTTTCAAAACATGGTTTAGAGGTTTTGGAAATGGGCTGATTTTTTGTGAGGATAATCTCTACGATGAGGAGATCATCATCCCCAAAAATCAGTCAATTCCAAAATTTCTAGCCCCATGTTTACAAGTTGAAAAATCGAGGCCCTCCTGACACCCAGTACCACAATATTCGAGGCCATTGCCGCAATACCCGAGCTGACTGCAGCATAGGTCTTGAGGACAACCACAATTCTGACCTGCAATGGATTCCGACAGAATCATGAAAATTAGGGTTACCAAGGTCTTCATGTTAAGAAGGGATACCATTTTTTGAGTAATAATGGTAAGGTCTTGGAAGAAGAATGAAAATAATGTGTTATGAGAACGTGGAAAAAACTGTTGGAACTTGTGCGGTAGTTGAAAAATTAATAATAGTGGCTATAAAGTCATGATAGTAGTTATGAAGGAAAGACGTTTCTTTGATTGAAGTGGCATCTATAAATTTTTTTTTTTTAAATTTCGTTTGTTTACAAACGATTGTAAACTCGTACTCAATTTGAAGCGTAGATCTTCGTTAAATCGGACGGCTTAAAAAGTTTGTAGAGATATAAGTCGGTTTGTTTGTCTTCCGAATGTGACTCATATATATATATGAGTCCCGTTCGGCACCCAACCATTTACCCAACATGTTTTGTCCTACATGGGTTATAAGTTTTGGAATGAGTTGATTTTTGGTGAGGATGATCATCCTCACCAAAAATCAGCCCATTCCAAAACTTCTGACCCCATCACAATTGATTTACAAAAAATGGACGGTCCACAATTTTTCAACTTGTAAACATGGGGTTAAAAGTTTTGGAATGGGTTGATTTTTGGTGAGGATGATCTTCTTACCGTAGAGATCATTCTCACAAAAAATCAGCCCATTCTAAAACTTCTAACTCATGTAGGACAAAACATGTTGGGCAAATTGTTGGGTAACTGGTTGGGTGCTGAACATTTTCATATATATATATATATATGGGAAATGTTTAGCAACAAACATTTTAGCAAAATATTTTTCAAAACATGGGTTAGAGGTTTTGGAAATGAGCTGATTTTTTGTGAGGATGATCTCTACGATGAGGAGATCATCATCCCCAGCCCATTCCAAAATTTCTAACCCATCAAAAATGATTTACAAAAAATGAACGGTCCACGATTTTTCAACTTGTAAACATGGGTTAGAAGTTTTGTAATGGGCTGATTTTTGGTGAGGATGATCTTCTCACCGTAGAGATCATTCTCACCAAAAATCAGCCCATTCCAAAATCCCTAACCCCTGTTTTGAAAAATGTTTTGCCAAAATGTTTGTTGCTGAACGGGACCCTATTTATATATATATATATATATATATATATATATATGGGTCACGTTCAATGACAAACTTTTTGACAAAACATGAGTTAGAAGTTTTGGAATGAGCTGATTTTTGGTGAGGATGATCTCTACGGTGAGGAGATCATCATCACCAAAAATCAGCCCATTCCAAAACTTCTAACCCCATCAAAAACAGTTTACAAAAAATGAACGGTCCACGATTTTTCAACTTGTAAACATGGGTTAGAAGTTTTGGAATGAGCTGATTTTTGGTGAGGATGATCTTCTCACCGTAGAGATCATCCTCACCAAAAATCAGCCCATTCCAAAATCTCTAACCCGTGTTTTGAAAAATGTTTTGCCAAAATGTTTGTTGCTAAACATTTCCCATATATATATATATATATATATATATATATATATATATGGGTCACGTTCAATGGCAAACTTTTTAGCAAATTTTTTGGCAAAACATGAGTTAGAAGTTTTGGAATGGGCTGATTTTTGGTGAGGATGATCTCTACGGTGAGGAGATCATCATCACCAAAAATCAGCTCATTCCAGAACTTCTAACCCCATCAAAAACAGTTTACAAAGAATGAACGGTCCACGATTTTTCAACTTGTAAACATGGGTTAGAAGTTTTGAAATATATATATATATATGGGTCCCTTTCAGCAACAAACATTGTGGCAAACATTTTGGCAAAACATTTTTCAAAACATGGGTTAGAGGTTTTGGAATGGGCTGATTTTTGGTGAGGATGATCTCTACGGTGAGGAGATCATCCTCACCAAAAATCAGCTCATTCCAAAACTTCTAGTCCCATGTTTACAAGTTGAAAAATCGTGAACCGTCCATTTTTTGTAAACCATTTTTGATGGGTTAGAAGTTTTGGAATGGGCTGATTTTTGGTGATGATGATCTCCTCACTGTAGAGATCATCCTCAACAAAAATCAGCCCATTCCAAAACCTCTAACTCATATTTTGAAAAATGTTTTGCCAAAATGTTTGTCAAAATGTTTGTTGCTGAACATTTCCCTATATATATATATATATATGGGTCCCGTTCGCCACCCTTAGTTTTACCACACACTTTAACAAACGCGTTTTGTCTTACATGGGTTAGAAGTTTCGGAATGAGCTGATTTTTGGTGAGGATGATCTCTATGGTGAGGAGATCATCCTCACCAAAAATCAGCTCATTCCAAAACTTCTAACCCCATCAAAATTGATTTACAAAAAATGGACGGTCCACGATTTTTCAACGTGTAAACATGGGGCTAAACATTTCGGAATGGGCTGATTTTTGGGGAGGATGATCTTCTAATCATAGAGATCATCCTCACCAAAAATCAGCTCATTCCAAAACTTATAACCCATGTAGGACAAAAAACGTTTGTTAAAGTGTGTGGTAAAACTTAGGGTGCTGAACATTTCCCATATATATATATATATATGGGAAATGTTCAGCACCCTAAGTTTTACCACACACTTTAACAAACGTTTTTTGTCCTACATGGGTTATAAGTTTTGGAATGAGCTGATTTTTGGTGAGGATGATCTCTATGATTAGAAGATCATCCTCCCCAAAAATCAGCCCATTCCGAAATGTTTAGCCCCATGTTTACACGTTGAAAAATCGTGGACCGTCCATTTTTTGTAAATCAATTTTGATGGGTTAGAAGTTTTGGAATGAGCTGATTTTTGGTGAGGATGATCTCCTCACCATAGAGATCATCCTCACCAAAAATCAGCTCATTCCGAAACTTCTAACCCATGTAAGACAAAACGCGTTTGTTAAAGTGTGTGGTAAAACTAAGGGTGGCGAACGGGACCCTATATATATATATGGGTAGCGTTCAATGGCCAACTTTTTGGCAAAACATTTTTCAAAACATGGGTTAGAGGTTTTGGAATGGGCTGATTTTTGGTGAGGATGATCTCTACAGTGAGAAGATCATCCTCACCAAAAATCAGTCCATTCCAAAACTTCTAACCCATGTTTACCAGTTGAAAAATTGTGCACCGTCCATTTTTTGTAAACTATTTTTGATGGGATTAGAAGTTTTGGAATGGGCTGATTTTTTGTGAGGATAATCTCCTCACCGTAGAGATCATCCTCACCAAAAATCAGCCCATGTTTTGAAAAATGTTTTGCCAAAAAGTTTGCTAAAAAGTTTGCCATTGAACGCGCCCTTTTATATATATATATATAGAGAGAGAGAGAGAGAGAGAGAGAGAGAGAGAGAGAGAGAGGAGTAAAACTCTAATAAATATTAGTGAGGTTCTTTCAAATGGGCCAAATAATTTTAGACATAAGCAAGTGGAGGAAAATTGACCATAACCGATTATGTGAGTACCCACTACAATGGATAACTCTCCACGTGGTGTGCCCAAAACCTTGAGTCCAGCGTGGAAGTCTCACTATACATGTTAGTCATATTATTATGATTATTATTTTACTAATTTTCCATCACAGTACTCACAGACACTCCAATGTGGTACTAGGTGCGAGGAAAAATACCACTAACTTTTTTAAAAAGTCATTTTTTTTATTATTATAAAAAAAGGGTGGCGTTCGGAGGCTCTAGAGAGAGTCAAACATTTTTCAAAACATGGGTTAGAAGTTTTGGAATGAGATGATTTTTTGTGAGAATGATCTCTATGATGAGGAGATCATCCTCACCAAAAATCAGCCCATTCTGAAACTTCTAACCCCATCAAAAGTTATTTACAAAAATCGACGGTCCACGATTCTTCAACTTGTAAACTAGGGTTCGAAGTTTCGGAATGAGCTGATTTTTTATGAGGATGATTTCTTCATCGTAGAGATCATCCTAAAAAAAAATCAGCCCATTATGAAACTTCTAACCCATGTTTTGAAAAATGTTTGGCTCTCTTTAGGGCCTTTGAACACTCTTATAAAAAAAATCTCATTTTTACGTTACAATCAAGTTTAAAAAAAAATTAAAAATAAACTAAACACTTACTCTCTTTTTTTTAATGTGGGATAATAGAATTTGATGATTCATAAATGTAAAAATATGAGATTTGATGATAGTATCTTGATTTTATGATTTTGAAAAAAAAGATATGTTGATGAGTAATTTTTTTATTTAATTGAGAGCATGCTATATTGGAAACATATAATAAATTAAAATAAATCTCTTATATATTATTAGATATATAAATTTTTCATAAGTTGTAATATATGTATATATATATATATATCCTCTTTTATGTTTCATCATTTGTTTTTTTCTTTATCTTTTCTTTTTTTTTTTCTACGTTTTTTTTTTTAAGTTTTTCCTTGCCGTTTTAAACTTGTACTCCAACTTCCTAACAAGGGTGTTTTTATAAATTAAGGATGCATTTAATACACGTGGGTTCACGTGATTGATGGATTTTCCGTAAGAAAAAAAATTGAGTTAGTCAGGTTAGTCCTACTCTTTTTTAAATACCAACTAAATAATAATTATAATAATAATACATTATTGATTGGTGATATCATGATATTTTGTCTTCATCATGTTTACTTCTTATTAAACGCTAAAACGTTTACTTGCGTCAACTCCTTGTTGTAGCTTTTAGAAATTATAAAATAATATAATATTGTACGAAAGGGTGGTGGGCACTATTTTATCATAATTAGAGAAAAAAAAAATACAAAGCCGTCGTTTTCACTTTTTAATTTCCGCAAAGATGTGGGTTCGAGTCCACAATTTCCAAACACGTGATAAGGTGTGGGGTTATGTGTTCCACGTGGCGACAAAAATGCACCTGTCAGCAGCACATAAAGCCAATCCACTGGAAGACGTGGAGATAGACATGTTCGGAAGGTTAAAAAACGGCTTCTATTTCGCAATTAGCGACAACGAACAGGAAGTTGCCACGTGTAGAAAATACAGGTAGGTCCACATACCACACGTGTAGTACATGTGCCTCTTCTGCTTTTCCATGGGTTCATTCCAATACTATGGAAAATTGTTCCTATCATGTAGATGGGGGAGCTTTAAATTAGAAAGTTGTGGACCCACTCCACATCTATATGTTTAGTCGCTGAGTCGGTTTCTAACCTAACTACCGGCAGTATAGGATCAGCAGTCGAGTCCTGTACTCCTTCTGCTGCAGGGCTGACGTGGATTGAGTGGATGTTTTTCCATGCATATGAAGACGTGGACCCCATGCATCCACGTCATTGACATGTGCATCTCTTATCACCAACAAGAACAAGACAAACAAAGACCCACGTAAGGAAATTCAGGGTTGGGACCACAGTTACTTGGATGCTATTTGTTACGTCAAGGCTGAGATAAAGAAAAAAGAAACATTTTAGCTGTTTTCTTTGGGATGCGTTTTAGGAATCACTAGAATTATATTCTTATCTTGACAAATTATAAAACTCGAAGATATCATTTATTTTTTAAATAAGAAAAATAGATAGAGCATCTCTGCATGTTATTTTGGCTACGACCACCCAACTATTATGCTCTAATGTATGTACTAAAAGTTTATGTAAATATAAAATATGTCAAATTTGGCAATGTATTTAGCATATTTTAAAATACAGAAAAATATATTTTGATTTTCTTTTTAATTAAATTGACATCGAAAGCATATAAATACCATTTTTTTAGCTGAAATATTAGAATATCTCATATTAAATATAATATTATTTGTTCATTTTATTATTAAAAAAAATGAGATTGAGAAAGCTTGACGTATCGATGACATTGGAGATGCTCTTATGACTTCTCTAGGACTTGATGAAGAGCATCAAATGGACCACTGTGATGGGCATACGGTGGATGCTCTTTCCCACTTGAAGTTAAAAATTTTACAAGTCGTGCTAAGGTGAGTGACCTCAAGCTTGGGCCTCACCTTAACGTGAAAGTGGGTAGGATCCATAGATTATTATTATTTTCTTGTATCTCGAGAAAAGCATTTATGGTTCCCGTATACTTTCATGTCGGTGTGTTCTCGATGTGAGGTCCAATCTTGAAGTCACTTGAGCATTTTCAATCTTTATTGTCAAACAAGTTATTGGACTTGGAAGAGATTCCTAATAAACTTAGACATATGAAGCTCTTATTCCTAATTAGCAAGAGTTAATCTCTCAATATTTCAACCAGTTCGTTTGGACATAAGAAAAGTCCTCTACAAAACATGAATCGGATTCCGTTGGCCAATGGAATCAACCCATGTTTAACCAATATTTGAAGTGGGGTCACATCGAATCAGATTCTTTTCTCAACTTATACAATAAGAATGGAAAGTGAGTGAATAATGGAGGATATATAGTCCAATAGAATCTGTCCAGTTTCCCATTAAAATCTAAATCCTAATTTCTTTCGCACACATCACACTCATCAGGATTCTGACCCACCCCTTATAATAGATTTTCCAAATGAAAATAGGCTTGATTGGATTCATATGTCACTCATCTTAGTTCTTGCAAATACTTGAAGACATCTGTTAATCAAGCTCATTTTGTCTAATAACGAGGCTTGAAAAAGCCAGCCAGATCAATTTTTAACCCTAAAAATTACCAAGAAATTCGGTAAAAATTTCATGGGTCAATTGCCCAAAAAGTAACCTGCGAAGGCATATTCAATAATTGTTTAGTTTAGTCCCACATGGGATACTGATTGTCTCGTCTCTCTCCTTATAAGCCACTCATTGCCAATTAATTTTGAGTTGGACCCCTAGCCCATCATAGTATCAGAGCAGGCTTTTCTTCTCTCCTCCAATTGATTTTGAGTTGAACCCAAAGCCCATCATGGTATCAGAGCGGGCCTTTCTCGCCATATCATCCATGTGCTTTGTGGGGGCATGTTGAGGAACACTCGTTGCCTTTTCTCTCTCTCTCTCTCCTTGTAAACTCCTGGGCCTCTCCACTCGCTCATTCCAATTGATTTGAGTTGGGACTATTGATGAGGCAAGAGAGTTCATCCATCCATCCATCACAGGCTAGTCAGACATCCAAGATCATTCGTCCAAGACTATTTTGATATTATTTTCCATATAGAATAACTAATTTCACTATTTTAAGTATTTACTATCTATATATAAAATAAAATTTTATAATTAAATATTGACTAATGCAACAGAAAAATTATTATTATTATTATTATTATTTTATAAACATAAATAAATATATATTTTAGAGAAAAAAATTAAGCCAATTTTAGCCTGATGATCTGATTCAGCCGAAGATAAACAAGACTGATGGGGCTCCCAGACAAGAAACCAAATTTGACAACACTCTGTTCATGATGAAAAACTTCTATACCCAATAAACTGGGTGTTTTTGAGTATTTGATCACACATAGAGGTAGAGGTCGGTCTTAAAGCTCATGAACCAAAAGTACTAGAGGGCTTTGATAGAACAACTTGATTTGGGCGAAAAGATAAAGTCTACATGATTATCGAACAATCTCTTCATCAATCCAAAGAAAGAATTTAGAACATCAAACAATCAGAAAACTGGAGGCAGCTGAAACACAGTGGATCTGACATTAAGCATCTCTTGTAAAATCTGAGATGCAATTGTAAAATAGACTTGAATAACGGGTCCTACTCCCAGACAATCACATCTATATTGTTAATAAGCACAAATGCACCATACAAAATATATAGAAAATCAAATCCCCTTACTACACACCAGACATTCATTTGAACCACACTTGATTTAATACAGAATAAAAGTAACATCAACCAAAATCCAATAATCCCCCTTTCGACTGCAGTAACTAGATTTTTGGTGAAAATTTTATATATAGATATTTCAATGTGGCAATCAGTCTGGGACAAGAATAGGTAAGACTTTTTTTTTTTTTTTATACTCCCATAATACTATAGGCTACCGCAATGAAAAAAACATAAGAAACTGCTATATTTTATTTTATTTATAAGATATTGACCCACAACAAAGAAAAGCCTACTTGGGAGACAATATTATTGTTTATTCTGACTCAATAAAAATTTAAAAAAAAAATAATTATTTTAAGGCAAATAGCACGACAAGTTCTTGTCCACCAACGATATCAATGGATTTCTACCTCTCCAATGACAAAAATGCATCAAAGCCCTATCACGAATTTAGGATTGAGAATCTTGTTCCCCCATAGCCAGTCCCATCGTTGTCTCCTAAATTTTCCTTCTCATTTGATTGGGACATTACAAACCTCCAGTTTAACCATCCAGATTCAAATTTTATGGATAACATCCTCTTCAATCTCTAAATCCTTACACAAATAATAGAACCAATGTAATAAAAATGGCAGCGGGGCCTCTCTCTCTCTCTCTCTCTCCATGTTATTACTAAAGTTGTGCTCCTTGTACTTTGCCTTGATCCTACTTGTTCTAACCTTTGGATTCTGAAGCAACTCTCTAGACTTCAAACTTTGCATCGATTCCCTCTTTAGCACCACCAACACACACTAAATTACTATTTCAGCAAATAACATATACCAAGGAAACTACCTGTTCAAGCTGAGTAGTTATTTTATCTATAACTAGAGCAAGCATACATATGCTCAAAGCCAATCCCTAACTTAATGCAATTAGAAACTCATCCCTATTTATTCAAAGTTAGAGAGGACTTTCCCATCCTGGATCTAATTCACTGTATAAATCTTGGAGGCAACTCAAGAAGTTGGTGACCGAGAAGAGAAGGCCAAACTAAACAATCCATGTGGTAAGCATTTCAAACACCCCAAGGGAAGCAAGGTTCCTCTATTGGCATATGACATGTTTGTCAATTTTTGGTTGATGCTCATGTTGAGCCATGGTGCCACCCATTGCCAAAGACTTGTTGCATAAATGGTGATTCATCTATTACCATCTATGGTTGTTAATGATACCTTAGATGTCAACATAATGTCCAACACCATTGGCAAGCGCCAATGCCTAAATAGTCAATGATCAATGATACTAAAAGGGCACTTTTAACTTTTCAATCTAACAGGCCCATACATAAATTCAAAGTCTCCCATTTTCTTATGTCCTGTTTGTACAGCATCTTACCATTTATCTCCTTTGGTGAAGAGGAAATAGAAAATCTATTGATGTGGTTTACGTTGGAGACATACCCACCACCTCACTTGCTACTCTCCAACTCACAGCTTCCACGCAGTCATAACCTTGTCCACCTAATACATAAATAGATAATTTCCACAAATTCAAACATATTGCTTCTTAATTATACTTCAGAAACCCATTGCATTAAAAACACTATTGCCAGACCATAAAGCTGATCATATAGAGTATCATAACAGTCTATGTCCCTAATATTGTCAAAAATTGCAAAAATATTATTGAATCTGGTACCAATATCAGAAGATTTTTTTTCTTAAGGATATAAAAAATTAATAAAGAAGAGAATACAGAAAGTCAAAAGAGCTAATGACATCCCACCTAAATAGAAAATCCTCACAGAATAGACCCTAAAATTCCTTAACAGACTTAACACACACAAAAAAAAAGAAAAAAAACAGAAGACCTAAGATGGTGATGATAATATCTAGAATAGACTTCTCCTTTCTTTTGAACATTTAGGAGTTTCTATCCCACCAAATGACCCAACAAATAGCACAATGGCATAGAGTCCACAAAATCCATTTTATTGACAAGAAAGGCAGATATTGCTAACTATGGAAAAAAGGACTAAATTGAGATAGGAAAACATCAACCAAAAAAAACTTTGAAAAAGAGCTAAAGTAGTACTAGATCGACCGTGAGAAGTTTCAATGGAAGAGTAGGTGAAAAACACTTTGCTTACTTGATTTACACAGATTGCAATAGCCTCAAGCGAGGTGCTACTCAAAGCAAACAAAAGAAATATTGAAGAAATCTTCTTGGAAGACTTCAGAAGACAGACAGAATAAGAGATTGACAGAATGATTTAACCTGAAAAATCTAATCCCAAGTATTACACCAAACCCTTCCGTCCTCCTTCCTCCTTCGTACTCAATAGGACAGATAGGAGATTAAGATAATAAGGTTAAGGCTAGGGACGCAGTCACTTTCCTAGTCATTTAAGTTCCTTCCAAAACTAAAATCCAAGAAACTTCTTTCCCACTCCAAACCAGCAAATCTTGAACAGGTGCCATTTTCTTAGATGAAATTAATTAAGCATTTTTAGGTTCCATCTCTATTTTCTCATTAATGTTCCTGCTGTATTTCAAACGAACAAAAAGGAGGCATCAACCTCAGACAAAGACATATACTGTCATTCCAAACAACTTCAGGAAGTAAAATAATTGCAATTATCTAACCCCAAAAAAATAAAAACAAACAAAATTCAAAACATATTAAAGCTAATATGGTCATGTTTTCACAAAAATATATGAACCGAACTCAAAATCGAATTCCAACTCATTAAATCATCAAAATTAAATACGAAACATAATGGTAGTCCTTTAAGCCATAATTTTTTCCCCAACAAACCAAATTCACCCCATCTCGATATCCCAAAACTAACCAATAGTGAAATCTATTATCAGACACTCAATCCGCCTTTCGCCTGAAGGAGCAACCCTCGGTTAGTCTGGCACGGCCGCCTGTCGGCTGGCACAAGACCGTCTGACAGTTTCCACAAACCACAACGGTTTGAGAATGGCTAAAAACAGTAGTGCTGCAGTTCCAAAACGGCACATAAATTTAAAAAAAAAATTTCCAAATTTTTTTAGATCAAATTAAAAAGAAACCATCATGGAAAGTGAAATCGAATAACAACTATTACAGAACTTATAACTTACATGTTAAAGCAGCCCTGGCACTTCACATCCTTCGAAAGAGAAACAAATGCATTAGGGTTTCGGTCAAATCTCCATATAATACCAAATTGAGATCAGAAGATCGCAATTTCTTACCATGAAGAAGGAGTTCGGAGACTGAACCAGACGTTTAAGCTTATGCTTCTTCTTCTCAAGCTCCGCAGGAGGATTCAACAAATCAACATCGTTCGGTAGCACCTAATCTCACATACATTGAACGTGAGAAAACTATAAAAATCTCAGAAACTGAAATAAGATTGTGTTTAAAAAAAAATTAAAAGAAAAAATAACTAATCAGTAACCATAATAAAAAAAAATGGTGAGAAACAACGTCCACGAACGCTGTGAACGAAGATTGTGACAGATTGATTCAGATCTAACGAACAATAAAGAAAAAATATTATAGATACAAGATCGAGCTTACCATTTTGACGAAAAACCTTGGTGAACTCAGAAACCCTAGAAAACCCCTGCGAGAGCGGCTGCAGATAACTATTAGGTTTTAAGATAGGGAAAAACATGATATTTATAAGATGAGACGGAGGAACATAACACGTTGATATATTAATCTTAAATCTCAACCACTAATTATATAATTCTCGAGATCAAGCAGCCGTATATAGAATCCAAGGTAGGGGTATCAATTGGGCCTTACGGCCCGCTAATCTTTATTTTCATGAAATCATATATCATGCCTCGGTGCATATATGATTCACTTAGAATCTCATAAAATCCAATTTGGTTTAAAACTCACTTCGACGTCTCGTCTCTTTTGGGAATGAGACCGAATCGTCTCAGACAAGTATTTTGAGACGTCTTATTCAATAATGAGAAACATGAACATAGCTTTTAAATCTCGTCTGATATATTGACTTGTCTGCATGATTTCAAAACTCGTTTAAGATCGAGATGTTTCGTTCGAGTCATCTCGATATCAGGTATAGATGAGACAGATAGACAAGTCAATTTTTTGAATTAAATTTAAAATTTCACATTCATTTTTTAGCAAAAAAATCATTCGAGATGACTCAGTATCTAACAAGGACGAGACGTGACATGAAATCGAGTTTTAAAACCATTACTTCTCTGTTCATCCATCTATTGTTGGGTTATACGTCTTGATCTCAGACAAGTTTTAAAACCATGGTCCAATCTTGTCTAGGTGAATTATGAAAGGCAGTCCATTAATGTGACTTTTTTTATTTTATTTTAAGAATAATAATTTTCTTTATCTCAAGGAAAAAATCTATGATTTTATATCCGTGTCACATCAGTTGAGTATGGACTGAGTGAAGACTTTCGAGTTAGAGAATCAGCACTAAAAATAAAAATAAAAAGACTAATCATTGAAAGAGTAATGATTTTCTGACATACACCCCTTGATGTGGCATGTCCTAAAACCATGGATTCCTTTTATCGAGATACACAACTGCACATATTACAAGGATGCACAATTGTGATCTGGTTCTTTAAGGTTGTAAAGGACAAAATTCTATTAACTAAGGAAAAAAAATTCCAAAAAAATTATTTTTCACCGTTGAATTTGAATTTGATTTTGAAATTTAGGAGTTGGGTGCAAGTTCAATAGTAGTCGTCCATCTTCAAAACCTCGGATCAATCACAAAAGTAATTGTTTTTTTTTTTTAATCTGAGTTTTTCTATTTAAAAGCTTACCATGTTAGTAAAGAAAGCGTTTTTCATCTAAAAAATTTGAACGTTTGTATTAAATGTCTCATAACCATTTTCAAGGGGAGGGACGACAAACTGTTCACACAAAGAAACAACAAATTCAAAGCTTTCCATGAAGTGTTGGCCTCCATATGGACATTTCACATTTTCACTTCTATAAGATTGATACAAGGAACTCACATTAAACTCTTAACTCAAAATTTCCTTAGGTGAGTCATGTAGAAAGCCATGGATTCTTTGTGAAGGGAATAAAAATTCCTTGAAAAATGAATTTCACCTACGAAAAACGTTACAAAGAAGATGTAATTTTCAGTTTTAAGGGTGGGGTAATAGTGAGAAAACAACATTACAAGGTTGGAAAATCTTTTTCCTAAGGAGTCTCCTCGACAAGGTAAAAATAAATTACTGTCGACAGAAAAAAGGAATTCCAGGGAAGTATGCAGATCGTCGAGAAAATCACATTTGCCAACCCATTTTCCATGCACACTTATAGGTTCTACATGGTATTTCAGGAATATTTTTTTTTTCCCCACATTGGTACCAAAAAATATCCATTGCAATTCCAATTCTTATGGAAACTTGACTTTGGTTACTTTATTTTTATTTTTTTTAAATGCTTAAGTAACTCAAAACAACACTCGAAGTAGTACCGAGCGTATACTAAGTGTATAGAGAACCTTCAATTTTCTCAGTTGTATACAAGGCTGGCTCTTCTCAAGTGAGTCATGGTCTTTGGACTCGGTTTTATTCACTCGGTTTGTACTCGGCTGACATGGCAAGGGCACAAAACCATGGATCATATTCTTAGGGATACACAAGGAAAAGATTTATGCTTCTGTGCCCTTGCCACATCAGCCGAGTGAATAAAACCGAGTCCAGAAATCATTAGCCTTCTCGAATCACAATGAATTTTTGTTTGGAAAAAATCAGCTTCAACCAAGAATTAACTGAATCAAAATAAGATTCCAAGAGTACTAATTGTGAAGAGATGAACACAACAGGAGTTCAAAGAGATCTACATGAGGAAGAACTTGATTATTCAAAAACTCAAACTTCATTTCTTCCTTGTAACTTGAGTGAAACTTTATATTTTTTCATAAGTGAATCATAGGCCACAACCTACCTTCTTTCAATTATTTTTTTTCATTTTTATTTTTGGACAAGGAAGACAACTTAGGGCCTGTTTGGATACCAGGAGCAGAACTACTCTTCCAAAGAACAAGAGCTGAAGTACTCTATGGAGGAGTTGGAAAAGTAATTCTGTGCAGAAAGGGCGTTTGGCTATCAACTCTGTGAAGTACTGGCAGAAGTACTTTTGTGCTGGAAGTCTGTTTGGGAACCATACTGACTTCTCATGACTTTTATAAAAAAGATCAGAATACCCTTATATTATACCAGTTACTGTTTTTTATCTTTTAGTGTCATAATATGCCTTCAATTATACTGTTTTTGACATTTTAACTATAAATATTATATAATATAATATAATTTTAAATATTAAATATTAATATAATGTGTTAAATTCATTATACTCAAAATTTTAAAAAAAAATTGACAGACTGTCTTTTAGTGTCATAATATGCCTTCAAACTATATTGTTTTTGACATTTTAACTATAAAT
Organism: Akebia trifoliata; assembly: GCF_017979445.1. Lineage (NCBI taxonomy): Eukaryota > Viridiplantae > Streptophyta > Magnoliopsida > Ranunculales > Lardizabalaceae > Akebia > Akebia trifoliata. Next base: position 416,936 of record NC_141379.1, read on the forward strand.
ATTAATATAATATAATATAATAAATATTATATAATATAATATAATATTTTAAATATTAAATATTAATATAATGTGTTTAACTATAAATATTAATATAATATAATATAATAAATATTAATATAATATAATATAATATAATATTTTAAATATTAAATATTAATATAATGTGTTTAAATCCATTATACTCAAAATTTTAATTTTTTTTTTAATATTAATAAATGTTTCTTTCATTTGATTTTAAAGGCAAATAAATTAGGAATATTTTCATAAAAAATTAATAAAGTTAAGGGTATTTTGGTAAAACGAACCGTTAGATTTTGACTCCCCCCAAGATGAGTTTTAAGAAATAGGTTTTCTCGACTTCTTCACAAAGAGTAATTTCTTGCTCTTGCGCGGAGTAACTCTTCGAAGGAGTTGTTCATCCAAATGCATCCAAACGACTTCTAACTCCCCGCAAGAGTCAAAAGCAGCCAAGGAGTCCTATCCAAACGCCTACTTACCTTCTTCTGGAGCAGGAATTTGCAGATCTAACAGACAAAATTCTGAGCAGAAAAGTAATACTGAACCTTTATAGAGTAAGTACAAGCGGAAAAAAAAAAAGTGGAACTATAAGAGATTTAAAACTTTGACAACATTAGAAGGATATATGCCGGTAAATGCAACACTTCTAATAAAGTTGAGCTAATGAATTAATAATACAAAATCGGAATCCAAGTGAAATCCTACTTGTTTCGTATTTGTATCATATAATGATAATATGGTATTGCTTACAATTGACTGAAAGAAAATGGCACCAAACAAATGCTTTTGTCCTCGCAATAGATCTTCGAGAGCTAGTGATTGATTCCATCAACTGCGAATGGGAAAAGAAGACAACACAAATAAAGTAATGAGAGCTGGGAAACCCTAAATATTTAAACCTAATTCTATAATTTCCAATGCAATAAACAAAGAAAGTGAAACCAAGCAAGGGGGATATAAAATAAAATAAATGTAAACAAGAAATCTAAGATGCAAAACTCCAAAACTGAACATCAGTTTCAGTTTGGTAAAACAACTTTTTTTTTTTATATATATAAATAAAGATAAAAGCACAAAGGAAAGGGAAGGATGAGATGACCAACCCAAATAAAAAGATAAACAAAGAGTTAAAGACTCTGTAATGTTACAAATAAAATCCACCGGGGCTAAGAAGTCCTCAAAGAATATCCCTTTAACTCTTTGAAAATTTTACATCAATGAAAGAGCAACCCTAGAGCTGAAAAAATTACTTCTTAGATCGATTGAGTCCTTCCTTCAAAGATTCTTGAGTTTCTTTCTTTCCAAATACTCCAAGCAACCGCAAATGGGGTTAGACTCCAAATTAACCTTTTTGAATTACGAAAGCTCATGCCTAATTGAAGCCATACTATAAGAGAAAGATTTGATAAATGTTGTGGTGGTGGATGAGTTTGTCAATGGTAACTAATGCTAATAAACAAGGTATATTGCTGCCACCAATGTGGTACCCGTTACATACAAAAGCAAACATCCTATATATTGAATTATATTGCTCAGGTGCACTGCTACTGCTAGTATAACAAATAAATAAGAACAGACAGGAAAAGAACACACAGTATATCATTTTACTTATTCATTAGTGAATATATGGCCAAATATGTAGGAACTTGACATAATAAAGTATAAATGGAAAACCAGACAGTCCGATCCCTTTACAAAAATTTCAATGCAATCACCATAATCTTTTTTATGAAGATATTATAACACGCAACAAAAGCAAACGTGTCTTAACAAAGTCCCTTTCAAGAGAATCGCAAAAGCAAATGTAAGTATGTAACTGGCGTGCAGGTTTAGAAGAAAATAGGACATGTCAAATTAGTAACCATTCCAAGGCAGAAGTAAAAGGGAAAGAAGAATAGAAAATATACCTACCAGTTACTAATCAGATGTCACGATTTGATCAACTGCTCACTGTTATTAATAGCAAAACACCAGCATGTAACATTTGATTACTACAAAAACACAGCTTCGTATCCTGATTGGAAAGTACCATCTATCATATAACTGAAACAATCATCACATCACCTACCCAATTAGTAATTTATTCTTGCTATCATCATCATCATTGTCGATAAAATCATCACCATTCTCAACTCTATAGTCTTCTATGTCAGTATATGGTGGCCATCACAGAAAGCTACAAACACTTTAATCTAGATTTAGTCTCTTTTTCATGGTCTCATAAACTAGATAAGTGATGCTTGCAGATGGCACAACTTTGAGCAGATTTGGAAAGATTCCTTTGTAGAATCCTCTTAAACCTTCATGTTGGAGGGTTCTCCAAAATACATCCGACATTCCCTTGTAAGCAGTAGTTGTATTAGAACGTTGAGCTTGCAATCTGAAAATCAATAGCATAATTAGTATCAAGAAGAGGGTATTAGTAAGGAGAACACAAATAACTATTTAAAAAACATACCCAAGAAACATACAAGGAAATACATATACGTATACATTCACTCATTTTTGCACACTTTACCTCGTTCTAATAACCTGTAATGGGTAAACACACGTTGCTCCAAGAGCTCCCGAAATTGTTCCACAACCCAGTTGCACAAGAGGACCCGGTTCTATAGGAAATACAATATTTTCAGGCGCAACTACAAACACCTATCTGAATCACAACATTATATAAAGCAGAAGCAAGAAAAAAAAAAAAAAGACAAAGAAAATTAGATCAAAACATAAAATTGAGATATGGTAGGTCATACCACTATCAAGAAGAATATATGTTTTTGACATGTCTTTCAAAGCCTCATATGCAGCAAGGTCAATTCCTGCATAAGGGATAATCCCAAGTAGAGATGGAACGAGTCCTCTATAGAAGGCTCGAGGCCCCTCCTGAACCCATATATCCTTCGTAAGCGTTCCCAGTTTAGGAACTTTTCCACCTTCACAACTGTGAGTCTGTAGTCGAGTCTTCACCAGATCCATAGGGTAAATAGCAGTCTGTGCCACTGCACCGGCTAAACCACCGGCAACAAGACGCCCAGAGGTGCCAATATCACCTTTATCTTCCCCTCTAACATCTCTAATAAACCTCTTCAGCATTTCATAAGTATAAAATCTGATCGCACTTTCAGGTGCAACCTTCAGTACATTTAATCCATTCCCTCGGAAAAATCCCAAGAGCCCACCTTCTTTCCATATTTCCTTTAATGCCGGCATGATACGAGCACATGTTGTTTGGACCTGCAAAGTCACCTTTAAGCGATCAAGAGGGGCAGTAGCAGTACGAGATGCAGCTCCGGCAACTCCTCCTGCAATCAGATATTTGCTTGCATGGACATGCTTACTGATGCCCTCCGGAATAACAGCCTGTTCGCCGATATCTACAAGGCATACCCTTTCCCAGTATTGATAAATGTTCTCTATAGTTGCCTCATGGGGATAGAGTAAAAGAAAATCTCTCCATTCTTCAAAAGTTATAATTCCATTATTATCCTTATCTACATGCTCTACAAAACGAGCAAGCTCCTCATCATCAATTTCAATCCCTGCAAAAGACAAACTACTGTGGCTTATAAGATGGAAACAACTGCCAAAGGAGTGAATAATTGACTAAGAATGCTGTCATGTAAAGGCACAATACAGAAACCAAATTATAGACATAAAACACAATCTAAAAAAGTTCAAGATATGAAGTAGAAGACTCCAATTTTAAGCACTATAATACTAAGCAACAATTTTGATCGGATGAAACTTGGACATACTGGACCTATTAGAAGATAAATAGGCGAGTCATACGAGGTTAAAAGAACAAATGTATTATAAGTGATCCATCTACAATTCCACCAACATTAAAACTTGTTATTGACTTCCCTAATCACCATGTGTATAACAACTAAGACATTCCTCAAGCAAATCATTTTCTAGTTTCCAAGGATTATACACGCTTCAATGATAAAGAACACATTTTTTTTAAGAAAATGGGGTGTCCCACTCCTTAAGCGACAGGTCCACCAACACTGGTGATTGAAAATGAATACATTCTGCTCCAATCACTAATCAGGCAACTATGCACCTTTTTTTTTTCTTGTTTATAGATAGTATGGGACTCTTCTTCACTCATATGGATTTTTTAGTCTTTGAAATATCACTGTACAACCTAGCCAAGATAATTCGGTATTTCCCATTTTCCAACTTTATTTGAATATAAGCTTATCTTATGAAACTATATGTATTCATCTTCTCCATTTCAACCATGATTCTATGATGTGCTTCTTTGATTTCCCCATCCTCCACCTCATGTGTAGTCTTCATTTAAAAATAATTCCACCATTTGTCCATTCCTAAACTATGGTCCTTCCCTTAATGCATCTAACAAAGTTTGAGTCTTCAATTTTCATCTTTCCTATTCATGCAAGTTTGTAAAGACCTCTCTAACCCTCTCTAATCCCCAAGTTGTTGTTTTGATCATCATATACTGTGTTTAGCTTCATTTATCACTCTCCTTGCTGCCTTTTATCTTTTAAATTTCTTTCTAGGTATTCCGTGTACGTAGACTTCAATTAACATAACTTTTTTTTCTCCCAATAGGAATGTTTCCCTTTAGGATAGCATCCGAAAACATGTCCATAACCACGTGAAGGAGAGAAGCTAGTGGACATCCTCTGTAGCCATATGTACTAATAAGGACTAGACCACTAGAGTAAACTAATCATCCATTTCATTCAAATTTGAGTCATGCACTTGTAAGCCTCAAGGTACCGAACAAATGCACCTACCTAGCTTATCAACAAAAAATTACCAACTTAACTAGACTGCTAGAGTAAACTAATCATCCATTTCATTCAAATTTTGACTCATGGACTTGTGAGGCTCAAGGTACCCACCTAGCTTACCAACACAAATTATCTACTTCAACAATACCCGAATTCATGGTTGAGGAACTTCTTTCAACTCCCAAATTCTCACCTATAAACTTCACATAAACCATAGTTTTAATCATAGAATATATTATAGTTATAATAGATGCATATTTTTGGGAAAGAAATCCATAACTGCTTCTAGAAAGGACTTGGGTTTTTAGCAAAAAAAAATGTCAACCATTGTAGAGTTGATCTCTAGAACGAGCAAGATAAGGGCCGAGAAGGGGCAAGTAGCAAAGTTGGACAAGATTGGAATGGGATAGGAACATGCATTGATGTACCAGATCGACCAATGGGGTCCCAGGTTGATGCGATGTATTCCACCAATAGACTGGTGACTTTATTATCAGTATATTGATCGCCGGTCAAGCAAAGATTGAAATAAGATCCGGTTCAACAAGAATCGTTTGAAAATGCAATGCACCCAGTTAAATAGGGAACAAGATAAATACAGAGGTTAAACGAGTATCCCACATATAAGGATCTTGAAAAGTAATGAAAGAGATGGTTCCCCATGTGCTAATCCCGGCTCTATGTCATGCAAACTATAGATCTTGGAGATAAATGACTGTCACATCGTTTCCACGACACTAAGGCAAGAGTTACTCTTGCTAAAGGTAGTGAATGAGTGAGAAAAAAAAATTGCTTGTAATAGGAAATCCAAAGGTCCTCTTAAACGCATAAAGACACCCCAATGGCAATATTTCAGCAAGACTATTGGAAAAAAAAAAAAGAAGCACTAACAGCCTCACAACTTAAAGGAAATACAAGGCGATTAAATAATGTCCCCAATATTTAATGGTATGCAATTATAACATGAAAATTCCAGGGTTTAAGCAATTTTAAATTTTGGCAATCTTTCTCTAATAAGCAATTTATGGTTTGATTATATTGCTTAAGCAATGGAGAATATGGTTTGAAGAGAGAAATCAGGAAAAGGACTTTCTCCAAACAGGCAAGAGCTACTTAATTACAGTTACCTTACCAGAATACAGTTATATATGCTCGCATCTCTAAGCATAGTAGCATTACGAAGTGAGTCAACACAAGTATAACAATCGTTAAACTGAGAAAAAAAAAATTCAATAGATTTCAAGTATGGCATACCTGCCCTAATAAGCGCATCCCAAAGCTCTTCCGGTAAGATACACCCATTATGTTCAACATCAATAGCTTGAAAGATGCGGTACAACTCGAGCTCCTTATCATCCATGTAGCGCCGGAATTCTTGGTAATCAACTTGTCCATCGCTATTTGCATCACAGACCTTTAAGAGGTCTTTGGCGTACTTGTATTCCGCTGGTATCTGAAGCGCAGAAAGACCTGCCTCAATCTGTGCGTAATCCAAATATCCAACATTTGCAATGTCGAAGAAATTAAAGAGACTACGAATCCTCAGCTCCCTTTCTTCCATAGTCTCTCTCAATGCCAGAAGGACATGATCCATAGTCACCGGCCCTGGTTTCTTAACAGGGTTGCAACCACCCGAATGCCTCCCATTCTCAGCTGTTGGCTTTGCTTCCATTTTTGGAAAGCCAACATGCCCAACAGATTGTCCTGCGCCAGACATCCTTTAATAATTTCTCAAAAGATCCCAAATTTATAAAATTCTCAGTCTTCAACTACTTAATTGAAGCTCGAGATTCAATTCCAAATCAAATCGTGCAAACCTCATCATAATTCACCAAACCCAAAACCATGAGCAATACAGAACAAAACATGAAATTGAAACCGAATTAAATTGAAAGAACTAAGAAGCCAAATCAAATCCCAAAATTCAATCTTTCTTCATTCCATCGATCTAACATTCCCGAATTCCGCTGCAATTATCTCCAAACAATTGAAATTGAACAAATTACGTAAATTAAGGAACAAGAAGGTTTGACAGTCTTCGAAGCGATTCAAACAAGTTGGAGTTTTTCCAGCCGATCAAATCTGAATTCAGATTTCAGAAATAAAACAAATCTCTTTTGACCTAGTCTCTGTGGAAAATCGATCGAGGTCAGTCCTATTAGGTCAAAAAGAATCAAATCGAAGAATTCAACTCGAAAGCGAGATAAAAATCAAAACTGGGTTCTTGAAATTTGACCTAATATTCTCGGAAAAAAAGAAACGAGAAACACACCGAAAAAAGAATTCTCCCTCTAAACTTGACGAATGTCCACTGTAGAACGCCGGATAAATCTGACAATAATCACCGGAATCTGACAACAAATCTCCGGCTTCTGAAGTCAATTTTCCGTAGAAAAATCGTTCCAGATCATTTTCCGGCGATCTTAGATGAAAATCAGCCGGAGATAGGTGGATCACCGAGTGATGTCAGATTGGATGAATGTGACTCATGTGATCATTGCGAGACTCCTCTCTGCGATTGCGATTCGATAATCGATATTTGTTGGCAAGTGAGGCAACAAATAAAAGGTAGATATTATAATTTATTAAATAAAAGATATTTTTTTAGTTTCTCTCCTTTTTGGTTAACAAATTCGCATATTCTTCGGTGTCTGGTGGAGCACTGTAGCGTGTGTTTTGCGCACCACCAGGTAAATTATTTTATTCTTCGTGGATTTAAATAACAAGTCCAATGGGACATGAGTACCATGGACCGTCTTGAACGGTCGACTCAATCCTTTCTAAACCGGTTCAGACCGAGAAATGGTCATTAATAAATGTTTCAATTAAAAATTCATATTTTATATTAATAATTTTACAAACGTTCTTGAGTATATTAATAACGTAAGGCTTCAATGGAGCGACAAGGATCTTAATTGGCTAAAGACAAGAAGTTGATCTAAATCGTCCTTATTACATCGAAAAAGTATGAAGTGAATTAGTTGGTATCTCTAATTTTGCAAACACCACGGATCCTAAAAATATATATTATCACTGTAGAAGGTTAAATCAGCAAGGCATGTGCATGTGGACCCTACACATGTCTAGATATTAGATTAATAGGAGATCAAAATTGACTAACTTTCTCCTAAGTGGTATCCAGGATGTCCAGTTCATCTGAAAAGCAGAGCTTGAATATCAGTTCTGTCAAATATATAAATTGAGTAGGAGAGACTTCTGAGTTGTCTCCGAATCAACTTAAATCCCTTAATTCAAAGGAAGATCTCAAGAATCAAGAGAGTGAATAACGTAGTTGAAGAATCCATTATTGATTCACGAAGGAATTGACTTTATTATCGAAGAATTTTTAGTAGGTATCACATCGATATCACCATCACCGATAAGAGGACGCCAGGAACACAAGAAGATCATGGGGAGTTAAGTTGTAAGAGGTAACACAAAATCACCTCTACAATCACGATACACATAAATCCATATCACTTGATTTTGTATTTGCACAATTGAGATTGTAATGAAATTTAAACTTTTTTTTACTCTTGAAAGTTAAAATGTTTATTCCCATCCATTTTAAAAAATTACTTCTTTAAAAGTAAAATATTTAAACTATTTAAAAAATAAAAGAAAATTACTTTTTACCTAATAAAAACTATTTTCTCTACAAGCTACTGCATTCCTAGCTACTTTCTAACCAAACGGGGCCTAAATGAATGATAGGTCATATAATTAGTGAGTTAAAGGATGTCTCCATTGAAAAATTAGAATAAAATGGGGATGAGTTCAGTTATACATGATAGTAAACAAGCTAGTGTAACCATCTTACTCTACTTATCCTTTAAAACTCACATCTTGTAACTCTTGCCTTGTGGGAGGAGTGTTCTTTGGTTCTCCACGCTACGGGAACCTCAAGCTTCTCCAGTTGAACCTTCAAACCTCCAAACCCACGACAGCCCAACTAGGAAGACAGACATGATGGACCTAAGAGGTTAGTGGTTTCATTGGATTTTGGGGTGACTCGACACTGAAGGACCATGGAACCAATTCACCATAAATCAATCTGTCAAAACTTCGAGTCAACTCTTCAACTCAGTCGATTAAGTTAAAAAATGCATTGAATAGAGTCAGAAACTCAATGCGTGCACACGAGACTATATTTAATAATAATTTTTTTTTTGTGAGTAAACAAAATAAATTATGTTATTTATTTTAAAATTTTAAAACTATTTTTAATATTTATCATTTTAATATATTTTCATTTGTCATATCAGATCGACTGGACAAGATGGACATGGGAGTCGAGTTTTAAAACTATGGATGGCGTTTTCAACTAAAAGCATTGTGTTTGATGGATTGGATTGGAAAGTGAAATTTTGAAGTCTACTCTTTTTTATGGTTGGAATTGAAAGATACCAATGATTGGTCCCACTTAAAAATATAAAATAAAGACGAATTACTATTTCATAAGCTGAAAATGAGTTATTTATGATTCATGTTCATTTTAATTATCAAAACATGAACAATCACGTTTTTATTAAAAAAAATATTCAAAACAAATTGACTTGTAACATGTTTAACTGTGAAATAGTCATTTTAAGAACCTCTGAATTTGTTATCATTCATATTATTCAGAATCAAAATTCATCAAAAGTTAGTTACTTTTTTGTAAATATCTCTAAAATAAATAAAAAAAATGGTGAAAGTTTAATTGAATGATTTATGAACCTAACCATTTAAAGAACCCACTTTTCAAAGAACCAAGCAAGTCTAATAAGATGGTTTTTGTTTGTTTGTTTGTTTGTGAATTTGTGGTTCTCTCACTTTCGTTGGACAATCAAATTGATATGTCACATTCATATCAATAAGTCAAGGACACGTGTCAGTTACACCACTTATAGTGAAATTAGACTTCAATTAATTCAAATCTGCTGTCTAAATGATAATCAGATATTCAAGGTTACCAATGGGCTGGGTTTTGGGCTTGCCGGGCCCGGATTTAACCTAATATTTCTTTTAGGACTGGGTGTGCTAGGCCGACGAGTGCTTCGGTCCAATATGTCTAAAGGGTAATATTGTCATTTAACAAAAAGGCAAAAAGAAAAGGTTGGTGTACAAAAATAGTAATAATTTTGGAGTTAGGTATAATTGCAAGTTGAAACAGATAATGAAAAGAGAGGAGCCTAGGATAGGGACTGGTTAAAAGAGGAAGAGAAACATTTGCCTTACTAACTTAGTAAGATTTTAAAACCTTAATAAGGGTTGTTTTGCTCACATGTATTGCCACATCAGCATTTCAACACAACAGTCCTCTAAGCGTCTTCGACAAACTCAGATCTAAAAAGAAAAAAATTTCTACTTCCACAAAACAACCAAACTGAAAATAATTGTTTTTTGATTTTTGATTTTTTTTTTAAAGTAAGTAGAATTTTGTCCTCTATGACCCTAAAGCATCAGATCATGTTTTTGGATGACCCCAAGGGCACTTAGTGAGGCTGAAATTCTTACTAACGTAGTAAGGCTAGTTGGGCTCAAAGAAGAATCTCTATGATAGAGAGAACTACGTGGCAATTTTTGAGAAGTGGGAGGAGAATTTCTATCCTTGTCCCCGGTACATAAGATCAAGACTCTTTAAAGAAGAAAGTTGTGTCGTGTGTAAATTGCTTAGGATATCACATCTCCGGAATGTGAGAGTAACAGTTAGATGCGTAGCAAAGAGTCTAATATCAATTTGCACATACAAAGCTATAAAACGCCTTCAATCTTCCCTCTAATAAACCAATAACATAAAACCATCTCAGCTTCAAAAATGTCCTCCACACGAGTCAACTTAACCACCATTGTGGTTGCAGTGCTATTGCTCAGATGCTTCGTAGCTGAGGTTAAGAGCCAAGGTGATCCCATATTATGTCTTACAACCTGTGTGACACAGATGGCGATGTGCACGAATGGGTGCATGTCGAACCTCCTCGGAGCTCTCCAATGCTTAATCCAATGCAATCAAGATGACCTCAAATGCTTGTCTTCATGTGCCAATGTTCCTGCCGCACCACCAGGCACAGGCCTCATGCACCACCCATAAACATATATATGGATCTAGTCGAAGATCATTCGCCCTTATTTCATATATTTGGTATGAATACATATACAGTGTATGAAACATATGGTGGACTTAATTATCTATAAATAAATTGAAACATCATAGAATGTTTGTGTTGGTCTTTGTCCCCTCTTCTTCTAATTCTTTTAGGGTCTTATTTACGTTTGCCCTAAGGGCACACGTTAAAGTGCATTTGGAAATTGGAATCTGAGCGTATTTTGAAAAAAGATAATGTTTTTAAGGGCACCTTCGGTACAAAATACAATTTCCAAAGTGTATTTATTGCACTTTAACGTGTGCACACATTAATAAAACCCGTTATTTTATTCTCTTTTTATTGTGTGGATCCTTACTTTGGGAGTTGTATTGCAATCCCACCCTTGACCCAACTTCCTTTTGCAGGGTACATAGTGCATGCTTTCAAGTGTGCATAGGCTCGGGTGATGTTGGTTGAGTTTAGGCCTATCGTAACCCGACCAGACCAATGTGGATCGGTTTTGATTTTTGAAGTGTTAATAATCATGTGTAGTTATCAAGCTCGATTAGGCTAGATTTATGTTCAAGTGTTTGGCTTGATTTAGGACCATTGGACGACAGTAAATAACTTATTATATCATATTGAATAACTAACATCTTCTTAAGGCTTGTATTAGTTGAACCGTGAAGACTTGGGGACATGTTACATACCCCAGGAGTACTAAAGTATTGTACTAAATACCGAACATCTTCGTAAGGTTTCTGTTAGTAAAGAAGCAACTCGTGCACTGCAAGATCCATTTGTTGTCGAAACCCACAGGATTGTGACACGACGACATCCATGTCATGGAGAAAATAATTTCTTCCCAAAATAATCAACCATACTGGACAATCGTAGCCATCAAATACACATACCATTTTATCTCTCATAATTTTGCACTAATCATGATAGAGTAGTGCTCGAGTAACATTGAAATTGACATCGTTTCCCACATTGGTGTGTGGATAGAATCACAAATGCTTCTCACTTGTATCTCGATGAAATGTATCTATAGTTCTGTACACACATCCACCAGTGTATAATGTGTAGGAATACTGAATCATAAATAAGAGGTTCTATTGGCAAACCAACTTTTATTAATAACGCACCAATCATTTTCAAATTAAATCATTGTCTGTATTAGATTGATGTGTTATAACTAAAAGTTGGCGTGTCAATAGAAATTCTTTAAAATAATTGTAATAATGGGTGATGGCCACTGATCAATGTCAACGTCATTACAGGCATTAAGACGCACTCCAGTCTTTTTTCCATCCTTCGAACTGGTTTCTTCTAACAGGGCCAACCTGTCACCGAGTCCTGACTCGTGAGTCTCCGAGTTCTGAGTGACCCGGCCAAGATGATGCCACCGGACGTTCAAACTCGTTTTCATCGTCCCTACATCTCAACATCTGTTAGTGCTCCAACCTTCCCCACCTCTAATGGCGGTTTCTCACCCGAACGAAGCCCTAACCCTAATCGCAGTAGCAGATCTTCGAAGAACCCTAGATTCTCTCCTTCTGCGTTCCTCCACAACAGTAGAATAGCAGTAGCTCTCCTTCCATGCGCAGCTTTCCTCCTCGATCTTGGCGGAACACCTGTTGTTGCAACCCTAACCCTAGGTCTCATGATCACTTACATTCTCGATTCTCTGAGCTTCAAGTATGGATCCTTCTTTGGAATCTGGTTCTCTCTAATCGCTTCGCAGATCGTTTTCTTCTTCAGTTCGAATCTGAATTTGTCCAATTCGATACCTGTCTCAATTCTCGCTGCAATTCTTTGCGCCCAAACGAATTTCTTGATCGGAGTTTGGGCGTCTCTTCAGTTTAAATGGATCCAGATCGAGAATCCTTCGATAGTTCTCGCTCTGGAGCGGCTTTTGTTCGCATGTGTGCCGATCACTGCTTCGGCCTTGTTTACGTGGGCGACGATCTCTGCGGTTGGTATGACCAATGCTTCTTACTATCTCATGGTCTTCTGTTGCATTTTCTATTGGTTATTTTCGATTCCACGTGTTTCATCGTTCAAATCGAAGCAAGAAGTAGGTTACCATGGTGGAGAGATTCCTGAAGAAACCCTAATTCTTGGTCCTTTAGAGAGCTGTGTTCATACCTTGCATCTCCTCTTCTTTCCTTTAATGTTTCACATTGCTTCTCATCATTCTGTTGTATTTTCTTCAATTTGTGATCTGTTTCTACTTTTCTTTATTCCATTCTTGTTCCAACTCTACGCCTCAACCAGAGGAGCACTGTCATGGGTTACGAAGAACACACATGATCTGCATAACATCCGTGTAGTCAATGGTGCTATTGCGTTGGTCGTTGTTGTGGTTTGTTTAGAGATCAGGGTTGTTTTCCATTCGTTTGGACGGTACATACAGGTGCCACCACCGCTGAATTATCTTCTTGTGACTATCACGATGCTTGGTGGGGCATCAGCAATGGGTGCTTTTGCTGTCGGTATGATCGGTGATGCATTCAGCTCAGTAGCGTTCACAGTTTTGACCGTTCTAGTCAGTGCAGCTGGTGCAATTGTTATTGGCTTCCCCATATGGGTATGCATTTGACTGTTGGTTACTTGCTTTAACCCAAAATTAACTGACTGCTTGATTTGATAACTAAATTACCATTGTTCAACTAAGTTGATTCAATTGTTTTTCCTCCAGTTGGTTGGACCCCCTCTCATGCTACCCCATCTAGAATTGTTATTAGATTTTCTTTATGGAAATTTTAGTTTTCTTGTGGTTAACTTTTTCTTCTCAAAGAAAAACTATGTTTGTTGTATCTGTATTAATCTGTTTCATTCACCATTAAATATATTGCTTCTTCGGAAATGAAGAAACAAGGTTTAAAATTCATGACGCGTGTTTGAGGTGGTTTATCTCTGCGAAGCGAGGCATTACACTTCGAGGCAGAACAAGGCATAAAAAATTCCAAAAAACAATTATAGATGTTAAAAAATCAATTCATTTTGAGGGACTGTTTTTTGAAGAACTTCTGTTTAATGGGAGCTTGTTTGTAGCTATAGTGGGGTTTAGTCATTTGTTCTGTGCTGTTTTTTGGTTTTGTTCCCTCTTCTTAGGTAGGTCGCCTCGACTTCATTTTCTATGTTGGTTGCTTCTCTTCTGAATAAATTTATACTTGTCAAAAAATGAAATGTGCCTAAACATTGGATGGTGGAACTTGAAGGAGAAAACACGTTCTCTTAAGGATAAATTGATAGAGGAAGGGAAATGCAATTTAGATAGAAACTTGAGTGAAGTAAGGTAGAAAATGTCAAATTTTGTTTAGTGCAAAAGAAGTTCTTGGAAAATCTAAAGGTAAAATAATCGCAAAATAAATTTGGTTTTGTTCCCTCTTCTTAGGTAGCTCGCCTCGACTTCATTTTCTATGTTGGTTGCTTCTCTTCTGAATAAATTTATACTTGTCAAAAAATGAAATGTGCCTAAACATTGGATGGTGGAACTTGAAGGAGAAAACACGTTCTCTTAAGGATAAATTGATAGAGGAAGGGAAATGCAATTTAGATAGAAACTTGAGTGAAGTAAGGTAGAAAATGTCAAATTTTGTTTAGTGCAAAAGAAGTTCTTGGAAAATCTGAAGGTAAAATAATCGCAAAATAAACTTGGTGGTGGAGTGATAATATGCACAAACTAGAAGTGAAAATATACACAAACTTTCAAAATGAGAGTGTAGATGCCTCATTTTTTTACAAATCATTTAACTTTGAGTAGGTGATTATAGAAATATTAGACCATTGGATTTTATGAAGATCATGTCTTTGAGACTTGGTAACTTTAAGGACACACCACCTCCTCTGTTAAATATCACTTCTCCATCCGGCCATCTCTCCAATGGAAAGAGGTGAGGGTGGGATTCACATGTGTGGAACCAACCTGAGGGAGGACGTGGGGGTGGGGGGAGGGGGGTCTCTAGGTCAAACTGAGGGAGCAATGCTCGTAGTCTACTCCGCCTGCAAGGCTTTTAGACAGGACTCAGAAAAGTAGGCTGCCCTAGAGATTGTGCCATTAATTGTATTGAGGTCCACCTTTTCATAAGTTTGGAGAAAACTTTTCTGTTGTCTCAGGCTATTATTGACTGCAATTTTTTTTGGATAATTTGTACTTTGAATGGATGACTGTATTATTGAGTTGGATGTTGCCGTTAGTTTACCTGTTAAAAGTGTATCTATGTATATCAACAATGTTATAGTAAGATCAAAATTGTTTTATTTTTTATCTTTATTTTGCAGCTCCTGCCACTTCCTTTAATCTGTGGCTTTTATCTAGCAAGATTTTTTACAAAGAAGAGCTTGCCATCATACTTCGGATTTGTCCTTCTTGCGAGCTTGATGGTTGTCTGGTTTGTCATGCATAACTTCTGGGATCTCAACATTTGGTTAGGCGGAATGTCTCTGAGATCCTTCTGTAAGCTGATAGCTGCAAATGTTATCCTGGCTATGGCTGTTCCGGGTTTTGCTCTTCTTCCACCCAAACTCAGTTTCTTGACAGAGATTGGTCTTATTGGCCATGCGTTGCTGCTGTGCCACATAGAGAATACATTTTTTAACTATTCCAACGTATACTATTTTGCGTTGGATGATGAAGTGATTTATCCGAGTTACATGGTTATCACTACAACTTTCACAGGCCTGGCTTTGGCTCGGAAACTAAGTGCAGATCATCGTATCAGAGACAAGGCATTTTGGATCTTGACATGTCTGTATTCTTCAAAGCTGGCCATGCTGTTTATTACATCAAAGTCTGTTCTATGGGTGTCAGCGATCCTTTTATTGGCCGTTTCTCCACCATTGCTTCTTTACAAGTATTAACTGGTTCTAGTCACTCGTATTTTATTTCTCTGTATCTTTGAATTCATATGGAAACAAACTCTTGGTTTTGTTCACTTCCTTTCTTGTTTAAAATTTGCAGGGACAAGTCCAAAGCAACTTCAAAAATGAAAGCTTGGCAAGGTTATGCTCACGCTGGTGTGGTTGCCTTATCTACCTGGCTCTGTCGTGAAACAATCTTTGAGGTTTTGCAATGGTGGAATGGAAAACCTCCATCCGATGGCTTACTTTTGGGATTCTGTATTGTGTTGATGGGATTGGCTTGCATACCAATAGTTGCTCTCCACTTTTCTCACGTCCAGGTATAACTGCTTACCATATTTTTCTGTTTCTGTTATTTTATCTCTATTGAACTTGACCAACAAATCAAATTGTTCACATTAACTCTGCTGAATTCATAATTCTAACCTCTAAACTGAACTGTTTTAGGGAAATCCTAATTAGAACAGAAGGACTTTGATAAAAACTAGTGCTGACATAGTTCCTTCCAGTTAGAGAGATTATTTTGTGTTATACACGTATTTATTAGCAGTAAAAAATGGTGAGGTGAGATGCTCTAGTGACGAATTTATAATACCGGAAGGTGCAGCTTCAAAGGAGTGGACTTTTAGTGGTGGTGTTGATGATTCTATTTAGACATCTTGCCATTTTACTTGTTCATTTCATGCATTTACTTGTAATCTAAGTTCTCTAATTAAAGGCTCTTTATTTTTTTTTTCCTTTGCAGTCTGCAAAGAGATGCCTAGTACTGGTTGTGGCAACGGGACTTCTATTTATTCTCTTGCAGCCGCCAATTTCATTGTCATGGGCTTTCCGTTCAGACTTGATCAAGGCTGCTCATCAATCTGCTGATGACATCTCCATCTACGGCTTTGTGACGTCGAAGCCCACATGGCCATCATGGCTACTCATTTTAGCAATCCTACTCACTTTGGCAGCAATTACCTCCATCATCCCCATCAAATATATAGTTGAATTGAGAACATTTTATGCTGTTGGGGTTGGGATTGCTTTGGGCATCTACATCTCTGCCGAATACTTTCTGCAGGCAACAATCCTTCATGCCCTAATTGTTGCTACAATGCTCTGCACCTCAGTCTTTGTGGTCTTCACCCATATCCCATCTGCCTCAAGCACCAAACTCCTGCCTTGGGTGTTTGCTCTACTTGTAGCTCTCTTCCCTGTCACATACCTCCTCGAGGGCCAGATGAGAGCCAAAGACATATTTGGAGATGGAGTCGGAGAAGCAGGAGATGAAGCTAACAAGCTCACCACACTATTGGCAGTCGAAGGTGCAAGGACATCTCTTCTAGGACTATATGCCTCAATCTTCATGCTTATAGCACTCGAGATAAAGTTTGAGCTGGCTTCATTGATGCGTGAGAAAAGTCTAGATAGTGGTGGTGTACAGAATCGTTCTGGCCGTAGCAGCAGCTCTGCCAGTTTCCCTCCAAAAATGAGGCTCATGCAACAGCGGAGAGTCTCAATGGCACCAAACTTCACTATCAAGAGGTTGGCTGCTGAAGGTGCTTGGATGCCTGCTGTTGGTAATGTTGCCACAGTGATGTGCTTTGCTATTTGTTTGATCCTCAACGTCACTCTTACGGGTGGCTCAAACCGTGCAATATTCTTCCTGGCACCGATTCTACTGCTTCTCAACCAGGATTCCGACTTCATTGCTGGATTCAAGGACAGGCATAGATATTTTCCAGTGACGGTTGTCATCTCTGCCTACTTGGTTTTGACAGCTATTTACAGGATATGGGAAGAGGTCTGGCACGGAAACGCTGGGTGGGGTTCAGAGATCGGAGGACCGGACTGGTTCTTTGCAGTGAAGAATACCGCCCTTCTCATACTTACGTTCCCCAGTCATATTCTGTTTAATCGGTTTGTGTGGAGCTACACAAAGCAGACGGACTTGGCACCGCTGCTCACAATGCCCCTTAACCTACCATCTGTCATAATAACTGATGTGATCAATGTTAGGATACTGGGGCTATTAGGACTCATTTATTCCTTGGCCCAGTATCTGATCTCTAGACAACTCCATATTACTGGATTGAAGTATATTTAAACAATACATGCTCTGTAAAATACCTTAGGGCAGTTTTCAAGTGAGATGTGCAAGTTCAAGCCTTTTTTTCCCACTTCTCTGAAATCTTCTTATTTATTAGTTGGTCTTTGCTTACATATTAGATGTTTCTTTTTAGGTGCAGATGTGCAAATTTTGGATCAATGTTGGCCCCATGATGTACAATCCGATGCCAATCCTTCCTCCTCTGTATCGAAGCCATTCCAGAGTGTGGTTGGAGGCAAGGTTTAAAATCTCGTAATGTTTTGATGTATTGGTTTCGTGAAAAATCGATATGATACCAATACATTACTGATACATTAAATATTAAATCTTTAAGAGGATTATAGTTTGAAATTTCAAGATATTTCTCAAATAATTATTAAAACATGGGGGAGTTTTTTCTAATTACCCAATATTTGACAATAGACTGAAGTGAAGGGCATAATCAGTTCAAAAACATAGGATGGGGACTGAAATCCAGAAGAAGAAGAAGAGTAGAAGTGCAAACCTGGATGTTGGTTCTCCAACTTGTTTTGATTATGTCATTTCGTATTCAGAATGTTAAAAAAGCAATATGTTACGACTGATACATTCCAATATGATACAGTATTTTGAACCCTGGTTAGAGGTAAATAATCAAGTGGATAGAGTTGTAAAAACTTGGTAATCAAGCTAAGAGTTACGACGATCATGCTCAACTCTTCCTGTTGCATATTTTGTTACTTCTCTGGAGGCAAAATGTAATTGAAATTTTTTATTATTTTTTAAGATTATAAATTAATTATCTCAAACAGATTAATATATCTTAAGGAACAAGGTGAGTTGTATAATTTCTTTTTCTTTTTTTTAATATTAATTAATGTAGATTTATGTCTAGAATACTCTCTTATTATAATAATTTTAGATGTACCCTACATCTTGATCTCATAGGATATTCGCATTTTTCTACAATGCATTTATTGACATTTTCCACCAATAAGCATTTTTTAAAGCTAAAAAGTACTTCAAAAATTAATCTCACCAATGTGTTTATTTCCTCTTCAGAAATTGTGATAAAAGTAACCAAAGTAACACTGAAAACATACTAGTGTTTGTAAAAGCTGATAGAAAATGAAGGCCCTCCGTGCTGTGCTGTAATGTCTTTGACAAATTAGCGGGAACATCACAATGAATTTGGTAACGGTGAGCCTCATTGTCCATTTATTTTCAAAGTGTTAACCTGGTTGGTACCTTGACACCCATTGCAACCTATGAGCCAATCAGAAGTTAATGCAAGATTTCTAGTAAAGTAATAACAACATATCATTCACTAACCCCAGAAAGAAGGGTAAGAAAAGAAAAAAGAAAAAAATAAAGTACACAAAAGACAAAGAATCCTTTAGCCGTCTTCTATCAAATACAACTCGTTATCTCCCCATAAAGCAGCAAAAACCAAACACATTCAGAACAACCCTTGGAAAGAGATTTGTACCGCTTTTCACACTTTGTGAGAGAACTTCTTAAGCAGAAAACTACCAAAGAAAAAGGGGGGGAGACACGGGTGGGGTTGGTATTGACTCTTCTTATCTCTTTATATGGATAAGGGAAGATGTTGTCAGGAGGTGGCTCCAGGAAGATAGATGCGGTGGATGTTGCTCAATGTGAGCTCCCTACGGCAGGTGGGGCACCTGTTCTGAATGCGAATGGCATCAGTGATGCACGACTTGCAGAACACATGCCCACACACAGTGGATGTTTCCTCCTCCATTGTATCCATGCAGATGGTACATCTCAGCTTCAGTCCCTCCACATCTGCTGTTGAACGATCTCTACTGCTTGAAGCCATTCCACACTTTGCCTGCCATGTCGTCATCATCATCATCATCATCATCATAATATGAAGTTTGGAGAATGAAAATGAAATGGTTGTCAAGTCCATATTTCACATGAAAAGTATAGAATGAGAATATATACAATCAATAGAAATCGTCCATTCAACACAGTCATCATTCATCACCATCTACTCTCTATCCCAGATATTGGGATTGGAGAAAATCCATAACTACCTTAACTGTCCCATAAATATCTTTCAAAAAAACTAGTCCCATAAATAATTTCTTTCCCTTTTAAGTACCGTTGTTAAATATATAATTTTGTTTTTCCTAAAAATGATGTCCACTAGGCATAAAATATTAAAATTGACTTCATCTTCTCTCTCTCTCTCTCCCCCCCCCCCCCCCCCCCAACCCCCTCCCTCCTTTTTTTGATTTTTTTGCGAAGTACCTTTTTCTCTCTCCTTATTTACCTTAAAACAAAATATAAGGATCAATGCTCATGGAAAATAAAACAAATGGATGGAAAGAAGATGATCGTTATGCACTTCTGTCAAACTCACGGCACACAAGTAATGCACAAGGATGCATCATTTCACAGGTCCAAAATCAATGCAATCTACAGACTTGCACATCATTTGGCATGTTTCTTTTACCGTCCAAAAGAATTCTGTACATCAAAGGAAACATCAATTTTGTTTGCCTCTTTCCCTAGACTTGCCCATTTTTTAATTGGGTTTTGTTAACGTGTGATGTGCCCTAAGGGCACACGTTAAAGAACATTCTTGGAAATTGATTTTAATATCAAAACTGCCCTAAAAAAAGTTTCTTACCAAAAATACCCTCAAATGCTTATTTCCAAGGTGTATTTAATGCATTTTAACATGTGCCCACGTTAGCAAAACCATTTTTATTCTAAAGAAGAGTGGATTCTGACAGCTTTGGATGTTAACTAAATGTACAATAGAAAAATGAAAGCTTATCACCATCCTGCATTACTAATGCAAGTATTCCTCAGTAAATTCTCTTGAGAATCTTATTGAAAACTATGTAATATATATTATTCAACAGCAAGATTTGGCTTGGTAAAACTATTAATGAAGATAAAATAAAAATACTAAACAATATGGTATACAGAATACCTGGATATGTTTCCAAGTCTGTGAAGGTTCTCCCCTTACATCAGGGTTGGGCCCAGCAGCCACATTGTGTGCTGCCAAAGAAATAAATACATCAACGAAATGTAAGTGGCAAAGGTAAATAGGAACAAAACATTTGCAATCATCAAAATCATTGAACAGAATATCATTAAACCATAGTGGTACGTGGAGCTTAAATGCTCACAGGCTCCCATTCTCAAAGGTGCCATTAAGATTTTTTTTGAAACATGGTATCCCCGTTGGTAGAGGACCAAGACAAAGGTGCCATTAAGATTACTAAAATGAAGATGAACACCAATTATTCTAAAATTTGAGAGACGTAGATAAAAAGAAAAATAAATGTTAAATAAAGAGAGCAGAACAGGAAGACATTTTGCAATCAAGATGAAAGACTGTTAGAGAACCGCAGCATGCAAGAAAGCTACAATATTTTCATTTTGCAATGGAGTGTCTGCTATTGGTTTTATGGATATCCAGGTCACAGGTTTGCATCTATTTCAATATACACTAAACACATTTAGCATGTGTAACCATTTTTTCGGTGTGCAAACTCCAGACCAAGGCATGGTTGCATGAGCTCCACATTTCTGATATGCCATATGGGCATTTTTTTTTATTAGTATAATATATTGATAAAAGTGGGAAACAAAATACAAGGGAGGCCGAGGAAGCCTCTTACAAAGCAACAAAACAAAGGATATGCCATATGGGCATTAACTGGATGCTCAAGAACTTTCTCCAACATGTCAACTATGAAAACCAGTACATGGTACTTTCCTGCGTAAAATAAGACCCGGGTGTTTTTATCTACATTACATTATGTTGTAAAGGTGGAATGAACTGAAAGTGGCAAATCAGAGATGGAAGTGTTAAGAATTCCAGGTTCAAAAGTCATCAAAAGATAAGAATGAAGTTAGTAGATTATCCTAGATTTGCTACATTACCACTAAACTCACAAATAGGCAAATACTAAGAAATGCACATCATTAAAAATTCGAAAACTGAGTGGAAAGTTGCAACTGTGCAGCAACGATAGGCTAAAACGAATTGACGGCATGGGCTATGATGTTGACCAGCAATGATTTCCAAAATGAATGGCACATATGAGGCTTTTTGCCTCCTGAGGCATGATGAGCTCGAGGCCTTGCGAAGTGTTAAACATCTCATTTAAAAAAAAAATAGAAGCCACAGAAATAGTTTTTAATAAATGCACCAAACTATAGAAATATAGAATGAAATAAACAGAGTTATCACAATGAATTGTTGTGATGTACTTCTCCTAGAGAAGTGTGCATGTGGGAGCAAGAAGGAAGCTTGTGAAAGATCTCTACTTTTTTATTTTTTAGTTTACCATAAAATCACTTATCTCAGGCCAGTACTTTTAGAATACTAGCTAACCATTGTGTGTTGTCCATTAACCAAGAATTCTCCTTTTTACCGTTTGAAGGGAATATCATATCTTCAACTTAATAACTTAACTTCAGTATACTGCCAATGCAATATAGTCTCTTAATTGATAGACCAACAAGAAGTCACATGTTTAGCTAGCATAATAACATTGACGGTGATGGTTGGTAAGGCACTGATCAATTATTTAAAAGCCATTGATTTTAATCTCGAGAATAATGTTGAAGAAAAATCTTTATTGATAATTCAATGACATTATAGGGGTGGTTGGAATCTTGGAGTCCTTCCAATTTGTGAAGGTTGACTCATTGGTACACCTCTTCGAAAGTTTATATAGAAAATTACAATAGCCAAAAATGGAAGAAAATCATACCAAACCTTGACTTTCCTAGTTTAGAAAATACTAATTGATATAACCTAATCTCAACCACAACCATCCATACATCACAACTTGCCATTTGTGATGATATGAACTGAATATGATTCAATGTATTTCATATCAACATTATATCGCATCATATACTTCTATTACTCTCCAACAATTGCATGGACCTTTGAAAAAAGAACACGAATTGGTTAAATGAAGCATCAACCCATGGTCGTGGCGAAGTGAATAATTGATGGATGGCCAAAAATGTTCAATCATGCTTTCATCACGATCGTATCCCGTTCCTTTTTTTCTTTTTTGAGCTAGTCGGAGCTAGTGGCTCACTATAACAGATCTGCCTTGAACTCTCTTAGGAGGATACGAAGTAGGATCATGAGGCTTTGATAAAAAACTCTCATTGCAGAAGTTTTAGATTTTTTATTTTTTATTTTTTTAAAGAGCAAAGATCTTGAGGCATGAGTGTGTGGATTGAGGAGATTTCCAAAAATATGTCTTTTTTTATGGATAAGCTGGACTTGAACCCATGACCACCAACTTCTTTTGCAAAGTGTCAAACCAACTGAGTTGTGGATCCAAGGCCAGATTTCCAAAAATATAAAGGAATGTAGGATTTTTAATGAAAGAAAAGTAAAACTGAAAGAGAAAAAAAAAGATCTAGGTTCGACGACCATTGGTGCCAACACGGCCGGAGTGCAAAGCAGCTTACTATGATCGTACTTTCAATAGAGCTTAGGAACTGATACCATGTTGAAGAAATATTTGTATAGATAATGTCATCACAAGAACCCTTGGTAGTTTATATAGAAAATTACAAGGGCCAATAATAAAAGAAAACCACACTTAAACCTCGACTTTCCTAGTTTGGAAAATACTAATTGATAATACTAACCCTCTAAATATCTTTCCTAATCTCTACCACAACCTTTTATACATCACAACTCATCATTTATGATGAGATAAACCGGATACGATTCAGTGTACTTCATGTATCATATTATATTCCATGAAATTCAAGTTCTTAAGTGTTTAGCACCGTAGCATTTTTGGTTTCTCCGCCACTAAAGAAATTTAGACACTTGAAAACACTTCTAGTTGAAGTTACTCACACCATCTATACCAAATTTATCGTTATAAAGTAAGGAAGAGGTTGCAAATCATTATTTGTCCCTAAAAAAAAAAGTCTGTATCTTCATCATTGAAGGTAGATTCAAGTTGTCACCTTCAAATTGGAGGAATATTTTGGGAAAGAAATAGGAGCATTAATAAAAATAATTTTTATACCTTCGCCCTACATTTGTGCCTGAAGAGTTGAGACTTGATCCTTACCTACATCTCATGCCTGAAGCCTCGAGGTTTAAGCCTTGTTTGTGCGTGGTGTAAACCTCTTACAAAACAACTAAACTTAATACCCCATGTAAGGTGTTTCTTATAGAAAATAATGAAATCATGAGTTAAATCCCACTTAAAACAGAAAAGGCAAGGAAATAATTTTTTTTTTCAAAAAAAATTTGATGAATCATAAAAAGTTTTTAAAAGACCTTAAATTATTAATGCTACATTCTACTCGACATTTGATAGTTCAAAATTATTATTTTTACAAAATATTATTAATTTTGTATTGCCAAGAAATTACCTAATCTAATATTGAATATGTGGAACTCCATCGATGTCTAACATCCATAGAAAATTTACTAGATAGGTAAGTGGGTGGAGAAGGGGTTTTGATTCCTGGTCATTGGTATTTCTGCTCATAGGCTTTAACAACTCACTGAGTTGGCACCTTCAAAGGGCAAGGAAGTATTATTTGATGACATCATTAACTACTAGTTACAAACATTAACGATAACAACTATTAATTATTAACCAGTAAACCAATAATGCATGTTAACAGATGGAAGTAAAACTCTACCAAAGGGAAAGGAAGTACATCTGGATGAACATGTTGATGTAAAACACAGAAATAAGGAGTCAGACAGAAGAACAGGGATACAGGCCACCCCAAAATTGTTGAGATTATACTACAATGAGTAATAAATTATACAACTACTAATTACATAGCGCTGTTAGAAACATAACTAGTCTTAAAAAAATAACGTAAAAAACTATCATATTAAATTGACAAACAGACGACTATAAATTACAAGTGTGCCAAATCACCTTTGAATCCAAGCCGAAGTTCCAAATCTTCTTCAGTAATGGTCGGAGCCCATGAGCTTGACAGAGGAAACAAAACCATTGCCTGTACACAACACATTGACAAAACCAAAAGCACACAAAATATGAAAATCTATTGAGAAACTTACAGAACAGGAAAATTCCACTCCTTGGGGTTTCTTAGCGTACCCCAGAAGAAGACCTCGGATTCGAAGTATACATAAGTACATCATCGTCATCGTCATCATCTTCAATGGTGATTAGATTGGGGAAGCCCCTCCCAAAATTTCTAGCCAGCATGTCTTCTTTAGGAAGAAAAGATGACCCGGATCTTAGCTCAAGGTCTTCAATGATCTCCCTACTTGTTTGTTCCTGAGCTATGCATCCATAGATCAAACTTCAACTAAACAACCCGCGATCAGTGCAGGTTCCACTTCAAAGCCACTGAAAAAAATAAACAAAATAGGATCGGCTTGATTATAGCTTGTTTCCCCTATTTTCGATACATCCAAGAAGTGTTTCGAACAAAATTAAAGATTAGTTTTTGAGGAAATCAAGAACTAATAGAGAAGTGATTGACGAAATAACATAAAAGAAATATCTCAAAAATTATAACATTAACGATCTGAAAACCTAGATTTAGAAAACAACATAAATTTCATAAAAGTGCGATCTTTGAGTAACAGAACAGGAGATTTTAGAAGAAAAAAATGAAAAAATCAGAAACAATGTAACGACTTGGAACCCTAAATTCGGATAAAAGAAAGAAAGAAAGCTTCAATAAGAGGTTAAAGCCACCGATTACAAAACAATGAAACAGTGAGAGAAATAAAACCCTAATTCAAACTACAAATTCATTAAAAAGAATTTCCAAGGCATTAGATCGCAGAAATCAAGATCAAAACAAGACAAAAATCTCATATTAGAACACATATAACAAGATTAAAGCCTAAAAAAAATATCTTCGCGGTGAAGCTAACCTTACCAGGCTTGAAATCGATGAATCTTTCCAAGAAAAAAGAAGAACACGGACCGATCTTTCCCAGAACTTCTGAAAAAAAACAAAAAACAAAAAAAACGAAACCGATCGAACGAGAGAGGGCGAGAGGGGAGAATAAGCATCTAGCACAACAGTTTCACGGTAAATAAATAAAATAGCGGTAAAAAAGAGCGAAAATATTAAAATTAAATTAGGGAAAAATAAAATAAAAATAAAAATAAATAAAGAGTTGGTTTGAGGGCACGGCGAGCGGGAATAGTGTGTAATTTGAGAGAACTGCTATTGCCACTCCAACCTTTACTTATTACACCCTAATTTTTTAAATTTATTATCACACCTTTAAATAGAGATTAAATACACACTCTTTGAATATTACAAAAATTTGGATCAAATTATACTTTCAACATTATAAGTAACACTTGTTAAAATAATTTCAGTACTTATTTACAGTTAATGTTTATATAAAATTCAAAAAAAGAAAATCTAACTAAAAGAATTAGAATGTTTCTATTGGCACTCTAATTTTTATTTATTCTCAATTATTCATTTATTTTTTTTTATTTTTAAGGGATTTTTTACAAAACATGTACAACTTATGTCCAGATTTCGATTTCGATCCATTATTCATTTTAATTCTTAAAACATGCATTTTGATTTAATTCATCATTTTTATAATTAATGAATTTATTGGTATATTTACGCATTTGTAAATATTAAAAGTGAAGAATTCACAAATTCGTAGGTTATAAAACTGACAATACATGTTTTGGTAATTAAAATAAACAGTCTACATAAGTTGAAATTTCGTCATATTCACCTTATTTTTTTATTTGGATGTAATAAGTAAAAGTTAGGGGTGCCAATAGCAGCTCTCTTATTTAATGTATATAATAATACTTTTTGGACTTTTCCAATGTCAAACAACGTTTGATGCTCTTCAACAAACGTACCACAAAGATGGCACGTATAACATACAAGTTTCTCTACGGATTAAGACTTGGAATCTCTAGAAATATTCTCTCATCTCAGCAGTTTGTTTGATGGGGAGCCTAAACTTTGGTTTGATGGTCTCGGAGAAGATGATGACAACGCCTTGTCCTATTGACGGTTATCTGTCTTCTTGTGTTCTCGGTGATGGACACGTGTAGGAGAACGAGATGAGGTGAGCAGAGCGAACCAGGGCCTGCCACGCGAAACGTGTTGGCAGGTAATGATTTGATGTATCCGCGTATTCGGTGTGTTTGATGTATAGCTTTATGGATGCAAATATCCACGACCTCTGTCATTTTTTAGGACATATTTCGAAGAAAAACACTTTTCTTACTAATTTAGTAAGATTTCAAATCTTATTAGGGGTGGTTGAGCTCAAATGGATTATCAAATTGACAATCTAACGCCACAGCCCTCTAGATTTCATGAAAAAACCTCATATCCAACAAAAAAAAAGTGGGTATGGGTGTGGGTGTCGGTGTGGGTGTGGGAGAGGAATCTCTTAAGAGTTTTTTCATTTTGGGCCTTTCATCAATCGGGCCTTAACGTAGGCCGGCCCAGTTTTCCACAGGGTTATGGCCTATGTCCAATATCATTTTGTTCTTTCCCCACGTGATTGATCTTACCAAGCCCTTCACGTTCGTTTTGACTGATCGAGTTGACTTGGACTCAGCCAATGATTAAAACCATGTTTCCAATGACTATGCACAAACATGACAACAATTTTGCCACCTAAGTGGTCTTGCGCTGAGTTGTGAATACTTGGTTTGGGCTTGGGCTTAGACTCAGAGACCAAAGTCTGGGTTTAGCTAGGGCTTAGGATAAATTATCAGACTGCCTCTCAACCCAACTGACTTGCTTGTGCTGGGACGAAAGGTTGGGTTGGGCTTAGACTAAATGATCCGAAAATCGGACTGCCTCTCAACCCAACCTGACTTGTATGTGTATCCTTTTGCAAAATATATTTAGGCCTAGTTTTTGTATTAAATTTTAAATAAGCCCAATTTTGAGGCCCAACTAAAAATAGTTAGGTCTGATTTTCATTTCAATTTTTTAGCCTAGGCCAAGCCTTTAAAATCCTCAGCCCATCTAATCCAGCTAGACTGGGTTCACAGTAATTTGTGGGACTGTGCCAACCAAGTTCAATTCTACCTTTTTTTATTTATTTATATGTAATTCAAACTAATATGGAGCCACTAATGGGCAGGGCCCAACCGGGCCATGTGATAGGATTACATTGCTTGTCCAAGCCCAGGCCTTTTGTTAAAAGGGGTAGCCTGGATCGGGCCGAAACTGATCCATTCTTATTTTGACTGGCTTCCTTTATATAATATAGGGTGGGGATCATGAAAAAATTCATGATCCCGACGTAATCCAACAATCAAGATTTAAATGTATCTCGCAAATATATATATATATATATATAGGGAAACTTATCCTAAAGATTAATTCCCTAACGTTGGATCATTTGTTTTTATTGAGTCATTTTTCAGGAGTTCTCATAACTTGATCCTTCAATAAAACTCTACAAGGGGCTTTACTTTTCACAAGAACAAAAGTGATTAAAAGATATAGAACCATTGAAGATTGGTAGAGATAAAGAAGGCGTGTTGTGCATGCTCACTTTGGGTTGAAGCAACATTTAAATTCAACATTAGTGCTTCTCATGATGTCTCACTAGACCCCAACAGCCCATTTAATCTTTGGAAGAACATCTTAGAAGACCTAATTAATTTTCAAATACGGTCCGCAACTATTTAAAATATCTCAAAAAGAGCCACCATTGCATTTTTAAGATCATAAAGTCATCCTTGTCTTTACCTTTTCTTAGGCCTTGTTTGGGAATGTGGAAACGATTTTGCACAATTGGTCATGAGTTCGATACCTCACTTACCTGGTGCATGTGATTTGTCGGGGTTGCATGTGCCCCGGGACTAGTCCTTGGGCAAGACCATGGTCTACGAACTGGGCAAAGTCCAGATATAAGCCTAATCCACTATCTATAGGGATGCACGGTTATAATTTTTTTTTTAAAAGGTATTCTCCGGGGAAATGGCTTCTTTTTCTTCTTCTTTAAATATTTTGGAAATTACATTAAAAAAATTGATTTTTCGATCACTGATTTCATATTATAGAAGTACTTTAAGGACTACATTAGTCACTAATTTTAAATAAATAAATAAGAGCATTCACATCCGAAAATGTTTTATCAGATTCTCACAAATGCTAAAAGTCGAAAGTGGATCTGAATCACTTATAATTTATATTTATCATATTTACATAATATTTTCCCTCAAAATCAAATCTTTTTTAGGTTACCTAACAGAGCAAATCTTTCAAGGATGATGTCAAGGTTTGAGCCTTGTGGTCCTAGTTAGGCTCCTCCACTCTCCTAACTAAATAAAAAAAATGGGAGATTTTAGATAAAAGTGGGATCAAAATTAGGTTATATGGATGACTCAGTCAAACAAATATAAGTTAAATGAGTAATTTGGACTAAAAGGTCAAAGCTTAAGCATGTGTACACATTTATTTGATCCTAGACCCCACATTAAGAGGCTAATGCTTTTGAATGAAGAGCCACCCCCCATGTGGGGTCATGTTGCCTTGATTTTTAAAACATGAAATTTTAATATAAATCTTAATTACATAATAAATTCCAATGACATCTAACCTGCCCAAAACAATTAGATATATTCCCACGAATACGTAAGGTGGAGCCATACTGTATAATTCTTCATCTTCATTGCTGTCATCATCTAAATCTTATCACAATATTGGGTTGGCAACAAAATCTTAGATAAATTCTAGTATCCAACATCAAATGGATGATTTTCAAGGAAAATTTAACTCTAAAAAACACTTTTTAATAGGTAGGAAATTGAACCCCGCCAAATCATTACGTGAAAATTGAAAATTTCTACAAGAAAATTTGATGGCTTAGGGCTGTCGTAATTTATAATGTTCCCTAGATTCAATGGCTTAGAGTTGTCTAATTTCTCTCATCCTCCGTTAATTTAAAGGTTTCGATCCATCAGAAAAAAAAATTTGATGCCATGGTTTGTCAAATTTTACGAAATTCGAAAGGTTTAGGGCCGTCAAATACGACCTTTTATCACGTTGTGGATCATCCTAATCAAATTGAGGTTGTAGGGCCTATATTGACACCTAATTAGCCCAAGCACTTCTTCTAGCTAGAGAGGTTCTAATCACTAAAATTATGAGCAATTGAGTTTGCTTAGATTCAAATAGCTTGAATTATCTTGTCCGATGATTAATGCCTCTGAGTGTTGTTACCATGATTTAGGTTCAAAATCCGTGAGATCTACAAATTATTGTCCACAAACCTTCTTTACGAGAAAAGGAAAAAAAAAAAAAAAAGTTTCCAGAGTGGGTTATCTCATTCATTAAGAACAATAACCTCGTCATCTAAATCTTATCGCAATAATGAGTGAGATGGGAAAATGATTTTTCATCATTTATACATCAAGAACTCGAAAACGTAATATTTTAAATCACATTTTTGGTTTACTATGAAAAAGGTCCATATCCTACGGCTATAATTCATCAATCAGACTGAATTTTGGTGCAAAGGTCCAAAGGAGATGGACCAAAGAATATGGAGTACTAGACCAACACGAGAGATGGGTATTTGAGACCAACACCTTAGGTTTATTTTAATGTAACAAAGAGAGCTGTCAAACTGGCCAGAGAAGCACTATTTTATAGGAGAGGAATCTTTTTATTTTACCAAAAGAATCTTGATTAGAAAACAGAGATGTGGCATTCAATGACGAACATTCAGCTCAATTCCTGGCTCTTGGTCTCTAATGTCTAAAGGACATGCTCTCGTGAGGCTTTGATATTGTAACCTATGGCTCCACAACCCCAAACAAACGATTCCCTTACAAGTTCTACATACATACATATATACATACATACATACATTATGTATGGCTTATTCATGTATAATATATGCATGGCCATCACTAGAAACATAGGTTGTTACATTTGAATCATGGTGTATTCATGATTTTAAAACCCACTATTTAATCTCATCTTACCCAACTGATATTAAGTTGACTCGTCTAAGTCATCTGATTTTGTACAAATCAAATTATTTGTTAGACAAGGGAAGAACTATGAATATAAGAAAGTCATGAGGCTTAACTGGGGTGTGACACATCTGAGACTAGAGAAAAATACACACTCAATACTCCCCCTCACCTATAAGAGCAAGGGTGGATTTAGAGTGGGGGCACTTGCCCCCATAAGAATTTTCAAACCTTCTTTGGAGTAATGAACTATTACAATAGATAATAATGGTGAATAAGGAACTATTGCTCTCGCAATTTGTTTTACACTCTTAGCTGCCCCCACAAAATAGTTTTCATTATTATGTTGCCCCCACAAAAAAAATTACAATTTTCGTTGCCCTCACAAAAAAACTTCTACCCTTACATTGCCCCCACATGAGTTAAATCCTGGCTCTGCCCCCATATAAGAGTGGAAAGAATTAAACTCGTGACCTATACGAACTTAATACTCTTATACCATATTAACCAACTAACTACTACAAAAAATCAATTTGTTGGAAAAGGGGATAACTATGAATATAAGAGGGTCAAAGGACTTAGTTGGTATATGACACACCCAAGAGTGGAGGACAATATACACTCAACAAATACATATTTAATGATTTATATTTAAACAATCGTCATTACTATTTTCTTATTATAAGATCCACAAGTGGATGTTTTATCACAAAACGTTATTTATATAAAGATAATAAATACTTAAATCGTTAGAAAAATTAAGTAAATTATACATCAATAAATATAAAACCGACTAACTCGATAAACTTTTCAAAAATTCGGTTAGTATTTTTAATATATCAAACCAAACATCTCGAAGGAGTCAATGTGGTCCAATTGCCTCGTACCAGAATTACTTGCCCAAATCATCTCAGAACAAGTTTGTACGTATGCATGTATGTTTGCATGCATGTTAGTGCTAGACATCTGTACATGACTCCTAGAGGTAGATGGGGTGTGGGGAGGGGAAAAACTTTGAAGCGGACACTTCGCTTCAAAATTTTGAAGGAACCCTTTTCGCACAATGGCATGTGGCATCTTTAAAGGAGGTATCCCAAATATTAATAAAAAGTAAGGATGTAAATTAAATACGAAAAGTCACGTGCGAAGAGGGTTCCTTCAAAATTTTCTATTTTACTATGTGGTAGAAAGTCATGATGATGGAAATGTATGGGCTGTAATCATGGGCCCCATGACATGAACTTTTGAATGGCTATGGAGAATGGAAAGTGAGAAGCCTTTCTCTTAGCTGTTTTTTCCTCTCTTTTTTATGTTTTTTCTTCTTTTTTAGTCTGATTGGATAAAAAGAGAAGAGGACAGCTCTTTTGTAGTTTAATGTTAGTCATGTGAAGCTTCCAAACAAGAAATCCATGGGTCTTCGTGATAAGAAGCCCACTTGCATTTTAAAACAACAAATGAATTACTTTCCCAAGGCCCCATCACTTAGGGCACTCTCTCTTAGATGAAACAAAAATCCTGAAAATGATTTTTTCGATAATCTCACTTGAATTTATCTTAGATTATTATATATTTTAAAAATCCAACTTCAGAAAATTAATGAATAATTATTGAAATCATGAAATGATCTACTAGTTTAGTATGACACCAAATTGTATAATATTCCCTGTAAATTGCACTCTTTGTGAATCAATAAAAATTCCTAGAAGACACAATTGAGATCCATACCTCCAAATTAGTCACGTCGGTGAATGGCTTTCTAAGGCTCGAGATTGAATTTTTGACACATCGAATAAGACAGGGGAGCCGATAACCAAACAAATGAATCCATCAAATAGATTGACCTAATAAACAATTAGTGTGGTTATGTATCCACGTCTAAAGAAATGGACAAGTCCACCAAAAAATTATAAAATCTTCAAAATTAGAATGTGATTAATTTGATTTTTAAACCAATTAATTGAAAATTTGTTATAATTTGACGTACCTCTTTGACCAGGGGCAGAACTAGGATTTTCTTATAGTGGGGGCAATCTATGATTAATTGTTTAGTGAAGATGAATGGTTTTAAGGAGAAATTAAGAGGTTTTTAGTTAGAAGTTAAAGAAAATGATATTTAGGTCATTTCTAATTAATATTTGAGAAGTCCCGGTCAAGAGGCAATGTCATCAACAAAAATTGAAGAGGTGAGGGAGTGGGTACAAATGAGACATATAATTAGTTGAAAATAAGGGTGTCTCAAAATTTTGTGGGGGCAAAAATTGGGGGGAGGTGAGGGTGTAAGGGCAAATGGGAAGAGAGGTGAGAGAATGAGGGCAAATGGGGCATGTAATTAATTGAAAATATAGGGGTGTCTCAAAGTTCTGTGGGGGCAAAAAAGGGAGGGAGTTCAGGGTGTGGGGGCAAATGGGGAGAGAGGTGAGGGAATGGGGGACAAATGGGCATGTAATTAGTTGAAAATTTAGGGGTGTCTCAAAGTTCTGTGAGGGCAATTGCCCCCACTAGCTCCTTACTAGTTTTGCCCTTGTTTCTGACATAATCCTCATCACAAAACTGTAAATCATTTTTCTCGAGATACAAAAGAAAAAGATTTATGATTATGTGTATCTTGAGACAAATGATCTACGGTTATATGATGGAGGCGTATGTCGGAAGGGGGTGTCAGAAGATCATTATTCTTAACTAAAATCCATTAAATTAAGAGCATAATTGAAAAATCGTATCTATTTACGTTTATAAATACTAAAGTTAGCTATTGTGAAGGGTCTTAGAATATTTTTTCCATAAAAAACTCAAACCATAATCTTCAAAAAAGGTCATTTGATTGGTGTAACTAAACATCGATAAAATTGAAGGCTTATGTTATATTTATTAAAAAGGAAATGACATGATAATCCCTTTAATAGTAAAATTGTGATAATCTGACTATCCCATGTGGTTCACTCAATCGACTCTCCTGACGTGTCAAGTTTGGGAACTGTAAATCTATACACAATTGCACTTTCCCATTTTAAAAAAGATGTATCCGAAGTATATAGATCTACGGTTCAAAAACTAGTCATGTATTGAGTGTGCCACGTGGGGTAGTCAGATTGTCACTCCTCTTAATAGTACATGGTTTCCCTTATTCGAATCTGTGATACGGATGACATCATAAAATGGTATATGACATCATCATTGCATCACTCAGTTTCACTGTATTAACTTACAGCTGGATCTATAATATCATTGTCCTTAGTTTAATAAAGGATAAGAAATCATTGAATTTGCAAGACAAGGCCTTCTAGATGTCTAAACCAAATTTCTTCCATGCAGGGTCTTTTTCTTTCTACATAGAAGGCGACATGTAGGGCTGACATGGACTTTCGGGTGGCCACGTGAACACTTTCCTTTTCTTCAAGGTAACTATACCATATAATAATTGTACTTTTGATATTGTAGTTTGATAAAGTGGGCTTGATCAAAATTTGGTGATTAGATTATTTTTTATAAAAATAAATAAAATCAGATTTATAAAATGATTTCTAGATTTTGTTTGACTACATGTAAAATGTCCTACGACCACTTCATGGGCCACACAAGTAGTGTGTCATATGACATTTGGATTTAATAAAAAAATTGTATTTTTTTTTCAATGAAAATAATATTTCTTTTAAATTAAAGGAATTTTTTTTATAAGATAGTAATAAAATCTCATATACTTTATGCAGTAGATGTTGGACGATCGAGAAATGTCATATTAATGTAGGTATCTGCTAGCTTAGTTGATTCAAGTGACGATAATATTGAATTGGGTTCAAATCTAATGAGTTGTTACGGGTCTCATTAAAAATAGAATAATGATTTTCTAACCCCCCCCCCCCCCCCCTTATATTCTCTTGACGTGGCATGTGACAGAATTGTATATTTTCTTTCTCGAGTACACAATTGCATGTATTTATGAGGATGTGAAATTGTACATCCCAAGAAATAAAATTTTACTATTTTATCACATGCCACGTTAGGAGAGTATGTCAGAAGATTGGGGGGCGGGGTAAGAAAATAATGACTCTTACAAAATAAACTTACCAATCTACTAAAAAGAAATATTATATTAATAAATTGAATATAGTAAATAAAGACATTGGACATTGAAATGTATGGATAACAAACTAGAAAAAAAAAATTACAAATGAATACATTTGAAAAAAATGTACTAACTCCAATAAATAAAAATTTAAAAGTAAATTGATTGAAATGATTTTGGCATGTTTAACAAAACTTGTCATTCCAAATAAAATAAAATTACAAAGAACGAGAGAAGATCAAAAGATTATGGATGGAAAATAATAAAAGAATGTATTAATACTTTTTGGATAGCAAAAAAGCAGTGAAACAAGGGAATATGTCCCATTTAACTGAACTCAAATCTTTAAGAAAAGACTTTGAGAATGATGAGGATCATCAACCTTTAATAAGTTTGGGAAAATTTTATTAACACACCAAAGAATTCTTAAGGAATTCTTAAGGACCCTCTAATTTTTAGGGGCACCTCTAAAAATCCCAAATTTGTTGTGGGCACTTATGTCAAGGGCACTCTTCTCAATCCAACAATTTTGACGAATCATGCAAGGAGGGGGAGGAAAGGAGAGAAAAAAAAAGAAAAGAAACACGCATACACACCACACACACACAAAGGAGGAAGTGCCTACGTTTGAATCATTGGAGAAGACAAATAAAAGAAGATGGAGTATAAAAAAAATAAAAAATCATTTTAGCCCGTCCTTAGAGGTTTTTGGCGTGTCAATAAATTTTTTCATAGGTTTATCCTAAGAATTTGGAGTCCAAGGGTGAATTTAGAGTCGGAGTTGTGGGGGCACTTGCCCCCCCCACAAGAAATTTCAAATTCTATGGATTAGTGAGCTATTGCGACATATTTTAGCGGATAAAGAATTCTACTATACAAAAAAAAAAATCTACTCTTAGTTGTCCCCACAACTATTTTTTTTCACTCTTAATTGTCCCCACAAAAAAATTTCTACTCATGGTTGCCCTTACATGGGCAAAATCCTTGCTCCGTCCCTGTTGGTGTCTCATGACAATAAAACTCTTTAAGAACTTAACTATAGTGGCAATGTACTGCAATATAATTGGGTTGACATGTCATTGGAGTGACATGTGGAATCAATCGATGGGTGAAATATGATGAATGCAGGCTTTGATTCTGGACCGCTCGACCAACATATTTGCCTCCCCAAAAATGTGAACTGCTGAAGCTTTGAAGTTGTGTGGATGTGGTCGTGAAAAGAACAGACTTTCCGTAAGAATATGAGTTTATTGGGTTTTAGAAACACCCCTCTATATGTTGGTCAATGATAGAGATGCTCCCTTGAATTTTCAAATTGATGGTATGCCCCTTAATAGCAACTCCAAGAAAAAACCCTATAATGATATTCCATAATGAAGAAGAAGAGCATCATCAACCACCATTTTACATATTCAAAGGGTTTGCACTCCAACCCTGTCTTTCAAAACGTTTTTTCATAAATATTTTTATTATTTGTTTAGTTCAACTCAAAATGGAATTGATGTAGATGACTCCATTGGAGATCCTAGATTCTAAAATGGCAGTAGGGGATGGAATTTTTTGAAGCCAAAAAAATGAAACAAAACTTGAAATTCGAAAATGGAAGAGATTTTGAAAAACTGCATTGGAGATCCTTCTAGAGGATTTTGCACTCCAAAATGGGTGTTGAGGGAAATGGAGGAGGTTTCAGAAGATGCTTTGGAGTTGCTCTTAACCTAGGTTTATTACACGGGATTGATGTAAATGACCTAAATACCCTTGTCTTCAACAACACTTGATTTATCTAAGAAAGACATTCATCTTCAAGATCTTTAGAGAAAATTATTTTTAACTCGTGCAACCTTATCTTCAATCCCTCATAGTCAATTTAGTGTATAAAACACTTGATTTTTCTACCTAAAACCCACATATTAATCTTGAGGTTTGAAAATTGTAGGAAAGAGAATTTCAAGGTTAAAGAAATTAAAAATCATTCAACTTTTAGAGTAAACTATTTTTTATTATATTTAGAAACACTTGATTTTTTCTACGTAAAATTTCATCATCTTCTACTTCTCCAAAAATTCCATCTTTTTCTTGAGGTTTGGAGGTTGAAAGAAAACAGAGTCTTAAAGTTGAAGAAGAGATTCACTTATAATTGATGATGAGTGATTTTGTGTGGAAAATCAGGTAGGGCATTTAAGTCATTTATACTAATCTCAAAGAGAAGGCCTAAGTCAAGGTAGGTATCTCTAATATTAACAAAATGTGGAGGGGCATGTCTAAATAACCCTAGTATATTTCAATATCTTCACGTGACGTAACCACCAGCATGTGACAAACCATGTACAACCCCCGTTTCTGACGCCGGCTTTTGTCTTCTAGCGCCTCTTCCATCTGTCGTCCGTATCTTATAATGTCTCTTATTTGAGCAAAACCTACTTTACAGATGTCTTTATCATATCTTTGATAAAGACGTTTCGGTAGCTGTTCTAAAAATCTCTGGAAAATATCTTTTCTATCTGTTTGTGTCCATAATTTCCCGCTCTTTCAATTACTGGTGTATATGTAATGCAAATAAAATATCAGCATTTTTAAATCATTTGAGCAATTTAGAAGATATGATTTTTAATTGTTTTGCTCGTTTTTCCAATTGTGATGTTGAAACGTTAGTTAGATTTTTTATAAATCACATTTTGATCATCAAACAAATAAAAATCTTAGCATAGCAATAAAGTTCGGATGACAATTCCGTATCTTTATCTTTGTAACATTATATCTTATTCGAGGCAAATATATATATATATATATATATATAATATATATATATATATATATATATATATATATATATATATGGGTCCCGTTCAGCACCACACATTTTGGCCAACATTTTAGCCAACCATTTTTTTCTTATACGGGTTAGAAGTTTTGGAATGGGCCGATTTTTAGTGAGGATGATCTCCTAGAGATCATCCTCACTAAAAATCGGCCCATTCCAAAACTTCTAACCCCATGTTTACAAGTTGAAAAATCGTGGATCGTCCATTTTTTGTAAATCATCTTTTATGGGGTTAGAAGTTTTGGAATGAGCTGATTTTTGGTGATGAAGATCTCCTCGCCGTAGAGATCATCCTCACCAAAAATCAGCTCATTCTAAAACTTCTAACCCATGTTTTGAAAAATGTTTTGCCAAAATGTTTGGTGCTGAACATTTCCCTATATATATATATATGAGATGCTTCTCAAAGATATTACAAGATGGATATATTGATTCGTGTAATTATTTCTCGAAAATAAATTAAATACACGAAATGTCGAGATTAATCTCACGATCGCACGCACCACCTTTCCAGAAAATTCTATGTGCTACTGATTGAATCGAAGCTCAATCAGACCATAGAGGAGTGATCCCAAAGAATTCACTATTTTGTGGGGTTTCGAACACTTGACCTATCCTTCTTGAGGTGCTTATCAAAGGTCGACTTGTCACTAGACCAATCCCTTAGAGTTAAGACACAAGTAACTTGACATTTTATAAGTATCGCGGAAACATTCATTTTGATCACCACCTCACATTATTTATCACATTCAACTTATAATCTATGAATTTTAGGAACTAAGATAATCTCAAAATACACATTTCCTTGGCAAGCTAAATATCAAAATAAAATGTGAGGATGATGGATGAAGCGTGGCATTTTAAGGTGTCTTTATCAAATATTTGATAAAGAAGTTTCTTCGTGTGTCAGATTCTACACTACGAACTACGGTAAGAAAATCACTAAAAAATAGTCGTTTTCGCTCGATTCCAACGTAGGCTTTCGATTCGTAATTCGGAAAAACTGACAGAGAAAACCTTAATCCGCCATTTTTCCCGGCCAAACCTTCACTGTAACTGCAACTCTTCGTCCCTAAGTATCAAGACCTCATCGTTGAGGCAGTAATTTGTCGAGCAAGATTACTTCACTCTTATCATCTCCACCACCGCAATGGATTAAAGCGAGTGTAGACGATCGGAATCTCACATCTCTGCGATTTTTTTCAGTGGAAATGGCGGTCTTAGAGCTTCTGTTTTTGTTCTTAGTGTTCTGCGTTTCAAAATCGGTGAACTCTCTCTCAACAGATGCAATGTCGCTCCTCGCCTTCAAAAGTTCTGTTTCTTTCAATCCATCGAACTTGATTTCTGATTGGATTCCAGCGAAAAATCACTGTGATTGGTATGGAATTACATGCGATAGAATTTCTGGCAGAGTAACGACTCTTAACATCACCGGAAGCATGACGACTTGGTCACCAGAATCAGGCTACAATTTCACCAGAAAAGATTACGTTCTCTCCGGAACCCTAGATTCTGCGATTGGAAATCTCACTGAACTTCGAATTCTGTCGATACCTTACAATGCGTTCTACGGAGAGATTCCGGTGGAGGTCGGAAGACTTCGACATCTTAAGATTCTCGAGCTTCAAGGAAATAATTTTTCTGGACAGATTCCTCATCAGATAAGCAATCTCTTGTCTCTTAGAGTTGTTAATTTATCTAATAATTTGCTTTCCGGTCCAATTCCATGGAAATTGATTGGTTTTTCTGGAATCAGTGCTATTGATTTATCGTATAATCAGCTTAATGGTGGAATTAATATTGATCCGTTTAGTAGATGTGATTCTCTTGTTCATTTGAAGCTTTCTGGTAATTTTTTGGTGGATAAGATTCCACCTGAAATTGGTAACTGCTCGAATCTGAGGTTTCTTTTGATTGATGGGAACATTCTTGAAGGTCAGATTCCGGAAGAGATTGGCCGGATTTCTGAACTTCGAGTTCTAGATATTTCTCGAAACAGTCTCACTGGTAGGATCCCAAAAGAGCTGGCGGAATGCCAAAAGCTTTCTGTTCTAATTTTGACAAATTTGGTTGATTTTGAATCTGTTGGTGATAGTTCTGTGGTAGGTGTTAGAGGAGAATTCAATGCTTTTGTTGGAGGAATTCCTTCTGAGATATTGTTGATTCTGAACCTTGAGATTTTCTGGGCTCCAAGAGCAAATCTTGGTGGTCGATTGCCGCATAATTGGACTGATTCATGTAAACTTCAAGTACTCAATCTAGGGCAAAACTATATAACTGGTTTGGTACCACAAAGGATGGGACTCTGTAAAAATTTATCTTTTTTAGATCTGAGTTCGAATTCTTTGCGAGGATCCCTCCCTTCTCAGCTTCGAGTGCCATGTATGGT
The DNA here is from genome assembly GCF_017979445.1 of Akebia trifoliata. Taxonomy (NCBI): domain Eukaryota; kingdom Viridiplantae; phylum Streptophyta; class Magnoliopsida; order Ranunculales; family Lardizabalaceae; genus Akebia; species Akebia trifoliata. The sequence continues at coordinate 456,987 of NC_141379.1, forward strand.
TTACTTTAATGTCAGCCGCAATTCATTATTCAATTCCTTTCCAAGATTCCCCCAGAGTAGTTGTGCTAACAATGGTAATTTTTTTGAGAAGGAAAATATCAAGAACACTCACTGGGGTTCTCAGATGAAAAAGGAATTTGGATCGATGTTCGGTGAAGACTTTGTAGTTCTCCATGATTTTAGTTGGAATAGTTTTACCGGTTCATTACCATTGTTGTCATTTGGAGATGGGTTCTTTCCAATCAATCGTAAACCCTCATACAGTTTATTTCTGAACGATAACAAGTTTAATGGATCTCTTCCAGGTGAGCTTTTTTCAGTCTGTAGAGATCTACAGGCCTTTGCGGTTAATCTGAGTGTCAATCAGATATCGGGTGGGCTCTCTCAAGGTTTGCTTTTCAATTGTTTGCAGCTTACGGAGTTTGAAGCCACATACAATAAATTGGGTGGGCCAATCCCTCCTGGTATTGGTGGTTCACTGATGCTTCGATATCTTGATTTAAGAGGAAATAGTTTAACAGGAGAAATTCCAAAGGTGCTTGGTCAATTGGCCTCTCTTATTGTTCTCGATCTATCTGGAAATGCTCTAACCGGATCTATCCCTGAGAGTTTAGCAAATGCAACTGAACTTGAAGAGTTGTTGCTTGATCACAATAAACTTTTTGGGGAGATCCCTTCATCGTTCTCTTCTCTAGCAAATCTTACCAAGCTTGATGTTTCTTTCAACAACCTTTCTGGTCCTATACCCCATCTTCGACACTTGATTGATTGTGATCACTTCAAAGGGAATATATTACTGCAGCCATGCCTTGATCCAAACTCAGAAACCCCATCTGGCCTTCCTTTCCCACTTGAAGTTCATAAAAACAACCAAAGAAGTAAACTGAAGTCATTTATGATTGCAATGGTGGTCACTGCATCGGTTGTAGTTGTAATTCTCTTGGTATTGGTTCTAGTCCTGGTCTGTGGAAGGAGAAAACGTAGTAGGGTCGCGAGCCTAAGAAGGAAAGTAGTGGTGACATTTACAGATGTTCCGACTGAGTTGAATTACGATAATTTGGTTAGGACAACGGGGAATTTCAGTGTTCGGAACCTGATTGGTACAGGTGGCTTTGGGGCAACGTACAAGGCAGAGTTGGTCCCGGGTTTCCTAGTAGCCGTGAAGAGGCTTTTTATAGGAAGATTTCAAGGTGTTCAACAGTTCGATGCAGAGATCAGAACTTTAGGAAGGATTCGACATAAGAACCTTGTAACTCTTATCGGATACCATATGGGTGAATCAGAGATGTTTCTAATCTACAATTATCTCTCAGGTGGAAATCTTGAAACCTTCATTCATGACAGATCAGGTAATAGTGTAAAGTGGCCGGTGATTCACAAGATAGCTTTAGACATAGCACAAGCACTAGCTTATCTTCATTACTCGTGTGTTCCCCGGATAGTCCATCGGGACATCAAACCAAGCAATATCTTGCTTGATGAGAAACTTAATGCTTACCTTTCCGATTTTGGTTTAGCAAGGCTTCTAGAAGTTTCCGAGACCCACGCTACTACAGATGTGGCAGGCACATTCGGATACGTGGCACCTGAGTATGCAACCACGTGTAGAGTGTCAGACAAGGCAGACGTTTATAGCTTCGGTGTCGTGCTCTTGGAATTGATGTCGGGGAAGAGGTCTCTTGACCCTTCGTTCTCTGAGTATGGGAACGGGTTTAATATTGTTGCGTGGGCAGAGTTGTTGATCAAAGAGGGGCGCTCATCTGAGCTTTTCTCTCCTGAGCTTTGGGAGACAGGGCCCAGAGAGAATTTATTGGGGATGTTAAGACTAGCATCAGTATGCACAGTGGAATCGCTTTCTATTCGGCTGTCAATGAAGCAAGTTGCCGAGAAATTGAAACAGCTTAGACTTCCTGAAGGTTGATCATTTGATCTGGAGAGCTGCAACACCATGTAGAGTACATCATGATGTCCATTATACTTCAGAAATCAGCGACATGAAGGTCAGTTCATTCATCTCTCGAAATTTCCATTTGATTAACCCTTCTTGCATCTTCTAGTACCAAGTTTAAATATTGGAAAATAGAAATAAATATCATATTTGTTCCAATTTATTTGTAGCTAGAACCCCTTTTGATTCATTGCTTCATTTTCCCCTGATAATTGAAATGTAATTCTATAGATTAGAAGATAGAAGAAGTTAGGAATATCAATCGGAACATGTAAAAAGGTTCACGCCTTCACCAAGTAGTTAGTTGAAATTAAAATATTTGAATAAATTGAGATTTGTTTGAAAAAAAAATGTCGGCATTAACTTTCTTCATGGGGTGATGCAGTGTCCTACACCTCGAATTCATAGAAAATGATAAATCTTTGTGACAATGATTTTTGTCCTATATAGGTTAGAAGTTTCGGAATAGGCTGATTTTTGTACCAAAAATGACCTTTATTTTTTTTTTAAATACTAAAATACCCTTATTAGATTCCAATTTCCAAGTGTATTTATTACCCTTCACACGATAACAAAATCTTATATTGTAATACTAATGGATATGAGACAAATTTCTAGGTGAAGTCTTACTGGGAAATGCTACTCCTATAACTTTCTATTATTGTCCAAAGGCGGCACCTATGAGCTGGAAGTCTGAAGGGTCACTTATTAACAACCCCCCAGTCCACTGTCCACACAGATGAGGTTCACTGCCAATTTTCATCCTTCCTTATGGCACCAGATGTGATATCCTATTAAGCGCTCTCGACAAAGATTTTGACATGTTTTCTGCAGAATGGGTCAAAAATGCTGCTTGGCCTATATAGCCACATTAAAATCCTATACTTGGAATGTGGAATATATAGCACATTAAAGTCTCCAGTCAACCAGATGGGCACTTCGCATGTTTGGCAAGTTTGATGTGATATCAGAATGGTTAACACAATTGGGCTGTATATAACCTATATGATCCCCAATATTCTATAATTGATTGATTATTTTTATTTTTCAAATAATGGGCTTTACGGGTCCTTACAAGAAATGCTCCAATACAACTTGCTAGCACTTGTCGATCAGGCTGTTTTGGTTCCATAAATGGCAGATGAAACACTCATTGGTCAATGAGTGTACCAACTGCCACGTGCCCTGTTCAAGCAGAACCCATCAAAAATGGGTTTTGTTGTACTGGTTTCATTTGGTAAAACAAAGTATCAGAACTACTAGGGATCCTGTTCAAACGCATGTTTTGTTTTAATTTTGTAAATGATTCCACTTACATTTTGATCGATCACTACTAAAATTCACTCCAAATAATTGATCTCTGGTACAATAGGAACTTCAACCTTATCCAAAGGAAAATGCTGAAGTAACATTAAAATTGATATCGATTCTCATAGTGCTAATGTGGATGTACGTACAGCATCATAGATGCTTTTCATTAAGATACGAGTGAAAAACATTTATGGTTATGTGTGCACCTCCACATCAGCAATGTGAGAATCAATGTCAATTTTAAGGTTATTCTAGCATGGTGAGCTTCTGTACAATCTTGATTGTTACAATGGGGCATCATTCCTTCTGCACCTTGGAATTCCACAATAGAGCAACGACACATCACCAACAATGACTTGTGATCAGCATAGATGGTATTGGATATATTGGCCCATTTTTCCTTTCATCGTGATCTCTATGCAACACACACGACCACCCATTGTTTATACTTTAAAGCAGAGGGAAGGCAGAGCAAGCTATAATCCAAGGATTCTTGCGTGCAACTCAACCATGACACACTTCATCCATGTGGAGCCATGGAGGTATGGAGGATTATGCTGCTGCAAGAGTTTTTTTTTTTTTTTTTTTAATAAAGTAAAATATATAAATATCTGCAATTCAATGGGTCTTGAAGATAATTTTGCAAGACGACCTGAACCGATTAGAAAAATCTAAAAATATATGTATTCTACAAGCTCCTCCACTGTCTTTTAATGGCTTTGCGTCATATTTTGGTGACACAGAACAAAACAATGTTATTCAGTCCTGAAAAGCATTTATGCCGCCATGAGACCCTCCATATGCCGGGTGATCAGATATGTCATTTGATATATCATTTCATATGATGTGCTTAAATTCTTGTTTTCTAATACAAGATGAGAAATAAAGGTCTGCTTTTCAGCGTTCAAGAGCAAACTCTGATGTGTAAGAGGCTTCATAAAAGATAAGTAATGGATAATGAGTCTACCCAGCTACCGGAGACCAACCCCAGGGAAAAAAAAAACTACAAAAATGAAATATCGAAAATAAACTACCTCTGACATGAAAACCACACCTCAGCTGTAATCATACCATCAATAAAACCCATGATTTTCAGATGTCCCCATCACAGAACTGTAGATCATTTGCCTCAGGATACACAGAACCATAAATCTTTTTCTTATGTATCCCAAGGCAAATGATCTACGGTTCTGTGATGGGGGCGTAGGGGGGCGTATATCACACAGGGGCGTCAGATTATCACGACTCAATCAATGAACACGGAAACAATCCCCTAAATAACCCTCTTTAATGCTCTTCTAATCAACTTTTTCCCCAATATAAGGACAAACAGAAAAGAAGGGTTTTTGCTTCAGTACCATAGACAAGGTCACATCCACTGTTCATAGTTATTTCCAGTGAGTGCCCATGAAATTTGAGAAGTGCAGAACATCAAACATGAAAGAAATTCTATAATAGGGTCATAAGGGAAGTTTTATTGAGTATAAAAGCCCTCACTTCTATTGCTTTGTACCCCAAAAGAAAAAGAAAAAAAAATTACCCAGTAGAGTAAGTTTTTCGATCAGAATAAAATAAATTTATATGGTTTACTTACCTATCAAAGAAGAGATTACTTGGTTCTTCCATCTTTTCCATTGCTTTTCTCCAACCACCCTCTCTCTCTCTAACTATGCACATGTAGTTGATCAGGCTGTTGTATATACAAAGTACAAAACCTTGATTTAGTAGTGTTTCATATTTCAAATCAAACACTTTCTCCCAAAACTGCCCTCTTGTAATCTGCATCCAGTCATCAAATCTTCTACTTAGACCACATATGTGAAGATCTAACCTTCTGACATTCTGAAATGTATTTCTATTGATTCCACGACCTCAAGAATGGTTTCCCAATCGTATCGTGAAGATCAGAATTCTGGTGTGGCATATTCATCCATGACATATTGTTTGCTCTCAGGGCAGTAGCAGTAGCAGTAGCCGTAGCGGCTTCATGCCCAGTCAAGTTGTTTAGTTGATGAGCTGTTTCACTATTTCTTGAAATGTCCCTGCTTAAAAAATTTGCTGCTGGAGTGTTATACTGCTGAGCAGCTCTCAGAGAATCACAAGGAGACTGTAATTTGTTAGATTGAGGAAGAACACTATACAGTCCCTCATCTGCACTGCTTCTGTTTCCCAAACACATGCCTGGGTTCCCAGAAACACCCATTGTGGACCAGCCCCCACGAGTCCGATGTTCGCCAGGAAACCAGTTCTGACCCAAGAAACTACTGCCATTTAAGGGAGGCCGGAATGATGCCGATACATGGATAGGATCAATAGCCACCCAATCCTGCATGTCAACCGGCAAGAAGTGTTCTTGGCTTGGATTAGGGTATCTCCCACCATTGGAATACAAGTTCTTTTGGATGATCTGATGCATGCCAAAATCGCTGGCTCTCATCGGTTCCATCATCTGCAGCTGCTGCTCCCGGAAATGCCCAGGATGATGATAATTTTCTAGCGATCCATTGCTTGCTCCTGGCAGATGTAACCCTGGTTGTTGTTTGTGCTCATGTGAGTAAGACGATAACATTCCTTGCCCCTTGAGAAAGGGCTGGAGTTCACTCGGATTTTGACTTGTGCACGAAGCAAAGAACGAACCGTTGTCCCTAATGTTAAAAGATGACCCCATAATATTAGATGTACTGGGTAACAATGGATGTCCTGCATCCTGCTGGAGTATGTCAGTTTCCAAATCAAACATGCGGGTTGGCCGCTCTTCAAGTGTTTGTTGTTGTCCAAGTGAACTGGCTGATGTGTATCCACAGCTTCCAGGCATAGGATGATAGTACGAATCTGGCATGGAAACTGATGGCCAGACATCTTTAGCAGAAGGAACGAAAACTTCCTGTCCAACAGCATCCTCTTTGGGGTATGTATTTCTCAAGAACTCTGGAAGAGTTGGTGCAGAACCTTCTGGTTTTATGATGTCTTGGTCTCCCTGTTCCATATTAATGGGGGCGATCTCATGGTGACCATTAAGCGGACTTCTCTGATGTGGCTGACTGTGTTCGGAGTGAGGAATAGAGTCTTCAGCAGAAGCGTCTGAAAGAGCCTGTTCACTAGCATCCTCTGTGGGACTCATATTTCTTAAAAATTCTGACATAGCTGGAACAGCAGTCCCTGGTTTTAAGAAGTCTTGGCTGCACCCCTCCGACTCTATATACATGGGATTGGGCTCGTAGTGATCATTGAGTGAAGGAATACACTGGAGAGGCTCACCGTGTGTGGAATGAGGTACTAATTCTTCATCAGATTTATAGTTCGGTGTCTCCACTGTGTCTTCATGGTCTGTTTCTATGTTGTCTCTGTCTTCTTGAAGCCAGCTATCAGGGTTCACTTTCTCCTCATCCACCAAAGGTTTCTTCGTTTCTGCCATTTCTTGGTCCAAAGACTTCCTCCATTGCTGTCTCTGCAAATGCCTTTCTGTCCAGTTTGCAAAAGCTTTTGGGAGATCTCTTTTTGCCAACTGTGACCTACATAACATGTAACCAGTAAATTAAAAGACAAGGACAAAGAATAAGGAAAGGAAACCCAGGAGTGGTTCAAGCTGAATACAAATAACTTATTACTTGACAAACACTAACCAGTGATCATGCAATTTATTGCATTCTTCTTCCTCAAATACTCCATATGGTTGTACATGAAAACTTTTGATGTCACCCAATATGCGGTTAAGAGACTTGGATTGAATACCATCACCAGACTGCTTTATCCTCTTAACAAGTTGATGTTGTTTCCTGCTTATCTGAGATAAAGAAGGCAGACTATCGGTCGAAGAATTCAAACAGAGAGAATTACACTTGCTCACTTCAGCAAAAGAATTTTGGAATGTCTGCAATAACCTAGACTTATTTTTACTTTTTTTCAAATGTTAAAGCTAACCAACTCAAAAGTTGGAGAAGCTCTAAAAATGAACAAGAAATTGGACTTGTCGGTAAGGAACTTGGTACCTCACAAGGTTCGGAATATTGTTTTGAGTACAATGATATTCTGAAACTACATCATGCCAATATATCCCATATCGATAAAATATGATTTTCACATTGGTAAGGATTACTGAACTGGTATGCCTACCTAAGATTTTTTTTTTTTTTTTTTTTATTTCCTATTGTGCCTTGGGTTATCTCTTAGCTCTTAACAATTTTCTTATTTGTTTTGCCAACACAATTTTGCAAGACTAAAAGTTTCATTTCGTTTGGATGGTGTAAATAATACATAATTTACTTTCTCTTTAAAAAATAACTTATGGCATCAACATACTTAACCATATCCATGTCTGTATCCTCGATTTCTAGAAATAAAGAATTATACCCTTGTTTCCAAAACCAGGATCTGTGCCCTTACACGCATCTGGCATACAAGTTTCAGTGTGTCGTGCCATTGTTGAGATTGATACAGCTAGGTCAAGTCCTGCTACTTGAGAATCTGTGAACACTTGACTGAGCTTACTATGTCAAGTCTTTTAACCCTGTCCGGTTGAACCTCACAATATGTTCCTTTCGAGTAAGCTTTATGTATTTATAAAAAATTAAAAAAAGTAAGGGGAAGAAAAGCACGCGTCCTCGAATTGATCATCAATATCTCTCAGGATTTTCCTTGAGATGAACTGCAGAAATCTTAAAGATTTGACAACTCATTCAGTTATGATCATTCTAGAATTTCACATATAAAAACAAGAACAAAGAAAAGAACCTAAATAATAGTTCCTTCAAAATTACGTACAAAATGTTTTCGTATCCATACATAAATTATGTGAAATAAAGAAGCAATTTTCCAACCTTGAAATAAGACATATATTTGGCGCTGTCACCAGAACGGATGCAAAGCTTGTGTGCCTTTTCTTCTTTTCTGGAACTTGCTGCCACCTCAGGCATTTCATAAACCGACGATGATTTTGTATCCTTGTCCTTCACAAATCCTTTCCTAGACACCAGAGAACACTGATTTAGAAACTTTCACTACCATAATGTCACTATTTAGAAATTAACAGACTGCTTACATGCCTCAATTTAGTTTCTAAAAACAGATGACACAACCATGGATTATTAAACAGATTAAAAAGTTCAAAGTCCATTCACCTGGGCAACAGACTCAATTTTGTTTCTGTTAAGGGTATAAAATGCATCATAATATGATGCATCTTATTCCCTAACAGCTTCACTTCAAAGAGTGAGAGTGAGCATATTGTGTAGTCACACTACGGAAAACATGATGAGAGAATGGTGTGATGTAAGACAAACAATGATCTAATAACCAGGAAACATTCAACAAATGAAAGAATAACTTGGATGGATGTCTGCATGTATAACCCCTTCCCCAACCTACATGTGTCAAAAACATGGCACATATGCAGAGGGATTGGGTGAAGGACATACCATATGAAGGGTCCTACTAAGGACATCACTTGAGCCATAATGTGTCAACGGTAATGGAATGAATAAAATCTATAAATCTATTTGCTTCAGCGTCTTTTTGTTTCTCAAAGGTGTTAAGAATAGGTGCTTGTCATAATTGTATCCGATAGTAAATTCATACAGAGTACAACTCAGATCGAACCAGGATTCAAATCGTTTGATCATTGAATGCATACAAAATTTTCTTTGAGTTAAATATATGAAACAATATCCTGGCTAAGCTTACTGCCCCACTTACGTGATGCCTAGGCGAAGATTTGACTACATTGTTATACATCAACGGGGTCAAACTAACTTCAGTCACGACTTTCCAAGGTATATATTAAGAGTATACCTGTTTCCTACTATGATATTGTTGGACCTTAAGATAATCTAAGGAAAACTTGACAGCCATTACAGTAAATCCTGACCAAAGTAATATATTAAGAAGTTGGTCTATAAAATCTAATGCATAATTTAGATCACAAGGCAAAGAATAGAAACCTCCATATCTTCTGGACAATATCCTTTTCAGGATCCTTGCAGCTTGTCCATCTTTCCTTCCACTTCTGTAAGTTCTCCACAATACTGCCAGATCAAGCACAACCATGTCACAGCAATACAAACCAGTGCAAAAGCAGACACTAAGCAATACAAAGTGCAAGATGACCTTTCCTAAAATTTACATACTCATTATGATACTTCTGCAACTCCGAATAGTAAGCTTTCTTGTTGGTCCTGAAACACTTCTCCCGACAAAGAGCAGCATCTGGATGAAGATTACCAGAACAAAGAGACGCACCCCTGCAAGTAAATGCTTGACATAAACAAATCGACTCGATAAAAGGTGAAAATTACAAGGCATCAAACAATGAACATGTTCATCAAAAGAATCTATATGTACATAAGAATTCTGTCTTATGGAACTTCCCAGAATTCCTCAGTATAAAACATTAATTTAATCAAGAAGAAGCAAAACAATTGAGATGATCGGTGGGAAAGCATCCTCTATTTAAGTATGAGGCTGCCTGAGGTAGCATGGAGTAAAGAGGTGGGACAGTAGATGGAATACTGAATGGAAATAGCAGCAATTTCCAAGAGAAGATAAATGAGGAAACACTAGCAACAAAATGTGTGAATATTGTAACAACCCAAGAGAATCGCAAAGCTATTCGGACAGACGAAGCATAGAGAAGAATGATAAACAGCCATTGCAAACATTATTCAACCATTATGCCAGAGTTAGTTATTTGTTGTGACTTGTTCCTATTTTATATTCTTCCTCCAGTTCTCGTACACCTGGTCCTACTAAATTCTAGCCACTAATCAAATGCCATCTTCCTAAGTTTTATTTGTTGAACTAAAGTCAAATGGACAGCTAATTTAAGTGATGGACAATGTAGCATCATAATGAAGTCAAACAGGGTCTGTTTGACCAGTAGTAACGATTAGCTTACTCAGAAATGGGTGAAACACAAAGCATATGCAATGAACATGCGCCAAAATGGTGAGAAGAAAAACCAAAATAGACAAACAAGACTGGCAGCCTATTAAGTTGTAAAACAATAATGAAACACGTGCTCAGAAAAGCTAGAAAGGCTCATTGATCATTTTAATACCTGATTTCCATTTTCTTTTGGTGATACGTTACTATCTGAGGTTAAAGTTGACGAAAGACCACTCAAGCATAATAAAGAAAGATGACTACAGTATCAATGTTTTAACCTTTTCATAAGATAGAAACAAGACGAAAAAGTATAAGTTCCTGCCTATGAATCTTGGCCTAAATAACCTGACAACACTCAAAATTACAGGACAATAATAAAGCTAGATGAAAAGATCCAGAAAACAGAGAAAATGAGCAAAAAAGTACTAGAATGTCCTGAATCTGTAGGCAACTAGAAATTACATAAAGCTACAATGTGTGCATGATGATGACAGGTGCATCAAGGACAATTGGAGTGTCTGAATCCAAAACATGCCCAACATGGTTTCTTCAACCTTTCAGAAGAGTCCATACAACATAGAAAAAAAGTGTAAAATGACTAATTTCTTTAACGATTGGTACCCTGAAATCCAAGGTGTTCCACTAAAGATAGCAGTCAGAAATTTGTAGAGCAATACAAATTGTAAACTGCAACCAAAAAATGTACTCACCTACCCATAAAAAAGGACCATGAGCTAGAAAAAAAAAATTCTAGTGTAGATATTATTTGAGCATATAATTTGTTAAGCACTAACTAAATAAAGTAGTTGTAGATTGTCTGATTTTATTCGACCTCCATAAGATATAAAATGATGAGGCGTGTGTGGTACCATTATCTATTTAATATAGTAGATGGTGAAAATAAAACGTTAGGCTGTGATTAGTCATCTCAACCTCCATTTTTCTTTATAATATTTTTTACTGATAAAAAAATGCGAAGTTAGGTTAGTGGTAAGCTTTAGAAAATAGAGTTATACAAACTTGCCAATCGAGGAAAGGATTCCCAAAGTGAAGATTTTCCCCCATAAGCAATGATTTCACTGCTTGGTCTGCATCTGTTCCTTGGGGAAGAAACTGCGTGAGAAGATTTCTCTCAGTTTCTGAAAGATGAGTATCCCAAACCTGAAGATTAATCCCACAGGAAATGCATAAAATCAATTAAACAATTAAGGTTCATGCCCTAACCTCCAATGGAATATAAACATATATAAGAAGCTTAATGATAAACATAGATGTAGAATTATATTTACCTCACATGATAACACCTCAGTCATACCCTCCAATTCAAAAATTTCCTGAGGAACAGCAAAAACATCTGCCAAGCTTCTGTGGCAATGAGAAACAGAATCAATAAACGGAGCCAAGTGTCTCCATGTTATTCCAACTTGCTCCCTCTTGGCCACAGCCCTCTTTTGATTGTTATCCCATTCAAGAGATATGTGCGACCTCAGGTTCAACAGATCTTCTGTTGATTCCACATATTTTTTCTTCTTTGCTCTATATTGCTCCTGTAAATTGCAACTTACGACACTAGAAGCATTCAAACGCCTTTTTTGTTGACCAGCAGCCATTTTGCAGACTATGTTAAAGAATTCCCACCAAAGTGTTATTTAAATGTATCAGACTCCTCCCTGGTCTGTGTTGAAAAATGTTTCTCCTCTGGAACAGGCATACTAAGTGCCTTCATCAACAAAGCATATCGTCAGTTCATTTGGATCATAATTCACAAAAACAGTATATTGTTCATATTAACATGCATATAATTTGAGTGATATAATCAAGCACGACAAAGGCGTTCTAGACAAATAATTATACTACATCATTTCTCATTTCTTATCGTATATTGCCCCTAACAATTTCCGTATCTATTTTTTGATATGAAAAATTTGTTAACTAATTTTTTTTTTTTAATTTAAAATTATAAAAATTAAATAATGGTATCGACCTATTATAATCCTTGTTTCCTTACCAATACTTGCATTTATATTTGAGTACCTTAGTTTGATCGCACAACAAGTAGCAATTAAGTTATACGCCAAAAACTGAGTTGTTATTGAAATTCACCGTGTTAAGATTTTATCCAAGAAATTAGCACCCCAACTGGTACAACATCCCAAAGAGCAACTGTTACATGTAACCTCCGCCCCAAAACAAAAAGTAATCATTTCAACGGATTAGAAATTCACAAAAGGCATTTTACACATTGTGATCTCTCACAATAGAGGTGATCAAAGGCAATCATCTTCACCCATGTGTGCAGAGTCCACAATCCCACTAAGGCCTACACAACCAAGGTTTAAAATCTCGCATCGAGTCATTGTAATGGTGAGGAAAAACCGAGTTCTCCTAACCGAGATAATAACCAAACATTCGATGTTTCATTCTAGTCTCAGCCGAGCCAAGACATTCCGACATGGTACAAAACTTTCAATCAATCCTATCACAACACACTTTCTATTGCAAGCACACCAATCTATCACCACTGCGGATAGATTGAAGACACCTTTCAAAAGTTTGATATGCAAGCAACATTTTTTCAAAATGCAAGACAAGGAGAGGGATCTCCGCCTATCAAAGGGCATCCCCTCCCATAAGTAAATGGTTGGAATATTTTATTTAATGCATCATAATTAACATCTATTGTCAGCTCAACTCTCCTAACTAGAACATCAAAGAGCCCTATCAGGCTTTGTTACGTGAGTCCAATGAGCATCTGATTTACCTGAATCAACAATCACATGGCAAGGCTAAGTTTTTTAGGGGAGGAAATGGAATCACCGTGAGATAGGATGTCAAGCACTCCAATATTATCATTCTAGCTGTAATGAAGGAAAGAAGGCGACTCAAGATAGTATTATTGTGTCGGCCAAAGGTTTTTTGTTCTATTAGTGTAAAGCTTTTGAGGAATTTAAAGGTGTGCTCTTCAAGGACTTTATGGGGAGATGGGAGTGAGTTTGTAGATTGACGTGAGCGAGTCGGGTTCCCTTGTAATTGTTTCTTTTGTACTTCTTGTTGGTCATCGGCCAAGTTTTAATACAATTGCATTTACTTATATAAAAAAAAAGTAGTTAATAGTTTTTGGCCCATTCTTTATCAGGGAAAAAAATGTCAGATTATATTATTTACTTTATGCTTCTAAGAGAATTCACACTTTACCAATTTTCCCTAAGAACTCACATTTTCCCACTATTTCAGTATATCCTATGTTAGTAAAACATATAGGATCACGAAGAACCACAATCATCACCCAATATCAATCTATTTCAAACAAAGCAAAATCCATAGGCACAATTTTCACATCTTCCCAATAACCAAATTTTGAATTTGAACCCTATACTTTGCTCAATTTATGTAACAAAACTAACCAGATAAATCTCCATGTTCAAGCTGCAGATATATCAAATTCATGCTCCAAATCTAAACCTACCTAGATCAAAACAAGCTCTAGCAATCCTCAAAGTCACTAGAAATCTGGAACTCAATCCATCCCAAACCACTCAAATACACTCCAAAAATAAAAATTACATTCCACAAATCTTGAAAAAAAAAAAAAAAATAATAATAATAACAAAGAGAAAATAACAGATTCGGATGTGAAATTAACCACAGAATCGATACCAGAAAACATCAAATTCCATCCATGCGTGAAGATAATATCAAGCAAAACCACTAAAACATCCAATCCAGAACTAAATCTCCATGGACACAGAATCTAAAGCTTGTGATATTCAAAAAAAAAAAAAAAAAAAACCCTAGAAACCGAAGCAAATAAAAATCAACGAGAGCCCGAATAATACCTGTAATATCTTCAATGTTACTCGAAGAAATAAAGAGAAATCAAAGAGTGCGAGAGGAATACGGACTCGCGGGAAGGAGAATTAGATAAGCCTTGCGAGAGAAGGAATCTTGGGACGAAGAGTTCTTTCGGAGAAAAAATCTCTGGTTTTAGAGAGAGAGTGGGCTGGTTTTGTTTCTAATCCAATTCGTTCGGAGAGAGAGAGGCGTGGTTTCTCGGAACCGTTTAATGCCTTTTGTGCATTTAATCTTCGTCATGCGTGGGCGCGATCGGCTCAAGCCATTGGCCCTGGCTATTATATGGCATGGTCAATCATGGAAAAATAATTATTACTGTTATATAATAATATATAAAATATATATATATATATATATATATATATATATATGTACGTATATGTGACACGTGGCAGATATGAGAGTGGATGGACTCGCCCTTGTGATTGGGTGGGAATGGGACCATTGACTACGTGTCTTGATAAGATTGGTCTAAAAAGCAAATAAATATAAGCACACATGATATTACAACACCATTATTTTATGAATAAACATCAATGATTAAATTGTAAAATCATACCATATCACTGATATTTATTTATAATATATGCAAAGGTTAATAATGTTGAAGAAATTGAAGAGTAGTGATCCATAAAATCAGTGTTGGTTGGTTAAAATGAAATTGTAAATTTAAAATGTTTGAGAAATAGATGCTGTAAAAAATAAAATTTGAAGTTGTGTTCTTAACCAAAAAGGAAAGTCGGTCGATGACATTAATCATGCAATGTTGGGTTGTTAAGGAGGATTCTCATATTTGAGGTGTTTATGAAATCGAGATCCAGAGATAATATTTGAAGGCACGCGTCTTGACATAAAAGGAAAGTTCAATATGATTGCCATATTTAGGGCCAGCGATATTAATCAAGTAATGGTGGGTGGTGGTTAAAGAGGATTTGTAAATTTGAAGTGTTGGAGAAATTGAGATTATAAGATAATATTTGAGATACAACAAAACAAAACAAAATTAAGGAAATCTCAATACATTTTCCCCTATTAGGACCCACCATATAATCCTATAACTTGTTCTAATATTTAGGGTTCGTCTTGTTTTTTTTCATGAGAAATCAATTTCTTGGCAAATAATATTCAAAGAAAGGAAACAATATCCCAATTAAAATGGATTGCTCACATTTGAGTGAATAAAAAATGGGTTTTTGATGAAAGATACTCTTGATCAACCTCAAGTTTTCTTGCCTTTGAAAAGTCATTTTCCCATTTTGATTATGGGCAAACTTTGTTTCAATCAAAAATCATTTTCCCAACCAAAATATCAAAATAAAAGCAGGCAAAATTGAATTTCCTAGTAGGAAACACACATAATGACAGAAAGGAGCTTTACATGTCTTCTAGTCCCTACCTCATTACATGTCTTTTAAGTCCCTACCTTATTCTATTCTTTTCGGAATATTCGTCTTCGAACATTCAATTTGCACCAAAAACACTTCTCATTTATCTTCATTGCATGGAAAAGGGCTATATATTTGTAAGTTCTGTGTCATACTTAAAATTTAAAACCATAACAAGCTTGCCCCATCAATCCTCCTATCGATTAAATTTCCAATGAAAGATGTGCTAGTTTTGAACTTCAGAAGATTCGATCGAACCAAACACTTGCAAACCAATACAACCATGGACTCGGGCTTGAGCCTGTATTTGCAAAGTTATCGAATTAGAACTTAACAGTCCAAGGTTTTGAGGATCGTGTGCAATACCCTTATGTAGACATCTAAACCTAGGAAGGTTATCCTAACACACAGAGACCATAACACATGAACAGTTACAAAATGAAATGAACCCCAACACCGATATATAATCAAAATAATTTGATTTTGTCCTTTGCAATTGGATAGCTTATACATACTCCAGAAAATTACACTTAATGGCCTCATTTCCATCTTCCTATTTATGTAACTCCCAATGGATTGACCACCATCTTTGTTTCATTTTCTTCACCCGTCACCACCACTCGTTGTTCAACCCTGTATTTGTACCTATTTGCTGAATAGAGAAAAACACAGAAATTGATCACACTCATAACCGTAAGAAGCCCATAGAAGTAATCAAATCTACCAGTATTTATGTTCTGGGACAGCCATGACGGCTCCCCTGTGTTTGAATTCCCCGTGATAGATTTGATAATGCTGTTCAATATAGAGGCCGCAAAGCAACCCAAGCCCCCAGCAACAGCAGCATAAGCAGATCCAATACTTCTCATGGCATCGGGTGCCTCCTGATAGAGAAATTCTAAAAGTCCCACAATGCAAAATACTTCAGCTATGCCAATCAGGCAGTACTGGATCAACAACCAAAACGCGCTTAGGTTGGGCATGGCAGTTAGGAAAATAGTCTCGTACCCGTGTTTGACTGCATAATCTCTTCTGTACCTCTCGAAAATTGCAGCCCATGCAACGGAGAGGATCGATACTGCCAAACCAATACCAACCCTTTGAAGCTGAGAAGCCCCGTGAGGGTGCCCAGTGATACGGCGAAACAGTGGAACAAAGACGGAGTAATAGAGAGAGAGTAAAAGAAAAATGCTAAGGCCAGGAAAGACGGGCATACACGTAACAGGGAGTTTCAGATGTCCCATGTGGGTGTTTAAGGTATATGCTTGCTGAACTGATAAAGTTAGAAACTCGGTTAAGATTAGGTTGAGCGTTATAGTGCAAGCCGGTATTGGAAGAAGTTTCAATAGTATCTTGACTTCTTCTACTTGGGTGACAGTGCAAAGTTTCCAAGGGCTAGGATTAACACCATCCTCTTTCAGTTGTAGAGCTGCCTTGTCCAAACATCTATGAGACAAAAATGCTAATTAATTATCAAAAAATAAAACAAAATGAGACTCATATATCACCATAGAAATAAATTCATTAGAGTGATACGAAGATGGATAAGACCTTTATACCTAAAATCCTCGGTGTGAACTATCTTTCCACTACCCTTTATAGCAGATCGTTTCCCTGGAACCTCATACAGTCCCACCAACTCGCTGCTATCAAAAGATTTGCTTCTCTTCCGAAAGGCAGCAACGAGGACCTGGGCAACCCGTGTCAGAGGGCTGCCACCTGGCAATCTGTGCCTGTATAATGGTGTACCTAAAAAGAAAACCATATTCGAAATGCCCATAGCAATGGCTAAGGAACCAAAAGCAGAACCCCATCCATGGTTAATTTGAATGTAGACAACTATAGTGAATGCCACAATTGCCCCAACGGTGACAGAAAGGTAGAAGAAATTGAAAAACCTATCCAAGTGAGCTTTGTAATCTCTACTCCTTTCGTCAAACTGATCAGCTCCAAATGAGGAAACACAGGGTCTTATCCCTGCGGCTCCAAATCCCGTGACATAAAGGACAGCATAGAGGTACAGCATCTGCCATGGTTTTGCCGGCTCACAAGCACCCAAAAGTAGGGAAAACTGATCACATTGACCTTGATTTGGCACAAATACATTCATTGTGGCGCACAAAGTTATTCCAGTCAGACCCTGCAGAATTGAAGATAAGAAAATCACTCATTGTACTTTATTTTCTTTCATTCAATATATTACACTCATCAAAAAAAAAAAAAACACTCATTATATGAAAACTTCCTACAAAATCAAAACTATTGGGAACCCAAGACGCATGATACCCAATCCAAAATAATTTACAATAATTATCAGATATAAAAACTAAAACCCAGTTTAGGATCCAATCCAAACCGACAAGCTAACTCAGGTCAGAATACCAGGATCCAAATCTAACATTGAATGTGTTGAACCATACCTAAATTCAGATTCAGCTCTTAATGTATCTTAGATCTAGATTCATCTCAGTTCTATATTTTCAGCTCCAAAGTCAACCAGTGACCCATGATTCTTATTTTAAAATCCAACCCGGAAAAATTATAGGCCCAAAACGAATGGATCTCGGGTCGAGTCTGCCCTATTTTATGTTCTCTAGGTGTTGGTATGTTCGTGTGGGTGGGTTGAAGACAATAGACTGGGTGGAAACAAGGCCAACACCCCAACCAGAACAAACGTGCAATTTGAAAGCCTTAAAGACCAAGAGGAATGCCAAAAAGGCATGGACAAGGTGATGCGCATGGATATAAATACACTTGAATCAACATTAGACAAGTTTGTAGGAATTTGACTCATTCAGCCGACCACAGATTTTTAGGATGAGGTTTCAATGATGTAGCACGCATGCATGCACGTACACACGAGCTGATGACAGCCATGCACCACCTAAATCCATGTTCCTGAAGGCAGCCCTTTTGGTGTAAGTTGTTTTATGAGTTTAGAGTAAGTGTTCTTTGAGAATTTTGTTTTTATATGGGATTCAATTTGTAAGGTAAACAGCTGATTTTGTTCTTTGTTTTGGAGGCCCTCTCATCCTCCATTTTTCTATCAAAAAAATATTTATAATAATGTGCAGGTGATGATTCTCATATTTCAAACTTTAATATCATCGAGGTTTAACATGTACCCAAATAATCAATATTTTATGTTTACGGGGTTTAGAAGGCATATCTTACCGCAAGATAGATTGTCGTGAAGATTGCTATTGTCCAATATCGACCAAGATATGCATCAGCAAGAAAACCACCGAGCACAGATGAAGCCTGTGATATCCCCAAGAAAATGTTCACTGCATTTGCAGAACTGGAAAAAGGCCTATGCATGACATAGAACATAAATGCCACCATATTAACCGAAAGGCCGAAATAAGCCATTCTCTCTGCCATCTCGTTCCCTACACAAATATCAAGCAACACGAAACACGATAAATGCTCAAAACGCGATAAATCAAATAAAAATCCATGAGAAAAATTATAGGCAAAACCAGGTAACAATATTTTCTTTACTTCCTGGATAAATGATGATATTATTAATAATTAACACATAATTTTACAAACCATGAAGAGTGAATCTATACCAAAAATGAAGAAGGCGGCAATCCAACCCCCTGTCTTTGAGAGATCGGTAATGGGTTTTCGATGGATATTAACTGGAGTAGTTCCTCCTCTAATATAATCTCCACCAATGGCTGTGGGTCTCTCATCGCTCTCGACGAAATAAACCCCAAGTTTCTTTCTCCGAAACGAATCGGAACTCCCATCTAACTCCCCTGATACCTCTGGCAATGTTTCAGGAGACTTAATTTCTTCGGTTCCCATACCTAGCAAGTAACAGAAGAGAAACAGAAAAAAAAAAACTGATTTCCTTCCTCGGATTCCAAAAAAAAAAAAACTGTTTTTTTTTTTTCAAACCTACGAAGTTCCTCCTCTTATGAGTGAAACCCGGCGAAATGATACCTACTTAACTCGACAGGTCAAACAAAATGGACAACATTTCGAGAGCTTTCAGGACAATTTGAAACCTAATTTCTTCAAACTCACACAGGTCCTCTTCTTAAAACTGAAAAACCCGTCAAATGACACCCACACCTCAATGCAACTCTAATAAAATGGGGGAAAATGGGCCTTTAAACAATTTGAGATGGAGACTTAGACGCAGACCTGATTTCCTAAAGTGCACAGAAATATTCTACTCAAACAATTAATCCTTCCAACCAAAAACCCAATCCCATAAACTATATAAATAAAAAACAAATCATCTCTGACACACAAAACCCTACAAATGAAATGAGAAATGACGTCCAAAAACAGCTAATTTCCATCCCACCGAGATGTGAACTCAAATTCGGTCGAAATAGTGCAAATTTTGTCGGCTAACTAATACACAGATCCTAAAAATCTAAAATACAAGACCCAAATCCACCCAACAAAAATTGCGACTGAGTGTCTCCATCGCTTATGACGCTTTGAGCTACTTATAGTCGTGAAATACTGATAAATCATCAATATAGGGGGTCCAACAAACACGTGAAGATCCAATCAACCGAGCTAACGCTATAAATGATAGTGAAAAGCGAGTGAGAGAAGTAGAGCGAAGTGCCATTAATGCGAACCTGTACAGGAGGCTGGGAGATGAAACACCACCGTTTGATCTGTTGAGCTTCATATAACGCCATTGTTGTCCCTGTAGAGTAATTAGAGCACAAACAAGTGGGTCGAATTGATATTAAGAGTAATTGATTTGTGGGGCTTAGGGTTCTTGAAACCCTAGATTTCACAATCTGTTGGTTGGATGAAACTATCTTGAGATCGAAATGTAGACATTTACCCCAACGCGTAAGATAGCATGTGGGCCCCACACAGATTGTTCTTATTATTAGAAAATTTTGATAATCCTCCCACTGCGGACAGATTTGCCATTATTAAACGAAGATATTAAGCTATTAAATCAATTAGAAACTGCCACGTGTCCTTTAGAAAAGTAAAGTGCTTTGTTTGGTAGAAACTAAACGTGGAATGATATAGTTGGTTAAACCTTTGTTACCTTAGTTCGAATTCGGGTTTCCGTTCTACCGCTCAAGTAAATCGGGTTCGTTGGTGTGTGTGTGAAGAGTAAGAAGATAGGAAAATGCTGGACTGACCTTGAACTCACTCCCTTTCACACTTGGTTGACGTGCATGTCTACCGAATTAGATACTTTTCACTCCCTTTGACACTTTGTTGACGTGGATGTGTACCGAATTACATGCTTTTCATCGAGATATGAGTGAACAGCATTAAATTGTGCTGGAGTAATATTAACGTGACATTGTTTCACACATTAACGTGCACATAACCATAGATACTTCTCACTCGTATCTTGGTGAGAAATATCTAGGATTATGTACACACATCCCTATTAGCAATGTGTGAAACAATGATTTCAATGTTACTTTAACATTTTTCCAAAAAAGCATGCATGATTTTGTGTGCACCTCTAATCAACAAAGTGTGAAACATGGTGAATTTCAAAGTCACTCCAACATGTCTCGAAGGTGTAGTCAAATTTCTCTAACAATACATTGAACCTTCACTATTTGGCTCGTTGAACCCAATTATAAAATTCAACAAATCGTAACAATCGGATTCGCAAATTAATTTGTACAAGTTCATTGGGTTCCACGATCCCAATATTACCTTACTACAAATTACTTCATTATGAGTTGATTCACTATTTGATTTAGCTAGTTAGAGATGGTGACTTGTGTTAGACAAGTAAAAGCCTTGAATTCTATTTTTTAACAAATGAGTCTCGATTAATCGATGTAGCAAAATATATGATGCTGGTGTGGCAAGGGCAAAAAAGCATAGATATTTTTCTTCAAGATACACAAGGAAAAAATATCTAGGGTTATGTGCTCTTGCCACGTTAGTCATGTACAGGCTGCTTATGTTTTGTCGCATCAGTAAATGATTTCAGATAAATTTTCAAACTTTAAAATTTTTCTTAAGATGATCCAACATTTCTCTCAGGATCTTTAGTTTTTGTTTTTGGATCAAGTTAAAACAAAAATCTCATACAAAAACAATCCAAATCAGATTTTACCGAGAAAATTGATTGGGAAAAAAAGGGGGGATGATAGAGAGATGTAAGTTAAGTATCATGTTTGTTAAAAAATAATTTCATATTTAGTCATTTGACATATTTAAAAAAATTATGGCAAACATTTGAGAACGTATATAGAATTCCTCAATGTTGATTTATAATTCATCTCAAGGAGATCATTTTTCTTAATCAGTTATATTTAAAAATAAATAAAAAAATCCTACACACTTCCACGTGAGGAAAGTGCGATATTGAGATCACTTCAGCATTATTCCTTTAGAAGAAGAACAAAATTAGGCATTTTAATACAATGTATGTGGACAATTAGGAATTAGGGGAAAAAATTCAAAATTGAATATCAAAACATCTGAAAACGTCAAATAGTGAGTATCAAATCAACAAGAGTCCTAATAATATGACTCACCAAGTGACATACTCAATTGACTCCTTGACAGGGACAGGCTTGGAAATCGTAGATTTGTATCCTGTGATGTACAAATTTACGATTCTCAAACTTATCATACCAGAGAGTCAATTAAGTATGCCACCTAGCAAGACATATTATCACGACTCAATCAACAATTTCACGAAGCCATGAATTCTCCCATTCTATTTTATCTCTAACCTAATAGACAAAACCACTTGATGACCCGTGACTAAACATATGGATTGGATTGGAAAGGAGTAATGCTGGGGTGACACAGGGATTTATTGTGATTCTCACATTTTTAACATGGAAGTAGTCACATAACCATAGATGTTTTTACTTGTATCTCGACGAAAGAATCTATGACTATCACATTAATATACTGAGAATCACAGTGAAAAACAAAGTCCCTAAAGATTTTCCATTAGAAAGTTAGGTCAACAAAGATAGGTGTTGACAAATGGTTTAGCCCCAGGAGTTACTCTCTTTGAGAGATGGTAGATAGGACGTGAGAGGACCATAATTAATTGACAACGATTGGACAATTGGAGAATGATGAGGGCTGATGTATCGATGAAGCAATGAACCCCTTAATACCACAAACTTCTATGAATATTCTCGGATCATTCATCACGGTTCCTTGTCATCGTTGGAACCTTATCTTAAAAGCTCGAAATTGACTAAACAAATCATATTTCTTCATTCAATTACATAAAAAATCACCATATATAATTTCATATTTTACCTTTACTATTCAATCTAAGTGTTTTTTTTATTTTTTTGTCTCCCCATCCCCTCTTTCAGTATGTTTAAGGAATGTTTCGCTTCACCTAAAAAACGTCAATCCTTTTCTTGATTTGCTTTGTAGATTGTGTCTTACAAGTTCATGAAATTATCAATTTATTATCTACAACTATTTCCTGAGCTAAGTGAGCTAAGTAGTAAGGTGTTGTGAAGGTTGTTCTTAAGGACTTAGGTTCAAACCTCCTTAACATTTTCTTCTACTAACCACTAATCCTGCAAAGCATAAAAAAAGATACTTCAATCATTTCCTTCAAATCTTTTGTTTTTTTTATTAGTCTCTTTCTCCTATTCTATCAATGATTATTAAATTACAATAATAAAAAGGGGTTGAGAAGGGAGTACGAGGCAAATTAGATTTCTTGATAAATATATGATATTTGTTAGAGAACGAATTGAAGGATTGTGGAGGATAAATATAACAAATGAAATGGGAATGGAAATCCTTGATCCCCTAAAAAAACAAAGGTAAGGTGTCTACGTTACATGTTTTTATTAGAATTTAAAATACCTTCGATTCTTAACCCAATTGTGCACGTAGTCCAATGTGTTTGAACTCCAATAAAAATGTGCCATGTGAACTCTTAACATTGTTATAGGAATGAAACACCATTATAGATCACGACTATTTTTTTTTTATTAGAGAGAGAAAGAAGAAAGATGGGAAAAGGAGAGTCTCATCAATTTGGCAAAATTTCACATTTTTCAAATTTTAAGTTCACATAAACTTCATATGAGGCACAATTTGACTCGATTGTTTGATATTCAATTTGCATATTATTTCTAATTAGGATCATGATTAGGGGTGTCAATGGATAATCGAAAATTTGAATTCGAAACATTGGATATTATCCGAAAATTTTGAATATCGGATTCGAATTCAGATAATTTGATATATTCGAATCCTTATCGGACACGGATTCGAATATTAATATTTGGAATCAAATAATATCCGTTTCGAAATAATATATAATATATATTATTTAATTTGATTTATTTTTTATATAAATAATATAATATATATTATTTTATTTATTTATTTATTTATTATATACATAATATAATATATATTAGAATTTTTTTTAATAATAAAAAATCAATTGGATAAGAAAATTTTGTGTTTTTTTAATATACAAATTATTCGAATTATAATCAGATATTATTTGATATCTGATAAGATATTCGAATTCGAATTCATATAAGATTTGAGAATATCTATTGAATTCAAATTCAAATTTGGATATTAGATAAAAAATTCGAATTCGGATTCAGATATTATTATATTCAAATTGATAAGCATCCGTTGACAATCCTAATTGTAATTATATTAATCAAACATTTTACTGCAAAGGATGGTTAAAATCAAAAGTAAAGAAAAAAATGTTCTAAGCTTTCATTTGATGTGTAGTAAGTTTGTGACTGTCGTGTATTACACCATGATTACGTTGACTAGGGTAAACCAACTATTTCATCAGTCTTAAGTTCAAACCATCTCATGCTGACGTTATGATTCCGTAGGTTTCGCATAAGAATTTATGATACAGTGGAAGAACTAAATTGGTTGGGAGGATGGCACGTTTAATATTTATTGCAATAATGATGGGGGGCACGGTATCAAGTCCTGTATCACACTTTGCATACCTCGCTTATTTGTTTGAGTCCCATCCAAGGAATAAGTGAGGGAAACAAGATCATAAAATTGGTTGGTTTGTCAACCCATCATCCGAACCAATTCGTTAATGTGGTGAACTGTCGTGTCAATTATCACATGAACCACTTAAATGCCCTTGTCTTTCACACACACCCAAGACGACATAATCTTTTAAAAAAATCAAAAGTTTTTGAAAGATTGAATATGGGCATTTAAGTCATTATTCGCTGGTATACAAGTGACAGACCGAGGTAAAACACCACGTCACCCGTTTGAAAACATTATAGTATTTCAAATATTCGTCAAAGAGTATTGCTGGAATCTCGACGAAAAGCATCTATGATTCCTATCCATTTTCATGTCATGAAGTACAAAACAAGGTTTCAACTTGAGGTCACTTCAGCATTATTCTTCTCAAAAACATGGAGATCCGTGTCTACATTATCCTATTTTTTTGTTGGTGATTTAAACATGTTTCCATGATTTGGTAAATATTTATGATACCCTTATGTTTTTTTATATGCCCTTTGATCACCTTCTAATTTTGGAGATGCATGCCCCTTAAAAAGACGGAGATACTTGATTGTGAAATATTAATTTCATGATTTTAATTCACTCCAAAAATTTCATTGGGCTTGTACTCGACTGACTTGGTCAGTGCATAGAATCCTAGATCTTTTCTTCGGGATACCCAAGAAAAATGATCGATGGTGCCCTTGCCACGCCAATCGAGTACAATCAAGTGAAAAAAAAAATTAGCCAGAAAAATCATTAGCGTTCAATTAAATATACATTCTTTGAATGAGCCTCAAGTAAAATATACTAAGAGTTAAACATCGCGTTAATATTGTAAATTGTTCCACGTAATTAGTGAAGGGTGACGTAACAAGCGATAAATGGTCTAATTTGATGGATCAAATACACGTTATCTAGCACAATCATGTGCCACTATGTGCCTTAAAGCTTCCACAATATCTACAAAGAATCTTGCAGTGCAATTGATACAAGCGGATATTCAAAAACATGAACGATTAAGGCAAAGACAAGTTGTTACTTTATGGAAAATTACATGGACTCAATTGTGGGAGGGAATTACAAGGTCAACAAAGCTAAATTTTGATCACTATCATCACACTTATATCGTAGTGATTTTGTCTAGAAAAAGAATACATTGCACCACATTATCCGGGATAGTGATCTTGGAATCATATACGTCTTTTCTTGTGCTTTTTTATTTCAATAAATTAGTATTTCTTCTAGAGTTTGAATGATTATATATATTATTCTTTCAAGGAGAAATTATTTTTCTTACAAAGTAGAAGTGAAAAAAAAAAAAAAAAAAGGATTTCCTCCATGTGTTCAATTGCACTTAATAAGATGTAATAGGGAGAAATATTTTCTTGAGGGTTGGATTGGAAACTATTTTCCTACCATTAAGAAAAAAAAAATATTCTCAAGATTTTCCAATACATCCCTAGAATAATTTCTTATCAAACGTAAACAATACATGCAATCTTACAGATAGATGCATATAAGTTTATTTTCAATGAGGAAATGATGAACATTCGCAAAAATGTGTAATTTATTGTCCTTTCTTGGTGGATTTTATTATCGGTAAGTTTGTTTTTAATGAGTTCAGTAACTTAGTGCTGACATTATCCAAACCCAGGTCTTTGGTATCATCACCTAAAGACTATACCAACTAAGTTAGTTGGCACTTGCAAGAGAAATTTCATATATTCACATAAAACATTTTACATACAAAACTCTGGCGGTCTAGGCTACCTAACGGATCTAGCTCTCAAACGCAATTCACGATGGCCTGGGTTGGATTGGGTGAAATCTTAATCCGTTGACATCCCTACATGCAGTGTTCTGTGTTCAATACTCCCTTGTAAGGGTGCACACTGTTTTGTTTGGGAGTAAAATTTGAAATCGAATCAAACTTGATTAGTTCTACAAATCCGAAATTGAAATAGAACCGAATATCCCCTAAAATGGAATCAACCCAAATCAACATTAGTTTAATTTGATTCGATTTTCGGGTCTCCTAAACATAGATATCAAGACATGAATGATCAAATCTCACAACTAAAAAATCCACGACCATTAATGATTTCAATCAAAAGGCATAACAAGAAGAATATCATTGGCAATATAACCTTAATATCCCTATAATCTCAAATGTCTACTTAATAACACGAGTGATTTCTCAAAATTGAAACTCATTAGATGGTTAAGGCAATTGTCATTTAGACTACTCAGATTAGTGACTAAATTTGTTAAGATACATAAGGCAAATTGTGATAGTTTTTTTTTTTGTTATATTTAATTTTATTTGTTAAATAAATGTATATACATATATGGGTGCCGATCGAAGCCTTGAAGAGAGCCCATTCCAAAACTTCTAACCCATACATTTAAAAAATGTTTGGCTCCCTTTAAGGCCTCCGAACGCCACCACACACACACACACACACACACACACACACACACACACACACATATATATATATATATATAATGGTGTTCTTTTGATAAAATCTTAGACAACATTCTAGACAAAGTATTTTATCTTATATGGGCTACAAATTTTAGAATGTGCTGATTTGTTGTGAGGATGATCTCTATGGTGAGAAAATTATCCTCACAAAAAATGAGTCAATTATAAAATTTATAACCCTAATTTATAATATGAAGAATCGTGAACCGTCAATTTTTATCGTTACTTTGTAACCACTTTTCATAGGGTTAGAAGTTTCAAAATTGGCTAATTTTTTTTTGTGAGGATGATCCACTGACTATAGAGATCATCCCAACAAAACATCAGTTCATTTGAAACTTTTTAGTCATATAAGACAAAACTTTGTCTAGAATATTGTCTAAGATTTTGTCAAAAGAACGTTACCCATATATATATATATAAATGAATTTGATTCGGTTTTCGATTTGATTTGGTTATAGGATTTTCTGAATTGAGATCCGAATCAAATCAATCGATTTTTCAAAACTGTAAACCAAAACCGAACCAAACTAATTCAAAAGGCCTTGGTTCGGTTCTTGGTTTGGTCGGATCTGATCCAATGTGCACCCCTACTCCCCTGGCACAAAGGAAATGTATTGTACATTATTGGATATCCTTATCCTGGACGGGGATAGCCTAATTTGTACACCCAGACACCCCCAACTTCTCACAGTGTTCCCATTCTGATTTTATGTTCAACGAGAAGAAAACGAAAAGCGTGCAATTAGAGACGTTGGCGGGTGTTTTTCTCATAATTCGAAAAATGGACTCGCTTAGGGACGTTGAGCGAGCGACGAAGAAGGGCGACGAAGAGGCCTCATTTCCCGAGCTTCTCAACTTCGCAAGCAGAGCTCAAACCCTAATTTCAGAACTTCTTCTCTTATCTGGTCGAATCCCTCACGAATTCCACGATCGTCTCTACGATCCAGTGCTCTTCGATCTCACGTTAGTTATCACTTTTCCTTTTAGTCCACCTATTCGGAGTTTCGATTTCGTTTTCTTTTTGTTTGAATCCGTTTGTAGTATTTGATGCTCTTATTTGCCTTCTTCTGTGTTTTTTTTTGTTTCCTTATTTGGTTGTGATTCCCCATGAATTTTAATCTATCAGTGTGAATTTTTTTGATCAAATTGGGATGCTAGGATTGCAGTTTCAGTTCAAATTTAACTTAACTGTAGTAAAATTCATGAACTTTACGGTTAGATTTTTCGAACATTTTTAGTTCACCTTAACCAATCTGGATTTCTGTTTTAGCCGTAGTATTTGATGCTCTTGTTTGCCTATTTCGGTGTTATTTTCCATTTGTTTGTGATTCCTCGTGGAGTTTAATCTCTCACTGTGATTTTTTTGATAAAATTGGCAAGCTAAGACTGCAGTTTCTGTTCAATTTTGGCTTAACTGTAGAAAGATTCATGAAAGTTACTGTTAGATTTTTCCAACATTTTATTTCACCCGAAGAAATTTGAGCTTCTGATTTTTTTTTTTGGGGGGAAAATTTCACTCTGTCATTAGTTATGGAGTGTTCAAATGCTTCAATTTCCAGGTACTTCGAATCTCCTGACGTTTTAGAAGCAAAAATAGAAGGAAATGTGGAATTGGAGGCACTCGAAGACAAGCTTCGCGAAACCTGTGCCGTTTTTATGCAAAGGTTTTTTATTTTGGCTAACGGAATCATCATTTACTATCAGGAACTACTCAAATACCTAAATAATTTACATGAAGGAATGGATGTTCAGAGTACACTGGAGAGAGTATTAGAAAACGGGACAGGACGACAGCTTCTTACGGAATCATTAGCACTGTTTGGATGTCTGCTATTGCTTATGGAGCACCATATGAGTGGTTCTGTAAGAGAGAAGTTGGTTGTTGCACACATCCGTCATGATCGCTGTTTCAACGCTCCTAATTTAGAAGCCATATGCTTGCTCTCTCGCGTGCACATGTCTTCCACTTCTCATTCGAGCTCTGCTATGGTCTCAGTCCAGAAGCCCGAAGACCTTTTCATGAGATTTCCCTTCCCCAAACAGGTCGTGGATTCTGTTATTAGTCGTCTGAGGGATTGTGATATGTACAATAGGACTTGCCACTACCCTGATCCTGAGCACCGGTCTGTGGCATTGGCGTTGCAGGCTGGATGTCTGTATGTTATTTTATTCTATTCACCAGAGCTTCTTCATAATGGGATTGTCATGCGAGAAATTGTCGATCGGTTCTTTAAAGATTTGTGGGTCATTCCCATATTTATGTATTTCACCGTGGATTTGTCATTGTCGTGGGATGCATACAAAGGAGCAAAAGTATCACTGTCCTCTTGTCTTTCTCCAGTGTATATTCGCGATCTCTGCCAGCTTCATTGCATGAAGGTTAGTTTTTATATTTTTTTTTTTTTGATAAGCTTAGTATTGTTCTCTTAGAAACCTGTATTGTGCTCCTCCAGATCTTCCATTGCCTCAGATACCGCTGCCTGAGAGGCATACCCATTTTACTTAAAGGTTCAGGTATTTTTACAAATAAATAAGTAAATAAAATATAGTAAAAATATTAGTGTATTAATCACCCTTTTACATACACTGTAATGATGGGAATTAAATGTGTTTTAGTCTTATACAACTACTCATTCTGATACTTCTTGCCTAAAGCCATGCCTAGAAAACATATACCAGTACTCATACCTGTTACTCACTTACTTGTACCCACTCCTGGATGACATAGTACAGAACATTGAAAAAACTGATGCAACAGAAAGTATCGGTTAAGTTCTATCTCAAGTTAATTTTTTGAGCCACATTACTCTTATTCACGAGCCCTTCTTTGCATTAAGATAATATCTGCTTCTTCATGATAGTAACGAGATTTAGCATAATTTTGTTGTAGGTTAAAGATTTAATGTCTGAGCTACATTTAGCTCTCTCTGAAGGTGCTATTACCAGGGACTACGTGTTGAATAACTCCCAGTCGCTTCTTTCGTTGGTTAGAAACTGCAACGTTTCATTGCGTTGGCTTTTGCTCCATAGATCTGTAAGCTTCTTACCAAAATTATAACTTCTTTTTCTTCTTATTATGTTTGATGAGACGTGTAGTTAGGGAGACTAAGACCATGATAGTCCCAGCTCAAGAAGGCCTCTCTCCTTTCATTGTCTTAGAATTTTGTGCCAATGCTACTGAATTTCATGAGACAGCGAATATCCTCTAGCTTCTTGCCCTCTTTGTTTGTTCAATACTTGTTTATTGGTGATTTTCTTTTCCTTGTTTACATAAAATGCTAATATTAGTTTATCTGTTTCATATTTCGACTACTTGCAGAGCAATGATAAAAAAACAAGGGAAATAGTTACTTCTACTGGAATTGCGCATAAGATAGAGGAAGAGACCCTTATATCATTGCTAGTGAATACTTCCCAAGTAATGATAATTGTCTTTTCAAATATTGCTTTCTATAGAAGCATTGATGATGAATTGTTGATTACCAAAGATATTGAATGTTGCAGTTTGAGTTTGAAGTGAAACAACTCTATATGGAGCTTTTGGAAGGCAAAGAAACGCTGTGGCAAGAGAACAAATCTCGTGCTTCAGAATGTATTGAAGAATTATCTGAGTATTATTCTGGGTCTCGGGTATGTATTAACTTATTTCAGGAATGTATTGGTAATCTCATTTAACATGCGTACGATCTGATTTTCTTTTCTTGAGAACCATATTAAATTTTTTCTCGAATTTTGAATTTTTTTTTGACTATTTTTATATACAACTCCTTTCGCTGCGCTGGACATGTTCCAGATAGGGTTGTAAATGGGCTGGCCTACCTGGCAGATTAGCAGACTGGGCCTTCCACAATGTACATTTTTCAACATAGAATGATAGTTTGGCTAGGCCATCACTGGTTTTGTTGTTTCTCTGTTTATCTCACCGCTTCCTCGACTTTATGTGGTTGACTCTGATTTTTTCTGTAGGCATTATTATGGAAAATAAAAGATGAAAATCTAAAGGACTGGTTAAAGAATTCGTCTTTAGAGGTAATTAGTCCCACTTTCACCTTTTGAAGTTTTTAGCAGGTAAGAAACTCTTGTTCCTACTTATTTTATAATCACTTTATTGCATGTTGCTTCTCTTTGGTATCATATTCTGATTTTAATTTATCATATGATCATGCATGCATTTTGTATCGAAGGACCATGAGCCCTAATACCCATTCTTGGCCCTATCCAGAGTCTTTTCAACTCACTTTTCTACTCATCTAAAGCCTAACCAAAGAACAAACTAACCTTACATACACAGCGTAATTGCGTCATTTCTTGACTGCCTTTCTATGTGGTCTCTTCTAGTTTGCCTTCTATTGATTCATTATTTGTTCATTTTTCTATTTTTTTTTTATTGGTATAGAAATCATTAGGATTATTTTTCTATTTTCATGGAAGTGCTTTTGCAATTTTTTTCTTATCTTGCAATAAAAGTTCACTTAGAAAAGAGTTATTTTGGTCTCTTCTCCAAGTAATTTGTGGCATCATACACTTGCATGAATAGAAATTGCCATTGCTTTTTTGTTTATATATAGACACTAATTGGAATTCTTTTTTGCAGGTTCTCTCTTTGGATTATACAAATATTGGAAATGCTAACAGGAAACTATATCATGTTATATCTACATTGAAAGAAGTTGAACAGTTTCACGAGGTATTATATGAAAAAAATAAAAAATGAATGACATTGAATGGACTTAAAATGTTACTTATTTTGCAACGATGGCAATGCTCATCTATTTTCACACCTGTTTTGTTAATAATTTCAAGTGTTGGATGACTATAAATGCAAAAGATGTTGAGTTTCTTTACATTCTGGAATTTTAGAAACCTTTTAAATTTTTTCTTATGTAACTTATTTTTCTAACATTTCAGATTAAACGAAATTTCCAAATAAAGCAGCACATCTCTGTTATTCAGAAGTACTTGCAGGATATGCTTCAGACTCTCAATTTACATGTGGATACTCTGTCAACCTTCTCTGTGGTATCCCCAGAACCCTAGGCGCTTACATTTTTTAAAACTTCTTTTACAGACTAAATGATAACAAAACTTCATTCGCAAAATAAAAATGCATGCTCAGAACTTCTAATGGTGGCACCTGAGTTGTTTCATAGAATTGTTGGGGAAAGAGATATATATTTGATAGGTAAATGCAACTTATATTAAAATGTGGTTGAGGAGACCAACAAAAAGAGTCCAAAAGGGAGAAAACGGACCAGCCCAAACGGCTAGGACAATCTACATACCCAAGCCCATCTCCCCATGAAGTTTTCTGCCTAATTTCATTTCGGACACCTTATTCAATCCATTGCTCTAGGCATCATGTCAGGAAGTTCAATTCCTTATTTCAAGAGCTTTACCGTTGGTAGCACTGGAAAATCCTTCACCATATCATTGTCTGTTAACCTACTTGACCTGGATTCCCATTGCCTTGAAATTGAGTCTATTCAAGCCATTACCTGTTTTTTGCTTACTTTAGTTTTAGTACCAGGGAGAAACATTTGTTCTCCAAGGAATGGTTGGGGGGAGGGGGAGGAACATTATATATGCGGAAAAGTTCCATACTGGGAAAATAGTACTACAGATTTGTTTTGGCAAGAAGACAGCCTTCGAAAGAAGATTCTGGTAGGAAAAGATGGGAGTTGTCATAACATCATAACAGGTGGGACAATAATGAGGTCATCCACATGTGGCCTCATTGTTTGGTGTGGTATTTCTTTTGTAAGTATTGAGTTCCATAGTAACGCTTAATTCAATACGGAGAAAGGTGATAAGGTTCTTTTTTGGAGTTTGTGTGGTGTGGCAAATCCTCGTTGAAAATAACTTATCTGTCTTTGTTGTCTTTGCCGGGCAACTCGGCATGTCCAGTTAGGATTTCTTAAAAGTAGGTATTCTTGGAATTTGGGGTCTAGAAGATTTTTGAAGATTGGGAGTGGAGTCTATTTCCATTCTAGTAGCTCATATTAGTGTGGCTTCTGTCATCACTTGAGGACTTGAGGGTGTGGAGGCTTAATAGGAAAGGCCCATTCACCGTTGATCCTTCTACTCAGCAATTCTTGTGTTTGCATCTCCTCTGGAAGTTTGAGGTGGCCTTCCTTATTTGGACAGTGTGTTTGGACAAGATTCTAATGGTAAGCCATATTATCTACCATGAGAATATCATTGTCAATCATTTGGCTATGTGCAAGAGTGGTGGGCTGTCAGTTGCTCATTTACTTCTTTATTATTATGTGGGTAGGGGATATGTGCAAGAGTAGTGGGCTATTGGTTGATCATTTATTTCTTCATTGTTCATTTACGAATCTACCTTCTTATATGGATTGCACCAACTTTTTTTTAGAAGTCATTTTCTATATAAAATAAAGGGTGACAGTGACACTACCTCATGCGGTAGGATGTGTGTTGGGGTTTCCGTGTGTTACGTAACAAAAATCCTATGCATTATGTATGTACTATGTAATAACAACATAGCTTAACATTCTTGTAGTGAAGATAGTTGGTTATGCATGCAGGTTACTGATGCTATCTGCACTTGGGGATTTATTAGAAATATTACTGAAAAGTTGTTCAAGAAGATTGAACGAGATTCCTTCATTGTGCTCAATTTCCATTCTTTATTTCTCAAATTTCGATCAGTGCTAGACACACCACTACTGCGGCTATCACAAAACCGAAGGTTTGTTGTTTCAAACTTTCTGTGCTTTGGTTTTTCTATTAGTTATTTTATTACATATTTAGTTGTTTGGATTAGTTTGCTACAAGGACCTCAAAAGCCTAGATTTATTTATTTTAGATCTTTTTTGAATCATAAGAGTTGATCAATATTCCTTTCCATGAACTTCTTTGTGATAATACTCTCAAGGGGTGCCAATTGAATTAAAAAGAGTGAAGCATTCTAAACTGGTCACGTTAATGGATTTAAGAATGGGCACACCAAGCCCTGTCAGTTGGACTCTAAAGACAATCAATTGTTTGTTGAATTGGACTAGGCTTGGCACTAGCACACAAGGTCTGTTTCTTATCTTTTACAATTCTGTAAATCAAATTGAGTCTCCACGTAGGTTCACATGAATTGACCTTCAAAAACTTTTGGATGTTTTCTCTGCTATCGGTCTTTCAGATACTTTATTTGTAGCATATACAAGTCGGGCTTCTCTTTTTTTGGTTGTATTTGATAGGACACTTCTTGTATTCCGAGCTTTTGCAACTTTGGACTTGGGCGACATAATTCTCTCCTGCCCACCCTTCTCTGTAAAGGAGAGCTAGGTGGAGCTACTTGGGCCCATCCACCTACTAACTCAACTAAGTCATTGTTTCACTTATTTTCAATGTGCCAACAAGTCAATCACCTCGATCTAGATGCATACAATGCCCTTTTTGGACTTATTGGCCATCAAATGGTGGTGATTTTATCCATTTTCATATGATGTGCTCCATGCAAGGGTCGAAGAGAGATCAAGTGACCCATATACTTCTCTGCGACAATTTGCACCTCAAGCACCATTTCACCCATGCAGTTGCCCTCAATCAAGATTCAAGAACCTTTTCATGCTCACCTTACATGCTTTGTGCTACTTGTGTAGCAATTCACTGCAAGGGATTGTTAAATAAGTTCCAACCTGTGGAGTGGGGTACTTATATTCCTCTCCCCTTCTCTTTCCCCAAATGATGTGGACTATCCCCATTTCACTTGGGAAGAAACTCTATGTCAGGACTTAAAACCGTGCCGTCAAATTGATGCGTGGTGAACCTGAAAAATCCATTCTCATCCTAATCAATCCATTCCTATACAATGGTCGTGGCTTTAGGATTTATGCGAGTCAATGTATGTATGTACTTGGGAGGCACTTCTATTTTATGTTTCTTTTTCTCTCGATGTATTCTTGGCTCTTGTGCTCTTCTTCAAGTTAATTTTGGTTTATTTTCTTTTTGTGGTTTTTAGCTGCATATGTTTCATTTTCTGTGTCTTTCACAAGGTTCTGTTTTATCTTTTCATGCCTACAGTCCAGATCTTCCATACGTCTCTGCTTACTATTCCTCTGAGTATATGGCTCATATATGTGCAATATTGGAGATTATACCCGTGAGTTTCCTTCTAATTTCAGGCACTAGAAACATTGTCATACATAGTAGTATTCCTAGTATATACTAATTTATGAGAACTATATTACCCATACAAGATTATAATATATTATGCTTAATTGTTCCATTGAAATCATTCAGAGGTGAGTGCTTAAGGTGGTTCTGAATACCTGGTGAAATTGTTTGTAGATGCAAGTGCTTTAAAAAAAATAATCGTGTTATTTGCTTCCCGACAATCATAGTTGTAATATGCTCTTGATTTATCAAAAAGAGAAGTTTATAATATGCTCTTGTGCCTCCATGGAAGCCAATTTAAGAAATATTTTCTTATCATTTTTCTCTTTTATTAAATGTAGGTAATTCTGTTTAAAATACTTGATGATGAAGTAGCATGCACTCTACAACCAATTTACTTACCAAAACGTATAGAACGAGATGATCTTGAAGATTTTATAAAGGTAAAAACTTGGTAATTTATTGATATGTCCTTTCCAGTAATTTATTTTCACTACTAAAATTAGGTATGAGTGTGATGCCTGTTCCTAAAATTTGGGCCCATTGGCGACAAATTCATTCTGTTCCTTTTGTGGTTTCTTCCTTTTCTGAATATCTTAACTCTCCTTATACTATTAGTTTCATCTTTGGAAAACTTATTTAAATTACTGCCGCTGTAGCTGGATCAACAACTTCATTTGGCAAAGAAATTCGATCAGATATCCATTATCTCGCAGGTCCGTTATTAACAATTGGTTCTATAATTATCTGGGAACTGATACATTTATAGGCATTACTCTAATTGATTAGTTTTCATTTTCTCAATGATTTGTAATGCAGGGTGTGGTGGTCATATCTAGGACTCTTTTTGATCTCATTGGTCTGGTATGCTCTTTTACAGTGTTACTGGTTGTAAGTGTACTTTTATCACATCTTATCAGAAAACATATAACATTTTTCTGAAATGATATATAGAAAATTGCCTGAGAACCATGATATTCAGTTAAGTATTAAATAAAATAATAATGATTAGTCTGGTATGTTGCTCATTCTTTTCTTGAAGCAATCATCTTCATGGCACCAATTAATGAACTCTTGGTTTCTCTGTTGGATTTTTTTTTCTTTCTTATGCGGATTTGCAACCCTATTTTGAGGCATTTATGTAATGAGTGATTCCGATTTATTGAGAGATCTTCAGTCCACACTTTGCATTACTCAGATTTTTCTTGCGAAGATGAGTTGCTTGAGCTAGTATTCCTGATCAAATTGACAAGTTTCACATTTATAATACTGTATGAGACAATGGGATTTAAAATTGCTATGCATAGACATGGATTTGCCAGACATGCATGGAATAGAGGATGGGTCCCCCACTCAATTGAAGGTTTGGCCAATGGATTACTTAGTTGTCACACTATGGCTAAGCTAGATTATTTCAATCTATGCATTTTGACTTTCTCTTTTTTTTTTTTCTGAGATATGCTTGCACCAAATTGCTTTTTAATCACTGGTACTATAGTTGGTTGCAGATGTCTAAACCATCTCATTTATCAAAGTTTCCTTCAAATGCTCTCGTGTTTGACATTGCCCTTTCCTAGTATTAGAACTCATCCTTTTAAACTTCTTTTGCAGTACACTCATTTTACAAGCATGTCTTTTCTTGACTACTGAATATTTAAATCCCCAAAGCATAGTATATATGTCTTGCAAAACTTTTACCCATTAAGTCATCACAAGTTTTTCTTTCTTTTTAATACCACAGGATTGCTCAATGAAGTGTATGCTTCCTAGATTGCTATTTGATTTGCTTGTCACAATTTGTGATGTTGTTTATGTTCCTTATATTTTACTCTGTATTAGTTAATATTATCTTCTTACCCAGGATGTGAAGAAATTCATAGAGGGGAAAATGCGAAAGGAGCTTTCCAAAAGATTTGAAGACAAGCTGAAGTCTTTTTTCTTGTCCCCCAATGGTAGGAGATTCTTCTACAACTAATAGGGGAAATCTATGTGGATACATTCTTTTACCTAAAGCTCATGATAATATTGAATGGTTGTGGTTCTTGATTGTTTGTTGAATGGACCTATATGAACTTCTTAACACGTCTTGTATGCTTGATCGCCTTATGTGAAGTACTTGATGGGAGGCACAGGCTGCTTTGCAAGGCATTTCAATAAAAAAAGATCTCTTTCCTAGCTGTTCTTATAAATGTATCCATATTGACACTGGAAAGTATATGTTCTTTACTTTTTCTCTAACAACTACCACATCTCTATGTACATCTGCTTCTGTAGAAATATGCGTGTCCTTACAAGGAATCTCCCACCTTAAGAGAAAATCCTTGAAAAAGAAACCTTAAAATTATCAAATCACTTGACCAAAAGAAAATGAGGCCTAAGTTTCTAATGATGACCTCTTAGGGGGGCTGCTCCTTCCCTAGGAAGGTGTGGCAGTCTCTTTCCTTCCAGATGCCCCAACAATGGAGACAGGTGCCACGATCATTAAATTTTCTTTCAAGGTCTGAAAGCCGTGGACTGCCAATTTTGTTAGACGAATATAATCATTCTAGGGAAAATCCAATGAATGTCAAAAAAGA
Source organism: Akebia trifoliata (assembly GCF_017979445.1). Taxonomy (NCBI): domain Eukaryota; kingdom Viridiplantae; phylum Streptophyta; class Magnoliopsida; order Ranunculales; family Lardizabalaceae; genus Akebia; species Akebia trifoliata. The sequence goes on from NC_141379.1 coordinate 494,538, forward strand.
GACAAGAAATGGGCCCCTTCCGAATGAGTGAAAGTTGGCACCTGAGGTGTAACACTGGTTCTTTCTGAGGTAAAAGAGGAACAAGGCTTGACAGTCCTTACACCAAACAGAGAAGGAAATTGGACTGTATATAGAATATAAAGTAAAGCCATGCAAGGCATACAAGTACCATATTTTGGTAAAAAATGAAAACAAAATCAAAGAAAGCTACCTCATTTTGTTAAAAAGTTCTTCAGCACAAGAGGGCATTTTTAATGAATCTTGATACATCCTTGAGTATCAATGTTCCTCAGCCTTGGCATACTATAGACTACCTACTTTGTAACCGTTGCAATTATATATTTAGGAGAAATTGATATGTTAATCACTTTTGAACAATATTTAATTGTTTACTAACTTATTCTTAGAATCATTATGAGTAATCTTTTGTTTATAAAGGATTTATTTTACACTTTTCTAAGGACTGTAATGCAATCAAATAATTGGTGATTGAATGGATTTATTAATTTTCAAGATAATAGCTTTAACAAAACAAAGTTTGACTTGTTTTATGATTTCATTTTTACAGATTTATGATTGATCATGGAGAAACTCCAGTCCCTTTTTGTACTGAAGGTGTTAGGTTTTCCCTCCTATTTCTTACCACTATGGATCTTTATGACTTTCGCAGTTGGACCGGAAGAATTGGAAATGAATGTGCAGAAATTAATGACCTATGTTAGATCACAGTTGCATCTCATGGAGTGCTTTCAGGTCATAAATTCTTTCCAGGACTTCCTCTGGGTGCCAACAAGCTGTAGTCGTGATCTTCTTCAATATAGTTTCCAAAGCTTTAATTTTGATGTCTTGTGGTTATCATTATTCATAGGCATCACTTTCTACATTGCTGTTATCACTTTGTTTATCAGCTTTATATTCCTTTTTCTAGCATTTAGCATTGCATTCTGTTATATCTATATCTTGCCAGTTTATTTCCAATCTAGACACAATCGCTTTGAATATGTTGGAAGCTATGATGATACTTCGACATTCCCTGGGTACTAGTATCCACATCATATAACACTGACACGAACTGAGCATTGCAATGGGTACTTTGATCATACCATTTTCTTGTTTCCTATTTTACTATTGGTTGTTTTCTTCTCGTAACAAATCCTTCATTTGTTTCATTAACCAAAGTAATTAAATAGTATATTGTAACTAATCTTATGTTAAAAATCTTCCCAAAATCAGAAGTTTCCTCACATTCAGCATGATATAAATAGAAGTGTCCATATCCATATCTGCATCTTGGCATCATAGGTTGGATTGTTGGATGAACCATCAGATTTGTTTCTTGCATTTATACACTTCTATCCTCATATGACTGGAAGAAGTGCTTTGACCTTGGTATCTATCCTCCTTGCAACAACTTCTAAGCTTGATACTCAAGCATAAAATTCTCCCTACTAGGTCCCATGTGAAATACTTCCTGTTTACTAGCAATTCCTTTTCTGACCTTTTGTCATTTAAATACATTCATTAATTAATTCCAGTATTTGAAGCAGAGAAAAAAATTTGTGAGCATTAGCAACTTCATGCGTTATTTATTTATTTTTATTAGTAATTTCATGCTTTTATTAGCCTTAGGATGTAGTTCTATATAGTATTTGAAAAACTACTGTGTGTTCCAAATATTAATATGTTACTATATTTGGCTGTTTGCTACCTGCAGGATCTAATTCATATACAAGGTACTCGTATTTGGGAAGAAGAGTTTACCTGCTTTTTGAAGAACTGTGCTCGGAAAGTATGTCAAGAAAATTTTATTACATTTTTTATTTGTCAATTTGGATATGTTTTAGAGGAGTAACTTTTAAATTTTTTTTTGGTCTTGCTATTGTGTATTTATAGGAGTGTGATGATTTTGTTAGTCAAAAGCAAGACTCAATATTTATGCATGTGCAAGTGAATGACTTCTCAAATGCGCAGACATTTTTGGGTAAGAGTTCTGCTTGATCATGATTCTATCCAATTTTTCTGCTTTTTGTAGTAATCTGCATACATTACCCAGGTTGCTAAAAATGATGTAAGTTGGAGTAAATTCAAAAAATAATGATGCTTGCCCCAAAATTCTAAAAATACTCAGTTGGCATGACAAGCATTGATCTAATAATTTAAACATTAAACCCAGGGCCCAACACTAGGACCTTAGATATAGGCTAGGCTCATGAGGATGGACCGTCCATTTGGATCCTCTAGGTTTCTATACGGACTTCATCGATACTACTCATGCTATTAAATACTTGTACTACAACAAGAACATTGACAAAGACAACAACGGCAAAATTAACAACAAAGCCTTATCCTATGCCCAAAGATTTAGGATCCGCTAAACGAATCTTGTTCCTCCATTCCACTGTGTCCAAATCCTAATATTCTGTTATTGAAATTGAGTTCATGTTTACTTTTACTAGCTCCATCCACATTCTTTTGGGTCCTCCTCTCACTTTGTTACTACTTCAACTTGAATATTTCTTCTAATTGGGTTTGCAATCGACTTTCGGTGAACATGTCCAAACCATTTCAATTGACTTTTTCTTAGTGTATCACCTATTGGAGCTACTCCTACATTTTCTGGAATGCATCCGTTTATAAATTTATCTTGGTCTTTTCACCCATCCGTCCCAACATCCTCATCTTTGTCTTGCTCAATTTATTGACATGATGCTTCTTGACCGCCCAACATCTAGCTCCATGAAGCATAAATGGTCGTACTACTGTTTTATAAATTTTCTTTTTAATTTGATTATGCTTTTGTCACATGGGACTCCAGAAGCAACATCCAATTTAACCATCCAGCTCGATCTATGGGCAACATCTTCCTCAATATTTCCATCCTTATGTATAGTAGAACCCAAGATAATGAAAGTGGCGGCTCTGGGACATTTCTAGATCATCAATTCTTGTTGGATATTCCTCCTCCTTGGTGTTAGTACTAAATTTGCAATCTACAACTCGGTCTTTGTTCTACTTATTCTAAAGCCATTGGACTCTAAACAAAAACTTATGCATCTAAGTTTGTAAATTTATGGGAGTGATACATGCAACATATCCTACAAAAGTAAATTAGATTTTAGGTGGGGTGTTTTCTAGCCAATTAATTTGCTATGAACTTATATTCCTTTTTGTTGCCTTTAGTGTATGTACTCCATGACATCGTCTTTGTCCTGTCATAAGCTTTTTGTCTGAGAACTTGGCTGGTTTTCGTAAATCAAAATTCAGACCTATGATAATCATAGTTTCTAGTTTTTATTCTTAGGCTTATCAAATTTTCACAGGACATCTTCTGCGTCAAATACTTAAGCTAACAAGCCCTTCTCGGTCAATGTACATAGAGCCTATGAGTGGTTGGTGAGTATCTATTTTGCTTATGAATTTTCTTGTCGTAAGCACCTACCTTTAAAATTGAAATTGATTAGTTAAATTATATCCTTGTCTGTTATACTATCTTTTCTGTGATAGGTTTGCATTTCTTTTTGGCAAGTTGACATATCTTTACGATGATATGTTGTTTCAGGTTTGATGCAGAGGGTCATGAATTATTAGGGCTTCGTTTCTTTGATCTACTGGAAGAATGGTATTACCACAGTTTCCTTATATTCCCAAAATTTTCTAGTCTATTTGATTTATAAGGTCATAATTTGTGGGGTTTTATTAGAGTCGTTGACATTTTAAGGTTTCTCACCTTCTACTTGTTGATGATACATTGTTCATGGGGGTATCTCTTAATCAACTGAGTTTTCATAGGAGTCTTTTCTTGTGCTTCGAGGCCATTTCAGGTTTTCACACTAGTTGGGTAAACATAGAGTCTTGGGGGTGGAGATCCAGGATACTATTTATTGTCAACAAATGTGCATTGTCTTTTTCCTCAGCATACCAGGTCTTTCTCTAGGGGCTAGTAAGCCTAAGGCTCACTGGGATCATATGGTTGAAGGATTCGGTAATAATTGGCGTCTTTGGAAGCTTGATATATCTCTATTGGGGAACAGTGGTTTTTAGTTAGGAACACCCTTTCAAGCTTCCTTATGTATTTTAGAATTATAAATAAAAAACCATGTTGTGTTGTATTGTTACGATATGGATAAGTTAATCGAAGATTTTTTGTGGCATGCCCTGGACGACATGTTCAAATATCATTTGGTCAATAGGAAAATTATGTGCACTTCTAAGAAATGGAGTGTAGAATTAGAAATATCAAGGAAATGGATACTATTTGTTTGGGTAAATGGATGTCAATATGAGAGGAAACTCTTAATCTCTAGAGAAGGGCCATCTTTTCTAAGATAGTGGCAGAAATTTCTTTTTCTTGTTCTCCCTAGTTTTCATTTCCCTATCTTCGATGTGTGGGCTGGACTAGTAAAATCCTCACTGTAGATTACGTGGTTACTAAAAAATGGATATTAGCTGATTGTAGATCTACCCATAAAGCTAATGGCGATACATTGGACCAACTTCTACTGCATTGTAACTTGTCTAGACAGGCCTTTGGGCTATTTCTTTAGTGAGCTTGGGATCTACTGGACCATGTCGGGTATGCTGAGGAATATGTTTGAGTTGGTCCGCTACTGGTTTCTCCGCTAGTGGATATCTCCTTGAGAGACTCCTTCAATTTATTTTTATATGGGATGGAAGAAATGAGAGAGTGTTCAATTGTAAGGAAGTTGGTTTGCAAGACTTCTTTATTTGCTTTTAGGGAGCTTTTGTATCAAGGGTCTTCGATCCTCTGAAAATTTTGTTCTTCAGAGAGTTAAGATGGGAGCACATTATTTGAGATGGTGGGTGAAATTTTGGTGTGTCTTCTCGACCTTCTCCCATTTTCTATCATTAAATTTTTTGTTTATAAAAATGGGTTTCAGTAGATGAACGACTCAAACTCGTTGCTATATCTGTTTTGGGACCATTCTTGAGATATTTTCTGAATAAGGTAATTCTCTTCAGTGTAGGACCTGTTGGATTGGCCAGCTTGGATTCTCTATTAGCATTCACTGTTTTGGAGAACTTGGAGCATGCAATGAGGAGTTTAAAAAAATTGGTAAGCCTCATATCAACCAATTTTTACTCTTTTTGTTTTTGTGTGAATTGTGCTTATCCTAATAAAATGGGAGCTAATCTCTGTAGGAGTTCGACTATGAAGTTATGATGATAGTCTCTAAAAGATAATTGTGGTATGAAAATTGTATGAGATATGTCGAAGATTTTACCTTAACTTAAGCACGAATGAATGATTATTGCAGGTGGACACAAGTTGCTTGGAAGAGTTACAAATGTTGAATACTGCTTTGGGTCCTGCAACCTCCCTACCTTCACTGGAATGGTCATCTAGTAAGCAAATGGTATGAAAGTTCCAAATGGGACTTACTAAAAAAAAGTTCCAAATGTGGATTGATTTTGTAAATTGTTTATGGAATTATATCAGTATAGTGGATTGTTTGTCTCAATATCGGTAAATATTGGAAACCATAGTTGCAGGGGAAGGAAAATGGTGAGAGAAACATAAATTAGAAATGGCCATTAGAATTTATACCCAGTGTAGGAAATGAGTAGGAAACATTCAGATAAAGGAAGAGAGAAACGGGTGTGAAAAACACATAAGGTAAGAGATGCTATGGATGTAGTTGTTTTGGTTTATTTTATTTATTGTTTGTCTTTATAATTGTTTAAATTGTGTGGACTGATTGAACAAGTTGAGAGCATGAAGAAGTCCAAAAACGAAGTGGATTGAGGAATATGACCTATCAAAAGAAAAGTGGGGGTTGATACGAACATAAGACTGGCTCTAGAGATATGGAATGTAGAAATGAGCCTTTCCTAAGTATCCTTCAATAGCTAAGCCCTCAAGAAGTATGTTTCCAAATTAAGCCACTTGATATTCAATGTTTTATCTGATCAATTTACCACTGATCAGTAAACCTAATGGTGATGAAGTACCACTTCTTGAATAGGCATAATAATATGTTTTTTTTCCGATATCCCATCATAAAGAACATAAATATTGCTGATTCGCGTGCATCTTGCGTGAGTTTGGAATGCATAGAAAGAACAAAACAAAGCCAATAAAAAATAATAGATTAACAAACTCCAATTTTTATAGGATATAAATAAATTCTAATCACTAATGCTTTCTGCTACTTATTTAGTTTGGAGATGAAGGCTGAAAATGACATGGATTTAGGTAGTAAGAGAAGTCTTGAAAATACTAATTAAAATAAACAAAAAAAAGAGAGAAGTCTTGGAAACATGCATTAACAGAGGATAAAACTCCTGATAGAAGTGAAGTTGCTAGCTTGCTAAGTGGGTTAAAGTCTGTGATTATATTTCAAAACCTGCCTTCACCCACTAATTACTGCCCACTAATCTAGCTCGCCTAGCAAAAAAAGATAAAAACAAAAAGAGAGAGAGAAGGAAAGAAAAGAAAAGAAAAGAATAGAATAGAACTCTGATAGGACTAACTGGTGAAATAGGTTTTATGTTGCTGATATATTCGATGAATGATGAAGATATTATTTCTCACTTGGGTGAGTTGGACTTGTTCTGGGGGTACCAGATTTTTACAGCACCTGCAAGCCCGATGCAACCCTCCTTTATCCGGGTTAGGGACTGGCAAATTAGTGTATAGGGAACACTACATAATTTATGATGAAGGTATTATTTCTTACTTGGGTGAGTTGGACTCGTTATAGGGTGGCGATTTTTACACCGGCTGCCAAACTGGCACAAACCTCCTTTATCCGGGCTTGGGACTGGCAAAGTAGTATAAAGGGAACGCTACACAGTCAGAATTGTGAGTTGGATTTGATGTTCAACAAATACCAGTGACAGCACCAGTGGTTATTACCTCAATGTGTTGGTGTGAAACTTCAGTATGTGATGTGTTAACTATGTTTTGTATACTATTATTCACCATTCTTCCTCATGAATGTTTTTGGTTATCTTCTTGTGCTTAAACTAACCATTTGTTTAAATATTTTGAAGCACAGGTCTAAATGGTTTTTAAGTTGCACCTATTTCCTTATAGTAGCACCACTGACCTGAAATCTTATTTGTTGGTCAGACCAAATTTATGAACACATCATGGGAGCCATTGGTTGAGTCTTTAGCACGTATTGGGCAACTGCAGCTATTACGATGCCTAATTACTTTAAAGCTGAAGTCAGCATGTAAGGTAATTTTAGAAACTTGTGCAACTATCATTGCATTCAGTGGCCATGATTTCTGTGTGTTGGTGTTGCATTTGAACAAAATGTTTTCAATTCAGATACAAACAAATAATTTTATTTGTAATTTCTATAGATTTCACTTTTTTCGCCTTCAAAGGTTTGAAATTAGACTTTATTCTTTTTTATGAGTAAAAAGATTTCATATTAAGGAAGAAAAGGATACAGGCAGCCGGCCAATAGGTTGAGGTAACCTACTAGGGAGGATAATATTTCATCTATGTTTCGTTGATTCTTGGTAGGTTGCATTGATATCCATGGAGTGTACATTTTTTCCTACATACTCAATGTATGAAAAAGTATTGTTGGAAAACCTGGCTTCTTTTCCTTCAAAATCTCTTCGCCTTGCTTCAGCGAAATGTTCCATACTCATGGGACATTTCTCATCAGTCTAATTTCTCCAGGTTTTGGTAGGGGTGTTTGTGGGTACCTTGTTAACAGATACCCGATCGGTACCAGAACCATTTATCCTGGTCTTTTAATGAAAGATACCTATTTTAATATAATATATTCCTGTTCTGGGTAGTTTACTTTTCGACCGAACCAGAACCAAATGGGTAGGATCCATACCCAGCGCTTATATATTGTAAGGATGCCAACTTTCTCTGAAAAAAGTCATTTTTCGTTTTATATTTTTCTAGAAAAAAAATCAATACTACAGTTGGTTACTGGAAACGTGGTTGGAATTAGACCACTTATTCCAGTTCTGGGTCCATCTTTTTCCGTAGTGGAACTGGAATGTTGTATATAATAGTTTCTGGTTTTGGTACCTCGAGGAATCCTTCATCAGAATGACTGACTTTTTCAATCTTTTCGACCTTGGTTCCGTAGGAGCAAGTCAGAAAGATTGAGAAATAGAACCATCTGATTTGTTTGACACCACTAGGTGTTGAATGACTCCTTGGATTGGATGTAGACCCAAACTTACTTTAACCAGTTAATCAGGAGTGAAAATATTGATGACAGACAGAGCATGGAAAACTATGCGTATGGTTGGCAAAGATTCCCATTGAAGTAACAAGAACGTGGACAGTGCCTTGGTGTCCTAATGCATATAAGCAATGTCTGATATGACACCTTCAAAACCTGAAGAATACAATGTTTGAGTTACATATGAACCACAAGTTTTTTATTTTTTTAATAGCTACAAGGGTGGGAATAAGTGAAATTATGAAAAGTTAAAGAAAAAAGTTCCATATACAATACAAGAGGGAAGAGTATCAAACACCCATAATTTTGTTTAACAACTTAATATAGTACTGTATGAAAGAAGGAACACCCCTCCCTCCTTTCTATGCAAAAGAGTTTTGGCATCTGTGATGCTTGAGTCGGACATGGAATTTTTTTGAATGGTATTGTCCTTAGTCCTTACTTCTTACATAGATGGCCATATTGGAAATAAGGACGTTTTTGTTTTTGTTTTTGTTTTAGTTTTATTCTTTTGTTTCTTTGTAAGGGCATTTAGATCTATTCACTCTTTTACTAATATATATATTTGCCAAGCTCTTATAATGAGATTTGACAATTACTTTTCTGCAATTCTTCTATTTCTAGATTGATAATCACTAGCACATCACACAACTGGAAGATGGGTTGTGAGGTCTTTGAAGGAAAACATCAAATTTCTCAACTAGCTTACTTTTGCCCCATTGGGCCAGTGGAATCCGATACATAAATCAGTTGGAAAGGAGTCACTGAAATTCCTCGTTTTTGTTCATTAGTTAATAATTAACTCCACTTTCTATATGTGGTAGAAAGAAGTCACTGAAATTACTTATTTTAAGTTTAAAACATGTGATATGATTTGGCAGGTTAAAGCAGGTTTAATTTCTTCAGCGGTTGGTGGTGTGACAGCTTCAGTTTCCTCTCAAAAAGATAAAATACTTGAGGTTAGCTGATGAACATGATGCAATGATGACTATTTAGATATTTGAGCATTGTTGGATCTGTAACAAAATGTAGATGCATATACAACAGGGTACCAAAACGGAGAATGGTGCAATGGAACTTTTTCTCAACGAGTTGGGCAAGCAAGGAATGCTGTGTGGCTTTTGCTCTCCTTTTCAAACCCTTTACATATCAGAAGACCCTCCCCCTTTCCTAAGCAGATGTGCATCCATTCTTACGATCTCACAGGTAACACATTTCTTTAAGTTGGCTGCTGCAGGTGAACTCATTTTATTGCTGTGGAACTATTCCTAATGGTATGCCTAGCTCTTATAAGTAGTAACTATGTTTGGTGATACTTGGTTGCAATAATGATTACATTATGGGCACTATGTTACCACCATAAATGGTGCCTACTGTTTTGCTTGGAGTGCGATCATATGGGTTCATAATAAAAACAAGTAAAGTTGAAATGACATTTTTCCCTAATTAGATTCATGGTTTATACTATAAGAACTGGACATACTAAAATGGTTTGCGTCTTCATTGGTTGATTATATTAAGTTAAATTTCTGTCATCTATTACAGCCTTTGAAGAGAACAGTGGACACAACATTTATCATTGAACTTTAAAACCCGTTATATATTCAATTAACATCTCACAGTTATCTGGCATCAATGATTCATTGTCTACACCTTCTCTCAGTTGCGGGGTCGGGCAATATAGCACCTATGACGTTGGAACTTTTCAAGGGTAAACGATCATAGTCACAAGTCTTCATGACATCATTAATCATTATTAGTGCATTTGAGTGCTTTGACTCACCTAGTATGACCTATCAGTTATCTGATTAAACCAGGAAGGAGGCTAACCTCATAGTTTTCCAAGATCTTTATTGTATGAAAAGCTGACAATATTTCAAGGGCTTTGTGTTTCATTTCTGTTTGTCTATGATGTTGATAATTTAGATTTTAGATCAACATAGCTGGTAAGGGTATTACCCTCTGTCTAATCTGCATTTCCATTTTCTACTTGCAGTTGCCTCGGTATGTACTGGATACTCACTTGGGTACACTAACAAGTCGTTTGAAGAAAGTCTCATTAGATTTTTCTCCTTTGGTAGGTTCTTCTCTTTGTTCTAATGGTTTCCTTATCTCAAATAGGACAACACTTCTGAATTGAATTCTATCAATTAACACATCTGTCTCAACAAGGTTTACCAGTCAAGTTTTAGTTACATAGACACTCTCAATCTATAATTTGTAACCCATATAATGTGCTTGTAGCGGGTGTCATTAAGGATAATGCAACTGTGGGCCTAAATGTAAATTCAGAAATCTTGGATTTGATTAGAATGCTCTCTTAGTTTGACTACATTAATCAAGTTTGAAGGAGTGCAAGTTCAACACTCTTTCAAGTCTTTTTAAACAGGACAGTGAGTATCAATACAGATGGTCCACACCTCTTCAGGTCTTTTGTACTTTTTTTCAACATATACTCGCTTCTTTTTTTGGAAAATTATTGTTCTCAAAATTATTGTTCATTTGTTTATTTATATGTGGTCAAGTGGTTCACATGAATTTTTTTTCTATTAATTCATCCAAAATTAGCTGTTTGTTTACAGGTCATGGGTCTTGGAACGTTCCTTGGGCAGTTTCATCCCACCTATCTGATTCAGTATGTTCAGGTACATATCTGCTTTTGGTCATTTCAACTTGATTGTTCGTTATTGTTATAAAAAAGCCATAAAAGAAAAAATAAAATAAAAAGGGTAATATTTATGTTGCATGCAGTACATGGGTCAGTATATAAGAATCACGGCTGCTACAGCATTTGGTGCAATACATGAACCTGAAAAAGGATCTGCCGACCCAACATCAGAGGTTCGTATCTTTAGCATTGTAATATAAACTTTCGTAGTTGAAAACTTCTTATTCTTGCAAGTAACCATAAGCAAATAGGGATTTCTGCATGCCATGAGTAATCTATGTGGACCAAGTAGGGTTGTTGAGAGGTGTCAGTGTTGCTTGAAAGCCACTAAGGACTGGAAGTGAGAGAGACCAAACCAGGAAGGAATACAAGATGGGCCAGAGAAGTAAAGTGAGCGAGGAAAGAGAAACCTATGGTGTAGAGTGATAATGAGTCTAAGGCTCTCTTCTCCTCTACAATGGTTTTTCGTTTTTCATTCCTCTCGAGGCTATTTATAGATGGAGGAAGGAGGCAAAGGAGTGGTTGACAGGGAGAACCTTGCCACACCATGAGCATTCTTAGCTTCAAATTACTCTCTCGTAGGCGTACTTGGTAGCTATAGGTAAGGCATTTGACTTCATTGACCCTGTTGAACCCATGGAAGAACCCAGAGTTCAGTTGATGACACCATACATCAATTTGCATATTTCCTGGTAATGGGACAGAATCACCCTTGCGCTCCTTTTCTCTTGCGCACTGCCGTCCCCATGTAGCAAAGGGTGTCACGAGAGCAAGGCTCCAACTTTGTTGTTTCCTTTTGCTTCTCATTCCTACTATTTCTTCTTTCCCCCTATTAATGATTTGGTAGGTTGCGTCACTTCAATCCACGTCATGCCGTTGCAATAGTTCTTTAACATCATGCATAATGCCGTTACATGTTTGTTACTGGTGGCAAGCTTGATCCTCAACCCCAAACTAGCATACTGGTTATTCAAAGAGTGTTTTACCTGCACTGCTAGATCGATAATACCTAGGGTGCTTTGTGTGCATATTGAGGTTGAGGGCAAAATAGATGTGTTGCATGTCGTTTGAATTGTGAGCACATGTATTTTAGAATTGAGGGCACCCTTGGTGTCTTTTTCTGTGTTTTGAAGTCGAGGGAAATGTTGTGCTTGAAGGTGGAAGGCACCACGAGTATGTTGTATATGCTTAGAGATTGAAGGAACTGCACTTTGGTGTCTTGTCTATATTTTGAGATGAAAGATAACATGGACACATCATTGGCACGAAGGCACCATTGACATGAGGGTCACCGTTGGTACTGTGGACATTGGTGGCACAAAGGTGTCATGGGCACCGTATGCATCGGTTTTATGTCAGACATGGGCATCATATGCACCAACTCCTTGTCTTGAGCGTTATAAGCATTTTGACCATTTTTAAATCAAAGGATCTGCGGATGCCCATGGCACCATAATAGTGGGGCCCTATTATGTGAATGGCAGCATTCATTTGAGATTTTTTGCACCATATGGGGTGCTCTAAAGCTGTGTCAGCATTACTTTGTTCCATTCTTCGACATTTATTGGATATTATTTATTTTGCTTGAGCTGAATTTGTTTAATCTTTTTCATCAATTTTCAGGTTTTAAAAGCAACATTTTGGCTGATGTATTTTTGCAAGCATATGGAGATCTCGAAGGATGTAGTGGACTCATGCCTACCTCCATCCATGTTTGCTGTTCTTCAACCTTGAATGTGACAAAGATGACCTCTTCGGAAAAGAAATATAATACCCACCGATCGAAAATGAGAGAGAGAGATCGATATTGGTTACTACGATCTGAAAGGCATATATTATTATATGCTCCTCTCTTTTGCAAATGTTTTATTAGTATAAATTCCCTACTTGTTAATTCTATCTCTTTCTTGGTTGTGGTAGCTTTACAATGCATCTCTTATGCATAATCAATATATTTCTTGTTTGTTTGTTTCCAGCGACGATCTTCATCATCGGGCCATGTGTTGGTCTCTATCGCACGATACCCTATTCAAGTGAAACAATTGCCAAGGAAAATCATTGCATTCATTTGCAAACTTCCTAACCACTGTTTGCAAAGCAAATATTTGGCAGGGAAATAGAGAAATCCGTCCCGAGTGGATTTCCCAAATCTTTATACATCATGGTCTCCCCCATTTTTTTTACATGATACAACCATTTTCTAAACTCTAAAATCTCAATATATTATCATATTACCATACCACCTATTTCCTATTTACATTTGTGTAACTTAATAACATTATTCATCAATAATAATTAGTTGGAGGGCTCCAAATAAACTTAATATTTTTAGGCAATAAATATTTGGAGGATTCCAAAAGAAAAAAAAAATAACAAATGTGGTATTTGTTTAACTTTTAAACTATCCATTATTATTATTTAGAGATAATACATTTTTAGTTGAATATATGGCATTTCTGTAATGACTTTCACATAACAGAGGAGACAACGACCACATACAATTTATTAACTTAACCCTGAGGGGTGGCTCAATGGCAATTTCTAATCCAACAAGCTGCAAGAGTTTGTGGATTGTGTTTTCGATATCTAATATGAGAAATATTTCCTTCGGGCCACCTGCGAGGGCATTCCCTCAGTTACCTGGTGTGTGTGATGTGCGAGTGTTGCACGTGCCTAGGAGAGGGTCTCATATGCCTTGGTTTCGGCCCTGGCTCATCTGGGCCCCCTAGTCGAACATAAGTTCAGACACCCCCATTAACAAACAAACAATCAAAAAACAATTTATTAACTTCTCATACGATTTTTCTTCCTGGTCTTAAAGATAGGGAAGATGAGTGCTCTAAGATTATCTCAAATATTCAGCAAAAATGGGATATCTTTAAACCATATTTTAAATTTAATAAATTTAAATGGAGAATCAAGGAAGAAAGATGATTTTGGTTAGTAAATATAATAAACCTACTTTTCTTCTGTTTGACTTAAAAAAAAATCCTTAAATTTAAAGTAATATAAAAAATCTATAATTTCCATGCACGTTCACGTTAAGAAGTGCGATATGAGATTACAGACTGAGGTCAGCTCAGCTTTATTCTTCAAAATTTGGTGTTCTTTGCTCCCCATTTTCTCATTATAATAGTTAAGAAAATAAAGGTAACAAAAGAAATTAATATATGTCTAAATAATTTATATTCAAATTTAAACCCTTAAAACCCCACAAATGCCATGTCACCAACAGTGGCCAAGCAAACATTCACGGAGCCAGTTAGCTCCAAAGGGTTGTGCCACGTGTTATTGTAGGTGTTTTGTATCAAAGTTTTGCTGAAAAACTTGCTTCGAAGCCATGACTGATGAGACTCGCACAGAACCAAAACAAATAATGTCCAATTTCCCGAACCCTTCTCCTCTCTCTCCAATCACCAAAACTCTCAAAAACCCTATCTTCATCTGATTCTGTCCGTACGATTTTCTTTTTCTTTCTCACAAATTGTTTAGTAATTAAATTCGAAATTTGAGAGAGAGAGAGAGAGTGATGATGATCTTAAGTTGAATTGTTCAATCTTATTGTTATTGTTAATAGGGTTTTAATCTGACGAGACGATGGGCTCTGATTCGGATTCGAATGGGTGGAGCCGAAGCAGAGGACTGGTTTTGAAAGCACTAGTTTTAATTGGAGGGGCACTTGTGCTCAAGAAATTTACAAAGTCCACCACCAGATGGGATCACACCCGAATCGTCGTCGATTCCCTCAGCGGCGAGAAGGTTTTGCTCCCCACACCCACAATTTGAATTGTTTGTTTATTTATTTATTTAATTCTTTGTTGCTTTTTTTTTTTTTTCTTTCCAATTAGGTTTATTTTTAATTCTACTTTTGTAGTTTTCGCGAGACCAAGCTTCGAGAGATCCCGATAATTACTTCAATTTGAGGTATTAATTTGTCCATCTTATTATTTATCAAATAATTGCCTGAATTAGTTGCTAAATGAACTGAATTGCTTAAGATTTCATTCAAATTAGTACCCTTTTTTTTCCGTTGTAATTGGTTTTTGCCTCACATGTGTTTGATATAGAGATAGCTCAAATGTATATTTTTTTCTTTCTTTCTGAGTTCCTTTAGTTTGGGCAGCTTGTTTCAAATCACATCTTATCATGATCATATAAGTCTTATCCCAAGGATTTGGAGTCGGCTAAATGAATCCTGTCCCTCCATTCCATTCTCTCCAGATGAAATATCTTGTCAGGAAAGATTCATGTTAAAATTTACATGTGTGCATATCTGAAAATTTTACTATATATTTATACTGAAATCGATATATAAAACCTTGGTTAAATGGCTGTTGTAGACTGGGAAACCATGCACAATAAAATAAAATTAAAATGCAAGTAAAAGAATTGGAGAGGAAAAATAAGGGGTCTTTGCAAATGGTGATGGTTAGAAGGAGTGGAACTTTGTGCAGTCTTTAATGCATCGATGGCCAAGAACAAAGATGGCCCAGCTCCATCTAAACACAGCATGGATGTTGGTTGATGCCGGAGCTTTGAGTTCAATGCTCTGACTGAGTGAACAACCAATAAGATCCCCAATGGGAGGAGCTTAGGATTTGTCGTTAGAAAAGTATCATAAACTATTATCCTCTTTTGACAAATAAATTTATTTACTAAACCGCAAAAAACTAGGCCAATAGCTATCATAGGACTGCCTCAAATTAATTCCAACCATTCATTTTGTAAAAATGATAAAATTACCCTTTCTACAGTGAGATCCTAGATATACCCTCTTCTTCAATTGCGTTGGCCATTCCAAACGGTGGTTCTCTGGCCTGATCTACATTACAGATAAATTCACTTAGATTAGGAGCTATGTTTTAAAGTATGGCATCAGCCATTGCTTTATTTTTTATCTAGGGATGAGTTTCATGCAATTGTTATGCAAAATCTTGTTTCGTGAAGTTGACTGGCTTTGACCCTAACTTTCTCTTTTAAATGCAGAATGCTTACATGCCCAGCAGCAGAAATGGTGGATGGTTCAAGGATTTTATATTTTGAACAAGTTAGTTTAGTTAACTACTTTTTCACTAGTGCTGAAAAATTTTAGTGGTTGCATGCCAAAATACAACTCTTAATGGAGCTCTTTCTGGTGGCAGGCATTTTGGAGAACTCCTCAGAAGCCCTTCCGACAGGTATTGAAATTTGTCATTTTATGCAACATGTAATTTCTTTCATCAGCTGCCTCTCGTGTTCGAGTCTCCACCTCAGTGTAGGTGGATGATGCCAGGGCATCTCCACGTTGGGCGAGGTGGCCCATGAAGTGGGACCCACTAAGGGGGAGAGCTTGATCTCCTCCTCAGCTTGGGTGGATGATGTAGGGGCATCTCCACGTTTGGTGGGGTGACCCATGAGGCGGAGCCCGTTGGTGGGGTGGCCCATGACATGCTAGCCAGTCTCATAGAGTATAGATTCATGTTCTCCAACATATTGAGATTGTGATCAAGCTGTCGTTTTCATTTGTCATATTTTATTAAGTTTTACTTTGGAGCTAATCGAAGAATTGCTAAAGACCTTGAAACTGTAGTACTTTTTTTGTTCTCGGTGTGTAAACTGTAGAAAAATTCAAAGATCTAGAAGTGAAAAAGTCCACTACTGTTCAGGCATCTTGATAAGGAACAACATTTACTTCTAGTTGAACTGTTTTTTCTTCTCCTTTGTCTTCTTTTCCTCCACATTTATTAGAATTTACCCCTTTCTGTTTTCATTTTCCTTCCTTTTCCAGGAGAAATTCTAATTGTTTTCTGGTTGCAGAGATTTTATATGGTGAAGCCTTGTCCAAAAGAGATGAAATGTGATGTTGAGGTGTGTTGCAATTCTGAATTATGGGTTACTTAAATGGATTATCTTGAAATGTGACGTTGAGTTGGGATGCAATTCTGTTTTATGGGTTACTTAAACTAGAGACACACAATTTAACATTGCATTACCTTGTAATTTGATACTTTATTTTCTACTTGTCATGGAAGTCTTCTTCCTCAACATTCCAATCTCCTCTGGAATTCTTAATTCTGTTGTAATTAGAGCTTATGTCAAGGTGTTTGCTAAGCCAAGTGATGTTAAAGTTCAACTTTTTTTTAATGGACAGTTGAGTTCTTATGCCATTAGAGATGCAGAGGAATACAAAAACTTCTGTGATCGCCCAAAGAACCAACGTCCACTGCCAGAAGAAGTTATTGGGGTAAGCTTTGGCATTCACCTTTCAACCCTTGCTTCTAATTAACCAAGATGTAAACAATTGGATTATTTGATTGTTGCTTAAGTTGGGGATTTCTTGTCAGATATCATACCCTTTGATATAGTTCAGTCACTGAGCTTAGGGTGTTTACTGGATAGTTTGTGTGTGCTGTGGTGCGGGTGGGTGGTTATTTGTTTCATGGTCTATATTTTCTCTTCTGTTCTTTTAAGGTTAAAGATATCTGAACTTAAAGCCCATACAGCTCAAATGATGATGCTTTTTATGGGTATTCGGTGCCACTTCTCTCTGTCATTACCAATGACAAAGTGTTTAATGTTTTATCTTTTACATCATAGCTGTATTTCCCATGCTCAGCACTTTCGTTGTCCATTATATAGCCATTTGTGGGAGCTAGTGAGAATTCATATTGGGCTTATGTCTAAAATTTTGTGAGATTTAAGTTGCTTCAAGTGTATTGTATTAAATTTGTTTCATGATTTTTTATGTGTAGGACATTGCTGAACATTTGACAACCATTTATCTCAAGCGTTGTCAGCGTGGAAAACGCTGCTTATATGAAGGTTCAACTCCTCCAAGTGGCTTCCCTAATTCATGGGTATTTTCTTCTCTCTTTTCATTTTGGGTGGATAAGCATGAGGTTAGGCAGACCCTAACTTCTGTCATGATATAACAAAATCTATTCATTAGAAATAGTATTGGAAGCAGTAAGGAAGTCTGCAGGCTTGTTCATTTCCTTGTTAAAATGTTGGGTGTAAAACATCTCAAACTTAGATTTCTAGAGAGGGAATCTGTGGTGTTCTTTTTAATCCGAGGACTACCTGAGGGATCATATTAACATACATATGATACAAGGCTGCCAATTCTGTTGATTTCAAAATCTTTTGGTTTATGTTTTTGTACCACAAGGACATAACTTTTGGTCAATGGCTTGGAGCTTGTGATTTAAGACCGATTTAGGAGGACAAACTACTGCAAAACTCACTAGACATTTCTAAGGTGGCCACTACTTCTAAGACTTACTTGCCAGAAGGGTCCCTCTTAGTGTCACCCTTATTCTGAATCAATGGCCTTAGGCAACAAGCTTGAGAACCATTGTAGTTCAGATCTCCAATCGTTGCACCTTCTTTTATATTTTGATATTTTGAGAATTCCAGTCCAAACTAATCTTGAATAGATGATATTTTGTCTTTCTGATTTCTAAGACGGGCATTGAGTCAATGTGTTTAATCAAAGATTGTGATGATTATGGTCTAACCAGATTGATTTTGATAATAAATATTTCTTTTTTGACAGAATGGTGCATCATACTGCACTTCTGAACTCGCAGTCCTTAAGAATAATGAATTACACACTTGGGATAGGGGCTATGATGATGATGGGAATCAAGTAAGTTTCTGGTGATGGTTGTTGCATTCTATTTGATACTGAAGATGGTAGTTTTGCTTAAAGAAGAAGAACGGAATACTAACTGTGCTTTGTACTTGTAAAACAATAGGTTTGGGGAGTAAAAGGAGGTCCATATGAGTTCAAACCTGCACCTGCCTCAAGTTCCAATGACATGTTTTCTCCTCTAAATGTTCCTCCTCCTTTCTCAATTGAAAAAGGAATAAAGGGTTCTTTTGTCTTACAGGAATAATCACTTAGTCATATTGGTAGTGTAATTGTCCTTGTACATCGGTCCTTTGTACCTTGGTTGCATATTTAAACTACATATTGAAATATGTAAAGCACACGTAAAGTTTTTTTTTTATTGTTATGAATAAGAAACTTTATCGAAACAGCCGTGGTCAAGAAGACCAAATTCAGCAGGCAAGAAGGAAGAACAAGGAGAAAAACAAAAACGAAAAGAAAGGTCCGAGAATCAAGAACTTCTCAAGTGATTACAAACCCAATCCCATCTCCTCAAGAAATCCACTAATAATAGCCCTATTGCTTTGATATAGATCGTGCTCCAAGATATCAATAACTAAGTAATGGACTTCTGTATATCGCGTGGAGATGCTCCTAATTTAAGCATTGTTCTTCAAGAAGGCCCTGTTTCTTTATGGGTTTTATTTTTGAATGAGATCCCTGGTTTCGTTTATTCATACCTGATCATTAACAATCTATCTTAATTTGACTTGTTTTTCCACAAAGTAGGTTTTAAATTTGACTATTGTTGTGCCGTTAACACAAATTATGATGTAATCATCGATCTTGACCGTTTAGATACAAAATCCAAGTTTGATTTTGTGCTTACATTGTAGATCTTGGATAGAGGTCTTCATTTGGGCCACATGGACTACAACGTTGGTCCAAATGACAACTCAGCCCTCAAAACTTTATGTTCTAGTTTAGGTTGGAAAAAAAAAATTCAGAAAAAAGCCTAGAACAAAAGGGAGAACAAAGATGCATATATTTCTCACACTGGCTTTAACCACTCCTCGGACATAATTAACATCTTAGAAGGCACACTGTTAAATTACACTTACAGCAGGAACAAAACAAACTGGTTTTATTAAATTCAACTCGACAGTAAACGATCCAACTGAGCTTACAGGCTGACCAATTTAAGGGAGCTCGCCTTCTCTTTAAGGGTAACAAGTAGGCTGTCAAAGCTCTTCTTGAAGGAGTCCACTCCTTCGAGTTCAAGCTGAGAGCCAACCTCGTTCCAGTCAATCCCCAACTTCTCAAGTGCGCTGTAAATTCCCTCAGCCTCTGACAAGTTTGAGTCTATCGTCCTTGAGACAATTCCATGGTCGATAAATGCTTCGAGAGCTTGGTCAGGCATGGTAGAAACCTGAAACAAACCCCACCATTTTTTTTTTTTTTTTTTTTGTAAATGAGACTATTTATTGTAATGTTTGATAATCTCATCAAACTAAAAAACAGCACTAACAATCAATAAAAGATAAATCGTTATCAAGAACAAGTGGGCGCACCGTATCTGGTCCAATTAGAGGAGCAACATAGAGTGTATCAAGGTAAGCTGGATTCTTGACACTGGTTGAGGCCCAAAGCAACCTTTGCTTCTTGGCACCTTTCTTCACCAACGCTTCCCATCGTGGACCAGAGAATTTCTTCTGGTATAGCTTGAATGCCAATGCTGCTTGGGCTACTGCGGCCTAAATATGTTCCAAGTGTCAAAACAACTAAGTCAATGCTAAATGCTTCTATTTCACTTTGATTAGGCAAGGTACATGTTTTACTTACCTTCCCTCGAAGGTCCAAAGCCTCTGGGGTTCCAATCTTCTCAAGCATTTTGTCCACAAGGGTGTCCACACGACTGACAAAAAAGGAGGCAACACTAGTAACCCTAGAGAGGTCGCTCAATCCAGAAGCCTCAAGACCATCCAAGTAAGCATCAATTACAGCTTCATATCGAGGAAGGGAGAATATGAGCTGCGCAACACAAGAAACATTTAATAAATAATAACAATCTCATAAAGTCTAGCAGTTTGAGATAAGTGAATAATGGATAGCCATCCATGATTTGAAACACATTTAAAGAACGCTTGTAATGTGGCAACTTTTAGCTCATGGGAAGCAAATTCCAACTACTAGTATTGCAGCACCACCTAGAGAAACAAAAAAAGTACGAAATCATGGTTGTCCAAACTCTTGAACAAGTTGACTCGTTGGAATAATGGGGAGAAGCGAAACAATGAAGAGAGAAAATCATTAACAAGTTGATTGTTATTATATACATCAACAACCATGTTTCTCAAACTACCCAAGCCTTCAAAAGTAAACTACCACCACTCACAACATGTCTACAACCTCCACAGACTATCACTTATATAGGTTTGTAAGGTACTTGCCGGGTAAACCAATAGTCATCCATAACCAAATGGAATAAGACTTTCAAGGATATTCACTTTCTAATTAGTTGGTTAGATTTTAGAAGACTAAGATAAGCCATAATGTGTAGAATGAACTTACAGTTACATTGACACTTATGCCTAGAGAAATGACTTCCTTGATAGAAGGGATGCATTCGGCAGTGGCAGGAATCTTTATGTAAACATTTGGACGGTTAACCACTTTATGAAGCCACTTTGCAGCCTCCACAGTTTCTTTTGTGTTGTCAGCAAGTCTGGGAGAAACTTCAACAGACACATAGCCATCGGCCGCATCTGTCTGATCATAGATTGGTTCGAAAAGTTTGCATGCATCTTGGATGTCTTTTATCACGAGTTCCCAGTATGCATCTTCAATGTCTTTTCCTGACTGAACAAGCTCCCTGCACAACCCAACAGTTTGAGGTCACAAACAAGAGCTATAAATCAACTATTACACCACAAGTAGTGATGAAAATATTGTGTAACTGTTTATCGTGCTCAATGGTTATCTGGCTTTACTTTTAATACAAACGTATAGAGACCAACTGAAGACCCGTGCTTCCTAAGATATAACCTTTCTTTTTTTCTTATAAGTCCTAAAGATATCACTTTAAAACTTAATTTAGTGAATATAGCTTAGCTTTCCATGCCTGAATTGACCATTGTAGGCATCTGATGTTGATATTGCCTTCTGGAAAATCTGCAATCACATATAAGACAGTCACATGAGGTCTAGTCAAATATAATATGCATGAATACATAACATTAATGAAACCATGAATTCATTTCTGCTTTCTCCCTGTTTTAGCATTACCGCAGGATTGCTTGTGACACCTCTAACTCCACTTGCGATCAATGGCAGCAAATCAGTAACAGGTCGACAGAGATTATCATACCAAGGACTCTGTCCTTGCTGCTCATAGAGGTCATGCAGAACAGTCCTCTTTGTTTGGGACCCATTTCCATCAATCTGGGCACATTTAACACTGCAATAGAAAGTTTCTATTGAATAAAAGGACAAAAAATGTAATTTCTACCAGACCGATCATTGGGTTTTAATACAAAAATCATATTCCACCATTTCAATCTAAAGCTATAACTTAACAGTAACAACATAACTTTTAAAAGCAACTGACCATGTTTTATTGTTATTATAATAAACCATTACAAGAATGTCGTTGTATTTATCATTATTCTTAAATGAATAATATAAATATTTTTTAAATACAGTTAAAACAAACTATTCTTTGATTTTTTTTCTTATTAGGTAATTGGGTTTAATTATTCTTTGATTTTTTTTTCTTATTAGGTAATTGGGTTTAATTATTCTTTGATTTTTTTTCTTATTAGGTAATTGGGTTTAATTATTCTTTGATTTTTTTTTCTTATTAGGTATTTGGGTTTAGTTACGTTGAAAGGAATTTCTATCCCCTGTATGCTAAGTTAGAAAGCTAACTGCTAAAAGATAGTCCCACATAGGAAAGGAATAAGAACTTTTTTTGAAAATACATAGAATCTCAAACATATCTACTTTAGTTATTTATGTGAGAGAAACCATGATATGGTTCTAGGCAGCGAAGCCATTGTCTCACGTGTGCACAGGCAATTCCCCAAATTTGCATATTGACGATCTGTGATCAACAGATTGTGCTCATTGTATCCTAGAGCACTTCACTGGAGCCCTTTTGCAAACTTAAATTCATATTTGAATATGGAGCGAATAATATCTTAAAGACAACAATTTCATGCCTTGAGTTCATCACCTCTTGCTACATAATTTATTTTGTTAAATTTTCAGATTCTGAACCCCATATTTTCTTCCAACAAATATATGATATTGGCCAGCACTATTAAGGGTCGTGATGAAAATCTGGCTCTATCAATCAAGACCACTCAATCTGTGGATCACACCCACAAGATGGGCCATTGTCAAAAGATCTCAATCACTCCAAACGATCTCATGAGTTGGCCACGTTTCCTCAGATAGATCAACTAATTTTTTTTTTCTTCAATAAACCAACTTTTTTTCCGATCCATCATATAGTCGCCTTATGATCACCATGAATTGTACAAAATAAGGACTTTATGAAAGAAAATTAATTATCAATATAACACGAATCAGAAAATGTTTCATAAATAAAAGCTATCAAACCATGATTTTTTTTGTTGAAATACAGACATGAAATCAATAACAAAAATTCAAATGATCTACATTGATTTTCAAAATCTAAGGAACGAAGATCCGTACACTTAGACTTCCTAAAACGATTTTTGGAAGATCAAATCAACCAAAAGGTGATCATTCGAGAAATAACTTACATCAATGAGCTCCTCTCTACATGACTTCTTCGAATTGATAATTTAGAAGATGAAAATCCTCTGTTAATGAGGGATCTCGTGTGAAAATCGACCAAAGGTCTAGGTTCAGAGGATCTGAATCTCGCAGAAGGTGTCGAAGATGCAAAGCTAGGGTTTGCGAGTTTAGAAATGGAGGCCATGAGATCGCTCGATCGAGAGAGACAGAGGTTGAAGGAGCAATTAAAAGAAACCACGGTATTTAAGGAGAAATGTTTTGTTTTAGTTGACCCGTAAAGCCGTAAGAGAGAAAAAGGGTAAAATGGGAATATTTGGTAAAGTAGGTGCTCAGACGCGACGCCACTTGGACTGCAGCTGAAGTTTCTAGTTTGGTGGACAATGTGGAGAGATCGACACGTCACAGAGCCGCCAATTCGCTGTCTTCTAAATACCAAAAGTTTTGGTGCATAATGTGGATGGCATGGTTTTAAAACTCGCTTTAACGTACCAAGTATGAGAGATTCGATTTATTTGAATTGTTTCAAACGAGATTTATTTGGAAAAAAAAAAAAAAACGACTTAGAAGTAGAGCAAACCATATCTTCGAGATGATTTGTCAGCTTATCTGATTGATGGATGATACCCACACAACTTGGACAAGTCATCTCGAACAACATTTAAAACCATGGTGATTGGTGCATTAGGCATTGAAATTCGACTTATTTATATCGTGATAATTTTTCATGATTAAGTTTAAATTAAATATTCAATCATTTTTATTCTAATTAAATATATGAATAATGATTTTCTAATTAAAAAATCTTCACTCGGTCAATACTTGATTGACGTTGCAAAAACACAGAATTATAAATCTTTTTTCTCGGGATACAAAATTATAAATCCCATTAAAAGATGTGCAATTGTATATCTCGATGGACTTAATTAAAGTGCATCCCACCATCTATTAAGGAGAACATCAAAGTTTTTTTTTTCTTTTTGTTGTTGAGACAACAAATTTGTGCCGAAGAGATGTGTCGGCCTTAGCGAGCATGCAAGTTTTTCTTGCGTTTGGATCAAACTCGTTTTGGGTAGATAAAATATATTAAAAGACTTGTATACCCCTCTAGAACTAAATAATGGTATTAGTGCACTTGAAATTCATAACTAGGAGTCAAACCATGGTAGATAGTCATTAAGATTCGTGTGTTGTAAGTAAGTAAAATTTCATGTGCCAGTAGAATCTCTCCAAAAGATTTTATTTATTTATTTTTTAAACAACCTACTTGCGAAACATTGCTACTCAAACGGACATTCTCTACGGTACAATTTATACTTAATTTTCAATTTTACAAAATATTGACTTGGATTTGAAAGAATCGCATATTTTTTAAATAGAGAACTGTTATTGCCACATCAACTTTTACTCAGAGCACTCCAAGATGTGTGCTAATTTTTCATATGAATTGTAGGTGCTTTTAACAAAAGTTGGTGTGATAATATTCATTATCTATTAATAAAAACTAAAGGGGTGGTTAGTTGTTACTTTTATTATTAATTTGTCACGTCTTAGAATTATACAAGATTACATCCATGGTTTAAGATATTGGAATGCATCGTTCAACACATATTGGTATCAGCCAAGATCAATATGAAATATTAAATGTTTTGAGAATAATATATTGGCTGATATCGTTTCGGTTTTTTCATTAACCAAAACATTTGATTGATACGATATTATAAACCATGATTACATCAATGAGATTTCATCTGAAAGATGTCCCCTTTTAAGATATGTCAAGGGGGACATTCTTTACAAGCCCTCTCCCCACCACTTTTAGGTTTCACGTCTATCGTTGTCTCCAAGAGATGGACTCGAACTTTACCTTGTCCATGGCACCCGACTATTATTTCTACAAATAATTTTAGTGTATGTTGGAGCTTATATAGAGTTTACAAACAATTAATTTAGAATTGTGTGTTGGTTCTCCATTTGTTTTCATCTAATGTGCTCTAATCACAAAGATGTGTTTGATCATTCTCGTATGAGTGCTGATTTTGTAACTCAACCTGACAGAATAACTCAAAAACTCATCAATATGACATATGCAATGCCTCTGGATACACAATTGCATATGTTTATGGGGATGTGTGGTAGTGTATCCTAAGGCAAAAAATCTACAATTCTTTGCACATGTCAGATCGGTGAGTTTTTGAGTTAAGATAAGAAGGGACATACTTTTGCTTGAGGTACTAAGTGGACCCATATGGCCCATTTGTTTATACAAATTCATCCCAATATGAACGGGTTGGGCTAGATGTCGATTGGGCTTGTTCATAATTCTCACAAACCTAACCAAGTAAGCAATGGTGCCACTATACCATGTGGGGGAATGTGATAATGTTTGTGAATTTATGAGACTTCCTTAAGTACCACTTTTTTGACATATCATCCAATCAAGACCAATATGCAATAAAGATGATATTTAAAACACACGTAACTTTTTTTTTATAAATTTTTTCTTGATGATTTAACAGTGAAACAAATATATTTAACATGAGAAAATTAATATTTAAAAAAATAAAAATAAATTTATATATCAATATATAGTATCGGGTGAGGATTGAGTTGGGTTGCCTGGAACTTCAACCCAAATTTAATTCGGATTGAGATTTTCTAACCCAGGCTCAACTCATTTTCTATCTAACCCAATCCAAGCTCGCCAATTAATCGAGTGGAGTCCGGGTTAACTCGCCTAAGTTGCAGCCCTATCATCAATTGTGGAGTCTCAACTCACAGTACGAGCTTTCCAAAGATAGATAATTTTTTCTCTTTTTCATATTAAAATCAGTTTTTGTTTTGCATTAATATCTGGTTGTTGTTGTTTGGTGGGTATTCAAAGGTGTCTGGACACGAAAGATAAAATACTTGGCGAGGAAATTTTTGATGCTGAGCATCATATATGAGGTTTGACGTCCACAGGCTCTAAACATCTTAGTTAAAATCAACAATAGATCAATCCACGAGTGTAACTTATCTCTATCAGATACAGCCGAGGTTTCGTAAGGCATATTTGATGCAACTGTTGAGGCTACAATGAGAGTGCCACGTGGTGGATAAACAAGTGGTAGTTGAGTTGTAACTCTACTAAAGGGAGTAGTACAGGATATGTAATTCAGCCTAAAAAAGTTTTTATATTTTATTTTTTTATATCAATGGAGTTAATTACATTTTAGAGTCTTGATAATATGACTCCATAAGTGGCATACTCAATCCACTCCATGACGTGGACAAATTTGAGAACCGTAAATCTGTACCCCTCGGGATACACTTTTTTATGAGAAAGTGCAATCTCGAAGCGGTCGGATCTATGATTCCGAACTTGTCACGTTAGGGAGTCGGTTGGCGAGTCATCTTATCACTACTCTTAAGTCGTTTTTGCAATGAAAAAGAGTACTTTATTTAAATTTACATTTATACCCTTTAAGAAACTTAAAGGGGTCCCGAAAGCGACCACACTAACTCGCACTCGAACTCGAACTCTTAAATTATACAAGAACACATCAGATGTTTGAAGAAGAAGTTGTGTTGCCACTTTGTTCCAAGAGAAAATAGAGTGTTTGATGAGTAAGAAAGCTTCAAATTTGAAAGAAATGGAGACTAAAGAAGACCTAATAGAAGGGAAGAATGAGGAAAGTAGCAGCATGAAGAGGAATGATGTAGAAATGAACAAAGTGGGTATTATGAGAACCTTTGTTGAGAGTCAAGATCCCACTTCAAAGGTTCTGCTTCTCTCTTTTCTTCACTTATAATAATAATTTTTTTTATTTTTATTTTGGAATGTTGATTGTTATTTTATTTTATGTTATAATTGTTTGTATTTGATATCCTTTTAATATTTCTTTAGCTTCTTTCTTTTGTTCAGGAAATGTATTTTTGTTGGGTAATTAACATGAAATTTAATAAGTGAGAAAAATAAAAATAAAAATAAGGGCTCTTGGAAAGAAAAAATAAATTAATTAAAAGGGAGGGAAGTGTAGCAATTCACTATATTTTAAGGGTTTGAGGTTGGAATTCTAGTTCCATTATGGTGAAATTATTGGCCCATTATATTCCTCTTTTTTGTTGGCTATTTGTATTTTAATTTCTTTAAAGTATCCCCTCATAAATGTGGTTTTATTTTTTATTTATTGAAAAAGTCATATTTTTTATTTTTTACGTTTTAACCCAATTTTTTTCAAGAACAAAAAATAAAAATAAATAAAAAAACATTTTTTTATTGTGAGATTTGATACATAATAAAATTTGGTGATTCATAAATATAGAAATATGAGATTCGTATGATAACATTTTGATGCTATGATTTATAATTTATTTTCAATAGTTTATTATCTTCAATAAAAGATATTGATGAGTAAACTTTTTGTTTTTTGTCATCATAATATGTATAATTATGTTTGAGAACACGTTATATTTAAAATATAGAATAAGCTAAAATATATATCTTCTGTATTATATATATATATATATATATATATATATATATATATATATATATATATATATATTAAATATATATTTTTTGTATTTTAAATTTTCATTATTTTTCTCCTCGTTTTTTTCCGAATCTTTTCCTTGCCCTTTTAAGGGTTTTGTCAACATGTGCCCTGTGGGCAAACGTTAAGCTGCATTAAATGCACCATATAAATAATGAGGTATTTTGATAAGAAAAAATTGTTTTGAGGGTAATTTTATTATAAAAATCAAACCCCAACCGAATTTGTGGCTATGGATCGTACGTCTTCTCCTTTGACGTCCCCTACGCCCTCATCATAGTATCATACATCATTTGCCTTGGGAGAAATAAGAAAAAAGATTTATAATTATATGTATCCCAAGGCAAATGATCTATGGTTTTGTGATAGGGACGTCATATTATCACGACTCATAATAGAAACGTGCATGTATCGTAGCTACAGCGAGAATCGCAACAGCCTGTAAAATAAAATAATAAATTCACAAAATTTAATACCCAACTAATTCTAATGCCCAACCAATTATTCATTATTAATTCAACCACATGACCACTTTAAAATATTCACATAAATCGTTTCATTGATATCCAACCAATTTTTTTTTTTAGGGCCGAGTTAAATAACCATATTTTTAAGGGTCATCCTGATCAAGATACCTTACTTTTAGGGAAAATTACTTAGGCCCCGTTTGATTCAGCTGCCTGAATCTGCTGCCAGCTTCTGCTGTCAGAATCTGCTGTCAGAAGCTGAAACACTGAAAATCTTGTTTGTTACAGCTTCGTGAAAGTGCTGTGCTGTTGACCAGAATCTGGTAATTATTGTTTGATACAGCTTCTAGAATCTGCTGTTTAGGGTAAAATGACCAGAATACCCTTAAGGTTGATGGAACACTCAAAATGCATAAAAAATTACCAGAATACCCTTATAAATATATAATTACACTAAATATATATAAATATAATAAAAATATAAAAAACTTTTAAAAATAATTTTATTAATTTTAAAATATTTATAATTCAAAAAAAAAATTATAGAAAATTTTATAATTCTACAGAAATTTCGGCAGCATCTCCTCTTAAAAATGGACATATGAAATTTTCCTGAAAACACAAAATACCTGCATAATACGCAATTCAACATTCACATTACATCATATATACATAACATATCCACATCACATCATATATCCATAACACATCCACATAACTTCTAATTTACATTCCGACATCATTTAAACATAATAATCATAGTTAATATAATAAGTAAAATTGAAATAAATAAAAACATAAAAAATATACATCCAACAAATGCATACAAAATATATTTTTCATTCTTCTTATTTGACTCTGTTACTTTATCTTGAGGAACATTATCATTGATAATGTCAACTTCATCTGCCCACACAAAAGACCCTGCATGTCTCTATAAAGTAAAATAACACATGAATTAATATCAGTCTCACCAAATATAAATATGCACCCAATATTAAGATCAATATCATATTACCTGCCAAGATGGACACCTATAAAACATCCTCCCATAATTTTCTTTTGTTTTAGCTGTGATTAATGTCATCACTCGACCACAGAACAACATGGTGGATACGTATAATTTGCCATCAATGCTATTCATCATACACAAAGAACATAAATAAATAAGCATAGAATCTTCGAAATATAATTAAAAATATATAATCTTTATTCCAACATCGAAGAACAGTATTATTAATTACAATACAAAGTAAAAAAAAAATTAATATGAAAATGCATCAATGATTGCCAGTAAAAATGGCATCAGCTATTAAATCCCTATGCATTTTCATTGTTTGTTGACTCTGACAACCTACTGATGGGGGAACTGGATACTCTTGATCAATGATCCTGTCTTCTTCCTCTTCCATTGCCCCTTCTTCCTCGAATCGAATAAATTCTTCATCGGCAATTGCATGTTTTCTGATAAAATTATGCAATGCCATGCAGGCCACGACAATGTTTCGTTGTTTGTCCAAATTATAGGAACGCATCATCTTCAAGATAGGCCATTTTGCCTTCAAAACCCCAAAGGTTCGTTCGATTACATTCCGAAGTGATGAATGTAAATGATTGAACATTTCTTGTCGACCATTTGCCCGTGAGCTCCGATAGTCTTGTAGATGGTATCGAACACCTCGGTAAGGTGCGAGATAACCTTCCATGAGCGGGTACCCAGCATCTACCAGATAGTATTTACCTATTATCCAAAAAAAATTTATATTGCCTAATCTTGAATATAAATATATATAATTGACAAACTTTTAAATACAGACCTGGTGGAGGATATGGAAAATTTAAATTGGGAGTATTCAATGTCTCAAGGAAGACCCGTGAATCATTAGCCGATCCTTCCCAACCAACCACCACATGAGTGAACAACATGTCAAACGAACATGTTGCCATTATATTTTGCGTGAGTCCCTTATGTCCTCGATATTGCATTTGTTCTGCTATTGGTACAAATGCACTAATATGTGTTCCGTCTATCGCTCCAATACAACCCTACATATTTTTTAATTATATTAATCTATAAACATTAATAAAATAAATATATTTAAAGTGTATGTATATGAGAAATTACCTTAAAATATGGCCAAAAACGATGATTGTTACGGATGTGCGGAGAGACTTCATTGAGGTCGGGAGGTACAATCAAGGACATTGACAAGTTCACAATCGCCAAAAGAACTATATTGAAATACTTGCTAACCGTTTCAAGTGAATGAACAAAACGATCTGCAATTACTCTTTGTCCTTGATTATGTCCTATTATCAATAGGAACATCGCTACTTGTTCCTGAATAGTAACATATCGTTGCATCTTTAGCAGACCCCGTTCCTCAAGAATAGAACATAGATTCACAAATACATGACTTTCCATTCTAAACAATGCGTGGCACATCGTATTATCATTCAGTGTTTTTCGTACAAAATCAATCCCTTTGAATGGACAATTACTATGTTCCTCCCTATCTAAGACATTCGCACAATAAAATAAAGAACCTAGGATGGCTCCTCTCGTGCCTAAATTTAAAACACTTGACCCAACACTATTATTGGTATCATCATTTGAATCCATGGTATCAGCAGTATCAACAGTATTTGTGCTATCAACATCTGAATCCATTTGACCTTTTATGGATCCATATTAGTTGTATATACACCCAACTTA
The DNA here is from genome assembly GCF_017979445.1 of Akebia trifoliata. Lineage (NCBI taxonomy): Eukaryota > Viridiplantae > Streptophyta > Magnoliopsida > Ranunculales > Lardizabalaceae > Akebia > Akebia trifoliata. The sequence continues at coordinate 525,486 of NC_141379.1, forward strand.
CAATACACAATAAAATGATATCCACCACATACAACAAAACTCATTATCCACAATATTAATCACAATAAACATCCAATAGTGCAAATAATATCCATCTATAGGAAAATATAATATATGTCTAACAAAAATTAACATATCCATCTAACATAGTATATTACATCATATTAATGCAAAAAGTAACCAATGTATATTGCACCCTATAGGTGCATCATCAAACCGACATAAATATAAAAGTAACCAAGTATATTGCACCCTATAGGTGCATCCCAAAACTAACATAACATAAAAATAACATGAAAAAATGTCTAACAATCTCTCCCAGCCAGATAATCAGTCATCTCGCTCTCTAACCACCTAAGACGAATATCTGTTGATCGTAACCCACCAAAATCTCTCTGAATTGCTGTGTTTTTCATAAACATCTTTAACGCAAAATGATAGAGATCACTGCTGGGGGTTATCTCTGTTAGCTGGTCTAAGAGGTCGATTGACTCTTGAATAGTGCCTTTCTTAGCAGATGTCTGATTGATAGAAGCAGATGTCTGATTGTTAACTGCATCTACCAGCTTCACCAATGATTGGCCAATTAGCATAGCAGGAGTCACCTTCTGCCTACGACCCTGAGATTGTAGAGTATCGCCACTTCTGCGTCGAACAGGATCTGTGGGTGGGGGTACAGTAGCGGTAGCATCATCCCCTAACTCATCAGCATCATCAAGAGTAAAGTCTAGAGGTGTCTGAGACTCTGGGGGCAAGGTCTCCATGACATCTTCTAGATCATTCCCAAGATTATCTGGTTGGTTTACTGATGTAGATGGCATTGTACCAGATGCAGGCGACCACATCCGGCTACCAGTAGCATATGTGCCTCCAAAGATTACATCTAATTGCTTCGCAAACATCAAAGGCTTCGATCGAAATATTGCATCTTTTGGATGATGCTTTAAAAAATAAAAATTCTAAATTATATATAAAAGAAATAAAAAAAATTTAATAAATGAAATAAAGAAGTAAAAAAAATATATACCTCTAACCACCCATCCCACCAATCCTCACTTGCATCTAATATACCCGTCTCAACATTATAAGAGACGCCAGTATTTGTGCAAATCTTATTCCAACGTCCCCAAAGTCCTTTTTGTCTATCCCACTTGTTTTTCATTGCCCTCTATCATAGTAAACGCCAGTTATCCTTTTAAACTCTTTCACCAATGTTTCATATCCGATCTTATCAAGTACTTTATGTGGTCTCCTCCCCTTTTTAACTAATTCATAGCATATCTCGACCCAAACTTCATGTTGTTTGGGTGTCCAATCTGCTTTCGCACTTTTTGAATTGTTATCTTCCATCTGTCAATGGTAATAACAACAGTAGTGCATGGAACAAAACATGTCATATTCTACTTCAATCTCATCATCAATCTTTCGTAAAATCTTTAGTTCACAAACAAAAAAAATAACGAAATAAGTAAGAACAATAAAAATACTGTTTTCAGTCCCACAGTGATGGATTCCATATATATTTTGATTTTTGCACAATGTATAATCAAAGAGAGAAACCAGGAGGCAATATCAGGCTATCCTATAGATAGCCGGAAGAACGCACAGTTCTCAGTCCCACGGTGAGGGATCCCTGTGTTCTCAATCTTTGACTGTACAGAGTACAGTAATTGATGTGTGTGTGTGCGTGTGTAAGATAAAGAAAAGCATTCATGATTCAAATATTCAAACTTTAAAACTCAACACAGTCATATGTAAATAATGCTACCCATTTAACATGGCCATGTTCTGAAAGTCATTTCCATAGAAGAACAAAAGAATGTTTTCAATATCAGGAAGACAACCTCCCCATTTAAATTTATTAAAGCTATGATGATGAGTCATCCAAGATATAGATTTAGGCATGATGATGTCTTCAAGCTATAAAGTGATAATACTGATGACATTTAAGATCATGTCTAATGTGAGTGAATCTCGATGATTATTCGATGGTTTGATTTGAGGAGCCAGGTCAAGACCTTATGTGCATAAGATGTATGCCTTCATTTTCATTGTCCCAAACCAAACAAAACCATTCTAGTTCTCACCAAAACCAGTCATCCATTCCCAATTTTCAAAGGTAAAGTTAGCCACCTTCAACCTACAATTTTTTTTTTAATCTTGATATTCACCTACTTTACCTCACAAATAATAATGATTTTTTAAGGCAATAGAATTTTAGGTAGAATATAACCTTTTTCAAGAAATTGAAGATGAAGTTGAGGAACTTAAGGACGATGGATTCTTGCACAAAGAATCAAGAGTTTTATCCAACAAATTGCAGTCATAGTTGAATAAAAGTTGATGACACACACACCCATATGTAAATAATGCTACCATTAATAATAAACACACATACACCCATATGTAAATAATGCTACCATAATAATAAACACACATACACCCATATGTAATAATGCTACCATTAATAATAAACACACCCATATGAAATTTCCATGTTTATACGTTTAGAAAAATCAAACCCAATTAAATAAAATTGATAAAAAAAAATTCTGAAACTTGCACAAAACTATAATCAATTAGACCCTAAAATTGATAAAAATAAAATTATGAAATTTCCATGTTTAGATGGTTAGAAAAATCGAACCAAATTGATAAAAAAAAAAAAAAAAATTCTGAAATTTGCTTAAATAACAAAACTATAATCACGTAGACCCTAAAATTGATAAATTTTTTTTGAAATTTTCATGTTTATAGGGTTAGAAAAATCAAACCAAATTAAAAAAAATTGATGAAAAAAATTATGAAATTTGCACAAAACTATAATCAATTATACCCTAAAATTGATATAAAAAAAATTCTGATCCATGTTTAGATGGTTAGAAAAATCTAACCAAATTGAATAAAATTGATATAAAAAAAATTATGAAATTTGTTTAAATAATAAAATTATAATCAACTAGACCCTAAAATTGGTAAAAAAATTTCAGAAATTTCAATGTTTATAGGGTTATAAAAATGGAACCAAAAATCTCGTTTGAAGCAACTGTTTGTCGAGGGATCAGAAATTTCAATGTTTATAGAGATGAAATTTGCACAAAATAATTATCACAACTATAATCAAAGTAGCCCCTAAAATTAAAAAAAAAATCAGAAACTTCCATGTTTACAGGGTTAGAAAAATCGAACCACAAGTTCGTTTTGATTCCGCTGTCTGTCGAGAGAGATGAGATGAAATGGAACTCCGGCTAAACGTAGATCTGTGCGTGGCTCGACAGAGAGAGAGAGTGCTTCGCGGCGGACAGATCTGTGCAAGATCGAGGCCGAACAACCGTGCGCAGCTGTGTGAGAGACCGTGAGATAGAGAGAGAGAGAGGTGTGATAGAGAGAGAGACCGTGAGATAGAGAGAGAGGTGTGACAGAGAGAGCGAGAGAGAGAGAGGTGAGATCGAGAGGTGAGATCGAGAGAGAGGCGAGATTGAGAGAGATCTGTCGAAGGTTATGTCGAAGAGAATAGAGTAAAGGGGCAGGGGCAAAATCGTTTTCACCTCAACCGTTTATTCGGTGTTTTATTCCCCCGCAAACACGATTACAAAAGCGTCTCAACCGAGCTTCTCTGATTTGCGTTTCCAAACGCAATTATGAAACGCAGATTTTAAACGCCGTTTTTAACAAACGGTAATTTCGAGTGAAACCGCAGCTTTTCACCGCAAACGCAATGAAAGCCGCGTCTTGAAGCGATAACAAACAGCCGCTTAATGAATCCAAACCCCTTAACTTTTCTATTAATACCCCTCACTTCCCTTTCAATTGTTGAGATCGATGATTCAAGTTGTTGAGATTGATAATTCAAATCAATGAGATTAATCTTTGATATGATAATTGAGACTGACCTTTTACAATCATTGAGATCGATGATTATAAATTGAAGTTTGAACATAAAGCATTGAGATGAACAATTGATGAATCGAGATTGACGACTATTATCATTTGATAGGGTTGACGATTAGCATTAAAATCAGATTGGTGGGCCACGAAATTAACGGGAGTCAAGAAAATTTTGATGCTGAGCATCAGATATGAAGTTTGAAGTCATGTTAGTTAAAGGCCATTTATACAACAATTCATCAGTGTAACTAATCTCTGTCAGATCCAACTGGAGGTAGGGCCACACGTCAGAAGTCAAAACTCATTTGGCTATAATGGATCCAAGAAAGAATAATCAACCGCAATGGATGAAAGGAAGTAAGTAGTAAGGCATAGTTGACAATTGAGGGTGTAATGAGTGTGCCACGTGGTGAATAAACAAGAATGGTGGTTGAGTTGTAACCCTAGAAATGGAGTACAAGATCAGTACTCACAAGTATGGTTCGATTATCAAAACGGGCACTCAACGTGGTATAATTACATCTTCAGTAAACTGTTGCTTTTAATTCCGAAAAATGGGATTCCCCAGGCCCCATCACAAAACCGTACATTATTTGCCTCACGAGACTTAAGACAAAGATTTGTAATTTTCGTATCTCGAGGCAAATTATTGTGATGACACGTATGTTAAAGGGGGTGTCAGAAAATGAGTTTCCAACAGATTTCTTTATTAATAAAAAAAAAAAAAAAAAACCCCTCCACACACACACACACATATTTTCAGTCTTAAAAAAGTTTTTATTTTTTATTTTTTATTTATTTTTATATGAATGGAGTTAATTACATTTTAGAGTCTTGCTAATATGACTCGCTAAGTGGCATACTCAAATCAACTCCATGACGTGGATAAATTCAGGAATAGTAAATCTGTACATCTGAGGATGTACTTTTTATTTTATTTTATTTTATGAGGAAGTGCAATCATGTATCTCGAGGAGTATGGATCTAAACTTGTCACGTCAGGTAGTCAGATTGGCGAGTCATATTCACTGCTCTTTAAAAAAAAGTAGTTTTTGCCATGGAAAAAAGTACATAATTTAAATTTAAATTTATACAAACTTAACCATTAACCCATTCTTCATTTTCTTATTTATTTTACTTTCACCCGTTGACTCGACAACATTTAATTTTCCTCATCAATATCTGGTAGTCGATTTCAGTGTCCCCCGCTGAGGTCGCTCTGTTGTCGAATTCTGGGGTCCCGAAAGCGACAACTCTAACTCTAATTCTCACTCTCACTGTCTCCCTTAAATTGCACAAGTACACATCAGATGTTTGAAGAAGAAGTTGTGTTGCCACTTTGTTCCACAGAAAATAGAGTGTTTGAGGAGTAAGAAAGCTTCAAATTTGAAAGAAATGGAGGCTAAAGAAGACATAATAGAAGCGAAGAATGATGAGGAAAGTATTAACATGAAGAGCAATGATATAGAGATGAACAAAGTGGGTATTATGAGAACCTTTGTTGAGAGTCAAGATCCCACTTCAAAGGTTCTGCTTCTCTCTTTTCTTCACTCATAATTTTTTTTTTTTTTTGGAATGTTGGTTGTTATTTTATTTATATTATAATTGTTTGTTTATGTTTGTATTTGATATTCTTTTTAAATTTTCTTTAGCTTCTTTCTTTTGTTCAAGAAATGTATTTTTGTTGGGTAATTAATTAATTAATTTTTTTTAATTTTTTGGTGAGATGAAATTTAATAAGTGAGAGAAATAAAAATAGCTCTTGGAAGGAAGGAAAAAAAAATTAAAAGGGAGGGAAGTGTAGCAATTCATATATTTTAAGGGTTTGAGGTTGGAATTTTACCGTTTTGGTAAAAAAAATTAATTCTGAAAACGGTAAAATTATCGTTTTCGAAAATATTTTGAATAGTGTACCATTTTGGTAAATAATTTCAAAAACTCTACCGTTTTGATAAATTATTCTTTTTTTTTTTTATATCAGAAAGATTTGTTAAGATGCCTCTAATGTACAAACTGAGCAATAATTTTGGGTTAGAGAAGTCCAAATGTTACTATACCCATCTAAAATCTAAGCCTAATCCTTCACACACTCTAAAACAATGGAATCTAATCAAACAATTCGAAATTGAGTACTAGATTCCGGTTATCGATCACAACATAAAAGCAAAACAATTTATTGAATTGGTGATGTAATGCAACTCATTGAATTCAGTGAAGAATCGTCTAAAATGAAGTTTTTTCGAGTAACAAAATAAGGATAATTATAAACATGTTGCAAATTTGTTCTACGCAGGAAGTTGACGATCTGATGCTTAGAAGGTTTCTACGTGCTCGTGATCTAGATATCGAGAAGGCCTCTGCCCTTTTCTTGAAGTACTTAACTTGGAAACGAGCATTTATGCCCAATGGTTCCATTTCTGCATCAGAGATCCCAAATGAACTAGCCCAAAAAAAGGTGTTTTCGCAAGGATTTGATAAGAATGGGCGTCCCATTAAGGTTATCTTCGGTGGCAGACATATCCCTAGCAAAGAAAAAGGGGGTCTAGACGAGTTCAAACGTATGTTCTCACATGCATCATTTATTTTTATTTTTATTATTGTTTTTTGTTTTTAATTTCTAATTTCAACTCAGCTTAGAGAACAATAAGCTTGATTTGGACTCGAGCCCATTACTCAATTGATTTACATATGACACCAACCATGTGGTTATGGGTTCAATCCAAGAAGAAACTCCAAGAAAAAATGAGAAATGTTGAATATTGACATATCTTATATTTTTTAGAAGACGAGTATGTCAAATGGGTAATGGGTTCCTTGATTGATCATTCAAGTTTTGAGTCTAGATTACAAGACTCAAAAATGTTCAATTATATTAATAGAAGATGTGGCTCTGGATAGAATTAAATGGAGGAATACGATTCGTTTAGCCAACACAATACAAATCTTTAGGATAAGGATTTGATGATGAGATATGTTCACTTAAATAAGTAGGGGGTTTTGTTAATGTGTGCATGCACTAAATACACCTTGGTAATAAGCATCTTGAGGTATTTTTGGTATAAAAATGATAATTTTTAGGGCAGTTTTGGTACAAAAAGAATCGTGATAATCTGACTACCCCACGTGGTACACTCAATCGACTCTTGTGGCATGACATGTTCGGGAATCATAGATCTATACGCCTTGGGATACAAAACTACATTTCCCCATAAAAATGTGTATCCCAAGGGAACCGTTATCCTGAGACGTATAGATCTATTGTTCCCGTACTTGTCACGTCAGGAGAATTGATTGAGTGTGCCACGTGTGGTAGTCAGATTATCACGACTCTAACAAAAACCCAATAAGTAGATATTAAATCTGAAAACTTTCATTTCATTTGGCTAAGAGCGACTCTCTTGTTTCATCTTTACAGGTTTTGTAGTGTTCACTCTGGAAAAGTTGTGTGCGAGGTAACTCATTCTATGTTAATATATTGGATTACCTCAGGTTTCTGTTGCTGTTCCCTTCTAAATGTTAAGTGAAACAGGGTTCCAAAATGGCTCAGTATTTGGTAGAATTACCAAAATGGCACAGTAAAATTGAAAATTTATTAAAATAAAACATTATTCATTTTAATTCTAGAAACGGTTATTTACCATTTTCGGAAATTTTTTTTACCAAAATGGTAAAAAATTTAAATGAAGAGAATTTTCTTTCTTATTCTATAAAACTGTAAATACTTTCCCTGTTTTAGTTTTAACTCTGAATACGGGAAATTACTAATTTTGGAATTAAAATGAACAATGTGTCATTTTGGTAATTTTTCAACTTTTAGTGCATGTTTTGGTAAATCACCCTATATTTGATATTACCTAAATCTTGCAGGATGCCGAGAGGACAGGAAAAGTTCATCTTCATCGGAGATCTTGAAGGATGGGGATATGCAAATTTGAACATCCGTGCATACCTAGGAGCTCTATCTATCTTACAAGTTTAGTACCTCGCCATAAATCATTTCGTGCGGAGTAAAAGTTTGATTTTATAACCAAAAACACTATTGTTAAATACTTTTTCACCAAAAATGCAATTTAACGACACTTTGTTAACTCAAAGTAATTACACTTAAGAGTCGTGATCCAAAACGGTGTCCTGTTCCTGTAAAAACGTTAGGTGTCCACGTGGTACATTTATGTTGGAATTCAAGCACCTTGGGCTGCGTGAATGGCTTGATTAGGAACCCGAGGTGCTTTAAACACCAACTAAAACTTGCCACGTAGACACTTATTCTATTTTATAGGAACAGGACACCTTATTGCTAGCCATGACCTTTTGATTGGTGGATACATCAAAGCCTTTTGTTATTTTGGGTCTTTCTCTTTCTTTTTTAGAATCCTTAACTTACACATTTATTGAACATGATCAAACCATCTCAATTGACTTCTCTTAGTTTATCGCATATGTCACTACTACTACATTTTCACGAATTCGGTAATTTCTAATTTTATCTTCTTAGGATATCGACCAAAATCTTTTCAAACGACTTGGGTTTATTTTATCTAAAAAATTCTCAGTAGATATATTAGATTAATTGGTTGTTATAATTTAGGCCGTGTGATTGCAGGATTACTACCCTGAAAGGCTTGGCAAGTTGCTTCTAGTCCATGTGCCTTCGGTTTTTATGGCAGCGTGGAAGATCATCTATCCATTTATTGACTGCAACTCCAAGAAAAAGGTAATAACTTCATGAGATTCAGAGTTAAGTTTTACAAATATTTCATACTAGAATAAATATATCCATGTTTCCAATATCGAATCCACAAGAAGCCAAATTCTTTCTAGTTTTCTATAGAATTAAATAATGAGATATTGATCACAAACATGGGTATCCATATCTCTCCGTTTCTTCAAATTGGAGTAAATTAAAATCATAAAGAATTGATCGTTTTTTTAAAGTAATTGATCATTTAAACATGTCCCTACCATGGATGATAAAGATTGTCTCATACACATTGATTATTTTTAACTATATCTAAACTTCATGTTTGATGCATTTCCATGTAGATTGTGTTTGTGCCAAACAAAAAACTGACATCAACACTACTCGAAGACATTGATGAGAGTCAGCTCCCAGAGATCTATGGAGGCAAACTGCCATTAGTGCCCATCGAAAACTGCTAATTAGCCTACTCCATCCACTAATTATCTCCACTGAGAATGTATGGTCAGCTTACATAGTAGAAATAAAAGTGATCTTCTAAGATTACTTCAGAAAACACTGCAACACCCATCTTGTAATGTTTATTAGAAAGAAGAAATAAAATGGATTGTGGAAGCTCTCTTCTAATGGCAAAGAATGATCTGTTACTGCAATGTTCAATGGTAGTCCCCTGATTACATAACAGATGATCCAAATTGAGACCCCATGTGCCATGTGTGCGTGTGCTTATGAGGGTTCTAAATTCTGAAATACATCTCCTTTCATGCAAACGAAAACGAAAACCCAATCTTACTCATCAAAACTAAAAACAAGGCAAGCCCTTCGATGAAGTATAGCTGAAGGTGGAGGTTAGTTGTTACTTTTTTATTTGTTACATCTTAATAATGCAAATCTCCTCACCACTTTTGGACGTCATGAACAAATTATTAGGTAATTGTGCAGGCTTCAAGTTACTTTTGTTGTATAATTGTCTTGTATTCTGTCAGGGGTTTACTAAAAAGACAATTATGTAAAATTTTGTGAAGGAATTTTTTTTTCTCCTTATTTTTGGTGGTGATAAGAGCGATTAACAACTCTTGATTTTATAAATAAAGAACTCTAGGACTGTAAAACCAAGTAAAGAAAATAGTAATTGTTCTTGATTTGATACGTGGACGTAGGCACACTGTCGTACCATGCATTATGTTGTGTGTGATTTTTGTTCTCTTTATTGCTTCGTTGTTTCACAACTTTTGTGACTATCGCAACAACTGATGAAGCATCCTTTCTAAAATGGAGTCTTAGGCAAATAAATTGATGGCATAATCTAGTAACTTTTGTGAAAATATATTTGTTTTTTCTTCTTTTCATAGAATGACTGATGGAATCATGTGAAATCATCTCCCATCTCAGCCGTACATTTGATTTTGACGGTCAAAAACATGGTTTGAGAATAGCATTTTACATCTGGTAGTCGTGGATCTCTATATAGCCTCTTAATATTATCATAGTAACAAAAACGACATTAAAAAAAAAAAAAAAAACGCATCTTATAACCTCTAATGATTAAAAAAGCATGACTTTTTTTTTTTTTTTTTTCTCAAATCACGTTTTTTTTTATTATTATTTATTGAAAAAGTCGGGTTTTTTTTATGTTTTATCCCAAATTTTTTTTTTTTTAAAAACAATTTTTTAATGTGAGATTTGATACATAATAGAATTTGGTGATTTATAAATATAGTAACATGAGATTTCATGATAACATATTGATGCTATGATTTATAATTTATTTTCAATAGTTTATTATTTCGAACAAAAGATATGTTGATGAGCAAACTTTTTTTTTTGTCATCATAATATGTATAATTATGTTTGAGAAGCATTATATTTAAAATATAGAATAAGTTAAAATAAATATCTTCTGTATTATATATATATTCTTATGTATTATTAAATATATATTTTTTGTATTTTAAATTTTCATTATTTTTCTCCCTATATCTTTCTTATTATTTTTCTCTTTTTTTTTTTTTTCTTCGAATCTTTCCCAACCGACTTTGTGACTATGGATTCTACATCCTCTCCTTGACAAATGTCCGCTACGCCCCCATCACAAAAACGTACATCACTTGCCTTGAGAGACACAAGAAAAATATTTATAATTATGCGTATCCCGAAACAAATAATCTACGGTTTTGTGATGGGGGCATCATATTATCATGACTCATACTAGAAACATGCATGTGTCGTACCTACAACAAGAATCGCAACAGCCTGTAAGATAAAATAATAAATTTGCAGATTTAATACCGAACCAATTATTCGTTATTAATTCAACCACACGACCACTTTAACCTATACACATAAATCTTTTAATTGATATCCAACCAATTTTTTGTAGGGTCGGGCTCAAGAGACAAAAATTTTTGTCTTATACGAAATCATCCTCACAAAAAATCACTCATTTTGAAACTTTTTTACCCTTATAAGATAAAACTTTATCTACCGAACGTTGGGAGGATTGTCTTAAAAGTATGGATTCTCTGTAGATAGGTTGATAATGATCATAAATTACTATTCTATTACAAAGTACATATTCTCGTGATTTTTGGTGGATTTATATATAAAATTAAACTTGATTGGTGTCTTGATTAATATAAATTATAAAATCATACATGTAAATTATATTTAATCAGATTGATTTTGGATGGAGTAGACATTAGGTCGGATAGGATTTGGTTCATAATTTTATTGATTCGATCGGATTGAATTAGATTTGGATCATATAATAATAAAAATCCGAATCGTTATTGATTTGGTCTTGATCCAGTACCTACCCAACTATTTCATGCCCTAGTTATATTACCACTACAACGTCGAAGACATTTAAGGGGTGTGTCATCACTTTGTGAACACAAAGTATCTTTAATTTTCACTAAATTTTGAAGGGGTTCTTCAAAATTATAGCAGTTAAAAATAAAATTTTCACTTACTACATGTTAGGCCTAATCTTATCAACTTGGGAGATAGTCATAGAATAATAATCATGGTGTGGTAATATCAATTTTTCTTTAATACTGTTTTTTTTTTTTTTTTTTTGTCCTTCTAAGATTTGATGTTAGCTTAATGGAGTTGGCTGGCCCGTCAAGTTTATCCGAATCTAGACTTGTTTCTTTAAATTTAGAAAAGTCTTGGAGTATTTGCTAAATAACCATATTTTTAAGGGTCATCCTGATCAAGATGTCTTACTTCTAAGGAAAATTACTTAACGAATCCAGACCCCCTAACTTTTCTATTAATGCCCTTCACCTCCCTTTCAATTGTTGAGATGATGATTCAAGTCGTTGAGATAAATAATTCAAATCAATGAGATTAATCTTTGACATGATGATTGAGATTGACCTTTTACAACCGTTGAGATCGATCGTTATAAATCATCGATCTTAAAGTTTGAACATGGAACATTGAGATGAACAATTCAAATTGATGAATTGAGATTGACGACTAATATTATTTGAATGATAGAATCAACTATTCAATCATTTGAATTTCACGTTTCATGGGGTTGACGATGGAGATTTTCCTTTTGAAAAATGCTGAAATAACAAAAAGTATTTACTGCGATTCTCACACGTCTGATGTAGGATGTGCATGTCATAAAGGTGTTTCCTCGTGATACGAGTAAAAATTATCTATGGTTATGTATGTATGTCTACGTCAGAATTGTTAGAATCACTGTAAATCCTAGGTCACCCCAGCAAGACTCTTTTGTTTTAAAGAGTGATTTTTTTTTTCCTCTTTAAGAATCAATCTATGTTTTTAGCATTAAAATCAGATTGGTGGGAATTTGAAGATGGTGGGCAACGAAATTAATGAGAGCGAGGCAAATTTTGATGCTGAGCAGCATATATGAAGTTTGAAGTAATGTTAGTTAAGGCCAATAATACAACAATTCATCAATGTAACTTATCTCTGTCAGATCAAACTGGAGGTAGGGCCACACGTCAAAACTCAATGAGATTGGTGATTTTTGGCTAATGGATCCAAGAAAGAATAATCGAACGCAATGGATAAAGAAGAATGGTGGTGGAGTTGTAACCCTAGTAAAGGAGTAGAGGATCAGTACTCACAAATATGGGTCAATTACCAAAACGGGCTCTCAATGTGGTATAATTACATCTTCAATGGACTGTTGCTTTTAATTCCAAAAAATGGGTTTCCCATAGATTTCTTTATTGAGTTAGTCCCCCCACCCCCAACCACACACACACCGCCCCCATAGATTATTTGCCTCTCAAGATATAAGAAAAAGATTTATGATTTACATATCCCGAGGCAAATTATCTATGATTTTGTGATGGGGCATATGTCAAAGGGGAGGGGAGGGGAGGGGAGGGGAGGGGGGGGGGGGTCAGAAAATCATTATTCTAATTTGTTCACATGCCTCAGAATTAGTCCGTAGACAAGACCATGGTCTATTAATTAGGCAAAATTTAGATACAAGTCTGGTCCGTTGTCTATAAGGATACCCAGTTATCCAAAAAAAAAAACATTCATTCTTTTTTTATTATTACTAATATTTACGACTTTTACAAGTTTCATTGTCTCTACCGTTATTTAATTTTTCTCATCATATCTCATCGTCGATTTCGTTGTCGGTGAAATCACACAAACAACTCTTTCCCTCCCTCTTTCTCTCAAAGGGTTTGAATGGCTCTTTAGAATTGTAATCATGTTCATTTAAATTTTTTTTGTAAATTGAGATTGAGAAAATCATTGAGACTCGGGTGTTAACATACCTCTTTTTGTTGATGATTTGTGTTGTAGGAGGGGGACGTCAGAAAATCATTATTCTAATTTTTTTATATATAAAGTAGTTCACATGCCTCGGAATTAGTCCTTAGACAAGACCATAGTCTATTAATTGGGCAAAACTTACATACAAGTCTGGTCTGTTGTCTACAAGGATACCTAGTTATCCAAAAAAAAATATTCGTTCTTTTTTTATTATTACTAATATTTACGACTTTTACAAGTTTCATTGTCTCTACCGTTATTTAATTTTTCTCATCATATCTCATCGTCGATTTCGTTGTCGGTGAAATTACACAGACAATTCTTTCCCTCTCTCTTTCTCTCAAAGGGACGTCAGAAAATCATTATTCTAATTTTTTTATATATAAAATAGTTCACATGCCTCGGAATTAGTCCTTAGACAAGACCATGGTCTATTAATTTGGCAAAACTTAGATACAAGTCTGGTCCGTTGTCTACAAGGATACCCAGTTATCCAAAAAAAAAACATTCGTTCTTTTTTTATTATTACTAATATTTACGAATTTTACAAGTTTCATTCTCTCTTCCGTTATTTAATTTTTCTCATCATATCTCATCGTCGATTTCGTTGTCGGTGAAATTACACAGACAACTCTTTCCCTCCTTCTTTCTCTCAAAGGGTTTGAATAGCTCTTTAGAATTGTAATCATGTTCATTTAAAATTTTCATGTAAATTGAGATTTTGAAAATCATTGAAACTCGGGTGTTAACATACCTCTTTTTGTTGATGATTTGTGTTGTAAGGAATCAATTTATATTTATTGAAGAAAATGACTGCATAGTTGGATAAGATGAGTGATCTAAGATTATATATAGAAAGGAATATAAATATAAATATAAATTAAAAAAAATCATTAAGGTAAAAGAAAATTTATCAGCAATGAGGCTATTTTTTTTATAATTAAAAAGATAAAAATAAAAATGGTACCATTATATGAAGGGTATAAGGGAAATTTTACATGAGAACTTTGTAATTTCTACGATTGTTACCGAATTGGTAAAACATTTTAATTCTATAAAAAATAATAAATAAAGTTTTAGAAATCATTTCCAAAATTCAGTGTTTTGGTTATTACATGTAGGAGTAAGGGGTGATTACGTCTTTTAGCCACAAACTAACAAACCTACCATCTACCTATCATATCATACCACTTCCATGTGGTTGAATAGTCAGGTCCCAAACAACTACTTTTCCTTCTCTCTCTCTCTCTCTCTCCAAACAACTCTCTCTTATAAATTAGAGTGGAAACAGATTGGATGTTTCAAGAAGTTGTGTTGCCACTTTGTTCCAAAAGAAAGTAGAGTGTTTGATGAGTAAAACTTCTTCAAATTTGAAAGAAATGGAGACTAAAGAAGGAATAAAAGGAGGGAAGAATGGAGAAAGTAGCAGCATGAAGAGTAAAGAAATAGAGATGAACAAAGTGGGTCTTATGAGAACTTTTGTTGAGAGTAAAGATCCCACATCAAAGGTTCTACTTCTCTCTTTTCTTCACTTATAATTATTAGTTCTTCTTTCTTTGTTTTTTTTTTGGTGGGATTGTTGGTTGTTATTTTATTTTATGTTGTTCTTGTTTGATTATGTTTTTATTTGATATTCTTTTAAATTTTCTCTAGTTTCTTTCTTTTATTCAACAAATGTATCTTTGATTCTTTGTTGGGTAATTAATTAGTTTTTTATTCTATTTTTTTTTTTTTTTTTATGTTTTGGGTTAAGTTGAAATTTAATAAGAAAGAAAGACAAAAAGAAAGTCAAAAGGGGCTGTTGGAAGGAAGAAATTAAAAATTACAAGACATGGAAGTGAAGCTTATTGTCTATATTTTAAGGCTTTGTGGAAATTGTGTCTGGAATTTTAGTTCCATTTTTGTGAAATTATTGCCTTATTTTATTCCTCCTATTTATTGGGTTTATTTGTATTTTAATTTCTTTAAGGTATCCACTCCTAAATAAGGTTTTAAAATATTTTAATTTTGTTTTAATCTTCCAATTCTTGCCTTTGATGGGTAGCTTCTTTTTTTTCATAATTTGAAGATCATTCTGTTTAATTTGGAGGGAATTAATAGATTTTTGTATTGGAGATCAAAAATATTTGTTAAGACGTATAAACTGAGGAATAATTTTGGATTTAGAGAAGTCCAAATGTTACTATACCCATCTAAGATCTAAGGGCTTAACCCTTCAAACACTGTAAAACAATGGAAACTAATCACACAATTTGAAATCGGTTACTAGATTTTAATGGGTTGCAAATAAAAGCAAAACAATTTATCGAATTGGAGATGCTAATGCAACTCGCTCAATTTGTGACAAATCAACTAGAATGAAGTTCGTCAAGTAATAACACTAGGATAATCAACTAACATTTTTTCATAAATATGTTTTAAATTTATTCTATGCAGGAAGTTGATGATCTGATGATCAGAAGGTTTCTGCGAGCTCGTGATTTAGATATCGAGAAGGCCTCTGCCCTTTTCTTGAAGTACCTAAAATGGAAAAAATCATTTATGCCAAATGGTTCCATTTCTGCATCACAGATCCCAAATGAACTAGCCCAAAAAAAGATGTTTTCTCAAGGATTTGATAAGAATGGGCGTCCCATTTCCGTTGTTTTTGGTGCCAAACACATCCCTAGCAAAGAAAAAGGGGGTCTAGACGATTTTAAACGTATGTTCTCACATGGATCATTTAGTTCTTATTTTTAATTTCAATTCAGCTTAGAACAATAAGTTTGATTTGGACTCGAACCCATTGAGCAATTGATTTACATATGGCACCAACCATGAGGTTATGGGTTCGATCCCAGCAGACCCACGACGAAAAAATGAGAAATTTTGAATATCGACTCTGCTCATCTTTTTAAAAGATCGGTTATGTCAAATGGGTTCCATGTTTGATCATTCAGCTTTTTAGTCTGGATTACAAGATCCGGATATGTTTACTTAAAGGAGAGAATTAAAAGAACGAACGGGATTCGTTTCGCCGATAGCAAATCTTTCGGATAAGGCTTCGATGATGAGATATTTCACTTAAATAAGTAGATATTGAAGTTGAAAACTTTCATTTGGCTAAGACCGACTCTCTTGTCTTTACAGGTTTTGTAGTGTTCACTCTGGAAAAAGTGTGTGCTAGGTAACTCTTTCTCTGTTAATAAATCACCTCTGGTTTATGTGTTGTTTCCATCTAAATGTTAAGTGAGAGATGGTGGTTTCAAAATTTATTTGTCCGATACCTCTCGATAGAGTAGAACATGGTAATCAAAGAAGAGAGTTTCTATTGTCACACCAACCTTGTTGATTTACATAAGAATTGGGGTGGCATTAGCAAAAGTTGGTGTGGCAATAGAATATCTTTTTAAAGAATAAGGTACCGGATTATATTTGATATTACATTGATCTTACAGGATGCCAAGAGGACAGGAAAAGTTCTTCGCCATTGCAGATCTTGAAGGATGGGGTTATGCAAATTTGAACATCCGTGGATACCTAGCATCTCTAACTATCTTGCAGGTTCAGTTCCTCACCTTAATAAATTTTGCTAATTAAAAAAAAATCTAAAAGCTTGATTTTATAACAGAAAATTTTTATATGGTGTCAAATTAAAACTTAGCTCGAAGTTATAATACTCTTTCGTCAGAAACGCAATTTTAACAACACTTTGTTGACTCAAAGTAGTTACAATAAAGGCATTTCATTACTGTATTGGTTTCTTTGCATTTTTGATTGGCGGATATGTTATCGTGAGTGTGCAGATATTCACTTTCACTACCTCAATCCACATTCTTTTGGGTCTTCTCTCTCTCTCTCTTTGTGAAACCTTAACTTGCACATTCGTTCTAACTAAGATTGTAATTGATCTTTGTTGAACGTGATCAAACCATCTCAATCAACCTCTCTTAGTTTATCGCATTGTAACTACTACAAAATTTTCATGAGTTTGTTCATTTCTAATTTTATCTTTATTAGTCTTCCGCTAAATTATCGCAGCATCCTCATCACTGTTAAACTCAATCTTGTTGTGTCACCATCATCAATATAAATCCTTTAACACCATTCAACTCTACCTAAAGCTATATCTTCAACCAAGAAGCGTATTCATTTCTTGTTTCACCTTAATCTGTCTTTTTCGACCTTCCTATCGGCATTTTAGAATCTTCAACTTGCACTAAAGAACTCTTTTTCAAGGGATCTTAATTGGAAATTGCCAAAACTATCTCAAACAACTTCTATTTATTTTATTTCAAAACCTCTCGGTAGATATATTAGACTTGTTTGGTGTATAACTTAGGTTGTAATGATCGCAGGATTACTACCCAGAAAGGCTTGGCAAGGTTGTTCTAGTCCACGTGCCTTCTATTTTTATGGCAGCGTGGAAGATCATCTATCCATTTATTGACAACAACACCAAGAAAAAGGTAAAGTCTGAAGCTCTCCTCTGTATGTTGAATCAGACTGTTGAAGTACCTAATCAAATTGCATCATAAGAAGCCAAATTCGTTCTAGATTTCTGCAGAATTAAATCACAGAGATATGGGTCACAAACAGTCCCAAACTACATGCACACATGCACACATGCCCATATTTCCAGGGAAAGCTAAACAACATGAATTAATTTGTAAAGTGAAAGATGAACACCTTCTCCATCTAGTAACTTTGTCTCTCTGTTACTTCCAATTGAAGGAACGTAGAATCGCAAAGAATCAATTGTTTTTATGCAACTGATCATCTAAACATGTCCTACAAGGCTACAATGGATAACAAACCTCTTCTTGTGCTCATTATTTTTAACAATTTTTGCTTACATGTTTGATGCATTTCCATGCAGATTGTGTTTGTGGAGGACAAAAAACTGACATCAACCCTGCTCGAAGACATTGATGAGAGTCAGCTCCCAGAGATCTATGGAGGTAAACTGCCATTAGTGCCCATCGAAGACAGCTAATTAGCTGACTCCTCGCATGAAAAGTTCACCCACTAATCTCCACTGTCTGTAGGGGTCAGCTAGCATATAGTAGAAGTAAAAATGATCTTTTACAATTATCTTAGTTCTCTATTATACTTTTCAAGGCATGGTAGAGGCTACATATATTATTATTGTATTGAGACAAAACACTGCAACACCCATCTTGTAATGTTTATTAGAAAGGAGAAATAAAAGGGATTGTGGAGTTACCATTAGAAGTTGCCTAATTTATCAGACCCTGTGGAAACTCTTCTAATGGCAAAGAATGATCTGTTTCTGCGATGTTCAACAGTAGACCCCATGTGTGTGTGTGCGAGCGCACATGCATGCGCTCTCGTGAGGGTTCTAAATTCTGAAGTACATCACCTTCCATGAAAAGGAAAACCCACTCTTTTCTTTTTTTTGATAGATGAAAACTTTTATTAATGCAAGGAGAACCCAATCTTATTCATCAAAACTAAAAACAAAGAATACTTTATGACAGGAGAGGTCCTCACTACCTATGCTATCAGTGTGAGAACACAAGGCAATTCGTTCCATTCGTGGATCCCTTCAATGGTGTACCGCTGAAAATGATCACCTCATGTTTTGAATGGAAATCCCCAAGGGGTTGGCCCAGTGGCAAGCCAAGCCTTGATAACTCCTTGGGTAGGTCAAGTGTTTGAAACCCACGAAGCAATTAATTCCTTGGGCCACCCACTAGGGTCCGGTTCAACCCTCGACTCCATCAGTTGTACGTAAGACTTTCCAAGGGGGTGGTGCATGTGACCATGGGATTAGTCTGACCCCAAGGGTGGGGATACCCACAACAATAAGAAAAAAAGAAAAAAAAAGTTTAAAGGAGAAATATAGCAAACCTTCTGGGAAAATACCACATTCGACTGCAACAACCATCAATAATCTCATCAAGTGTACTTTCTTCTTAAGATAGAGGCGTTACGATGTTAAGAAGTTAATGCGTAGTTAAGAGTCATTATTTGGAAACTAATCAAATGCGTGACTGTAGCTACAAGATCCAAAAATAAGGCAGACTGGCAATATTCCAACTTGGTTGCAGGCATTCCAAAAAATAAATTTTGGAACTTATACAAGCTCCTACACCTTACATAGCTCTACAGAAGTGTAATCATGTAAAAACTACCAAGAGCAGACATGCTCTCCAAGGCAAGCTCAATTATTCGAAATTCAGACAACAATAACTGTTACCGATACAAGTTTCAAGTTAAATAAGCATTCCTAACATTCTGGAAAAGAAAATAAGAGAGAGATCATAGTCGTCGTCATCCAAAAAAATGGGTCTTTTAAACCTTTGATTAAAAAATCTGAGAACCAACAATATGAGTCTCCTCATAAGGTTCTCAACCAATCAGCAACTTGTTCTCATCCAAAAAACTGTAAGTGGGGACTTCAAGGTTGTATGGGGCCGGGCCCTTACGTATCCTGCCAGATATGTCATAGTGCGACCCATGGCATGGACAGAACCACCCACCAAAGTCCCCAGCATTTGGTAATGGAATGCAGCCTAGATGGGTGCACACACCAACGACGATGAGCCATTCTGGGTTCTTGACTCGTGCTATGTCCTCCTGTGGGTCGCGGAGGGACCCCAAATCGACACTGTTGGCCAGCTTGATGTCATCTTCAGTTCGTCGCCTGATGAAGACGGGCTTTCCACGCCACTTAACAGTCACAGTGGACCCAGGCTCAATGCTAGAGAGATCAACCTCGATGGAGGCCAATGCAAGAACATCCTTGCTGGCAGACATGCTCAACACAAACTTGAGGACGAGGAGACGGATGAGGGAGGCATACACAAACCTCCCACCCGTCAATACAAAGTAAGCAAACGCCCGCTTGCTGGGGTCCCCAGGAGGGAAACGCTCGTGGTTGTGCTCATCATACACGATCTTCGAGGTTGGGTTCTTCACAGCAGCCAAAGTAGGGGGGAGGTCCGGAATCATCCCAATATCATCTCTTGAGATAAGTGATTCAGAAGCAAACCCTGGCACATTAAACCAATTATTTATATTAAAAAAATCATAATACACTTAGCCGCATGTCATGTGCATCAAAACCAGTAACAATTCACAACCAAACATTGATTCACAAAAAAAAAGACAGATTATAAATTTGCACTAGAGCTTGTGAAGAATATCCATTAATCAGGGCCACTTCTCATGCCTTAGATTTGCACACAATATGCAATTGTTTACAAGCTAAACTTCCATAAAGGTGACTAGTATGTGGCAAGAAAATGAAAAGAACCTATCTTCCCAAGGAAGCTTCCTTAATTGATTTCTAAGGTTCTGTATGAATGCATGGAAAATCAAATTCCATGGATTTCTATTTCCTTGGGAAAATGGTAGGAGGAAAGTGGGAACCATGGAAAAATGGATTCCAAATAACAGGGAAAATATGAAAGAGAAGTAGAGAGAGAGAGAGAGGAGAACTTCAGTACAAATCAAGGAATTTAAAAGGGAAATGAGGCTGACAATGACACAGATGGAAGTAGTAAGCAGAC
This sequence comes from Akebia trifoliata, assembly GCF_017979445.1. NCBI lineage: Eukaryota > Viridiplantae > Streptophyta > Magnoliopsida > Ranunculales > Lardizabalaceae > Akebia > Akebia trifoliata. The sequence goes on from NC_141379.1 coordinate 546,366, forward strand.
ATGTGATGATGCATTATTTAGATTATTATAATCTCCGATTAGTAGTTTGGAACAGATGTTAATGCAAGTAAGAATCAAGTAAATGTTAGAAAGTAAATCAAAATGCATAGTTTTGTGACAAATCAATGATAGAAACAAAACCCTGCATACAAATGCACAGCAAAAGAAATGAATTGTGAGGCTGACAAGAAGTTGGAAGATGAAATTATACAAGGACTTCTCATAAGATTTAAAGGCTTGTGTCTTTCATCATAAGTAACAGCTAACAGTCTAACAATTGCTCCCAACCCGTCGAATGCCATTCAGTGGTTTGCAGGTACAGATTACATGCCTCAAAGGTTGTCTTACGAAAGGTTTAAAATCTCATTTTGATGCAATATTCCAGTCAGGATAAAAAATGAAACGGTCTCCATAAACATTTCAAGACATTCCCAAAACCTTCAATGTTTCGTTCAGATCTCAACCAACACTAGAATTTCCACACACAAAATTTGAAACTGCACGGAATTTTGAACCATGGTCTTATGAGACAGAAAGAGAATAGAACAAAAAAAATGACATTAGGATAGTGCAAATAGAATAGAACAAATGTAAAGATATTACATACTTATAGCCTATAGGACACAAGATGACATAAGGATAGTGCATCTCTTTTTCTAACATAACGATGGAACAAATTTTGAAACCTCGGTTGCCTCTCTCTTGCTTGGTTGGAAGTTCATCTCTTTTTCTGGCAGGTTGAAGATTCTTTGGAATTTTTTTTCCCTTTGCAATTTGTTGGGACTCGTGGAAAGAAAGGAATGGCTGCACTTTTGATGGGAAAGAAAGCTCCATGCAAGAGAATTTTCAACATTCTTGGTTTGTTGTTGTTTTTTTTTTTTTTTTTTTTGTGTGTAGTAGTTTAAGGACTTTAGAGGGTTTTTATTTTATTTTATTTAGGTGGGATGTTGTTAGTACTGGGAGATTGTATTTTGCTCTTGTTTTTGCAGACTTATTGTCCTCTTATCAATAAAATTTCATTTATAAAAAAAAATTGAGCAAATAGGAACTCTTTGAACAATGGAACTCTAAACACTAATCTCTGCTCGTGTTACTTCATATTAATACAATATTGTTATTTACTAAATAAATGGTGGTGTAAATAGAAAATCTCCATAACAATGGAACTTCATCCCACCAATCATTGTACATGTTCCTTCAACTTAATACGATTTTTGTTGTTATTATAAGTTAAAACATCCGAACTTAACAACCAGAGGATGATGGCTTAAAGACCTATACCCACAAAACAACAAATAACCTAACAAGGAAAACTCATACATCAGATGAGGAACAAATCCACATTTTCCATGGGAGTTAAGCAAGTAAGTAAGTGAGTGAAGAAAGGTCTTGAATTTTGTAACAAATCCTTGTTTTTGATAACTGAACCCCCAACCCAACACACGAAACGCATAACAATTAACAAAACCAAGGTCATAACCTATCAAATACAAACCTTTTGGATGCGAATCTCATTCTTCATTCCCATATAATATATTTCTAGCAGATAAGCAATATCCCTAACTTTGGTTATTCGTGATCTAATCACGAATCACGAAAGGAAAATAAAAAGGTAACAATAAATTATCCAAATTTAATATAAAAAAAGGAGGGAAAACTTGAGCAATTTACGCAAAATTTTGATTGGAGTCGACAAATCGGGATCAATTGCAATATGGTTTGTTATTAATTTTGATCACGAATCACTAATTTGGTTTTTTTTAAAAGGTCGAAATCAATTAGATGAATCAAAGAACCGGTGAAATCTATATCAATAGAGACGAAACGAAGCTGAGAAAAATCCAAACCTCTAATAGGACCAAATGGATTCGATTTGGAAGAGAATCCATGGTGAACACAGGTTGATCTGCAGTCATTTGAGATGGCATCATCGTTTATCAGATTCCTAGAAAGAATGGCCGATGCTGTCGAATTCGGCCGCCATGAGAGAGATGAGAGTCTCCTCCCTACGATTCTCAACATCTTCTTCTGCTCTTTCTAGGGTTTTTGTTGTCCTGGTTCGTTGAGAGAGAGAGAGAGAGAGAGAGAGATTAATCTGTAGTTCTGTACCCTGTGAACGTAAATCGCACAAGAGAGGGGTAGTCCCTAATTATGAGATTCAGTTGCCCATGAAAGTTCGTATATCTCAACGATCTTGACCGTACAAAAGATTAACCATAAAAGATCATTTAGATGAACGTTCAAGATTGTTAGTTTTATAAAGACTATGGAACTTCAGTAGGACGTCAACCCATGTAATACCTTTCATCAAGCATTTCTCACGGATCCTAGTTAGAATATGAGCTGGCAACGGATCGGTTCGGTGTCGGATCAGTACCACTCCAATACCGATCCAACAAATTTTAAATGTGTACCCGATCCGATCGGATTGATGAATATGTGAACAGAATCCGATCCGTTTCATTTCACCCTTTATCTGAACCAATCTGATGTGATCCAAACACATGCCTTATTTTCACATTATTAATAGTTAAAAATTAAAAAAATTAAAAATCCACTTTTCAACTACAAATATAAGGGAAATCAAAAAGACTAAAACGTGTTATCTATATGTATTTATATGAAATTAAGTATAATAAAAAAATATATATTAAAATATATTGGGATCGGTTTTCTTTCAGAGTGGATTAGGGTACATCCGAATCCGATTCAAAATTGTATCAAATCTGAGATTTCAATCCGAATCTAATCCGAAAATCTGATTCTTCATATTTTTTTTGGATCGATTTGTATATTTTGGATCCTTCTTAGTCCTAGTTAGAACCAATATTCTAAAAACCGGACCAATGAGTGGGAACCAACTGGTTGGATTGAAGCATTGAGCCAGGTCGAACCATTCTCATAAAACTAGTGGGTTGGTTTGATGGGTCCCTTGGGCTGGCTTAAATTTGCTTAGCCAGTGAGGTTTGTCGGGTTACGACTAGTTTTGAAGTGGTTGGACCATGGGGTGTGCACTTGTGTGGCCAATTATAAGTTGGATTGGAAGGCTAAAGTTCAATATATATTTACTCCTCATCTGATTTTTTGGCCCTACGATCATTAATTTTTTAATGAGTTTAGAGCAGAAAAAGTAAAAAAAAAAAAAAAAAATGTTACAGGTGATTTCCTCATCTCTAATCTCAGAGACCTTGTGTGAAAGCTGACCCAAATTTAAAATAAAAAATAGAGAAGATTGTGATATAGAAGTTAATGAGGAAACCATTGGGAAATGACTTTTGTCTTTTACCCCACAAATATATAGAAGGGTGGATAATAGAGAGGCCGTTGTAAATGCTCTTATACAAATATGTTCTTTGAGTATTTTATCAAACTTGAGTAATTTTTCAAATATATATATATATATATATATATATATATATATATATATAGATATATATATATTATATATATATGTATTTAATCTGATATGTTTTTAAAATATTTATTGACCAAGTTGTGCAATCGTTTTAAGATTGAACTAATCATGTTTCTAAAATGATTACTAAATATATTATGTGATAATTTTTATTTTTGATTTTTTAAGGGGGTGGGGGTTGTGGAAAGCAATTATTTGGTGTGTGAACAACAATGACATGATTATTTTTATGGTCTATTTATGAACCTAAAACAAAAGACCATATTTTCTAATAAATCATAAAATTACTATTTAATAAATGTTTTTGTTGTGGTTAGTATTGTTGTTGTTATCAAAATTGTTGTGTTGATCGTCGCATCATTACACGTCAGTATCTAAATGTGTTGTCTTCGATTGTTAGGGAATGTGTTGTTTGGTTAAGTAATTTTGTTACTTTTTATGTGTGGTAGGTGTTGAAGAAAGGGAGTACTCTTGTAATCTTTTTTTTTTTTTAAACCTAGAATATTAAAATCAGAAAAGATCGCTATCTTTAAGACTTTATTTGCCCTACCCCATATAAGAGTTCACTAATGGGTTGCAGACAAAATAGACTCTACGACATAACAAAGTCATGATGAAAACTTGCAAGCAATAATCTTGATTTCTCATACGGACTTACACGTAATCTCCAATTTAACGGTTTAATAAAAATAGAACACTTCATTGATTGAGTTCTTGAAAAGCATAGGTGGTTTGACTTACTTGCCTATCTTATCTATAGAAATTGAAGGAGTTCATAAGTGTCTCTCCATAAATACACTTTTAACAAGTAGGTGTGTTTATTCATGAATAATAAATAAGTATGTTCATTAATTAATAATCAAAGGAAAATGTTAAAGTAATATTGAAATTGACATCATTTCACTCATTGCCGTCGTGAGTATGTGTATAAAACCATAGATGTGTTTCATTGAGATACGAGTAAGAAACATCTATGATTCTATGCACACCAATGTGTGAAACAATGTCAATTTAAATGTTACTCTAGCACGACTCGTAATCAAAAGATGTATATATTCAAGGAATAGAAGTTGTGTCTAATCATGATTATCAAATAGATGTGACTCTATAAACAATCAACTATTTGCACCATGGAATGGATAATGTTGAAGTAACATTAAAATGTACATTGTGCGGGACAATTCTAATGTGGATGTGTGTCAGAATCATAGATGCTTTCATCAAGATCTCACTCGTATCTCGTTGAAAAGCATCTATGATTCTAGCACACATCCACGTCAAAAGTGTCCCCCATGATATACATTTCAATGTTACTCTAGCACGGCTCTCTGAATATTTTAATTAATCAAAAATATATTTTATAAATATAAAATCTCAATCGTAAGTAATGCCATGTTACTAAACTCTAGATTCCATCTTTCGATAAATCAGAACAATTTTTAAAAATATGTGAAGAGTTTTTTTCCCTTAGAAGTAGTTGATTACAATTTCAATTAAATGAAATATTCAGCATGAAGATTCTATTTAAAGAACATAAAGATATAAAAAACATGGATTACGATAATGAAAGTATACGATAATATCTCTTGATAGATCAAAATGGAGGAACAACATTCATTTAGCTGATCGAAAAATCCTCCAGATAAGGCTTTGATAACGTTGAAACTCGTTTAATTGATTGCAAATCCTTGGGATATGGCTTTGATGATGATTTTCACTGAAAATTGTCTCAACTAGTTCAGTCTTGAATCATTGGTAAACCACTTTTTTTTAAGAGAGCTACTATTGCCACACCAACCCTTACTAATGCCACACCAATTCCTATGTAAATCACCTAAGAATGAAGCGTTGCACATAGTTGAAGTTGCATTAGTAAAAATTGGTGTGGCAGTAGTGTTGGAATATTCCAAGTCTAAAAATGATATCTCTAAGGTCAATGGGTAATTATCTTTATTGGTCTAAAAATTAGGTTCCCTACGGAAATAATTATCTTTATTGGTCTATGGAGTACGAGGCGTGGTTGTCCACCAATCACATGGTGATGTCTTAGCTTCTAACCTCCTTGGAACCCAATCACACGGTTGTCCACCAATCACATGGTTACTGAAAGTAATTTGTGGCGTTGGCGGTTTGGACACCCATATGACAAATCTTTGAGAGTGATTTTGCCATCCTCGAAAACAAACTCGATTGCCTTTTAAGACCTCAAATAGAATAACAAAAAAAACTTTTTAGTTTGGTCCATTTTGATGTGCAGGGACCAGCCCCTATGAACCCTTACAATGTTTTAAATATTTTGTGATATTTATAGATGATTGTTCAGTGATACTTGGCTTTACTTGTTAAAATATAAGTTCCTTATATTCAAAGAGTTCATAAAATGATTTCAACGCAATATGATTCTAAAATTCAAAATTTTCAATCTGATATTAATGGAATAGAGTATTGCAACTCATCTTTTTCTGATTATTTGAAAGATTAAAGAATTTTACATTAACTTCCTGTGTTTGGCACCCCACAACAAAATGGGATCACTAAAAGGAAGAATAGTCACCTTCGAGAGGTAACACGATCCTTGATATTTCAAATAAGTGTTCCAAAAAAGTTTTGGTATGAAGCTGTGCTCACTCCTATTATTTTATTAATCGTCTTCCTAGTAGAATCCTTGATGACAAATCTCCTTTAGAGATTTTGAAAAAAAAAAAAAAAGACTACTAATTTATCTCAATTGCTTGTTTTTGGTTGCACATGTTCATATGCGTAAGTCCTAGAGCTATTAAATGCATCTTCATTGGATATTCCTCAACCAAAAAACAAAAAAAAAAAGGACACAAGTGTCTTGATATCTATCATAAAAAACCTTTCATCTCTCGAGATGTTGAATTTAGAGAAGATGACTCCTATCTTCAATATTCTCCACTTAAACGGAATGATGAAGATAGGATTCAGGGGGAGTATCACGAGTTCAAGAAAATTGTTTCACCTAATATTAATTGTGAAGATAACATTCATGAACATCAAGTATCTATGAACCAAAATAATGGAGAAGTTGAAGTTAATGATCAAGAAGAAAGTAATCTCCCCGTGGCTCCTCCTAAATCTCTTATATCCCTAAGACGATTTGAGCGTGTATCTAAGCCCTCAAGTAAGTTGCATGATTTTTACACCTATCATGTTGTTTCTTATCCCATACAAAATTATGTGGATTATGAAAATGTTTCTGAAAACTATGTTTCCTTCTTGTCTACATTGTCTTCTACATCTGAGCCATCTAGTTTCAAGAGGCTGTTGTTCAGCCCATATGGAAGGAAGTTATGTAAGAAGAACTTAGGGCATTGTATAAAAAATAATACATGGGATCTTGTAGAATTACTTAAAGGAAAAAAAGGTTATAGGATGTAAATGGATTTATAAAATAAAGCACAAAAGTGATGGAAACATAGAGCGGTACAAGGCAAGACTTGTAGCTAAAAGCTATACTCAAACATATGACCTTTGCTCCTATTGTCAAAATGAACTTGGTAATGGTGTTACTTTCCATTGATGCTAATCTTAATTGGCCTTTATACCAATTAGATGTGAAAAATGTTTGTTTTCAAGGAGACATTGAAAAAGTAGTCTACGTGAGCCTTCCTCAAGGTCATCCAAATGAAGATAAAAATAAAGTATGAAAGTTGAAAAAAGCAATATATGGTTTAAAACAATCGCTAAGGGCATGATATGTTAAACTAAGTTCAACCCTTCTAAAGGTTGGTTTCGTTAGATGTTCTACTGATTCATCTATGTTTATTAAAAAGAGTGCCATAGGTATTGTGATTTTATTGGTCTATGTTGATGACATTGTGGTAACTGGAAGTGACCCTCAAGGAATATTGAAACTAAAGAAGTATCTCCATAAAGTATTTGATATTAAAGATCTTGGACTATTGAAATAATTCCTAAGGATAAGGTGGCTCATTCAAAAAAAGGTTTATATATTTCTCAAAGAAAGTACACGTTAGACTTGTTAAGGGAAATAGGCAAATTTGGGACAAAACCTGTTGAAATGAACTTCAAACTAAATAGTGAATAAGGTGAACCTTTAAAAGATGTCCATAGATTCCAACGACTGGTTGGAAAATTTATTTATTTAACCATAATCAAACCCGACATTACTTATGTTGTGAGTCTTGTTAGTCAATTTATGCACACTCCTAGATCTATTTATATGGAGGCCATTGATATGATATTAAGGTATCTCAAAGCTTCCCTGGGAAGGGGAATCTGGATGAAGAGAAATCATAATGTTGATATTTTAGATCTTTCTAATGCTGATTGGGCTGGTAGTCCTAAAAATAAAAGATCTACAACAAGTTATTGTGCTTTTATTGGAGGAAACCATGTTATTTGAAAAAGTAAGAAGCAATCTGTTATTGCTAAATCTAGTACGGAAACTGAAAACAGGGCAATGACATCTACAACATGTGAGTTAATTTGGCTCAAATCTCTTCTTCAAGATCTTGGATTTCAAAGCTCTGTGCCAATGAAAATGTTTTGTGACAATTAGGCAACAATTCATATAGCATCCAATCTAGTGTTTCACGAGAGAACCAAACATATAGAAGTGAATTGTTATTTTGTTCGAGAAAATGTGCAATCAAAGACTATTGGCACTCTTCATGTTTAAAGTAAAGATCAACTTGCAGATATTTTTACAAAAACCCTTGAAAAATTACAATTTCATCAAATTTTATCCAAGTTGGATTCCTGTGACTTCTACACACCAACTTGAGGGGGAGTGTTGGAATATTCTAGATTTACAAATGATATCTCTAAGGTAATGGGTAATTGATAGAATCAAGGTTTATAAACAACAATTTTCAAAGGTAATGGGTTCCTTATGGAATGTTTCAATTGTAATTGATCCTATCTTATTGTAATTGGTTCTTTTAAGATCTTTCATTTGCTCTATTTATATGAGTGAATTGGAAGAAGCACAGTATAATAAAAAAACTATTCGACTTATTTTAGATCAAACATCTTTATACCCATTAATAAAATGTGAGAAATCATATAAAATGTATGATATATTATATTTAAATTTATGGAGTTTATTTATTTTATATGTTCTCTTTTTTAATTATTAAAAAAAAAATTGAAAGTAAATGGGAGTCTCTAAAGCTGATTTCATAGGGCCGGTTTTAAGTTAATAAGCTACAACACTAATGACAACCATTTAATTAGTTGACGTAACAGTGCTGACATTGAGATTGGTTTCAGCTGTTGAAGACTGAGACAGAAGTGAAGTTCTTAGATGTGGTTGATAATACCTGATTTCACTGTTCACTGACACGTACGATAGTGGTATCAACAGGCGTGTTTTTTTTCTCTATCGTAAAGATAATACGTCCAAAATGCATCTTAAAACACACCTGACCACTACAAAAGACGTAACTGGCAATATCACAGTCTATAACTTTTTCTCTCTGTTTTTTCCAAAATGGATTTTTTTGGAATAAATATTTTCTCTTGAAAAAAGAAAAGAAAAAGTAAGGAAAAAAGGAGATTTAGAGATAGAGGTCTTGAAAGTACATTTAACAGCCTTTCAGAGGGGCTCTCTTCTCTTCATAACTGACTTTCGCTGCAACATCTGATGCTCTCTGTACTTACCCTTACTGCCTTCGCATTTACATTGCCAATAAATATTTTATTACTAAAATAACCTTAATCTTATTTATTTATTTATTTAAAATCTCCAAAATACCCTCTGTTCTTGTTTGGTATAGTGTAACTTTAAAGGGAGTCAAGGAACAACGGCATGTTTGGTCACAATTAGGTAATTTTAAAGTTTTAAAGTCTGTTTGACTCAAAGTGGGTTCGACCTACTTTAATTTGGTGAAAATAAGAGATGTGCCCTTTAAGGTTTTTAATTGATAAGAAAGCACCTTGATTTCGGTCTTCCACAAGAGGCCAAAGAAAAAGACTTTAATGTTGCTGTCTTTAACATGTTGCCAGACACCCCTGGATTTTACTTCTTCATAAAGAAAGGGGTGATTTAGACATATCCCTGAAAGTTTTGGTCAATATTAGAGATACCCTCATCTTTTCAAACATGCTCCTTCACATGGGTCTTATCTTAAAGACCAATGAAAATGACTAAATACCCATGTCTCAAATTTGTTACAAAAAACCTTGATGGTTCATCTCAAAACCAGTTATTTGAAACTTCTATTATAAAATAATTTTCCATTGTTTTCCACCTAACCTTCATTTTGTAGAAAGCATTTGCATTTTTATATCAAAAAATTCATCATCTTCTCCTTCAAGAATCCTATTTTGTCACTGAGATTTAAAGGTTGAAGTAGATAAAATCTTAAGATTTAGAAAGATGGTTAAAAAAAAAAAATTTGAAATTTGAAGTAGGTAGACTCTTAAGTTTGAATAGTAGGGTAATTTTTTATTTATCCAAATGATGATCTATTTGAGATTTTTCATTACAATTCAAAGATAAGGGCATTTATGTCAATTTTTATTGGTATATAAGAGAAAACCAAGGTCAAAGACCATGTTATTAGTTACATATGACTTAAATATTTGCAAAGATATTGAAGGATACGTCTCAATCATACATTTAAAATTACTCTTTTCAAATCTTAATATTTGTTTTTTTTTATTCGAGGTATTTAAGAGCACCCCACTAATTCTTGAGGAACTGCAATCCTCTCCCCCACACGCACCAGGTAATTTTTTGATAAATCTTTTAGGATGGTCCCAAAGGGGGGATTTTAACTCAAGACCCCCGTTTTCTAAGGTGTATTTTTGGCTATCTCACCAACCCGTAGGATATATATAAGGTGTCATTCAGTAGCCAACGTGGAACCAACATATTTGTCTTATGTGACTTAAAAGTTTCGGATTAAATTGATTTTTTGTGAGGATGATTAATATGGTGAGGAGATCATCCTCACCAAAAATCAAAAATTCTAAATCCATCAAAAGTGGTTAACACATTTTCGATAAAAAATCAACGATTCACAATTTTAAATCATTTTTGATGGACTTAGAAATTTCAGATTTGGCTTATTTTTTGTGAGGATGATCTCCTCACCGTAAAAATCATCCTCAACAAAAATCAGTTTAATCCAAATCTTTTAAGGTACATTAGACAAATGTGTTGCCTATCGAATCTGACTCATATATATAATATATATATATATAAGGAGAGAGAAGAGAGAGAGAGAGAGAGAGAGAGAGAGGAGAGAGAGAGGTGGAGTTAAAAATCAAGGTTTGGCAAGAGGTTGTAAAAGATAAAATAGGTTAAAATTTTTTAGCTTTTGACGATAATGAGGGCTAGGGAAAGAAGAAAAATCAAGGACTTTACCATGAAAAATCAAAATCAAAGGGTCGTCCAGTTTGAAACCAGGGTGGTATATCTAATTTTCATCAAAATCAATAAGGAATACCTCAAAATTAACCTTCAAAATTCTTTAGATGAAGTGACAGTTTATATTTGTCCTCCCAAAGGTGCATACCCACTATCCTATTCTGGTATATCTAATTTTCATCAAAATCAATAAGGAATACCTCTAAATTAACCTTGAAAATTCTTTAGATGAAGTGACAGTTTATGTTTATCCTCCTAAAGGTGCATACCCACTATCCTATTCTAGAATAGGACTCCCAAATCCCAACTATGATGGATGAGCCATGTCCCCTACCCTACTACAAAAAAGATTAACACCCATTTGATTAATTGAGTAAAATACTATTTTAGCCCTACATCAAATGCCCCACCCAACTCAAAACGAATCGTATTTTAATGATCCAATCCCTATTAGATTGTTATGGAGTGTTGGGGTTCTTAAGTTTGCTTGATCTTTATCTCAATTGGTGTTGTTTGGCATTTTTGATCATGTAATTTGTGTCTGTAAATATATTTCGACAATTAAATTAATCTTTAATTTAATAATTTGTAAATATTTACTTTCACCGAATTACTCTGATTCTTTGATCGATTATTAAAGTGGACTTTCTTCCTATATTTTCTCCTATTGAAAAATAATTTGGATTTTACCAATGAGTAAATAGTCAAGATTTTATCAGAAATTAAGTGGGTAAATTCGTCATATTCATACATTAATGCCATGCCATGCCATGCCCCGCACGAGTACTTTCGTTCAGTGAAGAAAAGCGCCTTTTTTTTACTTTCCACTAATAATAAAAGCGTCGTATAGACTTCGTAATTTGGTACAAAGCTAGGGGTAAATTCGCCACCGTAAAACCGTCGATTCTTCAGACGCAGCTGAACCATTTTCTTCTTAAAACGCGAGCGAGCAAGCCAGAACAGAGAGAGAGAGAGAGAGAGAGTTTTGTTTTGTAAGACTTGTTGTGATGGATCCAGACGCGTTCTCGGCAAGCTTATTCAAGTGGGATCCAAGAGGAGTGGGGCCACCACACAACCGCCTACTTGAAGCAATAGGAGGACAAACTCCTCCTCCGGCGTACACTATCCCTTCGAGAGAGTTGGGAGGAATCGAAGACTTCTTTCAGGCGTACGGTATCCGTTACTACACAGCTGCAAAGATAGCTGAGTTAGGGTTCACTGTAAGCACGCTTTTAGACATGAAAGACGAGGAACTCGACGAGATGATGAGCAGTCTCTCTCAGATTTTTCGGTGGGACCTACTTGTTGGTGAGAGGTATGGAATCAAAGCTGCTGTTCGAGCTGAGCGACGCCGCCTCGAAGACGACGACTTGAGGCGGCGCCACCTTCTCGCGGCTGACACAACCAACGCTCTCGATGCACTCTCACAGGAAGGTTTTTCTTCTAACTTTCACTACTCACGCACTCTCTATCAAACAGACGGTTGAGATGCAATAAATACGGATCTCTAGAATTTTTTTTTATATTTTTTTAAAAACTAATTCATCAATACTGATCTTTAGGAAATTTATGTTTTTTCTTTAAGATCGTTAGTTTTAGAAGGATCGATATAATTTTTTTTCATCCAACTTTCATGGTCACGTACTCTCCATCAAACATACGGTTCAGATGCTAAAGATACGTATCTCTAGAAAAATAGTAATAAGTTCTTAATACTGATCTGTAGGAAATTTGTGTTTTTAAGGGTTCCTGGGACTTGTTGACTAGACCACATCGACGAGACAGTCCCAACCTTGTAGACCCGGTAGTAGGTTAGTTACTTTACTTTCCATTTTTTTATTCGCCATGTGGCGCATTCTTTATGCTCACTAGCCTATAGGCCTATAGGCAGACAAGAAACGAAAATCATCCAGCTAGGTCATTTCTAGCCGTTGGATTTGAGCATTTTTTGTATTTTTTTTTTCTTTTTCTTGGGCTTTTAACCCTATCATGTAGAACAGTTGATTTGCTAGGGATCTCAATCATTGATATTTCATTTGATGAGGCAGTTGAAGTTTGGCGTATAAAACGCTAAAAAAGAGAGAGCTTCTATTGACACACCAACTTTTGCTAACTAGTAACAACATACCAATCGTTTTGAAATTAAATTATTTTAAAAATACCTCTATTAAATTAGTGATATTAATTTCACACCCTTGCAAAATTCAAGATTAAATTTTACCCCTTGACCATCTATGTTATGTCTTCTTAATGATGTAACGATGAAATTTTGATTTTTCCCCTCTAAAATGTTCTTCAAATATTTAAATTAATCAAAATTCCGAGTGAAATATAAAATTAAAAAAAAAAAAAGTAATTTTGGCTTACCATCAAGGAGTGTAAACCTAATCCTATATTTTACGTGGGGGTGAATCTAATATCATGAATTTAACAGGTGTGATTCTAAAATGCCCCAAATTTAATGGGTCTATTCCTTACATTGTTGTGTTATAAGTAAAAGTTGATCGGTCAATAGAAGCTAAAAAGGTCTTTTGGATAACTGGATCAAGGTCAAAGGTGTAAGTGTCACAAAATAATTTTGTTTAAATTTAAAGGAGCTATGCCAAATATTCCTCCTCTTGAAAAAATAAGTAGAACCCATGTAAAGCTGCTCCTCGTCTAAAAAAACAATTAATCTCAGCCGTTCATTTGATAACCTTTCTTATTGCAAGATACAATGATTAAGATCAACCAATCAAACTGAATATTGGTCCAGTTGGACAGTTGTGATGGTCAATGAAACAGTTGTAAATTTTTTTGGTGATTAATTAGGGTTATCAGAGGAGCCAGTTCAACAAGAGAAGGAGACAATGGGGAGCGGAGGAGGAGGTACACGCGAGGTGGTCGCTACAGAAAAGAAGAAGAAACAGAGGCGAAGAAAGGTGGTGAGGAAGGGAGGAGATGAAGAGGAGGACGAAGATGAAGATGAGATAGGTGGAGGTTGTGAGAGGCAGAGAGAGCATCCGTTTATTGTGACGGAGCCTGGGGAGGTGGCACGTGGCAAAAAGAACGGTCTTGATTATCTCTTCCATTTATACGAACAGTGCCGAGATTTTCTGATTCGAGTTCAGAATATCGCAAAGGAGAGAGGTGAAAAGTGTCCAACTAAGGTAACTGCAGTTAACCCAACTTTATTTTTCTTACTTGTCATCATGAACTTTTGTAGCTCTCCATTATATAGACGGCTGAGATAAGAGAAAACATACAGAATTCCTAAAGATTGGCTCAAATTTTCAATGATAATGCTGAAGTAACATTAAAACGTACATCAATTGGGATATCGAAATTTTTTCAAATTGATCAGACCTTCATTGTACCTCACATCACATTTTCGTGACGCCAAAGTGTGATATATGCTGATGAGGAATAATCTTGGATTAATGCTGGAATGATACAAACGAAGACACTGGTGACACAAATGACGTGATGGCAAGCACATAGTATGCTTTTTACTCATATCTTGCGAAAAAGCATTTATGGTTATGTACGCACCACCATGTCACCTCTGTGTCCTCTTTTTTATCACGCCAGCATGACTCGTGTTGGGTTAGCACAAGGGTGACACAATGCTACACATGATCATACATACTTTTTTATGAGATACAAGTAAAAAATATTTGTGTCTTTGTTGGTGTCACTCCAGCAGCATTAGTCTTATTTTTTGTCTAATGGATCATCAACATCTACGGCTCCTACACACTTTTACGTTGTGAAAGTGTGATATGAGACACAATCTTAAGGTCACTTCAATAATATTCTCCTGTCTAATACATTTATATTAATCACAAATAATACTAATTTATATATTTAGTTTTTAAATCATTTTTGCTCATTTTTCCATAAAAAATAAGTGACAAAAGTCAACCTAACTACAAATTTAAATAGTGCTTCCAACGCCCCTCCATTTATTCTTGCAAGCTCTCTGATTTTGTTTAAAACTCTTGTGAGAAATGCTCTTCTAGAATCGACACTTTATGAACGATTGAGTTGATTTTTTTTTTCTTTAGAGAGTTATTATTGCCACACCAACTTTTGCTAACGCCACACTAATTATGTGTGATTCAACAATGATTTTTATAGGAATTGGTGTGGCAATATCAGTTCTCTTTCTTTATCCATGGGTTATTTATAATTTTATGATTCATGAGTCTTTCGAAAAACGGTGTGGCAGTATAAAGTTATAAACTTTCTTCTGACATATTTGTGAGTCACGTGACATTGGAAAAAGTTTTCTTCGTCCATCCAAAATATTCCACGTTCCATAATATATGGCCTCACCGTCTGCTCCTTAGCCTCATTTTTGGGCTTCTTGATTTATTTGAGCATTTTAAAACAGAATCAGGATCTTTGAACGGTGTCTACGTGGCAACTTTTGATAGGATATTAAAACAGTTGACTATAAAAGAGTGGCACGTGGCATTCTCGAATTACTAAAATATCAAAGTTTGACATTTTTAACCTCAACCCATTGTTGAGGCTCTCCAAGACAAACAACCAGATTTTCTTAGAGATTAGTGTAAGATTTGATGGAGAACCTCTATCAAAGCATACTTTTTCCAGAAATTTCGACGTTTTAGCTGGTTGAAGTACAAGGCGAATTTTTGGGAAACGTTTATATTTCTTTTTTGCTGTTGGACTCATGTGTGTCCAACGGCGTTGCAGATTATGAGAAGATGATAAGATCTACTGGATATTTGGATGTATGAAGTATACACGTACGAAAGAATATTAATCTAAATCTTTAGATCCACAGACGATCTTGTGTGGACCCAAATGAAATCTTTGTCGTTTTTAATTTTATTTCAAAAATGCCCTCCAACCACAATTTGTTTGACTGAAATTATGTTCACCGTGTCAAGTTAACTCAACAATACATTCTCACACATGTGTACGTACAGGTGACGAACCAAGTGTTTAGATACGCAAAGAAGGTTGGTGCAAGTTACATTAACAAACCCAAAATGCGACACTACGTGCATTGCTACGCCTTGCACTGCCTTGACGAGGACGCGTCGAATGCGCTTCGAAGAGCTTTCAAGGAGAGAGGCGAGAACGTGGGCGCATGGAGACAAGCTTGCTACAAGCCTCTCGTTACAATGGCGGCGCGTCAAGGTTGGGACATCGATGGCATTTTCAATACCCACCCACGCCTTGCTATATGGTACGTACCCACGAAGCTACGTCAGCTATGCCACGCAGAACGCAGCAATGCTGCGGCTTCTAGTTCTGCCCCTGGTGCAGGGGGGGCCATCATTGCCCACTCCTTTTAAATTCTAATGCACGAAGTGGTGTTACTAGTTGGTTGAAGTACTTTATATTGATGTATCTTATAACACCCTAAGCATATGTGATTTAGGGAGGTAAGTGTTTGGATTTGATAAAGTGTTTAATGTTTTAAAATATATTTGCTAATTAATTGTATCAGGTGGTGGATGTTTGGTCAACAGTGGATTTATTTGCATCTGTGATCGTTCAATTTGTTGTGTTTCTAGTGATGGGAAGCTCTTGGTTTGTTATTACGTATTTGTTTTTCCATTTTTCCATCGATTTATAGCTTTTAATTTCTTGGAGCAACAAAAGCTAGTGTGTGGAGGAGTGCTTTTGACATTCAAAATCACTTTTTTTGGAGTTCATATTGATGATGGATAAGGACTTGAGAAGTGGTTTTTGTAGAAGTAGAATGTCCAAGAACTTATATGAGGGAAAGAGTTCTCAGCTCTTGACTTACCTTGTTGCCCGTTGAGAAACTTGGCAAGGTTGTAGAGATTAGTTCCAATCCCAAATCCAAAAGAATGTGGGAAAACTATGCAATATCGATCAATAAAAGAGTTGTGATTCAGTATGGTGTCCCGTTGCTACGCATAGGAACAATGTCTACTTGGCAAGATTTGGTAGGAGAATAAAGACATTGGGATGCGTGCACAACTTAGGAGCCTGAGGTGTCTTAAACTCCAACTAGAGTGTGTCACATAGACATCATTCCTATTTTATAGGAACGGAACACTGTATTTGATCCTAAGTTAAAAAAAAAAAGGATCCAACGAGAACAACACGTTGTGTTTCTTGTGATGGGAGGCTCTTGGTTGGTTGTTTTGTTTTAATTTTTCTCCTCGATGTAGAACTTCAGATTTCTTAGAGTATTGAACGAGCATCTAAAGGGGAGCTTTTGACATTCAAAAGCACGTTTTTGATGTTCTAATTGACGATCGATAAAGAGTGGGAAAATCCCGCAATATGACAGAGGGCGGGAGAGAAAGAGAGAGTCTCTTCCATTTTCAATATTTATTTGCAGGAATTTGATAAAACTTGATGTTCGTCTTTCTAGATTAAAATGTTATTTTAAGTTAACTACCAAGGTATATTATATATCAATACTATTATCTTATTTTGTAATAACGAGAGAAAAGTGAATATTGTTAAAACAACATTTGATATCCTTACGAGTTATTTAGCTTTATACTCCTCTGCGTTTTGATGAATGTTTGAGGTACTCACATGTTTTGTAATTGAGGATATTTCTCTTGGGTTAATGAATTTTACTTACCCTAATTTTCAACTTCTAGACAAAAAATTAAAATCTTGATTTTTCTTTGAGAATGATGTCATTTTTTAGCTCCTCAACATTCTCTTCATAAAATTATTTTTAATCTATTCGACTTTATCTTCAATGCATCGGCTTCAACCTTTATGGTTTGATGTTGAATAAAATCAAGGGTGTGTCAGAAAGTATAAGTTCACTGTGAGAATTGGATTTTCAAGATTTTAACTCTTGTAAGTTGACAATGAGAATTAATTATATATTCAACGTTTAGTTACCTATGAAAATTTTCCGTAGAGAAAATTCTAAGTTGAAATTTGTGAATACTGAAATATCAAAAAAGTATGAAATTAAGAAGTGAAGATGATAAAAATGAAAATCAAATATATTCAGGAAAATAAACAAAATCAACCATCACAAAGACGTGAGAAATCCATAAATGAAGATCGAGAAACCAAAAAAACGCCAACAATTTTCAAATATCAAATGGGCTTAATCATTAAAAATAATGGATTAATCACATATACACACACACACACACACACACACGCACAAAAGAATAATAAAAGTCACTAATGTTTGTGATCAAAATGCCCTTGTATCTTGCAGACAAGATTTGTATAATATGAAGTTCTAATAAGTCTTCATATTTCATGTCAAGGGAGAAAGCGAGAGAGATTACATTTTTCATTGAAGACTCAAAATGAACATCACTTCAAATTTGAAGCTCATTCACGATGAAAAAAGAGTGAGTCAAGGGGCGAGAGAAAGCTTTATAGGACGAGAGATAATTTGTTACTCATTCAAGTGAATAGTATTATCTCTCATCCATTAGGACGAGGGTTTTGAAATGCCCCAATTTTAAGAAGTTAAAGAGTTTGCAAATTGCAATTGCCATGAATTGAACCTTCCAAACACACAATCTTTAGCTTGCGCTAGTTAACTCTTGTACTCAATTATTGCTTCACACACGATCCAAATGTTTTTGGCTAGAGGTTGAGTATGCCATCTCTGTCATTTAATTAGGATGTGTTTGAAAATTGCAGGTTGAACGTGAAAGTTGGGAACTCGTGCCAATTGGATGAGAATGTGTGTTTGGAAAGCATAATTGACGACAATTTTCAACCCGCAAACTCTCTAAAAAGAGACCTTTTCAACTTCCACAAGAGGGGTGAAAGTTGACAACTCTCTTCATTTCACAACTTCTGAAAATATTTCAATGGTAATCATCCATTAAGTCGTTTTGTTTGTGTGTGTGTGTGTGTGTGATGTAGAAAGAATATGAACTAGAAATGCAGTCACTCGCGTGAGATGGCTCTCATTTCGCATCCCTCCCCTTAGTTAACATCAACAAAAAAATACAACAACAACAAAATTCAGACCTCCATGAGATATAGTTCAAAGCTTTCCATCATCACCAAAATCAAATTGCAATCCGAACAGTGCATCCGTCGTTAATGGATTGATCGAAACCCTTCTTTTATTTCCTTTATTTTTTTTCCATCTTTGAGAGTGATTGGTCCTCTCTCTCTCTCTCTCTCTCTCTCACACACACACACACACACACACACTATTTATCTTTCTCTAGTGTTAATTGTGTTCATCTTCAGCTCATCAATAATGCTTCTTTTCGATCGAGTATTGTGCATTGATAGCTCCTGAAAATCAAAACTAACAAGAAAGAGAGGGAGGCATACAACTTGCTCCCGGAAAACACAAATTTTGTTTTTATTTTTCTTATTTCTGCGCCAACCATACACTAAAGTTATAATTAACTTTCAAAAGTTGAGCTTTTAAAAGTTAAATTGTCACAACTTAGTCTACAAGAGAAGACCAAGGTCAAGATTCATTTCACTAGCTTAAAAACACAGGATATTGTAAATATTCACAAAAGGGCCATGTTGGAGTAACATTGAAATTGACATGTTTCACACGTGTGGACAAAACAATAAATGCTTCTCTCTCGTATCTCAATGAAAAACATATATGATTCTGTGCACACATCCACACCAACAATGTGTGAAACTATGTCAATTTCATTATTACTCCTGCATTTTCCTTAACAAAAATATGGAGAGGGTATATTTTAAAAGTGCAATACATGCCAAGTAAGCCATTATCCAAGCACAATCCCACACCCCAATACATGCCAAGTAAGCCATAATCCAAGCCATTGTGCCTAAAATTATCTCTTTTTAAATATTTCCTAATTTCTGTGATGGATTTTTCTTTTCATATCTAAATCACATTATTCTTACAAGTCCGGCTGGAGTGACCTTAAGTTTGTACCTCATATCACACATATTGAGGTGTAAGTGAGTAACAACCATAGCAATTTTCTGAGTCGTATCTCGATGAAAAGTATCTACGATTCCTACACACTTTTACGTTAGAATGTGCGATATGAGGTACAATTTTGAGGTCACTTTAGCATTATTCTATTCTTTCATTCCTGCTAGGTGAGTTATCCAGTCCTCGCATTCGTTCTTCTCCCTCTCATAGTCTCATTTTCTCCGCATTATCAAAACCAATCTCTGGTATTTTCTCTCCTCTAACTAGACGTACGTAAATCCACGTCAGCAGTAGAAATCGATCATCCATGGATGCCACTGAAGAAGTCCTACGTAGAGCTCTAGCGGAGAAACAAACGTCTGTTGACGCCCAAGCTAACGCCGTCAGGGATCTAAAGGCCTCCCGAGCTGCCAAGTCCGAGATCGAAGCCGCTGTCGAAGCCCTAAATTCTTAAAGCTCGAGAAAACATCGATCGAACGGCAGCTCCAGACAGTCGTTAGTAGTAGCGGCAACGGTAACTCCGTTAACAGAGAAGC
The DNA here is from genome assembly GCF_017979445.1 of Akebia trifoliata. Lineage (NCBI taxonomy): Eukaryota > Viridiplantae > Streptophyta > Magnoliopsida > Ranunculales > Lardizabalaceae > Akebia > Akebia trifoliata. The sequence goes on from NC_141379.1 coordinate 566,549, forward strand.
TTTCCGTCAGGCTGTTGTTAATACACTTGAACGGCGTTTGTTCTACATCCCGTCCTTCAAGATCTATCGTGGCGTTGCTGGTTTGTACGACTATGGTCCGCCTGGGTGCGCCGTTAAGTCTAACGTTTTGGCTTTCTGGCGTCAGGTAAGTTTGATGATTCTAAATTGCATCGTTAAGGTTTTCTATTAGAAATCACGTTGAGAATTGAGATTGTGTTTTTAGCACTTTAGCTATCTTCAATTATAGCTCAATTTTCAATTCTATGTTTTTCGTTAGGGTTTAATCCAACTAGGGTATGCTATTGTTGCAATTTTTATTTTTTAATTGTAATTAAAGTTGGGAGATTTTAATCTGAACGAGATTCTCAAAAAAGGAAAAAAAAAAAAAATGGGAACACTTTAATGGAACAATTGCTTGAACATATTAAAATTTAGCAAAATTAAGTAGAAATGTAAATTTTGTGATTTAAATTGATGTTTGAAAGCTCCCAGCTTGACTTGGATCCACCAGGCAATGAATTTATGTCATTTAGTGAACTCTTTAATCAAACACTCAACAAACCTGAAAACTCACACTGTTTCAGAACTTACGTTACCTCATGGTTCTCACTATTGATTGTTAATACCGTCTAGTTCATGAATGATGCCGATATGACTTGGTGAGATATCTTGATTATCTATGATGGGCCAGGAAAAAAATTTCCTCGATCTCTGAACCAGAGAGAACAACAACAACAAAAAGAAGAAAAATATAAGAAAAAATTGAACTTGCCCAAGCTCCATCATTGAACATGCGTTCCTTACCCTTGTGTATTATTGCTTGTAGAAATTTTCCTTTCTTGCACATATATATATATATATGACAGTTCAAGGTCCTACAAAATGTTCGAAAGCTAAATTGACTACTCAACCACACACATGGGAATCTTGATTTTAGCTTTGAAAGTCCTTAGTGAGTATTTTGTGTTTTTGTTGACTACTCAACCACACGTGTGGAAATCTTGATTTTAGCTTTGAAAGTCCTTAGTGAGTACTTTTTTTTTTTTGTTGATTTGGACAATGGGTCATTCTCGAAACTGCTCAAGAGAAGTCAAATTACGTCCTAGATTCGAATTACTTTGTGATCACTAATTTACACCTCTTTACATTGGGGAAAATGTTTTAATGCATTCGTTTGTTTGTGGTGAACTAGTAGCTGATCGTTGGTTTTTTTGCCTCAGCACTTTGTACTTGAGGAGAACATGTTGGAAGTTGATTGCCCATGTGTCACACCTGAAATTGTCCTGAAGGCTTCAGGTCACGTTGATAAGTTTACCGATCTAATGGTTAAGGATGAGAAGACTGGAACATGTTACCGTGCAGACCATTTGTTAAAAGATTTTTGCAAGGATAAGCTTGAGAAGGACCTCAGTATGCCTGTAGAGAAGGCAACGGAGCTGAAACACATTCTTGCTGTCCTAGATGATCTCTCTGCTGAAGAACTCGGTGCAAAGATCAAGGAGTATGCCATAACTGCTCCAGATACTAAGAATCCTCTTTCCGATCCTTACCCATTCAATTTAATGTTTCAAACTTCGATAGGTCCGTCTGGCTTGATCCCTGGGTAAGAATTTGTTTTTGAATATTCATTCATTTAATCATAATGGTTGCTGCAAATGGCTTCTTTTTTAAGGATTCAACTATTCCCAATTTGTATGTGGATGCCCCCCTCCCCCCTCTTGCGCATTTTTTTAATTATCTATATTTGTATGTTGCATTTGTTTATTTACATCTGTTGGAGTTTCTTTTAATTGATTTGCTGCAGTTATATGCGCCCAGAGACAGCACAAGGCATCTTTGTGAACTTCAAGGACTTGTATTATTATAACGGGAACAAACTCCCGTTCGCCGCAGCCCAGATTGGTCAGGCTTTCAGAAATGAGGTTTTGAGCTGCGTGTGTGTGTGTGTGTGTGTGTGCATGTGGGCGTTTGTGCCCATGCAACTCTGTTTGCCCTCTGTATCATGTTCTTTTGAGATGGATGTGGTGATGACTTTTGGGTCTTAGTTGAAGATGCGAGTAACTTATATGAGAAGGTTTTCGTAATATTAAGTATCATTATGTACTTAATATGAATTCATGTAATTAAAAATTCACCCCTCAACATATGGAGCAAAATGTGTGGACACATCGGTGTTTTGGGTCCATGGGGTGTTAGAGAGTCTAGCCTTTCTGATCCTTCTCCTTTTCTGAATTTCTTGCTTCTTTCATTTATTGGTGTAATATTCTCCCCAATGCCCCATGTACTTTTAACTGGAAAATAAAATTAATTAGTTAGGACCAATCAGTGTTTTGGGTCCATCGGGTGTTAGAGAGTCTAGCCTTTCTGATCCTTCTCCTTTTCTGAATTTCTTGCTTCTTTCATTTATTGGTGTAATATTCTCCCCAATGCCCCATGTACTTTTAACTGGAAAATAAAATTAGTTAGGACCAATCAGTGTTTTGGGTCCATCGGGTGTTAGAGAATCTAGCCTTTCTGATCCTTCTCCTTTTCTGAATTTCTTGCTTCTTTCATTTATTGGTGTAATATTCTCCCCAATGCCCCATGTACTTTTAACTGGAAAATAAAATTAATTAGTTAGGACCAATCAGTGTTTTGGGTCCATCGGGTGTTAGAGAGTCTAGCCTTTCTGATCCTTCTCCTTTTCTGAATTTCTTGCTTCTTTCATTTATTGGTGTAATATTCTCCCCAATGCCCTATGTACTTTTAACTGGAAAATAAAATTAATTAGTTAGGACCAAATCTGACATCAATCTTCGGTATATCCAGATATCTCCTCGCCAAGGCCTTTTGAGAGTTCGTGAGTTTACACTAGCTGAGATTGAGCACTTTGTTGATCCTGATGACAAATCTCACCCGAAGTATAGTGAGGTGGTGAATCTGGAGTTCTTGATGTTCCCAAGGGAAGAACAAATGTCAGGGCACCAAGCCAAGAGACTTCACCTTGGTGAAGCAGTTTCAAGGGTTGGTTTTTCTTGCTTCTAGTTTAACTTACCCTTTTATTTGTGGGTTCTCTCTTTATATTTAAAGCTGGATCCATTTATGTTATTTTGTGGGGTTCTCTATTGCTCAGGGAATTGTGAATAATGAAACACTTGGCTACTTCATTGGGAGGGTCTACCTCTTCCTCACATGCCTTGGGATTGACAAGGAACGTTTACGATTTCGGCAGCATCTTGCAAACGAAATGGCCCACTATGCCGCAGACTGTTGGGATGCCGAGATTGAGTGCTCCTATGGCTGGATTGAATGTGTTGGTATTGCAGATAGATCCGCATATGACCTACACGCTCATACGGTAAGAGTATAATCAAAATTTAAGTGAAGATATTTAGATTTTTATAGGACTTGTCCTGCAAACGTTAAAATTTTATTTGATTTTTTTGTGGGGAGGGGTGGTGGAGCTGTAAAGAAATTATTAATTAGCAAATATTTTGAATGTTGCATTAATTACGTGCTTTCTTTACTTCTAGAATTGACTGTATGTCCTTTGCATTGTTGCTTTTCCCAGTCACATTTCATCTATTATTTTCTGAGATTTCATTTTTATTATGTAATAATATGGTTGACTATCTGGAATATAAAATTAATTCATGAGATTGTTAGCTTTCAAAAGCAATTTGGACATTTAGAAAAGACTACACGTTTTGATTTTTATATCATTATGGAATTTAATCAAGTTGAGCAGGAAGGCATATATGTACCAGTAGGCCCTGCACATGCCATGGCTTGATTGGGCTTTTGCACATTTATATTCATCATCACTAGTCATTAAAAAAAATTTAATCATGAATTTAGTTTTGATATCATTGACCATATGTTCTATTCTTATTTGCCCCATAACAACAATCTATCATCAGCCCAGACCATGCAAATGTTAGGACACCCCTTCATTGTCATTGTTATCAATTTTCTTTGCAAATACCAAAACCATCTCAAACAATGTTCCTTCATTTATCTTCTATTTGGATTGTTCTTAAATTTCCTTGAGTGCTCTCTTTTTTTAATTTTGTCTTTCCAAGACTTACCACTCACCCATCTCATCTTTGCTACACATATTTTGTGGACATTTTTTTCTTGAGTTCCCAACATTCAACTCCCATAAAGCACATATACGTTAATTGCTATATTGTGAAATTTCCTTTTAATTTAATTGTTATACCTCTATTATTTAGACCTCCAAAAGTGCTCATCCATTTTATCACATCCTCACCAATCTCTCCCATCACTAATGACAATTGAACCTAACCGATGGAAGTAGTCTCTTTGTTATATTTTCAGTTTGTCAATCTTAACTAGTGTCTCATCCCTTATATTATCCATGCTTAAGTTACAATATATATATATATATATGGGTCCCGTTCAACAACAAACATTTTGGCAAAACATTTTTCAAAACATGGGTTAGAGGTTTTGGAATGGGCTGATTTTTGGTGAAGATGATCTCTACGGTGAGGAGATCATCCTCACCAAAAATCAGCCCATTCCAAAACTTCTAGCCCTATGTTTACAAGTTGAAAAATCGTGGACCGTCCATTTTTTGTAAACCATTTTTGATGGGGTTAGAAGTTTTGGAATGGGCTGATTTTTGGTGAGGATGATGTCTATGATGATCTCCTCACCGTAGAGATCATCCTCACCAAAAATCAGCCCATTCCAAAACCTCTAACCCATGTTTTGAAAAATGTTTTGCCAAAATGTTTGTTGCTGAACATTTCCCTATATATATATATATATCCTGTGGTCCTATTTGTCTTAAAACTCTTAGTTCCTATCCTCTATAATTCTAATTTTGAAATTACTCCACATCCATTTTCATCAAACAGCACTACATCAGCAAATAACATACACCATGCGACCTCTCTTTAATTATGAGCAGTTAACCACCCCTAATATTTTATGCCAGCTGTCAACCTCACTCTACCCTATGTAGGTTGAGTTACAGGGTCAATGAAAGTAATAACTCAAAACATGTGGTCTTGCATTTTCTTTCTATAACTTGTTTACTTCTTTATTCATGCAATGGTACTTCATAACAATGGAAGACCGGCCCAAGTAGAGAAATACTTATCAAATAATGTCCTCATTTTATGATACACACACAAAGATACCATACTACATCACTAAAAGAAGTTTGTTTACTATTCTATAACAGGAGAAAAGTGGTGTCCCTCTAGTTGCTCATGAGAAGTATTCAGAGCCTAGAGAAGTGGAGGTTACTCTCTCTCTCTCTCTCTCACACACACACACATCATTATCATATGAAGTTACAATAATGTAATTGTGCAAACTTTTCACATTGTTCAACTTCAGAAACTTGTTATAACCCCAGTGAAAAAGGAGCTGGGTCTCGCATTCAAGGGTGATCAAAGGAAAGTAGTTGAAGCTTTGGAGGTAAACCTATAAAGAATATTCCATGTGGACAGCTATGATGGGTCAAATCTGTCAGCAAACCCACATTTCTGCCTATATCTGAATTTTTTTGCAGGCCATGGATGTAAAAGAAGCTATGGAAATGAAAGCCGCTTTGGAGTCCAAAGGGGAGGTGGAGTTCCAAGTCTGCACTCTTGGGAAAAACGTGGCCATTAAGTCTAACATGGTTTCTATATCCAAGGAAAAAAAGAAAGAACACCAAAGGGTTTTCACACCTTCAGTTATTGAGCCATCTTTTGGGATCGGACGGATTATTTATTGTCTGTATGAGCATTCCTTCTACATGAGGCCAAGTAAAGCGGGAGATGAACAGTTGAATGTGTTCAGTTTCCCCCCACTTGTGGCTCCCATCAAATGTACAGTCTTCCCACTTGTTCAGAATCAGCAGTACGAAGAAGTAGCCCAACAAATCTCCAAATCATTGACCGCGGGTGGGATCTCTCACAAGATTGACATGACAGGTACGCAACTAAAAGAATTTATAATCATGCGTGACACATATACTATATATGTGTATGTATCATGCAAATATGCCACACATATAGCATGGGTTATGTGGTTGATCGTATGGTTGTGTATTACAGGCACTTCAATAGGGAAACGTTATGCAAGAACTGATGAACTCGGAGTACCCTTGGCCATTACTGTTGATTCAACAACATCAGTGACGATCCGTGAGAGAGACAGCAAGGATCAGATCCGTATCAATGTCGAAGAGGTGGCATCAGTAGTGAAGGAAGTTACAGATGGACAAAGCACTTGGGCAGATGTGCAATGGAGATACCCAACCCATTCGAGCATTTCAGCGGATGAATGAATAATGATTGATTATAGGCCACTCATTAGTGTTAGGTAAATAAATCTCACCATTTTACTCTCTTTTTTCTTTCTTTTTATGTGATATGTTTGTGCATGAACCAACAATTGTAGTTGCACGATCTTCTCCGTCTCTGTTATTTCGACACTGGGATACGTACGTTTATAGTTCTCACCATTTTAGAAGAAAAGGAAAAGGAAACCATTCCTGTTACTATTCATCGACCGTGGTAAAAAAAACCAATCCTTACTGTCTGGATTGCGTGTTTATTTTCATTTTTCATTAGTTCAACCCATAAGTAAATAGCAAATGTGACCGGATGTCAGATAATCGATTTTCATAAAAAGAAAATAATTATGAAATATTACATGGCCATTTTTCGCAAATATTGTAAATAATTGGTTCAATAATATTTACAAACTTTTCTGCCATTTTCATAAAATATCCTAAAACTAATATATTACCTGCTTAAATAAAATGCAAGCAATAATATTAAGTCATGATGACAAAATAATTATGCATTTTAAACAAAATTTCATATTAGGTGGACAGCGAAAATTTTCTTGTTGTTTATGTTAATGAGGTCAAAATCATCGAAGTCTTATTTAGAAAAATTGGGATTGACTCGACAACGAATGTAATCCCTCCATTCAATTAGGTGCAATTTTGCAAAGAATATTGACAAGATGTGAAACCAACAATGATATCTTTGACATTTGAGTCCTTAGATCTTAAAAATTATTAAAGGATTGAATCAAACTGGTAGCTTTTCTATCTGCTTGTTTGAAAACTGGGGGCTCTAATTCAAAGTTAGTTCTTGACTTGTTTGGTTTCAACGTTAAGCTATGTATGTGTTTTTCGTGTTTAATGAGTTTTGTTACTTTTCTTATGCATTCTCATATCGCACTTTCCTGACATTGAAATATCGTATATGCCTTTTACTCATATCTCGATGAATGGCATCTATGAATCCTACGCACTTTCACGTTAGGAGAGTGTTATATGAGGTACAATCTTGAAGTCACTTCAACATTATTCTATTGTAACTCATAACAATAGTAAGGAATAATGCTGATGTGACGTCAGTTGGAACCTCATATGCACTTTTTGACGTGAAAGTGTATGAGAACCATAGATACTCTCATTGAGATACAAGTGAAAAAACATCTACGGTTCTTATCCACTTTCATGTCAAGAAATGCGATATGAGATTCCATCTTAAGATCACTCTAGCACGACCGGTGTAAGATCCAACAAAAAAAAAAAAAACAAAAATACTTGATCCAAAAAAGGTTTAATAACATTCATATTTCATATCAAATCTGTTCAAGATCAGATCCTTACTGGGTTGGTCCGAGGTTGATCTGATCCGAACCAAACCCAATCCATTGACAACACATGGTTCCAATGTTTGGTACCTTTAATGATTTGGTGCCAAGTGTCATTGATTCATTGATTGTTGCAATGCCATGTGGCAACTTCAAACCTGTGGTGTGTAATAAGAACTAAGGAGGAATGTCTAGTGTTGTGCCAGGTGTTTAAAAATCTGGTGGCTCTCCTTAAAAACAAAACTATGGTCCTAAAATTTAATATTTTTGGAATTTTCCAATGTAGCAAGTTGGATGTTAAATGCAAAGTATAGAGTTGTTGGTATCAAATGGTCAATTTTGTACTAGATCTGCCTTTCTTCTTCTTTTTTTTCATGCAAATCCTAATATATTAATTTTAAAAAATAGGTTGGTTGCATTTATTTTTTATTTTCAAAATGAGAAAGTGACACCTATGATGATCTTGACAATGGTGATGGTCTCCAAACTCCAAACCATGAGAGTGCCACCCAAACAAGAGGCGCGTGAAGTACACATGATGAGTGATAACTTGGGGTTCAATCCAAGTAAAAGCCGTCCCACTTTTAGGGATACTTCAAATACACCTATACTTATCATTATTGTTATTAGAATAATGATTTTTTGATACCCTTTTGACATATTTTGATGTACGCCCCCATCACTGATCTGTAGATCATTTGCCTTCTTTTTTAGATGTATCCCGAGGCAATTGATTCTGTGATGGGGGCGTCGGGAGGTGTATGTCAGAAGAGAGTCATATTATCACGACTCTCGTTATTATCCAAAATAATAGATAGCTTTGCAAAAGCATAAGTAGTAGGATTAGGATTTATGCATGATTTAAATTTTTATAATTATTTTAAAATATTTTTATTTTTTTTTAAAGATAATCAAATTTTAAATTATAATTTATCATTTAAAGTATTGTATAGGTCTTTTTATAATTTAAAATATTGATTTTGTAGATAATATAATAAAAAAGATATTCTTCAATTTTAAAAAGTTAGAAACTAACGAAGTTATAGGATCATAGGATTATAATTTTATTTATTTTGATAAAAATACCCTTACTAATTAGGGGTGCAGCTTGGTTCTGTTCAAACCGAATCAAATCGAGAACCGAACCCCTATACAATAAATATATATATATATATATATATATATATATATATATATATATATATATATATGTAAATAATAATTATTATGAATTATTTTAGGAGTTAGGACATAGATTAATATTTTTTGTGGATAAACTAATGACTTTTTATTGATAGATTAGTAATTATTGTATAAAATTTGATCTTTATTATAGGATTATTTTTTCATTAATAAATATTACTAACTGAACCAAATTGACTTTAGTTCGGTTTGGGTTAGTTTGGTTTTAATGAAATTTAGTTTGGTTATGGTTCTTATTTAATGGAACCAACCTATGTTAGATTCGATTTCAATTTGACCTCAAACCGAATTAAGTTGCACCTCTACTACTAATAATAAGGTCAAATGTAAAATTTGAGGCATTTCTCTCAATTTTTGGCATCAACAAATAAATATTAGATCATCTCTCATCCTAAAAATATTTACATATTTAATAACAAGTACCCTAAAATTAAGGGAAGGTATTTTCAAAAGTGGAACAAATAAGACCCACCTCTTTCTTCTTGTTATTTCCTTTCTCCTAATGTTCGAAATTGGTTTATTTTTTTCATTTTGTCTTATTTTTATGTTATATTGTTGAAGGTTTTTCTATATTTTAAAATTAATAGATATTACATAAAGTTCTTTAAGTTTCTATACGAACTATGCATTGAGATTTAAAATGAATAAAGTTATTTGAAAGTTTTATTTTATTATGATAATTCTATCTTTGTTAGAATAATTTATAATTAATTCATTGACACTTTCATAAATATCATGTTGTATTATTAAAAGAAAAAGACTTTGCAATGATAGATATTTTCCTGTATTTTTGATGGAAAGAGACGTTTATGTTGAGTAGATGAAATTTTATTATTGTTGAATTTTTTTTTCTTTGTTTGAATTACAGAGAAAGAGAATTGACGACTATCCATGAATTTCGTTGATTCTAACTTTGATTTCACTTTTTAAATAATAAAAGAGGAATAATGAATTTTTGACATCCCTCCTCTAACATATGCCTCTCATCACAGAATCATAAATCATTTGTCTCGAGATACACAAAATCAAGAATCTTTTTCTAGTATATTCCAAGGCAAATGATCTATAGTTTTATGATAGGGGCGTTAGATTATCACGACTCATAAAAGAGTCCCACTAACCTTACTAAGTAGGTAAGGATTTCATCCTTATTAAGGAATCTTGGGCTCACCTCTTGGCATCTAGAAACATGAACTGATGCTTTAAGGTTGTTGAAGATAAAATTCAATGAATTTAAAAAAAAAAAAATTGAATTGTTGAATTTTATTTTTAAGTTTAAAAGTTTCATAGTCTTCTATTTTCAAAGCCTTTGATTTAGTTCAAAAGAAATTATTTTTTGAATTTTGTTTGTTTTGAATATTAGCTTTTTGTTAGTAAGGAAAGGGTTTCACAAAATGAAAAATCACTTATTAAAAAAAAATTAAAAGAAATAAAAAAAAAAATTCGAGAAAAATATAATCTCTGAATTGACGAGATTGACAACCCTGACACCTTGCCATGTGTACACTACGTGTCCCTTTGTGGTGATAAATAAATGAAGAATTATAAGGGTAATTTAGGTATTTTACAATAACACCTTGTTATCAAAATTTCTTTATTTCCCCCAAAAATGGTTAAAATATATATATAAAAAAAAAATTCCACTGTCGATCACAGTGTTCAAAATCCTTTGCCTGCAACTCTCCAAAAAATTTTTCCCGAAAAGAGGGAAAATTCAAACCCCCCTCCAAAAATATTTTCAAAGCCCGCCCTTTCTCTATTTTTCTTTAAAATCTCACCCCTCCTTCTTCTCCTCAGTCCCCATTGTCTCTCTCGTTCAATCTCTCTTCGGTCTTCACATCTCCCCTCTTTATCTCTGCTTATCCTACGCCACTATGGCGCACGATAGTCAACTGCCATGCGATGGAGACGGTATTTGCATGCTCTGCAAGAAGAAACCCTCGGAAGAAGAGAGACTCGTCTGCAAAACATGCGCCACACCATGGCATCTCATCTGCCTCTCATCTCGTCCCGAAACCATAGCTTCTACTCTCCAATGGGACTGTCCCGACTGTTCTCCAATCTCAGGCGACTCTCCGGCGATAATCGCAGAAAAATCGGTCGTCTCCGGCGTGTCTGCAAGTTCCGGCGATCTGATTGCTGCAATTCGAGCGATCGAAGCCGATGAGTCGTTGACGGATCAGGAGAAGGCGAAGAGACGACAAGAGCTGATGAGCAGAGGCGCTCGATCGACAGATCTCGAGGAATCGAAGTTGAAATCGAGTGATGAAAACGATGTTCTTGATCTTCTTGATGGGAGTTTGAACTGTTCTTTTTGTATGCAGTTGCCGGAGAGACCTGTTACGGTAAGTTTTCCTTTGTTTCCCCCCTCTCTTTGGTTTCCAAATTCTTCGATTTCAGTGATTCAAATGGAGTTTTTGTTATTAATCGAGTTAATCATGATTTCTCTACATTGCTTGCTTCGAGGATTCGATTCGAGTTGGACTAGTGTTCTGGTTTATTTTTTTTGCTTCTTGTTGGATTTTCGATCTATCGAAGAAGTTCTTCCATGGTTATTTCTATGTATTTATCCTAAGAGTTTCGATTTAGGTATTTGTGGAGTTCTGTTACACGAATATCGGTAGAAGTTCTGATTTGTTTTAGTTGTACGGTTCAGATATCTTCACTACTGTTTCAATGTTTAGATATTACGAACTCTGAATCTTCTTCAATGGCGTAGGCTTATTGATTCATTGACGCCTTATCGCTAACGAAGATGGAAAGTGCTGATTTTCACTGTTTTGAGATGATGATTTTGAAGCCCAGCCTTCTTTATTATCATCGATTTCTTGTTTTTTCCACAACAGAGACGATTTAATCCAGACGGTTTTCCCCCTGTTTTCTGGGTGTTTTTCAGTTCTTTTTTAGGTTTTATTATATTTATTTATTCACTTTTTTATGTTTAAGTTAAAATCCTCTGTTAATTGATTGTTTTTCGTCTCATTTAGTCTTCGTCAGTCTACTTATAAATTTGCATATAAAACATCTACGTTTCAGCTCTGATGGGAATCCGTTTTTTTTTTTTTTTAAATCCTTCAAATATATGTTTTGTGAATTAAGGAGCTTCGATGGCTTAAATTCTCTGCTTTAATGGCGTTCCTCCTATTTTTTTTCCTGTTTCATGGGTATGGTTTCCTTCTTTATCCCGAGTTTCCTCCGGTATAAAATTACCTTTTGGCCCCTGATAATTTTCCAAATATATTCATCTATCTCCTTTCCTATATCAGGACAGTATTGTAAAAAACCCACCAAAAAGAACATTATTGTAATATATATAAGGGCAGTAATGTCAACTGAATAAAATACATGGTGGTTACCTCGTCATTTTCAGACCTCCAATGAACCATGTTATTTCAGGTTCCCATTGAAAACTTTCTATAACCATTGAGATTAATCAAAATTCCTTTATTTCTTTTGAAGAGGATTTCTATTTCTTTGGGAGGGTAATTTGTCAGTTTAAAAGGTACATGTACTCTTAGGCATATCACATAGCGTTTGACTCAGATATTGTTACCGACATGTGAACTCATGACTGAGTGCGAGCAATTTAGTTAAAAAAGGTGGTTTTCGATTGAGATGGTGTTATTTGCTGAGTTGTAAGATCTTTGCTTGGTGATTGCTATTCCTCTGTTTTTATTTATTTATTGATATTCCACTGTTGCTGTTTCAGACACCTTGTGGGCACAATTTCTGCCTCAAATGCTTCCAGAAATGGATTGGGCAGGGGAAGCGCACATGTGCGAAGTGCCGCGACACTATCCCTCCCAATATGGCAAGTCAACCGAGAATCAATTCGGCCCTTGTTGTTGCCATACGAATGGCCAAGGCATCAAAATCCATTGGTTCTGGGGGACCACTGAAAGTCTACCATGTTGTACACAATCAAAGCCGACCTGACAAAGCGTTCACCACCGAGCGGGCAAAGAAGGCTGGAAAGGCTAATGCTTGTAGCGGGAAGATCTTTGTCACAATCCCGCTTGACCATTTTGGACCAATCCTTGCTGAAAATGACCCAGACAGGAAGCAAGGTGTGCTAGTTGGGGAATGCTGGGAGGATCGGATGGAATGCAGGCAATGGGGGGCCCACCTTCCTCATGTTGCTGGGATCGCTGGACAATCTGAGCATGGGGCACAATCGGTGGCACTTTCTGGAGGCTACGAGGATGATGAAGATCATGGAGAGTGGTTCCTCTACACAGGAAGGTTAGTTTTTGAACTCTCCTATTTTTTTCCTAAGTTGGTCTCAGTTGTTGAGCCAACTCAGTTGAGTTGTTCATTGAACTTGATTGGTTTTTTGCCTAGGGGAACACTAGGTCTAGAGCAGGTTTTGGTTGGAGTCTTTTCTTCTTTTTATTGATGATTCATGATGAAATGGTGTTGGATATCCCTTAGAATAATATCATTCAATGTCATGTCACCTTTTTAGGAATAAAACAAAGTGATTTGAAAGGGTGACTAATAATTGTCACCCTTAGTTGCTTGCCGCTGTCAGTAATCGCCATCATAGGGTGAAATCTTTGTTTCATGGATACTTTTCAAAGGTGAATTACCTGTGTCAAATTCTACACTCCAACACTTTAGATTTTTTTCCCCTGTTTCTTTCCTTATTGCTAGTAGCATTTATCATAGATAATGAGTCATACATGATACATCTACCCTTTCCAATAGAATTTTTCTTTGAAGCAAATATACCATTAAATACATATATTCTCTATATCTCTTGATAGTTATCATTAGATATCCCATCATTATTTTCATTGTTATTATTATCTAAGAATAGTTACTTTATTCTATATCATTCAAAATAAGATGCCAGCCTTATGAATTGAGCATTCCATTTCAGAGCCTCACCTTTGTGATCTCCCATGCCCAAATGGGATGGTCGTAACCTTTTGTATTCCATGAGCTTTTGAGTAACATTATGGCCAATAGCTGAATAAGAAGTTAGGGTTTGGGTGTTGTCCAATAAGGTTTGTTTTAATTGTATTTAATTTTAATTTTATTTTTGGAAGCTCTAATCCTATTTAAAAGTGGATAACATCCAGTGTATGTATATACCAGTTATAGGAACAATTTTTGGGTCAGGGCTTCAAGTGTTATTCTTTATGTTCCATGGAATGCTTTCATTGATGTAGACTATCATGATTTTGGTCTGTGTTTTAGTTTTGAAATTTTGTTGTATTTTGCTGAATTGATGTGTTGTCTTGGATATTCGTAGTCTGCCTTAATCATGGCTCACTGAACTGGGAACACTCCACTTAAATGATCCGAAAGCTATGTTACCAAATTCTGAAAATTTTGATTGATCATATTCTTGTTACTGTCAGAATGGCATTGTTATTGTTCCTATTTTGCCTTCTGGGTATCCTATAAATTACAACTATTAATGTTCATTTGTCTCTCGCAGTTGATCTTGACGTGTGCTTTTTGTATGGTGGACAGTGGGGGAAGAGACCTGAGTGGGAACAAACGCACAAACAAAGAGCAGTCTTTTGACCAGAAGTTTGAGAAATCGAATGAGGCGCTGCGCGTTAGTTGCAAGAAAGGTTATCCAGTTCGAGTTGTGAGGTTGGTGCCATTTTTGGAAAGTCTTTCATGATTCATTAAATTTAAATTGCATGGATTTGATATTCTCGATTTATGCCTTAAAGAAATAAAATGTCCTTTCTCTTCTTTAAAATATCTCACTTGTTAATAATTAGTCCATGACTGAACATAAAAAAGAGAAGTTTTTTAGGTGGTAGACCTAGTTGTCCGTTTGAAAAATCTAGTAGTCGATGAGATTCATAGTTTTGGATTACTTTCTGAAGGTAGTTGCTGAACCTGTTGAAGTATACCATGAAAATTGTGGTTCAACCATATGTTGGTCATAACATCTGTCATGCTAAGCATTGAATCAACACTTGATCCTTAATTTAAGAAAGCAAAACAGCATTTTTATATATCTCATATGGTATTCTACAATCTTAATTTGTAGAAAGTCTAAATATGATTATAAGACTTATACCAATACATGTGAATTTGGTTCCCAGCTTTGGGATTCCCTAGTCAACCACGAACTCAAATTGGATGGCTGTAGCTATCTTTATCATCACTCTTATCCTTGGGGCCAAAGTATATGAAGAAGTCCAAAGTAATTGCATAGATTACTAATTACATGGCCGGAATCATATGTTTGGTTAAACTTTCAACATGCATGATCCTTAAGTGTGCAAGCAAAGGGTCATGCGAGGATCCATAGACTACATAATGGTTGATTAGGACATCAGGTTATCCCCAACCATTAGTAGAGAATTAACAAATCCAATGATGATAGTTATGTTTACACGGGTTTCAAGAAGAAAATTCGTTGGCTTGAGTGAACAAGCGAAAACACCATTTTCTTTCAGCTTTTTTTCCCCGTACAAAGGTCAGCACTTGCCTTCTCTACATAATATGAGAGCTTTTGTAAAAGTTGATCAGGTTCCACCATCTTGTAATTATAAAAATATCTGTCTTTGCAGTCTAATTTATTATAACATTTAATAAATTTGTCAGTGGTTTTTTAAGGATACCTAATTTATTTTAACAAAGTACAGTTTATCAATCATGATTTTATGGAGAATGATATGATGAGTTCGTAACCTTTTGCATCCAAATTGAGTTTCTATAGTAACCATGAACAGCCTATACTGTTTACACTTTGTGCAATTGCCCTATTCAGCACGGTCAGCTCAAGACTACCCTATTATTCAGCATGAGAGTCCAATAAAGCCATGGTGACTTGTTTGGTTCCTGTCACCATGAATTGTAAAATAATGTTATCTGCTCACAATAAGTTGGCCTTGTGTCCTTTATGGTGTTATACACCATCAGACATATATCTTACCATTGATGGCATGTTCTTTGTTTCCTTTCTTATTGACAGGTCCCACAAGGAGAAGCGTTCTTCTTATGCCCCAGAAAATGGGGTGCGGTATGATGGAATTTACAGAATAGAGAAATGTTGGCGCAAAATTGGAATTCAGGTTTAGTAGTTACTTTCAATTGGTTTCCAATCAAATCTTTTGAAATTTCTCATTTGATTGCATTATTTTTAATGGATTTCTGTGGAGGTTTTGGTATCAGGGCTTCAAGGTTTGCAGATATCTGTTTGTTCGGTGTGACAATGAACCTGCACCGTGGACAAGGTTTGTGTTTTTTTCATTTTCCCTTCGGCGTTCTCTTATGAGCATACTATAACAGAACTTTCTAATTTTTCTCTTCTACTTTTCCTCTTCAACTTGAACTTCAGTGATGAACATGGGGACCGACCGAGGCCTTTTCCTGTCATTGAAGAGCTGAAGAAGGCTACGGATATCACAGAACGGAAGGGAAACCCATCCTGGGATTATGATGTAAGCTAATGCTAGTTTCCTTTTATTTTATATTTCTTACACTGAATGTCTCCAATTTTGGTTGCATTGATCTTTCCTTCTGATATTCTCTTTTAGAAAACCCTGCCCTCAGCTAAAAAGGAGCATTTTATGTTTACTGATTAATTTATTTCCAAATACATATTCTCACTAGACAAGATGATGATACTCAGACAACTGACTACATTTGAATACTCCAAATTCTACAACACTTCCTTGTTTGGATATTGTTAGTTTATTATTTGCATGTTGTAGCTTTGTTTTTCTATGATACTTATATGTGCCATAACTTTTCAGGAGGAAGAAAGTTCATGGAAATGGAAAAAGTCTCCACCCCTCAGCAGAAAACCAATGGATACTGGAAATCCTGAGGACCGGAAGAGAGTCAAAAGGCAAGCACAGAACATGTCTGTACGAGAGAAGCTCCTGAAAGGTTTTACTCTTCTACCCATTCTAATGAATATGATATTATGAGGAGATTTGTTGATGAATATGATATTATGACGGTCAAGGAGACAGGACCTTGCATTACAATTCCATCTCAAGCATAAATTGTAAGAATAACGAAAAGTAATGTTTATTCCGAAGCACCATCATTCAATTTCTTTAAAAGAGTAGACCCTTTTAAACAGCCTGCAAGATAATCCACCTCCAATTCCTGACTTAATAATACTATGGAAAATATCTTTGTCCCAAAATAAGAAAAATGTTTGATAACAGGAATGTTTGTATTAAGATATAGGGAAAAATTACTAAAAAAGAGTTAAATATTTAATATTTACAAAAAAGGAATCTAGTTTTTCAAAAATTACCAAAAAAGAGTTAAGCTGCTGGACAGTCCAGCATTTTACTAACTCGCTGGACTGTCTGGTGTTTGAATGTGTTAGAATACATTGCTTTACCAAAATTGCCCTCTGAATGCTTAAAATGCTGGACTGTTCAGCTTTTTAATAGCAATTTAGCCTCCATTTAAAACGCTGGACTGTCCAGCGATTTAATTCGTTTTTGGTAATTTTTGAAATATAGATTCTTTTTTGTAAATATTAAAATATTTAATCCTCTTTTAGTAATTTTCCCTAAAATATATGCAAATGTACAAAGGGGAAATGCAGGTGTGACACATGTGATGCTCAATTAACATCATTGTTAAGATGTTTTTATGAATGATGGAACTTAAGCCTTTGTTTCACTCTCTATTGTTTTTATTATTTTGTAAATCAAGTCATCTTACTAGTTTGTCTTTCTTTCAATGTTCAAAGATTCAATTGGTTTGACAAGATTTTGGCCAATGGAGTAATCTTATTTTCATGAAAGCCACAACAAACTTAATTTAGCACTTGGTTGATTTTTATTGGTTGGCCATGACATCTTTCTTTCTGGATTGAGTGGATTTTCGGTTTCTAAATTTTTGTTGGCTTCTACTTGGTTCTTGGTTTTTAATTGACTTCAGATTTTTTGGATTTCCAGAACTTCCTTTTTTTATCATCATCACCAAGCCTTATCCCATGAATTTGGGGTCGTTTTCAACTTAATTAATTATACTTACATGGGTGAGATTGTAATTGTTAGGTTCATTTATTTACGTTATCTGGGTTCTTAAACATGCAGAGTTCAGCTGCCAAATCTGTCGGAAAGTGATGAATCTTCCTCTTACGACACCCTGTGCTCACAACTTTTGCAAGGCTTGCTTGGAGGATGCCTTTGCTGGTCAGTCTTTTGTTCGAGAGAGGACCTGTGAGGGTCGGCGGACACTCCGAGTACAAAAGAACATCATGAAGTGCCCTTGTTGCCCAAACGACATCTCTGACTTCCTAAAAAACCCTCAGGTATGAAATTCAAATCTCTAATATAATTTACTTGATGAGTTGTACTTATTTTAGTTGAGAGGATATATATGCGTAGCGTTTGGCAGCCAAACATTTGTCCTACATGGCTAAAAGTTTTGGAATGGGTTGATTTTTTGTGAGGGTGATCTCTTTGGTGAGGGGATCCATCTTCCTCAAAAATCAGCCCATTCCGAAACTTCCAGCCCCATCAAAAGTGGTTTACAAATTAACACTAGAAATTGATGGTCCAAGATTCTTCAACTGGTAAACTGGGGTTAGAAGTTTCAGAATGAGTTAATTTTTTGTGAGGATGATCTTCTCACAAAAAAAATCAGCTCATTCCGAAACTTCTAACCCATGTAAGACAAAACACTTCGGCTATCCTATTGACTCCTGAACCGAACCCTATACACACACATACGTACATACATACATACATACATACATACATTCTCAATGTTAGATGGTAGAAGATAGGCCAAATAACTCAATAAAGAAGTGCACGATTGGATGATTAAGATGATGTGATTTAGTCTGTATATGGTAAAATGAATCATTATTGTCTTGTTCCAGGACAAAGACTACACAATTTTCTTATAATTTTGAATTTGTCAATGAAAATAAATTATCTTGACTTTGGGGGTTCAATTGTGACAGGTTAATAGAGAATTGATGGATGTGATAGAATCGCTGCAACGGAAGACTGAGGAGGACATTGAGGAGTCGAGTAAGGAAGAAATTGATGGCACAGACGAAAAGCCTGAACCTGTAGGTGTAGACATGGAAATTACCACCGAGAATTCTGCAAAAATGCTGGAAGGCAACAAGGAAGATGTACAAAATCCTCCTCTTGAGAGCCAACCTAAGAAGTCTCACAAGCGGAAGAAAGTCGATGGTGGTGATATCTTGTCAGAAATGGATTCTGGGGAGAAGATTGAAAAATGTGCGGCCGAGGGTAAGAAATCTGATACTACTAATGGGGAAACTGAAGATAATACGATGAAAGCTAAGGTATCCAAAAGAGCTAAGAACTTGCCAACTCCCACAACTCGAAGCAAACCTAAAGGGACCGACAAGCAGAAGAAAGCTAAGGGTGAGGCTGGTGCCTTGACGACAGGTGGGGTGAAGACCAGAAGCAAGACATCTGGAGAGGCGGCCACCGAAGGAAATGATTCACCCTCAAGTCCACTCCATGTTCAATCGGATGACGATGACTTTCAATGATGTTTAATCTCATATCATCTTGGGGTCTGATGTGGTGATCTGTGAATGATTTTGACGACCATGATTAACTTGGTTTTTTGGTAAATTGGTGAACTTGAAAGGGTGGATATTATCATTGGGAGGATCTTATGTCTGCTTGCTAGATATTTCTGAGAACAGTGAAGAAATTTATTAGAGCAGTCTTTTTTTTGTATCTGTTGAAGATGCTTCATGGAAATGTGATAGATTACCAAATCTTCACAATTCTATCATTTTCAATTATTATTATTTTTTTCCCATCCAATTTCAATTGAAAGTTGAATCATTTTGTTAAAAAATGTAGAATTTTGTTGTTGTATATGTTGTTTAAGCTGCTTTGCATTTAGATGATGAGATACTTTTTTGTGAAATTTGTTCAAGAAAGGATCTAAGTGCATTGTTTGGAAGGTCCCACCTCCAATATTGGGGTCTGATGTGTGATCAGTGAATGAGCTTATTTGAAAACGACTTGCAATAAGTGGGTTAGGGTTTAGTCTAAATAATAGGGTTGACCTGTCTAACACCATTATTAAATGGGTTGGATTTGGGTTATAATGTCAATCCACTTAACCCGTTTTAATAAAAATTTAAATCAATTTAAACGATTTGACTCGTTCAAAGCTAATTGAATGGGACGAGTCAACTTGGTATCGTTCGGTTGCGAGACGAGATGAGAATACGAGATTCCTATTTCTACTCTTTCCAAAACCATGTGTTAGAAAGCAATTAAACAGGTAAACCGTTCTTTTAGTTTTCCCTTCTTGACCAATATATAAAGCAAGAACAGATAAATTTCGAGGTTTTCCGCTTCTCCAAACCCTTCGTTCTTAATTCTCTCGAATTCTCTCAAGCCGTAGTTCTCAACTATCTCCATTAATACAGGTAATTTATGCGAATATTTAGATTCTGAATTTTATTCGATTTCGATATATTCGTCAGTTTTCTGTGTTTAGTGATTTTATTTGAGAATTATTTGATTTCGATATTCGTCAAATTTTTGGTTATTTGATTTCTGTGCTTTTTTAGGATGGATTTTGTGATTTTAGTTGAGATGTTGATGGATTTTTATGATGCACTAGTGTTGATTAAGCGTCTGACATGATCATGCCTTGGATTAGGTTTAAACCTCTGATAATTTGTTTGGATTTATCTCTCTTACGGGAACTGCAATTTCTTGAACAAAATCACTGTGGCCTAACATACCTAACACACAAGAAAACTTGATACCACAAGCGAGAATAGTTTTGAAAATTTTGTAGCAATAGCTTGAATCAAGGTATGTAAGAAACCTGATCAGTAGTTATTGAAGGATAAATAATAAAGAAAAATCAAAAAAATCACAAGACTGGGAGTTGATATTAAATATAAACCAATTGAAACATCTTTTATTAAAAATGGAACATGCAATTGAGGGATGATTATAGAAGATAACCTATTGTAAATGTCCACCACATAACCATCCACCATATACAGTATTGAACCTATCTAGTATCTATAACTTTCCACAACCCCCATTTTGTGTCTGCTGTTTCTGATATTTATTTAAATTAAAAATATCAAGGGAAATAATTCCCTGAGGATTCAAAAAATTTTCACCCATGAGAAAAGGCACAAGGGAGGATCATTCTATTTTTACTCGATATCAGGCCTACTCAAGCTCTTGGTGGCGTGCATTTTAGTCATGTTGAGGTAGTGTGCCTCCCCTTTAAATCTTTACCATTCTCCCTAACCCTCTATTCTTTAGTTCCTAGCAGAAATAATAGGAATGGGAGATAATTCAAAAAACACCTTATTGTAGATATTTCCCAAGTTTTATTGGCTTTTCAACATCAATCAGTTTATGTTTTGGATTTTGATTCATAAATTCATCCACTCACCCTAATAATGGATGTTCTTGTGGATTGTGGTCAATTACTAGAATGGCTTTCCAAGATGAGGAGTTCAGTTGGATGGCGAAGTTGAACTTATGCTGAGAATCATTGGGCTATTGTACCTCCAAGATAGAGTTTTTAAGAGACATGACTATTGATTAGGCCACTTCACACCTCATTGGCCTTTCATTTCGCTTCTTATATTTGTTCCACATTAAATGTAACTTTGGATTTTTGTGTACACATTCAGAAAGAGTATTGGTCAATGGTGTGTTTATAAATTTTACTCTTAACACATCTCTTATATAATTGCTGGAATTTGCTTGTGAATGATTATGTTGTGCCTCTGCATGCTGTGATGAATTCACTTCAATTTACTGGTATATGCAACTTGGCTTTTGACCTGGATCAAAGATTCATTAGTGTTTGATTCTCATTTGGACAAATATTACAAGAAAGTGATATTTTTGTTTACTCGTAACATGCTTGTATCCTTCTCTAGCCTAAATGCTTGGGTAACTCTTTTTTTTTTTTTTTTTAACGTTTTTGTTGAGGAAATTGTGCTTTAAAAAAGTGAATTTGATATAATATATGAAATCCTTAGTATTTGGGTTTGCCAAGATAAGTTTAACATTGTATGTCTTTATTTACACGGTCACCTTCTACTTCATTGTGGGTTCGCAGTTACTATATTTTATTCTGCACTATCTTTAAGTTGCATTAGTTTATATGTTCCTTGTCATAAATAGATCTTACATTTGTTGATTTGTTGTAATTGCAGTCTTGTAGACAACTTGGTTTCTGAAACTCTGGGTCAGGGTATTCAGAATTGTACCTGAAGTGATTTATCTTATCAGAGACTATTTCCTGAAGTTTTGATTTGCATCCTATTGAACCATGGTATGCATACTCACTTTATGTTCCCGTTCAAGTTTTTTTTTCTTTCTTTCTTATCTTTGTTTTTTTCCCTTTTTCTTATCTTTGTTCTTCCTTTTTTGGGTGATTGTGAATTTTAAATGCTTGCAATTGAAATTTTGATTTTTCTCAGGTTTGGTTAAATGTTTGACAGATTTTTATTTCAAATCTGGAATTTATAAATTTTCAGAGTTTTTTGTTAGAAGCTCTTGGTTGTTGTGCATGGAAAGAATCTCTCTTTCTTCGTACCTTTCCCTCTTGTCCCTTGAGGCACTGTATCTTTGAATGTTTACATTAGTGGTTATTATGAATGTTTACATTAAAAGGTGGAAGAGAAGAACTAACACGAAAGGTGCTTGAGAATTAGGTGGTTGAATCTTTAAGGACAAAATTCTTTCTTTTATTGATGACTCAATAAAGGAGGGAAAATGTATTTTAAATGAAGAGTTTCAGCGGATGGATAGACTTGGTTGTATTGGAAGAGTGATACAAGAGATGGTGAGAAAGATATCTAATAACTTACAAACAAGATGGAGAAAAACTAGACCTAGGCATTTCATGGATTCTGCTAAACCCCAAAAGGACTGTAGACTTATTGGGTAAGATGAAGATAAGAAAGGCTTTAGGCCCAATTTTATCCCAATAGAGGTTTGAAAGTTCATTGGAGAAAGTAGTTTGTGTTGCTCGACTTAGCTTTTCAAAAAGAGAATGAAGCCTATGTAAATGCCGTATGAGTTGCCTTAACTTTTACTTATTTATAGGATCAATTAGAGGGGTCAAGGAAGCTTTGCAAAATTGAACATTCATTGTAAAATTCTGAATAATGCTGTGAAGCTACTTATAAAAAATAAGTAATACTAAAAACTATGGGAGAAATAATGAAAATTATTAAAACAAAAACCAACGATTATCAAAGGATTAATTTGGCTTCACGCCAATGCTTCAACCCATCTTATTTTTTATTTCAAAAAGTCTTAAGATACAGTCCCTAAAAAATTAATTTGGTTGGTATTGAAAAAGGAGAGCCTTGAATGTAGGAGTGGCTACATGGAGACTAGAGGGGGCTATGCTCCCCAATTTTCAAAATTACATATAAAATCTTTGAAATTTAAAAAAAAAAAAAACAAAGAAAATAAAAGCCTATTTATCCGCCGCTACAACATACATGTCTATTTCCAATGTGCATTTTCACTTTTTTTTCCTTCTTTTTTGAGGGATCAATCCCCCCTCCCTTTTGTTTTTTTAAGAATTGAAACTTAGGAAATTGAATTCTAGACTCTATCAATTCTTTCAAGATCTAGATTGCATTTGTGAGAATGGTTAAGATTTGTAATGTTGATTCTCCCAAAGCTATAAAAAATGGTATGTTTTTTCATGTTTACTCGATCTATTTTCAAGATATGATTTGTTGTAACATTAGTTCTTGACTAGTAAATTATATTGTGAGAACTGGTTGGGACGCATGTGAGTTTAAAATTATATTGGGTTTCTCTATGGATGAATTAACTGCTTATATTGAAGGGAGAGGTCCCTGATGTATGTTATTTGGGGATGATGACAAATGCATTATGTAAAGTGGCCATGAAAACTAATCTGATTTATGTGCTCCATGGAACTCTAATAATGACATGTTATTGTTGAACAATCTGTTTTCAAGCATGCTCCATAAACTTATCTCATTTATTTGCCATTTCATGGGATAAAATGTGCAGAATAGGAAGCTTGAAAACAAAAGATTAATCCCCATGAAACATAAGAATTTGAGCACTGAAGACAGATACATATAGTAGAGTCATTCTGTACTCACTCCCTCTTCTTAATCCCTAGCCATACTCCCACTCCCTAGGCCCATATGGATATCTTGTAGGACAATTTGTCCTTATCTCAGAAACCATCCTCACAAAAATGCAATCCATTTTGACATTTCTAACCTCACGAGAAGCTGTTGTGAAGGTGAAATTTTTGTTGGTTTGTTCAGTTAGACTTAATAAACCCATTTTGTATAGTTAGTAATATTATAATGGGCTGATTTTCTGTAACTGTGATCACGTAAAGCATGATTCATTGTGTGTTTGGATTGTGCAACATGACATCCAATTTGGCCCAAGCAGAGGGAGTACAAATGGGGAGTAATAACAGGGAGTAAATATATGCCATCTCCATTTATTACTCAGTGTGTTTGTTCATCAATCAATCAATCAACAAGGATAAATACATAAACTTTGTTTCATAACTAGTGTACTTCACATGGCCTGACTATACATTTTGCATATCATTCTCTTCTTATGCTCATTATATTCTATTAAAATTACTTATCAAAGTTTTTAATTAATTGTAAAAGGTAATGATGGTTTGAATTTGAAAATCATCTAATGGTTGGAACTGTCTACATTGTTGGCGAAGGCTTTGGGAATCTATTTTTACTTGTCCAATCCAAGACTATAACTACCGTGCACTAATCCATCCTTTGTTTTGGATGATAAACTGCAAATTACTTCCAGTGAAAGTGTAGTCATTTTAAAAAAATTTCACTTTCTTCTTTTCTCTGGCTTGCTATGTCAAATTTCATTTGCTGACAACTGGATAAACTTTGTCATGCCATCCCTTCTGAGCATTAATTATTTTCAGGATTTACCTAGATAAAAGTTTTGGATCATTAACTTCTCAATCCACTTGTGTTTTACTTTTATCTTCTGACTTGTTCTATATAGCATACGCCAAATATGCTATGTGGTGATAATTTGTGGTTACTTTGACTTCCCCTCTATGGTGTCATTGTAACCATGTTGTTTTGTATCTTTCTTTTCATAACTCAAGTAACTTGTTGGCACAGGCTGCAAAGATTCTTGCCAACTTAATCGTTATGGGCTCCGGAATATTGGCAAGAGCGCTAGTGCAAGCATACCGTCAAGCACTCACAAGTAAGTTCCATGATTATATCTATTGAGGTTGCACCTTAAAAACACATTATATTTCTTGCATACAGGGGATGAATTTTTATTTTTTGATGTAGAAAAGGACTAGAATATTTTTTCGTCCGCTATCCTTTATTTTTATTGGTCCTTGTTGCGGTTTTCCATTATATGTACTTTTTGTGGATATGTATTGAATTCAATTTGTAGAAACGATGTATTTCTATTTGATACTTTAATGGATGTGTTTGAGGTACTATGATGATGTCTGGCCTTGAACCTCCTTCCACACTCCGGCTTTTTAAGTTATTTTATGACTCGCTGCAGATGCCTCAAAATCTGGTGTTGCTCAAGAAACAATGCAGAACACCATTCGAAGAGCAAGTAAAACTATGGCTGAACCAGAGGCGAGGCAGATTCTAGGGGTCACAGAGCAGTCATCATGGGAGGAGGTCCTTAAGGTTTGTATTATTATATTTGAATTCTTCTCTACTTGCTTCAACAATTGGTTGAATTGTATCTCTTACGTACTATGTTGTACTTAAAGACAATTAAGCCATTTGCCTCCTATGCAGAAGTATGATGCCTTGTTTGAGCGGAATGCCAAAAGTGGGAGCTTTTATCTTCAATCAAAGGTTCACAAAGCTAAAGAATGTTTAGAAACAGTGTACCAAGGGAAAAATCAGGGCACTGCAGGTTGACGATTTCATAGAGGTAGCGCCCAACTTTGTTTACCCCAATTTTTTTATACTTACATATTAAATCTTGTAACATCAACATTATCTGTCTAATTATATTTTCAGTGATAATTACTTTCCACCCACTTTCTTTAAGGAACTGTTGCATATTTTTAATTCTATCTCGCTCAACTTTGTTGCACAAAGTTATGTGTGCATGCAGGGTGGCGGGGTGTGTGTGTGTAATGGCAGCTTCTTCCCTGTATATATACAGTTTCTTATTTGCGGCCAACTAAGATTCATCCATTCCACTATGTCAAGTGCCAAGTCTTCTGTTATTCAAAGTGAGTCTACATACATTTGCTTTTACTCTTGCCATCCACGATCTTTGGGGTCTTCGACTTCCCGTAAGACCTTCAACTTTAATATTTCTTCTAACTGGAGTTTTCATAAGCCTTTGTTGAACATATGCCCAAACTATCTTCAGTCGATTTTCTCTTAAGCCCTGCTTGATACACTGCAAATTTATTTGCTGATACATTGCGAAAACTTTTCATGGACACCTAAATTCTTGAGAAATTCAAATAAATGATTTGGAGCACAAAAAGTGTCGCTAACCATATACAAATGCCATTCTACTCCGACCGCCGCACATCCTCTCATCTCTCTTTTTGATAGTTCCAAACAATCAAAGTTATTTCCAATCAAGCTTAATTACATGATAATAATAATAGCATTTAATATAAAAATTGCAAAATCATAATAATTCTTTGGATAAATTAGACATAAAATTTTCCTATGGTCTTGTCTAGGAAACTAACAAAAATTGACCTGAAGCACTCATCCAATCTTACCTCTTTTCATTAAGCCTTGATTTTTATTTTCTCTTTCCCAAAAACTGTCTTCAATCTCTAGGGTAAATATTTTTAACCTCAAGATTCTATCCTTCAATAAGTTGACAATGGAGAATTTTTGGGTTAAAGGGTCAATTAAGTTAAAAAAATTTCCCTATTTTATTTTAACAAGAAATCATTGGAATTTTTTGAATTGTGAAACAACCAAGCACAGGAAATGATTTTGTGGCTGTTTTCCTAGTCACCACCAAACAAGAACAAATTTTACATTTGCAAGTGCAAATTCTGATAATTTGCTGCGTACAAAGGAGTGTCTTAGTTCCGACATTCCATCCGCATCATTGCTACATTCCATTTATCGCAAATGATGCTTCTTGACCTTCCAATAATCAGTTCCATAAATCATCGCCTACGTACAAGAAGCTCACATTCATTTTAATCACCTAGTTCAGATTTTATGGGCTACATCTTCTCTAATATCTTCATCCTTATATATATATATTATCTTTAAATGTTTATATTCATGTATGCTTATACATAGGGATGCAACTTGGTTCGGTTTGAGGCCAAATTGGAATCGAACCGACATAGGTCATTTCCACTATATTATTACCAAATCTAAAGTTGGTATGGTTCCATGGGTTGCCAATATTCTATAAATTATAAATTAAAAGTAACATATTTTTAAACAAAAAACAAACATAAGATTTCGTACAATAAATCATTAATCTATGCATACAAGTGCACTAGTTTATATATATGTATATATATTACACGAGGTTTGGTTCTCCGTTTTCTTAACCTGGAACCGAACTGCTACTTATTCCAAATCATCCCCAAAGCTATCGATTTGGTTTGGTTCTCAGTTTGAACTGGACCAAGTTGCACCCCTACTTATACGTAGGGGTGTTAATGGATAGTCGAAAATTCGAATTCCAAAAATTAGATATTATCCAAAAATTTCAGATATTGAATTCAAATTCAGATCATTTTATATATTTGAATCCTTATCGGATACGGATTCGGATATTAACATTTCAAATTTGATAATATATGATTCAAAATAATATATATTATTTTACTTGATTTATTTATCATATACATAGTATAATATATAATAGGTTTTTTTTTTTTTTTTTTTAAATAATGAAAAATCAATTGGATAAGGAAAAATTGTTTTTTTTTTTTTTTTTTTAAATATTTTAATATACAAATTATTCAAATTCTAATTGAATATTATCCGATATCTGATAGGATAATCGGATTCGAATTCGGATAGGGTTTTAGAATATTCGTTAGATTCAGTTTTAAATTTATATATTAGATAAAAGTTTCGAATTTGGATTCGAATATTACTGTATTGGAACCGATAAGCATCCGTTGACAGCACTACTTATACGTGCGTTGATCATTTGTAAAAGAGGATAGGAATCCCAAAAGAAAAGGAGGTGAATTATATATAAAGCAGAATTGAATTGGAGAGCTGACCCATATTTTTGCATATTTTTTTTTTGGGGGGGTGGGGTGGGGGGTGGGGAAGGTTTGGTGGTGGTGTTTTATCAGTTACTTTAACAGAGTAGAATGATTACTTTGGCTCTCCATTATTTCATCATTGCATATAGTGACTCCATGAAAGAAGCTGAGGCCATCTCCATGCAATGCACCTCATGAGTGATGTTTGTTTGTATCCAATCCAGCTTTTACCTAATCAATCTCAAGCATTCACTCTCAGCTTACTTACAGGCTGACAGCTCGTGAGAAAATAATAGTATCCAATCCCTTTATTAAATCAACTGAGAAGAAACGTGAGATTTTAAGTTTCAATGTCAAGAGTTATAGTTGAGATGATATACTACCATAACCATTGCAGCTAGGGTTGCAACTCGGGCGGGTTGGGATCAATCCGTGCCTGTGCCCAACCTAATCTCTCTCGGGCATGAAATGCTCAACTCATACCCAACTCAAGTCGGGTTAATTCATTCCTCCGTAATACTAGATAATTTAGTATTGACAAAGGTTTTGTCAAAAAACTTCAAATTTACAATTATTTATCCTCAAAATGTGTTTTAAAAGTTTATACGCATAAACTTATAAATAAATTTAAAGGAGAGTGACAAAGAATAAGAAGATTATATAAAATAATTATGTTTATTTCTTTTTTATCATAATTTTCAATATAAAAAAATATTTAAAATTGTAATATAATCATTGTATGACAATATAAAATTACACTTCAACAAAAATATTAATAACAAAATAATTATTTATTAAATGAAAATAATTACACATTAATTTTGATATATAGACAAACAAAAGCGTATATATTGAAGTATGAATTATGAGTACAAAAGAAATAAAAAAATAAGAAATATTTTTAAATTATAATCATATCAAGTTCGGGTTCTGACAAATCGGATTGGCTGATAATACCTATACCCGAACCCAACCCGATTTATGCTGGACACTTTTTTGTTACCCGAACTTGAGGCCAAACTCAAGCTAACTACGTCCAGTCCTCATCCAAGGTCGGGTTCAACCCAATGGATTCAGGTTTGACCCACCCAAGTTGTAGTCCTTAGTACAACGATAGCTTAAGTGTTGGAATGATACAATGGTGAGATCCATGTATTATTGGGTGATTTTGGTCATGTTCCTCTACATTTTGGTGAATATTTGCAATTCGGGTGTTTTCAAACTGATGACAT
The DNA here is from genome assembly GCF_017979445.1 of Akebia trifoliata. Taxonomy (NCBI): domain Eukaryota; kingdom Viridiplantae; phylum Streptophyta; class Magnoliopsida; order Ranunculales; family Lardizabalaceae; genus Akebia; species Akebia trifoliata. The sequence goes on from NC_141379.1 coordinate 595,804, forward strand.
ATGCCCTTTGGCGTTGGTCTTCTCTTGTATTTACTAATAGAAAATGACTTAAATGCTATCACACTCATTCTTTTACCAAAAGCCCTTTGATTTTTTATTCTTAAAATCAGTCATTTTCAACCTTCAACCCTGAAATTCTATCTATTTCAACCTTTAGATCTCAAGGATTTTTCAGAGAGTTAAAGTCAAGTTGAAAACGGGATTTGAAGTAATAATGTTCAATAGATTAAAAAATAAAATTTTTTATAAATAAAAAAAATGCGTTACCTGCAACATATCCCATTTTTTTAATTTTATAAATTTGTTATAAAAAATAATAGTTATTGTAAAAGTGAAGTGTATTGTTACAAATGCTTTTTAATAAATTTATTTTTAAAAATAGTATTTTGAGTTCAACTCGTGTCAATTTTCAATATTTTATTTAAATATTAATTTTTATAATTCCTATAATTACATAATCGGAAGCACTTGGAAATCCTAAAGAGAGCTAAACATTTTTCAAAATAGGGGTTAAAAGTTTTGGAATACGTCGATTTTTGTAGGGATGATTTCAATGGTGAAGTGATTATCCTCATAAAAAATCAGCTCATTTGGAAATCTCTTACCCTAGATTATAAGTTGAAGAATCGTGGATCGTCCGATTTTTATAAATAACTTTTGATGGGGTTATAAGTTTTAGAATAGTTTTACTAGATTGTCTCTTTTATTATTTTCTAAAAAAAATATCCTATAACAATTAAAAAAAATTACTTTAAACTGACTTCACAACAAGCTATAAACACTGTTCTGACATGATAGTATATAAAAATTATATATTTTTTATTCAAGATACGAAAATATGATTTTCTATGCATTACCATATTAGGACAGAATTGTAGGAAGCCAATTAAGTGTTTTTCATAAAAAAAATTAAAAAAAAAAAATACTCTAGAGACTAACTCAATAAGAAAAAAAAAGGACCTTACTAGAGTCTCTAACCTCAAAACAAATCTTCGAGATAATCTGTCAATTAAGCATTTTTCATAAAAAAAAATATAAAATACCCTAGGGACTAACTCAGTAAAAAAAAAAAAAAAACCCTTACTAGAGTCTCTAACCTCAGAATAAATCTCAAGATAATAAATCTAGAAGTTTTGTTTTGAGGTGGATGAGCCTCGGAAAGGCCTTTTTTCCTTACTAAGTTTGTCAAATTAGCCGTATTTTTAAAAAAAGAAAAATACTTATGAATTAGAAAATATAGTTCCATGGTTCAAAAACATGAAATAAATTGCTTAAATAACCAATCTTAACTTGTCACTATCTAGTGACACCGACTCTATCGTCGGATGTAAAAGTGAAATACGATGATGTACAGATTTTACTTTGATCATCATCAACAACAACAACAACAACCAAATGATCATGATTGGCATAAGATTCTTATGTGGGTCCAAAACTCTCCTCTTTTTCTTTATTTTTAATTTCTACGTGGATGTTGTATCAGTCCTTGATGTCACTTCGTGGGGTAACATCCAGTTGTACTTGATTGAAAACGGAATCACGCGTAGACGCGTTAGTACTCAAAAAAATGCGCACCACAATATCAGAAAAGCAACAGCCGCAAATCTTGACATGTAGCCGAAAGCATCCAAACACGTGATGTCATCAAGTACCTTTCAGTGGACCCCACACGCAGCCAAAGAAACTCCACGCCTCTGTCAGCCAAGCACGGGTGCCACGTCCTCTTAATCGCTCACGTGTACGCACTTTTTTTCTTTTTGTCCGGGAAAGTGAAGAAGCTTCTTTACTTTGTCGTTTAGTGGCCGAATCTTATAATAGGAACCCCATATAACATCAATGACATAAGTTGAAAGGCTGTAGTTGTTTAGATCATGACCGTCTATTGTTCGATGTAGTTCATATCGATTAATAGGTTTTCGATCTATTATCACGGATTTGATCATTTTTTTTTTCAAGAGTAGAGGTCTCATACGATGTCTTGTTTCTATCGATAGGTTAGGTGGTGTCTATGCGTGAATGACTTGGTCAGAAATCCAACGTGTTTTAAACACTAACTAAAATGTGCCATGTAAACACCCAACCTATTTTATATGAACAGAACATCGCATTGGATCCTAAATCTTTTTTAAATTGAGTTATGAGTATCTATCTCAATTCTCAAGGATTGATGGTGGATTTGTTTGTGAGTCATGATAACATGACTTGCCAGGTGGTATATTTAGGATACATGATTGCACTTCCATATAAAAAAGTGTATCCTGAGACATATAGATCTACGATTTCTAAACTTATTTACATCATGGAGTCACTTGAGTATACTACATGGCGAGTCATATTATGAGGATTCTTTGTTAATTTATAATTTCTTTATAAGAAATTAAAATATTAAGTCGTTTAAAGAATAATTTCTCAATGGAATCACGTTACATTGACATCCTACAACATATTTATTTAAAAAGAGCATATATGATTTTGACACAATGAACAAGGGGGGTGAAATCATAATAATAAATTAATGTTTTATTTAGAGTTTGATTCTGGATGTATATGCGAGGAATCCAATCAAAATCAATCAACATTAGACGGAGATGATTTTACTACAATATCTAATGAATTTGTGATTACATCATACAATAATTAAGAATTATATAAAACGTTTGACCAGTTAGATCGAGTAAGCCAGGATTAGACAAAGGCATATGGGTCCTTCCCTTGGGTACGTGCAACTCCCCGTACATCACATGCATTAGATAAGTGAGAGTACACCTTGCATGTGGCCTTGAAGAGTCATTACTCGTACTAGTGGATATCAAACATACAACCTACATAGTCTCATCGCTTATTAGATTCGAAATTGTCATTGAGCAGACCCTCGAGGGGTTCATTTAAGAATGATAGAGATATGTGTCCTTGGATTTTATGGGAGAGCTTTACCTTTTGTTAGTGGATATCAGGCTAAGTTGACATGATTGTACGAAAAGCTGGTGTTAGATCCTATGTACAAGGACATGGTTTGATTCCTTTTAAATTTTAACTTTAATTAAGTTCTTCATTACTATTAATTAATTTAATCTTTCTAAACAAAATTATTATAATTTAAATCAATATGGTCACCTACTTCTTATCAGGTTGTCAACAACATTATTATCATCTACAATTTGTTCCTACTATTTGAATCCTATTCTTGATCAATTCTACTTTCACCTTAAGTTGTGCGATACGAGGTACAATATCGAGGTCACTTCAACACGACTTTATTTGTTATTCAATTATAGCCCTTAAAAGTCCTTGGAATATCAAATCCCTATGTACATATATAGTAAATAGAAATTAATTATTTTATATAATAAAAGTAATTCAGTCGACTTGGTCGAGTTTTCATAAGCTTGGTCGGCATTTTTAAAATATATTTTCTAAATTTATGACCATCTCGTCTTATTTGCCTTTTTAGATCTGAATGACTATGTATCACTAGAATTTTTTATTATTATTAATGAAACACATTTATTTCTTCTTTGTTTAAATGAAAATTTGATTCAAATTCTTTTATTTTAAATGAAGGTAGGCCATTATCCAACCTCCTCGGGCTAATAGTATGGCTTTGGATCAAATTGATCGATGTTGTGTTTCCATGGTAGATTAAATCTAATCCAATATATATTTAATATGTAAAACTATTGGATTTGGAATTTAATCCAATCTTTTATAACCAAATGTTGTAGAAAAGATTATTATCCCATCCATATCATGGACCCATTCATTATCAACATACCTTCATAAATTTAAAATCTTGAGACTATTACGATATATAATCACTTTAATCACACTTTTTTAATTGGTGATTTAATCACATTTGCACAATAATGGTCTTTTTTACCGTCAAATTTGCTGTTTCTGTACGTAACGCTACAGCGAAGTTGAATCCTCCCTCCCTAAATTTTCGCGTGGCAGTCTATTTTTTGGTCTACACACTAGTATTGGGCTCACACTTTGGTGGCCTTCTACCAGCCGTTGTTTTTGTGGGTGTGGACTCCATGGGCCAAGCCCATATGAAAGATATACTTTTCAAATACAATTTAAAAAAAAAATTAGAGAGCTTCTATTGCCACACCAACTTTTTCTAACGTCACCCCAATATATTTGCAATTCTTTGGTGATTTACATATGAATTGGTGTGGTGTTAGCAAAAGTTGGTGTGACAATAAAATCTCTCGAAATTTAATATAGTGCAATAATTAAATAATAAATATAATCTCCATTTTTTTAATATAATAACCAAAGTCTCCCAAACATATGAGCAAGAATGTCAATGGATCATTTAGAACCGAACTCCTGTTTATTTCCATTCTATAACCTCGGATCTCAATCAAGAATTTGGGTTTTGATACGAATTTGATTTGAAAATGTTTTGGATCACAATCATATCTTGGTCTAATCGTCTAATAGGGCCTTGACCCCTTAGATATAAAGAAAGTATGTAATTATATTATATATTTTATTTAAATATATGAAAAAAAAAAAAAAAAGTTTGTCTATCTTTTGTATGTTAAATCGGATTTGATCCTTATTGATCCAATTATTAACAGATTGGATTTGGATCCTAATATCGAAACCCGATATATTGCAAATCCGACGGGGGCTGATTCAATTTCATCATATCATCGCATCCAGGTCCGATTTGATTGTTATTGGATTGATCCCAAATCGGCTTATTTGGATTCGATCTTGAACTCTCTCTTTTTTCTTTTTCTTTTTTTCTGGATAAACCCATGACCTCAAAATTGTTTTGCAATATGTGAAACCAACTGACTGAACCTAAATCATTTCAAAATATTCATTAAATTCTTTGAACAAGGGATTGCCAGTTTAAATTAGGAATCGATAAATTAATCGTGGAATAGGATAATATTTTTATGTTTTACCTTTAAAATTGTATTTTCTTCCACTTTTAAATCTCAAGAACATGGTATAGTTATTTTGAAAGAGATCGAGATAATGTATTTTGATAAGAAATCCAAAAACATCTTGTATGTTTTTCAAAATTTCCCAATTTCTTTTATTTATATTTATAGGAAAATTTTCCAAAATAGTCGTCATAATATGATGCCCCCATCACAAAATCATAAATCATTGGCCTCGGGATACCAAAAAAAAGATTTTTTGTTATATGTATCCCGAGGCAAATGATCTACGATTCATGACGAGGGTGTCAGAAAATCAATATTCTTTCCAAAATTTATTCAAAAGAACGGGTGGAACCCTAGGTGTCATTTTGGGGGTGGGATCACATTTTTCACCGAAATACTCATGGACAGTTACCGCCACATTTTTTGTGCAGTGCAAGTCACCAATCAACAATACGTGCTTCATTGTTTTGAACGACACGTGCCCTTCACGTGCTTAATCATGTTTTAGGACGTACAAACTACAAAAGTACTTGGTAAGCTGCCCAAACATTCCATCCAACTAACATGCTTAACATGTGCTTTGATATAATTCGTTTTGGGGGTATTTTCCTTTTGGATTTGATCTTTCATAAGGAGGGCCTTACTTGATTTGATAGGGAATATTTTCTTACGTGGCGTCGAGTCATGTTGTAAGAGAAACATGTTGGCCCATATCATAGTATGTCCTCCGGATTTGCTCTGTGACTCACTAAGTAAACAACTCCTCTAAACTTAAACACCTAACCACCTAAGGGTAGGTTTGGTGAGATGCCAATACCATGCCTCCAAAAGCAGAGGTCTTGAGTTCCAATCCCACCGTCAACTTCAAGATTTATCTTAAAAATTACTTAGTGCGTGTCAGGGGAAGGGACTGCACATGCCTTAAGGATTAGTCGGTTGTTTTAATATATTCAGATACCTTAATTCAAAAAGAGATATGTAAACACCAAGTATTTAGTTATCGAATGGCTCAAAGAAATATGGGAGAGGGAATTAGAAGTTTAAAAAAAAATTAGACTTTTAAGAAATCTCAAGAGCACCTATTCTTTAATTAGCTTATGATCGATTATGAACTCCTGGCATCCAACTCAGTCCCATCGGTCGGTCCCGTACTCTATCTAATCAATGAATCAATGCATCCCCCAGGTGTTCATTTCTATATGGAGGCGGATAATAGGTAATTGCCTAGCCGATATCTCTAGAGAACAGAATGAGTTAATACGGCGCATTTCCATATGGAAGTGGCCCATGTATCAACCAAATTTTTTTCTTTTGGTTTAATTATATTGTTGGTAGGGGGTCGACCTTAATTCCAGAATACCTTCTGATAATTTTTTTTTGAACAATGACAACATCGTCTTATTGAGAAAAAGTATACTTCACATGTCAAACGGCGGTTCCAACACCTTTGACGCTTAATTTTTGTCCTCTTCTTGTTAGTCCATAAATAGTTGATTAGATCAATTTTGTTTTTGGGACCACAAAGTACTAAATACAAAAACCAACCACTTTGATTCATGATATTGAGTCCATCAAGTGGACAAAATAATACCGAAGAATATGGCTTTGACAAAATAATAACAAAGACTGTGGGTATATAAGAGTACGCAACCACTCATGGTTTAAATTAAAATCAAAGGTAAAATTTCAGTCAAAGTATTTCAAGGTAATCCAATTGTAAATATGATAAATTTTTGGGTCACATCTCTTATTCTTGTACCAATTTAATAGAAATATTTTGAATGAAACATTCTGAATTGGTACGAAACTTTAAAATAAAAAAAAATAAAAAATCACAACAAATTAATTAAAACTGAGTTCACATCTAATTTCACTATGATACATATATTTGTTTGCCTTTTCCTCTCGCTTTTTAAGATACTTCAAATCAAGTTGTAAATGAATATTTTAGTGTATTTCCAAATCACATTTCAATCAAATTTCCCGATGTTCTTGTCAAATGCTTCTTATCATCACATGCACACATAATAAGTAATAATGCATCCATGCTTGCATTATATGCAAATTCCTAGCCTTCTACATATAAGTTACACAACCAGTTATGAACCATAACAAAGGTCTAGAAATATAAAAGCAAGAGAGTCCCATTTTGAAGCTATCATTAGTATTGTAGGATAATAGTAATTTTGAGTGGAATTTTGGAGTTCACGTTATATATATCAGGTTGGTAGATATCTCTTTTAAGTGGGATCCACACTTAAAGACCAGTCCTTTTAGCACCCAACATTTCATATATAGAACACGTGTTGTTTTTTAAACTACCACATGAGAATCAGTGAGAAAGATAGAGAGAGAGAGAGAGAGGGATTTTGATTATTTTCAAAGAATTCGGTGCCGAAAGCAAAGAAAAAATTATGGAAGGAAGGAAGGAAAGACAGGTTGTTGGCAGAGTTGGCCTAAGTTCATCTTACATGTCCTTGTAGTTGTAGGTTCTGCCGCGCGAACCGCTTTTCTTTATTTTTAATATATAGAGATCTCTAAGAACTTTTTAGAAGTCTTTAAGAGAGAGAAAAAAGCGGCAAAAACTGCTAAAGCGCGTCTGACTAAATTACGCTTCCACACTCTCTCTCTCTCTCTCTCTCTGTCTTTTACTGCTTCATGAGAGGGAAAGATGGGTCCCTAGCCGATTTTCATGACCATGACATGATACGTGTACGGTCTTGATTCATCTCTTAAAGATGTGTCGCTGTTACTATATTCTATAGGAAATATCCTCAAAGCGTGATGAAGGTAACTGGTTACAACGTTACGTATCCTCTCCTCTCCTTCGATGGAGGCAGTTTTACATTTTTCAGATTTTTTTTTTCTAGAGCTGCTATCGACACCCTAACTTTTACTTATTATATTTCAATTTTTAAAATTATTTATTAGTTCCTGATTAAAATTAAAGCATACCATTCAAACATTACAAACGTTTGGTTCAAGTTATTACGATAATTCAACATTACAAAACATTATTTTTATTATTAATTTTTAACTTTGAATGGCTGCACCTACCATCCACTTGCACGTGACAACACTTAAATATATCACTTAATAAGGAGTGGCGTATAGAGACTTGAAGGTGTGATCTGGGAGCACACCTAGTCGTCCTTATCATCTTAGAACCCATTCAAGTGACTTCAACAGTTATTTACAATAAGAAATTGTTAAGGTAAAATCTTAAATGTAACAAATATAAATCTAAGAGAGAAAAAATTTATATTGGCACATCATCATTTACTTATTCTCACCATTGACGTATGTTTTTTAATTGGGATGTAATAAGTAAAAGTTAGGGGTGCCAATAACAACTCTCAATTTTTTATTTTTTTTTGGGTTAGATACTGCGGAGTAATGTTTTTGTAAAGTTAATCAATTTATCATTAATTAAATGAGTTTTGAACTTTGATCCTTCATTAATTTATTTAAAATATTTAGAGAGATGGGTTTGAAATGAAAAAGGGAAAAAATCAGTCATTCGATCGATCTTTCCTAATTAAACATTGTCAAAGGTTTGAACGAGGAAAATTCTATGTTTAGTCAAGTAGGTATTTAATCAAAGAGAAGACTAGTTGTAGATCACCTAGTATTGGCCACATTCCATTACTTAATTAATCTCTCTTGCATTCCAAGATTATGATTGCATTCACGAAAATTAAAAAGAAAAAAATTGTGATCTTTTCTCATTATCATGTTCTCTTCTTCTTATTTCTCTTAATTGATCAAGTCCACAATAGCTGTGATGTCGTCCATCTTCTTCATCAATATCTCTAAAATAAAAAGATAAAAAAAAAAAAAAAAAATGCACTCCATCATCTTCTTCTTTTGCTTCTTTTTATTTTTCTTGAATTTTTTCATCTTCATCCCACTTAGTGTGTCCCATGTGTAAAGTTGTGGTAGATTATTGTTCACATCTTAATGATTTGAAATTCATTCTTAAGGAAAATATGTATTATAATTATTTGAGATTGTAGTCCTCTTATGTCAAATTAAATAAAGGGTGGAGTATCTTATCCCCCAACTTGCTGACTAAAAAAACAAAAAAAATTAGTAAAGTAAGATGAATTAGGTTAAAGTAGATCTTAAAGACTATTAATTGTGAAATGTAACTAGTAGAATTAAGATAAGAATTTAAAATAATAAAAAATTGGGTATTATGTTTAGGTTGGAGAATTTATATCTTCAAATAGTCTTGGTCGTATCTTGATCAAAATTAAATGCACAAAAACAAAAGGTCTATTTATAATTTTATATTACTTGAAAAACATAAGATAGAGACACAATATTCAAATATGTACTGTGCAAGGGGTATGACCGCCATCGAGTAACTCATATATATCCTCTACTCCTTGGACATCAGAAAGACAATATCAAAGAATGTTTAGAGTCTACGTTACACTAGATCTATAAATTAAAAACTAAATTATTTAGTCTTCTACATAAAAATTTCACTTTGAAGGTTCTAAATGATCCTGATTGGGGGCAAACACTTATTGGGCTATTCACATGACGATCTAATATGGTGTCCCATTCCTATAAAATAGTATAAATGTATACGTGGCCACTTTTTATTGATTTTTAAAATACCTCGTGCTCCTAACCAAGCCGTTTTGCACAGCCCAATGCATTTGTTTCTCAATCAAATTATTGTGTGCCAATTAGACACTCTTCCTATTTATAGAAACGATCTTATTGGATCAAAGTTGAACAACTTGATGCGGAGTTGGCAATTTGTGCTTTATGGCTCTTTCCTCTTAGTTCAATGAACCAATACGAGAGGAATAAAAAACAAAAAAAAAAAGTAGTGAGAGCATATAAAGTTACATTAAAATTAATAGAAGAAATATCTATAGAAATAATTAAATAAATGAACAAAATTCATTGAGCGACCTGAACTTGTTAGGAAAAGACCATGATGATGATAGTTGTTGGCATATAACTCGTTTACAATGTTCACAAGTCCACGAATGGTTGTGAAAAATCACCAATAGTATTACTTTTGTGTGGGAGTACCTAGAAGTGGATCAACATTTATGGTTTAGTGGGACCAAATTATGTAACATGTAAAAGGATAAGAAGTAAAGTAGCACAAACTCTTAGGTGTGCAAGATCGGGATGATTTAAGAAACTGGTCAAATGTTCAAGGAGTCAACTCTAATTTATTTTAAGTTTTTGAGATAATTTTAAGAGTCCTGATAATATGACTCACCAGATGGCATACTCAATTGACCCCACAAGTTTGGGAACCGTTGATGTATATGCTTCGGGATACACAATTTCATCGGGATACATTTACAGAAAAAAAATGGGGAAGTGCAATCGTGTATCCCAAGGCATATAGATCTATGTTTTTCGAACTTATCACGTCAAGGAGTCAATTGAGTATGCCATCTGGAGAGTCATATTATCACGAATCTAATTTTAAATATCCACAATATTATCAGATAGAAGTAGATTAATTTTTTTTTTTTCATTTTATCCACTCTTCAAAAAGAATGAGACAGATTGATAGTTGTGAACTTATAATCATACAATCAAATCAAATTGGTGCTATGCCGAAGATACATGACCACAAAACAAAGTACTTAAAAGCCAAACACTCTTGCTTAACAAACAAACAAAAATAAAATAAAATAAAATTAAAACCAACAGTACTCTTATTGGCTTACACCATGAAAATAATATAAGCCTCATTGCACTTCCAAGTTCTAAGACTTCATAGAGAAAAAACCAACCCTTCAAATTAAAAAAGGAGATCAATTTAGGGTAGGGATTTAAATCCAAGCCTCTTACAATAACTTAATTAACGTAGACATCCCCATCTCCTCCATTCTCCCTTGCTCTCATCTGATGACACAAACAAGTAGATAACTTATTACTCTCTTGGGTATCTTCTTTCCATTTTTCTCTCATGCTCTTGTTGTTCTGAGCTAGAAGAAGATCTCCTAAACTGTGATGAAAACCTAAGAAGCTCTTCTTGTTGTTGATGTTGAGATGTTACCGAAGATGATGATGAAGAAGATAACCCCGTCGATGAAGTAGGAGAAACAAAGGGTTCTCGATTATATAGATTCGACGTGACACTATGTAGATCTTCATCCCTACTAGTAAGAAGTTGTGCATATTGAATAATGTCGGGGTACATATCCTGTGAGTAAGGAAGAGGTGGTGGAACAACCGGGTCAGGAATTGGTCCAGATACGATATTAGGCTCTTGACGACCCATGAAGTAGCTCAAATCAGTCCTCCCTTGAACTCTTTCAGGAAAATTAAGCTTTGCTTTGGTTCCTTTGAACCTGAGAGCTGCCTCATCATAAGCAATGGCTGCACTCTCGGCCGTGTCGAATGTACCAAGCCAGACTCGGGCCGCCTTCTTCGGATCACGAATCTCGGCTGCCCATTTGCCCCAAGGTCTTTGCCTTACACCTCTATAGTGTCTTCTCCTAATGTTCCCTGGTATGAATTGTATCATTTGTTGCGTCAATTGAGTTAGGTAAAGAAAAGCAATTATAGGTATAAAAAACAAAAATTTGGCCAAGGAAAGAAAAATAAAGAACATTGAACATACCAAACCTAACTCAAGAATGGACTTATATAAGTTTCTTGATTAAAAAAAAAAACGTGTAGAGATATAAAGCAAGAGAGAGGTAAAGATTAAGACATTTGATTCTTTTTCTTTTTAAGTTAAGTAAAGCTTGCATTCACAATGAAACACATGGAAAGCGATTACAAGTGTTTGGCATATGTCTTGTTGATTAATAGAATCTAGAGAGACAAGAAGGCATGTTACACATGCTAGACTATACAAGTCAAATGTTTGGAACCAAAATTAGAGCCAAAACCATTAATTAAGCATTGATAAGTTGGACCAATTCGATTTGTAAAACTCTTTGTTAATAGAAAAATCAATTCAAGATTTTACAGAATTAGAACGAGAATCGCACAAACCCACATGTATTGAGGGCATTCCCAATTTTAAAAACTACCCTCGCTAGACTTCATAAGATTGGTTGAATGGGAATATGTGATATCTCGTATTGACTTTCATGAGAAAAAAATCTCACATTCTATTTTAGGATAAGTCTTGAATACAATCTTCTACACTTAGATAAAACTAGGACAATATTGATGATTTTGCTTGAACAATAAAGTTATTGGACACGTAAAGAAGTTATTTCATGAACATAAGACTTTGTTTTATTATTAGTAATGTAGAGATTTTCAAATGTAAGAGCTTAGTTAATTGATACAACTAAATGACGAAAAATCAAACAATATTTGGGACTAAAGCTTTGACAATAACAACAATAATCTTGGTAATGAAGTTATTATTTCATTCATTTAATTTGAATGAAATAGTATTTGGGAGCTCAATGTAAGAGATTAGTGATAGTGGATATAACGAACAGATAAAATATCAAACATCATCTAGGATTAAAACTTCGGTAATGACAATTGTAAAAATGAAGTTATTATTTCATTCTTTCATCCATTTGTATGAAATAATATTTGGGACCTCATTGTAAGAGATTAGTGTTAGTGTATGCAACAAAGAGATACAAAATCAAACAAGATTTAGGATTAAGGCTTTGATAACGATAATCGAAGAAGTAAAGTTATTATTTCACCTATTTGTACATTATTTTCCCAAATTAGAGAGGGGATAAAGAGAAAAATGACATTAGATATGAGGTTTTTTCAGCTATTTATGCATTATTTCAATATATAGTTAGAGGAAGATTCTTTAAAACAAAAAATAAAAGGAAAGAAAGACCAGAGATAAAGGTCAAAATGTTGGATGGACAAATTAAGCTCTTAGTAGAATGATACTTTGTTCTTGGACAATAAGACAAAAAAGAATATAAGATTTCAAGTTGCATAGAAAACCCATCATTACTAATTAGATTACAAATACTACACTCTTACCAATTAAAGATTTATGGAGATTTAGTGCCTTGTTCTTCACATACTATATATATACATATAAGTATAGATAAATTTCATGTATATTAGGTATTTAAGGGTTTTAATAGTAAAATATTTCACCTTGATCTTGCACCACTTGTGATGCATCATGATGGTCCCTTGTCCCAGGGTCCAACATGGGTATCGAGCTTCCTTGCACATGCGGTTGATTTTCATTTCCAGTGCTTATAACCTGAGCAAGGGCTGATACCATGGCCGTCATGTCTTGTTCGGATCGAGATGACGCGTAAGTAGGGAAGATGTTCTCTTCCTCTTTCTCCTCCGAAGCATCAGAAGGTAGAGGCCGCTTACCATGCCTTCGATCCACCTTTAAAGCTGATTACTTACTAACCCGATACGTATCTCGATAATTTCGATACACCGAATACTACTAGATCATGAACTAGATCAGTTTCTCATTGAGAATTATTGTTGATAAGTTGATCACAGTGTGAGATCTGATCTGGGTCGTTGAAAAAGATCGAGAGTGGTGATGATGGTGGGAGAAGTGAAGAAGAAGAAGAAGAAGAAGAAGAGAGAGAGATAAGAGAAGAAAATATAGGGTTGAGTAAGGGCTTTTATTGGTGAACGTTTGAGATTGATTTTATCTCTTTGAGGTGTGAAGATTTGCGAGTTCGCATCTCTGGCTTCGCTTTATTATTATTATTTTTTTCTTCTTTTTCCTACTTTTCTTTCGTTCCGTGTCTTTGTTTTCTTTCTATTTTTGTCTTTTACTTCGCTCTGTTTTCTTTCGTCCAATTCTATCCCCTTTACTACATTTGCATTCGTTGGTTTATATGTTTGGGCCACCACATGCATACATGTATTATACTTCGTACATATCTCTGATGGTATACATTTACTTATACAATATATGTATATGAATGAAGACGTACATATCAATGCACACATATGCACTTGAGCAACACGATAAAGGGACAGAAAAATTTCGTGAGCAAAAAATCCTCTTATCGATGAAACAAAAGCGAAGAAATAGATCAAGACCCAATAGCTTTTTTTGGTTCTAGTGTCACCCAGTATTGGTTATTGGTGTTCGATTTTCTTATTGATTGGTCTTATGAGTTTAGCTCTGGGACACCTCTCGAAGTAATTCTTCAGACGTCTACTTCTGATAATCTATTATGAGTTTTCTGTGATGACTCCAAACATACATCATCATCGAAGTCTTATCCCAAAAAATTTGAAGTGTTCAAAAATTTTTGATTCTCGATTTAATTTCGTCCAAAATTGTGTTGTACATTATCACAAATTTGTTTATAGCTACTCTCACTATTTTAACTCATGTTATCACTAAATTATAGATCTTATTAAAAACAGACTTATCCAGTAACAACACAAAATTTTTATAAAGTTGTTAGGCAATTTATTTCACAAAGTTTATGAATGATGAACCATAGATTTGGAAGTTGTTATTGGCACCCCAAATTTTACTAATTACACCCAAATTAAAAAAAAAAAAAAGATTAAATGATTGAAAACAAGTAAAAATTAGGGTGCCAATAATATCTCTCTCTATTTCTATTGCAATTTTTTGAATGAATGTTATAATGTTTAGTAATATTGATTAATAACTTGAGGTAAATCTTTGTAATATTTGAATAGAGTATTTTAAGCTTTAATTGGGGATCAATTATAAATAATTTACAAAATTGGGGTGTAATAAGTTAATGTTGGAGTGTCAATAGCAGCTTTCTAGATTTGGGTTCAATTCTCACCATTCACATTTTCTATATTTGCACAAACAAAAAATATGGATCTTGAACTCTCCCCACCAACCTGGTTGGTGATAAAGTATATTTTTTTTTCTTCATGAGTTTTATAATGAAGGGGCCCATGGGTGTATTTTGAGTCCATGATGAAGCTGGGCTAAACATTATTTATCAGTTAGGACTGAAAAATAAATAATAAATCAATGTGCCACATGGCAGTCAAAGGGAATTGGGAGACAGATACAACTTAACTCCCGGGAGTATAGGATCTTTACTTATCCCAAACGAATTAAAATACACTGGCCACATGCGTACACTAACAGCCTAAACAATAAGCGAACCTTCTCCGTCTGAGATGTATAAATGCTTGTATATGGAGTAGCTTAGATGCGAGACTAAATCATCAAAACAGGTATTATCTATCATCCTATGCGTCTAAACTAGGTGAAAGATGGATCCAACGGCCTAGAAAATAGCTATGTAGATGGGTTCTCTATTCTTATATGTGCTCATACAATAGGTTCTTGTCTTCATCTGATTTGGGCTGGCTTGATCCAGAACCAATTCGTTATGATTGGATCTCAACCCCTGGGTCTATACCTGATCCGATAGAATCAATACTCGGATCCAAACCCAATATTAATGGATCAAATCTTATTTTCAAGCGAACTCGATCCATTTGACAACCCTGTTAACCTATAATCTTCTTTGTTTGTTTTATATATAAATCAAATAAACTCTCTAGCATTCAATTTATTCAAACCGACCATTAGATCATTTGACTAAGGAAATCTTTTAGGTCAAATATTGACTTTTTTCCAGATGTTTGTAATCATTTGACCACCCATTTTTTCCTCCATTGTTGATTTATGGCATAAGTGGGACCCCAAATAGTGGCTCTTTTACATTAAACCACCCCCCCTCCCGCCCGGGCGCATGCACAAATTCAGGAATCAGGATTTTGCCCATGTGAGGGCAATTTAGAGTGAAAAATATATTTTGTGGGGGCAATCAAGAATATAAATTTTTTTTAGTGGGGGCAAGAATGACAGATTTTTTTCATCTGTCGCTAATATCCATCACAATAGCTCATTAATTAGGCGAGTTAAAATAAAAATACTTCAACTTTACTACATACATAAATAATACTAATATTTCATATTAAAATTATACTTCAAAAGGGTCCAAAAGAAAGAGGGTTAAAATGATAAAATTAGATATGAACATAATTTCACTAATGGAATGAACAAATGAAAATGATTCGTTTTGTCAATGCCAAATCTTTGGATAAAATTATGACGACGACGAAGAATTAAATTTGTCTCTCTTTGTCACAAGGCTTTGATGATGATGATAATATTTGCTTCTCTACTTTTAGAAAATAAATATTAAATATACTAAATAACTTTGTCAATTTTGTAATTCGATTTGACTGATTTTTTTAGTTGAATAGGCAAGTTGTGATTATGATTTTCTTGGAGTGGAGATAGAGTTGACTCAATGAGTTGTAACTATATGAAGATGCACAAACATGGTTTCAAATCTTGTTCGAGACCAAAATGACTTGTCCGATACATCTCGGTATCGTCCACCAACAAGACGGATAGACAAGTCAAACGTATCAAACGAGATTTAAAATCATAATCCATTTTTTTTTCAATGTTAAACGAGACAACTCGAACATCTCGAAAAACTTGATCGAGGTGACTAGGTTTTGTTCATGAATGGGACGAGATGTCAAAATGAGTTTTAAAACCATGTGCACACAAACAAATATTACAATCAAACTAGGCATCACGTGAACATGCCTCCTCAAACAAGGCATGAAAGAGGGTAGTTCGAACCCCCCGCACATGCATCCTATCCCTAATATAAGCTAAAGTTCGAATAATTCAAATACACAATAAACTCTATTCAATATAAAAGCTAGCATAGATGAAGTTATCACATCTTCTCCCCTATAATAAGGACTCGTGAATCTTGTCTCCGACAAAGGCATGGGGCATGGGCATCTGTTATTTTAGGCCATCTTCAACATGACTTTGTCAGTTAGAACATGTGATGCACCCAATTTTCAAAGTCTCAGATTTGACCACTTTGGAGTGTGTCTCTATCCTTTGCACTTGCAAAGTCATACCATTATCATTGACTATGACATATGGTCCTATAAACTATATCATTTACTCCCCAATTTTCCACTACTTCCTATCTTTCAATGGGCCTAGTTATTAATACATGATTTTAGGGTTAATTATAAATAATCTATCGATGTTGACATGCAATATAACCCCTTTTGAACTTTGGATAATTATTTTAGAGCAAGACCAGAATTGGATACACCAATTAACATAAGACATAGAATCGTGATAATATGATGGCCCCCTCTGACCACCGCCCCCATCCCAGAACCGTCAATCATTTGCCTTGGGATACACAAGAAAAAGATTTATGGTTATGCATATCTCAAGGCAAATGATTTACGGTTCTGTGATGGGGGTGTGCGTTAGAGGGGCGTCAGAAAATCTTTACACTAAGATAGAACAATAGATGGAATTGAATGGAAGAACAAGATTCCATTTGGTAATGCCAATCTTTTTTTTTTTTTTGAGATATTTCTATAATGTTATATGTTGTTTGGATGCCTTTACATATATAATGGGTGAAGCTATAAGAATTTACAAAAGACGTAACTTAGATAGAATCGAATGACATAATAGTTTCCTTCATCAATCCCAATTTCTTTAGATAAGACTTCGGCAATAATGATATATTGCTTGATGCATTTTTTGGATGGGTGAAGTTATTAAAACTAACGGAAGATACGACTTTAGACATAAGCGATGAGAGAAACAAGAATCCTTCGATCAACCCCAAAAATTTTATATAAAGATTTTGATGATGAAAATGATGTTGCTTGAATATTTGATGGATAAAATTATGGGTACATCACCATTTTGTAGGCTGAATATGATGAAATTCCGATTTTGGCTTACTATTCATTTTAATTCCCAAAACACGAAGTGCGAGATGATAATTCAGAGTGACGATTTCGTTAATATAAAGTAGTGAGATCGTTGATATTTATTTGAAAAGTGATAATCTCACTGTTTATGAAGTGATGATCTTGCTTTAAAGTAACAAACCAGTGAGATCGTCACTTACCAAATATATATCAACAATCTCACTACTATATATCAGTGAGATCATCACTTTGAAAAACTTACGATCTCGCTCTTCATATTTTAGGAATTTAAATGAACAATGATGCAAAATGAAAATTTCATCAAAAGTTGATTGTGTTTTGAAAATTTTCTTTAAAATTATACACTCGCATTTTACATAATTTTAGATAGAATCAAATAAGACTAACTGAACTCAATCAATGAACCCCAAAATTTTAGGATAAGACTTTATCGACGAGAGGACTGACGATGATGATGTGATGTTTGGATACATCTTTTTTGGGATGAAATTATCATTTAAGTTAAATCCAGGACCTCATGATTACGATGTGGAACTTCATCCAATTGAACTATATGGCCCAATATCAACCAAGGTACCTAGAATCTATATTTGATAAAGAATGTTGGTGTCCCTATCTTTGGCTCACTTTATAGGGTGAACAACGCACATGATGCCTAAATAGGAGTTATGAATTTGATAATGAAGAAGACTTGCGAGATAACTAAGGTCACATCTTGATGGGAGGATTATTGGGTGGTTGTTCATTAGCCATGTCTTGCAACAACTGATAGGTGTACCGACCAATTAACTATGGAGAAAATTTAACAACCACTGACCGAAAATCAACGCCATTATGGTGATTTCCAATGGCTAGTAGTGGGGTATTTTTGTCATTAAATATTGTGAAAAAAAATGAAATAGTAAAGAATCACAATGAAATATAAGGATCTACGTGATTCGACAATATGCCTAACTTCGCCAGGACTCGGTCCTTTGAGCCGAGCTCACTCTACTTCAGAGAAGGTCCCTTTTGATTTTGCCTCCTAAAACCCAGACAAGAATACCAAACATCTTACAAAACAGCTAGAATGTGCCATGTGCATTTACATGCAAGTTTCAAAAATTAGTATTTATGAAATATAAGTGTCCAAGGACTTTAGGAGAAGTAGAATGTAATTGAGTATGAGGTGTGTAAATTTGGCATTGATACCCAAGATAAATAATAGCCAATAAAAATTAATGGTCTAAAATACTTAAAAATAAAATAAAATAAATCGTTATCTCAAATTCTATTATATATACGTGAAGATGGAGAGGTTGAAGAAGATGTTGTTAGAGAATAAGAGTTGTTGGATGGTTAAAATCGAGATATACTTGTACATTATTATGTGACATATTCAACCTAAGAATGTATTGATTTATGGTAATGTTAATTCAAATAAAATTTTCAAGCGAACATAGATCGTATTGGTCAGGACCATGGTTATAAATATCGTCCAAGACTGGGATGACTCGAGTGAGTCACCTCGATCTCGTTCATGAACGAGACAGATATCAATTGCGATAAAAGATTCACAAGACTCGTTTGAGATTTTGAAAATCTCATCTAAGATCTCAGACGAAACAAATGAGATACACGAGATTATCACATAAAAAACAAAATTATATTGGAGAATCTTCTGACATGATCTTCACACGGGGGATCTATAAGCGGGATTACAAATAGGAAATAAGCATAGATTAACTCTACATATATTAGCTTAAAAAAATCATGAGCAATTACTCATTAGGTAGAATATTTTACTTCTTTATCAAATGTCCTATTCCCCATCAAACTTTATATCTTTAACTTTATCCAGTGAGCAAAATAAAGAGTGATAGGAGATTTAATTATTTGGGAAAAGTAAAATATTCTTTAGTGAAATCAATTGTCTAAATCATGTTGTTTGGACAATCAACTTGCAAGTGTAGGGATACAATCTTTGAAGTTTGGATAAGATGATGTCAGTCCAAGCCTGGCCCAAAGCACACTTTGATAGGCCCAAACCTTCACTAAAGCCAATTTGCTAATGATGGGTTGCATCCAAGTCCTCATATATATTTATGAAAGCATATACTATTTAGCCTCCAACATACTTTTGTTATTTATTTATTTATTTTTAACTTTTTAAGAAAAAAAAAAAAAAAGAAACTAATGGATATCATGCAATGTTGCTTTGGGAGTGACAACAAGCTTCATCCCCTATTTTGGATCTCACATGCCACACATAATACAATGTGGACCAATGATTGTAAGCGTGCAACATGATTGTAGAGTCAGTTTGATGGGACTTGAGTGGATTCAAGCTGAAAGATAGAATTTTGGAGAATTGCTTTAGATGTAATGGATCTTATAATATGTAACACTATGGGACAGAGTATGAAGTGCAACTTCACTAGCGACATAGAAGATGATTAATAATCATTAATGATTGGAAAATATCCTAAAAGGACCACTTTTGTAGGAATGCCACGAAAAATGAGGACGACATCCTCTAGATTGTAATTTCTTGTATGATTTGTGCTAGAGAATTCCAAGGAGGTGTAACATATCAACCACTCCAATAAAGATCGGAACGCCGAAATTATTCGATTATGCAACAACCTTAGAGGCAAGACTAAGCACATTGGTTAAAAAGCTAGTGCTTAATGCCTTCTATCGTACATGAGTTGAGAGATGTAGAAAATTGTTCCAAAACAATTATAATCCACTTAATCTCCTAGATTCCTTCATAATCAAAGATGTTCAGCTCAGAATTTAGAGCTTGGGTATTGCCACTAAGGACAATGCTTTGATTAGAACTCTCATCTCCTCCTAGCAACTCCTCCCAAGACTAAGGACACACTACAAAAAAAATACAAAAATTAGGACGTTTTTAAACAGCCTGTGAAGGGTATATAACCGCCAATAAAGTGAATACTGACAGTTTAAAGAATTGCCATTAATTCCAGGGTCAGTAATTCTATTTGGGGGCATTTTTCGATAGTTTTATGATCCACCACTAATATTCTACCTATTTCGGCTCTTGAAGACCTACCAGTAAAGAAGTGGTTCCAGTTGTTTTTTTTTTAAACTATTTTGACAGTATAAAACCGCCAGTAAATACAATATTCAAATTTTATAAAATGCCATTACATGCAATTTAATAACAACTCCTAAAGTCATTTTTTTAATTAATTAATATTATTTTAAATACATCTAGTGGCTCTTCCACAAGAGGCTTCATGTATGTATTGATATCATTTCCATGACTAATAGGACCAAGGATAAACAATGACAATATCAAATTTGGTTATTTCATACATAACTATGGCGGCAAACTGCACGGAATGAGAATTACAGGCCATGTACTGTGGGCAAATGCTCATTGTCCCAAATGGATTAAAATCATTACTAGCCAACCCAAACTTAATATTACGTTTTTTCTTAAGCAAATGATGGGTGAAGGTTATCAAAATGTTTCCATGCCAACCCATCTACAAGATTCCTTAAAATTCCATCTTTCGTGCGACCCTCATCGTGTTACCTCATGTCAAAAGCAATCTTTGACAATAAGAACAACTTTTGTAACCTAGGTTTTAATGGGAAATGCCATAGGATTTTAATTGGGATATTCTTCTTCTTTCTTGTATTCCCATTTTCTACTTTCCATCTTGAAGTACCACATTTATCACATACTTGTTTATCAAGGGTCTCTTTCCAATATAACATGCAATCGTTGGGACATACGTGAATCTTGTTATATTCGAGACCTAAATCTAAGAGCATCTTCTTTGTTTGACTAAAATTTTCTGGTAAGATCGAATTTTTCGGTAGTACATCTCTCAACAAATCAATTAACATTGTGAATGACTTATTACTCCATCTACTAAGGCATTTTATGTGATATAGTCTCATTATAAATAAAAACTTAGTGTGATTCGTGCATCTAGGGTATAATTTAGTTTCTACATCATCTAACAAATTGTAAAATCCGTTGGCTTCTACATTTACCCCACTATTTGGTGTTGTCGAACTAATACCTATATCACAATCTGGTGGAAATTTAAAAACATCGTTTAATAAATCTTCCATTCCATCACCTATATTTTGCATATCGGTTCAAACATTCTAATGTACATTATGATCCCTAGAGGACAACGACCCTAACTCTTCATCATGAAATAACCACCTCGTGTAATTTTTGTCAAACCCTTCGCAAATCATATGATCAAAAACATTTTCTCTATCTTGATATAACACATTGTTGCAATTAGGAAAAGGGCACTTCAACTTCCCATTAATAGTTGCTCCAAGCTTGAATACGTACTCAATAAATCATTTTACTCCATCAATGTATTCAGTTGTGAGCCTATTACATACATTAAAAAATAAATAAAACACGAGGTGCATTATTGCATCAACATCGTATGATAGATTCATATTAAAATTTAATTTTTTTTATTATTGATTATTGTAATACTTTGACTTTCATATCCAACTTTTATCCATTATACAATCAAGATCCTCTAAAATCTGAATTTAGATAAAAATTCACTCTTATTTTTAGTAATTTTTCAACTACTCGCAAAATTTAAAAATAGGTCTATGGGGCCTATATGATCTTAAATTTGAAATCAACTCATGATTACAAATTCCAAACAAATTTGTGAAGTGAACTATTAGGATTCAATCCAATATACATCACTTATGCCTTTACACTAACACAATGGACCATGATTTAGATTAATATTTTTTAGAAGCATATGATGCTTACACCTCGAGACACGACTCAATTTGAACAAAAACTAATATTTTGGATAGGGAATTCGAACTTTTGTATTAATCACTTGTAATAGTAATGTAAAACACTTGAGCTCAACTTAAGTGAAGATTTTGTTTTACTTGTACTACGTTAAAATAATAGGCGTAAATCCAAGTTATATTTTCCGATTTCTTACAAAATTAGAAGCACAAAGAAGCCAATTAAAATTTTCGAGTAATTTCAATTCCTTTTTAAATCATTACCAATATACACTACGTGAAAAAAAAAAAGAAAAAAAAGAAGAAGAGTATAGAATAAGTTATTAAACATAAACAAATCTTGTTTAAAAAAAACATAAGTTAGCAAGGAATACTTATGTTGGACCTTTGACTTAAAATTAATTAGAATGTTAATATTGAAAAGAAATAGTATGAGTCAACAACCAAATAAGTTAATCCATTGACCAAATTGGATCTCAAAATCAATCAACAAAGTTGGCACTAATATTTCTATAAATAAGAAGAAATATGATAAAACTAGTGATATCAGATTTTAAAATTAAAAAGAAGAAATTTATCTTGCATTATTTTTAAGAAATATCTTCTTGGCCCCTATAAATGACATCAAAATAAGTTTTTACATGAATTTCATTTATAATTCAATCGGTTGACATATTGAAATCAACTAGTTGAGTTAATTCATTTATTTAAAAAAAATTAAATTTAAATTCATATTACAAAATCCAAATGAATCAACAAAACAAATTTATATTAATAATAAAGTTATATAATACTACAAATGAATGAATTAAACAAGTTTACTGCAACTATAGTTGCAACATTTTATTACCTATTTATAAATTTAAGGTCTATGGTTCTAGTTTTTTTTTATATATTTATAATGAGAATGATAGTTTTATTGTATGTTGCTTAACCATATTCAGACACAAGGGTGATTAGAAGATCACCATTACCTAGTTGTATATACATAAAAGAAGGCGAAGAAAAAAAATCTAGTAAGAAATTATTTTCATTGAAATTGAAATGTAGATCATTAAAAAAAACTAGTAATGCATTAAACAAAATTAGGCAAATCAGCACTATGTAACAGAGTATGAGTGTTTATATAAGATGCCATTACCATCTCACAAAAATGTAATTCAAGAATAAATAAATAAAAACTAATAGAACTTCTTAAGAAAAGATTTCCAATTCTAATAAAAAACAACCCTATCACTAAGTTATACAAATAAACAACGAATACCAATTGATCTATAGACATGCTTACTTTAATATATATATATATCAAACTTATTTATATTCATACCAATTGATTTATTTATTTTTTATTGTCAACTTTAAAGTTGCTAGTTGTTTTCAGACAATTTCTTTAATACTTGATTTAGTACATTCGATTCAATGATTTTGGGGATTGTTTGAGATATCCTCCTATTTTTCAAATCAATAACAAGCCTTTCCGACATCGGTATTTTCTTTCATACTAATAAAATGGCCTAAATGCCCTCATCTTCAACACTATTTAAAAATCCTTAGATTTTTTTCCCAAAAAATTTATCATTTTCAAGCTTTATGATCGCTTTTTAACAATAATTCTCACCCTTGCTCCATCTTCTATTTCTCCAAAATCCCTATCTTGTTGTTGATGCTGGCAGGTTAAAGTAAATAAAATCTTAAGGTCAAACAGTGTGTAAAAAAAGTAAAAGTTTTTATGGAAGATAGTTGGTTTTTAGAGGAAAAATCAAGGGTTTTTTTTTTAAAGGGTGAAGAGGAGGGCATTTAAGTCACTTTAATTAATCCAATAGAGAAGACCAGGTCAAGCAACATGTTTCCCATTCTTGGATTCGGGAGAATGGACACGTATTGCTCGTTGAAGATTGAAGCTTTTGGCTGAACAAGCAAAAGAATCTTACAGTACGCAGGTGGCGCACTGCGCACCTTAATAGTGAGAGAGTGAGAGAGAGAGAGAGACAGATGGAGACGACGTCGAAGGAAGAAGAAATGGTGAAGTTTGAGCCATCAGAGATAGAATACGTGAGCTATGGGGGTGAACATCACCTACCCCTTATCATGCGCCTTGTCGACGAGGAGCTCAGCGAACCCTACTCCATCTTCACTTACAGATACTTCGTTTATCTTTGGCCTCGCCTCTCTTACCTTGTAACCAACAATCCTTCTCATTTATATTTCTAGGGTTAGGGTTAGGGTTCTCACTCTAGATTTCGATTCTATTTCTCTAATTTCTTCTTTTAGTCGAATTTGACATTTTTATTTTTTGGGTTTTGATTTTAGGGAAATCTTGTTAGCTTATTTGAACTCTTATT
Source organism: Akebia trifoliata (assembly GCF_017979445.1). Taxonomy (NCBI): domain Eukaryota; kingdom Viridiplantae; phylum Streptophyta; class Magnoliopsida; order Ranunculales; family Lardizabalaceae; genus Akebia; species Akebia trifoliata. The sequence goes on from NC_141379.1 coordinate 620,537, forward strand.
TGATACAATTGAGGTGCATTTGTTTTTTATTTTGAGATTGTGAATCTAATTTCAGGCGTTCCACAAGGGCAATTGTGTTGGAACAGTTGTTTGCAAGATGGGTGATCATATTGGTACTTTCAGAGGCTACATTGCGATGCTTGTCGTGATCAAACCTTATAGAGGGAAAGGCATTGGTAAGCTTCTTTTTTTTTTTTTTTTAAATATCTATTTTTAGGGCTTTAGTTTTATGTATGAGCTTTTCTTGATTTTAATGCAATTGCTTAGTTTAATCAATTAATAAGTCAAATCATATGGATCCATCTAATAAAAAAGTCAACCATATGGTCTGCCGATCCCGCCTGGAGTAAAGTAAGGGGCAAAATAATTGCAATTTGAAGAGTTTGATCCTAGACATTGGAGGGCAATTACGATAACCAACGGGTTGTCACGTTAGTGACCAGAGTGTGGAGTGGGTGCGAGAGCGTCAAGTCCAAAAATAGCTTAGGGTGTAGAGCGTTATATCAATAATATACTCAAATATCAATTGATTTTTTATGTTCCTTTGCTTATTCCATCACCACTTATTGCAAAAAAATACCTTTTTTACAATTTAGAATAAAAATGTTTTATTAAATATTTTGTATTGAAAAATACGAAATATTTTATATAACTTGACTAGGTATCACTATTATTACTATGATGTTCCCCACCTAGATAGTTATAACAACCCAATATTAATCAATATTATTACTAATCAGTAATTCAAAAATCAATAAATATTTTAATGATTGAAGTTTCTTCTGCTTCGAAGGTTTTAGATTAGTTATATAATTACAATAATATTTTAAATTTTCATCTTTACACTACTGTTATCTTATAACTGTAATATTCACCAACATTTCATTGTAATGTTTGTTTTTGGGGATATACATGCGTAATAATTGTTTAATAAAAATAAATAATGCTTAATATGATGGACATAATGGGAATCTTCATGAAGAGCGTTTCTTCAACATTCTTGGAGCGGGTTCCCATCTTTTGAGAATGGGGATTGGAGAAGGGTTCACTCTCAAAGCGTCAGAGCGAGGATTGAGAGAGGGAGCGGCACCCCTAATAGAAGGATTGGGTCACTAAGGTTGTCTCCCACATTCAAAAAAAAAAAAAAAAGACGAGAGGACCTAGGTTAGAACATTTTTTGTCATAAAGGCATTCATAGGGGTGTCATCAACCCTGGCATGGCCTGTTGATACGTATTTTTGTGTTGGTAGTTTTCTTTTGCAATGCTAACTTGTTTATGTGGTGTACATGCTCTATTGTTCAAATCATGTCAATGTTGCCGTGTAGAATGCTTAGAGGAGTTTGTGGACGTGTGTCTATTTACATACATGGGCCGTGAATATTATTACCTCGACAGAAGATGTAGCTTTGGATTGAGTTGAATGGTGAACTATGCTCCTTTGCATACTGCACTGGCTGAGGGAAAATGTTGAAATGCTACGAGCAACAAATGTTTAAATCAAGTGCCATTCTCAACCCCGAATAAGTGATACATTGAACAAATGGATTGAAATGCCCACCAAAAATTGGGATTTAAGTGCAGTTATTTGTTAGTTTTTCATGTCCACATTTACTTGTTTCAAATTGTTAGAGCTAAATGCTACTTAATACTCTTTGCCTTTGTGTGCATCATCATTTTGATGTAAAATGTTCTATAGAGTAATAGTTCGAGCTATTTTAATTCACCAATACGAAGGAGATGCCAAGTTAACAATGGTCTTCAAGATGAAATTGAGGTGAACTTTTCTTGATCCATTATGCATCCAAGCTATGCAATCTTGTGCTATAGCATATGGTCTATAGACACGGCTCAGATGGTTGGACACAACAACCAGCCAAAAATAAAAAATGCTGATGCTGTACAAATACGCACCATTATTGTTATGCACATTTGTATGTCAAAATTGGCATTGAACACTTTTCAACATGTGGCCTACCTATGGGTGAGTCGTGTTCCGTATATCATTGATTATAGCCCTCTATTGTCTGTTACTTTCTGCTAAATTTTATTTACTCCACTCAACGTATTCTGGAATGGGTATGGTTTGTCTTCCAGTATTTGAGATTTGTTGATATTGCAGCTACAGAACTTGTTACTAGATCTATTAAAGTGATGATGGAATCGGGATGTGAAGAGGTATGTTTCGATTACATGTTCGTAACATTTTGTACTTGTCTAATACTGATGTATCTTTGGTGAGTGAGAGAAAGAAACATGGGTATTCATTGTCATGGTGTTATTCTATGCAGGTAACATTGGAAGCAGAGGTTACGAACAAGGGAGCCCTTGCATTATATGGCCGTCTTGGGTTTATTAGGTCTAAAAGGCTTTTCCGCTACTACTTGAATGGAGTTGATGCTTTCCGGCTTAAATTGTTGTTTCCTCGACCAGAAATAAACCCTTCCCTGCTTATGATGACCAACAAAGACGATGGGCATAGCCATAATGATCACCAACATCAGGAAGGGAGTTCTCACCTCTATCAAATTGTCTAATCCAAGCTGTTACAGGTATCATTATATCTCTGACAACCATTAAAAGAAAAAACATTTGTCTCAGACTAAACTGATAGAATTAGAAAGTGTACTCTTCATTTGTAAACATCATGTCTCTTGCTATTGTGTAATTCTTTCACATATTATTAGGGCTGCAACCTGGGTGGGCTGACCCAAACTCAACCTGGGCTCAACCTGATAGATGGGTGAGCCTCTGGGTCAAGTTATGTAGAAAATGAGTTAGAATATCTCAACTCAATTTTAATTCGGGTTGAGCTCGGTTTGAGGGTATGAGCCAGCTGAATCCGATGTCATATACTAATACATAAATATTTTTATATTAATTATAGTTTTTTTATTTAGTTTTTTTAATTCTATCTTATTATTATGACTTGTAGACAATTAGTTAATATTAATATGAACTTTGGCTTGGTATGGTTTGTCTAAATATTCTCTCAATGATGGATTTGAAGGTTGTATATCTTTTTTTTCAAAAATAAATATTAAATTTATTTGCTAATCAAAATGAAATTATGGTTATTCAACGAGCCCAACCTGACCAAACCACCCAAAATTATCTAAACTTGGGCTAACCCGAACTCGACCTGATTTTATAATATCAAGCTCAGGTTAAGCTTGGGTTAGCGAGCTTAGGCCTACTGGTCGGGTTGAGGGTTCTGCTACTTGGGTTGAGCTTGAGTTTACCCTCCAACCCGCCCAGGTTGCAGTCCTACATGTTATCTCAGTGGCATGGCAAACACGATCTGATGAGACCCAGAAAATGGTTTGATTTGTTGATTGATTGGTGTTGTACATTTCATAGTTTCAGAATCCATTTTCATAATGCCTTCAACATTATTGTATTTGTATCTCTTGGCAGGTAACTGGGAAACAAATCCGTGAGCTAAAGATTGCGACAGATCACCTTCGAATTGTTCAATGATCTCAATATTGACACTTGAGTCTGTTGCATCCATCTGTTGGTAAGATTGTTTCCCCTTTGTAATTGGATGTGAACATCTGATACGATTCTTACAGCTACAGTTGGCTCAAAGGAACTGGTAGTGTGGAAGATGGGGAAAACAGATCTTTGTTGAACATCTCAAAAAGAATAAAAAACATTGGTGCCACTTAGAAAAATTCTATGTGAAACTTGATGTTTTGACAGGATGATATTCCACTAGACACTGAGCATATTGCACAACTTATGTCATAAAACTCATTGACATTAGTGTGGTTGATTTCTGTTAGGTTCGCAGAAATTTTTTTATTCTGGAAATGAATTTTTTCCACAACGTCATAAGATCCGCATAATTTTTTCTTTGAAAAATATTTAATTCAAAGAAAATTTCAATTTCAAAAACCCTAAAAATCTGGAAATTGATATTGATTTTGTGAGTACTAACAGCTTTTTTCATCTTAGATCACTCTCAGCTTTATTTGTCACCCTTCCCTCCTTATGTCGTCACCACCTTAGTGACCCAATCCTTTTGTTAGGGGTACTGCTCATGCTCTCAAATTCCCCCCCCTGGTGTTTTTGGAGCGGATTCTTCTTTAATCCCCGCTCTCAAGATATGAGAATCTGCTCACATAAAGAATCCCATTTCATTTATCAGATTAAGTATTTTTATTTTTTAAATAACTATTAGTCATGCATGGCCTCAAAAATAAATATTATAATGAATTATTACTTAGAGACAATAATATTGTAATAATTAAAAAATCAAAATATTTTTGTAATTATAGAATTAATTTGAAACATTCAAAATGGAAGAAACTTCAATCATTAAAAAGCATACTGATTATTTATATAGTAATAATTATATTAATCAAGAATTGTTTTGTTGCAACTAATTGGAGGTGGTGAGTAGTATAGTAACAATAATGATATAGTCAAGATATATATATAGTAGAAAAAAAAATGCAACCAAGCAAAATGATTTTGGGCAAGTGAAATTATAACTGGACCATGGAGGAACCAAGAATAGAATTTAGTCTTTAAGCATGTTGATGTTATTGAAAATTATTAATTTTAAATTATAAAAAATGTATTTTTTGCAAAGAGAGTATATAATGAGGGAGTAATTAAAATAAATGAAGCATACAATAGTAAAATTGATATTTGAATATATTAATATATAATTCATACCTTGAGATATTTTCTACTTGGCGCTTTTTTGCTCTAGTCGCTAAAGTCACCACTATCATCGTGTTTCTTCATAACCAAATTAAACAAAAAAGAATTATAGTATGACTGATAATGCTGGTTTTACCAAATATTTGTCTACTGTTGGTATTATCTAAGAACATCCAAGAACATGTAATTCTTATAGCAGGTTTTTATAACGAAACAGTTTTTTTTCCCCTTGATTTTGCTGAATATTCCATGACAATCAATCTAAAAAAAAAAAAAAATGAGGTAAAACCAATCTTTAATCAATAATTCTTCAAAAATAATAATAATAATAATAATCATCTATCATTATCCTATTTCAACTACATAGCGCAATCAGTTTGTGTAGACCATCCTCGGTAGAGAAATGATTTAGCTTATGGTTGAATGTGTATAAATAGAGAATCCTTCCTCATTGTGGGAATGGTGTCCTATTACCATCATCACGGGTTGGGGGTAACTACAGGCCCGCCATTAAGGAATTTCAGGCAGCCCAAATCAAGAACAGTGTGTGCTCTCAGTGCGTCAGTATCGCGGTCAATGGCAGGATCAAAAAGGTTGGCAGTCGTTTGACTTGAACGAAACTTTGGTCAAACAACAATTTGGACCCTAAAATCTTGGATATCACAACATGACATTTCACCTCTCCAATACCACCAGAGTAAATCAATTTTAACTCTAAAACATTAGATGTAAGGTACCTACAGGAATATAAGTACCAATTTTTTCGCCAAAGAAAAAAAATCTCAAGGCACTTAGGGAAAGCAAATGTGATGAGACATACAAATACAAACCAGAGTTCCTCTCCTCCCAAATCCAAATTTCAGTCAGCGATAGGATGAAGTGGCTCCAGCGAAAGAATAAAGAGAAGAGACTGGCACACTGGCCCCTGCCATACTGATGCTTCCCGATGCTGACCTCAGATGAGAATCTTTGTACACCCTGTTGCGATCCTCATAAGAAACGGTAGGGTAACAAGCACCTGTTTGGTAAGATGGCAATTCAACGGGAGTGCGTGATGCAGTATGGGCATATGTTGGTGGTGCTGGAGCATGTGATGGTGCAGGAACATACGATGGTTCAAATGCATGCGCTGGACGTTGACCATAGTATTCGTCTGCACGATTCAAGTGTGGGACAACTTCCCTCTCCCTCTCCAAGAATAATAACCTATTATACTCGCTCTCCCTGCTAAGTAGTTGATCCCGCTGAACCATCCCAGGAAGAGCCGTGTACCTGTCATACCAGCACACAGAAAAACAACAAATGAGTTTTATCTGCAAAACACAGGCGATCATAAAGAAAATTGTATTGGCTAAATAACTTGTAGATAAGAGCATCTCCAATGGTCTTCCCATTTTCCCTTCTCATTTCCATCCCTATCACAATATTACTTATTTTCTACCCCAAATTTGAGGAAGCTTTTACACAAGCTATACAAGTATTTCAAACGTCAAAATCACACAATATCACCATTTTGTCATTGCCCCTATTTACATCTTGTGTCATTTATCCAATAAAAGACACTATTCATCAATACAAATGATATTACAAGTCTTTTCAAATCCCAGTATAATTATCATTTGTCTTAAAATTAATTTTTGCAAATGAGGAAGAGACCACTACGGCACCCACGTTTTTGGACCTCCTCCCCATATGATATTTCTTCCCTATTTTTGAGGATACCATTAGAGATGCTAAATAACACAGGTTATTAATGCTTTAATCAGTTCCAACACAATGGGGGGCCCACACTGTTGAAAACATTAAAGTATATATGGTAAGCAATTCAAAAGCTGTTATAGCATGATTAACAAACATAGAAAAAATAAAAAATAAATTAACCTACCTGCCATAAGGATCCTGAGCAGGTAAGGCTGGGTTTTCTGGCAAGTATGACCGATGGGTTTCCAAAGAATAGTACGGATCGCTGTGAGACACCGTGCCAATGGGCCGAACATATCGATGCTCCAGGACTGGTGGGGCACGACCATGGTGTGCTCCAACTGCATATGGATCCTCTGAAAGCGGCAGTCTCATAGGTGCTCCAAACCGATCTCCCATAACTGAGGGTGGCCTCGCCTGTGGTAGGGCCATATTTGGCACTGGATGGGCCACAGGCTTGGCTGATGCCAGACCAACCGGGCGAAACATTGCAATGAGTTTCCTGACCTGCATTTATAAAGCTAACTCTATTAAATCAGAAACCACCAAATTTTATAAAATGAAATAGAACAAAAATTCAAGACAAATCGACATGGGACTCCATATGTGAGATAATGTGCACGTGCTCCTACCTGTCGGTTATCGAGCTCTGGGTTGAATTTTGAACCACCCTGATAGTTCTCCCGAATAGCATGTTTGAAATCACTCTCAGGCAAAGGCAAACAATCCTTGAAAATTTCAAACCTCACCTACAAAAAAGATTTTGCAGTTTAAAGGGCCACCGTAAATTACTCATCAAAAATATCAACATAACTAAAAAATTTCACACCCCTAGTCCAGAGAAGAAATATAGCTCTTAACGCTATGTAACAAATTCAACAGCCGACTCCCACAAAACCTAGCTAAGATTTCATTCTAGTGTCAGCCTATGTTACCCATATTGGGCAAGGTGTGGGATCATTATCAACAAAGCCTTGTCCCAAAAATTTGGGATCGCTGAAAGCATCTTATTCCTCCATTCATTTCTGCCTAAGCCATGCCTTTCTTAATTCAAGTGTGTTCATAATTGCCTCACTACATCTCCTTTTGGGTCCCATCTCACTCTTGGAACTTTCAAACCTCGGGCTCAAGAATTCTAGTTTGTTTTCTTTCTTTCTTTCTTTCTTTTATTTTATAAAGATAAACACTGTTTTATTTCATACAAAATCAATTTAATTAATTTGGCTAAAGATTTAGAGAGCTTCATTAACGCACCAAATTTTACTTACCACACACCAATCCTATTGCAATTAAAACACTATTTACATATAGATTGGTGTGTTACAAGTAAAAGTTGGTGTGACAATAGAATATCTCAAGTTTTATTAAGCACATATAAGCTCAATAAATTATTTGCAATTGAACCTCATAATCTAGAATACTACCGCGAGCCTCGTTCAATGAATCCTTTTATTCAATTCAATGCATAGAACGTCCCTCAAGAATAAAATATATTATATTCCAACCACTTCGAATACTGGAAAATGATTTCTTGTTGAGATTACACACAATACATCAATGTAACGTAGATACATTTTCAAGAATTTGGCAAAGATGGCATCAAATGCCACTGACCAGATTTCAGTCCCAACTGAACTAGGGCAATAATGAATTGGATACAATCTCCTATATAAGGAGATGAATCCCTAGTATAATTGGACTCACTCAAGTTCAATGGTTCTTTTTTGCTTGGTGGGGTTAGTAGTTAACAGTTAGCATTTAGTATAAGAAGGGGGGTTCAAGGGGTTTGAAACTATGATCTATCCACAAGGATGTAGCATAACTGGTTGGTAAATCGAAGTAATTGAAACACATGCATAGTGAAAATCAAACTCCTTGAGTCTTGGAACAACTATATATGAGAAAATATATCTTCTACTAAGTACAAACAATAACCTTTTTAACAAGTATAATCTCTTTGGATCCTAATTGATGTATGATATTATGTCCACATGCAAATTTGAAGTTAACTACTTCAATGATCGAGAAAAAAAATACAATATTTGACATAGAATTGCTTGTCTAAGCAGCCATATAAATGAGATGCCCAGTCTCATCCTCAAATGTGACTATTTTAGGTTTACAAAGAATTGGAAAAACATACATCACATACACAACCGTAACTTTTTAGCACATGTAGCCCTACTATGTTACTTCTTCATTCTCATCTTCATCAAAGCTTAATCCCAAGGTTTTGGGTAAAGCTGTAAAGCTAAACGGACATTGTCCCTCCATTCCATTGTCCAAAGCCACATCTTCTATTATTGAAAAGTTGTTCATATACACATATAGTATCTCAATCCACACTCTTTTGGGTCTTCCTCTCACTATTAACTTCAACTTGAATATTTCTTCTAACTAAGATTGTAATCAGCCTTTGTTGAACATGTTCAAACCATTTACATGTTTCTCTGAAAGTTAATCGCTTATTGGAGCTACTCTTACATTTTCTCGAATGCATTCATGTCTAACTTTATCTTTCCAATCATACATCTCAACATCATGTCTCTGTTATTTGTTAACATGGTGCTTCTTGACCAACCAACATCCAGCTACATAGAGCATAGCTAGTCTTAAAGTAGTCTTATAAAAAAATTCTTTGAATTTGATTGGTATGCATTGATAACATAGCACTCCAAAAGCATCCCTCCACGTTAACAACACAACTCCAATCCTAAGGGCAACATCTTCCTCAATCTCCCCATCCTTATTTATAATTTAAAAAAAAAAAAAAAAAACTCAAGATAACAAAAGTGGTCACTTCAAGGTATTTTAGACACATTTTTCTCTTTGGGTGTCAGTACTAAATTTAAGCTCTGAGTAAAACCCTTGGACAAACAACTCTCTGCAAAATTCTACTTGTGGTAACTCCATATCCAGTCCCATCAACTAATACTACATCATCTACAAATAACATATACCAAGATACACGCTCTTGAATATACATTGTTATTTCATAAATAATTGAAGCCAACAAATACAAATTCGAAGTCAATCTCTTAATTGAGAACTCATTCGTCATCTAAATAAAACCATCTCATACATTTTCTTAGCTATATCAATATGCATTCAAGAAACATTTCTTTTCCAATATCCATTAAATCAACTCTCTAAGAACTTAGACATATACTTTCTCTAAGTCAATAAAAATCATATGGAGATTTTTCTTCTTTTTCTATAATTCTCTATCATTTGTCTAAATAGAAATATAGACTCAAGGATTGATTTACCTGGCATAAAAAATAAAAAAATTAAAAAAATTGGTTCTCTAACATATTTATTTCTTGCTTAAACCTTTGTTTAATATAACTATTTCCTATAATGTAGCTCAAAAATTTAATACCTTGATGGATGATTGGTACAACCTTGTATATCTCCTTTATCCTTAAATATAAACACGACGACATTTTTTTTTTCATTTAACCAACATCTTTTTAGTATTTAAATATAAATATTAAAAAATGAATAGCTCACTTATCCAAAACTTCATGTTAGGAGGTGGTAGATTTTTACTCCAACTTCCAACATGAAGCAACACTGTTTCATCCAGGCTTGGGATCAACAATGTTGTCACGATCTCATTGGTGCACCTATCCAAGAGTAAGGAAAAGGGCTACTAGTACCTTTAGGGCCGAGGTGGAGTTGTTCTTTGTGCTAGATGGAATGGTAAGGGAAGTTGTGAGCTTAGTCCCATATCGATTGAGTAGACGTTCAAAGCTTTGGCCTATAAGCCAAAGCTTGACCCTATTTGGTATGGCACGTTTCAAAATCGTGTGGGGTAAAATCCAAAGCATACAATAACATGGTGTGAGCCAAGGGCACCACAAATGTAGTGTAAATGAAACACTAACTACACAAGAACATCTTATGAAAATAACAAAAGTGCCCCATAACGTACCTATGTATGCAAGAACAATGAATAATTTAAACATGAACTACAGGGGGGAAGAGGAATCTACTCTATGATATAACAAGGGGTAAAATGCTTTGCAAGGGAATACATTTTTAGCTCAAGGCGCCTAAAAAACTAAAACTAATAGGAAAAAACAAACGGAAAGATATGCAAGACATGATAATTACAATACCAATTACAAACATATCCATGGAAAGAATGTAAGGGAATCACACAGACCTGAGCAGGAAACCTCCCTTCAAAAGCAATTGGCTCCAAGTTACGTTCTCCATTAGACATCGCCTTGTATACACCATACAAAAGTTTCAAGTCAAAGTCAAACAGAAAGAGCTTTGTGCCAGGCTTGATGTTCTTTACGACATCCATTTTCCCCGCAGGAAGCCCAAAAACACGATATTTGTAGCACTCTGGCTTAGTTTTTCCACTACACATAAAAATAAATCCTGATAATCGTTCCTTATCATCATTTTCTTTCCTTTCCCTCCTTCTAGAATCTCTAGTATCATTAACAATAGTGGTAGGGGCGGGAACATGAGCAGAAGTTGAAATAGCTAGAGCTGAAAGAACCTTCTTCTTCTTGTCAGACCTCTTCTCTATCTTTTTGTTGGCAAATGGCCCTTTGATCTGATCATTTCCTCTACCTCCCCTTTTGCCTCTATTTCCCCTTGTCATGATCAAGACTGTAACAATAAAAATAGGAAAAAAAGGTAGAGAATTGGGACTTGGGAATCAAAGGTGTTAATATATACGAGTAAACCATTTCCATATGTTATTTCCCATAAAACAACACCTCTTAGAAACGGCATCGATCACTCAACTATTGAAAGGGGAAATACAAAATGGTATCACAAAAATACGTCGTGATCAAATATTAGTTCCAAGCATACTGAGTAAAATGGAGGAAAATGTGCTTTTAGGGAAAGAAATTGAGTACATCAATAAGGAAAAAAATTGAATATCATTCCCAACACACGTAAACCAACCAATTTATCAAACAAAGGAAACCAAGGGACTCTTTCCCAGCGCAACGTTGACACCGGCAAGCCAACCCATCGATAAACTCAAGCCCCCCAAGGGAATTGGCTCACAACATTGGTTGTCCTTGGACGTTGGACTACTAATGTCCCATAAAGATACTTACTTCTTTATTTTGCCTTCATATTTTTCCCACACAGTCATCTCTAAGGGTGCAAGTTAATTCGGTTCAAACCGAGAACCGAACCAATCCGTGAATTTTGGATTGGGTTGGTTCGATTTTAATTAAAAACGATTCGGTTTCGGGTTAAACAAAATAAGAACCGATAAGTTCGGTTAAGTTTTCGGTTCAGGATTTATAAAGAACCGAACCAAAATCAATTTTTTTTATATAAACCTAACCCACTTCTATTCGTCTCTCTCCCTCTCTCTCTCGTCTCTGCGGCTGCCTCTCTCTCTCTCGTCTCTACGGCTGCCTCTCTCTCTCGTCTCTGTGGCTGCAACCTGCAACCACAGACTGCCATCGACAGCCACGGTGCCATCGGCTTCTCTCTTTCTCTCTCTCTCTCTGCATGAGGCTGCGTACGTGCGACTGCGAGCGTGCTCTCAACTCCGGTGGCCAGCAGGTCTTCTCTCTCTCTCTCTCTCGGCCTACGATTGAGGGGGTGCGGCTGCAGGTAATCCCTCATGGAAATTGGGTTTGGTAGTTTTGATTTTTGGAGAAAAATTAATTTTTTTCATAATTTTTAAAAACCCAATCGATTTTTTTTAAATTAATCTAATTTTTATGTATCCCATAATCTTGCTTTTGGGTTTTTAATTTTTTATAATTCATTTGTTTACATAATTTTTATTAATAAATTTGTGTAATTTTTCTTTTACAACCCATGGAACCGAACCGAACCAAACCGAATTAAGATCGGTTTGGGTTGGTCCGGTTCTAGACTAAATCGGTTCGGTTCTGGTTCTCATATAATGGAACCAACCTTGGTCGGTTCAGTTCTAATTTTGCTCTAAACCGAACCAACCCGAACCAAGTTGCACCCCTAGTCATCTCAACATCCTCATCTTTTTTTATGGCTATTGCAAGTTTTAACAAACATGGGAATCCATCAGTTGAAATCCCAACAAGAGGCCTTAAAAATAAAGATCATTTTATGTTGATTTTGGTTTGAGAGATTGGGGTTTAAAGGTTTGAGAATAAAACTACTTTATTGAAAGAGGAAACTAAAGCCAAGAACTTGGGAGCTTTGAGGAGTTTTGGTACTACCTGAGACGGTCCTTTAATAACTCACCTCCAATTTGTTGATGATTCTTTGGTGCTTCTCCCAACCAAGTGCCTCGTAAGCGGTATTTTAAGTTGATTCGAAGTAGTCTCTGGTTTACCAATCAATCTAGGGAATAGTAAGATTTTTGGTGTCGGTCAAGTGCCAAATATTCAAGCTTGAGCATATTTTTTTTGGGTTGCTAGGTGGGTGTGTTGCCGTCATGTTACTTGGGTATCCCCTTGGAGGGGCTTATAGATTGATTAGTAGCTAATCAAGTTCTTGAGAGAGTCAAAATGAGGCCAGGATCTTGGAAAGCGAGATACCTTTCAAAGGGTGGGTAGTTGACCTTGATTAAAAGCACTCTAGTATTCCAATTCAATTCTTATCATTGTTTAAGGCACCCAAGAAGATTGAAGATCAGCTTGAGAAGTTGATGAGATTCCTTTGAAATGACAATGTTGGTAGCCAAAAATTCCACTTGGTTAATTGGAAAATCGTTTGACGCCCAAAAAAGAAAGGGGGGCTAGGAATCAAAAGGTTAAGGCAAACAAATCAAACTTTACTAAAGAAATGGTTGTGAAGGTTTAGGGTTTGGCTTAGCAAAAAAGAAGTGTCACTTAGCTAAGTAGTAAGACATGTGGAGAGTTGTTCACACATCCTAGGTTCATACCTCCTTGAACCCATACTTCTTAACTACTAACCCATCTTTACCAATAAAAAAAAAAGATTTGACTTAGAAAATGATGGGATGTAAAGAAAGAACATCAAGGCAAAGTACAGGGAAGAGTCAAGGTGTTGGAGTAGTATGGTAAGCAACAGATCTCAAGTTGCAAGGTGTGGAAAGGACTTCAAAGGTGGCCCCCTTTTTTGAAAAATTTATTGAGATGGAAAAAGGTGACAAGGCTCGTTTTTGGAAAGATTGGTGGTGCGGCAAATCCCTTCTCCAGGTTGTTTTTCCTAGTCTTTATGCCATATCTTCAAAGAAAATGATGTTTGTCTCTTCCTTTCTATTGCAAACGGGTCAAGATGTGTCTTGTGACTTTGGATTTAGAGAAACTTCAACGACTAAGAGATTCCAGTGATAATTTCCCTTATTAGTCTTTTACCTTCGTTTGCCTCTCCTACCCAATTGGAGGATACTTGGACCTGGGTGGGTACTTCCAAAGGGATCTTTAGTGTGAAGTCTTTCTTTTCTTTGCTCGATGTAGTAATGGTCAACCCCTTCCCGGTTGCTTCAATTTGGCCTTTGTTTCTTCCTTCAAACATTTCTTTTTTCTTATGGGTTTTGGCCTTGGACAAGTTATTCATCATTGACCATCTTAGAAAGAGTTTGTCTTTGAGGATTTTGACTTTCTTTGCAGATCTAATGGAGAGTTTGTACACTACCTACTCATCCATTGAGGGGTGGCTCATCAAGTTTGGTCTTATTTTTCTTTCCCTTGCTCAATTTGTGTGTTGCTTAAATGTTGGAGGTCCACAGGTTTTCTTGGAAAGGAAAGGATTCTTTGGAATTTTATTCCACCAGCCATCTGTTGGGGCTTGTGGAAAGAAAGGAATGGACAAATCTTTGAAGGGAAAATGAGCTCTCTCTCTTGTTGAAATCTTCACAATGGTCAATAAAACCTTTTGAATCTGAAACCTTTTCTTGAAATCTCTTTCTATAATTTTTCTTTCTTCACCGCCTAATTAGCATTTCCCTCACCCTTCCTAAGTTCAACAAAACAAACCTAGAATCGATGAAACATAGATTGTGATGGAGGCATCAAATCTTGAACAATAGATTTTAACTTTTATTTAGATTTCTGTTTTACGGTTTCAATTTTATGTTTGGGGGTCTCAATTTGATGTTTTATTGGCCAATGGTATTAGTATAATATCTAGGGGCAATTTAATAATTTTAATTTGTCTTTTATTTAAGTTTCTTAAGATTGAAAAACTAGCAGAGAGAAAGTTAAAAAAACTAGGTTATTTATTTGGTGTTTTAGTTTGATTAGGACTCTTACATTTATTTTCTCTATATATATTGTATTAGGGACTTTTTTTACACGGATATTTTAATGAATAAAGAATGAATTCCTTTCATCGAGTGAAGTAAGTTCTCCACCATTCTTGGTGTGATTGCAAAGTTCTATCTTTTTATCCCCTTCTCTTTTTTTCTTCTAATCTTTATTTTTCTTATTATTATTTTCTCTTTAACTTTCTTGAATTCTTGAATTCTTGATTCTTGAGTCTTGGTTCTTGGTTCTTAAAACCCACAAACCTCGACCCTTGATAATTTTCATAATCCGTAATCCTTACCTTATAAACCTTAATCTTTAACCATTTTCATCTATCCTACTAAAAATGTCATAATTGCAACCAAAAAAAAATTATTTTACTTTTGAGTTTACCCAATCCCCAACTAGATTCCCAATTTCCTAATTCCCCGAACTTATTCTTCTTCGCTCATCGTCCTGCATCAGATTTTTCCTACAACAATTTTGGTATTAGACCTTACAATTCTATTGTCTTATATCACAAGGGTGCATCGTCAAATTTTTTTTTTTAAATAAATGTCATCTCACTTATTTGCAAAAAAAAAAAAAAAGTATACGATGAGACAAAAGACTTTGAGTCTCATCCCTAAAAGTGAAGTAGAGAGGAGAAAGGGGTGAATCATGAACAAGAATAGGAAGAAGGTGAACTTATCTCAAAACTCTAGAACCAATTCAACTCCGACGCAAAAACAAAACAATCCAAGTACATCTCTCTCTCAAGAGAAATTGAAGTTAAAACCACCGAATGTTTCAATTATATGCTTGTGCCATCTCAAAATGTTGAAAAATGATTCATCTCGGTTGATACATTCCAAGATGATACGAGAATATAATTTATAATAAATTGCCATAAAAAAGAATGTAAAAATATTATTTGTAGATCTATTTTAATAAAACTAATAATTCTATTTCTTATTTTTTTCTACTAAAAAGCAAGAAAAGATAGATTCCTAATATAGAACCACACCTACTATTATGCAATTGCATATATGCATATGTCGACCTTACAGCACAGCTCATGCATTTTGATAACATTGACCATTACTTATGCAATTATATTGTATAATGAGGGCATGTACAAGCACATCATTCAAGGACCATCAGAATTTTTTTTTTTTTTCTAATTTTTTTTAGTGGTAAGTAACATCTGAATTCTCTAGCATGAGCATCACAAGCATCCCTCCCTGGTGTAACTATAACAGCCATTGCTGAAACCATGAACATATTAGAACCAATTCAAGATTTGAAAATGAAATAAAGAAAGAAAAAAAAAACAATATAATTTCCTTAGATGATTTCTAATTTTCTATCAATCAATGATCCCCCGAAAAAAAATAACACTACTTGAATCCTAACAGATGAAAGATTGAAAAATACAGAATTAGAGTTCATAAGAGCATTGGCGAGTGCCATTAACGTTGAATAACTATTCCAGATCGAGATCCTTAATATTCAAACACATGCATACAGGATCAAAAATAAAAAATCTAACAAATTAGTAGATGAACGAGAAGAGATATAATAAGAAATGAATCGTTCTGAAACCCTAGAGACCAGACCGCAAAACCCTAATTCTATAATCGAAACGTGAACTACAGAGTGGAAAAAAACGAAGATTGAAACATGAAAGTCTGAGGAAGTACCTTTTAGACGATCTTAAACGCTCTTACGTGGCGGAGACGAGAGAAACCAGGAAACCTCTCCGCCAAACAAACTGAAAATATCAAAATAGTGGCGCAATAGCAGTACGAGAGGCAAGATGAAGCCCAAGCTTTATAGGCAAATTGACGGATGATGACTTTAAATAGAGGAAGTGCTTCCGGTGGAATCACTTTTGTAAGAATCGAATTGCATCACTGGGTTTTAAAACTCGAATTTACGGCTCGTCTTGTCTCGTCCTATCCGATACCGAGTTGTCTCAGATGAGTCATCTCGTCTCGCTCGGCAATGAGACAACGTTTTAGATCATTTAAAAAAAACGAAAAAATTCTAAAATTCCTCTTCAATTTCGTCTTGATTTAGAGGAGAAAGGTGAAATTTTTTACCAAACCCTTTTGTTCTTTGGTTCACTTAGTTGAGAAAAATGATAAATGATAGGAGATGAAAACTATTATATCTAGTTTCTCAGATATCTCGAACGAGATCCTACAAAACCCACACCCTCAATCTTTGCTAGGTGATACAACTTGGTATCAGGCGAGTTTTGATACCATGTTGATGTATCACAAAAAAGAAAAAGAACAAAAAAAAAAACTCAAGCACTATTTTGGAAAAACTACTTAAATGACTTTGTAAGAGAGTTCTTTAACTTTTTTAAGCGGTATTTTAATAGTCAAATTAGTAATTCTTAATAGTTTATAAACATTGTCTCTCGTTGTAATGTTTTTAAAATATCCAAACTACCATTTTTCATTGGCGGTTGGAATGCAAGTGGTTCCCAAGAATGATGCATCCCTAAGGAAAAAAGTTCATAAATCCCTAGAAGGTGGCATGTGCAAATGCAAACGTATTAAATAGCCTTAATTGTAATTTAATATATTGATCGAAGGGTTTTGAAGATTAATGAAAATGATACTTTCATAATTTTTGAAACTGAGCCACGAGATGGGTTTCAAATTTCTTGGTTTTTTTTATTTATTTGTTAAACTGACATTGATTATATTAAATTTAAATATAAATGTGGGGGCATATATGGTCAATCAAATTTTGGTGTAGGACCACTTCTACTATTCCCTCTCTCAATGTTAAATGTGCAAATCACGTGTATTAAAAGAGCTTATAAGTAATTTAAAGTATTGATTAAAATAATTTTTGAATATTACATAGTAAAAATATTTTTTTTGTAATTTTGGAAACTAATCATATAATCGTAGGTTTACTTTTCTTAGTTTTTTTTTTTTTTTTTTTATTATCAAAATGACTATGATTATATTAAATTTAAATATAAAAGAGGGGGCATTCATGACCACTCAAATTTTGGTGTCAAACCACTTCTACTCCATCTTATAATAGTAAAGATATTAGAAAATCAATAGTGAAATCTACAAAACCTGTGTTTTTTTTATCTCTTATCCTAGTTTTAAAGAGTCTCAATTGTCAAAAATATATATAAATAAAAAATAAAATTTTTGAGATAAATGGCAAATTAATATTTTTTATTTTATTACATTAGAGTGTTTAAACATATTAAAAAATAAAAAATAAATACATGGATTTTTCTAGTGTCCAACCACGTTGGATCCTCGAGCGATATAGATTTGGAAGACAAGTACAAGATTTGAAGGAATCTTTACAAATTTATTGAGTACTAAAACATCCATTTCTCCATTCAATTGCATTTTTTTTTTATCGTGGGTATTCCCACCCTTCGGGTGGAGCTAATCTCACGGTCACATGCACCACTCCCTCGGAAAGTTCAACGTGCAACAAGCTGAGCCTAAAGGTCCACAAGACGTAACCTTGTAGGATTTCGAACACCTGACCTACTCTTCCTGAGGATCTTATCAAGGCTCGACTTACCACTAGACCAATCCCTTGGGTTTCCATGCAATTGCACATGGTGCAACATATTTAGTACCACATTTTTGACTATTTATATGGAGCTTATTTTATTTCTTGCTATCTTAACCATGGGAAAATTTAGAGTGGGGACACTTGCCCCCACAAGAATTTTCAAATTGTATAGATTAATATGCTATTGAAACAGATTTTAACTGCGGATAAAAAAATTTGCCACTATTATCCCCACAACTATTTTTCACTTTTAATTGTCCCCACAAATTTTTTTTACTCTTGGTTGCCCTCACATGGGCAAAGTCCTAACTCCGCCCTGATCTCAACCATTATTTTTTAGTTCGTCTTTATCGATTTCTTATAACCCTCAACTTGTATTTTTCTACTTAAGGTTATAATCTACCTTTTTTTTTCAAAAGCTTAGGTCCTATATGACTCCAAATGATGATGAATAGGGGGTCCATGATTTAATTAGCAATTAAAATGCCCTGCTTGACCGAAGACCAAATTGGACTTTATCTTATATTCTATTTTAGGGACGATGGTACTCCTACTCTATAAAACCACTTAGAAGTCTTAAAAGATAGTTAGGCATTTTTTAACTGTAAAAACCCTAACATGTCGAATATGTTGGGCTCCCGAAAAACATGCAACTCAGATTAAAGACTGAGGACTGAAGAGAAAGAAGAGAAACCGATGAGAAAAAGAGGACAAGAAGAACAATAACGATGACGATGAATTTGATCTCGAAATAGGTGAGTTATCTTGCTCGAAATGTGTCTGATTGGAATCGTTAACGAGTTTCCATGTAATTCTTGGTTATATCCGTCGATTTGATGGCGTTTCGAATGGTTTTTTTAACTTTAAACTGCTTCTTGATCTTCGAATTCTGGATTTCATCTTGATTCGTTGTTTCTGAGTTAAATATTGTTGTTAAAGATGGATAAACCGATTTTTTTCTGAAATAAAACAAATTAGAGACATGTAGCCACTAGAAATAGAATTCTTGAGTTGTCTTCTATTGTGGTTTTGGGAAAATTAGGGTTTAGTGAGGATTGGTAGCGTATTTTCCACTTGTGTCGTCTTTTAAGGTATTTGTAATTGAATTTGTTTAGGTTTCTGTTCCATAAATAAAGATCTGTCATCATCTGGTTATCAGAACTGCACTCGTAGTTGATCAATCAACAGGCCAAAGATCAAGCAAGTGTTCTTCTATCTGAAATACGATGAAACGCGAAGAAGAATTCGAAGCAGATCTAAAACTTTCTGTCAAAGATGGAGAAAAGAAAAAAGAGTGCCTGAGCTCAGATACACAGCTGTCAGTCCACGATTGGGCTAATTTCAAGAATGATGATGAATTCGTAGCAGCAGATCTAAGTCTCGCTATTAAAGATGGAGAAAAGGAAAAGGATTGCTTGAGCTCGGATACACTATTGACGATTCACGATTGGGCTAATTTCAAGGACGATGATATCATGCAACAACAAACTGCGATCCAAGCAGTTGAAGCTGATAAAATGCCATACGTTGGCGACAAGGCAAGATTGATTTACAATACTTATGAAACAGCTTTGTCTCTTTGTTACTACTATTAATTAATGCTGCTGTGTCTGCGTCACATTTCTTTAATATTTGAACGTAATCTATATCAATTAGTTCATGATTGTATCTATCACCCGATGTTTTAGATCTAAATACCAAATAGGCTGTACTGTAGTTGAGAAAAAGACTAGGGTGGATAAAATTTGAAATGAGGGTTTGAGGGAACCAATAGCTGACAAAATACGAAGAGTCTATTGAGATAGTTTGGTCATGTGCATTGAAGGCATTTGAGACTAGAATGAGGACCATATTATATTGATATGAAATAAATACAATTTTATTTTATTTTATGTGATTCATTGCATTTGATTTGATATTTTTGCCATATAATCTGATTCTCTGTAATTAATAGGAAATAAATAGATTGTGGTGTGGGTTTCCGCCCGGTTCATTTGTTTTAATTAGTATAAATTTTATTAAAAGAAGAAACAGGAGGCCTAGATGGCTCCCAGAAGATACAACAACGAACATAATTCATCCCATTTGAACACAAAGTCTTCAAAGAACACTCCTTCAAAGTCTTTGTTCAACTTGTGCACCATTAAAATAACAAACCTAAAATCTCCAAAATCACTTCTTAGGGCATTTTCTCCATTCCCTGAAAGACTCTTCTGTCTATCTCTTTCCACCGCCTGGTTCACTTAATCACATTGCTTGGGGACTTGATCGAAGAGAGGCAAAGTGCACATAGAATCAGTTGTTCACAACATAGTTGTTTTCACTCTGCTTGTGAAAGCGAACTAGAAAGTTCCTCCTGTCCATTCCTCAGCTGAAATGGGAAGATCACGAAAGCATACAGTTACTAATTGATTGAAGTCTTGAGTATATCCTTGGAAGAGATGGTTAATGTGCGTCCTCGTGAAAATTTTATGGCTCAGAAATAATTTAAATATGGCCCTTAATTCACCTTACTTCCTTAATATAAATATTTTTTAAGCATATGGACAGCTCCATGTTGATAGAGAAGAAGTGGTTTCCTCATTTACTAAAATTAGATTTTAATTTCAAGTTGGAAAAATTATTCTATCGCTATTGTCTATCTGTGAAACTGTATTTAAATAAGGTGCTTTTATCGATTTGTAGAGACATACATGCACCATTTCACTTTACCAAATTCTTTGCAAAGAGTACGTTATGTGCTGGATATGGATTAGAGTACAAAGTTTTTGGTATTACAGGAACCTCTGTCTACATTAGCGGCTGAGTATCAATTTGGCAGTCCTGTTCTGCAAGATAAGATAAAGGTTTGTTAAGCCAATTTCTGTCATTCTTATTTCTGTTTCTACTTTGGACAATTCAATTAGAACTACAATTGTTTTAACATTTGACTACATAATTTACTATGGCCCCCTTCTGCAGGTGTTGGGTGAAAACTATGCTGCTATTAGGAGAACACGGGGAGATGGGAACTGTTTCTTTCGATGCTTTATGTTTTCTTATCTGGTATTATCCTAATACATAAATTTGATACCTCTTCTGCTCTTTGTAGTTTGAGCATCTAACCCTCCAAGTCTGTTGTTGGAGGGATGTTAATATGGTACGGTGATTTTTAGCTACTAAAAGAAATTGTGAGGTTACGGAATTAGGAGCATATTCTGGATTCAAAAGACAAAGTTGAAGTTGATCGGATTACAGCAAATGTTGAACAATGCAAGAAGACGCTCCAGAGCCTGGGATATGCAGACTTCACCTTTGAGGATTTTTTTGGGGTAAATTTATCGTTACATCTTTACTCATGTGCTATTTATGACAATCATTTGTATATGCTGATGAAATCTATTCCTTGATTGATGGCCAAATGTCCGAATCAAACTTTGATCTGCTGCTTTATGGAACAAATTTTGATACTTATGTGTTTGCAAATAGCTTCAACTATTACAAAATGTGGACAACCCTCTATGAAGGGAAAATTGTAATTAGTAAAACAATCTCAGTGACTTCAGATGATTGCCCCTTCTTAAGATCCTAACCTGACCATGGTTAACTGTAAAAAGGTTAAACAATCGTATCGGAGTGGGAAAAAAAGATTTCTTTTTTGTGCTAATCAAAATGTCTGGGGCTTTGTCACAAAGACTCTGAGTGTCCTAATTTAACTCATCGGGTATTAGACCCATAAGTTGGTAAAGTTATTAAATTAGAAGCATGAACAGGTACTGTTGGCACCCAGATCTTGCAGTTCGTGTCTAGATTCCCTTTTCTACTTTCCATCAACCTCTTGTTTCTACATTCTTTTAGTTGTCTCTATGGAGGAAATCTGAATAAGTTAATTTAGATATTTCTTTTAGCATGGAGAAGATATCAATAACAGAAAACGTGGCTTTGAACATAATTGAATGGAGGAACAAGATTCGCTTTGTCAGCCCCAAATATTTGGGATAAGATTTTGATAGTGATGGGTAAAGATTTCTGTTTTTGTAGGATGACCCTCCTTTGTTATTCGTTCTTTAAGTCCATTTGGATTATTTTGACACTGGGACACTAGGTTTATGTTGCTTGGATGGTGATTGATGAATTCTCCAGATATTGATATTGTCTTGTCTAATACTTCAATCCATGTCCTTTTCTGTCATCCTGTCACTTTTTTAGAATTATTTTATAGAATGAATCCTATGTCAAGGATAATATATATTTAATATTAAAGAAATATTTATTTAAAATGTTAATTGGAAAATTTCATTTTGAATTAGAAAAATGTTGCATAAAACATCTAATATGTTGATCTCAGGTGAGTTAAGGGTGCCTCTCAAAGTCATGACAGCGCTGACTAACTATTCCTGATTTCTGTTATTTTAATTCAGGAAAAGGAACTTGAAAAAGAAAGGCTCAATGAAAAGAATTAAAGACGACCTTGTTGTTTCTCAATCTTTAAAGGGGAAAATGACTTTTTTCTAATTGAAAATGGCTGAAATCTAACAATTTTATATTTTTTTGACAAAACAATGACACACTATATAGGAAGTATAGGAATCATTTATGTCATGTTTGGATACAAAGTGGAAAGTAAAAATATAAAAAAGTAACTGTGAAAGAAAGTAATTTTGGGAGTAACTTTTAAAAAGTATAAAGTAGTTTCCTTTTGCATTTTAAAAAGTTAAGATAAGATTTTTTACTTATTTGAAATTAATCCAAACAATGGCACACTATATGGTTCTTCCAATTAAAGTGAGTTTATATTTTATATTATTAGAAATCAACTGTAATATTCTTTATCTGACAGTTGTCATTTTTATTTTCTATTTCCTTTTTATAAAATAATCTATTAATCTAAACCACATGAGCATCGTTTTTCAGTTATTCCTGGAGCAGCTGGAGAGTGTGCTAGGAAATGAAACCTCCATAAGGTGATTTCTTGGTCCTTTTCCTTGTCATAGTTAATTGAATATGGTGAATGGAGTTTATGTTACATAACGCAAAAATGGTTCATCGCCATCAATACTTTTAAGTAACTTATTAGATTCCCTGAGTAATTGGAATAAATATATCGTTCCTTGTTTCAGTCACGATGAGCTAGTGAGGAGGAGCCGTGATCAGTCAGTTTCTGACTACGGTAAGGGACACTAATCGTTAGGAGGTATTGATGCATCTCATGTTGTCATTTCTCCTAATGAAGGTTGTTGTCCAGTTGTTATGTTCTTCAGATTTGTTACCTCTGGAGAAATACGAAGGCGCTCCGAGTTTTTTGAACCATTTATTATGGGTTTATCGAATACGACTGTGGAACAGGTTTGTTTTTTATCCTGTTTTCCTTTATCTTAAATGGTATACATCTCCATAAATAGGCTAGCATAGTAATCTTGGAAATAGCTTGTGCACTTTTATGTGTTTCCTTGTAGTTTTTGCTCTGGTTTGATGTTGAGATTAATACTCTTTTCTTTCACTGCATTTACTTGTTTCCCTTTTGGTAGAAAAATGAGGTAATGATACATACTTTAGTAGTAATAATTATATTTGATGTCAAAACCTTACCTTCACCATAATACCTAAAAAAAAACCTATATTTTATGTCAAAATTTGTCCTATATGACTTAAAAGTTTCAGATTGAGCTGATTTTTTGTGAGGATGATCTCTAAGGTGAGGAGATCATCCTGACAAAAAGCAGCCCTATCTAAAACTTCTAAATTCATCGAAAGTGGTTTACAAATTACGGGGTTAGAAGTTTCAGATTTTACTGATTATTTATGAAGATGATCTCCTCATCATAGAGATCACCCTCACAAAAAATCAGCCCAATCTGAATTTTTAAGCCATATAGGATAAATGTGTTGGCTCCCTAATGTTAGCTGCCGAACCTGACCCTATATATATAGGGAGCCGTTCGTGTACCAACTCTTTGGTCAACATGTTTTGTCCTACATTGGTTAGAAGTTATGGAATGAGCTGAATTTTGGTGAAGATGATCTCTATGATAAGGAGATCATCCTCACCAAAAATAAGCTCATTCCGAAACTGCTAACCACATCAAAAGTGGTTTAAAAAAAATGGACGGTCCACGATTCTTCAGCTTCAACTTATATATATGTATATATATGACACAAATTTGACAAGTTCTCTATTGGAACAGTTTTGCAAGGCCTCAGTGGAACCCATGGGAGAAGAGAGCGACCATGTTCACATCACTGCCTTATCTGACGCATTGGGTGTGCCAATCCGTGTGGTGTATCTTGACCGCAGCTCCTGTGATACCGGTGCTGTAAGTGTGAATCATCATGATTTTATTCCTGCAGTCGGTGATTCTTCAAATGCTACCAACAACAGCTCTGATGCCATGAATCCCTTCATCACCTTGCTCTACCGTCCGGGTCATTATGACATTCTCTACCCCAAATGATTCAATCTCACCTGGTCAGGTAAGATGTCGCAATTGGCAGGGGCTGTATGTCTTGGATGATCTGCAGTCCACCTTAGAAAAAGTATTAGATGGATCATACAAGGGTTAGAATCACCACCATCCTATGTGACAAGGACAGGACACTTTTTGGACACTGATGATCATGTCCATGTCCTTGTTACATGTGTCCCATCTAGATTTGTGTTGTCAAATATTCACTTAATTTGATGATCATAACCTCTGGCATTTCTTTACTTCTTTTTTTTTTTTCTTCCCCCCAATCACAGGCTACTGGCTAGCAAGTAAATTGGATCGTCAGGAGAATGGATTGTTGCAGGTATTGAAGGAGGTAAGAGCTTCAACCCTTTTATGCCAGCCGTGACTCATTCCAATTGTTGATTTGCTTCTGAGCCATGTTAATGAGAACATAAACATAGACAGAGAGGACTGGATTACCATATATTTCAATACAGAACAGAAATCATTTTCCTTTAGCAGGGCTTCTTTAAAAATGTGATAATTGTTCAAATAATCAAAATCATGAAACCATTCAGTCACCATTGGTGTTGGCGTGCCTGTGAATAGGTTTTGAGCTTATATTCATCTTTCTAACAACTGGTGGAAACTTAGGTTATGTGAAGATTCAACAGGAACTATCATTTTCCTAGTTGTAGCATATGGTATTGTGATTGTTTTGGTACATTTGCACCTATAAAAAATAAGATTTTAGTCTTTACAAGTGTCAGACAAGCGTCCATAGCTGACCCAAAATGGTGAGCTAGAGTCACCATAGACTTCTTAATTCAAAGAAGGATAAGATTGCAGACTATCGTGGGGTTTGGGAGTGGGAATGATGTTCTTTGCTTTGCTAGTATGGGATTGGGAAAGCTTTTTTTCTTGAGAATTTAATTTTCTAATAAAAATTATCTTCCTGAAAATTCGTTTTTCTATATATTATTATATTAAGAGATCGGATGTTAAAATATAACAAATTCCCAACCCAAAAAAAAAAAAAATCAGAATAAATGATGAACTGAAAATGGGTCAAGTACGTTACTACAAAGGTAAGTTATTTGGTAGGCCGAGAGAAAAACGTGGGGAATAAAAAAAATGAGGTACTCGCTACGTTTGCTTTCAGTTTGATCTGAGTTTTCTCTCACAGAGACAGACTTATAGACTAATAGAAAATGACCTGAACGCCCTTATTTTCGACTATTAGCCAAAGAACCAGGATCCAGAATGGTGGATGTTTAAATTACGTTGGGCTCCTAATCAAGCCATTTTCTATAGGACATGAATTCCAATGTGTTTAATCTCCAATCATAAAGTGCCATGTATACATCATTTATTGCAATAGGAATGAGACACTGTTCTGGATGCGACTTTTGGCCAAAATTCCTGCAATCGTCATCTTCAATCTTTGAGATTCTACCATTTTTCAACTTCCTAACCTCAGGAACAATATAGGATTTTTAGGCTTCGAGTTGAAGAAGAGGGCACTTAGGTCATTTGGAATTTATCTAATAAGAGAAAATTGAGGTCAAGAGACAATAAATCATCTGAATCCGATTTTTCCTATTTTTCTAGGATCAGATTGATTCGAACATCGGTTATATTTTGGATCATTGCCAGCCCTAATCATCACCACTCACAAACAAGGGCTACAACTTGGTTCGGCTTGAACCCAAAGTAGAACCGAACCAACATAGATGGGTTTCACTTAATAAGAACCAAACCAAATCAAACCACATAACTAAGGTCGGTTTGCTTTGGTTCGGTTTTATGGGTTGTCAATATTCTATAAATTGGAAGTAATATATTTTTAATGAAAGCATAAGCATAAAATTTAATACAATGTCATTAATATATGTACTAATTCTTAAAATAATTCATAATAAATTTGTATATACATCACATAAGGGTTTGATTTGGTTTTATACAAGCTTGATCCAAGAACTGAATCAAATTAATCAGTTATTTTATTAACTCAGAACCGAACCACAACTGATTCCTAACCACCACAAAGCTATCGTGTTGGTTCGGTCAGACTGAGTTGCGCCCCTATGACAAACCTTACGAAAATATAAGCTGACACCTTCAACCGTTATTATCATCCGTTTCAGGATAGACAATAATAACGATAAAGAAAAATCTATTACGCCAACTTCTGTACAACTGAAGTTCTTGCTTGTAATAGTCGTGGGTAGGTAGGGATTTGGACTTTTGACAAGAGTTCTTTTGTTGCCGCTATATCCCTCCTCCCTCTTCTTCATCAAATACCCGTCAACGGACCATTGTCATTTTTTATTTTATTTTATGAGGGGTCTCTGTATCCATAGGCTGCTAGACAAGGAGGGATGAGGCAACTGGCCTCTTAGAATATCATCTCTCTCGCCCATATCCCCCTTAACATGCAATAATACCCCCAACCCCTACCTACAAGGCAAGACAAGATTAATCCCTGTGGCAGACAACAAGGGAGGGTGGGGTTGAACTCTGACCTCTCCCATCCTAGTCACTGGCTTACTAACCATTGTCACTGCTAAAGAGGAAGCAAGGTGGGGTTTGTAGCATTGGGGGGAGGAGGTTGGTGTTGGTGTTGGAGGTGTAACCTAGAAGTCGACATCCTCAAAGCCTTTTCCCAAAGATTTGGTTTTGAATCATGTTCCTCTAAAATAATATCTTTGGTTATGAACATGTTCCTTTTGCATTGTATTTAATATAGATAGGCACACCACATGAGCCAACTGCAATAAGCTTGCCTTTAGTTTTAGAAGCAAAGCAATTGCTAATTAATCAACTTGTACTGATTGCAGCTAACCCAACCTTTGAAAACTAAAATTGAAGCTAGAACAGTAACATAATCAGGAGAGAGAGAGAGAGAGAGAGAGAAAGAGATCAAAAGGAAGATAGTCTCACAACTGCACCGCTAATTAGCGGATGACATCCAATTTCTGGAACATAATACAACCCCACTTCAAAACTTTTCAGAACCAGGTCTCTCTCTTACACACACACACAAAGAGCCCATAATTCCGAAACCAACAAAGAGTACCAAGCAGAAAATAAGGCAATATAGTAACAATAGAAAACAAATGGAAAGCCACCCACAGAATCCTCCCTACTCAGCAACTCCTGTATATAATCCAATCTCTCTCAAGACCAACCAAAATTTCGAAACTCATTGTCAGCCTCATCAATATTACAATTTTTAGATTCCAAGAAAAATATGAAGTCTCTCCTCCACTCAGGCTTTGACTATGCATTTTGGTTTTAAAAATGCTTTGGTTTCAGTTCTAAGGTTAGTAGACCCAGGAAAAAGTGACCTGGTCACTCCGAGTCCTTTACATAACCTGACGACAACTCCATCCCCTTAGAAGATTCATCTCCTTTTGCAGAGGTTGATGGGCTTCCTTGATTGTTCTCCTCATTGCCACTGCTGCTGGATTTGCTTGCTCTAGATCGGATGTTCATCGCCATAGGGAAGGGCTCCTACAGAGAACGTGGTGCCGGCTTTAGTATATTTTATTGTCCCAAGCTATTTTAATCAATTAAGCCTAAAATAATATTCATGAAATCTGCCAATATTTACATATGAAATGTACATACTTACAATACATACATATATATATATATATATATATATATATATATATATATATATATAATATATATATATATATATATATATATATATATATATATATATATATATATATACCAACGTTAGGGAGCCAAAATTTGTCCGATATAGCTTAAAAGTTTCGGATTGGACTAATTTTTTGTGAGGATGATCTCCTCACCATAGTGATCATCCTCACAAAAAATCGGCCCATTCTGAAACTTCTAACCCATATAGGACAAAGGCGTTGGCTGCCGAACAGGACCCATATTTATATATATATTAATTGTTAGTGAGAGACCCCAGAATGATGCTTCATACCTGATCGCCTGCATTTGGACCGTCAGAATGGAAGAGAATAGGGCGGCACCGTTTATCCTCATTCATCAAGCTGGAGTTCTGGAAATGGGCAATGAGAGCAGCTTTCCCCTGGATGCGACCGTAAGCAAGCGATGCAACCTTTTCACTGTTGAACTTCTCCCATTTCTTACCATTAAATGCCTGAACAACAGAAGTTTTTCTTCCTTCAGATTTTTTTTTTCTTTCCATCTTTTTAAAATCTACGAGGGGTGTGAATGGTATAAAATCAACAGAAAGTATAATTTTGTATCCTAATAAATAATTCACAGATCAAACCTGATAGAATGGAACAATCTGCTGAGGATCAATCATGTTGATGAATGCATAACCCACATTGCATTTGTTCTATAAAAAATTATGAGTGCAGAATCAGTAAAACTAATCCAAGGTTTTATTGGAAAGAGAGTTTTTCATCGAAAAGAAAGAAAACTTTTCCGTCGTAAGGAAATTCACTTGCCTTGAAGTCAATTGGCAAATAAATGAAATCATAAGTTCCTTTATGGTGTTCATCAATTGCAGCCAAGAGCATCTTTGAGGTGTACCTATAATTACCACACAAGTAAGGTCCAAAGGACTAAATTAGAGAAGGAAGAAAGGAAAGAATAACAACAATTTCAAAGCTTTCTTCTAACATGGGAAGACCATGTTTTTAAAACTCGTTTTGAGTTTTGACGCCTCATCTTGTCCATGAACGAGACCGAGTCGTCTCGACTCGGTCAAGATATGCAATTTATTTGAGTCAACTCGGACGAGGTTTTAACAAAAAAAAACCTTAGAATTAGAACAAACCATGTTTTTGAGACGACTTGTCAACACATCTCATTGAAAACCATGGGGAAGACTGAATGAGAAATGAGTTTGACAAAGTATCCGATAAAATGGGATACCACAAAAGAAATTTCTTGCTTCTTCATCACTCAAGACCATATTATAGGTTGTGTTACTTTTGATAGGAATTGGATGCAGATCCTAGTCATGGTCCATATGGATCGTCCAAACCAAATCTCCTGGTACAAAATCAGCTCAATGGAATGGCTTAAAGACAACCAACTGAATGGTCATCGTTTAGGGAGAAATCATGGATTTCAGCCGCATTATTAAATAAGTACTGCTTCATAGATGAAAACAAATTTGAAATATTAAAGATGCTGTTGAGAAGAGGAAAAAAAAAAGGAAACAAGAAAGAAAAAAGCACATACTTGTTAGGAATGTTCTTGATCATAAGCGTTGTACGGGTTTCTTCCCCACTCAAAATGCGGTCGATATCAAGTTCAAACTGTTTCTTGTTGTCGATCTGACTGGAACCAGCTTCGTTCCTACGGCTTCTAACACGTTCATTAGGAGCATCAAATGAGGTTGGCATACCTTGGAACATGTGGCACCTTTGCTGAGGGGAGTGCATTCCAATATTTGTAGAAGAAATCAACGGGTCCATACTATTGCCACCAATGTGAGGAAAGATATTATGAGAAGTAAATCCCAGAGGATGAAGTGTGGACATGCTAGGAAGTCCCATACCCCCGCCGAAAGAACCAGGGTAGAAGCCAGATGCCTCAGGGGACTCTCCTGCATAGGAGTGTCGCCTGTCCCAGATAGAGGGATTGATGGCTGGTGCTGAACCCACATGGTGGTGGCTTATAGGTAAAACTGTGCTCATCACATGAGATGGTGCTATAGGGAGTCCATGAAGTTGAGGTGTGGGATGAGAGTGAACACCATTAATTAATGGAGAATTTGACAACATCATGGGACTCGGCGAATGAGGGTGATATGGGTTTGAGTTACTCCACACATAATGGTGCCCATGATGAGGGAAACTCCCATTTCCAGAAGAGCTAAAAGCTGTGAAAGCACGGAATAGGAAAAAATAAAACCACAATACATAAAATCCCAAATACGGAAAACAAAAAAACTCAAAGCCTCATTTCAGTCAATACACAGGGAGGTCAAATAAGAAACTGGCAAATTAGAAAAAAAAAAAAAAGACAGTTCAACCAGTTAAATGAAGTATTAATTTCATTAAGTTCAACATCAGACCAAAACACACGGTTAAAGGTCAGATAGTTCTAGGTATCTCTCTATTAGACCGTAAAGAACAGAGTAAACAACACATGGTGACATGGTGACATGGAGAACATGGAAAGAATGGAATAATACCCACTATGCAGAAACTCTAGCCAATCAGCTGTTCAGAAGATTTTTTCCTTTTTTTTTTCCTATTTATTGTCCAAGAAGCACAAGATTTATGTAGGTTTGGGGCAAGATCTATTAGACGAGGTCAACTGATTGACACAGCCCACCCTTGTGCACACATGCCAAGTGTACCGCTATGTTTTGTTTTGTTCCTTTAAGCATTAGGTTCACTATGCTTCAAATGTATGCCCCTAGTTGTGCATCAAGTATACCATCTATGTGATGGTAAAATCGTCCTTAACATTGACCCACCATGATCTTAGATACTCTCTGCTAATAGATTTTCCCATTATTCTCCTTCATTTGACTAGTATGAAAGTTACCAAATCCTTACTAAAACGGCAAGGAGGATGATTCCCGTAGACTTGTGGTTCAATTCCCGCCATAACTGAGTTACTGATTTCATTAAAAACAGGCTTACCAATCAAAAAAATAAGGAAAATAAGGATCAACCCAATAATTCACTGCACTTACCACCTTCATTAGGTTCTATTGAGTACCCATTCACGCCTACTATGTGTATGTGCCTGTTATCAAGGACTTCCGATGATCCAGAACTCATGTTTCCTGCCATGGCTGCTATAGTGCCTGAAGAGTTGTAAGGAATACCATTGACTAACCCATCATGAAACTCTGGAAGAGAATGAGGGTGAAAGGTTGGAGTGCATGGGAGACCAAAATTTATTTGGCTAATTGACGTACTGGGCTCGGTGACACCCGAATGATTACCACCTGATGCAACCATCATTGAAGAGGGTAAGCTATGATGAACACTAGAAGTTATCTGATGATGGAATCCATTTTCCATTAATGCATGCAACTAGATGTGCTTGCCCCTTGTGAAACTGGTTTTGGAAAAGATGCTGAGTGAGATTATAAACATTTTCTGAGTGCAGTATAAACTAATATCTCATTACCAGGAACTATCATAAACCAAGAATCATACCAAAAGATCCCGAGTTATCAGCAGGGCTTCCCCATTGCTGATAAGCACCAGCTTCCTCTTGGTCGAGCTCCTGAGAAGGCTGTTGCATCATACTGCAGAAAACAGTTGTTCAAATTCCTTAAGATATTTTAAGCGAATAATAACAGAGAAAGGAAGGCATGAGGGGAACATTCTCATTCCATGAGCCATTAACAGTTGGGAATAGAAAACCAAATTGGCAATAGGCACAGAATGGTGTCAGACTCAGTACTTTTGTTCAAATGAGTTGGTATGAAAAAAGAAAGTGAGTGCTTGGACAGTACCTCCGTCTTGAACCCCCTGGACGGCTTGGTTCAAGCTTAATACGCTTTCCTGCAATATCAGTCCGGTTCAATGCACGAAGAGCAGCATCTGCAGCTCTAACATCATAAAACTCTATGAATTTGTGATGATGCTTGTGTGGAGTTTCACGGATCTGCGACCATGAATAAAAACTAGCTAAATCCATAATATTTCAAATATAATATACAAGTTTGTGCAACAGAGAAGATTGATGAACCAGCACAACCAGCACACACCTCCTTAATTTCTCCATAAACTCCAAAAATCTGGCGAAGATCATCATTTGAAACAGATGAATCGAGATTGAAGACCACAAGCGTGCCCTGGTTAATATCTCTATCAGAAGGATTATCCTAACAACAAAAACCAACAGGTCAGGGTATCAACCAACAATAATCAGGGTAACAACAATCAAATATTATGCATACACCAAAAGGCCGAAACAACTTGGGAGCATACCTTTGGAATTGAATAGTGTATGTCAAGCTTCCTACGCCTCAATGGCTTGTTTTGAAGTGCTCTCATTGCATTGCGTGCTGCTCTTATATCATAATAGGAAATCATAACAAAACCACGATGCTTGCAGGCTGTATAAAGAGCCCGGATATCTCCATATTGCTGAGCCCACAAAACACAATTGTCAGCATGCCTATTAAGGCCCAACACTCTTAAAAGATTAAATGTGTATTTGATTGGGCATGGAAAATATGTTGGAAAATGACATTTTCTACGTTTTGATTGCATTTTCCCATGGGAATTGGTTTTACATCCTCATTCAAAAGTTCATCAAAATCTGGATTTCATTTTCCCACCTATACCCATGGGAAAATGAAATCCACCATAAATTTCCATCCCAAATCAAAACCCTAATCTCATCTATTCTTCTTCTTCTCCACCACCATCACCACCACTACCACTACCACCTCCTCTCTCTCTCTCTCTCTTCTTCTTCCTCAGAATTTTTCCCCCTAATTTTCTCTAGATGCAATCAAACAATGGAAATTGATTTTCCAACCCTACGCAATTTCCACCCCCATGCAATCAAAGATACCCTAAATGAATTTAGGCATAACTGAATGGAGGAGTAAGTTTTACCATTTTTGGGATAACGATTGATGATGATGACACTAAAACAAAAAATAAACAAGAAACTACCATGGACAGACTCAAACAAAATTACAGAAAGAGATCTAAATAAATACCTCAAAAAGAACCTTTAGCTCAGAGTCTTCAACATTGCTATTAATGTTTCTCACAAAAAGTGTTCTAGAAGGGTGTTCACCATAAGGGTGTTCCCCAACAATCGATCCACCCTGCTGACTGTTAGAAATTCCCCCAGCAACATCTGAGCCTTTTTGCCCTACGTCATCTCCTTCGAGTTCCATCCCTCCACCACTACTGAACAGATCAAAATCTTCTATATCATCCCCATTATTGGTTTGAGCAACATATTCAAACTCGTCAAATGCTCCAGAAAGCAAGTCGTCATCATCGGGAAGGAGGTTCCCAATTGTCCGGGCCTCAATTTCTTCAAGAGATTCTAAAGGCTCCTCTTCTTCATAATGGGAGGTGAGAGCATCAGCAGACTGGCCGAATGGAGCACCATTTGATGATAATTTCACTGCATCATAGACATCGAAAATTAGGCGAAGGGGCTAAAGAAGCAAATTAGACAATGGAGCTTCGTAGATATCGAAAATTAGGCAATAGAATTTAGTAGCTGCTGAACCCTAGTATTTAGTGTAGTTATTGGGTTCATTTCTTTCTTTCTTTGTTTCTTTCCTTTTATTCCCTTGGAAAGAGGGACGGGGGTGTGAATCATTTGGCAATTAAAGCATGCAAGCTGGAACCAATAAATAAATATAAATAAGCATTAGTATGAAGAAAAAAAAAAAAGGACTTACACTTTCTATTAAATAGTTCTGACAACGAGCTCGAGAAGAGTTCACGCTCATATTGGATCCCATTCATACCAACCTTATTGCCTTCCACAAAATAAGATGCTGGCCGTAGGAACGAATTTGATCTTGACCCTACATTGTGGTCCATAGATCTCCAAGAAGACATGGACACGTTGGTTGTTCTCTCTGACCCCACCACATGCTGCCCTAGGCTAAGCTTGGCTTTCTGGTCTCTAAGTATAGAAGGATGAGGAAGGCCCATGGTCTCCATTGAATGTGCTTCCATTGGTAGAAGTTTCTCCAGTGATGGTGAGACAACAGACTTGTTTTCTGATGTTCTTGACATTAAGTCCATTCCAACTCCTGAAGAAAGGCAGCAAGAAATTAGCAATGAAGTAAAAAATTCCATCTCAGGCTATCAGTGATTGGCTGTAAAAGTTTAAAAGTCCAATCACATTATGTGGTTTGGGGGGGGTAGTAACATAAGTGATTAATTGATCATAATGTGAAACTCAGTTTTTTCTAAAAATCTCATGGTGGTGGGCTAGTTAATCTAAAATTGCATTACTCCAAAGATAAAACCTGATACCGGATAATAATGTAGTAAAAAATAAAAACAGTAAAGTATAATCATCATTAAAATAGGAAAATATAAAAATTAACACCCCAAAAAAGGTGACAGTCCCCACACTGTGCAGAAATAGCTACCAGATTACAAAGATGATGGCATCTTCACATCATGCAAATCAGTGAGAAAATTTACAAAGTAAGTTGCTACTGTTTCCCATGATCTGGCCTCAATTTAATATATAATTCACATTGAAGACCCAAGTTTGAACACTGCATTTGAGAATTACTTCTAGCAGGCAAAATCCCTCTACAAGCTGGTTACAACTGTAGTTTGCGACCAATCAATTTTAGCCAATTTAAACTGAAATCAAGTCTGTAGGAGAGTAAATTTGTATTCATATAGCTGGAAAATGAATACAAATGCACCTTTTGGACGAAGATGTGTCGCCCACATCTTGGCTAATTTAATTCATGCAGATCAAACATGCCCTACACAAAACTCATTTTAACATATCAAAATCAATCACATTTGAGTTCATGGCTTCTAGAAGGGTTCTATTAGGAGGCTACTCCCATGTTTTGGCTAGGGGTGTCAATCCAGGAACCGCATGCCTAAATTTGATTTGTATGACTCGGCCGATAAAAAATTGTCACATCCAAACCTTGGCCCGGCCCATTGACAACCCAAGTTTTGACTTTAAAAAAAACGAAATGGATGCTATTAAGCATAGAAACCTTGCCAGCTAATTGTTACATTGAAGCCTCCTCATATTCTGCTCAATAACACCCTCATTTTATTAGATAAAACACAAACCTAATCGTGCATATCGTTCAATACGTATTTACAAAAAACTTTTTCAGGGTAAACTGTCTTTTAATATTTCCGGTTAACCTCAAAATAATGGTGAAATGTGAGGTGCCTCCGAAATTTTCTCCCATTTTGGGCATTTTTTTTAATTTTCAAATTCTCATAATTCTGTCCATAAAAATGGGTTGCAACAAAAAGTGGCCCATTAGAGATCTCTTTTAAGTTGTTTCAAATGATGATGCATTATACTATAAATTATTAGTTATTATAGTCTAAATTCATGTTAAACAAATGATTTTTTACCAGTTATGAGATACAAACAGATAATAGAATTATTTTTCTGTCATTTACCATGCGGATAAATTCCTTATTTTTTAAGGTAAATTTCATTGTTATTTATAAAACAACTTCAATTATGCCATTACTTGATCATCATGTTAATCGCACATGCCATTCCCCCCTCATATTCCAAAAGACAAGCCTCCCAAGCTATGTTATTTATATAAGACAAAAAAAGGTCCGGTATGGTGTTGACATGACGTTTAAGCGCTTAAAATAAAGAGTTAATATGCATAAGTTAACAATTTTACATCACGCAAGTAAGTAGCTCTCAAGGTATAAGTTCGTTAACAGTGGCACAATTCGTAGAGTCTAATTCAATTTGAGTCCACTTTAAGCTACTGCATTCAAATTATGAATATTGCTGATAACCGTAAAAGCGAACGATGTTCCAGATTGTATTTACCAATTATGGAAAGTGAGAAACTCCAAATTCTTAAGGGAAAGCACTGAAGTCAAATGATCGTATCCACTTTAGAACATGCATTTTTGCAAGTAAATTGTCACCATTAAGGTGATTTTTCCGATGTGTTATAATAACTCACTAGTGTATGATATCCATTTATGGTATTATATGATACTTACTCTGCCATGTGAACAAGTGTGAGGCATCTTTAATCATCTCATTATAACAGTTCCTTTGTAGTTGCCCACATATTGTTTGCCCCTGTAATATTGATGAAATATCTAGCCGAGAAGTCTGACTACTTGGTAAGCTCTGATAATTCCTATTGGAGCTAGAAGATCACGGTAGTGGGTAATGGGTTCTCTACGAACAAGTCTCCCTATGTGAATTTCTTTCCAAAATTAATTAAAGTAGAACTCAAAGTTCAGTGGGAAAAATAGGAATGATTTCCACAACTGACATGCTATGCAGGATCATTTCAAAATGGGGCATATCCTGATGAATTAGGATCTATTAATAACAGCCAACTTTTATATGAAGCATATTTGGATAAAATTACATTTAGCATAAAAAGAAGAAATATTTAAATAGGATTAATTATGAAAGGAAGCATGTTCTAACAAGATTAATCGACCAATAAATCTCTCACTACAAACTCACTGGCTTCAGTTATATAGAAAACTCATACAAAGGCATGTTTTTCAAAGATCCAAAGAACCCGAACCTCAATGCTTGAATTCAAAAACACTCACCATGGTGATCAGGCATGGATTCAGGTTTCCAAAATCCAACTTGCCTCTGCCCAAGAAAACAATAGAGAAAACACGAGCAGTTGAAGTGAACCAAAAATTGGAAACAAAAGAGTAGAACTCACATTCTCTGAACCAAGATAATCAATGCCGCATTGCAAAATAATATTGCATTG
This sequence comes from Akebia trifoliata, assembly GCF_017979445.1. Taxonomy (NCBI): domain Eukaryota; kingdom Viridiplantae; phylum Streptophyta; class Magnoliopsida; order Ranunculales; family Lardizabalaceae; genus Akebia; species Akebia trifoliata. The sequence goes on from NC_141379.1 coordinate 657,476, forward strand.
AAAAAAGATGTCAAGAAACTTGTAAATTCAAAATGGAATTCAATTATATGTTTGGCGAAACCATACCGGGGCAGGAAAACGGATTTCCTCGTAAAAGTATGATGATGGAGACAATCTCCTTTGATCCATTATTTCAGAGGGCATCCTGCAACTCGGAAACCATAAACCCTACTCCCTCAACACACACTAAACGCGTCTTCCTTGATGAACAATTCAAATCTTTCCCTCCGCGTTGTTCCCAGTTACCATCTAAAAACCAGTGAAATTCTGCATAACAACAGGTTCGAACAATTCAAAAGGATTGCAGAAATCCATAATAAGTATACCGAAGAACTACGAAGAATTCAAATTCAAATTCAAATAATTCAGTCTCAAAATATCACAAAAAGAAATGGCGGAAAAGAGGGAAGTATGCAACAATATTGCTGCAATTGCAACATAAAAAATTTAAATAAAATAAAATTCTACAGTGAAAAACGAAAAGAAGTACGATTCCACACAAAATTTTAAAAAGAAAGGTGTTTTTTCTTAGTGGATCTAAATCGCTAGGCAACATCTACAGATCAACTGCAGTCACGGTAAGAAGAGAACCTCAATCAAGACATTTCTTGCCTCCAGAAACGAGTATGTTTGCTATAAATTTCCGAAATTTAAACACAGATCGCTCCGCGAACCTGAATCCTGTAATGGATCGGGATCACCTAAAAAATACCAAAAATATCGTGAATCGATCAGAAACCAAACCCAAAAGAGAAAATTTTGGCGTAAGAGTTATCTTGAATCAGTCAAAAAATAAATAAAAAAAAGGAACTTTCTTTCTCCTATTCAAAATAGATAATATCGGCGAGAAATTGTACTTAAAAGCTCCAATGCGAACATTAAATTCAACCTAAAAACCCCAAAACCGGCCAAAACAACCATCTTTTTTAACCCTAAACCCAACTAATCAGAAAATTGGACCATAACAGAACCAAAAAACAACCAGAATTTCAAACAAAAATCTCACCAACATCAACTTCTCCACCTCCAACCTTCTAATCTCTCTTTCTATTTCAAGAGAAATAGATCGAACTTCTTCAGATTGTTTTTCCCTATTTCAAGAGATCAAGCAAGATAAAGAATTTAAACGAGAAGTGTGGGAGAGAGAAATCGATAGATTACTGCATAAGAAAAGGGAATTGGAGAAGGGATCTCGGCATCTGTGCCGTGTGAGAACATCCAAAGCTTTGATTCCCCCCCTCTTTTTCCCCACATTGCAAGTTAACCACAGAGTGATTATATATTTTATTGTTTTTTATTTTAAATGAGAGAGAATTCTCTCGCCAATTCCATATTCGCCGGAGTTTCAGATATTTGTGCCGGAATTAATGGAGTTTTACGGCGAGAGAGAAAGGATTTGCCGGAGATGCTTCGATCCCTCGCTCGCCCCCTGTGTGTGTGTGAGAGAGAGAGAGAACGAAGAAGGGGTTGATTGAGTTTAGAGAAGATTGAAAGAAAATAGGCAGTTTTGGGTAGAAGTTAGAACTAACAAACCAGACCCGTCCCCTTACAAACGCGATGTCTAACGGAGAGAGAAACGGTGACGACATTTGACACTTGACGCCGTTATTGTTACTTTACGGACATCGAGCCAAAAATTGAGCCGCTCTCTGACTCTCTTTCGTATTTTCGCTAGATCGTAGATTTTTTTAATCTAAAATATTTATAAATAAATAAATAAATAAAAATACTCAAAATGGTGGATTTTTAAATGGCTAGTTTTGGAAAGTTTAAAAAAAAATGAAAAATGAAGGTTTAATATGGCGGAAAATTGAAGATGAGGGCATTTAGGTCATTGTTCCTTAATCTCTTAGAAAAAGACTCAAGTCAAAAGAAGTATGTCACAAGAAGTATCTCTAAATTTGTGGTTCTCTCACTAAATCATCTTAATTTTATTTCATCGAAGTCATTTTCTTTGAAGTAACTTAAAGTTATTATTTAACAAACGTCAAGTTTAGAGAATTCATTCTTGAAATATCCTTACTCATTTTAGGAAGAGTCGTGATTTTTTTACGCCTCCTCTGACACATGTACCCTGACATGGCATAGGCTAGAACCATATATTTTTTTTTTCTTTTGGGATACACAAATGTATATCTTCATAAATATATGCAATTGTGTATTCCGAGAAAATTAATATATGGTTCTAACACATGCCACGTCATGGGACGTGTGTCGGAGGGGTGCGTCAGAAAATCATTATTCTTTCAAGAAAGTTACGAAGTAATGGAATTATTAAAGAGTAACATAGAATTCCTAAAGCCAAATACTGTTGATATGTACCATATTATGATTTGATATTGAAGTTTTCTTTTTAATGGATAAGATTGTTATTAATTAAATTAAATAGAACCTCGGTCTATGGTATCATCAGTCATAGACTTTACCAATTTAGCTAATTGGTACGTGTAGTTGATAACGAAGTTTAAAGCCTAAAATTCAAACGCATGTTAATGAGAACCTATAATATTTATGGTTGACAAACATTATTTCAAAAGGCTTAGGTCTTTATCAGATGGTGATGCTTCATGAATGATTTTAACTTTCTTTTAAAATAAGAAGACGGTCATTTAGTTATCATTGCACCAAGAGAAAATAACGAGAAAAATGGACTAAGGAAAATAGATGGAGGCAACAAGGATAACTCCTACTACATTCGAGGGGGAGTATGAAGGGAAAAAAAAAACATTTTTAAATAAAGCTCAGGAATTTATAATTGAAAAGCACTCCCATTGATTGTTAATTAATGTTTTTTTTCATGGATTGTCACACAATCGGCAAAAAGATCACTTCATTATTACTTTTATAAAAGACACATAGATCTTACTACACGAAAAACCTCTCAAGCATTGTCACATGGTCGGAGTATAGGTTTAAAACGATAAGGGAAAACCTTAAAAACGAAATCCTTTTTAAGAAAAAAAAAATTATAAATTTTTTTTTAATATATATGGGGAATGCTAACATCCAATGCTTCATGGGGGCATCAGCATTGTCCAACACTCTTTTTTTTCCAATATATATATACACACACACGAGGAATGCTAATGTTCAATACTTCATGGGGATGTTAGTATTGTCCAACACTTTTTTTTTCTTCAAAAGGACCCCTCATCATTTTGTCTTTTAGTGAAAAAGACAATGGTGTATTGATCTTTTACATAATATATCTTGTTTACATAATAAGTGTTGTAAGCACTTAATTATTTTGAATTAAATATCTTTTTTTGAAAAATGTTTTAGCAATCAATGCCAACATAATAAATGTGTCACGCTTACTTGAGAGTCTTGATAAGATACTCCCTCAGTTACAAAAATATATATATTATTATGTAAAATACTAACATGTCCTTGTTTTATTTTTACTAAAAGATAAAATGATGAGGGGTATTATTAAAAATAAAAGTGTTGGACAATGCTAATGTCCCTATAAAGTCTTGGAAAATTCATAAAATTAAATTATTATCATCAAATCCCACATTAAAAAATAAATAAGAAAGTGTTTAATTTTTTTTTCCTAGAGTCTATCACTATTGTTGATATCTTAGACGTTGAATGATGGCAATTGTGTTGATGACCCCTTGATCAAAAGTAGGATTAATGCTAATACATGCATACAATGTTTAATAGGAGAGTGCATACTTGTTCAAGCAATGATATCGTTACAATTATTAGTAATGATATACCGAGTGTGAATCATCCCTTATAGTTTGACATAATTCCATTTTTACCTATAATATGTTGATAATTGCACTTACCTCTCTTATAATTATGTAAGAGATTCACTTACCCCTTCTGTCAAATTGTTGTCAACTTAACAGTTAAATTCATTTTATAAAAATCATTTTACCCTTTTTAAAATATTTTTTTTATAAATAAAAATATGCCTATATTGTTTTAAATCTATTTTTTAGTAAAACTAATTTAAAATTAGAAGGTAAAATAGTAAATTAATATCTGAATTTGAACACTTCCAATGAAAGGGGAGGTAAGTGAAATTATCAAAACATTAAAGAGTCAAAATGGAATTATGCCAAATTACATGGGATTAAAGTGTAATTCACCCTAATTTTAAAAAGAACATGAGGGTAAGGTATAGGGCCCAGCCAGAGCCACATCTACAAAAGTCGCTGAGTAGGACTAGTTGAGAAATGCTTCTAGATGCGCCACGTGGAGAGAAATTCATCTATAGCCGGTTACCCGACGACTAGACAACCGGTTATAATCAGTACAACTCCACGTGTCACATCCTATATCATTAATAGGATGGCCCGGTTTTAAAAGCGAATGCCAAAACATCTTTTGTAATAAAATAAAATAAAAAAGGATATTATCCAGTTGGCGCCATTTTATCATCATCTTTTCAGAAACTGTTACTGAAACATCAGGTTTTTTAGTTCTTTATGATTATTTCCCTTTTAACTTTAAAGAAAAAAAAAAACCTCAGAATCAGAACTAATTGACTATTTTTTACTTTCGGGATCCGTCAAATAAAATTAAATAATTGCATGAGAAAATCTCTCTTTTTTTCAGCATAAATGATACCCCATCACTCAAACTGAATATTTAAAAGAGTCCGCCTAGTCTTACTAAATTAGTAGAGAACAAAATTCAAAAAATAAAAAAAATTTAAAAACATTTATTTTTTATAGTTAAATTTTAATTTTAAATTTGAAAGCTAAGTAAAAATTCCGTAGTGGATCATTTTCAAAACCTTGGATCAAACTCAAAAGATTTATATATATTTATATATATATATAGGGTCCCGTTCAGCAACAAACATTTTGACAAATATTTTGGCAAAACATTTTTCAAAACATGGGTTAGAGGTTTTGGAATGAACTGATTTTTGGTGAGGATCATCCTTACCAAAAATCAACCCATTCCAAAACTTCTAGCCCCAGTTTACAAGTTGAAAAATTGTGGACCGTCTATTTTTTGTAAACCATTTTTGATGGGGTTAGAAGTTTTGGAATGAACTGATTTTTTATGACGATAATCTCCTCACCGTAAAGATCATCCTCACCAAAAATCAGCTCATTCCAAAACTTCTAACCCATGTTTTGAAAAATATTTTGCCAAAATGTTTGTCAAAATGTTTGTTGCTGAACATTTCCCATATATATATATATGGGGTTGTGGTGTTGGATTGCTTACACAGTAATTCATTTGAGCAAAATGATCCTTAGTAAGTCTTAAAATCTTACTATATTAGTAAGGAAATTCTTTCCTTATATAAAAAATCAAATGACATTACAAATTAAATTTGATAGTTAATAAGTTAAAAATAATTAATATTCTGATCTACCCCTATTTATTTTAGGTTGTGTTCGGATTGAGGGAAGGTTAACAAAAATAAGAGAAGGGAAAATAAAATAAATGAGTTTCTCTCCATTTCTCTTGTTTGGATTATTAAGTGGGGAGAGAAGAGAGAATAATTGGAGAGAAAAAAAAAATGTGTATTTTCTTTCTCTCGAAAAGTGGAGAGAAATGCTGAGAAACCCTTTTAAAATATTTTATACTTCCAACTCTACCCCTTAATCATTTTTAAGATATTTTAAATTTTCAAAGTTGTCTCAAATTCTCCCTTGTCAATCCAAACGTGGTGGACAGAAATTGAGTTTCTCTTCTCTTAATGAATTACTCTTTTTCCATCATGTTTGGATTTACAAGGGAGAACTTGGAACAACTTTGGACTTTAAAATATCTTAAAAGAAATCTAAGTGTAGAATTGAAACTATAAAATATTTTTAAAATGACTTCTCTCCAAAATTTTTATCTTATCTCCCTACTTAACAATTCAAACAAGATAAATGGAGAGAAACTCATTTATTTTCTCTTTTCTTTTCTCCATTTCTCTCGATTCAAATACAACATTAATGAGTTTCTCTTCTCTTAATTCAAACATAGTGCTAGAGTCTTGCTACCGCCACACTGATTTTTAATAACAACACACCAAATATGTGCAATTCTTTGGTGATTTATATAGGAATTGGTGTGGCAATAATAGCTCACTTATTTTACTTAATTAATATTTGAGATACCCCTTCCATATTCAAATTGTGACATATATCCCTTGACCTTGGTCTACACTAGAATAATAATTGGAAATGACCTTCTACTACTATCCTCAACCCAACTTAAAATATATGATATTCAAGCTCTTGCACTTATTGGATAAATTATCGGTAAAGGTAGATTTTGAACCTAGGTTGAGATATCAAGGTTCACAAACTTTAGCCAACTCACACCTCCATTAATCTAAAAATTATCATCTTCTGCTCCCTTCAATCCTATCTTTTTTCTTGATGTGTGATTATTGAAGGAGATAAAAAATCTTAAGATTGAAGATGAGAGGAAAAAAACATTACCCCAGAGATTGAAGAGATGATTTTTGGAAGAAAAATCAAGGATTTTCTACTGGAGGTTGAAGACTTAGGTATTTAGGTCATTTTCATTAGTCTTTCATAATAGAACAAAGTTAAGAGGGCTATTTTATTAAATAAAAAACGTGAATATCCCAAATATTTATAAAAGCCCGGAAGGGTATGTCTAAATCACCTTATATATTTGGATGATTTTTCATATATATACATCATATATATTTGAGGGGAGTGGATCCCTTATTGCACATTTTTCTGTAGCTCTTGTTCTACAATCCATGTAATATCATATTGAAGAAAAATAACAACTTATCCCTCTTACACTCGTGATTTAGATCAAATTTGAAATAAAGAAAAAATACATTTTTTTCGCTAAACAAGTTTTATGAAAATGGATGGTCATAAAACTCCTAAACTTAAATGAATGGATGTAGATCCAGGTGCCATCTAGTTTAGTTGGTAAAGTCTTTGGGTGATGATACTAGAGACTTGGGTTCAAATCCGACCAGCATCGAATTATTGAACTTATTAAAAATAGGATTACAAATAAAAATAAATAAATAAATAAATGGATGAAACGGTCTTGATATGTGGCACACCCTCAACCATTGGTAATAATTACAAAGAGCTACAGAAAAAATGGACCACAAAGGATCTACTCCCTTATTTGAGATATTGTTTTTAATTGATGACATACTTGTTACCTTGATTCTCCACATGAGTAACAAAATATAGCTTACGTACCCTCATGTTCATGCTTTCTTTTTCTTCCAAAATTTCATCTTCAAGTTCTTAAACGTAGTAGTTTATTTTTTTAATTTATTTGACCTTATTTCCAAATTTTTAATTTTTCTATCAAATTTCATTAGGTAGAAAAATTAAAAATGTTTGAAGATATAAGGACAGAATTTTGAGGTTAAATTGAAGAATAAATGTTTCACTCTAGAGATGGAACAGTGGGGAAAAAAATTATGGGCTTTTGGTTAAAGGTTGGAGGCCGAGGTCAAGGAGATACAACATCAAATATCAATTAAAATACGGAGGAAAAAAAACCACTTAGTATCCTTAACCCTCAAAACTTTTGGTTCCTAAAAATCACTTAGTATCACATGGGTGATTGGTTAACAGGGTGTCAAATATTGGAGACTATAAAGGATAGAAGCAAAAGATAACTTTCTTTTTTAAGACAAACATAGAACATAAGTAAATGAGTCGTGATAATATGATGTCCCCTTCTGACAAATTCCCCCTACTCCCTCATCATAAAATCATTGATCATTTGTCTTGGGATACACAAAATCATAAATCTTTCTTCTTGTGTATCCCAATGCAAATGATGTATGGTTCTATGATGGGGGTGGAGGGGAGCATCATATCATCACAGCTATAAATAAATCTGTTGAGATTGTTTTTTTTTTTATTTTTGTTCTTCAATGTATGTAGATGATTGCCCACGTGGGATGCATTAATTGGAGGGTCCTTCTACTATCTATAACTACATGTACGTTGCAAGATAAGGTCAATAATATATGATGTTTGGCGTCATCTTTTCCTTTTACTTTATTATTGAGAATTGTCAATCTCATTAAAAACGGAGACTTTAAAGAAGAAGATGATGCCTATATATTATCATATGAAAGGGCATTTCTCAATCTTTATGATTTTTTCACGAGCCTACAAGCTTCCCATAATGAATTTAAAATAAAATATTTCTTATGATGAGAATTCTTTTCTTTATATAAAATTAAGGGTTGTGCAAATTTTCTTCCAAATTTAATCTTATTTCGTTTCATTCAATAGTGAATTCCACCTTTCGATCTTCAGTCCCATTGATCTTTTTTACTTTGTTGATCCTATGATCATACTTTGATAATTAAGTCAATTTAAATTCTAATAAAATAAAATAAAATATATATTTTTGATAATGAGAGTGTCTGGACTTACATTCGACTGGGGGGATCGGATGAGTTAAGGTTGGAGACAAGGCTTTTGGATCCCTCTCCCGGGCACATACAACCAGGAGCGGAGCCAGGATTTTCTTGTAGTGAGGGTAAACTATGGTTAGTTGTATAGCTGAAAAACTTGAAGATGATAGTTTTAGGGAAAAATTCAGAGATTTTTAGTTATAAGTTTAAGAAAATGATATTTAGGTCATTTCCAATTAATATATGAGAAGGCCCAGTCAAGAAGCAATGCCTTCAACAAAAAATTGGTGTCTCAAAGTTCTGTGTGGACAATTGCCCCCATCAACTCCTTACTAGCTCCACCCCTGCATGCAATGCCCTTACATCTCACGCATCAGGTAAGTAAGGGAGCACCCTTGTCAGTGGTCCCAAGGAAATATTACTTATAAAAAAAAATTATGTATCCTTATTATTATAACATAACTTATATGATTGTATCATATTCAGATTTTTCTATATCACTCAAACTGAAAATTATAATGCGTTGGTTTTGCAAGAGTTTGTAGAGGCTCTTTTGCTCACATGGACACATGTTAGCATTTCAATAGTGATGTCTCCATTTTAAATTATCGAAATAAATATTTTCTTGTTATGCTATCATTCAGTCGTTATTTCTGGTGGTGAATGCCACCGTTGGTGTTTAAACTCTGAATTATTTTCTCTTCGAATAATCTCAAGGATTGTATGACAAGGAGTGGAGCTAGTGAGGAGCCAATGGGGGCAATTGCCCCAACTCAAATTTTTTTATTTTTTTTTTGCTTTTGTATTTTCAACTAATGGCATGTCCCATTTGCCCCCACTCCCTCCAATTTTTATCACCCCCTCTCCCCTTTTTAGAAGATGACATTGTCCCATTGACTTGGGTTTTCTCTCATAGACTAATTAAAAATAACTAAAATACCCTTTCATTCAACCTCTAATAAAAAACATTCGCTTTTTTTCTCCTAAAAAAATATTCAATTTCAAATTCTTCAACTTTACCATTATCTATCATTTGCCCGTACTATAAAAAAAATCCTAGCTCCGGCCTTGTGTAGGACAAGAGGATTCAAGATCACTTTCCCAACTCCAGGATGATGTGATCTTCTTTGGAATCTTGTTGATTTTTAAAGTCTCAATCCCAAACTATCTAAATAAGCAGAAAGATTTCCTTTTTTTAGAATATTATTTTTCGTAAGAAGGAAGTTTAAAAGATACAAATTCCATAGAAGAATTCGGGCCACCTGGATGTTTACGATCCATTTGTATTAAGGTGAATGTGTCTTTATCAAAATAGTAATAAACTATAAAAAAAATACTAAGAACTAGAGTAGTGAAAAAATAATAATAAGGAAAAAAAAGGATAGAATCTGGGACACCTGAGTTTTTGTGATTGGTGTCTGCTTTGAATTATTTCAAAAACGTCTTCATCAAAATATGACAAATAAAAAAATACCACATAAGGGTAATAATTAAAAAATAAAATAAGTAAGACCTCCATTATTGAGTTTCAATCCAATCCACACTATATTTGGGAATAATCTTTAGTAGCCTGAAATGCCCTTGTGTCACCATCTTTAAACCTACTAGATTTTATGGATATCTGACCAACCTTTTGATGGGCCCACAATCTTAAATCAATTTGATTGGTGATATTTTTTTTGTCTTAATTTAAATACTTAAGCTCATGTTCAAATCAACTATAGTTAAACTCATCCATAAAAAATTCGATCATGATTTTTGGTGTAAAGGTCTATCAAAAAAGTGGGCCCAACCTTCATAGACAATAGATCGAAGATTTTGTCGCGTAGCGGTACAGAAATTTTGATATGGAGTTCCTTATCTTAGTTTTTCCAGTTCCGCAGAATTTAGTGATTTTGTCGTGTAGTGAATGTTATTTGTTTGTTTTTTTCTCGAACAAGCGTCATCTTAACGCTTTTTGTGGGCCCAGACCTCGAATACAGAGCTGGCATATAGATCAACGGTAATATTTTTTTAAATCTTATCCACTCATTATATTATATTATATTGCAAAAGGCCCCTTCAAAAAGATAATATATTACAGTTTAACATCGTGTCCATATCTGAAATAAGGAACAAAAAATTTCAATCAATGACTGCCACGTGCCGATATTTGAACGAATTAACTCTAGAGGACAAGAAAATCCAGGCCCCACACGTTCATCTTGTGAATGTGAGAAGCTTTCGGACTCGCGGGGGAATTTGGTAGGAAATATGAAAGCTCAAACGAGTTGAAGTTGATCTAAACAAATCGGAATTCCGAGGTTTAAAAAAAAAAAATCACTCAAAATTCACTAAGTGACGTGGATGTATGTGCACAACAATAGATTTTTTTTTTTCCTCATGTATCCCAATAAAAAAAATCTATGATTATGCGCACATCCACATAAACAATTGAGTTTCGAGTGATTTTTTTCGAATTAGTTTATTACAACTCTATTAGGATTTGTTTGTTACAAATTCTAATTTTTAACTTCAGGATTTTATGTTTAGGAGAAATAGGAGCTCAGACTCTTGAAAGTTGTTTTCAGGAGAATCTTATTTGTTATAGAAACTAATGAAAAAGTAATAGAGAAATGTCTGATTGATTTTATTGTTTAATTGACGAGTTAAGAAAAATGACATTCATTTTTTTGGTATTGACTTTTGTTAGTGGCTCTCGTGCAAAAGTAACCTTAGCAAGTAGTTTTAACAAGACTTTTCAAGAATACAGTTTTGAACTTCTCACAAAATTTGTGGAGTAGAAGTTGTTACCAACAAATGTGTTTTTCTGACTTTTTCGACTCAAAACCCATAAAATCACTGAAAAAACCCATAACAAACAAACCCTTAGACTATTGATGAACTGAGTAAAAAAAAAAAAAACTTGAAATTCACTTACGGATATGGATGTGTGTACAGAACCATACATGTTTTTCCTTGTGTATTCCGAAGAAAAAGATCTATGATTTTGTACACATGCCATGTGAGCAAGTAAATTTCGAGTGACTTTTTTTGAGTTAATTTATCGCGACTCTTATTATTATTGATAATCAAGGATTAGGTAGACATCTGACCAAAATTAAAAAGATTGAAGATTACAACCTAATTCCTTGACAATATCAATTAATTCTGAAAATCAAACCCATTCGTTTGATTTTTGAATGATTCGATTGTTTTTTGAAAATTCCAGCAAATCAATCAGTTTGAATAAATTTCACTTATTTGGGAATCAATTAATGGCATACACGCAAAGGAGAAGGTTGAAACCTTACTATCATACCTCAAAATCTTGTCACGTAAGAAGTCCGAAGCACACGTGTGAGACCACAAGTGATCCACGTGGACACTGTAGAAATGCTATGAATTATTTGTGGTCATATGCTCATTGTATTGGGTATGGATTCATGGGCCTAGGCCCTGTCATAAACATAGGCCCAAATATAATCATGAGTCCAAAGGGGTGCTTTCGAGGCCTTCAATTCCTATGAACAGCTAAAAATATGGTTGTAAATCGTGTGAGCTGCTGAAGGCTACGCCCTTAATCTTGAGCCCATAATTCTCAATTCATAAGATTCAAGCGAGGCTGAGCTGCCAATTGGGCTTGCTGCTATGTTAATCTATCACAGAAAAGAGGATTAGGGCCTTGATCTTGAGCCCATCAAAACTAGGCCTTAGCTTAGCCCACCCCAAACCTGTCCCTTGACAGCCCTAGCTTAATTCCTCAATTTCTATCGATAGCTAAGAGTCAATTTCTGAAAATTTTAAATGTGGGAATTTGGATAACTGTCTCTTTAAAAAAAAAATTGGTACTTCAATGGCAATTTCAAACCAATAAGCGGTGGAAGGCCATAGGTCGTGAGTTCGACACTCATAATGAGCATTAATTCCTCAGGGGCCACCCGTGAGGGCGCACCCTAACTTATTTGGTGCATGTGATGTGTAGGTGGTGCAGTTGCCCTGGGACTAGTCCTTGGATAAGACCATGGTATACGGATTGGGCAAAGCCAGATATGGGCCTCGTCCGCTGTCTACAAGGATATCTGCTTATCAAAAAAAAGAAAAAATGAATTAAAAATTTTATGAATGGAGGAAAAACATTGCTCAACATACCCCAAATTTCTATGATAAGGTATTAAACTATTAGAAGATGTTAGACCTTGAATTTGTTAAATTGAAAGGCCAAATAACATTTACAAAAATTATCATCATCAAACCTTCTCAAATATTTGGGCTCGTCTAAACGAATCATACTTGTCTATTCAATTTTGTTCAGAAACAAATCTTTTGTTATCGAAAGTGTTGAAAAATAAATTGACAACGACAGTCGAGTAGTGATGAGCCACAAAGACATTATCGCGATGCAATTGGTTATAGAATACCCTATAGAGTACAATTGGTTACAGCGGAATACCCTAAAAAATAGGCGGAGAAGATATTAGTGCAAATTCGTGCTCTGTAAAAAATGAAGAGAGAGGATTTGCATCCCTGCCAGTGATAATTGTTGCATGTACACATGCCATCCGTTTTTTACATTAAAAGTGATATCGTTTGTAACATTATACCTTATTACAAAGCATCATGTCTAAAACTAGTGTTAATTTTAGTTATTTTAGAGTCCTTGGACGCCAATACATATTTCCTTAGTTTTAGTCTTGATTTGACCCAGGGGTGGAGCCACGATTTTGCTTTCGTGGAGGCAACTAAGAGTAAAAAAAAAAAAAAATTGTGGGGACAACCAATAGAGGAAATTTTTTTGTGAGGACAATAGAAGCAGATTTTATTATCCATCATTGTTATTTGTCAAATAACTCATGTATTTTCATAGATTTCAAAAGAAATTGTGGGGCAAGCGTCCCCACCACCCCCAATGTAAATCCGTCCCTAAGTTGACCGTTACATATTTTTTTACTTTAAATTATTGCAATCAAATTGCAGAAAGTCATACTTCATATATTCTTTTCACTTTAATCCCTTCCACCGAAGATATCCATTAAAGTCCTCGGAAAATAAATTTAGATTATTATCTAACAACTCCAACTTCTAGAAAGTATTTTCTTGATTTGTTATTCTTGCATATGTTTTTTTGCTTGAAAAAACTATACTCTAAATATTAGAGATTTGAACATTAATAAACTTCTATAAATTCAAAAAAAAAAAAAACACAAACGAAATCTCAACCCTTAAACACAATAAATCCAATGGTCGAGGTAAAACATGTATCCAAACAATATAAGCAGTTGGATTTCATGTTTTAATTGTCTGGATTTTGTATCTTTTTCATGAGTCAACGCATCCAAATCCAAATGAATATGATAATCAAAAACATGTTTACAATGTTCTATTAATATTTCAATCTTTAGATATCCTGCAAGATTCAAATGTGGGATTCTATTGGATCACTAAGCCATTAAAGTAAATGACAATATGAGATACATTGAACCTTAGATTTGCGACAAACTTGATGGATACTAAAAGTGTCCATCTCCATTACAATCATGCCACATTTCCAAAAAAAAAAAAAAAAAACTCGAAGACATGACTAACAACTCGATCATCTCGTCTTTTTAACATTTTTTAATTTAATTTTAAAATGGTAATCGATTACCCATAGTTTTATTTCATTTAAATAAAATAAATTAATCGATTGTGGGGAGCATCACTTACCATTTACTTGAGTAGTCCATGACATCATAAGAGAGTAGGAACAATGGTGTCCATAGGTAATTACTATGAAGGTCCACATTACCCCTTAATTAGAATCTGCAATCTTAATGCCCTCAATCTTTTATGTCACTCATGTCTAAAGTAGTTCAAGAAATTTTCTATTTCCACACCCCCCTCTACCACACACACACACACACACACACACACACACACACACACACACAGAAAGATTGACTTAGAGACAATAACCTTGATGAAGCATCTTTAATAGAATTACAAATTAGGCTCTCACCCTACCTCCCACAGAGTTTGTATATATATATATATAAAAGAGTCGCGCAATAGTGACCTCAAGTTTGTAGGAACCATAGATTCTTTTCATCGAGATATAAGTCAAAAGATACCTATGGTTCCTACACACTTTCATGTTAGGATGTGCGATATGAGGTACAATCTTGAGGTCACTTGAGCATTATTCTATATAAAATAAAGGTACTAAAGACACCATGTATTATAACATCATCATCATCATCAAAACTTACAATTTATTTATTTATTTTGTATTTGCATCTCTCAGTTAGGGCTGTTAATAAGGTGGTCTAATCCATTAACAGCCCTAACTTAGTTATTGGGATGGATTAGGTCTGATTCGTATTTAGGATTGGGCTCGAGCTAGGTGTTAGGCCCATTTAATGCTTAGGCTTGGTAACTTTTAATTTTAATTTTATTTACAATATATAATATATCATAATACAAATATGAAAGGGTTGGAATCCATTGACTCATAAAAAAGATACATCATCCCAATCGTTTAAACATAAAATTTATCCTTGAGATTTGTGTAACCTAAATACATATAAATTCCAACCATTGGATTACATGTTTTCATGGTTGAGATCATGTATTTTCTCATGAGTCACATAGCCCGTCCCAATATGAAAATTTCTAGGTCAGTCTTAATCAGTAAATTTGCATGAATTGTTAATATATATTTTGGAAGAAAACTTTAGTGTCGTCGCCGACGGTCTAATTCATCTTTTCTAATTATAATAGTAAATTTAAGATGGCCAAAGAAATAATGATTTTTGCCGCATTAATATAGGGGCATAGCTAATATTTCATCTATAAAGCACCCATAACCCATGTGAATGGTCTAGCCATTAACAAATGGACAAAAAAAAGTTAAAATAAAAAAAAATTAAGTATTACAGACCCTTGCCAACGACTAACAAACCACCAATCCCAGGTTGACACATGGCGTTCCCTCGGAACCCATTGGATCACAAGTAGATTGTGACCTTTACCGACTCTAGTGAACCCCCTAACTGGCCCTCATGAGATATGTGCCTCTTAACCTCCTTTGTCAAGATCCTTTTAGGACAAAAAAAGGGCAATAGAAACTTGTTTTCACTTTGGGTTTTGTCGAATATTAGAGATATCCTTGCATGTTTTCAAATTGATAACATACACCCTTGATTGTGGTCTTTGTTGAAAGACTAATGTAAATGCCCTCATCTTTAACTTCTTAAAAAACCTTTGTTTGTTGGTCTTTGCTTTTCCTTGTCTTCAATCTAAGATTCTCTTCTTCAAACTTCAATCCTCATGGACAACATAGAAATTTTGGGAAGAAAATTTGAGTGTTTTTTTCTGAAAGCTTGAAGTCGATATTGAAGAAGATACTTACCAATATATATATATATATATATCAAAGAAGATGGAATGGTGACAATATCAAACGGGTTTTAAAAAAGTGTAGCGTAGAAGTTGAAAAACTTGAAAACAAAGAGATTTCTAAAGAAAGATTAAAGAATTTTACCTCCTTTCTTTTGATGTAACATTAAGATTCTTGAACTCACAGTGGTCCCAACCAAAAACACTCTAACAACGCAATAGAATTGTGATTTTAAAAGAGCGAGAATTGAATATCTTTTCTTTATTCATTTTCTATTTATAGACTTGGGACATTTGATCATAATGCATGTTGGTCAGGTCACATCACTTACGAGAACGACAACACGACGATGAAAACTTTTCTTTCGTGGACATCATGTAATGTCAAATGGCTTGTGCCCTAATTCAACATGCAAATCTAATTGGTGGGTAATTATTTTGTCAGTTTACATTGCAATAGGTGAAATCGAGTTCAATAAATCATAACATGAGTTGGGAGAGGTTGGTTTCTTTGGAGGTGCATTTTGTCAACTTTACACTTAAGGCTTTGTGTCATATACTATTTTCTCTTATATCGTGTTTGTCTAATCAAGCATTTGGATCCATCCCATGGTTGCTCACGAGTGGTTCCCTTCCTTTTGTTTCGTCTGGTTTGAGATCAACTTCAAATCTAGATCCTCTTCCTTGATCTTTTTTCAAGGGCCTTTAGATAATTTTTTATTAGTCTATAAGATGAAGGGGTATATCTAATATTTATTAAAATTTAGAGGGGTACATATAAATTATCCTTTACATCAAATGAAATATTAGGGCAAGTCCTTTGTGGGGGAGGGTGGAGGTGCCTTATCAAGAAAGTGATGTCTTTTTAACCTTTTATAGTGAGACTTAAATGCAAAAGCATCCAATATAAGACTCAATTAGTCACTAAAAAGGAGAAAAACCATTAGAGATTAGGCTCTCTTCTCTCTCCTTTTGGGGATGTAACCCTTTCTCCTAAACGGACCTCACACTAAACCCCGTTACTCCGTCCTCCGTTAAGTCACGTGCTTCCAAAACCCTCACCACCCTCTCTTTGTTTATGGCGCTCGAGCAGTTTAGACTCGCACCTGCCCTCAAAGACGGAAACTCAAACGCCGTTACTCCCTCTAGTAGTAGGCAAACGTCCGTTGACGCCATCGACGACGGAAACAGAGCACCAAGACTCCCTCGTTGGACGAGACAAGAGATACTAGTTCTTATACAAGGGAAGAAAGTTGCAGAGAACCGGGTTCGTAGGGGCAGAACCGTCGGTTTGGCTTTTGGTTCGAACCAGATCGAACCAAAATGGACTTCGGTGTCCTCATACTGTAAACGACACGGAGTGAACCGTGGACCGGTTCAGTGTCGGAAACGATGGAGCAATCTCGCAGGAGATTTCAAGAAAATCAAAGAATGGGAATCGCAGAAAAGCGGAGAAGCCGAATCTTTCTGGGTCATGAGGAATGATTTGAGGAGAGAGAGGAAATTGCCTGGTTTCTTTGATAGAGAGGTTTATGAAATCTTAGATGGAGGGACAGTAGCAGAGACGGAGCCGTTAACAGTAACGGTAACGGCGAGTACGAAGGATAACGGAGAGGGAGATGCAGCAACAGTAGTGGCGGAAGATGAGTTGGTGTTCGATAGTGCTCGAACTGCTGCAGCGGACGATGGGTTGTTTTCAGATTTTGAAAACAAGGCTCCGTTACCAATTTCTGGTATTTCTGTTTTTTTTTTTTTAAAGAGATTTTTGATTTTTTTTTTGTTATTTGAATTGTTTTTTCCGGAAAATCTTTAAAAATTATATTTGTAGCAAAAATAAAATCACATAATATCGATTAATTTATTTAAAATTATTCAAAGTAAATTGTTCAGGGGATTTCTGTTATTTTCAAGGGTTTGTGGGCTTTAATGGGGCTTCTATTTTTCATTCCAAATTTTTTTAATGTTTTTTTAATTTATTTCTTAATTGTTATTTTTTTGGTTGCATTTGATTACAGAGAAGCAACACCAACCAATTTGTGAAGGTTATTTAGATCAAGGTAATGTGGATCTAGCTTGAATTGTAATAATCAATTCTTCATTTCTGTGATGGCTTAGAGATTTTATGTTTGTTTCAAGAATTAATAGATCAAATCAAATATGAAATCAAATCAAGTTAAGAATTAATAGATCAAATCAAATCGAGTAATCTTGTGAATTTGGATTCCACAATGACTATTGTACAAAGAGGCTTGGATCCATAACTCAGTTTTGCTTATATATTGCAATGCAACTTAAGAGATCGTGGATTCGACTTCAGCTCATCCATCCGAAAAGATTATGTGGAGTGGAATTATGTGAAAATCTCATTTATTTTGGTAGAGATGTTGATGTCATAAGCAATCCAATTTGAATCCCTGTTTTAGAGCATCAGATGTTGTGCTTACCAGAGAGACTTTGATGGCTATTACAAAGAAATAAATCAATTATTATTATTTTTTTGTTTGTTTTGTTTTTGCTTCGTGCAAGGTGAAGGGTTTGAAACATTTTGAGAAACTCATATTTCTTTGATTTGCTTTTACAGGTATGGCGAACCAAAAGCAACAAGTTTCAAATAATGAGAAAGGATCCACGTCCCAAGAGGGAAGAAAGCGGAGACGATCATCGCCGTCAGGCGAAGATGGGGATATCAGTATGCAAGACCAGTTAATCAAAGTTCTGGAAAGGAATGGTAGAATGGTGACAGCCCAACTTGAAGCTCAAAACGTAAATTGTCAATTGGATAGAGATCAACGGAAAGATTACACCAACAACATAGTTGCTGTTCTTGGCAAATTTGTGGACGCCCTTGGAAGAATTGCTGATAAGTTATAGCAACACCCCATTCGAATTCAACGTACAATTTACCAAGAGAAAGATATATTCTGCAATGCTTAGATCGTAGCGGTTTTGATCTCATCCCAGCATTTCGGTTCCCTTCTATTTACAAATCCTCTCATCTTTTTTCTTTTTTTTTTTTAATATCCTTTTTGGACTTGCAGCATTAGAGAGCAATAATCATAGGAAGTAGAAGAGGGTTTTAGATCATTGGGTGTTGTTTGTTATCTATATTTGGATAGATATTGAGTCATGTAGTTTCTATAGATTGTATAATTGATTGATTCTAATAAATTAATAACTTATTTGGTATCCTTTTAAATCTAAAACAGGGGATACAACTTAAAGAAGACAAATTACAATATAACATACAATGAAGAAGATTAGAACTTAAAAAAAAAACAGTAATGCAAATGTTACAATTTCCTCTAGAAGAGGAACAAAAACAGGGAAAGATCAACTCAACTCTCTCTCTTTGTCTAGGCAGGGACGGCCTCAACAAGCTTTGCGAAGTAGAATTGTGTTGTTGTGAAGCCTCTCTTCCTTATTCTCCACCCCACCTTTTGTAATGCCCTCTCTATATCTTCTTCTGCGTGGAGGTAAGCCCTTGTCGCCTTTGAGGGTCCCGGGAACAACTCCCCAACCCTTTTCAATAGATCATAATAGAATGTCTTGGGTGCAAAGCTCAGTATTAACCGCTTATCCGCCAATGATGCCAAGTGGGCAATCATCCCATCTGCCTTGTTCTGTGGGTAATGTATTAAGACGTCTAGGCAAATCACTGTGTCATACTTCCCGTCCAAGCTTTCTAAATCCTTCACCTCGAACTTTGGCATCACTATTGTTGGTGATTCTTTGTTGTCACCTTGCACAAGCTCTTCTCTTGCCTGCAAAGTTGTTGTAACGAATTAAAAATGGGGAGATATACATCAACATTATGAATAACATTAGCCATGACCTACATTGTTGGTTAGCACCTACACCGATCCAAATTTGCTTTTTTTGTCGAATCCAAAAACTTCCTTTTTAATAGAATATTAACAACCATTGAATTCAGTTCCCGTTCAATTCTTTCTAAAGGCATTTTTCTTGATTCAAGTATTTTCTGATTGGAATCCTAACCATATGATTATCAACTTTTTCTTGTGAAAATTGTAGATTTCTGTCATCATCATAATCAAAACCTTCTGCCAAATTTTTGGGGTCAAATGGATGAATTTTATTCCTCCATTCGATTATGTATGAATCCATAATACACATTTGTATCAAGTTGGTGGCAATTTTGGATCATGACCCATGATAAAATGCTGGAGAGTCTCGATCGATATGCTCAACAAGCTGACATTCCTATATTAAACAATGAGCTGTTTCTTAAGAATCATAGAACAAGTGGTTTAACTATTCTACAATTGTGAATCTTTCTAAAATTCGAAAAAAAAAAAAAAAAAAAATTTACTCACAAAAAATTCAATCTGGATTTCATAAAATCTTACAAACTACTCTCATTAGGCTTCGTGCATTGATCATTCGCGTTTTTATAAAACCCCAAATTAACTTTTTTGTGAGCAAAAAAATCTCTCATATTCGGTTCGTATAACCATGCTTACGATCGTTAATAACGGACATTGTGTTAAAACTTACTGAGCCGTTCTACACTGACATCCAACAAGACGGCGTTCAACACTGCGCTGACGTGTGGTGTGCACGGAACCATAGATGCTTCCCCACGTATCTCAAGGACAAGCATCAAGTCGTGTCGTATGATGTTAGTTTATCATACTTAAAACTAAAATTATTGAGTTGGTTCCTCCACTAAGTTAACGCTACAGTTAAATCCGTTAAAATACCGGTTAATTACCTTTTTCTCAGCCTCTGCGACCATTGCAGCGGAGATATCGCTAGCCGAGACAACTGCCCCTTGACTCGCGAGTGGAATCGTTAGACACCCAGTTCCACAGCCAGCGTCGCAGACAGTAACGCCTTCGAGAGAACCCTCTTCAGCGAGCATTTTCATCACGCTCTCGACAGTCTTGGAGTGACCGAGCCGAATATCGAGCTGAACCTTGTTCACATCGTCTGTCTCTCCGTAGATTTTCTTCCACCTTTGAAACCCAGAATTGTTGAAATACTCCTTCACAACCTCCTTGTCTCCGCCGCCGACCTCTTCGGCTTGAAGCTGACGCCGCTTCTCAGGATCAGCTAGGGAGATAACAGCTGCTAAAGCCGCTATCGATCCACCTCCAACAACGGCTAGGGTTGTGCCATCGAAAGGTGCAGCGATAGCTGAGATGTCTGTGGCGGTGGAGAGAGGTGGAAGGGCTTTTAGGGTTTTGGCTCTCAATTTGGTATGTGTAGTAGAAGAACGATTAGGGTTAGGGTTAGGGTTAGGGTTGTTGTGGAAACAAAGAGGGGAAGATGAGGCAACGGAGAACGCCATTTTCTCAGGCGACGAAGCGACACTGAGTCACTCGAATCGGTTATGTTATCTAGGAACAAGATAAGGTGCGAGCTATCTATCTTTTTCTCTCCATTGCACTAGTGGGTCCCAACTCCCAACTCCACTTTGTTGGTTATTATACGTACGGGAATGTTTGGATGTATGATTTTACTATCTCAGTCCAGGATAAGACTGTTGGGTTGAGTAGGAATACTTTAGTCCTTGAAATAACATATTTGTTATTGTTGTTGTTTCATATTTGATCTTTTTCTATGGATGTACAATTACTTTTCTAGGGATTCTCCTCTCCTTAAACCATGCTAGAAATGTTTTCAAATCTATGGTGTATCCGGCACGTACGTACCTGGTTTCAACTAATTATACTAAGAGGGATAAATCTATTCCCAAATTCAAGGCATAATTTAGTTGCCCTATAATCTTACTAGAGTTCGTCTGTGCCTACAACACAAGCATCCTCTTTGGGAGGTTAAGGGGGTAAAAGAGGAAAAATTAATAAAATTGGAAATGTATAAAATAAAATAAAAACTTTGGGATTGAAGAATTAAAAGAAGATAGTTAAATTAGATAAGTATTGTTGAAAAAGGGAAGAGTGTTGGATGAGGAAGAGAGAAAAGATAATAAAATTGTAGGGAGTGAATCAATAAAGTAGGGGGTACTGTAACTTGAAGGAATGTTTGTCCTTCACAAAACTGTAGCTGAGATAACTGTAACAATAGTGGGCCCCTACTATTGTATTTTATTATATAGACAATCAAGAAAAATAGTGTAAATATATAGTTAAATATATCACAATAAAGGATATTTGGAATAAAATGCCGCACTAAGTAGATGAAGCATTTATGATGAGTACTAGTAAGTGGCTGAAATCTAATTAATTCAAAGAAAAGCAATTGTCACACTTTTATAAAATTACTTCAAAGTGCCATGAGTTGCTCTATGCCCATAAACAATGAACTTGTCGAGCCTAATTGTTGGTTCATGTAGTATTTTTGCTCTATTCGTGATTGTATGAAAGTTTGCAAACTTCCAAACATATGGAATGGAAATAATATTTTTTTGGATAGATCATTTTTATTTTTGTTTAGTTTCCTTCGTTTCTCATTGCTTTTGCCCAATGTTGGTAATTTGATTCCTCACTCTCCTACTAAAACATCACAATTCTCCAATTATGAAAGTAAATTTAAACAGATAATTAAAAATAAATAAAAGTTCATTTTTTTTTATAAGTATAAATTTTTTTTTGATAAGTAAAAATAAATAAAAGTTCATTATGTTCAAAGCCATACTAATATGTTGCTAGTCACTTATGAACTGACGATAAAGAACCCAACTACAACTAATATCTCAACATTGATCACTTAGCTTTCCCTATCATAACCAACACTGGCACATATAGTCGAACTAAAATTACAAACAAGATCTTATTTCTCCTTGTTGGGTAAGCTAGTCTTGAACCCATGGCTAGGAATTTGCATTTCATTATTTCATCCAATTGAGCTATGGGGCCAAACAAGTCTTTGGGCATAGTGGAATAAAGAAATAAGATTCATTTAGCCAACCCCAAATCCTTTGGGATGATACTTTCATGATGAAGATGGTGATTCATCTAGCATAATTTTTTCATAATTAAGTCGGAACCCCACAAATTTTTGTTAGGACTTGTGACTCAACTCTATCGTTGGGTGAGTGTGGAAGGCTCTTGTTCAGAGCCTTAAGCGCTGTATTGAGTTTTATAATATTTCTCTCATTTTTTTTTTCCCTCAAGAGTTGTTAGATACGCAGGAAATTTTTTATGGTTTTGTAATTGCTAGACCAAGGAGCGTACAACGACCATATGACCAAAGAGAGTCAGAAAATAACGATTCAAGTTATTATAGGCAAAACATCCGTGAACAATGGGTCCATGAGTGCCACGTGGGACTTAACTCGTAAAGCTGGGTGAAACTTGTAGCATCCTGTAATGGGTGAAGAGGACCATAAAGGTGACTGTTGGAAAAAATGTCCTCTATGTTTTATGATGATATCTTCCAAGGATTTGTACACAATCTATATCGAAAATGTCAAGCACTACCATGTTGGTGATCACATAGAGTTCACGCTTCTAACTCGACCAAGAGATTCATTAATTCCTTCTCAGAAAAATCGACAAGGAATTGATGCTATGACATGTGGTAGTGTTGACCTCTGCGATTCCTTTTCTAAATTCAGTTAGACATCTGACGTGGAGCTATCGGTTAGAAAAGTAAACTCGGAGCTAAGTGGTTGGTTAGCTAGGGAAGAATCAGGCCTTGTTGATGATTTACAGCAGCTTCCATATGTTCATGCAGCACTTGAAGCGCTAGAGGAGAGGAAGAAGTGTTGGACTGAGCTTTGGGCTCTTAGTTGCAGTCCACCATTAAGAAATCCTGCTTTTCCTTACTCTAAGATCAAGGGGTGTACATACCCTAGTAAGCCCGAATCTCGTGCTCTCCTTTCAAATGTAAATGATGTGGCTGATTCTGAAATATGTGGTATTGCACATGCAACACCGTCTGTAGGTCGCAATGATGAATCAAAGGTGTCAGAAAGTTCAACTCCAGAAAGAATGGATGAAGATGACTGTATGGTTCAAGGTGCTGGTATGATCGATGGATTTGAAGGTGCAGGTGTGCCTTCTTCATGTGATGAGAACAAATGTTTGCAAGGACATTCAAATGGTTCCAGGGACATCAAGGAGAAGGATTCATACACTTTCTACCAGGTGCTTAAGAGTGACATTGCAATTCATGGGATTTTTAGTCATTTCAAAGCTGTTGCTGTCATAATTTTTGTAGTATCAAGTTTGTGTTGTAATTTACCATTTTTTTTTAAAATCTGCAAGTCTATGTCATAGGGTTTTTTCCCAATTTCTTCATGTTATTTAAAGAATTTTGGACTCATTACATTTCCTTATGTTCCACTGTTGTGGTTGTTGCAGGAGAATTTTTTTTTTTTTTGAATATTCTACCAAGATGTAGATAATGATTATTTCCTGAGTCCTGCTAAAGAAAAGCTTTCACCTCTTTCCTGATGCTGCCTGTTACATGATTAGATTTTAATAATGATTTAAATCTATGCTGTATCTCAAGTATCGCCTTATTTCTCTATATATTTGTGTTAATTATCTTATTCTATGGTGTTTCAACCTTTCCTTCTTCAAGTCTCAATATGGAAAGTTTTGTGTGAATCACTCTTTCCTGTAATATATATCACACAAAGAAACTGGCAATGAACTTGGACAGCTTCAGTGATGCTCAGCACCTCATAACTTAGTATACTTATTGTAGGATAAAGATTAATTATAGCCTATGTAATAAGGACATGTGCATGTGTCTGGCATAGGTATGAAGTGTCTGATTCTGCACATTTGAGAAATACATTACATGGTCTGGAATGCTGACTAAATGCAAGACCCCCATTTGCGAAACCCAAAGAAGCATCCTAGATAGAAAACTAGTAGATTGTGTAGCACTCAAATACTCATTTGTAAGAAGTTGGTAGATTTTAGGGAAAGTATACTTAGTTTAGAAATGCATTCCTGGTTATGTTTGAAGCTCAATAATTTGTGCGGAGAATGGGAACAAGCCAAGTAGAATGCATATTTATCCTCTAGATTCTTTTAAGGTTTGATACTTTGTCATTTTGGGTTGGTTCATGACTTCTATAATTTATTTTAAATAAATAGTTTGATGATGATTTTTTTTTAAATACTTAGCAAAAGAAAAAAAAAATGAAAAAAATGACTCAATAAATTGCTAGGATATCTACATTTATGTGAAGTGGGGTAGCATTACAGTGAAAATATTCAAATATGTGTATTTATGATGGAAATCCCTGATTCTGCAGCAGTTTCTTCTGATTGACTACCGAAGTAAACCATGCTAACTAGAATCAAATTAATTGCAGCATTAGTGGAGCTATTTTACAGCTGGAGACAGTGACTCAGTTGGAAGCCATGAGGAGACGCTATGGCTATCTAAGTCATTTCTCCTTAACAACAACATTTAAGGTACCTAGCTGTTCGTTACTAGTAACTCTTTTAAGTGCTAAGCTTCCTATTTCTCATGATATATGCCAAACGATTGCAGCTTTGTGAAATAGATCTGAGTGAGATGGTGCCTCCCGATGCACTGGCACCATTTATGGATGAAATTAAGAAGTGAGAAAATCAGCGGAAGCAGCTTGCAAAGAAGGTATCAATCCCTTTGCTCTTGTTTCAGGTCACATGGCTTTTGCTCCCAATTACTTTCTGGTTGTGTGGACCATGTTAGTTTTCTTTCATGGTTTTTGCAACCCATTTTATTTTTCTTGCATGGTTCTTTCAACATAATTGCATTCCTATTTTAAGTTCTTGCTCACGTGTGGGTTTGGGTTCTTGGTAAGGTTGTTTGGATACTTGCTTAAACTTGTGTTTCTGTTGTGTTCTTCCTATTTGTTCTTTCTTTTATTTTTTGCTCTTTTGTGGGTGTGTTTGGGGTGGGACCATGGGGGGTGTGAGCGTGTGCATTACGTGGGGTGTGTGTGTGTATTACTGTTCTCCTCCATGTATGGCTTCCAAGTGGGTACTCGTGCTTGGCTTTTGATTAACGTCTAGTATTTTTTTCCCCCGAAGATGGATTTTGAATTGCATGGATGCATCATATGGGGTCTCAAGAGATTGCTTTTGCAGTCCATATTCTAGTAATCAAATATGGGTCGAGTCTTGCACATATCTATCTGCATATTGTAGACAGCAGTGATAGAATGCTTGAGTTTTTATTTAGGAAAAATGAAGTTCACTAATCCACAAAACAAAATGAGGTTACTATATAAACACATGAAAACTGAATTCTATTTATCGGCGTACTAAATATTGGGTGCCATGAAAGTGGAAAAGTGAGTTGCAAATAGGGTAGATCGTCATCAACAAAATTGTATCTCAAAAATTTGGGTTGGTTGATCCAATTCAATTTTGGCTAAATGTCTTCTGTTATTGCAAATGTGTTCATATATCTGTTGTCACAACTCAATCCACGTTATTTTGGGTATTCCTCACGTTTTTTTAGATCATTCAACTTGCACGTTAGAGGATGCTTACACTAATCAGGTACTATAGTAAATTTTGGCAGGGGACATGACCACTAGATCAAATGGACCACTGGACATGTTCACATCTCCACATATTTTTAAATTTCTTGCCTTCCTGCAAGACACGCCTAAATGGGATCCGTTGACCGAAAATTACCAAAGGCCATTATGTTTTGTTCTATAAAAAAGTGTACTTTTCTAGAACACCATGTCCTCCCTGAAGAACATAGGACCCCAATAAGGTCCACCTGTCAACCATGATGTACCTGTTTTGGGCCTTGCCCCCCCTTCACAAATTGTTGGGCTTGGTGGAAGGAGAGAAACAAGATAATTTTTTCGGGGTGGAGAGGTCTCACTTTGACTTGGTTTTGTTTATTCTTGGGTGGTGGTTTTATTGGTGCAAGTTAGATGGTGCTTTCAAAGGGTTTTATTTCTTTTTCTTTTGAGGAGTTTGTTTTTATATGGGAGCCTCTTTGTAGTGAGTAGGTTCTGAGTCAATGTCGATTTGTAATTTCGGTTGGTCACCTCCACTGACTTAACGCCTACAGTTGAATCCGTTAAAATGACCATTAATTACCTTTTTCTCAGCCTCTGCAGCCATTGCAGCGGAGATATCGCTAGCCGAGACAACTGCCCCTTGACTCGCGAGTGGAATCGTTAGACACCCAGTTCCACAGCCAGCGTCGCAAACAGTTACGCCTTTGTGAGAACCCTCTTCAGCGAGCATTTTCGTAATGCTCTCGACAGTCTTGGTGTGACTGAGCCGAATATTTATGGTTTTGTAATTGCTAGACCAAGGAGCGTACAACGACCATATGACAAAAGAGAGTCAAAAAATAACGATTCAAGTTATTATAGTTTAAGATTAATCATCATTAATATTGAATAAAAGGTGGCATGTGCAAGTGCAAATGTATTTGAAGGATTTATTTGTAATCTAACTTAAAGGGTGATTTGGAAGATTGCATTGCAATTTTCTTGATTTTTGACCAAAATGATCCGATTGTATTAAGATGAATGTGTTTAGACTTATATCCTCGAGACTTTGGTGACTAGATTGCACAATTTCATCATTTTTGAATTTTTGGGTTACATTTATGAAAATAAAAAACACCATTTAATGAAATGTGTAGGAGTGACTTCTTTCTAAATTATCCATTTTCTTTTGGATAATAACCTGATAGTTGAATTAGTAAACCTTTTCCTCTTTTAATGCTCCCTTACCGTCATGAAATTTTCATGTAATAAAATATATTAGTTGTTATATCTTTTAACATGCCCAAAACATTAATAGGGATTGCAATTCACTCCAATGAGTTGTGATAGAGAAAACAATATACCCTAAGATGTAATTTTCAATTTATTTAATTGATTTGTGTGAAAAAAGAATAACAAACAAAGAATGATACATCCATAATTTTGAAGATTTGGTCGTACATTTGATTTGAGGGTTTGTTTCATCACTATAACATATACAATTTGAAAAAGCTCCATACAAATTGAAAATTTAAAATTTAAAAAAATAATTGAGAGATTTGTATCTTTAAAAGAAGAAGAAGAAGAAGAAAAAAAAGTCGTGATAATCTTACCCATGTGACATACTCAATTGTCACCCTGACGCAACAGGTTCGAGAATCGTATATATGTTCTTCTCAAGATATAAAATTGCACTTTTTTTTATGGGGAATTGTAGTTCTATTTCCTGAGAAGAACATATTTACGATTTTTAAACCTATCTCATCAGGGGTGACGATTGAGTATGCCATGTGGGTAATTCCGATTATCATGATTTAAAAATAAATAAAAAAACGTTAATTCTTGGGGAAGAGTTTGTGAATCCCACACCCCGAAAGTTAGGCAAAACATCCGTGAGCAATGGGTCCATGAGTGCCACGTGGGACATAACTCGCAAAGCTGGGTGAAACTTGTTGCATCCTGTAAGCTCTAGCAAAGAGTCCACGACATGTGTAATGCATACGTGTCAGTTAACCCAAGCATCGAAAGACTGCTAAGAAAATGCCCATACGCACTTCACATAATTACGTATTATGCCATGTGGCCCAGCCTTCGCTTAGAAAATATGTGGGTAATTTCGTCATTTCATATAATGTAATTAAAAAAATGGAATATCCCTAGGAAAATGCCGTATAAAATACGCCGGATTCGCTTCAAAGTACTTTTTTCTTCTCCATTACCAGCTGAGGCTGAAACGAAACTCTCCCAATTCTTCGCATACTTTCATGTCCATCTCGCCTACAGACGCTCAAAGATCCACACAGTCTTCGTCTCGAGCTCTATCTCAAAACCCTAGCTTCAATCATGGATTCTTTCAACCCTCAGAACTTCTCGGATCTTCGATTTCCAACACTCAGACAATTGGATCGGTTCAGATCCCCGGCTCTGTACATGTCGGCAATCTCCCAATCGGGAATTCTGGTAATATTCTTTTTGAATTTCTAGGGTTTCCCCTTTTGTTTCTTGGATTTAGTATTTATCTGTTTCTTGAATTCTGATTCTTTGTTTATTTTGGGGAAGAAACCATAGATCTTTTATTTGAAGTTGAGATTTTTTTTTTTTTTTTTTTTCTGGGGGTTTCGTTTTTCGAGTAAAAAGGTGAAAATTCTGACAATTATCCTAACTTTCTTTATGATTTGCGACTTCTCGGTCCCTGGTTCAGTTTAAGACTTTGTGTTCTACCTGAAGTCTAGTTTTTTATTTTTTGGGGCCTCTTAGAGCACCCGACTAATTCTCGGGGGCACGTCCAGTCCCCTCTCCATACACGCACCAGGTTTGTTTATTGGTTTCGATGATAAAGCCTTGAATTTCGACTTGAAATTACGAGATTTGGGGTAATTTTTCTGAGGTATTGGCATCTTTTCTTGTAGAAGTAAGTATATTTTAAGATTATATGCATAATGGGTAAAAATAGAGGTGGTAGGATCAAATGCTAAGCATATGTAGAATATATGCATAATTAGGAAGTATTTGAATCAAATAAGAGAAGTGGATGATTTTGGTTAGCTTCACCTTGGATGTGTTATTTGAGTATTGGTTTTTAATTTTCTCTTTGGCGCTGAGACTGAACAATTTAAGATTTTTTATGCAATTATTTTTTGCAGGTTCAATGGACCAAACAGCAGCTGATTCTGGTGGATCTTCCAAGGAGGTAATTTTTTTTTTAAAACTCTATATGCTTTCACTTCACTATTCAAGCTGGTAAAAATCTAAGCTTTTTAAACCCTTATAATTGTGCATTTAGTGTTAGACTTAGTAGTGTTGGTTAGCGTAAAACATTCTTAATTTATGTTGTCTGTGTTGATTTTGGGTATTGCATGAGATCCTATTATTGAAAAGAGAAATTGGGTTCTTCCTTCATCTTCATGCAGTGTTGAGTGTATATTTTCCTCCACTCTCAGCTGTGTCATACCCTACTTAAGCCCCGTGACCTTCTTATGTTCATAGTTCCCCTCTCCAACAGATCGGTCTTTTAGAGTAGTTGGTTGGTTAACATGGTATCAGAGCGCTAGGTTGATATAGGTCACGGGTTTGATTCTTTCCACCCATATGGGTGAGGGACTAGGGGAGTGTTGAGTGTATATTTTCCTCCACTCTCAGGTGTGTCACACCCCACTTATGCCATGTGACCCTCTTATATTCATAGTTCTCCCCCTCTCCAACAGATCATTCTTTTGGAATTAGTTGGTTGGAAAACATGCAGTTCATTCTTTAGTGTCATCTTCGGATTGCATGCTTTGGTTACCGTTATTACTGTGTTTGATGAGCAATGATATACTTTAGGGACTCCTTCACATGCTTTCATACCATCTTGTTTGCTCCTCTTCCCTTGTGATAATTGTATTTGACCTAATGATTGTTTTTTATGTCCTCCAGGTGACCGCGTTAAGAACACCCGAAGGTAGGAAAAGCTTGAATCGCCAAAATCATGGTACCTCTTCTCAGAGTCAGTCGGTTGGTCGAGGGGGGATATCTTCTCAATTCAGATATGATCAGGGATCCATTCAACCCAGTATAGAACGGTCCGGAGCTTTCAGTTCTCCATACAATCAACCTGCTTCTGGGTCTACCAGTTTCCATGGTGGTGCTGCACATTCAGCTGTGAGGAAAAACCAGATGATGAATGCTAATCACTTATTAAATTTTCATTATGATACTATTTCTCGTGCTCGACCAAGGGTTCCTCCTCCAAGAAGGCAACAAAAGATAAAGCCTTACAATAAAGACTTATTTCTTCAGGCAAACTACAAATTTGTTGTGCTAGATTCTGGAAAATATGCAGTTGAGTTAATGGACCCAGATAAAATGCTTCAATGGGAAAATGTTATTTGTGTAAGGTACTCCACCCCGTTTCCCGTGCAGTGTCCGGTTTGTTTGGAAAGTCCTCTATGCCCGCAAATAACCTCATGCGGTCATATATTTTGTTTCCCTTGTATTCTTCGGTATTTGTTAATGGGTGAAGAGGACCATAAAGGTGACTGTTGGAAAAAATGTCCTCTATGTTTTATGATGATATGTTCCAAGGATTTGTACACAATCTATATCGAAAATGTCAAGCACTACCATGTTGGTGATCACATAGAGTTCACTCTTCTAACTCGACCAAAAGATTCATTAATTCCTTCTCAGAAAAATCAACAAGGAATTGATGCTATGACATGTGGTAGTGTCGACCTCTGCGATTCCTTTTCTAAATTCAGTTTGACATCTGACGTGGAGCTATCGGTCAGAGAAGCAAACTCGGAGCTAAGTGGTTGGTTAGCTAGGGCAGAATCAGGCCTTGTTGATGATTTACAGCAGCTTCCATATGTTTATGCAGCACTTGAACAGCTAGAGGAGAGGAAGAAGTGTTGGACTGAGCTTCAGGCTCTTAGTTGCAGTCCACCATTAAGAAATCCTGCTTTTCCTTACTCTAAGATCAAGGAGTGTACATACCCTAGTAAGCCCGAATCTCGTGCTCTCCTTTCAAATGTAAATGATGTGGATGATTCTGAAATATGTGGTATTGCACATGCAACACCGTCTGTAGGTCGCAATGATGAATCAAAGGTGTCAGAAAGTTCAACTCCAGAAAGAATGGATGAAGATGACTGTATGGTTCAAGGTGCTGGTATGATCGATGGATTTGAAGGTGCAGGAGTGCCTTCTTCATGTGATGAGAACAAATGTTTGCAAGGACATTCAAATGGTTCCAGGGACATCAAGGAGAAGGATTCATACACTTTCTACCAGGTGCTTAAGAGTGACATTGCAATTCATGGTTTTTTTAGTCATTTCAAAGCTGTTGCTGTCATATTTTTTGTAGTACCAAGTTTGTGTTGTAATTTACCATTTTTTTTATTAAAAATCTGCAAGTCTATGTCATAGGGTTTTTTCCCAATTTCTTCATGTTATTTAAAGAATTTTGGACTCAATACAGTTGCTTATGTTCCACTGTTGTGGTTGTTGCAGGCAGTTGATGGTCAGCACTTCATTCTTCATCCATTAAACATGAAGTGTCTTCTACACTATTATGGGACGTACAATTTACTTCCTCCAAGGTGCGGGAGAAAAAAAAATAGAAATTTGAATATTCTACCAAGATGTAGATAATGATTATTTCCTGAGTCCTGCTAAAGAAAGAAGCTTTCACCTCTTTTCTGATGCTGCCCCTTACATGATTAGATCTTAATAATGATTTCAAATCTATGCTGTATCTCAAGTATCACCTTATTTCTCTATATATTTGTGTTAATTATCTTATTCTATGGTGTTTCAACCTTTCCTTCTTCAAGTCTCAATATGGAAAGTTTTGTGTGAATCACTCTTTCCTGTAATATATATCACACAAAGAAACTGGCAATGAACTTGGATAGCTTCAGTGATGCTCAGCACCTCATAAATTAGTATAGTTATTGTAGGATAAAGGTTAATTATAGCCTATGTAATAAGGACATGTGCATGTGTCTGGCGTAGGTATGATGTGTCTGATTCTGCACATTTGAGAAATACATTACATGGTCTGGAATGCTGACTAAATGCAGGACCCCCATTTGCGAAACCCAAAGAAGCATCCTAGATAGAAAACTAGTAGATTGTGTAGCACTCAAATACTCATATGTAAGAAGTTGGTAGATTTTAGGAAAAGTACACTTAGTTTAGATATGCATTCCTGGTCATGTTTTAAGCTCAATAGTTTGTGCGGAGAATGGGAACAAGCCAAGTAGAATGCGTATTTATCCTCTAGATTCTTTTAAGGTTTGATACTTTGTCATTTTGGGTTGGTTCATGACTTCTATAATTTATTTTAAATAAATAATTTGATGATGATTTTTTTTTTTTTTTAATACTTAGCAAAACAAAAAAAAAGTATTAAAAAAAAAATTGAAAAAAATGACTCAATAAATTGCAAGGATATCTAAATTTATGTGAAGCGGGGTAGCATTACAGTGAAAATATTCAAATATGTGTATTTATGTTGGAAGCTGTTTCTTCTGATTGACTACCGAAGTAAACCATGCTAACTAGAATCAATTAATTGCAGAATTAGTGGAGCTATTTTACAGCTGGAGACAGTGACTCAGTCGGAAGCCATGAGGAGACGCTATCGCTATCTAAGTCATTTCTCCTTAACAACAACATTTAAGGTACCTAGTTGTTCCTTACTAGTAAGTCTTTTATGTGCCAAGGTTCCTATTTCTCATGATATATGCCAAACGATTGCAGCTTTGTGAAATAGATCTGAGTGAGATGGTGCCTCCCGATGCACTGGCACCATTTATGGATGAAATTAAGAAGCGAGAAAATCAGCGGAAGCGGCTTGCAAAGAAGGTATCAATCCCTTTACTCTTGTTTCAGGTCACATGGCTTTTGCTCCCAATTACTGTTCTGGTTGTGTGGACCATGTTAGTTTTCTTTCATGGTTTTTGCAGCCCATTTTATTTTTCTTGCGTGGTTCTTTCAACATAATTGCATTCCTATTTTAAGTTCTTGCTCACGTGTGGGTATGGGTTCTTGGTAAGGTTGTTTGGATACTTGCTTAAACTTGTGTTTCTGTTGTGTTCTTCCTATTTGTTCTTTCTTTTATTTTTTGTTGTTTTGTGGGTGTGTTTGGGGTGGGACCTTGGGGGGTGTGAGCATGTGTATTACGTGGGGGGTGTGTGTGTATTACTGTTCTCCTCCATGTATGGCTTCCAAGTGGGTACTCGTGCTTAGCTTTTGATAAACGTCTAGTATTTTTATCCCTGAAGATGGATTTTGAATTGCATGGATGCATCATATGGGCTCTCAAGAGATTGCTTTTGCAGTCCATATTCTAGTAATCAAATATGGGTCGAGTCTTGCACATATCTGTCTGCATATTGTAGACACCAGTGATAGAATGCTTGAGTTTTTATTTAGGAAAAATGAAGTCCACTAATCCACAAAACAAAATGAGGTTACTATATAAACACAAGAAACTGAATTCTATTTATCGGTGTATTAAATATTGGGTGCCATGAAAGTGGAAAAGTGAGTTGCAAATAGGGTAGATCGTTGTCAACAAAATTGTATCTCAAAAATTTGGGTTGGTCGATCCAATTCAATTTTGGCTAAATGTCTTCTGTTATTGCAAATGTGTTCATATCTCTGTTATCGCAACTCAATCCACGTCATTTTGGGTATTCCTCACGTTTTTTTAGATCATTCAACTTGCACTTAAGAGGATGCTTACACTAATCAAGTACTAAAGTAAATTTTGGCAGGGGACATGACCACTAGATCAAATGGACCACTGGACATGTTCACATCCCCACATATTTTTAAATTTCTTGCCTTCCTGCAAGACACTCCTAAATGGGATCCGTTGAATGATTTACTTCTCAGCCCCAAAATTACCGAAGGCCATTATGTTTTGTTCGATAAAAAAGTGTACTTTTTTAGAACACCATGTCCTCCCTGAAGATCATAGGACCCCATTAAGGTCCACCTATCAACCATGATGTACCTGTTTTGGGCCTTGCCCCCCTTCGCAATTTGTTGGGCTTTGTGGAAGGAGAGAAACAAGAGAATTTTTTTGGGGTGGAGAGGTCTCACTTTGACTTGGTTTTGTTTATTCTTGGGTGGTGGTTTTATTGGTGCAAGGTAGATGGTGCTTTCAAAGGGTTTTTTTCTTTTTCTTTTGAGGAGTTTGTTTTTATATGGGAGCCTCTTTGTAGCGAGTAGGTTCTGCGTCAATGTCGATTTGTACTTTCTGTTGGTCACCTCGACCGCCTTTTCTAAGGAGATTGTTTTACTAATAAAAAAGACTGACTTACCTACTGGAAATTAACATTGGAATCCTCCAAAAGGAGGATGTGTGTGAGACAACCTAATTTATCCAAATTGAAGGCAATTTTAACAATGCCTGAAGTTGCACAGACTAATCTAAATGTAAATGCACCCATATTTGATAATCCAAGAAACAAAGATTTTGGAAAGTGAAGGCAATTTTAACAATGCCTGAAGTTGGACAGACTAATCTAATGTAAATGCACCCATATATGATAATCCAAGAAACAAAGATTTTGGAAAGTAAACAATATACTTTAATCCTGAAGTCCAATCTATTGGTTAAGCTACACTGTTTCTGGTGAAAGCTAAGCTAGAGACAAATTATTAAAAAATAGAATCACAGGTGACTGAAAACAATTTTTTTTAAATTAATCATTCACGTCACAAGCTTATTTATGGAGGCCATTTTGTTGATTGTTGAAAATGTTTTCCCTTTTGAGGATATTTTTGTTATGTTCTTATCCCAACTCTTATTCTAGGAACATGCGGAGAGAGTCAAGGCTGAAGCTGCTAATACACATGCAATGCCTATATCATCTAATTTTGGGTGTTCTTATAATGACGCTACATTCTCCATGGATGATTTTGAAGGTAATATTCTTCTTGCTCAGAGGAAATATTTTTAGTTTGTACTTCTGATCTGATTCGATTTTCATCCATATCTAGCCTTGGGAAGTTCTCCCTCATCATCTACTAGCCCTCCAGTAATGGGTGCAAGGAAGCTGTTCTCAGATGTAACACGGCTTGGTTTTGCTGCTGCACACGATTCTCCTTTATTGAAAGCCGAGGAATCTGGTGATGCTTCAAGTAAGACAGAAGAAAGAGGCGATACTACTGGTTTAGTTGGTATTGCACTTGTACTAACATTCTATAAAAAAACAAAAACCTGAATTGGCAGAGTTGGATGACCAAACCCGTTAATAGAACTGTCCTGAGATCTATAGGCAATTGCAGTAATGAGCAGTTCTATTTTTCTGCAGGTCAAAGGAATGCGGTTACACTGTCATTTGCAAATATCATATCCACAGCGAAATCTGCCGATAGCGTGGAAGTCGTCCCCAAGACAAATGGGCTAGGAAAAAAAGGGAAGAAAGTACTTTTGTCAACTGCAGGTGGTCGACGTTACTGAGAATTTGACACACCCTTTCTTGTAGCGGCACACGGTGTCACCTTCTGTTTATTTTGTTCTATCATCGTTGTACTTCATGTATAAAATAACAAAAAACAGGGTATGTCGATTATCAGTTGCAGAATTTTCAACTTCAATGCAAGATGCTATCTTTTCCATCTTATTCTATTTGTTTTGGAACAATTGGATCGAGAGGGGTTGATTTGTACTGGCCCATAAGAGGGATGTCTTTCTTTTGTGGAGTTGGGAAGTTGTTTCCTACTGGAAGTACCTTTTATTTGGTAAACATGGTAGAAATGCGAACGATGATTGCAAGAAGTCCAATTTTTGGATGGTTATATCTTTTCTTAATGACTACAATATAATTTAAACATTGAGGATCAGGATTGTGGAGATTCCATCCTTGTTTCCATTTTCCTGGAAGCTAACCCAATGGACAATTATGATTTAAATAGAGGAGATTCCAAGAGAGCTTTGAATGGAAGGTGCCAACTAGCTTGGTTGGTGAAGTTGGGTGATGATACCATGGACCACCATCATTTGCAACTCGGTCAGGTTGAGATCAATCTGTGCCGCCCAACCCTCACCTTGGGCATAAAATGCTCAACTCAAGCCCAATCCATGTTGGGTTGGTTCATTCCTCATTAATATTAGATGACTTATAAAAGGATAAGTGGTATGTACATAATTATTTATTTTGATGATGATTAACTAAAGTTTGAAATGTGAATAGTGAATGAAAAAAAAAAGATATTTAAAAGTATTTTTAAATTATAATCATAATAAGTTCAAGTTCGAGCAATCTGATGTCTATGTCTGAACTCAATCTGATTTCGTTTGGTCAATTTTTTCCCCAAATCCTACTTAATTGAGGCCAAACCTGACCCCTAGGTCGCCCATCAGGTATGATTAGCCCAAGTTGCAGCCTAATTCAAAAGAGATAGATAAATGATGGAGCAGATCTTTTGTAACGCGAGTTCCCTGTAGCTCTAGCGTTAACCAATGATTGACAACACACTATGTTATGTACAAAACAACGATGGTTCATTTAAATTTAAGAGCTCATTGACCATCCATTCTAAACACTCAATCAAATTTAAAAAATGTAGATTTTTTATTTTGATTTTTTATTATTATCATTTACAATCTGATCTAAAATAGTGAATCCAAGAGGAATCAATGGTTCTTTTTTTCTTCTTTTGATTATGTTGTTTTATAAACTTTTCTAAATGTGCTATAGGAAGCTACAAGGAATTCGTGCTACAGAGGATCCGCTCCCAACGAACGTGATGTTGTATCTAATTATGAAAGAATAACAAGGCATAATAAGGCAAGATAAGAGGAGGAGAAACTCTTGATCTCGCACAATGGGTTCATAGATTCCCTCATTACATGAGGAAAATCCTAATAAAAAGTGGCCTAAGTTCATCCATGCATCATATAAGAAGGCATGGGAGCCCTTTTAAATCAGGTAAGCTAATGTGACTCTTGCCAAAATTAACCATGGGACACATCTTCATGCTTCCTCATTGGAGTGGCAAGACATTGAGAGAATTTCCCATACGGGCTGCTGTTCAAGCTCTCATCCAGTATGCATTCATGCCCCCCATATCATTGAAAGACACACTCCATACATTTTCATTTAAAGTGACTAATTTTGAGAGAATTTCCCATGTAGGATAGCTCCTAGCATCTAAAGTCTTAAAATAGTGGTATTTACTAGCAACAACATAATAAAAGCCGTCAATCAATATAGATTGATCCAAAATCTGATTCAAATTCAATATGACATTTATGGGTACATAAGAAATATATTGAATCGATTCTTTTTAATGAATAAATCCGATCACAACTTCGAATAAGAAATTCAGAGGGATCAAATAGGAAATGATACTATGAGTCATAGAACTATAATAAAATATACAATCAATCAACATTTATCGACTCTCACAAGAACACTCTCATATGCAGACACATACACCACTGTCACATGCACAGACACACATGTACCCATGCATTCATTTTCATCATCTTGTATACCATGCATGCATTTCACTTGTAATTCATACTTGCATCTTGTGCTCTTTTATTTTTTATTTTTGAAAACATATACAAATTTTGCCAAAATGTGAGTAACCACCTTAGAGTGGAAGGAAGGGGGTGCCTAAGACCTTCCCTCTTCCTTAATCGAAAACATCCTTACCTAGAGCTTAAGCATAGGCCATATCCTTATCCATGAAGTTACTATATTTTTCAGAAAAATCGTTTTCTTAGAAAAACAACTCGGGTGATTATTAACACCCAATTTTAAATCATAAATGATGACGACTCTAAACCTGCATGGAAATGAGATTTTCCATAGCTGAGTATCTACATCCATATTTTGAAAGATCAAATAAGTTTTTTGTTAGATTTCCATTTTTTTATATTATTTATTTTTTATTGTTATTATTATTTTTGAGGAGGGGGATTTACTATCCTTCCTTCCCTAATTGGTTGTATTTCAAAAGTGTTGATTTTCTAGCTAGAAAGCCAACACTTGATTAATACTCGGTTGATGTGGCATGTATTCCAAGGAAAAAGATCTATGATTTCATGTCCAGACAATATCAATCGAGTATTGACCTTGTGAATACTTATTAGGATTTAGGGGGAGGGATTTACTACCCTCCCTCCCCTAATTAGTTGTATTTCAAGAGTGTTGATTTTCTAATTAGAAAGTCAACACTTAATTAATACGTGGTTGATATGGCATGTATTCAAAGGAAAAAATCTATGGTTTCATATCCAGGATATGTCAGCGAGTATTGACCTTCCGAAGATTTATTAGTTTGAAAATATTATTCAAATTTAAAATAAAAAATTGTCAAAATTCTATTAGTCAGACTCTAGAATATTAACAAGTGGCTTCGACAGGTGAGGACGGTTACATTGAACCGATCGAAATACAAACCAGTGGTAAGTTCACGGACTCCTGTACTGCTAGAGGGTAATTTGGTCTTTTCACAAAAGTGCTTAAAAAGGTAAGAACGTTAGAAATGGAAAGACTGAAGTAGTTCTTCGTGTCCATCTGGCAAGGAAGTACTGAGGTCGCAATTAACGAATCTCGAGTAAAATCTAACGGTTTAAAACTTAGGATGACGGTACACCTGAACTGACAGAATACTTGCCAAATTTGTTTCGACTCCATTTAACATCCCGGATTGCTCTAAAGTCCAACGACGTTGTACACTGATTGTCCAACAAACGGCTGAGATGGCATGAAAAATTTAAGTATCCTCATGATTAGCATTCCTTAGTCGATTGGCGTCCAACGACGTTTGACACTAGAGTTTTCCTATGTTCTTCAAGAGTCCAAAGTTGGTAGGATTCTAACAAGTCCCCCAGAAAACCCAGAAACACCCAACAGAGAAGCAGAAGAAGAAAGAAAGTAAGAATGTAAGACTATTTCTTCATCCTAAAAATAAAATATTTTCTTGTTATTTTTGGTTTAGTTTCTCTGCCGTTCTCTTTGCATGATTACTTTATTTGATTTTTTGATTGTTTGTTAAACTTAGATCATCAAACATGAACTTTGAAGAAGATAAGACAGAATCAGAAAACTAGGAAAAAAATTTAAAAAACTAAAAAATATACAATATAAAACCTGATTTAACTAAGAAGAGTGAATGTGGTTCAAAGAAAAGATGATCAACAAAGAAATGTTTGTTTTTTTTCTCTAAAAATGTCACATTTAATGTCGAGCAGAGTTTTTCTTTAACGTAGTGGTTGAGAACATGAATCCCACTTTACAAGTTGATTCTAAATAGAGCTGTATGTTATGTATCACGAAACTTCGAAACCCGTGTTGTTCTTGACCTTCATATTGCCTTGCTATCCTCATTGATCTTACTTGCATATACCCAAATCATCTCAATCGATTTTCCTTTGTTCTACCATTTGTTTGGACGATTTCTAGATTCTTTTTAGTGTATAATTTTAAGATTTTGCATGTTCTTGTAAGTTTGCGTACTATTTGGGTCATTTATTTGTATTAGAGTTATATATGTTGTTGTCAAGAAATGTGTCTTGAATCGGTACTTATTATCCGGATCCGAGACATTATCAGCCTTACTCTTGCCCTGGTTTCATCATTAGGCTTCCTTGCAGATGCCCAAATCATCTCAATTGATCTTGAATGTACCCTTCAAATTTTTTGCATTTTCTAGTAACTTTTGCATACTATTTGGATTATTTACAAATACTTGAGTTTTTTTATTTATGGGAAATGAAAATATGTTATTAATTGAAAACGAGAAGTGGCCAAGATAGCACCCTAGAACAAAGAACAAGAATAAGAAAACAAAGAGATTAGAAACACCTCCTCACAAAACACACAACACTATGTGAAAACTGAAAATTTTGACAAGAAAATTTGACAGGCCAAAGCCCATAAATTTTAGAAATCAAATTTCGACGATCCATGACTGTTGAAAATTTTGATATTCCCCAATTCGACGGCTTAGAGCCATCAAATTTATCCCATCCTCCATTAATTTGTTGGTTTCGGTTTGTCGAAAAAAAAAATTTGACAATGAAAATTTCAATGCCTTGGTCTGTCAAATTTTATGAAATTCAACGGCCTTGGTTCGACAAATATAGGTTTTTTTTATGTTGTGCAATGAGTCCCATAAAAAGTTCCTTTAAACTCTTCTAGAGCTCTATTCTAGTGAAACAACAATGCCATAATCTCTGTGGACACTTCATGTTACTGATGCTCTCTATCTTCAAAAACTCTTTGATTCCTCTCAAGCCAAATGCCTCAACAGATGGCAAAAGGGGTTAGCGAGGATCTGTTTCTTGATAGTGCAATCTAGTAAGTGCGAACTTTGGAACACCTGAAGAAGAGAAGGAGGGAAGCGCCAAGAGACTTTGAAAAGCAAGATGAATCATAATCAACTTTTCGTTTGTTTTATCTTATGTTTGGACTATTTCTAGATTATCTTGATTGTACTCATTTATGATTTACTATTTGGGTCATTTACATATTATTAAAATTATCTTTTTCAAGACTTGTGTGTGTTCAAATCTTTATTTATGATCTGAATCCAAGTAATTATTGGCCTTCCTTGTGCCTTGGTATCATCAATGGACTTCCCTACATATTGTAGAAACTATCTAATTAATTGACTTTCCTTTATTTTATTTCTTGTTTGGGCTATTTTTGGATTATCTTGAATTTTCTTTTTTAGGATTTTGCATTTCTAGTAAGTTTGTATAATATTTTGGTCATTTACATCTACTCGAGTTATCTTATGTCAAGATATGTGATCCCAAATCTTTATTTATTATCCGGATTCAAGTCATGATCGACCTTCCTCATGCCTTGGTGTCATTGTTGATCTTCCCTACATATGCAAAAATCATCCTAATCGACTTTCCTTTATTTTATCTCTTGTTCGGGCTGTTTTGAGATTATCTTGAGTGTTCTTTTTTTGGATTTTGCATTTTCTAGTAAGTTTGCGTACTACTTGGGTCATTTACATTTATTAGAGTTATATCGTCTGTCAAGACATGAGCTTTCAAATCTTTATTTATTATCTAGATCCAAGTTATGATTGACCTTCTTATTGCCTTGGTGTCATCATTGGTTTTCTATGCTTATGCAAAAAAATCATCCTAATCAACCGTCTTTTATTTTATCTCTTGTTTGTATTATTTATGATTCTCTTGAATGTTCTATTTTCAAGATTTTGCCTTTGCTACCAATTTTGCAAAATATCTTAATGTTCTATTTTCAAGATTTTGCCTTTTGAATGTTCTATTTTCAAGATTTAGAGTACATCGTTTGTCAAGGCACACATCTTTAAATTTTTGCTTATCGTTTGGAGTCACGTCATTATTATTGGTTATCCTCTTTCCTCTGTGTCATCATCGGTCGTCCTTGCATATGCCCAAATCATCATAATCAACTGTCCTTTATTTTATCTTTTGTTTGAGCTATTTTGTCTTTTCTAGTAAATTTGCATGCTATTTGGGTTTTTTACTAGGCAAGCAAGGGTTAGTGGTCAGTACAGGTGAATGAGGGTTCAACGAGCTTTGAACCCAGGTTGTGGTACCTCACTCAACAAGTTTTACTAGCTTAGCTAAGTTGGCACCTTTGCGTGCTATTTATGTTATTTACATTTATTAGAGTGACATTTTTTTTTCCTAGCATGAGTATTCAAATTTTTTCATATTGTCCAAACCAATGTTTTAATATGCCAAGGAATGAGGTGAGGCACTTGGTCGACTAGTGCCTCAAGGCATAAATGTAAGCCTCACGTGAATGAAATTTTTAAGCAAATAAAGTAAAAGCTAAAGGGAGTGTATAATCTCAAGATGGAAATGCCTTGAAGTGGCGCCTACAAAGCCCTTTCATTTGCAACAAAATGAGTGGAATTTTAGAGCTTGGAAAAGAAATCAATTAGTCATGGCCTACTACTATCCACAAGGTCAACCATTCACAACTTCCTATTGGCAACCTTCCTGTACCCCTTTCCATCCATAGGGCCAAGCATTGTTCCAACTTTCACTTTCAAGAGATAGACAATTGTGCCTTCCTTCAGATGAAAACTTGACCCCTCCCCATAACAAATGAAGAAAGGAATTGAGAAAAGTCACCTACTAAGTGCCTCCTAGTTCTGGCCTGAACTAGACTTGCTCTGAGTGAGTGGCTACTTACTCTTAAAAAGGAAAAGAGTTTGGCTTCGGTCCCTTACCCTTCACCTACATTGAAAGAGATTAGTTTATTGATTTAAAAAAAAAAAAAAATTAAGTTAACAGTCTCATATTTCCTAATATCAAGTTTCAAATATTCATGATCGAATTCCAAGTTTTAATCCGCTACACTTATGATACAATATATTATTATTTTATATTTTAGGAAGAAATAAATAAGTAATATTTGATAATTGAAAGTGCTTACAATAAATAATGAATAATTGAAAGTTCTTACAATAAATAACTATTTTATATTTGCTACAAAAATTTAACTAACTATTGTTTTCTAATAACTTTCTCTACATAATACTGAATACTACAAAAATTTCTTTATGAATCAGGTCAATTCAACAACTTTCCTTCCATATATTATTATTTTATATTCAAACTTATTTCTAGATACTCCAATTATTATTTTAACACCACCATCATCATCAAAGTCTCATCCCAAAGATGTGGGGCGGCTAAACAAGTCTTGTTCCTCCATTCAGTTTTATCCAAGGCCATTTCTTATGGTTTTGAAAGTGTGCATATCTTATGGTTTTGAAAGTGTGCATATCCGCTTCACTACCTCAACGCATGTTCTTTTGGGGGTTTCTCTCACTCTTGCATGCTAGCAACCAAAAAGAAATAAATAAGAAGATAAAAAAATTTCTCTATCGATAAGATATTTTTTGTTTGTTAATATATAGTTTTCAAAAAATGGGAGGGGGGGCGGGGGATAATTTTAGGTGTACGCTTCAGCTGTTTCACATTTCTCCCTTGCAATTCAAGGCTTTTTTAATGAGCCTCAACCTAAGTTGCGTTTGGAGGGGTAAGTCTCACATGCCCTTAAAAATACTAATCCAGACCCAAATCATTCTTGGCCTTCCTATTGCCTAAATCATTTTAGTTGACTTTCTTTATTTTATATCTTGTTTGGGCTATTCCTAGATTCTCTTGAATGTACTCATTTAAGATTTTTTCTTCTCGAGTAAATTTGCATGCCATTTGGATTATTTACATATATTAAAAGTTATATCTTTTAGCAATGCACAAATCTCAACTTATTATACTGATCCAAGTAGTCATCATTGGTCTTCCCTGCATATGCCGAAATCATCATAATCAATTTTCCTTTATTTTATTTCTTATTTGTGCTAATTCTAGATTCACTCTATTGAACTCATTTAAATAGTATTTTCTAGTAAATTTTCATATTATTTGGGTTATTAATATACATTCATGGTTTTAAAACTCGTTTTGACGTCTCGTCTTGCCCATGAACGAGTTTTCCAATACGTTTAAGTCATCTCATTCAACCATGAGAAAAATGAACCGTGGTTTTAAATCTCGTCCAATACGTTTGACTTGTCTATCCGTCTTGTTGGTGGACGATACCGAGACATATCAGACGAGTCGTCTAGGGTGAGATTTAAAACCATGTATACATTAGAGCTGTATCTTCTGTTAAGAAATGTGTTTTCAAATCTTTAAATTTTATCCATATCCAAGTGATTCTTGGCATTCCTATTGCCTTGGATATCATTGGTCTTCCTTGCATATGCCCAGATGATCTTAATCGATTTTTTTATCTTATTTTATTTCTTATTTGGG
The DNA here is from genome assembly GCF_017979445.1 of Akebia trifoliata. Classification (NCBI taxonomy): domain Eukaryota; kingdom Viridiplantae; phylum Streptophyta; class Magnoliopsida; order Ranunculales; family Lardizabalaceae; genus Akebia; species Akebia trifoliata. Next base: position 701,369 of record NC_141379.1, read on the forward strand.
ATAATTTTAGTATACTCATTTAATATCTTGTCTTTTCTATGAAATTTGAATTCTATTCATATTATTTACATCTTCGAGTGTTTTTTTTTTTTGTCTGTATTGACATTAAATCAAGTTTTTGTTTATTTTTTTTCAGCTCTATTAGTATTTTGAGATAACAAAATTATCATGTTTTTTCTTGCAGCAATCAAGATTATTTAATTCAACAGATTAGCACCGAGCTTCATTAGTCGTAATGGTGGACTACAATCTCAGAAGCAAATTAAACAAAACTCATGAGGATAGAGACCGTGAGCCAAGGAAAAGAAGAAATGTCAGAACAAATGAAAAAGACAGAGATATGGGGAAGAATGTGGTTAACATTGCTTCTGAATCTGACCCAGACACCGAAACTGGAACTGATATTCATGGTGAAACTGATGCGTGGATTGAGCATCCTGCTTCCCTACTAGAAACCGATTTCTACAACTTTGAGAAAGATCGGAGACACAGCTGTTTCATAATAGGTCAGATTTGGGCAATCTACGACCAGTATGGGTTGCCATGTCGATATGTACAAATTGAAAACATTTCTGCCAACTCCAACACTGTGTATGCAACATTTCTGAAACACGCAGGATCGACTCAACAGGACATGGAACAGATTGACATGGAAATGGGGTGGTTTCAACCCGTTTGTGGAACCTTCACTCCTTACTCCAAAGGCTTAAATATTAGCCGTTACGCGTTTTCTCATGCAGTCTGTCATCAATCTGTGAAGATAAACGGCAGAAGGGGTTACAATATTTATCCCAAAAAGGGTGAGGTGTGGGCTGTCTATAAATATGCTGATAGAATACACAGTTCCAGAATGGAGAAATATCAGATGGTTGAGATTCTCTCCGAGGGTCGCAATGGCATAAAGGTCATTTATTTAGTCAAGTCCAAAGGCGGTTTCCGAAGCTTATTTCAAAGACTGGTAAGGGATGGCATTGAAGTTTCTCTCGTTATCGGACGAAACCAGTTGGAGAGGTTTTCACATCAAGTCCCTTCTTTTAGAATTGAAGGACAAAGCAATACACTTGTTAATGGCTGTTTTGAGTTGGATCCTTCTTCTATGCCTCTTCGTATCGACAATTTTACGGAGGAAATAGAACCCAAGCTTGATAATAAATTTCTGCACTTAAAGTTTCTTGATATGAAAAGCCTCTTAATGAAGGAGAAGTTTAAAGAGAATATGGTGTGGGCTATGTATGATGTTCAAGATGGGTTGCCTCGAAGCTATGCGGTAATAGAAAGTGTTTCGGGAATAGAAGGAATAAATTGGTTGGAACCATGTCCATCTACTGAAGATGAAAAAAGATGGTACAAGGCAGGGCTGCCTATTGTTTGTGGTATCTTCAGATTGAAGAAAACTACGGTTACTCAAAATTATTCTATGTTCTCACATCCTATCCGATGTGATTGGGTCCCATGTTGTCGGCACTATAACATCTATCCAAGAAAGGGTGAGGTTTGGGGAATCTATAGAGATTGGGAAATGAGTTGGAGTCTAGATCCAAGAAGAATTGGTGGGGAGGAGGTCAAATTTGAATATGATTTTGTAGAGATCCTTGAAGATTATGACAAGAACGAGGGTGTGAAAGTTGTTTACTTGGTAAAGGTTGCTCATTTCAATTGTCTATTTCAGAGGCAAAGGAATGAAAATGGTGTCGATATTCCATTCATTGTCCATGGAAATGAACTTTACAGATTTTCGCACCAGATCTTACACTACAGGATCCAAGAGAACGACGAGATTCAAAATGGATCAATAGCGTTGGATCCATTAGTGGTGTTCCAGAAGTCAGGAGAGAGTTATACTCTTTTAGAAGACCCAGAACACATGGACATTGAAACTGACAAGAAAGATCACAACAAATTCCTACCTGGACAGATTTGGGCTATGTTCGATGACCCAGACAGGATGCCTCGCTATTATGCCATTATTAACAAGACATTCCCTAGTGAACTCAAGGTAGAGGTGGTGATGCTGATACCACACCCAATTCATGAAGAAGAGATGGAATGGGTGGATAAGAAGTTGCCCATTGCATGTGGGACTTTTCGAGTTGATAAAGAAATTGTCGTAAAAGAAATGTCGGAATTCTCACACTTGGCCATTCCATGTGAAGAGGTTAACAGGCAGAAATCTTTTTACAAAATCATCCCACAAAAGGGTGAGGTCTGGGCAATTTATGAGAATTTGGATGCAATAGAAAGACGCTCCGAAAGCTCCAATTCGGAGGAAACCCCAAGATACCAGATGGTTGAGATCCTTTCGTGTTTCGATGAGGAATCTGGTGTGAATGTAGCATCCTTGATCAGAGTGGAGGGTGGTCCTGAAATGATTTTTCGAAGGCATTCGCATGAGGGATTTGATCTAGTCAAGCATTACTCAAACAGAGAGCTTTTTAAGTTCTCTCATCGTGTAATAGCTTGTAGAATAGCGGGAGATGGAAAAGATAGCTTCCTTGGTGGACATTGTAAGATCGAATCTGCCGGGATACCCGCCTAATTATGTTTCTCATAGGGCATACTGGGTGTTTAATAAGGTACAAACTATCAATTTTTACGCTTTGTGTTTCTCAATTTTTTTTTAAAAAATCTTAGATTGTGATTATTTGTTTGTTTATCCATTTTTCCTAGAGCAAATCTGTTAGTTTTAATAAGAATTTTTTAGTTTTTCTTGACAAAATCTCAAGAAAAAGTTCATTTTCTTTTTCATCTTAGAAATAGGACTTTGCATAGTATTCGTAAAATGAGCAGAATTTTTGTACTATGATGTTGAATTGGGGTAAAATATGGTTAGTTGGAAAAAGGATGAAGAGCTATACAAATTTTGAACTGGACAAAAAAAAAACATTTTCTATGATATATTTGAACTGAAAGTTCTATTAAGTTTTTAACTAAGAAATTTCAGATTTTTGAATTTTTTACAAGAACATTGTTATCTTGTTGTGATGCTCACAATGATAGGGGTAACTTCACTGGTGCCCATGAACAATACGAGTTACCATTAGGAAGCTTTCTTTTCTTTTTCTCTTCTCTTCTCTTCTTTTGTTCAGTTTTTCAATTCTTGTTTGTCAATTGATTCACTTCTACGTGTGATCGGTTCATGCTGTTTAAGATGACATGACACTGTTTTGGTTCAAAGGGTTAGATTCAATTCTAGTGAGGAAGTTTTGACTCATTTAGGCCACTCCTAGAGTCAATTAGTGGTCTCTCACATCTCGCCTATATTGTGTCGTATTTTTTTCAAAGATCATAATATAACGTCAAATGGCATTATACAATTGCTTCATTTTCTCTCTTCCATTTTTAACAAAGTCCCACTTGAGAACTAAATTACTTTCTCTTGCAAGTATGTTTGTAAAGCTCTACTTCTTGCATTGCTAATCCCTTTTATCTCACCATCTCTACATGTTTTACATTTTGAAGGTGATTTTACTTAAATTAGTGTTTTAAAAGTATACCAACAATTTAAATAGTCTTACAATGCTACCTAAATTGATGTATATGCTGTTGTTTAATGATGTTTTATTGTCGTAGATACGCTATTTTTTAGTCTGCAATGGGAGGTGAAATCTCTCTCTCTCTCTCAATTTGATAAATTGATTTTGGTAGTGATAGTGTGAAATTTTGCTTCTCCTTGCAGTGTCAAGAACATTGGAGCTTCAAAAAGCTTGCATCTGCAGCTTGTTTCCTATATCTGGCACAGAGGCGGTTGGTGGCAACATCAATGAACTTCGTGTTTTCTTTTCTTCTTAGGACCGTGGTAGATGTTTTTTTTTTTCTTGATTTAGTTTCCCATCTCATGACATTTACTTGAATAATTTCCGATTTTGTTCATCACTTGTCGGATTCCTAAAACTGCTGATGAAGGCCTTCTGTCTTGTATGAAGGTTAGTTAATGTTATCGAACAATTTCCTGAATAATCGTCATTTAAGATTGCCAATGTGAATTGGCCTTCGAATTGACTCATATGATGCTCTTCAAGCTCTTTAGCCTTTATGATAAATTGTTTTTAATATATTTAATAACCCCATCTTCAAAACAACATTTTCAACCTTGCCTCTTAACCACTTGAAAAATACCCTTGAAGTTTCTATCCAAAGTTCAATCTTCTTCTATTCCTTCAAAAAAGAAAGTGTCGTATCGGTTGAAGTAGTTACCTTCAAGGGTAGATGAGATGGTGACAAAGACCGTGCCTCGGGGAAAGCGGAGGTCTTGAGTTCGAATCCCACTTTAGGTACACCCTTAAGATTTATCCAAAATATTATCTAGAGTGTATAGGGGAGGGGATTGCACGTGTTCTAAGGATTAGTCGACTGCTTTAATAAGTCTGAATGCCTCGGCTCAAAAATGAAAGAAAGGTTGAAGTAGATAAAAAAAAAACACAACCTGAAAGAATGGGTGAGAAGCGTTTCTCAATGGCCCATAACCTATAGCAACACCAGTAGGTGTCATGTGCAAACCAACATGTTTTATGAAAATTAGGATTTATGCATGATTAAAATTTTTTATAATTACCTTAAAATATGGGAAGGGATTTGTTTTGTGATTTAAAATATTAAGATTAAGATAATTTACCAGTCCGCTTCAAAATTTCAGTAGAACCCTCTTCCTTGGATTACATGTGATGTCTCCAAGGAGGTATCCCAAATATTGATGAAAGAGTAGGGGGTGAAATAAATATAAAAGACCACGTGTCATGTTGCGAAGGGGATTCTACTGAAATTTTGAAGTGGGTTGCCCGCTTCAAAGTCGGACTCGTGATAAGAGGACATTTTTATTTGTTTTTACAAAAAATAACCATAATAATAGTAAGGTTGAGTTTAAACATAGGGGTCTTCCAAATTTTCTTGAGATTTTTATTGTGTACGTAGGTCAATCGGGGATTCACTCTTCATTAATCTCTAATTGACTAATCGCACGACATCGCATATATTTTTTGTATCTATCCTCCAAAAACAAGTCTGTCGATGGATAGTCAAAATTATGAATCCAAATTCGAATTCGTATTTGAAAAATTGGATGTACCTAAAAATTTTAGATATAAGATCCGAATTAGGATATTTTTAAAATATTCGAATACATTTCATATACGAATTTTAATGTTGATGCATTTGATCCAATTTAAATATCTTTACCATTATCGTGAGAGAAGCTCACAAATGCCCTATCTGTATACACCCAAATTTGCACGAATCCACTAAAAAATTTCGAAACTTTCAAAAGTTTTAAGTTTAATTTCAAATAAAAACCTAATTAGATCATGTCCTTTCCATAAACGAGTGTCACTATAATAATAAAATCGGATTTCAAATCATTTTGATGCTCATTTACACCTGTTTTCAAAAAACAATGATGGAGACTCCAATCCAAATAGAAAATAGGTTTTCAACAAAAGTCTTCTGGCTACACAATCTTTACATTTAAACTTAATATAACCAGTTTCATTTTAGTCAAAAGCCAAGAAAATTGCAAAATACAATCAGATTAGTTTCCAAAATTACAAAAATATCGTTTATACAATTTAATTTTCAAAAATCCTTTAATTAATATTTTTAAATTATAAATAAGCTTTTTGATGATGTTCGTTTGCACATGCTACATTTCCAGGCAATATAAAAAATTATATTTACGATATTAAATATCATACACATGTATAAAGGTCATATGATAAAATATTTTTCCTTCTCCCATTTCCTCTTATCTTACTACTCTTTTTCAAAAAAATAAAATAAACAATGAAAGATCTTGATGTTTTACTCAAGTTTATCTTCATGGTTTTAAATCTTGTCCTCTTTTATTGTGGAATTAGACTGGCTATTAATGTCGGCTCATTTGTCAGTCGCGTCAGGTCTGCCGTTCAGTTGAAAGCTATAAAACAAGTGTGCGGTAGTTCAAAACTAGAATTGACACAATATCACGAAGTGGCCGCCCTTGCTCAATTTGGGTTAGACCTTGATGCTGCTACTCAGGCATTACCTAATAGAGGTGCAAGGCTTACAGAAGTACCGAAACAACCACAATATGAGATGACTCATCCGATATGCCTCATTGTTGTACAAGACTACTCAAAATGTATCAAAAAACTCGCTTGAGACCATTCGGTCTCGTTCATGGATGAGACGAGACATCAAAACTCATTTTAAAACCATGTTCCATAGTTTCCAACTTTGTTTTAATCATTTATATAGAATTCTAACAAAAACTCTGTGTCCATTGTTTTCATTGATATATTTAGGATTTTTTTCGAACAAGTTCATAGAATTCAAATTCAGGTATTATGATCAGTATTCGTTTGGATTTCGGATTCGAATGCGGATATATGGCTATATCCGATTTTACCGCCAAATCTTAAATTGACATTCCTTATTTTCTTTTTGACGCGTTTAACCTTCAAAAAATGTTAAAATGACGCCCATATCTTTAAACCAAATAAAACCTAATCGGTCTTCTCTTTCACAGTGTGCGCTGAGGGATTCGTCTCCGTCGAGCGATTGGAGGCCAACAGGTACTAACAGATCATTTGAAAACCAAGAGATTTGTTAGGTATATTGGATCTTACTATTTCTTGATCTAGGTTTTGATCTTCGAAGTTTCTTAATCTCTGATTCTCTATTGTGAAGGTTTAATTTAATGGGGAAAGAAAGCGAAGTTTCAGTGATGGAAATCGACGAGAAAAAACCCCAAATTTCTGATCAGATCAACCCAAAATTCTCCATTAATGGTTCATATATTGAACTTCATGCTTTAATTTTCAAATTTGATTACGTTCTCTTTGCAATATTACTTTATTTGATTTTGTGGAGTTTCCAGTGTTGCAGCTTCTGAAATCTGCTCAGATGCAGCACGGATTACGCCATGGGGATTATACTCGCTATCGGTAAGGATAATTAAATCTTGATTGATTCGTTCTTTGCAATCTGGGCATCGATTGCTAAATTATGTCTTTGATTCTCAAATAATTGCTTGAAGTTCTGATAGAGATTTTGATTTACAGGAGATACTGCACTTCACGTTTGAGGAGATTGTATAAATCATTGAAGTTTACACATGGTCGAGGGAAATACACTAGGAAGGCCATAACCGAGTCTACGGTTACTGAAGTGAGGTATGTGGTGCTCATCAGGCCTTAATATTATTGGAATTCTATGTCAAATATTGGTTAATTTATTGGTGAGTAGATCTATAAATCATGGACCAATTTGGATGGGCAGGCCTAATCACCAAATGCGCCCGTGAGAGTTAGAACTTCTCGAAGTTGGCATGTTTGCATCCCTATGCTTATATATAATTTACGGACAATTAGTTTAAATACATGAGTGCTAGCATATTTTGCGAAGTTTACAATTAGTTAGTGTTAAGTGATGTCATTGTTTCAAGTCTAAACTTATTAGGCTATAACACTTGGAATTTGGACTCGAAATAGGTTTCTGCACGTAATTCTTTATACAGCGGAAAGGGCTTGGAGCTATGCCATGGAAAAAAGACAGTTGCCCGATGGGCCAAGTGCACGCCAACGCAGGTACTTGATTGGTAGATTGAGAAAGGCAGTAAAATGGGCTACACTTTTTTCACAGTTGTGTGCTATCAAAGGAGATTCGAGGACATCACTTGAAGCTGAGGTGTGGTCTTCCATTTGTTTTTGTTTTTTTTTTGCTGTATTTGTGCCGCTTAGTCCTTTGTCGTTAAATAAGATTTTTTCTATCTCTAATTGCTTATATTGTTTGTGGATTTTGTTAACATGTGCCCTAAGGGCACATGTTAAAGTGCAATAAATACACTTTGGGAATAAGCATCTGAAGGCGTTTGGCAAAAAAGATTTTTTAAAGGGTATTTTTGGTACAAAACACAATTTCCCAAGTATATTTATTTCCCAATTTCCTAAGGGCACACGTTAACAAGACCCATTGTTTATTTTTTTTGGCAACTATTTTGAAATTTTATGGATACTGATACTTCTTGGATGTTAACAAAATCCTAAATGACTTATCTTCTTTTCTAATAATGGGTGTTTTGATTTCCAATGTGCAGGCATATGCCTCTTACATGAAGGGGAGTTTGCTGTTTGAGCTTGATAAATATTGGGACACTGCATTAATGAATTTCAAAAGTGCCAGGTCTGTCATTGCCTTGTTAATATCTCATCATATTTTATGTTGGGAACTGCAAAGACATTGTTTCTCTATGATCTACGAAGTTTTGTGGTTCATAATAAAGTACTAGCTTCATGTATATATAATCTTGCTATGAATCTCGAGGATAAATATTACTTTATTCTTTTCCTCTTCTATTACTTTCCAACTTTATTGCAAAACTCTTCCATCCATTATCTAAGAATACCCCTTCAACTTCACTGTATTTCCTCTTCTCCCCTCTTTTTCAATAATACCCCCAAGATTTAGTGCCTTTCCTCTACCATTCCCTTAGCCCCAAAGAGGATGGTTGTTGTCGTAGGCACGGACAAACTCTAGTATATACATATACTCATGTTCTATCAATTTCCTCTAAGAGATCAGAGATACCCATCATTTGATTACCTGCCTTCCTTCTAGGAAGTACATAGGATTCTGGCTCACTTATTTTAGGTTGTTAGTGCTGTTTATGAGGAGCTTGGGAAATATGGAGATCTAGAGAATCAAGTTCTGTGTCGTGAGCGCGTTGAAGAGTTGGAACCAAGCATACGTTACTGCCTACATAAAGTTGGTGAATCCAACATACAAACTTCCGGACTTCTAGATATCAACAAAATGGAAGGACCTGCACTGGATCTATTTAAAGCTAAGTTGGAGGTGAGATTTGTTTGCTTATGTTCAACTACAATATGAATGCCTTTTTCTTCATCTATGTGAATTCAATAATCCTTTGTGTATCCACGCCTAACATTGCTTCATTGGTAGTTTCATCGTCATCACCATGCATTCTCTCAGGAAATAGAAAAATCTCATGAAAGTTCTCTGCAACATATTATGCTGCAATGTTTTCTTCTCTATTATTTTTGTTCCCCCCTGAATGTTTGTGTCGCAAATTGTCCAAGTCATGTTCTTTGAAGACCCAAGAGTTTTGACTCCTGTAAGTCATGCTATTTCACCACTCCCATATGACGATGATTTTGTCTAGGAGAACCTTTAAGGTCTTGATAAAATCTTCTTTTGCGTGGACAACAAATCTCAATAAAATCTTAACTTGTATGCTTTGGTATTTAGCGAGATCATTGTCAATTTTAGTGTTATTGCAAAGAAAGTGGGAGAGACGGTCTATCACTTATTCTTGCATTGAAGCATGGTTACATATGTGGGGAGCACTTTCTTCCTTCTTTTCGGCATGTATTGGAGTATTGGACCATGCCTAGGAGGTGAAGCAACTGGTTATATAAAAAAAATAGGAGTGTGAAACAAGTCTTTAGTGGTTGGAGGAGTCATGCTTCTTCTTTCTTTTTTTATTATTAGTAAGTCTTTTTAATGAGTGTATCTGTAACTCAGTGATGGTGGGAATTGAAATGTATAAGATCATTTTGAAGTTTGAAGTTCTCTTATTTAAATGGTCTTCAGTGGTACAAGAGCACGGAGCTCATTTTTTTCCCAAAAAAAATTATATGAATGGGACAAGATTGTAAATGATCACATTTAGTTTTAGCAAGATTGTGAGCTACCCTAGCCTGTCACCTAGTTCCCCCCCTCTCCTTTTTCTTCTTGATACAAATACCCTATTATCAAAATAAAAAATAAATAAAAATCTTGAATGTTGAATTGAACGGGTCATATTACTCTCATTCCTAGTAATACAATTCATTCCAAGTAATATATTCAACCGTGTTCAATTGAGTCAAACCAGCCGAACCCTATTTGCCTCTATGCTTCTAGTAAATGAGTCGTTTGTACTTTCTAGAATATTTTCTATAATACTGACTTCTTTTAAACATTGCCTATTTTAGCATCTATCACATCATACGGATAAACCCATTCTTCTGGGTTCAACTTTACTGAAGCCCTTTTTTCCGTGCTAAAATTATGTTACTCATGTACTTGGAAGATATATTGGGATAAGGTGTAGATGATGATATTGATGTGCTGAGAGGGCATGTTCTGAAATATGTTTTACTTATGGTATGCAGGCTGTTATGGATGAGGCAAGAACCCAACAAGCGGCATCCATGACCGAGTTTTGTTGGCTTGGACATAAATTTCCAATCTCTAATGCGAAGACCCGGGTTGCCATTTTGAAAGGTATGCGGCTGTTTTCTTCTTTTTGATCAATGGATTTTTTGTTGGTTTGTTTTGGTAGAGAAATGGAGGGTCGTCATTCTAGGAATTAACATTTTCTCTTGTTACGTTGATTTTAGACTCTTCACAATAAACAGAACTTACTGTTTGAAAGTTTTGTTCTTACACGAGAAATTTGATCAGCTCAGGAGCTGGAGAAAGATCTACATGGTCCGGCGGCAGATTCACTGCCCGCAGAAAAAAAACTTGTTATTTTTGACAAAATCTTTGCTGCATATCATGATGCCAGAAGCTGCATCCGCAATGACTTGGTATGGATATTGATGTTTTGATGCTGTAACATGCATTTTTATTTTGAAGATGTTACTTATGTGTAGTACCTGATCACATAGTGCATATTTTTATAAATCGGGAACATATGCCCTTATGTTCTTCGTAGTGTCATTGTTTTTGACTATCTATCTATTTTAGGTTACTGCAGGTAATTCTGAAAATGTGAAAGACGACTTGAATGGCCTTGATAAAGCTGTTAGTGCTGTCTTGGGACAACGCACCATAGAACGAAACCAGTTGCTGGTCAGCATTGCCAAAAGCAAACTTAACAGGAACCGTGATGACAAGGGAGAGAAAGCCACAAAGCCCGAGGGGCTTGTTCGCTTATATGATTTATTAATACAGGTATACAACGACTTTATGGTGATCTCTGTTTAACTTGGGCTGGCATTCCTACATCCTTGATGCTTGGACCATTATTTTGTTTATTATTTTGGCTGGCAACAAAGAATTCATTAGACAGTCATTATTGATTTTTTTTGATAAGTGTAATATACAGTCATTATTGATTTTGAAGATGTCCTTTGTCACGATGTTATCATTTTCAATGCAAGAATTTCAGTTTTTTTTTTTTTTTCATAACTTTTGGCAGAATACTACTGATCTCACTGATTTAGTTAGCTCCGGACGAGATAGGAAACCAGAAGAAGTGGAATTTGCTGAAGAATATGCACTTAAGGGTTTAGTGTTTCGTGCAGAGAGGTGTGCCCTTTTTTTTTTCTTTCTTCTTTACTTGTTTATCTATTAATTTAGATTATTTCTTGTTAGGATCCGGAACATTAACATACATTTGCATTTTTGAATGATCATCCCTGAGCGGATATGAACACTCTTGAATTAACATAAGACATGGCTTTAAACATATTAAATAGACAGACTTAATTGTAGACATATTTATCCCTGAACCTTATTTATGATGAGAGGTTGCATAGTTATTATTGATCTTTTTATGGTTTTAATGAAAAAACCTATCAAATGTAGAGATTTTGGGTGCTTCATTCTGAAATATGATTCTGAATGGTATTGATTATGGTTTGCCTTTTTGCTGTAAAAATCTTAGGATGTTTCCCCTTACCATTTCACTAGGAATATGTTCTTTTTAAAGTTGCCATCAACATGGTATTTGCCTATTCAGCCTCCTATTTATTGTTATTCCCTCTGTGATTTATGTAATTTATGTGTTTATTTTCTGTGTGGTTTCCAGATTCCACACCTGACCTCAGACAAACAAGAAATGGTTAAGTTCATTTCTTATGTAGTTTGTTGTACTGTGTGATTTACCTTTATATCTCAGGAGTATTCTTGCTTCTTTTTTCTTGGCCAAGTCTCTTTTTCTTTTCGACTTCCATTGCATCTAACAAAATAATATTGCAATCCTGCTTGTCAAAGTGTTAAAACTACTTTTGGATATAATTTGTACCATTGCATTCCCTCTTGATGTTTCCCAACTCATTTTCATTGGAAAACTTCTCATATGTTTTCAGGTGCTTCTACTTGGCAAAATCTTACAGCTTGGCTGGTAAGAGGACAGAAGCATATGCATTATACTGCCATGCTCGTTCTCTTGCTGAGAATACCATACAAAAACTTCAATCCATTAGTAATTCTGACAAGGTATGTATAACATGTGAGATTTTCGAAATAATGACACTCCTAAAATTTGTGTTGTTTTATACTTCTGTCCTATGTTGCCTGGATTCTTCTAAAAGACTGAAGTCTTGTCAATGCTTTGGATTTCATTTTTTTTTTCTTATTGCAAGACATTGATTTAACCTGTATCTTTGTGGAAAATAGTATTGGTATTTAATACATATCATAGGTTATTCCATCATGTATTTCATTACCATTCGTGTTATATAAAAACAATTTCTTTGTTTTAACTAATTTAATATAATGTCAAGTCTTAGAATTCAATTTTTGGGGGTTTGCAGAGTCCTACACTCCATAACCTTGTTGGACAATAACAGTTGCACCTGCATCTAAGCAATAAAGCTTCTATTCCTCTTGAAAGTTAATCATAAAAAAGGCCTCTGCATCCCTCTCATTGAACTCGTATGGAAGTTGCATCTATATTTTATATTACTACCTATAAAAATATTGATTTTTTCTCTACCATATATAATGAAAATGGACCCTTCTGATGTTTATTTTTTTTGCCACTTCTTTCCTAAAAATGTTCCCATAATATCAACTCATGACAATGCCATTGTTTAGGCGAGTTTTGTAATCTATAGGGCGCTTTTACCATCCTGTAAATTGCCTAAACTTGCAATATTACCAAGCAACTTAATTATAATCAATCATATATTCATATTTACACACGTCTGTCTGTCTCTCTCTCAAAAAGTACTTTTTGTTTGAATTTTTCAAAATCTATAAGTTGGTTTGCGATACAAATAATACTCAGTACTCTACCCTAAATCTTTCAAAGACATCCACATTTACTATTTTTATTTTAAATATAATTTATGATGGAAATTTCATATAATTCTCTTGGAAACTTTTTTTTTTTTAATTTCTACCTACACATTCATCTTTTGCATAAATAATCTATTACTTTTATCCTAAACAACCCTGTTATTATTCAGAAAACCTTTTTTAAGTTGCTGCAAAAGGTTCTAATGCAATCTATTACTTACACATGCATCACACTTGCATTCCCTCTGGTATTACTTATACACATATGACTAAGATTGGAAGAGGTTTAGACATGTAGTTCAGTTGGTTTGACATATTGCAAAGCAACTTTGAGGTCGTGGGTTCAATTCCAGTTTACCCATAAAAAAAAAAGATTTAAAATTTTAGAAAATAAAAGGCCTTAGATTCCTTCTTAACGGACTCCCATCCAACAGCGCAGATTACAATTCAACTGGTTCCAGGTGATTTCATCTAAAGCATATTCTGAAATTTTGAGAATGCTCCAGAAAAGGATTCTTTCTTTGATGTATAGTACACTCTTTTTATGGAATGTCATTAATCTAGCTAGGCTTTGGTTTGAAATCTGTTACTTGATTGAAGGCCTTCTGAATTTTTCTTTCTGTTAGCAGGTCGTGATCCAAGACTTGAAAGTGTTATACAACAATTGTAGATCCAACATTTGTATAGAGCATGCAGCGGGGATTATGGAAGAAGAAAAGGCTCCGGAAAAGCTCTCGAAAGGAGTCTCTACCATGTCATTGAATGGGGCTGAAAAGAAGGTAAATTTCACACAATCCTCATAAAATAAATGGAATACAATATACAATAATTTTCATTTAAAAAAAATACTAGAAAGTATAATTATATGGCAAGGATATTTTTTTTTACACTAGTAATGACCACAGGGGTGTTAGGCTACCTATATGAAGATTATACTGTCAAAAACAAGTGTTTATATGCTATATGGATTAATGAATGCTGATCATATCCTGTCTATGAGCAATAATCTTGAGAAAAAAAAATCAGAGATACTTATCCGAGGATCAATCTCAACCATTGGATTTTGTGTTTAAACGGTGGGATCATGTGTTTTTTTCATGAGTCGAAGGATCCTGATCCTAATCTTTGTAAGGGTTGGGATCTGTTGACTCATGAGTAAACACATGTCCCAACTGTTTAGATTCAAAATCCAACAATTGAGATTTATGTGTATCTTGGTGACACAAATCTCGGAGATACTTATCCTGAGGATAAATCTCAATCATTGGATTTTATGTTTAAACAGGTTGGGATCATGTGTTTTTTTCATGAGTCATTCTTCATGACTTATCTTATATACATAAAGAAAAATCTTACCGAAGGTCTGGCAGGATAACTGTATCGGTACATTTTGTTTTTCTTTCCCTTTTTCTACATTGAGTGAATTTCTCTTGTTATATATATATATATATATTAACATGTTTGTTTATGAGATATTATGCTAATAAATTTTTCTACAATTGTGGTTTGCGGTCTGATCGCTTGGTTTCAACTTGTTGCAGCCTGAAAAATTCCTTCTCGAGAAACTTGATGTTTACGAGTCTGCAGTTGGTGATCCCAACATGAAAGGAGTTTGTCGTATTGAACCCTTCCCACCTACTTTCCAGGCAGTTCCGCGCAATCCCATTGTTCTAGACATTGCCTTCAATTCAATCGAGTTTCCATCCCTTGAAAACAGGTTGAAGAAAGACAAGAAAGGCTTCATTAGTAGGCTTTGGGGATGATGGGTTTAGCATCATTTATATTAGGACTCTTGGGGATCTTTTGAAACTATATCATCTCTCTCCTCTCATGCAGAGGGTCATTTTATTTTTATTTTCTGGGCAAAGAAAGGCAGTTTCTCCCCTAATTTGATGAGTTGTTTAGCTGAGTATGGGAAACATGAAATCATTTTATTTCTACTTGGATTTCGATTTGGAATAAGTTTTTTTTTTTTGTGTGTGTGTGTGTGTGTATGTGTGCGCTTGTTTAGTAAATGTAGTTGATTATATCTCTAGTGGTTTGGTTGGAATTTATCTTTCTTTTATTTATTAGAAATGAAGGAAAATCAGTGAAAATTCAAAAAATTAAAGAGTGGGGGAGCTAATACTTATCAACAAAAGCTTATATTACCAGTCCTACGAGAACTTTAATATTTTTGCCCGACCCCTTTAGATAAATTAAATTTGATTATTTCTTTGATATTTAATAAAAGAACAAATAAAAATCAAGATACGAGGGTACAAAATTAATAAATTAAATTTGATTATTTCTTTGATGTGTAAAAGAGATTTAATTAAAGAACAAATAAGAATCAAAATATGAGGGTATAAGACTTTTATATATAACCTTTATCTCAAAGTCTGAAATAAAAAATCAAGGGTGGTTTTTTTCTTTGTATTATTTATTTTTTCCAAATAAATTAAAGATAAATGGGGTTATAAAAAATTTGGAGCGTTGTGTTTAAATCAAAACATAAGTTAAAAATTAAAAATTTAGAACCGTGGTTTTTAAAAGAAGCTGTGTTTTCTTTATGTTTTTGGTGTGGGTCCCATGTCAAAGAATGGAGGGAAAGAAGTCCCTCACGAATGATTTCAATTGTCGGCCTCTTAATATTTAGGGTGATTTAGACAATACCCTTTTTAAAATATTTGAGACACCCTTGTATTTTTTTAAGAATGATTTAAACATACCTCTTTTAAGTTTTGGAGAATATTTGAGAGACCCTTGTGTTACCCGATCCACATTCCTTGATATCAATCTTCTATGGAAGACAAATGAAAATTACCTAAATGCCCTCTATTGGTTTCTTAATTTTTAGGGTGATTTAGACAATACCCTTTTCAAAAGAATGATGATTTTCTTCCCCATCATAAAATCGTAGATCATTTGCTTTGGGCTACAAGAATCATAAATCTTTTTCTTACTTATCCTAAGGTAAATGATCTATGATTTTGTGATGGCGGCGTATGTTAGAGAGAGGCATTCGATTATCATAGTTCTTTTCAAAATATTTGAGATACCCCTATGTTTTTTAGGATGATTTAAACGTACCTCTTTAAATTTTGATGAATATTTGAGATGCCCTTGTGTTTTCAAATAAGTGTTCCTTGACATCAATCTTCTGCGGAAGACAAATGAAAATCACCTAAATGCCCTCATTTTTAACCTATAGCTAAAACCTTTAATTTTTCTTGAAAAATATGTCATCTTGATGTTCTTTAACACGTAGGATACATTATTTTTAACCCTTTCATCCTGGTCTTCAATCCATCATCTTTACCTAGTCCTCAATCTCTTCATTAGAATATCCTCAGCTTTTTTTTTTTAAAAACCAGAAATCTATTGTCTTCTACTTTCCCAAAATTGGTATCTTATTATCGAGTTTTGAAGGTTGAAAAGATATAGAATTTGCAAGTTGAAGAAGAGGTTAAAAGTATTTTACACTAGAGGTTTAAAATGATGAATTTTTGGGAGAGAACGAGGGCATTTAGATCATTATAAAGTTGGTCTTTCAAAAGAAGACCAAGGCCAAGGGGGCATGTAATCTGTTTGAAAAAACAGGGGTACTCTCAAATATTCACTAAAACATGGAGGGGTTACTCTAAATCACCTTAATTTTAACCATAATCAACTTAAGAAGAGTATTTAAGTGGGACCCACATGTGTCGGGCACTTGAAAAACCCTCTGTCAGGGTCGGTGGAGAGAAAAAGAGGTTTTATTAAGCAGGTGTTTTTGAGTGTCTGTCATGAAAAATCGCAGAACTTAATGTTTAAGAACAAAACACCGCAGAATCCGGTCAAAAAAAATAAAGCAAAAAAAAAAAAAAAAAACACTAAAAAAGCTTCATTTTTTCCTTTCTCTTGCTTTAGGGTTTTCTTTCCCTTTTGGATACGAAATCGATTAATCAATCCATCCAATTCCCGAGAATCCATTAATGCGAGCTCTAATCCAGTCGTCAGCTTCTGTTTTTTTTTTTTTTGTTGCTTTTTCTAGGGTTTCGATTGGTCCAATTGGCTACTGTTACAGAGTTTCGGTAGTAGCAGAAGTTGTGAACTTTCATGAACTCGGATATTTTATCTAATAATCTGAACGAAGGAAATCGAGCTGGATACACTATCGTGGTTAGTTGTGTTGTTGCGATTGTGGTTTGGTGATTTTTTTTATTCGGTTAGTGGTGGATTAGATGAGGAAGATTGCGTAATCTTGTTTATTTTGGAGAGAATCGGGTTTTAAAAAAAAAAATTATTGAAGGTTGAATAAGCAGGACTGTGTATCGGTTTGATGTTGATGAGGATTTGTTGCAGAGGGGAGGAAGAATCGCGGCTTCATCATGCATTTTGCGAAACTGGACGATTCTCCAATGTTTCGGAAACAGGTGATCTGTCTCATTTGTTAATCTCCAAATGGGAACTGCTGCACATTTTTGGAAATTTAGTTGTGTACAAGACAATACTTACTCTTTTACTGATTTGAATTGTTCGATTATGTATTTTTGTTGAACATGATCACCGAAATGTCTCGTATTGCTAAAATTTGGGCAAATAGGCATTCATCTTGATTCATATATTCTCAATAAACCTTGTCAAATGCTTGAAAGCAACACTTACCCATTGAACCTGAAAGGTTTTGGGGAATGTTCAAACCAAATATTCATTCCAATATTCTATTAGTTAGCTGTTGTTAACCTATTACACAAAGATATGCATTTGAAAGAAGAAGAAGTAGAGAGGTTTGGAGGGAGGGATATAGTCTCAATTCCCAGGTATGTCCAAACCATCTCTTAGAAGCCAACATCTTGGATTCCTTATGTACCAGTTAATTTAGTTATAGCAGAAAATTTGTAAAGTAGAACCCTATATAACCAAGATTACAAGTGCTCATATAAAAAAAAAATGACTATATATCAATGGACTTGTAATTATTTAATCAACTTATAACCATTCTATCAAGAAGTCAATCCTTAACTAACTTACACCAAACAGGGTTAGGGTTTGAACTGGTTAAGGCATGTGGAGGGTTGATCTCATGACCTAATCCTCCCTTCCCGAAAGGAAGAATGTGAAATTCTTTTTTTCCTTTTGATTTAAATGGTCAAACCGTCATTTAGGTAAGCTAGTAGTATTAGAATGTCCTGGTTTTTGGTGACAATGATTATCATGTTGAGCATGACCCACTGCGTGGTTCGATCGTCCAGCTTGCCATCCATATGGGTTCCACAAGCTGAATTACAAATTGGGATTAGTATAGACCAATTATTTGTGTGTGTGCATGCATGTAGAGAACGAGATACGTTGCCATTGTTAACCAACCAACTACTCCAAAAGACCGATCTGTTGGAGAAGGGGAGAACTGTGAATATAAGAGGGTCACAGGCTTAATTGGGGCATGCCTCACCCAAGAGTGGAGGAAAATATACACTCAACACGCCCTATCACCCGTAAGGGTGGAAAGATTCAAACCCGCGACCTATATAAACCAACACTCTTATACCATGTTAATCAACCAACTACTTCAAAAGACCGATCTGTTGGAGAAGGGGAGAACTATGAATATAAGAGGGTAACAGGCTTAATTGGGGTATGACTCACCCAAGAGTGGAGTAAAATATACACTCAACAGCCATGAGTGGATTGTTCCTGTTTTGTTGGATCCAAGTCAGTCTCGGCTGGGAGCAATTTTGAACTGATTCCTGAGATCGTGAATCATGATATCATGTGTGCTTGTTCTTGTGTGTGTGTGTGTGTGCACACCTTTTTTACCTTCGTTTGGAGTGCTGTTCTAAATTGACCTGTCATAAATTTTGGTTGTAGTATTTTATTGCTTGAATGCTACATTTGATTTGGAACCTTGCTTTACTTGTACCTTAAGAAAAAACTAAAAAATGCTAAAATAAAACTTGCTTTTGTTGTATTTTTCTATTCATAACACTTCATGGGCATCTCAGTTATATGCCAATACATATGGATAAGTTTGCTCTCTTGCATTTATGAATTTTAAATTTGTACATTTATGCATAAATGATTGATTTGTCTTTTTTTGGTCAAGCAGATTGAGTCTCTAGAGGAATGTGCCGAAGCATTGAGGGAGAGAAGTCTAAAGTTTCACAAAGGATGTCGAAAGTACACGTATGTCTAAATATGTACTCTGTGTATTGTGTGCAATGTTGTTAAATAGTATATGCGATTAGCACATGCTGTTCGCATATGAGATTTTGCACATTGCATATGCGATGGCATATGCTGCAAAAAAAAAAAAAAAACAAATACAGAAAAATATGCCATCGCATATTGGCAGATAGCATATTTTTAGGGTATGCGAGCGCAGTTGACAACACTGATTGTGTCTTCCCTATGACTTCAGTTTCTCTAAATACTTGCTTTTGGATAAAAGATGTGTTCCACCAAGCTATTGGTTAACAAGAATAAATATACGTCTTTACTTTGACTGATTGTGTTTAATTCTTTTAATGAAATCTTTATGGGGAAAAAGGTCTAATGGTCTTATAACCAGATTGTATTCTCTGTTACGAAAGGGTTTTCTGGCACATGGAAGTCGTACCAGCCATCTGGTAGAGAACCTTCGGATTGGCCATATGGATGGTTCCCTTGTTGAACTTACTTACCATAACCCTTTATTTTACTCTATTTTCATATTTTTTTAGGATCCCCATGTAACAAAGACATAGGCATGTGTCTTGGTGTACGAGGTTGCTACAAAGTGTCAAAACACATTGACCCCCACAGACCTATTTTGCCTACACGTCTGTATAGTTTATTCCCTATTTTGAGAAATATACCCTTTACAATGCTTTATTTTATGTTTAGCATGCATTGAAGTAAGTATATATTTATATAAATTCATTTGGATTACAATAATACAAAATTATAGCTGAAAAATATTTGAATAAGTTCAAAGATTTCTTTGTAGGGGGTAAACATATCTACAACATGTGAATACTATGGAAAAACCTTAGAAATTGAGTGACTTCTTGCATAGCATTTGGTAAAGAGCTATCAGGAGAAGGATATGCTCTGAAAACAGGTGGACCAGTGGTTCTGCCACCTTAGCTGCCATGTTTAAATCCTTGCCTTAGTAGGAACCGACTCTGTTTTGATGATGTAGAGTACCCGTCCTCAATTTTTGTTAGTCTTTGGTTTTATTCATTATCATATGTCAAAACTTGACACTGATGATATTTTGCTTTTATTGATCTTTAGGCATTTTTTCCTTAATTTTGTTCTTTATTACAGTGTTGGGTGTTAGTTCACCTAAAACTGTTTTCTTTATGGATTCATGTCCTCATATAAAACATCCTATTTTATGCAATAACATTCTTTATTTGCTTATCGATTTTACTTGATCACTCTTTTAACTAAAAAAGGCTGGGAATAGCAGTGATGTGCTGGTTTGTCTTATTATAGTCTTGGATGACTACTGAAATATTACTAAATTAGCACACATCATGAAAACTTAATGCACATTACTGGTAACTCTACCTAATAAAAAAATGTGATTTCCATCAAATTAAAAATAATACATAAACTTGGTAAACTTCTAGGTCATATAATCAGGATGGTTTCATAAAAAAATATTTTTTCTGTTTTTTTTTTAAAATTTTTTTTTTTTTTTATTATTGCAGAGAAGGGCTTGGGGAGGCTTATGACGGGGACATCGCTTTTGCAAGTGCCCTTGAAACATTTGGTGGAGGGCATAATGATCCTATTAGTGTTGCTTTTGGAGGTAAATCCTCATATGCTTAGATTTATTTTCCCCCTGTATACACTTTTCATTTGGTCGGACTTTCCTCCGAGAATAGAAGAGTCTGTGATGCTGTAAAACCAGGTTAACTCCTGGAGAAAATTACAAGGAGGATTCAAATAATAAGAATGCAGTGTTGGGGCTGAGTGATTTGAGAAGAATTTAAAAAGGATGGTTGAAAGTTATGAAGGATAAGGTTAGAGATGCAAGTATGGATGCTAATTGAGAGTTATGGCGACTAGAGTATGGGCAGAAACTAGAGGAACTTAAGTGCTGCACATGTAGAATGGATACTGATTAGGCATAAGACTAGAGAAAACAATAAGAAGAGGAAAAGAAAGTGGTTAAGACTTAAGACAGAGACTCACTACTCCTAAGGCACACCCATAAATAATCATAATGAATTGTATTACTCTACCAGCTGGAGCTTTCATACATCAAATGAATACCGTGGAAAACGTGTAAACTCTTCATTCAGTGATTTGAAAATAAGAGAAAACAGATGCCCGGGCGGCAAATTTTTCCTCTTAACAGCTTATTTCAAAATCTAAATTGTCGTAGTATTATTGGACTACTAATTCCTAAACCCAAACAGGTGTACTTAATAATAATTCGTCTACAAATTGGAAACTTATACTAGACTGAATGCGGTGCAAACTCCATCGTAGCTGTAATTAGTATTCTAAAGCTCACAAGCCATTCTTCATCATTTTGTGTATATATTATTTTGTTAATACACAAAGAAGTAATTGCGAAAGCTTAATTTTGGGAACCTTGATAGCCTTTTCAAGCAAATTCCTAGTGTCATGGGCTAGGCTTTACAATGCTACCCATGTGGCACTTGTAGTTTCTGCAAGTAAGCCAACGTGAGGCAGCATAAGATTGTAAATATCGATCCTTAAAGGCAAAAATAGTGGAGCAATCCCTCAAATACACTTTTATTGATAGGCAACAAGATGAAAACTTTCAAGGATTTGGTTGCTCTCTTGACTATTGGCTTGTTATCATATGATGATCCCTCAAGGCACACACTAAGCACTTACTAGGTTGAGAAAAGGAATCGTCAAAAGTTGGGGCCAGTCACAGTGGCCCTTATTTACAAGAATACTGCTATGGACTTAGACATGATATGGGCTCAGCTAGGGAGGAATTAAATGCAAATTACATGGACAATTATGATGACCATAGCACCTATGCATGGTGGTAAGGATCGCTGACTTTGATTCATGGGTAAGTGGTAGCTTAGTAGTACATTGACGCATTTTAACTTCATTTATGTTTTATTCCCAGCATTTTATAATGGCTCATAATGAAGGTAATTCTTCACCATCTTCATCCAGATGTATTTTTTAACAAGACAGCTAATTCTGGAAGTGATATGCCTCTGGATAGGGTTGACATAATTGTTTGCGTGGCATGCAAACTTGTTTATGCATATATAGACATTTATCTTTGCTAGTTATTACTCCTATGAACCTACTTACTTATAAATCACAATATTTTGTCTATGAATTGCAAATTGTAAATATCAAGTTATGTTTGCCCAAATACTTCAAAATGGGTGTCATATCTATATTGGATACTTCAAGGTTAAATGTTAATGTCATATTCAGACTGTATTCTTCTCGTGAACTTGTCGTATTTGGACAAGTATAAGAAATTTTCCTTTTCTTTTTTAACTCCTACTTGTATAAGACATTTGGTACTTATAATGGTTAAATTGTTGTTTCTTTAGGGCCAGTTATGACCAAATTTACAATTGCTTTGAGAGAAATTGGGACATACAAGGAAGTTCTTCGGTCCCAGGTAAACATTCTCTTCCATTTGTTACCATAAACACCGCTAACCCCCCTGTTTAACAAACAATCAACGGTGACTTTATAAGCAAATGCCTAAATGGTATTTGGTAACTGCACTCACTTAGATCATTACTCAAATAGACACTGCCAAGTAATCTTGATGATTCTTTCCATTTATAGTTCTTGCTTCTTGGCTTTTATGGATATCTCAAACTTGATATCTGTTGCACATGAGATGAGATTTTTGTTCTCTGCTAGGATTGATTCGCAGACACTGAATTTTCTATGAGTTTACCATGTTGGACACCATTGCACTGAAGTGTTGGACACATGCTTGATATATTTGTTTGAAAAAATTATTTAAATATTTGTTTTCAGCTATTATTTATATATTATTTTATATGATTATATTGTATATTAGTGTATTGGGGATCATACATCATGTTGGACAACCCAACACAGTTAATTACGCAGACAGCAGAAACCATCACCATGAGAAATCTGTCCAATCCTACCGCTTGTATCTAGTTTTTGTGTTTCTCTTGTGAAAAAAATTGAATCTCTGAACTTTTATATGATATTGAATAATATCAATAAAAAAGAATTTTGTGTTAATAATTTAAAGGAACAGCTTCAAAAACAGAAAATCATCCCCAACTCTCTTAATAACTCCATAATTATATTGTTTGGACAGATGTCCATACTTCTATATAGACTATGATTATTGTATGTAATGAACTTCTATTTATATTTTTTTTCTGCAAATCAAAGAAAGAAATTTTGAGTTCTTGGGAAGTTGCTATTTATTCAGCAATCTTGCTCCCTACTTATTCATGGCACATAGCTCATACACGATACAACCATTAACCTAGAACTTTGCGTAGTGTTTTGAATTTTTTTTGTTGCTGCCTATCAGAAGATTTTTTTTTTTTTTTTTTCTGCCTTTCACTGCATTTTTTTTATAAGCAAGCAAGTTAGTTGTTAGTAATTAGTACGTGAAAGCAGGTTTTGAACCTGGGTTGTGGTATTGATATTCACAGACTTTAATCAACTTGGGAAGCTGTCTTTCACTGCATACTTGGATTTTGTTTGGTGATAAGTTGCTACTTATGGGATATGAACTCAGTCACTGTATTGTTATCTTTAAATCTCTTATGCTCTGTACTTATTTGACGAAGACATGGACACATTTTGGTGCCCTATACTTATACAAATTGCAAACATTGACCCTCAAAAACCCTAGGCACTCAGGTGAAAAGTTGCTATTTATTGGATGTTGACTTGGACACACAATGCTATCTTTAAATCTTGTATACTCTGTACCTATGCAGTTAAGGTGCATGCATATGTCGGTATCCTATGTTAATAGAAGTGTCAAATCCATTGACCCTTAGAAACCCTATACACCTACATGTTTGTACAATCTATTCCATATGTTGAGAGATATATTTTCTAGAATAATTCACGTCAAGTGGGCAATATAAAAAGGGTGTATTTAGATAAGATAATTAAAAAAAAATCATGTAAACAATAGTTTAAAAACAATAACAAATAAAATTTTGTTAAATAGCTCTGTTCTCTTATCATTTGAGCTGTTTTTTAATGAAATTTATATCTGAGTTATAGTAATGCCTTCTAGCTGCTTCCCGCTATTGACATTTTTCAATTGGTTTTGTTAGGTTGAGCACATGCTAAATGACAGGTTATTGCAATTTGTCAACAATGATTTGCATGAAGTCAAGGTACCATTTGCTACTACCAAATTTGGTGTTTTGCATACAGAAGAACATTACCACCTGAATAATTGAATGTGAGATGAACAATATGAGGATGTTGGTATTTTTACCCGAGTGACTGAAAAGTCGAAGGGGATACCTAAAGTTGGCATTTTACTAGGGGTAACCATAGTCTCTTGCATTTTACAGGAGGATAACTCAAAATACCCAACTCTTTTAAGATATATTCGTATGCATGTAAGGCCCATACCTCTAACGCAGGGCATTAGAAACAGTGATGAACCATTCATAAAAATAAAAATAGGGGGGAATGGTGTAGAAGTGGAAGGTGTCTGTCTTTTTCAAAGCCTTAGTGGATTATGCATATGCCTCATCAGATTTCTTGCATTTGCTAATAAGACAAAGGACATTTTGGAGAAGCCCCTCCCTAGGTGAGCCTCGAGGTTTTAGGTTTCTTTTGCATTTTATTTTATTTTATTTTTTGACGGGGGTGCCCAGACCCGTAGGCCCAACTAGCACAGGGGAGAGACAATTGGCCATTTGGCTTCTTAGAGCACCATATTTTGTTTCATACACATTTTAGAACGCTACTATAGACTGAACATCATGTCTAGAATTTTATAGCGTAATGTGTGATTCTCCAGTATGCTCAAAACAGCTATTCTTTTATTAGAGTTCGTGTAACATCCGTCTCTGCTTCTCAACTTATGCAAACAGTTTCTAAGTTATGCCACAATGAATCTTTGGTTCTGCAGGAAGCTCGAAAGCGTTTTGACAGGGCTAGTCTTCTTTATGACCAGGTCTGCTTTCAAGATTAAGATTACATATTTTATCATTCTCTTACATCTACATATAAGGAATATATGCAAGTCTGTGTTGACAGGCTCACCTTGGGGTCTATGATTGGGTGAGAAAATGGATTTCCTGGGAAAATGCAATTCACCATGCATTGGATTGGGCATTTATGTGGGAAAACTGTTCTCCCAAAGACCCTAATTTTCCTGTCAAGGCTTGAAATACTGACCCTGGGCAATTGATTCTCGTCAGGGTGGGAAAATTCTAATATATTTTCAAGATTACCCCTGCCCCCACAACAAAAAATCAACCCTCTTTTGACATTTTCCGATGTCAATCGGTTACCAACAAACATTCTGTCAGAAAGTTCGGGCCTGTTTGGATACCAGGAGCAGAACTACTCTTCCAAAGAACAGGAGTTGAAGTACTCTATGGAGGAGCTGGAAAAGTAATTCTGTGCAGAAAGGGCATTTGGCAATCAACTCTATGAAGTACTGACAGAAGTACTTTTACTGGAAGTCTGTTTGGGAACCATACTGACTTCTCATGACTTCTAGAAAAAAGACCAGAATACCCTTATATTATACAGTTACTGTTTTTTTATCTTTTAGTATCATAATATGCCTTCAAACTATACTGTTTTTGACATTTTAATTATAATATTAATATAATAATATAATATAATATAAAAATATTAATATAATATAATATAATAAATATTAATATAATATAATATATATTTTAATATTAAATATTAATATAATATGTTTAAATCTATTATACTCAAAATTTAAAA
This sequence comes from Akebia trifoliata, assembly GCF_017979445.1. Lineage (NCBI taxonomy): Eukaryota > Viridiplantae > Streptophyta > Magnoliopsida > Ranunculales > Lardizabalaceae > Akebia > Akebia trifoliata. The sequence goes on from NC_141379.1 coordinate 727,280, forward strand.
AAAAAATTGACAAACTGTCTTTTAGTGTCATAATATGCCTTCAAACTATACTGTTTTTGACATTTTAACTATAAATATTAATATATTAATATAATAAATATTAATATAATATAATATAATATAATATTTTAATATTAAATATTATATAATATTTTAAATATTAAATTTAGATAATGTGTTTAAATCTATTTACTCAAAATTAAAAAAAAAATTGGCTGACTGTCTTTTAGTGTCATAATATGCCTTCAAACTATATTGTTTTTAACATTTTAACTATAAATATTAATATAATATAATATAATAAATATTAATATAATATAATATAATATTTTAAATATTAAATATTAATATAATGTGTTTAAATCCATTATACTCAAAATTTAAAAAAAAAATTGACTGACTGTCTTTTAGTGTCATAATATGCCTTCAAACTATATTGTTTTTGACATTTTAACTATAAATATTAATATAATATAATATAATATTTTAAATATTAATATTAATATAATGTGTTTAACTATAAATATTAATATAATATATATAATAAATATTAATATAATATTTTAAATATTAAATATTAATATAATGTGTTTAAATCCATTATACTCAAAATAAAAATTAATATTAATAAATGTTTCTTTCATTTGATTTAAGGCAAATGAATTAGGATATTTTCATAGAAAATTAATAAAGTTAAGGGTATTTTGGTAAAACGAACCATTAAATTTTGACTCCCCGCAAGATGAGTTTTGAGAAATAGGTTTTCTCGACTTCTTCACAAAGAGTAATTTCTTGCTCTTGCGCGGAGTAACTCTTCGAAGGAGTTGTTTATCCAAACGCATCCAAATGACTTCTAACTCCCCGCAAGAGTCAGAAGTAGCCAAGGAGTCCTATCCAAACGCCTACTTCATTTCCTGATAAAACTGTTCTTGGGAAAAGTGACGTAGTGGAAACTTGTGAATCAATAGATTCAAAAGGAATTGAGAGATTGTGTTCAATGGAACACACAAAACCAATTTGAATCAATAGATCCAATTGATAAACAAGCAATAGATTGGAAGAAGGCTCGGCTAGTGGATAACATGCTAATAGAGCAGCAAGACACAATAAATAAGTAGATTACCTGCCTTTTATTGTTGTCCGGTAACTGCTGGATTATTAACAAAGAAAGGGAAAGCTGTTTATCTCGATGTATTTTGGCAAGCAAAACTACTGTATACACAACAATAGGCCATCTAGATGTAATAAACAAAAATACTGCAGGACATTTTTTGTTGAACTTACTGGATTAACATTCACAAAGAAAGTGCAATTGTTTATGTTAGTTTTTTGGCATGCAGAACTATTGTGCAGCCATACCCTAGATAACGATTTGTTCTTTTGTGATATGAAAAGAGAGTTTATTACTGTATTTCATTGGTGCTTGGCATGTGCTGCTCAAAGTTGTGCACCTCCATTGCAAAATCAAGCAAGTTCAGTTGGGAATCACAAGGATTGTTCAGTGAAGAACTAATCTACTATCTATAATTGGAAGGCTGATTTTTTAATGTATTTTTGCATAAATCTGATGATGGTTGAATTAGTATTTTATTAATTATACATCTTAGTAATGCATTGTTTACTCTGTGAAACAGGCTCGTGAGAGGTTTCTGTCACTGAGAAAAGGCACAAGAATGGATGTCGCTACCGTCATAGAGGAGGTAGTTTCTAAAATTGGTTTGTCTTCAAGGGAAAGGTTTTACTCATTCTTATGCAGAGTGATCTTAGTATTTACTGTCATATCCTTCTTTCTTCAAATTCTGATATGGTTTAGAGATATTCCAGGAACTTCACAATGCAAGGTCTACATTCGAGCAAGCCCGCTTCACTCTGGTATGTGAATTTCTTGCACGCATTTGTTTTGTCCAGTATCGATCTTTTCTGAGATTCCAAATTCAAATAAGTCACCACAATAGTAGCTGCAAACTGAGCTTAATAGGTTCTCTTTACACAGGTTAGTGCTCTTTCTACTGTTGAAGCCAAAAAGAGGTTTGAATTTTTGGAGGCTGTCAGTGGGACAATGGACGCTCATCTTCGTTATTTCAAACAGGTAAGTCATATGGTAGCATTTCTCCTCCTTTTTAACATGCTTCATTGCCTTTTTGCTGCTGCTGAACCTTCTAATTTTGGATTTTGACATAGGGTTATGAACTATTGCATCAGATGGAGCCATATATCCACCAGGTTTGTTATTTACTTGTCTGTATTTTGAGACAGTTAATTTCCCTTGCTTATTTACATTTGAATGCATCACCATCATTGTTATTGTCTTCGTCATCATTATCTCATCCAAACTATTCTGGGTTGGTTTATTAAGCATTTGAATGCATAGTTTGGCATTTTGTTCCAGAACATCCTGGCTTACTTGTTGCTAGTCTTGCTTTTTTGAATCATATGAGAGGATGACCAAAAGGCACATCAGTAAAGCTCATGACAAGGCTGTGATTCGTTCCCAAGCTAGATCTAGAATGGTGGAAATATTCATCTTGAATAAAGAGAGGGTGATGGCCAATAGGTTGTCACTTCATGGTTGTTGCATCATTGTTGTAACTCAGGGCCCTCTGGACTATTAATAACTATGCCTCTATCTAATCTATAAGATGAATGATGCCAGCGTTGCTGATGTAGGACATTTGTGACAGAAACTTGATGTTTAACCTAGAAAAATGCAGCAGATTTTTTTTTTCTCACATTGTCACATTTGTAGGACTTCCAAATTCCAATTAGGATTTGAAGAATAGGTATAGAACAAGGATTTAGAGGGATGAAATGTGGTTTATGATACATACTGTTTTATGAGGATGATCATCATCATGAAAGCCTTATATCCCAAAAATTTGGGGTCGGCTAAATGAATCTTATTCCTCCATTCAATGCTGTCCAAAGCCACGTGTTCTGTCATATCTGCTATCACTATCTTAATCTACATTCTTGTGGTCCTTCTTTTTTGTTCTCTTAGAACCTTCAACTTGTTTATACTCCTGACTGGGGCTGTAATTGGCCTTTGTTGAATCTGCCCAAACTATCTCAATCAATTTTTCCTTAGTTCATTGCCTATTGGAGCCATTCCTACAGTTTCTGAAATGCATACATTTTTAATTATAACTTTCCTAGTGTTTCTACTCATCCATCTCAAAATCCCTGTCTTCATTACGCTCAATCTATTAACATGATGCCTCTTTACCACCTAACATTCAACTTCATAAAGCATAGCAGGTCTTATTACCATCTTATAGAATTTTCCTTTTAGTTTGATCATATGCTACAATCATTTAGTTATTCAGTCCTTTTGTATAATAGACCCAAGGTAAGGAAGATGGTCACATCAGGGTATTTCGAGACGATCAATTTTACTAGACATTCATCTTCATGGATGTCAGACACTGAATTTACACTCCACTTACCACATACGTGGTCTTGGTTCTACTTATTCTAAAGCCCTAGGATTCCAACACCTCTCTCCATGATTCTAATTTTGTTTTGACTCCCTCACTAGTCTCATCAACTAATACTTATCGTTCGCAAATGACATGATCAGGGATTGTATTGAGCTGCAAAATTTCCTGGACTAATTTTTAAAACTGAGAACTATTAAAATTCCTGGATTGGTTGTTTTGCAGGTGCTGACTTATGCACAACAGTCGAGAGAAAGATCCAACTATGAGCAAGCAGCTCTTACTGAAAGAATGCAAGAGTACAAGAGACAGATTGATCGAGAAAGCCGGTGGTCTTCAAATGGCTCACATGGTTCGCCTAATGGGGATGGTATACAAGCCATTGGTAGAAGTTCACATAAATTGATAGAAGCAGTTATGCAATCTGCTGCAAAAGGGAAGGTATCTACAAAGGAACTCTTTAATTAATAAGGAACTCCCGTACAAGTTTCAAGTTTACCATAGAAAATTGCTGGGTGAAGAGTTGGCAACTGAAAAGCTGTGTAAAAGTTGATTTCCTTTACGAAATGTTTCTTGTTCTTATAAGATCCTGGCTTCACTTTCACATCTGAAAAAATGCATAAAATATTTTAGGTTCAAACAATTCGACAAGGTTACCTTTCAAAGCGTTCATCAAATTTGAGAGGTGACTGGAAGAGGAGGTTTTTCGTTCTTGATAGCCGGGGAATGCTGTACTATTATCGCAAGCAATGTAACAAACCATCTGTAAGTTATTAGCTGAAAAAATAAAGTAGGATGTAGGGTGTTTAAAATTATTCTTTTATTTTATCCTCTTGAGATGGCTTTGTATTATATGGTTAAGGCTGATTGTATACATTTAGGGAGCTGGGGGTCAACTTTCCAATCAGAGGAATAATTCTTCTGAACTTAGTTCTGGATTGCTAAGCCGGTGGCTTTCTTCTCATTATCATGGTGGGGTGCATGATGAGAAATCTGTTGCTCATCACACGGTGAACCTACTTACATCAACAATAAAAGTTGATGCAGACCAGTCAGATTTGAGATTCTGCTTCAGGATTATTTCGCCATCAAAGAACTACACTTTGCAGGTACAATTTTAGAACTCAGTTTGCACCATTGGTTCATGTTTTTTATTTTATACCTAAAATAAATTCATAGTAACATAATCCCTCCAACTAATAATTGGATTGATCAATCGAGGGTTTCTTTTGTGGGATAAATCCTGAAGTATATTTGGGTATATACTTTGTTGGCACAGGCAGAGAGTGCAATGGATCAAATGGACTGGATTGAAAAGATAACAGGAGTTATTGCATCACTGCTTAGTTCCCAGATACCTGAGCAAGTAAATATTACAAATGTGTGCATTGCATGTATCCATCGATTACTTGCACTTACATAGTTATATTCAGAATCTATTTCTTCTCTATAATTGGAGAGATCTTTAGTTTATTAGCATTAGTTTATAAATTACTGATTTATTATACTTCAGCATCTCCCTACTCGTCCCATGGGCACCGGTCATCATCGCTCTGCTAGTGATAGTAGTTCGTTTGAGAGTTCCACTGATTTTGATCACCCAGCAACTGAAGAATGCACATCCGAGAGGAACCTCATCACTGGCCATCGTGAACATTCATCTAGAAGTTCACAGCAGCAACGGTTAAATATGAAATGTGAGAAACCAATAGATGTTCTGAGAAGAGTATGTGGAAATGATAAATGTGCTGATTGCGGTGCTCCTGAGCCAGACTGGGCATCTCTAAACCTTGGTGTTCTTGTATGCATTGAATGTTCGGGTGTTCATCGTAATCTTGGTGTACATATTTCAAAGGTAAACTAAGTTTCATCAAATTGCTTTATTTTAATTAAGGTTCCAAAATAAGAATAGTGAATGGTATTTGTAGATAATTTTCAGTATTACATAAGTTGCCAAATAATCACCAACTATTGTTGTTTCTGTTCCATATTTAGGTTTACACTTTCTGCCGTGTACTTTTTGTTATTTGCTTTGATTGGAAGTTAGATAGGGCTACCTTCAGCTACTTCATTTTTCAAAATCTTATTGACTCCAGATATCTCTGTTGATTGTGAATAATGTTATAGGTATTTGCGAATTTCTTTTTTAAAAAGTTTTTCTTAAATGATCTAGGAATTTCATGTAAAGGAAACAAAATTGCAAGTCCTGATTAGTCTTGCCTGATGCATTTATAGTAGTATTAGTGATTTTCCCACAATGTAGGAATGCACGCAATAATATATTGGTTAATTTTGTACTCAGTGCGGATAACCATGCACCTACTTCTAAGGCACATTTAACACTACATTTAGCCTTGTTGGAACTATATATGATCCAAAGACCATGCAAGCTTCTGCTCAAGAATACCAAGCGCCACCACTGAATTGGTTTCTGTATCAATATGATATGATGTTGGTACTGGACCAGGCGAAGATACTTGCAGAAATAGTATTTTCATTGTATGTTATATTATTTATTTTATGCTAATTCCTTACATTTTCATATATTTAAGATTATAAATTACAAAGAATCTTTGTATAGAGTATAGACTTTGCGGGTGTCAAGAGTTTGGTTAATTTCTAAAGAATAGTTAGAACACACCACTTCTAGGCACCTCATAAATACCAAATAATAACATTTTTCAGAAACTACAAATGGTCAATCCAAAGGTGTCAGCTTGCTAAGTTGGTTGAAGTCTCTGAGTGTTGATTCAACGGCCTAGGTCCAAAACCCACCTTCAACTACTAGTTGCTAACCACAATCCTGCTTGTTTATCCATTGGAACAAATTTCTCTCAACAAATGCGTCTTAAGCAAATAAGCTCTGTAGGACCAATGCATAAGCTATTAAGGACCATTAGAGGTATGTGTGTGGCCTTACACATGCATCCCATACACAGATCTATGCAAACATGATATTTGTTAGTATGAGTGATATGCTCTCCCTGGTAGTTGACCTCTGCAAAGTAATAGTTACATTATTATTTATTTATTTTGGTCAGTAGTAGTGCTTACATTATAACTTATGCTTGTAGGTAAGGTCGCTGACACTTGATGTTAAAGTCTGGGAGCCTTCTGTTATAAGTTTGTTTCAATCACTGGGTAATACATATGCTAACTCAGTCTGGGAAGAATTATTAGACTTGAGTGGTACTTTTTTGGATGATGACTTACCTACCAGGTGAATAATAGATAACATGTTAGCCTCCAAATTGAGTATTTAACAAGATAATACTGAAACTGACACGTTAGTATTGTGATGCAGATTCTCTAAGTCTGATAAACACCAATTAATTCCTATCAGTAAACCTAGTCCTTCTGATCATATATCAATAAAAGAGAAGTTCATTCATGCAAAGGTATTGTCCTGAACAAATCTATACATCTTTTCGGTCCATTTTGGTTGGAAGTTGTAACATGCGAACACTTCACTTTTTTAACAAATCTAAATTTATTCAGAACAATTGTTTTTAAATTTTTTAGTATTTAGGTGTTATTCTCTTTAGGTGGATAAACACTAAATTTCTGAGCTGTGGTTTGAACTTATATTAGCTTATGTTACATTTTATATGAACTAAAGTCATTTTGCACACACCAATTTTGTGTGCCTGACACAATCAATGCACCGACATATACACACCTGTGTCATTGTTAGTTGTCTCTGTCATGATCTTTTGAGTTATTGGACATCCAAAAGTTCCATGTGGCATGCTGTTTCAGGCCCATCGACCCAATGACCTTTAGTTTTGACCCACCACTTGGTGGACCTATGCACCTAAAATCAGCATGTTGGTGATTTCTAGTCGTTGGTTTTGAGCATGTCATCATGAACTGGAACAACGGGTAAAAATAAACTAGGGTTTTCAAGCCCCTGATGAAAAATGCTCATAACCATCAGGTAGAATCATAAATCAGGTTCATTTTGGGTGTTTAGGTCTGTCTAAATGTCGGCAAAACATTGATGGGAGCAGTGGTAAGTACGTCAAAAGGTGGCAATATGGCAAACCCATAATAGACATGTTATTTGTCATTCCTAAGGTTATTTAAATCATGATACTTTCTATCAGCACCTGCTCTACAGATCTTCACTATTTTAAATATGCTTTGTATTCTGTTTTGATGTTCATCGATATATATGAGAAACAATTTCTTTTAGCTTTTAATTGCCTTGTTTGTTAATTTAGGGATCTAGAATTGAAGTCTGTTCTCTACTTTCAGTATGCAGAAAAGCTTTTTGTGCGCAGACCAAAGGAGGATCGGCATCTTCTTTCTGTGGCTCATCAGATGTGGGACAGTGTCCGTACCAATGACAAGAAAGCAGTGTATCGCCATATCATCAACTCCAATGCAGATGTCAATGCAGTGCATGGGCAAGCATCATTTAGTACATCAGTAACTCTAGCAAAAGTAATGTTGCAAGAAAAGCCAAGCCTTAGCTGCCACTCTGGCCGTCTAGCAAATGATTCTTTGGACAAGGCTTTCGCTGCGAGTTCTTTGAACTCAGTAAGTACGAGCGAGGACCAGAATTTGGAGGAATGTCTCGAGGGCTGCTCCTTGCTTCACCTTGCATGTCAAACAGCTGACATTGGCATGATAGAACTTCTTTTACAGTATGGTGCGAATATTAATGCTCCTGATTCAAGAGGCCAGACACCATTGCACCATTGTATTCTCAGAGGCAGAACTGTGTTTGCCAAACTTCTGCTCTCAAGGTTACCTTCATTATCCTTCCCCCCTTTTTCCATGATTGCTCGTGGTTTTAAATCTTGTCCGAGACGACTTGTCCAATACGTCTTGGTATCATCCACCAACAAGACGGATAGACAAGTCAAACATATTCGACGAGATTTAAAACCATAACTTCATTTGTCTCATTGTTGAATGAGACAACTCAAATGTATCGGAAAATTCATCTGAGATGACTTGGTCTCATTCATGGATGAGACGTCAAAACGAGTTTTAAAACTGTGTGATTGTTTCAATATTCTATTCTTCTTGGATTTTAATGTAACCACCATTACTTTCAATTCATATTAATCATTATTTCAAAATTGCATTATCTTGACTCAAAACTGACTCTGGTGGCAGGGGAGCCAACCCACGGGCCGTAGATAAGGATGATAAAACTCCTTTACAACATGCAGCAGATTCAACCTTCATTGATGACGAAATCCTAGCGCTGTTAGCGGATACAAACAGATAACATTTCTATATATGAAAGGTATGATTTTTATATTCTCATATACTATAAATTTTGGGGCTGATTCCCCATTGTAGGGAACATACAACAGTGGTTTTGCGATGCCCGTGGGTGTCTGTGCATAATGGACCTTAGAGTGTAAGTTAAAATAGGCCCGTCTTTCTCGAGTCCAAAGAGGCTGCTAGAGGCCCTGTAGTGTGAGATATTTGTTCAATATTTATCTGGTTTGTTTTTTCTTACGTTTTTTTTTTTTTTTTCTTAAGATTTTTGGGGTTTGCGTGTGGTGGTTGTATATTGGGTTTTCTAATCATTTCCCCCCCTTTTATAAAGTTTATGGGAAGCATTGCTGGGACTTTTACTAATATGATTTTAAAATATAAAAAAAAAGGTGTGAAATCAATTTTACTGATGCTGGGTTACACAATGCTGCAAATCATTTGCAAATGCAAATAATTTTTTGTTACAGTATACCAATATACAAATCTTTGCATTCCAAGAGGAAACCTCCATCTATGGAATCTCTTTCCAGATTCGAGACAAGAAAGGCTACTAAACTGTGGGTGGTATCTAAAATTAACTGAGCAGAAAAAATCTAGACCAATAACCTGAAAATTTGTGGCATGGAGTGGAGTTTTTGTTTTGTTTTATCCAAGGGTTGGTGTAGGTTCTAAATCATGTGGAGAATGTAACACCTACAAATCTTTGATGAATCACTTAAATCCAAATGGCTAGATTCCCTAATTGGCATCCTTGGTGCTTTTTATGATTGATATTTCCTCCCCATTTTGACAGTTTGTTTTAATTTTGATTGGTGCAGTGTTGCTGTTCCAGTTATAAATTTGCTTTACAAGCTCAGGGTTTGTGCACAATACCATCATAGTATGATTTGATACATTAGTAAAACAAATCATCTACAAGTCACAAAATTCTCTGAATTTTTCAAAAAATACCTAAATTTCTCCGAATTAAGGGTTAGCCGACTAAATTGACACATTATTTGACGATTTCTCAATTAATCATGGTAACATTTTTACACTTTCACTTGCAAAAAAAAAATAATAATAAATCTGACATTTTAACATCAGGAAGAAGAAAGGTAGAAATTTATAAGCTTTGGTAAGAAATCTAAAAAAATTGTACGATCTCCCAAAATTTACTGATTTATTTATGTTGCATTCCCGAATTAATCAAATAGAAACCCCACCAAATAATTATGGAATCTGAACTTTGTTACTATGCTGGAAACCAAACCAGCCTATACGATCTTTTTTTTTTTTTTTAAATGGAAGAATGAGACGAAGAAATTTTAGCAATATAAACCCCCCAAGGTCAAATTTTATTCATTCAAAAACTTGAATTACTTAATTCAAATTAGTCCATGGTTTCCACTCCTCGGTGCCATAAAAAGATGCATGGTTTCAAATCTCATCTGCCACAGATAACTCATCCGAGATCATGTCAATCTCACTCATGAGTGAGGTGATATATTTTGTGTGATCCTCCTCCATTCACCATGTATCGTCTGTCCAAGACTCCAAGTAGTGGTCGAGCCTTGTAGGAGATCATCATTTAAGTTCCTTAATAGTTGGTCTAGAAGCTTGAATGCAAGTTTTATGATTGGTTAATGCGCTTCAGAAATCAGAACTTAATTATATCCAAACAAACGAGGCTTAAATCCACAAATCTACAGAGAATCAGAGATTGATTTCTAGGTTGGTCTTTGTGGGGGGAAATTCTCAAGTACAGACACGTGGCTCGAATGAAGTTCGGAAGATAGACTTGAAGCTCGGAAGAACTACTATATGTGCCCAGTTGATTCGATATGTGCCCAGTTGATTCCATTCCTCGGACGCATGGACGCCCAGCTCGTGTCTGCACCACAAATCCGTCAAGTAGCACGAATGACGTGTTCCGTGAATATCAAATGCCAAGATAGGTCGGCGAGACGAGTTTGACAGATGTGCCATTGATTGATAACTCTGGCAGCCCATATCATGTCAGATTAGCTCTGATTATTCCAGGATTGACAGAGCAGTTGCAACTACTCCCGCAGTTTACATGTCAGAGAGTAAGCTAACTGTCCTGAGTCACCTCAGAGAATGACACAGAAAATGATCAAATTAGATGCTTATAAAAGGAAGAGGACCATGGGTAAAAGAGGGAGTTCTTTTCTTCTTCTCTCTGAAATTAGATTAAGATTTATAGACTTGATTGTCTTAGTGTCTAACTTGATCGTCGAAGTGGGCTAATTCGTAGGTCCGCCCGAGCAAAGAGATGAAGGAATATTGTAGACCAGAAATCAGCATCTACAGTCTTCAACATCACTCACAACTCGGACGAGTCATCTCGGTCTTGTTGGGTCACAAGACGAGAAACTGAGTTTTAAAATCATGAGTAGATGTGGTCTCTTAAAACTACCGAACATGAGCACTTCCAAGGATTTCAACCTTATCCAGAATTCCAGATACAAATATCTCATCTACCTTATCTCCCAACACACCAATAAATTGGAAGCACTCACTCCTCTCATTGCCACTTCTCCAAATCCCATCTTTTACAGAACCCCATCCAACATGCAGACAGCTTTGTGCTTTGCACCTTCCCTTCCACCTCTAATACCCACCAAAACCTCCACCACACAATTAAGAATTCTTCCAAAGCTTGCTTCACGATGTCTCCCAATCAAAGCTACCCCCGAAGCCTCCGATGCTTCTACAGTTGATTATAGCTCCTTGACCTCGTAAGCCACTTTGTTCCTTCCCTTTGTATCCTCGATTACGGATATTAAAAAAAAATGTGATGAAGTTTAATCTATTTTGTAGTGTATTTCCTGCAGAAGCTTGTGACACAATTGGAGGAGATGCTTGCGACGCAAAAATGTATCCTGAAGCGAAACTTAAACCAGAGGACAAAAGCACACCGAGCAAGAAAATCGAAGAGTCGGTCGATAGAGAATATATCGAGTATAACGATCCCAAAACGTAAGATCTCACACTACCCACACTTGTAATTTTATAGTTTTGAATTGTTTTTTGCATAAATTATACAAAGCTGGGATGCCGCCTAACTGCACTATGTCGATTAATGTTACAGAGTGTTCTTAGAAGAGGCTTGTGATGATCTTGGCGGAGAATTCTGTCAGCCCGAGTACCAGAAGTCGGTCAACTAAAATGAACTCACGTACAAATAACTATTGAGAATCTATTCCAACTCTTTTTCTTCTTCTTTTGTTTTTCGTGTTTTGTTGTAAATGGACTATACTTGGCGCTGTAACTATGGAATAAAGACTTCTTCTAGAATGCTGTATTGTAGTTAACTTGAAAGATTAAAATATGAAACATAGAATTCCACAAACTACTTCTCTCAAGCTCATGTTCATCAGTGTGTCTATGGGACCTAAACATAAAGCATGACCAACCTACAGTTACACCACACTAGCAGTGTCACTCATCCATGACTCTTGAGGCCTGTTAACAATAACTGACCTGACTTGTTCATGATCAGCCCAATAACCCTCCAAAGCACAACTCAAAAGCAATATGCAGTTTTGACAATCAAGTAGAAGATGATCTAAAGATGCATCATCGTCAAAGTCCAACTAAGAGAATCTTATTCCTCCATATTCACAAAGATCTTAAGCGATGGCTGATCTTTGTGAGGCTTTCTCGGCCTCCTTATATTTTTTCCCTCTCTTCAATATATTATACTCTTCAAAAAAAAAAAGAAGGATCTTAAGTGATGGCTTCCATATAGTCGTATTTGCACCAACACATCAATAGAAGTCCTTTCGCTCTTCCTCTCACACTTGTAAAACCTCCAACATACATAACCCATCTCACTATTGTTGTCATCGGTCTTCATTTGCACAAGACTATATCATCTCAACAACGACAACGATTTTTTTTTTGTGTTTTTGGGATTTCTTCTCCTTTGGTCAAAGATGAGTAAAGATTTTGAGGGAGTGTGCTTCCAAGATTTTGTGTTTAATTAGGAAGTAATTTGTTGTTAGTTCTATCTCCCGCCGGGAGTGTAATTTTTCTTTCTTTCTTTGTATTTTGTCTTATTTTTGAGGGCTTTCTCAGCCTCCTCTTCTCTTTTTTCTTCATTAATATAATTTATATTTATCAAAAAAAAACAACAACGAAAAGCTCAGATCCATAACAGAAAATCAATGCTAATTGGCCGACAAACGAAATAGTTCCAACAAAGGGTTAAGTTATCATCTAGTATGAAACAGTTACATCTACCCGTCCTTCATCACATGTGAAAAGGAAATACACACGTTTGATTCATTCAAGGTTCAAGTTATCTCCAACCAATGTTCAATATTGTTAAAATTTTAGACTTTGAAATATTACAATCTAAACTAAGATGAAAGAAATCTTAGCTTCGCATCTCATTCAATATGTTAACAATCAATCCAAAAGAGTGACAATATTCTTTCTCCACATCAAACAAAAAAAGAAAAGAAACATGAGAAAATAATCTAAGATTCAAACAAAACCCGTAGAAGAATTCTCAAAATTCAATCCAAATCCTTCTGAACCTTAATCCCCATAGTGTTAGCGGTTCCGATGATCGACTTGCAAATTGCTTCCAAAGACATGTACTGGCAGTAAGGATCAGATTGCTTTATCTTAGCAATTTCGTATATGTGCTTTACGGTTAAGGTCGACGCAACAATGTGACCAGGTCGGCCGCTACCAGACTCGATCCCTGCTGCCTTTTTGAGGTACCAAGTGACTGATGGAGACTTAACGGTGAATTCAAATGTGTTGTCTTTGAAAGCGGTAATGGTGACAGCCATTGGAGTGTCTGGTTTGTATTTCTGGGTTCGAGCATTGAAGTCCTTGCAGAAGGCCATTAGGTTAAGCCGATATTGACCTAGAGCAGGTCCAACTGGTGGGGCAGGTCGGGCGGCTCCAGCTGGGACAGTGAGCCGAATGGTTGCAGCTACTGGTCGACGAGCTAGGATCTCTTTCACAGAGGCCATGTTGTTGCTGATGCTGAGAAAAGGCTTTTGTTTATAAACTATAGTTCCACATTTTAGTATAAATTTAAGTAATATTCAAATTCAAGTCACATGAGCTTATCGGATATCCAATAATATCAAATTCTTCCGATAAATGAAATCGGATTTGAATAACATCCAAAATTTGAATCCATGAGATGCCCCCATTGATTTCAGTCTTCTACGATAGACTAATATAAAATGATCTGAATGCCCTGAAAAAAAAAAAACGTTCATTTTGTTTTGAAAACCAGTCAGTCATCTTTCAACCCTTTTACCTTCAAACTTCAAGGCAAGATAGGGTTTTTGTAAAAGTAGAAAATAATAGGATTTTGGGTAAAAAAAATCAATAATTTTCTACAAGGTGTAAGGAAAGTTTGGAAACAATGTCATCCAATCTCAACTGTAGGGATAATGTCCGGGCTATCTAGGGTACTTATTTGGTGCATTTTATATATGACAAATTTAGAGAATTTAAAGTGTTTCTAATTGTTATAAAATGAAATTTTGTAATCAAATGATCTATATTCTATAACAAAAACTCATTTGTTTGTGAACCTATCCGAATTCAAATTCGAAATCCGATAGATATTATATATCATTGTCAGAAATGGAATCGGAACAATTTATAGGATATAAGATTCCTTGATAGGTAAATCAAGTTGAATAACCCTAAAAAAACCTATCGAACAATTTGAAATCTCTATAAATATTCTCCCAACTCTCAAAGCCCTCATCTTCAACTTATACACACACAAAATTGATTTTTAAATAATCAATTAAACCAATCATCTGCAAACCATCCAATAAAACCCTTGATTCTTGATCTTCAAAACTAGTCTTCGATGGTTTTTAGATCGTGAGCAAGCGAAGGATAGAAGATAAGGTTCTATTTTGGGAAATTAGAAAACGATGGAAGTTTGGGTAATAAAAAAAAAATCAATGGTTTCAAGTGTGATGGAAAGATTGAAAGAATGAAGATGAAAGATTTTCTGAGAAAACTAAGGGTTTTTTGGCATGAGAGAGAGAGAGAGAGAGGGTTACCTGGAATTTCAATTATTGCTGGATGAGCACCGTCGTCCTCCTCCCTGGTTCGTACTTAGTAAGCCCTAAGTTGGACTGTTGTGCTGGGTGAAGTTTGGGACTTGAGAGTTGAGACTTGAGAGAGGAATGAAAAATAAGTGAGGTGCTTTGCTACCCCAATTTTTACTTATTACACCCCACTTCTTAAATTCTTTTAGAGAGTTACTAATGCCACACCAACTTTTTACCAATGACACTAAACTTGTGCAATTCTTTAGTGCTTTGTATAGGAATTGGTGTTGCATTAGTAAAAGTTGGCATTGCAATAACAGCTCTCTTCTTTTATCACGCCCTAATTGAATTTGAAGGTGTTAGAACTTAGAACCATGGTTTTAAAACTCATTTTGACTTCTCGTCTAAGCCATGAATGAGACTGGGTCGTCTCCAACGACATATCCAGGACAAGATTTTAAAAAGGAAAGTCTTACAATTAGAATAAACCATGTCTTTGGGACAACTTAAATCACACCATTCAAACATTATAAAAGTTTGATTCTGGTTATTATCTCAACATTACAAAGCATCGTAATATATTCAAATAACTTCAACAATTGCTTACAATTAGGATTAGGCACCTATAAAATTTTAAATTGAAAAAAAAAAAATTGAGAGAGAGTTTTCATTGAGATTTTCTTAATTGCGGTGTAATAAACAAAACTTAGGTGCCAATAGCAGCTCTTAATAATAAGAAGTCATGTTGGAGTAACATTGAAATTGATATGGTTTCACACATTGGTGTACACAAAACCATAAATGCTTCTCAATTGTATCTCGGAAAAGCATCTATGGTTTTGTACACACATCCACATCGGTAATGTGTGAAACGGTGTCAATTTCAATGTTACTTCAGCATTTTCCTAATAATAATATACCTAACAAACGGATGTCTCAATATCCAAAAGATATTCGAATATAGAAAAAAAATAAAAATAAAAAACTGAATTCAAATCCAATATTAGAAATTTTGTATATTGGACCATCTAATAATCATCTATGCATCGAAATCGAAGATGCAAATTTGATGTTAAGCCACAAACTAATAATCATCATCTTCAAAGCCTTATCTCCAAGATTTGGGTCACTTATGTGAGGATGGTTTTAAAACTCAGCCAAACCAGAACCTAACAATAATGGCCGGGCTATCTGGTTCATAAATATGGGATAAAAATAATTTAACTGGCAGATTTTCTTCGAAAAATGGGACCGAGGTTTCTGATTTATCTTTTTCTCGGTGCAGTTTATGCATATATGACAAATTTAAAGAATTTAAATGTTTGTAATTATTATAAAATGAGTTTTATATTCTCGTCGGCCTTTTGAACCTTCAAAATCGCGTTTTAAAGTTATTTTGACTTTGATTTTTTTTTTTTTTTTTTTTTGCCATTTTTAGAGTTTTCATCTTCTTCCCTCTATTCTCATCTTGATTTTGTAAGTTTAGCCTACATCACCAATGAACAGTTTTGAAGTCCTCAATTATAGTTCACCAATGAGTCTGATTTTTAGTGTGCAAATTCATCAAGGAGAGGGTCAGTAATATATACTAACAATTCATCAAGGAGTTGAAGATCCATACTCCTTCTAACATTAGGTTGAACTCATTTGTGTGGTGGTTATGTGAGGAAATAAATATATATATATATATATATATATATGGCCCACTAAATAATTGGGTTTGGTATAAGCTTATCTTACAAAAAGCTAGGCCCATTATGCTGTATTTACTTGGGCCTAAAGTCTCTTGATCATTTATTCATCTTTTAAGGGATCTAATTAAAATCCATTTTCGTTTTGAATCAGATCTCTTATTATGTGGCTCTATTATCAAAGGACCCATGTAGAGACTTCTTATTTAATATACAAATATGACTTCTTTCACATGAACAAGCTTGAAAACTCGACTCTTCTATTTAGTCTATGTGAAGTGGTACTATAAATTACAAGCCCCGCTGTTCTCGTGCTCACATTTTGACAATTAAGTCCGTATAAATTTTCGCAAAGTAACAAGGCATTCTAGAGAAAAATTGCATATATTTTCCTTCATCACTCTCTAATATATAATTTTTGATATGTCACGTTTAGATTTGCTTGTATAATTTTATCTAATATGATTTCAAACATCACATGTGAGTGACTCTTTTGAGGCTTGACTTTATATAAACTCTTTCGTGTACGAGGGACAAGTGTAGATATTTACAATGCTTTTGTTCCATCTCAATGTCAAAGCATGTGTTGATCGGTTATGTTTGCTTGTTATTTGGGATGAATGAATTCATCTCTTCTAACATTTGGACTCCAACCTTTTTATTCTTAGAACCTATGTTATGTTGCCTGGTTCATGAGTTTGCTCAGTTCGAATTTGGATTCATGGTTCACCAGTCAGGTTGAAGGTAAGGGTTATTTGATCATTTTCCATCGGTCTATTAATAAAGACCAATGCCAAAGGAGTTTGCTATCATTTTTAAAAACTTAGGGGTAGATTAAATACTATCAATAAGTTAAGGAGGAAGTAAAAATAATAACAATGTAAAGTAATGAAGCTAGTTCAGTTCGCCACTTTTCGCGAATCAGGAGCGACCCTTACCACAAACTGATTCAGTTCAAATCGGTTCATGGTTTGGAACCTAAATTGTGAATTAGGTAACTTT
The DNA here is from genome assembly GCF_017979445.1 of Akebia trifoliata. Taxonomy (NCBI): domain Eukaryota; kingdom Viridiplantae; phylum Streptophyta; class Magnoliopsida; order Ranunculales; family Lardizabalaceae; genus Akebia; species Akebia trifoliata. The sequence goes on from NC_141379.1 coordinate 744,692, forward strand.
AATTAGAATTATCCCGAGGATCACACAGTAGGAAGACTTGGGAGTTCACTCCCGAATCCAAAATTGATTGATGTGATTTTATTTATTTTTTTCGGGGTCTAATCTATTATTAAGTTTTACGACTCAAATGTAACAAAATATTTTTCTCCTAACAATTATTATTAGTGGGGCAACTTGGTTCAATTTGAGGTCAAATTGGAATCGAACCGACATAGGTTGATTTCGTTAAATAAGAATCAAAACCAAACCAAATTCCATTGGAACTAAACCAATCCAAACTGAATTAAAGTCGATTTGATTCGGTTCGATTCGATTCTATAGATTATTAATATTCTATAAATTGTAAGTAATATTTTTTAATGAAAAAATAAATATAAAATTACATACAATAAATCACAAATTTATTCATAAAAAATCATTAATTTATTCATAAAAGATCACTAATCTAATCTATATCCTAATTCTTAAAATAATTCATAATATATATATATTTATTGCAAAGGAGTTCGATTCTTAATTTGGTTCAATTCGGTTCTCGATTTGAACCGGACCAAGTTGCACCCCTAATTATTTTAGAATTGAGATATTAGAAGCCTCCTAAATGCTATGTTGTATTATTTTAGAGAATTTATATTGGCATGTCAACTTTTACTTACAACACACCAATTCTTTTATTACAAGTAAAAATTGGTGTGTTAATAGAAATTCTCTTATTTAATTATTATAACCCTGACCAAACGTGCGCACCCTACTACTATTACCTCCTGATCGTGGACCAATAATCCATTATTAGTAGATGTTAGGTGGGGGCACAATGGATGGCCCACCTTGTCCTCTAACCCTCGACATCATTTCTTGTGCTTCGCTCCCACACACCAACCTCTTCTGTTTACATTTCCTCAAACATCGATGGCGACCTCCAAGAAAATACTTATTTAATTAAGAGCACATTATTAAGTACTAATTGAGTTAATTAATTTTAAATTTTACAATGACGTGTTTTGTACTATGTGTGACCTCACCTTTAACGTTCCAACTTCCAACTATCCTTAGTCTTGGGAAACGTGCGTTGGATTCGTAAATCAATCGATATCTATCTGCCACCTGGTGGGTTTCAAAAGGATTGATTTTTCCACGGACACGTGTTGTTATCTTATGGTTGATCGATATCAGCTGAACCGTTTGTTGTTGCGTATGAGATTAACAGGATAAGAATTTAGTTCAGAGTCGTTCTGGTTCCGTTTCGAAACCATTAATAAAAATTAATCCCGTTTCATGTCCGTAATAAATACAAACAAAGAAAAGGAAAGATATAAAGGAGTGAGACATGCTTTTGGTCTGGTGGTTCTGTAATAAACAGGAATTTGTTTATAGTGTGCACTAACCTTACTAACAAAGTAATATTTCAACTCTTACTAAGGATCATCCAAAAATATGATCAGATGTCACAATATTGTAGACGATAAAAGTTTATAAACTTAGATGACTAAAATAAATTATTATTTTTAATCGTTAAATTTTAATTTTAAATCTAAGAGTTCTAAGGAAGTTCTAGCAATCCTTTTTCAAAGTGTTGGATCAGTCTCCAACAAAGTTCTTTTTTTTTTTTTCTTAATATGAGCTTTTGCATGAAATCTAGAGTGCTCTGGTGATGGATTGCCAATGTGGTGTTCCATTTGAGCTCGACGACCTTAGCAAAAGTTAAAATCTTACTAAGTAAGTAAGAAGTGTTTTCCTTGTCTATAAACTTAAAACCAAACGTGGAGCCCACATGAATTCTTACAATCGATAATTGCCTGCAGAATAGGAACACAAGTGGGTCCACTGAACAACTAAGCGGATTTCACTCGTACAGTTGAAAGAATCCGATTTTGCTGTTTAAAAGAAACGGTGTTTGGCTATTAAATAAATATTAGGGCACCACGTGGGTTGTGTTTAATTGGGGTGCAACAGGATCTTACTGATCTGCAAGTATTTAGTCCTTATCTTTCTATTGTAAATTTAATCCTCTTAACCCCAACCCCTGCATGTTTTCAAAATGGCAAATTTCACCTTCCTTATCAACCCCACCGACATTAAAGCCCAAAACACTTCTCTCTTTCCTTGGGATTGAGGTGGAAGGAGCAAGAGATTTAGAATGTAAGATTGCTTAATGTGAAAAGAAGAGGATTAAAGTTCAATGAATCATTTGTTGATGGAGTCCGTGATTTTCTAACTCTCCTCACATGGATGTGCATAGAACCATTGACTTCTTTATTTGGCATACACAACTACACATCCCTATAAATGTGTTATTATGTATCTCGAGAAAAAATTATGGTTCTATGCACATCCATGTGGGGAGAGTTTGTTTGAAGGGGGAGTCAAGTTATCATTATTCTTTGTGATAACAGTAAATTTGAACTTGGATCTTACAAGTGAAGTCCAAATGAGTCGTGATAATCTGACTCAAAAGAAAAAGTACTTAGTCTCTACATGGTTGACGTGATAAGTGCACAAAATCATAGATCTTTTTCTTTGAAATACACGAGAAAAATGATTTACGATTACGTGCATTTACTATGTCAATCGTGTAAATATTTTTTTAAAGTCATTTTATCATTAGTCCAAATTAAAATGGGTTTTGTTAACTTGTGCTCTAGAGGCACATGTTCAGATACACTAAATACACCTTGAAAATAAGCATTTGAAGGTACTTTTGGTGGAAACTTTTATTTTAAAGAGATTTTTGGTAGTTAAAAATAATTTAAAGGTGTATTTAATGCAGCTCAAAGTGTGCCCTTAAGACACATGATAAAAGCATCCAATTATCTAAATTACTAAATTTACCTCTGGTTGATTACGATTTATGGATAGGCAGTAAAAATACTTATTTACCCCCACATTTTGTCCTTACTCCTTCGTCGACTCAAATAGTCAAAGGGTGGGGTTATTAAGCTTGGATATTTGGTAAGAGTAACTTTTGCCACATTTCTTATATCTCCATCAATCCATTTAAGTTATCTTTCCTCAAAATTACCCTTTTACCATCAATTCACTTTGATATATACTACAAATTATTGAGATCTAACTGTAGACTCTCAAATTTTCACAATGCATGCTAATTTTGCTAGGCACTCAATTCTGAATTTGAACTAAAAATGAATTAAGAACATTACAAAGTTAAGGACACAAGGTGTGCAAATAAAATAACAATCTATATTGTGTTAATTATGCTATTCCTTCATGACTTGTTAGGTATTTTGAAATTAAATATATTTATTGGAGTAACTGTTATTTCGTATTTATCCTATAGATTTATTTTTATTTTATGTTTTATTGTGCTTTAGGGGGAGGGGACGATTTTCCTTCTTGGTTTCCTTCGAATTTAACTCATATATGATATTTAGGTTTGTATTTAATTCACATGTAATATTTAGAATTGTCCTATTTCCATTTTGGAATTTGAGCACTGCACTTTTCATTTTTATTTTAATTCTAGTTGAGACTATTTTTTTATTTTATGTTTTTATAACGGGGCCGAATCTAAAGGCCTAACTAGCAAGGCGAGGCAATTGACTTCTCAGAGCACCATATCTCACCCAAATCCCTTAGGTGCATGTCAATACTCCACAAACCATACATATCAAGTAAGCAGGGAAAAATCCCAGTGAGTGGCAAACAAGGGGGTTTGAAGCTAGGTCATTATGCCCAACGTTTGTTGGTTTGTTTTCAAGACTATAATCGACTTTCATTTAACATGTCCCCAAACCATCCTAATTGACTTTCTCTTAATTTATCGCATTGAAATGATTGTCATAAGCTTTTTTTAATTTGTCCATTTTCAATGGAAAATGCCAAAGTGAGTGCACAAGACACTGGATTTTACATTGCACTAGCGTGGAGGAGCGCACATAACTATAGATGTTTTTTCTCGAGGAAAATACTTTTATGGTTCTATGTGCACCTCCATGTCAATGTAGTATGAATCACAGTGTCTTGAGCAGTCCAAAACAACTTTTTTTTTAATTTAATTTTTTTTTATATAATTTTTCTATATAAAATTACTATCATCTATGATATTTATACAATAAATAATGCCATCATTTAAAAAAAAATTACCTTTGAAGTCTTTTATAATTCAATTATTCCCTAGTTAAGACATAACGTACTTGTACCCAAATGGGAATCCTCACCATACAAGCTACACCTGCTTTTAAGTTCTCTATTATGCTTAGGGCCACAAAAGTCCAAGAAAGAAAATGCTTTTCAATGTCTGCCCTCGTAAAAGGTACACCAGCCCCTAACAATGAAATGGCCTTGGACACCATATATAGTAGTTCAATTTATTATGTGACCTTTTGATCTATTTAGGAAAATATACTTAAAAGTACCCTGATGGAGGGATTTTTTTCTAAATAGTCTCTAAGAATTGGACAGTCTCTTGATGATCCATTTAACATGCCATGGACTTCATCCCCTGTATTTCTCATGATTGATTGTTTTAACCATTTGAACTCATCATTTTCATCCAAAAAAATTAAAATTTTGAAATTTCAATCAAGTTTTGAATATTTCATTCTATCGAAAAAGAACGAATAAAAGGTCATTTTCAAATATTTTGAAGATGTATCTAAAAAATTAGGATTTTTTCACTTTTTTTGTTAGTTTTTGGATGAAAATCAATCAAGAATGATTATTTTGGATTAAAATCATGTTAACAAGTTGTTATTTCAAATTTTTTGTCGATCTTACCATGTATTTTTAGTCGAAAAAACTTAAAAATTGAAAATGAATGGGTTTTATCAATGTCAAGTTCAACAATAAATGTGGTGAGTTCGACAATAAAAATTGTGAACTCGACGCCTTTTTTAGTGTCGAGTTTGACAATGAACAAAAGCCGTGAGCTCACCAATAATGAGGGATCATTAAGAAATAAAAAAGTCTACTTAATATCCTATCAAACTACCATACAAAACTTAAGGATTATTTAGAAATAAATTCTTCTATCAGGGTTCTTCAAGTAATTTTTCATCCTATTTATCATCTTTAAGGAAATGACCCAACTTGGCCTTCACAAAATTTATATGGGCATGAAAGTAAACACGCTACTTGTCTATGAATTGAGAGGCATATCACGTGTATAGTGGATGTGGGGCAAACAGTGGACTCTTATAAAATCACGTTTACACCATGTTACACAAACTTCAAAGAACCTCGAGATTCAATTGTGAGATCTATTGGATCATCCATTCATGGAGGCAGGGATGCCGCTAATATGATCTCCCATCTAGAACAAAATGGAGCCTTCTAAATCCAAAAGTTTCGATCATCGACAAGGTCACATTCACGTTTAGTTGACACCATTTATTCTATATTAGAAGGTGGCATGTGCAAACGCGCATGTATATAAAGGGTTTATTTGTAATTTAAAAATTAATTACAAAGTGATTTTGAAGATTACATGGATATTTTTGTAATTTTGAAAGTTAACCGTGATTTTAGGGTTACAGTTGCAATTTTTTTTTTATTTTTTTTATTATTATCAAAATACCTAATTATATTAAGTTTAATTATTAAGATGGGTGCATTTTTGAGATCCGAATTTTGGTGTGGAACCACTGATACTCCGTCTTCTCTCAATGTAATAGTAAAGATTTTATTCATCCTTGTCAATTGGGTATATTTGCCAATTAATTTATCTCACTTAGACATGTTGTCTAGTGACGTTCAAAGATTCTTCTGACAACGGCTCTGATTGTGGTGTGTCGGCTGTTGTGAATTATTGAAAAAGGTGACGAAGAAGAAAAAATTCCTAAAATCTGATAATGCGTACAATGTAGACATAGATATAAACTAAAAATATATATATAGAATTAAATTTGGTTCGAATTTTTTTTCCGAATTGGATTGGAGTTGATCCGAAATCAATGCAAAAAATTATCGATTCTACAATTTTCCATCCAAATTCAATACGAAATTCCAAAAATAATATCCAAATCCTATTTTTTTCAGATCAGATATCGTATAAAACTCAAATCATTGCCAGTCCTAATCTCACTCATCCTAAAAAAACATGGGTTAACCTCTATTCTTAATGTGAACGGCCCCTTATTAGACAATTTTTTTTTTTTTTAAACAGTCATCATGACGAGAATGACTCAATATACGGTGTAATTGTCCAAAATATTATACATATGGTTCCATAGGTGGGATTAAAAGCTTTTATAACCAATTTTATCCTAAACTTGAACTTGGCCTTTTTGGGTTGTGCCACGGCTTGACTAGTACAAGCTCCATAAGAGTTTAAGGTTGGACTACAATACAACCCACCTCTATAGGGTAGAACTAGGGCTTAGCTCGACGGACCTGGATCCACCGATTGACAATCCCATGCCTATTGTGCTTATTTCGGAAGTGAGAACACTTAATTCATTTGTTGTATGGGTCTTTTTAACGTGTGCCTTTACGGTTAAGTACAATACATACACTTTGAAAATTGGATTTTGTATCGAAAATGCCTTTAAACAAATATTATATTTTTTTTCTTGTCAAAATACCCCCCACATGCTTATTCTCAATGTGTATTTATTGCACTTTGACGAGTTAACAAAACAAGCTTGTTGTATAAGTTACAACTTTGTCAACCTCAAGGATTAGCTTCATATATCCAATCTTTAACATTGTATTGTTATTTTCACCGAGGACTTCGTGAACAAGTTGATATTCCAAGCGAAGATGACAAATGTTTATATCTAGTGGGTCTAAATCATTGACCCAATCGATTCCTCAAGCATCGACTTAATTTAGGATGGTCCACTCATTTATTGGTTAGGAAAACACTAGTCGTAACTAAAGTTTGAGACTCCCAATCAAACAAATAGTTGAGATGCTATGAATTTCCAAGAAAAATGTCTCTTTGGAAAAAAAAAAATTTATGTTAATTCCTAGAAAATGTGGATCGATGACGGAGAATTTTTTTTTCTTTGTTCTCAACCATTTATTTAATGGAGAACCTCAATCGTAGGGTGAGGCTAAAAAAAGACCTATAATTGATAAATATATACCCTACTTGCAACTTTTTACAAAGAGTCGTGCTGGAGTGACCTCAAGATTATATCTCATATCGTACATCTTGACGTGAAAATAAATAAGAATCATAAATACTTTTCACTCATATCTCGAGAAAATCATCTATAATTCCCATACACTTTCATATCAAGGTGTGGGAATACTTTTACAAAGATAGTCACAAGGCTTGACACCATGACTTGGGATCAAAACCCACCATCAGTTATTAATTACTGACAGCTAATCTTGCTTATCTAATAAAAGATGAAATAAATTAGGCGAAAATATAATTAGAACTAAAAAGATGACAAATTCAGACTTGTCTTACCAAAAAGATTTGTTGTTGCGCTGCCCATGCAACCATACTTTAATAAAGAATAAGAAATTTAAAATTTATGTTGCTTTTGGAACAATGATTCCGCATTTGGTTGCCTTAGATGGTATACAATTGCGAGAAGACAATACATGTGGGTCCCACCGGGCTTAAGCCGGTATGCTTTCCCCAAAACAGGTATGCTTGAACATGTGGCTTCTACCTTAACGAGTACATGAGATATTCTCCAAGGAGTCGCTCTTAACCTGACTTTCTTCAACAGTGCTCTGACGTGGCAGAATGCAGACAACCAGAGATTTTTTTCCTTGAGATATGTAAGGAAATTTTTTTTTATGATTCTCCAAGTATCACGTATTTTACATGGACCCTGTAAGAAACTTGAAAAATAAATTTCTTTGTTTAGAGAGCTGCTATTGGCACCCTAACTTTTACTTATCAATTAAGGGTTAAAACACATTCTTCAAAGGTTGCAAAGGTTTGACTCAAAAAACAGAACCTCAGCATCACATAATAGAGTCGTGATTTTCTTACACCCCACCCCAATGGCATGTGTCAGATCCATAGATTTCCTCAAGATACATAATCGTGCATCTCTTGCCTGTTTGTATCTCGAGGAAATCTATTGTTTTAACACGTTTTACTATCAGGTGAGAATGGCTAATTAAAGATAATGGTACCTCTTTTATCAATTCAATATGGTTACTCCCCTAATCCCGGAATGTTTATTAATGATTTCTATTTTTTTTGATTTAATTGATTTTTATCTTTGAGTTCGAAACAGACTAACATCCTGAAAGGATGCACATTATTGAATGAGTGAAAAATGAAAATGGACGAAGAGAGCAAGGAGTGAATTTAATGGAATCAACGTGGAGAAAATTAGATAAATAATGGGATTTAATATACAAAGTCACATGAGATTAAAAAAATCTCAATTGGGTGTAAAACTAATTTTATAATTTTAAATACTAGTTATATAAATTTTAATAAATAATTCATACCTTTCCCTATTTATATCTTTGACTAATAAAAACATAAGTAAGCTTACTAAAGTTTATTCCCATTGCATATTCTATTGCCCTACTAGCTTTTACTAATTGCACACCAATACATAGGCTCCTAACAATGAATTAGCACACGTATTGGTGTGCTCTTAGTAGAAGTTAGTGTGGCAATAAAAACTCTTATAATCAATTATCAAATCTATAATAAATTCTGAGGATTGTTAATGGCATTTTGCTAGATAATACATAATCAAATACTTTAGAAAGATAAATACGAGAATAGATTATTTAAAAAATAAAATTCTTTATAAGGACAAAAACTTATACTTTTGATTTTGGTTTTGAGGGAGTTATGGACAAGACAAGGGACACACACACACACACACACACACTCTCTCTCTTTCTCTCTCTCATTTTTCAGTTTACTTTATTTACTCACTTTCTATTCACCTTACTTATGGTAGATGATGCAAATTAAATGGGTCGCATAAGTGTCGCGTAGATTGATCATATGTGAGGTGGAATAACACGGTCAATGGGGGCCCAAGGAGAAAGAGGGTTAGAAAGTCATTTCGCCCTTATTTTGACTATAAATAAGACGTGAGTATAACAAAGAAGGTACTCTTTCTCACTTTTCTAACCTTACCTCATTTTTATTATAAGGGACTTTCTATCTCTCTTCCTCTTTCTCTTGCATTGTAGATCTTTGAATAACTTTAAGAATAATGAAATGACTCTTCGAAATCTGGAGACGTAGTCTGAATTTGAGACGAATTCTACGAATAAATTGTGTGTATTGTCATTTTTTTTTATTGTTTTTGGTTATCTTAATACTTACACAATGCTACAACCATAAGAATATTCTCAAAAGTGACATGTCACGTTGAACCTCGACCTTTATTCTTAGTCACTCAAAAGAAAAATGTACGAAGACAATAAAAAATTGATATGATACTGGTATCGAACGACCACGAAACATGGTTTAAGTAGTGGTGGAATTACCCTAAGTGCCACTTGGTATGTGACTAGTGTAAATATCTTATCATCTGTGTACATAACCAAAGTTGGACATTGACGCCTACTAACGACAACAAGTTTTACTTATTTTTCTATTTCTTTTCACTTGATTTCCCACTTTCTCAACAAAAGTGGTGAAAGAACGACACTTCTCTTTCTCTAATTATCATCCATTGAAATGAATTTGCAATGAGAAGATAAGAAAAGAAAATAGATTGAATTGTTGAAACTTTCAATTAGATATGTGTAGACTTAAAATTAAACGCCCCTTTGTTTCCTACATGCGTAATCAAATATATATATATTTTATATCTTTCATTGTAATTCATCACTCAATTTCCCTTTTTATTATTAATTTTATTCTATTAACATTGTCTCTCCTAAACTAAAGTATTCCAAATATTTGATAAAATACCTCAACTCATATCCATCTATAAATACTTTTTTCTCATATAAATCATTTTTTTGTGGGAATTAGATTCAATTGTTTAATAAGATTTATTTGATGATTTCTTCCACATTTGAAATAATTTTATAAACTTAATCAACTCTAAGAAGAATGAGTACCAAATGGCCCATAATTCCTACAAGAATTTAGAAATCTGATTTTTTATTTGAAGTGTTGCTTTTAACGTCGTTGTAATTTTAATTTTTTTTTACACAAAAAAGTGAAGAGAAATTTTCGATAAGAACGTATAACAAAATATAGTTCTGCCGGCTCTTAAAAGGAGTCGACATCTAACTTTGCAACACGTGGCCTGCTTCAATAAATAACGGGGCACAAAGGAGTTGTTTTTCGGTCACAAGTTACAAGGGTATTTTTGTAAATTAGGAATACATCAATACACGTGGGTACATGTGATTGGTGGATCCCAGATTTCTGTGAGGGAAATTTTGTGAGCAAATTTTTTTACAGGCACCAAGGGTTAAAGAACAAATAAAGGAACCATGGTTAACCCGCGACACACGGCGCGTTAATTAAAACTACTCTGCCTGTTAATCTCACGACAAAGGGCATACCCCCTAAAACAAAACATCTTTCCGTACTTCCCGTTAGTTAAGGGAAGCGACGTTGAACAGTTTCTCTAATGAGAAGAAGACACGTAAGCTCATAATATAACGACGTTATAACTTAGGTGACCGGATCTACAGGTTACTTCCCCAAGTTAAATCTTGACCGCGGTTGAAATGATTGATAGTAGATTTTGAACCGCGGTTAAGGTATTGTAGTTGAGAGACGACTGTACGAAAAGGTTATGGCAGCTGAACCTCTTTCGCTGAGAGACTGAGCGTTGCAGCTTTGCAGAAGAGAAAGTTAGAGAGAGAGAGAGAGAGAGAGAGAGAGGGAGATGAGAAACAGATCTGAAAAATGGTTAAATCGAGACGAATCGCTTGAGCAGAACGTGAGACGGCTGAGTTTCCAATCTAGGGTTTCAAAAGAGGTTCTTCTGTTGGAAGAATTTCGCGCAATTAGGGTTATTCGATAACTTCAGTTCGTGATTTCTTGTTTTTGAAGTTGTTTAGGTTTTGGATTTAAGTAAAATTGAGTGGAGGAGTCGTAGATGTGAGAGATCTGTGCTGAATTTGGTGAAATTTCGTAGAAATGACTTCTTCAGAGGTTTCGATTAAAGCGAATTGCAGTAACGGCCATGGAGAGAGCTTCTCTTCGGGTTGTAGCGAGCGAATCGATGCAGGAATAGCGAGGAACGGAGTTCCAGGGGCGCCGGGAGGTGGTTCGAGATTTCCGGCTCCCGGAAAAGGTAAATCAGGCCGATTTTCTACGGAGATGTTGTGATTCCGGCGTGTTTGAAGGGATCTGGTTCTGATTTCTGTAGTTTTCAATGCTGTAGGTGCTGAAGATGCTCTTTACTCAGAGCTTTGGCATGCCTGTGCTGGTCCTCTTGTGACCGTGCCCCGCGAAGGAGAGAGAGTTTTCTATTTTCCTCAAGGACATCTCGAGCAAGTACGTTTGTTTGAGCGATTTTTGTTTGTTTTTCTTCATTTATTGACGTTTTTCTTCGAAAATGGATGTTTTGGTTTGGTTTGTTTTGTTTTGTTTTAGAGGGATTTTGTAGGTTTGATCTTGGTGTTTCTGTTTCTGGTATTTGCGTATGTGAGAAAAAAAAATTCATAATTGATTAGAGGATTTTTCGAGTTCTGATCCAGGTTGAAGAGTCGACGAATCAGGTTGCTGACCAGCAGCTTCCAGTCTATGGTGATTTACCATCAAAGATCCTCTGCCGTGTGATGACTGTTCAATTAAAGGTACGGACTTAGAATTTAGTCTCATTGATTAGGGTTTCTAGAGTTTTCATATTTATAGGTCCATTTGAAATTCTTTTTGTAGAATTATTATGTTTTTTTAGCGTTTTCTTGGCATTTTGATGGGGTTTCTTCTTTTCATTTAGGCCGAGCCAGACACCGATGAAGTGTTCGCACAAGTGACCTTGCTTCCTGAATCAAATGTATGATGCCTTCTCTTTCAGTGTCTAGTAACTTCATTTGGACTCATATCATAAAAAATGCAAGAATTGAAAAAAAAAAAAAAAAAAAAAACCCTAATAATCTCGCCACATGGTTTGTACCAGCAAGACGAGAACTCGGTAGAGAAGGAATTGGTGCCCCCTCCACCTCCACGTCCTCATGTGCATTCATTTTGCAAGACTTTGACTGCTTCTGATACAAGCACCCACGGTGGGTTCTCGGTGTTGAGACGGCACGCCGATGAATGCCTACCTCCACTGGTTGGGGCTCTTTCTTTTTCATATGTTGTATTTGCATTTCATATCTCAGAGATGTCTCAGTATGGTTCACACCTTTATTATCTTTATCAGGATATGTGCAGGCAACCTCCAACTCAGGAGTTGGTAGCCAAGGATTTGCATGGAATTGAATGGAGGTTCCGCCATATTTTTAGGGGTAAAGTTGTTTTCCTTTTCTCTCATCTTGTTAACGTTACAAGAAATTTTGTGATAGAAAAAAGGCAGCATAATCATTCCATAGTATTGTTATTCCTAGTTTCCGTCAGGTGGGTGCTTAAAAAAAAAGATTTTTCAGTGTGATTTCAGAGGACCATAGGTAATGTACGATGTATGCATTCCAATTTCAGATTTGTGCGTCTGATTTAAATATGGAGTAAGCGACCCATAGGTTTTCTAAAATGTTTGTATGATTCAAAAGGTATAATGTTTCTAGTGAATCTTTTAGAAGAGATGGGTCCATGATTGAAGGGAAAGGAACATCATTTCCATGTTTAAGACATACATGCAAATGCTTGAAAACGTGAACTTGGAGATGAGGAATATTTTGTTGGTTGCACTCTTAAAGCAAAAAAAATTACACTTAAGTGTCATTCTTGAGGACATTCCGGATGGGATTCAGATGCACTCAAGCCTTTCAATTTATGGCATTTGGGTTTACTGCTTAGAATTTGGCTATTGTTGCATTCATGCACAATAGAGATCAAGGTAGTGTAAGAGTTGTTTCATACATTAAAAGAATTCAGTTTCTTTTGAGGAAGAGCTGGAGCAGTTAGTTGATTAAAGCTATGCAGGTTCCATCTAGGCTTTTATGGCGTTTGATGATTCAAGCAATTGAAAGGTTCCTCATTTCTTATAGTGGGTCAAGGCTGTCTGCCTCCTTGGAGGTGACCTATGTTGGCTGTCTTTTGTTCTGCAACAGATTCCTATGAATCTGAAGTTTGATGACATGCTGCCTTCTCTTCTAAGTGCTCCTTGGTTCCTAACTATGTATTTGTTTCATGACAATGCCTTAGTTGCCTCTGTCATAATCTTCATTAGTTAGTCTGGATATATTACTATGAAAACGAGTTCTTATCTACTTGAGATTCTTCTTCTCCTTTTTCATTTATTTTTAATTGTTTTGAGATTCCAGGTCAACCACGGAGGCATCTGCTTCAAAGTGGTTGGAGTGTTTTCGTTAGCTCTAAAAGGCTTGTTGCAGGGGATGCATTTATTTTTCTCAGGTTGGTTTTTTTTTTCTTTCTCTAGTTTTCAGTTTACTTGGGTTCAAATTCTCATTCATCTCTGCTTATGGGCTAATTTATGGTTTTCAGAGGTGAAAACGGAGAACTTCGTGTTGGGGTAAGACGTGCTATGAGACAGCAGAGTAATGTTCCATCTTCAGTCATATCTAGTCACAGCATGCACCTCGGAGTACTTGCAACGGCATGGCATGCTATCTCAACAGGAACCATGTTCACACTCTATTACAAACCTAGGTATGTGGTTTATCTGGGTGCTTTATTGTTTATATTATTATTAATAGTATTGCACTAATATTAGATTGTATCATATGATTATATGGTTGCATTGGTCTGTCAGATTAATTGAAATCATTTACCTGATTAATTGTGATAATTGTGTTATTTGAAATAATTTTACAACTTCAAAATCACGTGATCTTGCAGAAAACAGAAATGGATCCCTTAATCTGAGTAATTCATTATGCTAAGTAATTTCTTTCGATAGTTGTTTAATATGGTAATCCTTAATCCGAGTAATGGACTATTCTTATGACCTTCCATTTTACAGGACAAGCCCTGCTGAGTTTATTGTTCCATTTGATCAGTATATGGAGTCTGTTAAGAACAATCATTCTATAGGGATGAGGTTCAAGATGAGGTTTGAAGGTGAAGAAGCTCCAGAGCAGAGGTATAACTTTTGCACTTTACATCCTCACAGATGAAACTTCCTTATAGAATACATATCACTCACGACTCGGAGAAATCTCTTTGCCTGATATGCTTTTTTACTTGTCTATGTGACAGATTAACAGGCACCATAGTTGGCATTGGAGATGCCGATCCCAACAGGTGGCCTGGATCAAAATGGAGATGCTTCAAGGTAGTTTGTTTAGTGTTTTGGTTCATTGATTTTTTTCCTCCTGTTGTGCAGTGTAATGCTCACTTTCACTTTTGTTACAGGTACGATGGGATGAAACTTCTTCTGTTCCTTGTCCAGAGAGAGTTTCTCCATGGAAAATAGAACCTGCTTTGACTCCTGCACTGAATACACCTCCAATGCATAGGTCGAAAAGGCCCCGTGCAAACATGGGGCCTCCATCCTCGGATTCCTCTGTTCTTACGAGGGAAGGTAGAGCACAACTTCTGTTTCTTCATGGATTTGCAAATTCTCTTTTGCTGTCATTTATATTTACCTAGGGTTTGTATGACTACATGGGAATCCAGGCTAGAAAATGATTTTCTCGTGAAAGTCAATTCATGGTCATTTGATTGCAATTATTTGTGGGAAAACCATTTTCTCAGATAGCATGATTTTCCTGTCAAGGTGGAAAATGATATTCTAATCGTGGTGGGAAATTCCATCCTGTGTTTTCTTATGAACTCTATTTGACACTTTCCATGCACAACCAAACAGCAGCATGCATTCTCATGGGAAATTAAATTTCTTGATACTTTTTTTTTTATTTTTTTTGGGGGTGGGGATTGATATTTCTGGGGAATTTTTCCAGCAATTTTTAAACTATCATACTGTAATTGGTTGGTAGCATATAGAGGCTAAGTATATTCTACATTGATTTACTTAGGCTCAACTAAGGTCACTGTGGAACCTTCTTCAGCAAATGGGTTTTCATCCTTGACCTTGAGAGGCTCTTATGCTGAACACAATGAGTCCGACATTGCTCAAAAGTCCATCTCATGGCCTCCATCTCAAGATGATGAGAAGATGGAAATGGTTTCTAGTCAAAGAAGATTTGGATCAGAGAACTGGGCACCATTAGTAAGGCATGAGCCAACATATACGGATCTACTATCTGGTTTTCGATCCCCCAATGATTCACCGTTTGTCGACAAAACCCCAGATGAAGGTAACCCACTGAAGAGGCAATTTCAAGATCAGGACGGGAAATTTAACATGCTTATGGGCTCATGGTCCATGATGCCTTCGAACTCATCATCAAACATGTTGGACTCTAGCTCTAACATTCCTGCACATTCTGGCGAGATATCTTATCAAAAACTAGGCACCAGTAGATGTGGTGGGCAGAGTGGTTACCCTATGATGCAGAGTACTCTTAGGGTGGAGCAACAACATCAAGGAAACTGGTTGATGCCTCTGCTCTCACCGTCTCACTCAGAGACACTCCATCATCCGGTAGGAGTAAGACCACAACCAACCATGTTTCAGCAATACAAGGCCGTAAAGTCCAAAGGTGATGGGAACTGTAAGCTCTTTGGAGTTCCCCTCAGCAATAACCCTATGGTACCACTACCAGAACCAGTAGCAATGTCTCATACAAATATGATACCTGAGCCTGAAAGCCAATTACATTCCGTTTTTCACCATCACCAACAAGCGTTGGAGTCTGACCAACAGTCGGAGCAATCTAAGGGCTCGAAGTCGGGCGATACTGCTCTTGTTGTTGCTAATGAGCAGGAGAAATCTATTCAAGCTTGTCAACAACAACGTTCTAGAGATATTCAGAGCAAACTTCTGGGTGGTTCAACTAGGAGTTGTACTAAGGTTTTTCCTCTTCACTTGTAGTGTACATCTTGATTGGTGTGCAATGGGTAGGTAGTGTTTCAATACTGGCAATTTAAGCTCGCTCTTACTCTTAAGTGTGTGTTGATTTCAGGTTCACAAGCAGGAATTGCTCTTGGGAGGTCTGTGGACCTTACTAAGTTCAAAGGCTATGATGAATTGATCACCGAGTTAGACGAGATGTTTGAATTTAATGGTGAATTGAAGGCCCCCAGCAAAAGTTGGCTGGTTGTATATACTGATATCGAGGGAGATATGATGCTTGTTGGAGATGATCCCTGGCAGTAAGTAATTGTTTCTTTTGCGTATAATGTTGGTCTTGCATCTTTTGATATTTGTTCCGTTGCACTCTCCTAAACACTTTAGAAAGAGTATTGCAAGCTTGGTTTAATATTTCTTGTAAAGTTCACTCAATTGTGTGTGTGATTATGTTTAAAACAGAGAGTTCTGTAGCATGGTTCGCAAAATCTTCATCTACACCAGAGAGGAAGTCCAGAGGATGAACCCAGGGAATCTGAACCTTAGGGTTGAGGAAAACACTGTCATTGCAGAAGAAAGAACTTGTTCAAAGGAAACAAACTTGCTTACTTCTACACCCAGTCCCAACGATTGTTAGGCCCAGGCGTGTGCGCGTGCGCGTGTGCGTGTTAGTAGGAACACATTGCTGGCATGGTGTGGGTAAGTTTCTAGGAAACACCCCTTTCCTTCTTCCCCTCAGACACCTCTCAGTTTGTCTCTATAAGGAGAAACAAGCCAAAAAAACACAGTTGTTGCCTTCCCAACATGCCCAATATTTTCCTATTCCCATTTTGTATGGATGGTGCTAAAAATTGTTAGGGGAAGTGTAAAAGGGGCCTTTTTCAAGGTGAAGAGAGAGAGAGAGAGAATTTGTTCCCCACTCTTTGATCGGGGTTTGGTCTTTTGAAGCCAGACAGAAGAGTCTCTCTTGGAAAAAGCCATATATTTTGGTATTGGAACTTGGAACTATGTTTTATATAAGTATATATTTATATATACATATGTTAAGATGTTGTTTTAAGAGCTGCTTTTGTTCTCTAGGCAAGTCTTTAGATGTGGCTCGTCTCTGATATCTTAGTTTTTATTTTTGTTCACGCTTATCTTTCTATATGATGCTTTTATTGGATCTCTTTTATTATTTTATTTTATTTTATTATTATCAATTCTCAGCAGTCAAGTATGTGTACAGATCTCCTCTTTACTCCATCCATGTACTGAAGCAGGGTAAAATGTGATACATCAGATAATATTAATATGTGGGGTCCTTTTTGATGGTTTCCTTCGGTTCACTTCTTGTTATATAATTCGCTTTCTACTAGTATAATGTGGGGATGGGGTGGGGAGGGGGGCACATTGGAAAGTAGCCTTGCTTAGATTTAAAGCTTGTCGGACTTTAGGGGGGGTAAAAATGCTAAAAAGGAGGATTATTAAACAACACACCATCGGCACCTTTAATAAGGACAATAGTCGTGGATGGTGGTTTTGATTATTATATTATAATATATGGTTGTGTTGAACAATGACTAGACTTGTGAGACATGCAGCTGCATCTTTTGCACTATTTCTTTCTTTCTTTCTTTTTTTTTTATTCTTTTGATTAGAGTTAAGTGAGTGGCTCTTTCCCTATTTTAGGATTCTGCTGTTGATGTCATGGTTTTAAAACCTGGTATCTCGTCAAATCGTTTTAAAATTATTTATAGATTTTTTTTATTTATTTTAATCTGAATCTAAATTACATTACAAATATTTAAAGAGTAATGATTTTCTAACTCAACTTAACAGGATAACTCAAGAACTCACCTTATGTGACGGATGGTTGACCTCAACCAGTGATCACTCACCCTATGATCCTTCTAGCCAGAGATGGCTCACTGGCACATGGTTGACCTCAACCCTGCGATCTCCAAATTAGGATCAAGTTTGACGCTTGTACATCGGTTGTTGATCTAATTTTGTAATATAGATACTATGGACCATAGCTATTGGGAGGGGAACTTTGGGTTGATCTCTCGCCCATGTAAACGTTCACTAGAGGTTTTGCCGTCTTTGGATTATAGCTAAAATGCTTGAAAATGAAATAAATTCAAAACTAATATATGGAGTAGGGAAACTAACATAAATAATAAAAAATTCAATACAGAAGGAATGGCTTTTCACCACCTTGAAAGAACGGGCACCTGAAGAACAGTCCCTGACCCCACCCCCATAAACTCCCGACAAAAAAAAGTTGTTTATCAAGAAATTTATGTAGCCTTGTTTGGATACACCCAGCCAGCCATAAGTCTCTGGTCTAAGTCTTAACACAACCCAAAAAAAAAAAAAAAAAAGGCTCGACAAAGAAAAGGATAAAAAATTGGACTTTAAGTAGTTGGAGGGAATCTCCTCAGCCTATTCATGGAATGTAGGGACCAGATAGAAAGACTTTAGAACCCTACATTGCACAGCATTACATTAACCATTATAACGCTTTGATAAGGTACCACGTATGTTATTTTGATCAAGTTTCATCTCCTAGTTAGGATCATCTGATGAATCTCTCTTAAACCAGATAAGATAGATAAGTAGGGTACATCCTTGTGTGAGTTATTAAGAATTAACTAACCTTACAAACTTACGTAAGATTTCAACTCTTACTAAGGGTCTTTGAGCTCACCTTGTGTGGCATCCAAAAACATGATCTGATGCCACAGGGTTATAGAGGACAAAATTCTATGAACTTTACAACAATAACAACAACAACAAAAAGTTAATTTTCAAAGTATAATCATAATTTTAACTTTTAAGAGTAAGGTAGCCATCCATTTTCAAAACCTTGGATCAAACCCAATTTTTTTTTTTTTTTTTTTAATTATAAGGCGGGGAGGGGGCAGTTTGAATGAGTTTTTCCATGAAATCTGGAGGACTGTGGTGTTGGATTGCCTATATGCACTAATCCATTTGAGCTCAAAGACCCTTGGTAAAACTTGAAATCTTACTTAGTAAGGAAACTGCTTTTCATTAAGATATGAGTAGGGTCTGTGGTTGACAAAAGGGAATCATTGTACCTATGTGTCATATAAAATATGAACCTTCAAAAAGAAGTGACCGTAAAATGTGGTATCAAAGAAACCACCCATGCAAACAGGGCATAGTTACTTATCACAAAAAAAAAAAAAAGAGTATGATTGGCTCCAAATATAACCCATTTTAGTTAGTCTTGAATAAATCAAAACGTGCTGTAAGCAATGGTTCAGAAAAAGCAAAATAAGACTAGTTCTACATGCTTAAATGCATCCAAATAGACATTTTAATGATTTTTTTTTTTTTTTTTGCCCACTAAGTGAACAAGAACAATGATATTTAGAGAAAAGGATAAGAAACATATCAAATTATGGCCGGAATGGAACTTGGAGTACAGAGGTATCCTCGGAAATGCCTCCTAAACCGAGTTCAGGAAGAAAACCCTTCTCGAAGAAGGTGGAGTGAAGGGCCTTGACGCATAGTTCTGCTTCACTGTCGTTTACTATCAATGAGATGTTCACCTGTTAATGGAAAAAAAAAAAAAATGGAGCATTATTAGATGCACAAATAGGATTTTTATAGATGAAATCGAGAGAATAAAAATAGTCATGAATGGAAGACCTTAGATGCTCCTTGTGATATCATCTGAACATTAATTCCATTGGTTCGAAGAACCTGAAATGCCTGCCATAACATACGCCCCCAGAAAAATAATTAAATATAAATATATGGAAGATACTGCCGTACATTTGCAGAAAATACAAATTCAGGTGCAGCAATGGATATTCTGGGTGTGCTAATACTTGGTGCAATTTGATTGAAACTTATAAATCTGTTTCAAGAAATGTATATGATTTATGAAATCGAACAGAAGAGTTAGTTTCATGGGCATGTTTTAGAAAATCTAACACAAATGTTCTTAATATATTACTCGAACAAGAGTCTCACTATGAGGTCCTCATGGTCAGATCAGGTTTTCTCTCCAAATTCTAGTATAGAATAATAGTCTCATATGGACCCCTATTATTAAAGACAACAAAACCCATCCATGCAAAGCATCTGAGAAAGAATTTCTAGCAAACAAAGAAGGGTTCATGCCACCCAAAATGAGTACAAGTTAGTACTACACATCACCTTTTCTAGTATCAATGAAGAACGCTGAACATTTCCAATAAGAGAGATGATTGATCTGTGTTGAAGGAGATTCACGACTGCAATTTTCTCGAGCTCTTCCACAACGTGATCAAGTTCCTGCACGAACAAGGTACAGTTCTCAACAAGCTGAAATAGCGAAAACATTCGATACCAAAAAAGAAGGTAAAAAAGGGTCTTAGAGCTGAAAACACAGCCCGTTAACCAGAAATCAGTAGGATCCGAACATGGATCTGAATTTCTAGTTTATGGGCATGAAATGCAAGTTGTATGACAGCTCCACACCATCACATTACAAATTTTAAGTTAGCAAATAATGTTCTCCAAGGCATCTCAAGGTACATGACCAAAATCAACTGAATTTGTAAGCACGGACAATCTGGAAATTAATAAAATTAAGCAAGGGCATGCACATGCAGGTGTGATATGAAAGGAACTCCAAGCTACGCACTGGAAACTTAAGGTATTTGATGAGTAATTTGGCGAAGTAAACAATCAAATTAAACACAAGAAGCCTAAGATCATACGCTTGCCTGCTGAATCAATTCTCTACTCCAAAGCTTCGAGGGATCTAATGTCAACGAGATACTAACTTCGCTGGTGGCAACGACATCAACAGAGATGCCCAACTCTTCAAAGATCGAAAATACCTGCATGGGGGGGGGGGGGGGGGGTAACAAAGTCATGCAAAACACAATTCAAATTTACAAAGCAACTGAGGCAGCAAGATGGGGAGAACCAGATTCATATAAATGTGTTTCTTACCTTTGCAAGGAAGCCAAATTGACCAAGCATTCGAGTGCTCACTATATCCAACATGGTGACATTTCGCTTCAAAACTATGCTTGTTAGTACAGCCTGTAAACCGAGAAAAAATAATTAATGATGACATTCTATTGAATTTAGTTAATAATGATTTTTATTCTTAGAGAGGATTTACCAGTTCTTTTTTCAATCTATCCACAAAAGATCACCCAGATGAGGAATTCATCAGATAAAAAGGGTAAGACTTGTCTTGAAAATTTGCATTTAGAGGAAATTTCAATGACTAGGAGATTAAATGATTCCTGGTTTACTTTCTCACCTTGAAGATTCCTTCATATCCCCGTGAATGAAGACAAGGGATTGTGGGTCCATAGTTGAAAGGGTTTTTCATGGCAAGTTCTTTTTACCATGCTTTGCACCCTCCTCTAACTGAGACTTCCGGATTTCTTTGTTTGGAGATCAAATATCCCTTCTAGATTGCTGTTTTAGATAGACTCCTAACATGGGCCATCTAATTATCTACAAATGGAATATCATTGAATTTTGTTCAACCTAAGCAATCGGAGAATCCATGAAGCACTTCCTACATTGTAGCCAGGCTTATAACATGGGATAGGGGGGGAGGGGGAGGGTCCTTTTCAGGGATTTAGATTATTGGACCATGACGGGGATCAAGCTGTAATTCGTAATTGGTATACTTGGAACTTTCTGGAAGGAAAGAAGCAGGGTCTTTAACGAGGAGGAAGCAAATCTTCATGCCACAGTCCTGTCTATCAGAGGTTCTGTGTTCAAGTGGACATCGTTCAATAGAAGCTTTAAACGGTTGTTATTTTAGGAACATTTTGTTTTTCAATGGGAGATGAAGATAAATGGAGAGGGATAGTTTGTTGTTTCCTTGTATTTTCACTTTTACACAAGTAGGTCATTTTGACGACCTTGGTAGGTTGTTCCTTTGCGCTTCTTTTTTTTTTTTTTTTTAACTTGATTAATAATTTTTCTATACTAATGAAAAATTAAGATTTTACAAGTTAAAAGTCAACCAGTACAAACCTTACTCATATCTCTTGATTTAGTGATGAGGGTACCAGGAGCTTTAGGGTTATAAGAATTCTTGACCTTAACAGGAATATCGCCTTCCCTAGCTGGTCTCATGGATTGTGGGTGCAAGACCTGCAAAAGTAAAGGAGTGTACCAAAAGTATAAAAGTCAGGTAGATGATTCCCTAATTTAGGCCCATAAATAAACAAACTGGGTCTGAGCCCATAAAGTAAGGCCAAGAAACCCCAGAAGTAAGGTCCTAGTCAAAGCCTTGGTCGAGGTCAGATTGTTTTCATACCCACCTTCATGGTTTATCTGAAATTCGGCTAGACCTAAACATGGGCTGTTGTACTTTGAAGCCCAACCATAGAAGGACAACAAAAATTCATTCTATGTGAGGTCAACTTAAAATGCTTTTTAGCCAGCAAAATTGTGAGATTGAAAATTTATGCATGAAAACTACACGGAAACCCAAAGGTAGTTCAACAAAAAAGATAAAACCACCCTGTGAAACAAGCATACCTGAGCTCCAAAATATGCAAGTTCAGCTGCTTCGTCGAATGTCAAATATGGAACAGGAGCCGCACGTGGAGAAATATTAGGATCGCATGTTAAAACACCATCCACATCCTTCCACACCTGTAACAAGTGGGACCTAATCTGTCACATATTTTATCATCTTTATTGAAACATCACATAGAAGGCCAAGTGCAGTTCTGTATGGATGTGAACTCTCTGTGCATGTGAACAAACAAGGTTACCATACATGGACTCAAGGTTTGAACTTGACCTGAATCTCTCGCAAGCCCAAGGCTTTACCGATGGTTGTGGCTGTCAAATCACTACCGCCCCTTCCCAAGGTAGTCACTGCACAAGTTTTCCAGCCCTGCAATCAGGAGTAAAATCCTGCTAATGAACTCCACTTTCAGTTGAACTGATAAAAATAAAAGATCTCAACAGGAAAATGTGTGATGTAGCAAGCCAGCAGAAAGACCTTTCCAAGGAAGCCAGTAACAACAGGAATTGCAGAAGCACTTAGCCAATCACCATGCAATCTCTTTGAAACAGCAGGATAAGTAGCTTCCAAGATGTCCGCATTTGTGAAGTCGTCTGTGGTTATAAAACCAATATCAAATGCATCATACTGCAGAACATTGTGGAGTGTTATAGTTAGATATAATAAAGGATGCTAACATGCCATCCACACAGCCAGTTCAATAGATTATATAGTTCAATATACCCAGTCCAAAAAAATGGACATGTGGCAAAGTAAGAAGCACATGCACAGGTGGCTAATGACTATAAATATAGCGAGAGGCCTCATATGAGGATCATACCTAGAAAGTGTGAGGGAAGATGTGATACTTCCATTAACCCTATGTTGCATGGATAAGGGCACGGGGTGTCATAATCAGTGGGTATAAAGTGTTGGATTCAGTAAATCCTGATCAATGGGTACAATTGTATAATCCTAATAATAGTGATCAAGGATAACCATGGGTTATGTGACTGGATATCCTATGATGTGTATGGCATACCAATAGAAATCCAACACGTCTAATAGAAGTACTCCACATCTCTAGAAGAGTACAAACAGCAGAGCCTTAACAATAACCCAAGGTGTTTATGAAGACTCAGTGGTGATGTTTTCTCTTGATGTCATACAGATCAATTTAGAGGAAACATTCCCTTGGAGGCTGGCCTTACGCACAATGATGAAAAGGGAGTAAATGCATGATTACAACGTTCAGACATGTATGCCTCAAGCCAATAACTCACAATGCTGGGCCACATTAACATATCATGCCAAAATCACAAGTTTCACAATTAATTATCTTAGCTATAGAACTTGCTATGCTTATCCATTCCTAAAAAGAAATAGACAATGAGCTAAGCATGTCATAAAAAAAAAGTGACCAGGAAGACATACTTGGCGAGCTTTAGCACCAATTTTGTTCAAGTAAGCTGCAAAAATTCTTGTGGACATGCACTCTCCAAATGAAACTAAATAGTCTTTTGTGCGGAGAGTCAGCTCTTTCATCATAGCAATTCCCTTCAAAAGTTGCTCCAATTCTTCTAAGTGAGCTACAAAATAGTTTGCATAAAAAAATCCAAAACAGATATGATAAGAATAGAATCCAAGGCCACCACACCTAAACAATGCATCAGATAGATAAAAAGGGGAAGGAAGAAGTACAAAAAGGACTTCAATACACAAGCATGACAGAAAAATACAAGAAACTATTGCGCAATTTGGGAACATCACATAATAACTTTTTGGATAAGATTACAATCATGACAATCCATGTAAAAAATACTTACATAAATACACATTAACTAGTAAAATGAAAACTTCTGTATATCAATTAAGGAGAAGTCAACAATGAAGGTCCATGGATAAGATTACAATCAAGTCAGTAATGAGGTCAAACGCCATGGAGGACTGATTTTGCATATCTTCTCATTACACCCTGACTGTTATCCCAACCATAATAATGAAAGCTCCAAGGGTGATTGGTCTTAAGTTGATATACTTTGAAAAGTACCTTTCCATTTCTTTTAAATCTTGTGCTTCCCTCTTGTTGCTTCCAGGGGAGCATTGTTGATACACTCCTAAGAAATTTATTTTTCATCTATTTGATGAATACGAGCAGGATGAGACGATCAAAAGCAAATGAGTACTACAAAACCTAATGAATAGACAAAGGCTGGTAGAGTTCGCATACTGTTGATGGACAAAGTCAACAGCTTTGGCATGTCATGAGATGTTCATAGCTTTGGGAATACAACATTTTCATGGAACACCGATAATCACTATGATAGTCTGATCATTATCATCGGAATATTTCATGATGGGAATTCCTTTTCTTCCCTTCTAGGACTGAGCAAATGGACAAACGATGGGGCTAAAGAATCCTTGAAGAAACTACTATTTCTCCAGAACACTATACCGAAGAGCTTAACGCAGGTGTTATCATCATGAATCTGCATTGCCCATTAGAGAACATAGATGCAAGTGTCATCATAATTCGGCAATAGTTGTATTGAGGCACTAATGTGAGGTGTTAAATAAGAGATCATTATTTAATAAATTTAATTTTATGAGTAAATTGGAACATTCTACATTGATTAAACTAACAAATGGCGAGGGAGATTAAGTACACAATGGTCCTCACCAGAAACAGTAGACCTATCCACTCCAAGCTCATCAACCGTCCTGAACAAATTGAAACAACGTAAACCATAGATGAGAATAGATCTAAAATACAAATATGAGCCCCAAAGATCAAGAAGCAAAGAAGAGTTCTCACTTAAGATGCAGGTCCTTTATAAAGCCCAATTCATCAATTTCGGATACACCAGAGACACCGCAACAGACAGCCTTTTCTCCAGCCTAAAACATAACCACTTGATTCACTCAACCCAGCAATTAAGACATTTTTTTTAATAACAAAGCACAAGAACAGAGAACGTAATTGGAAGTTCTATGTATACCACTAGAAGCTTATTAGTCGTCTTTCCCATTGCAGAGAGAACAATTACGGGCTTTTCTTCAGGAAAACTGAGAATGAGGTCTGCAACTTCCTTCATCCTTGAGGCTGATGCCACTGAGGAGCCACCAAACTTCATCACACACGTCAATAAACCGACATTTCCATCAGGACTTCCCTTCACGGTCTCATCTATCTCAAAAACAGCTGCAGCTCCTCTCTCACAACTGATTTTTGAAACTCTCCTTCGACAAGCATCTTCAATCCTCCTTGCACATACGAATCCAGAAGTTGAAGCCAAAGAAGCCGAAAATTCAAGATGACTCAATGTGATTGATGGAGAACTCCTCCTGAATCTAGCATATGTAATAGTTCTACTTCTAACACCACCAAAATGCAATGAAGCAGCCATGCCGAAGCAGCTCAAGAATCACTCTTTTATGTTAAAAGTGTTGTTGGAGATCAGGTAGTGCAGTATGTTATCTCGACAAATTACGCAATCTAGGGTATTTTCACAGCAGAAATAGCAAAAGTTAGGCTCCTCTAACAAAAATTTACAGAGATCTGCACGAAGAACCAAATTTTTCTGACGAATTATTCAAATCTATAACTGAAATGAGAGAAAATGAGTCTTCTAGCTTGATCTGATAGCACATTTTCCAATTAATTTAAGCATCCAGATTCCAGAAACCAACATGAAAACTAAACTCGAACAACAAATTAAGCTTTAATGCGAAGAACAACAAAAACCTCACAAAATCCACCAAAAAAACGTAAAAATAAAAGGATAAAAACGTAAAACATACAATTTCGATCCCAAAAAAGCTCAAAACAACAGAAACGAACAAGATTCTCGAACAAGCACTTAAACAAATAAAATTATAAATAAATAAATAAACAAATAAACAGAGAAGAAAAAAAATACCTAAAAACGATGTTTCAAACGCAGAAATCTAGGTTTTTTTTCCTTCTCTCGTTTCTTCAGAAGCTCGAGTTTCGTTCGAGCGTTTGAGCTTTTGAAGGAACGAGAGAATGCGAGTCGAAGAAGAAAGTCTAAAGCAGCCGGCGCATGTGGTTTTTATAGGCATTTCTAACGGTAGATGCTGTGGGCTTTTTTTTTGGTTAAGAAAGAAAACCCTCCCGCTTCTTTTGTCATAATGAACGGTCAAGATTTAATCTGGTACTATGCATTATAATGGCGGACCACTACAATACCGACAAATAATCTTCGAGTGGAAAGTCCCCCCACATTTGAAACATTTTAACTCACAAAATTATGATACCGTCATCCTGAGGAGTGCGTCCTACCTATTCGTGCGGTCTGCGTAGAATTGAGTTGGTCTCGCATTTCCTCATTTCCGCGTGGCTTCACGCGCAACTTGGAGATATGACCATATTACGTGTATGAAGTATGAACTATAGACTAGAGCTGTCAATGGATCGTGTTCGGACGGATCGGATCGATTTGGTACCAAACTGATAAGGTTGGATCGGATTGGACACGGAGCGGGTCCAATAAGTCTTTAATTGGATTCTTATCGGATCTCAAGATTAGGAACCAAATGCAATCTAATAATAATCGGGTAGGGTCATACCCAAATTTGTATGCAAAATCTAAATAAACTTCGTATGCTTAAATACATAGTATAATTTGGATAATTGCTAAATTCAATTCCTACAACATTGTGTGGCGGTGTGCATAGAGCCACAAATGCTTTTCTTCCATATACGAGTGTTGTATACTTAGGAAAATTGATGATTCTCTATATACTCAATGTTGAAGGTAGTGTTGTAAGAAGGCAGGGTAGCTAGACCTCGTACTTTATATGTTTTCTCACATTTTATCAAACAATAACCTTGAAGTGACTTCAAAATTGACACTTTGATGACATGGATGTGTGTACAAAATCATAGTTTCTTTCATCAGGATATGAGTGAAAAACATCTATGGTTTCTATCTGCACTTCCATGTTAACAAAGTGTGAATTGATGTAAATTTTAAAGTCATTCCAGCACGTCTCTTTATTAGATTGGATTTATAACTTATTCTAGAAGATGTTAGATTGTAATGTTACTTGATCAAATCCTTATTGGAATTCAAAGTCTAATTCCATATTTGATGTTATTGTAATGGATTGGATTTCGGGCATGATATGATCCATTAGTATGAAAAGAGAAGTGAAACGATAAACTTTTGAGGGAGACGAATCATTTTAAACTTGAATACAATGTTAATATGATAATTCAAATATAAAAAGAAATGACAGAAGAAAGTTCCAATTATCATTGAGTGCGTGTTAGATAGAACCAAATCAATTCTAATTCTTATCGGTTCGATTTTTTTTAAGACCCAACTCTAATCGAGTGTATAAGAAAAGAATTCTGATTCCAGTTCGGCTCGGGTTAAATGGGCACCCATTAACACCCTTGACCCGGAGCGATGTGGGAGCCCACCTCTAACAGTGACTTAGCGAGATGAACCGATTAAATACATACATCAGGTTTGTGGCCCTCACACATACATTATTTATAATATGCTCATGGGCTGGTCGTATTTACACCGTGTGAAAATTTTGTTGTCTCACAGAACATATACCCATGTGTATTGAATGCAACTCCACGAAAAATATGTGTACTGTCCCCACTAGGAAGGACGAAAGCGATTCATTTTAGGTCGAATCCACTAGAACCCAAAATTCTAAGAGGCCAGTTTCCTTACTCCTACTAGTTGGGCCTACGGGCTTAGAATCTTGTCATCAAAATAAAAAATTATATTTATGTTTAAGACTCAATTTTGGCTCAAAGGATGTAACCCACAAAGGGTGAATCTCGTAAATCCTTGCATTTTTATTTTTAGCTTTATTTTGCGTTGTGTGCTTACTTCTTAATCTTATTATTGATTTTTCAATAAAAAAATTTACTATGTCATTATCGACTAGGAAGTGGTACGTGCAAATGCACATGCATTACAAAGGTGTTTTTGTAATTTAAAATATTAATGCAATTTTGAAGATAACATAATAAAGGATATTTTAGAAAACTAATTAAAGTGATCATAGAGTTATTGTGATTATAATTTTGCTGTTTTTTGGCAAAAATGACTTTTGATAACAATAAGATCAAAAGAAAATGGAGGGGCAGGTCTTCTGTATTTTGAGATGGCTTTTATTATAAGTTTTTATTTGTAATTTAAAATAATAATTAAGATGATTTTGATTTTGTAGATAAAATAATTGAAGATATATCTTACAAATTTTGGATTCTCTCATTAAAAACACCACCTTGAAGAATGTTGAAGCTTAGAGTCTTTGAATGTGGAGTTATTTAGGGTGTTTGGTCTTTTGTTGCATCTCATACATTCAAACGTTCAAGTCAACATAAATCAAACATGTGAGTGGAATCAGACTTATAAAATCTTAAACCTTTTTTTTTTTTCATTGGCTCCTCACTCGTAATATAAACAAGTCAAATTACATAAGAGGAATGCTTGTGTCAAGCAATAGTGTCTATATATGTTTAATGGATAGTTGACTTCAAGGTTCCTACAAAAGTTAGAATTTACAAGAATGTAGAAATCCAAAGCTGTGCAGACCAGCTTCCCATTTGTTTTAACTTTTCTAACATTTTCTACCTCATCTTTGACCTTTTCAACTTCTTGCCAAAAACTTTCGATTTTCTTCTCCAAAACTTATCTGCCTTTAATTTCTCCAAAAACCCTAGTTATCTTGTTCTTGAAGTTGAAGATTGAGGACAATGGATTTGTAGGAAAAAAATCTAGAGTTTTTAGCAAGTGTTTGAAGGGGACATTTAAGATCATTTCGTTTTTTTCCCCTTATCGTGGGTATCATCCCCACCCTTTGGGCGAGACTAATCCCACGGTCACACACATCATCCCCTCAAAAAGTCGTACGTGCAACTGGTTGAGTTAAGGGTCAACCAGACCTGGAGGGTGGCCCCAAAGAATTCATAGCTTCGTGGGGTTTTGAACACTTGACCTACCCTCCCTGAGGAGCTTATCAAGGCTTGGTTTGCCACTTGCCACTAGACCAACCCCTTGGGGTTTCGAACGTTATTCCATCAAAAAATAAGATTTAAAGAGGTACTATCGAAACCAAACATATAATTATAAGTACATATAAACTCTAATAACAATAATCACTAATTACAATATATCATTTCTACACTCAATATAATAACTATTTACAAAAATTATACCCATATTCTTGCCCCTATCTATATTTAATTTCAGTGATTTGATCCATCAAGAAGATTACTTAAAGAAACAAAGCTTTCACTCCCCAACATCCTTCAAGAAGACTAAATTACCTTGGATTTGAAGTGGGGACCCAAATAGAAGCTGTTATCAAAGGCTTTGATTTCCAACACAAAGCAAGTCTGCATTTCCCATGTTGCACCCAATATCCTCCATTAAAGAGACCCACCGAGAAGTTGGCTTGGGAAACATTACAAGAACTCATTCGAATTGCCTTGAATCCCTTCAATGATGAAACCCATCTCTCCATAACTTCTTCTCATTACTCTCACATGGAACTTGCCTCACTGAGTCCATTTTCCTAAGCCCCAAGAACTCCTTTTCAATTAGTTTTAACCTAACCTTGTACCCATCACAGAAGTTTCATTAGTTTGAACACACTAGATGTATCTATAATTTTCACCAAAGCTCAAGGAGGCACCTCAAAATTCTCATAGAAGTGATTGGATTGTGCATATATATATATATATAATTTAAGGATGCAAGTTACAAGTATAGTTATACAATTATAATTTCATAGAAGCTAATAACCATGTAAGAGAACTAAAACGGAAATTTATTTCAGAATTGAAATTGACAACATCCAACAAACACTTCTGACCATCTTACATTTGCTTGGTAGCATCTTTTCGTATGGGCACAAGAGGACGACTGCACTTAGAACCAGTGGTTGGGCAAAGAACCTGTAAGTAGCACTTAGCTGCAACTCTGTTACTGTTGAGAGTAAGCTACATCCTAGCATGGAAGCCAGCCGAACCCAATAGTACTGTTTTGATTTCTTCAGGAAGGATGTCTACGTCTTCCTTGCATTGCTGTCAAATGGATAGAAACAAACTAACTCTAGTCCATCATCTTTCATTAGAGTAAATTTAAGATGTCAAATTCAAGAAAAGAAGCTCAATCCTCAGATATCACAACCTTGTGAAGAACACATATGGGTTGTGAGGCAATCTACGGTACCTGTGCACGAGCAGACGTATCGGAACAATTTACATGAATGAACTAAATTGGAAAATAGCAGCCATTCAAATATCTCCTTTTAGAAGTTTCAGAGAGAAATCATGGCAACAATCTTGAAGAATCTACATAATGGATGGCTAGTATCGTCATCAAAGCCATCCCTCACTACCCCCCCCCCCCCCCCCCCCCCCCCAACAAACATACAAAAAAACTGGGGTTGGCATGGTTAGGATCATCTATTGGACCAACATGAGGTGTAGGAGATCTTCCAAGTGAACCCACCCTACTCAGCTTCACAAAATAAAGGTCGAAGAGAGCAAGCTTACCTCAGCTCTGAAGATATCCAATGCAAAACCATTAAAACAGCTGATGACTGCCTGCTGGATGTCTAGTCCAAGGCCATCAAGAGCCTTCATTATGGAAAGCAAGAGACCCGGTCTGCGGGAACAAAACATATGGATGTTTACAGCTCTCCCTTCTCTTACCTTGACTTCAACCTACATATGCAGAGAATTGGCATTATATAATTGGAGTTATATTGAAATATCATACAAGATGATTGAGGATACTATTTCTCACAAGAATGCAACACATAGAATCATAATTCCCACAAGTCAAATCGTATGCTGGGCCAAGTCCAAAAGATTTTGAACACCAGATTTTTTTTTTCTTTCTTTCTTTTTTGGGTAACTAAGTGGGTTAAAATAATTAGACTACTTAGAATTGAAAGAATTGGCCACTAAAAGGGAAATCAAGAGAAGTATTCCCCTTGGATTAGTAACAATGGCTTTGATTTGATAAAGGAGTGTAAGAATCTTTGTAGCAAGATAATGAAAGTTTACCCTTGCAGGTTGGCCATTTGGGCTCGGTAATGAGTTGGGGCGGAGTTCTTCCTTTACATGGCAGGTCAGGGTTGGCGGGGTGGGTGTCAATGGGTAGAAGCTTGAAGTAGGTGGCAGTGAAGAACTGGGAGGTGTCGATTCTAGTTCATTGTGGAGGTTGTTAATCCTTTGAAGAAGCTCCTTCAAGTACTCAACTGCATCCCCTAGAATAGAAGCTCTATCCATCTATTCAAACAACAAGAGTTAATTAACAACAAATCATTAACTATTTTCTCAAGGAAACAATGATTTTGATAAAGCTTCAAAAGCATCGCAAAATTGGTTGCCTCTTTAGGAAGAAATCTTATGTAGGTCCAAGTTTGCTCAAATCTTTGTAGAGTACCCAATCTAGTAATACAATTTTAAAAAACTTGTAGTTACAGATTATTTCTGAAATTCTCAACTTACCAATACTTCGTAAAATTTTCTTGACCATTTGAAAAACACAGACATTGCTACCACGCACGTCTCTGTCATGGTATATAATGTCACAGAGTTCTTGATACAAAAAATTTACAGAACTAAATGCTGGAGTAAACCATTACATGACTAATGATCGTCTACGTTACACAAATTTCAAAGGATGGGTATAATTTGAAAGAATTAAAAATAAGAGGCTTGAAGAAAACACATAAATTCAAAATTCAAATAACCCAACCTACATTTAACATGAGAAAGCTACTATACTATAATTCACAAGAAAACACTGTGAATCAAGAAAGATTCTCAATATTCAAATAACCCAACCTACATTTAACCATGACAGAGCCTCACACACACACACACACAATGTGGACCAAAAAAGATGCTCACCTTGCTAATTTTTGGAATTACAGACCTCAGCATGTAGAGCCTGTCATTGAGTTTCTTCCTCCGTCGCCTCTCGGCCATCAGATTTTTAGCGGGGAGCCCTTTCTTCTTCCCCTTCTGATCTCCACCAGTAACAGTACTATTTGCATTTGAATTGTCTCCACCGTGCTTCGTGCTCTCCTCCAACTTAGCGTTCTCCATATCTTCATCTGAATCATAATTCAATCCCGACCCATCGAAGCCCACTCCATCTCTCTCATTCTCTTTCTCTGTCTCTTTTTCCAACTCTCTCTTCTCCTTATAACCCTCCACTATGGTTGAAACCTGATTGATATCGCAACCCAAAGGCCCTGAATTTCCCCCTTTGTCTGCTGCTAGGGTTGAATTCTGCAGTAAAGCGGCTCTCTTCTGAAAGAGAGTGGGCTGTGCACCAACTGGAGAGAAAATCTCGAGAGGCCTCAACACTTTAGACCTGTTGAGAAACAAAGAATTTTCACAACGATCCAAGCCCCACAAACCGATCGGATTGAACCCAGAACTAACAGTGCAGCTGTTATCGACCATTGGCAACAAATGGATACTCGCATATTGGAAACTTGAGCTCAGATCATGAGTACCCATCCGTCCCTGTGAGCTCAAATCTTCGTACCCACTCAACATCCCACCTCCCCTGTTCACCAAAACAGAGGAATTCAAAGTTTCGTTTCCTATGAGAAACCCAGGTTCGCAACCCAAATCGAAAGAGTTGTCAAAAGGGATGTTGCAGATTTCATTGAAGCGTGAAGGCAAACAATGGTAGAGATTAAAGAGCGGTGAAGGAGAATAGGAAGATGATGTGTCAACTGTTTGAAGTGGATTCTCTGCTACAATGGGGTTTGAAATAAAAGTAGTATCTTTGATTTCTTGTTGGTTTTGGGTGCCCTGGAAACCATGGTGATAGTGAAATAAGTTGCCATTACTGTTCACGAACCAGTCGTCTTCGAGCATCGATTTGAAAGTAGAGAGAGAACCCACGTCGTCCTTGTTCTCCAATTCTCCACCGTTGTTCCTTGTCCATGGAATCTCTTCTTCTTCCTCTCCTTCCCTCCAAACAACTCCATTAACCCTCTGTAGCATTTCTTTCTCTGCTGCTTTGTTCTGTGTTTCTCTCTGAAAAAAGTTAAGTAAGAAGCAGAGCAATTGAGCAAATCAGCAAAACAGAAAGAAATAAAAAGGTCGCGAAGATTTGGAGGGAAAAGGAAAATAACTTTTCAGAAATCTAAATGAGGAGAGATAGAGAGAAAGAGAGAGAGAGAGAGAGAGAGAGTGACATGGAATCTCTTCTTCTTCCTCTCCTTCCCTCCAAACAACTCCATTAACCCTCTGTAGCATTTCTTTCTCTGCTGCTTTGTTCTGTGTTTCTCTCTGAAAAAAGTAAGTAAGAAGCAGAGCACCTGAGCAAATCGGCAAAACAGAAAGAAATAAAAAGATTGCGAAGATTTGGGGGGAAAAGGAAAATAACTTTTAAGAAATCTGAATGAGGAGAGATAAAGGGAGAGAGTGACAGTGAGCTCAAGTACAAAAATACCCTTGAACAGTACCTTTATTACCCTCGAAAATGACTTTTCTTCTTCATTCTTAAATCCTTCCGACGAAATGGAGTCTGCCAAAAACCTAATTCAGGGACTGATTAGGAAAAAAGTTTTAATAAATGGATTATAATTTTTTTTATTAAATGGAATATTAAGAAAGATCCTAAAATTTAAGTGAATTATTAGGAAATATCCTAAAACTTAGGGATTAATTAAAAAAACTCCATCCACTAGGGTCCTTTAAATAATTTTTCCTTAAATTTTAGGTTCTTTAAATAAGTTTTCGTTAAAAATTATTGTCAATCTTGCTAATTTTATATTATTGTTCTGTTTACCAATTTTAATTATTATTGAGTTCGACAATGTTGATCTCAACAATAAAAATTGTCGGTCTTAACACTGTAAAATCCATTCATTTTCATTTTTTCAACTATAATACATGAAAAAATCGACTTAAAACTTGAAATAACAACTTGTGTAGTTGATTTCAAATTAATAGAACTATCCTTAAATTTTTTTTTTTATATCAAAAAAGTAAACAAAACAATTGAAAAACCTAATTTTTTTACATACATCTTCAAAATGCTTGAAGGAAACGAAAAAAATGACTTATTCATTCTCAAATCCTTTTCATCGGAATGGGATTTTCAAAACTTGATCAGGATGTCGAAAATCCTTCTTTTTTTTTTTTTTTTTACGAAAATGATGAGTTTGAATGGTTATGGCAATTTTAACATTTTAATCGTGAGAAATGTCTTAGAGTGAGGTTCATGAATTGTTTGAAAAATAGTGATTTACTATACAGACTATTTTGATAACTTACAAAAGTCAAAAGTGCCAAGGACTATTAAGTAATTTTTTTTAAAGCAAAAAGGGGAGAAAAAGTTTTCCAATAAAAAAGAAAGAAATGATGTAATAAATTCGAGGTCATTTATGTCATCTCGTGAATATAGTCGATCTTGATCATTCTAGATTCCAAAGAGCTAATGACATTAATGTAAAGTTCATTCAATGTACGTAAGAAGGCTTTTTTTGCATGACAACTATTGGTTTTCAAAGAAATGGAATAACTTTGATGTGTGGAAATCCCAAGTTTCTTGTGATTCTTTTGATCACAACTATCTATTGTCCTATACTTTCATTGTCATTTACTTTTCTCTTTCCAGAGACTCAAGATTGCCTTTACATTCTTCTACTTGTCACGCAAACAATAGTAACCAAGTTCGAATTGGGAATTTTAAAGAGGTCAATTTGATATATATATATTTTAACATAATTATTTTCAGGAGTTATAGGTATGAAAGAATAAATAAAAAATGATAAATTTAAAAACTAATTCATATTTTTACTAACTAATAAGAAAATTAATCCTCAGGAAAGTAGAATAGATACTTAGAAAATCTGTATTTATCTTTATGGCTTAGCCGTTAGTCTCCCCATGGGTAGAGTCAAGATTTTCTTATAGTGCGGACAAAGTATAGTTGTCTGATAAGGTTGAAGAACTTGAAGATGAGTGATTTTGAAGTGAAAATTTATCGATTTTTTATTAGAGGTTATAGAAAAAGACATTTTAATCATTTTTTATTAGTCTATGAGAGAGGATCTAAGTCAAGGGGCAATGTCATGAGTGGGGAACGGGGGCAACTACTAAATATTAACCAAATTAGATGGGTTCTAATAAATCCAAAAACTTAAGTGGGGTGGGGCAACTGTCAAAAGTTTGTAGGGGACAAATTCAAAATATATCAAATTCTTAAGAAGATAATGCAATTTTTATTTTTTTTAATTGTTGGGACAAATGTACCCATCGTAAATCCGCCCTTGAGTCTCTCGATTTTTGGATCCAAGAAAAGTCTGATTGTGAATTTGATTTGAAATTGTCAGATATGCATTGTAAATTGGTTCAAAAATCAATTGAGGATTATAACAAATTTTCTTTAAAGTAGTAGGAGGATCTGACTTATAAGTTGGTATTTTCTCATCATTTTCTTTTATCATTTATCTTTGCTTTGTGTGATTTACATTCATAGGATTTCCCAACATGACTTATCAATGGAATTTTAGGGAATCAACAAACACAAATAAAAGGTTTTGAAGATCATTAAAATGCCTAATACTAACAATTTAGTAATCTTAGATGAAAATGTGGTCTCTCAAACCCTCTAAGGCTAAATAGACATACCACTCCACATTTTACTGAAGAGTTGTGCTATGGTGACTTCAAGATTGTACCTCACATCTCACTTTCTTGACGTGAAAGTGTGTAGGAGCCATAGACACTTTCATCGAGATTGAGGCCACTTCAACATATTCTTTGCTGAATATTTGAGATGCCCCTAGGTCTTCAAATCAATGATAAAAGTCTCCTGATCCGTAAAACTAATTAAAATGACTTAAATACCATCATCTTCAACCTCGCAAAATATTGTCTTTTCTTTCCAAAACTAATCATATTCAATCTCTAATGTAATTTATTTGTATCATTTTCAATCTTAGATTTCTATCTTTTTCAACAATAAAATGATAAGAAAAGATATGAATTTTATGAAGTAAACAAAATCATATATTTTTAAATAAAAATATCAAGAATTTTCTACAAACAGTTGAAGACAATATTCAACAAGTAAGTGCTTACTCACAAAATTTGTTAAAGTTTGTGAGTGTTGATGCCATGACTTAGGTTCAAAAACTATCTACCTACCAGTCTCGTTTGTCTAGCAAAAAGGAAAATTGAATAAGTAAAAACAACAATTTATCCTAGAAGTTTGAGAGCTGGAAGGTTTATTTTTGGAAGAAAAATCAAGGAATTTTTTATAGAGGTTGAAGATGAGGGCATTTTGGTCATTTAAGATGGTCTTTCAGACCAAGGCCAAGGTGCCATGCCATAAATTTGAAAACACAGGGGTGTCTCCAATATTTACCCAAACGTGAGGAGGGTATATGTCTAAATCATCCTGTAACTTTCTCATATTGCCAGCTGTCTTAATTAGATTGGTTAACAGTTAAGCATCGACTAGTT
This sequence comes from Akebia trifoliata, assembly GCF_017979445.1. Lineage (NCBI taxonomy): Eukaryota > Viridiplantae > Streptophyta > Magnoliopsida > Ranunculales > Lardizabalaceae > Akebia > Akebia trifoliata. Next base: position 781,599 of record NC_141379.1, read on the forward strand.
ATAGCTAACAAAATTACGCGTTGGGGGCGCTAGGGCTAGCAGATTCTGATTTCGGACAGAAATATATCGAGGGACGAAGTTATTCTCCCTCTTCTAAAACCCTAGTTCGTCTTTGCAGACGGAACGAGACGTGTTCTTCGAATTCTTATTCACAGATGCATGCTTTCGATTAGTAGACTGCAACAAGGGCGTTCGATCGAAACAAGAGAAATGGGCACCTCAGATTCTTCTTCTCAGAACGGATTAATTGATGGGGTTTTGATTTCTCCTCCACAAGAAGAAATACCTACAACTAGAAAGAGCAACAGAGTTCAACAAAAGAGGAATTCTATTAGGTTAAACGAGGTTGGTGCTTCGAATTCATCTTCTTTGAATCCATTAATTACTGGGTTTTCGATTTCTACACAAGAAATCACACCTATAAAGGTAACTAAAAATCCTCAAAAACGAGAAGCGAAAGAGAAACTTGAAATACGTAGGCCTGAGAAGAAGGAAAGGGTTTCAATTGGTAGTTCGAAAGAACACTTCAAGGACAGACACGCAACCGTGGATGGTCGAAGTCGTCGTGTTCGTTTGCCAGCCAAATGTGCTGCCTTGGTTTTCCAATTGACAAGGGAATTAGGGCACAAATCCGATGGCGAAACCATCGAGTGGCTCTTGAAGAAAGCAGAGTCTATGGTACTTTCCGTCCTTGGCAACAAAACCATCCCCAGTGAGACTAATTTGATGAAACAAGCCGAGGGAAACAGAAATTTAGGATTTTTCATCGATGAAACTGGAGAAATCCCAAATATCAAATTTGAGAATATATATGAACAGACGAACACAAATTTTCATGATTTGGATGGTTTTAAATCTTGGAAATTTTTTGAGGTGAATCAGATATGGGCATTATATGATGATTTTGATGGTATGCCTCGCTCGTATGCTCGGGTACTCAATCCCCGCCCCGATGAGCTAAAGGTGGAGGTGACATTGTTGGAACCTCACCCAATATCTGAAGAAGAAATGCAATGGGTGGCAGACAAGAACTTGCCTATGTCTTGTGGGACATTTAGAGCAGCTAAATCAACAGTAACAAAAGAAGTGTCGGCTTTCTCCCACCAACTTGCTTGTCAAGAAGGGAAATTGGTTAGGTCTTTCTTCAAAATATTTCCTCAAAAGGGTGAGATTTGGGCTATTTTCGAAGATTGGGATATGAATTGGACGCATTCAGATATGAAGAGAAATACCCAATTTAAAATAGTAGAAGTTGTATCAGATGTCACTGAGCTAGGTGGAGTTACTGTTGTTGGCTTAGCGAGAGTACAGGGCTTTGGAGATATTTTCCAGAGAGAGTTGCAAGATGGATTCGAACTCTCTCGACAAATTTCAGGAAAAGAGATGTTGTGCTTCTCTCATCGTGTTCCAGCTTCTACAATGGCAGGAGAGGAAATGGATGCTGTTCTTTCGTGTGGGTTATGGAAGCTTGATTCTACTGCCTTACCTAGGTAAAGACATGACTTGATTTAGGTTTTGTGTTAAATCCATGGATGTGCAGTACTAAACAATTTTATTTGGTTCAAATAGTTATACACTTAGTTTTTTTTTTTTTAGTAGTTATTATAGGTTTCAATTCTAGAAAAGCGGAAAATATGTCTAGTGTTATCTATACAGAATTATAATTTAATAAGATATTCGATTTTTCTGTTAGTTCTGTTTCTGGTTTCAATGGGAGTTTTGGAATTTTGTTTTTGTACACCAATGGAAGATTGTGCTTTCCACTGGATAAATTATACTTTTTTAGCGTCTCAATGCTTAGTTGACATTCCTATAAACCAAAGTTGATTTTTTTTTTTTATGTAAGAGTAATTTTTTATATATTATCTTATGATGTATTCGTCTCCGTGAATTTCTCAGTAGATAATTGTTTTTAATTAACCATTGAGAATTTTTAGCTTAATATAAGCTTCAAATATCCCATTGTGTTTCCCAAGCTCCACATCTTGTCGTGAATAATATCAAAGTTTTCATTCTTCATTATTTTTTGGTTCTTTGATTGGTAAAAGGATATGTGTGAGATTGTTTTAACAAAAAGGTGAAGCCATAAGTGTGCAGTAAAAAATGAGAAGTGTTTGAAAAGCATGCTCAGGGAACAAATTTGATGTTCTCAGTACCTATTCATCAAAGTTGATGATTATTTTTATTTTACTGATAAAAAAAATGATTATTTTTATTTGAAGAATCTTCTTCAGGATATTAGTTTGTCAACTTGGTGTGGTAATATCAGTCTTTTTTTTGTTGTTACATTTAGTTTGTTGTTTAGTTCTCTTATATCAACTAAAAATGGCCTATTAATAATCCAATTTGATGAGTTGGGTGGACACAAGCATACAAAGAAGAGTTGGGTCTATTGTGTATGATTGGTATTAGTTACATGGTAAGATGAGAATATGATATCGTGTTTAATTCTTCCACAATGGAGTGATGAATCCTTAATCTGACATCTTTTACCAATAGACAAGTTTATTAAGAGAGGAACCAAAAACAGTCAAAGAATACAAAATAGGGAAAACTAGAGAGTGAGTGTGCAATTTAGACTCAACAACAACAACAACAAAGCCATAACCCCCCAAAGATTTGGGGTCGGCTAAATGAATCTTGTCCCTCTATTGCACTCTGCCTATAGTCTGGTCTTCTATTATTGAAAGTGAGCTTTAATCCACTCTCACTATAGCCATCCTTGCTCATTTGGATCTTCCACTTGTTCTTTTGGACCTTATCATTTAATTTTCTTCTCAAGCCAAGGTTTGGAGAAGAATTGTTTTATTCCCTACCCATGCATAGTAGACTAATTGTAGAACCATTTTGGCCATAAAGGGCAAACAAAAAAAGAGAATCCAAGTACAAAGTAGGGTCTCCACAAAATGTACCTTTTCGAAAGCTCATTACATGATCTATGTTGGGTTTTATGATGTAAGGTGATCACAAAGGGAGCCCCAAGTTGGTAAAAGGGAGGACTCCTATTTCGGAACCCACCCAGAGAAGTTGCATACTTATTAAAGCATATAAGAACACATTTTTGAAAAATGTAGCAGCCGATAACGAAAGGTGTCCAAGACCAAAGAAAAGAAACAAATAGAGTGGTTCACCTTGTCTTGTTTCACTGGAGCCTTTAAGGAACACGTTGATGGCCATTTAATCAACACGGAAAAGGAGAGCAGAAATACAAACCTTCTTCCACTTTATTTTGGACGAAATTCTTCCCAATAATAAGAGTACGTCTATGAAGTGGGCAGTCTGCTTCAAATTTTGAAGGAACCTTCTTTGTTATAAGATAGTTGGCATTTTGAATTTATTTCATGCCCCTACATTTCGGCCAAAATTTGAAACACCTCTCTGGAAATGCCACGTGTAATCCAATGGAGAGGGTTCCTTCAAAATTTTGAAGTGGGCTATCCGCTTCATAGTTTTTTCCGTAAGTAATCAATGAAACTCTGGATCACTTAATCAAACACATTCTCCATATATATGTTACACAACGACATGATTGTTGTTTGCAATCAGCACTCCGTCTAACGAGATTTCTGTCCACTGAAGCAACTTGAAATTGAGAAATCACTATGGGCATGACCTTTTTAGTCTTTTATGCCAATGCCTTGGAGATGATCTTTATACACACTTATGGGCTTTTATAATATTTTAGAGATTCAACTATATATATATATATTCTATATATATATACTATATATATATATATATATATATATATGTTAGAAGAATCAGGGAGATAAGGATGTAATTGTTCCTCCAATCCCAAAAGGTTTCCTGGTAGCATTCCTTCACCATTTTCATGAAATCAGCCATAACACAAGCTGATCATCTTTTGAAGAAACAATAGGACCAACAGACTCGGTTTTTTCTTCATCAAGTCCTGCAATTGGTTCGCCAGTTTCATCTTCATCAATAGGTGAATACAGGGAAATTGATCAAAAGATGGTTCGCTTTGGTTTCCTAGCTTGGTTCGATTGTGCATATACTTATAATTCAAGTATTATTGGATGGGCAAGCTGGAACTATGTTACCTGGTTCGTCGGTTCACTTGGTTTGAATTTGGGTTTGTGGTTCGCCACTCCAGAATGAACCCAGTTTGTAGGGGTAGGTAGAGATAATTTGTTTCTTGGTTCGCTTTGGTTTCCTAGTTTAGATCGATTGTGCATATATATAATTCAAGTATACATATTATAAGTACAATTATAATCCAAAATTTACATATTAACAGTGAAAAAAATGTAATAAATTGGTTTGGTTTACCAAACCATTTAAAAACTTATTTGGTTAGCTGAACCCAATCAAAATTAAGTGGGTTTGTGATTCGCTTGATTTTATAGGCCCAGTACGAATCGTTGTATTGTGAACTGGTTCACTTCATACCTTTTTTTGATTCGGACTATTAGCAACGAACTGGGTAATTTCACGATCTTTATCGCCTCTACTTATTTCTCTTTTTCATCCAAGTCTCTCACCAAGAATTTTTCTTGCTTTTTTTCCTATTCAACCTATTGTCTTCAACATCTAACCAAAAACCTTAATTTTTCTCTACAAGAATCCATCGTCTTCAGCCAAGCATTAAAACCCTCTTTTTTTTATATGATGGAAGGAAATAGATTACTTGGGTTGAAGATAAGGTTAACAATGTTTAACTCTAGAAATTGAAGATGATAGGATTTTTGGAAAGAATTTGAAGATAAATGTTTCCATCAATTTTTTTTATTTTTTTAATTAGGTCTCACGTGAATAACGAAGTCCAAGTGGGGTGGGGGGTTAGGTCAACAATTTGAAAACCAATGAGTGCAGAGGTAAAATGTCACTTATTTCTATCTAAAACGAACAGATACTATATTAACAACCTTTCACAGAGTTGTGTGATTCACTAATTAAACAATATTAGATGCCTTCCTATACTAATAACTTCCTAATACAATTGGAAAACTAAAGAAAATTGCATAAAAAAATTTAAAAGATGACGAATTAATCAACACTTGTTGGAGGTGATGTTAAAGGCCGGAAGGTTGTAATCCCCATTGATGAAAGCGGAAGCAACAAGGTGATACGCAGCTTCACTCATATCCTCTAAATCCCAATTCACATACGTGTCCGGCTTATCACAGACGTAATCCATTGAGCAAGTATCTTGCGTTATATCATAATTCAAAATCCCATCTTTATATGAACAGCACGGGGTTCTTACTGCCTCGTTAAATCCTACAAATTCATCATAATCAAAGAGAAAAAATAAATCTCTAGTCAGATTATTAGTTACACTTTAAATGTCTATTAAAAAAAATCAAATCATGCAGAACGAAACAAATTGAGGTAAAATTACCATAATTCTTTGGAGAGTTAATAAAACGCATGGCATTGTTATAGAAATCAGCATAAACGATGTTTGCGTGAGGATGGTGTTCTCGAAGGATTTGGAGTAGCACTTGAAGTTGGGTGTTGTGGGATTCCGCCAAATCGTTGTAATCTTTGACACAACCATTGAGAGGGTCTAATAGACTACTTATAGTGACATTGGTATTGTTGGTTGCATGATCTATAAGAGAAAACTCCATACCCAATGTTGACATACACCCTATGGGTAGTAACCCTGGCACAACAATTTCTGTTGCACCCAATGTGATCAAATCCTGAAATAATAAAAATTAAAATCAGAATCTGTTGATCAAAATATATAAGAAGGAAAAGAGCTTAGTTTATCAAAATTAAATATATTTTGTCCACAAAAGGTAGCTTACATTGACAGTAACAGCGATGGCGTCTACGACATTGGGAACCATAGCTCTAAGTGCAGTCATGTTCTTGTTGTTGGTGAAATCATAATCTGAAGCTCCAATTCCTCCAACAATCATTAATGAAGTCTTGAGATACTCTTCACAATCTGTAAAAAAAAAAAATTAAGAACCACCACATAACATAAAAATAAATGAGAAGTTTCTTGGTTATTAAAAATAATTGAAGAAGACAAGTAAGATAAGTAGTTATCCTTAATTAATTAATTAATTACCTGTTTGATTGGAACAGAGAGAAGGCAAAAGGGACTTGAACCAATCGTACTGGGCTGCAAGATGAGTATTGGGTATGGATGGGTTGTAATTAGTTGGGTCTTGAAAGTTGTGTGGATCCAGCGCTGTAGCTCCAATGACAGCAAAGTTTGCTCCTTGCCTATACTCTTCAGGTTTAAGATTTGCAAGATATGGAGGCAGGAATGGAAGACCAAGAGCATCCGCTGCACGTGATAATTAAGACAAATTATTTCTAATTAATTAATATATAAGTAAAAAAAAAAAAAAAAAGGGAGGAGAAATGATGATTATATATACCAATAAAATCTATAATAAGACGGCCATTGGAGAGACGTCCAGAGGGCTTGTTGAAGTAAGTGATGCCGAATGGAAGATGTCGAACGTCTGGGCTGAACTGATAATTGGGATCATTGTAGATGATGACATAATTTCCAGTATCTGAAGTCTCATCTCCAAAACTGAAAATGGAGTTTATACATGATGAAGAGTCTCCTCCTATGGCTATGGTAGACATGACCATAGGCAAGTGAAGAAGAGTGAGGAAGAAGGAGAGGTGACGAAGAGAAGCAATGTTGTTGTTAGAAGAAAAGGTTGCCATTGATGAAGAGAGACAGAGAGAGAGAGAGAGAGAGCTTAAAGAGCGTTGAGAGGAGGGAGAGTGGGTCTTGGGGTTTGTAAGTGAGAAGATGATGAGAATGAGAGAGATGGATCAGATGAGGTGTGGGGGTTCTGCTTTTATAGACAGGAAGGATTGTGTTTAGTTCATGTTCTTGTAGGAAAAGGACAGACTCATCAATTAGGAATCCTGATTGGAGTTTGGAAATCGGCTCTTTTTTATGCCACGTCACTCTGAAAAGGAAGAATATTCATCTCGACCGTTCGTGGGACTCCTCGTTCGAGTTGGACTTGGACTTGGAACTCTCTCTTGGACTTGATGAGGGTCCCAACATTTTGACCTTTACTAAAAGATAGGTACGAATTTTTACTAAAAGCACCCCAATATTAACTCTATCTTGGGTGAATTACTCTTCGACCCCTTGTGGTTTTGTATAATTTTACGTTGGCCCCTAACATTTTGACAATTGCACTTACCTCTTCTTTCACACACGGTGTTTAAATTCAGATGTTATTTATTTTACATTTTACCCTATCATTTTGTTCATTTTTTTATAATAAATAAATAAATTTTTTAAAACTATAAAAATGTCCTCATGTAAGCATTCACAAGTAAATCCATTTTTTTTACTGATATTTTTTTTTATAAAAAAGAATAATATTTTAAAAAGAGTAAAATTATCTTTATAAAATGTAAAAAAAAATATTTTTAACTGTTTGGTTGACGGAAAGTAGATTGACGGGGTAAATGAACCTATTAGATAACTATAGTGGAGGTAAATGCAATTGTCAAAACGTTAGGCGGTTGACATAGAATTATGCCAAACTATAGAGGGTGGAAGTGTAGTTTATCATTAATTCTTTCTTGATATCGTATGAATTGGGTGCTTTAAGTAAGAGTTGGTGTGGCAATGGAATCTCTTAAATTTTATAGTACTTTATTGGATGAATCTCTCTCAAGTGAATCTCCATTTTGTACATTGAATGTGAAGAAATTTCGAGTTCAGTATATTGTTTATTTTAATTCCCAGTGATTAACGAATTCATTGATAATAAAAAAAAAGAAGTGCTACCATTGCCACATCAATTCCTATATAAAATCATCATAGAATTGCACACAATAGGTGTGACATTAGGAAAAGTTGGTGTGGCAATAAAAACTCTAATAAAACAAGTGATTTTGCCATATTTGCAATCTCACTAGTAATTTATTAACGGATTCATTGATTATGAAATTGATAAATTCACTAGAAAAATATATTTTGGACATTAAAATTAACAATGTATCAGAGTTGGTCCTAAATAAAATGGGACGTCTTTAGTTTCTCAATTGGAAAATGTTGAAGTCACATTAAAATTGACATTGTTTCACACATAATTGACGTGGACGTGTGTACATAATCATAAATGCTTTTCATCGAGTTATAAGTGAAGAGCATTTGGTTATGTGCACACCAATATGTGAAACGATGTCGATTTCAATGTTATTACATTACAATTCTTTTCAATTTAATGTCAAATGGTGGGTCCAAATGTCCAACCCCAACTCGAGAGTCCTATCATTCGTGACCAATCAACGGTGGAGATGAATATTGTTCTTTTTCAGATTAACCAATTAAAATAAGGCCGATTTCGAAATTTCAATTACAATTATACTGAGAGTGCTGATTTTCTAACTAGAAAGTCTTCCTAGGCGATGTGCTGTTGTGTATCCCGAAGAAAAAGATCTATGGTTCGTGTCCATGCGACGTGGCCGAGTGAAGACTTTCTCGTTAGGAATTCATTATTCTCTATAGAATAAAAAGGACGGAACGCAATAAATCATACGCGGTTGTACTTGGCTGATGTGGCAAGAGCACAGAACCAAGTATCTTTTTTCTAGTGTATCCCAAAAAATATCTATGGTTTGTATCCTTTCCACGTCAGCCGCGTACAACCACGTTCACGACTGTTACAAAGAGGACTCCTACTTGACTTCTATCTCTTTTCCTACTCGAACATGAACTAACAAAATCTATAAAAGCAGAACCCACACCCGATTATCCAATCCATCTCATTCTCATTTGCGAAACCCACATTCTACAGTTCTCTTCAATCTTCAAGGACTCTCTGTCTGTCTCTCTGTCTTCATCAATGGCAATTTTCTTCAAACACCAATATTGCTTCTCTTCATCACCTCTTCTTCTTCATCATCATCATGTCTACCATAGTCATAGGAGGAGACTCTCATCATGTATAAACTCCATTTTCAGTTTTGGAGATGAGACTTCAGATACTGGAAACTATGTCATCATCTACAATGATCCCAATTATCAGTTCAGCCCAGACGTTCGACATCTTCCATTCGGCATCACTTACTTCAACAAGCCCTCTGGACGTCTCTCCAATGGCCGTCTTATTATAGATTTTATTGGTATATATATTATATTCCCCCCCCCCCCTTTTTTTTCTTATATATTATTTCATTAATTAATTAATTTGAAATTATTTGTCTTAATCATCACGTGCAGCGGATGCTCTTGGTCTTCCATTCCTGCCTCCATATCTTGCAAATCTTAGACCTGAAGAGTATAGGCAAGGCAAAACTTTGCTGTCATTGGAGCTACAGCGCTGGATCCACACAACTTTCAAGACCCAACTAATTACAACCCATCCATACCCAATACTCATCTTGCAGCCCAGTACGATTGGTTCAAGTCCCTTTTGCCTTCTCTCTGTTCCAATCAAACAGGTATTAATTAATTAATTAAGGATAACTACTTATCTGACTTGTCTTCTTCAATTATTTTTAATAACCAAGAAACTTCTCATTTATTTATATGTTATGTGATGGTTCTTAATTTTTTTATTTTTTTTACAGATTGTGAAGAGTATCTCAAGACTTCATTAATGATTGTTGGAGGAATTGGAGCTTCAGATTATGATTTCACCAACAACAAGAACATGACTGCACTTAGAGCTATGGTTCCCAATGTCGTAGACGCCATCGCTGTTACTGTCAATGTAAGCTACCTTTTGTGGACAAAATATATCTTAATTTTGATAAACGAAGCTCTTTTCCTTCTTATATATTTTGATCAACATATTCTGATTTTAATTTTTATTATTTCAGGATTTGATCACATTGGGTGCAACAGAAATTGTTGTACCAGGGTTACTACCCATAGGGTGTATGTCAACATTGGGTATGGAGTTTTCTCTTATAGATCATGCAACCAACAATACAAATGTCACTATGAGTAGTCTATTAGACCCTCTCAATGGTTGTGTCAAAGATTACAACGATTTGGCGGAATCCCACAACACCCAACTTCAAGTGTTACTCCAAATCCTTCGAGAACACCATCCTCACGCAAACATCGTTTATGCTGATTTCTATAACAATGCCATGCGTTTTATTAACTCTCCAAAGAATTATGGTAATTTTGCCTCAATTGTGTTTCGTTCTGCATGATTTGATTTTTTTTTAATAGACATTTAAAGTGTAACTAATAATCTGACTAGAGATTTATTTTTTCTCTTTGATTATGATGAATTTGTAGGATTTAACGAGGCAGTAAGAACCCCATGCTGTTCATATAAAGATGGGATTTTGAATTACGATATAACGCAAGATACTTGCTCAATGGATTACGTCTGTGATAAGCCGGACACGTACGTGAATTGGGATTTAGAGGATATGAGTGAAGCTGCGTATCACCTTGTTGCTTCCGCTTTCATCAATGGGGATTACAACCTTCCGGCCTTTAACATCACCTCCAACAAGTGTTGATTAATTTGTCATCTTTTAAATTTTTTTATGCAATTTTCTTTAGTTTTCCAATTGTATTTGGAAGTTATTAGTATAGGAAGGCATCTAATATTGTTTAATTAGTGAATCACACGACTCTGTGAAAGGTTGTTAATATAGTATCTGTTCGTTTTAGATTGAAATAAGTGACATTTTACCACTGCACTAATTTTACTTCGTTCTAGATATGAAAATAAGTTATACTCAAATGGGATTTGAGTTTTCTTGGACACACAATTTATGCTGTGAGCAGTGTTGTTTAATCAGAGAATTTAAATGAACAGAAATTTATCAAAGGACTTACTTGGTAAATTGATGATTATCTCTAACAAGTGGAATTAAATTTTGAAGTTAAATCTGAAAATAAAAGAGAAGATGAAACTTATTGGTTAGTAGATTTAATGATTGAGGCACGCCTTCAACGTGATGTTCTAAGCCAAATACGTTCCCTCCACTTGGTTGTTGGAAATCTGCCCATAGGATTCAAAAGTTTAAGTAGAACAGAGAAGAAAACACTACAATCTCTGATCTTTCGGCGAATGGGTAGCAAGTATCACCCTTTGGGAATATAACGCAGTAGAGAGAGTTGCATCCATTAGAGAAATCAAAACAAAGAGACATGATTTTTTTGTAGGTTACTCCTTCCTCTTTAAATTCAAAAAACGATTACAAGATAATTTTATTTAAAAAGAAATCAAATGAGACCAAAACCCAAGGCAGTGCGATCGTGTGTGAAATGAGGAAGTACATCGCCAGTGCAGACACGCTAAGGATTTCAGAGCTTGAATCCTTTGGGTTCCCTCCGTGTGCGCACATGAGCCCACCCCCTACATCTCTTAGTCTTCAAGGCTAATAGAACTAACTTCTATATAAGAGTTAACTTTCAACTGTTCTAGTAGCCCATATGGGACTAAACATAAAAGCACAAAAAACTAACTAACAACTAAGCCTTTAAAACAAAGAAGTCTTTGTATCAAACAAAAGATTTTTTTATTAAAAAAAAACAGCAAACTAACAGAATTCAATTAATAAAACAGAAGAAGAAGATAAAAAAAAAGTATAGTTTTTGAACCTTCAACAAGCAGAGGTTTGTACTATAGAAGAACGAGATATTATTGATTCTCTTAGATAAAAATTACACCAATTCTCATACTTTATCCCTAATAAATCTCAATCAAATCAAATTTAATCTTAATAGATATGATATAATGTACCGTAATATACCATATTATAAAGCAATATAACTAACTACTCCAATACCCTCTCGCAATCATATATTCTTTTGAATAAGGAATGCGCGATTGGTTAATATCAAATTCCTTGAAATTGTAATTATTAAATGTTTGGTGTTACCAACAAGTATTCATCGTGTTTTCAGTAGTCATTGCCAACAAGTATCCATCGTACATACATCAAATATAAATAAACTTCATATATTTAAATAAAATATCTATATAATAAAATACAACTGAGTTATTATAGTTTTGTACTTTTTGAAATAAGGAGAAACATCCTTCCGACTATACTTGTGTGGTATGATATCGACTTACACCACACTTTTTTATCTTTCCTCTTCATTCCCTTTAATTTTATTATACATTTTTAATCTATTTTATTATTTATTATTTTTTTTATTCTCTTAATCTTAATTTTTTTAATAATATCTTTTCAATTTTAATTTTTTCGCTTTTACCCATTAACGGCATTTCGTACCATAATCAGGCCAACTCTAGATTCAAAGTTAAAGTGGAATGGATCGGATTTCGAATATAACCGATCCATTGGGCCGATTTACCATATAACATTTCCTCATGGGCGGCCAGCCATCAAAAGCGTCTAGAAAAATTCAGATCATCTAAAGGCACAAAAAAAAAAAAAAAAAAAAATCTTGCAAGGGAGTAAGAGACAAAGGGATGGTTTCTTATCGTCCACGTTTCTCTTTATTCCATTGCGTACTATAATAATTAGGTGAAACGAGATCCAAACACCAAGGGCTTGTCTCCTCTCCTCTCCTCTCTTCTTAGAGTAATTAGGAATTTGTACCTTTGGAACCATTTTGTCATATATTTATTTTATTGGTAATTGAGAAACATTTTTCTTACTAACGTAGTTAAGATCTTAAGTCTTATTAAGGGTCATTTTTTCTCAAATGGATTACTATATTGGCAATCAGGCACATCAACCCTCTAGGTTTCAAGGAAAAATTCATATTCAATTTATTTTTATTTTTAAATAATTTCCTTGGGCTTGATCTAGGGTTTTGAAGAAACAATAGGACCAGTAGACTTGGTTTTTTTTTCATCAAGTCCTGCAATTGGTTCGCCAATTTCATCTTCATCAATAGGTAAATACAGGGAAATTGATCAAAAGATAGTTCACTTTGGTTTCCTAGCTTGGTTCGATTGTGCATATACTTATAATTCAAGTATAAGTATTGGATGGGCAAGCTGGAACTATGTTACCTGGTTCGTCGGTTCACTCGGTTTGAATTTGGGTTTGTAGTTCGTCACTCCAGAATGAACCCAGTTTGTAGGGGTAGGTAGAGATAATTTGTTTCTCGGTTCGCTTTGGTTTCTTAGTTTAGATCGATTGGGCATATATATAATTCAAGTATACAAATTAAAAGTATAATTATAACGTTAAAAAATTCTAAGTTAAATAGAAATAAATTAATATAATAATTCAAAAATTACATATTAACAGTGAAAAAAATGTAATAAATTGGTTTGGTTTACCAAACCATTTAAAAAATTATTTGGTCAGCTGAACCCAATCAAAATTCGGTGGGTTCGTGGTTAGCTTGATTTTATAGGCCCAGTACGAATCGTTGTATTGTGAACTGGTTCGCTTCATACCTTTTTTTGATTCGGACTATTAGCAACGAACTGGGTAATTTCACGATGTTTATCGCCTCTACTTATTTCTCTTTTTCATCCAAGTCTCTCACCAAGAATTTTTCTTGCTTTTTTTCCTATTCAACCAATTGTTTTCAACATCTAACCAAAACCCTTAATTTTTCTCTACAAAAATCCATCGTCTTCAGCTAAGCATTAAAACCCCCTTTTTTTTTATATGATGGAAGGAAATAGATTACTTGGGTTGAAGATAAGGTTAACAATTTTTAACTCTAGAAATTGAAGATGATAGGATTTTTGGAAAGAATTTGAAGATAAATGTTTCCATCAATTTTTTTTATTTTTATTTTTATTTTTTTTATTTTTTAATTAGGTCTCACGTGAATAACGAAGTCCAAGTGGGGTTGGGGGGTTAGGTCAACAATTTGAAAACCAATGAGTGCAGAGGTAAAATGTCACTTATTTCTATCTAAAACGAACAGATACTACATTAACAACCTTTCACAGAGTCGTGTGATTCACTAATTAAACAATATTAGATGCCTTCCTATACTAATAACTTCCTAATACAATTGGAAAACTAAAGAAAATTGCATAAAAAAATTTAAAAGATGATGAATTAATCAACACTTGTTGGAGGTGATGTTAAAGGCCGGAAGGTTGTAATCCCCATTGATGAAAGCGGAAGCAACAAGGTGATACGCAGCTTCACTCATATCCTCTAAATCCCAATTCACGTACGTGTCCGGCTTATCACAGACGTAATCCATTGAGCAAGTATCTTGTGTTATATCATAATTCAAAATCCCATCTTTATATGAACAGCACGGGGTTCTTACTGCTTCGTTAAATCCTACAAATTCATCATAATCAAAGAGAAAAAATAAATCTCGAGTCAGATTATTAGTTACACTTTAAATGTCTATTAAAAAACAAAAAAATCAAATCATGCAGAACGAAACACAGTTGAGGTAAAATTACCATAATTCTTTGGAGAGTTAATAAAACGCATGGCATTGTTATAGAAATCGGCATAAATGATGTTAGCGTGAGGATGGTGCTCCCGAAGGATTTGGAGTAACACTTGAAGTTGGGTGTTGTGGGATTCCGCCAAATCATTGTAATCTTTGACACAACCATTGAGAGGGTCTAATAGACTAGTCATAGTGGTATTGGTATTATTGTTGGTTGCATGATCTATAAGAGAAAACTCCATGCCCAATGTTGACATACACCCTATGGGTAGTAACCCTGGTACAACAATTTCTGTTGCACCCAATGTGATCAAATCCTGAAATAATAAAAATTAAAATCAGAATATGTTGATCAAAATATATAAGAAGGAAAAGAGCTTAGTTTATCAAAATTAAATATATTTTGTCCACAAAAGGTAGCTTACATTGACAGTAACAGCGATGGCGTCTACGACATTGGGAACCATAGCTCTAAGTGCAGTCATGTTCTTGTTGTTGGTGAAATCATAATCTGAAGCTCCAATTCCTCCAACAATCATTAATGAAGTCTTGAGATACTCTTCACAATCTGTAAAAAAAAAAAAAAATTAAGAACCATCACATAACATATAAATAAATTAGAAGTTTCTTGGTTATTAAAAATAATTGAAGAAGACAAGTAAGATAAGTAGTTATCCTTAATTAATTAATTACCTGTTTGATTGGAACAGAGAGAAGGCAAAAGAGACTTGAACCAATCGTACTGGGCTGCAAGATGAGTATTGGGTATGGATGGGTTGTAATTAGTTGGGTCTTGAAAGTAGTGTGGATCCAGTGCTGTAGCTCCAATGACAGCAAAGTTTGCTCCTTGCCTATACTCTTCAGGTTTAAGATTTGCAAGATATGGAGGCAGGAATGGAAGACCAAGAGCATCCGCTGCACGTGATAATTAAGACAAATTATTTCTAATTAATTAATATATAAGTAAAAAAAAAGGGAGGAGAAATGATGATTATATATACCAATAAAATCTATAATAAGACGGCCATTGGAGAAGCGTCCAGAGGGCTTGTTGAAGTAAGTAATGCCGAATGGAAGATGTCGAACGTCTGGGCTGAACTGATACTTGGGATCATTGTAGATGATGACATAGTTTCCAGTATCTGAAGTCTCATCTCCAAAACTGAAAATGGAGTTTATACATGATGAAGAGTCTCCTCCTATGGCTATGGTAGACATGACCATAGGCAAGTGAAGAAGAGCGATGAAGAAGAAGAGGTGACGAAGAGAAGCAATGTTGTTGTTAGAAAAAAAGGTTGCCATTGATGAAGAGAGACAGAGAGAGAGAGAGAGAGAGCTTGAAGAGCGTTGAGAGGAGGGAGAGTGGGTCTTGGGGTTTGTAAGTGAGAAGATGATGAGAATGAGAGATGGATCAGATGAGGTGTGGGGGTCGTGCTTTTATAGACAGGAAGGATTGTGTTAGTTCATGTTCTTGTAGGAAAAGGACAGACTCATCAATTAGGAATTCTAATTGGAGTTTGGAAATCGGCTCTTTTTTATGCCACGTCACTCTGAAAAGGAAGAATATTCATCTCGACCGTTCGTGGGACTCCTTGTTCGAGTTGGACTTGGACTTGGAACTCTCCCTTGGACTTGACGTGGGTCCCAACATTTTTACTTTTACTAAAAGATGGGTGCGAATTTTTACTAAAAGCACTCCAATATTAACTCTATCTCGGGTGAATTACTCTTCGACCCCTTGTGGTTTTGTATAATTTTACGTTGCCCCTAACATTTTGACAATTGCACTTACCTCTTCTTTCACACACGGTGTTTAAATTCAGATGTTATTTTACAATTTTACCCTATCATTTTGTCATCTTTTTTATAATAAATAAATAAATTTTAAAACTATAAAAATATCATCATGTAAGCATTCACAAGTAAATCCATTTTTTTGACTGATATTTTTGTTTATAAAGAAGAATAATATTTTAAAAAAGGTAAAATTATCTTTATAAAAAATAAAAAGTTATTTTTTAATTGTTTGGTTGACGGATAATTATTTAAAAAAAAGTAAAATTATCTTTATAAAATATAAAAATATATATTTTTAACTGTTTGGTTGACGGAAAGTAAATGGATGGAGGGGTAAATGAACCTGTTTGATAACTATAATAGAGGTTAGTGCAATTTTCAAAATGTTAAGAGGTTAACATAGAATTATGCCAAACTATAGAGGGTGAAAGTGTAATTTACCCTTAATTGTTTCTCGATATCATATGAATTTTGGGAGCTCCTAGTAAAAGTTGGTTTGGTAATGGAATCTCTCCAATTTATAAGTATTTTATTGAATGAATCTCTCTATCAAGTGAATCTCCATTTTGTCCCTTGAATAGGAAGAAATTTCGAATTCGGTATATTGTTCATTTTAATATCTATTGAATGTTTTTTTTAAAGAATTACTATTGCCACACAATCGAAGAATATACCGAAGAATTGCAAACAATTGACATGGCATTAATAAAAGTTGGTGTAGCAATAAAAATTCTCTAAAAAAATTAGTGATTTTGCTATATCAGCGATTTCACTAGTAATTTATCAACGGATGCATTAATTATGAAAGTGATGATTTCACTAGAAAATAATATTTTTAACATTAAAGTAAATAATATATTAAAATTGATCCTAAATAAAATGGGACGTCCTTGGTTTATCAATTGGAAAATGTTAAAGTAACATTAAAATTGACATTGTTTTACACATAATTGACATGGATGTGTGTACGTGATCATAAATGCATTTCATTGAGTTACAAGTGAAAAGCATGGGTGAAACGATGTTGATTTCAATATTATTACAGTACGATACTTTTCAATTTAATGTCAAATGATGGGTCCAAATGTCCAACCCCAACTCAGGAGTTCTATCATTCGAGTCCAGTCAACGGTGGAGATGAATATTGTTCTTTTTCAGATTGACCTATTAAAGTAAGGCCGATTTCGAAATTTCAATTACAAAGACTGAGAGTGCTGATTTTCTAGCTAGAAAGTCTTCGTAGGCGATGTGCATGTGTGTATCCCGAAGAAAAATATCTATGCTTCGTGTCCTTGCGACGTGGCCGAGTGAAGACTTTCTCTTTAGAAATTCATTATTCTCTATAGACTAATGATGACGGAACGCAATAAATCATACGCGGTATTACTTGGCTGATGTGGCCAGAGCACAGAACCAAGGATCTTTTTTCTAGTGTATCCCAAAAAAAATCTATGGTTTGTATCCTTTCCACGTCAGCCGCGTACAACCACGTTCACGACTGTTACAAAGAGGACTCCTACTTGACTTCTATCTCCTTTTCCTACTCGAACATGAACTAACAAAATCTATAAAAGCAGAACCCACACCCGATTATCCAATCCATCTCATTCTCATTTGCGAAACCCACATTCTACAGTTCTCTTCAATCTTCAAGGACTCTCTGTCTGTCTCTCTGTCTTCATCAATGGCAATCTTTTCTTCAAACACCAATATTGCTTCTCTTCATCACCTCTTCTTCTTCATCATCATCATGACTACCATAGTCATAGGAGGAGACTCATCATCATGTATAAACTCCATTTTCAGTTTTGGAGATGAGACTTCAGATACTGGAAACTATGTCATCATCTACAATGATCCCAATTATCAGTTCAGCCCAGACGTTCGACATCTTCCATTCGGCATCACTTACTTCAACAAGCCCTCTGGACGTCTCTCCAATGGCCGTCTTATTATAGATTTTATTGGTATATATAATCATCATTTCCCCTCCCCCCCTTTCTTTTCTTATATATTATTTCATTAATTAATTAATTTGAAATTATTTGTCTTAATCATCACGTGCAGCGGATGCTCTTGGTCTTCCATTCCTGCCTCCATATCTTGCAAATCTTAAACCTGAAGAGTATAGGCAAGGAGCAAACTTTGCTGTCATTGGAGCAACAGCGCTGGATCCACACAACTTTCAAGACCCAACTAATTACAACCCATCCATACCCAATACTCATCTTGCAGCCCAGTACGATTGGTTCAAGTCCCTTTTGCCTTCTCTCTGTTCCAATCAAACAGGTAATTAATTAATTAATTAAGGATAACTACTTATCTGACTTGTCTTCTTCAATTATTTTTAATAACCAAGAAACTTCTCATTTATTTATATGTTATGTGATGGTTCTTAATTTTTTTATTTTTTTTACAGATTGTGAAGAGTATCTCAAGACTTCATTAATGATTGTTGGAGGAATTGGAGCTTCAGATTATGATTTCACCAACAACAAGAACATGACTGCACTTAGAGCTATGGTTCCCAATGTCGTAGACGCCATCGCTGTTACTGTCAATGTAAGCTACCTTTTGTGGACAAAATATATTTAATTTTGATAAACTAAGCTCTTTTCCTTCTTATATATTTTGATCAACAGATTCTGATTTTAATTTTTATTATTTCAGGATTTGATCACATTGGGTGCAACAGAAATTGTTGTGCCAGGGTTACTACCCATAGGGTGTATGTCAACATTGGGTATGGAGTTCTCTCTTATAGATCATGCAACCAACAATACCAATGTCACTATGAGTAGTCTATTAGACCCTCTCAATGGTTGTGTCAAAGATTACAATGATTTGGCGGAATCCCACAACACCCAACTTCAAGTGTTACTCCAAATCCTTCGCGAACACCATCCTCACGCAAACATCGTTTATGCTGATTTCTATAACAGTGCCATGCGTTTTATTAACTCTCCAAAGAATTATGGTAATTTTACCTCAACTGTGTTTCGTTCTGCATGATTTGATTTTTTTTATAGACATTTAAAATGTAATTAATAATCTGACTCGAGATTTTTTTCTCTCTTTGATTATGATGAATTTGTAGGATTTAATGAGGCAGTAAGAACCCCATGCTGTTCATATAAAGATGGGATTTTGAATTACGATATAACGCAAGATACTTGCTCAATGGATTACGTCTGTGATAAGCCGGACACGTACGTGAATTGGGATTTGGAAGATATGAGTGAAGCTGCATATCACCTTGTTGCATCTGCTTTCATCAATGGGGATTACAACCTTCCGGCTTTTAACATCACCTCAAAGAAGTGTTGATTAGTCTGTCGTCATCGTTAAATTTTTTTTATGTGCAATTTTCTTTAGCTTTTCAATTGTATTAGGAAGTTATTAGTATAGGAAGACATCTAATATTGTTTAATTAGTGAATCACACTACTCTGTGAAAGGTTGTTAATAAAGCATTAATTCGTTCTAGATATGAAAATAAGTTATACTCAAATGGGATTTGAGTTTTCTTGGACACAGAATTTATGCTGCGAGCAGTGTTGTTTAATCAGAGAATTTAAATGAACAGAAATTTATCAAAGGACTTACTAGGTAAATTGATGATTATCTCTAACAAGTGGAATTAAATTTTGAAGTTAAATCTGAAAATAAAAGAGAAGATGAAACTTATTGGTTTGTAGATTTAACGATTGAGGCACGCCTTCAACGTGATGTTCTAAGGCAAATGCGTTCCCTCCACTTGGTTTTTGGAAATCTGCCCATAGGATTCAAAAGTTTAAGTAGAACAGAGACGAAAACACTACAATCTCTGATCTTTCGGCGAATGGGTAGCAAGTATCACCCTTTGGGAATATAATGCAGTAGAGAGAGTTGCGTCCATTAGAGGGATTAAAACAAAGAGACATGATTTTATAGTAGGTTACTCCTGGTTTTAATTCAAAAGGTGCGCCCCTTCATGAAGAAAACGAGGAGACTTAAAGTCTCTTTAAATTTAAAAGAACGATTAAATTTTATTTAAAAAGAAATCAAATGAGACCCAAACCCAAGCCGGTGCGATATTTTGTGAAACGAGGAAGTACATCGCCAGTGCAGACACGCTAAGGATTTCAGAGCTTGAATCCTTTGGGCTCCCTCTGTGTGCGCACATGAGCCCGCCCCTACATCTTTTAGTCTTCAAGGCTAATAGAACTAACTTCTATATAAGAGTTAACTTTCAACTGTTCTAGTAGCCCATATGGGACTAAAGATCAAAGCACAAAAAACTAACAACTAAGCCTTTAAAACAAAGAAGTCTTTGTATCAAACAAAAGATTTTTTATTAAAAAAAAACCAGCAAACTAACAGAATTCAATTAATAAAACAGAAGAAGAAGATAAAAAAAAGTAGAGTTTTTGAACCTTCAACAAGCAGAGGTTTGTACTATAGAAGAACGAGATATTATTGATTCTCTTAGATAAAAATTACACCAACTCTCATATTTTATCTCTAATAAATTTCAATCAAATTAAAAATTTAATCTTATCTTAATCTTAATAGATATGATATAATGTACCGTAGTATATTATATTATAATGCAACATAATTAATTACTTCAATACCCTCTCGCAATCGAATATTCTTTTAAATAAGGAATGTGTGATTGATTAATATCAAATTCCTTTAGATTGTAATTATTAAATGCTTGGTGTTGTCAACAAGTATCCATCGTGCTTTCAATGGTCATTGCCAATAAGTATCTATCGTATATACATCAAATATAAATAAATTTCATATATTTAAATAAAATATTTATATAATAAAACACAATTGGGTTATTATAATTTTGTACTTTTTGAAATAAGGATAAACATCTTTCCGGGTATAGTAGTGTGGTATGACATCAACTTACATCACATTTTTTTTTTTCTTCATAATTCTCTCTAATTTTATTATACATTTTTAATCTATTTTATTATTTTTCATCTTTTTAATCTAATTTTTTTTTTAATAATATCTTTATTATTTTAATTTTTTTGCTTTTGCCCGTTAACAGCATTTCGTACCATAGACAGGCCAACTCTAGATTCAAAGTTAAAGTGGAATGGATCGGATTTCGAATCTAACCGATCCATTGCGCCGATTTACCATATAACATCTCCTCATGGGCGGCCAGCCGTCAAAAGCGTCTAGAAAATTTCAGATCATCTTAAGGCACAAAAAATAAAAAAAATCTTGCAAGGGAGTAAGAGACAAAGGGATGGTTTCTTATCGTCCACGTTTCTCTTTGTTCCATTGCGTACTATAATAATTAGGTGAAACGAGATCCAAACACCAAGGGCTCGTCTCCTCTCCTCTCCTCTCCTCTTAGAGTAATTAGGAGGACAAGAACCTCTCTCTCTCACTCTCTCGTAAGATTTGCTTAATTAATTTGATTCAATCTTCGTTTCGGTGATTTGGATATCATATCCAATCATTTCTCTGTTATTCACGAGTAGAATTTTTTTTTTTTTTGAGTTTGTTTATGATCATTTTTCTCTGTTTTAATCCTTGATTTTAGGGTTTATTTATGAGAGCTGTATATGAATCTGATGTTTGTTTTTCTGCTGTAGAATTACTTGATTCTTTTTATTTGAACCCCGTTCTGATTCTTTGGTTACCATTTGAAGACACGATTTGGTTCCTGATGTTTAAAAAAAAAACAAAAAAACCTTACTAGAAATGCTTAAATCTTGTATCCTTACTTTCAAGGTTAAGTTCTTCTAAATTTATTAATTGTTAGATAATCCTTACTAATCGAGCTTCGATAGCTCCACATCTCGCACATAGTCTTCAAATTTTGATAAGTCCTTACTTGAGAAGTATTTATTTATTTACTTTTAAACATGATATAGGGAGAAGAGATTCTTGTATATATAAGTCAAATTTCTAGTTTTCTCAATCTCAAGTTATCTTAAGAGTTTATGAGTATTTGTTTCTTGGTTGTTAGTACTTGTTGGGGACAGGTTTATATAGTTTTAGAGATGGTTTTGGATCCTAGTAGACCATTATGTTCGTCTGAATCAAAGTTAGGATTTTGGTTAAATTTGTGGGTGTAAGACAACACTATGATTTGTGAAATTAATAGTAGTAGATGTTGGGAAAGTTTTTATTATTTCAAGATTATATAAGTGAAGTAATCTATTTATGGTTGTAAAAGTGGCGATGGGTTTATAGAATTTTAGAGATGGTTTTGGATCGTGGTAGAATGTTATGTTCGTTTGAATCAAAATTATAATTTTCGTGAATTTTATTGTGTAAGAGTAAATTAACAATAGATGTAAGGGAAGTTTTTATTATCACAAGATTTTATAAATGGAAATAAACTATTTATGGTCATAATTTATATAGTTGTGTTATAATTTATATAGTTGATGAGCATCGGTGCTATCTGCAGGTTGTGTTATAATTTATATAGCTAGGAACCATGGCAGGGGTTCTGGTTCAGTCAGCAAGCTTCTCTACTGCAGTTGTTGGAAGACGCCATGGGCAACTTCAAGGATCTAGAAAAAACAAAAGGACTATCCAAATGATGTGTAATGTCCAAGCACCATTATTGAGAATGCGGGGTTTCTCTGGATTGCGGGGATCCAATGCTTTGGATACATTGTTAATGTCTGGCCTTGATTTCCACTCCAAGGTGGCCGCTTCAATCTCTCTCCCACGCGGTAGGGGTAGCCGATGTGTCGCTAAAGCTATGTTTGAACGCTTCACAGAAAAGGCTATTAAAGTTATTATGCTTGCACAAGAGGAAGCAAGACGGCTAGGTCACAATTTCGTTGGGACGGAACAGATTCTGCTAGGTCTCATTGGTGAAGGTACCGGGATTGCTGCGAAGGTTCTTAAATCCATGGGAATCAATCTGAAGGATGCCCGTGTTGAGGTGGAAAAGATTATTGGCAGGGGAAGTGGATTTGTTGCTGTGGAGATACCATTTACTCCTCGTGCAAAGCGAGTTTTGGAGCTTTCACTAGAGGAAGCCCGCCAACTTGGTAACTTTTCGATGTTCGAACTCATCTATAAGCTTGTGATCCACTTTTCTTAACGTATCAAATATTTTGATTTGATCAATGCTTGCTCTGTCAGCAAATCTTGCTTCTGCTTGCAAACAAAAAGCTTCACTGAAAATTTTAATTAATAGCTACTAGGAGGCATGTGCAAATGCAATGTATCAAAAGGGCTTACTTGCAATTTAAAAATATTGATTAAAGGATTTTTGAAGATAACATAGTAAAAAAAGATTTTTTGTAATTTTGAAAACTAAGCAACGTGATTATACGGTCATAGATTGCAATTTTCTGAGTTTTTTACCAAAATGACCCCGATTATATTAAGTTTAAACGTAAAGGTGGGGGCATTTGTGAGGTCCAAATTTTGGTGTTGAACCACTTGTACTACGCCTTGTCTCATTATAATAATAAAGAAGTGTGTGCAAAGATCTTATTAATTTGTTGTTGACTGTGTCAGGTCATAACTATATTGGATCAGAGCACTTGCTTCTAGGATTGCTTCGGGAAGGTGAAGGTGTTGCAGCCCGTGTGCTTGAAAACCTTGGTGCCGAGCCAAATAATATTCGTACGCAGGCAAGTTCATTTATTCACCTCAATTTATTGAAGGCACCCCATACTTATGATTCACAAGGGAATTTCCTTTCCAGTCATATCTCTGTTGTCCCTTTGTGTATCAGAAATCCAATATTTTACATATCTGTTCCATCATTACGAAGAATCTAAATCTTGTTAATACGAGTAGGTTATCCGTATGGTGGGTGAGAGCACCGAGGCTGTTGGTGCCGGAGTTGGAGGAGGCAGCAGCGGTGCTAAGATGCCTACACTTGAGGAGTATGGTACCAATCTGACTAAACTGGCAGAGGAGGTACTTGGGTTCAATTCACTTTCTATGATTCCTGCTGGAACATGTTGCTTTGTTCATGAGAAACTTGTGTCTGAGCATGTTTTCTTACTTTTCTAGGGTAAGCTGGATCCTGTGGTTGGAAGGCAGCCTCAAATAGAACGTGTGACCCAAATTTTAGGTAGGCGGACAAAGAACAACCCATGTCTGATTGGAGAACCTGGGGTGGGTAAAACAGCAATTGCAGAAGGGCTTGCTCAACGGATTGCAAATGGTGATGTTCCAGAAACAATTGAGGGGAAGAAGGTGAGGATTCAATTATTTGCTATTCACAGTTACATTGAAAGTCATAGACAGGAGCTGGTTTTCGGGGTGCATACACCCCAAACATGGCTAGCCAACACATCCATAAGTTATCATATGATAATATGGGAAGAATCCCAATGATCATAGTACATTTAGTGTAAGATATATAATATGTGGATGTGTATTAGAACTTTAAAAGTTTGTACATACACAATGCCTGACAATGGAAACAAAAGATATCATCCTAGTGGTGGTGTTGTTTCTGTGTGTAATACGCGTGTGTGGCATCCAATGTTGTGAAAAATGAGCATCTTTGTTCGAGTCTTTGACACATCTGGCATCTTTTTCGCTCAACCAAACCATGGTCCTTTTGATAGAGGTTTTCCTTTGGGAAGAGCAGTAAGGGGCTGCTCTTCATGCCTTTGTCATATATAGGGAGTTTTTCTTACATTAAGAATTGGTGTTCTAACCATTGAATCCAATTTGGTTTTTTTTTGGTTTTTTTTTTTTTTTTTTTTTGGGGGGGGGGGGGGGGGGATGAATAATATTGTGGATTTTTTAGTTTAAAAAATCCTTAAAATCATGTCATTAGGTGGGAGTCTATACTCTATGGTGGTTTAAGTGTGTCATTGTAATTGTCTCGCGTTTCTTCCTCAGAGCTGTGTGTTTTTGTTTGTGGGCTTTGTTATTGATGGTCATCTTGACCTCCCTTGATGTTGGCTCTCTTTTTTTTTTTTTTCTGACTGTTATCTCCTTTGTTATCTTCTTTTGGTATCAACAGAATTTAACTGTATTCATTGAAAAAAAAGGAAGAAAGAAATCAGGTCATCTGTATCATTTGATTTGGTTGATTCTCACCTAGAGTATTTCCTTGGCAGAAACCAATCAGCAGTTGGTTCTTATCTCTTTGCATGTCTTCCAATTATGAAAGGCATAGAAGAATATCCTTTTATTCCATAAAAATTGTTAACTTTTAAATTGTATCATATTTTCTTTGTTTATTTATTACTTACAAAAGGCCTCACTTAATCTTCACTTATCTGATCTCCATGATATTTTTTTTTAATACTCAGGTCATTACCTTGGATATGGGTCTACTTGTTGCTGGTACAAAATATCGTGGAGAGTTTGAGGAAAGGTTAAAGAAGCTGATGGAAGAAATTAAACAAAGTGATGAGATAATACTCTTTATTGATGAGGTGCACACTCTAATTGGAGCAGGAGCAGCTGAAGGTGCTATTGATGCTGCTAACATCTTGAAACCAGCTCTTGCAAGAGGCGAACTGCAGGTAACCCATCTTCATCGCATGCAAATCTGATCTACTCTACCAAATAAATGTGCCCATCACTTGTTCAGCCAGTTTTGATTTTTTTTAATATCCATTTCTGATTTCACTATTGCTATTTTTATTGTGTTTGTGAATAATAATTCCTTTTCCCAACTTCTCTTCGTTTTTCAGATCAATTCTTGATTTCCTGATTTTGGTTTAGGAAATATGCAAATCCCTTTTTACAGTGTTAAAAAGTCACTTGTTTCATTTGTTGCAGTGTATTGGTGCTACAACACTCGATGAATACAGGAAGCACATAGAGAAAGATCCAGCTTTAGAAAGACGATTCCAACCCGTCAAAGTTCCTGAGCCATCTGTTGATGAGACTATACAGATTTTGAAAGGGCTACGAGAACGATATGAGATTCACCACAAGCTTCGTTACACGGATGAGGCCCTAGTAGCTGCAGCACAGTTGTCATACCAGTACATCAGGTTAGTGATGTTATATTCATTACTTTCATGTCAAGTGATCAACCCTAATCATCAATGGACCAATGGTTTGTAGAGCCTTCAGTGTGAAAATTGAATAAAACAAGGCAAATTTCATTGTATATCATGTAATCTTAGACAGCTGGGAGAGGATTAATTGTCTCTCTTACAGTGAAGAATTGAGTGTATGATCGTTCAAGTAGCTCATGTGTGCAAGTAGACTAACCTGGCCTTCCCATAATTCAGTTGACCTTTTGAAATGTTTGACAGTCATGGGGTTATAATCATCCAGTTGGGTAGTTTATGAAGTAAGATAAACTTGGGATTGATTGACTTGGAGGGGAGTTGTGTCCCCTTGCATATATTTGCCTTGATGGAATGGATTGTACACCATTATGTGCTTTGTGAATTTTAAACCTTGGATTTAAAATCTTTGGAATGTGTTGCCTTGTGAACTTCAGCAGTTACATCATCAATCTGACATGTAGGTAACTAGGTATTACTATTAAATTTGCCTATTTTTGGGCTGAAGATGGTGTAATCAGGGAGTATTTGTAGGTTGAATGTGCCTTCTTTAATATCTGTTTCTTATAAACAAAGTGAGGTTCAGTTATTTTGCTAGGGTCACACATCTACATCTTAGATTTCATCTTTACAGTGTTGCATAATAAGAAGATCCATCTGTGTTTCAATGAAATGCAAGACAGCTAATCGCCTGTTGAAAATAGTAGTCATAGTTTACCTTTCTGATATTTTCCCATGCATTTAAGCTAAGCTCAATTTTCTCAACAAACCATAGTATTTACCCAAAAAATTTAGATGCCATGTGTGATGGTTCTTCTGTGCAAGTACATTGCCGGACCAAAGGATAGCTTTTCTGGTATTCTTGTTATACTGGTTCTAGAAATTTACTTTGTATGATCTGATATTGCTTCCAAGTATTTACTGAAACTTTGTCAATATATGATTAAGTTACTCATTCTTGTAATTTCTGTCATGATTTTTGTAAATGTATTGTTCTGATGGATATTTCTATACACCAGTGACCGCTTCCTCCCTGACAAAGCAATTGACTTGGTTGATGAGGCTGGTTCTCGGGTTCGGCTTCGTAATGCTCAGGTATGGTTTCCTATTCTCTTGTACTCGTTTTTTTTTTCTTTTGCATTTCTGTAAATTAAGTAGGTTATTTACTGTTGTGCAGCTGCCTGAGGAAGCCAGAGAGCTTGAAAAAGAGCTCAGACAAATCACGAAAGATAAAAATGAAGCTGTTCGCAGCCAAGACTTTGAAAAGGTAATTTGAACTTTCTGTTATTTCTGCAATTGTTACTTGTATTTCTATGGTTCTAGAAAGTGAAGTGTACCCAATAATTTAGGATATTCGCACATCATCTTTGGTAAAATAAAAAATCCTTCTCTAACTCATGCTCGAGATATTTTTCAAGTATCTTAACCATTTCAAAATTATGAAGCACAGTAGAATTCTGATTTGGTTAAAATCTTTTAGACCACGACTTGGGTTCAAAATCTGCCTTCACCTACTAATTCGTAGTCACTAACCTGCTTGCTTATCAAAAACTAATTACGAAGCACAATAGAATTCTGAGTCTGATTGGATTACCCGAGTTGGCAGTGGTTTCCATTCTGGGATTTTGCCAAACCATTTCTCTCCAGTGAACTTATAGTGCAGAATTGTTGACAGGCCGGGGAATTGAGGGATAGGGAGATGGACCTCAGGGCCCAGATCACTAGTCTCGTGGACAAAGGCAAAGAAAGAGTCAAGGCAGAGAATGAGGCAGCTGATTCAGGTCCTGTTGTGACAGAAGTTGATATACAGCACATAGTCTCTTCTTGGACTGGGATCCCTGTTGAAAAAGTCTCAACCGATGAATCTGATCGCCTCCTCAAGATGGAAGAAACACTCCACAAGAGGGTCATCGGTCAAGATGAAGCTGTCAAAGCCATCAGTCGTGCCATCCGTCGTGCCCGTGTTGGACTTAAGAACCCCAACCGGCCAATTGCCAGCTTCATATTCTCAGGTCCTACTGGTGTAGGAAAGTCAGAATTAGCTAAGGCACTCGCTGCCTACTACTTTGGGTCTGAGGAAGCTATGATCCGTCTTGATATGAGTGAATTCATGGAGAGGCACACGGTATCCAAGCTCATTGGATCACCGCCGGGTTATGTGGGCTACACCGAGGGTGGTCAGTTGACCGAAGCCGTTCGTCGTCGACCCTACACTGTGGTCCTCTTTGACGAGATAGAGAAGGCTCACCCCGATGTGTTCAACATGATGCTTCAGATTCTGGAAGATGGAAGGTTGACCGACAGCAAGGGACGGACTGTAGATTTCAAGAATACACTTCTGATAATGACATCCAACGTCGGAAGCAGTGTGATCGAGAAGGGTGGCCGACGAATTGGATTTGATCTCGACTTTGATGAGAAGGATAGCAGCTACAACCGAATAAAGAGCCTGGTGACAGAGGAGTTAAAGCAGTATTTCAGACCAGAGTTCCTGAACCGCTTGGATGAGATGATCGTCTTCCGACAGCTCACGAAGTTAGAGGTGAAGGAGATTGCAGATATAATGCTGAAAGAGGTGTTTGAGAGGCTGCATGCCAAGGAAATAGAGCTTCAGGTGACAGAGAGGTTCAGAGACAGAGTGGTCGATGAAGGTTACAATCCTAGCTATGGAGCGAGGCCGTTGAGGAGGGCAATAATGAGACTTTTGGAGGACAGCATGGCTGAGAAGATGCTTGCAGGAGAGATCAAGGAGGGAGATTCGGTTATCGTGGATGTTGATGGTGATGGGAATGTTACCGTTCTCAATGGTAGCAGTGGTGCTCCTGAGCCGTTGGCCCCTGCAGTTCCTGTCTAAGCCATCAGTAATCCACCAGTATGTTTTTCTGTACTTGATACTAGTGTACTTACTACGAACATTCAATTCGGTTCTAGTTGTAGTTTTAAGTTTCATGATGGATGATTGAATTTCAAGCTTGTATTTTATTTCACCATGCAAAGCTTGCATTTTTAATACAACAGGACTTAATTTAATTCATTAAGTCCATATGTTCCCAGACTTTTCATTATAAATGAGAATGAATATGAAGTGGAGAAGTGTTTAATTCTTTTTTGGTTTTGGGATTTTGCTTTTACCTGGGTTACAATGCTGAAACACGTTTCTTCTGTTTAGGTGGGATTTGGTGCCTAACATGTACGAGAGCTACTTTGCATCACTTAAGCTTTTTTTCCTCCTAACCCTAATCTTCAGTGGTGTAGATTTTTCTCTCGGGACAGAACAATTTGATGCTTCAAGATGTGCAATTTGAAATAGTCATTCCTTGCATTTGGTAGCGATGCACAAGATGAAATTCAATGATGGGTCCAGATCGACCTGAGTCAGGTGGTTCTCAATTGGATCTCCAGAATAAAGAGGACATTTATATAACACACAGTAGCCATTCTTCTATTCTCTCTGCAAGTCATTTGGTTTTTGTCTTAGTTTCCAGAACTGATTGAAAGATATGCCAAATCTCTAATATCTCAAAAAACTATTTGAATGTCTTCAAAAAATAAAGACGGTTTAAATTTTGTTTATATAAGTAGGGTGTAATTATATTAATAATGTAGAAAAGGGAGGTTAAAAAACAAACCTAATTACAAGAGAATGGGAAGCCTAACTACAATCCCACTTGATTTAATTACAAGATCTTCAAGAAATACACCTCTAATTGAACAGTGCTCTTTGTTGCAACCTTGTAAAATGATGGGGCTCTGAGTTATTGGAAAGCTTTGTTGGTTGAGATTGCTTAAAAATGTTTCTCCCAACTTGAAAGCATTTCTCACATTGTTTAATGAAATGAGCTTAATGATCAAACCCATCTCTAATTGAACAGAGACGGCTTCTTAGTTGGACCAACCCTTCCGCTTCTGTTCATCTTGAGTGCACTCAGAGTCTTCTGTATTTCCATGGTCATGGCACTGTCCACACTCCCTGCCGAAAGCTTTTTATGAGACTTCTGCAGATGGAGCTTGAGTGAGCCAGTGCTCAGACCTGCATTTTTCCCACAGATTGGACACACTTTCATCATTGGCTTCCTCCGTTGCCACTCCATGGATACCTTTCCATGCAGTTTGCTGTCGAGATCCAGAAGGGCTTTTGCAAACCCATCATTCGGCTGGGCCCGGCGGTGAACCCTTTTCAGGGCATTCCATGCTTCTAATAAAGTGAAGTTCCTGCAATATTTACCACAAAAAAAGAAAATGAAAAATCAGTGATGAACAATAATAATCACCTGTTGTTACTTTAACAAGATAATTGAAAGATGCAGATTTCCCATTCTAATTGTCACTTACTTCCTGAGCATTAGGTAAGCAAGAACGACTGTGGCACTTCTACTTTTCCCTTCGAAACAATGAACCAGAACTCTCCCGCCCGACTGCTCAACACTTTCGATGAAATCACAAGCTTCTTCAAATATATTGCTGATTTTTGTATCCTCGTTATCATATATCTGCGCGGAGGGGGATGGGTTTCAGTAGCAAACACTAACCAAACAATTATAGAATCCTCATCCAAAGATGGACTGATGTCATCTAGCAGATCACAAACCTTATTTAGAGAGATAAATTTAATTTGTTGTACTGCTTCAAGAAGGGATTTTGACATTCAAATTTGAGTAGAAATAGCGATATAGTAATTGGTTTGGAAAATATCAAAAACTAGAGTCCAAGATTCAAAAATATAAGTACATGATTTGACTAGGTATTAAAACGCAGCATTTAACAAGGTGAGAAACTCATTAGAAAGAAGAAAATCATTAAAAATATTTAAAGAATTGTAAGCTGCACAGCTTTTTTATATTTTATCAATGATCATATCCATCACAAAACAATAATCATATCCATTCCTGAGTTCTATTTGATCAAAATGGAAGTGACGTAAGAATTTTAAAATCTTGGAGAAAATCACGATGTGTATTTTGGTATGATTTGTAAATTACTATCAGTTTCTAGCAGACAAACCAATCACTCTTTATGGAAACAGAAAGGATAAAAGCACTAACTGAGAAATTCTTGTATGCAAACAGGTCAGGATATTGAGAATCAGACTGTCCAATTTCATTTGAGCACAAACACAATATATGTGTGATCTCCAAATGTTGAAGAGTGTAAACAGAACTTGCAGCAAGAGCTCCACCTATAAAGAGGTTGCTAGTAACTGAAGATGGCCTCTCGGTATTTGCTGCATCAGATATTAAGGCTATTCTCTCCAGAATGTGCTCGAGTCTGACCTGTACAGAAGACCATTTATTTTATTTCCTAAGTGTTTAAAAAACTGAAAATATGAAAAGAGATTCTTACTTTCAACTCATAAGCATCAACAACACTGTTGTTCTCACTCCCTTCGAAAAACCCTGTATTAAAATTATTTTCCTGGCAAAGTCTAACTGCATCTGTTCTGAGCATTTCGTTCCATTGTTCCAATTCTCTGTTTAATTCGGCATCAACCTGAAACAAAAACAATTTCTAATATGGTAAAAAAAAATTCAACTTTCTATGTCCAAAATATTTTTCCTTTGATGGATTTTCATCTTAAGAATCTTCACAGATAGTGTAGGTGATTTACTTTGCGCATCATAAGGAGGATCTGTTTAAGGTACCCATGATAGTCCACCAAAGGAATCAGGGTTTACACATAGCATGTGTTGCGAGCAGGTCTCACCATTTGATGCCACCTAGGATATCTCCTATCCCAAATTCACACAATTAAATGATCTTCGACATCTGTCCGATGCCATATATCATATAAATAACGATTAATTTTCAGCATATGCACCTAGATGGGCTCATCGAATGATGTTTCTCACTTGCATGTGAGATACTACTACGTTTATGTTGTTGGTAGGCTGTTGTTAAGGTCTGCTCGATGGGTACACTTAATTTCTTGAAATCCAAACCTTTTGGTCTTTTATTTCAGACAAAGAATAATTCTTCTTTGCATTAGATAATCCAAAGTTATTTTCTTCAGGGATGTTACGGACCTTTGCATATTTGTTAAAATCACGGAGCTTTGCTGTCATCCGCAGATTACGCTGTGGATCCCCACTCCCTTTGAAGTACTTTCCATGCCAATTCTCTCGAGAGATAGGAGAAAAAGAGTCTGGGTTTTCTTTGTATCTCGGAGGTGATGACTTGGGAGCTGTTCTCTGCAATTCTGAATCACTTAAATCTGTGTGGGTTTCATTAATAAACTGTTCCTTACTTGCAGGGGAGAGACAGTGAGCACCAACTCCAACTGCATTTAATGGTGATTCATTGACCCCAACATCCTCTTTATCAAAATCCCCTGATGAGCTTTTGTTAATAATTGTCAGAAACACTCTTAAGAGGCTATCTAGTTTCTGATAAAGTGTAAGAAGGAATATATGGAATCCCTGCAGATCTCTTAGAGCAGCACGAAACCCACTACGGAATTCATTAACAACTGTGGCAACGTCTGACAAACAGGAATCCGTTCGTCCATCAACCTCTTCTGATGAAGGATACCCTACTTTCCCCCCTGTTATGTCATATAGGAGACTTGATGAGTACTCGGCACTGTTGAGAAGGAGTTCCACTAGCTTAGGATAATGGGCATGGTCATTTGCACGTTTCCCAGCTGGAGGACGGCGAGGAATACCGGAGTCAATTGAAATAATATCAAATTCACCCGATTTTGATTCATCCAACATGTTGGTGAATTTAGGTGAATCCATTAGATCAGAAACATCAGAGCTCTGAGATATAAATTCAGAGTTGCATGTGCTTACTCTTCCGTCAACTGAATTGGCCCTCCTCTCTTTCTGAAGAACCCTAATTACCCTTGGACCGTAACTTCGGGTTGCAGAATCAAAGGTTTCTTCTAGTGCTTCTGTGTTTGTAGAGGTTACCTTGTCAGAAAACAATAGATTTGCAGAATTCCCCCGCCATCCAAGCTGACGGCAAGGGAGTCTATCTTCATTCCTGATAACAAGGTCCAACATCAAAATTCTGCCGAGTGCTGCCGCTGTCCTTTCAGCAGATTCTCTCGAAGCAAATGAACTCAAGCTTTCTAGGAGAGGAGATCCGTGAACATAACTGGATAAACAAATCAAAGTTCCATTAGTATTTGTTTATCACCAAATCAAAATGAAATTTCAACTATTAGGTAGCTTTTCAAGTGCAGCATGAAATTTTATGCTTCCTCCCCAGACAACCTTCCAGGTAGCATGTTGCAATCAGAGACCAGGAGATCAAGTAGTGACAAAGTTGGGGTTCGGGAATAATTCGGTAAGAGCCAACAAAATCAGGAAAACATCAGATAAAAAAATAAAATTTTAAGTATAAAATTGTAAAAAAAAATATATTTCATATATTAAATGATAAAATAAGACTTAAAAGAATACTAAAAATAAAAATAATCTGTGATTTTTTTTTTAAATCGTCAATTAAATCATGATTTTATGAAAAATACGAAAAATCATGGTGATTTTTTTTTTTTTTAAATTGTGATTTAATCAACAACTATTAAAATAAAAATAAAAACTGCAGCTTTTTGTCACTATCCTGGTTAACCTATGAGCTCTCCCAGAATGTAAATCAGCTTGACTGCATGATAAATAACCATCCAAACCGAATGATTTAGATGCTTCTTTGCCCCCATATAGCAAGCAGTCATAGAGGAGCCGAACTTTCAACGAGAGGACCCCAATCTAGGCAGTCTTTTAGTCCAAAAACCAGCCTGAGAGGTGATCAAAATAGATTGAAAAATTTAAGTTGTTGGAGAAACAAAAGTTGTGAATTGTCCCAAGTGTCTTTACTTTCCTACTTGCATATCTTCTAAGTGGAAAGAAATTGGGGGAGGAAGCACCAAAATATCATGGCGTTGCATTATTAAAGAACGCGTCGTTTACTATAAGATTTAGGTGCTGTTTGCACACTTCATCAAAAAAAGGCATCTGCTCAGTTCAAGAGCTTCCAACAGTTCTGAACATGTCACTTCACCAACATAGTCTCCCTCCAAGATCCCTGCCTCTCTTGCCTTTTCTACAGCATCCTTGATCTGTTGCCATTCAGGGCTCGAATTGTGAACCACTCTAGCCTGCAATAGTCCACTAAATTGCTTTCAACATAACATTCAATTCATGTTTCAATGAAGTGAGGAAGTATAGAACACTTAGGAGGTAATAAGATACAACTTGTGGAGTTCGGACTCCAAGCCACTTTGCAAATTCATAGCCCAAGCGTTCTGATTGTGTGGCCATTCTTGACGAGGATATCTTTATCACTGCAGCGGCTTCCTTAGTGAACAAATTGTCATCGGCAGGCATGTTGAATAAGGCGAAAAAAACAACCCCCCCAGAGTTCACTGTGACCTGAATCCACCCAGTTAAACACCAAGTATGACAGGGAATAAGAAAAGAAATAAGAACGAAAATGATGCTAGGTTTTCCAGTTAGGTGAGGGATTAAACAAATGCAAAGAGAATTAAATTGATTCCTTTGTATTATCTGATTTTGTTCCACTGTATTCAAATTCAACACACTTGAGCCTTCATTTTACCTAGGATTTTTCATTTTAGTTGAGTATTTCCCATTTCAATCTAATCCTCCATCTCATAACACCTTTTTCTACCTACTTCTTCCTGATTCCCCAATAAAAAACAATTAACAGGACATAGCTGCGACACCCCCAATTAATCTGTAGCTGTGTACTTGATGCATGTGTAGCTAATTAGATCTGTCCAATTGACTTTATCTATATAAACGGTGGGTCTCACTTTAACTACAAATGTGGAATATAAACGTCCCACCGCAGCTAAGTGGAGTGGAGTCCACACTACCCCACTTTATTGTCTTTCGTCTTCACTCCCTTCAACTTTATTGTCTTTCCTCTCCTCTCCTTCCACCTCCTTTCAATAATATCCCTCCAATTTTACTAATTTCCTCTTTTACGCCATTTTTCCATAATACCCCTCTAACTTTACTTTCTTTCCTCTTTTACCCCTTTAAACCCAAAGAGGATACCCATGCAAATGCAATGCATAGATATTTATTCATTTATTTATAATTTCCAGATGAAGAGTTAGAATAGGTGCATGACATTCTATAAGCCTCAACTACGAAAGATGACATACCTCAAGAGGTCTACTCATTTCATCCTCAGAATGTTCAGTGCTACTACTATGTTCAGTATGGTGTAGCGAAGACAACATGTTCCAAGAAAAGTCACTCGATTCGATATCTACTATAGCAGCTTTACCAAGTCTTTCCCACAAACTGATCTCTGAAACTTGCTCAGAACGCAGTGAACTTGTTGATTCTGCAACTTGTTCTCTTGCACTGTAGATGGGAAGACCAAATTGACAAGTATTAGCAAACATTTGTTCACTCATCAGACCATTATGAAAACAATGAATTTATTTCTGGCTGTTTGTTTCTACTGTTATTTATAAATTATGAATCAACAGTTTAAAAAAATCATTTTTAACAGACAATCAATACTCTAAACATCTTGCTTAGCCAAGGAAGCAGCAAGATCATCGACATGATCTGTTAATTTAGACATGTTTCAGATATCTTCTATGTACAAGGTATTTTTATTTTCTTTTATATGCATCTTTGCACATTTTCATAGACTTATAAGGAGAAGGCATGTATCCAATGTTGCAGAAATCAAAGGTTGACTACTAACAATTACACACACAAATGATAAGCCTAAACCAACCATCCAAAATAAAAAAACCATGTGACCTTTTCATCACAAAACGGCCTCGATGTTGTTTAACGAGGAGTTAGAACAAGTGTGGTCCAAGTAAATCAATGGATAGTCGTGGTCCTATTGGAAATATTGGTGGAAGTGACAACCCCATTATAAATAATATAGAAAAATAAAATAAAAACAATCATAGTTGATCATTTATTTGTTCGGTGTCAGGGATATTCGGAGTTCCAATTCTCCATAAATTTTTTGATTGAAAACTCATGTTGGCTCAAGAGTGTAACAAAAATAATAGGATTCATCATTGAAGTACAGGGACTAGCACCTTCAGTGACCTCATCTGATCTAACTAATCTTTTTTCCCAATTTGTAAATTTTATTGCTCTATAATACAAAAATTCATCAAAATTCATTTTCCATTGTCCCAAAAACAAATTATCAGACAATTCACTCTAAATTAGCTGTAACCTGGAAATCAATCCACGCCAAACGCACATAACAATTACAATATTTAAATTATAATTTATCCAATTAACACACAATAAGCAAATCTGATATAAAATCTAAATGCAGGAAGTGAAACAAAAAAAACCTCAATGGCATATTTTCTAGTTTAGGATATCGGTTAGGGAAACCAGAAGACCGATATCTACCACTGCGTCTACGAACCGAGTCCAACCATTGAGCGAAACGATAAGCCGTACCAGCCGTTACGTCTCCTAACAAATACAACACCTGAAAAAACCAATCGACACAATTACAAAAATGTCCTAACAGATATGCAAATTATTTATCGAAATTCGAAAGATGAATTCTTACACGAGAAGTAAGGGGACTTGGAGTTGTCCCTCCAGATTCGTCTGGTACGATATTGAGATCCTTCTCTGCCTCTCTCTCCTGCAAATCCGGCATATAAGCTTAGAGAAGAAGAACTGAAACCCTAGATTCAAAGATACTTTAAGAGAGAGATAACCTGGACATCGAAGCCTAGGGTTTGAGTGATGATTGCAAGTTTCTCTTTTTCTTGCTGAGCCATTCTTTATGTAAAAGAAAGAAACAATAATTCAAGTAATATTGAAGGAAGGGAAAGGATGCACGTAACGGTAACGGTAACGGTGACAGTTCTCCTTTTGCGCGCGAAAAAAAGTTGTTCGCTTTTTCTGAATCGTGGTGGTGGCGGTGATGATGTTCGTCAACCTGTCTGACTGAGCCTGAGGTGTGACACCCACCACCCCCCTGCGCACTTAAGCTATCGTACAGTCTACAGTTCTCACGGGGGTTGACTTGTTTGATGGGCAAATATCTGCTACTTTTGGTACTATTATAACTTATGTACATCGTAATGATAAGGGATATAAACAGAGTAGTACTGTAAGGATCCGGTTCTAACAAGACTGAGATTTGTGTTAATGCCGTGGATTTCGTGGGAGTTAACTTAAAATTTTCTAGATAAGTAAAAAAAATGAAAATGTGGACAACTTCTCAATCCGATTGTAATTAGATTGAGTTTCAATAAATAAATAAAATTTGAACCAATAAGAGTCTAAGTTAATGTTGAGTCCGCTCCAAACCTTATCAGACGAATATTGATTTTTTGACGTCCCATCACAGAATCATAGATCATTTGTCTTAGATTACACATTACTATAAATCTTTTTCTTATGTCCGAGGCAAATGATTTATACTTAAATTTTGTGTGATGGGGGGGTGTATGTTAGAGTGGGCATTCGATTATCACGAACTCATTTCAATGCGACTAAAAGACAAAAGGGGGCTGTAAGTGTAGTGTAGTGAAGGCTTCACTCAATACAATAGGGAGAGGAGCCAATTGTCATCATTAAATCTAAAAGAAAATGAAAGAAATGTACGATAAACCATTTGTTAAAGTAATAGTAATTTCATAATAAAATTGACAATGATTCAATTATTATTGATGCTCGAGTAAACAAATGGAATGCTTTATAAAGAAATTAGGAGCTGAATGGGTGGTGCAAATAATGCAAGGTAATTAAGTGTGGCCCCCAATTTTGTTGGAATAGTCCCATCCCACGTGGGAGACTGCTAGTGAATTCCCCAACATACTGTCAGAATAAAATGCTCGTAAAATTGTACTGAGTTGGTAGTTCTATTAGATCATACCAAATTTGCTAATTGTTGAAATAACACTCTAAATAGCAATGATAGTATACTCTCTTTTTTCTGAGTAGCGATACACTACCTGCATTGGACACTGTATTCAACATTGTGCCAATGTAAGAGTGTACAAATAATCATAGATTTATTTCCTCGAAATATAAGTTAAAAAAGCAATCATTCTTTATGCATTGCCACATCAGCACAGTGTTGATGTAGTGTCCAACAGGCAATCCTTTTTTGTATGTGTGTGAAGAATGGTTCTAAAGTGACTTTGTTTAACACTATTGTGATGTGACAATATACAAAGAATTATATATTTTTTTCTCGAGATAGAAAAAAGAAAAATTTATCAGTCTTTGCACACTGCCACGTCTGCACAATGTTGAGTGTAGTGTCAAAGGAAGTCAATTAAGCATTTTTCTTTTGTTAATTAACCCACATTCCTTTTGGGATGTGGATTAATCCCTATGGTTGCACGTTTCCATCCCCAACACACAAAATGCTGAAGGTATATAAAACCCTAGAATTTTTTTTTTCTATTGAGATACAAGTATTATACATTAAGGAAAATCAATATTTGAAAGATCCGGCTCCAACCATCCGAGCTCACGGTTGAGATGGAAGATAAGAAAATAAAAGCATGTTCTCTAAGATTAATACGGTTTTTTCGTAAAGAGTCATGAGTTTCAGACTCAATTTTTTTCACTTGGTTTGTACTCAGCTGATGTGGAAGGTCACAAAATCATAGATCATTTTCTTCGGGATACACAAGGAAAAAAGATCTATGGTTCTATGCTCTTGGTACATCAGCCGAGTACAGACTGAGTGAAAACACTTGAATCCAAAACTCATTAGCCTTTCATAAATCTAAGCAGGTTTCATATAAATCTCTCTTGAAAATCCCTAGGATTATTCTTCAATCTTAGCTTTTGCCTTTGATGGAGAGCCTCAAACAATTCCTAATTTGCTTCTTAGATTTCGTTTATAAGCAATAATTTCAGACTATATGGGATTTAATTGAAAGATACTTAATGAGACTCATTGAAAAATGAAAAATAATTAGTTAATAACGAGGAGGTATAAGTGTAACTAACTATGATGTTGTTAGGAAGTACTGCTTATTTATTCAGTTGGTACTGTTAACGACGAGTCCATACTTAAAAGCTACATTGGGTCAAGTTATTTCTTGATAATAGGGACATAGTTTAGTGTATATAAAGGGCACATTGGGGGTATATATGGTCTTCATATAGTTAACAAAAATAGTTGTTACGAGGAGGTTAATATGGAGAAGCTTGCGTCAAAGTATAACATGGAAACACTTGAAAAGTTCGGTACAAACCTTACAAACATGGCAAAGGAGGTAACCCATATGTTTCCCAAATACACTCAAATTTGTAGATCTATGATCATAGTTTTAAAACTCGTCTTGACGTCTCGTCCATAAACAAGACCGAGTTGTCTCAGACGAGATATTCAATTTATCTGAGTTGTCTTAAATAAGATTTTAAAAAATGCTTGAGAATTAGAACAAACCATGTCTCTGAGATGACTGGTCAATTTGTCTTGTTGGTGGATGTTACCAAGACAACTTGGACGAGATTTAAAACCATGTCTATCATTCAGTTTCATTATTATAAGCGGCTACTATTTTTGTTTTTTTTTATGTTTTATGGCACATATATATATGCCTTTTAAGTGTTTTCATGGCATATATGTGTTCAGGATAAACTGGATCCAGTTATAGGGAGGCAAGAACAGATCGAACGAGTAATCCAAATCTTGTGCAAGCGCAGAAAGAACAATCCATGCCTAATTGGAGAGTCTGGTGTCGGTAAGACAGTAATTGCGGAAGGTCTCGCCCAACGAATTGTGAAGGTTGAAGCCCCAAAAAAACTGCACAAAAAGATGGTGAGTGTACACACTAAGATAAGGAGTTTTGGATCAGTTAAAGAACGTGATTAATGGGTAAAAATTATTGGAAAATAGTAGATAGTAGTAGCCTATTCTACAATTCTTCTAAAATAAAAAGGTGTTTTAATTTTGACATTTGTACTGCAATTCAGGTAATTTCTATTGATATGGGACGTCTCATTGCTGGTGCATCAAGTCGTGGAGAATTTGAAGGAAGGTTAGTGAAGGTGATTGATGAAGTAAAAGGAAGTAATGGTGATATAATACTCTTTATAGATGAAGTGCACACTGTAATTGGAGCAGGAGGAGGATCAGAAGCGCTTGACGCAGCTAATATCTTGAAACCAGCTCTTGCGAGAGGCGAATTAAAGGTAGTTTCAGTAGCCTCAAATAGAAGAAAACGAAGAACATCTTAAATAAATTGTGTATTCTTATAACCATTTAATTAAGATAGTGAAGTTTAGAATTCTAGTATCTTTGAGAATGTAGTCTTTTATTAGTCTTGATTAATCTCAAAATGCAACCCAAAAAAAAAAAAAATTGTCGTGCATCGGTGCCACAACATTAGGCGAATTCAAGTATCTTTGAGAATGTAGTCTTTTATTAGTCTTGATTAATCTCAAAATGCAACCCAAAAAAAAAAAAATTGTAGTGCATCGGTGCCACAACATTAGGCGAATTCAAGAAGCACATCGAGAAAGATTCAGCTATGGAAAGGCGATTCCAACCAGTAAAAGTGCCCGAACCATCTGTTGTGGAAACAATACAGATACTGCAAGGTTTACGTGTGCGATACGAGAATCATCATAATGTTCGATATGCAGAGGAGGCTTTAGTGTCTGCGGCAAAATTGTCAAAACAGTACATTAGGTAGGTAAAGGTTACGTTCAACGCGATCGAGAACTTTGAATTAATTCTATTTCATTAATCTTAAACTGATTCTTAAAGGATCTTATATGTGGTTCAGTGATCGCTTTCTCCCGGATAAGGCTATCGACTTAATTGATGAAGCGGGTTCTCGTGTATATCTTTGTCAAACAAGTGAATCGGGTCCAATTCCAATTGTGACAGAAATGGACATACAACATCTTGTATCATCCTGGACTGGGATTCCTCTTGAGAAACTTTCTAGCGAAGATTCCGAACGTCTCCTTAATATGGAAAATATTCTGCAAAAGCATGTCATTGGCCAGGAAGCTGCTGTCACTTCCATATGTCGTGCCATACGTCGTGCCCGTGTTGGCATAAGAGACCCCAATCGTCCAATTGCTTCGTTATTATTTACTGGACCAAGTGGTGTGGGAAAGACCGAATTAGCCAAAGTTTTGGCTGCAGAGTACTTTGGTTCAAAGGAAGCCATGATAATGCTTGACATGAGTGAATATTATGGTAGACATACAGTTTCGAAGCTCATAGGCTCACCGCCTGGGTACATTGGGCATGACAACTGTGGCCAGCTGACCGATGCCATTCGCCGCCGACCACATACTGTCATCCTCTTTGATGAGATTGAGAAAGCTCATAGTGATGTCTTCAACACCATGCTTCAGATTATGGATGATGGAAGGTTGACCGATGGTAAGGGTCGTACCGTAGATTTCAAGAATACCGTGCTTATAATGACATCAAATATTGGTAGTAGTGTGGTGGGGAAGGGAGATGATCAGACTCGAGTGGATCAAGTCAATGTCAAGGTAGCCGATGAACTTAAGAAGTTATTTCGACCAGAGTTTCTGAACAGGTTGGATGAAGTGATTATATTCCGTGGGCTGACAAAGCTGGAAATAAGGCAGATTGTGGATATAATGCTAACGATGTTTCTGAAAGGCTGAAAGAAAGGGAAATTAAGCTTGAGATAACCAGAAGGTTCAAGTTCATGGTGGCTGAAGAAGGATATTGTCCAATATATGGAGCGAGGCCACTGAGGAGGACAATAGTGAGGCTTCTCGAGGACAGTTTGGCTAATTCGATGTTGAATGGAAATATAAATGAGGGAAGTTCGGTAACGGCAGACATCAACTCTGATGGTGATGTGGTGGTTTACAACAATTGTCACGTTTAGTAGAAAATTTAAGCTCTTTTGCATCCTAGGTTGTAGTTTTTAAGATCGTTAGAGTACAGTTTGTCAGCATAGTTATTTAGCAATGCCTTGCATAGGCAAGAAGCATATTAATGTCTTTTCTATGTTCTGCTTATATTGATGTTTATCATATTAGAATACTAAAGTCCTTGCAAAGGCATCAAGCGGATTAAGGTATATTGGGTTTTGATTGCTATTTTGCAAATTCAAATTCATGATTTTATTTTCTCGGTCATCCACAGTTAACTTCAGAATCTTGAAAACCAATAAAAAAACATCCTTATTTCTTGAAATCTTTACAAAATTTCTCCAAAGTTCAATTACATAAACAAACCACATCAACAAACAAATGCAAATTTTTTTTTTTCATACATAGGATTAATGACTGCTTATTAAATACCACGACAAACTTTACTTACACTCTCAAATCTAATTTCTATGAAACTGAAAGGTAGATCAGAACACTTCGGGCAGTGGTCTTCCTTTGATAAATGCCTTGAACAGTACAAGCGATCTCTCTGGCTGAGAGAATGGAGCTTCATGAGAAGCGCCT
Organism: Akebia trifoliata; assembly: GCF_017979445.1. Lineage (NCBI taxonomy): Eukaryota > Viridiplantae > Streptophyta > Magnoliopsida > Ranunculales > Lardizabalaceae > Akebia > Akebia trifoliata. Next base: position 824,074 of record NC_141379.1, read on the forward strand.
CTTATAGTAGCAAACGAAAGGATATTACCATACACTTGAGTCCATCCACCAACCTAAAAAAATAAAAACCCATAGAGAATATTAAATGAAAATTAATAAAACAGCAAGAAATTCAAATACATAGATTCTCAAAATGTTGAATTTCATTACATCACCTGTTGCCCTTCAAACCAAACTCTGTAAGGAACAGTTGTGTTAAGTCCCAACTGCTTTGCTAATCCATGGACTAGTGTCTGACTCCCAGTTAATGGGGTAACAGAATCTTGATCACCGCTGTATATGAAAAACCGATATGGAGAACATATACATCTCTTTCTTCTAAGATAAAGATCATTGATGAAGGAGATTGAAGTCCAAATAGAAGTTTACCTGTAGACCAAAACTGGGATTCCAGCCTTGATGATTGAACCGACAATGTTGATTGTAGGTATCTCAATGTCAAGAAAACAAAATTTTCTAGATAAGGAAAAAAAAAACGGAAATGATTCAATGCTAATGTGGACAACTTCTCGATCCGATTGTTATTAGATTGAGTTTCGATAAATAAATAAAATTTGAACTGATACAATATGGAGTCTGGTCCAAACCTTATCGGATGAATAATGATTTTCTGACACCCCCATCACAGAATCGTAGATAATTTGTCTCAAATTACACATTATTATAAACTTTTTCTTGTGTATCCCAAGGCAAATGATCAATAATTTTGTGTGATGAGGGTGTATGTTAGAGTGGGCATTAGATTATCACGAACCCATTTCAATGCGACTAAAAGATAAAAGGGGCTGTAGGTGTAGAGCCAATTGTCATCATTGAATCTAAAAGAAAACGAGAGAAATGTACGATAAACCATCTGTTAAAGTAATAGTAATTTCATAATAAAATTGACAATGATTCAATTATTATTGATGTTCCAGTACAACACATGGAATGCTTTATAAAGAAATTAGGAGCTGAATGGTGGTGCAAATAATGCAATGTAATTAAGTGTGGCCCCCAATTTCGTTGGAATAGTCCCACCCCACGTGGGAGACTGCTAGTGAATTCCCCAACATACTGTCAGAATAAAATGCTCTTAAAATTGTACTGAGTTGGTAGTTCTATTAGATCATACCAAATTGGCTAATTGTTGAAATAACACTCCACGTAGCACTGATAGTATACTCTCTTTTTTTCTGAGTAGTGATATACTGCCCTGCATTGGACATTGTATTCAACATTATACTGACAATGCATAAATAATTGTAGATTTATTTTCTCAAGATATAAATTAAAAAATCAATCGTGTTTTTTTTTTTTTTTGGTTGAAGAATGGATCTAAACTGACTTCCTTCAACACTGCTCTGATGTGGCAGTATACAAAGAATTATAATTTTTTTCTCGAGATAGAAGGAAGAAAAATCTACGGGTCTATGCACACTGCCACGTCACCGCAATGTTATTAGTAGTGTCAAAGGAAGTCAATTAAGCATTTTCCTTTTGTTAATTAACCCACATTCCTTTTGAGATGTGGATTAATCCCTATGGTTGCACGTTTCGATCCCCAACACGCATAATACTGAAGGTGCAGAAAACCCTAGAATTTTTTTTTTTTGTTGAGATACAAGTATTATACATTAAGGAAAATCAATATTTGAAAGATTCGACTCCAACCATCCAACCTGACAGTTGGGATGGAAGATAAAAAAAAAATAAAAACATGTTCTCTAAGATTAATACGGTTTTTTCATCAAGAGCCATGATTTTCAGACTCAATTTTTTTCACTCGGTCTGTACTCGGCTGATGTGGCAAGGGCACAAAACCATAGATCGTTTTCTTTGGGATACACAAGGAAAAAAAGATCTATGGTTCTATGCCCTTGGCACATCAGCCAAGACAGACTGAGTGAAAAACACCCGAGTCCAAAACTCATTAGCCTTTCATAAATCTAAGCAGGTTTCATATAAATCTCTCTCTTGAAAATCTCTAGGATTATTCTTCAATCTTAGCTTTTGCCTTTGATGGAGAGCCTCAAACAATTCCTAATTAACTGCTTAGATTTCGTTTATAAGCAATAATTCAGACTATATGGGATTTAATTGAAAGATACTTCATGAGACTCGTTGAAAAATGAAAAATAATTAGTTAATAACGAGGTGGTATAACTGTAACTAACTATGATGTTGTTAGGAAGTAGTGCTTATTCGTTCAGTTGGTGTTGTTAACGAGGAGTCCATACTTAAAAGCTACATTGGGTCAAGTAATTTCTTGATACTAGGGACAAAGTTTAGCGTATAAAAAGGGCACATTGGGGGGATAGTCTTCATATAGTTTTTTTTTTTTTAAATAGTTGTTACGAGGAGGTTTATATGGAGAAGCTCGCATCAAAGTATAACATGGAAACACTTGAAAAGTTCGGTACAAACCTTACAAACATGGCAAAGGAGGTAACCCATATGTTTCCCAAATGCACCTCAAATTTATAGATCTATGATTATGGTTTTAAAACTCGTTTTGACAGCTCGTCTCATCCATGAACAAGACCGAGTTGTCTCGGATGAGATATTCAATTTATTTGAGTCGTCTTAGACAAGATTTTAAAAAATGCCTGAGAATTAGAACAAACCATGACTTTGAGACGACTTGTCAACTTGTCTTGTTGATGGATGATACCAAGACAACTTGGATGAGATTTAAAACCATGTCTATGATTCAGTTTCATTATTATAAGCAGCTCTTTAAGTACTATTTTTTTAATATGTTTTATGGCACATATATATGCCTTTTGAATGTTTTTATGGCATATATGTGTTCAGGATAAACTGGATCCAGTTATAGGGAGGCAAGAACAGATCGAACAAGTAATCCAAATCTTGTGCAAGCGCAGAAAGAACAATCCATGCCTAATTGGAGAGCCTGGTGTCGGTAAGACAGTAATTGTGGAAGGTCTCGCCCAACGTATTGTGAAGGCTGAGGCCCCAAAAAAACTGCACAAAAAGATGGTGAGTGTAGACACTAAGATTAGGAAGTTTGGATCAGTTAAAGAAAGTGATTATTGGGTTAAAATAAAAAGGTGTTTTAATTTTGATATTTGTACTGCAATTCAGGTAATTTCTATTGATATGGGACGTCTCATCGCTGGTGCATCAAGTCGTGGAGAATTTGAAGGAAGGCTAGTGAAAGTGATTGAGGAAGTAAAAGGAAGTAATGGTGATATAATACTCTTTATAGATGAAGTGCACACTGTAATTGGAGCAGGAGGATCAGAAGCGCTCGATGCTGCTAATATCTTGAAACCAGCTCTTGCGAGAGGCGAATTAAAGGTAGTTTCAGTAGCCTCAAATAGAAGAAAACGAAGAACATCTTAAATAAATTGTGTCTTCTTATAACCATTTAATTAAGATAGTGAAGTTTAGAATTCTAGTATCTTTGAGAATTTAGTCTTTTATTAGTCTTGATTAATCTCAAAATGCAACCCAAAAAAAAAATTGTAGTGCATCGGTGCCACAACATTAGGCGAATTCAAGAAGCACATCGAGAAAGATTCAGCTATGGAAAGGCGATTCCAACCAGTAAAAGTGCCCGAACCATCTGTAGTGGAAACAATACAGATACTGCAAGGTTTACGTGTGCGATACGAGAATCATCATAATGTTCGATATGCAGAGGAGGCTTTAGTGTCTGCGGCAAAATTGTCAAAACAGTACATTAGGTAGGTAAAGGTTACGTTCAACGCGATCGAGAACTTTGAATTAATTCTATTTCATTAATCTTAAACTGATTCTTAAAGGATCTTATATGTGGTTCAGTGATCGCTTTCTCCCGGATAAGGCTATTGACTTAATTGATGAAGCGGGTTCTCGTGTATATCTTCGTCAAACAAGTGAATCGGGTCCAATTCCAATTGTGACAGAAATGGACATACAACATCTTGTATCATCCTGGACTGGGATTCCTCTTGAGAAACTTTCTAGCGAAGATTCCGAACGTCTCCTTAATATGGAAAATATTCTGCAAAAGCATGTCATTGGCCAGGAAGCTGCTGTCACATCCATATGTCGTGCCATACGTCGTGCCCGTGTTGGCATAAGAGACCCCAATCGTCCAATTGCTTCGTTATTATTTACTGGACCAAGTGGCGTGGGAAAGACCGAATTAGCCAAAGTTTTGGCTGCAGAGTACTTTGGTTCAAAGGAAGCCATGATAAGGCTTGACATGAGTGAATATTATGGTAGACATACAGTTTCGAAGCTCATAGGCTCACCGCCTGGGTACATTGGGCATGACAACGGTGGCCAGCTGACCGATGCCATTCGCCGCCGACCACATACTGTCATCCTCTTTGATGAGATTGAGAAAGCTCATAGTGATGTCTTCAACACCATGCTTCAGATTATGGATGGTGGAAGGTTGACCGATGGTAAGGGTTGTACCGTAGATTTCAAGAATACCGTGCTTATAATGACATCAAATATTGGTAGTAGTGTGGTGGGGAAGGGAGATGATCAGACTCGAGTGGATCAAGTCAATGTCAAGGTAGGCGATGAACTTAAGAAGTTATTTCAACCAGAGTTTCTGAACAGGTTGGATGAAGTGATTATATTCCGTGGGCTTACAAAGCTGGAAATAAAGCAGATTGTGGATATAAGGCTGAACGATGTTTCCAATAGGCTGAAAGAAAGGGAAAGATAACTGAAAGGTTCAAGGACATGGTGGCTGAAGAAGGATATTGTCCAATCTATGGAGCGAGGCCACTGAGGAGGACAATAGTGAGGCTTCTCGAGGACAGTTTGGCTAATTCGATGTTGAATGGAAATATAAATGAGGGAAGTTCGGTAACGGCAGACATCAACTCTGATGGTGATGTGGTGGTTTACAACAATTGTCATGTTTGGTAGAAATTTAAACTCTTTTGCATCCTAGGTTGTAGTTTTTAAGATGGTTAGAGTGAAGTTTGTCCGCTTAGTTATTTAGCGTGGCCTTGCATGGCAAGAAGCATGTTAATGTCTTTTCTATGTTCTGCTTATATTGATGTTTATCATATTAGAATATTAAAGTCCTTGCAAAGGCATCAAGCGGATTAAGGTATATTGGGATTTGATTGCTATTTTGCAAATTCAAATCCATGGGTTTATTTTCTCGATCATCCACAGTTACCTTCAGAATCTTGAAAACCAATAAAAAAAACATTCTTATTTCTTGAAATCTTTACAAAATTTCTCCAAAGTTCGATTACATAAACAAACCCGATCAACAAACAAATGCAATTTTTTTTTCATACATAGGATTAATGACTGCTTTACTTATTAATTACCACGACAAACTTTACTTACACTCTCAAATCAAATTTCTATGAAACTGATCAGTAGATCAGAACACTTCGGGCAGTGGTCTTCCTTTGAGAAATGCCTTGAACAGTACAAGCGATCGCTCTGGCTGAGAGAATGGAGCTTCATGAGAAGCGCCTCTTATAGTAGCAAACGAAAGGATATTACCATACACTTGAGTCCATCCACCAACCTATGAAAATAAAAACCCATAGAGAATATTAAATGAAAATTAATAAAAGAGCAAGAAATTCAAATACATAGATTCTCAAGATGTTGAATTTCATTACATCACCTGTTGCCCTTCAAACCAAACTCTGTAAGGAACAGTTGTGTTAAGTCCCAACTGCTTTGCTAATCCATGGACTAGTGTCCGACTCCCCGTTAATGGGATGACAGAATCTTGATCACCACTATATATGAAAAACCGATATGGAACATAAATATGGAGAACATATACATCTCTTTCTTCTAAGATAAAGATCATTGATGAAGGAGATTGAAGTCCAAATAGAAGTTTACCTGTAGACCAAAACTGGGATTCCAGCCTTGATGATTGAACCGACAATGTTGATTGTAGGTATCTCAATGTCAAGTAGTTCATAATCGAGGATACTGTGGATCAACATATTATATAAAATAATCAAACAAATGAACCAAATAATTTAGATTTTACATAATTTTTGTGGAAAGCTTGAAAATTTTAACATGGAAACATTTTCTGTCCAAGTCTCACTAATATGGTGATCTTAATTCTTGGTGATGAGGATCGCCAAATTGGTGTGACATTGGGTGTGGGCGAGGCTTCTCTTGTATTGATCGGACTATAAAAATATCTGACGATAATGCTTATTAGATGATCATAGATTCTCCTACTTTATTTACAGGAGTGAAAGAGAGTTACTTGCTACAAACAGTCCATCTGTTAACCCCTACAAGACGGGCATGGAGAGCCTTCTGCACATCCCGACGGTTCAAATAATTCACTGTTTCATCTTCAACGCAGACATCTATCCTCTCTGTAACTTGCTGTAGTATAAGAAAGACCACAAAATTAAGAACAGAAGAACAATCGAAAAGGTGGGAGAAAAAGTCACTAAACAGGATTAATCTAACCTGAGGACTAATAATCTTGGATTGGGAGAGCACAGATGATATACAGACATCAAGGGTTACATCGTAATTGTCTACAAATTTACTGGTTTCTTTGTTCACTTGGTTCATCACTCTAGAACAAATAGGAGAAACAGAACCTCTGTAGTACTCGCCCACGTAACGAGAATAGTTACATGATGTGGTGAAAGTTCTGTATGTAGAATCTGATATCAAACCATGAGACCAGAAGTACTCGGCCCTTGAATTGAAGTCGGTAGCGAATTCTAGAACTGGGTTACCCAACTGTAATGGAAGAAAAATCAATTCAGCCCAACAAAAACAGAAGGATTAAGAATCTTAATCTCTCTTTATCACAAAGTTCAAAAAAAAAAAAAAGTTTTTTTTTATTGAAAAAAATTGTAACAAAATGGAGAAAACAGGATTCCTTTAGCTGACCCCAAATATGTGGGATAAGCTTTGAATAATGATGGTGGATATTCCAAAAACCCATGTTGGAAATTATCAAAATGTCGATAAATTCGTTCATTTCGAGAGCATATTTATCAAGAAAAGATCAAAATTTTCATTTTTGTACTACTCACAGCAATTCCTTTCAGATTGAACAACTTCTCCTTCTTGTTGAATTGAATCATGAGCTCCGCTAGTTGAGGAACGTAATGACCTGGTTGGTAATAAGGGAAAAGTTTTAGAATCATCTCTGTGGACACCGATTCAATTAAACAAGATGGAAATTGTTTGATAAAAAAATATACCTGCATAGCTTTCCCCTGTGATGAACAAATCCCTATGCTTGTATTGTGGAAACTTGAGGAACCAACGTTGCAGGAACACAAGATTGTCTCTGGCTTAAGAACACAATGGAGACAACAGTTTCAGAATTCAAATACAATGAGACTTACACAGACCCCATAATGTGGAATCCAACATTACCCATTGTATAACATTAGAGGAATCCATCATCACTAGATACCATAAATGGAACTACAGAAAAGTTTTAAATTTTAAGTGAACTTTTGCTTCTTGGGTTTTATTTCAATTGTTAAAAATTGAATCATAGATCTCTCTACATGTCATTTAAAAGAAAGTTGAACTTGAAACTGATGAAACATGCCTGTTGTTTTGTCACCCACAGTGATAGATGACGTATCAGTGGAATAAGAGAAACCAACCCCTACTGGTGCCTCTAAGTATAACATGTTTGCTTCTGCAAATAAGAGTGAAAATTGAAAAAAGATGAGTCTTTTAGTTGATTTTTCACACCAATCTATGCAGAAAAGAGAGAAAAAAAGAAGCTCTTTTGATGGGTACCAGTGTTCCAACTATACTCATTTCTTACTAAAACCACTCCACTTGGTCTAAAAGGCCCATTTTCAGAGAAAGCCCCAACACCCAGAGAAGAGCAACCAGGACCTACAAAAGAAAACCCAACAACACATTCAAAACCAGAACAAAAAGCAAGAACAAAAAAGATAGACTTTTTTTCAATCTTTTTTCCTTTGTTCATTCATTTAAATTTTTATCTTTTTGAACTTTTTCTGGACAAAGAAAAACAATTGAAGTAAATGGAAAGTTTCAGACCTCCATTTAACCAAAGAACAAGAGGCTTTGAGGTTGGATCTGTCTCTGCTTCAACAAAGTAGTAAAAGAGAGCTCTTTGTTTCTTCTCATCCACAGTAACATAGCCTGAAAATTGCTGAAAACTCACTTGGGGTTGCCCTGGCAATACTACAATCTTGTCATTTGGAGGTAGAAAGGACTCTACTTCCATTGGAAAGCATAGCTGAAGCAGAGTAATAGCCATTGCCATGGTTTTCCATGATAGGGACTCCATCATTCAGAAGAGAGAGAGAGAGAGAGAGAGACAGGCAGTTGAGATGTTGCCAAGGGGGGGGAGGGGGGGGCATTAAATAAACAAGTGAGATGTTTAGAAGACTAAAATGTTCTTTTTTAAAATGTCTTCTAGTGGGTGTCTTGATACAACACCTCAAGTAATCTTATTAAAAATAACTTTTAGGATAATTAAACATCATCCTGTTTTGTTTTGTTTTTTTTTTTTTTGAATTAAGCAAACCTCAATCTAAGGTTATAAATTATCATGCATGCCGTCTATGGGCTCCATTTGATTGCCACTGTTGCTAAAAATATAAAATTTTCAAGGTTTTATGATGCAATAATACATTTTTATGGCGCAAAAGTAGCCATTCAAAGTTAAAACAAGCCCTAAAATTTAAAATTGTGAATGAAAAATGTGATAATTAGGGAGAAATGTATTAGCTGTTTATTTGCTATTTGCTTAGTGTTGCTTTTATTGGGAAATGCATTTCTTAGATGTATAATTTCATATTTTGTAGGGACAATCATTTTCCCTCCTTAACTTTCACCCAACCACCTAGGAAAATTATTTTTTTTCCGGAAAGAAAAACAATGATGTTATTCTCTCATGATTACCCTACCCATAGATTATAAATCAAACCCCTTTTTTTTGAAATTTTCCTAGGCGTAATTAAACATTTTCTAAAGCCATTCATGTTGTCGTGGTCATTTTTCCAAGGAAATGACTTTCATTAAAAATATTTTTCAACAATCATATATACTTCCAAAGTCAATGATACGGTGGAAAAGATAACTAATTTTCCAATCAATGGAGAGCCTAATGGGTCGGTCAAGATAGGAGATAAAACACAAATTTCCTAGAAGTTAGAACTAATCTTCTAGGAAATACTATACTTTTTCCTTATATGTTTTTCTTGGGAATCAACCTCAACCCTCTTTGCTTTAGAGTCACAGTTACGTTGTTGGAGATATGTGGGAGGGGGTTGTATACTAAAAAAATTGCAATAATTTACAATTGTCTGATTTTAAATTGGCAACCAAGCATCAACAAAAAAAATTAGACAATATACAAAGAGAAGACTACACTTGAATACCCATCGAGGGTTAGTTAAGATGGTAAGAAACAATCAAGTGTGCTCTCTAAGTCGTGATTTCGAATCTCTATATGTCCTTCTCCAAAAGAGTCTTGATACATAATGATTTTCATTCCTATAATAACGTTAGGTGTCTATGTCACACACTTTTATTGGAATTCAAACATATTGGACAACATCATAACACTTAAACAGTGTGGGATGGTAGATTAGTATAAAAAAAAAAGATATAGATACTCTCGAGACTAGCAACAAAAAAAAGACTAAACCCAAAGAAAATCTCATATAAATTTAATTTTGTGGATTTAAATTTGGATCATATAGAAGTGGATACTACTTACAAATTAATTTATTAAAATGCGAATTTTAATTAATTTTGTGTCATTTGTTAAAAGAAATTTAAAAGAAAGAAGAAAAAAAAAAAAGCATCTTCTTTCCTTCTTTCAAACCTAAAAGGTAATAGGTGCCAAGGTGGGTGGGGTGGGGTTAGTAGCTTTTCTCTGACTTGAAAATGGGAACAAAAAGCTTGGATAAACAGCCAAGAAAAGTCAAAAAATATGGTTTCTTTAACAAATTACACTCGAGAGTCTGAGTATTAAACGACAAAACTTGGTCCGTTATTCCTGTATTTTGACAACCTGCGGACAGCTACTCCAATCCAAATATTGAAAAGGACCAGACGTTAATACTGTTTCTCGAAATGACGTTAGAGACATATTTGGGAATCTACAACTCTACTATATTATACTTTGTTGTCTCATCTTCTCACACGATCACGATCAGATCACTTGATTGGTTTTTGTTAAGTCATCCATCTTTGTGATTGGTTTTTTGTTAGGTCATCCATCCTTGGACACAAACCATCTAATCAATCATATACTTCTACTTCAACTATATATATTCTTGATTCTGTCGTATCTCCCGTTCAGATCACATGATCAATCAAATCTATGGGAAATTGTGAACCTAAAGATTGTTTTTTTTAATAAAAATACTTTTTTTACTTACTTAGTAAGATTTTATTCGAAATTGTGATCTTAAAAGATTATTTTTTTAATGAAAAATACATTTTTTACTTAATAAGATTTCAAGTATTACTAAAATACGTTAAGTTCACGTCAATTACCACGTTAACAATTCAACACCACAGCCCTCTATATTTCATGGAAAAACTCATATAAAAAATATATATTTTTTGAATTTGATTTAATGTTTTGAAATTAGATAACTATCAAACTTTTAAATTTAAAATTAAAATTCAATAGAATTTTTTTTTTTTTGGCATCAAATCATGTTTTTGGATGTTGCAAGATGAACTCAACACCTTTGGTAGAATTAAAATTTCTTACTAAGTTAGTAATGTTACTTTTCCTGAAATTATCAACTTTGAAAATGATTATTTCATTAGAGGGTTGTTTTGGGTGCTGCTAAACATTGTATATTTTTAATGATGGCACCCTCTTTTCATAACTTCTTCCACTAAAGATATTTGTTGGTTTGGGTTTATACCCATGTCAACAGTGCTTGGGACCTATATGATTTTGTGCACTTGCCACATCAGCCTCGTCGTCATGATGTATAATTTAGCGTGTCATGTTAACATCAATCTTCTTTAATTATTACATTTTATAGTTCATTGGCATTTTTAATACATAATTCATATAGCGGAAGCAACATTTCTTTTCTTGGTAGGCATACCAACAATAAGCATAGTTTCTTGGACTTTTGTCTTTATTAATTTTAGCAAAATCAATTGAGTCATGTTGGGGATTGTGTTTCACACTGGGTTGATGAGGAGGTGCACACATAACAATAAGAATAATGTTAAAGTGACCTCAAGATTGAATCTTACATCACACACTCGAACATGAAAATATATAAGAATCATAAATGACTTTCTTTGAGATAAGAGTGAAAAATCATCTATGATTCCTATCCATTTTCACGACAGGGTGTGTGATGTGAGATCCAATCTTGAGGTCAGTCCAGCAAGATTCTAACAATAATTAATTTTTACTTGTATCTCAAGAAAATTGATCTATGGCAATTACATTTCCAAGTCTTATTAGAGACACTGAGACCTTCATGGCGAGGAGATCAATTCAAATGAAATACCTATCTAAACCATGAATTGGATGTCGAACACAAATACGGAGAAATATTAATGATGATCACCCACTGAGTCTCCACTTGAGTAGATCTTCTAAGCAGGGACACAGATTGGTGGGTCCCATCACTTAAAAACACACATGGCGTAAGTTAGCAAGGACTACTCAAATACCCTATAAGGGGGGTGGCAGGTACCTTGGATTTCGTGGGATCCTGAAAGTAAGACACTATTATACTCCAACATTCCATTTTTTAATGTCTTTTGATATTTCTTTGGGAACCACAGTTGTGTGGGACCCGTACTTTCCTCATGGAATTCCTCTAGTTCATCATTACTTATCTGTGCCGACCTCCACCATCAAATTTTATACTGTTGTCCAAGATCACATGAATCATATATTATATGATTTTACCTTTTTTTTCTGTAAAAAAGAAAAATATCTTTTCATTTCTTTCTCTTCTTTTAAGGATTTTTTTTTTTAATTTTTTATTTCAATTGTTATCTTGTGAAAAGCCTTACAACTTTTTTTTTAAATAATTGTTTTTCCATAGTTTAGGTCTAAGCACCTCTTTGTTCCTTCAACTCATTTCCCATTAAAATCCAATTTCCAAACTGTTTTAACTCTTGAAGGTTGAAGAAACTTTTAACTCAAGTTGTAGAGATATATTTGGACCCCTTCACATTTTGGTGAATAATTGAGTTATCTTGTATTTTTCAATTTTATGACATGCCTTGTTGTAGTATATGGTTTATATTAAGTGGAACACATATATAGAAAAAAGTAGATAAATGTTGAAGTGAAGTTGAAATAGAGAGAGGGGAGTGTTGCATTCCGAACGGAGCGAGGAACGCATAACGTACCGAAACTTACAAATTTCAAAAGTAAATTAGAAATTTTGAAGGAGACAAAATAGTTTTTTACAAAGAGCTATAATTATATATGTTAAAAGATGAATTGAAGATAAGGTTCGACAAATTAATTTGAAAGAAAAATTAAAGACTTTTTTGTTAAAAATTGAAGCTAAGAACTATGAGGTTATTTTCATTATTCTATAAGAGAAGAGGGTCGTCATTTTGAAAACATAAGGATATCTCAAATATTCACTTTAAGGTGTTTCTTCACATATTTAGTTGGGGGTAAAATTTTATACATTCAAATATTAAATTTAGAATGTATATTTATGTACATTCAAACTTATATTTTTTATTAGTGAACTTTTTTTTAATGAGTTTAGTAACTCGATGATAACGGGATATGAACACAAGTCTCTGATATCATCACCTAAAGATTTTACCAACAAAGCTAGCTGGCACCTGCAAGCTTCTCATAATAAGGTCGGTATATTTAAACTTATTAATATTCTCTACTTCTATTTTTAAAATTTATGAATATCTTCTTTGAGAAATGTTAGTTTAACTAATCTCATTGAGATCCCAGGCTTATTGAGTTCTTTGAAAAACCTACATGAGAGGAAAAATTGATTATAGTTCATTACTTGGTAAAGGGAAATCACATGTAAAAAATTATCTAATGTGAATCATTTGACAATAAATGACTCTTCCTTCATATGGTACTCCCAAAAGCCTCAGTAATACCTCTAGAATGACTAACATATGTATTCGGACTAGAGTTTTTCGTCTCCTTTACTAAATTTAATTTTAATTGGTTTACATTGAAATGGAATGTTCTAATATTGTCAAATGATCACTAATTTTGTCTTTCGATAATATTATTGATGTGAATCAAGTCACATTTGATTAATCTTTGGTCAAGGGAGAATTTCTAAAGTCTTAAAGATATAGCTCTGTGGTGTTACTTCGGAGAATTTCAAAAGTTTCAAAGGGTACAGTTCCTTGATGTTACTTTCTTGAAAGAGTCGTGATAATATGATACACGCCCCATCACATAATCATATATCAATTGTCTTAAGATACACAAGAAAACTAGTTATTATTTTGCATATCTCGAGGTGATTGATCTACGATTTTGTTATGGGGGCATATGTTAGAGGGGGTGTCAGAAAATCATTACATTACACTTCTTGAAATGAAGGGAAAAAAAAATCGAAATATTGATTACTTTTTCATTAGGGGAGATAAAGAGGGAAAAAAAGAAACTAAAAATAAATAAATGGAAAATTACTTTTATATATGTTTCATATTTTTGGGTTGTTTTAGATAATAGGACTATATATGATCTATGATTCTATCTACACGAGCTTATCGAAAAAATTAACGCCCTTTAATTTTTAAAGATTAACTTTAGTTTTCTAATTTAGGCAATTTGATTGCATAAATTGCACATGTCGTACCCTTGCGCCTTGGATAATGAGTTGGTATTGTCAAATGCCAATTCTTGGTTATTGTCTAGCACTTCCAAAGCAATTATTTCATTATTAGACAATCACCTTTTTTGTTTTTTTCTTTTTGTTTAGGGTAATGTAATCACCATCTCGATCTGAAAGTACTTCTTTCTATTCGGGATGGTCCTGAACCATCTTTTTTTTAATACACAAATATTATCTTGTCTCGTATATAATTGAATCAAGGGTAATAGTCAAAGATCTAATCCATGTTCATATCTTGATGTAACATTGTAATTGTGTTATTAGCGAAAGCTCACCATTTTTTCTACCCCCAACATATTCAATAGAGAAACCCTTTCCTTATTATGATAGCGAGGAAAAAGGCTTTATTTAAAGTTTGAGATCTTATTTTACGCATCTCAAGATCCTTTTGACGGTAGATGAGACTTGGTAAGTTCTTTTTTTCTCACTATCATAAAAGGCTAGTCGGACTCTATGCAATAATGTTAGTGGGTGAAATGATATAGGTGAACCCCCTTTATATTTATGTCAATATGCTTACCAAACTCTTTGTTTATTTATTTTATTTCCTAAAAAAAAATTCCTTTTTTTTATTTTTATTTTCGGACTTTGGTATGATTCGGTCAAAATAGAAATGATTTGTAAGCGACGTGGTGGAAGAAACATTTTTGCCACGCATGCGCCAGACAAGATTACGTGGCACATTGTGGCGACGTGGACAAGCATTTTAAGGAAGATGAACACAAAGTCCACAATATTACAGAGATCAAGTGGGCCCTATTGTATCTAAATTAGACGTAGTGCCTTCCTCTTGGTGGTGGGCCCAATGTAAACTTCATCCATCCATTAAAAAAAACAAAAGGAGGGGAAGAAAGTGACCCAAAAAAAAAAAAAAATTTGTGCACATAAAACCGCCCCAGCACAGTTCACACACACTTTATTATTTTAATTATGAGTTTCGATTAAGTACTTGAGGAATGAATTAACTACAAAGCCACAAGTACCATTGAGTGCCACATGGACAATAATTGTAGACACTTGATAAGGGGCAGAACGAGGATATTGCCATTGTGGGGGCAATCAAGAATAGAATTTTTTTTTTTTGGGAAAATTAAAAAATTACGGACTAATTAAGAGTGGAATTTTTTTTTTTTTTTTTTTGTAGGGAAAACAAATATAGATTTTTTATCCACCAATGAAATTTGTCACAATAACTTACTGATCCATAGACTTTAAAAATTCTTGTGGGGGCAAGTGCCCCCACTATAAATCCACCCCTACTCGACTCGATCATGAAAGTTTGATCCAGACTATTTTATCTATGACCCATTAATTTGACGATTTAGATTGAGTTCATCTCTTGTGAGTGTGTGTGGTAGGGTTGACAATTGTCTGAAATATATCTGATGTCTAAATCGATCTAATCTGAAAAAAATCATGAAAAATCTGATTTATTTGATTGGATTCGGATGTACTCAAATCCGATCTAAACTTATTTTAATAATTTTTTTATTCTTAATTTTATATAAATAAAACGTTTAGCCTTTTTGATTTTCCTCTACATTTGTAGTTGAAAAGTAAAATTTTAAAATTTTATATAATTTTATATTTTTTGAATATTGATAATTTGAAAATAAATTATCTGTTCGGATTAAGGATGAAATGAAACAGATCGAATTATGTTCACATATTCTTTAATCTGATTGAATTTGATACATGTTTTAAAAAATTTGAACCAATGTTTGAAGTGATACTGATCAAATACTGAACCAATCCGTTTGATAGTCCGTGTGTGGCGAGGTGTGGGGCTTCTCTAAAAGAAAATGGGAAACTGTTGGTTAGGGATGGGTCCCTTAACGAAAAGGATCGTTCCTCACGCGCGCTATTAGGCGCACATGGGCACCATGCGCATTTTAGATTTCTTCCATTCTTCTTGTCGTAACTTTATGTTTCTTTCGTATTAAGGAATTTGACTGTGGCACATATATTATCCACCATAGGCGCATTTTAGAACAAAACCTGCCACGCATGCGGCCTGGCCATCAGCCGCGTGAAGGAAACCCCCAATTTCCATCCATTTTAAAAGGACAAGAACTAGACACTGTGATAGGTGTGGGGCCCACTAAAGAGTGGACCAATAAAGGTTCACGACTTTTACGTATGCATATGTGGGTTCCATTTCCATATAGAAAGGAATCTGACTCTGTGGTGACATTCGTTGTGTGTGTGTGTGTCTGTTTCTTGGGATATGTGTCACACAAAAGATTGATAGTGTCATCGATGACATCATGAATTGTAAACCTCGAGATATGTTCATAGTTGAAAAATAAAGAAGATTTTTTTAATGGATAATGCTTAAGTAATATTACTCGTATGCCAGCCAATGAAAAGTATCTATGCATCCTACATACTTACACGCTCTTTTTTTATTACTACAATCAAAATGGTCCAATGTTACATTTTGGTACTCATTTACCTACTATAAAGAACAAAAACCTTAACATATCTAAGTGTTACACGTGTTTCAATTCTATTGAAAGGTAGATTAGATTAGAGAAGACTTTTACTCGGAGTAAGTGATATCCAAATCAGATCAACAGTCCAAACCTACTCGATTGTAGGTCAAAGTAAAAATAAATGTCTACTCGAATGAACATGACAAAATTGGTAAGCATGCGCGAATCTTGATCTATCCTTTCGTTTTTTAATTTAAATGATAAATCCCAAGAATCTAGGAGTGTTTAACAAAGTAATTATAATTCAGTATAACCAGATCTCGTGTTTGAAGGGATTAAAGAGGGAATTTCTAATCTGGAGAAACCCTTATAAGATGGGAGAGCATGGTTTTTAAACTCGTTCGAGATCGAGACGTATCGCTTGAGTTAACTCGGTATCAGAGCTGAACGAGACCAACTCACAAAGTCATTTTTTGATCGAGTTTTACGTCTCATAATGTAATTTTTTGAGTTATCTCACGAGACGTCTCAAACGTATCGGAAAACTCGTCCGAGACGACTCGGTATCGGATCTGAATGAGACGAGACGCGATACCGAGTTTAAAAACCATGTGGGAGAGAGAACAAAGGAAAAAATGATCATTTTCCTACTCCTAAACTGGTGAATGATCCTACATTTTCTTCTAATCTAATTAGAGTGTCAGAAAATTCTTAATAAATATTACATCGATGCCATCAAACGACAAAGGAAACATTCATTGGAGTTGTAGAATAGAGTTGATAGAGAATCTAGAATCACCTCTACGCCTTGAATTTATCTTTACACCCTTCTTTTAAGTGCGTACAATTTGAGCTGTTTTTCTTATTTATAGAAAATACTAGCATGTAATTGAATTTACTTTTATACCCTTATTTTCAATTTAAAACAAACCTTACAAATCCTCAATATAATTCGGGCACTTTGTATTTTTATAAGAAACAACTTCTATTTAAGGAATGTGTCAGCTTGCTAAGTTGGTGTAAGGCGGTGTTTGTTTGCGTTATTTTTCAGCGCTTATTGCTGAAAAAAATTAAATTCAGCACTTTTGTCAAAATAGCGCGTTTGTTTACTCTATATTTTCAACGCTTATTGTTGAAAATAAGTGAAAAAAAATCAGCACTATTTTGATGCTGAAAAAAAGTGCTGAAGCGGTAAGCACATCGCGTTTTTCAACATAGACAAGTAAGCCCTTTGTTTTTTTGAGCATGGACAAGTATGCCCTTATTCTTAAAAGGATATTACCTCTTATATCCCATGGATAAGTATATAAACACCCCACAAATTAATAAACCCACACCATAGCTAAATTATTTTGTCTTATATAGGTTAAAAGTTTTGGTATGAGTTGATTTTTGGTGAAGATGATCTCTAGAATGAGGAGATCATCCTCACAAAAAATCAGCACATCTTAAAACTTATAACCCTATTAAAACAAGCTCAAGAACCGTAAATTGTCCCTTTAAAAAAAAAAAACTATTTTTGACGAGTTAGAAGTTTCAAAATAGACTGATTTTTGGTGAGGATGATCTCTAGACCATATAGACCATCCTCTCTAAAAATTTGCTTATTCCAAAAACTTTAACCCATATAAAACAAAACAAAAAATGACTATAGTGTGGGTTGCCCTTATTAATACATAGGGTGCTTTTATAATTACACTTCCTTCATTTTCATCGAAAATTATTCATCCAAAATTAAGTTATTTTAAAGTTGATTTCAAATTTTGGTGACTTGTATGACATTATTATTTTTAATTTAAAATTTGTGGGCTTTTATAAATAGAAATTATTATTTATAAATTGAAGATTTGAGTATTATTTATTATTTAAAAATAAATTATATTTTAATTTTATAAGAAATAATATATTTTATTGTGTTTGATAATAAATAAGCATTTGAAACATGCAAACAATGTATAATATGATTGTAAGAGTAACAAAGATAATTTACCAGTTTCAACAATGTGTAACAAACATGATTCAGCATCTAAACAAACAACTTTTTCAGCACTTAAATTCAACGCTTATAAGTTTCAGCGCTTAATGCTATTCAGCACTTATTTTTTTCAGTTTAACAAACATCACTTAATTCTACAAATGTTCAAAAGGATTTAAAACCAGTCTTGAGTTGACCTACTAAATTTATCTTTAAAAAAATGGTCTTTTATGTAGAAAGCTACTATTGTCACACCAAATTTTACTAATGCCCCACTAATTCTTATGTAAATCACCAAAGAATTGCACACAGTTGATGTGGCAATAGTAATTCTATTTATTTAAGGTTCATAAGAGGTCTAAATAGGTAAAACCATAAATATGGTCACAGGGAATGCATTTTTTTAACAATAAATAATTTTTTTTTGTTAACATGTACCCTAAGGGCATACATTAAGGTACATTAAATACACCTTGGATATAAGGTGTATTTCAGTAGAACCCTCTACCCAACATGAAACTTGATTTTTTTTCATATTTATTTCATACCACTACTTTTTTCCTTAATATTTGGAATACCACCTTGGAGACACCACGTGTAATCCAAAGAAGAGGGTTCTACCAAAATTTTGAAGCGGCCTATCCACTTCAAAGTTTTTTCCACATTTAAGAATATTTTTTATAATAAAAAATAAAATAAAATTTAGGTCATGTTTGGAATAAAATTAGATTTGCCCTAATGAAAACAAGAAAGGGAACATCTAATTTTATAGAGTTAAGGAAGATAATATTATTAATCAAAAAAATAATGTTAAGGAGTCTTTTTGTTCATACATATACATTGGGTGATCATTGGTGCCTCAATGTAGACCGCGATTTTATAACTCTTCCAAGATCGAGAAAACTTGGCGAGTCACCTAGGTTTCATAGGCAACCAGGTGAGATACTTGATGTGATTCGTACATCCCATTGACTCGTCTAAGATTCAAGTTGATTCGTTTGACATTTTAAAAAATATTGACCAAGTTGATCAATAATCTGCCTACTTAACCAGATTTTTTTTTATATAACATAATTTATTTTTTATTACTCTAAATATTTGTTATATAAAATATAGATTTTGTAATTCAGAATCTCTTCATTTTTTTTATAAAATATATTGTGCTCATACAATAAAATCGAACCTGTTATTGGAAAATGTTTCCTTGCCCAAATCTTGTGGGCTATCAATGGGCCAGGCCGAGTTGTAAACAGTTTCGTCGTAATTGAGCCTCAAAATCCTAAACCAAGCCCAGCCTATCTATTATTTGGATTGGGTCTGTCAGTAAAGTATTCGTGTATATTTATAGGCTGGGCTGGATGAACCCAATTCAAAAATATTGGGCCTCCTAGAGGGTAGCCCTTGAGCCCAACCCTAAACACTAATTAGGCCAAATCTAGACTGATTACTAAAGGGGCCTATTAATACTGAACAAAGCCCATCCATGACCGTGGGCTTTGACAAACCTGGAAGCTCGCTACACTTGCTACCTCATCTCCAGCTTCGTGAGCTCCATCATATCAACAGGGAAATAATATTTCATGGTTTGTCAGAGCAACTCCAATGCAAATAGCCATACTGGTTAGGCATAATTGGTAGGCATTTTATTATGGAGAGGCATTTTGCCAATTCAAGGGATTTGCACTCTAACCGTACTAGCCAAAAAGGCTCTCCACAAATTCATCTACAGTAAAATGATTATAAATTGTCATTGTTTCCTACCACCAACAAGTAGAGAGAGAATCTCACTCTCTTCTTTTCCCTCTTCCTCTTTCTCCAAAATTTTTCAAAATGCCTTTTCAGATACAGAGTGCGTTGGAGTTCCTTCTTGAGGCTTTAGCTCTACAAAACGACAGTTGAGAGGGGATGCCAAGCACGAGCCTGAGTGCGTTGGAGTTGTTCTCATACTTCGATTGTAGAAGCAATTATTAATTATGGATCTCATAATTGACTGATAATTTTAGGGTTTTAGACGATAATATACTTGTACACCCCAATTAAAATAAAAAATAGGAAAATGCTGAAATGACAAAAATAATTTACTGCGATTCTCACAAGTCTGACGTGGGATGTGCACATAACCATAGATGTGTTTCCTCGCAATACGAGTAAAAACCATCTACGGTTATGTATGCATGTCCACGTCAGAATTGTGAGAATCACAGTAAATCCTGTGTCACCCCAGGACAACTCTAAAAAATATTAATAATTCAATGGTTGAGAAACAGTAAAAGTTAGTGCCAATAGAAACTCTCTCTCTCTCTCTCTCACTCACACACACACACACACACACACACTCACACACACACTTATTTTGTTTAGATTTAGGATTATATGAGCCATTACCTAATTGTAAACAACTGCTGAAGTTGTTTGAATGTGTTATAATTCTTTTTAAAGTTGAAGTAATAACTTCAACCAAACTTTTGTAATTTTAACTTCAAATATCATTGAATCTTGATCAAGAAATTGTGATTGACGATGTCGATCAAGAGAAGGAAGTTATACTTCACATACATAGTGATGGATCATTTAGAATCTCATCGTTTTATTAAGCTCATCGCGGCATCAATCATATTGTGATTAAGATCATCTCTTAAGGTTGTTGCTCGAACGACTATTGCCGATATTCATACAAGAACAAATTGAAATTTAAATCAATTCTAAGTTTCTCACATTGAAGATTGAACTACAATTACCAGAAAGAATCCATGATAGAAAAAGAAAGAAAACCAAGTGTTTGCTCAAATCATTGAGAACCTCCTCCCAAGAACTTCCCAAGAATCATACCCTTTAATTTTGAAATCTGTGATGAATTCTGCTTCATACCAACCTTAGAAAATCTCAAACAATTCTGAAGATTCTTGTTCTCATCCATTACTTTGTCTAACTGAAGACAAAGATCTTTAATTGCTTCTCTCTTCTCATCATTTCTCCTTATTAACTCAGCTTGTTGCCTTAGATTATCCTCCATAAGTTTCAAAACCTCTAACCTCATATCAGACCACATCGTCTCCCTTTCGAGACTACCCATCGCGAATTCTCCACCATTGATTTTCTTTAAAGCCACACCAAACTTCCCTTCACTTTGATTATCTTCAACTTCAACTTCCATCGATTTATTCATGTAAACATAATCATACTTGGCGGTGTTGCACTCAATATCGGGATCTTCTACAATGGATTCTGGAGGCGAATGGTGTGTCTCATGTTTTGAATCACCAAAGCTTCCTAGAGATCTTTTACTAACACTTTGAAGGTGTTTGAAGGAATTTGAAGAAGAAGAAGAAGATCCAGATTGAGTGATTCGAGTTGATTCGGACCTCAACTGGTCATATCGTTCAGCTAAAGAACGGAATGATCGATGAAATTCTTCAAGCATTTTGATTAGTTCTGGTCTCTTTTTGTAATACATCTCAGCTCGCTGAGTGAAAGAGTCTCCATCTTCTTGTATAAGTGATAACATGGCC
Source organism: Akebia trifoliata (assembly GCF_017979445.1). Taxonomy (NCBI): domain Eukaryota; kingdom Viridiplantae; phylum Streptophyta; class Magnoliopsida; order Ranunculales; family Lardizabalaceae; genus Akebia; species Akebia trifoliata. The sequence goes on from NC_141379.1 coordinate 845,801, forward strand.
TTTGTTTTCTCATCCAAATCTGCAAAGAATTACAAGTTATCGATAAAATTGTTGATTAGATCTTAGCCATTGATGATGATATCAGGCATTATCAGTGCTACCATGAAAACCACATTATGGTAGACTTGAACCAACGGTTGGTTCGATGGAAAGACAATCAATAGGGATTTTAAAATGAATTAGATCCTTAGAAACATATGTACTGATAACGAGGAAACGTGTATTTTGAGGTTAGAGAGGTCCAAATGATATTGTACGTGTTGAATTCAGATCGTGTGCACCTGGGTGGAGGAATGAAACATTGAAACTCTCCTCCCACACCTAAATACATGCCATGTAAGCTATAATCTCATAAATTAAAGCAATAATCTCCTTTTCAAAATTTCCTTGGTTTTGAATCACATGGCATGTATTTAGGTGTGGGAGGAGAGTTTCAACGGATGCTTATCGATTTTCATCAAAAAACTAAGAGGAAGAACAAAATTGAAAAAACCCTAATTTTTTACATGCATCTTCAAAATGTTTTTAAAAAAAAAACCTTGAAAATGACTTATTATTATTTTTTAAATCCTTTTTGATAGAATGAACTCTCCGAAACTCTCAACTGAGATGTCAAAAATTTAATTTTTGGATGAAAGCGATGAATTCGAACGGTTAGATCATTCAATCGTGAGAAATGTGGGAAATGAGGTCCAGGGACTATTTAGAAAGATTTTTTTTATACTAAATGTCTTGTTAAGCAACCATTGAAAACTTAGAGACTATTTAAAAAGATGCCCTTCAACGAGGGTAGTGTGCTTTTTATTCACTCAAGGTGGAGGTTAGAAACCCTCTTCCCACACTTCCAACATTGTCACGTAAGCCACAATCTAAGGAATTAATGCCTAAATTCTCCCCTTTTCAAAGGTTTCTTGAATTGTGGTTTTTGTGGCGAGCATTGAGGTGTGGGAGAAGGGTTTCAATCCTCCACTCTAAGTGCATACGATTGGATCTCTTTTTACCATATGACTTTTAATTAGAAAAGTATTGGACCCCAAATGCGTCTAAGGCACAGTATCAAACCAAATATATATTGAGGTGGGAATATGTATTTAATGATTCCTATTAAAAAAATGGATCTTGAAGAAATTTACCTTGATCCCTAGGTAATTCATGTTCTATCTCACCTTAGCCAAATGTTTATTTATTTATTTGAGTCGTGATAAAGTATTGCTTTTGGCGTGACAAGTACTGCATAGAACCACAAATCTTTTTCTTTGGGATACACAAGAAAAAAGATCTATGATTTTGTTTACATGCCACATCAAGAGTTTATCAATTTTTTCTTTTCATATTGTAGAGTATGATCTCCATGCCCTTCGGGATGGGATTAGTCCTTCAGATTTTATACCTCAATACACTCCATGAAAGTTTACTTACGTGTGCAACAAATTCCATTCATAGGTCACCCAGAGGGAGCAAACCCTTGACGCTGGATTTGCTACCAAGCCAACTCTATGGGATACCTCAATCCTATTTTATTTGAGGTTTGAAAAGTCTAAAGTCCAAAAGTATAAAAATAAAAATCAACAATGGCTTTGGCAAGAATGAAGGTTGTCTAGTCCAAAGAAGTATCAGCATTAATGGCGATTTTCATTTGCCATTTTAGTTTTTTTTTTTTTTTTTTAAATTCTATGTCATTAGGTATAACAGATCACTATTAAAAATAATTGAATTGAAATGGTTATATTCATAATGGCAAAGACCAGTGAGTAAATTAGCTATCCAACTCCTGATGCACATGATCGGGAATATTATTTGACTTAGTCAAATAAATCTTTACGCACACAAGTTCAATCAAGACTAATGACAACCTAACGTCACCTGACGCTCTTGACGTGGCATGTGAACAAAACCATTGATCTTTTTCCTTGTGCATCTCAAAGAAAAAGATCTCTGACTATGTGCACTGCCACGTCAAGAGTATCATTTTATCACGAGTCAAGTAAAAAAACAACATAAAAACGCCGAACGGACGACGTAGGCATGCACACGCGGAAGGCAACCACACATACGTGCATGCTCGCCATACGTGCATACAAGACAAGACGTGATCGTAAGTTCATATTAACAGACATGCACGAGAGAGAGACAGAGAGACCTGTGAGAGTGGCCTGAAGCCATTGAGATTGATTGGGACTAATATGGCTTCCCCACCACCATGAATATGGCGCCTTGTCGCTTTCAATTGCACCACGTATCATCTCTTCTTCTTTCTTTCTTTCTTTCTTTCTCTCTCTCTCTCTCTCTCTCTCTCTAATCAAAACAGAGAAAAATCCTTTCGAGGACAGAACCCGTTAGAACTTTCGAACTACAGTTCTACTCTTTCAAGACCACACACTTCGGACTTCTCTTCACCGCTCTTCTTATAAAGATTTTTAAAATAAAAAAGAAAACCATTTTTTGAATTACAACGGTCAACTCTATCTACAACGCTCATTTTTTATCGTTGATTTTAGCTTGATTTGCGCTTTATTTCCAAAGCTTTCCTAAATCCTAAACACGTTATATTATGAAATATCGGGGAGATTTACGTGCATAAATTCTCGCATATTACATATAACCGTTACTTGTTTTTGAATTATTTCTCAAAGGGCGGGAAATGGAGATTCCTTCATTTTGCATTTATTTGCTATATACTCCCTTTATGTATATATATTGAATGAATGGGTCAAGGACCATATTACTCTCTTAAAAATACTTTTACAATTGTTTTTCTCTGAGTGTTATCTAATCATGGTTTCTAGTCTCGTCCATGCAATACGTCTTGGTCTCGAATGAGTTTTGAGACCACGTATGCAATGGACCCATAACCAATCGGTGAACATGTAACATGTGCTTACATTTTAGAATCCATTGAGCTCAATAAAGTGAGCATTTAAGGATGACTATTTTTTTTCCAATTAAAAAATCAATGTCTGCACAAATAATTACTAAGCAAATTTTATATGTGTTGGGAAAATAGAGTTAAATTAAAGAAATTAGAATTTTGAGACATTGAGATGTGAGTGATCATTTTCTTTAAGACTTTATTTGTCCCAATTTGGAAAAGAGTTTGTTGATGGGTTTCAGACATATTATTATTTAGAATTAAAAAAAAAAAAAAATTAACAGGGAGAATTTGCAAACAATAATCTTGAAAATTCTATAACGAAATAGTATGTAATCTCCAACTTAATAATTTGAGAAAATAAAAATACTAAGAAAAAATTATTGAAAACTTGAATTGAGTTCTTTATTAAAAAAAGTGATTGTCAATCTATTTATAGAGAATGAAGGGAATCTTAAGTCTCTCCTCAAGACACTTGAATAAATAGATGTATTTATTCATTAATAATTAATGAAAAATGTCGAACTAACTTCGACACTGCGTTCAACACTACACTGACATGGTAGAGCATAGAGTACCATAGAATTATTTATTTGTATCTTGAGAAAAAAAAATCTATGATTTTCTATACATTGTCACATGAGCACAGTATTCACCGCTTAGCATGACACATAATTAATAAGTATGGTCATTCATGATTACCTAAAAAGTGTATTCATTCATATAACAAAATATGCATCCATTCATCAAAAGTCAAAAAGATGTGACACTGCAAAAATACGATTATTTGTTTGTGCTTATTATTTAGGAGTTAGGACATAAATTAATGATTTATTATATAAAATGGTTCTCTTTTTTTTTCCACTAAAATATATGTTATTCAAAAGTAAGTTCATACAATATTGCACACAAGAACCAAATCAAATCGGTGTTAATTCGATTTAGTTTGATTCGATTCTAAGGTCAATTCGGTCCAAAATTCATGTTTAGTGGACCCAACATAAGTTAATTTGATTTTAATCTGTCCCCCAATCCATCCAAGTTGCATCCCTAATGGTGTGATTGAAAGTCATTCAAGGATGTCAATGGATTGTAGTCGATTTGGTACCAATCTGAAAAAGAACGGATCAGATCCAAAACTGATTCTAATGAGCATCAGATCAAACTCTAAATGGATCTGACTTTTATCGGAACAAGTCCAGATCGAACCAAAGCTGATTTGATGCACAAAATCTAAACAAACTTCATATATTTAAACATGGGTGGAGTCGAACAAACAATATTGGGAAGACAAAAGTTGTCCTATATAACTTAAAAGTATTGGATTATGCCTTTTTTTTTTTTTTGTTTTTTCGAGGATGATCTCTATGGTGCGGAGATCATCCTCACAAAAAATCAATCCAATCTGGAACTAATAACCTCATCAAAAGTGATTTACAAATTAAAGATAAAAAGTAAAAGATCCACAATTCTAAACCACCTTTGATGGGGTTAGAAGTTTCAGATTAAACTAATTTTTTGTGAAGATGATCTCCTCACCATAGAAATCATCCTAATAAAGAAATCAACCCATACCAAACTTATAATCCATATAGGACAAACGTGTTGTCTCATTAACGTTGTTCGTCGAACGAGACCCTTTAAACATTTAAAAATATATATGATATAACTTACAATAGTTTATCAAATCAATTCCTCATCCTATCTAGATCCGATCCAATAAGATATCTGATCGACATTTTATAAAAATGTAAATCACCGATCCAAACCTAGTCATCAAATCGAATTTTGATCTTGAATCTATTTTGATCCATTGACCACCCTACCTAAAACCAAGAAAAAAAATGAGAACAAGACCTAATATAGAAAGGGCGGTTCATGGGACGATAATTGTGATAAAATCTATGATAAAGGTTTTTTGTAAACTACTTTCAATGGGATTGAAAGTTTTGGAATGAACTAATATTGATAGAGATGATCTCTACGATGAGAAGATTATTCTCACTAAAAATCAATCTATTTTAATACTTTTAATCCCTATTTACAAGTTGAAAAATCGTGGACCGTCAATATTTTTGTAAATCACTTTTGATGAGATTAGAAGATTTGGAATGAGTCCGACGTCACCAAAAATCAGCCCATTCTAACTCATCTAACCCATATAGGACAAAAACCAATGAACCACCGTCCCCAATGTTGAATATGTCAAAGATTAAAAAGTCTTCAGGTGACGGACAAGAAATCAGCAACAGCTTGTCAGAACAAATTACACGTGGCAAGAACCGAATGTATTAAACAAGAGAAGATCGAATGGGACCCAAAGCTAGGCTGCGAGTCTAACCAATGCATAGTACACCACGTGTATAAACCTTAGTGTCTTGGTAACGGAAAAGAAAATTATAATTTTCCTAACAGCTATAGAGAAGAGATGTGATGGATGAAATTTTTTAAAACAAATCGGAAAATTATTAATTTATAACAGAATCTGAACTTTTTCCTCACTGGTTACCCCGAATATTTCTAGGGCAATATATATAAAAAAGAGGAGGTTATATTTATTAATTCAATGACAGTGGAGGTTAATAATGTTTTTCACTCTTACCCTTTCATAAACCTTAGAAGTTTTAAAGAGTTACATTAAGCTTTCTCCATATATGTATCTCTGCTTAAATAATTGTAACATTTACTTCAACACGTTTTTATCTTTGAAGGTTTCTTTATACCAGTTTTAAAGATAAAGAGCGGCTCACTCACTCACTCAGCTCTGCCACCTCTCTCCATTTCATCATTCCTTCTCATGATACCACTCTGAAAGAAAGGCCATGAACCTTTGGTTGTGTTCTGTTCCTTTTGGGGGAAAGGAATACCCACTCTTTCAAAAGGGGTAGGGGATTTTAGGAAGTAAAGAATTTTCTCTTGAGGATTCGAAAGAAAGTAAGTGAACCAGAATCGAGATCTCAATCTGACCCAACCTGACCAGATATGCCAAAATTTATTTTTGTGTTTCAAATTATATTTAGGGATTTTAATTTACCGTTGGGATGTGGTTTTGGAGATTGGAAAGAGGTGAAGATTGTTTAGTTTTAATGGCAAAGTCAAACTCATTCGCCCTTCGATACAACAGAGCCGATGCTTCCACCCTGTCAAAACAAAAACAAAAACAAAAAATCAGTAGATGTACATGTATCAATACTACTAATGCCATCACAATTCCATAAACAAGGAGGTTCCTCACCAGCAGGGGTGAACAACAAATCTTCCTGTAGATAGAGCCCAGTTAACCTGTTTAAGAGGGAATAAAAATTACACGTGATCTTCCAGACGACAAACATGCATCATAGGGAAAAAAAATGAAAAACAAAAAACAAAAATGGTCAATATTATGAGTGATTAGCGAACTAACGAACGGCCACAAATTCCTGAAAAAAATAGTCTTTTTGGTGTGGTGTCATAACAATCTATATAGTAAATTAGATTTTCCCTTCTATCAGTATTCTTAAATTCAATGGAGGAGAGGAGTGAACATACCTTATCGGTCCCAAGAGAATTGGCAACTACATGAGTGACATGTTCATCAATCTGATTGGTGCATACAGCGCCAAACTGTTGGGCTGTTTGCCACAGGGGGTGTAGGTGGGGCTTGGCTTCACCCACCGGAAAAACCCTACTGAAAACTATACGGCAACCAGCCAATACATTTTTCTGCTCTTTGGCCAGGATGTTTCTAACATCCACATCATTTAAGGACTGGTGCAAGAAAAAGTTGTGATGTATTCTCTCAATTACCTATATTTCAACACAGATAACAGTAGTTAGAAGAGGATTGATCAGCATTGTATTTAAAGGTGCAAGGCAGATTCCTTGAGGTGCCCATGATGACGAGGATGACTAAGAACACCAAATTACAAGGAAGAAATGTATTTTTTTTAATTAAAAAAAAAAACTGATTTGTGCACCTCATACAAAGAGCTGTCCAAAAGGCATACGCCTCATGATGAGACATCTCCAAGATGTACGCTCTTTAGCTGAGGCATGTACCTCACATGTCAATGCTTATGTTGTTTTAATAGCTTGTAAAATTATATATTCTGTTTTCTTCCACTCTCTTATATTTCTATAGTGCTACTAGCATGCCACATAATTGAAAACAATATTTAGTTACATTTTTGCAATAAATATAAAATAATTACTTATTGCAGAAACTTGTACTGATTCAAGTATAAAATATTTTTTTCTTACTGACTATAAAATAACAATATATTATACTATGTTGAGAAATCAAATTTGGAATTCCATTATGTAGATTTGATTTTTTGAAATTTGGAAAATGTAATAGCCACCCTACTGATTTTCATTTGTCAATATTAATTATTTATATATGTCATATTATTTATTTAAAATTCTCATGCATGTGAGGCATATCCTCTGAGACTGAGACACTGGCCAGCCAAAACATTGATTAGTAGAACTTTAAAGCAGTTGCAAGGGACAAGACATTCACCGCCAGTGAGGATGCTAAAGCCCCATCATCCAGTCTCTCGTCATGGCCAATCTCAAGAAGTGAAGGACCCGAAAGTCCAAAATGACGTCTGCTACATGGGAAGTAAATGTATCTGCAATAAAGATTATTCAGAAGTGCAAGCAAAGTAAGAACTTTAAGTGATTGGATAATTAATGTTTGAAGGCAATTAATATTACACCCAAGAAAGGATTACAAGTAGAAGATAAGGGAAGGAATCAATGGTTTCTAACCTCTCAAGAGCTATCAAGTTCAGTTTGTTATGGGGCCATACTCTTGCAGAATCATCTATGATCACAACAGAAGATTCCATGCCCAAAACACCATCTAAATCCTTAATCTTGGGCACCCTCTCATCTCCATCTAAAGGGTCCTCATCATCTCCCCTTGAAATAACTCGTTCACCAAACAAAGACCCGGTGGGATCAAGCACTTTTGCCATCTCTCTTGCATATAGTTTGTTTCCCATTGTGTACAAATGCAGCTCATAAAGCTTACTAGCCTAATGAACAATCACGAAAAACAGTAAGTAATTAAATATGCAGTACAAAAGTCCGCACAAAATATAAGAATTAAACTTACAACCGTCTAAAAGTAAGACTACCTTCTCAAGAAAATTCCAGATTCCTGGTCTCAACTTGGTCCACATTCCCATATGAGGAAAGCGGAAGAGGTGCCTCTGTGGCTTTTGATGATCTTGCTCTTCCTTCTTTCTCAAGATCATCTCATGCACCGGGTCTACTTCAACAAACTGAACAAGTGGAGAGAGAAAAATGAATAATTCAAATTTACAGCACGAGCACTCCTTTGTAGGATTAGAGGCAATAACTTATTTTATACCTTCGCTGAATTAAGTAGAGTGTGATCCAGATCCAAGACAAGGCAAAGCTTCCGAGCCGCAAACAATTTGTTCTGTTCTTCTTTCCGCCTTGCCCTCTCTCTTCTGATGGTAGCTTTCTGCTGGTCATCAAACCCTTCAAACAGATGTTCAACATCTTCCCAAGCATTCTGTGATTGAAAAGATACCGCTGCACCTTCTTTAGGTGTTGAATTGGTCCAACTTTCCTGATTGTTAGAGTCTGTTGCTACAACTCTCACATCCGCATTATCTATCTTCCTTGGAATTGGTTGTAAAGAAACAGTCTGGGCAACTGTCGTGAGGCTGGTAGCTGACTGGGAATCAGACAACATACCAGGAATATTATTTTGCTTCACTGGTGTTGGAGCAGATTGAGTAGGTGGGGAAGAAATTTGGGCCTGCTCGGCATGCTGTCGGACAGTTAAACTGTCCTTGCTGGCCTGAATTATTGATGAGGGAACTCCTTTTGTTTTGAGCTGTTCAGTTCCAATGCACCCATTCTGTTTAAATGTGTTATTGTGGAGAATACGGCGAGGGTCACGAGGTTTCATGCGAGTTTTTCCTAAATCTCCTCGAAGATCCTGTGGATGGTGGAATGTGATTAACGTTTGTGGGGATAGAATAGAAAAGAAAATAAGAAACAACATAGAAAGTCATGGATTTTTCTTTTCTTTTCTTAAATTGGTAGGAAATAATGGATATCTAAAGCAAAATGACAAATATGGTTTCAGTACATTGAGAAATTTAAAATCACAAGCATTAAATCTCACGTTTCATTCTCTTTATGTTCATGGGAGAGGGGTACTGTAGTAGAAAAGGTAGGGTAAAACATAACTCAAATATCAAAGGCTCTAAGCAATCACGATGCCGTTGGTTACACAACAAAATAACTAATTCGTGCATGAATTCGTAAGAATTAATCGTTAGGATTCCTCCAAAATAACATTAATGACAAGAACTTTGCAATAAAATTACTTCAAGTTGTCTACTATATGTCTTGGAAATTGGAAGTTCGTATGGTGGACTAATAACCAAAGTCTCAAATTTAAGAGCCAAAAAACAACAACTAACTTACACAGTATAGAAAAGAAATAAAAGCAGCAATAGAAAGCATGAAATCGATTTATGAAGAGAGGCCTTCATATCCACATACTTGCATCATTTGTTAAGGGATATGGTAATGCTCACCATTGGAACTATTTGAGCAGGAATCTGAGATTTTTGTACAATTTTCGCTGAATTTGAGGAAGGATCATTTACCAAAGGAACAGTGCCTACTGCAACACTTGAAATGGAAGGAAGTGTCATGCTTTGGGCAGGCTTCTGCTGAGTATCTGCTACCAATTTCTGTTGTTCCATTATTAGATTTACCAGCATAGTTGGGTTCATGGAAATATCCTTCAATGAAGGTAAGGAAACAAAGGTATTGGTTCCAAACACTGGCAACTGTTGATTTCCACCACTATTAGTATCCTGTCTTTTTCCAGAACAAAATTTTCCATTTTCTAATTTCCTAAAATCAGTTCTCATGTTCTCTGCCAAACAGGTCTTATTATTATTATGTTGGGGCAATGCAGAACAGCCACTCCCAAACCATCTATCATTTCTAGATGCCATTTGTTTATCCCTTGAAACTGGAACCTCAGAACTTGTTAACCCATTTCTTTGCCTTTTCAAGTTATGCCCATCCAATACAGACTCTTTGACAATCTTGTGCTTCCTTGAACACATTGGTCCTACAATAGGTTCACTTTTGGGTACATTATAGTCTACAGTTAGAGATCGTTGCTTAAGATCCAAAGCATGCCTAGGATCTTTACTCTTTGGCATAGCTTTTAAAATGGGATTCAAACAAGAACCCAACTGTCCAGTTTTAGTAGGAATTGATTCTTGTTCACTCGAGCAATCGACAATGGGAGTAGCATACGTAAAAGGTTGCACGGGAACTGATGGATTCTCAGTTTTGATACTACTAGCAGTAGAAGAAATAGAAACCTCTCCACTAGAATCCCTATCTTCATCATCACATTCCACCGAAGGAGTTGGGCTGGGGAGCCGATTACTCAATAAAAATGAACTATTGAATCTCTGTTGGTAGGTAGAAACAGCTCTGAGTGCATCGGTTTCATAAGGAAGCACCGCGGCATCTTCGGTTTTATCTGAAACCGTGCAGGTGGCAGAATCACTTTGATTCTGTATTGGAAAAAGTTGCAAGGTGTCAAGTGTTCTGTCTCCATCATGATCACTGGGAGGGTTGAGGGAACCAACTCCTCCATAAGCCTTCGATTTCAAGGTCTTAAACTCCATATTTGAATCATTTTGATCCCTATATCGTACGGATACTGGCTCCAAATGGAATTTCTTTGTAGAATTCAAACTATGACCAGAAGGATTTTCACCTAAATTTCCCAATCCATTCAGTTTCATCCCATTGATGACACCTCTCTCTTTCTTTTTATCCATAATCACACTTGAAGAAATAGATTGTGATTCCACACAACGGATCATCGCCTCTATCTGTGAAAGGAGACACCAAATTAAGATTCTATATTCACTAAGATGTTCTTTTTTTTAGCTAAACTAACTAATTTGAAATCAAACCTCTTCCTTCTGCTCAGATGCAAAAAGAGCAAAATCTTGGTCTTTTACATAAGTGAGAAGCCTGCAAAAGAAAATGGCAGAAAAGGGTATAACTAATATGCTTGTGTTTGTGGGAATAAAAGTTCATTAAAAATGGTGAGTTGGGGAAAACCTCAACAAAATGTCTTTATCTTGTTCTTGTTGCTCTGGGTTCATGGAATAAAATACCTGCAAAAAAAACACATACACACATTCGAGCCTTTTTATCCAAGATAATGAGTTCTTGAAAACGACAAACACCGTAAGGATGCCTTCATGAGACGGATTTGAAAAATTCGAGCTTTGGGTGGGGAATGGGAGGGGTAATTTCGTAAAATTAATGAATCTAGGTGTCTTACAGAATTCACAGCTTGAATCCCCATGAAGATCTGTTGAATGAGAGCATCTACTACAGGAACACAGTTATCTAATCTCATTAGTTGCAAGCTTTCCAAAGATATCCGGAATCGTGAACAGACTTCATTATAGGATCTACAACAAATTAAGTCAGGACAATGTCAACTTGATGTGCAAACCTAACAAGAATATTCTCGTTCTCAACTATGAAGAAACGGAAAGTGATGAAATTGGGCAAACCCCCAATCCAAATTCAACAATTGCAAACTTACTCCTTAGGATCTTTCACAGTTGCTGTGTCTAAAGCTTCTCGAATTGACTTAATCTTCATCTCGAACTCCCTTAGTTGCAGATTTCTATCTGAGCTAACAACCCAAATCCCTTCTTCTTCAACTTTTTCCACAATTGGTGAATCCAATTCAATCTCCCCATCCTCCAATTCGCCTTCCTCCTTTTCGTCTCCATCAGCTTCGTCCATTCTACTATCGATCTCTTCACTACTATCGTCAATTATAATACTACATACTTCCTTCTTAGAATATAGACTTGCATTATTATCTTCTCTGTTGTTCATCAAAACATTAGAAGAAAATAATTTTGATTTCTCGTCGGACTCAAAGTCCCTCATCACACTCGAAACAGAATACTTCAAAAAACCCTCCATCCAAACCCTAGGATCTCCTTTGGGTTTAGATTTTGAAGTCACCTTAGCTTCCTGTATAAAATCTTCTTCGCTGATTTCTTCAACAGATGTCGTTTCAACATCAGAAATATCTCCCTCCTCGATAACTCGAACTAGAGATTCAACTTTCTCCATGAAAACTAGGGTTTCTTTCTCGTTAGGGTTCCAAGAAAATCGATTAGATTCGGAAACAAACATTAATTCCGCAAAGTTTTTGGAACAGAAATCTAAATAACGTATCAAACACAAAAGAAGAGAAATTATAAATAGATTTTTTCTCTAGATCTCGAAATCTGAAAGTTCATAAAACACGATTTCAATCTATAAAAAATGCATCAAAACAACAAAATCGAATCCTTCGTCGTGGTTCCTTCTCTCATCAATCTGATACAGATTCGAACCGTGGAGACCAAATTTTCTCAATGAGGATTGATTCAGATCTTGACCTAGAAAAGAAGAGCAAGAAAAAGTAATAGTAAACGATTGAAGACGAAGGGAAGAGGAAAGAGAGGTTTTTAAAGACTTTAAGATTTCGTATCTTTAAATCTCGTCCACACACGTCAGCATTTCCTAAAATTTCAAATCTTTCTGTAATCCTAACATGAGCTGGGGTTGTGAGAAGATTCGGTACTATCGGTAATACCACGCGTATCTTACAAACAATCCATGGGAGTGGACCCCACATTAGAGACCCTCCAGGTCTTGCCTTGATGTTTAACCTTAAGAGTGCTGATAATATGACTCGCCAGGTGGCATGCTCAAGTGACTCCATGACGTGACAAGTTCACATACTGTAGATTTGTATGTCTCAGGATACACGATTACACTTCCTTATAAAAAAGTGTATCTCATGAGAATCGTGTATCCTGATGCGTGCAGATCTACAATTCTCAAACTTGTCCACGTAATCTAATCATTTGAGTATGTCACCAAGCAAATCATATTATCATGACTCTTTGTCTTAATGTTTCTTGATAGGATAATGTTGAAGTAACATTAAAATGTACATCGTGAGTCATTTTTGACGTGGATGTGTGTTATAATCGTAGATGCTTTCATCAAGATTTCACTTTGTATCTCAATGAAAAGCTTATATGGTTCTAACACACATCCACACCAGAAATATACATTGCAAATCCGAAATATACCTCACGATATATATTTCAATGTTACTCCAACACAACTCCTCTTGATATTCAAGATCTTGAAATGTTTGATAATTCTATGCTTCCCTGTCTTCTAAATAGAAATATACAATCCTATTGTTTTTAAGAAGGGGGAGTGCTAACTTCCAAGACCTTCAAGGGGGGAAGGTTAGCATTCTCCATTGTTATTACTTTCTAATAAAATTATTGTCATTTTGTCTTTTAGTGAAATAGATAAGGGTCTATTAGTCATTTACATAATAAATGTATTTATTAGGTTGACATAATTATCAAAGTATTTACTAAATATTAAGATTAAAATACCCTTAACACTTATTATTTAAAAGACAAACATTTATCATGTAAACATCACATTAAAACTAATATAATCTTGTATTTTTAACTAAAAGACAAAATAAGTAGGGATATCATTAGAGAGTAAAGAACGATAGCGATGTCACGTCCATATGGTTAGGTTAGATGCCTATGGGGCAACGTTTTGTAAGCTTGAAATTTTGAATTTGGGAGATCACTAGCCATTCATTTTTAACACCTTCAATCAAAATTAAAAAAAATAAAAGATATGTTTAATCTAAATTTTTTCATAAAATCTAGAAGATTATGACGTTAAATTACCAATTTGATAATTCATGTGGGCCCACCCACTCTTAGTTGGATTTCAAATCTTGTTAAATTAGTAATGATAGCATGATTTATAAAGTAATGTTTGTATATTAACAAACTTATAAAGTAAGGTAGTTTTCTTTAATAAAATTGCAACATATAGTATTATTTATTTGTTTTCTGAGATCAACATGGTTAAGGTTAGTGGTAGTGATGATAATTTTACCCTGTCTTTGTTAGGGTTTTCACTCCTTTAAACGACTTTGGTATTAAAAATGAAAAATGAAGTCAATTTTTTTGGACGGGAAAGGTTTTGATATATCTCGTCCCGCCATGCCCTAATCACTCAATGGTGTATTTGGGCGCTATGTTGACAATTAGTCTATAAAAGATAGATGATTTTGTGATCCATATAACCCCCCATCTCTCTCTCTCTCTAAAGAGAGTCAAACATTTTTCAATATATGTTTTATAAGTTTTTGAATATATTGATTTTTTGCAAAGTTGTTCTATATGATGAGGAGACCATCCTCACAAAAAATCAGCCCATTCTAAAACTTCTAACCCACAGTTAAGAAGTTGAAAAATCATGGATCATCAATTATTAGCAAACCACTTTTGATGAGGCTAGAAGTTTCACAATTGGCTGATTTTTTTGTGAGGATGAGCTCCTCACCATCAAGACCATCCTCATAAAAAGCTAGCTCATTCCAAAATTTCTAGTTCATATATTGAAAAATATTTGACTCTCTTCAGGACCTCTGAATGCTTTCTTATATATGTATGTATATATAATCCTCATAATAAATTTAAGGTGTGGATCTTCTAAAATCTTATTAAAATATACTTAGATTAAAAATTGAAGATTTTTCAATTTGATTATAAAAAGAAAAAGAAAAATAATTGTGTTAAAGAGCGGGATGATGCCAAGTTTTAGAGATATTATTAGTGGTGGGGTCAAAACATTTACACTTGAGTTGGGATTGAGATGATTGATATTAATCAAATTCGGAACGGGTTAAGCCAAACTTGACTTGTTGCCATCCCTAACATAGGTTTGCCCAGTAAATATCTGTTTCTAATTTATAGAGAAATACTAACCTAATTATTGCATTTTTACTACAAAAATTCTCTTGAATTTTAACTACTCCAAGGGAACCTTCCTTTTATGTAGTTTTTACCCACCAAAACCTACTTTATCAAGTTTGTTACCCCCACAAACCTCGGACGGGAGATTCACATTATAAAATTTAAATTTATGAGATTAATTTATTACTTAAAATACTTTAAGAGTAGAGTCTAACTGCATCAATTTGTGCATCCAAAAATATAATCTGATGCCACATGGTCTTAAAAGGATAAAGTTACGAAAACTTTAAAAAGAATTTCAAAGAAAAAGTTAATTTTCAATGTTGAATTTTAGTTTTAAATTTGAAAATTTGGTAGTCATCCATTTTTAACACCTATGATCAAGCTCAAAAAGATATTGTTTTTGAATTTTTTTTAATTAAATATAAATTTTTTCATGAAATCTAGAAGGATAAGTGTCGGATTACTAATTTAATCATTCATGTGAGCCCAACAACTCTTAGTAAGATTTGATATCTTACTAAGTTAGTCATGCTAGGCTGATTCATAAAGTAAGGCTTGCTTGTTGTTCAAGTTTCAAGTAACAAACTTGATGAAGTAAGGGAGTTTTTGTAATAAAATAGCGACAGATAGGTTTGCCTAGGAAATGTCTCTAATTTATAACTACCTACTACCAAGTACCAAGTGCCACGCCCGTTCTTTCGTTGGAAAAATGGGGATATTCAAAATTGTCGTCCTCCTATTCTACCAGTCTCGGACAGGGACAGAGTGATCACAGGAGACCTTCATTGGCTCCTCTCAGGTCAAACCTTCTGCTCTCTCTTCTCTTCCTTCGTTCCTGAAAGAGAAGCAAGCGAACCTCAATCCTAATGGCTTTCTCAGAGAACTACTCTCGACAATCTCTCATCCCAAGTGTCCTCTACTCCACCTCTTCGACTAACAAAACCTTAGATTTGCAGAAATTACTGAGCAGAAAGCCTAGTTTAACTTCATATCCAACACCATCATCCACTAATGGAGTTTCAAAGAGCTTCGTTGTTCCTGCTCCAAGCGAGCCAGGCAAGATCGAACTGTATTCTCCATCTTACTATGCCGCTTGTACCGTTGGAGGAAGCCTTTGTTGTGGTATCACTCACACGGCTCTCACTCCTCTAGATCTCGTCAAGTGCAATATGCAGGTCTGATTTAAATTGATCTTGCTGTTTTCTTGTTTATTTTGATTTTGATTAAGGATTTTCTTCAATTTTGTGACTAGAATTCGTTTATTTATTTATTTTTGTGTTTCTACTGTTCATTTTGTGATCGGTCATTTATTTGTGCCTAATTGTAGGGATGGGAGTAGAGTAGTTTTAAGTACATATGATGTATAGAATATATTCCTAATCTATATTGTGGGAGAAGTTGAATTGTGGGTTATGGGATAGTGGGTACTTAGGGTAGTGTTTCTCTTGTATTTAAATTTATTATGAGATTAATGAAAAAACGAAGAGAATTATTATTATTAAAAAGTCCTTTGGGATTTGAAGATTCACCATCTTGAATTGGTGGTTTAGGAGGTCCGATCTCCCTCGAACGAGATCAATCTCAATCTTTTTCTTCTTTTTTATTATTTTTATGATCCGATCTAAGTAGGATCTAAGTAGGTACGTAACATGCAAATTTTTTTTTTTTTTTTTTAAATAATTAGGGAGACTTAGGGGTTTGTTTTTCATCCATCTCTCAAAACCTGACTTGCGACATAATTTTGGTTTTTTCCCCTTTGAATGGATCTTTTGATATTCTGTTAAGGATTGAAAATTTGATCTATAATTGCAATTTAATCTTGTTGGGTCTAATCCCTTATTGGTGAAAATTAAGGTGGAATGAACTGTAGTCTTATATGGATTTTTATTGTAGTTTTTTTGAATGTTTGCTACATGAGGGTTTCATTTTTTTTTGATAAATATTAAATTATATTAATGAAGAAAAGAAGAATGGGAGGCTTGATTTATTAGAGGTATTTTGTCACCTAGTCTTTTTTGTTAAAGTTAACATGATTTTTTTTTAATCATTGATTTTCTGTTACGATCCAAGTGATGTATGGTTTCAAAATAATTGTTTTTTTTTCCTCAATGGAACCTCAAAAGAATTAATTTGGTTGTGCTTATTGCGGATTTTTTGTCGTAGTTTCTGCTAGACCATCTTGTTCTGTTTCATATCTGATTTTCATTTGATGTGCGAAATCTTTCTGCTTTATATTCTTTTCTAATCATTGAGTATAAATTAAACTTATGGTTTGTGCTAATTTACAGATTGATCCTGCAAAGTACAAGAGCATTACATCCGGGTTTGGGATTTTGCTCAAAGAGCAAGGAGTAAGGGGTTTCTTCAGGGGTTGGGTGCCGACCCTGCTTGGTTATAGTGCTCAAGGTGCTTGCAAGCTTGGATTTTATGAGTACTTTAAGAAGTACTACTCCGACATTGCCGGGCCTGAATATGCAACAAAATACAAGACCTTGATCTACCTTGCCGGTTCTGCATCAGCTGAATTTATTGCCGATATTGCCCTTTGCCCCATGGAGGCCGTGAAGGTCCGGGTCCAAACTCAGCCCGGATTTGCCAGAGGGTTGTCAGATGGGCTTCCCAAGTTTGTTAGATCTGAAGGTTATCTTGGGTATGCTTCTTAGTTTACGGCCTTTTTTTATAATTGTTTTTACTAATCTAGTGACATGTTTCTACATGGTAAAATTTCCTTTTCTAATGCTGTCAAATACTCACAGGTTGTACAAGGGGATTGTTCCTCTCTGGGGACGTCAGATTCCGTGTAAGTCCAACTGTTTCCTCCAATTATACTGCACAATTCTACAAGTATTGCATGCAATCTATTTGATTGATGGCTAAGAGTTGTAACGGTTATACAATGTGGTTTATTTGGCTCTACTTAATATTTTGTTACTACTTTACTTAAAATTTATCGTTATTGTGGGGAGATTTTGGGGTGGGGATTTCTTCATTCCTAGAGATCTAGTGTCATACTGGCCAATTATCCTCTAACACTCTTAAGTTAGAAATTAGAATCGAATTAAAAGATGGGAAGAAGAAGTCTTTGAGTTTCTTACCCCTCTCCTTCTGCATTTACCTGTAGCTATTGCTCCCCATTTATAGATATCAAGGGGGGAAGGAAAAGGAAGGGGGGGGGGGGGGGGAGTTTCCTGGGACTCCTAAACGGAAACAGTGTATAGAGAGAGTATCCAAGATTTCCTAGGCTGGGGTTCATCTCCTATATCTGGGTTTCTGAGATTGGCCTGTTTGCTGGACAACTAATGGTACATTCCTTATCAAGTAACATGTATTTTCTTCTTGGATTGAGGGTGTTGGGGATCATCCCTGAAAATCTGCTCTAAGTAAGGACAATATTGCCTACTTGTTAGTGGGTGACATAGGTTAACCAATGGGCATTCGAGGTGAGAAGTGCCAGAATCTGGGCGAAAACCAATTGTCAACATATTCTTCATCCTCATCATCTATGCCTCATCCCAAATTTTTGGGCTGCCCCCCTTTCAACCGTTCAACTCTATCTAGAGCTTTTCTTTATTACTTTTAATTGGAATTATTAAATTCCATTCAGTTCTTTGCGTTCTGGGCTCTTGTGAGATCAAATTTAGCCTTATTGAGTTTTCATGGGGTGTTGTACAGTTTTTCTTTGGGTGTCCTTCTGTTTAGCTATATATAGCTATATGGGCAAGTACACATGCACTTTTATCAGTATATGTTTACATTCTTATACAGAGAGTTCAAAGCTGTTTCTCTGATTTATGTTGCTCGATTCTGTTGTGTTTATAATTCATTGATGGATTACATTTCAGATATTTTAATTTTTATTATGCTTGGTTTTGATGTGCTGAATTGCAGTTCTTCTCATGTGTTGTTTATTGTATGCAACACATATGAGTTACTTTTACATTAATAAATCCTGTGGGTTTATATAAATCAAATGCATCTTTAATTGCTCCAAATGAGCTGGGCAAGCAGTTTTGTTTGAAGTTTTTGTCATCTTTTGTTTAATACATATAGTGCAGTTTTTTTGCTAGCTGCCATTAGACTCAGTTCACTTATTTATGTGTGACGCATGTGTGCCATTGTACCTGACATTGATATCTCTGACCCATAGACCCCATTTTTCTCCAAAAAGAGATTTGATCTTATAATTATCTCTTGACCAATTTTTTCATGCCTTGATACTGAGAGTGGGTAATGCAGTAATACCTGTTACTGTGAGGGTGCCAATGCTAATCAACATAAAAAATGGAATTGGTGGCACTACGAGTAGAATGTGTAAAATCCAAAGATTGTTGGTGAACCTAATGATTTTATCTACCAGACCTTTGTTTTTCTTTTGAATAATGCTGAAGTGTCCTCAAGATTGTACCTCACATCGCACATCCTCACGTGAAAGTATATAGGAACCATAGATGCCTTTCATTGAGATACAAGTGAAAAAGCATCTATGGTTCATATACACATTCACGTCAGGATGTGCGATGTGAAGTACAATCTTGAGGTCACTCTAGCACGACTCTATCTTTTTCATATACTTCCTAAAACATTGGTTAGAACCTTCTTGACCGTCAGAAGGATATGGGGATTATTGTATGAGTAGACATACTAAATGTCCTCCAGTTTCACCGCTGGTTAACAAAAAACTTCTAATTTTCTGCAATACGCCAGTATTTATCGTTCCCTTGGTTCTGACATTTTTGCTGCACATGTTTTGTGATTTTTTTTGTTTCGCTACTTCTAATCAACACAATTTTTTGCAGATACAATGATGAAATTTACATCTTTTGAGACCATTGTGGAGATGATATACAAGCATGCCGTCCCCACACCAAAGGACCAGTGCAGTAAGTCACTGCAGCTGGGCATAAGCTTTGCTGGTGGATATGTTGCTGGCATTCTCTGTGCTATAGTTTCTCATCCTGCTGACAATCTTGTATCATTTCTCAACAATGCCAAGGGGGCCACCGTGGGTGATGTGAGTTATCTTCTCCTTTCGTTAGTGCTATCATTTGTTTCATGCATAGTCACAAAGTCAAAATAAGGGCTTAAAACGGCAAGTGAAAACTTTAGAAAAATTGGGAAAGAAATGTCAAAAAACGATAAATATAAAAAATAGGAAAATATATTGAAAATAATGAAAAGTTGTTATGTATACAATACATTAGACATTTATTCTAAGTTTTCAATATATTTTTAGGGAAAAAAAAAACTATTTAATATCTATGCATGATATCACGTTTTCACATGTAGTTATACATTTTACGATGCTAAAAGAAAGTCGTATTATCAAAATATGCCTTTGAGTAAAATAACACACTATTGAAAAAATTAAAAAGATCTTAACATGAAGACATTATCATCAAATTGCACATTAACCAACATTTATGAATCAAATCACAAATAATCACAAGGCAACAGAAATTGACCACAGACCTACAAAAATTACTCGTTTAAAATGTAAAAACACATTTTGTTTTGCCTATAAAAAAAGAAAAAAAAAGAAAAGAAGAAGAGTAAAAACACATTCTTTTTATCGTTTTAATCGTTAGATGTACAAAACACGTTTTAAAAGAGACTTAAAAGAAAAAAAATGGAGGTTTTTGTGATTATGGATTATTGTTCCACATGTTTCTTTCCTTTACTGTCCACTCATTTCAACCATAATTTTGTGTTTTGCAGGCTGTGAAGAAGATAGGTGTGTTGGGTCTCTTTACACGTGGTCTTCCCCTTCGAATTGTCATGATTGGAACCCTCACCGGAGCGCAATGGGGGATCTACGATGCCTTCAAAGTTTTCGTTGGCCTGTAAGTTTTTCTTTTTCTTGTGGAAGCTCTACACCTCTTCCTTGTAATTTCCCATTGTTTTCCAAACAAGAAAGCTAAACAATCTTGAAATCTGTTATCATCCCTCCTGAAAAAGTGTTATGGCTCTCCCAATGCTACTATGAATAATTTCCATTTGGGTTTTTGTTGCAATTTTCAGGCCGACCACTGGTGGTGTTGCTCCTGCTGCAGCCCCGCTACTTAAACACGTGAAGATGTAAAACTTGGGCCAATAATCAGTAAATGGTAATGTGTTGCCATATAGTGAATTTGGAGACTGAAGAAGGGTATTAGAGTGATTAATAACTGTAGGGTCTGCTGCTAACGCCTTACTGGTGATCTGATAGGCAGGCGTGAGCATGTTCATTTGAACTGTATTTTTTGTTTTACTTTTCTTTGTCGTCATATTTTTGAAAATTTTGGAGTATGGTTTTAATCTCATTCTTGTAGGAGTTAAAGACTGATTAGTCGAGAAACCTACAATAATGGACAGATGGGGGGATGTTGTCTGTCAGCGCCTGTACTCTGTTTTGAGGTATGGTTGGTAATCGCCAATCTATTATTTTCATTGTCGCAGTAGTGACAACTCGTTTGCTCTGTTGTTTTTTCAACTTTCCTACACCATGACATGATGATGGAGGATTCTATTATTAATTTGTGCTGGGGATTAGAGGTGTAAAGCGGGCTTGGTGCGCTTTGGTTCGTGTGTGTAGGACCAAATTGGGCTGCAATAATATTGGATCGGGTTGACATCCAAACCTCTAGCCTGAGAAACATTTTGATTTTTTATACATATCTTCGATAAGAAACATCGTATATAATCATACTCAAAGCCTGACCAAACATTTGAACCTCGCCATCTGTAATTTAAAAGTTGATTAATGGTTTTATTATTATTATTATATTTTAAAAATAAATAAATAAATAAAATTTATTTTGAAAATTAATCAATGTGATTAAAGGTCTTTGACTGATTTTTGATAAAAATGACTTTAATTATATTAAATTTAAATGTAAAGGTTGTAGGGGGCACATGTTTGTACTAGTTGATCGGGAAATAGCAGCAAGTCATTTTAGATTATACTTGAATTATTGTATAAACTTTTAACAATTTGCCCATAACAGACTAGTCAAACGTGAACTTTGTCAAGCTTTTCTTTATAATTTTTTGTCTGATATTTTATAGTTTTACAAATGTGCTCTAGTTAAGATAGCCAGACCGCAAACGTGACCTTACCAAATTTTTTTTTTTGGTTTACTGATGTACATCCCTCTGAATTTTGTCAACATACCCATGTTTTCTAATTTGAAATGAATAATGTGAAAGTGACCTCAGCCTGGAACCTCATGTCACACATCTTGACGTGAAAGTGTATGGGAATCATAGATGTTTTTAGTCGAGATACGAGTAAAAAAGTAATTATGGTTCCTATCCACTTTCACGTCAAGAAGTGCCATATGAGGTTCCAGGTTGAGGTCACTCCTGCACGACTCATTAGAAATATTCTTCTTGATTTGATCAAATGTGAGAGACCAATACAAAATGATGTAAATACCCTCATCTTGGATCTCTAGCTAAAGGAATCCTTGATTTTATTTTTCTACTAATAAAGATCTAGAGTCTTCCACCTCTAGGGCAAAGTCTTTTTAATCTATTGCTCTCATCTTAAGATCTTTAATCTTTTTGTGCAGAACCCGTGACTTTTCAATAAAAAATTCATGTTTTTTTTAATTTCCAAAAAATGAAGTCTTGTTCTTGAGGTTGGAAGGTTTTAAGCATACAAACTCTTATAGTTGAAGAGACGTAACAAATTTAAATCATTAATATTGAAAATGAAGGGTCTAAGGAAGAAAAATCAAGATTTTTTCCTTCTATTATTAGACCTGAATCCACAACCTTAAAGTTGCTTTGCAATGTGTCAAACCAACTGAGCTATGAGTCTAATTAAGCCCAATGTCTTGAATTTGTTATTGAAGTTCGATGATAAGGATATTTAAACCATTTTCATTACACTCCTGAAGGAGAACTTGGTCATGGAGTATGCCATTGGCTTTAAAATACATTTGGGGTGTCTAGGATTCTCAGGGATCCCAACTAATCCTTGGACGCATCCAGACTCCTCCCCACAATATGCTAGGCTTTAACCTCACGAGCATAGTTCATCTACACTCATTGTTAGTGTTTCACCCTAGACTTTCAGATATCCATGACACCTCCCATGATCAAGTCCTATTGATCTCTTATCATAAGTCACCTGACCAATCGACATCCCTCACATCCCTTGATTCAAATTTGATTCTAGAAAAAAACTCTCCAACATCTTCTCAAGAAATCTCAAAATTTATTAAAAAAAAATCACTATTTTTTTTTTCTTGAAATCAATTTGAATAATTTCTGGGATAAATTCTTGAGAGTGACTCTTAAACGGCGATACTAATTCAAGATCTCCGCTTCCTGAGACGTGGTCCTGATCATCTAACCAACTATTTCGGTTAAACTCAGAGGATTAAGTCTAAATTTACTAGGTATTAAAATTTTAGAATCTCAATTTATTAGTCCTTTTTAACTCAGTTTGTAGTGATATAAATTCAAGATCTTTGCATCCCGAGACATGGTCTTGATCATCTTACTAACTTTTTCAATTAAACCCAGAGGATCAAGTCTAAATTGATTAGGTATTAAAAATTTAGAATCCCAATTTATTAGTCATTTTTAGATCAATTTGTAATGATACGAATTCAAGATCTCTACTTCCTGAGACGTGGTCCTGATCATCTAATCAATTGTTTTAGTTAAATCCAAATGATTAAGTCTCAATCTATTAGGTATTAAAAATGAGTCATGATAATCTGACTACCCCACGTGGCATACACAATCGACTACTTGACGTGACAAATTCAAAAATCATAGATCTATGCTCTTCGAGATACACGATTCCCTCGAGATATAAATTTTTTTTATGAGGAGCGCAGTCATGTGTCCTGAGGAACGTAGATTTACGATTTTGAATTTATGACGTCAGGATAATCATTCTTAGAATATAGACTTGCATTATTATCTTCTCTGTTGTTCATCAAAACCTTAGAAGAAAATAATTTTGATTTCTCGTCCAACTCAAAGTCCCTCATCACACTCGAAACAGAATAGTTCAAAAAACCCTCCATCCAAACCCTAGGATCTTCTTTGGGTTTAGATTTTGAAATCACCTTTGCTTCCTGTATAAAATCTTCTTCGCTGATTTCTTCAACAGATGTCGTTTCAACATCAGAAATATCTCCTTCCTCGATAACTTGAACTAGAGAGCCAGTTTCTCCATAAAAACTAGGGTTTCTTTTTCGTTAGGGTTCTAAGAAAATCGATTAGATTCGGAAACAAACATTAATTCCTCGAAGTTTTCGAAACAGAAATCCAAATAACGTATCAAACACAAAAGAAGAGAAATTATAAAATAGATTTTTCTCTAGATCTTGAAATCTCTAGACCTGAAAGTTCATAAAACACGATTTCAATCTATAAAAAATGCATCAAAACAACAAAATCGAATCCTTCGTCGTGGTTCCTTCTCTCATCAATCTGATACAAATTCGAACCGTGGAGACCAAATTTTCTCAATGATGATTAATTTAGATCTTGACCTAGAAAAGAAGAGCAAAAATAAGTAATAGTGAATGATTGAAGACGAAAGGAAGAGGAAAGAGAGGTTTTAAAAGACTTTAAGATTTCGTATCTTTAAATCTCGTCCACACACGTCATCATTTCCTAAAATTTCAAATCTTTCGGTAATCCTCACATGAGCTGGGGTTGTGAAAAGATTCGGTACTATCGGTAATACCACACGTATCTTACAAACAATCTATCGGAGTGGACCCCCCACATTAGAGTCCCCAGGTCTTGCCTTGATGTTTAGCCTTGAGAGTGGTGATAATATAACTCGTCAGGTGGCATGCTCAAGTGACTCCATGACGTGACAAGTTCGCGTATCGTAGATTTGTACGTCTCAGGATACACGATTACATCTCCTTATAAAAAAGTGTATCTCACAAGAATTGTGTATTCCGATGCATGCAGATCTACGATTGTCAAACTTGTCCACATAATGTAATCATTTGAGTATGTCACCAACCGAGTCATATTATCATGACTCTTTGCCTTAATGTTTCTTGATAAGATAATGATGAAGTAACATTAAATGTACAGCGTGAGTCATTTTTGACGTGGATGTGTGTTAGAATCGTAAATGCTTTTATCAAGATCTCACTTTGCATCTCAATGAAAAGCTTTTATGGTTCTGACACACATCCACACCAAAAATGTACATAATCCTCATAATAAATTTAAGGTGTGGATCTTCTAAAATCTTATTAAAATATACTTTGATTAAAAAATTGAAGATTTTTCAATTTGATTAAAAAAAAAAAAAAGAAAAATAATTGTATCAAAGAGCGGGATGGTGCCAAGTTTTAGAGATATTATTAGTGGTGGGGTTGAAACATTTACACTTGAGTTGGGATTGAGGTGATTGGTATTAATCAAATTCGGATTGGGTTAAGCCAAACTTGACTTGTTGCCATCCCTAACAGATAGGTTTGCCCAATAAATCTCTCTTTATAATTTATAGAGATCCGACTAAACTAATTGTTGCATTTTTATTACAAAAATTCTCTTAGAATTATGACTACTCCAAGGGAACCTTCCTTTTATGTAGTTTTTTCCCACCAAATCCTACTTTATCAAATTTGTCACCCCGACAAACCTTGGACTAGGGATCCACATCATACAATTCAAATTTATGGGGTTAATTTATTACTTAAAATACCTTAAGAGTAGATTCTAACCACATCAATTTGTGCATCCAAAAATATGATCTAATGCCACATGGTCTTAAAAGGATAAAGTTTTGAAAACTTTAAAAAGAACTTCAAAGAAATAGTTAATTTTCATCATTGAATTTTAGTTTTAAATGTGAAAGTTCGGTAGCCATCCATTTTCAACACCTACGATTAAGTTTAAAAGGATATTGTTTTTGAATTTTTTTTAATTGAATATAAATTTTTTCATGAAATCCAGAAGGATATGTACTGGATTACTAATTTCATCATTCATGTGTGCCCAATAACTCTTAGTAAGATTTGATATCTTACTAAGTTAGTCACGCTTGGCTGATTTATAAAGTAAGGCTTGCTTGTTGGTAAAGTAGCAAACTTGACAAAGTAAGGGAGTTTTTGTAATAAAATTGCGACAGATAAGTCTGCCTAGGAAATGTCTCTAATTTATAACTACCAAGTGGCGGCCACGACCGTTATTTCGTTGAAAAAATGGCGGTATTCAGTATTGTCGTCCTCCAATTCTACAGGCCTTCATTGGCTCCTCTTACGTCAAACGTTCTGCTCTCTCTTCTCTTTCTTCGTTCCTGAAAGAGAAGCAAGCGAACCTCAATCCTAATGGCTTTCTCAGAGAACTACTCTCGACAATCTCTCATCCCAAGTGTCCTCTACTCCACCTCTTCGACTAACAAAACCTTAGATTTGCAGAAATTACTGAGCAGAAAGCCTAGTTTAACTTCATATCCAACACCATCATCCACTAATGGAGTTTCAAAGAGCTTCGTTGTTCCTGCTCCAAGCGAGCCAGGCAAGATCGAACTGTATTCTCCATCTTACTATGCCGCTTGTACCGTTGGAGGAAGCCTTTGTTGTGGTATCACTCACACGGCTCTCACTCCTCTAGATCTCGTCAAGTGCAATATGCAGGTCTGATTTAAATTGATCTTGCTGTTTTCTTGTTTATTTTGATTTTGATTAAGGATTTTCTTCAATTTTGTGACTAGAATTCGTTTATTTATTTTCGTGTTTCTACTGTTCATTTTGTGATCGGTCATTTATTTAATGTTCTTGAATTATGCGATTTTTTTTTTTTTAATAATTAGGGAGACATTAGGGGTTTGTTTCTTGTCCATCTCTCAAAACCTGACTTGCGACATGATTTAGGTTTCTTCCCCTTTGAATGGATCTTTTGATATTCTGTTAAGAATTGAAAATTTGATCTATAATTGCAATTTAATCTTGTTGGGTCTAATCCCTTACTGGTGAAAATTAAGGTGGAATGAACTGTAGTCTTATATGGATTTTTATTGTAGTCTTTTTGAATGTTTGCTACATGAGGGTTTCATCTTGATTTATTATAGGCATTTTGTCACCCAGTCTTTTTTGTTAAAGTTAACATGATTTTTTTTTAATCATTGATTTTCTGTTACAATCCAAGTGTGTATGGTTTCAAAATAATTGGTTTTTTTTTTTCTCAATTGAACCTCAGAAGAATTAATTTGGTTGTGCTTATTGCTGATTTTATGTCATAGTTTCTGCTAGACCATCTTGTTCTGTTTCATATCTGATTTTCATTTGATGTGCGTGATCTTTCTGCTTTTTATTCTTTTCTAATCATTGAGTATAAATTGAGCTTAAGGTTTGTGCTAATTTACAGATTGATCCTGCAAAGTACAAGAGCACTACATCCGGGTTTGGGATTTTGCTTAAAGAGCAGGGAGTTAGGGGTTTCTTCAGGGGTTGGGTGCCGACCCTGCTTGGTTATAGTGCTCAAGGTGCTTGCAAGTATGGATTTTATGAGTTCTTTAAGAAGTACTACTCCGACATTGCCGGGCCTGAATATGCAACAAAATACAAGACCTTGATCTACCTTGCTGGTTCTGCATCATCTGAATTTATTGCTGATATTGCCCTTTGTCCCATGGAGGCCGTGAAGGTCCGGGTCCAAACTCAGCCCGGATTTGCCAGAGGGTTGTCAGATGGGCTTCCCAAGTTTGTTAGATCTGAAGGTTATCTTGGGTATGCTTCTTAGTTTACGGCCTTTTTTATAATTGTTCTTACAAATCTAGTGACATGTTTCTACATGGTAAAATTTTCTTATCTAATGCTGTCAAATACTTACAGGTTGTACAAGGGGATTGTTCCTCTTTGGGGACGTCAGATTCCATGTAAGTCCAACCGTTTCCTCCAATTATAATGCATAATTCTACAAGTATTGCATGCAATCTATTTGATTGATGGCTAAGAGTTGTAAAGGTTATACAATGTGGTTTATTTGGCTCTACTCAGTATTTTGTTACTACTTTACTTAAAATTTATCGTTATTGTTATTGTGGGGAGATTTTGGGGTGGGGATTTCTTCATTCCTAGAGATCTAGTGTCATACTGGCCAATTATCCTCTAACACTCTAAGTTAGAAAGTAGAATCAAATTAAAAGATGGGAAGAAGAAGTCTTTGAGTTTCTTACCCCTCTCCTTCTGCATTTACCTGTAGCTTTTGCTCCCTATTTATAGATATCAAGGGGGGGGGGGGGGGGGGAGTGGACGGCATAGAAATGTGCCTTCTCCTCATAGTTTTTAGTCAAGTTTCCTTATTTTCCCTTGAATCCTTGATTCTTGGGACTCCTAAATGGAAACAGTGTATAGAGAGAGTATCCAAGATTTCCTAGGCTGGGGTTCATCTCCTATATCTGGGTTTCTGAGATTGGCTTGTTTGCTGGACAACTAATGGTACATTCCGTATCAAGTAACATGGTATTTTCTTCTTGGATTGAGGGTGTTGGGGATCATCCCTGAAAATCTGCTCTAAGTAAGGACAATATTGCCTACTTGTTAGTGGGTGACATAGGTTAACCAATGGGCATTCGAGGTGAGAAGTACCAGAATCTGGGCGAAAACCAATTGTCAACATATTCTTCATCCTCATCATCTATGCCTCATCCCAAATTTTTGGGTTGGCCCCCTTTCAACCGTTCAACTCTATCTAGAGCTTTTCTTTATTACTTTTAATTGGAATTATTAAATTCCATTCAGTTCTTTATGTTCTGGGCTCTTGTAAGATCAAATTCAGCTTTATTGAGTTTTCATGGGGTGTTGTACAGTTTTTCTTTGGGTGTCCTTCTGTTTAGCCATATATAATAGCTATATGGGCAAGTATACATGCACTTTTATCAGTATATGTTTACATTCATATACAGAGAGTTCAAAGCTGTTTCTCTGATTTATGTTGCTCGATTCTGTTGTGTTTATAATTCGTTGATGGATTACATTTCAGATATTTTAATTTTTATTATGCATGGTTTTGATGTGCTGAAGCGCAGTTCTTCTCATGTGTTGTTTATTGTATGCTACACATATGAGTTACTTTTACATTAATAAATCCTGTGGGTTTTTATAAATCAAATGCATCTTTAATTGCTCCAAATGAGCTGGGCGAGCAGTTTTGTTTGAAGTTTTTGTCATCTTTTGTTTAATACATATAGTGCAGTTTTTTTGCTAGCTGCCATTAGACTCAGTTCACTTATTTATGTGTGATGCATGTGTGCCATCGTAGTTGACATTGATATCTCTGACCCATGGACCCCATTTTTCTCCAAAAAGAGATTTGATCTCATAATTATCTCTTGACCAATTTTTTCATGCCTTGATACTGAGAGTGGGTAATGCAGTAATACCTGTTACTGTGGGGGTGCCAATGCTAATCAACATAAAAAATGGAATTGGTGGCACTACGAGTAGAATGTGTAAAATCCAAATATTGTTGGTGAACCTAATGATTTTATCTACCAGACCTTTGTTTTTCTTTTGAATAATGCTGAAGTGACCTCAAGATTGTACCTCACGTCGCACATCCTGACGTGAAAGTGTATAGGAACCATAGATGCTTTTCATTGAGATACAAGTGAAAAAGCATCTACGGTTCATATACACTTTAACATCAGGTTGTGCAATGTGAGGCACAATCTTGAGGTCACTCTAGCATGACTCTTATCTTTTTCATATACTTCCTAAACCATTGGTTAGAACCTTCTTGACCATCAGAAGGATATGGGGATTATTGTATGAGTAGACATACTAAATGTCCTCCAGTTTCACCGCTTTGTCTGGTTAACAAAAAACTTCTAATTTTCTGCTATACGCCAGTATTTATCGTTCCCTTTGTTCTGACATTTTTGCTTCACATGTTTTGTGATTTTTTTTGTTTCGCTACTTCTAATCAACACAATTTTGTGCAGATACAATGATGAAATTTACATCTTTTGAGACCATAGTGGAGATGATATACAAGCATGCCATCCCCACACCAAAGGACCAGTGCAGTAAGTCACTGCAGCTGGGCATAAGCTTTGCTGGTGGATATGTTGCTGGTGTTCTCTGTGCTATAGTTTCTCATCCTGCCGACAATCTTGTATCATTTCTCAACAATGCCAAGGGGGCCACCGTGGGTGATGTGAGTTATCTTCTCCTTTCGTTAGTGCTATCATTTGTTTCATGCATAGTCACAAAGTCAAAATAAGGGCTTAAAACGGCAAGTGAAAACTTCAGAAAAATTGGGAAAGAAATGACAAAAAATGATAAATATAAAAAATAGGAAAATATATTGAAAATAATGAAAAGTTTTTATGTATACAATACATTAGACATTTATTCTAAGTTTTCAATATATTTTTAGGGGAAAAAAACTATTTAATATCTATGCATGATACCACGTTTTCACATGTAGTTATACATTTTACGATGCTAAAAGAAAGTCGTATTATCAAAATATCCCTTTGAGTAAAATAACACACTATTGAAAAATTAAAAAGATCTTAACATGAAGACATTATCATCAAATTGCACATTAACCAGCATTTATGAATCAAATCACAAATAATCACAAGGCAACAGAATTTTACTGCAGACCTACAAAAATTACTCGTTTAAAATGTAAAAACACATTTTGTTTTACCTATAAAAAAAGAAAAAAAAGAGAAGAAGAAGAATTAAAACACATTCTTTTTATCATTTTAATCGTTAGATGTACAAAACACGTTTTAAAAGAGACTTAAAAGAAAAAAAATGGAGGTTTTTGTGATTATGGATTATTGTTCCACATGTTTCTTTCCTTTACTGTCCACTCATTTCAACCATAATTTTGTGTTTTGCAGGCTGTGAAGAAGATGGGGGTGTGGGGTCTCTTTACACGTGGTCTTCCCCTTCGAATTGTCATGATTGGAACCCTCACCGGATCGCAATGGGTGATCTATGATGCCTTCAAAGTTTTCGTTGGCCTGTAAGTTTTTCTTTTTCTTGTGGAAGCTCTACACCTCTTCCTTGTAATTTCAAATTGTTTTCCAAACAAGAAAGCTAAACAATCTTGAAATCTGTTATCATCCCTCCTGAAAAAAGTGTTATGGCTCTCCCAATGCCACTGTGAATAATTTCCATTTGGGTTTTTGATGCAATGTTCAGGCCGACCACTGGTGGTGTTGCTCCTGCTGCAGCCCCGCTACTAAATACCACGTGAAGATGTAAAACTTGGGCCAATAATCGGTAAAGAGTAATGTTTTGCCATGTAGTGAGTTTGGAGACTGAAGAAGGCTATTAGAGTGATTAATAACTCTAGGGTCTGCTGCTAACGCCTTACTGGTGATCTGATAGGCAGGTGTGAGCATGTTCATTTATGTTCTGAAGGAAGAACTGTATTTTTGTTTTACTTTTCTTTGCCGTCATATTTTTGAAAATTTTGGAGTATGGTTTTAATCTCATTCTTGTAGGAGTTAAAGACTGATTAGTCGAGAAACCTACAATAATGGACAGATGGGGGGGATGTTGTCTGTCAGCGCCTATATTCTGTTTTGAGGTATGGTTGGTAATCGCCAATCTATTATTTTCATTGTCGCAGTAGTGATAACTCGTTTGCTCTGTTGTTTTTTCAACTTTCCTGCACCATGACATGATGATGGAGGATTCTATTATTAATTTGTGCTGGGGATTTGAGGTGTAAAGTGGGCTTGGTGCGCATTGGTTTGTGTGTAGGGCCAATTTGGGCTGCAATAATATTGGATCGGGTTAATATCCAAACCTCTAGCCTAAGAAACATTATGATTTTTTAGAAATATCTTCAATTAGAAACATCATATCATCATTCTCAAAGCCTGACCAAACATTTGATCCTCATTATCTGTAATTTAAAACGTTGATTAAAGGTTTTATTATTATTATTATTGTTATTATTATATATTTATAAAAAAAAAAGGATATATTTTTATTTTGAAAATTAATCAATGCGATTCAAGACTGATTTTTGATCAAAATGACTTTAATTATATTAAATTTAAATATAAAGGTAGTAAGGGGCATATGTGGGATTCATAATTTGGCTTCTAATGGCTTTCACTCTGCCTTTTCTCATTATAATAGTAAGGATTTAACATTTTAAAAGATTAAGAATAAAAAAAATGAAATGATATGGATGAAGATAGTATAAATAGATTGAAGGAATGTTACCTTGACATGTTTGTAGATTCATTGATCGGGAAATAGCAGCAAGTCATTTTAGATTATACTTGAATTATTGTATAAACTTTTAGCAATTTGCCCATAACAGACTAGTCAAACGTGGACTTTGTCAAGCTTTTCTTTATAATTTTTTGTCTGATATTTTATAGTTTTACAAATGTGCTCTGGTTAAGTTAGTCAGACAGCAAACATGACCTTATCCATTTTATTTTTTTTGGTTTACTGATGTACATCCCTTTGAATTTTGGCAACACACCCATGTTTTCTAATTGGAAATGAATAATGTTGAAGTGACCTCGGGCAGGAACCTCATGTCACACTTCTTGACGTGAAAGTGTATGGGAATCATAGATGCTTTTTGTCAAGATACGAGTGAAAAAGTAATTATGGTATTCACTTTCACATCAAGAAGTACTATATGAGATTCCAGCTTGAGTGACAGGTCACTCCAGCACCATTCATTAGAAATATTCTTCTTGATTTTGATCTAATGTGAGAGACCAATAGAAAATGATATAAATACCCTCATCTTGGATCTCTAGTTAAAGGAATACTTGATTTTATTTTTCTACTAATAAAAATTTAGAGTCTTCCACCTCTAGGGAAAATTCTTTTTAATCTATTGCTCTCATCATAAGATCTTTAATCTTTTTGTGCAGAACCTTTGACTTTTCAATAAAAATTTCATCTTTTTTCGACTTTCTAAAAAATGAAGTCTTGTTCTTGAGGTTGGAAGGTTTTAAGCATACAAAATCTTATAGCTAAAGAGACGTAACAAATTTAAATCATTAATATTGAAAATGAAGGGTTTAGGGAAGAAAAATCAAGATTATTTTCCTTTTATTATTGGACCTGAATCCACAACCTTAGAGTTGCTTTGCAATGTGTCAAACCAACCGAGCTATGAGTCTAATTAAGCCCAAAATCTTGAATTTGTTATTGAAGTTCAATGATAAGGATATTTAAACCATTTTCATTACACTCCTAGAGGAGAACTTGGTCATGTAGTATGCCATTGGCTTTAAAATACATTGGCCACCTTTAACATTCGGGGTGTCTAGGACTCTTAGGGATCCCAACTAATCCTTGGACGCATCCAGACTCCTCCCCACAAAATGCTAGGCATTAACCTCACCAGCATAGCTCATCCACACTCATTGTTAGCATTTCACCCTAGACTTTTAGATATCCACGACATCTCCCATGATCAAGTCCTATTGATCCCTTATCATAAATCACCTGACCAATCCACGTCCCTCACATCCCTTGATTCAAATTTAATTCTAGAACAAAATCCTCCAGCGTCTTCTTAAGAAATCTCAAAGTTGGTTAAAAGAAATCGCTATTTTTTCTTTCTTGAAATCAATTTTAATAATTTCTGGGATAAATTCTTGAGGGTGACTCTTAAGCGGCGATATTAATTCAAGATCTTCGCTTCTTGAGACGTGGTCCTGATCATCTAACGAGCTGTTTCAGTTAAACCTAGAGGATTAAGTCTAAATCTACTAGGTATTAAAATTTTAGAATCTCAATTTATTAGTCCTTTTTAACACAATTTGTAGCGATATAAATTCAAGATCTTTGCTTCCTGAAACATGGTCTTGATCATCTACCTAACTATTTTGGTTAAACCCAAAGGATTAAGTCTAAATCTACTAGGTATTAAAAATTTAGAATCCCAATTTATTAGTCATTTTTAGATTAATTTGTAGCGATACAAATTCAAGATCTCTGCTTCCTGAGACGTGGTCCTGATCATCTAATCAACTATTTCAATTAAATCCAAATGATTAAGTCTCAATCTATTAGGTATTAAAAATGAGTCATGATAATCTGATTACCCCACGTGGCATACACAATCGACTACCTAACGTGACAAATTCGAGAACCATAGATCTGTGCTCTTCGAGATACATGATTCCCTCGAGATATAATTTTTTATGAGAAAGTGCAGTCATGTATCCCAAGGAACGTAAATTTACGACATCAGGATAATCGATTGAATTTGCCACGTGAGATAGTCAAATTATCACCATTCATTAAAACTTTAGAATTCCAATTTATTACTCCTTTTTAGCTCAGTTTGATAGAGTAGTGAGTACAATTTAATCAAACGAGCGCGTGAAGTAGTCATTCATTCCATTATAATTAATACGCGCGTGGTAGTGTGGGCCCAAAAGTAGTACCCGTGGATTGATGGTGTCATGTGGAGAGTTCTTGAGAGTGAATGGTTGAGATCTTCCATAGCTGAGCCATTGCCGACGCCGAAGTAAAGGCTCTGTGTTAGTTGAATTAGAGACAACGACGTGACCAAACGTGGGACGGAGGCTTTTGTCTCTCAAGACTTATAGCTCACGTGCTTTTCGGTAAACTTATGCTGTATACTCTCGTCTAGAGTGGGACATGTGTAACCGATTGTACTGATAAATGACACGTGGAATATTATTAATTTCTATTTTTGAAGGATTACTATTGTCCCCCACCCACTATGTGTTATTCTTACATAAGAATTGGTGTGGCATTAGTAAAAGTTGATGTGGTAATAATACCTCTGTATTTTTATTAATATTTAATATAAAAAATAAGAATATGCTGAAGTAACATTGAAATTAACATCATTTCACACATTATTGATGTGGTTGTGCATACAGACCCATAGATGATTTTCATCAAGCTACGGATGAGAAGCATCTTTGATTCCGTGCACACCAATGTGTGAAACGATGTCAATTTCAATGTTATTCTAACATGACTCTAAAAAATAACCTATTGGTGGGTTTATTTTTTATTTTTTATACTTTTTTTTTATAAGGAAAATGCAGGAATGATACAAACGGAAACACAAGGGTGACACAAATGACATGGTGGCGTGTCCATAACCGTAGATGCTTTTTACTCGTATCTTGTGAAAAAGCATCTATGCTAATGTGCACACTTCATTGTATCATCCCAACATGACTCTTTTTTGAAATATTTGAATCCCATGATTTGAACTTGCATGGATTTATAATTAAAAAAAAAAAAAAAAAAAAAACATAATGGATGTACTTGTAAGTTGTAAAATCATGAATAGATTAGAATGATGGGACAATAATTGGAAGTATTACATTAATCCGTAATGCATGGCGTGATTCTCGGAAAGAAAACGAACACTTGAAATAATGGAGATTGTTCTAAGTTCATTTGTACCAAAAAGACGGATGGAAAACTTCCTTTAATGGAGGTGAAATGAACTTTTATATAAAAAAGGGTAAATTTTGCTTGGTCTTTTGTCGTGATTTTCACTCTAGTACTCTTTTTAAGGTTTTATATAGTCTTTCCCTGAGTCACTCTAATATCAAATGATACAAATCTATTTAGTACACCAAAAAATACCTAAAAAAGAAGTTAAGCACATAAATCTCTTTAGGTTGTTATATTAATTTCTCACTTGCCATTTTTTTATTAGCTCTCCGTGTGGCACACTCAATCGACTCTTTTGACATGACAACTTTGGGAGCCGTAGATTTATGCTTCTCTGAATACATGACTCCCTCAGGATACACATTTTTATGGGAGAGTGCAGTTTTGTGTCCCGAGGCATACATATCTACGATTCTCAAACTTGTCATGTCAGTAGAGTTATTTGAGTGTGCGACGGGAGATATTTAGATTATCACGATTCCATTTTTATATTTGACATCCACAACCAAACTAATTTTGTTCAATGCAGAAACACCTCAAACGCTCATACAACCTCAAGTCTTTTTCATAATGGTGATTTTTTCATATCTTTTAATGGTATCTACTGCTTCAATGTTCATAATCGATTGACGTACATCTCAATGAGGAAAAATTCAAAATTGAAGAAATTTCCAATTTAATATCTTTAGCTTTTTAAAAATTCCAAAATCTTTGAATTCTTAGCATTTTTTTTATCCTTTTAATTTTCATGGATAAGCTTAACTTGAACCCATGATCTCAAAGTTGAGATTGCATTATGTCAACCAACTTAGTTATTGGTATGGGGCTTGAATCCTTAGTAGAGTCTTGAAGAAATTTCCAATTTAATATCTTTAGCTTTTTAAAAATTCCAAAATCTTTGAATTCTTAGCATTTTTTTTATCCTTTTAATTTTCATGGATAAGCTTAACTTGAACCCATGATCTCAAAGTTGAGATTGCATTATGTCAACCAACTTAGTTATTGGTATGGAGCTTGAATCCTTAATAGAGTCCCGATAATCTGACTCCCCCACGTGGCATACTAAATCGACTCTCCCGAAACTTATCACGTTAGGATAGTCAATTGAATTTGTCACATGAGATAGTCAGATTATCATGATTCGTAAGCCAATTTGTGCAATTGTTATTCCAATGAAAGGAAATCTATGATTCTGGCACACCCGACGCACGGGAGTCAATTGAATATGCCACGTGCCGGAGTAACATTATCACCACTCTCCTTAATATTAATTTTAAAAGAAGGGTCGTTGAGTGACTCATGAAACATGACTTATAAGAAAAACACATGTTCCTAATCATATGAACACAAAATCCTATGGTGGGGATTTCTCCTCAATATATGTTTCATTGAGATAAGTGTTATTGGGATATGTATAAATTCAATGATTGGAATTATTTGTTTTTATGTGAATCATTTTCCATGAGTCAACGGAATCCGACCCTTTAAAAAATAATACTCTTGTTAGTAAAATATCATCCCAAATTAATTGATTAAAAAATATATTTTTTATCTCTATTTAATATTTTAGTTTTTTTTAAGGTATTTAATATTTTGCCTTTTGAGTTAAAATTTAATTTTATGAAATTTAAGTATGAATTATTTATTATATTGTAATAGGGTTGCACAATATTCAAATACTAACCGGATCAATATCAGACAAACAACCAAGTCAAGGTAAACCCAATTAAAAAAATGTGAAATGTTTTTTTTTGCTGTGGTCAACTAGGGTCAAAATGCATGAATTTAACCCATCGTACAATTTTTATTTTATTTTTTTATTTTTATTTTTTGTGAAAAAATTGGAATTATTTAGACACACCCCGCCACTTTTGGTGAATATCTGATCTACCCATGAGTTCTCAAACTGATGATATTACCCCTTGATATTGTACTTTTTATTAGACCAGAAGAAAATGACCTAAAAGCCCTCATCCTCAACCCTTCAACAAAAAAGAAAAGAAAATTATGACCTTTAATTTTTGTGTGATTTAGACATGCCCCACCTACTTTTTAGTGAATATTAGAGATACTCCCTGGGTTTTGAAACTGACGACATACCTTCCTTGACTCAAGACCTATTAATAGATTAATGAAAAAAAGACTCAAATACCCTCATCCTTAACCCCTAGTCAAAAACCCATCTTTCTCTTCAAAAAACCAATCATCTTCCACTTCTTTAAATGGAATTTTTAACCCTCACGTCAACCGGAAGATTTTATCTAGACCAACCTTCAAATCTCAATGAAAGATAAAGTTTTTGTTGGAGTGTAAAACAATAAAAATTTTGGGTAGAAAAATTAGAATCTTCTACAATGAGTCAAGGCAATTGAAAAGTAATGATTGAATACAAGGTTGAATAAATTACAGTTGCTAAATAGGTTGAAGAGCTTGAAGATGACTGATTTTAAAAAGAATAATAAAACATGATTTTTAGGAAAAAAGAAACCATGGTTTTTTTTTTTTTTTTTAATATTGAACTCGAGAAATTTTTACAAAAGAGTTAAATGCTCGATTGAAAATGATGAATTGAAGAGAAGGTTGAGTAGATTACAAAAAAATAATATAGAGATTTAAGAGCTAGAAGATGACTAGTTTTAGAAAGAAAAATCAAGAGGTTTTGGCTAGAAGTTAAAGACAAAGACATTTAAGTCTTTTTCCATTACTCTATTAAGAAGATTAAGGTTAAGGGAAACAAGTCATCAATTTCAAAATATAGGTATATCTCTAATATTCACTAAAAAGTGAAGTGTCATGTCTTAATCACCCAAATTTTCTTTTATCATTTTCTTCAATCATAAATTTTTTATCTATGCCAAGGTTCAAAGGTCAAGAATTATACATGATTTTTGAAGTAGAAGATGAAGGAATTTTGGACAATCGTTAGTCCAAGAGAAGACCAAGGTCAAGGCACTTATCATTAGTTTAAAAACATAGAGGTATCTAACAAACTCACCAAAATATGAAAGGGTATATCTAAATCACCCAAAAAATTAATAAATAAGAAAAAATTTAAAGATATATACAACGATTTTGATAAGAAAATTCAAGGTTTTCATGTTACAAGTTGAAGGTAAAGTCATTCAGGTCATTTTCATTAATCTAGAAGAGAAGACCAAGGTCAAGGGACATTTCATCAGTTTGAAAACAGATGGGTATCTCAAAAACTCGCCAAATTATATAGGGGTGTATGTCTAAATCACCTAAAAAAACCTAAGATAGGTCGGTGACTGTCTAGCTGAAAGATGGTAAGAAACACCTCACAAAGAATGAAACTCTCTGTCTCTCTCTCTTTCTCTTATTTGTTTTCTTTTACTGACAACTCTTTCTCCTTTTTTCCTTAGAAGGTACCCTGCCAATGCTTTTAATTTGCAACTCACTTACAGAGATTAAAGTAAAGGTTGCCTATTTAATTACTCAATATTACTCTAAGACTTTCTCTCAAGATTTTTCTCCAAAAACTCACAATTAATTCCTTCAATGTTCAATTAAACTGAATGAAATCTACTTCTGTTACCAATGACAAGAAAGAATTCTTTCTCATAACAACTAAACTAAAACAGCAATCTTAAAAGGGCACTCCACCCATTTTGAGAAATTTCTAACAAAAAAAATAAAGTTTTTTTTTTTTTTGGGAAATTTTTTAATAGTTCTTTAAGATAAGAATTTTGTTTTGATATTATGAATTTGTTACCTCTTTAAAAGTAATGAAAATAAAATGTAGTAGTTAGATAAAAGTTTGGATCTTTAGAGAGAATAATTGATTTTAAAAGAAAAAACAATTAAATGAGCATAAATTTGCATGGACTTTTATATATTCTTGTAATTTTTGTCTCTTTATCTCTTCCTCTCATTATATAAACCAATCTTGCTGTTGTCTCAACCCCACTTTCCTTTCTCTTGAATGCTATTTCTTTACTTTCTCTGCCTTTATTTTCTCCCCCCACTTTTCATTTAATTTAGAGCTCTCAAATGGCAGCCTTTTCACACCATCACTCTTCGTTTCTTCTTGATTCAATTTTCCTTCCAAGTATTCCAATTAAAATGTCTGGTTTATTGGAGGAAGGATTCATAAACAACTCCTCCTCTTCTTCCTCCTCAACCTCCTCTTGTTTTCCTTGTTCTTTCCCATCTGAGCCTTTTCAAGAGACTCCATTTCCAATTGATGTCAAAGTTCTTCAATGTAGTGATAATGGAAATTCTATAACTGAGAAACAAAAGACAGATTCGTCATCTATGGTGCTTGATCTTGAAGTTAGTGATCAAATCATTCAAAGTAAGGCCACCCCATTACAGAAGAAAAGAAGAAACAGAGATGGGTCTTGCTTGATTTCTTCTCAATCCAAGGTAAACTAGTCAAAATTTGGATTGAATTCTTGTGAATTTGGGTTTTTCAA
Organism: Akebia trifoliata; assembly: GCF_017979445.1. NCBI lineage: Eukaryota > Viridiplantae > Streptophyta > Magnoliopsida > Ranunculales > Lardizabalaceae > Akebia > Akebia trifoliata. Next base: position 885,372 of record NC_141379.1, read on the forward strand.
ATTATGGGTAGTTCTTAATTTTTCATATTTGGTTCTTACTCTATGATTCATTTTGTAATTAGGATACAAAGAAAGCTAAACCCAAGAGACAAAAGAAATGCAATGGTGCCTTGAAAGAAACAGAAGAAAAGAAGAGCAAAGCTGATAAGAAGAATCAGAAGAAAGTCCCTGAATTTCCCATAACTGGCTATGTTCATGTGAGAGCAAGGAGAGGTGAAGCAACAGACAGCCATAGCCTTGCAGAAAGGGTACTGTAATACTAATATTAATTAACCCTCAAAACCCAAGTTTTTGATCAATAAAAAAACTAGTTTTTGCTATAAATATAATCCTCTACCCATATTCTCATGTCCTCTAAATATGTTTCCATTAATGGATTTTCAGGTAAGAAGAGAGAGAATCAGTGAAAGGTTGAAGATGTTGCAAGGTCTTGTTCCTGGCTGTGACAAGGTGAAATTAAGCTCTTTTAAGTTTTTTTTTTTTAGTGTTCTTCTCCTTATTAGAAAATTAACATTTTCATGTTGTTTGGAATTTAATAGGTGTCCAGCAAGGCCCTTATGTTGGATGAGATAATTAACTATGTCCAATCCCTACAGCATCAAGTGGAGGTAATAATAAATTTAAATAAAGAAATAAAGCTTTAAAAAAAAAAAAAACTTGTTTATCTTTGTTAAATGAAACATAGTTAATCACTTGGTGTGTCCTTTTACTTGCATTTTCAGTTCCTCTCAATGAAGCTTTCTTCTGTTAGTCCCATATTCTATGAATTTGGAGCAGATTTCGATGCCTTCATGCCTAAATCAGAGGTATAATAACTATTCCTTTCTAGTTTTCATCCATCTATAATTTTCTTCATGAAACTGATGGGTTCATTGTTTCTAACATGAAATTTCAGAAACAAAGTAACTTGGTATCACCATTGCCATCTTTGCAACAATCCATCCCTACACCATCAACAGCTTTTGCTGATACTACAACTACCTTCACCACAACAAATAATTACTCTCTTCTAGACAACTCAGTTGCTCTTTTACTTCAGCAAGGACAGAGACCAAATTCATTCTCTCAGGTATAATTACAAAATACCCAATCAACTCCTATATTTCTACTTAAAGAATCCAAAAAAAAAAAAAGAATTAAATTAAATTAAATAAAAAATATAAATAACCCATGTGCTAACATTGACTATATCATATTCAGGATAATGGAAATCTATTATGGGATGTTGATGACCAGAGACAAAGGCTTATTAATGAATCTGGTTTCACAAACTTGTGTTCTTTCCAAGAAAGTAATATAAAATCTACCCCCACAGACATCTGGTAAGTCCTTCACTCCCTTTCTTTTATACTAATATCAGTTAATCTTAAACCCCTTTTTTTCTCTCTATATCTTAACTTTTTTATTTTTTAAATATCTTAACAGCAACAACAACAGAGAAAATAATCCAAGAAACCCAGAAGAAATTAAAGCTTCTTTTCTCTCAACATCAATTCCAATGGAGTGGGCTTCTTCAACTTTACATTCTGATCCAATCCAAGTAGAGCTTAAAGGGGTCTTTGGCTTTGAATATGGGAGAAATACAAGGAAAGCAGAAGAAGATGAAGAAGAACAGTTGCAAAGCAACTAAATATGAAAACCAGATTACATGAAGAACCCTTGTTACATGCTCTACATCTGACTCACAAATCTCAAGTACAAGAGTCTTTGGTGATTAAAGTTAGGGACATATTGTGTAACAATATAATCACAATAAAATTGAATTTTCACTGTATCATTGTTGTGATTTTTATTATTGTTTCTCTTTCCATGTAACTTCTAAGGGAAAAGGACAGTTGTTGTTGTTTGACTACTTAGATATATATATTTGACTTGTTATTTTGTTTTTATTTTATTGGTTTTCTTTGTGGAATCTTTCTGTGATGTTATTGTAGGTGGGTTGAAGTGTTAAGGTCTCTATCAACTTTTTAACGGTTGTGCACAGAGGGTATCTATGTAGAAAATCTTTATATATGTATATTCATATTTGCTATTTTCTTGTGAACCAATATTCAATTGTTAAATAACAATTCTTGTAAAATATTAATAATATATAAAAATAAAAATAAAAACAAATCTGGTTCAGTAATTTCATAAAAATTGATAGCTGTTTTAGTAATTTCTCTTTTTCTTATTTTAACAAAGGAATTATAATCTGTTAGTTCTTCTGTGATTTTTTAGGTAAAAATAGGTTCCTTTGGTGAGTGAATGATACTGTCATCCCTGGCCTACCATTATCACAAGGTCCAAGCTGCCCTAGTCCTTGGTATTCAAGTTCGTTGAAATCTAGAATAGGCACATCTTGTTTTTCAAGCTTTCATTTTATTTACTTAGCAATTATTTTTAGGGTGACATAGACATGCCCCTCCACGTTTTGGTCATGAATATTAGAGATATCTCTTGTGTTTTTAAATTGATGACATACCCCTTGACCCTTGTCTTATCTAGTATTAATTAGAGTACTCTCATTTTGTTTTGTAGTCGAAGACCCGTGATTTTCTCCTAAAATTAGTCATCTTCACTTGTCTGATATCTAGAAAATCTGCGTTTCTTGCCTCATCTCAACCACACATGTTACAAAGTGTATCAAACATAATTTGAGACAGACCAAATCTCATTTCTAAGCTTGATTGGATGAATTAACAAAATACTCACTATTTTAACCCAATGGGTCGAAGAAATGACCATGACCACGTCTCAAGGAATGGAGGTCTTGAGTTCAAATATTCACTTAAGTGTCACTCTCAAGGATTTATCCTAGAAGTTTCCTGGTGTGTGTGTGTGTGGGTGAGGTGAGGGGACTGCACTTGGCTGAGGATTAGTCGAATGTTCTAAGAGATTTGGATACCTCAACTAATATATATTTAGGATCACACTCAATTATAGTTTTGTTGGTATAAAGACTAAGACAAAGAATTAATGTCCACATAACCCCTCTTTATTTTCTTCCATCTTATCCCTTCTTCAAGTTTATTGTTTTTTCTCTTTTCCCTTTTTTTCAATAGAGTCGTAATTTTTGGACTCAATTTTTTTCCACTCATTCAGTACTCGACTGATGTGGCAAGTGCATAGAATCATAGTTCATTTTCTTTAAGATAGACAAAAAAAAAAAAGATCTACAATTCTGTGCTCTTGTCACGTTAGTCGAATACAAATTAAGTATAAATAATAAAAAATCGAGTGTGAAAAGCATTAGTCTTTTCAATAATACTCTTCTAATTTTATTATCTTTAATTAATTTTTATTCACTCATCTATCTCAAGACAATATGATGTCATCAGCTCATTCGGCTCATGGTGTCCACAAACTTGTCAATCTGCTCAAAATAGGTGCACCTCCAAAAAGTCAACCTCCCAAGGCCCCTGATTTATTAGGATGGTAGCCTTGAAAATTGAACAGCTGTGATTACCCTCATTAATCTGGCTTAAGAAGTGGGGCCCACTCAAAGGCAGCTCAGCAACTAAATGGTCTGCATTTATGTGTTGTGCTACCGATTGATCTCAAGGCTTGATGCATGAGAAGGGTTTTTTTTTTTTTAATATAAATTTAATTAAACAGGTAAATTACACATAATATTAAGGAAATTTTAATAATATCCTCTATAAAATTGGCAATATTAATATTATCCCAATAAAGTACGAGTTTACCCCTTGACCTAAGTAAACATCGACTGACTATGAAATGGACTAATATTTGACCCTTAATCAAATGCCAATACGTCCATGCCCGCTATGCCAGTATTGTCCGTAAGATGTTTAAATGAATCCCAAATTAATAAGGGCAAATCAGTCAATTTGTTGGATATAATTGGATCCATTAACTAATATCAAATTGCCACCTTCTTCAAACAAAGTTCTGAACCACCCCCATTTTTCAGGATAAGTCAGCATCTAAAGATTAGCTGACGTGGACAAAAAATTCATAGTCACGCCACGTGTCAAGGCGTCGTTTGATAAGTAATCATGGAGATCATAATTATAGAAAGCTTTAGTCCTAGACAAGCCATGTCAGGTCCTCTCAACCACGTCAGAGAATAACACGTCGGCAGACCTGGAGACTTCCCTTCACTTTAATGATGATTGAGGTCGACATCCATGATGTGATGTACCATGCATGGATTATTTGTCATCCGTCATGATTCGTTATCGTGGAGACTTTGATGCCATTTTAGTCATCTTTTTACACTAAAGCCTCATGTGTGTTGTCGCCTTCTCATGTCATTATAATGACATGTCATGTCAATATGTCATGTTGATGCGTGTCCTGAGATGACATGTTTGTTATTACTAAACGACATGCATGTGTCTGTGATCGGCTTAAACTTGGGCCCATGAAACTTTTAAACTTTCGAAGATCTTTCTCAGTAAAATACACGTGGTCATGCATGTGCCATCCACCACGCAACAATGACATTCTTTAAAATGTCAAAATTTTCGATAATCATATATGATTGGAGCGAAATAGAATCTTCAATTTCACTAAGGAGCCATTCTTTTAGTAGCGTTGTCAATGGATCTAATCACATCTAAATTTTGATGTAATAAATGATTTGGTAATCGATACAAACAAATATTATTGCATAAAAGATTAACATACCTTTATTTATTTTTATTAAAAGATAAAATAAATAAAGTTATTATTAAAAAAACAAAATATTGAAGAATGTTAATGTGTCCGTAAAATTTTGGACATTAACATTTCCCATATATATATATATAATAGAATGTCAAATTTGTAAAACACGTCCCGCCCATAAACATGTTTGCTGATCTAAGATGGGATTAACGATGGAGATTGCTTCATTTTAAAATCACCCAATTGCATGTAACCACCCATGTTTCAATTTTTTAAAGAATAATGTTGAAGTAACATTGTGGGAGATATTTCTTATGTGGAATTATGTAAGAGTTATAGATGCTTTTCATCGAGATATCGTTACACAGTTCCACGTCAGAAATGTCCCCCACAATGTTACTCCACCATGACTCTTTTTTAAATCTATAAGATTATGTTTTTATAGGTTTTTGGTGCAAGAGATCGGGAGTTTGGATGTAAAAGATCTAATTGGAAACATCTAATTTGCTTTGAGATTCAAACTCAAAATCCCACTCTCTCTATTTCTTACTCATTATCCATGTTTGATATAGTTGATCTTTTCTAAAGATCAAATGGTTTCTCCTCATCATGGATACGTCTATGAGCGGCAAAGTTCTACGTGGCATAATTTATTTTAATTTAAATGGACCCGAAAGGAATTTATCCAAAAATTGACGAGATAATCATTTTGAATTCGAGTTGTTCCATCCAAGGTTTGATCCCAAGACATAATGCTATTTATAGGCAAGTCTCATCGTAACCTCTTCCTCAAGGTTTCATCACTTTATATTGTAGTTCCTTTCAACATGTATAAAGTCATCCTTGCCATAATCAACATTTTGCTAAAAAATATCTCAGTCAACCTCTTGTTATATTTTAATATTTATGAAGGTTGTGAAAGAAGGGAATTTATTTGATTTCTTGAACCCCGACTAGTGACTACATAGAAAATGACAGTCCTGAAAGAGAATTAATTCTGATTTAAAAATAAAAAAATTGCAATTGATCTCAAAATTGAATCTTTTTTTTTTTTGATTATGTTGCGGAAGGAACAAATGCGAAATGAAATCAAATCTTTTGAAAATATATATAGAGAGATTTACCCGGTAAACCGAACTGTTGCATTTTTATTACAAAAACTCTCTTAGAGTTCTGACAACTCCAAGGGAACTTTACTTTATCAAGTTTATTACTCAATAAACTTTACTTATCATGTTTGTTACTCAGCAAACCTTGGAGTGTGATCCACGCCACAAAATTCAAATTAAGACTGTTGATTTGTTATTCAACAAACCTTAAAGTCCATCTAACCACATTAATTTTTGGCAATAAAAAACATGATATGATGTTGTCATAGTTATAAAGGAAAGAAGTCTAAGAACTTTGAAAAAACAATTCTAAAAAAAAAGATTAATTTTAACAGTTGGAGAAGTTAGCATTGTCCAACATTTTTTTTTTCCAATAATACCCTTCATTGTTTTGTCTTTTAGTAAAAAAGATAATGGTATATTAATCTTTTATATAATAAATATATTTCTTATATCATTAATAAATGCATTTATTATGTTGGCACTGATTGCCAAAGCATTTACTATGATAAAGACTTTTAATTCAAAATACTTAAATGCTCATAATATTTATTATGTAAATATGTTCTTATCTTTTTCACACAAAAAATAAAATGAAGAGGGGTATTATTTTAAAAAAAAAAAATGTTAGATAATGCTAACATTCCCATGAAATATTGGTTTTTTGAATATGAGTTTTTTCATGAAATATAGAAAGTTGTGATGTTGGATTGCCCATTTGACAATCCACTAGGGCCCAATAACCCTTAATAAGATTTGAAATCTTATGAAATTAGTCACGCTAGATTGATTCATAAAGTAAGGTTTGTCACAGTAACAAACTTGATAAAGTAAGGGAGTTTTTATAATAAAATTGTAACAAATTGGCATGCCCAATAAATCTCTCATGTATGTGTGTATGTATGTGAAATCAATTTGCAAAGATTCCAGGAAAAAATTATGTTTTTTCACCTCCATCTCAATCGTATATTCGATGCCCTATCTTAAAAGGTCTTTTAAAGTTAGGAAAGTCTTGTCGAATTTGATTAGTCTAGACTTGATTTAATTATGATAGTTTTGGATTTACATATATATACAAATATATGGGACATGGATCTAACCCAACAAGTAATCATATTAAATCTCATTCTATTTCTCATGTCTTGTAACGATCATTATAGTTGTTGTTGTTGTCATGTCGTCATCACCGTTATCTTGGAACCCTTATCCCAAAGATGGTCATCATATGTAGTGGTGCACTCTTTTTCTTAAAACTGAGATTGGATTTTTTTTTTAAATTTCCATTTTTAGATAATCAAATTGACAAAGAACCAAGCCAGTTTGATAAACTATATATTTAAAGCTACTTTCCTTGTCATTATTAATTTTTTTGTCATCAAAGATTCTAATGAGAAATTAGAACTTAAGCTCATTACCCCCACGTATCTACACTCATCACTCAACTTTATGATGTTGTTTGCATTCGAAACGTAATGTCGAGCACTATTGGTATATTAATGTTGAAATAAAAATAGATCCAAATATTGAAAAATATAATTAAAACTTGGATGTAGGGAAAAAAATACACTTGGAAATTAGTTGAACCTTGAGCCATGACTATTAAAGACCTTGATGACTACGCAATCCGTTGTTCTTCTATTTTTCACCTCTTTTCATTTTCACAAAGGAAATCGATTCTTTCAATGTGAACCTCTCTTCCCATATGTCATAATCTTATTAGTTATTTAAGTTTGGAAGGTATTTCAACTTTTAGAAATACTTGTAAAAATGTTTTTTGTATTTTGTCTATTAAGATGCATGAAAATACAAGAGTTTTATGTGCAATTTCAATTTTTAAAGAATCTCTTTCAAATCACAAAAGGTTATTATAAAAAAGAGTCGTGTTGGAGTGACCTCATATTGCACGTCATGACATGAAATTGGATAGGGACCATAGATGCTTTTTCACTTGTATCTCAAGGAAAAGCATCTATGGTTCCCATGCACTTTCACGTCAGGGGTGATGTGAGGTCCAATCTTTAGGTCACTTCAGCATTATTCTATATATAAAAAAAATGTAATTGCAAAGTTTTTAGAAAATTATAGGTGAAATTTTTATAGTAGTACAAATTTTTTAGAAAATTACCGATACTGTATTGATTGAGAATTGTAATTTTTTTTTCAATCCCATAAAATTTTCTATCCCAAATTCTCTCATCTTTACTTATATTTCATAAATTAGGTGATATATCACGGCAATTATATGGAAAAAAAAAATTATAATAAAATACATTGATTTGGGAAAATTTTATTTCTCAAAATGCTAAATTTATAGTTTTGAGAAATACTTTTAAAATGTTTTAAGATTACCTTATGAAATCAAGGTAATTTTATGAAAGATCTTTTTTTGTCTAAATTAAACACAAAGATTGTGACCACTCGATCTAATAATGAGATTTCAAAGGAAAATGTATTGAATTAATAGGGGAATATCTCTCCAAAACATTAGAAACACTCAATGTTGATGGTCGGGTTCATCTTCGTAGTTGTCTCCATCCAACTGACACTATCAAACAATTTGAGCTCTCTCTCTCATTTGTTTTTTGGGCCAAGGGATAAGCATGGGAGATTATCAAATTGAAATAACAAAATGGGTAGACAGGACAATGGGCATTGTGGGCTACAGTTGTGGTTACTGGGGCCATGGGCCCACCTTAGACTATTGGGCACGGTGGGTGCACCATTGAATTTAATTGTCTCCTTTGTCTAATAAAATTGAATCTGGGGTGAAGTATTGCTAGCTAAGATGAAGAAGTGACGTTTATTTAATAGGGTGGTGGCCTTATCCTTCATAGCTAGCTGGTTATGGGCTATCTTAAAATAGACTAGAGACTTGATCTAACTTGTTTTATGTTTTTTTTTATTTTTTTAATATATTAAAATACTTCTTCTCTGGTCAAAACCCACCTTGCGTTTCTTTCTTAACTCCTTAACCTTTAAGGTTATTTATTATTTAACCCTCTTGATCTCAACTACAATCCATGGTGTTCTAGGAATTCTATATTATTTATGAGGTTTGAAGGTTTAAGGGCCTTAGAGTTGAAGAGAACGGTTTTTGTGGTGAAAGATCAGGGTTTTTGGAGGATTTTAAAATGAGGGTATTTAGGTCATTTTCCATCATTCTCTTATAGAAGGCTAAAGTTAATGGGTGTGTCATCTCAATCATAAGTTTGAAAACATACGGGTATCTCAAATATTCAGCAAATGCCGGAGGGGCATTTCTAAAATACACTTTCTTTAATCTGTGCAACATGGCATAGGTAATAGAGTAAATCTAGCCTTACTATCTTAGTAAGCCTATAAAAGGAAAGAAAAAAAAACATGATCTGATTCCATGGGGATGTAGATGACAAAATTCTATGAATTTTAAGGGAAAAAAAGCTTAAAAAGATTATTTATAGTATATTCTTGATTTTAAATTTGGGAGTTCCGTAGTGCTATCCATTTACAAAACTTTTGATCTGAAATGTTATTTTTTTTATTTGAACTTTTTCATGAAATATAGAAGATTATGATGTTGGATTGTCAATTTGGCAATCCATTAGAGTTCAACGACCCTTAGTAAGATTTCAAATCTAACTAAGGGAAGTGTTTCTCTAAGTAGAACTTGTAAATGCTAAATTTGTACTACTTTGAAACTCTCACTAGATGCTTTAGATCTTTTACTCTTGAACTCTTGTGTGTGTCTACAACACAATCTCTCTATTGTCTAAATTGAATTATAATAAAATAATGGTAGATTAACATCATATGGGAGTTTGAAATTGTACTCTTGTGTATGTGTCAACCCGTGTATTTATAGAGGTAAAATCTTAATATTTCCTTAAATCTCATTCACAATTTGATCATTTGTCAAATTTAGAAAGTTGATCTTGATTACGAATGTACCAAATCATGATCATTTTTCTTAATTGATCTCTCTTTTTCGTGATCTTCTGTTATCAAAATTCTAATAACTTTTGACTTCGTTCAATCCCCAATTTTTAAGGATTTGAACTGACTAAGTAACTCTTCATAGATATCAATAACTCCCCATCTATCGAGGTCTAGGCACATTTGAAAATGTGATTGAATGAACTAAACTTACCCAATCACTCTAAATTGGATCGGATGACTCATCATTAAATTAAATTTACGGATCAAGGCATAGTAATCAGAACACGTGTCACACATTGAAAGCGTTTTTTTTTTTACCCACCCCCACCACTTGATGACTAACAATTACTATCTATTGAAAACCTGTGGAAACGTTCAACCTCATGAAGTCTCCATGGAAGTGATCAGCAATGTTACTGTACTTTTGTTAGATTTATTTATTTTATTTTTTTTTGGTTAGTGTGAACTCATGGGCAAGTGACACGTGTTAGAAGTAGTCGACATACCTAACTGGCTTTGGTTCCCTGCCAACTTGTCCAAGCACAAGTGGGACACGTCAGCTGTTTGAATGTTGTTAACTTAGCTATAAATGCCAGAAATCTTAGATTGATGGAATGGTTGGCGTACGCAAATAGTTGGATGACATATGGGGAAGCATTATTATTAGAGAAACAATACAAGTATCAGATGGCTTTTGGACCCATCTGCCAAGCACGTCTGCACTTGTCCACCTTGTGTTGGTGTTTGGTTGGAGACATAAATCTGATCCAAGTCGAATTTTCAAGGGGAATAGTATTAACCTCTCTTTATCTTACCACCCATGATCCATCCCCCACCAGTACCAGTTTTTTTTGTGCACAATGTTGGGATTTGTTATTTGTGGTTAATTTGGAGACGACTAACTTCAAAACATGATTTTTAAACTCGCTTGAGACCGAGACATATCACCCAAGTTAACTCGGTATCAGAATTGAACGAGACCAACTCACAAAGTCATTTTTTGATCGAGATTTATGAGTCACGTTTAATTTTTTAATTTGTCTCACGAGACGTCTCAAATGTATCAAAAAATTCATCTGAGACGATTCCGTATCTGAGCTGAACGAGACGAGATGAGATGAGATACCGAGTTTAAAAACCATGCTTCAAAATCCAATTAAAGTAACTCATGGAGTCAATTTGGTGAATCATTAAGTTAACTTATCTGCACTAAAAAATGCACCCAATCAGGTCAAACTTTGACCGAGTTACTCAAAAGTCATATATGTAATATTTTAAGCGAGTTTCTATTGCCACACCAACTTTTGCTAATGCCATCCTAATTAGTACACATCTTGGGGTTGTGTGGCAATAGAATCTCTCGATTTAAAGGAGAAAAATAAGACAAATATTTGTGTTTTTTTTAAATATTGAAAACTGTCTTTTAAATGTTTATAATTTTAATATGAATAATGATTTTATGACACCCCCTCTGACATACTACGCCACCATCACAAAATCATAGATCATTTGCCTCAAGATACGTAAAATCATAAATCTTTTTCTTTTATATCTTGAAGCAAATGATCTACGATTCTATGATGAGGACATAAGGGGGTGTATGTCATAAGAGAGCGTCAGATTATCACGACTCTTTTAATATATTAGTATTTGACTTTTCCAAGCGGACTTATGAATTATCGGATGAACATTCGAGTCTGTCTAGTTGAGTTTTATTTTAAAATGAATATCAATATCCAAAGTGACGGTTTGTTGCTAACAAACTATATATATATATAATTATTGATTTCTGACCTCAAATTCAATAATCTTTTCTTTTTATATCGTGGGCTTATAATATTGGAGTTGATTAGAAGCCCTTGACGAAAACTACTCAGATTTTGAACTTTGAACGGAGTAGTGATTTTGATGAAAATTTCAGAAAAAACGGTGTGGGTACTTTGTGATAGTTAGAGAAAGAAACATGTATTAAGAAATCATGAAACTATAATACTTGTTTTGCATAGTTTGGAAATGACAACATGTAGATAAATTTCCTACCTCACACCTTGAGATGCATGGTCTAGAATGATTCTCTAGCTTTTGACTCCTATAGTATCTTTATAATTCCACAGCAACGATTAAATCAATTTTCAATTTCATGAATTTTCTAGTGGGTTGCATTTAGGTTTCACACATTTGTCTTTGATGGTGGCCTTTATAGTTTCCTAGGGGAGAGAGAGAGGTGGGGTTGGGGGTGGTAAATAGTGTCTCATCAACCCTAAGTGCAACCCATGCCTATTCGTCAAGGTGGTCGTGTTCACTCATCCCCTTATTGTCCCTTGTCCACCCTGATATGACAATGTTTGTCGTTCTTTAGAGGCATATTGTCCCATACTCTTGTCAGCTATTCTTCGGGACGTCCCTTATGCAGGGTTCTTTACCTACCTTGCTCATGTGCGACCTCTACCAGTGATTCGTCACCGTTAGGTTTGCAAGGTTCGCCCTTTTGGAGGATAATCCCATCTCAACAGAGAGGGATCCAACTCCGATCAATGGTTTTATGTCCAGTATTTGGATTCGGAGGCTCCCATTAATAATATTTGGACTGGCTATCTCCAACAACTTGGACCCTAAGGCGAGAATGACTCAAGAGGCAGCATCTCGAGCAGTTACTTGCTCACACTGTGGTGTCTCGTATCTCAATGTAACATGTGTTATTCATTTAGTTTCGCATCGTTGTTTTTCATCTCCTACTTTATAAATAGAATAGGGGTTGATAGAGGATTGAAACATGGAATTCCCAAATTACCTTATTTTCCCTTTTTTTTTCCTTTTTCTTTTTTTATATGCTTAATATATATATATATATATATAGACTTGGGTTAGGATCCCATGCCTCCTAAGAATGACTCATGAAAAAAACACATGATCTAAACCCTTTAAATGCAAAATACAATGATTGAAATTTATCCTTGGGATAAGTATCTCCGAGATTTGTGTTATCAAGATTTGTGTTTAAAGGGTGGGGTCATGTGTATCCCGAGAAAAAAAAAATCTATGATTTTAACCCATGCCATGCCAGGGAGCATGTCCAAGGGCGGCGTCAGAAAATCATTATTCTTTGGATTTGACCATTAAACAGATTGCATTATCTCCTATTTCGGTCTCCTCGTAAATGATTATCAACAAACTTTTGCACCAAAATGAGTGTATTGAAGGATTAGATTTTCTGCAACATTTCTTCTTTATTTTTATTTTTGGAATAGTGGTGATGAAATCTACTATCTTGTAGCTTAAGACGGATCTGAAAGAGACAAGACTACACCATTGCTCCATATTCCTTTTGAATGTAAGCCTAAATACCCAACCCAACACACAATGATAATTTATCATTCTGAAGACGATACTGCAGTCCCCAAGTTCAGACCATTTTAGTAACTGAGATTCTTTTGGGATTAATCCCAAGGACCATAAGCAATCCAACTCAGTGATAGATAGATTATGCATAATGGTAAGTCCCACTCATTGGTGCAATTTCAGCCTCTGTTTGTGACTTTGCGACTCCACCCATTCAAGACAGGAGGGCACACACAACCCCAACCTATTCCTCCAGCATTTATGATGTGGCCAAAAGACTACATGAATGTGTCCGGGCAAAATACGCACACTTTGGATGCTTGAAACATGTCCTGTTCAAGAATTTATGTAGACTGGGAAATGGATCTTACCTTGGACACCGTAGTTTCAACAGATGATCAAAAGCAGCCTGCATTTAAGTCTTCTGAGTTCTGATAACATAAGGTTTACACATCTAGGTGTTGAATGGCACAAACTATGTTTGAATAAACAAAATCCAAAGAATTGGAAAACTTACAATAATATCAAATATTTTGTCCCACCCATCATTTTTTTTTTATTGCAGAATAAAAATAAACATTTACTTTGGGATTTTAAGAAACAGACATTGCAACTCAGTTTAGATTGATTGTGAAGAAAACATACGGAGCATCAGCGTCACCGCCTAGACCAGCCATCCCTCCAACTTCATCTTCAGACTTCCAGAAGGAGCTGCAGAAACATAAATTCAACCATGAAGAACGGAAACAATCAATCTAAAGTCAAATCTTCCACATAAATTCTATCTGTAATGATAGATAGGATTCAGATTATTAGAACTATAGACTTTGAAGTTAAAATTTAAGGATTTGGGCTTTGTGTCACTACATTTGATATTGAAATATTGGTGTCTTCCCCTTCAACCCTTATCAACCAGGCTGACCTACAGACTTGTGACAACTGTTCTGTGTATTTAAGATATGGCAATACTACCCATGTTCCTAGTTAGAGAATTGTAGAAAAGCAGGTATTTATAACTATTAATATCTTTTGAAAAAGAAAAAAAACCTACCTACGATTTTATTTATTCCTCAAGAAAAAACACAGAACAGGAAACCTCCTCTATCATAAGTCATCCCTGGACCACTGTGTTCATTACTCCATTGCTCTCCACTCCTATTGGATAGATCGAACTCTTGGGATTGATCATAATATGTCTCATGTGGAACTTTTGGGATTTCACGTGTTCTACACACCCAATGGTTCCACAAATTCACCCCTTTGAAATTGTGGGCCACTGGATTGAGCATTTTTTGGGGTGCTCAAATCAATGAGTAGAAATCACCAACCAAGCTGATTTTGGGTCTGTGCATCAACCAAGAATTAAACCATAAATCCATTCTATCAGTGGACTTGAATGAGTGCACCCACAGCTTTTTTGGGGATGTCGTAGTAATTTTTGACAGGACGTATGTGTTGCAGAGTTTCTCCTTAAATATGATATATGTTTGGATTAGACTAACATCAATATGCTTTTCAGGCCACAAATACTTCCTGTTATGTTGAAAATATCCAAATAGAAATAAGGTAGTGTAGTCATTTCAGAAATATACAAGACAGAAGTAACAAACCCATTTAAGGGTATTATGGGGAGATGCCAACCTATAATAATAATTGGGTGCTTACAGAATATCAAATAAACTAAGGGAGAAAAAGTAAAAATTTCCTAAAGTTTAACAACCAAAAGTAAGGCTTGAGTGAAAAATACAAGTTCAAAATGCTTACAGCAAGATTTACACTTGTGTCAGGATAGGAAGGTCATAAGAAAACATCTTCTTAAGGGATCTCTATTACCCTCCAAAAAAATAAAAATAAATAAGGGATCTCCATTTGGTGCACCTATGGATTTGCCTGGTCAAAAACTGACCATCCAATTTTAGATTTATTTCCTGGACTATCCATCAAAACTACCCTGACCACCTAAAATAAGGTGATAGACTGGACTGTTAGGATAATCCTACTTTATCATGGTTCACCTAGATGATCTCATAGGCGGGAAACATCAAATGATGGCTGTTGAACCCGTCTATATGAGCAACCCTGTCCTGATAGAGAATTTCTCTAGGGCCTTGTATAGAAGAATAGAAGAAAATTTTCCTCATAAGGAAATTTCTATTGTTTTGGAATATTAAAGGAATTTTGGAACAGTAGGAATTCCTTTTCAAGGAAAATTTTCTGTGTTTTCATACAGGACCTTGCTTTAGTTATTGAATTTCACAAAATGTATGTGCGACAGTGTGAGGGTCTAAAGTAGCTAATGCCATGGTAGTAAATGAAGTGCTAAAAGCCCATGCACTTACCTGTTTGTGCTGTTGCACAACCCTTCAAGAATAGAACGCACTTTCTTTTCACTTTTCACAGATGGAGCCAATACTGCTGCCTGAAATAAACACCGCAACAAATGCTCAGTAAACAAGGCCAAACATGAAATTAAGAGAATGTGCAGAAAAAGCTTGGTTACCAAGAATGACGGTGGCAAGCCATATCTTAGAATGCTCTCCGCAAAGACACGTACAGCACAGAAGTGCATCCAGGAAGTAAACACCTACAGGGTAAATGCATTCAAAACATAAGATTGAAATATTTATACCATACCAAGAGAAAACAACAACAAATAATCTTTAAAGCACACTAGATGCAGGAGCAGCTCTGGGACGAAGTTAGATCTACTCATCAAGGATTAAAGAGAGTGAAAGAAAATAAGATTAAGATGAAGGTATGTTTTAGGCAGTTACGGACTTCTGTTCAGTACCTTTGGTCGGCATAAGTAAGCATTATAACTATATCATTTAAGAAAAAACTGCAGAATTAACAAGTAGCTAATCTACAATCTTCTTTAGTTGACAATTTCCCTTTTTTCTTTATATCAGATGTCTCCGAAGAGACTTAGTTGGTAATTTTATGAGAAGAGGAATGACCAGATCCAAACGAAAGGGCAGTAGAAGGCTTAAATTCTTGCTTTGGAAACCTCCAATTAGGATAAATTGAATAGTGGTACTCACTACGGACAACCTTTCTACATGTACACTATGTGTAAAACACAGTAGTGGAAGACTACTGCTCCCTATGCCATAGAGCCAAAATATAGTAGGCAGCTCTCAAGTAAAAAGAATGGACAAGTCTCTATCCAGCTCATAACACATTTGTATAACGTGGAACCAGAATTAGATTCAGAACTTTTCTCTTTCACAAAACTGTCAGCTCACTAAGGCATCATTACAGATTCTTGTATCAATTGCAATTTGAAAGACAAATCCATCAGATTTCAAACATGGTTGCACTTCCAATTACTGATTCCTAAAGCTGTATGAATATAGACATCATAACAAACTATCTGCTGGTTGAGCCAATTTCCTGTGTAGTCAAATCTTCATTTGGGTGAGGACCTCACCTAGCCTGGACCTATGGCACCTAAAACAGAACCCTAAGCAAGTAATAACACACTGTACAAAACTGGTTGCCTGAGAGTGCCTAGGAGCTAAGGCTATATGTTTTATGTGTGTGCAGCTTGAATGGAGGAACATCATTCATGCACTGACCACATATAGCTGCAATAAAGCTAATAGTGATAATTAGACAATTTAATAGATATCAAATCTCTTGGAAATCTCGTAGGATATCTAAATTCCCCTGAGAAATTTAAGTTGGTGATGATTTTTGAAAATACCAAAATGAATTTGTAACAAATGTACAGAAAAGCTGCAAGAATAAAACATACCTCTCCATAACTGGTATAGCACCATTGCAGAAGGGAGCTTCTGAGGCTTTCCTGATCTTGCATCAATTTTTCTAACTCTTGCTTCCGACTCTCCTGAGCTTCAGGACTATACTCAAAATCACGAATCTGAATAACAAAAGGAATCATACAATCAACCATTGCAAAAGACCAATTAGAAGAGGAAATATTGCCTCTATGGTGGTCCAGAATACCATCAAGGAAATTATAAACACCAGTGCCATGGGGTCAAGTTTTAATGTTAAAATCATTGTAACTGCAATGAGCTAGCTAGAAAACAGACTCACTTGATATCCTTTTTCGCGTGCATGTGTTTTGAAGTTATCAGCCACACGACCAAATAGTGTTACAGTGTAAAGAGCATATTCGTTGTCCTCATGCAACTTCTTGGAGGATCTGGGGACCTAAAAGATTTGACCTTAATAAGAAACACAACTATTGAAGTAGAGAATCACAAGAAAAAATATGCAAAACCATGTACATTTAATCAATTTGAATGCTGGGTGAAATCAATAAACTGTGAAAATAAGCATGCATTAAATATATCCTAACAAATGTTTTGGAAAATATACAACAGACCATGAGGTCTATCATCCTCAATGAAAATAGGTCAATTGATCAAGAAATTCAGTAATCAAAACCGTAGTCTTACTTCCTTTGACATTTGCCAGACAATATTTCAGATAAAGTCCAAAGGATAACAAAGGAATGGGGAACATACCACATAAGATGTCAATGTTTCGTAGTTTGACAACCAGTCCTTCTGTGAATACTTGGGAACAACTGCAAGGAGAGTCACTAAATGTTCTGATGTGATAATATCCTCTGGCTTCACTAAATTGGAAAGATCGCGGACAGCCAAGCTGTAATATAAGAGATGTGGATAAGCTATCTCCAACAAATAACACCTCGTGTGAAATTCTCAAGACATAAAGATAATTGCAATCCAATATAAAAACAGTTTCCATTACAATATTTCAAATACCAAGAAGCTTGATTCCTGAATATCATCCAAATGGTGTTAAGTCTGAGAAATGATTACTCATACCTTCCACTTTGCTTTCTGTTGATAGCATTGAGCTGACTGCGCACAGTGTTATACTCTGCAACACGAACCTAGCACAAATCATGCAGAAAAAGGTTACGTTTCAAAGATGAGGCTTCGTTCCGATCTGAGCTATCAATGGAAATCAATAACGTTCCCATAGAGATTTGGTTTGAGCAGATAACTGGAAATGAAAAAAATAACTGGAAAGATAGTTGTATTAAAAAGGAAGCAGACACAAGACATGATGTCTACACAATAGATTATGGGCTAAAGAAGGTGAGAGTTGAGAAAGGTATCTACAAACTGGCATGAATTAGAGAAAGGCAAGAAAAGAACCTAGATTGTGTAGAAGCATATAGGGCGACAGTGAGAGAGTCAAAAGGATGAAGAAATTAGTGAAAGGAGGCAGATTTATTTTCCAAATACTTACTAGAGTGCATGCACACTATTGAAGAATTAGGGTATCAGAAGTGAAAGTAGCTTCAGCAAAGATAAACGTGAGTAGGATCTTAGGACCAGTTGGGATTCCAATAGAAGTAAGAAAATCACGGGAATTACCAGATAGTCCTAACCAACTAAGTAATTAAATAATATTTGAAGATGACGAAAATGTTAAATGAAAGGTGAAACAGTGATGGAGTAAATATTAAGACATAAAACAACTATATCATAGAACCAACTTGGTTTGATGCCAAGCAAGTCAACTCTCAAGGTATTCTTTCTACTAATACTAATGATGGAGAAGTTCAGAGAAAAAGTGGAAGGACTACCACAAGGTTTTTATTGACTTAGTAAGCATCAAGACAGTAAATTTAATGGGTATTTTTGAAAGGAAGCATACCAAAATGAACATAAAGACATAATTAAGAACATAATGACGGAGTTGCGACCATTGTAAGAAGAATTTGTGAGGTGACGAATAAGTTCCCATTTACAGTTAGTTTATACCAAAAATCAATTTTGAGTCCAAACAAATTTTCAGTAGTTATAGACGAATCAACGACATGTATTCAAGAGTACACTCTTGGTGTGTGTCATTTACAGATGACGAAGTGCTAGTTTACCAGATTAGAAATGAGTTCCCATTTATAGTTAGTTCACAGCAATGTTTTGATTAGGAGAAACACCGAATCGGTCTCGACCAAGCATTACAACTCCAAAACATTTAATGTTTGGTGCTCAAAGTTTTGTTCTGGTCTCACAGCTGAAACCAGAATGTTTCATCAAAAGATTCCAAAATCGAACGAAACATTGGTTCTCTGATTATGGTTAGAATAGTTCCTTAGAAAAAATTGCTAGAGAACAAAAACAAAGTCATTACCTTGAGATCATCCTCAATCCTGGCTACTTGAACGTGAATGCTGTCCACGATCTCCCTCAGTGGCGACATTGTTGGGTATTTCGCTTCATCCCACGCAAATCTGCCATTGTGAAACCAAAGTTCAGTTTTTTTACATAAAAAAGTAGATTTTCTCACAAATTCAAGCCATGTTTGCACAATTTTAATTACCTCGTAAGGTAGGAATCAACAGGGACTCCATCGACTGTCAGAGAACCACTCTCGACCCCAGAAATTCTCTCCAATTCGTCGATCTGACGCCTTATCTTGTGAGAAACTCCTTCAACAAAGCTATTCGACTGTACGTTTAACAAATCAAACAAAATCATAAAATCCCTAAAACAACGAAGAAAATACATAAAATTCAAATTCAAATCTCACCTTAAGAAGATCATCGCTGAGGGCTAGGAGAGAATCTAGAGTTCCTACACGGAGATCAGGCGTGTTGAACTGCAAAATTAAGGAGATAAACAACAAAACCAGAATAAAAAATTCTGAGATTTAAACTTTAGATCTGATTTGGAAAAAATAAATTGAGAGGTTTAATTTGAGTTTGATTACCCGATAGAGAGGAGTGTCGAACGAATTCTTGGAGATCGCTTCCTGTAAACGACTCCATAGAGACGATGCGGAGGTTTGAACTGGAAGAGAAACCATCCAATATCTCGTCGCCATTAAAATTAAGATCTCGACCTCTCTGGATTTTCTAGTAAAAAAGTATAGGCTTTAGAGAAAAAGAGGAGAAAAAATAAAATAAAAAAAACTGTTTTTGCAGGATTTAGTTGTAGCGATGGAGGAAGAAAGGTTAAAATCGCGGAAGCATTGAAACGAAGGACTAATGGGGGTCAGACTCTACACTGACGGTGCAGAGACCAAAAATTCACATGACGTTTGAGGCAAGGGGATTGAACACACGGTTGAGATGAGCGGATAAGGATCTGTTTCTTAGAGATTAGCCAAGATTACTAGGGATTAGTAACAACTGGGAATGTATAGGAATATATTTCCATATGAGTCTTACGTTTGGTGCTTTGGCCTCAAAGACCGTTTGAGCTATAATTTTTGGTTTTGTTGTTCAACAAATCACAAAGGGACATCTAGCACGATAATGAGAATAAAAAATTATCATACACGTTAAAGCAGCACGATGTTTATGTATGATGCAAGACTTGCAATTGTGTAGTTTAGCATGCCACGTGGACCTGATACAATGGTTAAGCACTTGAGTCCTGATAATCGGACTATGCCACATGGCATACTCAATTGACTATCTGACCTGATAAGTTCTGGAACCATAGATCTGTGCTCCTTGGGATACACAGTGCACTCAAGATACACATTTTATGAGGAAGTGTAGTGTAGTGTAGTCATGTATCCCGGGTAACCCAGATCTATGATTCCGAACTTGTCACATCAAGGTAATCGATTGAATTTACCATGTGGGATAGTTAGATTATTACGATTGTAAGCATAATTGATCTTAGTTAAAAAGGTTAGACTCAATAATTATTTGGTGTGGATTCAATCCAGTAAATTTAGATAAATTCTAAAAAAACCCTTGTAAAAGAAATTCATAGAAGTGTATTTGAATTTTAACAAATAAATCAAGCAGTATTACATGTACTTGGGGGATTCGGGTAAGATATGGTGCTTTTAAGTGTATTTGAGTTTTTAACAAATAAATCAAGCGGGATTACTACAAGTCGATAGTCAAGCGGTGTTACATGTACTTGAGGGATTTAGGCAAGATATGGTCCTCTAAGAGGTCGATTGCCTCGTCCGTGTTAGTCTATAATCGAGTCTACACGTTTGGAACACCCGTTGTCAAAAAAATAAAAAATAAAACTACTTTGACTATTCTTTTTGATTCTTATGACTAGGGGATGGGTTAGTTCCAATTCAATTCCTAAGAAGTTTAAAATTGTAACCATTATATTTAGCTCAATTCTGATCCTTGTGGGTAGCAAGTCCGGTTTCAAAATGAATGGAATTAGAATCGGAACCACAACAAATCATGGGTATCCATTGGTTCAGGTTTTCAAGAATTGAGTAAGAAAAAAAAGTATTTCAAAACATTATAAAAATAAATCCTTTAAAAAAAAATTAAGATATTATCAACAAAATTAGTAACTTAGTTATAGTTTGTTATACTAAATATACAAATTAATGATTTTTTTTTCAAAAATAAAAACTTATTTTTATAAAAAGTGAGAAATTGAAGAATTATATATAACATGCATTTATTTTTAAATAAAAAAAATATCTTAAATCATCTATAGTATGGAAAGAAATGACAATAAATCAATTTCGGATGCCCACAGTTACCCATTGGATAGAACCTAACGGTTCTGGTTCCTACTGATTCGGTTTTATTTTAGATTCGACTCTAATAAATTCCAATAAAAAGGGAACTAAAATCGAAAACTTTGGTTCTTATTCCAATTTAATTAAATAGGTACCCATTGACACCCCTACTTATAACTATTTGATTATGGTTCTCAACAAGATAATTGGTGGAAAAAAAAAACCCCAAAAATAATCCCACTATTCATTTTGGCATAACTGATGTAAAAATCGAAACGCCCACCGTGGGGCTCGAACCCACGACCACAAGGTTAAGAGCCTTGCGCTCTACCAACTGAGCTAGACGGGCCATTTTGTTTAAATCAGAGAACAGATATTATTCATTCTCTACTATTGCATTGGACATTTGACCAAAGTTATAGCGTGAGAAACGTTCCATAATCTCAATGTAATACTGAAAAGACTACCTAAATGTCATCAATCCTCATCTTCAACTTCTAAGCAAAAAAATCATTTGATATTTCTCCCAAAATGCTGTCATATTGAAACACTTGAATCTCTTGGTCAAATTATTTCTACTCAAAATTTCATTTTATTACACTTTCAAATTCCTACCATTTTTTTTTTTGGATAAACCCCAGAAATATTTTCATATTCTTAATGTTTACTTTTTCAAAAAATCATGAATAATAACAACTTAATCACCGATTTGTTTGAAAATTATTACAGACTATCTTTATTTATATTACTTTTAAAGTATTATTTATCATTTAATATCCGAAATATATACTTCTTCTTTTTATACATTTTTTTTTATAATTAAAAATTATTTTAAATTTTAGTTTATCCAATGTTTTCTTGATTTTATCGACTTTTTCCGGAGTTTTCTCTTGTTGAATTATTCTTGAACCCAGTCTTTGTCACTGAAACCTACAATGCATGATTTCTCTCTGTTGAATTTGATTATTTTTCATTCAAAGTCTGAGTTAAAAAGTAAAAAAGAAAATCCAAGATGACCGAATGACTAACATCATACATTCAACTGATCAAATGGGCCGACCTAGGATAACACCAAACATTCAAGAGGTGAGTAGGCCAAAATTATGACTTATTAATCGATATCCTAGCTATAGAAACTAAATTTTGGATAATTCTTGGATGAATATTACATGAACCATGATAGTATACTTATAGGGATTACATTAACTAAGATAAGGAAATTAATCTTACAAAAATATTCTAATTTATTAGAATTCCTAATTGATATTAGGACATATATTATTCTCCAACACTATCTTCCTTTTGAGATGAGATATATTTATATGATACAATGTATCTCAGGTATCATAATATGATGTGTCATGTTCTTTTACATTGGCCAAGAATACTCTCCAACCATGATTAAAAATCCTCGTAGTGTCACATGTACGTTACGTTGTCCCAAACCTGGATGAGGATCTTGACAGCATTGCCACTCTTGGGTTCGAACCTCAGGCAAAGGGTTAAGCACATGGCTCAACCGAAATGATATTTCGGTTGCAACCATGAGTTCAATGATTCAATCCAGCTTTCTACCCAAAAAAACAAAGAAAAGAAATGTAGGATATTTCAAAAGTTTTCCACACTTGGCGCCTTATTACACATGCATCAATAACATCTTTAGCACATTTCAGTCTCATAAAAGAAAATCCAATATGCCAATATATAGGCTAAAGTCCAGCCTTTATGAAGAAACTCCCTCCATGGTACCATGGAAGCAATGACGAACTTCATGGGAAGTCGTCGAGAGACAAGTTCTCGATTGATCCAAAGCCTGTTACTGGTTCAAGCGTCTGAAAGTCCTCCGATACATTGTCCGGAAAGGTAGTTTCAAAGAGCAATGAATCGTCCATCAATGGGTAATTTGCAGGGAAGTAACTTGTTTTATTTACCTCCAATTCAGAAAAGAATCGATAATTTGTATCATATATGTTATTCCTTCTATAATCATAAAACGTTTCTTCAGCCAAAGCCTTTCTAGCCCGAACAACCTGATTAATAATGGAATAAAACGCATGTAGTTAGTTTTCAATTGTTTCAAGGCTAATATAAATCCAGATTTGCTGGAAAAATAGAATAAAAGATCTTGGATGGCATAGCTTACATATTTCTCAATTTGGTCATCTTTATATATCATGAGAAAGTCCCCGATCTGTAAGCCGTGGATCCTAACGAACTCCCCTGTTAAAATTAAAGCAAGAAATATAATCCACATATTGCAGATAGATTAGAAAAATGATCACTTCTAGCAAGTTATAGGCAACGATGAGCTCACCAGTATTTTCGAGGACATACATTCGACTACTATTGTTGGGCCAAAATCTGTTTAGGCAAGAGAGATGGATCAACCAAGACAATAGTAAGTGATAAGGAACCGTGTCATGGATTGCAAAACCATGAATCAACCATATAAGGCAGCCATTGTTGTTTCTTGATGAGCTCATGACGAGTTTAATCATCTAAGGTAAATAGTTTCTCAGAGAGAAAAAAGACACTTATCTGTATTTCACTAGGACTAGCATATCTCAATCAGTGCATTAGTGCAGCCATATGTGAATCATAGAGAAGTAGATAAACTCAAACCTAAACTTGAAGCTCCACACTCGCAGACCATCCATATCATCCATGGTGATAAAGATGCCCTCCTTATGATCAAGCTTAGGCAAGTATGCTTCCGCTGCTCTCTGAAAGCCAATTTTTCCGATCATATCTTTTGTAAGATTCCAAGACCAAACAAAGTAGTTGTGGAATAGAATCAAGTGATTGATGGGTCACATAAAGACCCATCGTGTGTAAATGTTAGATGCCAAAAATGGGAAGGGCAACAGAAACTAGGGGTGTCAATAGGTCGGATCGAGTCGTGTTGAAATCAGGGTATTCTGAAAAGAGTGCTGATTTTCTAACTAGAAAGTCTTCACTCAGTCAATACTCGGCTGATGTGGCACGGACACGGAACCATAGATCTTTTTTCCTCGGGATGCACAACTTCACAACTTTTATGGGGAAATGAAGTTATGTATCCTGAGGAAAAAGATCTATGGTTCCACGTCAGCCGAGTGAAGACTTTCTTGTTAGAAAATCATTACACTTCTGAAAATTTACCCCAACTCAACCGGACTCATTTAATTATCATGTCAAAAACTTAAACCTGAACCCAACACATTTATTAAAAATGTAACCAACCTGACCCGTGAACTCGTTCAGTAAAATTCTAATATTAAGTGTAAAAAATAAGTTCCCTTCCCACCATAAAAAATTTTTCCAAAGTTCTTAGAGTTTTGTCCTTTACATCCACAAGGTAATGCAGTCAAGAAATTTTCCTTTCCCAAACTAAAAACTTAACCCTTAGTTAATTGAAAATTGTTTTAAAACACCCTCTATATTTTATAAAATTTGAAAAAAAAAAAATGTATTATGAAAACATTTTATGATATTCTAGTAAAAAAATGGGAAATTTTAAAAATCCTTAAATAATTGTTGATAGTTGAGATACCTCCTATGTTTCATGATTTAAAACGATATGTTAATGACGCAATAATTAAACATGTCAAAATGGGTTAAGAGGGTTGACATCCCTAAATGTAAACATGACATGTTTAATAATCGTGTTAGACGGGTTGACACTATTATGACCCAAACCCAATTAGGCCTGACCTATACCCACTAATTCCATGTCATTTTCGAGTTGTGTTTGTGGATCATGTTAAGAATGCTACCCCTAACAGAAACACCCCAATCATGACACATTTAATGCTTACTAGCATCAAATGATGCCAACAATATAAGTTTCATTGTACGAAAGCTTAATTCCGAACCTTTGGAAGGACCATTCTCCCAAGGGAGCTGACATCACTGTGCCTAAGTTCCTTTTGAAAAAGGAACTTCAACCTTCTTGCATCAATTTCCTACAGCATAAGATCATCATGAAGACATCAAATCAAACCTAATCAAAAGAATGAAGGTAAAAATCCAATGGAAGACACATTGCTTAAACAGCTGAATCCAGTAACTTAACCCAATACAAAACATGGCAAATACTCATCCAACAGATGAATAACCTTCAATGGATATAAGCGTCAGTATTTTAAGTCCATATATTTGTATTCATTTATCACAAGATAACAGAGAACAAAGGTCTAAAAAGAGGCTAATTTTGCTAGGAAATTCACACTTGTATGATAATACTGCAGAACTATAGTGCACAGGCGAACACAACTATGCAACTCCTTGCTCGTATAAAGGTGGATATGCCTTCTAAATCCATAGAGGAACGAAGTATCAATCATCCGATGCTCGCGTGATCTGAAGAACGATAAGTCATTATCCTGTAGTCTATTATAAGCAACAGCATACATAGGCCTCGTTTGATAACGTTGTCAGATTCTACGACTGGAAACAACAGGACAAAACAGCTGGAAAAGGCTGAAGTTGTGAAAAGCTTGTTTGATAGAATCCTAAAAAAGTGTTGTGTTATTTACTAGAATCTGGTAATTATTACTTGATACAACTGTTGGATTCCATTGTATTCTGGTGAAATGGCCAGAATGTCCTTAATGTCTAAAAAAGTACAAGATTGCATGCAATAGTTACATAATAGTATTAAAAATACATAAATTTAATAATTGTTTTATTGAAAATTTGAAATAATTAATTAAAATTAATCTACATTAATTATATTGATAAAAATGTCTCCCAGAAAAAACTGATGTAATTTTTTTTAACTTGATAAAACAATACTTGCATATGAAATAAACAATATTTCAATCCATCAACAAAGCATAACACCATCCAAATGAATTCATAAAAAATGTATTTACTTGTCTGACCCCACTGGGTATAATTTTGTTGATCGGAGGTCGTGATTGTCATCGATCAAAGTTCAATGATGTGTTCGATGGCTGCAAGGTTTCTTTTGGTTGATAACCCTGTTTTAGTTCGTAGGACAGAACTTGGAAATATTATATATGTTCAAGGGTACAAGAGTTTTTTCACGTGAGCTGTTATACGGTGTTTGCTTCTCCCGCAAACACGAATTGGAAAAGCTCCAATGTTCCGCTCGTCCAAACCATGGTTCAAAAAGCTAATATTAAATTATATTTCTTTATCAAACACTAATCACGTTAATGCGAAAAAGGAGTAAAAAGCTGTTGAAAAGCGGTTTCAAACAGCACCATACTGATCTAATAACTGCTTACATCTTTATATTACTACATTATGAAACTAAATCAACTAAAATATCTGATACTAAAAGAAACTTGATTGCATGGAAACTGATTTATTCTAATGGGATTTTTATGAAAGATTCAAATTCAATATAAAATATATCCGAATCCGAATCTGATTGCAGCAATCATGCTCAAATTTGAGAACAAAATAATGCTTTTTGACACCGTTTCCATAAAAATGGGACCATGTAGACTGTAAAAGAGGAAAACGACATCGGAACAATGTATATTGGTGAAAGGGCTACAGGAATCCTATTCATCCATTCAATCCTATCTAAAGTCATAATCTTCATTCAAGGCAACAATGTATTGGTAGATGGGGTGAAAATTAAAAAACCTTCCTTTTTCCATTTGGTTGAAAAAGCCTACCTGACAAAAAAGAATTGATGTCAATAATAAACAACACCCATTACAAAATTGAAGAAGTCTTCAATCAATAACACAGACAATAATCACATCTCCTCCAGAAAATCATTCAAATTTGTTTCTTTTAAGAGAGAGAGAGTTTAAAACTTTGTAAAATAAGAAATTTCTCATCACTATAAACAGAAACAAAATTAAAAGGCATACAAATTTATATAATACACTAAAACCAAACAGTGTGATTAAGCCTTAGAGAACTAAATAAGCATAAACAAACATCTTAATTCTTAAACGATCAAACAAGAACTATTAATATTAATAATTAAATAAATAAAATGGGGGAAGAAGAACAAGACTTCACATTAGCTGGTTGAGGACGTATCACAGGGGGCAGGATTTGCACGTTTGAGCTGGAACCAGCAGACGAGGTTGGTGCCTGTGAGGTGGTGGACGATGCGAAGGGCAATGGATTGATGGTGATTCGACGCTGCCTCGGCATCCGTTTCTTCCGATTGGTTCGGAAACTCGTCGCGGCACGAAACCCAGTGACGAGACGGGTCAATCTGTTCCGACCCGACAAAGAAGAAGTCGAAGACGATGAATCGTCTTTGGTTTTGTCTCCCCCCAATGTGACAACTCTCTTGTTTTCAGGAACACCTGCCATTGTCGCAAACGCCTCGGTTTCCTGTAACGGATCCTCCTTCATAGGGGGGGTGGAAGACGAAGGAGAGTTGTGGATTGAGGGTTGAAATCAAAAATAAAAATAAAAATTAACAATAATAATTGATTATTTGTCGAATTTCTCTGTTGGTGCATCGAATGATCGACGCTCGGCAGTCGCGAAGCGAAGTTGTAAGAGAAGGAGATTTGGGATTTAGTGGCGAGTTTTCTAAATTTGGTAAGAAATTGACGATTCCAGACTCTCATAACAATGACACTTGTGAGATTTTCAGACATTTTAGCTTTTTGATTTCTTGTTTGCATCCCCAAATTGTGCTTTGGATTCTACTAATAAATCGAGACTCGGGGGAGAAATTAGAGTTAGGGTTTGGAGTATAGAGTTCGGACCAAGAGATGAGCAACAGATGTAAGAAGAGTTTTCTGAAATTTAGCGACTTTTGATGTACAAGTGTCGAAAAAGCTCTGAGTGCTGCAACGAACAACAATGGCGTTTGGGGGAGAGAGAGAGAAGAAGAGCAGCGGTTTTAGATTTTGAAAAAAACGGGAAAGAGAAACCGCTTTTAGTTTTAGCGGGAAATGACGTGGCTTTTAATTGGTTCATGGAACCGAGTCCGGATCCAGTACAGCAGGGATAAGGTGAAGTTTACATAGGCAGGTTCTTAGATGATGCCACGTGTAGTTATTGTGGTTCTTCATCTCTTATATCATAAGACCACGGCTGAGGCTCTCCATCTACAATGTCTGTCGAGATTTGAGGAGAAAATGCAGGTTAGCTAGAGATCAGTATGGTTCTTCAAAGAATCGCGATAATCTGACTACCCCACGTGGCACACTCTTGAGATGTACAGACTTGCGATTCCCGAACTTGTCACACCAGGAGCATCGATTGAGTGTGCCACACGGGATAGTCAGATTATCACAACTCTTCTTCACAATAGAATAATCTGTCAAAAATCAAATGGTAGAAGTCTCTTATTTATTTGTCAAAAATATTGATCTAAAATTCTGAACTCTCTCTCCAATGTAGTTCTAGAGTCACTCAATTGAGTGAATTTCAAGTATCTTTTTTCCAAGTCGATTTATCACAATTCTTTAAGAAAATCTGCTTATGGAAGCTTTTGATCAATTAATTGGATCCTTTATTTTGGCTTAGGAGATACAACAGATATCTCATCATTTTATTGGTGCATACTGATGTTTTTCTTATGTTCGATTGTTTGGGTTAAGATTTTTATTTTCTTCTATTGTGTGTTTGTGAATATTATATGGGTTTATTGTGTTAAGTTCGGATAATAATAAACACGAGAATATACATATATATGTTAGGATCCATGTACTCATTTGTTCACACACAATCTTCACCATGTATATGTGATATCCAACAATTGAGATTTATCGTAGAGATCCATTATACATTCTCAAAAAACATCTTTTATCCCAACCGTTGGACTTATGCATATACAAGGTCAAATTGTGTTTGGACATATGAATTCATTTCTCTTGAGTATATGGATCCCAACCCATATATATATAAGGTGGTGTTGAAGCCCTAAAGAGAGCCAAACATTGTGTCTAGCATTTTTTCAATGTATGAGTTAGAAGTTTCGGAATGATTGATTTTTGGTGACGATGTAGATCATCCTCACAAAAAATCAGTTCATTCCGAAACTTTTATCGTCATCAAAAGTGATTTACAAAAATCAAACGATCCACGATTCTTCAACTTGTAAAGTAGAGTTAGAAATTTCGGAATGAGTTGATTTTTTGTGAGGATGATCTATATTCATCGTAGAGATCATCCTCACAAAAAATCAGCCCATTCCAAAACTTCTAACCCTTATTTTGAAAAATGTTTAACACAATGTTTGACTCTCTTTAAAGCTTCTGAATGCTTCCCACATATATATATATATATAGAGAGAGAGAGAGAGAGAGAGAGAGAACATTCTAGACAACGTTTTGTCTTATATGACAAAACAATTTTGGAACAGGGTGATTTTTTTGTTAGGAGGATCTTTATGGTGAGTAGACCATCCTCACAAAAAATTCTAAAACTTTTAACCTTATGAAAAGTGCTTACAAACTAATGGTTAAAATGAATGGTCCACAATTATTTAACTTGTAAACTAGGGCTAGAAATTTTAGAATGAACTGATATTTTGTAAGGATGATCCCCTTACTATAGAGATCGTCCTAAAAAAAACCAACCCATTCCAAAAAAATTTGCCCAAATAAAACAAAACACATTGTATAAAATATTGTCTATGGATCCCAACCCATATATATATATATATATATATATATATTATATATATATATATATATATATATATATATATATATATATATGGAAAATGTTCGGCACCCTACTATTTACTCTACCTTTTGCCCTATGTGTTTTGTCCTACATGGGTTAGAAGTTTTAGAATGGGCTGATTTTTTGTGAGGATGATCTCTATGGTGAGAAAATCATCCTCACCAAAAATCAGCACATTCCAAAACTTCTAGCCCAATGTTTACAAGTTGAAGAATCATGGATTGTCCATTTTTTGTAAATCATTTTTGATGGGCTTAGAAGTTTCAGAATGAGCTGATTTTTGGTGAGTATGATCTCTTCACCAAAAATCAGCCCATTCCAAAACTTTTAACCCATGTAGGATAAAACACGTAAGGCAAAATGTAGGGTAAATAGTAGGGTGTCGAACATGCCCATATATATATATATATATAGGGTCGTGTTATTACGACCCCCTTTGCGACACACCTTTTTGTCTTATATGGGCAAAAATGTTTGGAATGGGCTGATTTTTTGTGAGGATGATCTCTATGGTGAGGGGATCATCCTGGCAAAAAATCATCCCATTCCAAAACTTCTAGACCGTCCAATTTTTGTTGAAAAATTATAGACTGTCCAATTTTTGTAAATCAATTTTGATGGGGTTAGAAGTTTTGGAATGGGATGATTTTTTGCCAGGATGATCCCCTCACCATAGAGATCATCCTCACAAAAAATCAGCCCATTCCAAACATTTTTACCCATATAAGACAAAAAGGTGTGTCGCAAAGGGGGTCGTAATAACGTGACCCATATATATATATATATGGGGGTGGTTCAAGGGACATATGTAAAAACAATGGTTTTTCAAAACATGGGTTAGAGGTTTTGAATTGAGCTGATTTTTTGCGAGGATGGTCACTATGATGAGAAGATCATTCTCACAAAAAATCAGCTCGATCTGAAATTTCTAAATCCATCAAAAGTGATTTACAAATTATTGACAAAAATTGGTAAAAAATCGACGGTCCACATTCTAAATCACTTTTTATGGGGTTAGAAGTTTCATATTGGACTGCTTTTTTTTTCCGGATGATCTTCCCATTATAAAGATCATCCTCACAAAAAATCAGCTCAATCCGAAACTTCTAACCTATATTTTGAAAATTTATTAATGTTACATTGTTTTTACATATGTTTTTTCATATATATATATATATATGTGTGTGTGTGTGTGTGTGTGTCGGGCCAGGATCAACAAACCACTAAAAAAAACCCATTTTTTTTGTCCCTTATGGGTTAAAAGTTTCGAAATGAGATGATAGTTTGACCGGTTCAAATCCCTTTGAACTCACATTCATCATCATTAACCATTGACCCTTTGCTTACCAAGCAAAAAAGAAAAAAAAAACAAGTTGTGATAAAATGACACTCTCTAACCTGGTAGTTCATAGAACTATATATCTTTTTTCCTTGTGTATCGAAAGGATAAAAGATCTATGGTTCTATTCACATGCCATATCAGAGAGCATATAAAAAGTGTTAGTTTATCATTAGTTTAAAAAAATGAGGCTAATGATTTTTGGACTCGATTTTTTTCACACAATTTGTACTTGGCTGATGTGGCAAGGGCACAGAATCATAGATCTTTTTCCTTGTGTATGGTTTTGTGCCCTTGCCATGTCAATCGAGCACAGACCAAGTGAGAAAAATCGAGTCCAAAAATCACAAATCAAAATACACATATGGACATACAAACGGATTGGGTTGAGTCGATTCAAGAGAGCAGGTCAATTAGATAAAAAGGTCTCCAACCTTCTTTTTGGGCCAGGCCGGGTCGGGTCAGCGCGCCAACTGTCTCAAATGACACCCCTAGTCGTCACAAGAACCAGTTTCATAGGTCAAGGGTATATAAAATAAATACATTGAAACTAGGAAGGGTTTATCTCAATTACAAAACAGTAGTACAGGACACGTAGACACAATCTCCTTATCCTACGCACCCTTCATTTTCTCTCTCTCTCTCTCTCTCGCTCGATCACTTTCGCACAGTCGAAGTGTCGAACTACTACTCTGGAGTTTGGACTGAAATGGCAGAACCGCAACCAACGGAAGGTCCGGTAAACGGTGGTAGCTTCGTCGGAGCTGCATCTGAGATTCCGGTCCCAGGCATGGGTTCAAAGCGTCAACGCCGGCCGAGCGTTCGATTAGGCGAAATCGGCGACCAACCTGCGTCTCTCTCTTACGAATCCTACGTTAAGCGAAGCAGACAATGGAACCCCTCTCAGAAGGAAATCGGCATAGCCTGTAAATCATCCAAGACTCGACCTTTAACGAATTTGGGCAATGGTTTTGATTCCCATGAAACCCTAGAAACCGAAGAAGATAAGAACAACTATGCAGATTGCAATTTGGATTTAGCCTTGTTGATTAACCGAAAGGGAAAGGATTTGAATCCAAAGAGAGGAGGAGGAGGAGTGTTTGGGGGTACAAAGAGAGTGAGATCGAATTGGGGGGCAAAGATCGATGAAAAAGATGGAAAATTTATTGTTGGAGAAGATGGGGAAGAATGGTATCGAGATTTCGATCCCGAAGGTTCGGAAAGCCCTTTGAAAGAACACAACCAAATTCACTCTCTGGAAAATACTAATGTTAGGGTTAGGGTTTCAGAGAGTAGAGATCATGGAGGAATTGAATTGGATGGGCGATCCGATACGGATGTAAGGGATTGGAAATGTGGGACAAGAGTGGATAGAAATGGGGTTAGTGAGAGGGGGGGATATCGGTCTATCGAAGATGGGGTTCGATCGTGGCTCAATGGACTAGGGTTAGGTCGATATGTCCCCATTTTTGAGATACATGAGGTGGATGAGGAAGTGTTGCCGCTTTTGACATTGGAGGATCTCAAGGATATGGGGATTCATGCTGTTGGGTCTAGGCGGAAAATGTATTGTGCTATTCAAAAGCTTGCGCAGGGCTTTACGTGAGTTTTAATAGTAGAATACACTCAGCCATGGAGGCAGTTAACATAGATGTTTGAGATGGTTCGATCTCGCTTTTATTTATTTTTTTTGTATCAAATGGTTCTTTCCTTCACTTGCAGCTCTTTATATATTTATATATATTATATATCTAATCCAACGGTTGATATGCTTTAACAATTTTGCCAATTTTTTCCTATAAAATTTTTATTGTCAAGTTGCGGTGGACAATATGCATAAAAGAGTACAAATTGGATAAAGAGAATGGATTATGGAATTGATGACATTTCTTTCTGTTGCACATATCATGGGGCCATTAAATTCTCTTGTCAAGCAAATTTTGATAAATAATTTTTGTTTGATCAGATGGTAAGTTGTAAAAATGTTTTTCCTCTGGCAAGTTTTTCACCTACTGTTGGAAATTTAGTTTTGCATTTTATTTTTGTATGATTATGTCTTAATTGTCGGGATGGGTTGTTTACTTGTTTTAAGTAGCTTTAATTATCTCTTGCAAACCAGTTATGATCGTTCTGATTAATTTTGAGAATGAATGATTTGTGAAGTATTCAATTCTGTTTTCATGATGACGGTATCACTTTACCGTATGTAGTTCTGATATTTTTCATAGATGAGCAGTTGAGCGAGATCTGGTTGCTTTCTACGTGCGACATTTGTTGTCTTGTTTTGATAAGTAAATACTAAATAGTAGTTACTATACTATTGATGATCGACTCTTTTAGATGTTGAGATTAAAGTGACTAAACCAATTCCATGTTATCTACCATGATGGTCTAGCCATTACCGCATCGACTGGACTGTTAGGTTAATATGTTTTTGTCAAAGAATTCTTTTTTTTTTTTTTGTACTTTTTCTTTGGTGTTCTTTTAATGGGGGACACTAAATATCCGATAGAGACCACTTTTGCTATTAAGTTCAATCATCCACAGAGATGGAGATATTATTGAGGAGTGAGGACTTGACCCATAAGATTAGTGCTGGTTGGGTAAAATAGAGGGTTGTTTTCTTTAAAATGGTCCAATATCTTCATTCCTAGCTATCACACATATGTTAGGAGCCGGTTGGTGATTTTGACCGAAAGTAGATGGATCAGGTGAAGAAGGTAGAATAGAAGGAGAGGGTAACAGTAACTAAGGTCCTGAAGAGGAAGACAATGATGTAATCTCCCCCAAGATGGAGAATGGAGAATAGAAGAGCGAGTGTTGAGAGGTGTAAACACGGCCTATAGAGGGATGAAGACAACGATGCCCTTTGTGGAAATTACCATAGCCAAGAAAAAAACACCTAAGTTGTTTATTATTGGAATTTATGGGTAGAATAGAATTTGAGAATAGGATCACGTTCATGTGCACCGCCAAACAGATGGAAAGACTCAAATTCAGTATCATGAAGAAAGGAGATTTATTTTGAGAAATGAGAATAGGCGTGGGAAGACAGTTAATGAGATGGACAATTGTGGAAAAGGCTTCAACAAAGAGAGAGTGGGTATTTTGCTTTGAAACATCGATTTAAGGCCCATTTCTGTGTTATGATGATGTTTTTTTTCCTTTCAGAAACACAATTCCTTTTCAGTGGTGGAAGGGCATGCTAGCTAGCCAAAAATCCCATGTTTGGAAGAAAAATTATTTTAAACGTATTTAATTCATTTTTCTTCTAAATCCGAATTCGGGTTCATGAGGCTGCAGTGCAAAGACGATAATGCTGGCAGAGGAGACACGTTGGTTGTGAGTCATTGAATAACTGGAAAAGGGATGAAGAGTGACGGCACGTCCCTACCACGACCATGGCTGTGACTGAAATTAAAACTTTCGTGCAGTTTCGAAGCTGAAGTTTCAACTGTGATTCATGTGCCTTGGATAGCATGATGAAGTTGGCTCGTGGAGAAATCCAGGATGTTTGAGCAGAGGGAAGGCCCAAGACTATCATCTCATCAATTCGGTAACAATGGATGTAAAAACTGTATTAATCGAGGTGGTGTTGCATGTGCCTAAATTTTTTTAGGGTGGTCAAGTACTCAAGCTGTACCATGAACATATCCATAAAGATTGTAGATGCATTGGAAAAGGAAAGTATTGGTCTTTCCGGAAAAGGTGGTTATGGTGAGTGAGTTTGGAGTAAAGGGAAGCAATGTTGGGGATGGAAGGGAGGGAATTCATCGGCGAATGTGTTGGTAATTATAAAACCAACCTGTGTCTATGTTGCGACAGCTTGTAAAACATTTCGTCATGAGTTGAGATCTAACATGACAATTATCTAACTCCTAGGATTTCTTCTTAGGGAGATGTGGCCTATTTGGTGGTTGAATCAAAGGAGGTGTCCTCTTGGGCCTTGTCAGTTGCGAATTTGCTCACTTATAGAGCTTGGGATCATCTCATGCCTTTGCAGATTTTTTGGTGGTTTATCGTAAAACAAAAGGAGTTGGTTTTGCAACTTATTTATGGTGAAGTTGATATATAACAAGCCGAAGAAGAAGCAAGAAAGTCTTCATCGAGTATTTATATTCTGGAAAGAGAACGATCGATGCATCCATCTCCATTGCTGGTAGGAGGGCAAATACCTCTAGGCTATCTCCTAGGTTTTCTCTCATTCTCTCTTCCTTTTTTTTATTTTTTTCTTTTTTAATGCTATCTCCTCTCCCTGTCTTGGAGTTTTCTAATTGTCTTTCTTTGATTGTTAGATATTTCGTCATGTAAGGTGATAACGCATGGAAAATGGGTGAAACATGATTTTCTGTGAAAAATATGATTTTCAGGTGTATGATTGCAATAACTGATCTCTTACCTTCGTGGGAGATTGTTTTCTTACCCAAACCCTCACAATTACCCCCACCCCAAACCAACCCTTGTTTTGACAGTTTCCTAGATGCCAGCAAACGATAGAATACATTTTCCTCTTATTATTCTCCCAAGAAATTCTGAAGAATGAATTCCCTACAATCATTCAAACCCTTAAAGGAACCTAAAGTTTCTTCTTTTAGATCAAAGTTCCATGTTTCAATAGGAAAAAAAAACAAATCATAGTGTTTCCATAAATATGATTTTCAATTTGATTTTTGAAGGAGAAGAATATGGTTCGTCTAATTATGTTTGGGAATTTAGAGGTTATCAAGCCTCCTACCCCTCCCAGCTTTTTCTTTCTTTGTTTTCTCTCCCTCCCCCACATCCTTGCTCTCTCTCCCCCCTTTTTCATTTTTCTCTCTTCTTGGGTTTTAGACAAAAATTATTGTTGGATCGAGGAAAAAAAAAAGAGTTTTGTGATTTAGGGAATCAGTTAACCATGCTCTGTTTCATTGTGCATTGTCAAGGGAGATTTAGGCTCACTTCTTTCTCTTGATTGGAATTTGTGCTTGCTTGCCTCTGTTGGTTCAGGACTTGTTTGCTTCTTCGGGGTCTTGGGTGATGCATTCTTGACTACAAAAAGAGAGGAGGTTATGGATGGAGCCTCACACCCTTTGCAATTTGTTGAGCGATTTAGAAGAAAAGAAATAATCATGTTTATGAGGATAAACAACAGTGTCCAAGATTGACTATGGGTTTGTTATTCTATTGGTATAAGGTGTCTAGAGAATTCAAAGGAGTCATCTTCGAGGATTTTGTTGGGAGGTACTCTTGAGTAGTCGTTGGTCTTGAATCTGATGTTCCTTGTATATATATATATAATAATGGTTGTTCCCCAACACTTTGAAAATCATTTAATCTTATGAGCAATGCATACAAAGAAAAAGTTGGGACAAACTTTGTAAGATTTCAAGGAAAAAAAATGTGAAAACTGAATTTAAAAGAATTTTTTTATTTTTTATTTTTCACTGTTGAGTTTTAATTTTAAATTTGAGAGTGTGCCTGCAATCCATTTTCAATACTTTGAATGAAGCTTAAGACAGATTTAAATAATAATAATAATAATGTGAAATTTTAAATCTAAAAGGTTGTGATGTTAGATTGCAATCATGATTTCAAAACTTGTCTAAGATTGAGACGTATCGTTTGAGTCGTCTTGATATCAGGCGTGAACGAGACGAATACACAAGTCAACTTTTAGAACAAGATTTTAACACCTCACACTCATTTTTGAACTTTAGATGACTTGTAAAACTTGTCCGAGATAACTTGGCATCTGGCATGCATGAGACGTGAAACCGAGTTTTAATACCATGATTGCATTGTGGTAATCCATGTAAGACCTTTAGAAAGATTTGAAATCTTACCAAATTAGTAAGGGTATGTTTGATTGCACATGGAAAATAAGGTGGAAAATCAATTTCCATGGAAAATGACATTTTTCAAGTGTTTGATTGCACATGGAAATGGAATTCATTTTCCACCCCATTCAAAAAGTCCACTAAATCATGGATTTCACTTTCCCACCCATATGGGTGGGAAAATGAAATCCACCGATGTTTTCCATCATCAATTATTCCCTACCACCACCACCACCATTACACTAACCTTGCCGTCGTCGTCACCATCGCCGTCGCCGTCGGCTCCGTCTCCGACCACCTTCTCTCTCTCTCTTCTTATTTTTCTTCTTCTCCATCCCTCACCTCCTCCGCCACCACCACCACCAAGTTCTCCCCCCATTTTCCTCACTTACCTTCATCGTCGCCGCTGCCACCGTCGTCGTCGTAGCCGCCACCGCCACCGTCGTCCTCGTCGTCGCCACATCCTCCTTCTCCTCTTCTTATTTTTTCTCATATTTTTTTCATGATTTTATCCAAGTGAAATCAAACAATGGAATTTGATTTTCCAACCCTACCTATTTTCCACAACTAATTTTCCATGGATTTCAAAATCCATGGAAAGTGACTTTCCATGCAATCAAACATACCCTAAGTGTTTTTCTGGTGTGACAGTAGAAATTTAAAAAATAAAAATAAAAATGAGTAAGACTAACCTTACTAAGGGTCTTAGGGCTCACCTTGTGACATTCAAAAAATGATCCGATGCTTCAGGTTGTAGACTACAAATTTTTATGAACTTTTTGGAAAACCAAATCATCAAATAAAGTTATTTTTCACTGCTGAATTTACTTTTAAAATTTGGAGTGATGTGGAAGTTCGGTAACCATCCTTTTTCAAAATCTTGGATCAAACCCAAAATATTTTTTTTAATCTGAGTTTTGGATGGAATTTAGAGGGCTGTGGTACGGTGTTAGATCGCTAATGTCCTAATCCATTTGTGCAAAATGACACTTACGAAGGCTTAAAATCTTAGTAAGTAAAGAAAATGTTTCTCAGAATTTTTTACTAACAGTAGTTGAAAGATAAAAGACTCGTCAGTCATGACGAAGGCAATAATCCTCACGGATTTCAAACGTTAACACAAACACGTACACGTGGAACGTCATTGGTAGAATCCATTTTTGAAGAGAATAAACAAAAGCAAAAGGATACTAACAGGCAATTAGTACTGGCAAACGAACCCTAAAGCTATCATATCTTCGGCTCTGCTCGACTCAGCTCAGATTTACTCCACCTGCTTCTTCTCCACCGCACATTCTGACCCACTCGCATATGGCGACACTGAAGTCAGCCTGCAAAAATGTAAAACTCGTGTTCGTCAAACCTACCTAGAAAGGAAATGTTCACGTGTTTCTCACTGTAGCAAGAGAGATAAAATTTTCTGGAAAATTAATTCGTAAAACTCTGTGAAAAAATTAAAAAAAAAAAAACGATTGTTTTAGCTTGTGTTCGTTTCTAACGTGCGCCAGAAAAAGCAATAAACCAAGTACCTCTCTTTGCGCCGTTCAAGAAATCTCTGCAGCGATTTCTTACGGGCGATCGGCAGATCTGCAGCAGAACATGAATTTTTTTTTTTTCAGTTTTTCTAATTAGAGATACTAACGCTGTTACTGAATTTCCATTTGTAGAAAAGAAATAACAGAATCACTGACCTCCGTTGAGTTTCTCAAGCAACTTCTGTTCATCGCTTGAAGATAACGAAACTGCGACTTTCGAATCAACCGATTCAAAAGTTTTCGAATTTCCTACTTCCGCAAGTTTCATGATCGTCCCAGCCTACACGAATTTTGTTATAAAAAAAATGAATAATTTTCTTTAAAAAAAAAATTGCGAAATCAAGATTTAATTTGTGAAAGAACGAACCTTGTCGCAAGGAACATCGAAGACAGAAACCGTTCCTTTGTAGAAAATCGTTAAAGGAGCGGTTGGTATTCCAGGAGGAGTCTCAGAAGCAACACTGTGACATTTATAGGGAAAATAAGACCAACAATCCTAGAAAAAATAAATTCAAGAAACAAAGAGGTTTATCAAACTTGATTCGAAGGATTCGAGTACCTGAGGATCTGATTAAAGAAAGAAAGGAAGCTTTGATTCTCTTTCGGAGTCGATGGCGCAGAAAACGGATTTTCCGAAGCAAACAAAACTCCGTTTGGCTTAAAAATCGATTCCTGTTTGAGATTACCGTCCAAACAAGCGCTTGCAACACCTGATTCCATTACAGGCTTCAGAAACTGTGGATTGATCTTCGAAATAGCGGATTGAACACCTGTAATCAAATCGAAAGTACAGTATGGATAAAAATGAGAAATCGAGCAAGAAAATAAAGAAAAACATACAGAAATGCAGATCTACGTACTTCGAATGGTTTTCTTTTGCTCTATAAGCTTGTGAAACTGAGATGTAGAAGAATTTCGTTTCTCCAATCCAAGGAAATCGAGCTCTACTGTAACTCCAGACATCTTTATCTTTAATTCTTGATTTCTTGAGTTTTGCTTCAATTGTGGGGAGCAGAGGTCGAATGAGACGACATCACGAGAGCCACATATTTAAATGGAGGAAGACGAGGGGGAGTTTTAAAATTTTAAAGAGTCGTGCTGCGGTGACACTAGATTTACTGCGATTGTTACATTTCTGACGTGGATTGCGCACATAACCGTAGATGTGTTTCCTCGCGATACATTTAAAAAGAATCTACGGTTATGTGTGCATCTCCACGTCATAAATTTGAGAATCGCAGTAAATCCAATTCACCCCAGCATTAGTGAAATTTTAATTGAGAGTACACGGGAAAGAGGTGAGCCTGCGAAAGGAACAAAAGTTAGCAGAACAGATGTCTGCACGCCTTCCACGGGTTTTGAAATTAGTTATAAAATTTTGAATAAGAGAATTACAATAATACCCTTCGATTATGACGGAAATGACAGAACACGACATGTCACCATGTTTACGCTTAGCACAGAAATTCGTACTCGTGGGGCATCATATCACGCAAAGCCCACATAAGCCGACACGTCTTCAGAGAAGCAAGTTCGTTATTTTTATAAGAGAGCTACTATTGCCACATCAAATTTTACTAATGATATGCCAATTCTTATACAAGTCTAAAGAATTGCAGACGGTTGGTGTGGCTTTAGAAAAAGTTGGTGGAGCAGTTCAACTCTCTTTTATAAACAGAAACGATTGATGTTCTCCTCTCTTTATTCATGGAGAGTTGCTATTGTCAGTCCGTTTACTTGTTACAACTTACACTTCAATTAAAAATAAGAGGGCTGATGACATAATTTCCTTTTCGCAGGTCGTAACGTGTTTGCTCATAACCCAACAACCGTTTGACATGTGGTGTGAATGATATCATTAATAAAGAGAAAACTTCGTTTTTGTTGTCCGTATGTCCCCATAGATTTATCTTTAATTATTTCAAATCTTAAAAAGGGTCATTGAACCCACATTAATTATTGCATTGACAATCCAATAATACAATCTTCTAGATTTCATGAAAATATTTATATTAAAAAAAATTAATTTTTCGAACTTGATCAAAGGTATTGAAAACAAACAGCTATTGATCACCAAATTTTTAAAATAAAATTCAATGGTAAAATAACTATTAAATTTTTTTTTTTTGTTAAGTTCATATAATTTTACCTTCTACAACCCTATTTCATCGGATCATGTTTTTAAATGTCACAAGGTGATCAGATCACAAAGTTTCTTTTTTTTTCACTATGCCTACGAGATAGAAAAGAGATTCAAGGGCGTGCTTCACAAATGATGTTATATTATCAAAATTCTAAAAATAAATATATAAATCAATGGGGGTGCAAATAGAAACTTTCTCATTTTTATTTAGATTCCCACTTTGGATTTTATCTAAGTCTAATCCTAACTTGTAATCAAGTGTTGATGTTTTTTTTAATGTGCTTCGTACTATTGAGGTAATAACTAGAATAAACTTTTGTAATGCTTGAATAGTGAGTTTTAATCTTTAATCATGGCGTGAAAAATAATTTAAGATATTGAAATGTAATAAGTAAAAGTTGGATTGACAATAGTAACTCTCTTATCAATGTCCATTAGTATTTATATTCAATTAGTAAGGAAGAATAATTGTATTTGAGTGGACTAGTTGCACACCACTAAGTAGTTGGTTGCATACCCACATTGAAAAATACCCCCCTCTTCTCTTTTATTTTAATATAACATCTATTTTAACTTACTAATTACAGTTCATTAATGATACGGTTAAAATTTAGGATTATACACCTTCTTGTGACTTCCTTATCTTTGCTCATGTAAGTTGTAAGTATGATTGTTATACGATCAAGTATTTCTTAAAAAAAAATTGAACCAACAAAATTATTTGAGTAATTTGAGAATAACAAAAAAAAAAAAGCACAATGGAGTGCAAGATCTTTATTTTAATTTCAATTGCAATCATCAAAATAGAGTACAAAGGAAAAATTTTAAGTGATAAAGTGCAATTTGATAGTTAGTGGTGTGCAACTAGTCTATCCCTTATATTTAGATCTTAATAATTGAAAATGATTACGAATCACTCAGCAGTAGTCACCAAACAAGTTAGAATGTTCGTAAATATGTCACCTAGAAAGGGCTAACTATAGGGGTAATGAAGTAAAAAGTAGTCAACTAGATATTAAACATCACGTTTTTTGTGTTTTGTTGACGTGTCGATCTATGTAGCCAGCTGGGAACTACCTGGGAAAAGAAGAACAAAAAGAAAAATGTGATTTAAACTTAGGAGAATGCTGAAGTAACATCGTGGAAGAGTGCAGGACCCATAGATGCTTTTCATTGAAACCTTACTCGTATCTCGATGAAAAGTATTTGTGGTTTTTGCACACTTTCACCTCAGAAATGTCCCAACTGTTGTTACTCCAGCACAACTCTTACACTTATTCATCCGGATTTTGGTAAAAATTTGAGGAGTCCGCTTAGTCTTACTGCCACGTCAGTGAGTGCTTTTTTAATAATAAATTTAAAATCTATTTTGGAAAATCGGGCGAGTCACTTGAACTAGGAGGTCGTCCAACTCAATAACTCGAGCAATCGTTTTGACAACTAAACAAAACGATTTTTAAGAGAAAATGTTTGCAATCTAAACAAAAAAAAATTTGTTTGAGTTAACTCGGACTTCATGTCGGTAATGTTCAATGGTGCATGAAAAGAGATGGTAGTTTTCACAACGAACAATCCGTCCTGATTGGAAAACCACACGATGGTGATTGGATTTTGATGTCTGTATCAGTTTAAAGGATTGCTCATGACTCCTTTGAATTCGCAAGTGACAGATGGATACGGATATAAATTGCGGATAAGGACCCCTAGTCACGTTTTTCACGGCCCGAACCTTTGTCATATCCACCCACATTTATTATGAGAACTTATATCATCACATCCGAGTTGCAACCACTTTATTTCATGAAATAAATTTGACACACCAGGATGAATAAAACTACACCAATTGCGTAAGCTTTGAGGACTTTTTTTATTTTATGGAATCTCAACTAGTTAAAGTCGAGTGACCACTTCTATTGAAGTAGTGCACTTTGAGATCGATAAAGGCTTTATACCTTAATTAAATAATTAATGATAAACTGATTTATTAAAATTGACATGGTGATGATGTGGTATGTGCGTAAAATCATAAATCTTTTTCCTCGTGTATCTTGAAAAAAAAGATCTATGATTTTATGCACTGTCACGTCAATCGTGTCAATTTTAACACGTTAATTTATCACAATTCTTAAGTAAATTGATCTTAATCCTTCATCAACATTTTTTCGACTATCAATGTGACTGGTAGATGACTTGAAATTTTAGTAATTGAACTAAGTGGTACAATATTAATAGAGATGGT
Organism: Akebia trifoliata; assembly: GCF_017979445.1. NCBI lineage: Eukaryota > Viridiplantae > Streptophyta > Magnoliopsida > Ranunculales > Lardizabalaceae > Akebia > Akebia trifoliata. The sequence continues at coordinate 928,512 of NC_141379.1, forward strand.
GGTGAAGAAACATTTTTTGGTCTTCTGCATTTATCGATGATTTTATTCCTATGTTTCAACTTCGAACCTTTCGATCACCTTCTCTATGCTTTTCTCCCTTTCTATGTCATGGTATTTTTAGACTTGAATAGCCCCAATCAGGGGCGGATTTAGAGTGGGGGAACTTGTCCCCACAAGAATTTTTAAATTTTATGAATTAGTGAGTTATTACAACAGATTTTAGTGACGGATAGAGAAATTTGACATTATTGCCATCACAATTTATTTTTTCCACTCTTAGTTGTCTCCACAATTGTTTTTTTTTTTTTTACTTTTAATTGTTCTCACAAAAAAATTTCTACTCTTAATTGCCTCCACATGGGCAAAATCCTGACTCCGCCCTGACCTCAATCCCCTTTAAAGGTCTTTTGCCCTTTCTCGATTTTGATTTTTTTCTTTAATTTGAAGTTTAATGAAGAGAAAAAAATACGACAATGAAAAAAGTAACTTGCTTTTCATCAAGATACGAGTGAGAAGTGTCTATGGTTACGTGCACACCAATGTGTGAAATGATGTCAATTTCAATGTTAATCTGGCGCCACTCAAAAAATAATAACTATTCTTCCTACCAAATAATTAAAACACAATTAATTTTAAAATTGGTGTACTATAATAAAGAGTTTGAAGTGGCAATATAAATTATCATTATTATCCTTTTCTATAATATAATATGTAGCATATATTATCTTTTTCTATATATAGTTTAGCACGTTTTCTTAAATCATTCAAAAGTACTCTGATTTCAGTGCAAAAAAATATCTGGTTAGGGGTCCACATGGAATGAAATGAAATTAAATTAAATTAAAAGAGAAGAGACACTGACAAAGATATAAATCCAAATTAATTTGTTGATGAAGAAATCCCACTTGCAACAGTAATTAATTAAAAACATGTTGACTGAACCTACCAGACACTGCTTTACATCGACAAGACAGATCAAAACATTCTGCCTTCCACAACACATGGCACATGTTTAAAACTTGGGTTGCCAAATTCTGCTGAGTTGTCAAGGCCTATGGAGTGTTAGGATCTCACGAGTATGGATCCTCTGTGATACTAATGGGAAAGAATAATGCTCAACTAACATTGAAATTGACATCATTTCAGATATAGCTGACGTGGATCGATGGATGTGTCTATAGAATCATAGATGGGGGTGTTAAAGGGTACGCATTTTTTCGAAATTGAATTAGAATCGAAATCAAAAACTCCAAGGTCTATGAAGGTTTTATAGCTTAATTAAATGATAAATTGGCTTATTTAAATTGGCATGGTGATGATGTGGCGTGTGTGTAGAATCACAGATCTTTTTCCTCGTGTATCTCAAAGAAAAAGATCTATGATTTTGTGTATTGTCACGTCAATCGTGTTAATCACTGTGTCAATTTTAACACGTCAATTTATCACAACTCTTAAATAAATTGACCTTAATCCTTTATCAACATTTTTTCGATGATTAATGTGACTCGTAGATGACTTGAGATTTTAGTAATTGAACTAAGTGGTACAATGTTAACAGAGATGGTGGTGAAGGAACATTTTTTGGCCTTCTGCATTTGTCGATGATTTCATTCCTATGTTTCAAAAAATCTTCCTAGTCGACTTCGAACCTTTCAATCACTGTCTCTATGCTTTTCTCCCTTTCTATGTCATGATGTTTCTAGACTTGAATAACCCCAATCGGGGGGGATTTAGAGTGGGGGAACTTGTCATCACATGAATTTTTAAATTCTATGAATTAGTGAGTTATTGCAATAGATTTTAGCGACGGATAGAGAAATTTGCCATTATTGCCACCACAATTTATTTTTTCCACTCTTAGTTGCCCCTACAACTATTTTTTTTTTACTTTTAATTGTCCCCACAAAAAAATTTCTACCCTTGATTGCCTCCACATGGGCAAAATCCTGGTTCCGTCCTGACCTCAATCCCCTCTAAAGGTCTTTCAACCTTTCTCAATTTCGATTTCTTTCTTTAGTTTGAAGTTTAATGAAGAGAAAAAAATATGATGGGGTAATATTGAAATTGACATTGTTTCAACGTTGCTAACATGGATGTGTATGTAGAACCATAGTTACTTTTCATCGAGATACAAGTGAGAAGTATTTATGGTCATGTGCATACCAATGTGTGAAACGATGTCAATTTCAATGTTAATTTGGCACCACTCAAAAAATAATAGCTATCCCTCTTACCAAATAACTAAAACACAATTAATTTTAAAATTGGTGTACTATAATAAAGAGTTTGAAGTGGCAATATAAATTATCATTATTATCTTTTTCTATATAGAGTTTAGCACGTTTTCTCTAACCATTCAAAAGTACTCTGATTTCAATGCAAAAAATATCTTGTTAGGGTCCACATGGAATGAAATTAAATTAAATTAAAAGAGAAGAGCCACCGACAAAGATATAAATCCAAATTAATTTGTTGATGAAGAAATCCCACTTGCAACATTAATTGATTAAAAACATGTTGACTGAACCTACTAGACACTGCTTTACATCGACAAGACAGATCGAAACATTCTGCCTTCCAGAACACATGGCACTTGTTTAGAACTTGGGGTGCCAATTCTGCTGAGTTGGCTAAGCCTATGGAGTGTTAGATCTCACGAGAATGGATCCTCTGTGATACTTATAGGTAAGAATAATGCTGAAGTAACGTTGAACCTAACATCGTTTGAGACATTGCTGACGGGATGTGTTTATAAAATCATAGATGGGAGTGTCAATGAGTACGCATTTACCCATAATTGAATCGAAATGAAAATTAAAAATCCTGATTTTAGTTTCTTTTTTATTGAAATCGATTAAAGTCTAATTTAATATGAAATCGAATCGATAGGAATCAAAATCATTAGGTTCTATTCGATGGATACCTGCGAGTACTCAAAACCAATTTATTTTTACATTATACATGATTCAAGATAATTTTATATTTTGAAATTAGCATATACGATATAAAGTTCTTCAAATTTCATATAAACTAAATATTTGATCTTAAGATGAGTCATTTATTTTTAAATTTATTACTTGAAAAGGAAATACATTTTAATATTTGAAAATAAAAATTATTAAATCATCATTTTAGTGGAACAAATTATTATTAAGTTGATACTTTACAAATAATATGTTGAATTTTGTATTATAATGATTTTGAAATAATTTTTCTCATTCGATTCTTGAGAACCGGAATCGAAAGGTACCCGTGATTTTTAATGGTTCTGATTTCTGCTTTACTTATTTTAAAACCAGAATTGAAACCAACAAGAACCGGAATTGATAAAATATAAAGATTATGATTCCAAATATCATAGAAATCAAATCGGAACCGACCCATTGACATCTCTAATCACAGATGCTTTTCATTGAGATATGAGTGAAAAGTATCTATGGTTCTATGCACATCAATATCCCAAACGATGTCTATTTAATGTTATTCCAGCACGACTCGTACTTATATCCTACAATTCCATGTAATTTACTTAGACGGTTGAGAAAGTGCTACGTAGTGCAAAGAAAAAAGTCTCCTCATTGATTTAGAAAGAGAAATGTTGAAAATTATTTACTGTTTATTTTCAATCTTATTGATCTATTAAAAAGGTTTAAAAGTTAAGTTTTTTGTTTTAATTATTTTATTTTTGCAAATCTGATCCAAATCATGATGATCAAGCCATGGCTGATGGGATAGATTTTATTTTACAACTTGGCCCACCACCATTTGAAAGGGTATTCCAAAGAAACTATGGGATAAAAGTATCACTGAGGATCCACACCCCTCGTGACCTAGGTTGAACTCACCTTCATAGTTGACCACTAGTCTCTTATATGTCTAGCTTCAAAAGAAATATATCTAGAACTCTTTCTTACATGACTCATATTAATTGAGTTTTGAATCATTGTTACTAAAACTCGTTTAAACCAATGAGTGTTGGGTGTAGTGGCCATGATCTCCTTATAAGAAGGAAGAGTTTTTAATTTATATCCCCTTGATGGCCACTTACACCGATCTATCCTGACTTCTCAAATATTTGGAATTTGTTGGGTATTACTTGTACTCAAGGGATTTGGACAAGATATGGTGTTCTATGAGATCAATTGCCTCACCCCTACTAATCAGTTCTACGACCGAGACATCCCATTTATTAAAAAAAAAAAAAAAACTCAAATCAATCTAGTCGAATCTGATTAGAAATTCAACCAAATATGATATATTTAATATTTTTAATGCATGGGAGATGATAAATTCCATCACTTAAATGGGATATTTGCAACACTTGACATACACGTTCTTCAATATTTTTACCATAAAAATATTTTATATTTTGCATGTAGGACTTAGACCCATAGCTTAGTTGGTTTGACACATTGCAAAGCAACTTTAATTGAGATCGTGGGTTCAAGCCCTTCTTACCCATAAAAAATAAAAAAACATAAAAACTAAAAAATAAAAATAAAAATTGCATACCTCAAAGTTGGTCTTAGCTTGACTCGTTATCGGCCCTTAATACTCTATTTACAGTTAACTCATTCAAGGGAAAAACACACGATCCCTATAATAAAACTATGATACATATGGATCCTAACAATTAAATTTAATTCGTACAAGATTTGTAATTAATTATTTTTCTCAAGTCAGTTATTAACGCATGTTTGGTCATATATGATTTAATTTTTTTCCCCATATATATAAGTCCCTATGACGTATATGAAGATGAATCAATGTCGATAGTTTGTTGATGAGGATGGAAGTAAAAAATTAATTACTTCTAACATATCAAGTTTTTAAAAAACAAATCAAAATTTAAACCAATTAACGCTTCATTTGACCAAAATCTTTTAACTAAGTCGTTTTATAATAATTTTCTTATGTGACAATAACCTCTATCAGGCTCTATAGCAACGAAATCTTCCTTCGGTTCTCTCAAATGGCGGACAACTGATTTGGAAATCTGTAAAGCTTCATGTAATCTTTAAGAAGTATTTGTTTCCCCAGAGAATATATTCTATTTTAGTTTTGACTCGGCAGTGTACGGTAGGGATGGCAACGGATCGGTTCGGTATCGGATCAATACCATTTCAATACTATACCCGATCCGAATGGATTAATGAATGCGTGAATCGAATTAGATCCGATCCGAATACATGCCTAATTTTCAAATGATCAATGCTCAACAAATTTTAAAAATATAAAATCATGTAAATTTTTAATAATTTACTTTCCAATTACAAATATAAAAGGAAATCAAAAGTCTACAACATTTTATCTTATATGTATTTATATGAAATTAAGAATTAAAAAAAAAAAAAATTATTAAAATATGTTCAGATAGAACTTTTTTCGAAATGGATTGGGATAGATCCAAAATTGTTTCGAATCTGAGATTCAAATCTAAAAATCCGATTTTTCATATTTTTTTTCGCATCAGATTGGATTGGACCGATTCGAACATTAGATATATTCCAGATCATTGCTAGCCTTAGTGGACGCTAGTCTTTTATTTTCAATTTTTTAAGTTTATTACATTTAGATACTTGAGGATGTTTTAAGTTGGGTAAATACTCAAATAATTACAAAAAAAATATTCACGTAATGTTGACAATTTAATAAGATTTTGTCAACATTATATGGTAGTTGTGTCAACGCATGCAACACTTTTGACATGTGTAAAATGCTTCTTGGTTGGGTAGACAGTTGAGACACCTGTGTGTTTGCAAAATAACGAGACACTCCTTAGACATTAGTCTTATGTGAAAGACTACTAGAAAAATAATGAAAATACTCTTTATCTTTCAACATATAACCAACCCTTGGTTTTTTTTTTTTTTAAATTCAATCATCTTAAACTTGAAAATCCTTGATTTTTTTAAAACCAAATTTTCACGTGCTCAAAAATCATCTCTTGTTGAATATGAGAACCTCTCACGACCCTCGAGTTCCCATCAATTACTGTAAGAGTTCATTGAAATGTACATCGTAGAGGACATTTCTGACGTGGATGTGTGTCAGAATCATAGATGCTTTTCATCAAGATAAGAGTCGACTTCACCATCAAGTTGTTGGCAGACTGCACGTTTTTTTATTTTTCTTCTTGGGCTCCACTTATTGATCAATGATTTTAATGTTTTGTTCAAAGTCACATAAAAAATCAATTAAAATTATTCCATTTTTATGTACTTTTCTTGGCAGTTTTATCAATGAGGATCCAATTTGATAACATATTATACTGATTCTAAATCAAACCTGTCCCGATATCAGATTGATTGTAAATATTATATATTTGTTTAAATTTATAAATTTTGTTTATATTTTATATATCAAATCTGATATGACCCGATCCAATTTTTATCAGATTAGATTTGGATCCTAATATTGAGATCCAATAAATAATACCATTCAACTTGCTGATCCTTATTGGATTGGTCCTAGATTTAAACCCACTCCGACAATGAGCTGTCAATGGCCGTGCTGGGTCAGACCTTAAATGGACCGATTCTTAATGGGCCTTGAAAATCATGGTTTGAACCTGACCCCTCTCAAGGTTGGGCCGGGCCATGTAAAAGAAAATCAATGTAATAATCATTTACATGAACACTAATTAGTTACCTAAAATCCTTGGATCAATAGATTGAGATGGAGACTCAAACAACACATTAGTAAAATATCTCCATTGAGTTGCCCATGAGAAGTAAAGGTTTTTCCCCATTCTACAGTCCGAGGTTCACAGACAGAGTCGTGCTGGAGTGACCTCAACGGGAGACACCTTGACATGGTGGCACATGCATGTCTATAGATGTGTTTTACTTGAATCTCGAAGAAAAGGCATCTACGGGTTTGCACGCCCCACCACGTGAAGATGCCCCCTCCATTGAGGTCACTCCAGCATTAATCTTATAAAAAGCATTTGATTTCACCGTTGCAAGATGGAACATTTGTACTTAAGGTAAGATTAGTAACTATAAATAATCAAAATTAATATATTATATGATGGACAAGGCTGGGCTAACCAACGGGCCTATTTTTAAAACATAAACCCATTTGTAATTCCCGAACCAGTACATGTTAGGTTGGGTTGAGCGTAATACCCAAACCTGGTACATGTCATGCCAGGCCGGATCAAATCTAAACCTGACCATTTACAGTTCTACTCAGACCCGATCTATTGATTGTCATAATATTCACCATGTCAATTAACTTTGTCATGCATTTTCGAGTCCCAATATGTATCAATGGCAATTAAGTTTGCAAAATGTTGAGTTTAGTCCCGCATCAGACACTCATTACGTTGTCTCTTTCCTTATAAGCTCTTGGGCCTCTCCACTAATTGTCAGTTGGTTTTGAGTTGGATTCTAAATTTATCTTGATATTAGAGAAGGCATTCTCTCTTCCACGTCACTCAATTTATATCTCCACGAGCTTTGGCCCAGTCCAATCCACATGTGCGGGAGCATGTTGAGTTTAGTCCCACATCAGACACTTATTACCTTGTTGTCTCTCTCCTTATAAGCTCTTGGGCCTCTCCACTCATAATCAATTATTTATCCCAAAAAAAAATTTATCACAAAATGAATTGTAAAAATTATTTGAATTCCAAAAATAACTATTAGATAGTTAGAAATGGGCTCAAAAGAATGGGCCATATGAGATTTTACACATCCTTACAAAGGTACATGGTTTTAAAAACCTTATTTTCATCTTATTCTTGTAGTCAACCAAGTCGTCCACTATATTAGCAGTCGTCCACTATATTGACACATCCAAGTGAAAGATGCCTAATATTTTGAAAATCTTGTCAAATCAATTGAATTTAAATATATATATATATATGTATAAAATAATTAATTTTTAATAATTGCAGTCTATATGAAATAATATTTTATGATTGGAAAAAAAGTAATCCATATTATAACTATATTTTAAATATATATTTACATTAAAAAAAAAATCAAGTGATCGAGCTTATATATACAAAATAATAATTATTGTAAATGTATTTTTTTTTTTTCATAAAATTATTTAAACCGGTTTTAACGAGAGTATTCGTCCGAGACGTTATGACTCGGACGACTCAACTGGGCTCTTGGGACAGGAGACAAGCTACTGAATTTGAAAACCGTGTACGTCAACGTGTTTGGCAACTCGAAACTCGAAAGTACACCTAACTGTAGGAGTTAATGGTAATTTCAGATTCAAGGGATTGACACGTGACACCTATATATATATACAGTCCACTCCACTCGCCCAAAAAGTGATACCCGGAAAAGCCCTAATCCAAGTGTGGGCGGGAAGAAGAGAAGAATCCATGGCGGAGGTTAAGAACGAAACTCCTTCGCCTGCAAAACGAAAGCCAGATCTTGAAACCCTAGATCAAAAAAACGATCCAAAGAAGAAAAAACCAGAAATTTCTGAAAATCCTACCATCGACGAAGAGAAACTCAAGAAAGTTGACGAAGATCCAGCAGCAGAAGCAGAAGCAGAAGCAGAATCAGAGTCAGAATCAGAAACAGAATCCGAGGATGTGGAAGGTGATGGAGATGATGAGGTTCCTTCAAACGGAAAATCTGTGATTGATAACAAGGGGAAAGGGATTATGAAGGAAAGCAAGGGGAAAGGTAAATTGGAGGTTGAAGAAGGAAGCGAAGACAGCGATTCGAGCAATGAAGGGAATCTATCTGATGTAGATAGTGATCTCTCTGATGATCCGCTCGCGGAGGTCGATTTGGACAATATTCTTCCTTCAAGGACTAGGAGGCGAGTTGCTCAGCCTGGATCATATCTTGTTAATGATTTGGATGACGATGATGACAGTGATGATAGTGATACTCAAGTTTGAATTGAAGAAGGTTAGTAAGACTTAGCTGATCTGATCTACATTTGTGTCAGAGTTTCGGAGAAAAATTTAGAAGCTTTTTTTATTTTTTATTTTGAGACTTTGATGTTGGGTTTTGCCTGATTTCTTTGTTCTGGATACAATTTAGTATGCTTTAATACCTGATATAACAAAGCTATTTGGATTCTCATTTAAATTTTGCAATATTATATTTTTTTTTTCATCCAGAATTTGTGATGTAAAGTTGCCTTTTTTATTTGCATGTCTAATTAATGGTTAGCTTTGTTCATTTGGTAGATGTTTTTCTTTGGGAAGAAAAAATGATTCTTATTTATAACAAGGAATATATGTATTGTTTAAGGTACTTGTCGTGATTTGGTAAAGTAGATAACATATTAGATTTTATATATCAACATTGATAGGTTTTACCCACTAGAGTTCTAGCAAATTTCCAATAGTAGGGAGGTAATAAGAGAGATGGTGCCTAGCTATATATGAACTATTTGACGTGGGCTTCGCCCCAAAGTGGAGAATATTGTACTATTGTGGGCCTGAGGTGCTACAAATCCTATTTTTCCACATTACACAACAAACACGAATTCATGTGAAGCCAGGGCTGGAGCTGAGCTAGTAAGGAGACTGCGGGGGCAATTGCCTCCACAGAAGTTTGAGACAACCCTGTATTTTCAACTAGTTAAATGCCTCATTTACCCCCACTCCCTCACCTCCCTCCCTATTACCCTCACCTCTCTCCAATTTTACCCCCCCCCCCTCTTTTTAGTTTTTGAAGATGACATTACCTCTTGACTGGGCCTTCTTTCTTTTCAATTTCCAATAAAAAAAACCTCTGAATTTCTCCCCAAAACCATTTATCTTCAAGCTTGTACCATTAACTATAGTTTGCCCCCACTACAATAAAATCCTGGCTCCGCCCCTTTGTGAAGCAACATAACTTCTTTATCTGAGCATGGACTGCCAAAACAAGCATAAAGATTGGTTGATTTAGATATCACCTACTCGTTAATTTGCAAAAATCTTAGCAATTTTGAACTACATTATAGAATAAAGAAACTGGGTATGCCTCTTCGAGAAAAGGAGGGTGAGGTATTAGAGTTGCATGGAGGTCATTGAGATAGAAAACGAGTAAGGAGCATGTGGTGCCTTAGTTTTGTTCGGCGAAGGTGAAGCTTTTGTTACAGTTGTGATTGTGAAAGAAGTTCAGTTAAGGAGAGTCTACCCTCTACAATTTCATAGCTCTTGCCAAGGGCGGAGCTAGGATTTTCTTGTAGTGGGGGCTAACCATGGTAAGTATAGTTGAAGAACTTGAACATGAATGGTTTTAGGGAGAAATTTAGAGGTTTTTGGTTAGAAGTTGAAGAAAATGATATTTAGATCATTTCCAATTAGTAAATGAGAAGACCCGGTCAAGAGGCAATGTCATCAACAAAAAATTGAAGAGGGGGGGGGGGGGGGGGGGGGCAAAATTGGAGGGAGGTGAGGGTGTGGGGGCAAATGGGGAGAGAGGTGAGGGAGTGGGGACAAAAGGGGCATGTAATTAGTTGAAAATATAGGGGTGTCTCAAAGTTCAGTGGGAATAATTGCCCCCCACCAACTCCTTATTAGCTTCGTCCCTGGCTCTTGCCCTGCAAAAAAGACTGGACATGGAGGTAAGTTGGTCGCACGAGATGCATCGCAGATCAAATTGAAGATTCCAATTTTTAATTTAAAATATTATTAAATATATCTTTTGATAATCTCTGTGGATAATCAATTGCATGAAGATGACAAATAGTGCAATTCCAAACCTCAACACACCAACTACTTGTGAGTGTATTTAATAACTAGATGAACTGGTTCTTTAAAGGAAGAATTGGAGATTCTTGAAGGAATTGTTGTTTTGTTTTTTATTGAGGAGAATCCCATATTTATACTATGGGTTTTGTTAACTTGTGAAGGCATTTTATATACAAAATCCAATTTCCAAACCGTATTTATTACCCTTTAATGTGTGCCCTAAGGGCACACGTTAACAACCCTTATACTATAAGTAAATAAAATTAGGCAGTCTTGCATTAATAATTAAAAAAATTCATAAAGGGGTAATTTTTAATAAAGGAACCTTCTCATACAAATGCATGCATGAAGATAATTGGTTGTACATTTATAATAAAGTGTCCTTAAACTTTCTTGTCCAGCCCATATAAATGCAGGACTAAGAGGATGTGGTTTCACATATATGAAAATTTTTGCTAACCTATTTTGTTTAGTGAGGATTGAGGATTCACATGCATGAGATAAGGGAGTGTGTTTTGTCATTAATGGGAAGAACTCACTAACTTATTTCATTTAATGAGGGACTCACATGCATGAGATGAAGTGGTTTTACATTTATGATTAACACATGTGATTTTGGATTTATGGGGAACTAAGTTGTTTCTTTGATAAGAGATGTGCATGTTTCCACATTTCTAGGTGAAATTTGCATGTGTTTTCATGTTTAGAAAAAAACCTTTTGTAAGTTTTTTATTTTTACGAGGAACATGCATGATGTTCTTTCTTTATGGAAAAGCCACATGTTTCCTTTTCATACGTAGATTTCATGCTTAATTGAATATCAAAGTTAAAATGTATTTATTTAATAAACTTAATACTTTCTCATTCTTCTTTTTTTGGGAAAACTCCTACTTGTAATAACGAGAACAGCCTCTAGAGTGGAATTTCCATGAAAGGTTATGAATCAATACCCATGTATGAATATCAATCCACACATGTAATCACAGCATCGCTCAAGTGTCTCAGTAAATGCTAGATCTTTAGAATCATCAAGAGCTTTTCAAAATTATTTTTAATTATATACATGTATAATATTTGAGCTAAAAATCGTAGTATTCCTAACCCTTGTCCACAACCTCATTCCTAACTCTCCAAATAATAATATACCTTATTAATGTATCCTATTGCTGCAAAACTGCTTTGCTGCCAATTATAGAGTGGAAGCATACAACACCCCTGTACTTTACATCCTCACAAGGTTTGGAAAATCGTGCTATAGTTGTATTTTGTACACCGCAATGTTGAACCTGCAATGACAGACCCATCATCAGTACTTTCACAGAGGCAAATATCCTTGAATCTGCTGAAGATCAGCCATGACCTCAACCATCATATAACCTAAAGTTATGCACCTTCAGCAATGTCATGGTGGAGTTATTCAAACAAAGGGGTGACATACTGGACATCCTCCATGGTGTCGGTGAAGATGCGAAAGGAAGGATCCTAGTCCATCTAATGGTAGGGCTTCCTTCCTAACTTTTGCATACTTCCAACCATGTCTGTAAGGGAACTTCTATTTATCTATTATCCCAAACACTAGAATCTCATTAACTGAAAGTAGTACACAGGATGATTATTAAATGCTGACCTTTTCTCTTTACAACCAATCTACTTGTAACCCTTCGAACCCTCTCCTTCAAAATCCAACTCAACTAGAAGCAAAATCCACATAATGAAAAACATCCATGCCAACTCTAGATGTTGTCCCTAACTATGAAAAACATTGATTTTGATACCTTAGTCTTAAGTCTTGACTCTGAAATATCTCTTCAACATTGTGACTCTGAAATCCTTGAAATTGTAATCTATGTTGCCACTTTTTTTTTTTTTTTTTTCTTTTTTTGTGTGATATCTATATCTTTCATTCCTGTTATTTGGATTTTTACCCCCAATGTAAGCATTCTTTACAGACCTATCTGCTAGACTTAAAGTGATGTCTGTGGGTTTCTATACCCCCAAACCTAGCTGTTTGTACACAGAGTACGGTAAGAGATTCACACTCGCTCCCAAGTCTAGAAGACATTTCTCCAGTGATCCTCTCCAGGTGAATTCTATTATTATGGCATGACCAACATTTTGCAAGTCATCTTTCTACATGTAGGTAATTTTATGTGCAGTGCTTCCCACCAGTCATGCTTACATACCACACACGCCAACAGACTATTCTTGCCATTTTGGCTCTGATTCTTTAACAAATTCATTGCCTTTATTAGATAGATTCCCTTATTATTTCCCTTCATCATTGGCATTGATGATATGTCAAGTGTGGCTAGGGCGGGTTTGACTCTGGAAGGATGCTTCGAAATCCAAGGGTTTTAAAATAAGTTACACCATATGGAGTCAAATTAGTTGGGAGTCTCGGGACATGCATAGAGACAAGGTTTTTTGTTTTGTTTTTTAAGATTTTTAGATATAGAAAATGCCTCTGTTGATCTCCGAACAATCATTTCCATTATATTGGCAGCATTATCCATATGGGCAGCAAACTGAAGAGAATTTTGCCCATGTAGTTAGCGCTGGGTTGCTGAAATGAAAAGTGTGATTCTAGGTTCAATTTGCTGAAATGAAATTTATGTAGCTAACCATACTTAGAGGCTACTACGATGATGATCATTAGTGGCATCGGAACTACTAATTATTTAGCTTTTGACCAATATTGTCTTTAAAATCTTATCTCAAATAGAGGTGGTTCTAAAACTTCGTTTGGGGATTGAATGGGTCTATTTGTTGCCGACACTGGATCGATTTTATTAAAATCCTACATTTATGAATTTGAATGGTATTATTCTAATGAAATAATTTAATATATATATATATATATAATATATATATATATATATATATATATATATATATATATGAGTCCCTTTATATAAAAATCTTGGATGTTTATGTAAATCTTAGGAGACAGTGAGATTCACAAGTTAAATTTTATTATATTCTATATATTGTGTGCTTTTTATTTTAATTTTAATTTTTAAATATATTATATTACTGAGGCCAGGAAGAAGAATATTTTGTTCCTCAAGTCTCTTACGCGTTAAGAGGTTGCCGGGTACTGTGACCCAATTAGTTATGTGTGAACCTAAGCTACACATTGTGCAATTTTTGAACATATGTTGGACCGACGATCAAATGGTCTAAACCATGTTTAAACATTTGATGTTAAGAGGCTTCTATTAGTTTCCAAATGCTAAACACACTACTCTTATTATAGAATGAATTGGGTTTAGATAGAACAAATGGAAATAAATAATTTTCTAGGTTGATCATCACCACCATCATGCAAGGAGAACCAACATTCGCTTGCGGACTGGTTCGCCTTGTAATTCACTTTTGTGCTCAATTGACTTGTTGTGTAATGCTGATGAATTTAATTAAAAAATCAAATCAGCAAACTGCGATGATTGAGTCCATAAATTTGTTACTGAATGGTTCGTTGAATCCCATGAACCTAGATCGGATTGTGCCACAAACTGATTAGTTTGGTGATCTTGGATTGGGAGTCCAAAAAAATAAAAAGTTCGTTAGAATTTGGGCAGTAGATGGATCTTATACTCAGAAAATTCAGCTCAACTGATATCACCAATCAAACTAATTTTTCATTAAGTCCAAGATATCAAGCTGATTTTCATGTGGGTGGGTCCACCAACGTCAAACTTCAATTCTTCGAATCCTAAAATTAGTCTATTAAAGTGTACTTTAGTAAGATCAAACGTACTTTTAATATGTGACTAATAATTTTCAAAGATTCAAGTGCTTGTATGTATCCCTTTGATTATAACAATCACTACTTTTCGAGAAGCTTAAGAACACTAAGAAAAAAGCATTAATCCTAACTTCTCACATAATCAAAAGTTAAAAGTCATAAGTCATAAGTCAACTCTTTAATTCAATCCATTATCTTATTATATTATTATTACCTAAAACCTTCCTGGTCAAGGTAGTGAAGGATGGTTACCGGACCTTAACATGCTTGAAGAGGCTATTTTCGTCAATTCAACACATTTTTTCAAAAAAAAAAATTCCCCGACTCAGACGTCAAATTAAAAAAAAAAAAAAAAAAGGAGCTCGATTATCAGAAACATAAAAATAACAACAGAAACAGCCAATGATAATACCTCCTCCAAATCATGACAGGCACAACTGAAGAAAATCAATCCAATCAACCCTCTTCACCATCTAAACCCTCTTTATCATCATCTCAACCATCAGATGATGATACAAAGAAATGGGTGACCCATGTCATGGGTGTCCCCACCGCCCCCACAGCTCACCCCAACAACCAAAAGGCAACTCTACTATGGACCAGTGAGGACCACCATCTACACCATCACCCCTATGTTCAATACTCACCTGTCAATAAACCAACCAAAAATCCAATACAACCCATTATCCACCTCTTCATCTCAATGAAGTAGACACTCGGGCACAATATCTGGCTTAACCATAAGTCACATATATAACTCCTTAAACACTACCCACTTTACATATTAGCTTCCCTTGCAGTTAAAATGGGGTCGTCTGTGATGGATGCTGCTTGGGGGAAGGTGGATCTGATGGTCAAAGCAATAACAGGTGGTGGGTTTGAGTCTCTTTACTAGCAGACCTTCATGACTGGAAGAGAAGCCAAAGAAGACGTTTGCTTGCTATCTGTCCTCGTCCACTGGTCCGGTCACTGGTACTCTCTATCTGTCGAATTTCAATGTTGCTTTCTGCAGTGATCGTCCCCTTTCCTACACTGCACCCTCAGGTGACGAGGTTTGGTGCTACTTCAAGGTAAAATAAAATATTAGAATTGCTTGCATATTGAATTAGAGGAGGAAACGACGCCCTCGTCTCTTTTAATATAAGCACACCAAGTCTGGTGTGTCAGAAGGTTTGGTGCTACTACATATTTACACCACACCTGTCTGATCATGATTCTTGAAAGATTGTAAAAATCGTGTAATTCATCATGGGCACAGGATAAATGAACACTACATAGTTGATCAAACTTGAATTCTTGAAATGCTTATAATACCATTCAAGTTTTCCTTGAATAGGTTATGATACCTTTGACAAAGATCAATGACATCGGACCTGTGGCCATGACAGAAAATCCATTGGAGAGGTACATCCAAATCAACACCATTGATAGTCACGATTTTTGGTTAAGGGTTTTATTAATTATGAAAATGCATCAGTTCATCTCACAGAGACCATCTTGGGTTCCACAACACTCGAAACAGCAGTTCATCTCACAGAAATCATGTTGGGTCACTCCAAATTTTTGTTTTCTTTGTTCGAGGGATGGGGAGTCTGTTAATCACATTCTTATACATTGCTCTTTCTCCCGTGCTATCTTATACATTGCTCTTTCTCCCGTGCTATCTGGATGTTCTTTTTCTCCCAGTTCCGGGTGGATTGGGTTCTTCCTTTATCTTTTTTTGACCTGTTAGAGGGTTGGAGTTTGAATATCTTCTCTTCTAGAAAGAGACTTCTTTGGGCTATCCTTCCATCGGCCATTGTTTGGGGTCTTTGGAAAGAGCGCAACAATAGGGTATTTCATAGCAAGGAGAGCTCGTTACACACAGTGACTTTAGAGATTATTGGGCTTATGTTCCTTTGGTCTAAGATGAACAAAGCGTTTGAGGGGGTGCGGTTTCAAGATTTCTTATTTAACTGGGATACCATTTGTAACAACTAGTGTCAATCCTTGTATTTTTTCTTTATTTTTGTTTTCCTTCTTTTTTGTTGGTTCTTGTGTGTTGTTTGGGGGCTATCTCAGCCTCCCCCTCTTCTTCTCTTCATTTATATAATCTTATACTTATCAAAAAAAAAAAAAAAAACACTCGAAACAGCAGCACAACCAGTTGGTTGATGGAGATAGGGTTTCTCTTATTGGATTCTTCATCTTCCTTACAGTTTTGTTCAATGCTGGTCTTTCTATAGTGTGTGAAGAATTTTGGATATTCATGTTTGAGTTTCCTTTTTTGTGTAAATGTGTTTTCATGCATTTGCTGGATCTGTATCTTTATAATAATAATAATAATAGTGATGAAAAATAGTATGCTTGTTTCCATGTATTTGTTTTTTTTTTTTTTTCCTCTTGGCGTCTTCATGTAATCTCAGCGACAAAAATAAACAGATTTGACTCTGAATCACCTAGAAATGTGATTTTAATCTCATGAGTAATAAATGCCCATGTTAAAGATATCTACCGGACTTCTACAAAAAGGGTTTTGTTAACATGTGCCCTAAGGGCATACGTTAAAATGCATTAAATATACCTTAGATATAAACATCTGAGGATATTTTGGGTAGGAAACATTTTTTAAGGCATTTTTGGGAGGAAAATAAGGTGTATTTAATGCATCTTAACGAGTGCCCTTTGGACATAGGTTAACAAAACCTCTACAAAAATGTCCCAGTTGTGTTATTCACTAACTGACCTTTAAACCTTAAAATAAGAAGCAATTTAAGCTCAACTTAGCATCACGGCATACATCATATCTTACAAGGGATGAGAAGCAAATTTAGCCACGATAATATTTCCTGGCACAGAACATCCATCTCTGTGGTTAGTACAGCAGTAGGGGTCCAGCTTTCGATTGTTTCCCACAACTAGGAAGCAAATCAAGGAACTTCTCAAAAGAGAAACTGAGACCGTAGAGGGAGCAACATTATTCATGCACCACTTTAACTGCATCCTCAATCTCACCTTCTTGGTGATATCCCTGCAAAATAGCATTACAGGTGTCAAGCTTTGGGTGCATACCCTTCTCCATCATTCTTCGACAAATTCCTTTGGCCTCTTCCAACCTTCCACTCTTCCAATACCCATGTAGGATGCAAGAATATGTCACAAAATCAGCTTCAATCCCATTCTCACCCATCAAATGGAGAAACAATTCCGCATCTTCGAGCCTCCCTGTTTTACAAATCCCATCTATAATCGTACCACAAGTTATTACATCGAGCTTTAGTCCCTTTCCCATCATTTCCTCAACCATATCCGCAGCCCCCTCTAGATTGCCCACTACACATAAACCATGCAATAGTGTGTTGTAAGTTACTAGATTTGGTTTAAGACCCAACACCTCCATATCCTGCATGAGCTCTTGAGCATCATCGACACACCCAATTTTGCAAAACCCATCCATCAAGGTGTTATAAGTTATTACATCGGGCTTCGACCCTTTACCTTCCATTTCAAATAAGAGTTTCATGGCTTCCTCCATATTCCCAATTTTGCAAAACCCACCAATTAATATATTGTATGTGACGATATTATTTCCAGGTCCTCTCTCTTCTACAAGCCGGAAAAGCTGAAAAGCATCCTTATGTCTCCCTACTTTACAAAGACTTTCAATCAAAATACTGTATGTGAACTCGTTAGGTTGTAACCCTAATTGGGTCATCGCATCTAAGAGATTCAACGCTTCCTGTAAACGTCCATTTTTGCAAAGTCCACGTATAAGCATCGTGTACGTTATTACATTCGGAGTAATCCCACGGTTCATCATCTCATGAAGCATCTCCATAGCTTCTTCCCAATGCCCTTCAACACAGAGCCCACCGATCAAAGCTGTGTAAGTTACAACATTAGGTGAGAAATCCTTCTCTGACATCTCATAAAAAAGTTTTTTGGCTTCACCAAATGATCTCTCCTTACATAACAAGTCGATAAGAGCAGTGTATGTAAGCACATTCAGACTATAACCCACCTTACCCATGTTATTAAAAACTATTTTCGCCGCTTTAAGCCTACCTTCCTTGCACAAACCAGCTAAAATTGTATTATATGTAGTAACAGTTGGTTTCAATTCTAACTCCAACATTTCTTTAAGTAAAACAAAACCCTCTTCTGATCTCGAAGAACTACACATAGAATCAATAAGGATTGAATAAGTTCGATCATTTGGGCTCGGCCCTTCATCTCGCATGTGAGCAAGAACACAAAGGGCTTCATTAACCCTATTCTCTTTACATAAACCTTTAATCAAGGTATTAAAAGTAACAACCGTAGGTTCAAAATTACGAACACGAATTTCGTCTAATATTTGGTGGGTAAGATCGGTTCGATGGGTTTCACAATAACAATTGATTATAATGTTCAATGTGATCAAATCAGGAGAAATTCCAAACTTTTTAATCGAATTGTACAAAGACAACGTTGCTTCGAATCGATTAGCTTTAATCAGAGAAGATAAAACGACATTACAGGAGAGAACAGAGGGTTTGGAGCTTGCCTTGAGAGAGCGATGAAGAACAGCAACTGCTTCATCGACCATGCCCGACTTGCAGTAAGATTTAATGAGATCTTCCGCATCAAATCTTTCGAACTCATCGAGAGAAATCGAGGGGACTGCAGATGAGTTACAGAAGCGGAGGTTTAGACTTCGCAATCTGAGAGAAATTCTACTTGTAGAAGCTAGGGTTTTAATCGTTAAAACCATTTTTCATGCTTAATGGTTCATGAAGAACGAAAGAAATCTTACAAGAAAAAATAAAATATTAAAAATTGTAGATTTTTTTCAGTTTTGATTTCTGAAAAACGAAAGCTTTCAGAGTAAGAGGAGAGCAGTCCAGACTCCAGAGGGGGTTTTTAGTGACCACGGAGCCTAACTTACTATGTGGCACAAGCCTGAAAATTGGGTAATTTAGAGATGCCCCTCTTATTTTTGGTGAATACTTGAGATACCTTTGATTTTTCAAACTAATGACATAACTACTCCTTGACTGTGGTGTTCTTGAGAGACTAATAGAAAATTACCTTTCAATGCCCTTATCATTGGAGCATTATATCAGGCAAACAATTGACCTAAAATGATTTAAAAACCTTAATGTACATTGAAACACACTCACTCTATATTTAAAACTTTCAACAAAAAAAATAAAAATGGTGAGTCATCTCAATCTGACAGTTTTAAAATCATGAATATAATTGTTACTAATGTTTTTTAATCCAAATTTTATATACAAATTAAGAGAGATAGTCAATGTGAATCGTCCATCACATTAACTTGTCTGAGATCCGTGATGACTTGCTCAATATTTTTAAAATATAGATCAAGTTAAACCCAATAAAATCAATTGGGTTTTGTGATTTTTTTTTTTAATGATTTAAATGTTTGTTATACATATAAAATAAGATCTTATATGTTTAGACATTAACCAATCCACCTTATAATTAGAAAAAAATAAAAAATTTAATCGATTTAAGCAATTTGAATCATAAGAGAATAGATGACTCGGACAAGTCAACTTGGTATCGAGTGGCCGGATGATAGGATAATGAGTTTCAAAACCATGATTGTACTCCATATATTTTTTTTTTCTAATAATCTACAGAGGACTTTTCGAATCTCAAACAACATGTGAAGCATTCCATAAGACCTACAAAATGATATGAACGAAAAAAAAAGAAGAAAAAAGGATGAGTACATGTTACCTAGGGAAGTGTGGAGATTTTCTACAATCCATTTATTAAGAATCTTCTCATCTCAACCGTTTGTTTGATGCAAAATCTCAAAAGTGATTTGAGACCGGTACTTTCCATCTACAAATGAAGTGTTACTACTACAACGACAAAAAAAATTATTAATTATTTTCTGACACCCTCCCCCTTTAACACATGTCCCTTGATGTGGCATGTGCTAGAACTAAAGATTATTTTCTTGGGATACACAACTCAACATATTTATGGGGATGTACAGTTATGTAACCTAAGGGGGAAAAAAAATATACGATTCTAACCCATGCCATGTTAGAGGGCGTATGGGGGCATGTGCCAGAGAGGCATTGGAAAATCATGGCTGAGAAAAAGAAAGAAAAGAAAGAAAGAAAGAAAAGAGGATAGTAGGAGAAGATGCACATAAAACTAATTAATGCATGCAAATGCACAATATATGATCTTGCTCGCCCCATTGTTGTCTCTTTCGAAAGGGTTATCCAACAGCACAGCACAGCTCAGCTCTAAGGAAGAAAAGTAAGTCTAGCATGAGAGATAAGAGGCAGTTAACTAGACCAGGGATGGCTTGCTTATGAACCACACAAAAAGGAGGCACAAAAGCTTTGATTTGAGACTCTTTGAGAGGATTGATATAGGCAAGTCATCCTTGGCTACCAAACAAAACCTCTTGTCTTCATGTAAGACCACTCTTCCTTCACACTTTTATGCCAATGTTGGGTTCTTAATGGTCTCTATTTATAGAGAAAGCAATGGGGATAGGGCAATGCTGATACCTGATTCGTATCGCCACATAAATTAGCTAGCACCCCATATAATCAATTTGCCTCATCCATAAAATTTTATTGGACACCAATCCTCAAATTGGTGTCCATGTATAAGGAATATATTCTCTTGATTTGAAGGAACCGACATACATGTTGGCATTCGATAAAGATCGGCGTTGAGTGTAGAAATTCTCAAAGAGAAAAAGCTTATGATGGCACACTCGTTATGGGTCATTTTTGTGTGATGACATGGGATATCTAGCTTTCTTCATCACTCTTTATCTTCATGTATAGACTCCTCTTGATGGTTTTAAACCCATTTGAGGTCAAGGGAGCGTCATCCTGATCTTGGCAATTGAGTGAGATAGTCAACATGAATCGTCCATCACATTAACTTGTCAAAAATCTAAGATGACTCATCCGATCTTAGACATTAACGTTAGCATTCCCCATATATATATGAGGAATGCTAACAGACAAGACCTCATGGGGACGTAAGCATTATACGTCACATTCACTTTTCAATAATATCATTTCCCATTTTATCTTTTAGTAAAAAAAAAAAACAAGGGTATATTGATATTTTACATACTATATATATTAATGATTTAAATATTTGTAATCGATAGAGATTATGATTTAGTGATTGAACATCTACTTATCCAAACATTATTTTTGATCTGCCTCTATAATCATAATGGAGATTATAACAAAAATAATTATGTTTAAAATACTTTTTTTAAAACAATTATATATATACTTGGAGGATTTGACTTGTTTGAGTTGGATTGAATCAGCCTAGTCAAAATGTGTTCAATGGATACCCAAAATTCGATTCTTGAAACCATGCTCCTGAACCCTCCATAAGGTGCCCAAGAATAACTAAAAGGTGTGATATTGTGTCAATGGAAATTCTTAGGACTCGTTTGAAAATCTGAAAATCGAGACTAATCAAGGTTAGTTCTGGTCTGAAATCTGAACCTTTTTTAAAGCTCATTTGGAAATTTTTATAAAAGGCCTTTATTTTCTTCTAATAAAAAAGTTCAATTTTGAAATCAAATCTGTCAAGAACTAACCTTGATACGGAGTATCTGAGGTTGATTTTGAAAACTTGTTGTTTTCCAAACAGACCCTTATGGAGATGGGTTGGAATTTGAATGGTCTCTATCCCCCAACATCTCTCTATAAAACTTTATGGCCTCATTATTCCAAAGCCAACATGAACCCAAGGTGAGGTCACATGCCCACACTAATAAAGTCAATGGCTTTCAATCAATAATAAAGTTTTGGTTCTCTACAAATAATGTTTTGACTTCTTTTTCAACCCTCACCATCATGAATTTGCATTTGAAGCTTAATATAATGGATTTCAATGCAATGTCAACAAAATTATATACCAAGCTTCTTATTCACTCTAAAACCAATAAAATGATGCCAATATGTGCATCTTTATATTCATTGTGCCACCATGCGAATAAGAAGATAAGTATTTCAACATAAATTGATAAGTACGTTTCGAATGTGCATCCCAATTGGCATTTCCCGGTCCACCACACCATAACCTTGTGAGCCTCAATTGCAAAAATCATGTCCAAAAGGAGAAAATGAAAGAATCTTAGGGAAAATTGTGGAAAAACAAGGAGAATGGGTTTGATGTGAGCTTCTCACATTGGGAAAACACACACACACTAGTAGTTCAAACTTAACTTATAAGCCTTACTAAGGCTTTTGGACTTGTAACATAGAGGAAAATTTTGCTATAGTAGGTTATCTGGTGTGAGATTGCTGATTATAGTTGATTTTACCTTAATATGATGTATCCAAAAGTCTTACTAAGACTTCAAGTCGAACCCTCAAGGGTTGGAAAATGGCCAGATCATGTCTCAGGAAGCAGAGGTCTTTAGTTCAAATCACCCTTTAAGAGCACCCTCAGCGATTTATCTAAGAAATTACTCAATGTATGTGGGGGAGGGTATTGTTGTGTATGAGATGTCTTGTATATTGTTGCACTACGCAAAGTTGCGGGGGGGCAGGGGGTAGCACCCCCACTAGTTTAGGGTGTCAAAAGGGCAATCATGCAATATTTTCTTTAGGATTTTTTTATTATTATTATTTTTTTTTGGGGGGGGGGGTTCTATTTTGGGGACAGAAACGTGTTTTAGCAATTCTTGATCTCTAAAACTATAAATTTTGAGAGAAAATAGTGATTGTTCTTGTTCTGATCCATGGGCGTGATACACTACCGAACCACATAAATCGTTGGGATTTTTGTTGTCTTTACTATTTTGTGTTTTCACAAGTACTGCATGTGCCAGAGGATTAGTCAAGCACTCTAAGAGGCCGTGATACCTTGGTTCAAAAAAAAAATTCTAGTTTGACTGACATAGTTAAGTTAGAATATTTTGAAAAGCTATGCAAAAAAGATGGACGAATCATCGTAATTGCTTTCTTGCATTCCTATAAAAAATTTATTAATGTCAAAGGTAATTTGCTATTCTCTTTAACATAAATAATAATAAATAAATAAAAATGATACAATTTCTTTTTGTTCCTAACTCAATGCATGCTTATGTACTTTGCAGCATTCATGCCAAATGACTACATGAAATTACACTGACATAAATCAAAGAGTCGAAATGAATGCACAAGGTAAATCTTTTGGCCTGTGGCCACTCCAACTTTGCCCTAATAATCAAGTTTTGAAACTTGAAAACTCGTGTCATGTGTAAGCTTGAATGAATCAAATAAAATTATAGATATTTAAAAAAATGGTTTTAGTATTTTAAATATATATATATATATTGAAAGTTGTGATAATATGACTCGCCAGGTGGCATATTGAAATGACACCATGATGTGGACAAGTTCAAGTATTGTAGATCTGTACATCTTGGGATACACGATTCCCACGTGATACACTTTTTATGGGGAAATGCATTCATGTATCTCAAGGTGTTCAGATCTACGGTACCCGAACTTGTCCACACGTCATGGAGTCATTTGAGTATGCCACCTAGCGAGTCATATTATCACAACTCATATATATATAAGCAGATTAACTTGGATCCTACTTGGTGCATCTTCCAAGGGGACTCGATGAGTTACATCCATCAAGTTTTGGGGATGAATCAACTCAAAACTCAATTAAGTGCTGAGTTTAGAGTCGACCTGGCAAGTTCTAAAACAACTCTAAAAATTGCATAATGAGCTCGAACCCAAAGATTATTTACTTATCCAACTTTGAAGCCTACAGTCTTCGCAATATTACAACAATGTTATTAGGTTGGACTTGGGCTAGGAGTAACTTGGACTAATGAGATCTTCTAAGAAGTGAACACTGTTATATAATTAGGCCAAAACTATGGTTTAATACATATTCTACATCCTTTTGGGCTTTGGCACTACTGTTCTAGAGATCTATTTTTGCCTACTCATATCTTCTTAAAATTACAAAAATTACAATCATCTAAGTTATTTAATTGCAATCGATCATATCTATTTAGACGATATTTTTTTGAACTTTTATTTTACTATTTTGGTTTGTCAACATTTCATAATTTGAAAACTTTTGATTGATTTGCGATAAAATAATATAATTGAAAAGCTATTGTCGAGATCTTTGCAATATCAAAAGATGGAAGAAGTAACCCTGAGGAGGTGGTTCGATGGCAATTTTGGATCCAATAAGTGATGAGAGTCCATAGGTTGTGAGTTCAATACCCAATAAAAATAGTATTTTCCCGGGGCCACCTACGAGGGCGCACCCTTACTTACTAGGTGCGTGTGATGTGCAGGCGTTGCACGTCCCAGGGGGAGAGACCCATATGCCTGGGCTCCGGCCTTGGCTCTTCTGGTCCCCTAGTCAGACGTAAGTTTGAACACCTCCATCATAAGTAAATAAATAAAAGATGGAAGAAGTTATACATCTATGTCCTTGTATCTATATGAGAAAGAGAGAGGACGAGCTAGAAACAAAAAAGGAGCAAGGATTAAGAGCCCATCGGGCGAAAGCCCAACCCATAGATCTTATCTTTCCAAAAGGTGGCCCAAAGCCACTCTATGTATGGGTTGGGCTTGACCTTAAAATTTGACTTGAGGCCCGGACCAGGACTATTTAAGCTCTGTCCAAACCAGTCCTTCTAAAATAGAAGAGTAAGGAATACGTAAATATCTTTTTTAACGGTATTTTGGTAAAAAACAATTTTTTTCAAAAGTCATTTTCGGTATAAAATCCAATTTCTAACAGGACCCAGATATTTTTCAATGAGTGTCTTTATGTTGAATGTTTAAGATATTAAACAGTGTCTTTGAGATTGTCAAAATAAATATCTTTTGGGTGACTAAGACATGCCCTTCTTCACCTCATTTGTCCAAATATACTAACATGAAAAGACTCAATTACCCTCATTTTCAATCTCTACCCAAAAACATAGATATGAATTTTTTTTTCTTCTCAAAATAGCTATATTCAAGCTCTCCAACTTTCATGGTGTATCTACTCAACCAATAACTAACTCTTTACATAAAATCATAGATTTTTCAATGCCAAATCCCCTTTTTTTTTTTTTTTTTAATTTCTTCAAATTTTTTTTTTTTCAAAACCAATTATATTCAAGCTCTTTGACAAATTTAATTTGTTTAATCTTATCTTCATCCATCATATTCTTCCTTGTTTCCTTTGTGAAAAATCCTAAATTTCTTCAAGAATTGTATCTTGTCCTGAGATTTGAAGGTTGAAGACTTTAAAGTAGACAAAATCTTGAGATAATGATAAAATTTTTTATCCAAAGCAATCAAAGATGAAGGGTTTTGAAAAGAAAAACTTGGATTTTCGATTAGAGATCAAATTTGGGGGCATTTGAGTCTTTTTTTTTCATTAATCTATTTAAAATATTGAGGTCAAGGGATATATATCATCAATTTCAAAATATAAGGGTATCTACATATTCTCTAGATCACCTTTCAAAATACTTTATGATGAATGATATTTTTCTGGAGGTTTTTTTATTAATATTATAATTATATTTTTGAAGTTTAGTCGGCATTATGTCCAAACACCATTAGACATCAATCATGATTTTAGATTTTGGATTTTTTGTCCCATCTCCTTCGAAAACTATTAAGATGATTTGGGTCTCATCTTTATATCTTGGATTACCAAAAAAGGTAACTTTTAATAGAAAAAGATGGAGGAAAAGGAATCTTACCCCATTCACCAACTATGTCTCGACGATTTTCAAAAGACACCGTCAATAAAGAGAATCCATTTTCTTTTATAATTATATTTACAAATATGGGTATATTAATGATTTACATTAAGTATGTGTATTGTTATCATGTGTCGTAAGGACACACGTTAAAGTGCAATAAATACATTTTGAAAATTAAATTTTATATCGAAAATACCCTTAAAAATTTTACTTTTTATTGGAGTACTCTCACATTCATATTTTCAAAGTGTATTTATTACATTTTTTATGACACATGTAAATAAAATGAGTACACAGTTGGATACGTGGTTGATGTGATAAGGGCACAAAATCATAGATATTTTTCATCGAGATACACAAATAAAAGATGTGTGATTTTGTACCCTTGCCGTGTCAGCCACGTACCAAACCGTGTTCATTCATCATTATTCAAACAAAATCCATTAAGTAGAGAGAGAGAGAGAGAGAGACTATTCTTACGATCTTATCCTTAACAACTAGTTGCAACTTGCAACTTGCAAAAGGAGGATATTTGAATGATTCAAACATTTTTAGATATTTATGGTATAATATCATGGAAGGACTTATGCTTAATAAAGTTTAAAATGTAAGGTCTTATTAACAATTTTCTTACCTGTAAGGGACAAAAATATAAATAGCGGACTTTATTTACGAACTAAAAGACAAAAGTGACAGTACGACCATGCCCAATCATAGTGCGTGTGTAAGGATAGAATTGTCTTAACAACAGGTGGTGACCGTGTGAGAAAACCCTGAACTTCTATGCCAGCTCAGCAAAAAGGTCAGATATTTTTTTCCCCCACGTGGACCCCACCTGAAAATATCTCATTCCACAGTACTTAGTTTACTACTTACTGCTTCTGCTCTCTCCCAGTCTCCCATACGAGAGAGAGAGAGAGAAGGTTTTTTTGGGTGGATTAGGGTTTCTGCGATTCTTGGATTTGTTATTGTTTCTAGAGTTCAATTTCAATGGAGGCGAAGCCTAATCCAAGAAGTTCAGAGAGGCTACCATGTGATTACTGTAACGAAGAAACTGCGGTTTTGTACTGTAGAGCTGATTCAGCCAAACTCTGCTTGTTTTGCGACAAAAATGTTCACTCTGCGAACGATTTATCTCGCAAACATCTTCGATCGCAGATCTGCGATAATTGTGGCACGGAACCCGTCTCTGTTCGATGTTCGACAGATAATATCGTTCTTTGCCAAGATTGCGATTGGGATGCTCATGGTACATGTTCGATCTCTGCTTCACATGAGCGCAATTTAGTAGAAGGGTTTTCAGGTTGTCCGTCAGCTCTCGATCTTGCTTCAATTTGGGGATTTGATATTGGAGATGAGAAATTTTTGCTACCTCAGAGTAAAAGTTCCATCTTTCAGAATTGGATTTCGCCAAATGATGATTCTTGGGTGTTTAAGTCCACAGAAATTACTTTTCAGGATCTGATGGGAGAGAGCGAGAACGCGGAATTATATCCGAATGTTCCGTGTCTTGAGATCCCATCTTTGTCGAAACAACAGAATCCGAGCTGTGGGAAGCATAAAAAGGTGATTTTCAAGCAGTTGTTTGAGCTGCTTAAGCGAGATCTGATAAAAGAATGTGGTGATGCTGAAGATTTGGGTCCGGCCATTCCTTGTAGGAGAGTTAAAGAGGGGAAAAGGGAAGATCTTGATTTGAATGATGGTGGTGGTGATGGTGATGGGGCCATCGATGTGAATCAGTCGATGCAGGAGCAGTTGCAAATGTCTTATTCATCTATGCTTATGTTGGATCCTAGAGAGAATAATGGTCTCGTTGAAGAAGATGTTCTTTGGGACTATAATCCCTCCCATCAGTCCAGACAGGTTTTGAAACAGAACACCCTTTCTTTTGTTAATTATTTTCTGTTGTTTGGGTTGATAGTTTAGGTTCTTCATCTATCATATCTCTTCGAAGTCCCAATTGGGTAAATGAGTTTAGCTTTCACGCACACAATACAAACCCAAGGAAAAAAGAAGATAAATTTCAAAAAGATCTTTTTGAAGGATTGTGAACAAGGGTCACGATGTAGAAAGTTGGAAATAATATGTGGGGACTAATTAAAAATCAACAAAATTTCAAAAATATGTAGTATAATATTTGGTGCTATGGGTTGCCAACCATGGTTTTAAAACTCGTTTTGACATCTCGTCTCATCCCTGAACGAGACTCGGATGGGTTTCCCCATATGTTTGAGACATCTCGTTCAACAATGAGAAAAATGAACGTGGGTTTTAAATATTGTCCGATACATTGACTTGTCTGTCCGTCTTGTTGCTGGGTGATACCGAGACGACTCAGGCGATACGGTCTCGGACGAGTTTTGAAACCATGTTACCAACTAGTCACTTTCTATTATTCAACAATATTCTCCAATAGGATCAGCAAAAATCCAATGGAGTCCCTGAATTTCTACAAGTTACGTTGAAGTAAAGTATCATCTCCTGACATAAGAAGTCCAATAGGATCAATACTTCAGATGGCAATATATTAGAATACCACTATGCTAAGATGAGCTAGAAGAAGGCAACTCCTTTTCTTTTGGTTGCGATAGTTCTAAAATTTATCTTTAGGACTTGAGAGAAAAGATTTTCCTAATGTTCCTCCTAGTCCTTTCATATTTAGGTAGTACTATGAAATGTTATTAGTGGCACTCTTGTACTCCAAAACAAATTATGACAGATTAAAATGTTTATAGATGGACTTTAATTTCATATAGTTATAGCATTTGTTTTGATTCATGAAATAATAAATGATCTCCTTCTCATACTTTCATCCTATTTTGGCTTATCTTACCTACTTTATTTTCTCTCCCCCAGAACCTCTTACCAAAGTTATGTCTCCTTGCAGATATGGGATTTTAATTTAGGAAGATCAAGAAGTCTTGAAGAGCATAGCCCACAAGAAGTTGAATATGGAGCAAGAGATGGAAATCTTATGCTAAAAAGTTATGGTGATCTCTCTGAAGAACCTCCTTTGGGAGCTACATGTGGGTTAGAAAGCATTCATGAAATGAATTTCTCCAACAAACATGAGGATGTCACATTACAAGATGTAAGTCAGTCTGCAGTTATATCTTTTCTATCATATTTATTCTCATCGAAACATGAAATTTAGATGTCCAACAAGATACTAAATTGGTCTTTTAGGTGATGACTGCAAGATCAGTCATCAGTTTTTGCATCGGGTTGGTTATTATGTAAATACCCATCTTGCTTGATTTAGAGAGCTGCTATTGGCACCCCAACTTTTACTTATTACATCGCAATTAAAAATTAAGAAAATAAGTAAATGGTTGACAATAAGTAAAACGGTGCCAATAGAAGTTCTCTCTCATTTTATTTTTTTTCTAGATTTTTTTTTTGTTGTTAAAGATTATAGCCTAATCATTATCATAAACAACTACTGAAATTGTTTGGATGAGTATTGTAATGTTGAGATAATAATTTGAGCCAAATCTTTTTAATGTTTGAATGGTGTGTTTTAATTTTTAATTGGGGCGTAATAAATATTTTATGAAATTGGGGTGTAATAAGTAAAAGTTGGGGTGCCAATAGCAGCCCTATTGATTTATTACACTTTCCATCTTTTTCTCTATCGGAGAGGACTGTCCAACCAATTTACAAATGCGAAATGGTCCAAATCATTTTTTTTTTTACGGGAAGCTGGACTTGAACCTGCGACCTCAAAAGTTGTTTTGCAATTTTTCAAACCAACTGAGTTATGGGTCTAAGCCCGAAACGGTTTCAAATCATTTCCATTTTAAATGTGTAATATTATATTTTTGTAAAAGTAGAAACATAGGACTGACTAGGAAACAGAAGGTACCAATTTGGTAGTTTGGAAAGATAATATGGCAATGACGTATCCGTATGAGTGAAACATGCAAGATGTCGAACCCATCAACTCACCGTCCAATGTATTTCATCCATAACACCCACATCTCGGCAAAATGTGGGTTACTAGATTTTTTGGCACCAACTTAAATTAAATCATTGTCATCGTCATCACATCTTGTGGTTCTTATTTGCTGTTTCCTGTTTCATTTTCTGGTTAGCAGTGTATAACATGCTTTGGCTGTCACATTGTAGAATAGTTCAAGTAACCCAACATCAAGTTGGGAGCCTACAACATCTGAAAGCAACAACTTACCTATTCTAAGGCAATCTACGGGTTCCACTTTGACAATACCTAAAGCTGATAACAGCACCAAAGATATCCATTTCATGGAACAATCTGCCCAGGTTAGTAATGAAAACTTGAGAGCAACAACCAAAGCCGAGATGGAGCTAATGGCACAGAACAGAGGCAATGCCATGTTACGTTACATGGAGAAGAAGAAAACTCGAAGGTACTATCTTCCTCTCTCTCTCTTCTGCCTTCTGTTCCTTTCCTTGATCAATTAACAGTTATTTACCTTTATTTTGAGAAACTCAAGCCAATAGTTAAGAGTAACAGCTCCTTGGTGTTATAAACTTACAACCATTATAGTGTAATATAATTATGTAATGGAGGTGGGACTCAGATAATATTAATTAATATCTTTCAAAAGAGACTTGATTTAAAATTGGAAATTCTAATATGAATTAGAATTTAATATAATTATATGCTGTTAAACGATGATATAAAAGTATTTATTTAAAAAGAAAAATAAAATGACAGAATTGGGCAGCTGCTTCAATTTTGAAAAGTGTTAATTTCGAAAAAAAATGGGCCAAAATAATGCCATTACATAATTTTATAATAATCATTATTTTAATACATAAAGGCCAATATGTAGAATAAATGGCATGAAGTATTTAAGTGTAAAAGTATTGGAATGGATACCTGTTGTTACTGTTATAATATCTGTTATATTAACACATTAGAGAGCCATTATTTTAATACATAGAGGCCAATATGTAGAGTAAATGGCATGAAGTATTTAAGTGTAAAAGTATTGGAATGGATACTTGTTGTACCGTTATAATATCTGTTATATTAACACATTAGAGCCATTATTTTAAGCCATGATTCAAGCTACAATATCTTTTCTCTGAATGATCAAATTAAACTATGAACAGGTATGATAAACACATCCGATATGAATCGAGGAAGGCCAGAGCTGATACTAGGAAGCGAGTAAAGGGTCGGTTTGTCAAGGCAAATGAAACTCCAGATAATAGCTAAATAGAGGTCTAGTACTCACTCATGTCTGTAAATTGCCTTTCTTTGATAGCCTCGACAGTAAGTTTGTATGGAACTTCAATGGAAATCTTATTGACAGCATACATACTCTAATTACATCATTATCACCATATCCGGTGGTGTGCATTTTAGTGAAGTTTAATTATCTTACGTCGGGGCTACAAAATTCTTGGTTATTTGTAGATATTCCTTGGATGACCAGCAATGTATAAATTCAAACTCTACATCACTTCGCTATCCTCAAGCATGATATAGATCACAATAACCATCGTCGTTAGACTTTAGATACTTTCCCAGATTATTTGCGTTTATGTTATTTGACCATCTAGAAGAGTATCAATAGGTGCAAGGGTCTGAACTAGAAAGATATGAAAACTAATGAAAAGCAGAAGTTGCCACGAAATTTCCTAGTGGGGAGTTATTTGGGCGTGAAGCGAAGACAATGTAGTTCTGTTTTTGGCATTTGAGATCCACCTTGGAGTATGTTTATGTATTGAAGACTTCGCATTTTTTATTTTATATAAGTTATTCTTAATTGCAAAACCAAGTCTTTGAAATTATTGAACATAAATGCTAACTAGTTATTAGTATATGTCCTTTGCATATCATGTGTCATGGATAATTTATAGCCAAGAAATACTCCAAAACACTATTTCCGAAGAATGTTTCACTATATAAAACAGTACAAAACAAATGTTGAAATTATGGTTTTCGTACACTTTTTTTTTAATTTTTTATTTGAGGGTTTTTGTGACAGATTTGAAATCCAATGTTTTTTTTTTTTTTAAAAGGTCCAGACATGATGAAAAGTCATGTAATCTAACAATTAGAAATAATAACAATCAAATATGACCAGTCGTGATAATTTAACACGCCCTCATCACAGAATCATAGATCATTTGCCTCAGATACCCAAGAAAGAGATTTATGGTCTTTTATCATTTAGTGGAGATTATCAAAAGATTTATGGTCAAAAATCTCCGCTTAATGGTCTTTGATCTTGTTGTTTATCCAATAAACAACAATATAAGGGCTGAAAGTGCCAACAATCAATATAAAAGAAAGGGAATGTCAATGGAGGACAAGCAAACATCATTTACAGCTTCAATTAGATTGAACCTGCAATTTGAGGACTAAATTAACAAAAAATATTGCTCTTCTCTCCACTCGGTAGTGGTGTGCTTGTATTATTTCGACTTCAATTTAATTTTTGCATTGCAACATGATTTTCTGACTCAAAAATTTTCACTTGATCGACGTGGCAAGTTCACAAAACTATAGATTTTTGTGTAATGATTTTCCAACTCCCCCCACCCCTCCATCACAAAATTGTTGATCATTTGTCTCGGGATACAAATAATCATAAATCTTTTCTTGTATGTCCCGGGGCAACTGATCTACGGTTCTATGACGGGGGCATAGAAGAGCTAGTGTCAGAGGGGCGTCATATTATCACAACTCTAGATCTTTTTCTTCGTGATACACAAGGAAAAGATCAACGGTTCCCTGCACTTGCCACGTCAACCGAGTGAAAATCTGGAGTCAGAAAATCATTATTCTTTGCATTTTATACTCTATGTAGATGTATTTCCATTGGTTTGCCCATGGAGGGGAAGGAAAATGCTGAAATGACAAAAAGTATTTACCGTGATTCTCACAAGTCTGACATGAGATGTGCACATAATCATAGATGTATTTTCTCACGATACGAGTAAAAATCATCTACGGTTATGTATGTATGTTCACGTCAGAATTGTGAGAATCACAGTAAATCCTGTGTTACCCCATCACGACTCGTGAAGGAAACAAGAGGGGAGGGGGGGGGGAGTGTCTCTTGTTAGTATTGACGTAACATGAGCAGCACTGAAAACGTTTGAAGTGTCAAACGTTAATGCATGCCTTACAAATGTCCAGGTCGTTGGATCACAGCAGCGAAACGTGTTACTTAAAACTTTTCAAACCCCAAAGCGAAGAACAAACAAGGAGAGAAATTTTCAAACCCCACAATCGAGGAGAGAAAAACAACAAAAAAAAACCTAAGTAATTTGGGCATGCCCCTCCATGTTTTGGTAAATATCGGAGATGCCCTCCCCTCCCATGTTTTCAAACTAATGACATGTGCCCTGACCTTGGTCTACTGTGGTAGAAGAATTAAAATGACATAAATGCCTTTTCCCTCTAAGTTAAATTATTTTTAACATAATCAACTCAATCTTTGGTCCCTGTTCAACTTCTTGTAGAAAATCTTTGATTTTTTTTTTTTCTATCCAAAAATCTAATCTTATTCTTAAAAAGGTTTGACCCTTTAAAGAAAGAAAGAATCTTAATTTTTTCTTTTTTTGAAACGAGTTATCCAAGTCTCTTAGAGCACACGAGTTATCTTCTCCCTCCACACACACACACCAAGTAATTTCTAGGATAAGTTGTTGAAGGTGGCTCCTAAGGGGGGATTCAAACTCAAGACCTCCATTTCTTGAGGTGTGGTCTTGGCCATCTCACCAACCCTTGGATGGTTAGAATCTTAAAACTCAAGATTGAGGCCAAGGGATGAGAGTAGGGCATTTATGTCATTTTATTAGTCTCTTTAAAAAAGACCAAAATTAAAGGACATGCTATCAGTTTTAAAATACAAGAGGACATCTAAAATATTTACAAAATGTGAAGGGGTGCAATGTCTAAATCAACAAAAAAAAAAAAAAAAAACTAGTAAAAGAAAATCTTGAAATTCTATTCTGAATTGTTATTTCTTTTTACAGGAAGATGTTCAAACTCAAAATAGAAACAAGAGAACATAAATTATGAATGAAACCTCTCTCACTTTACTTCTTCAATCTTCTTCACGCATCTCTCAAAAGGTAGAAGCCTGTGCTTTGCTGGACTTCCATGCAGACCAGACAGTGAGAACTACAAAGAGAAACGCAGCCAAATAAGATGAGATCAGAGAAGCCATCGTTCTGTCACAAAACTTTCCAAGGTGGTCACATATAGGCATCCAACCAGTATGGCTGTTCCCATAACGACCCAGATAACCAATTGCAGATGCAGCAGAGCATCCTGTGAGTTCTAATACCATCACTATCTGAGAAAAAAAAACACCAAAAAATCAAGATTTCAAGTCATAATCACTCCAAAAAGCTTTCTAATCTATTTCATATAAAAGGGGGGGGAAAAAAAAAAGCTTTTTCTAAAAGGAAAATAGAAGAAAGATAAAGCAACCCATTCATGAAAAAGGAGATTTTTTTTTTTTTTTTTTTTAATTTCTTAATAATTTTTTTTTTTTTTTTTTTGATAAATAGCAATTCATTCATTAAAACAAAACCAAGTCAGTCGAGATGACCAACCTAGCAAGTCCTTACAGTAAGAAATTACTCATGAGTAATACAGCAAATCCCATCCCAATTGAAAATAAAATCCTCGAAAAAGACTCCCCTAAATTCTTTAAAGACTTTGGACCAACAGAAAATAAGTCCCATAATGGATAAAATCGTATTGCTACAATCTTCCATTTTTCCTTCAAAGATGCGCTTGTTTCTCTCCAACCACACTCCCCAGCATATTGCGAACGGTGTAATACTCCACAACAGCCTCTTAGCGCCGCCAAACGAGTAACCAATCGACGACCAACAAGTAAAAAGCTCCTTTATTGTTTGTGGTAAGCATGTTATAACTCCATATAATTTCAAAAAATGAGTCCAAATGCCATAAGCGAACTTACAATGTATAAGAAGGTGGTCCGATGATTCTCCATTCTCCATGCATAGCACACAACAACTCGCCCCGCACAAACCTCGTCGCATCAAGAAATCCACTGTTTGAATCCTTCCTAAGGAAGCCGTCCATGTGAAAAATGCAACTTTATTCGGAACTCTTGGCCCCAAATCGAGACATGAGGAAAGGACCTATCTCCATTACTACACAAGGAATGGTAAAATGAGTGCACCGAAAACCTCCCATCCTTACTCGCCATCCACACTCTCTCATCTTCCCTTCCTGGATGTATCTCGATACGCGAAGCTCTATCAAGTAATCTGCCAACTTCTTGAAGTTCCAAGTTGTCAAGGCCTCTCCGAAAGCCAAAGTCCCATGCCCATTCTCCGCCTATGGAATGACGGAAAGATACGATTGGGTACCCTTTTTTTGTGGATATGCAATATAGATTCGGAAATTCCTCCATAAGTGGCCGCTCTCCGCACCAAGTATCTTCCCAAAAATCAACTCGGTTGCCTTGGCCCACTTTAAATTTGATTCTCGCCTTGAAAATTTGAATGCTATTCATGATACCTTTCCACATCCCACATCCATGGGGCTGTTTCACCGGCCTGCTTTCCCAACCCATTCGATTGGAACCGTACTTGCTTTCTATAACCTGTCTCCACAAACTATTCCCACCAGTCCCAAACTTCCAAAGCCACTTTCCCCTCAAAGCTAAGTTCATTGCCCCAAGTCTCCTAACTCCGAGGCCCCCATACTTCTTGTTTGAGCAAACTTGTTTCCAGCTCACTAGATGATGTTTCCTACTCCCATCTCTATCATGCCAAAGAAAGTTACGGAATAACTTATCTAATCTTATCTCCACACTTCGAGGCATAGAAAGTAAAGATAGAAAGTATACTGGGATGCTAGATAATACACTTTTTATCAAAGTCAATTTACCCCCCTTGGAAAGATAGTTAGCTTGCCACACAGCTAGTTTCCTTTCGATCTTTTCTACTACCGGGTCCCAAATCGCCACCCTCCTATATGGGGCTCCTAGAGGCATCCCCAGATAAGAAGAAGGTAAACTATCCGCTTTCCACCCCATCAAGGCCGCTAGAAGAGTGACACATCTAACCATGCCCACCGGAAATATCTTGCTTTTCCTCGTGTTTACTGGGATGCCCGACACCGCTTCGAAGCAACAAAGCACACCGCTTAATCTCCTCGTCTGGTCTATAGAATCATCCAAAAACACTAGTGTATCATCTGCAAATTGTAAGTGTGTAACAGTAATATTACCTGCTCCTACTGGGAACCCCGAGAAGAAACCATTTGCAACCCCTCTCTCCATCATCTTTCCGAGCGCTTCTGCCACAATAATAAACAAGAAAGGGGATAGAGGGTCCCCTTGTCTGAGGCCTCTAGTGCTTCTAAAGAAACCGTTGGGCGATCCATTTACCAAGATCGAGAATGAAGGAGAAGAAATGCATGTCATAACCCAAGAGATCCATCTACTACCGAAACCCATTCTCCCCAACATGTACTCCAAGAATTGCCAACTAACATGGTCATATGCCTTCTCTAGATCCACCTTACACACCATTCCCGCCTTGCCTGATTTCAATCTAGAGTCAATACACTCGTTTGCTATTAGAACCCCATCCAGAATTTGTCTCCCTTTTACAAACGCACTCTGATTACCCCCTATTAGCCCTTGGATAACACCTTTTAATCTTCTTGCGAGGATACTCGTGATAATTTTATAACTAGTGTTCACCAAACTAATAGGCCTCAAGTCTTTGATATCCTCAGTTCCTACCACTTTAGGAATTAAAGCGATGAAGGTACAATTAGAACCAAGATCAAGCACTCCATCTCTGAAGAACTCTTCAACTACCGCGATAAAATCATACTTAATGATCTCCCAACAACTTTTATAGAATTCCACAGGGAAACCATCCGGTCCTGGGGATTTATCACTTTTCATGCTTGAAATAACATCCCAAATCTCATTTTCTTCGACTGGTCTTTCCAACCATTCACACTGTAGCTCAGAGATTCTAGGAAATTGCAATAATTCGGGTTTTGGTCTACTACGTGATTCTTCAGTATACAGTTTCGAATAAAAGTTTACAATCCCTTTAGCAACCTCTTCTTCACCCTCCAACCATTCCCCGTTTACATTTATTCTCGTAACGCGATTGTTCCTACTTCGAGCGTTGGCCATGCAATGGAAAAACTTTGTGTTGTTATCCCCTTCCTTAAGCCATCTCATTCTGGATTTCTGTTTCCAACTAATCTCTTCCATAAGTGCTAACCGCTGGTACTTCTCACGAAGGTTCATTCTTGTTGTCTTGTCATTAAATAGGTTCATTCTTGTTGTCTTAATAATTCAATAGACCCACTTACCAAATCAGTAAAAAATATTATGAAATATTTCAAATAAAAGAAGAATGTAAGAAAATAAAGCAACCCATTCATGAAAAAGGAGCTTTTTTTTTTCCTAATTTCTTAATATTTCAAGTGGCCCACTTACCAAATCAGTAAAAAATATTATGAAATATTTCAAATAAAATAAAAATAGAAGAAAATGAAGCAACCCATTCATGAAAAAGGAGATTGTTTTTTCTTCTTTTTTTAAATTTCTTAATAATTTATGAGACGACCAAATCAGTAAAATAAAGCAACCCATTCATTAAAAAGGAGTTTTTTTTTAATTTCTTAATAATTTATGAGATCCACTTACCAAATCAGTAAAAAAATTATGAAGTATAACAAATAAAAGAAAATAAAGCAACCCATTCATGAAGAAGAAGGACGTACTTACCAAATCAGTAACAAAGATGAAGAAATATTTATTTCTCCCTGGATTGGTTAGTCTTATACAGTACAAGAAAACAATCAAAGACAGAGCAGACAATACACATGCACCAGCATTCACACCTACAAAGAACCTGCAAGGGAAGGGGGCACATATGGAGTTAAAGTTGAAGAAAAAGGCTCTAAATTTAGTGGCGATTTTGGGGATTTTCATTTAAACTAACTTGAAGGCTTGTGAGTAGCTATATTTGGCGTCTATTGGGATGCCGAAAAGCTTGATGGTTTGCTTGTTTGTGACCATCAACCAAATTGCAATCAATGCGACTGCGATCCCCAGAGTTCTCACTACTGCTTCGCATATTAGAAATCCTTTGTGGGTTTTCTGAGGAGGGTTTTGCTCTTCTTTGATTCCGGTGGTCTCCATTGAAAGATCTTTCAAGAAGAATTGCAGAAAACAGAGCAAACACAGAGCGAGAGGAGCACAACAAGAAGGGACGTTTTAAGGGTATTTATAGAAGTAACAGAGAGATTAAAGCCTCTTTATAAAAGCAAATGCTAGTATGAAACTACGTTTGACGAACATAGCCAAACGTACGGTTGAGATGAGAAGAAATTTATTCATTTACAATTTTCAAGAGGATCTGAGTCACAGACATCCACTACCCAAATAAAACTATTGTACCCATCGTACAATCGGACAATCGGGACCGTTTACATGGTTCCCCTTTTAATGGACTGTTGGATCTAAACCCTGACATGTCAGATAAAATTTATTTATTTAATTATAATTTTCAAGAGGATCTGGGGCACACGCACCCACTACCCTAATAAAACTATTGTACCCATCTTACAATCGGGACCGTTTACTTGATTGCCCTTTTAATGGACCGTTGGATCTAAACCCTGACATGTCAGATGATCTTTTATATATATATATATATATATATATACTAAATTGACGTGGAATGTGCACGTAATCATAGATTTTTGTATGTATCTCGAGAGAAAAAATTTATGGTTGTGTGCACATTCCACATTAATTGAGTGTATTTGAGTGTCGTTTGCCAGTCACTTTTGCCCGATTCATATTTATAAGTAGAGTCGTGTTAGCGTAACATTAAAATTGACATTGATTGTCACATTGCTGATGTTAAGGTGCACCATAACCATAGATGCTTTTCTTCTATGATTCCCAGACATACATCCATGCCAGTAATATTAGAATTCGATGTCAATTTTAATGGTACTTCAACATTTTCCTTATAAGTTATATCATCTAGAAATCTCAAAAATACTTTACAAATGGTGTTCTAATTAGGATTGTTGATCTGGCCCATTGGTTTGTTAATCCAACCCAGCCCAAAAAAAACAAAAGGTTTAGATCTTAATCTCGAGCTGGCAAAGGTAGGGTTAGGTTCAAAAAGTATTCAATCCATTAAATTTGGATCAAGTTAAAGCCTAACAATGCTCTATTCAATTTGAGTTGTGTTTTTATGAAAAGTAATATTGGTTTACTTTGGAAAGGCTTTGCAAGGAACATGAATTTGTATTTGGATAAAGCCCGAAAAAATAAAGAAACCTGCCCAATTCTATTAGTGTCAGATTTGGACTTAGTTTTTTATTTATGACTTAAATAATGATGGATGCATACGATCTTGGTAAGTGGCTAACGTGAAAAAGGGAAATAGAACCACACATCTTTGTCATGTGTATCCAATGAAAACAATCTATGGTTCTATGTCCTTGTCATGTCTACCTGTATCCAACGCATTCATTAGGACTGTTATGAATTACATAAGAATTGGTGTGGCAATAGCATCTTTTTTTAAATGAAAAAAAAAAAAAACCTACACAGACGACATGTTGAGTGAGACATCTAAGCCGTGAGTATTTAGTAATCTTATAAGGGTGATGAGGTTGACACGGCACGCTTGGGTTTGGCGCCTACGTACAATCTCACTTACATTAATTGTTTCGGTTTCAGCGTTACGGTGCCTTCACTTTACTTTGATGGAGGCGTACGCATCAGTTAGCCTAGGAGTTATCAAAGGTTAGCACTGATACAAGAGGAGGCGCTAGTAAGGTGCTGGTGGGTGGCAATTGCCTCCACAGAAGAACTTTGAGACACCCCTATTATTTTAATTAATTACATATCCTATTTATTCTCACACCCTCATTTCTCTCCTCATTTGCCCCCACACCCTCACCTCCTTTTAATTTTTGTTCCCGTAAAATTTGTAGACGCCCCCATATTTACAATTAATTACATGCCCCATTTGTCTCCATTCCCTCACCTCTCTCCCCATTTGCCCCCACACCCTCACCTCCCTCCAATTTTTGCCTCCATAGATCTTTGAAACACCCCTATATTTTTAACTAATTAGATGTTCCATTTGTCCCCACTCCCTCATCTCTTCGATTATTTGTTGATGGCATTGTCTCTTGACCGAGGCTTCTTAAATATTAATTGAAAATGACCTAAATATCATTTTCTTCAACTTCCAACTAAAAACCTCTTAAATGAAAATCATGACTCATTCTTAAATGAAATATGAAAATTCAAAGAAAATTATTTCGATGCTTTTGATTTTCATTTTTTATACTTCATTATAAGAAATTTAGTCCCACATTGACTAAAGAAAGAATAGTAAAATAGGTTATAAGTATTTTTGAATAACTTATGATAAGAGCTAAGCCGAATAACTACTATGTTGACCATGAATTCTTTCACCCATTTCTCGCTCCATCTTGTCATTGAGAATTTCTTCTCAATTTAGAATAATGCCCTTTTACTAGTTTTTATTTTAGTTTCTTCACAAAAATTCCAAACCCTGGAACGCTGAAAGAATCGCATCCTCTTGAGGACATATATCGAGAAATCCTAGCTTGGATAATTTATTATAATCATATGCATATAGTTATTCAAGGGATCCTAACCCTGTATAAAATTCTATGTTCATTATTTATCTATTTATTAAATAAAATATGTTGCTTCGAAGCAAGTTTGTAGAATATTGACAATTCATAGAACCAAATTTAACCAAACCGAACCGATCTTAATTCGATTTGATTTTGTTGATGACATTTGTCCCCACTCCCTCACCTCTTCAATTTTTTGTTGATGACATTGCCTCTTGATTGAGACTTCTCATATATTAATTGGAAATGATCTAAATATCATTTTCTTCAACTTCTAACCAAAAATCTCTTAATTTCTCCCTAAAATCATTACAACTAACCATAGTTTGCCCCACTACATGAAAATCTTGGCTCCCCCCGACTAATACCATCACATCATATCACCTTTGATGCTCCACCAAATTCTTTTTCTCTCTTAACTTTATTACTGGCCATCATTATATTGATGTTCATGTGAGACCCCCAAAGTTATTGCATCATTAAAGCATCTCCAACGGAGTTACACATACTCATTTATGGGTAGGCTAATCACATTGGGTACATGGTTTCAAAACTCGTCCAAGATCGAGACATATCGATCAAGTTAATTCGATATCAGGACTGAACGATACAAACACACAAGTCACTTTTTTGACCGAGATTTAATACCTCACATTCAACTTTTTTGATTTTTTGAATGAAATGCCTCAAACATAACAAAAAACTCATCCGAGACGACTCGATATTGGGCTTGGACGAGACGAGACATGAAACCGAATTTTAAAACCATGGTTGGGTATCCATGGGGGTATGCCCTCCAACCACGCTACTTAAAAATTTCTACTCATAAATATTTATATATATATAGTTCAACATAGATTTGAATCGGTCTAAAATTGTAATATTTTCAACTAACTATCTAAAATTTTTTCCCTCCAAAAAAGATGGGTCAATTATGTGGAGATCTATTTTGGATACTCAAAACCTCATGACCCAAAAAATGGTGTGGGCTAGGTAGTGTGTCAGAGACACATTTTGGACTCCTTTACTCAAAACGACAAGTAAGAAGTAATGGGTAAAGGGATAGGTACTGCATTAGAGTTACTCTTATGGAATCCATTCTCAAATTCTCACAATTTTTCTGGTACCCTCACAATAATGGCTTATTTACTTTTTAGTAGGTAAAATTTACTTCTCATTTAATTATTTAATTTTGATTGTGACTTATACTCTTTGCATGACTATCACAAAATGATCATAACACCTGAAAACCCTTGTTTTTTCTTCCCCAAGATTTGTCATCTTCAACTTATTGGGTAAGTTTTTTTTTTCCCCTTTGTCTTTAACTTAAGATTTTGTCTCCTTTAAATTCAAACATCATGAATAAGATGGGTTTTTTCCAAAACTTGACCAAACTTTTAACGAAATTTTCATTTCGACACATCATTCATTTACATTTTGAAAACATGCCTAACGAGATTGTAGATTTTTTTTTTTTGAAAAAGTGGCAATCTTGTTAATAAAAAGTAACGAGATCATTTGTATTTTTCAAAAAAACAACAATCTCGTTGAGTGTCGACCTCGCTAAAAAGTAGCAAGATTATTGCTATTTATCAACAAGATCCTCACTTTTAAAAAAATTGCAATCTTGTTCGGCATGTTTTCGGAATTAAAATGAATAATACATTGAAATATTTAGCACATGAAATGGTTATTTACCCATAAAATAATATCTAAGTGTTTCAAAAGAGAGGTTGAAGATGATGGATTAAATAAAAGGTAGAGTAGATTAAATGTAAATTATCCTAGAAGTTGAAGATGACATATTTTTTACAGAAAATTTAAGCATTCTTGGTTGGAGGTTGAAGATAAGGGTATTTAGGTCATTTTCCATTACTCTTCCGATGTAGATGGAGTTTAAGGGGTGTGTGCCATTAGTTTGTAATGCATTCAATTTTGTCTAAAAAGTCAAATCTTTTATTAATTCTAATACATTCATACTTACATTATCTCAATGACTTTTTTTTCTTCTAAAAAGTCAAATCTTGTATTAGTTCTAATTCATATGTATTAAACCTGTTTTTAATGAGTTCAGTAATTCGATAGTAGCAGGATTTGAACCTAGGTCTCTGGTATCATCACCCAAAGACTTTACCAACTAAGCTAGTTGACACCTACAATTTTAATTATACTTTTTATATGTTCTTATGGTGTCTTATAATAATATTTTATATGGATCATTAAAACTAATTAAAAATAACATTTCTAGTTGTAATATATAGATAGGGAATTTCTTGATAAAATGACATACTTTTATTTTATTTTATGATTAATTGGATTTCAACCTACTACCTTAAAGTTGTATTAAAACATTTCAAACTATGGGCAGAACCCTAATAAAATGATATTTCAATCCAAAAATTAAAAAAATTCCT
The DNA here is from genome assembly GCF_017979445.1 of Akebia trifoliata. Lineage (NCBI taxonomy): Eukaryota > Viridiplantae > Streptophyta > Magnoliopsida > Ranunculales > Lardizabalaceae > Akebia > Akebia trifoliata. The sequence continues at coordinate 971,724 of NC_141379.1, forward strand.
ATAATAGTGATGCTTGAACATCAATATTTGGCAATTGAGCCTTATATATATATATATTATAAGGCCTTATCCCCAAAATTTTGGGTCAAATTGAATTAATTTTGTTTTTTATTATTTAATTTTATATAATAAAATCATATATTCTATTAATTCAATTGTTATTGTATCCATTCTCATGACAACATACATCACTCTAGTGTATCATTTTCAAAGAAAGCCCTTAATTTCCTTCTTTATCAGAACTTAGACCGAAAATATAAGGCTTGAAATCCAAGTCCTTGTTTGCCCCATTTATGTCCAAGCCTGGTCGACCACCTGATCTACCTAGTTCCGAAGCCTGAATGGGCCCATAAACATAAAGTGGGCCTAGTGTAGCCAGGCCTGATAATTAAATGATCCAATTATGCTACCCATACTCAATCAACAATGAGCCAGGACGCAACCAGCCCATGGACAACTCTATGTAAAAAAAGCATTCTTATCATCAACCGTCATTTGAAGAATTACATGTTGGGTTTATTTTTTTTCCATTAAAAATAATTTATTATCTTATTGGGTACCTAATGGAAGATGGATATTTGTACGGTCGGTTCTAGATCCAACGGTTTCATACCCGGAACTGAAACAGAAAATAATCAGTACACCAACTTTTACTAATGACACACCAATTCCTATGTAAATCACCAAAGAATTGCACAGAGTTGGGGTGGCGTTAGCCAAAGTTGGTGTGGCAATAACAACTATCTTATTTTATTTGAAAAAAAAAGAGAGAAGAGTTGTGATAATCTAACGCTCTTTTTTCAGACACCCCATGTACACCCCCATCACAGAACCGTAGATCCTTTGCCAGGTTAGAGAGCATATAGGGGGGTGTTTGAAAAAAGAGCGTCAAATTATTATTAGTAGGAAAAAAAGATTTTAAAGAGACTCGTCACTTGTGTATGTGTCAATTGGAGAGTTGGGCTATGATTTCTTCGTATCTCATTTTGTTTTTAATCCTCACGATGCTTCCTTTTGGTAGCCATGACGATGTATCTTTTCGAAATAATTATGAAACACTAACAGTCTTGAGAACTAACAATCAGGCATTAGGATTTGTATATTTGTAGATGGATGACATTTTAGAATTCGCACTCAGTCCAACTTTTTATCGAAATAGTCTTCCTTTTTATTCACCTTTAATTTTGTGGGCCTATAAAATTGTTGGATCACTATGTGGGATAACAATCTAATAATCTTTAATTAACAGAAATCGAATATTCTATTATATTTTTGTCTCTTACTTATGAAAGGTAAAATATAAAAATGATAAAGTTGGTGAGTTATTACTAAGAAGAACAATGATTTTCTACTTAAAAGGTCTTCCCTCGGCTTACGTACACCAAATCATAGATATGTTTTCTCAGGATACACAAATGTACGTCTTCAATATTGACCAAATAAAGATTTTCTAGTATATCAGCACTTTATTAAGAATGGAATATTTTATTATATTTTTGTCTCTTATGAAAAATAAAACATAAAGATGATAAAGTCGGTGAGTTATTATTAAGAAGAATAATGATTTTCTAACTTAGAAAGTCTTCACTCGATTGAGATTGACGTGTTATAAACACAAAATCGTAGATATATTTTCTCGGGAAACACAAATGCTTATCTTCAATATTGATCAAGTAAAGATTTTTTAATATATCAGCATTTTATTAAGAATGAGAAAGAAAAAAATAAAATAAAGTGAATTAAAAAGATAAAAAAAGAAAGATAATAAAATTAGAGGGGTATTATTAAGAAAAAAAGATATAAAAAAATAATAAAAAAATTTTAAAAATACTATTAAAAAAGATGGATGAGTGAGAGGAAAGATAATAAATTTAAATTGCAGGAGGGGAGGAAGGGGAGAGAAAAGACTCATTATAGTCCGATATATGAGACAAAATTATAATATAATGAAATTCATTATTGTATTTTATTATTATAAATTTTTATTTTATTATTTTTTTAAATTTTTTTTATCTATCTAATTCCAGATGAATTTTCACAAGCAACCAAACAATGTAGTTGTAATGATTCTCAAAGTCACAAATTAGAGTTGAACTTATAAATCGAACTCTCAAGAAGACTACTCCTCCAACTAAATAGATCTTAAAATTAATCCATGAATGTGAATGATTGAGACCTTTTCAAAAATTTCAAACCTGTTACATCAAGGGTGTTGATTGAGTATGCCACGTGGGTAAGTTAACTTATCACGATTCTTTATATTTTCCATATTTTTAAATATAAGATTAGAAATGATGGGTCCCACTTTCTGACTCTGCTACAGAAGACAATTACAGCTGCATAAATAAACAGGGCCCACTGTGTTCCGTGGTCCAAAAACTCATGGCATTGTCATCATGCCTTGAGATTTGATGAATACTTTTGAGAGTATTAAGTTTTCACCATTTATCGAATATTTCACAAATACTCTTTTTTAATGGATAAATTAATTTTTAATAAAGAAAAATGCTAACCTAACTTCCTGCAATACTACATTTGCCGTTGCACTAACATTGAGGTGCTCGCATAAACATAAATATATTTTTCCTTGAAATATGAGTGAAAAGCATCTACGATTCCGTACACACCATGACATTAGGTAATGTTGAACGCAATATTGTAAGAAGTCAATATAGAACTATTTTTTAATGAACTTGTTTTTAACGAGATCAGTAATTCATCATTGACAATAATCAAACCAAAGTCTATGGTATCATACGCCAACCAAGCTACCTGGCACCTACGTAGGGCACTCTTTATTAGTCTTTTTTCATGCATTTTTCAGTTATTCAACTTGATGAATTTTTTTTTATATACCCATGAGTTTATACCTTTTGCATACACTAGTTTACTCGTCGAAGTACACTCACATTAGATTCCGTGCAATAATTAGTATTAGAGAATACAACACATTGTATTACATGAGATACATTATATCATTTCCAACGTATCTCATCACACATACAAAGATTGTGATGGAGAATGATATATTTAAGACTAATGATAAAATGATACTCCAAATCGTACACAACTCACATGGTAAGTGTACAGAACCCTAGATCTTTTTTCTTGTGTATCCCGAAGAAAAAAATTATGATTCTATGCATTTACCACGTCAATTTGTATAGATCACGTATGATTTGGCTTGTTTAAAGTATGTCGATTAAGATATTATATTATTAGTGGGACAGGTGTTCTTTTAAGTGCAATGAGTCTAAGATGATTTGCAAATTCAAAAAAAAAAAAAAAATCTTTAAATATTATTATTATTAAAAAAAAGCATATTTTACAAACATTATTTATTCCTATGGAGGTACCTTTCTACTGACGATTGTCACTCCCACGTTGAATTCAACCTCAAATATTATTATTTGAAAGAAGAAAATAAAAAGTAGATGCAGGCGACAAAATTAATGAGACAAAGTTAATAGATAAATAAACTTTACTTTATTGATTGGGACTGACACGTACAATGGCATATATTTTGAAATTGTTAATATGCCCATCTTGATCTCGGTCTTCTCCAATTGAAAAGTAAAAAATTATTTAAATAACCTACACTAGTATCTTATCTATACTTCAACTTTTAAATGAACAATATTTTTTGTTTTGATCGGTTCCTATTATGATTTTAAAACTTGTTTTGAGGTGTCGTCTTATTCGTGAACGAGACCAAGTCGTCTTAGACAAGTTTTTTCGATACGTTTGAGACGTCTCGTACAATAATGAAAAAAATGAAAGTTGGATTTTAATTCGCGTCCAATACATTGACTTGTCTGTCTGTCTTGTTGTTAAGTAATATCGAGAAGACTCGGGCAATATGTTTCAGTCTCAGATGGATTTTGAAACCATGGTTCCTTAGAACAATATTGGGATTTGGAAAAATATCCAACAATAAAATTTTGAGTAAAGAAATGAAGGGTCGAGGAAAGGTTGAAATAGATATATCGAATAAGAGACTAAGAGATTCGTAGAGTTTGAAGTTAACAATTTTTTTTTCTTGTAAACCTTCTTAAGGTTCTATCTATTTCAATATTTAAATCTCTAGGGACTTAAGAGATGAGTTTTTGAGTCATAATAATTTGACTTGAAAAAACGTATTCGATTTGTACATAGTTAACGTGCCAAGTGCATAGAATCATATATCTTTTTCTTTGAGATACACAAGGAAAAAGATTTAAGATTCTGTGCACTTGCCACGTCACCCACATATATTTTAACAAGTCATTTTACCATTAATCTAAGTTTTTGAGTAAATAAAATTGATGGATTGAAAAAGTTAAAAATATTTTACTTTTAGATGTCATCGATTTGAAGATAAAAATATTTAGGATTGTGTTCAAACTTATGATTTTATTATTTTCAACTAAAAACCTCAAGAATGAGATAGGAATGGGGTAGATGGGAGGATTTTGCAGGGCTTGAATAAAAGGGCATTTAAGTCAGTTTACATTAGTCCATATTACAAAACCTAGGTCAAGGGGTATGTTATCAGTTTGAAAACACAGGAGATATCTCTAATATTGACAAAAATGTGGAGGGGAATGTCTAAAACACCCATAAAAATTAAAACACGTAAAACTAATTTAATAATTAATTAAAATCTTTGGTCCAAAACAACGCATCCAATAATATTCAACAATTTCGCTTTCTCAAGAGAAGTCAGCCGAAATATCGGTCTTCGTCCGAAACAACTGAATCTTCACTCTGCGTCTTCTCACTTCTCCAGAGAGAGAGAGAGAGAGCTTCGTCTGAGCTTTCATGGCGGCATCCGGAGCAACACTCGTCACACCAAATTTCTCGTCCATTTCTCGCTGGGAAACCTCATCAGTCGCCAGAAAACTTAAAATATCTTCGATTTCAGTTCATCGATCAGCTCTGTCCACCGAAGAAACTCCAACTAATCTCTCACAGAACAGAAGGACCGAGAAGAAATCTGCGCCATTAACGCTTCCGAAAGCTTTGGACGACACTGAGATCGAACGGTTGAGCGTCAAGGATTATTTAGAACGGTCAAATGATCTGATCAGATCGGACGGTGGACCGCCTCGTTGGTTTTCTCCTTTGGAGTGCGGAGCGAGGTGGAAAGATTCTCCTCTGCTTCTCTATTTGCCTGGTATACTGTTTAACTTATTTGCCCCTGGTTTTTCATGAAATTACTGAAGTAACCTGCGAGTTTTTCAAAAGTTGATCATTATTAAACTTTTGAACTTTTTTTCTTTAGCTTTTAAGCTTTAATGTACAATCGATGTATTTCTTTACAGTTGAAAAAGGAGTTGATACAGTTGTGAAATGATTCATATTTTAGCTTTCTATATTTCTTGGAATTTCGAAGTTATTTGTTCGTTTTAATTTTATTTCATAATGTTCTATTAAAAGAAATTCGATTTAATATGTTTCATATGTTCCTTTTTAAAAATAAAAAAATAAAAAAATAAAAAAAATTATGCACTTAGTATTAAAATTTGGATTAATTAATTATTTATTTTTGCAGGACTCGATGGAGTTGGTCTCGGTCTCATGTTGCATCACCAGAGACTGGGGAAGTAAGTATTTTGAAGGAGAAGTTGAATCATTCTTTATATTCAGATTAATGGACTTCCCAATTTTTTGAAACTGTTCTATAATTCATATGATGGAAATGCCAAAGATTTCATATATCGTGTTTTTTTTTTTTAACCTAATGTATTGTTTGATGAACTATACACTCAACCCAGAAAGATTTGAACACAAAATATTCAAAATCATTATTTTTAAATTTTATGTTTTTAACAATATTTTTGTCAAATTTTTGAATGGCACCCTTGAATGAATCAGGATGAGGTAAGGTGTCCCGTTCCAATAGAATAGGAATGGTGTCTATGTGGCACGTTTTGGTTGGAGTTTAAAACTCATCAGTCTTGTAACCAAACTGTTTTCTACATGACACACAGCCCGATGTGTTTAATCTCAAACTAAAATGTGCCACAAATGCACCTTATGTGGCTATAGGGACGGAACACCGTTCTGGATCATGACTATGAATGAATTTTTATGATCATCCACTACCACATTGTTATGATTGCTGCATAATTTGAAGATTCTCCTTGAATACAGGATGTTTGATATATGGTGCCTACACATTCCAGTTATGGATCGGACGCCATTTGAAGGTTCGTCTCTTTTTCTCTCTTTTCTTTTTCTAGCTAAGTTAGTAAAGGTGATGGATAAGTTGACTAAGGATTAACGAGCTAGTATGAAGCTTAAGAACCACAGATAGATAACTGTCATGTTCATCATTGTTATCTTCTTTGATTGATGTAGAAGAATGTAATTCGATTGGTAGCTGATTTTTTTGTTTTTTTTTTTGTGGGTGTTCAGATCTCGTGTTACTTGTAGAAAAGACAGTAAAATCAGAGAACTCATGTTCACCAAACAGACCCATATATCTTGTTGGAGAGTCCCTTGGAGGATGCCTTGCCTTAGCTGTTGCAGCCCGTAATCCTAATATCGATCTTATGCTAATATTGGCTAACCCAGGTATATTTCATGTCTAATGCTCTGTATTGATGTTAGATGCACTATTTTGATAGCTCTACTACTATGGTATCTGGGTCCTTCAAATGCCCACCCTGGTGTACAATATAACGTGGGTATGGGTGTAAGATTTGTGTTGATATGTCGACTCAACTATTCTAGAATATTTTCTACAATAAGTATAATAAATATTCAGAAATATTTTTTAAATTGGAGGTACTTACCTGTGGCTTGAAATTGAAGGTCAAGCATTTCAATTCTCAGACGGTTATTCTCAATAAGAAAACATAGCTGAAAAGTGCACAACTCAATTGTTGAAACAAAACCTTTTGCATACCATTCATTTAATTTTTTGGTCTTCTTATGGCAGCTACGTCATTCAGCAAGTCACAACTACAACCTCTTATTCCTTTATTAGAAGCCATGCCTGAACAGCTCCATGTCGGTTTCCCCTATATCGTTGGTTTTGTTACAGGTTTGATCTCCATGTTCCTCTAATTTCCCTCTATTTTGTCTTATCTAGATGGTTCATAAATGGATTTGCTCTAATTTATGTCTAAAGTTATTTGAGTTTGACAGGAGGATCATTTTGATAGAATTCTAGGCATTATTCATGAATTTTGTTTTCTTTATAGTTTCCTTTTGATAATATGGTTATAGTATCCAAGTACCTCACGCACATGCTATTGTTGGACAAATATGTATGTTTTAGACACAAAATGCTGTGGGCCCAAGTCACTATATAACAACCTAACAGTTGCAACAAAAAGCACCTTCCAGCTGAGATACAAAGCTGAAAACCAATTGCATAGGCTAATCTTAGCTGAGGTCGCATCTCATGCACGACCCCAACTACTGATTTCAGTCAATACTTGATTGACATCAAGTAATGTTGTTCATGCTTTATGATCTGCTTTCGAGAGACACATATCTTCAGTTTGATCTACCTACCTTTAACATGTTTATTGTTTGTGTGCCAAAGAGCAATTTTTTTTTTTTTGGTGGGGAGTGTGGGGTAGGAGGTAGGCGTGCTCATGCACATTGAAGTTGTTGGAAAGTTCAAAGGTTGAGCTGCACCTTCTATGCCTGCAAATGGATGGCATGCATTTTAAACAAGCATTCTCTTTCTTCCAATCTATATGGATATAAAAAACTTTTTTTTTTGTGATTTTTTTTCCGTTGTTATAATGAAGCTCTTTATTTCCTATTTCTATGATAAAAACTTCAGTGCAAAAGAAACACTTTTCTCTACAATCATAAGGACTTGTATGATAGTAAATGAATTGATCAATTTTAATGCTTATTTTTAGGTGATCCTTTTAGGATGCTGATGGCTAGTGTGGAAAAAGAGCTTCCTCTTCAACAAACAGTTGGAAAACTTTCAGAAAACCTTACTGCTATTTTATCCTCCCTTTCTGTAAGAGTCATTCCTTGCACATAAATACATGAATAGACCATAAACATTATTGGTCTTTTGCGTAAAAGGGAGAGAAAAATAGAAATGGGTGGCTTCTGCAGGAATTCCTGTGGAGATATAATTGTTGCATCTTTGATATTAGGGTTTGCATCTTTCATCTTCGCAATTGTACGTGCACACACAAGTTTAATTTCCAAACATCAACCTTCTAACAATGTTATGGCATTGTTATATTATAATTTGTGCCTACAAAGTTTGTTATTCTGTAAAGCAACTACATGATCCAACTTGCAGGTCCTGGCTGATATTTTACCAAGGGAATCATTTCTCTGGAAGCTACAAATGCTTAAATCATCTTCTTCCTTTGCCAATTCTCGTCTCCATGCTGTTAAAGCTCAAACACTGATCCTTGCCAGGTGTTTATTTGTTAGCATTCTGATTCTGCCCATTGTCATTTATTCACTTGGAAAGCTAAATCTATGATATAATAAACTGAATGTTGGTATCTGGGAGCAATGCATTTAGTAAATTTCCAAAGTTCCTTTTATAATGCAGTAAGAAGATACACTAAGCCAGTGTCTCACTTCGTAACTTTTAGACTTGTGCTTGACTTGAAAACTTGGCTTCTAGGCAACTTGCAAATTTCTGATGACTTATATATATTTTCTTAGATGGCCACGAATAAAGTTGAGGCCAGAGAGTTAAAAAATCTGCTAACCTTTTAAGAAACTAAGTGAGGATGAATCAGTCACCCACTATCTTCCACTAAAGAAACATAAATGGAAGTGTTTTTAGAGGCAAGTGAGGCTTATGCCTCGAGGCGCACCTCAGGATGAGGCTCATTAAAAACAAACATAAAAGCAGCTTAGGCATATGCCTCAGACCAAGAGGCACCCTAAGCACATATGCCTTAGTGTGAGGCTTATGCCTTTTGGCCGAGGCATAGGCTTCACGTTATTTTTTTAAATATTGTATTTATTCTCCCTTCTTATTCTTTTCTTTCTTCTTTACCTGTTTTTGCTAACTAAGCAAAATTTTGTGAATTTTATCTTTACTTCTATTTCTTTGTTGTTGCTACCATGCAACATCATTGGAATACTTAGAAATTAATTCGATACAAAATAGTAATACATGTAAAGAAAACTGTTGGGTCATAAATTTTTTTCTAGTATTTAGTATTATACGTAGGAAGTTATTGAAAAAATAACATTTAGTTGTATTTTTGCAATAAATATAAAATAATTATTTATTTTAGGAACTTTCAACTATTTCAAATATAAAATATCTTTTTTTGTTAAATTGTAAAATATAATATTTTATATTATTATTTATTGTAATGGACTAAAACTTGGAATTCGATTATGTGGTTTGAAATTTGGAAATGTGTGGGGGCTATCCTCTTTTTTTTTTTTTTTTTTAAGTTTTTTAATATTAGTTATATTATTTTATTTATTTAAAATTATTATGCATGTGAGGCTTACGGGTCGAGGCTCTGGCCAGCCGAGCGCCTTGCCTCACACCTCAGCGTCTAAAAACATCATGGATCAAGGAGAATCACAATACTCTGTATAGATTGAATGGAAGATCCTTCTCAGCATTTTAAAATTCTTTTGCTATTGGTGTGCATGGTCTTACTGAAGTTAGAATGGAGACTTAGAAGTTCTTTGGCTGTACTCCTTTTTCGGATTGATAAATATTTTATTCAAAGAAGTTGGTGGCATACTAGATATTTCTTATATAAAAATTCCCTGTGGTACATATTTCCATGTTTTCTCCAAATAACGGACTGCTTAGATTGATTGTTCCTTTTAAAAACGTGTGCTTAAAGCAGTCTGCTATGTTAAAGTTTATGATTGGGGTGCTATTGCTATTCATCTTTTAGTGGAAGGGACCAGATGCTACCAAGTCAAGAGGAAGCTGAAAGGCTTCATCAAGTGCTGCCAACTTGTCAAATCCGTAACTTCAAGGACAGTGGTCACACCCTTTTCATGGTAGGAAGATCAAGTTCCTTCTCATGGTACCACCCGTGATATGCTTACGTTTTCGGATTTTTCAATACTTTACCTTGACACATGAACACATGTATAACTGCCTAGCCATTATAGTGGCATAAAAGAAGATTCCTAAATGCAGAAGCAAGAATGTAACAAAACCAGCATATTCTTGGAATCCTAATCATAATGTGTTGTATACGTTGAATACTTACCCAAGTGTTGGTATCCCCTTGGTGGGGAGGGGGATTTCAAACATTATACCCATCAAAAAATGTTTTTGGGAACATTAGATGAGGAAATAGTTGTGATGGGATTAGGGTTTGGTTTTGTTTTATGTATGTATGTAATTGTAACTCTTTTGAGGGCGATGAGGCGATGAGATTGTGGGGGAGTGAAATCAAACAGGAAAAAACTAGGGTTTCTCCATCAAAAAGTGTTTTTTTTTTTTTAATTTGGATTTCTCCAATTATATTATGCGAAGTAGAATTGTTCTTGCACTGTCCTAGCATTTCCATTTTCCTTTATGCAGGAAATATGAAAATTTGACTTACCTTAGCTTTCAAATCGTGTTTTTGATGTCAGTAGTTGTCTTGACATGTACCAGGAAGATGGTTTTGATTTGGTAACTTGCATTAAGGGTGCTGGTTTTTATCGGCGTACAAGAAACATTGACTATATATCAGATTTTATGCTACCTACCCCTTCAGAGTTCAGACAAATTTATGAGTCATCTTTCAGGTAAAATCATTTCGCTACAAATTTGAAGATATAATCTTCCATTTTATTTCTTTCTGCGATATTTATGAAGAGGAAATTTGAGGCACTGGCCAGGTTATCCCTAGCATAGTAGTAAACATGCATGATCCCAATTTTATCTATCACATTCACATTTTTTCGTGGAGATTTCAAAAGTTAGGAGGTCGTTATTATACTCTTTGCCCTTTGTTCTTCTGGTATGAAATCTTCCAAGGAATTTTGGGGCCTTCTTCTTTAAGGATTTTCTATTTTGGTGGGGAATTATTTGTTTTGAGGATTAAGAGGTTTTCAGAGTTGCTTATTATTTCTTTTTTCCTTTCCCGTTTCGTTACTTTCTGTTTTATAGGCAGGTCTCCCAGCCTTCCTCTCTTCTTCATATAATATTCTATAATAATAATAATTATTATTATAATAACTAAAATTTGAAACAAAATATTCCAATAAATTAATTTATTTTTTTATATACAAAAAAACGCATGTGTCCAACATGTGAGTGTGGCATGATTTTTATATATTTTTAATAAGAGAAATGGAGTGTCCTTGTTGCATAGCCATTATTCCATTAATACACTGCTTGAGAATATCAGATTGGCTAATTAGATCCTATTTTCAGAGTTTTAAGTATTAATTGAGTTAGTGTGGATTCTATCAATTATGATCTCATCAATGCACAATTATCATGATTCCTAGATTGGTTGATATAGCTGCTAGCCCTGTGATGCTATCAACATTAGAGAATGGGAAAATAGTGAAAGGCCTTGCGGGGATTCCTTGTGAGGGACCAGTCTTGCTCGTTGGCTATCACATGTTACTTGGGTTGGAGTTGGGTCCACTTATATCCCGGTTCCTGATGGAAAAGAATATTCTGTTGCGGGGGGTAGCACACCCGATGATGTTTCAAAAGATTTGGGAGCGAAGGTTACTGGATCCTTCATCATTTGACGTTTTCAGACTTATGGGTGGAGTTCCTGTCTCAGCAGCCAATTTCTACAGACTTCTCTCTACAAAATCTCATGTTCTACTGTACCCGGGAGGTGTGCGTGAGGCTCTCCATCGGAAGGTAACATTTTATTTTGTTTTCATCCAACTCGATATCTTTCACACTACGTAGAATCCTCCGATTTGAGTTATAATCAATTCTCTAACATTCAGCTCCTCGAACTTTCTAGGGAGAGGAATACAAGTTATTTTGGCCATTGCAGTCAGAGTTTGTCAGGATGGCTGCTAGATTTGGGGCCAAAATTGTACCGTTTGGTGTAGTTGGAGAAGATGATCTGTTAGACGTAAGAACAGAGACTTGAAATTCTTTCCTTATTGTCATATATATTTCAGTTTGTTTCTATGTATGCGTGTGTATCTTACAGTGCTCATTGTCTTCTAGTGGTTCTTATTTCATTTGGCTTTCATTTGTTCCCACTATTCATTTCTTAAGGAATGGATACATGTGTTCTACGGACAGGACACACGGGATTCAGATAAAAGATCTTATGACATATGCTAATGGTTGCAAAAAATTATATAAAAAATAAAAAACTAGGGTAATACAAATTTTCAAGGAGTGTTTTTATTAGAAACTAAATTTGTAATGAACAGTCAGAAGGAATGAAGAATTTGATTTTTGCTTAGTTCTTTTATCTCTTTATTTGATTTTAACCACGAGATACAACAGATTCATATTAGACAATACACCGAGCCACTTGTTCGACAAGTTGTACTTAAGTTGTCAATTGCCCCCACTGGGGGAGGGGATAAGGCAATGATGACAAAGAAGTTTTTTTAATACTTTCGGGTTTCCTACTGGTATAATTCATGTCTAAATTATTGTTAAGGTTCACGTTTGCAATCATTTATGTCATTCAATGTCTAATGAAAAACTAACTGCACGTTCATTCTCAGGTGTTTCTCGATTATTATGATCTGCTGAAGATTCCTTACTTTAAGGCTCAAATAGATGAATTAAATGATGGACGCGTTAGGAGGTTGAGGTACATGTTCTTTATTTCCTGATGCACTTATTAACCTGCATGGACTCTTCTGTTGCAATCTATATGGTTCTGGCAACTTATCATCTTTTTAGAATGCCCTTTTGTGTGTCCTCTAGCATTATTCTTGGTTAAAAAATGTTGGGTATTCATTTGTTAGTTTAATCATTTTTTTTTAATGTCTCTTATTTCTATTTGTGCTTTACCACCCAAAAAACATTTAAATCTCACTCTGAGCTAAACAAATGCAGCTGAACTTTTATATTTCATCACATGACATCTTTTTTTTTTTTTGGATTGTATGAAATTTCTCTGTTAATACTATAATTTGATGAATGATTGTTATATTTCTTCGTAACTCTATTTTGTTATTTCTTTTTTCTGGCTGAATTTATTATGGAAACTTGTAATTTTGTTTTGATAGGACTGAAATTAATGGAGATGTTGCCCAAGAAGACCTTCACTTTCCAGGAGTACTCCCAAAACTCCCAGGCCGGATTTATTTCATGTTTGGAAAGCCAATTGATACCGAAGGTACATCTATAACAAACTGCACACACACACACCCCTCTCCCCTGAAGGGGGACCTAACAGGCCCCGCAATATATGGAGTTATATCATAACAACCATAACATTAAGATCTTTCCTCACTACATTAGTACTTCACTTTCACCCCTTTTCTTGCCTTTATGGGACACCCAACTTGCATAAAGCACTCCACACTAGTGTTTTCATTGGCTTCGTTGTACATACACGTTTATTTATTTATTTTTTTCATACTAGGACTATCTTGGATTCGGCCAGTGCTAAAGGCACCCAACAACTTAGCTTGGGCGTCCACGTATTTTTGAAAAACCAATTTTTTTGCTTAAGTGGGGGCTAGACTTGGGCACCCACATGTTTTTCCAGAATTTTGGTTAGTGTCGACATGGCCTAAAAAACCTTTCTGATATCATGTTGATAGGACCCTGTCGACGTAGGAGTTTTTTTTAAAATTTTCTTTTTGCTATAGTCGACAGGGTCTTGTCGATATGACCTTAATGGTGTCGACAGGATCATGTTGAGACTGCCTAAAACATGGGTGCCCCTGCTAAACTCAATAAGTCGGAAATAAGACGTATATGGGCACCCTTAACATGAGCCCTTTGATAGCCTTTCAAATTATCCATCTCAATATTTTCATTGCTGGCACTCTATAAACCTTACATAGCTTCTATTAAGGTACTTTTTCAAATCAATTCTTATTACCTCAATTAACATCCTTTTTGACCTTGTATGTCTTTTTCCTTTAAAAAAAAAAAAAATTTATTCCTAAATTTGTAGTACTGAATAATTATTTGTTTTTTGTTTTATCTTATTTTGTGTTTGAAGCACGAAAAGAGGAACTAAGAGACAGAGAGAAAGGCCATGAACTGTATTTACATGTGAAGCAAGAAGTTGAGGGACACATAGCCTATTTGAAGGAGAAGAGAGAAAAGGATCCATACAGGACTCTCTTGTCCAGGCTATTATACCAAGCCACCCAAGGCTTTACATCGGATGATATTCCGACATTTGAATTTTGATTCACTCCCGATCAAAGCTGATATTCTTGTTTTTTATTTAGTGAAAACTGGGGCATTTTCTTGGGTTACCAATACCCATATTCTGTGATGCAAGCGGTGCACATATTCTGGCATACCACCCCATTGAAAGAGTGCCCAGTTTGTCCACATCGATGAACTCATGGCCAGCCATCAAATGAGTGGCCATCTCATGTAAGAATTTTTCATATTCTTCTCTAATTCATCCATTAAACCCAAACATTAGTTCATCCGCAATTTATTTGATTTTTGAAGAAATTATAAATATATAAGGGTGATTGTCCCCATGTACTTTACAAACTGTATTTTTCTTTTTTCATTTAGTCGGCAATGTGAATCATCACATATACTTAGAGAAATGGTTCATTTATATTTGAGAATTTAGTCTCTAATATTGTCTAAAATAGAAATATGATGTTAATGAGGAGGCCATCTTAAACAAAATTTTCGGCTCAAGTCTACTACTGCAAACTAAACAGAGCTCAATGGTTTGGGTCAGACCTGAAATCTGATCCGATATGATAATATCCGGTTTGGATCTAGTTGTTGAAATGAAGACCTTATCCAACAAGACTCTGGATGGGTTTGGATTAACCATGCCCCGTCTGATGTGAGAGACATTATGTTTTGTAAATGGATATAGTTAATTTTGTATTACTTACTTTGCTTATTGGATTGGGTCAGGTAAGGTAGAGATGTGGATTTTGATACGGATCCAATCCTAAAAAAATATTGGATCGGACCTGAATTTTCCTCTCAGTGAAGTCTTTGGTAAAAGGGCATGTCATCATTTTTAAAACATTGGGGTATCTCAAATATTCATCAAAGCTGCAAGGGTATGTCTAAATTATCCAAAACTTTGCTCGTTGAGATCGGTAAGAGAAAAACCCAACGTTCTAGAAATGAGAATGTGGACTTGGAATGGGTCTGATTATATTTCTTTAATTTGGCTTCTTGGAAACTAAAGTTTTGAAGACCACTTAATTTATTAATTATTGTGGTAGAAAATCAGAAACATAACTTTAATTTCTCCCTAGTTTATAATTAAACTAGACTACACCCGTGTTGTAGGACATCTTCTCTCAGGTTTAGAGAGTAAAAGTGAAAAAAAATAAAATTAAAATAGGTGGTGAAAATTTTAACACAATCTACGAATACAATTTCAAAATAATACAAAATTAGTAGATTTAAAATATTATTGAAAATTTTTAAGGTTAAAAGGATAAAAGAGAAAATATAATAAAATTATAAGGATGAAATACAAAAGAAATAAAATAGATTTTAGAAAATTATAACTAAAATTGAAAATGTATTATTAAAAAATTTTGAGGTTAAAGAGGTAAAATATATATATATATAATAAAATTAAAGAAGTGAAAATAAAATTAAAGAGTTAAAAAGAAAAAGTAATAAAGTGGATTCTACATAAAAGTTTGTGTTTCACAATTATACTAACTCAGATGTGTCTTATTATATGAACAATGATGAATGCACGCAATTAAGCAAATGGCTAATGTGGCAAAGGCACATACCTGCATATCTTTTTCCTATATACCCCAATGAAAAATTTGTAGGCTCTGTGCCATTGTCACGTCATTTGCGTAGCCAACCACATATCAAAATCGTGTGCATTCATCATGACTCTTATTATATAAATATATGGAAATTTAACAAGTAATGGTTACATCTTTTCTGTAAATCATACGGGGTCCTGTATGTGGCTGATGTGATAAGGGCATAAAATCGCAGATCTTCTTACTTGATTTATTGGATGCATTCATCACGGCTCAATTATTAATGGGTTTGGGACCCATAGACTCGTACCTTTTATTCCAACCGTTGGATCTCACACATACACGGTTAAGATCTTACGTATATGAGTTCACTTTTCTTGAGTCAACAGATGACAGCTGTGGAAGTTTCAACGGTAGACTCTTTCGAGTTTTGACTAGTCAAAGTTGTGAAAGATGTTGATGACTGACCTCATCACTCCTTCTCTCTTCTATGTTTACACATCGATCATACACAGAAGGAATTAATAACCATTCGTCTCTCTCTCTCCTCCATTGTTTCATAAGAGAGTTTCATGGCCATGGGGTTTATAACTCTGGTTTTCCTTCTCATCTCCATTGCAACAACCGTAAACTGCAACATTGAAGGTACGTAGTACATCTCAAAACATTGCATTTTAATTCATTAAATTACAATTAACTCTCTCAAATTTTAATGATTATATAAGTCGCTAGTTTTACCAAAAATCGACATTAATAATTTGTTAGTCCATGTAAAATATATTTAACATCAGTTAATAATGAACATCTATTAGCTTTGAGAAACAAAATTTGTCTTATATAACTTAAAAGTTTCATATTAGATTGATTTTTTTTGTTGTAAATTAAGATGATCTCTATGTTGAGATGATCATCCTTACAAAAAACCAGTCCAATCTGAATTTCTAACCCTCATCAAAAGTGATTTATAAATTAATGATAAAAAATTGACGATTCATAATTCTAAATCACTTTTGATAGGGTTAAAATTTTATATTTGACTGATTTTTTGGAAGAATGATTTTCTTAATATAGAAATCAGTCTAATTTAAAAAATTTAAGTCATATAGGATAAATTTTGTCTCTCAACGTTGTCTCATGAACACTACTCATGATTTAGAAATGATTGAAAGTTAAGTTTGACCATGAAATAATAATTTAGGGGTGTTTTCTTGACTTTTGTTGACCAACAACAACACGTACAGGAAATGCTCTTCATAGCTGGAGAGTGGAGTTGGATGATCCTTATGGCGTTCTTCAGTCGTGGGATCCGACCTTTGTTAATCCATGCAGCTGGTTTCACGTTACCTGTAACAAAGATAATGCCGTTATAAGGGTGTGAGTGTCTTTCGTTATTTTATTTTAATTTTTGAAAAATAAAAAATAAATTATTTTAGACCCCTTGACCATGGTCTTTTATGAGAAACTAATAAAATGACTGAAATGCCGTCATCTTCGACCTCTTGCCATAACAACAATGTTTATGCCTTTATGGTATAAACTTTGATTTATTTGATAACTATTGATTTTTTATTTTATTTTCTTCCGACGATCAAAACCCATTATCTTCGAGACTTTAACCCTTTGATTTATATAGAAAAGTGTAAAACGTTATCTATCTTCTTCTCATATATCGATTTAAAATATAACACAATAGAAAAAATTGAGTACTTAATCAAATTGCGTCGAGAATAAGTTAGTGATCTTTTCACCAAAACCCAATGTTGAATATGAAGGATGTAAAGGTATTTTTTGTGATTCACGTCGAGATACTAAAAATTTGTTGATAATCATTGAAATCTCAATTTCGATCTAGATTTCACACCCATGTATCATACAAATAACACAAAAATACATAAAAGGCAAGAAACACAAGCGATTTTTTACGTGATTCAGTACGTTGTGCCTGCATCCACGGATTCAAAGTGGCATTCCACTATAATCTTTAATCCTATTCCATGATTGCATTCTCCTCATAACTTTATCTTTATCTCTCTCTCTTTTTTTTTTTTTTTTTTTTTTTTACAATGACCTTTGACCATTTAAATAAAGAAATTCTAACCCTAGTTAAATTACAATTTTTACATCTACCCCTATCCAAATTTAGAAATTATTTAAAAGAAAATAATCCTCTTGAATTGTGATTCTTCCCTAATTAAATAATATTTTACCCAGATATTGATATGTGATCGTCTCGAAATAAATCTCAATTGGTGCGAAGGAACAATCCAAATGGGAATAATTTTTTTCCTTCCACAACGAATTTTTTTTTATTAATTTGAAATTATAGGGTATCTCAACATTCTCCAAAACTACT
Source organism: Akebia trifoliata (assembly GCF_017979445.1). Taxonomy (NCBI): domain Eukaryota; kingdom Viridiplantae; phylum Streptophyta; class Magnoliopsida; order Ranunculales; family Lardizabalaceae; genus Akebia; species Akebia trifoliata. The sequence goes on from NC_141379.1 coordinate 989,878, forward strand.
GAAAATAAAAATTATTAAGGGTATGTTTGATTGCATGGAAAGTGAATTTCCATGGAATTTGAAATCCATGAAAAAATAATGGTGGAAAATAGATAGGGTTGGAAAATCAAATTTCATTGTTTGATTTTACTTGGATAAAATCATGGTAAAAATATCTGAGAAAAAAGAAGGAGAGGAGAAGGAGGAGAAAGAAGATGAGAGGAGAGGGAGAGGCTTGGGAAATGATAGAGGCAATGGGGGAGGACGTGGCGGCGGTGGCAACGGAGGTAAGTGAGGAAGAGGAGGGGAGAACGTGGTGGTGGTGGTGACGGTAGATGTGAGGGAAGGAGAAGGAGAAGAAAAAGAAGACGAAGAGAGAGAGAGAGAGAGAGAGAGAGAGAGAGAGAGAGAGAGAGAAGGTGACTGGAGATGGTGATGACGGCGACAACGAGGTTAGTGTGATGGTGGCTATTGTGATAGGGAAGAAGAAGATATGAGTAGGAAAGAAGAAGATAATATTTTGAGAAAGAAAAATATGGGTTGATTTTACTTTCCCACCCATATGGGTGGGAAAGTGAAAATCATGTTTTTGTGGATTTTTTGATTGGGGTGAAAATCAATTTCTATGAAAAAATGCAATCAAACACATAAAAATATCATGTTTCACCATATTTTCTATAAGAGTATTTTTATGGAAAATGCTAGAATGACACAAATAGAGACACGAATGTGACAAATGATTTGGTGGTGCGCACATAACCGTAGATGCTTTTTTACTCGTATCTTGTGGAAAAGCATCTACGGTAATTTGCGCGACACCACATCATTGTGTCACCTTTGTGTCTCCGTTTGTGTCACCCCAGCACGACTATATTTTATTGGATTATCATCATTTTCTCTAATTATTTTGATATTTTTTGTCTATAATTGTGATTCTTTATAAAAGGGATCTTGGAAACGCGGGGCTGTCCGGACCACTTGTTCCTGAGTTAGGCTTGTTGTCCAAGCTTCAATATTTGTAAGTTGGCTTCAAATGTATATATATTTTCTCTCATATTATAAGATTGCGATATGGTTGATCCAAAACTAATACAATGAGGTATCAAATCGGATTGGTTCACTTCACTATGGGGACCGAAATCCTTGATCCAGACCCATAGTTTTCAGATAAGAACGGATCAGATATCGAGTCTAATCCGATCCATGGACAACCCTAAGAAATAATTTGAATGCATCTATCTCATTACATGATGATGTTTAAAATGGATTTTAATTTGATTTGTTTTCTATGATGGCAAGGTTTTGTTACCTACTCAATGACAAAACTTACCCTTAAATAATATGCTTTACCAAGGAAAATGGTGGTATTGGCAGGGAGGTTTCTGGTAATAAAATTAATGGCGTGATTCCATCAACCATCGGTAATCTAACAGAGCTCATTAGTTTGGGCCTAGAAAACAATCGCCTCTCCGGATACATACCTTCATCCCTAGGCAACTTGAGATCATTGAAGTACTTGTAAGTAAATCTCCACATTTATTGCTTTGGAAGTTTTACATTTTTCTCAAAATTTTGGTAAACATATGGACATCTCTATTAATACTACATGATCGAATCCGACCAATGACACCAAAGATACCCATTGTTAGGGGCACAGAAAGCTCTACAGCCAATGTCCATAGCAATTCACTTTATGACGGCTTTCACTCTGGTACCCTTATTTTTGGACCCCTAACCCAATTGTGACTTTCACTTTTATACCCTTTTCGAACGTCCATGGTGGCTTTCACTCTGATACCCTTATGTTTGGACCCCCACGTAACTCTTTTCCCGTGACCCAATTGTGACGTTAACTCTTATACCCTTCTCGGACGACAAGGTCATCCCAATGACGCTCTTTGTACCCACTTTGTGGTGGGGCTTTCACCTTAGTACCCTTCCCTGCTCGATCGTTCATAAATTTGAACTTGATACGTGGTGCTAGCTCTAATTCCAAATGATACTAGAATCTAACTAACATTATTGCATAATTGGGACCACTCTACTACATACTATATATAACTAATATGGTTCTCTTCACAGGAGATTGCAGGGGAACAATTTAAAAGGCAACATACCCATGGCGGTCATTCAACTCGTCCACTGGGGCAATTTGAGGATCATGTAAGTTGGATTTGCTTATTTGGGCTTGTGCTGAGACTTTCGGCTCAAACCAAATTTGGGTTGTGGCCCTTGTAACATCACCAAATCTGCACCTTTTCTCTATTGTTGTGTTATTTGGAAATCCATGGTGTTGGTCCCAAATATTTGTCCCTCATTTTTTTATTTTCTTGTCTTTGTTTTTTTTTTCCTTTTTGTTGATTCCTCAATGTCGAATTACTTTTCAGGAACGTATCGGACAATCAATTAGCAGGGACCATCCGAAAATCTAATGCAAGAGGTAAGGCGAACACTTATTAATGCTCTTTTAAGTAAATTTACATTAATAAGATTTTTTAAGGAAACAAAAGTATTTGAGGCTTTAACTAACATTGATGCTCAAATGTTACACGAAATAGAAACAAATTCTAGCTATCCATTAATTGACATATTCAATCTTTCTTACATGTTTTGTTTTGTTATTTTTGTTTGAAGGATTTGCAAAAACGACAATTGTCCAAGACCCAATCGCTCGAAAATGATTCAAGCTTCAAGAATCCATGTTTAAATGAAATAATAAGTTGAGTGTAATACTTAACAATATTGTTAGAGAATAAAATGCATTATATTAAGGTGCATGAGATACAATATAACATTGTTAGTGTATCTCGTCACAAAGGGAAAGTTGTGATGAAGGATATTCTGGAACATTTATTTGATATTTATAATATATCAATTAAGATATTCAAGAATACTATATTAGGCTAGTTTCCATATATCTCAGTTGATGTAATCTTTATAAATACCCTACCTATTAGGGTTTATGCAGAAATCATCCAAGAATTCCCAATAAAATATAGATTTCTTCAAATATTAATGTCATAAAAATAATAACAAAATTGATGAAAATTTTAAATTTTCAAATAAATGAATAAAAAATAAGAATAAGTTCTTGGATTTATTGGTGATGATTTACTATAAAGGAACCATGAGTCTTGAGATTGCTACTTCTGCTATGAGCTAATGTGGTCTACTTTGGAGGAACCATTGCTTTTGAAAATGAAAAATACTAGTCTCAAATAATGGCTGAGATGAGAGACTATCTCGAGTGATTCCCTACTCAAAATGATCACTATGAAGTCCGAAAATTAAATAAGATTTTCATTACTGAAAAATGGCAATATTTACAAGTGAAGTGGGTTTGATGCCCACTTGGGATAAGATGATTCAAGGAGGGATGTGTGTGTGTATATGTACATAACCAGGACCAAGAATCTGCGGAGACCCTAACTAGACCTGTCAGTTGCTGATGTCGAAGTACTTCGGGTCCTTTGGAAAATGGTAGTCCACATTCAACTGCCATCACAGAGCAACACGCTTCATTAGAGGAACTGATCAAATTTAACATGAGAAACTGAGCGACAAGGAAAAAAAATTAGTAGGAAAGAAATAGCAAGATTTGTGCTTTTTGAATGTTAAGGGCATACATCCTTGGCTACCCTTATAAGGTTTTTCTTCCTCATTTTGAACTCCTTGTTATCCAAGGGTGTTATTACTTTGTTTTGATTATATCAGAAAAATTCCACAACCAAAAATAAGAATTCCCATTATGCTTTGAATGTGAAGAGAACATTAAAAAGAGGAGTCGTGCTGAAGTGACCTCAAGATTGTACCTCATATCGCACATCCTGGCGTGAAAGTGTGTAGGAACCATAGGTGCTTTTTTGGACTCATATCTCTATGAAACACATCTATGGTTCCTACACACTTTCACGTCAAGATGTGCGATATGAGGTACAATCTTGAGGTCACATCAGCATTATTCTAAAAAGAATGAGACATTCACAAAAGCAACTATCCCAAGCCTTAGAGGAAATTGAAAAAAGGTGTCTTATGTTATGATTTCAGCACATACCTTGCCCTCATCAGAATCAGAATGGCGCTGAGGGAACACAACCCTCAAATCGTTATACAAGTAGAAGCGCCGCTCCCCTTCGATATCCATGCCATTTGATTGTGGTGTAGATAAAGGATTGGACTTGCACCTTTGAATAGATCTCGAAGATTTCTTAGAATAAGGGCATAAAAAACGGAGCTGAAGAGCATAACGCAGAACACCAGCACCGCCAGTATTCTCGTTGACCCTTGATGAACTATGTCCAGATTTCCTGTCAGTTTCACGACACTTAAACATTGGACTGTAATCATCCCCATCAGTCTTCGAGCATTCACTGCTGGTGTTGAATTCATTTACATAGTCCCCTGGTGAAAAGAATGGGAGGTCCGTCTCTTCTTTATTTTGGGAAGGATTGGGCCGATCATATTTCTGAGTATCATCAGTAGATGCACAACTCATAAAATCGGAGCCTCTGCATCCTATAAATTCAGAGTTTATCGTCGTAGTTGTCCTGGTGTGTATAATGTCGACTTCATTAGCATGTACAGGGTCACTTTTATTTGAGAGTGTAACCTCAGGCTCACTTTTCATGTCAACGTCTTTGCTTCCTCTATAAGAAGAAAGAGTGACCTTTTGGCGCAAGAATGTCTGCTTTCATATGAACAATAATGCAGAAAAAAGTAGTCAGAGAGAATCTGAGTCTAGAGTTTTACCATAAAAAATGCTATACAAAATGTAGTACATGCAACACAAAGTGTGTTAAAAATATGCGGATCCTCATTGTATGCATGACGCATAATGCATTCTTAAGTATAACAAATGGTTAAAGGTTTCCAAGGTACATAGGAATAGTCACCAAGTTAAAAAATAAAGGCGGAGAGGCTTCATCGTCATCATTGTGAACACTCTAGATGTTTAAAAAAGGCTCAGTAGCACACTCTCCTAGTTACACAGTCTCTTGACCTTGCTATAAAACAACATGACCAAGATAATTCCTAATTAAACCATCACAAATAGCCTGGAATTTGAGTGAATACTAAAATGTTCCAAACTTAGTGTACGGTGAGGAAGCTAAAGAATTGAATAATTAAAATCTATGTAAAGCTACTAAAAGTTAAACCAGGTGCCAGAATAAAACAACAATGCATGACATACACGTATTTTTTGGATGCTTGGCCGTAATATTACCAACAGAATAAATAACATATTTCTTAGCCTTGGTGTATGAGGTTTCCACCTGCCTGCCTTGAAAGTGGCTCACAGTTAAGATTAGATCCCAAGTACAGCCACAAAGAAACAGATTAGTATGGCCTGTGAGCTGCAACTCACATACCTTTGACTAACATTATGTTAAATATTGTTGATCTTTGTCATTGAAAGTTGTAACTTTTGAGAAGAAGAAATAATTATTCTACTTAAAAAAATAATGAACAAAAACATAGATTTTTAGCAAAACAGTAGTACCAGTTCTGAAACAAATTTTGCTATAAAAAAGGAACAACTAATTACAGCAGAAAAAGAGGAAACTGGCTAACTCAGATTTAAAATTTGAAATACTAATTTCAAAAAATAAACATCCTAACTACTTCCTAAAATTTTGACAAAAGTTAACATAGTAATGGATATTCCTATGTGCAGGAATGTGAGGAATAAAACAAACTGTTATGTGGAATAGACTACATTTTGTTCGTAGACGACATTGTTTGTCAGCTTGCTATGAGAATGGTCCAGATGTGGCTATATAAACAACCAAAATCGAACACAGGCAAAAACTTCAGTGAGATGGATTGTCAATGTTCATCACATTATGAATCACAGGTCCTTGAATTGATGGTTAGAATCATTATGAAACTGATTTTTTTATCACGACCGATCGCAATGAATGACCTCACATTTCCATGGCATGAGTTGATGACCAAATGTAGACATGTAAATACACATCATTAACAAAACATTTAATCTTGGTGGGTCCAAAGAAAGATTCTTCCAGGTCATCAAGAAGCCAGGATGATGAAGTGATGTGATCTTAGATATGTGGACACTACACGGGTTACCAAGATTTGATAAGTTTCAATCGGTGAGCACATGTTCATCATCCACTTCACAAACAGATAGTTAACTCTATTCTTCAGTATAATAGAGCATGTACCATGCACAAACTTCTTACAGTACAATTTTTCTTGAAAAGAAAATGTAGTTTATGCCAATTTTTTAATGCAGTACAACAATTCAAGGGAAAGTTAGAGGGAAGTAAGAGCAGTAAGAAAGAAGAATCAAATGCAAAGAAGAGGTTCGTATAATGTATTAAAATTATGTGTTACAAGTTACAACAGCTCCATTTTTCATAAGAAATGAATAATGCGGGAAAGACATCTGGAATGCAAGTCTGCCAATTGGTGGCATAGCTATCAAGACAATTATTTTGATCCTATATAAAGAGCTCTCATGGTGAGTTCACTATGGAAGTAAACAATGGGAGTCACTGTTCTAGTTCTCATTTTAGGAAAGAAAGTGAAAGAAAAATGATAATTTTCTTTTTCAGGGTTTGTGACTTGCGAGGAACTTGAAGTAGTTTGGTCCAATTATAATTAGACACAAGGACTTCCCATGGTTTGCTATCATGGTGTGCTCACCATGAAAGAATCACACATATAGAAATGCCTAAGAATCCTGATGGAGAATACAATTTTTGCTCAAATCTCTAATCACAGTTCAAAGTTTGAGGATAGCATTTAGGATTTTCTATTCAACAGACCTTGGTTCCAGCTGGCATGTCACTCAAATCATAGGTGCAAAAGAAGGTGTGCAGAGGTGTCTTCTCTGGGTTGCTGAGAACCTGTGAAACAAATTCAGCTTTGTCAGTAGATAAAAGACAGCTTAGGTCATGTTCCCACAATATATTCTTCTACACATGCAACAAAATCAAGGTCATCAAAGCCTTCTCCAAAGGATTTGAAATTGGCTAAACAAATCCTGTTCCTCCATTACACACTATCCACATCTTCTATTGAAAGTGCGTTCATATCTGCTTTCACCATCTCAATCAACTTTCTACTATGATATCAATGGCTGAAACTCAATGCCCACCATGAACTACATTGATACGCCACTACTCCACATCCAAACTGTTGTTGCAAGGCTTTAGAATAAGCATGGCCTTGAGAATGGACAATAAGTGTCAGACTTGCATTTAAAAGTAAAATACCTTGATGTCTCGTACTAAAAGGAATCAAAATCTATTATATCTCTGATTGTTTTAAGAATCTCAAATAATTTCACAGGAAATCAGATACCTTACAAAAAGTTGTGATCCAAAAAGATTTTTGCATAATTTGTATGTTTATTTATCATTCATCATTAATATCTAATCTCAACTAGTAGGGGTCTGCAACATTAATACTGTTTTTCCATTCAGATATACATTCATATAAATTCTAATATATTTTCTATTTCCCTTTTAAATCGTTTTGAGATTTTTTAGAAAAGAGCCTAAGGAAACATAAATATGAACTTAAAAAAAAAAAATAATGCGTCTTGATGAACATTCCAGAGAACAAAAATTTCTGGAATGCCTTTGAACCAATGATGGTGAAGCTTATTTATCGCTATAAAATCCATCAAATAATTCAGCCAAACTTTTTTATTGCAAGTAATGGCATTTCCTAAGAGAGCTAAATCAGGAGTACAATTATGTTCTTCCTACTTTGAAACCAAAATAAGATTGCAACATCATTCCCACACACATCAAGTACCCAAGGTATTAAATTTCGATTTCGGTGTCTATTTCGGTTTGTCTAGACATGGAAATATTTTGATTAGTGTTGAAATTAATACAACCTTTGGAAATGATAGAAATATTGAAGAAATGTTCACTGACCCCATAGGAAATGATAAAATAGGCATTAAAACACACCCATTAAGTCACCAATATACAATAAAGAACCATATGGAGTGTGAAATTGAAGAACAACATTTTGCTACATGGAAATAAGAGTAATAAGTTGCGTTAACATTAACTACATACAACTTAATGTGTAAAATATTAAAATGAAGAAACTATTAAATTGCTTTAATGTTCTATTATATTTCTTATTTTTTGAATAAGTAAGAATAAGTTGCTAATGTATCCAACTAATTAAAACATGGCTAATTGTGTACTTGTTTATATAGATGTACTAATATGTTTAGAATACATTAAAATAAGATGAAATAGATAAGATAACTAACTAGTCATAATTCATTTATACCAACGAATGAGTGTTATGTGCAATATTTTATTAGTAAATACAATGTGTATTTTACAAGTCCTTTCTAAAAGCAATTATATTTTTTTTTCAAAAAAGAATATTTCGGTCAAAGTTTATCGTTCCTCTAAATATTGTATTTTTATACTTAAAATTTGATATTTCGATGGAAATTCACTATTCATTGAAATATTTCGCAAAATGAATAGTGATTTCCACTGAATATATACAAAAAGAAACTGTTGGTTAAATTTCATGTCAGAACTTGTGGAAATGGAAATATTTCGGTATATTTCGTGGAAATATGTCGAAATTTAATACTATGCCAGTACCATAAGTTAATGGGCCTAACTTACTTGATCACCAATAAATTGAGGGCTAAGAAACCAAGTACCAGTTGTATGCGCCCTTTCATAGGGATACGCAGGCGGCTCTTGGCAGCTCGCGAGTCATCGTTGTTAAGTCTTCTCTTCAGCTTCGGGCCTTTGCACTTGTTCGAAAGCGAAGTACCATTGAGATTGACAGATGCATAATATAGTAAGTAGCTATCTCCATCTATACTTGTTACTGAAAAAGGTAGTTTCTGACATGGAGGCGAGAAGTTCCCTCCAGTAACATTAAGAACAGCTAGAAAACCGTCAATTCTCTGCACGATAAGAAGCCAACAGGGGGAGAATGAAGAGTAACATGAGACACCCATGAAATAGAATCTCAAAATTCCATACTAAAAGCTAGATAAAAATACAGACCACCAACCTGACTGACTGTGCCAGATGAGAACCGACCAGACAATAGAGATTCTTCAAATGAACCAATCAATGACCTCCTAACAGAAATCCCACTCAAGCTTCTAATCAATTTGGTGCATTGAGAAGTAGGGGCTGAATCTGGACCCCAATGTCGACCAACATTAATGGTACTTTCAGGGGTAAATGGGTCAAAATCTTTATGGAAAGTGTCAACATCTTGAAATGATTTGATCGGCATCCTGAACTCATCTTCCTCCTTGGAACATAAAATACCTGAGACAGCTCCATCAAGTGACCTTCCCATTAATAGATATTCACCTTCAATTTCTTTCTTGACATCCCTGCATACTACAGCACTTTTCATTCTTTCAGAGAATCTTGGACCAAGAGGAGACATCGAGATAGGAGAGGGAACCTTTTTTGGAGATATGGCAACAGCCCCAGTTTGGGTTCTTACCTTCCTTGTTTCTCCAAAGGGATCAGGTGTCGATAAAGATAAACAATGTCTTTGAGGTAACGTGTCCCTGTTGTCAAGAGAAGGTCCATCGGTGTAGAAAATGGAGTTCGTGCTACTATTTCTACCAAGTACATTATCCCATTTAGGACAGCTAGAGGACCAGATTGGAGTTTCAAGGTGATTAGTATTACCAATATTAGCTTTCTTATGGTCATGTAACATAGAAACATTTAATTTATCACTCAGGGCACATGAATCAATATCAACATCACCCCCGACAATGTCAAGAGGGTCACCATTGAATCGATCTGGACAAAACATCCCATTCAAAGGGGACAACAAGCGTTTCCTGACTAGTGGCATGTATGACTCGGTTTCATTTATAGTGATGCCAGCCACAGTAGATGAATGAACACAATCCGGCGAAATCCCATCAAACCCATTAACACCTGATTCAAATCCCACAATCCTTGAAACAGGACTATGAATATTCCGTCCAACTTTTGGAATGAACCAACCTTTCTTATCCTTAGAAGCAACCCGCAACCCATGAACATTGGATGTACCATCAGCAGGGCTTCTATATTTAGAGTCCAATGTGCTTTTCCTTTGGAAATCTCCAAATGAAGAACAAGGGAAGCCCTCCGCCACCCTATTACCCGTGCTTCCAAGATGCATTCCGTCCAGATCACAACAGCTCGCACTAGCGAACCGAGGAGGACTTTGCACAAATGTGCTCAATGATGATGCAATTTCATCAGCAATCTTGCTAGAGGACACTTGAGGCAACCCCATCAGTAAGATCTTTAGCAAGTATCGAGATTTCTAAGTGTGTCCCGTTTCTTATGTATTTTTCCAACCCTTCTATATGTTTCAATGAAAGAATGAGAATCCACTTTCAAGTTCTTGATGGACAAATAGAATTCAATCTCTCATATGTCCCAATTCCTTTGAATTTAAATAACTAACTTTCTATCAGACCAAATAATCAAATCTACTTGAAACATAAATACTATTCCCTTCTAAGACCATCCAAAGAAACATAAACAATAACTTAAAATCCACACAGAATATGGTTGAGACACAGCTGGTTCATGGTTGTTTTAGAAATCAATCCACATTCCACAAACCTGAAACAAACATTCAAGAATTGATTAAAAAAAGAAAGAAAACTCAGACCATGAACATGAAAAAAACACCAAAATTTCTTTTTTTATTCTTTAATCAATTAAATTCATAAGATATCAAGCAATTACTTATAGATGATGATTTCATCTAAATTTTTTTATTAAATTTCTGTTCAAAGAATGGAACATGAGATTTCTAACCATTGATGAATGAGATATTTTATTCTCTTTCATTCAAATATAGAAAAAAAAGCAGATTAAGCTTCGATGATTTCTTTTGATTCAAAAGAGAAAATTAGATACATAAACATGTAATCAATCTAACTAAAAAATCCAATCAACGATCGATCTGGAAACAATTTATCCAGAATCCAACAATCTAAACCAACATTTCAAAATCAAATTAACAGAATCAAATCAGATGATCAACAAACACAGATAACGCTAAAAAATTCTCCTTCAAACTACACACATTCACCAAAAAAAATCAAAACTTCCATCCTCATCCACCTTTCTAAACCATTTCACACCCAAAACCACACAAAATCCATCAAATAAACATTTAAAAATAATAATAATTAGAAAATCGAAGTTGGATGGATAGATTGCAAGACGCACCAGAAAAACTTGAGAAGGATCAATCATGATTAATTTTCCATAAAAAAAAATCTGTTAAAATCGAAGGTGTTCGTTCTATTTTCTCTTTTTTCTCCGCCTGGTTGCGGTTTTGGTTTCTGTACTTTTTACGGTGCTTCGCAATCTCATCTTTCGTCACCACTTCCACTTGATGAACATGAACCTGAATTTTCTGCCAGTAATTATTTTTTATTTAATAAATAAAAAAAACGCACCACATGTCTGATTCCACCCTTTTTTCTTTCCCTTTATATTTGTTCTGCATTTTTTTAACAAGAAATTAAATTTAAAATGTTTCTAAGTGATAGTTTAAATTTAATTCGACTTGTAACAATTATGTACGTAAATGTAAAAGACGTAAACTTCCCTCACTTTTTAATTAAAGACGGATAGGTCCTCTCTCTCTCTCTCTCACGCGTTTTGTACTTTTGCTTTGGCATGAGTGAGTAGAGACGAGACACACGTTTTCATGAATCAATGATCAAAACTAATTCGCTCAGCTTAATTAAGAGAGTTGCTATTGCCACACCAATTAATCTAGAGAATTACTATTGCCACATCAATTAATTTAAATTCCATTTGTTTTTTGATATTATAATTAGTGTCACTCCAACGTTTTCTTATAACATCCCATTTGTAAGTTATCAAATGTTAGATAACTATAATACTTACACTTTCTATAATGACCCCCAAACTATTCCAGTAAGAGTCGTGCTGGAGTAACAATGAAATTGACATCGTTTGAGACATTGGTGTGCACAAAACAATAGATGCTTCTCACTCGTATCTTGATGAAAAATATCTATGATTCAATAAACACATCCACGTTAGCAATGTCCCAAACGATATCAATTTCAATATTACTTCAGCATTTTTCTTTCATTAATCTTCGATAAAAGAAAGCTACCATTGAATTGTTACGTAAATATTTTGTATTTTGTTGGAGGTATGCAAAGTTGCAGGGTGCATGGGGGCATCTCCCCTTCCTCCAACCCAAATTTTTAAGGTTACGAAAAAAACAATTGGATAATATTTTCTTAAAAATTTATTATTTTAGGGGGATTTCTAATTGGAGAGATTTACATATTTTAGTAACTTGTGATCTTTTAAATAGAGATCTCTAGAACTAAAAATTCAGAGAAAATAATTATTGTTATTATTCTTGTTATGATCCGAGAACGTAGGCATACTTTCGAATCATGTAAATCCATGTTTTGTACGTTTTTTTGTCTCTTTGATATTTCATTTTTTAACATGAATCTCTCAATTGTCAAATTTTTCGAAAGCCTACTTGATTGTCGATCCAAGAGCAAGGATAAATTTAATCAACTTGAGGAGAGGTCTCTAGTATTAGATCTAGTTATCGAGGCAATGTAGATGGAGACTCCCTCCATGACTGTTGGAAAAGGAAACCTCGAAAGGATTTGGTGGTGAATGGGTGCTATTCTTCATATTGTTGAAAAAAATTGGTGTCATATGATTTGGGATGCTATAAAAAAAAGAATTGGTGTGGCGATATAAGTTTTGCAAGCTAGTGCTCCAGTGTTTATTTTGGAAATAAATTTGTAACAGCAACCCCGATAAAAATAGTGGGGGACATAGCTGTCATTCTTCTAGTTCTTATAGGCAATATTTCCACCTAAAACTATGTTCTACTTTTAATGTAAACGTGGCGATTTCTAAATGCGAGACACCAAGTTATTTGATGAGGTGCCACGCGTCCACCTTGGCAGCTATAAATGACAGACAGTGCTATAGCGCATAAGAATGGTCCATGAGAAATTTACCCAATAGACCCAACTGTTGCACTTTTATGAAAAAAAAGTCCTTAAGTTCTAATAATTTCAGAGAACCTTACTTTAAAATTTGTTATCCACCAAACCTTATTTTCTGAAGATTATTACCTAACAAACCTTAGAGTGAAAATCACATGATAAAATTCAAATTGAAACTTTTAATCTATTACTTAACATGCTTGAAGTGGATTCTAACTGCATCAAAAACATGATCTAACAGCAAAGATTATAAAGGATAAAATGGTTAATTTTCACCATTGAATTTTTAATTTCAAATTTGAGAGATAAATAATCATTCATTTTCAACATCTTCGATCAAACTCAAGAGATTTGTTTATGAATTTTTGTTCTTTTTTTTTTTTTTTCTGAATCTTAATTTTTCCATGAAATCTAAAATATTGTGGAGTTGGGGGATTGCCAATTTTATAATCTATGTGGGCCGAACAACCCTTAGGAAGATTTGAAATCTTACCAAGTTAGTCATGCTAGCCTAATTCATATAGTAAGGTTTGTTTGATACCAAACTTGATAAAATAAGGAAATTTTTGTAATAAAATTGCAACAGAGAGGACTGTCTTGTAAATCTCTCTAAAATTATTTTATAGAGCTGTTATTGTCACACCAACACCAATTCCTATGTTATCACACAAAAAATTACATGCAGTGTGTGTCGCTATTAAAAGTTGGTGTGGCCATAGTAACTCTCTTATTTTACGCATTTAGTACATACATATAAAAGGCCTATCAAACCAAGCTGCAGCCGCGCTAATTTCGGTTAGCTTTTCAGAGAAACCGTCAGAAATGATGGCGGTTTCCACACGATCAAGGCACTACCGTCCTCCTTCCCTTAAAGCCGAAATACCTCAAATACCCTTGTAGTTTTTCACAAATGCCATATGTATTCCCACTACCATTTAATCAGACTCCAAGTTTGACTTTGACCTCTCTTAGGTCCACCAGCCCATGATCTTCTATGGGCTATGGCCCAGCTCTTCTTCCTACTTGGTTGTCCATCAACAATGATAATTGCCTTACTGTCGGCTGCAAATTGCAGTAAATCATTGCATCCCACGCTTGGCAATCTAAAATAATCACTGCAAAGTTTTGCCATGTAAGGGTGATGTAGAAGCATTCCCAAGGAAGGATTTGGATACAAAATTTTAGATTAAAAAGAAAGAAAAAATGGTAAACCACTTAACAAAATTCCGCGGAATGGAACACAATCTGTTGTAACATTATTCAATCAAATTTATGCCGAGTTATCATAACCAATGGCTGACTATAAATATAAACAAAGATTAAACCTATGAGCTATTTAATACACGAAAATCATATTTACAGACCCAAACCCAGATGACAAGAAATAAATTTTGAGCCGCTTTGTTAGATTGGCGAATTCAGAAGCACTACACACACCACCAAATAGTAGCAGAAGTGCAAAAAAATCAATCCTCACTTGCACAAGACAGGGAAACAGTCAGCACTCAAGAGAACCACAAAAGTTTCCCCTCGCTAATAATAAACTGGAAGGAAAAAAAAAAAAAACTGAAAATTAATCAATCGAACAAATTTTGCGGTTATCAAATAGCATAAAAGCATTCAAGTAAATTATTCTGTCAGTAATCAATGTGACAATATACAGAACACAGGACAACCATAATATTTGAAATTTTAGGAATTATTGTATCGTAAATTAATGATGAAATGAGATATTCTGATGTCCATGAGCTTCCATGTGTAGACAAGAAAATCACATAATTGAGGAATCATAATGTAAGAATGATGTTAATTGACCTCCAGATATTTCCCTTTTTTTTTTTTTTTTTTGTTTGCCCTTTATATTTGTTCTGCATTTTTTGAACAAGAAATTAAATTTAAAATGTTTCTAAAAAAAAATTGACCTCCAGATATAAGCGACTAACATTATAGCTGAAATGCCAAATCACTAAAAACAAAGAGGAAATATCACAAGACGTATTTAACAATTACCAGGAAAAAAGTAGAATGCTTATTGTGTCTCAAACACCTCTGCGTTGATCAGCACGGGTGACGGCTTCGGAAGTTGACGCTGGTTTGATATTTGCAAGGGAAATGGGTGTCAAAGGAGGTGAAGCAACATTTCCAGCCTTCTTTGGATTTTGAGTAGCCTCCAATAACTTGGTCATGTGTACCTCCATTTCTCTCCGACTGCTTGAAGGTATGGAGAAACTACGAGAGACGGACAAAGGAGGTGTAGGCAGTGGGGATGCTGTATTTGATGTCATCAAAAGCATCTTGTTTGTAGCAGAAAACTCTTGACTTCTGGGTACCAAGGGGGCAGAGTGACCAATTAGACCCGAAGGTCTCAATGAGGCTGAACTAACAGGGGGCCTAGGAAGCTCATGAAGCTCACTTATTTTGGGTGAAGAAATCATAGGAGGTGAAGCACTTGGCGATACTTTTGGAGATGTAGATGGGTTTACTGCAGCACGTGGGACTAACTGGGGGCGTTCCATTGGGGCTATGGGGCCACTGGCGGATAAAATGGGCTTGGTCGAACATGGTTTACTTGTTAATGGACCAGAGAAAGCTTGTCTTTTGAATTTTTTAGTATCTGACGTACGTGGATCAAGCTGTTGTAGTGAGATCCTCAGAGCCAAAGGAGGGGGTAACTTGATGGAAGAACTATTGATGTTGCTCTCTTTGAGTACTGCCTTTGCTTTTAATTTGGAGGGTCCCAAGAAATTATCATGTCTGGAATCTGTCTCAGGATTTTTTGGTTCCAAGGGAGACGAATGCCACAGATTGTGAGTGTAGCCGCTTGAGCTTGCTTGCCTTGCATGGGAAACCGGATGACTTGATAGTGCAGGAGTTGAATTCCTAGTATCAACAGGTGTGGGCAGGACATATGTGTGAAACTTCCGTGTCGATGATTGTGGCATTTGTCTTATCATTTCAGCTGGATCAAACTTCTTCTCTGCAAAGATAGGGGCCGATTGGCTGCCTTTCCTAGGTTCCCTGCTAAAGTTGTGGAGATCCCCATGGCTTTTGTCTAGATTTTCCTGCAAACATACAAAAAAGAAAAAAAAAAGGCATGAATCATGGAAGCTAACAAATGGTTGAGTGGTCTAATCTCAAAGGCTAGTCCTCTAATATTTAGCAATCAAAGGAGCAAATAAATGCTCATGCTTACAATGCAGAACAATTTCCAAAAATCAATCGAGCCATGCTAAACTGACTTTAAGAAAAAGAGACACTCAACTGACATGGAATGTGCACAGAACCATAGATTTTCCTCGAGATACACAAGGCAAAAATCTATGGCTCTGTACACATGCCATGTCAGTTGAGTTGAGTGTATATTTTTTTAGTGAGTTTAGTATCATTCAAATCCAGATAAACAAATGTTTTTTTTCCTTTTAAGGACCATTATCCTTCTAATGTGATGCAGTGTCCACTAGAAGTGTGTATTTACTGGAACCGGTACATAACGGATTCCTTGCTCACGTGAAGATAAAGTTATGATTATGTTTCCAAATTTTTAATCCAAATATAGGGTAGGACGTTCACCTTTGCAGCTTCTGCTGTTAACACTTGGGGAAAAAACAAGTCCACTTGATCAAGCTGTATGATAAAATCTCCACATCAGATCAAACTAGTGGACAAAGACATGATACAAGCCGAAAATAGAATCTATATCAAGTATTAACTAAGTAGCCACAACAAAACTCCTGGCACAACTAATTTGTTTAGAAATATGAGACGAAAGCTTTGAAACATCAATTAGACAACCATTAAGTCCATGCCATTTATGAACAGAATGCTCCACCACAGACTTTTATTGCTGTAAATTATAAGATCAAGGAGTTACAATGGAATACATGTAAACATTGAAAAATGGCAACACACAATATATCTGAGGGCAATGGCGTAAACATCTGAAACGCAAAAAAATCAGCGTACTTGATCTTTTTCAGAAAATTTCAAGTATGTTAAATTCAAACCTCCATTGAACTTCTAGACGTTGAAACCTCCTGCACAACGTTAGTTTGTCCATAATCAAAACTCAACTCCCTATCATCATTGACTTCGTATCCATCATCATCACCACTATACTCCCCATCATCATCATCCTCAAGTCCGCTGAATTGGTAATCAATATGTTGCTTTTCCGTAACCAGCTGTACATGCTGGTCAACTGCCTCAAGAGACTTCAGCCCTTTACTAAAGAAATTCAACTGCTTTCAACCAAGGAACAGATAAAAGAAAGTGTTATCAATATTCAATACTCCTCTAACAGGAAGAAAAAAAAATTGAATATTCTTGACATTTGAAAGTTGTGAGAAAAGAAAACCTGAGCGGCATGATGCCGAGCTGCCTGTGTTAGAAGACTTCGGGATTGCCCTTGCTTCAATGATTTCAAACGAAAAACAAAATAAGTTGCCTCCTCATCATATTCATCATGAGCTGCTTGGAGCTGCTCAGAAGAAAAACTTTCTCCCTTTGTAGTTTTTGACTTTCCCTTTTCCCTCTGTGCCGTCATCATGTATTCATATATACTTCTGATGATTATATAATGAAAGTGAGTATAAATTAAATTCAAGGAGGAAAAAAAAGCTACAAAGGAATGTTACAAACTTTTTTTCATCACATTGCCGCTTCATGTCCTGCATCAGCAAATAAGAGAAGGCCCACTGAGCACAATTGGCAGTACAAAGCTTGAATAGCTATATATTAATTATAATCAAGGAAGGATCTAAAATGAAAGAAGTCCAGAATTCAAACATTTCCCTGAGCAAATCAAATTCTGGGCAGGATCTTAAAAGCCAGAGGTAAAGGGTAACTGAGAAAAAATAAACAGACGTGTTCTACTCCTTTCAGCTTTAATAATTAATGAAGATCTTGTTTTTTTTAGATAAGTTGTAATTAATGAAGATCTATCCAAAAGTCCAAATTTGGGGTGTATTTTCAAGTTCAGAAATGCTAGAAATATGAAAGATTAATATACAAATAAAAATCCAAAACATTCATAAGACTCCATATGCAATAAATGCAATGTAATCCTCAGTCTCAGGACCTGCACTACTAAACATCAATCCCAATCAATTTTCCATGGGACTCCAAAATGGATGCATCTTCAATCCAATGTCCATCAGTACCTTATTAATCTATAGCCTCAAATTTGTTCACTTGTTCAAATTAGGTTCTGATTTTGTTGTTCTAATATACAATCTATGTTGACTGATGTAGGACCACAACCAAGCTTCAATAGGTTATTCTAGGTAAAATAGACAGCAACATATCTTTTTTAATACAAAAGGAATGGGAAGCAGATTGCCTGACTTGAACAAACACTGACTCAGCATAAGATTCAGCCTTGACTCAGACTTGTTTTGCATTGAATCATGTCCAGATTGCCTAACTTTTACAAGTCTCAGACTCGGCACCAGATGTTCCTGACACCAACTCTGAGACTTGAAACTATGGGACAGATGCTACTGATCCCATGTTTCACCACAGAAACAATTATTGATTAACACCATTTTATTGACTATATATATACACACGCTTCTGTCACTGGGATGAACACACAAAAAAGGCTGAACTTCTCAGCAAACTCTGGGATTGAAAATGTAACTTGTAATGCACGCATCCCGTGCACGAAGCAGAACCCAATAATGTTTTTCATATATCAAGGAGATAAAATAATGCATTAAAACAAACCTCCACATTTCTTAGTTCATTGAGAAGAGACTCCGATGGGGTTGTAATTGTCTGGAAAATATGAGAACGCTGAAATATGCAAAGCTATACGTCACTGACAAGCCCAGACAAATGCGATTGTTTCAAAATGATGATTAGGCAGAGATGTATAACAACAGTTTACAACATTACAATCATGACTCACATAGCCGTCAACAAGCTTCTGAAGTTCAAATTGCACTTTTCCCAACATCAAGAGAGCCCTACCTGTATGTCAACAATCACACTTAGAATAAATTAGAAGACTTCAATAATTGTTGTATGAGAAATTATTAGGATAATGTGATCAAGCTTCAAAGTTTGATTGGTCACTTTGGGCAACACTTGACCTGAAACTATACCCTAACATAGATCATAGCAAGAACTACTAAATTAGGATAAGGTACCATGTTCAACCATCAATTGACAATTGGGTAAGTCATGAGGATTTCTTCTAGAAAAAGAAAATCAAAGAAAGAGAGAAAAAGGGGGGGGGGGGTGTTGAAGAGAAAAAAGTGTATTTAATAAAACAAGAAAAATCATGAAAATTACAAACACTATTCAACTTTACATATCCCCATAGTTCAGAACATATAGATGATAAAAATGAAAACAACAAAAAATATAGTTCAGAAGGGGAAAAAAGGGAGAAAGAAAGAAAAGTAGAGCAGCCAAACAACAATAGTGGTGCCAAGACATACATGAACAATTCTTACATGTGTAATTTGATCAAAGAAGTATAAGAAAACTGATCAAATGACTGACTGTATCTAAGCACCCTAACCCTCACCCTTGGTCCACCAACAAAACTTTATTATCATGAATGCAACAACCGAACACTTTTAATGCTCAAAATTAAGGTAATTAAAACCAATATTTCAAACAAGCAAAGTTTGACCTTCAAAATCCCGATAGAAAAGGGTTGTTATGATCAATAACCTATCAACACTGAGAAACTCAAAATAAATGTAGTATAGTCCTTTTGTGGCAAAATTTATGTTTGGAATGTTGAAATTAGACACTACAAGAACCTTTTTCCCAATTCATAAGTGAGTGGAGCCAAAAATAGGTTTGAATTTTGATAATAATTATAAATAAATAAAAGAATCTAAGTTCTATGTACATCCCGACCAGAATGATGGGGTTTAATGCAACTCAAACTCCATGTATATAGGGCTGAGTTCATAAGGTCTTGACCCTTTATAGGTTCTTTCCTCAGTTTTCGGAGTAAGTAATCTTGGATTCGAGCCCCAGCCAACACACACAAAGTATAATACATTTGCCAGTAGTTAGTTTAAAGTTTAAATGATAGTGCCAGAAGCCCATGCAATGGCAATAAAAGAGGCTCCTGATTAACTTACCACTCTCTTCATCGTCATTTGATGCCGTTTTCTCAAGTAGACAGGTACCCATCTCCCGCAGTGACTCTGAGAACTCTGAAAGAAGACAGTTTAAGTGGTAACCTGTTAATCACATATTTCTCCAAAAACATATTTATAACAATGTAAAGATTGTAATTCAGCATAGTGATTGTAGGAAGTTGACCCCCCCCCCCCCCCCAGAAAAAAAAAAAAAAAAGTACATATATATATATATGGGGAGCGGTCAGAGGCCCTAAAGAGAGCCAAACATTTTTCAAACACATGGGTTAGAAGTTTCGGAATGTGCTGATTTTTTGTGAGGATGATCTCTATGATGAAGAGATCATTCTCACCAAAAATCCACTCATTCTGAAACTTCTAACCCTAGTTTACAAGTTGAAGATTCGTGGACCGTCCAATTTCTATAAACCACTTTTGATGGGGTTAGAAGTTTCAGAATGGGCTGATTTTTGGTGAGGATGATCTCCTCATCATAGAGATCCTCCTCACAACACACAAAAAAAAAAAACCCCATTCCGAAACTTCTAACCCATACATTGAAAAAATGTTTGGCTCTCTTTAGGGCCTCCGAACGCCACTATATATATATATATATAATATATATATATATATATAATATATATATATATAGAGAGAGAGAGAGAGAGAGAGAGATCTATCCCTTAGATTAAAAAAAAAAATAGATACTACATCGTCAAAAGTGAGATATGTAAAATGAGAAATTAAGTAATTATGTACCAAATGCACTGTTTGCAGTTGCAGCAGCTGCAGAAAGCAAACTATCATAGCAGTTTCTTATTTCTTGCATATCCTGCAAACACAGAACCAAAACAAATGAAGAAACAAGACAAAAAAAGAAGGAAACAAACAGATACAAGCTATAGATAATGTTCCTCAAAAGGGATAACGCAAACTGCTGACATGACACGTTCTAACGATGATGTTTGCACACCTAACACAAATTGTCAGAACAAAGATCCTACGGTCTGACAGGATTGGCATGGTGACAACTGAGAGAGAAAAAGTTGGTCGGGAGTAGTTCACCAAAACCCAAAACAGTTAGTTTTGTCAGACAGAAGGTAGGGCCTGAGTGGAGGTTGATCTGCTGAGATGATCTGCATGTAAGGCATGGTGCCACGTCCCTTGGAAGCCACGGTGAGAAGTGGAAACCATACAGAAGATTTGAGTCTGACGTCCCTCATTAGATTGGCCTGCCAACCTTAGAAAGAGGGTGGTGGTAGGGTCTATAAATAGTTAGTATCCCTACCTCTCTCATCATGAATGAGATCCATGTTGTTTCCTCATAACTCTTAATGCCATGGTAATCAAATGGTCGAACTCTCAGTTCAGATGGATACCGGAGTATCCCTTGTAAAAATCCATGTAAGCAAAGTGCAAACTACACGAGCTAAGGTAAAACCAAAGAAACACAGGTTTATATAAAATTTTCATAAAATAACAATGCATGCAAAATGATGACTTAGTGGTTGCCTAATACTAATGGTTGCTTCTCAGGCAATAATAGCCTGTGTAGAGACTGACATAGTCCTGAATGCTAATGTAGCTACATCCAAGGTTTAAATTATGCGTCTTGTTCAGCAACTCGAGAAGTTGATGGAATGAAAAATCACAGAAGAGATAAAAACATTACACTAAACAAATTAATTTTTCTTAAGGTCCTGTTAGTTGAAATAATACTTCTCCCAACACGAATCTACTGGTGTGGTGCCAGTCTTCTAAATCACTTTCTAGTCACAACACTATCTATTGCTTCCATGGATATTTCAAGACCAATTTTAAGTAACATAATCATTTCATAAATTGTTGAAAAAAAAAGTTTTCATAACAGAAAACTAAAATATTCACTCAAACATGAAATGCTAAAGTGTGATTATTTGATATTTTTCATTTTATATAAATGCTACAGAGGTACTCTTGCTTCCTGACTTCTGCAAAATCAGTAATGCTTTGCACACAGTCTCACTTCGATTCATGCATGGAAGTTGTAGTGACCTTGATTCAAGAGTGGTGGATCAGTATTTCTAGATTTTTTTTATTTATTATTATTTTTTTTTTGTGCATATTTCTTGTAAGGAACTCACTCAGTCCTTTACAATAATTTGTAATAGGATGGAAAAGATTGAGGAGATGTGGCAACACAAAGATCTGAAGTATCATAAATGTCTTTTGACCATAAGGGACTAGTCCCTTCCCATAAGGGATGTAGGATACCCTACATTACCCCCCCCCCCTCCTTCCAATACACACACAAAATACATACATACATTTATATATATGGGGAGCATTCAGAGACCCTAACACTGTGCCAAAAAATCACAGAGATCATCCTCACAAAAGATCAGCCCATTCTGAAACTTCTAACCCATACATTGAAAAAATGTTTGGCACAATGTCTGGCTCTCTTTAGGGCCTCCGAACGCCACCGTATATATATATATATATATATATATATATATAACCTAACCCTGGCCAAGATCTAAGCATGTGATAACTAGTGGAGTTTCATACCTTTTTAATGTAGAGCCCAAGTGCCTCTACAGGCAATAACCTAACCCTGGCCAAGATCTAAGCATGTGATAACTAGTGGCGTTTCATGGCATTTTAATGTAGAGCCCAAGTGCCATAACACCGCTTGATTATTAAAGTGTAGGTTGTTAGCTTCCTTTTTTTTTTTTTATAGGTAAATGCAACTTATATTGAAAGTGGTTGAGATGACCAACGAAAAGGAGTACAAATAGATCAGCCCAAACAACTAAGACAATCTACAAACCCAATCCCATCTCCCCAAGTCTTCAAAGAAGGCTCCTCTAAACTCCACAAAAAATTTACACCACGAAAATGAGAAACCTTTGATTGACACTACAATTCCATCGAGGGTTGCTTCCTTCCCATCAAAGACACAATGATTTCTTTTCATTCAAAATCATGAATGTTTTGATCTAGATGTCTATAAAAAATACCTGGGTACTTTACACAGCCTTATTTTTCAGAAACCATGTTTTACAGTAGTCTAGCGTATTTGATGCTGTGTTTCATCTTTTTTTTATAATACATTATAGGTCCCTTCCCATCAATCCGTTAATTGAAAAATGCTAGTAAACACACCCAGATGAGCTCTGATATAATTAGAAGTACAATGTTACTAACTCAATCATAAAATGGCGTCTAGTCCATATTTTAACCAATCACGGAAAGCCACTGATGTAGACTGTCAATTGGTAAAGCAGAGCATTCACAATGCCAAAAAATATCCTAATTGGTGTTCGATAAACATAGTTTGAAGAGGTATCGAGTTAAAACAACATATTAAGCCCGAAACCGGTTTTGGTTTGGATAAAGAGCATAACTATGTGGAAAAGCCTTCATGAGCCGACTAACATAGACTGAGAAAATAGCAACATAGAGAATCATTTGGCCCGCAATTTTAACTCAGCTGAAAAGCTAAAAGCTTGTCTAATAGAATCAACAAAACCCTTTTTTGGAGAGCTAAGTTGGACCGAAAGAACGAAGTCTGTAACCTTAAGACCTAACCCAAACATAACTACCAATTATCGAAAATTCAGAGCAGCTTTCCCAGTTTAATTTACAATTCTTTCAAAGCTAATCACAGACTAGGTCATTGTTAGTCTTCACTTCATGAAAAATTTAAAAAAATTTCAATTTTAATTTCCATATATCACAGGAATTCCATGGTGCTTCAGATCTAAACTAGAAAAATTAGAACACTATGTAAAGAGAAACCCTAGTGAGACTGTGAGAGTACCTCTTCTGCCTGGGCAAGCTCATCGAGATGTGCTGAAGGTTGGAGATCTATTTTCTCCTTCGCATCGTTCTTGTGGAGTGCAAAACCTCGCAATTTCTTCAAAGATGACTTCATGGCTTCTTAGAAACCCTAAACAAAATCCCCAGTCACCGAAACAGAGTCTATCTCTTCCACAAGTTCATGAAAAAGAATTCTTTAAGAAGCAGAACTTGAAATCAAAGAACTGAAATCGAATCGATCTCTGCAATTCCTTTGAAGCTCTCTCTCTCTCTCTCTTAGGTCAAAGAAGAGAGAGAAAGGGCGACAGAATGTCGCTGACGAGTGACAAGAAGCGAAGCAATTTTGACGGGAAGTGGAGAGAGAGAGAGAGAGGGAGAATATAAATTAACGAAAAAAGAAGAAAAATGCGAAAACGGGGAATATTTGTAAATTTAAGGAAAATGAGGAAGAAGTTGGGACTGCCAGTTGTTTCTTCCTTCAATCTTCTATGTGTTTTTTTATTTTTCAATAAATTAGAAATAGCCCTTAGCATTTGGTGAATGTCACAGATATCCTCATTTTCAAACTCGTTTGGTGAAAAAACATGATCTAACGGCTGGGATCGATAGGGTGCTCGTTGGCTCCCTAATGATTGGCTGCCGAACGAGATGAGTTCACAAAAATCGTCCTATATGACTGACAAGTTTTGGATTTGGCTGAGCTTCTACGAGGTTAATCTTTATGATAATTAGATCATCCTCAAAAAGAAAATAAGTTCAATTTAAAATTTCTAACCCCAACATAAGTGATTTACAAATTAACAATATAAAATCCACGATTTACAATTTTAAATCTTTTTGTGAGGATGATCTCCTACAACAAACGTGTTGTTTCCTTAATGTTGTTTATCGAATGGGATTCATTGACCATGGTCTTCTATGAGAGACTAATGAAATGATTAAAATATCATTTTCAACACCCTTAATTGTTCATTTATTTATTTTCAATAATTTTTCAGATACCTTGGGCTTTGGTTAGAAGAAAGTTTCTTCAACAATTGGTATTGATGACAAGGTTACCACTTATTCTTTGCATGATTTGATTAAGAATTCAATTTTCTCAATCATTTATAAGAAGAAAATTAATAAAAGTTTACTCTTGATGATTTTGCAAAATAATCAAGAGTTAAAGATAATGGATTTTTGGTTTCAAATTTTTTTATTCGAAAAATCAAATTAAAGATTGTCAAATACATCGATCAAAAATATTAAAGATGGTGATTTCAAATCAAGGGTTTTCGTAAAAAGTAGAAGATAAGGGTATTTTGTTCATTTGTATCTACCTCTCGTAGAAGACCATGATCAACGATAAATAAAGGATATCTCAAATATTCACTAAAACATGGAGGATTATGACTAATATACCCTTATAGTTTTATATAAATATGAGTGAAGGAGTTTTAGTCCTCTATAACCATAATATTCTTCTATTTTAAGTAAAAACATTCATAATTATTTTAATAAATATTAATCCAATTAAATACAACATTTCTTGAATCAACTCCCTCTATTTATTAGATTAGTGAGTTTAAAAGTGCCTTTGCTCATGAGTTAAAAATAATAATATTTACGTAGAATTAGACTTAACTTTATAACTAATCAGTAGGTAGCATGAATGAACATACGTGCATTTTAGGGGTCTTTTTGTAATTAAAATTATTAATCAAGAAGATTTTGAAGATAATAATATTTTACATAAATTCAAGGACTAGTCCCTTGGCACGTGCAATTCCCACACATCACACACACTAAGTAAGTGAGAGTGCGCCTTCATAAGTAGTCCTTGAGGAATTAATGCTCATACTGAGTATTGAACCCAAAACCTACCGGCATTAATCGTTTATCGATCAAAATTTGCCATTGAGCCAATCCCTCGAGGTTATTACCTCACATTTTATCGATTTTGGACCCTAATAGATTGAAATATGGTTGATCCAAACCGATTGGATAATATGGATTCATATTGGAATCCAAATCCTTGATCCAGGTCAAAAGTTATTGGATCAGGTGGATCTAATCCTATCCATTGACAACTAACCTAGGGTCCTTTAATGTAACGCAAGTGCATTTTTGTAATTTACTATAATTTGACACGTGGACATTCGTTGGGCTAGAACGAAACCATCAAAGTCAGATATTGACGTCAAGGAAGTAGGAAACGCCTATTTGAAACAATATCCCACTTCAAACCTCCGTCATTTTGACCGCTTGGTGGTTCAGACTCTCAGATTGCTGACAACTGAAAGATTCCAAAAATACCCTTGGTCTTTTTTCAAATTATTATATTATTGCACGCAAAATATTATTTTAACAAAAAAAATATTTCTACGATTGACATTTTAATTGATTTCAGATTCAGATTTGGACAATGACCGCAAAGACTTATTCTTTGAAAATATATAAAAAAAATCCCTTTAAAAAAATATGAACTCTTTAGTACATAATTTATCAAACATTAGTCTAAAATGAATTTTTGAAATGAAAATACCTTAATTACTCTTTTAATGATTTTTAAAATTAAAAAAAATATGTTTATTTGAGAATATTTGAATTACTCTTATATTTTATAACTAATGACACGCCCTTTAACTATGGTCATCTTTTATAGATCAATTAAAAAAAAATTGTTTCTCTTACTAAAATTATTAATCTTTAAATCACATAAATGATGATGATGATGATGATGATGATAGAGACGAGTATGATCATCATCAAACTGATTTGATCTATGTATATTAAATTTATTAAAAAATATATAAATAATTAAAATATAATTTAAAAACTTGACTTGAATGTTCATCTAATTGATTCAACTCAAAAATTAGCAAATCGATACAAATGAGTCAAATAAAATTATATTGAATTTATGAATAATTTTTAATAAATAAAAAATATATATTTTTTATTTGACCCCCTTTGTCTTTATGTCAAACACTTTGTAAATTTGTTAAAAGGGTATTTTAGATATTTTATTTTTAAAAATCTTCAAAAGATCTTTAATAGACTAATATGATATTTTATTAAGTGAGACTTAAATGGTCCGTATTCTTTGAAATGATACTATTCGGTACATATTCTCCATAAAGAGTCCTTAGGAGTCATTCTCCCTTCTAATTATGGGGGAATCACTTTTATATTCTAATCAAATGTGACAGAATTGGATCAAGGACAAGAATCCGATCCAAAATCCAAACTAAACCCATTGGACACAATTTGTTTTAGGAGAGAAAACTTTACTTCAAATAATTGGTTAAAAACTTTAAGATCAAGGTTTGCCTTTCAACACAATAAATCTAAAGAACATGGCCTATTTGATGATTGGGTCACAGTCAACCCATCTACATTTGAATCAAATAAACAAATAGAAATATTTTACCAAAATATTTTTTGGGATAGGTGTCGTTTATCATTTGACTTATATACTTTTTTAGGTTCATCATTTGACTTATTTAACTCTTTTAGGTTTTATTTAGGTGAGGTGTTTATGGATCCATGACTTAAGCGTGGAATTTTGTTAAATTGAAGTATGAAAAGTAGTTAATTTTGTACTGTTGTGCTTGTAATTTGTTGTTGATCAATTATAATTGTGGGGAAGGGATGTCGACTTGACTCTTGAGAATCAAGAGTTGGAGCATATCGATGTTGATTAAAGGTAACTAATTAATGGCATCTTAACTAGATCAAATCAGAGTCTCAAGACCTATTTCGAGTGGTAGTTTGCAACACCATAAAGACATGGACAACTATAATAATATTTTGGTTTATGGTCTTAACTTGAGTTTTTTTTTTTTTTTTTTTGGTATCTTACAGATGGGGGTGTGGGAGCAAACAAGCCCCTGAGGGGAACTAAGTTCCCCTCTAATTCTAGGTTGAAAGACTTATATTTTATTCGATTTGGACATCCGTACAATTTTTGGGACATTTTCGTAATTATAATATGTGTGTTTTGCCCTACAATGTCATATAAATTCAAGTTCAGAAATCCTAAAAAATATTTTATTTTTGCAATTTTCATCAATAAATAATCATTATTGCCACCCATGGATATAGGTAATTTTGTTGAATCATGTAAATCTTTTGTGTTATTTGTTTTCTCTGTTTTAATTTTCATAGTTTATCAATCTTGATCGATCATTAAGAGTTTTTTCTTCAACACAATAGTGGTGGTGGTGTACATAATCCCCCAAGCACGTCACATTGCACTAAGACATGTACATGCTAGAAAGAATTGGCAGATGAGTCATGTCTTTCATAGTAATAATTAACACATGCCACAAAATACATAACCACAATTGACTCAAGAAATGACGTCAAACAACCATGATATGAACAAGTAACAAAATGATACAATCAAGGAGTCCAAACACTTACATGAGGCATAAATAAAAGAAAAATATATATAAATTTTTATTAAAATAACTGAAATACTACTTGATTGAAGATTGACTTAATCGTTATAGTGTTTGCAGGCAACGAAGGGATGTGTCTTTAAAAATTCAAAACAAAAGTATAAGGATTGAAGTGTGTAATTTGTGTTTCCAAAATAACATTTATGGGCTTCATAATCGTTAGATTGTAAAATCTTTATAATTTTTTTTTTTTAATCTTTTTGTTTGAGTTGAAATATTGAGATAATGCCAAGTGGAGGCCCAATTATGGGCTTCATAATATTTGTACTACTCTTAATTTTGGTTCATAAAGTAGGGGCTTAGAAAGATCTAAAATTTTAAAAATAAAATAAGACAAATAGAAATGGGTCACTAAACCCAAAAGCGAGTGCCACGTGGATCTCCACTCAAACTTTGGCTATTAAAGTCATATTGGGCATCCAGAATGTTGGGTTCAAATTATTAATGAGAGCTTTTTGATCCAAATTCTTATTGGGCCGAGATCTTAGACCGAGAGAGAGAGAGAGAGGAAAAATGAAATTTGTTTAGTCAAGAAACCGTGTTTCTTGTAGACGAAGAGACGGACTCAAGAGAGTCAATTTGAAAACATGGCTAGCAAGGCTAAGTTTGTTGTATTGGTGGCATGGTTTCAAAACTCGATTTGTCGTCTCATCTCGTCCATGGACAAGACCGAGTTGTCTTGGACGATTCAATTTGTCTCAGATGAGACAAATCATTTGACTTGATTTATATATATATATATATATTTAAATTAAACAAATTATAATTTTTTAATAAAACAAGATAGATTAAAAGATGTTTAGTCGTAAAATCATATTTTATTTATATAATAATTATTTAAATTTTTAAAAAATTGAATAATGATTTTCTGACACCCCACCTGTGACACATACTCCATAAGCCCTTTTGACATGGCATGTGTCAGAAAATCACCATTCAAAAATATGAATTATTTTAATTAAAATATACAAAATCTCAATTGACTCGGACGAGATTTTCAAAATATCGTCCGATACATTTTTTTTTATCTCGCGAGGTGATGTGAATGTTGAGACACAATGTACATCTGTATCATTGCTGAACGCGACGAAATTTAAAACCATGATTGGTGGTCAACTACGAACAAATATGGGCCAGTATGGGTGGCTTGGCCCATTTTATTTCCATCAAATCCCTTTAAAGTCTTCTTTGCATTTATTATTTTTAAATCTGCCTTACTGTATTTCATTTAAGAGAATTAGCAGTTAAGTCTAAATGTTGAAAATAGAGCTAATTGTCTTCCCAAGTCTGCATTTTCAGAACAATTGCCATGAAGCTAACAGGTCCTTTAGACATATTCATGGCCAATTTGTTAAGCTCTCATAATACAAAATTTCAGGTAAATTATCAAAACAAACGACGAATGATCATTTAGTTATATATAATAGTTTATTAAGATTTGTTGAGATACACCAAATCATTTTAATGTTGTAATTAATAAGATGGTTATGTAATTTCTTGTAACCAATTATTTATTCAATAAGAGCTTAAACGGGGATCAAATATATCCGAAAGTTCAATTTCATAAAAAATTCTAGAACTCAATTATACGTCATTTTTTCTATTTTATTGATTGAATGGTTATGAGAGTTAAGATTTAAAATCTCATCTCCAAATAATTTTCCAGAGAAAAATCAATATTACCTTGACTAAATCATTTTGAAACATTAACGTTGTGTTTGGATTGAGAGAAATAGAGAGAAGAGAAGTGAAAATGAATGAGCTTCTCTCCATTTCTCTTGTTTAGATTAGGGTTGGCAATGAGTTAGATAATATCCGTCTACGCGACTCATCTGACTCGAATAAATTTGATATGGGCAAAGTTTTTCTACTCGATCAAAAGTTTATGTAATATTACCCAAAATTTTTGTAGTGTCGGTATGAATATACGTCATATCGTACCAGATTACCCGACAATAAAAATATAATTTCATATTCTATATATAAATATATGTAAATAATTAGTTTTTATTATATAATTTTTGTTATTAAAGTAAAAAAGATTTAGAAGAGAGGGTAAAAATTTGGGTGACCTAAAAATCAGATATGGTTATCCACCTAAAACTTGGGTAAAATTTTGAATCTGGGTAATAATTGGGTATGGGTGTGTGTTTCAATTCGTATATGGAGTCAGTAGAGGTCTTATCCGATCCACACCCGACTCATTGCAAGTCCTAGTTTGGATTGTTAAGTGGGAGAGAGAAGAGAAGAGAAAAAGTTTTCTTTCTCTCCAAAACTGGAGAAATTTGGAGAGAAATCCTTTCAAAAATATTTTATAATTCCAATTCTACCCCTAAATTTGTTTTAGGATATTTTAAAATTCAAAGTTGTCCTAATTTCTCTCTAGTTAATCCAAACACGATAGAGAGAAATTGAGTTTCTCTTCTATTCTATTAATGGGTTTCTCTTCTCTGCACTTCTCTCAACCCAAACAAAGTGTAAGTTTCATTTCCATTTTGACCGAAACTAGAATATTTCATTATAACACTCCAAAATGGTCTTTAAATTAAGTGGTTTTTCTTCTTTATAAGTATTTCAAAGTCTCACACTATTACAAAGATAAGATAATAGCAAAAATTGTACGACTTTGTAGCTTAATAAGATACAAAATTTATAACTGTGACATGTTTCCCATAAGGTTTCATGGATGTTTTCCACAAGTTTCCTACAAAACTTTAATTTATTATTTTCCAATCATCTTCCATACATTTCCTGACTTTTTGTTGCTAATCCGAAACGTGCATCCTTGTACAAAAATGTTTGATTTCAATATGATTCACTATTGTCCTCACTACATAGTTGGTTTCGATGTGAGATATTTTTAATTTTTATGGAACCTAGAGGATTTCATTGGCAGATGTTAAACAAACTACATTTAAATTTAGCCAACTTTTACTACTACACCAATCTTTACTTGTAAAATATAAACTAAATCCTCTCTTCACTCATTGCGTTTGAGAGAAGAAGAAGTGGGGTGCAATTATTCAAAAAACAAATAATGACTTCCTACATCACATAAAATTATTTGAAGTGTAATGATTTTCTAACACACCGCTTTGACCTAACACCCCCATCATAGAATCATAGATCTTTTGCCTTGGGATATGTATAATCATAAATTTTTTTCTTACGTATCCCGAGACAAATGATTTATAGTTCTGTGATGGGGGTGTGTGTCGGGGGGAGGGGAGGGGGGGGGGGGGGGGCGTCATATTATCAAGACTCCTATTTGAATTGAAAATTTGGTATTAAGATAAAAGTTATCTAATTTTTTTTAGAAATCCTATATTGTCATACCAATGTTTTTATAATACAACACTGCGTTGACGTGACAGTGCACAGATAATCATATATTTATTTCCTCAAGATACAAATTAAAAATCAATGATTCTCTATGCATTATCACGTCAGTGCAGTCTTTTTCTTATGTATCCCGAGACAAATGATATATAGTTCTGTGAAGGGGGGGGGGGGGGTTCACGGCTCCTATTTGAATTGAAAATTTGATATTAAGATAAAAGTTATCTAATTTTTTTTTAGAGACCCTATATTGCTATACCAGTGTTTTTATAATACACCATTGCACTGACGTGATAGTGCATAGATAATCATATATTTATTTTCTCGATATACAAGTTAAAAAATCAATGATTCTTTATGTACTATCACGTTAGTGCAGTGTTGAACACAGTGTCCAATGAAGGCAGTCCGGCATTTTTCATATTTTATTGAGAAAACTCCTTTAATCTATTATAATTTTTCAAAATTCTTCAATTTGATTCGTTAGTTATGTAATAATTATAATTCTTTCAGCTATAAATAAAAGAACTAATTATAAAAAGCAATCTTGGAAAAAAGCGTATGTAGCTCTAAAAGAAATGATTATGAGAGTGAAGAAGTGATCCAAAAAGAAATTGAAGGCTGGCTATTATATGATTGCAGTCACAACGCTCCTTTCCTTCATTTTTCTTTTCTTTTTTACATCGAAATCATTACACACAAACTAGATCACCTTATTTGATGCTTTGTACATAATTACATGAATTGGTGTAGTATTGAAAAAGAATTGGTGTGGAAATATAAGTTCTCTTATTTTAGAGAGCTGCTATTGGCACCCCAACTTTTACTTATCACACTCCAATGAAAATAACAAAAATAAGTAAATGACTAAGACTAAGTAAAAGTTGGGATGCCAATAGAAAATCTCTCTCTTTTTTTTGTTTTGAATTCTATTTGTTACATTTAGGATTTTATATGAGCCTAATCCTAATTATAAAACAAATGTTGAAGTTGTTTGAAAGTGTTACAATGCTTTTTAATGTTGAGGTAATAATTATTGGCGTCGTGCTAGAGTATCATTAAAAGTGAAATTGATTCTCACATTCTGATGTGGAGATGCACATATAGTCATAGATATTTTTCACTCATATCTCGATGAAAAGAATCTAAGATTCTGTACATGCATCTACATCATCAATGTGAGAATCAATGTCAGTTTTAATGTTACTTGAGCATTTTCCTAATTATTGAGTCAAACTTTTGTAATGTTGGAATGGTGTGTTTTAAATTTTAATTAGGGTGTGATAAATAATTTAATAAATTGGGATGTAATAAGTAAAAGCTGAGGTGCCAATAACAGCTTTCTTATTTTAAGATCTGTTCATCATAATATGGAATACTGATGGTTGATCTGACAACCAGAGCCTGACAGCATTCTACAGGCTTAGTTAGAGAGAGAGGAATACAACAAGAAGTTTTTGATTTTATAAGTTTAGCAAAATAGAGAGTCATGAATCATAGAAGTCCAGCTTGTGTTACACACCTTATAAACTTTCAAAAACATAAAATATGTGAACTACTCATTATCAATTACCCCATCTGATCATTTAGTGTATTAGTATTTGCCCGTCTCTATCTACGTAACGAAATCCACTCCATTTTCTCAAAATTTGATCTATTTAGACACCCATTTTAGAATTTAAGGTCATACATATTTGTTTATCAAATGTCTCGATTTCTTTGCAAGCTATGTAACAATAGCACTCCATTTTTTTTCCGGACAATTTTATTAGGCTCAACGTCTGTGTCTAACAACTGGCCAATACCAATTCAGAAGGAGAAAGAGTTTCATGTAGAACAAGGTAGTCTTAATCAATAACTTCAGTGACACTTAAAAGTCTAGATTAGCTTGAATTCATAACTAGCTATGTTGATTTTTCGTATTTGTCATAGTTTAAAGGGATTCTTAATTTGTTAAGTGAGAGAATCATATATTAAACTTGTATTTTAACTAAAATGGTTTGATCAAGCACAAACGAGGAGAGTTTTTATGTAGAATAAATGTTGTAAAAGGAACAACAAAGTAAAAAATAAAAAATAAAAAATGACGTGGATTGAAATAGTAAAAAAAAACGATCTGTAGACAAGAATGTATAAAAGATATATAAACTTCGTAAGGAGTTAAATGGGAAAATAAGAATTATAATGCCAATATGAACATTTGGGGTACATAGGGGAATCTTTGCTCCTTCGAAAAACATGCATGTTGAAAGATACGACCGAAACATCTTTAATGTTGCGATCTGATTTTGTTGAGGACCACAAAGGAGGATTAGAATATCAGACACGTAACCGCATAAAACTCCATTGGTCCCCGGATATGAAACTGTAAGATACAGACTGATCATGACATTTTAGAAATAAAATTGAAAATTTGTATGATCTGTTCACGTGTCATAACGATTAATAGAAGGAGAATTTTCACCAGCTCACTACTTAGACAGTTGGGTTCCTTGTCGATCTTCTTGTTCATGGATGAATCCTAACATGGGCATCATGACAATCTTTGCAGATTTTATTTTACCATAATTTCATAAACATCAATCGTGCTCACATGTCTTCATCGCTTAATGTCCCTCATTAACAATCCGGTGCTCAAATAAGGACAAGTCGCCAAGAAAGAAGAATTAGTTGAGCAATTAAGAATACGTAACGTAATATAACAAGTCTTCTTGACAAGCTCCATCTGCCCTTCTCTTTTATTTCTCTATTTATGGATTTCGTGGGGTTAATCCTCCCTCATTTCTGAGTTTAACGTTCGAACAATTTTATGTTATAAATTTTTGGTATTTTAATACAGTAATAATATCATTTATTTTTCGATTTAATTGTTTATTTACATATGGGATGTTTTCCATTTGTGGTTTTGGAGAGGGAATCTTTGTCAATCATGTTGGTCTTGATAAGTTGAGTACATGATTGCATTGGCAAAATCAATTTTGCCCCAACCATTATCTATATAAAGAGATCCACATGTCACAACTTTTGCTAATGCCACCTCAATTCATATGTAATTCATCAAAGAATTATCACACATTTGAGGTGGTATTAGTAAAAGTTGATGTGATAATAGAAACTCTCTTTTACTTATTAAGAAATAACATAGTGCACCCACACCTAAAACTGATAATCTATGCAAATTAGTGTAACACCCAACTTTTCATTATTGCGCATTAATTAATGAAATCATATATAACACCTCAAATAATCATAATATACGTAACATATCTCTAGGTCTAAATCGGCATCATTGTGACATCATGAGTACCAAAATTGTAGAAATAAAGCTTGTGCAACTTCGATCAAGAAAACATCCTTGCATCGTGGTTTTTTTTTTTTAATCAAGAAAGAAAAACATGAACTTTTCGTCATTGAAGAAGATTATCATTGAGAGGTTAGTGTCAGAGAGTTGCTATTGCCACATCATTTTTTTGTTGTTGCTAACAACTGTGTGCTTCTTTAATGATTTATTTAGGAATTTGTGTGGCGTTAGTAAAAGTTGGTGTGGCAATAGTAGCTCTCAAAAAATGATTAGATGGTGTGCTCTCAGGAAAAGTTGGTGTAGGAATAGAAACTTCAACAAGAAAATGGGTTCACTGTTCTGGGACCATGTAGTGGATGAGAGAACTTTTCAAAATTTAAACAACTACTTTTTCTCTAATGGTCAACGAAATCATGAATAATTGGTGGGCCCGAGCCGTATAGCCGTATGGTATCGTCCAACTCTAATTTTGACGGTCTAGATTGAACGGATGTCCACTTGGGTTGGTGCATAAAATGATAACGAGGGTATAAATAAAGTATATAATGTCTTTCACATGTGAGCCCTAAAATTTGAAAAGAGATAATGATTTAGAAATTATATGTCCTCTCCATATTTTTGGTGAATATTTGAAATAGCCTTTTATGTTTTCAAACTTATGATATACCCCCTTGACTTCTATCACAATTGAGAGAAGAACATAAATTGACTTAAACGGTCTCATCTTTATTCATTACCCAAAATATCCTTGATTTTCTCTCCAAACCAAATCCGCTCAACTTATAGGCTATAGATTTACACTCGCTTTTGTGGAAGATAAAATTATTGACCCAATTATGGGACGATAGGTGGAAGAATTACCAACTTTATAGGAGCTCGGATATAAATCGTTCTTGCCAGCAAGACGTGTCAATCCTCATTCGAATCAAAGGGAAAATATCATAAAGAGGAATTTTAGTTAACAGAAGCAAGAATCAAGGGATCTTGATTATGATAACTGAAAGAGATAATCAAAGAGAAAAATCCTCCAAGGAAATCTGATGACAAGTTTTATAAATACAGTCAATGCATACAATAAAATGTACGAAAAAATAAATACCAGAACTTAGAATATTTTCAAACTGATTCCTTTCTGACTTGAGCATGGAGAGTTTGTTGTGCAGGGCACATCTAAGTTGGGAGCTCCAATCGATCCGATAGATATGAGAAATCTCTTCCACAACTTTCCACTTTCAAATCCTTTATCTCTTTCAAACCTCAAGAACATTTTTGGGAAATAGTAGATGGAATTTTAGAGAGACAAATCAAAGCTTTTCTATTAGAGGATAGATTTGTTGAAGAGGATGGATTGAAAATAATTAATCATAAATCAAAGGGTTCAAATGATTACAAGGAATTAGATTAAAAGGGAATACAAATTTCTCAAGAAAATGAATTCCTTAGAAAACCTTCACCCACATTTTGATTGCACTTCAGAAAATATAAAAAAAGAGGGTTTATCCTTTGTTTTGGGATTGGTAAAAATAATGTTAAAATATAATAAAGGTGGGAAAAGTATTTCTCTTGGGAGTGGTAAGAATTTATCTTTTAGGAAAGAGTCTGTACTACACTGCTTGCATTGGACACTGGGTCTAACACTGAGTTGACCTAGTAATGCACAAATAACCATAGATTTATTTTCTCAAGATACAAGTTAGAAAATCAACGATTCTATATGCACTGTCAGGTCAACTTAGTGTTGGACCTAGTGTCCAACTCTAGTAGTAAAGCATTTTTCTTTAGGAAGAATGGACAAATTATACAAAAAAAAAAAAAAATCATTTCTCATGAACACACCCAAAGATTTTTAAAGAAACTAAAAAGATAATGGCATTTAGGTCATTTTTATTAGTTTTTCAATATTGATGGAATCCAACAGGAGCATGTCATCAATTTGAAAACAAAGAGGAGGTATCTCCAATATTTAACAAATATGGAGATGTCATTGTTGCATGGTTAATAAGCAACCTCAGTTTTTCAAAGAGAGAGAGCGCTTAAATAAGTTGTTGGGTTTGGAAGTTGGAACAGGTCAACCCCACATTCCCTAATCTTCTAGGTTCTCTCTCTTTCTTTCAAACCCCTCCAAACCAAATATATAATATAAAATCTCCCAAATCCTTTATTTAAACTGACCAAAATACCCTTCAATTATTTTAAACCTCAAACCTCATTTCTTTGTGAGATTGACCCAAAAATAACCCTTAAAAAGTCCAATTAAAGTGTGTGGTCTACCACGACTGCCTGCCAATCCATCCACCCAAGTCAGCAATCCAATCCAATTAACTCCTCTCTCTTTGTCTAACTTTGATTCTTTTGTCTCTAAAGGAAAACGGGGTGACGTGAAGAACTCCAACAGCCTTACATGATTCTTAAACCACTGTCACAAGAAACTCTTGTCGGCAATTTTCTATTATCTTCTTAATTAATCTTTTTTTCTCATTTTTTTAAATATATCTTAACCGTACACGTGTCCCACCAACTAGGGGATTTGTGGCCCACCATGTTGTGGATCCTAGTAATGAAATTGACTTCAGATATCTCTACCATTGGTAGGTCCTAACCAACTTCATATATTAGTTTTAATAAATAATATCTAGAGATTGGGAAGATAATGGTAGACAAATGGAAACATTTCTTCTGATTCTATCATCATGATGTAACAGAATCAACATTATTGTTTCATCAACTAACATTTTTAGAAACAATTTGAGCTTTATTAATTTAAATTTTAAAGGAAATTTGTAAAGTAATTGAACCATAATGATATAATCCTTTTATTTTTTATTTTTTATTTCTTGTTCAAGTTCAAGAAGAATATTAGTAAAAA
Organism: Akebia trifoliata; assembly: GCF_017979445.1. Taxonomy (NCBI): domain Eukaryota; kingdom Viridiplantae; phylum Streptophyta; class Magnoliopsida; order Ranunculales; family Lardizabalaceae; genus Akebia; species Akebia trifoliata. The sequence goes on from NC_141379.1 coordinate 1,027,742, forward strand.
AAAACTAGGTTGAATCATGGTTAGATATTGTAGACGCAAATACTTACAGTACCTCAGGAAACTCATCGATTACTTGATGTCTTTCTCATATGCTTCTGGGTATGTCTGCAACAACACCTCTTTAACGTCCAACTCAGAACCTTAGTACAAAAATTAGTGTAGAATTTTTTAGAGGAAGAATTACATACCTTTAAGGGCTCATTACTCTTGTATTTATAGAGTTCGAACCCTAAAACCCTTCGTGATCCTCTTTCTAAATCCATCCTTATCATTTAGTAGTTTCCTCTCCTTAGGAATGTTTTTACCCCTCATTTGACGTTTGCTCATTCCTTCTATTTAGGGACCTCCCATTTTCCTTGCAAATTCCTACTATAAATGAATCCTTGACTTTTTGAGGATTCGTTGGACTAAATCTTTCCTCAATTTATTCACCCTTTCCCTCTGAGCTCTTATTGTTTGTCGCTCTGCTAATCTGAGTTTCACATTCATCCAACCTTTCCCCACTTGGTCGGGTTTCAAAATGGGAACCTCGGCACTCTCCTCTCATTTATAATCCCATTGTGTACATGTTATTTCTTGATGCTTTACGAAAAATATCATCCATAGATACCATGTTTCAATAGTAGGTGAGGATCCAAATTGACTATCATAAGGCCTTTTCTTGTAATTTGTATGGTTGCGTGTCTTCTACGATGTTATTATTTTAATCCAATTTCTACATACGAATTCTTACTTTTTAACTTCTTTTGTTTTACTTGACAGAAATTATCGTTTTACTAATTTCTCAGTGTCGTGTATGTGTCTATTTCTAGGGAGTCCGCCCGTGCCAAACACACTTGGAGGTAATCATGTACACATGATGTCCAATTCTTTTAAATGTCCATATCTCGGTTTCACCACCGGACTTCAGTTGAATCCAATGTGCCCATTTCATTCGACACTGTCCATAAAAATGAAGCAGGCTATGAAACATTTACCCTTGGAATCTTTTCTGATTTAAAATCAAGATTAAAAAAAATTAGCGTGAAAATGGGCTAAAAAACCTAGGAGATTTTCAATCGATTAATCGAAAACTATTTTGATATTTGGGATCATTTGACAAGAGGGTAGTAGGGAAACCCCATGTCCCCATGTGCAAATATTCTTGGTTGCATCAAGTTCTTATTCTTTGTTCTTGAGAAAAGTGTCTTCTTTTAACAAAGTTTTTATAAATTTATGCTCCCTCTTTCTCCCTCTTTCCTCACTCTTTCCTTCTTTCTTTCTTTCCTTCCTTTGGATGCCTCTCTTTCTCTCTGTCTCTCTTCTTTCTTTTATTACTTTGGGGCATCTTCCTATAAAACCATCCACCTTTTGCTCACAAAAGCTAAAGATACTCAGCAACAATAAGTGCTTCCTCTTTTCTCTCACTATATTTAATTATTTGGCATTAAGAAATATATTTGTATCCACAAAGATAAGATTAACAGAAATTTAAATACCCATTTCTTAATTCCCCCTTTTAATTTTAATTTTTATTTATAGTTGTTTTTGAGCAATAATCAAGAACAATGGACATTAGAGTTAATACTTGGATGTTATTTCTGACTTGAGTTTACAAAACCCAATCTCTGATACAAACTCAATTCAAGAAATTTCATGGCTTTCTTCTACAAAGAGATGAAAAAACACTATTACTGCTACTGTTTTCGTCATGATCGGATTCAGTAGAAGAGACTGCAGTGATCCCACTTGAAGCAGAAGAAGAGGAAGGACTTGTATCAGTCTTGTCTTGGTTCATAAAATCAATAAAACTAGGCTTTGATGCCATCCTTAGATCAAGAACTCTGTTCTTATTACAAGTATGAGCAATCTCATCGATTTCATCGTCGTTTCTAGTACCTCTTTTCTTTAGAAAAATTCGACAAATAACCCAATCTTCCATTTGTATCATGGAATTCTGTAGAAAATTTAACAAAAAACAAATCATGAAAGTGGTTACTGTTCCATTCTTTTAGTAAATTATATTTAATTAAGAGAAGTAAATACAAATAGAAACTCACTTGGATTGAGTTCTTTCTTTGTGGGAAAATGCAGGATGTATTTGGAGCCCCAACGAGGCGATATTCGTGCATGATCCAATCACTTCTAGACCCATTTGAAGGTTTCCCTCTATAGAAAACTAATGTTTTCTTCATCCCCACTACTTGGTTGCTTCTACTTGTTACAATTTGCTTGTCGAAACCGGTAGCCTTCCAATAACCCGAACCGGTCGCTCTATTGGGTCGATTCCCATTTCGATACTTAGCTTCCCGGGTACTAAAAAAGTATCGTTCGTTCTCCAAATCACCTGATCAAGAAAACCCACATTTCGTTATAATTAAAAAGATTATAAGAAACATCACTTAATAATTGAAGTACCTCACTTAATAATGCTTCCTAAAAAGATGTAATTTTGTTACGATGATAATCTATTTCAATATGTTTTAGTACTAAAATCTATGGTCCGAAATAGTACATGAAGTACAAACTGACCTGGTAAGTCCCAAGGGTCGTACTTGCAAACATCGACCTCGGGGATGATTGAAGCGGGTAATGGGCAAGCGAACACCTTACGCTTCAAGTATTGAACAACAAGTTCTTCGTCGGTAGGATGGAAACGAAAACCGGGAGGCAATTTAATTACCCCATTTTTAACAAAATTGAGCTTCTCCATATCCAAATAAGCACTTCGATCGCCTCGAATTTTCGCTTCTTCTAGGCCAGTTGAGGTTAATTCAAGGAACCCATGTTTGGTTCTTATAATTCACTTAAAGGGAGAATAGGAAGAACAATAAGAACAAAGAAAGAAAGAAAGAAAGAAAGAAAGACAGAGAGGGGGTGAGGTGGGAATTGGAGAGGAAATTGGTGGTTCTTTATAGTAATGGTGTTGGGATGAATAGGACGACTCATTTGCCGTAAACGAGACTCAAACGCTTCTTTGACGCATCAAAAGTTTGAGAAATTAAAAAATTTCTTCCAAAAGTTTAAGCTTGTATTAAATTTGAATTTTTTTTTTTTTCAAAATATGGGAAAAGACGTTGTTGTTACAAGCTTTTACCAAACGCTTCTTTGCTTTCTTCTCTTTATAAGATTATTCAATATTACTATAATACCACCAGTTTTTCGATTATTTACCGTGGATCTGTTCATTGGACTTGTACTATTCATTGTGGCAGTTCTTGGACGGTGGAAGGGGTATTTTGGACTTTCCGCAGTATAATACGCAGAGGTTACGGCGACGTATGGGTGAAGTCACCTGATGTCACGCTTACAAATAGATAGCCACTAACGTCTTAATTTAAATGAAAGTACGGTACTAGCCCTGAGATTTCAGATAATGTCGTAATGGATAGTCTTCAATTCTCACATCACACCCCCTATTCTGTTTATCGCACATCATTGTAAAAGATATCAATTGGTGCAAGTAGAGGCTATTGATGGATAGCGGATTAAGAGTTAATTAGTATTAGAGTTTGATTACTTTGATCTAAGAAGTAAAGAATTTAGTATTGAAATTGTTGTGAACCAAAATTATTTATACATAATTTATTGGTGCTAATTTACTTTAAAATAAAGCTGAAGTGACCTCAAGATTGTATCTCATATCACACATCCTGACATGACAACATGATAAAAATAAAAAAGCATCTATGATTCATACACACTTTCACGTCAGGATGTGCGATATGAGGTATAATCTTGAGGTCACTTTGGCATGATCATCCCAAGAAGAAGAAAGATAGTACATTAGTAGATAAAGTAAAGAGTCGTGCCAAAGTGACCTTAAGATTGTATCTCATATCGCACATCCTGATGTGAAAGTGTGTAGGAACCATAGATGCTTTTTTATTTTATTAGTCACATACTTTTTTTTTTTTAATATTTTTATTTAGAACCGAGGTACTCAAGACTCTTAGAGCAATGGACCATCTTTAGGAATTTTCAATCCCCTCCATCACCTCCACTAAATAATTTTTCGGGGGTGACCCTAAATGAGTGATTTGAACTCAAGACCTCTGTTTTTTAATATGTGACTTTAACCATCTCACCAATCCTTAGAGATCACCACTTATCACCTTCACGAGATTTGACTTTATTAAAATTAACTTTTACATATGTGACACATTTCAATATTTACCAGTGGTGTTTGCTCTTCATTAGGTTTATTGGAAAACATCACGCCTCTTTATATCTTGTTTTGGGTGCAGGTAACTATTGTTTTCGACTCTTTGATTTGCAAGTTTCACTCCTCAAGATAATCCTAAGAACTACGCAAGAGCTCAAGTTAGGAAACATGCTCTGGGTATCGGACCTGGGATATTTCAAGTGCTTCGGTTGTTGCGACATAATCAATTCTTGTTTTGGGTATTTCGTTATCTTAACTATATTGCAATTTGAGTTACAGTATGCCAAAGGTATCAAATTTCTTTTATTGATGTCTCTTCCTACCTTTTATTTATTTAACTTTACACATAAGATTGACATGAACTCAAACCCAACTAGAAATGGAATAAATTATCCTAATTTGATGCTTACCTATTCTAGAGCATAACTTAGCACTCTATCTCTACTTAAATATACGAATAATGACTTTCAGACACACCCCCCTCCTTCACATATGCCTATAGATTTCCTCGAGATATACAACAATACATATTTATGGGGATATATAATTGTGTATCTCGAGTAAATCTATGATTCTTAAAAAAAAAAAAAAAATAAAGGATTTTTTGCAAGATGACAATGATGAGGGAATTTATATTCATCAATCTCCTACAAAAGGTAACCCAAGCCTAGACTATCTTTGCGACGGCCATGCCCGTCCTTTTTGGTTAAAAACGACGGACCTGCATCGTTATTTTTCAAGATTTTTGTGAGGGTATAAGTTATCAGTTTGAAAACCTAGTGGTATATCAAGGATACACAAAAACTCGAAGGAGTATCTCAAAACTATTCTAAATTTTTACAATCATGGTCTATAAGGGCATGTATCACCACGCTAGTCTACCACTATTTTAAATAGAATTATTCGGCTTAGCGTGTTTCATTGCCCAAATATATCATCTTACATCAAATTAAACAATTAAAATGTTTGATTGACACGAAATCACGATCAGCACTAAGAAAATGAGCTCCACCATTGTAAAGATTATTAAAGAGATACCAAATGTCTCTTGGGATCCATTAGATAATAGAATATTTTATGGACAATATAAGTAAAGATTTTAATATCTTATAAAGTTTTTAATTCAATTTCAAAGGCTTTCATGGGAGGGGATTCAATGAGTATTAATCCTTAGATTCTCAAAATTGTAACATCAAGCGTACGTCCTCGAATCTTATACAATATTATATATTAATTGTTTCTTTTTCTTTTTATTGCTTAGTGAAATAAAATAATAGTCAATAGTTTTCAAAAACAACTTTTATTTTTTTAATCTAACGCACAGAGCCACGTGTGGCCCATTACTTACATATGATATGGTTTCTTTTATGGTTACACGTTTACACATTAACTAAAAACCAACTTGTTGACAACCTTAGTAAAAAGCTGGGGTTTTGCTACGGAGTTGAGTTTTTTTTTTTACTTTGTACAAGGAGAATAAGATATTGTACTTAATGGCCCACCATTAAATTAGTGAGCAACCTCTTTGATGGGGCCCATAGTCAACCAATCATACCTAATTTTGCACGATTTGTGTATTTTGATTGGGTTAAGCTATAAACTTCCACCAATTGTGATTAGATGGGTTTATCATATTTGTGGAATCCAATGAAGGCATTATAGACGATGATGGGTCGGTGAGCCACCTACGTCTTTTTTTCTATCTTCAGAATATTATCCTCGAGATACATGTTTATATAATTGGATTGTTCTTTGATTTCGACCATGACCGTGTGATGGAGATTGTTTGGGAAGAGGTGCTTTAAATTCGGCCGAGATCAAGATCACTCTAGTGAATTATCTTGATTTTGGATGCAATTGGGTGAATAGTCGATGTGATTTGTCCATCATCGAGATCCACAATGACTAGTCTTATATTTTGAGAATTTCAGTCAAGTTTATGAAATTTGGTTGAATTGGTCTCTTTTAGTATATTTTTTATAAAGAAAAATAATAATAATTACTCAGATATAAAAATAAGTTAAATCAATTGGGGTGTGATAGAGGGGTAGTTTTGTCATTTACAATTGTTGTGGGCTTGGGTGGATTTGGGGAATAAAGATTTAGGATCTACTTTTTTTCTCGAAAAAGAAAATAGATTTGAAAAGCTACTTGCCCTTGAAACGACGGACATCACCTCAGCCCTTAGGGTTAAGTGACAAAAATGCCACTCTCACACGATACCCTCTCAAGATCTCCTCGATCTTTTCTCTTTCACTTTGGTTTTGACTTTTTTTGACAAAAATATTTTATTTTAAAGGGACTTTAAACATGAGGAACTTACCATGAAGATGAAGATAATTGGAAAATAATAATTTCTTAAAATATATTCTTAAAAAAAATTAATTTTCAAAGAAAACATTTGTAGGTGTTTGATTGCGGAAAATGTCAAAAACAAAGATGTTTTTAGTTTTGTCAATGGGACAAAATTTGAGTAAATAACATTGGGATTTTTCTATTACAACAAGAAAATTATTTTTTTCAGGGAGAATATTTTTCTTACATGATTAATAAAAAAAAAAAATTTCAAGAAAAAACATTTATGATTCCTATCCACTTTCATGTCAAGATGTGCAATATGAGGTCCAATTTTGAGGTCACTCTAGCATGACTCTTGGATTAATTGTGTAATTGTGGCAACTCTTAAAAGTGTTTTTGTCATGAGTCGTGTTAGAGTGACCTAAAGATTGTACCTCATATCACACATTTCACAATGTGAAAAAAATTCAAATTTGACAGGTCAACAGGTCGAATTTTTTATCGTCAAATTTTTTTTTTCGACGGGCCGAATCTATCAAATTAATGAAGGTGAGAGAAATTTGACAGTTCTAAATTGTCAAATTGGGAACATCAAGAATTTCAACGGTTTCTAAAATTTGTGAGCCTTGGCCTGTCAATTTTTTCTGTACAATTTTTTAGTTTTCACGTAATGTCTTGACGTGAAAGTGTGTATCCTTTTTGAATTGTATCTTGATGAAAGCACCTATGGTTCTTACACACTTTCACTATGGGATGTGTGATATGAGGTACGACGTTGAGGTCTCTTCATCATTATTCTTTGGTCATTTATACTAGGATCATTCATTTCTGAAGATAGCATATGCATTTTAATGCATAAAGGTGATGTTTTCTTAATTTATTTTGATTTTTGAAAAAAAAAAGTAGAAACGGAATGAGACCTTGTCTAAGTAAGAGAACAAGTTGCTTACCTAGGATTAATGTGTGGCAACTTCATATTTTCACGAGTTACAATATATACAAATAAAATTATCTTTATAATTACTTTAAGAGATTATTTTAAAATTTTCAAATAAATAACTTAGTTTTATAATATTATTATTCCTCATAGTGCGGGGCATTTTTATTTTATTTTATATGATGATGAACAATCCCTTAAGAGAATTTTGATCATCCCCATTATTTTAATAAACATGTTTCTCTTTAAATTGCATATTATTTTGTCACATTTTCAAGAGATATTGTAGTCTCAAACTTCTGAGTAGAATAGATTTCTACAAAAATGATATAGTTTTACAATTTCAAGTTGACATGTTTCATATGTTGGGTCACATGCCAATGCCCCTATTTGAGATTCGCATCAGAAATTCAAATTTTAAAATTTAAAATTATAACAATTGGATATGAAGATATTTCCACACCTTATCTTCTTCTTTTATTATGATAGGGGTGTTCGAACTTACGTCTGACTTGGGGACCAGAAGAGTCAGGGCTGAAGCCAAGGCATCTGGTTCTCTCCCCCGAGCACGTGCAATGCCCACACATCACACGCACCAAGTAAGTGAGAATGTGCCCTCATGGGTGGCCCTGAGGAAATACTATTAATACTGGTTATCGAACTCATAACCTACGGACTCTCACTATTTATTGGATCCAAAATTGTCATTGAACCACCCCCTTGAAGTTAATTCCATACCTTATCAATGATCAAAGGTCCAATTTTTTAATTTAATTACAAAAATATTCAAAAATAAAAAATAAATAATTTTAAAAAAATATCCAAAAGCTGGCAAGCAAGAATACTTAAAAATAAGCATAGATTCCCTGCTAAGTGCTCTACTGTAGTAAATTATTGGAGTGTTTGGTAATGAGAACAATTTCATTCCGAATAAATTCCAACAAGAGTTATTCCAGGTTTATCCTGTAAGTTTCATTTGGGAAAGAAAAATCACATGATCTTCAACAATGCACAGCCAAGGGTGCCAAAAAAAAACCCTAAAAAACAAAGATTTCTTTTGTCGGGTTGGAAGTCTGTTCAGAACAAACTTGTCACCCCAACCAAACACCCACACCCACACGAAACACCAATGGCAGATTCGTTAATTTTGTAAAATACTAAAGGGTAGTACAGGGAACATAAAAATGAAGTGAGGATAGGTAACGTGGGACGGTTTAGTTTTAATTAAAACCGGAGGATTACAACATTGACAATTGAAGAAAACAGCTTCCGTAGAGAGAAGGGAAACCCCTTTTTTGCGAATTTAGAAAATATAAAGGACTCAAAAGAAAATATAATTAAAAAACCCAAATTAAATAAAAAATTAAAAAAAGAAAGAAAAGAAAGTTGAGATTCCATGAATTAATGGGTCTCGTGGTCTCACCCACTTGTTTCATGGGAAGAAAAGTTGGCTTTCGTAAGCCAATTTGCGGCTTTGATTCTCTCTCTCTCTCTCTCTCTCTCTTCACTTTTCACTTTTGTTGTTTGAGGGTCAAAGTAGGTTAGCGTGTGAGTGTTGAAGAGAGTTAAAAGGAGAAAAAGAGAACCGTCAAAGGCTGCAATTATTGTGTTTTTGAGTAAAAAAATGATTCTAAGTGCAAAAATGTCTTTACTCTTCTTTTAAGTTCTTATTATTGGGTTTTATTTTATTTTCTCTAATAATTCTTTTTTTCTATAAATTTTTTTTTGAGTTTCATTCCAATATTTTTATTTTATTAGGGTTGCCCTTCTTACAAGCATTTGAATATCATGGCTGACACATGGGTAAATGTCCCCACTTTTGTGTGTAGTTGTCAATGGTGAATATTTAGAATTATATATATATTGGGGTTGATGGGAGAATTGGGTTTTGATATGGAAACCCATACAAGTCATAATTTCAAGGAAAAAAAAACTTAGAAATAAAGATTGGGAGATGGGTTTCTTACTAGGGATGGGATTGTGTGCTTTCTTTAGTATGAAGGGGTTGTCAATGTTCATCCAATTATAATAATTTAAACTAATAAAGAGTGTTAGACATTGATTAATTAAGCTAAACATATTATAATCAGATGTTCGACTACATGAGTTATTCTAGATAAGGAGAAATCGAGATTATAATCAATCATATATTTATCATATACACTTTTTTTTTATTGGATTTTCAGAACTTCAAAAGACATTTGAAGTGGAGCATCAATTCTAAAAACTAAATTTTGACTGTCCAAGGCCGTGGAAATTTTGTATGTTCCCCAGACTCAATGGCTTACAGTCGTTGAATTTCTCCCATCCTCCATTAAGTTGATGGCTTCAGCCCATGAAAAAAAAAGATCTGACAATAAAAATTTTAATGCCTTGATCTATCGAAAGTCATTGAATTTTATGAAACTCAACGGTCTTGCCTGAGGATTATCTTCCCATCTCATCCATAAGTTTGATGCTCATCCTCAAATTAATTTCATTTGAGACCTTAATTTAATTTTTCCTAAATTTTTTATATCAAAATTTTTCTAAGAAATCATCATCATCAAAGTCTTATCTCAAAATTTTGGAGTCTACTTAAGAAATCATATTCTTTCATTCAGTTTTTCTAAAGTCATGCTTTTTGTTAATTTCATGATTCAAGTACCACAAAATTGAGTAAGGTACGTGACTTGAAAACAAGTAAACCAATATAAAATTATTATAAAGTTAGAGGAGAAGAGGAGTTCAAAGGTCACAATAGATTGTGAAGTTGACCAAAATATATTTTTATGTTGGAAACTCCTTTGGATTTCATTTGTTTCCTATAATATATAAGGTGGTTTCCTTTATTTTCAAGGTAATTTTGTCAAAATCCACCTGAAGCAAGACATGAGATTCAAAGAAGATAAATGTATCAATCAAACAACTAAAAATTATTAAACAGTTGCCCCTATTTTTTTCTTTCATTGGTAAGCAAGGTTTTTAGGGCACATTATTCATATTTCATACAATAGACGAGCGTGCCCGCTAAGTGATATTGACTTAGACCTAATAATTACTTAAGTAATCAACCTTTAATGTCATTTTATTTATTTATTTTTACTGTGGAATATCAAACCTATGCCTGCAAATGACGTTGGCTTGGTTAATTGTAAAATTTCACTTAAGCAGTTGGGTCCAGGTTAATTAATATCTCAGTATTTGGGCCTGAATCGTTACGCCTGTCTTCGTCATCAATTGGGCCTAATATTTTGTTACGTCGTTCGGCCGTGGGCCCTAACGTAGCTCAGTAATACCCAAAGTTTTGCCCATTTTCCATTTTTTTTCCTTCTTTCTAATGTTCTGATACTGTGCTTATGGGTATGGTTTGAGGGATTGGTCAATCATGATTTGGGGTGTTTAATCGAACTCAGGATCCATCGTCAATGATTTAAAAAAAAAAAAAAAACATATCTCTCAATATTGATTCCTTTAAATGGTCAATTACGAGCAAATAGAGCAGCGAGTGAAAATAGGCCTAAAAGAATGTGGATGGAGAAATTGAAAATAATTGGAACTCTTTGAAGAACAAAATATGTGATTCTAAACAGAGTGGAATGGAGGAATTGTATTGTATTTGTTTTTGAGGGTTTCTATTTTTTTTAGGGTTACTAAGAAGGGCATTATGTAATATTTTCTTTATGATGTTTTCTATTTTTGGGGGAGATAAAACACATTTTAGTAACCCCTAGATTGTAAAAACTTAAGGGTTTTCTTCTTCTAGGGTTTGAGAGAGAGGGAGAGGGGTGTACAAGGGTTTAAGGGATTGCGTTAAGGATTAAAACCTTGGTGTTTTTCTTGTATTATTCTCCTTTGATTTCTTAGTAAAAAAGATTGGTTCTAAGCTGAGACGTAGACACATTACCAAATCACGTAAATTTTTATTTTTTTCATTGTTTCACGGGAATAGGAATCATTTAGCCAACTCCAAAGTATGGCCACTTGAACTTTGATGAAGCTCTTTAGTGCTAGAAAAGGATGCCTCATCTATAACTACATATGAATTGAGCAGTTACAATGGAAGCAAGATCAATTACTGTACACTGATGCCCACTTGACAAGACTACCATCCACAATGTAAGTTTTGACTAAAAATAAGAAAATGTAGAGCTTTGTTCATGTTCCATTACTTCTTTGTTAAGTGGGAAATATTTTGGCCTTAATGTTGTATCAATTCAGGTATGAGTTTCAGTAGAAACGAGAGCTCGTGCTGTGAGAACCTAGGCCTCATTCTCACCCTCATCTGCCCTTCCTCTTCATACGTGGTGCACGCTTCTTCTTCACCCTTCTTGACTGGTTTGGTAAAATCAGAAACTACTTCAGTGATCTCTCGAACAAGATCGACAATAACCCCATCAATGCCCATTAGTTGTTGCATGTAAACTGCTTCTGGCACATTACTGAAAAAACACAAGAAGCAAAAAAATTACTGTCATATTTTTAAAATATTTAGAAGATAGTGGATATTTCCTATACGATAATTTAATTATGTGTAATGATTTTCTGACGCCCCCTCTGACACACACCCCCATCACAAAACCTTAGGTCATTTGCCTCGAGATAAGCATAAGCATAAACCTTTTTCTTATGTATCCCGAGGTAAATGATCTACGGTTCTGTGATGTGGGTGTAGGGTGTGTATGTCAGAGGGGAGCGTCATATTATCACAACTGATAAATTTGGGAGTCCGACTCAAAACCAATTGGCAATGAGTGTCCGATGTGGGACTAAACTCAACACGTCCCTGCACGTGTGGGCCGTACTAGGCCAAAGCATGTGAAGATATGTACTAGATGATGTAGAAGAGAGAAAGACCCACTCTGATACTATGGGGGTCCAATTCAAAATCAATTGACAATGAGTGCAGAGGCCCAGGAGCTTATAAGGAGAGAGACAAGGCAATGAGTGTCTGACGTGAGACTAAACTAAACACATTTATTAAAATTTACTTTATATCCATTTCATGAACATATATTTGAAATTGAAAAAGAAATGTATAGTAATAAATTTAAACAAATGGAAGTATAGTTGGTAAAAGATTTCCATTACCAAACATGGATATCATAGCATGGTAATTTTGACTACTACTTGTTTGCTAAATCACTCCAAATATAATATAATAACAAGAAATACACCCATATCATTGAAAAACTTGCTGTTTGGTCAAGCGTTTGACGAGTTTTCCCAACCCGAAGATTGGGTTAACTTTGACTCAGCTGCCTTCATTTGACTTTAATTAGTCTTGCAAAATTTATTGAGTCAAAATCAAAATATGGTCACCTTTTATTTCCTAAGCATGATGCAATAAAACAAAGAAAAGTTGCAATAGAGAAGAGGAGGTTTACTTCAACTGGCCATAGGTCATGAGTGCAAGATTATATTCTTTGATTCTTGTTATAGTTCCTGGATTTCTGAAGATGGCTTTGACTTCAGATACAATCCCTTGTAACCCGTTCGACAAGCACAAGTTTATGGCCTCATCTAAGGAGTTCCTTCTCACATCTGAGAAAACTTCGGATCCTCCATTTGTTAGAAAAAACACCTGTTTTAAATCAGTATCAATTAACAAGCAACCATATATATTAATCAAAAGCACACTTATATATCCCTCTGAAATGGTTCTTTGGGTGACTTGAAGAAATGAACAAAAGAATTTCCCTCTCTACATGGACTGTCGATAAAGATATTAAATTAATATTTCAAAATCAGGAAAAGAGAGAGAATATAATGGAAATACAATTACATAAATAGCACTCACTGGGTAAGTTTTCTGCAATTTCCTGATCAGCTCTGCTGCACTAGGTTGGAAAGTCGAGAAGATGATCGGTCTTTCTTTGGCATACTCAAACACCAACTGCCCAATGAATGAAATATTACGATATAGAATATTTTAAAACATATCAGCTGATGCAGTCGACAAATTTATTCTAACTATCAATGAATTTCTAGAATTTTAGAATATTACTGAATGAATTTTTATTGATTCTTAGAATACAATTACATGGCCCTTGAGAAAGCCTAACTAAAGATAAATTCTAACTCTAACTTGTCTCATCCTAATCTATGCGAATTCTATGAAACTATCCTAACTTTTCATGAGAACATTATAATGTATCACATTACACCTTACCTGCCCAGGAAACATGATGAATCCAATTGTGTTGAAGAGAAGTAAATAGCTTAACTCAGATAGGCCAAGACTAATCTACGCCAAACAGGAATCAGTCTGATATTTGATTAAAAAAATGATCAAATGTGATCTAAAATGGACTCAATGAACTATTGGACCTTGAAAAGGATTCAATGTAAGCTCCGTAAGGGATTGAAATTGGTCAAAGAGGCTTAAGGCTACTTCACTCATGAGCAATAGTATATATTTTCTCCACCAAGTGGATGAGGGACTTAAACACATGGGCTAGTGAGTTGGGCTTTCGGCTTGGGAACTGGTTTTTAGTATATGAGAATGTGATAGTAGGCTAAGTATTAGCAAAATCGTTGGTTTTAGAGTAAATGAACAAGTGATTTAATCACATGATTTTTTTTTTTAATATTATTTATAAAATAAATAATCACATGGGCTTGGGTAATGATTTTTTCCCCTACTAATCTCATCCTAAGCTATATGAAACATGGTTTTAAATCTCGTCCAAGACCAAGACAACTCATCCGAGTAGTCTTGGTGTCGTCCACCAACGAGACCAGTTGACAAGTTGTCTCAAAGACATGGTTTGTTCTAATTCTAAGGCTTTTTTTTTTTTTTAAATCTCGTCTCGTCCACAGACGACTTGGTCTCGTTCATGGATGAGACGAGATGTCAAAACAAGTTTAAAAACCATGATATGAAATATGAATCCTAATCAATTGGAGTGCATGACTTTCAAACATACCTTCAAGATTATTTGAAGAAAATGGATCAGCTCTTCCTCTTGATAGACAATGTGATCATCAAACTTCAATTCAATATTGAAGCCCAAAGAAGAGTCGACTTTCTGGAATGCTTCTCCCAATGTGCAGAAGGGATCATCATTTTCAACCTTCCAGTTAAAAATCCTCCCATCCTTAGCTTTTCTTAAAAGAGGTTTCCCCTCCTAAATTCAAGAACATAATGCAAAGGAATCAAAATTTGAATCTACTGATAAATTTCATGAAAACACATAAAAAGACAATTTTTTTAGGAAAAAAAAAAAATACATTTTCAGGCTCTCTCTGGGGTCCATAGCTAAGTAATTCAGCTAAAGTAAGCTCTGTAACTCTCTTTTCAACTATGGTACCCTGAAAAATCAAATTACAAGCAAATGGTTTATGAGCATTAACCACACCCCCAAAAAAAAAACACTCTACTTATATACATTTGATAATCAACAATGAGAGAGGAGAGACTTACATTTTCCTCAGTGAGAATGAAGTTATCATGGAAAATGACTGCGCAGTCATCTTTCGTCACCTACAAAAATTACATTTTTGTTTACAGTCTCTCCTAAGGTTCTCCCTCTACAGCTCTACCTATTATTATTGTTTTTTTATGATCAACCAAACCACAGAAAAAACCGACAAAAGTAAACAAATCAGTATCATTGAAGGAAACTTGGCAAATAGAAATCAAAAGCCTTTTTGATGACTATACTAGAATGACTATTTCCAGAGCCCATTGAGCTTCTTCAAGAGCCAAAAAACTTTTGTCAACTAGGTAGAAGAAGGATTTGGGCTTTTGATGAAATAAAATGCAAGGAATAATCTCTAAATGAATAAATGGCTGTAGAAGAAGCCCAAGGGCCTAACTCATCTTCACAAAACTGACTTGAAAGGTGAGGATTGCCCAGATTTATATATAGCCCAAGGTCATGACTCTCAGGGGATATAAGACTATCGCTCACACATTTAGAAGCCCATGAGCCAACTCATCCTCACAAAATCGGCTGATAAGGGTGAGGATTGCCCCAGTTTATATATATCCCAAGGTCATGATACCCAGATGATATGGTACTACCGGTCACACATGTAGAAGCCCATAGGCCTAACTCATCCTCACAAAACCGGCTTGTAAGGTGAGGACTACCCAGGTGTATATATAGCCCAAGGTCACACGATACCCAGGCAATTGCTCACAATGGGTATTTATATTACTAATCATTATAGATAAGTTTGCATGTACAATGGGTATTTATATTACTAATCATTATAGATAAGTTTGCATGTAAGTCGTATTATACACTGAAATGGGTGTTTAACGCTTTTACCAATACAGGCGAGCACTTTCCTTCTTGAAATTACTGCCGAGATACATTTTTAAAATACTTACCAAAAGAGTAAATAAGAATGCTCCCCCCCAACTTTATGTTTAAACTTAATATAATCAAGGTCATTTTGAGCAAAAATCAAGAAAATTTGTTATCCTACGATCTCACAATCATGTTGGTGTTTTTTTTTTTCAAACTTACAAAAATATCATATTTACTATGTAATCTTTAATTAATAATTTAAATTACAAATAAGCCCTTCCGATACATGTGTGTTTACACATGCTACCTTCTAGTCAATTATATAATTGTAAAATAAGTTAATGGAGAAAAGGTTAAGACAAGATACTGTGATATAATGGTTTAATGCCAAGAAAAATAATAATAAAAACATAGAGAGTTAATTGAAGGTAACTAAAAAAAGGGGCTCTGTGCAAATATATAAATGGGGACCAACTAGTTGCACACCACCCATTACTAATTGCACTCCATCACTTAAAAATTCTCCTTGCACTCTATTTGAATGATTACACTTCAAAATTAATTAAAAAATATTGCATTTTTTTTTCTTTCTTCCTCAACCATGTTTGTAGAAGTTTTTGTTAGTTCAATAATTTTTGCAAGGAATACTTAGTACTTTTTAAACCATGTTTTCATTCTAAAGAGAACGTGAGCGAAATCAATCATGAGAAAATAAAGCACGGGTAGAGAATACAAAGCTGCAGAGAGATGTATAAACTTTAAACCCTTATAGGTTACTTATTAAAAGGCAATTAGTAGCTTGTAAAAAATAAGAATTTTTTTTAAGGTTGGTGTGCAACCAACGATTAGTGGTGTGCAAGTAGTCAATTCCTATATATATATATATATTATTAAAGATAAGCGTGCAGTGTCGTAGGTTGTAACTAGTGCAAGAACAGCTTGTAACGTGACAAAAGTGTTTCTACTTATAATGGGCTTCGCAAGGGATTTGCACTACTCTTCTACATTAGTTTTTGACAGATCAAGCACTCATATTAAAGGAAATCCGTATTAAACGTTACAAAAATACCCCCATCTTAACCTTCAAACCAATATTTTACCATTTTTTAAATTAAAATGAATAGACCTTCTGGGAAATTTTACCCAAAGGATGGTAACTTTCTTTTTTACTCTCTTGAATTTCATATAAATTAACCATTTTTTTTCCATCCAAAAAATACCCGTTTGGATGTTCAGAATTCTAAGTTAATAGTATTTTTGTACTTTTTTCTTTTTTTATAGATATAAAAAAGTAAATAAAAAAAAATATAAGTATATACTCTTTTGTGATAAACTATTTTAAAAGAGTTGTGATAAAATGACTCCCCCGAGTGGCATACTCAATCACCTCCCTTGATGGGACATGTGCAAAAATCATAGATCTCTATTTCTCAGGATACACAACTGCACATCCTCATGTATATGTGCAGTTGTGTATGCAATTGTATGTCCCAAGAAGTACAGATCCTACGATTCTAGCACGTCATGTCAGGGGAGTTGATTGAGTATGTCACGTGAGGGAGTCATTTAATCATTACCCATTTTAAAAACAGAGTTGTATGGACGAAATACTCTTTGCCCATTCTAGTAAAACTCTATTTTTTAAAAATATTTATCAAAACGTCGGCCAAATAATATCTGCCCATTCTGGAGAAACTTTATTTTTCAAAATATTTATCAAAACCTTCCTGTTCTAATTTTGATATTTATTTACTTTTACCAAAATGGTATCTTCCACATAGACATCAAACTGAATTTGCCTTTGTGCTCTACCTTTTTTTTTTCTCTATTCTAAAAACAGTATCTATTTAGCTGAAGTTACCATTACAACCATATTTTCATCCTTCAAAAGCCCCAAGTCCGGAAGTCCCCAACACCAACACTAAGTATAGTTATATTTTTTTTAATAATAATTTTGTATAAATAAAAAAAATCTTTTATTTACTATCAAGAAGGCTGAAAAAAATAAGAAGCGCAAATATAATCGTACAGTTGGTGCATATTTTGGTGAAAAGAAATGCCAAATAGGATACACTGACTCTTCTGGTAAATATTTTGTAAACATGACTGGACCACTTATTTAGTAACCAAAGTCGAGCTCTAATATGAAACACTAACACTTTCCTGATTAACATAGTGAGGAATAAGGCCGCTTACTAAGCCTCATCCACTGTCAAGAACACTTCGAGATGCGTATAAGAAGACCTCAAGAATTGTTACGGATATCGAGGTATTTTTGACGGTGGATGAGACTTAATAAGACCTTTTTTTCCTCACTTATGTTAGTAAGGCTAGTCGGACTCAATATCGAAGTCATCGATCGAACGGTTTGAACCCTGGAAAGACGTAGCTGAAGTATACGAAAGCCAGTATATTATAATTTCCCAAAAGCCAGAGTAAGCACCACGTGTCACACCTTTCTCTTTCCAAAACTACTGCTGTTTCGCGGTCGCGGCTAATAGAGAGAAAAATATACGAAAACACTAACCTCAACCACCGTTGGTTGATTCTCTCCATCAAATCGACGGTTGAGATGTTAGGGAATCCTACAAAACTGTATCCCAAGAAAAAAATACTAATCGCTAGAAGATAATCATTAATCTCTATGTTTTTTCCTCTTATCTCAACCGCGAGATCCTCAATCCAGAAATGTCCAAAATGTAAGATTAAGAAGTCTGCACGCGGCGGCCCTCAGCCCCATCCGGGTCCTTGTCAGACCGAATTACGGGAAAAACTCGACCGGTCGAGAAAAACGAACCGAGAGAGAGAAAGAAAGAGCGAACCTGAACATCAAACTCAACGAAATCGACGGATGACTTTCCAGCAGAATTGAAGGAGAGAATGGTGTTCTCCTTGATCGCCTTCATTCTCTGATCTGACGATTGCAACAAGTTCATACCGTTACCTCTGTGTCCAAACACCAGAAACTTCGACGATTCGAACGATTCTCGAACGATATCGATACCTTCAAAAAACACAAAAGAAATTTAAAAAAATTCAGACGGAAACCTAGATAACGGTCCAGAATGCCAAACGTCTGACTCGACAATTACCTTTAGAGAAAAAGCCGGAATATAACGCCGACGTAACATTTTCCGGCACCTGATCGAGATTTGGCACGTCGGAGACCTGTACGGTTTTAAGAGCCATTGGAGGAAGAAAACCAGACAGAAAGGACACAACAGGGAATTTTAGATTTGTTTGAGAGAAGAAGAGCTTAGGGGTATTTAAAAAGGACGTCGATGGGGAGAGAAGTGACGGAAGAGAACCGTGAACTTAACGGAGATTTATTCGAGCTACTTTTCTCCAGAAATTCAAAGAATCACTTTCTATGCTAAGAAACGCAGCTTATTCCGTTTAAGTTAGTGGTAAACGGCAACGTTAATCACGACGTCCCTTCCCGTTAATTAGGTTCTCGTGCCTTTCTTACTTATCGAGAGGGGAAAAATATTGACTAGTTTGTGTGTCTCTTGCCGTTATTCGACTTAATTCTGGTATTATGACACGTGTTCCGCGTGGAGCCTATTTCGTTTGCCGCTCATTTCTTCCTATATTTCGTTTGATTTCTCGTTAATTTCTCTGCTTGAGATATATCATATTTATCGGGGTGCAAGCAACACCCCCGTGTCCATGATAAAATTAGGTGGCACACCTGTCTTGATAGTAAATGTAACAGAAAAAATAGATTAATTGGAGGATCATAACCATATAAAATTTCCCATATTTGGAAAATGTTTGATTGCCTTAAAAGTAGAAAATGTATATGGTTGGGCTGGCATGTTTTGGACTTAAATTGGGCCTAAATTTGGATTTGAACTCCATCAAACAACCATATATTGGGCCGCTCCTTTGATGTGGGCTTGTCAATGGATTGGATTGGGGTTGATTTGGGACCTTCATCTTCTCATCTTTACTATTACAACAACTGAAGGTGGATTAAATGTGGTTCGACACCAAAATTTGAATTCCACAAATACCCCAACCTTCACACTTAAAACTTAATACAATCAAGGTTATTTTGGTCAAAAATCAACAAAATTACAATCCCATGAACCTATGATCACGATAGTTTTTAAAATTACAAATATATCATTTTTTATATTATAATTTAGATTCCCTTAATATTTTAAATCATAAGGCCCTCACGATACATGTGCAAAACATATGCATTTTCACATGCGTTTTACAAATATATCATTTTCAACCTTATATTCAATTGTTTTGAACTTTGTCTTAATCTATAATCCTTATTTTTCTATCCCAAATTCTATTTCTCCAAAAAATTATGTTGTGTTCTTGAGATTTGAAGCTTGAACTAAATAGACTCTTAAGGTTGAAGATGAGGGAAATAAATTACATCTAAAGGATTAAAGATGATTGATTTTTGAAAAAAAAGAGAGGGGGGGGGGGGGGGGGGTTGACTATATAGATTGAAGATGATGGCATTTAGATTATTTTTTTTATTAGTCAATGAGATAATATCAAGATTCCCCCAAACGTGGTAGGTATTTCTAACGTTACTGATTTTCTGACTCAAAAATTTTCACTTGACCTATACTTAGTAGATGGGAAAGGGCACATAACCGTTGATCTTTTTCTTTGTGGAGACTGAAGAAAAAAGATCTATGGTTTTGTGCCCTTGCCACATCAGCTACACATACCGAGTGAAAATTTTTGAGTCAGAAAACCATGCCACTATTTCTCAATCAACACAAAAAAAAAATAATACCATTTGTAAAGAAATAAAAAGTTAAGTAGGAAGGATGGCGTACCTAAATTTCATTTGTTTTTCTTGTCTTTGTTTAGGTTTCAAAGACAAACATGCCTATCCTTTCCTTTTGGCATCATGAAGAACATTAAAAATTAGAAGCACAACATACATGCATGTGGTGGGACACAATTGAGAGACGTTGAAGTCACCATCTTACCTAATATTATATTAATAATTAGGGTGAATTATCATTTCGTGAGCTGAAAATGAGTTATTTACATTTTAATTACCAAAATGTGAATGATCACGTTTTCATTAAAAAAAATTCGGAGCAATAATGAATTCTGTGATTTTAAAGTGACTATTTCCAATTATTCACTTTAAACCTGTGAAATAGTCACTTTAAAAACCTACGAATTTGTTATCATTTACGTTTTGGTAATTAAAATGAACAGTAAGTCAAAATCGTAAATTTGTCAAAAGTTGATCACTTTTTTCATAAATATCCTTATTAATTAACAAGATAAAAAACTTTGAGTTCCAATCTTGAGTCTTGAAAAACAAAGGATGTATCAAACACATAACTACAATAAGGAACAACAATGTAACCTACATCGAATCATTGTGAGAAAACACACAAAAAATTACGGAATGGTTTTTGTGCGATTCATCACTCAAATCGAATATGTTTCTAGACTCTCAGAGTAAATTTAGTAAAGTAATTTCTTATATATTTACAATTTCAGTTATTCTCTTCTAATATCAAATAACCTCCCATTTTCTTATGTCCTTACATTACATTTGCTAATAATAATATAATAGTTAAAATATTCAATCAAATGTACTAAATATAATCAAACCATTGATGAAGTACTAGATATGACGTTAGATTGATAGGTGTGCTTATGTTAAAGAGGATAGGTAAAATGTCACATTGATTAACCTCGTATTTCATTTTTCGATTGCTAGTTGTAGTCATGTTCATCACATAATTTCTTCTTCGAGAATTCTATTATCTTGTAAATTTAGTATTCAAGATTCCTCTTGATCTTGGGTGAGAGAGAGAGAGAGAGATTTATGAAATGACTTTCAACTCTGTTTTAGTGCTCTGACAAGAGATCGAGTGGATTCATCTTTCAACTAAAGGACTAAATTTTTTAATTTATGAGCAAATCTTAGTGATAAGAGTCATGATAAACATATGCGTTAAAACATACACGATTGATGTAGATCTTTTTTTTTTGGGATGCACAAGGAAAAAATATATACAGTTTTATGCCCTTGTCACGTCAATCACGTACAAATTGCATGTGTCAATGCATCGTTTTATCATTAGTCTAATGATAAATGATTGATTCAAATCTTTTTTATATTACATTCAGGTCAAATGTCATATGTTTAAAATTGGATTAAATGTAATTTATTGCACCTAAAATAAACACATACATCACCATTATTTAGTATTAATTTAGAGTCTGAAGTTCTTTTTTCGGAAGCCCCCTATACTCCTCCATCACATAATCGTAAATCTTTTATTTCAAGATACACAAGAAAAAGATTTATGATTCTGTAACTGCCATGTCAGAGAGTATATGAGGGGCATATGAAAAAAAAAGTGTCAGAATATCATTAGTCATTAATTTAACAATATTGGGAGCAGATCCTCTATAGTGTTTTGTTCCTGAAGTTTCCTGTAGTACTCTTCCAATAGTCGAGAGGCCCTCTTAAAAATAAAAACTAATACATTAAACCTACATAAATAATGATTTAGATTAGATTTGAAGAAAGAAAGTTGTAAAACCTTATTCTTAAGTCTAATCCATGACTTTTAAAATGAACGGTCAATAAACTCTGAAATTTCAACGTATTTACCAAGTGGTGTTCTTTCCAAATTATCTTTTTTTTTTTTTTATATATTTTATTTCAACTCACCATCACGGCGGGCTAACAATGTGATTGCATGTGACACGTCACCATGTCGAATGACAATATAGATAAATGGGGTCACATGTAAGGGAAATGATTACCTCTTGACACGTGTCAAAAAGTGAACAAAAGTTGGAGCACTTAACCCACTTGCAGTGATGATTGAAACCATTGGCACTATTCTTAGTGCGTTGCAGCTCGAGAACGTGGAAGACCCAATATTGTATTTGCAATCTTCATGCATTAGTGAATTTAAAAGCCAATCAAATCAGCTTATAATTACTTAAATGTGTATGGCGTGCGTGGTCAATGTGATAAAAGAAAGGCTACTTTTGACATACCCCCTTCATATTTTGGTAAATATTTGACACACCCTCTTATATTCCAAAAAGAAAAAAAAAAAACTGGTGATATATAATTTGATCTCAATCTTAAGATTTTATCTCCTATAAACTTCAAGATTAAAATAGGAATTTTAGAAATCTGCAATATGAAGGAATTTTGATTCTACAAAATGCTTAAGATGAGACTGAAAACCATTGCTCAATTTTTTTTTCTAAGCTACAATCGTTTGTTTTCATCATATGATGAGTCGAAATCCCATACGGTGTCTCGTTCCTATATTCCTTTAGAAAGGGTTGGTATGTATGTAAAATAATTTGATTAAAAATTAAACACATTGGACTGCGTGAACAGCTTGATTAGGAATCCAATGCGTTTTAAACTTCAATTAAAGCATGTCACGTAGGCACCTATCATATTTTTTTAGGAATGGGACACCATATTGGATCCTAGTCTTTAAAGATTGAGCACTAACCATCTCCCAAATTCATCTCTTTCTTCTTCTATTTTTTGGGTTTTTTTTGTTTATCATATAAAATAAAGTTTAGGGTTAGTGAAGTACTAATTGGGAATTGGGGGATTTTAGTTGTAAATCGCTGAGTCTTGCATCGAGTTAATTTAAACACCTTTTAATGATGAAGTTAATATTTACAACTATACCAGTGATAACTGACACTCTAAAATGTGACGCGCTCACTGACATGGAACCATAGATCTTTTCCTTGTGTATCTCGAAGAAAAAGATCTATGGTTCTATGTACTGCCACGTCAGAGAGTGTACAAAGAATGTTAGTTTATCACGACTATGTATATAAGGAAAAGTATCTCAGGTCTATGTCAGAGAGCATAGACCTTGTCTGATTGGGTTATCATTAGGGCGATCCATCCACTGAATGGTGGGTGTCGCACTCCTGTGCAGGTGCACCACATTACAATCCTAAAGAGATGTTGGGGCTTAACTTTTCAAAGGAGAGCCCCATTGGTGTATTGGTTAGATTCATATCAAATGTTATCAGAGTCAATACCACATCTCTGTTTCAAACCTCGGAATGTGGGGTTCCATTAGAACCTAAAGAAAATGAAACATAGTGAAAGCTGACACAATATGGACAGAACACGTTGCCAAGCTGCGGTGGATGCCCATTGTCTAGGGTGGTGGTGTGGAACGACCCCAAGATAGTAGGGTTTAACTTAGTGCACCATTATCATCATCTAGGACTACTTGGGGGGCCCAAAAAAGAGGGGAACCACAAATGTATGTCTCTTAGTGTGGTGGTGTGGAACCATGTTTTTAAGGCACGTGAAGCTTACGCCTTGAGATGCGTCTTGTAATGAGGCTCATTAAAAACTGCTGGAGGCACTAGTCAATCAGTCCAGCGCCTTGTCTCACACTTCGACATCTGAAAACATTGGTGTTGAAGTTGATTGCGCACTCTAGCTGTTGGAGTTGAGGATTTTTCATCATGGCCAATGAGTATAAGCATTTAAGTAAAGGCCAATATGAAGAATGCTAGGACAATAAATCACTAATCAGAATGATTTTTGGTGTGCTAGGTCCATCTAAGGTGGGAAATAATTTCATTAAAGAATATTCAATTACACCAAGTTATAAAATCGCCATCATCTTCAAAACCTTATCCTAAAGGTTTGGGATCGGCTTTAGGGGTAAAATAGCTCATGAAAATACAAAATCCAACTGTCGGGATTTATACATATTCCGATAATATATATCCCATTAATATTTATCTCAAATATAATTCCTGACTATTGAATTCGTATTTGAGTCGTGATTTTCTGACTTAAAGTTTTTCACTCAGCTGATGTGGCAAGTGCACAGAACCATTGATCTTTTTCTTCGTGATACACAAGGAGAAGATCAACGGTTATGTGCCTTGACACGTCAGCCGAGTACAGATCGAGTCAGAAAATCATTAGCGTTCCTATTTTACATCATCAGGATCGCGTGTTTTTTCATGTGTCACCAGATCCATACCCTATTAAAATTAAATTATTTCCACTTTCACCATCTCAATCGATATTCTTTTTGACTTTTTCCCTCTCCATAGCACGAGTATACATAAAAACAATCTAATGTCATCCATCTCATACACACTTTTGATGATCATTGTGAGCACACAGACAGTTTGTTTTCCAATGGGACATGTTTTTCAAAAGGTGCCTTTATATACCTTCAGAATGGATAAGTATACACTCACAACCAAACAAACATTTCAATTACCATCGAAACATCAATAATTCTGTGATGTAGATAAAATTACAATCATGGTTGTCGAAACAAGTAGAAAATTTCAAACATTAAAAAGCACAATTTCTATCGATTTACTTGAATAGAAACCGACATACAAGTAAAATTTCTAGTCATTTGAGTTGCTTTTGGCATGCAGTGTGGCCTGGTTACATTCCTTTGAAAGCTTTATGAGGTTGAAGGAGCACTTTGTGTTCTAAGATGAATCTCTCGAGCTTCGCCACCACCTTATGCATGTCAGGTTTGTACTTGTTTGAGATACAATTAAGAGCAAGCATAGAGATTGTGTATGTGGATGATCTCTTCCATGAGCCCCTTAACATGGGAGGATAGGCCGATAGGGTCCAAACATTGCGAAGTGAAACTCCCAAATGGTCTCTTTTGGGCATTCTCCTAAACATCAAAACAAAGATCATCACCAACGCTGTCTCCATAAACAAGAGCTTGATGGACATCTCATTGTTTTCCTACATATAATTACAGTATCCAGGTAACATTAGGTCAGGTGAACCCTCAGGAAATAAGTAATATGGTTCCAAATGATCTTAACAAAAAAAGTTCACAATCCTGTACACCCAAAACCCAAAAACTGGAAACCACACCAAAAAAAAAAAAAAAAAGACGCAGCCGGAGGCCAGAACCAATTGATTCAATATTTTCACAAATGCAGCACAAAATAAGACTGAAAAAGAAAATTCCCCATAATTGGAACGCAACACCTCCTCAACCTTGCAAAACCACCCGATACATCAGTACTTAGTTATAACGTGGAAGATGGGAAATAAAATGTAGGAACCAACCAACCACTCCACACCCATTGCAGCCTTTCTTCCCCTCCATTTTTTTTTTTGGTTCTTTTTACAGCCTTTACTCAATCCAACATTATCGATTCCCATCCGTTGTGCCATCACTGCCAAGCTGATTTGATTCCCCAACACGAGCAGCAGCTAGGGCAAGAACATCAGGCGACATTTCCCAGCTCCCGCTTGTCCTGCCCCAACTAGAGCGTCTGTGATGTACTCCAGCATGCTCCTTTGCCTCAATAGGAATGTCCCGGTTTAAATTTGGGGGCACGTTGCCGAACCCAACATCCTTGTTGTCCAGACCATCATCATTTCTCTGCGAGCCTTCAAAATCACCTAGCACGCCTCCCGCCTCTCCCTCCCATACTGGTTTCCTACCGATTTCTATGTCTACCACGGCTTTTCCCATGTTTGGACTCATAAAACCACCAGTTACCACACGAGGCGGTAATGCAGGCTCCAGTGGCACCCTTGACCTGAAGTTGTTCTTGGATGGAGGAATGCTGACGCAGAATACCTCCTTGAAGTTCTCTATCACTCCTTTGTTAAATGGGTTGGCTCTCCGATCATATCGGTATCTAAAATTCTCATAAGTAGTCTGCCAGGGCACAAAAAAGGTAAAACCTGGAGTCAACAGCAAGAACATTTCCGGGGCCATGAATGGAATCATTATCCACAGAGTCCCTACTTGAGGAAACAAATTGTTACCTGGTTTGTACTGATGAGATACAAATGGAAGACGGTGAGGCCACCAACAAACCAAACTGATATGAAGGTGTAAATTATCAACACAATGGAGGCCGGGGTCTTGGTCATTGCCTTCCAGACCGATGTATGCTCAGCATCCATGATCCTCTTAATGTACACCCAGCAGAGCACGAATACATATATGCAGAGAAGAGTTGTAGAGAAGACAAACATAAAGAAGAACCGGTAATTTCTCTGCACCCACAATCATTATGTTGTACAGATTCTGAGATACAATCAGCATATATTCATGAAATCACTAAGCTACAAATGGAAGAGGTCGTGATGATTGTGCTAATGAGGATAACATTCATTAGACCTACTAAAATGCAACACTAAAACCAGCAATGTAAGGTCTAAAAACTTAACACTAATATATTTCCTCGCATCTGTATACATGACATATTGTGTCATATATACACATAATTCAGCACATCAATCACACTCAGAGGGCCCATGTCATGATCAATGCCACCATGTATTAACTACAACTTTCATCACCCATAGCACACTTTAAGAAACTTAATGCTCAAAATTCTTCTTTTTTTCAATATATTTAATGCAAAAAATACTCTTTCTAATTTGCAACTAACTGTCTTCCTTATAGATTCAAATATTTTCCACAAGCCATGTATACAAAATACACTGCATCTTGGGAAATCCAAAATTCAGCCTATGAATCATTCATTGAATCCACATTCGAACGGAAATTTGTATTGGCCATAGCCCAAATACTGCACTCAGCTGATGATCCTAACCATCTAATTAGTAAAATTGTTTAGGACAACAGGGAAAAGATAATTCAAAAGGGAAAAAAATAAAATAAAAGGTTTGTTGACCACATTGTTCAAAATGTGACTGACCAGATGGTTAGCG
Source organism: Akebia trifoliata (assembly GCF_017979445.1). Classification (NCBI taxonomy): domain Eukaryota; kingdom Viridiplantae; phylum Streptophyta; class Magnoliopsida; order Ranunculales; family Lardizabalaceae; genus Akebia; species Akebia trifoliata. The sequence goes on from NC_141379.1 coordinate 1,055,071, forward strand.
TCGCCAGCTTGTGTGCAAACGTTGGATGATAACCAATCCAAGAGGATGATCATCAATTGGACACTCAGACATTATACAACGGCTGGAAGACAGTTAGGCCAAAGTTTGAAATTTTTGTATTTTGGTGCATGTCGAAATGGTGCTTCTTAGGGTACATATATATTATACACTTTAGTAAATGTAGTTCTTACCTGCCCAATACACTGCCCAACCCAAGGGCAGTGGTGGTCAAATCGTTGCACACAGTTATTACAGATTGAACAGTGAGAGCAGCGAGGAGGTCTATATAGCATGCAGGTATCACAGTACTTGATTTTCACAGTGATCCCATTGACAACAACATCTTTCGTGCGAGGCAAACGTAGTGGTGGAGTTTGGCCACCCGCACCATCGGCACTCCTATCATATCCTTCTGGCTCTGGAGGGTGTGCGTTACGAGGTATTATACCAGGATCTCTTCCCGAGGCAACCAGAAGAAGAGCTAAAATCTGAAAGCATAACACACCAATCATTTCTCACTTCAAAATTAAGTCTAAATCACAAAATTTTCTGATAATCTAATATTATAAGCTGTAACCAAAATATGGCAGCTGAAAATCAGAATTATTAGGCTATTATCGGTCTCATAATCAAGTTCAAATTTCACACAAAATCTGAAAATTTTCCTAAGCACATGGTCCAGTCAATTTCAGCCCATTCTAGAGCCCGCTGCAACAGTTCAAATGATTTACTTTTTGTATCATTACTATTTATAGCATTTTTTTGGATTAACCATTCATAGTAAAGTATTGTCTTGGTATTTGACCAAATTGGAGTTTTAGTTGTTGGTTAGCTAGAATTAGTAATTTGTGGCCTTATAGGAAAGGCTTCTATTTATTATGTTAAGTAGTCAATAAGTTTTGGAGTCGTTAGGATTTCTAATAGTTGCTTGATCAAGTTATCAATTTATCAGGATACTTAGCTGTTTGCAAGTTCTCATTATTTTTTCAAAAAAAACAAAAACAAAAACAAAAACCAGCCATTAAATCCTAAAACTCAAATTCATACTACCCTTTTCAGCCCCGAAAACAGTCTCACAACTTCAATCTTCTAGACCCTGCTTCATTAAAAATCAACCCACCATAAACCCTAATCCCTATTTTCCACCCCATTGAAACCTGAATTTCAACACCTTTCAACCCTTGTTTGAACCTAATGGTATATATCATTTGTTTTATAGGTGCAATGTTATATATTATGGAATAGGATTATTGTGGATATAACCATAAAATATAAGAACTTGTATTGGACACCTCAAATTTTGAATTGCAAGGCCAAAGAAGGAAAAATTCATTCCTCTTTTAAAAAACTTGCCACACCACACAAGAAATCCAGATTGAATCATGACCTAACAATGAAGACAATTACATTAAACTCAGGAAAGAAATCAAACATGGATGACCTAATCCTTATAGCATCAGTTGCAACTTGGATAAACAGAGAAGCAATAAAAGTCCAATAAAGGCCTTTGCCTGACAGAATAAGAAAAACCAATCCAAACCATTCATCAACATACGATAATATTAGAGGTGCAGACACGCGTTACTGTCAAAAACTATAAGACCAGAAACCCAGGACATCAATAGTATGTATAGTTATACCATTGGAAGATCTATCACTTGATGCATCAGACATGGAAGAAAAAAGATGTGTAGGGAAAAAAAACAAAAAAACAGATGGAATAAAAGGTCAAAGTTGATAATTGAGTGACCAAGGGAATCCACACTATTTGGTTTCTTCTTTTGAAAATGATTTAGCAGCATAATAGGATAATCTCTACTGCCACTTAAATTTCCAGCTGCAACAAACCTCTACTCAAAAAATGCAATAGATCAAGCATCAACAAGTCCATTCCAAATTGTTGTGTTACAACATTTTATTTTAGATATATAAAAACTTACAGCACACAAAGTATCAAGCATGTACTAAAATGAAAAAAAGACATTATCTAAGAGTTTCAGATAAAAACCATACTCACATATAATGTAAATGCTACAGCAACCAAAATTGTTGATATTCCCAGCTGGTAAGAAAAGTCATTCATTAAATTTCTGGCAACAAACACACAGAAAATTGCAACTGGTGCAGCAATGAGGAATATAGTCATCCCCAGCGATCTCACATCCGGTCCAAATATAAGCCTCCCTTGAAAAAAAAATATCTGCATAATATAAAAGTAACTATTTAAATGATGAATGTCCAAACCAAAGTCATGAGAATATGCTTTGTGGCTAGCCAAAAGAAGACATTCAAGGGAATTGCTGTTTTTACTCCCTCCATATCAATTTTATTACTCTAGGTTTGCTTGAAAAAAATGTCTAGAGACCTGGATGAAACAGTATTTAATTGGACAACCTTCTAATACAATTTGTTAGGTTAGTAATCTTATTTGGGACTTAGAGATGTAACATTGGATCACATTAAGGATCTAGGTAGCTTGGTTTGTGATGGGCACCATTTATTCAATTGATCTCCTCAAGTTTTAAGAGAAACTAAATGCACTAAGCTTCTTAAGATTATCAATGAGAAATACTTGAATTTATACTTATCAAACAAGAGAGAGAGAGAGAGAGAGAAATAGTTGAGTAAACTCTCCAATTGGCAAACTTGGATGGAATCATGGAACACAAGACCTCATAATTGAAACACATGACTAGGTGAGAAGTAATTGATTTTCCAAGAGTTACATTAAAGGACAAGGGCCTAATTTGAGTAAAACTCCTTACAGGACGTGATGGAGATAAGCGACACAATATCAGACTTCCACAGTAGACAAGTGATACAATATCAGACTTCCACCCTTGCTGAATTTGCCCATACAATTACTCCTTTTGGGATGATGACGTCTTTTAGATCTTGTGGGACCATGCTTAAGGACTTTTACTTGAAACTAGGCCATTGTCCTTTAATGTAACCCTAGGAAAGACAATGCTTAAGGACTTTTACTTGAAATTAGACCCACCCCGTTCCTTTGGGTTGTCTGGAAGTTTTTTTAGATCTCCTTGATTTAATTGGTTGTGTCATTTGATTTAATTGGTTGTCATTGGTGGTACTATTTAGTCAATATCCCACGGACGGCACCAAGGATGTGGAGTGATTTTTTCATTGACCACAAATACCTCGAGATCACCAATGTCCCACATCCAAAGCTTATTGATGGTATTGTCTTAGTTGATGTTGTCAGGCACCAATGAGATAACTTCCAAAAATACTTTGATGGTTAGTTAAGAAAAAAGAATGATCCTCCAAAAGTCCTTCAACTAAGGCCCCTTGTCTCTATTTATGATTTTGCCCTTATCAAACCCTTATTAGGTAGTTTCCTTAGATTAAATTCCTCTCACAATCACATGTGATCTTAGGGAGTCATGGTTATCCTTTTTCGAGATTCTCACCATCAGTTATGCCTTTGGACCATTAACCCTGTTCAAGAAGACAGAACACACCAACAAGCATATTCTACAACACCGTATACATAAGTGGACCATCACGACAAATGGTCCACGAAGTACCATTTTTCTTCACCCTTGCTGAATTGCCTTGATCAATACAAATCTCGAGGTGACAATGTGACACATATCCAATCATGATTAATTGTTCATTTTTTGCCTATACAGAAGTGATAATAAAGCTAAGTAGAAGATTTCAAGTCAAAACTGTAATTCTAACTAAATAGGAACAATTGTTCACCAGATGGATAACCATCCTATTGCCTGCTAATTTTCCTCGAAAAAACAATTTGAGTATACACGAGGTATAGAGCAAGCTATCATTGACGGTGAACTAATAATGCAGAATTGTAATTGAAAAAAAAAAAAAACATTACAGGTGACTTTGCACCACAAAGCACATCAAAATTGAGTTTTTCTTGTGTCAAATATCATATAAAAAAGAAACCGAAAGGTTAATATCACCATAAGAATAGATCTTGGAGCCCTAATCTCAGTCGTATTCTTTATTTCAACCAAGAATTAAGGAATTTTCCAAAGAAACATCAAGTAAATCAAAAGAAACAATCATCATAAACCCTAAATTCCATCTCAAATCTAATAGACAAGAAATAATGCACAAAGTTATTCCTACAACACCCTAATTTTAAACAGAAACAGACGCCAGAGAAATGAAAGGAAACGAAACCCAAGAAATTGAAATCTCCACTTACATTGCTGCCCTTCCATGTCTGATAAACCATAGGCGGCGGAGGCCCATCGGAATTCTGAGGTGGAGGAACCACGTACATTCTCTCTGTCTCTAAAATCAGAGTTCGCGATCCCCAAATACAAAAGGAAAGATTAACAAAGCAAATAAAGACTTCTTTTTTAGGGTTTTGACTTGTCCGCCATTGAAATCAGCTATCGTGTGTCAGTTTCCGGCGACCTCTGACAATAATAAAAAACAATTACCGGCGAAAATGAAGAGTTAAAGTTAGGTTTTAATTGTGAATTATAAACCAATAATGTTCTTTTCCGACAACACACGAGAATGATAGAACCTGGTTCTTCCGTTCTTCTTCTTCTTCTTCTCGCTCTCTCGCTGTTATAGAAGCTTTACAGAAAGGTTTGCATGACGTGGCGTGTTCCCACTGGAGAGTAATTATTGGTCTGCCTTTTCAACAACGAAAATGACACTGTGGATTTAAATATTTTACTTGGAGAGCCACCAAGTTGGATCGATTCGCTGTTCTCATCAGCCATGCCTATAGTAGCCCTTGGTTGCTCTTATAATTACGAACCTACCCTTATGGGAAAATTCTTTAACAATCTCAAGATGTATAATATTCTCTACAAAGACCTTTTGGATGTGAAATTCTAATATGACTCCCCCCAAGCCAATTAATGAACAAAATAGGAGTTTTAGATCAGAGAATGTTTTTGCATTTGTTTTTTGATCTCTTCTTTTATTGGTGTTGATAGTTCAATAATGTTAGGGGACCAGTGAAAAATTGCTTGCGTAGTCGAGTAGTTAGGTGCGCCTGACCCTTAACTCGAGTCCAAAAGATTTTCAAAGGCTCCACAAATGTCGAGAACTTGTGACTAGGGATGGCAATGGATCAGTTGGGTATCCGATCAATACCCCTTCAATATCGATCCAAATTTTTTTAACATGTACCTGATCTGAACGAATTAGTGAATATGTGAACCGAATCCTATCATAACACATGCCTTATTTTCAAATGATTAATGTCCAAAAAAAATTTTAAAAAATATAAATTTAAAAAAATCTACTTTCAGACTATAAATATAGAGGGAAATCAAAAAGACTAAAAACATTTTATCTATATGAAATTAAGAACAAAAAAAAATATTAAGATATGTTTGGATCAGATTTATTTTAAACAGATTGGGGTAGATCTGAATCCGATCCAAAATTGTTCCAAATATAAGATTTCAATCCAAACCTAAATCTGATTTTTCATGTTTTTTCATATTGAAATGGTTCAAACGTCGGGTATATTTTGGATAATTTCCAACCCTTGTAAAAGATTAACTAGCAAGAAAGAAAAAGTCATCCCAATAAATGATTGACTTTTCCCAAACACGCATTTTAACAATGACATTCCAATGCGCAATAGTTGACCTGCTTAGGTGTTTGAAGCTATATGAATGAGAGACAACTAGATAGCTAAGTTATGAAAAATTAAATTTAACCAAAGTCCTTGCTTTGCCAGAGTTCGGGCCAACTTGTTTGTTAGAGTGAAACATAGTTCCTCTCAATAATAAATAGGGAGAATGACTCTAAAGGACTATGTATCAAGAATATGTACCGAATAGTCCTCTAATAAAGATTATAGATCATTTAAGTCCCACTTAATAAAATATTAGTCTATTAGAGATTTTTTGAAGATTTTTTAAGAAAAATACCCAAAATACCTTTTTAACAACTTTACAAAGTGTTTGATCTAAAAATATAGGGAGTCAAATAAAAAACGCAACCAATTTATTTTGTTATTAATATTTCTATGAAAAATAAAAAATAAATATTTTATTTATTAGAAACTAAATTCAATAAAATTTTATTTGACTCATTTGTGTTGACTTGCTAATTTTTGAGTTGAATTAATTCGATGAATATTCAAGTCGAGTTTTAAAATTGTGTTTTAATTATTTATATATTTTAATAAATCTAACATATATAGACCAAATCAGTTTAATGATGATCATTCGCATATCCATCATCATTGTTGGCATAGTCATCATCATCTATGTGATTTAAAGATTACTATAATTATCTATAAGAGATGACCATAGTTAAGGGGTTAAGGGGTATGTCATTAATTATAAAACATAGGAGTAATTCAAATATTCTCAAATAAATATGTTTATTTAAACTTCAAAAATCATTGAAAGGTTAATTATGTTATTTTCGCTTCAAAAAATATTTTTAAATTAATATTTCATAAATTAAATCTAAAGAGTCCATATTTTTTTTAAAAGGGACTTTTTGGTATATATTTTCAAAAAAATATGCCTTTGCGATCCATTGTCCCTAATAAATAAGAAGAAAATACTAAAGATGACGGTAGGAATTATATTTTACATCCATGGTTGTTTTAATCTTTCCCCACATGATCTAAATTCGTGCGAACAATGATGATTGTATCCCTTTTTACTATCTAAAGAAAACATATATATACTCTAAAAATTACTATCTTTGTAATCACGTTAGTAGGATATACTCTGATTGTTAGGTGATTATACCATCCCCAAATTATTTTGGTGGGTCTTGTAATTTGGGGATCCTTTCAAATAAAATTGCAATCAAATCGTTCATTGTGTATTCCTGAATAATGGGATTTTTTTTCGGATCTAGAGTAGTGAGATTTAGGAATCATCAAGCATGTCTCTTGTAGTGAAGTAAAACTCGTATTATATAGAACTTTGTTATAACAAAGAGTCGTGATATTCTGACTTACCCACATGTCATACTCAATCGACACCCCCGACGTGACATGTTCAAAAATATAAATCTATACACCTCGAGATATATTTTTATGGGAAAATGCAATTGTGTATGCCGAGGCATGCATATCTACTATTCCAAACATGTCACGTCAAGAATGTCTATTGAATATGCCATGTGGGTAAGTCAAATTATCACAATTTTATAATAAAACATATATACGTTAGGGATTACAAGTGTATTTTATTTGTGTCATGGAAGGCCAGCTTATATTTTAGTGTGGAAAGCTGGCTAAGCGCATTTCCTCACCCCCCTAAGGTAAAGAGTACCAGACAACGAAACCGACATAGAGACAGTTGAGTGTATTTGGAAAGGTTACTTGAGAGCCAAGACGGCTGACCAACCTTTCTCCAGGACTGTTTTGATAATTGACTCGGGATCCAATCCAATGTCCTGTTCCTATAAAATAGGATATGTGCTTCTAGGTGACGCATTTTAGGTGGTGTTTAAGACATGTCGGACTTCTGAGTCTTTCACACAATCCAATGCATTTATTTCCTAATCAACTTGTGTCATAAACACGTAAGATGGGTGCCTATGTGTCTATGTGGCATATTATGTGGTATGTTTTAGTTGATTTTTAAAATACCTTGAACTCCAAATCAAGTCATTCACACAGTCTAATGCGTTTGTTTCCCTAATCAAGTTGTGCCATGTAGACATAGGTGTTTACATGGCAATGCCGTTTAAAACACCTCGGATTCCTAGTCAAGTCGTTCGTGCAGTCGAATGTATTTGTTTCCTTATCAAGTTGTGGCACGTAGACATCGTTCCTACTATAAAAATGGGATACTGTATGGGATCTCTGACTCTTGGTAATTTTATTCAGATAATAAGGGCATTAGTTTCTGCGATTCGTTGGATGCGTGTATGTGGGTCGTCTCTTGCACTCTTTTACATATACATTATGATGATTCCAGCAGTTTTTGTTTTTTAAAGTTGGTCAAACTTCAACGGCATGACCTTAAGACTTTGGACTCGGAGACTGGGCTCGTTCAAGTATGCACTTGGCATTAATGTAGATCTTCTATTGCCACACCACATTTTTTTAATTTTTTTTTAAATTCTCCCACCCCGCTCAGAAACTAGAACTAATGAAGAAAAAGTGTGCACTTGGCATTAATGTAGATCTTCTATTGCCACACCACATTTTTTTAGTTTTTTTTTAAATTCTCCCACCCCGCTCAGAAACTAGAACTATTGAAGAAAAAGTGTTGAGAAATGAGAATGAGAGAGAATAAAAGGGAGATGGAGAGAAAAGTTGTGGAGGGCAACTTATGATTCTTTTTCTAATTTATCTATTAAGGGATACGGATTCATGCCCTCAATGATCTAGGATTTTTTTATGGACAATCAATCAATGGTACAAATAAGTAGATCGACCGAAGATGCCTCCAAGACTCAATCTTTGTTGATCTCTCCATCAAGGAGATATGTGAATGTTCATCGTCCTTAGAAATTCTACAATAACCTAAATCTCGTAATCTTAGAAATTAAATTTCTACAAAAATGCTCTTGATCATCATTTAGATTTTGATTACTGAATTTGATGAAAGGAGGGAGGGAGAGATTGTCGGAGAGAAAACAAGATATGTCAAGAAAGGAGGGGACATGAGAATGTGTGTGAGGGGAGAGAGCGAGATGTGGTATGATTGTTGGAATACAAGGATGGGGTGACAGTATAATTAGTGTGTCATATAAAATAGAGTTCAACCCACCTTGTGACATCCTAAAACATGACCCAATGCTTCGGGGTTGTAGAGGACAAAATTTTATTTACTTTGAAAAAAAAAATCCAAAACAAGTTGTTTTTTTATCTTTGAATTTCAGTTTTAAGTTTGGGAGTTTTGTGAAAGTTTGATAACCATTCATTTTTAAAAGATTAAAGATAAACTGACTCGCAAAAACTGACACTCTTGACATGAGAGGCACAAAATCATAGATATTTTTCCATATGTATCCAAGAGAAAAAGATTTATGACTTTGTGCATTACCACGTCAAGAATGTTAGTTTTGCGTGTTAATTTATTGCAACTCTTTTAAAAACCTTGGATCAAGCTTAAAAAAAATTATATTTTGATTTTTTTTAATAATTTCAATATAAAATTAAAAAGGGTATTTTGGATATGAAAATGTTTTAAAAAAAATATATTGTTCATTTTATTTCTTACCGTTTTGGTGAAAGATATGTCATATAAAATATGTCAAGAAAGGAGGGGACATGAGAATGTGTGTGAGGGGAGAGAGCGAGATGTGGTATGATTGTTGGAATACAAGGATGGGGTGACAGTATAATTAGTGTGTCATATAAAATAGAGTTCAACCCACCTTGTGACATCCTAAAACATGACCCAATGCTTCGGGGTTGTAGAGGACAAAATTTTATTTACTTTGAAAAAAAAAATCCAAAACAAGTTGTTTTTTTATCATTGAATTTCAGTTTTAAGTTTGGGAGTTTTGTGAAAATTCGATAACCATTCATTTTAAAAAGATTAAAGATAAACTGACTCGCAAAAACTGACACTCTTGACATGAGAGGCACAAAATCATAGATATTTTTCCATATGTATCCAAGAGAAAAAGATTTATGACTTTGTGCATTACCACGTCAAGAATGTTAGTTTTGCGTGTTAATTTATTGCAACTCTTTTAAAAACCTTGGATCAAGCTTAAAACAAATTATATTTTGATTTTTTTTAAATAAATTCAATATAAAATTAAAAAGGGTATTTTGGATATGAAAATGTTTAAACAAAATATTGTTCATTTTATTTCTTACCGATTTGGTGAAAGAAAACTTATTTCTGAAAATAGTAAATTATCATTTTTGGAATTAATTTAAATAATGCACTATTTTAATAAATTTTTATTTTTTGGTAAATTAACCTAAATAAAGGTCCTTAGAGGTTGAAGTTGATTTTTGACAGGGGAAAAAAAAAAAAGATTTTTGTCAGAGGTTGTAGATAAGGGTATTTTGATCATTTTCATGTTAGTATATATATATATATATATATATATGGGAAATGTTCAACACCCTAAGCTTTACCCTACACTTTAACAAACGTGCTTTGTCCTACATGGGTTAGAAGTTTTGGAATGGGCTGATTTTTGGTGAGGATGATCTCTATGATTAAAAGATCATCCTCACCAAAAATCAGCCCATTCCGAAATTTTTAGCCCCATGTTTACAAGTTGAAAAATCGTGGACCGTCCATTTTTTGTAAACCATTTTTGATGGGGTTAGAAGTTTTGGAAGGGGCTGATTTTTGGTGAGGATGATCTCCTCACCATAGAGATCATCCTCACCAAAAGTCAGCCCATTCCAAAACTTCTAACCCATGTAGGACAAAACACGTTTGTTAAAGTGTAGGGTAAAGCTTAGGGTGGGGAACGGGACCCTATATATATATTGACAAACAAAAGTCCAAATGTATTTCAAACCTCCTTGTAAACATAAGGAGGTGTATCAAATTTTCACCAAAACCATTGGCACGTGAACACTCAACACTGATGGCTCATTCTCGGAAACTCGAGGTGGTCTTGGAGCTATCATTCGAGACCATGAAGGTATGATAATTGCTGCTATTGCTCGTTGGGTAAACCCAGTCTCAATCATTTATCACGAAATATAAGCTATCCTTGAAGGGCTCAAGTTGTGTATCGCAAAAGGTTGCCTCAACATTCGGGTTCAAGCAGACTCATTAATGGCTGTCAATATTCTTAACGGCCGATGGAGTATTCCATAGAGTGTTATACACTTAGTCATTTCCATTAAAAGGCTCCTTTCTAGTTTCTACAGGTACACCTTCTTCCATATTTTCAGGAAAGCTAACCAAGCAACGGATTATCTTGCATCCTCCTAAAACTCTATGGATTGTTCTGAAATAGATAGCGGAGTTCTCCCTTGTAACCTCGGTTCTATCATTGATAAGGATCGTAGGGGTTTTCCTTTCTTAAGGTTGTAGCTGGTCTGGATCTGCCTTAACCCTATTGACCTTTCAAAAAAAAAAAAAATCTTAAATTTACCCTTTTTTTTAAGGATTTAGGGGATCCTTTATTTACATGCTGTGTTTTTAATTATTTCTTTCTCCTTAATAGCCCGAATTTTAAAAGAAAGAAAAATGCAGGAAGCACCCCAATTTTTTCTATAAGAGAAATTCCATATATGAAAGGACCAAGTTGCCCTTATTACCTCTAAGAAATAAATTGAAGATATTAACTATTATTAGGGTATTATATAGTCTCATATAATTGCTTATATAATTATCTATTACTAAATGAAGACCACACTTCCCTTGCAACCTATTTTAGTGTCTATTAATTTTTCCATCTTTGACAACAAGGAACTGGAGATGTTAATGGGCTGACACCGTTGAACCTTAGGCCCATCATAAAAGAAGTCGGCTGGATCCTACTATAGCCTTAAACGCCTAGCTGACTTGAACTGGCCAAGCTATATATGGTCAGGCTCCACATTGTTAAGTCCTAATTTAACCCAGATTTAATGTACTTGAAGGTCTTATCCTTCTTTGTGGGCTTATGATCAAGATTCTAACCCATTTTTTTTCGGGTGGGCCAAATTGGATTAACTGGCCAGGTCAAGACAATCTAGGCCCAAACCCAAGGATTTGAGCTACTAGAGAGTAGAGAGGTACTCAAGATGACATGGACCGGAAAACTCTCCTTTGTGGCTTGCAATTAATAGACCGATTAAATTAATTTTCTCGCATTTTAATATCTGAAGTGACTTGAAATAACACTTGAAGTAGCACTTGAATGTGCAGAAAACCATAGATACTTTTCATTGAGATTTGAGTGTTGTACACTCTATGGTTCTTTAAGCACCTGAGTGTTATTTTGAGTCACTATAGCAAGGTTCTTAGTTTATATCTTCATATCAAAGGGATTATGTTTTTAGTCATTAAGTTGGAATACCCTCGACACCTTAATTAATACCATTAGTTTGGGTGTCTTGAAAGAGCTTAAATTTTTTTAGCTAATTAATTCCAAATAATCTAGATAAGAATGATGATGATGATGACAACAAGGATGATGGAATCACTCTGGAGGACATGTGGTGCATGTTCTCAAAGTCCTTTTTATTTTATGGAAAAATTGACCTTAATTCACCATTTGATGACAAAAAAAGAAATTTATCGAGTTCGATTCCTACTTTTCACATTGATGAAAAGAAGAAAGTGAGAAAATGCGTGTCAGTTTGTCACTGAAAACCCGCGTCGATTCATCACATTCCTAAATGATTTCAATTATTCGAGAAGCCGACATAATCATTTTTTTGACTATCGAAAACAAACAATGAAGAAAATTGTCATATCTAAAGAAAAACAATAACGAATTGTACTGCATTTTAACCTATAGCAAATTTTTTTTTTTTTTCACACATAGTTGATTCACATAAAACAATAGGCAACTAAAAATCATGTATTTGGCTAAAAACGTGATTAAATTCACAATTAACAAAAAATGATCGAAGTTTTATCTCTCGCATGTCCTACAATTATGCCTGTTATCTGACATTAATACTCATCATAAACCGTGATATATATGATCCTTAGAGTATCTACTAGCTAGTTAAACCTTACCTTCTATACCTAATTTTAATGTTTTCAAGAGCTCACTAAGGTAAGCTAATATGGAAGTTAGTTACTCACAAGTTTCAAACTCTAATTAGGTAGGAGTTAGTCCTCTAGTTCCGTATTTCTGTACCTACCTGTAGCATTTTTTCTATTCTTCCAAAAAAACCCTTATTTCTCTAGGATTTATGTCCTAGATCAGATTTTTTTTTTCTTTTACCAATTAGTGAAAGATTTGAAAAATAAATGACCACTGAAACTTCTAAATTTAAACGAAATGATTTGACTATTTTATTGATATGGCACTCTCTATCAATTATAGAAAAAGTATTACAAGCTACACGAAAAATGAATTATAGAGGATCCACTCTCGAATGTGTAACCAAACTTTCACTTTTGATAACGACTAATGGCTTGCTTGCCCATTTTTTATTGAAGAAAAAGTAGCAAGCTTATCATTCCAAATATAATATATATATATATATATATATATATATATATATATATATATATATATATATATATATATATGGGAAATGTTCAGCAACAAACATTTTGACAACATTTTGGCAAAACATTTTTCAAAACATGGGTTAGAGGTTTTGGAATGGGCTGATTTTTGGTGAGGATGATCTCTACGGTGAGGAGATCATCATCACCAAAAATCAGCCCATTCCAAAACTTCTAACCCCATCAAAAATGGTTTACAAAAAATGGACGGTCCACGAGTTTTCAACTTGTAAACTGGGGCTAGAAGTTTTGGAATGGGCTGATTTTTGGTGAGGATGATCTCCTCACCGTAGAGATCATCCTCCCAAAAATCAGCCCATTCCAAAACCTCTAACCCATGTTTTGAAAAATGTTTTGCCAAAATGTTTGTCAAAATGTTTGTTGCTGAACGGGATATATATATAAAACAAACACAAACACAAACACAGACAAACATATAATTTTTCATTTTATTTCTTTTCATCCATCCATCAACACGTTCATAAAGCCTAAGATAGAGAAATCTTGAATCTAAAGGTTAAATACTACCAATCAAACTGGTTTTTGGTGTTTGATTTTTAGAAAAAGGTTGCTTACTTAAAAAAAAAAAAAAAAAGTTGTGCTAGAATGACATTGAAATTGACATCATATCTCGATGAAAAGTAGTTATGGTTTTATACATATCCACGTCAGCGATGTGCTAAACAATGTCAATTCGAATGTTACTTCAGTCCTAATTTAAAAAAAAAATAATAATAAAGAAGGAAGGAAACGAGGACTAAATTACACCTATACATGGGTTAGTTAAAAAGAGAGAGGCACGTGCCAAAAAAAGAGAGATGGAAATAAAATGACAAGTAGGGGTGACGTGGAGAAGAAATAAAAGGAGGTTTGGTTGGATAGAAACGGCTAAAAATGGTTTTTGAGGGTCACGTGAAGGAACAATAGCGCGGCAAAAATTTATGGAATGTGAGTAACGTAAAATTCCGTCGGCACTAACTGCATCTGTTGTGTTAGGGATAGTGATTTTGTCCTACGCCGCCTACCACAACTAACCTACACCCTTCTTCTCCCTCTATTTAATGTGCCAACCTTCATGCCCCTAAACTTTATTAACCTCACCATACTTACAAGAGAGAGAGAGAGAGAGTTTCTTCTAAGAAGCTTGTTTCAAATTTTCTTATAAAAATTACTGAGTTTTGATTCAATTTGAAGAGATGACCAACTTCACAATTCACCATCCATGGATTTTTACCTTTGGCATCTTAGGTAGAAAAATAAAATAAAATAGCTTCATCACCACATATTTACCTCCTTTTTCTTCATGTTCATCTTGTAATATTTGTTCTTAGTTTTTCTTTGTTCTAATTTTTTTTTATATGGGTTTTTGTCAAGTAATTTCTATAACATTACTCCCTTGGATAACATATAGATTTTATTTACATTTCATTACATCTTTCTTCTTTCTATACTGCCCACCATCTCTCTTTTTTTTTTTTTGTTTATTTAAGTAAGATGGAATCAAAACCACATCCTCATAGTTATTATTTTTCTTCTAATATTTTTTTAATATTCATTTTCTATTTTTGGGTCTCCTTTTTATTTTTATTTTTTTTACTATTATGAAATAATTTGATTAGATGTTTTTCCTTTTAATTTCCTTCAAAATACAATTTTTCATTACTAACACCATAAGTTTAGGTCAACCAAGCTTTACCTACTTAGAGCTGCACCTTTCTTATGGTAACACCACCAATATTTATCTTAATATTTGCATGTCACACACTCTTTCTCATGATGCACCTAACCTGTGTTGATTATTTATTTTTATTTTTTTTGAGTTGCAGATAAAATAAAAATACATTAAAAAATTCAACTATATATGAGAGTATTTTTAGATTTTTTTTCTCTTGTAGAAACAAAAGTGGATAATTTTTTTTTCTTTTTGATGTTGTAGGTAACATAATCTCCTTCATGGTGTACCTTGCTCCACTGTAAGTCTCTTGCAGTTTTATCAATCATTTTAATTAGCTTCATTTAATTGCTTTAATGAGTATAACAAAACATTGATCAAGAACAAATATTTATTTCCATTGCAGACCAACATTTTATCGAATCTACAAGAAGAAATCAACTGAAGGCTTCCAATCTGTACCATATGTGGTTGCATTATTCAGTGCAATGCTCTGGATGTACTATGCGTTCCTTAAGTCGGATGCGTACCTTCTTATCACCATTAACTCCATCGGATGTATTATAGAGACCATTTTCATTGCCATGTACATGACTTATGCACCAAGGAAGGCTAGGGTACTGAATTGGATTCTTCCAACCTATTTTTCGATGATATGTTAATTACGTGTTCTTCGAATCTTAAAGAGTTTAATTAATATGATCATCTAATAGATATTTTGATTTGTAATTGCAGATTCTGACAGCTAAGTTTCTTCTATTGTTGAATTTGGGGGTATTTACTTTGGTTCTGCTTCTTACTCTCTTCTTAGCGAAAGGCCCAAACCGTATTCGAATTCTTGGATGGGTTTGTGTTGCCTTCTCCATGAGTGTTTTCGCAGCTCCCTTAAGCATTATGGTGAGGATACTACCAAAACCATTTATGGCCGAGTAATTTTATACATCGATCTTGAAACCCTAGTTTCCCATAATGAGTTGAATTATAAATACATCATCAACATCAACAAAGCCTGTTTTATCCAAATATTTAGGTTGGCTAAAAAATTCATGTTCCTCCATTCAATTCTATCCAATGCCCTACCAAAAACATACTAAAATGTCTAATCAGGACTCATTTTTGGAGTTGGCAAGATTTTTAATAGACTGTCAACCTAACACAATCCTTCTTTATTCGGGCTTGGGACCAATAATGAATTGCATTAGAAATATATATATATATATATATATATATATATATGGGTCGCGTTCCGTAAACCCTCATTACGACCCCCTTTGCGACACACCATTTTGTCTTATATGGGCAAAAATGTTTGGAATTGGCTGATTTTTTGTGAGGATGATCTCTATGGTGAGGAGATCATCCTGGTAAAAAATCATCCCATTCCAAAACTTCTAGACCGTCCGATTTTTGTTGAAAATTTATAGATCGTCTAATTTTTGTAAATCAATTTTGATGGGGTTAGAAGTGTTGGAATGGGATGAATTTTTGCCAGGATGATCCCCTCATCACAGAGATCATCCTCACAAAAAATCAGCCCATTCCAAATATTTTTGCCCATATAAGACAAACGGTGAGTCGTAATGAAGGTCGTAATAACGCCATCTTATATATATATATATATATAGGGAGCGGTTCGGCAGCCCTAAAGTTTGCCAAGTTTGGTGTCAAATATTTTTTGTAAATCACTTTTGATGGGGTTAGAAGTTTTGGAATAGGCTGATTTTTTGTGAGGATGATCTCTACTGTGAAGAGATCATCCTCACAAAAAATCAGCTCATTTTGAATCTTCTAAGCCTAGTTTACAAGTTGAAGAATAGTGGACCGTCCAATTTTTGTAAATCACTTTTGATGGGATTAGAAGTTTTAGAATAGGTTGATTTTTGGTGAGGATGATCTTCTCATCATAGAGATCATCCTCACAAAAAATCAGCTCATTCCAAAGTTTCTAACCCATGTTTTGAAAAATGTTTGGCATCAAACTTGGCAAACTTTAGGACTGTTGAACCGTCCCCATATATATATATATATATATGGGAAATGTTCAGCACCCTAAGTTTTACCACACACTTTAACAAATGTTTTTTTGTCCTACATGGGTTAGAAGTTTTGGAATGGGCTGATTTTTGGTGAGGATGATCTCTATGATTAGAAGATCATCCTCCCCAAAAATCAGCCATTCCGAAATGTTTAGCCCCATGTTTACAAGTTGAAAAATCGTGGACCGTCCATTTTTTGTAAATCATTTTTGATAGGGTTAGAAGTTTTAGAATGAGCTGGTTTTTGGTGAAGATGATCTCCTCACCATAGAGATCATCCTCACCAAAAATCAGCCCATTCCAAAACTTTTAACCCATGTAGGACAAAACGCGTTTGTTAAAGTGTGTGGTAAAACTTAGGGTGCCGAACGGGACCCTCTATATATATATATATATATATATATATATGGGTAGCGTTCAATGGCTAACTTTTTGGCAAAACATTTATCAAGAAGTTTTGGAATGGGCTGATTTTTGGTGAGGATGATCTCTACGGTGAGGAGATCATCCTCACCAAAAATCAGCCCATTCCAAAACTTCTAACTCATGTTTTGAAAAATGTTTTGCCAAAAAGTTAGCCATTGAATGGGACCCTATATATATATACCCAAAACCTGAAAAACTCAATTAAATTACCTCCGTTATGAACCCAAATTCCGATAGGACATAAAAAATACATTCCTAGTGATCCACAATCAACTAGATTCAAGAAATGTGTCACAACACCAAGAAGATAATAATGCACATATATCATGCATGCATGTAATTACGTTTATCTTCTTTTGATGTTTATTTATGTTGCAGAGACAAGTTATACGCACAAAGAGTGTAGAATTCATGCCTTTTTATTTATCCTTCTTCCTCACTTTGAGTGCAATTGTGTGGTTCTCTTATGGGTTTCTACAGAAGGACTTGTACATCACTGTAAGTGACTTGATATATATTCTATGAACCTCATCTTTTTTTTCTTTTCTTTTTTTTTTTGTATTAATTTTATCATTTAAGTTTAATTATCTTCATACTTTTTTTGTTTGATAGCTACCAAACATTCTAGGGTTCATCTTTGGGGTACTTCAAATGGCAATCTACTTAATCTATAAGGACCCAAAGGAAGTTATAGAGGAGGAGAAGCTACCCGAGCACATCATCCATGTCGTTAAGCTAAGTACAGTTATGAGTTCTGAGGTCTATCAGATCGAGACGCAATCGAATTGCAGTGAAAATAACATGGGTGAAGATCAAGAAACAGACCAAAATGAAAAAAACACGGGAGTTAAAGATGAGGAAGAACAACCAAATGAATGTGAAGTTTGATTCACACATAGAACTCATGACAATGGGTCTTGCCCTAGTGCTTCCTTCCACTTAAGTTTATAGCTCCATTCATGATTTTCTTCCTTTTGTTGTTTCCTCTCTCTCTCTAGATGTATAAATGTCCAAAAGCCATGCTGGGATGAATAGTTTTGGTATTTCATGAAGAGAGTTAAGATCATGTACGACAGGTGTTGGGAAACTCACCCCAAACACCGACTCTCCTGATTGCCACGTGTTATCTATAAACAGTTTGAGGTTGGCTTGACACGTATCTTCTTTTATAGTTGATGATGTTTTATGCGGAAATTATGTTAGAATGTAATATTAGCATGTCACGTGTATTTCACTTAAAGAGTAGTTGAATTGAACACGTACGTCTTCATGTGTTGGTACTTTGAAAGAATAAAAGCCTCCAATCCCTCGTACCGCTCTTTTCTTTTGTTGTATGTGTAATTTACTTTGATACAGTTGTCCATCTTATTATAATGACACGTGGCATACTAATCTCTAATCCACGAGTGCAAACTCAATTCTAATCCCTTAAATCAAATTGATTGGTGTTGCATTAGAAAAATATTTAAACCTCCTGGATAAGACTAACTTAACTTTTATATATTATAAATTAAAAAGAAAAAAACAATTAATAATTTTTAAAAATACTAGAGCATCGTCTTTGGCATTAAGGGAGTAAGAGAGAAAAAAATAATAATGTTAGAAATATTTTATTAAGAAAAGGAGAGAAGATAAAAGACAATATAGTGAGTTAGAGAATAAAAAAGAAAAGATAGTGAAATTAGAGGGGTATTATTGATGAAATGATTAAAGTAAAAAGATAATAAAATTGGAGGGATATTATTGAAAAATGAAGAGATGAAAGACAATAAAATAGATCCCTCTCCATTATAGTTAGAGGAGATGTATATCCCTCACAAAACTGAAGTAAAGTAGGACATACAACTATGTTTTAAGATTCATACTTCATTACTTAAAAAAATGTTTAAACGTAACTAATTGATAATGTCAACTTGACTTTATATTAAAAGGAGTTGTTCTAAACTGACTTCATTGGACATTATGTGGATGTGGCAGTTCCTCGAAATACAAGGAAAAAAATTTATAGTTCTCTACCCACTATCACATTAGCATATTGTTGAGAGCAGTGTCGAAGGAAGTCATTTAAGCATTTTCCTTAAAAAAATGTTGAAAAACACAATTGCTCATAGTCACTCTCCATGAAAAATACTTCAGGCCAACGTAGAGAAATAGTCAATGTTTTAAGATTCGGCGAGAGATCTTAGTGATATGGAAGGTCAATTCAAAGATAATTGTATTACTAATTACTTTCCCCTTTAACCTAAATCAAGTTAATAATCGTTGAAGATCTTATTTTACGTATAATAATAAAAAAAGAGATAAATCTCGAGAAGAGGGTAAGGTAGGATATCCAAGTAGAGTAGTTGAGAATGAAGTGATAAGTGTTGATAATGATTCTCACCCTGGGATCTCATATACATAGGTATAGCAGTAAGAAATCCTACATTAAATGCCGCATTAAACTCTCTCATGGAATTTTATACTCACACCTTTAACATCGAGCGATCAATATGGGTTTTTGGATCTAAATTACAAAGGATTTCACATTCATAGATTCACACCCTTAACCCTAAAAGCCATTTGATCTCAAAAAAGTTGCTACAAATCAAATTCATAAGTTATATACACTCCCAAAAACCCAAAGTAATTCTAACTTACCCATTTAAAATGTCTATATTTCTCAGTACAGCACTCCCTAGCTGGAGATTTGTATGCATCACTCTTTAGAGTTTAGAGTTTAGACAAGGAGATTCATAATTTCAGATAGTCAATTTTTATACACCAAACCTATCTTACCTGGTTTGTCGAGTCTCAAGGTTCAAATTCGGATTTGTGGTTCGTCACTCTAAAATGAACCCAGTTCGTAAGGGTAGGTAGAGATAATTCGTTTCTTGGTTCGCTTTGATTTCCTAGATCGGTTCACTTGTGCACATATAATTCAAGTATACAAGCTAAAAGTACAATTATAATATTAAAAAACCTTAAGTTAAATAGAAACAAATTAAATAATGAACAATGTAAAAATATATATAATAAATTGACTTGGTTCACCGTAACCAATTAAAAAATTGTTTGGCTCGCCGAACCCAACCAAAATTCAATGGGTCTAATTGTATGAATCCAGTAGGAACCGTATCACGAACCGAATCGCTTTGTACCGATTCGTGGTTTGGCCTAGTAGCAACGAATTGGATAACATAGCTCCAAACAGAGAATACAAATGAGATACCTATACTTTGGGCAGCGTAGGCCCAATAAGTTGGACCAAGGTAAGATTGGGGTTGGTTGCTAAGGCCCACAACACAATTTGATCAAAGGCTGGCAAGGAGAGTTATAAATAGTGAAAAAAGACCGAGTCAACTCAATTTGGTCAAGGGCTCTGATGATTTTAAAAGCATCATCAACCATTTATAAAGCCATCTTTAAACCTTCTTTACAAACTACAATGGGCATTTTAACCAACCAAATATCTAACATTCAAAAATGAATAATGATTTTCTGACACTCCACTCTGACATACGCCCCAATCGCAGAACTGTAGATCAGTTGCCTCGGGATACACAGAACCATAAATCTTTTTCTTGTATATCTCGAAGAAAATGATCTACGGTTCTGTGATGGGGCGTAGGGGGGCATATGTGAGAAGGGGGGCCTCAGATTATCATGACTCTTCAAAAAATACTGAGTACAAACTTTAGTTGGAAGCAAATGAAGGAACAAAATTGCTCAGCTGAGAAGAATTTGGCCACAATAATGATGATTTTGTAAATCATGTGGACTGAGAGTGTGCATAGAGATTTGGGTAAAAGAAACCTTAAGAGCAATACTGGAAGAAAAACCTTATACCCCCTGATATGTTTCAAAATTTTCTTAAACTTGCGCAAGAGCCATTAAGACTTGATGTCAAGCTACAAGACCCAAAGATTACAATACTCCTATCTATATACACTCTTTTCAACTATGATTTTCTTCACCTTCTATGCAAAATAAAGGTTAAAAAAACATTAACAACATCCCTTACGATGAACCAACTCTCTGATGATGCAAAAAAGTGCTTTGAAAAGCTGTTTATGTTTACATCTTCAGAGACGACTAAGCCTCAACTTTCTTCACCATTTGCACCATCGAATCTCCCTAGAGTGTTTTGCCTTCGTTTTTCCCTCCAATTCTCTCCCCACAATTTAGCTTCTGCAACGGCTCGTTTTCGATCCAAATCTCTGTTCAACATCCTTGCAGTCTCCCTAGGAGAATCGTCCTTCTCGGAACCCTCCAAGTCCCACTTGCATCCAGATCCTCCCACTTTCTCATCTGTCTCGCCGCCTCTGTTCCTTCTCTCATCCTTATCTCCAACACCTCTATAGCTATGGCCAGGATCGTATGTATGGGATGACAAATAGGAGAGGGCAGTCACCACGTCACCAATGAGGGGGCGAGTGGCGGTCTGTTCTTGGATACACATGGATGCCACAGAGAGCGCCTGATAGAGCCCACGCATTGGGTACCGACCTTGCAAACTTGGATCCACCAATTTCGGAAATTTCCTTCGGTCACTGAACATGGGTCGTGCCTACATAAAAAGAAAGTTGTCACTTAAGACTAGGTATTTGTTATTTGTGAAAGGTGATAATCCAAATGCACCTTGTCTATAACTTACAAGTAACTACATGAACAACTACGAAATTGGGACAAGTCACTAGAGTGATGCAACCTGATAGGCTGATTCAAACAAAATATGGGAACCAAACAAGCAGTGTCAAGTTACCAATAAAATGACTACTTGAATAAGGATTTATCTCCTTTAGAACAATCTTATGACCAACAAAGAAAATATAACTTAGAAAAAAACAAAGATTAGTCCAATAATCATTCTGAAGTCTGAACACAAAGTGAATTGGTACATGAGAATACATTTAAAATGTGAAATCTGAGATTTATATCTTGCAACCACAGCTGATAAACAGCAAATTCTATTTGTGGAAATGCAGAGCACTAGAATCAAATTTAGGAGATATTCAAGACTAAAAAAAAATAGATAAAATTCAACCATCAAATCTATAGACTTGTTCCTGGAATTGTCTTCCATGTTTGTCCAATTGGACAAGTGTGTAGGAGATCTCTGACATGGATCTATTAAATAGTGGGTCTGACCACCTATATGTGTGCAATATCGCAATAACCCTGATACCCAACAATTAGATTTCCCCATCATAATATGATTATAACTAAGAGAAGAAAAAAATCGGAAACTACTAGAAATAATTTAAGGGAGTATTACCCATGCCACAAGATTTTTTTCTCCATGAGCTCGGGTGCTGTCAACGGCCCTACGTCCAGTAATCAGCTCCAAGAAGACTACACCAAAACTGTAGACATCAGACTTCACCGTCAGTTGTCCAGTCATGGCATACTCCGGAGCACAATAACCGTAAGTTCCCATGACCCTAGTGGAGACATGCGACTTATCTCCAACTGGACCAAGCTTTGCAAGCCCAAAATCAGACAGCTTCGGGTTGTATCTTTCATCCAATAATATGTTTGACGATTTGAAGTCTCTGTAGATAACTGGAGGATTCGCTTTGTCATGCAAGTATTCCAACCCTTTGGCCGCACCAACTGCTATTTTCATCCTTGTGTTCCAATCTAGTGGTTCCTTATCGGGTTGTAGATCTACAAAAAGATCATTTGCTCATTAATTATGAATTAATGGATATAAGCAAATATGCCTTGTAATAAAAAAGAACGAGGAAGTAAGATATGTGCAGTGGTCTACTTCCATATTCCTAAAATATGATGTATAATTTATTAGCAGATTAAAAATTGTAATACTTGTAACTTTTCCATAAATATGTATAGTTTGGAAGTGTTGGAATAATCAACCTTCAAGATAGCAAAAATTACCATACTTGGTTTTTTTTCTTCTTTTGGTAGTTTGACTTTTTAATTATATATAATTATGGATGACAAACTGTTGTATCGAGAGGAAATCTATAAAAGATTTCTTCCTGGAATATTATAAAAAAAAATGAATGTAAACTTCATCCATCATCAATAAAATAATAAGAAATTCACAAATCGGGATCGAAGGGCAGGAGGTAGCCATTGCATCGGTGGCTCACATAGAGATGGTAAACTTGATTGGATGTTCCTAACCATCTATTTTATTGCAGTTTTTCTTATGGTCCCAAGAAACATAATAAATGGTGCAGAAAGAAGTCAACAGATCAATAGAACAAGCATGGAGGGCACTTTCTTCCTGTCCTCGTTAAACTATCGTCATAAAACAATGGCATCATCATTGTCATCCTCAAAGACTTGTCCCAAAGATTTAGGGTCAACTAAATGAATCATGTTCCTCCAATCCACTTTGTCTAGAGCCATGTCTTATGTTGAAAGAGTGTTCCTATCTCCTTTCACTATCTCCATCCACATTCTTTTCGGTCCTCCTCTCGCTCTTGTAGAACCTTCAACTTGAATATTTCTTGTAACCGGGGCTGTGATTAACCTTCGTTAAACATGCCCAAACCATCTCAGCCAACTTTCTCTTATTGTATCACCTATTGGAGCTACTCTTATATTTTCCTGATGTGTTCATTTCTAATTTTATCTTTCCTAGTTTTTCCACACATCCATCTCAACATCCTCATTTCTGCAATGCTTGTGTCACATGTAACAAGTGACTTGCGAGAGTTTCACATGCATAAGAGCTACTTAGAGTGTCATGTGCAGGCAGTGACTCAAGTGATACCAGAATTGTGGTTCATGTTAGCATGACACGTGGAAGCTTGAGTCAATTGGTGATTGTGCGCTTATATATCTTCCATGTGTTGGTCGTGGTCCAACCTCAACCAATATGTACCCTGGCTTTAGTCCACCTTAACTAAAACCAGGGATTACCTAAGATGAAAAAAGAAGAAAGTAAAAGAGAGTAACTTGACACTAGAATGTCCAAGATCTAACTTTCCTTCCATTAGAAATCATAAATAGTAGCAGAGAGCATTAGACGAGAACACTTGGTTCAACTATAGAAGAAACAAAGGACGGCTCTTAATTTTCTGTTAAAACCTTGAAACCAAGTACAAAATGTAAATGGAGACACAAACCATAATGGTTGACCTTTGAGTTTTCCCCATTCCTGCTATAAGGCTTTTTACCTTGAAAAACAGAAATAGAGCTATATATTGAGAAATCTTGAGCATTAACAAGCGCAGGTATAATAACATCCTTCCTTCCATTTTCCATTATCTTATCCACAACTGTGATGTACATGGCAACTAATAGAGGAAAACAGACTTCTAAACGATAAATAGAAAAAACAAAGTGGATTTGAAGCACAAAGCAAGTTTGGTACCTAGTCAAATAGAAAAATTCGTTCTTCCTCATAGAGAATGCGCCTGCTGATGCAAGAACATTGATTGATGTTGTAATAGTGGAACATTGAAATATGTAATACTTTTTAAAACCTTATCGGAAAAAGAAAAGAAAAAGATCTCAAGTCTAAAACTTTGAAAAACTGAAGACAAAGATTGGGGCATTGTAACTTTACCAAGGAGATGATCTTCCAATGATCCCAAGGACATGAATTCATAGACAAGAAGACGTTGATCACCATCCGCGCAGTAACCAATCAAATTGACAAGATTAGGGTGATGAAGAAGGCTAAGCATGAGAACCTCCACCAGAAATTCTCTGTTCCCTTGAACCCCATCTCTATCTAGCTGTTTTACAGCCACAGCCTGCAAATAATGTACTCATCAACCCAAGCATGAAACTTGCCCAACAACTACCTAACTGTGTCCACTCTATAAAGAAACAATGGTAATAGTTGAGAAAAGTAAACTGACGGGCAATCCCAACAAAGAACTTGCAAGTCTCCCCAGAAATCAGATGCAAGAGTGTTAAGAAAAACAGAAGCAACGAAGAACGAGAAGAAAAAGAAAAACAAGATGAAATCACACACAGAAACACAAAGATTTTACACGGTTCCCTCAAGATTGAGGTACGTCCATGGATCACACCAATTCTACTATAAAGAGAAAACTCGCAGTTACATATTACAATCTTTTACTGAAAAAAGAGAAATATATACCCTATGAAAAAGTAACTAGTAACTAGGGTTTTACCTAATACCAGTGAAATTACAAAAAACCCGTGGGAAAATAGCTCGACCAGTGATCACTGTGTTAAATGATGAAAAGTACTCCTAGTTGACCAGTACCATCAGGCTCAACAAACAGTAACAAACAGAACCAAAGATCATCATGTGAATTATAACTAATTTACCTGACCCGTGCTCTCTAAGTGCCCTTTGTAAACACGTCCAAATCCACCTTCCCCTAAGAAGGATTCAGGCCTAAAATTCTTAGTCGCGGACGCAAGCTCTAGGAAGGTGAACGTTTGAGCAGAAATATGAACATCAGGAAAGTCCTCTGGACCAGAAGATTCCCTTTTTGATCCCCCTGTAGTTCTTCTTGATCTGAGTCTGTCCGCTCCTGCAAGCTCCAATCAAAAAGCAAGAACCCAGAACAATTAGTTTCACAAAGAACTGATTTGCAGATATCAGTAATAATTCAAATACTTGATGTCATTAAGGACCAAAAGATTCAAAATTTCCAGCATTTAGGACCCAAAAAGAACTAAATTGAGTTACCCAGATTGAATGCCCATTTATCAATATATATTGAAATACCCATTTATCAATAAATTGAAATAACCATTGATCCAATTAAGCTCTAGTGTCCATGAATGAACTAGTTACAGTGATTGTCGTCAAGTAATTACTAAACAGAAGTACAAATCAACAGAAAAAACTGGAGAAATCCTATTAAAGAGAAAAGAAAGATTATTGATAATAAATTCGACAAATTTGATTATAATTCTAACAAAATTGAACAAAATCTGAAGCTAAACCAACTAAGCAAACGAATCAGTATAAAAAAAATATTAATTTTTTTTTCAAAACCAGCAACACAGTGCTCAAAATCACTGAAGCAAATTAGAAGGAAAAAAAAAGACAGATTAAACAAGAACAAATTAAAATAACTGACCTGAAGATAGTCTAGAAATATTAGAGTTCATTGTTGTCTGGTGGAGCTCCTTGATATCATCTCTGGCTTTCCTAGGATTCAACTCTTCCCCCTCCCTCGAATCAAAGCATGAGAAACAACCCATTTCTCCAAACAAACTAAAACCTCCCTAAAAATCCCAGAAATAACAAATCGCCCAATTTATTCTCCCATGCTCTTCAACTCCCTTTTCACTAAAATCCCATAAAAAGCACCAAAATTTTCTGGGTTTTTTACTGTATTAGATCCGCTTCGACTGGGAAGGAAATGGAAAGAAAAATCAAATCCGAGTTTGAGAAATAGAAAAAAGAGAACAATCGAAACAAAAATTAAAATTGCTTTTGGTTTGATTCGATTAGAGATGATTAGCTGAAGAGAGCCGGCTAAGTTTTCGGCCTCAAGCACATGTACTGCATTCTACTTTCTACAAGAATCCAATCCCTCTCTTATAGTTTTTCATCTTGAGCTAGATCTTGTCCTCCAGGAAGATGGATAGCTATCCAACTCCATCGTCTTTCGTGTGCCATATGGCATTCTAGTCCATGGTTTCAAAACTTGTCCGAGAGGATGAAGTATCGCCTGAGTCATCTCCATGTCAGGCATGGACAAGAGTCGATAAGTCAATGTATCGGACAAGATTTAACCATCGCATTCATTTTTCTCATTATTGAACAAGACATCTCAAACGTATTAAAAAACTTGTTCAAGAAGACTCGATATTTAATATGGACAAGACGAGAGGAGACATAAAACCGAGTTTTAATACCAATTCACTTCATGGATTTTTTTTTCAAACTAAATTGTTTGAATTCTTCAATCAGTAAGTGTATAGAGCCAAATTGTACTATTTAGATATATATTTATAATGGGATGGTTGTTTTTTCGAGTTACTATTAGCACCAAATTGTACTATTTAGATATATATTTATAATGGGGTGCCAATAGATGTTTGCTTGCTTCTTTTTTTTTTCTTGTTAAATTTCTATCTTTTGAGTTTAAGATTTTATATAAGGCTAATCATAATTGTAAACAACACTTGACATGTTTTGTAATATTTTCAAGTCTTATAATATTTTGTAATGTTTAACCAAACCTTTGTAATGTTTGAATAGTGTGTTTTAATCTTTAATTAGGGTGAGATGAATAACATAAGAATTTAAGGTGTAATAAGTAAAAGTTAGAGTGTCAATGGTAGTTCTCTTGTTTTTAATGTTTATTAGGTTGTTGGTACGTGTCTTACATGTTTGAATTATTTCTACTGTTATGGCCATACAAATTTGAGAAGGCTTTAGTGAGGTCTGAAAAGGGATAAGATAAGATGATAACATAACATAACATGAAGAGGAAATATGGCGACAAAACTTCTATTTATTTTATATGAGCACCTTTAGGAAGTCACGTTAGCTAAGCTTGGTTGATTGTTTAATGAATAATGTTGAAGTGGCCTCGAGCTGGAATCTCATATCTCACACGTCTCATGAAAGTGTATGGGAATCATAGATACTTTTCATCGAGATACAAGTGAAAAATATATATGACTCCTATCTATTTCCACATCAAGAATGTAATATGAGGTTTCAACTTGAGGTCACTCTAGCACGACTTTTGTTTAATATTTCATTTATTTATTTTTCTTTGAAAAAAAAAATTACATATTGATGTTGAGGACGTATAAGGTTATATTTCTTTGACAATTAGAGTTCAAGTTAGGATAATTTTGACATTTTTCTTCACATGGTAATTTATGCCATACTTTTAATAAGATAAGACAAAATTAAATGGAAGAACATGTAGTGATTAGTGAAGTTTTAATAACTAAGTACATCTTTATAATCTTTTTGATTTATTACATATAACACAATTTTTTTTTTCTTTTTTTTATGGCAATTCTAATTAAGCATGCTTGATCCAAATGTTTAACCTCTAGTTACATTTGTAGTCAGCATTAGACACTTATCAAAGATGTCAAAGGAGAAAAAATGAACAAAATGGATTTTTAAGTAGTTTGACAAAGGTGCTTACATCCACAGGTTCAATGAGTCATTCCATTGTAGTATTTCATGAATTTTCTCTTATTTTTTAGATCCTTATTCCCTCCCCCCCCCCCCCCCCCCCTTCTTTTTTTCCTTTCTTTTTTCCCCTTCTTTTTACAATGACCTTTAGTCATTTAAATAAAAAAAAATGTTAAATCTAGACCAAGATTATAAAAAATCTAATCCTACTTAGAGTATAATTTTCATATTTATCTCTATCAAAATAAAGTAATTATCTAAAAGAAAAGTATTTTTTCAAATTAAATTTTTTTCATAATTAGATAAAGTTACACCCAAATAACGTTACTAATTCGTCTTAGGATTCCCACTAATTATTGCAAAATGAACGATCTAGATTGAAGAAGATTTTTATCCCTCCACATTAATTAAGAGACTTCTTGTTATCAGTGAACTTTTTTCTTAATGGCGATATTTTCTAAACCCTTTTTGTAAATTGTTTATTTTTTTTTTCATATAATTATATGCATGATACAGTCAACTTTTGAGATCGACCAATGAATTCAATTGTTGACTATAATCCATCTAAAGAGAGTCATCAAGTATATTAATCAATTGCTTAAACATTCATGTAAGCCTAGCATATTTCCATGATTACATCATCATTTGATGATATATTTTTCTTTGACTGAAAGACACAAAGAAGGCCTTTGATAAATAAGTGACCATATGTCCATGTGGCTTATCTACTAGTTGCTCGTATTATTACATTTTAGAGAAATAGTTGTAAATAACATCTTAAAGTTCTAAACCAATAAATACAAATTTATGATACCATCATCATAAATCGTTTCCTTATGTATCTTGTGGCAAACAATCTACAATTCTACGATAAGGGCGAGTGGAGGGGGGGGGGGGTGCTTCAGAAAATCATTTATTCTATTTAATATTTCTTCACTTGTATATTTTCCTTACCATCTCAAGAAAGAGATATGTTTACAAATCATTATTTAAAAAAAATAAAAAAATAATTCCTAAACTTTTGGGTTTCATGTTTAGTATTGTTCGTCTGTATTTTAGCTAAATGTTCTAAGAAAAAAACAGAGATCAACTTGAAATGATAACAGTCAATGGTCAACGAGAAGAATCATTAGATGGTTTGTAAGTTTGGTGAGCTAAAATCGAGGTCACCAGACTAATTCTGATTGGAAAGAGATTATAAAAGACATTTTCTTTCGCTATCATCAAATGTACAATATCTTTGAATGGGTCACACTGCAAGATGCCACGTATACAATTTTTTTTAACTATGAAGGATCCTAAACGTGCCACGTCACACATGATAAAAAGTAAACAGCCAGATAGAGATAGAGCGAGTTCCAAACAATGTGGGCCCTGCTGGCCCGAATTTGAATGGTATAACCGGGCCGTTAATGTCACGCACATAACGCGGCATTGGGGACCGACAATTATTTGTTTGTTCTCCACAAAAGTATCAAATATATCCTCATTAATAACTCGATTGAGTCGATGGGTTCGTTCCAGCCAGTTTTGGGTCGTGTCAAACCCAAACAAGTCGAGTTGACTCAACTCAACTCTTTATCTTCCAAAAAATCTAGGGTTCAGTGGGTCATATTAATATTATACATCACATTGATGTTATGGGTCACAGAATATTCAGTAGTCTTGTTTGGGATCGTTATCACGTGGTCCTCTTTTCAATTATAGTCCAAACAAATGAGACACTTACGTTGTGCATGAAGATTTTTCCTCACAATGATTTAGTGGGTCTGAGCGCATTACAAGCTTATGTACTCAATAATTAATTTAGTTGTGAAAAATGAATAAGATTGAAAAATCAAATTTCATTGTTTGACTTCATTTAGACAAAAACATGAGAAAAAAAAAATCTAAGGAATACAACGAGGAGGAGGAGGAGAAGAGGAGAGAAGGGAAGGGGCAGGGAAAGGGAAGGGGAGGGGGAGATTGGAGTGGAAGGGGGAGAAGAAGAAGGAGGAGAGAGAGAGGAAGAGGTGGCAGATGACAATGAGAAGAGGTGGTCGGCGATGGAGATAACAACGACAATAAAGAAGAGGATAAGTTGGCTATGGTGGTGGGGAAGAAACATTTCGATTTCAACTAAGGTTATAACAAAATCTCAACCCCAAAACATTCAATAAAGATGTTGTATATTATAAAATCGTTTATCGGATTTCACTATCATGTCATTTACATTGTTAAATACCATACTAAAAAAGACACTCACTGACGTGATAATGTGTTCAAAACCATTGATTTTTTTTACTTGTCTATCTCGAGGAAAAATGTATGGTGTTGTGCACATTGTCATGTCAATGAGTGTCTTTTTTTGAGTTAGTTTAGCACGACTCAAAATAAAAAGCAGCATGATATATAATAAGTGTTGATTATCTCAAGTATAATTTTCAACCATTAGAGTTTGTATTTACATGGTCAAGATTACGTGTTATTTTTTGAATCATCGAAACCCAATCTTCTTATATAAATATAACAATCGTAAACACTTTGATTTCACAAATATAATTGAGGTTAGTGCTACTCATGAAAATATCCCTTAAATTTGATTCAAATGAGTTACAAATTTATATGATTTTATTGTGGATCCTATTAATGGGCCTCCCATGATTCGAATCCAATAGCTAGGAATCGCCTTTGGTGGGTAGCTAAAGGAGGGACAAACATGCATGCGCTGAAGGCCCAAAAACCGTGCAACGTGGCAGTGTTTGGGTGATTGAACTTCGAACACCCGGCCATGGCATTAGTGTACTTCACAGGTCACAGCGTAGGAAACTAGGAACACTATTGACACCCCGCGTATCGCACGTGACTCTTACGTCAGCAATGAGGGTATTATTGGAATTTTAAGTTCATAGGTCGTCAGTCATCACCATAGCGGCACACGAAGCTCCGAAACACTCTTCAATGGAAACAAAGACTGAACTTTTCCCAACTCACTATCTGTACGGACGACTCTTGCAGAATCCAATCCCATCTCTCTGTCTCCATATTTTAAACCAAAAACCATCTCAAATTCTCAACTCATCTCTAAATACGATCGAACGAACAAAACCCTAAACCTTTCCTATCAGAATCTCTGTAAAACCAGCGGGCAATAATGGAAAACGCGAGCAGATTATGATTATCTTACTTTGATTTTCTTCGTCTTCGATTGCATTTTTGTTAACAGGTTAGATTCTTATTTTCTGATTCTCTCATTAAGTTTTTTCTATGAAGGTTTATGTGTTTGGATTGATAGGTTTTATTGTGAACGTTTTGTCCGCTTTTATTGGATAGAATTATCTAATTTAAGTGAGTTAGGGTTTAATTTTGTTGTTTTTCGGTTTCAAGTTTTACCCTTTTATTATTTATTTTTATTGTTTATATATAGTAATTTCGGGCTTGGTGTGACTAAGCTTCTTATTTTGTGGTGTTTGGCTTGATTTTAATGAGAAATGTAAGCTTGAGTAACAAAATTAGTTGAAAGTTTGTGGTTTTTATATGGGTTTGATGTATGAAGTGTGATTATATTCTAGTTGATGTCTAAAACCCTATTTGATGTAACTTATATAAGCGTCAAAAAGCCACAATGTGGCTTGACTTTGATGGAGACTCGGTGGGTTGGGGGAATAGAGAGGTCATAAATTATGTGCAACAAAATGCAAATCCCATCCCACCCAATGACTCATTAGGATTCATTTTTAATAGAATCTTCTGTGGTCACAGGTTTTGTCATTCCAATTGCTTCTCGATTAATGGTTTTCTTGGTAGAAATGTTTGCAATCCCCAATTTTTTGCAAGAAAAATGCAGACAATGGGGAGATGAGAAGAAGAGAATGTTCATGTGGAGTCCAACGCCATGAAGGTTGGATTCGTATGAATCAACTCTACACAAAATCACTAGGTAGAATCGGTACCTTCAAGCGTATAGGGTTGGAATCAATACCAAAATTGAAGGAGTTTAACCTTTTTCCGCAATCTCCTTCAACAACAAAAGCTTATATTGTCATACATAGCTCAATTTATATAGTGAAGAAATAGTTGTTGAATGAAATTGTGGAATGAACTTAAGATCCCCAATGGTGGTGCTTATTCCGCCCCCATAAGCTTGAAGGTGTCGTTTTCATCTTGCATATTTTGTGTTGTGCGAGTTATACACGAATTCTTCCTTCTTTGTCGTTTTCATCTTGCATATTTTCGTGTCATTCTGCATTTTTTTGGGTAGTGGGGTAATAGTCCCTTGCTTGTTTGGGCTTTTCTCGGATTATTTTTTGGATAAGTAATGATTCATCACCTTCTTGGATCTCCTGCTGAAGATTGAGGACAAAAAGAAAGAAAAACCGGAAAAAGAAACTAAGGTGCGAACTTGGTTAGTTCGTAAAGCCTATGAGTGGTAACATTGTTGATATGAGATCAAAACTTTGTCTTCACCACCTTGCTATCAAAAAAGAAAAATAATAAAAAATTAGAGAAGGGCTAAACAAATGTTTGGTTTTTTGTTTATACAATTGGCTTGACCACCTTCACCGTTGCAATCAACACTGTGGGCCAGGTCCATCATTTCCATTGCAACAGTGGTCAAACACTATGGTAAACCATCAATTTCTGTTCCTTTTTTTTCCCGCTGACAATGCAAATTGCAAACAACGTTTACAGGATCATATTCAATGGGGTCAATTTTCAATCCTTGTAGCCAACTATGCCATCTCCAAACAATTTGATTTGTTTTTAGCTTTCTTTCAAACACCAGTCTTGTTTTTAGGACTAAAAGGTTGAAAAGAAAACCCTTCTGAGCCTTTTAAAAGAAGGCTTTTCAGATTGGGTCTTAATCTGCAAACTGCAGGTCCATGCTTGAGAACCGCCTTTCTCTCTCTCTCTGGATAGGTAGCTCCTGTACCACAAATTGTAGGCCCAGCCTTGTTTTGGCCTTAAGTTTCACGAGACTTAGTCTGTAGGATTTCCTTTTAGGACTGATCAAAAAAAAAAAAAAAAAAAAAGGAATTTCCTATTAGGTTTGACTTGTTTGACTATGGACCCCATAGTTTGTCTGTACAATACTACTGTTGATTATGATAATAATAATAATTTTTTTTAAAATTTTCATCTGTTTAACTTATGTTTTTTTTTTTTTTGTTGCCTGCTATAGGTTCTCTCTTATTCATTATTGGGCATACTACACTAGAAACAATGAACAGTACTTTTAACGGTCAGATTTTGGTTGAAAAGCTAGCCAGGCTCAACAATTCACAGCAGAGCATAGAGAGTATCCTTTGACCATGTTTTAGAAAGTGCAGATGATACTTTTTCTTCTACAGCCATTGATTGGTCACATCTAATGCAGGGAAACTTGGTTGGTTTCACAACTAAAAGAAACAAGCTTATACTTTGGAAAGGAATGTAAATGAGGATAGACCACCTCATTGATTTCCCTTGGTGTTTTTGTCATTTAATATCTTATGTATGTATGCTTGCATTTTTTATTAATTTCTTTAATGAAAAAAGATTGGCATTTTTATTTTTTCATTAAGTGACTAAGGATTTATTAAAGAATTTGGCTGAGGTATTAGGGAAGAAATTTACCTATGATGTTCGATAGATAAAAAAAAAAAGAAGGAAAAATAGGATTGGTTTAGTCCAAGCCCAAAAGGAGTTGCAAAAAAGGATTACTCCCCATGGATGATACCCTCTCAATGAAGAAGTTAGCTGTCTTGATATTATTAAATCCTGCATAGAAACTAACTAGTCCATGAGCAAGCTCCCTACAGCATTGCACTCATCAAGAAAATCTTTGGTCTGTTATTGAGGACTCTAGACTTGCAATCTTTCCAAATGCATTGATATACTGCCTGGGGAGGAACATCCACAAAGAAATTCCCTTGAAGCTTTGGAAATCCACCTCCCACCTGACCATGACCTTCAACTTCCCTTAAGGAATGTCCAGGGTCCCTGGAAAAGAAGTAAAAAAGAAGCTTCATACCACCCTAGCAAATTTTTAATGGACAAAAAGGTGGATAACATTCACTATTACTCATTGCACACAATGAAATTATTCTCTTCCTCTGATTAAGGCGGTCCATCAATATAATTTTGCCCACCACAACCGTCCACCACCTTTTGGAGGGGCTCCTGAATCCCAAAGTTATAGATATGTTCTTGAAGGAGCTTACAAGCAAGGAAATTCTAAAATTAGCAGACTGAGAAAACTCCATTTTAGGAGCCCTTCCGAACATGACAATCCTCTCCATTGGGATGAATTTGGATTTAATCCAATCATTTGAATATCACTATCCATTCCTCGAGTTTCCTATCAATAAAAAATTCTATGAACAATAGGGCACAAAACAATATATTCACTCTGTTTTTTGATGTACTTTTACTACCATCCCTTTGAAAGTGGTTAGTCAATAGAGTCAGGGACACATATCAAACTCCTCGTCAACTTCACATCAATCATCTTTCCAACACGTTCCTCATTCCCAACCTTTAGAACAACTCCATTCCATTAAGAGAATTTCCACACCATTATAAGTTCCGAATCTCTTACTGGGATGCATTTAGGAAAATATGGTGTCATCTGCAGATTGGAGATGAGAAAGAATCAGACTTTCCTTCCCAACCTTAAAGCCAAACATCAAGCCCAAGGATTCTCTTTACAGATATTCTTAAATAGGGATTCACTCAACAAGCACTTTGATGGAAAATGGGGAAGAAAATGCATAACCCCCAAAAAGTTCGTCAAAGATAAACATTTCCTGTCCATTGTCTCCATTTGTCCCCAATACCCATTCTACTCATAGAGTTCCGCTCCGCATGGCCATATACCTTCTCTATAATGGTTTTGCAAATCACATCTGGACTTTTGTCGTTTCTTTCATACACTATACATATTTTGTTCTCTATTATAAAGGAAAATGTATCAGACTGGCTATGCTTTATAAAGTTAAATGTTGGACAAATAAGAAATAACATATTCATAGACTAAGTGTAGTAGAGATGAGGATTTGAGATGGATGAATTGAAATGCAAGACGCATGTGTCAACGTCTTAGACAAGTTTTAAATCATAAGTTTTTTTAGATATTATTGAGGAAAGAAATGCATGAAAAGTAAAAGAAAACATTTCAGGCTTGTTATATTGACGACAATAACTTAACAAATATAAACACACTTGTGACAGTGAAGACTATTAAACAACTAACAACTTGATGAAGTGATGTATGATCAAAAGCTGGTGTCCCTCTTTTTGAAATCCTTTGTTTATTAAAAAAAATACTAAAATATAGGGCAACAAACTGACAGTGCCTTATGTTTCATTGTTTGAAAGAATGCTTCGCCATTCATATCCATGTTGGTATTTATCACATGACCAAAAGGCCTTAAAGTGCCATGTTGCTGTCACACCTTGTTCAATGATCTTTCTGTCTGGGAAGTGGCAAGTTATAGCCAACTATCTCTTTGCTACTACAAGGGTGACATGTTTCCTATTTTATTCTTATCATCTCTAAATGTTGTCCTTAATACTTTCAAGCTTTATCACACTGGTGTATTTTCCATATGAATAAAGCAAAACAAGTTGTTGAAACATGGGATAGACAATACCATTGTTCCCCTCGAGAGCAGAGATTGCCTTTTCTATATCTTGCAAACGATATATTGCAGAACAGTCGGCGAAAGGGTTCAGAATTTGTTGCAGAATTTTGGAGAGTTCTTCCAGATGCTCTTAGTGATGTAATCGAGAAAGGGGATGAATTTGGAAGAAATGCTGCGATACGACTGGTATGTTGATTTAATTCATGTTCTTGTTATGCATGGGTGTGTGCAATTGGTGTGGGTGGTTGTGTGGGGTAGTATGGTTTTATGATGAAGTCAGGTGTGGGGTGGGTACTCGTTCTTTCTTTTTCTTTTTTTTCTTTTTTTTTTTGGGGGGGGTGGGATTTAAGGTGATGAGCATGGGAACAGGAACTTCCATATGTGCATGTGTTTGTTAGCTGTTACCAAAATGATATATTTTCTATATTAAAACCCAAAAGCCTTTTCTACTTGTAATGGAAATGCACCGTGGAAACGGAACTGATCTGTCAGTAAGCTTTTTTGTGAGAGGAAAATGAAGAGGAAAAATGACGGGTGCTTTTTGTGTACCCAAAAACAAATCTCTTTCGAATTTGAGTGAAGTGGAGATCTTTCTGCTAGGGTCCCACTGTTATTATGTTCCATCACTGGTAATCTAAACCCCCAAACACTATGTCATTTCATTCTGGTAACTCGCACAAGTACGCAAGGATCTTGTGCAACAAGAGAAAGAAACTGCAGATAAAAATAAAGCAAAATCCAACCACAACTATAGCATGAGGAACTCAATGGTTAAGCACAAAGGAATGTCATCTGTGGGCAAACTCGGAAGAGATTAATCCACTTTTTAGAAGTAGATCACAGAGGATGGAATAAAAACTTACCTCCCAAAACAAGACAAAATCAGTTGTAGTCTGTTGTTCCCAAATTTACAATGTTTACTCACCATTGCTACACTGTATTTTAGTTGTCACGACCTTCGTCACAATCAAGTTTGACTTCTTTACATAACCACTTAATACAACTTAGGCCTCATGACTCAACAAGAGTTGCAAAATAGAAAGAGAACATAAGAGGAAACTGTTCTAGAAAAAACACTTTCTTCTAAACAGGATATTCTCTTTTCTAACTCACATAGTTACTTTCTCATTTTTATGTTAAATTCTAGGTATCTTGACCCTTCGTTTCCCCGTCATTAGTATTGTAGTGTCCAGGGTCAGTATAATACTTTTTGTGGTCTCATTATTTTGCTTTGGGCTGGTTGTAATGCAACTGGGGGCTTGAATGGCGTGTCGCTTTTTGGCTTAAAAAATGAACTGCCCATTGAATCAGGGAATGCCAAATTTTGAAGTGATGCCGTGGTGCATTGTTTTTATGTCTGTACAACTCATGGTTCCTTTTTGTTTTAGAATGCTTCAGTTCAAAATGTTGGCACCAAAAAAATACACTTTTAACCACTGAAATATTGTTTTTATATACTTATATTAAGGGTGACTGTTATGTATACATCCTTAAGGCTGTTACTTGTTATCTTTATTCTTTTGTGTGACCATCCTTGTTCCCTTTTATCATTACCAAGAAGTTCTATATTATTTATAATTGCATTTTCCATGTGTTCTCCAACCAGATTGATATTTGGGAAGATAGAAAAGTTTTTGGTTCTCGAGGGAAAATTCTCAAGGAAGAGCTTATGGGAAGGAACCTGGAGAATACTAATAGAAGTGGGAAAAGTCCAGGCTTCAAACTGGTGAGAAAATTTATTTTTTAAGCAGATGTGTGCATGTTTCCATTGGTGTTGCATTTGTTTGTGTGCCCTGATTCTTCAAGGTTTTAATTTTCCCCACATTGTTCTCATTAACCAGAAACAGCCTGTCGGAAATATACTAGAAAAAATAATTTCTAGTTATGAACTTATTTATGATGGCCCGGTGGATGAAGAAGCTCTATTGAGCAAATGCAGGGCGGCTATTGATGTTGTTGATAAGGTGGAAAAGGAAATTGGCAGCGATTATAACTCAGGTACTGTATAACCTATATTAAATTTAATTTCTCTTTTTTAGAAACCATAGACAGCTTTTCCTTGGGAAGTTGGAATAGCTTATTAATGAATTGAATGTGAAAATTTTTCTTTTATCTTTATTTTTTCATTGCTCTTTTGTATTTCAATATTCTTTACTGTCGTGCGTATGTTCTTCACCAACATTCCTTACATTGCCATACAGAACATGCAAAGAATTGTATTATCGATGATTGTCACATGAGTACATGTGATATCATTCTAATGTATAAAAATATGAGGGCAGTTCATCTGATTGGTGATTTTTGTGGTATTCTCAAGTTTGCATTTTGTTCTAGACTTGCAAAATTTTATGGTTGCTATGATAATGTTTAGTGGAACTGTTGCTTGTGCTTGATATATTTATTTATTTTGAATAGGAGTTGGTCTTTTCATATGTAACTTCATGCCTGAGATTTTGCATGACATTGAAGTAAGTTGATATAGGGTTTTCAACTGGTGTTTCTTCACTTACTCAGACTCTTACGCACAAAGTTGCTCAAGCATAAGTGTCTCTGCAAATCGGAGAAATTGTGCTGTCCTCTGTTATAGATTTTATTTGATTATATATATATATTTTTTGCTTGGTGGGGTTAAGAAGGGGTTTGAACCTAAGACCTTGGGAACAACCTCCACAAGGTCTTACCACTTAACTAAGTGGTCCTTAATTAGTTGATTATATACTACAGAGCCTATAAGTTATAAATGGGAACTTGAAGCCAGTGAGTCCTATCGTGATTTTTAAAGGTTTAGGGCGAATTCTTCAATTTTCTAATATTATGGAAGGAGTTTGAACTTCAGTATCTAAAAATTTTACCGAACATTTTTTTAGATTTCATGGCCAATTTGCAGAGCTGAGTGACTTTTTCTTTGTGTGCATCTCTAACATACTATATTTGGCTTTAATGATTTTTTGCAACCCTCTAATATTGTTTTCTTTGATGAACAGGGCAACTCAATGGATCTGAATTTGGGGAGTTGCAGGGGCAGCATGGTGTACTGAGAGAATGCATTGAACAGCTGCGAGCTGTTGAATCATCTAGAGCAACTCTTGTATCTCATTTAAGAGAGGCTCTTCAGGAGCAGGTTGGTTAGCAGATTCTAGATGTTAAAATACCTGTATCACATTTTTATTTTATTAATTTTTTTTGCTATAAGTTTTGTGTATTAGAAGAGAACGGAACTATGCAAAAGATACAGTAGGGAAAGAAAAGATAAAACCACTCACCAACCCAAATATTCAAAACAGAAACAAGAAAGTTATTGAATTCTGTACACAATGTCACCTCATCTAAAGATGTTGTCTTCAAATCCAAAACCCTTACCTTCTGGAATTATGGAGGACCAAAGTACATTGCAGCTTTAATCTTCATCATCATATTTAAAATGTTGGATTAGTTGCTCTCAAAGATGTGCCTATTCCTTTCCTCCAAAACTCCCGTGGACGGAAGGAGCCTACATGAAGGTTTTCTTTTCTGAAAAATGCCTCGCACATTCTGAACTGGGTATTGGAGACTTTTCATCACTTTCTGAATATCCGTTAAAGTCATATTACTGAAACTTGGAATCCAATGTCCAATTCTCCTGTATGCCTCAAGCACGCAATCATCTCTCTGCTTAAGCTATTGATTCTGTAAAACTGTCTATTTCTCAATCATTGAGATGTCTTCTGATACCCAAGTTTCACATGGACGGATCTTATTGCTAAAAGCCACAATCTTTTACTAGGCCATCTTTTGAATTATAAATGACCTAAGTCGAGGGGCATGCCACACGGAAATGGTAGTGGCTAAAACTTAGATCTTCAATAATTTACAGACTCATCAAATTCCATCTTAAACAACATGGAGCATTGAAGGTGTTGTAGATTTTGTAAATTCCATTCCACAACCCTGACTCATAACTAAGTGCAAGGAGGAAAGTTATCATCCCAGCCATGACCTCAGTACACATACTTGCTAATGCTAGCAACCACCTTCGCCATAGGTCACCTGTTTCCTGCCCAAACCTCCATAACCACTAGCCCCAGTCAGCCTTGTGCTTGTCCTTTAGGTATCTAACTCTAGTACCTCTCGCTGAAACTCTCACATTCTAACCAACTTGGCACTGGTGCTATTTGAAAATATCAACTTTATTCTGCCACATAAAATCTCTACTTGATTTCTTTGAGCAATACACATGGGAAATGATAATAAAGAAAGGCAAAATGGGAAGGTTAGTAGATGAACTGTCCTTGGCTTACTACCCATTGACTGAATCTTTTTTCATAGTGCAAGTCTTCTTTTAACCCTATCTTAGGATCCCATAAAACTTTAGATCTATAACTAGCACTCAACAGTGAACTGATAAAAGCGGTGGGACCCACCCTACTGTACAACTCAAGCTTCTGCTAACCCTCCCAAATTGATCGACTCACCAATTGGATACTTTTTTAAATGTGAATGCTGTATGCCTGTTTCCACAGCATATCAGCGCATATCGTTCATGTAAATGGGTACTATATCCAATTACCTTGGTTTTGAGAGGTTAATGTATTAACATCACATTGTATGATTTGTTTCAGAGATCATCCTCACAAAAAATCAGCCCATTCCAAACATTTTTGCCCATATAAGACAAAACACATTGTAGCTTTATGTGTATACGGATCCTAATCCATATATATATATATATATATATATAATTTTTATTTTATTATTATTGATAGAGAGCTAATGGGGTTTTGTTTTCAGGAATTTAAGTTGGATCAAGTCCATACTCAGCTTCAGGTAATTCTTCAAATCTTTCAATCAACCATAATAGATGAATTGTTACAAATAACCATAATAGATGAACTGTTACTTGGAGCGTCCACTATATACATCTAGGCATATTTGTGTGTTAGTTTTGGAGAAGGGGCTCCTTAGCTGCATTTGATATTGCAAAGAATTTATTATTTTGAATGAGATTAATATAGGTAATGATTAAACTATAGAAATCTTACAGTCGGTTGATCTACATTTTTTGTTTTTGAATACAAAGCTTGATGAGCAAATGTCCCCATATTTGTGCATTTCTACAGGATCAGACAGCAAAGTGGTTTATTTTCGTGTTTGATAGCATACATCTTTTTGTGCTCATTGCTACGTTCATTGTTTGAAAAACCAAATGGTGATCAACATGGCATGAAATGTGCTAAACTTCAGGTTTTCTTAAGGTTGAGTTAGTTTGAGTTTGCTTTGTTGGCAAGGTTTAAAATTCCATTCCATTTATTGTTTTGGGTTTTCATAAAAACAAAATGGAACCAAAACATTCAGAATACATTCCAAAACTTTCGCTTTAAATCAAATAGGAGTTAGATTTTAGTCATAAATAAATATTAAAAAAAACTTCTTTTTTTTTTTTTTTTCTGTTTTAAAAATGGAAGTGAGAAGGAATTGCCAACTTAGCTAATAAGTCGGTTAGAGTGTGGAGTGTTCCCGAGTCCTTGGTTCAAATCCCCTCACCTTGCTAACCACTATCCCTTCACCTATCAGAAAAATGGAAGTGAGAATTAAAAATCACATTTTTTTTTCACGGAGACAATCATTAAAAATTTTCTGAAACAGAAGTAGGTATACTTCAAAACAATGCATTTGATGTATATAGATAGAATGTTAAGCGAAGGTTGCTTAATTTGATTAAATGGAAACATGAGTTTTTAGTTAGGGAGTCGATCAAAAAGCACAAATTGTTCTTATTGCTACTATACTGCTATTCTATGATGTGATATCCTTGGAAAATCATTATGTTACAACCCCTGGTCCCGTACTGTTCATTGATCTCCATATTCAACAGTCTGGACCATCCACTTGTTTGTGAGTTGGCCCAAAATTCATGCCAATTGGATTTCTTGGATTATTTGCTTAACATGCTTCTCCTGTATGTTTCCTTTTCCCAGGCTGCCCAATCTCGATTCGAACAGGCGGACAATATTTGTCAAAACTTGCTGAACTCCAAGACTGGGCAATTGCTGGCTGAGCCGAGGTTGAAGGAGCAACCAAGCACCTTCTCCAGCATGCCTTCCAGCTTTATTCCAGAAACTCCAGCCACCAATGGAGACAAAGATCAATCAGCTCCAGTCATGTATACACCTCAAGGACCTTTCCCCAACAACCCTTCCTACGTTGAAGAAGACCCTCGGAAATCTGCAGCCGCTGCTGTGGCTGCGAAGCTTGCAGCCTCAACTTCCTCAGCTCAGATGCTCACGTATGTCCTCTCCTCTCTTGCATCTGAGGGTGTCATTGGCAGCAACCAAGTAAATGAGTCCTCTGGTGAATATCCTCTAGAGAAGAGACCAAAGCTCGATAATTCTTACACACCTTCACCTCAGCATCAGCAACAACCACCTCTACCACCTTTTCCACATCCCGATTCAGTTCAACATAAGGTCATAGCCACTTCTCAACAACAGATGTCTCATCAGCCGCAGCCATCACTACCACCTGTGCCATCAACACCATCAGCCCAGTTCATGCAGACAGCTGGATCTATGTCGAGTGTGCCATACGGTTACGGTTCAGTTCCTCAACATCCACCACCTTTTCCTGGTTATCCAATGGTTGGGGTTGGGGCCCCAATCACAGGTGTGCCCCCCTACATGTCTCCTCCAAATCCTTATCAAACTTTCCAGGGATCGGAAGGAGGCTACTATAGCCAGCAACCTTTACCAGCAACACCGCCAATTTCTCGGCAGTAAGATTTATCGGCCTTTTAGGGGTGCTTAGAGGAAGCAAAATTTTGCTCGGCCACTTGACATTGAATTGTGCTTGATAGTTGAATGTTGAATCCTCGTAGGCAGGCAATAGAGGTCTGCAATTTACTTCTAATTACGTAGTACGTAGTTGTATATTATTGAATATTTCAAACAGCTTTTTCATGATATGAGAATGTTGCTTGTGTTGATTATTACTTAAAAAAAGCTCTTGCTTGCAGATATCCTCTCTGCTTTGATGATTGAGATTTTGCAAACTAATTACCCCAATATTACTACTCTCTCTAAAATGGAAACCTTGAGAAACAAGGATTGATGGACACTCATTGATTATCATATTAGGTGTTAGAGCTGAGGCTCGAACACCATTACTAAGACTCTAAGCTAAAGAGGGGGCAAAGTTTTTTACTGGTAATATTATAGGCATGTGATCAAAACATTGACTTCCCAAAGCTATAATCTTATCTAAAAAATAAGAATAATGCTGAAGTGACCTCAGGCTTGAACCTCATATCCCACTTCTTGATGTGAAAGTAGCTTTTTCACTTGTATCTTGATGAAAAGCATCTATCGTTCACATACACTTTCATGTCAAGAAGTGCGATACGAGGATCCACCTTGAGGTCACTCCACCAGACTAATATATATATATACAATAGATTGGGAATGCGACAATTACTCATTTTTTGTGTCAAATTTTTTTAGTGTAAAGGTTTTATTGTTTCACTGCGATACATGGTTTTAAAATTCATTCGAAACCGAGACGTATCACCCGAGTTAACTGGGTATTGGAGGTGAACCAGACCAACTCATAAAGTCACTTTTTTTTAATTAATATTTAAGACTCACGTGCAACTTTTTGATTTGTCTCACGAGATGTCTCAAATGTATCGAAAAACTCATCTAAGATGACTTGATATCGGGCCTGGACGAGACGAAACAATACTCGAAACCGAGTTTTAAAACCATGCTGCGATATGAAGTACAATCTTGAGGTCACACCAACACGACTCATTTTCAATCCATCAACTTTCATTATTTTAATCACATCAGTTAGTAGAGCTGCAGAGGATTTAGGGTCAAAATAGGATCCAGATTCCACACCTTTAGCATTGGATTATGGTTCAATCAAACCCAAACCCAAACCCACCCATTGATCACTACCTCAAGAATCTCTTGGTCAAGGAATTAAGGGTCCCATTGATGACTACCTCAAGAATCTCTTGCTCAAGGAATTAAGGGTCACAATCCATGATTAGAAAATGAAAACATGTCAACGGAAGTTAACGTCAGCCGTTAGTTAACCTGTGACGACAAGTGGTAGGTAGACAGTAGAGTGTGAAAATTAAAGGCGTCATGTCGTTTGGTTTTTAGTAACTTTTTAAAGGAATAATATATATATATCTAGTAATAATAGTGGGATTTGTAGCCTAAAGTGGTGCTTGTGTTCTCTGTTTTGAGTCAGAA
The DNA here is from genome assembly GCF_017979445.1 of Akebia trifoliata. Taxonomy (NCBI): domain Eukaryota; kingdom Viridiplantae; phylum Streptophyta; class Magnoliopsida; order Ranunculales; family Lardizabalaceae; genus Akebia; species Akebia trifoliata. The sequence goes on from NC_141379.1 coordinate 1,099,199, forward strand.
ATGATGAGAGAGAGAGGTTTTAGCTTTGCATGCCCAACATTTTTATCAGAAGAGCCCAGGGGGGGAGACACACAGCACACCACTGTGACACGCTGACCTATAAAGTCTTTCTCTCTCCATCTGTGTTGGTGGGGCCCACCAATTTCTTTATACCTCTTCTGTCGCCGGTTTCCGCCGCACCCGTACTGCCGCCTCTACCTCCGCGTGTTCTGACCTGAATTTTTTTATTTTTTATTTTTTATTTTATGTCTGCCCCCTTATTTCCGCTGCTGCCTGTGACTCACCTCCGCCTTGTGCTTTACGTTTACCTCACTTTTTTCTTTTTTTTTACGAGTCCACTCGTCCAACTTTAATTAACATTTATTATTTTTTAAATTTTCAAATTAAGATTTATTTAAGATAAATTCTCAAATAATTATGACAATTTCTGTATTTTCAAAATGTTGATACAACTGCACTACCTAATGTTGATAAAATGTTATTAAATTATTAATATTATGTGACGATTTTGTCAACATTAGTAATATTTTGAAAATACTAAAAACTTTTGTAATTATTTGAGAATTTACTCATTAACTCAGATGAATTATTGAATTAACGGGGTGTAATTTTGAGTTGACTCTATCAATTTTATCATTTTTGAGTTGGCTAAATTAAGTTAAATAATGAATTTCGGACTCTCCCCATGTGGTTGTATTATAATTATATTAAATAAAATTCTTATAAAGTCGGACAACCGGGGCACTAGACCTTGTTCCAAATCTAAAGCCCAGTCCTAAACATAAAATGGGCCTAAAGTAGCCCAATAGCTAAACGGGCCTATTACAACAACACAAACCCGATCTATGATGGGCTGGGCTGAGTCAGAATCCAGTTCATTGACAGCCCCTTCCATCCGATTCATAACCATCTAGGATCTTTATTGTACTTTGAAGATAAAAAAAAATGCTTTTTGGCCCTTATAGTTTCACCAAGAACTACAACCATAATTTCTTTCAAAATTATATCACTTAAAAAGTAAATCAAAACAGTGTTATTAATTAAATTTTTTTCTACTAAATATATTTTAACTTAAAAATATTTAAAGTGTCATAATTTTTAATTTGTGATTAGAAATTAAGGGGGAAAATGAATTTTTATATTCACACATTTGAATGTAAAGGTCAACGTTGAAAAGAAATGCTCTCCAAGTTAAAGGTCAATGTGGTAAGCAAGTAATTATCTGAAAGGTAAGGGGCAATCTGGAAAAGACATGATTTCTATTTAGGTCCCCATCTCCAATGTTCCAATTCTATATCCTTGCTAACAGTTGAGACTGGTACAATTGTACGGAATTCGTTTCAAAGTAAAGAGGAATTTTCTAGAAAAAAAAAAAAAAAAGTTAAAAATGATCTTGTAAAAAGTGAATTTTTTTTAACTTTAAAAATAAGAGAGTTGCTATTGTCACACCAAATTTTACTAAGGACTCACCAAAATAAAATTTTATATCTAAGAAAATGTCAAAAAGAGAGTTTGATATTTTAGTTTTTGGGTGGGGAGAATAGTGGGAGGATACCACTGGGAGAGAGGTAGGTGAATCATTTTCTTATTAGGGGGAATATTTACTTACCTAAGAAACACAATCACTTTGATTAGAAAATGATTTTTTAGCGAAAATGCGAGATTGAACACTTAGAATTATTATTTTTAGAAAGACTAATGATTTCATGACTCGAAAAGACTCACTCGGTTTGTACATGTCTAACGTAGCAAGGGGTACAAAATCATTGATCTTTTTCTTTGTGTATCCCGAAGAAAAAGATATATGATTATGTTCCCTTGTCACGTCGACTTCTTTTAGATTGAGTAAGTCTTTTTGAGTCCGAATATCACAATTCTTTTAGACCTTTTTCCTAAGAATACATAGTTGGACATGCCCATAAATATGTGCAGTTGTGTATCTCGAGAAAAAAGATTTATAGTTCTAGCACATACCATATCAAGAGACGTTTGCTAGATGGGGGTGTCAGAAAATCATTATTCATTCTATAAATATAAAAAAAAATTATTAAAAGAGAATTAAATATTTTAATAATTACAAAAAAAAGTATTTTTCAAAAAATTATCAAAAACGAATTAAGTTGTTAGACAATCCAGTATTTTAATATTAATTTATCAAAAATACCCTCCGAATGATTAAAACGTTGGATTGTCTAGCGAGTTACTAAAACACTGAACTGTCCAGTTATTTGATTTTTTTTTTTTATTTTTATTTTTTTTTAAAAGCACATATTTTTTTGATAAATATTAAAATATGTAACCCTCTTTTAGTAATTTACCCATCCATATTAATGGATTAAAATTAAAAAACTTAAAATGAAGTTAGTAGGTAAGGTCAAACATTAAAATAATCCCATCTTACAAACACTAGCTACAGAGGACAAACTTGTTGTCGTTACCAAACGTTCTTAGTCTGTCTTAAGATGGGTGGTATTATAATAAGTCTTCTCCCATCAAAACAACATAAGCGACGCAAGCTAACATGCGCATGGGGAACATCACGTGACCTCGTGCTTTTTTTTTTTTTTTTAAAATTTATCTTCACGTCCAGGCGACAACAAGTACGGAGACAGCCGTCTATAAACAAACTGCTCCTCCTGAAAAAGCCTGTCCAATGTTCCAACGCCTGAAAACTTAAATTACAATTTATTTACAAAAACACCCCCTCTTTCCCCTGCATATTCTCTGACCACCATAACTATAATAATTAACAAATAAAAAACACGAAAACTACTATTGCCACCCAAAATTTTACTTATTAAATTCCAACAAAAAAATAAAGAATAATTGAAAATAAGTTAAAAATTGGAGTGCCAATAGAAATTCTCTCCTATTTATTGCTGAATTTCTATTTTTTGAACCTAAAAATAAAACATTTAAAGTGCTCTCAAATTTTCTTTTGGTGACCAATCACTTTTGCTCATTTAATACACATGGCGTCATGTCATTGATTTATCAACTTAGTACATAACTTTTGAAAGTACAAATCTCAGTTCTTAATAAGAATCTTAATAAAATGACTTGTCATGTGGTATATTCAAATGATTCCATAAAGTGGATAAGTTCAGGAATAATAGATTTTAACGTCTTAGGAAATATGATTCCCTCGTCATGTGGTATAGTCAAACGAGTCTATGATGTGGACAAGTTTAAGAATCGTAGATCTTAACATCTCAGGAAACATGATTTCCTTGTGATACATTTTTTATGAGAAGTATCTCAACATGTTTAGATCTACGATAATCGAACTTATCACGTCATGGAGTCATTTGAGTATGTCACCTTGCAAGTCATATTATCACGACTCTCTAATAATTATGGTAAACAACTGCTGAAATTTTTTGAATAAGTGTTGTAACGTGGAGAATATAGTTTAGGCCAGTCAACTTTATTTGGGGGTGAAAATAATTTAAGAAATTGTGATGTAAAAAAGTAAAGTTGGGGTGCCAATAGCAGATCTCAGAAACAATCCCTCTGATGGCCTATAATAAAGTACAAAAATAACAAAACTACCCCTCTACAGTCTACCCTAAAAGCCAATATTATTAAAATAATTCCCAAACACTCCCTCCTCCTTGGACCCTCTCTTCTGCTCTCCCTATAAAAGCCCACCCAAGCCTTCATCATTCATCAATCCTCATTCGCTAACTTACACACCTCTCTTGTTCGTTTTCTCTGTTTGGTTCTTTTTTTAAATCTCTTTAAAATATCGGCCGATACGATACGATGCATTACCAGAACGAAACATGGGGAACTTACATGCAGACAATGAACTTAACAGACCCATTGGAGAGAGTAGAGAGGTTAGCTTCTGAGAACGCAGTGGTGATCTTCAGCATCAGTAGTTGCTGTATGTGTCACGCAATTAAGAGGCTCTTCTGTGGTATGGGTGTGAACCCAACAGTTTACGAGCTTGACGAAGATCCAAGAGGGAAAGAAACTGAGAAAGCTCTGATGAGGTTGTTGGGTACCTCTTCTGCTGTTCCTGTCGTCTTCATTGGTGGGAAGCTTGTTGGAGCCATGGATCGTGTCATGGCGTCTCATATTAATGGAACTTTGGTGCCTCTTCTCAAGGAAGCTGGAGCTCTTTGGCTTTGATTTAGACGAAAATGTGAGAGACCCAGAAATTGAAAAGTTCTGATTTAGATAGAAATGAAAGTTTTCGGTTATCTAACTCTACTCTCACCTCTCTTGTCTTTTTTAGTTGTTTTTTTTTTTTCTCATTTAGGTTTTGGATTCTCTTCTATGTTTGTTTAATGGGTCTTGTGGATTGCAGAGAGTCTGTATAGAAATTAAAGAAATAGAAAAGACTTGAAAAAAAAAAAAAACTGGTTGTTGTTGCTGGGTTTCTTACTTCCATCTTAAATCTTTAATGTTTTTTATTATTTGTTCTGAAATTATTTATTTATTATTATATATATTTGAGACGATGGCCATCTGTAAATTAGAGGAGCTTTGAGGTTAATTTCTATTCTCTACTAATTTTGCTACAGAGAATGTTCATCCGAAAAATGTGGGCCCAACAACAATGGATAGTTCCCCCTACGACCAATCGCCACGTGTTTAATGTTATGATGAACTTGTCATTTATAATGCGCACGTTAAGAAAAAAAATTAGTTAGTTGGTGTGACTGTGAGGATATATTTGAAGAACTTACGACGATATCTTAAAATATACCAACAATAGTATAATAAAACATGCTTATAATTAACCATTTTTGTGGATTTATACAAATGTCCCTCAGTTTTAATAAAGACGTCTTTATCCTTTACGTTATTTTTATCCTGATTTTCTAAATAGAAAGTTTTCACTCCATTAATACTCGGCTGACGTGGAACAGACAGAATCATAAATCTTCTTCTTCGGGATATACGAGAAAAAGATTTATGATTCAATATCCATGCCACGTCAGACGAGTATTGATCGAGTGATGACTGTATAGTTAGGAAATCAGCCATCTATTTATTATTTATTATCCACGTCATTATATATCTAGACATGGACGTACGAGACCGTTAGGTCCATTACTTTATTCTTTTTTTGAAAAAAAGAAAAAAACGAAAAAGATACGCCACGTGTAAGTTTATCTAATACAGTTATTTCTCCATTAAAATGATGCATTAAGAAATAGAATTCTCTGGAAGTCGGATTAGCTGGAAATTATTTTCCTTTTTTATCTTTGTTTATTAAAACAATAGAAACATAGATAGATTGGTGTATATGATAGAATAATATATAATTTTGTGGTATATGTGTGTGTTTCTAGTGCACAATGTATGTGATCAGATGAGAAATTACCACTTAAAAGGTTAGGTAGGACTGGACAGAATGGATAGGATGATGGGTTCACAAATGTAAATATAATTGCTCTTTTGAAATCCTAAGGTACTTAAAAAGGTTTGGAAAAAGAAAGTTTCAATAGTTTGCGACCTTCCTTGGCACGAAGAGATGTCATTATCAACTCCAGCCTTGAGCTTTAGCGAAGGTTGCAATTTTTGGAGCTGTTGGAGAGATTCGTGCAATTTTTGCACGAATTCGAGGTCGATTACAGCCTCCTTTGCACAAAATTTTATTGGCATAAGAAAATGCTCACCGAATCACACGCTACGGATTTCATGAGGCAATCTGAAGTGTCAAATTGTCTAAAAGGAGTGAATTTGGTTATAATAACAGCTGAGCTCCAAGAGAAGAATATTTAACCTATAATATGTTTTTCAACAACAATGCCAAAATGTTGAAAACCATGATAGAAGTTGTAGCAGACAACTGTTCCCACATCGTGAGCTACCATCTTGATTCCCTTGTACCCCTCGCAGTAGAAATATTGAAGCAGAATGGAGTTAAGAAGATTTTTGGTGTTACGACATTAGATGTTATGTTGATTAATCGTTTGGTTTCAAAGATGTGATGCATAAGGAGCATTGATGTGGATGTCCTCATAGTTGGGGACCATGTTGAAAGATCTAATTTACTATTTGTATTAAAGATGAGACCGCCTGTTACTTTAATAGGTGATGAAAGACCTGCGAATAATCGTCATCAGACATCACTATATAAAATTAAGTTTTCTCCCTCGATGTTTGATGTTTGATGTTTTAGCTCTCAACTTAACTTCCATATTCAACTTAACTGTGTTCTCACTATTAGAAAAAGACTTTAGACATCATTTTTATGATGTCTATACGTAAAAAGTGATGTATATTTTTCAGATTAAAGTGCGTGTAAAAGCTGGTTTTCAGACATCGGTTATTTTATTTTATTTTTAAATGATGTTATATATTAAATATACATCTATGTCTAAAATTCCACTCTTTTTTGTGCGATCCTTCCAACTACGAAAAATGTACTTTAGATTTAAAATTTGATGTTTATTTTGCATAAAACTTCTCTACCTATCAAGATCAAACTATCTTTTTTTATTTTTGTGTGTTTCACTCTCACATCAATCAGACCATTACATTACTTGAAGGATTGATAAAAAGGAGAAGAGAAAGATCAGCGGATTAAAGAAAATCAAGCATCCTCATTAGACATCAGTATATTAAAGTTAGTTTTCTCCCTCAACGTTTGATACTTTAGCTCTCAACTTAACTTCCGTTCAATGTGACTATATGTTCTCACAATTAGGGGAAAAGACTTTAGACATCACTTTTAACGATGCATATAAGAAAAAAGTGATGTCTATTATTCGGATGAAAAAAATGCATGTGAATGGTGATTTTCGGACATCGATTTTGCTAAAAGACGGTATTTCAATATCAAACATAAACCGATGTCTAAAGTTCTAAACCTTTTTTCATGATCCCTCCACCCGCAAAAAATGAAATTTAGATTTAAAATTTGATATTTATTTTACAAAAAACCTCTCTCCTGGTTATCTAAGTCTAATGAATTTCCACCTCTCAAGATCAAACCAAAACAAAACCCATTTTTTGTTTTGTGTCTCACTCTTATTTTTTGGGGTATTATTTACTTTTGTATTTGCTGTTTAATTTTCAATTATTTCTTCAATTAAGAGTAAGAAAATATTAGATATTGTAAAAATTCTCTTATCCCATTTGGAAGGATATTATAATTATTTCATTATTATAATTAGAATCGGCCTAGAGTAGCTGACATGGAAATGTGCACCTCAACGTAGATGCTTTTCACTCGTGTCTCAAGGAAAAGCCTCTATAGTTCTGTCCACATCAGCTTAGTCTTGAACGCGGTATCCTTCACAGTCACTTTAGCATTTTCCTCATAGTTAACCAGTTATAAAAAAAAAATAGTTGGAGTTGCAATATAAACTCTCTAAAATATAAAAAGATGAACTTGTAGTTGGTTAATTATACCATTCTCAATCTAATCATTTATTTAATTCATCATGAATTTTTTGTAATGAAAGGAACAACAAAATCAGCAATGGCTGATCCTCATTGGTGTTAGTTTCCTCTCAAAGAATAATTTGAACCCAAATTCATCCTTCATTCGACTTCTGCCAATTCTCTTTCAGGATTCACTTCTGAATCATTAAAATGAACCCAATTTCTAGCTGCTTTAATGGGTTTTTCCTTTCTGTGATTCATTCCATAACTTGCTTAATATATTTATGGAAATTAAACATGGGTTATCCACACTTGTCCTTGGGTCTTGCACCTTGATAATGGATTTTATCCAAGGTCCTAGAGTCCTTTTCTTGGTTGGGCTAATATAATTTGGGGTGTCTACACTATTGGGAATGGAGTTATAACTGCAACAAAACTCCAAAGTAGGGGCATAACTATGATACTTTTAATCAAATAAGAAAGTTGAATTGAATTTGAAAATTCTTATTTGTTATTAATATTATTATATCGGCCTACAGCTCCATAACCCAGTCTTCAATAAATATATATATATATTGATTTTTGGTGTCCATGATCATAGTCTAAGAATAAATTAATCAACACTAGAATCATATAAAATGTTATTCGTGTGAGTTCTTTCCCCTCGTGAGTTTGTCAAATTCCCCTACTATCTGTTCCATTTGGTATGATTGTTCTACGAAGTATTATCTTGTAACATGTTTCATAATGTCAAAGAAGTAGACAATTTTTCGATATTAGGGGATTATTATAGATCTTTATGTAGCGATAAAACAATAATTACAAGATTGATCAAGGTAGATTGAGAAGATTATTTGGAGTTAATAAAATAGATCATATGCAAGGATAATCATTATAATTTTACAACATTGTAGATTGCTATGGTGTTTTGCCAAACAAGATGATCAAGAAGTCAAAATTATCGTGAGACATGTTTTTTAAATGAGTTGTGATTATCTGACTCTCTCTTTTGTACGCTCCCTTCATAGAACCGTAGATCCTTTGCTTTGAGGTACACAAGGACAAAGATTTATGGTTTTGTGAAGTGCCATGTTAGAGAGCATACAAAAAAGATCGTCAGATTATCATGATTCTTTTTAAATATTTTGATGATAAGGGAAATCTCCTAATTGTTGAAGTTGCATTTACATTTGTACTTTTAGCATATTAACATCTATTTTGAAGTTGAAAAAGGATATAAAAATAAATTCAAATAAAATACACACCTTATTTGATAATAATAAAAATTATTACCATATAGGGGATATCTTGTATTTTCTAAATATTTTAAAAATATATCTAGGACAATAATTTTGACTTCTTGACATAGCCACAAAATTCTCTGAATTTCTCAAAACTAGTCATTAAATTCTTTGAATTAGGGATTAACCGATTAAATCAACAAATTAGTCATTGATTCCCCCAATTAATCATAGAATTGAATATGGCAACATTTTTACCCTTCACCTCCAAAATTTTAGTTTCAACATTCAAACATCAAGAAGAAGAAAGGCTTAGAGAGAGAGAGGTTGAAGATGACAAATTTTGGTAAGAAACCTATTTTTTTTTTTTATAGTCTGAAATTTTGTCAAATTTTTTTTACAAGCTTTAACGAATTTGCCCGAAGGACTGAGCCCACTCAGCATTGGAAAAGGTCCCTTTTGATACTGCCTTGCCTATTGAAATCCAAGTCCAATAAAAATACTAGACATCTCACAAGGGGTTTCATAAAATCTTTGATTTGAAAGTTGGTGAAGACCGACCACTTATTTCAATTAGAACAAGTCTAGGTCCTCGAGAAATTGGTTTTTACTAACAGTGAACTATAAGGTTAATTTCGACTTGAAATTTGACTAAAATTCTTGAAATATGGTGAGTAGGTTGTACGATGATAATGAGTCCAAAAAAGGCATAATTACGCTAATTCGGGAAAAATCAAATGATACCTCGAATTTCTGACACATTTTGATAGAACAAGCTAATATATTTTTTTTTTACTCATAACCGCAATGACCTTTTTTTCTAATGTAAGAGCATTATAACCACCATGGCAGCTGACTTCACAATGTTAAAGCGTTTAATTTTCAAAAGATTGCCTACTTTTGCAAGACCAAGTGCCCCCACATTCCCACTTTTTTGTTTCAAACTAAAACGAAACCCACACTTCTTGCAGTATCTCACGCATAATATATAGCTGTAGTAACCTTGATGTATCATCTAAAGCTAGGAACAAATGTCAAAAATATCCAAATTCAAATAGATGGTTAGAACCATCCAATAATCAACTGTGGAGACCCACATAGGAACGTCACAACTGTGCTTCCAAAATCATACTTTATATGAGGGCTTCCCATCAAACTTTATATGAATATTGCATTTTGAAGCATCACGAACATAGTAACAAAAATCGACGATTTTTTGAAAAAAAACATGACTTGCATCCCTAACGATCAACATGATAAATAAAAAAAATACAACTTTTTCATTTGTAACAAAAGTCACCGTTTTTCCAACTTTTTTCATAGTGACAAAATTCAAACATTTTCTCTCTTTTTTTTTTTTTTTAATGTGGGATTTGATACATAATGGAATTTGGTAATTTAGAAATGTAAAAATATGAGATTTGATGATAATAACTTGATTTTATGAATTTTCTTTAGATAAATATTTTTTCCTGATTTTTAATATATATTTTCATCTTTTATTTTCATCATTTTTTCCCCTGTTTTTAACGTATTTCCAAAGTTTTTCCCTTGCCATTTTAAACCCGTACTCCGACTTTATGACTATGATCATGTGTATGACAAAAGTGTTTCACGAGTTTTCAATCCCAGCAATATTCACATCGCAAAATGAGCATTTTTACGAGTTATTCATAAAAGTCGTGATAATTTGACTTAGGCACATGACAAACTCAATCGACTTACCTGACGTGACTGGCTCAAAAACCGTAAATCTGCTCTCTTCAAGATACAAAACCACACCTTTTTATTGGGAACCACAGTTTTATATCACGAGGAGAGCATATCTACGGTTTTCGAGTCTGTCATGTAAGGTAAGTCGATTGAGTATGCCACGTGCCTAAGTCAGAAGTCAGATTATCACTAGTGAATTCCTAATCATTGTATATGGCCCCAAAGAGTGCCATACGCCACTTTTAAGAGATGAGGGATTATTGTCATAGCTATTGGCCATTATGCACGCTTTGTAACATATAACACAACCAAACTAGAGGGTTGGATAAGGAACTGATGATAGTGATGATGATGATGTTGAAATGCATGTGGTGAGAAACTATACCATTTGTATAACAGCTCCCTAGAAAACGTGATCCGTAGCGATTGTTGTCAACTTTAGACAACAAGGTTGACACGATCCTGTGCTGCATGTGAACGCTTTTCCTTTGTCAAACATGGTTACGAGGAATGCTTTCTGGTGCATTTTTAGTTTTATTGGGCTAAGTAAGTGACATATATTAATAAAATAATAATTTACAAAATACAGGGGGCATGCCTACTGAGTTACAATTTTGGCCATATAGAAATCAGCATTTTACTTAGAAAAAAAATAAAAATAAATAAGAGTCGTGACGAATGCACACGGTAAATTATACGTGGTTGATGTGGTAAGAGCACATAATCATAGATCTTTTTCTTCAGGATGCAAGAGAAAAAAAAAAGTGATTTTGTGACCTTGCCACATCAGCCGCGTATAGGTCATGTATGATTCATCACGTGCATCATCATTATTTGAAGAATAATGCTGAAGTGACCTCAAGATTGTACCTCATATTTCACACCCTGAAATAAAAGTGTGTTGGAACCATAGATACTTTCATTGAGATGCGAGTCAAAAATATCTATGGTTCCTACGCACTTTCACGTCAGGGTCAGGATGTGTGATATGTGGTACAATCTTGAGGTCACTCCAGCACGACTCAAAAAAGAAGATCTCTAATAAATACTATTATTTCTATTGTTTGCCCCCTTTTAGGTAGGCGTTGAAATTCATGGCATATCAAGGAGAAAAAACGGGAAAAAAATAAAATGTTCTCATTAAAATGGAAATATTTTTGGTTGAAATTTGACTAACTTTAACAACATTTATATGTATGGGGTATGGGTTGCGTATAAGTATCACCTCATCCCTAAATCTAATCTATGAGACTCAATCGTGAGAGCAGATTCCATGAGTTTGAATCTGTTCTAAATTTCCTTTTTGTGTCTCATTTTGCTAATGGAAGTCTTTTATTAGAATTGAAGCTCTCTTCAGTTTCATTATTGGGTATTTTGTTACAGTGGGATTGTTCATTTTCTTTTCTTAGATTGTTTATTTTATTTTTGAATGATTTAGGCTTTTATTTTCAAGTTTAGAATGATATAGTGAGACTGGGTTCATTTGGTTTTGAGTATTAGTTTATTTAATTTATAAGCTCTACATGGGGATATTAATGGATATGGGTAAGCAGAAAGGATGGAAAGGTTTGATCATCAAAACATGAGAACGATGTCGATCCATCTGTGGCAACCTTAAGAAACCGTCTGGGATCCCTTTTGTTCTCATATCGAAGAACAGATCATGGTCCTGCAACGTAGGATCACCGGATAACAACGATAAAAGCAAAAAGGGAAACGGAATAGTCCCCAAAGGTTGCTTCTTCGTCTACGTTGGGCCCCAAAAACAGCAATTCTTAGTCAAGATTGAATATGCCAACCATCCACTCTTCAAGATTCTACTCGAGCAAGCTGAATTGGAATACGGGTACAATAGTGAAGGCCCTCTAGCACTACCATGCAATGTTGATGTCTTCTGTGACGTGTTATTGGAGATTGATCGTGATGAAATTCGTCCAGGGTGCAACTTCATGGCCAAAGGGTATGGTTCATCGCCTTCTCAGTCCTTGATGATACCATCCATGTCTTGAACTATCTTGTTTGGGACAATTATACAATTATACGTGATGAGGTCTCCTTCTTGTACAATAGGGAAATTTACAAGGCCATGTAAGCCAATCTATATGTATTATATATAGGCTTATATATAAAGTACCTTTGTGGTCTGCTAGTTATTTTTTCCCCATTTAAAAATTTAGTACAAGGGGTATATTTTACAAAGAAGAATGTTGAACATCAAGAAAAAAAAATCATAACATGAGCAAAAGCAAGACAAGGAATAAAAAAATAGAATCATCTATTAATGCATTTGTGAATTACATTGTGCGAAAACGTAACAAGAAGAAGATCGAAACCAATCACAAAGAAACAACATCGATTAAATTAAATTATCCAAGTATTACAGTTAGGGATGAGTTTCAAAGTATGAAGAGTGTGACTATGTGCAGTGGATTACCATTATTTTTAATAGAATTCTGGATTAAATCAAATTTCCGTAAATCATTGGAACAATGAAAATTAAATTAAATTTATCTATAAAACAAAATCTAAGGAAGTCCATAGATCATAGAAGGGAATTAAAGATGAAAGGAGAAGGTAATTAAGAAATGTTTGGGTAATACTCGGGCTTGTTTTATTACTGATTTGTACATCAGCAAGTACCACTCCAACGTAAGGGTGTCAATGGGTACTCATTTACCCGGAACCCAAACCGAAAACCACGGTTTTAATTCTCTTTTTAAGAAATCAATTAAAGTTGGATTTAATATGGAATCGAACCGATAGAAACCGAAACCATTGGGTTCTATCCAATGGGTACCTGCGGGTACCCGGAACCGATTTGTTTTGTCATTATACATGATTCAAGGTAATCCTATATTTTAAAATTAGCGTATACAATATAAAGTTTTTTAAATTTCATATAAACTAAATATTTGAACTTAAAATGAGTCTTTTTTTTTAATTTAAATTTATTACTTGTAAAAGAAATACATTTTAATATTTGAAAATAAAAATCATTAAATCATCATTAAAGTGGAACCAAATTTTTATTAAGTTGATACATTACAAATAATATGTTATTTTTTAAAAGGAATTTTTTATTATAATGATTTTGAAATGATTTTTCTCATTCAAATCTTGAGAACTGGACCCAACAAGTACCTGTGATTTTTAATGGTTCCGTTCCGGTTCTACTTATTTTAAAATCGGAATAAGAACCGACAAAATATAAAGGTTATGGTTCCAAATATCATAGGAACCGAACCGGAACCAACCCATTGACACCCCTACCCCAACATGGAGATTGATGAAACATCAAAGGGAGAAAGATCAATAGCTTAAGGCTCTAATTTCTCCATGCTGAGCTTAAATTTTCCTTCATGGTTGCAAATTTGTAGCAATTCAATCAGTTCTTCTATTTAATGTAGGATCACTACTGCCTTATTTAATATTCTTTCCCTCCAAAAATATTCTTTGATTGCTGGAGGGAAAGAATATTTTTCTTCAAACATCGAATGAATGTTGAGCCAAGGAAGATTCTCATGTGATCTCTGTATAACATTGGAGTTAGTTTTAAATGTGTTCAATGCTATTTTAAGATACTTTAGAACTTTGTGGGATTTCAATTGTTCTCTTGATCATGTACCAAAGATTTTTTTATTTATATCTCGAGTTAAATTGTATAGTTCATCATTATGTGAATGAAATTAGAAAGCATTTGAAGATACAAAAATAAAGAGAAGAAATAGATTGCCACCATATACGAAAGCGAACGCTATTTATGATCATTTTAAAAGTACAATATAAAATTAATGAAACTTAAGCAAAATGAGAGTTTCTTAATAGGTACGTAGAAGATTATCCTGAAGAGTTTGATTAGCTTTGACACCCGAATTATACTCAATTACTATCATATAGTATTTTTTGTTGTACTCCATCTTCTTTGCCAAATTCTTAACGATGTTTTGGGTAATATTTATGCTTATTTTATTACTGACTTGTATGTTCGAGTGTAAAATACGAAGAAATCCGTTTTTTTTAGTATTGTCACCTGAAAAATCTATTTCAATGAAGAGATCATCAATTCTAGAAAAATAATGAGCCCAAGTCGATTGTATCAACATCTATAGACTTTATGGTCAGTTTAGTCGGCTGACACCCTTTAGAAGAGTATAATAAGGTGTAAGAAAAACAAAATTTTGCGTTTAGTCCATCACCTTCAATCGGCAATCAAAATCACTGTCGTTAAGTTTTGTGTCACAAATTTTCAACCAAAAGTTTGAATTGCACGATAAGATAAAAACTTGCATGCCCATTTGATTCGGGGGTGGTTGTGTATGTTTGTCTGCCTTACCATTTGGTTATGAGATTTTGATCATGCTTGACCTTTAACAAACATCTCACCCATCTTCATACTTCATAATTTAAAAAAATATATATATTAATTATTTCAAGCAAATGCACGTAATGTTTAGCTAATACGCAAAAATGCAAATCATGATTTTGTCCATAATTAGGGTAGTAGTGCAAAGAAGTATAATATTATTAATCAAACGATCTCAATGGATCGTATAAATAAAATAAAAAAGGGGACTAAGGGAAGAATAATTAGAATGGTTATACCATATATCTGGGTACAATTCAAGCATTACTAAGTTAATTACTAATCTCATTAAAACAAATCTTTGATCAATTAAAAAAGAGTCGTGATAATCTGACCCCCCCCCCCCCCACCCCCACCCCCACCCCCACCCCCAATTACATAATCATAGTTGCCTCAGGATACAAAAGAAAAAGATTGATGGTTATGAGTATCCCGAGGTAAATGATCTATGGTTTTGTGATGGGGGCGTATGTCAAAGGGGGACGTCAGAAAATCATTAGTCATTAAAAAAACTGATTACTGTGGGAGTTGAAAAGTTTAATTTTGTAAATTAATGGTAGGTAGTTTTGTAATATAGCTTGAATTCGACTATTGAAATTATCAAGTAAGTACTTAATTACAACCAATAATATCTATTCATTGAGACTATTTTAGAAATTTATTATTAAAAATTTAATTCTAAGACTATTATTTATATTTTCCATGTGATACTCGTGGAAACTCTCTATTTTAAGTTCTTAATAAACTCTTCAACTTGTTCTATCGTTTTCGGCTTTAGTATCTTTCACATAACGGCTGCGGTTGACCCTTAGATGTATAATCAGCAAAAGAAAGAACAAATATAAAAAATGTCCGGATTCAACGGTAAGAATGGGTCCATTAGCCATGGCAGGTATGTCAAGGATAAGAGAAAGAATTTGATGTGTGGACTTAGCATCAAAATTTATGTGAAAGATTTTAGTCGCCCAAAATAATATATATATATATATATATTTTTTTTTTTTCCTGTTGGATTTACTGGTTTGCCATGATTTCGAAAGCTTGATGTCACCCTTCGCAAAAGTCTTATATTATATATATTGTTGGGTTCATTAATTCATGAAAATGTTCAAATTAATTTCAGATAAATTCGATTGAGTCTCCAATTTTTACTTATAACACATCAAACTATATGTAAATAACCATTTATTTTTAAAAAGATTGGTGTGTGTTGTAAAAGTTGGTGTACCAATAGAATCTCTCTAATTTTGTATGATCTAATGCACTATGGAAAGTGTGCTTGGTAGGAATTGTAGCCAACTTGAGATATCAAAGGCAGAGTCCATATGAGGCAGACCTCAAACATAAGAAGTTTAGAAAACCTTTCACACACATCACATGCAACTCTATCAACATGTTACATATTTTTATTTGGAGTGGCCTATAAATTTATTTCATCTTCAAAAGATTAAAAAAAAAAAAAAACTTTTATTAAGAAATTAAATCCCACCAAAAATTCCTCTCTCCAAATCTGATTTTGCTATTTTAGAAAGGCAGATCCAAACCCAGTTCTAATAAAAAAAATCAGAGTCATGAATTAAGATTGAATGTTTTGACTTATCTCTATTGAGGCCTATATGAAGTCCTGTTTAATAAAATAAAATTTAACTTGCTTATTTTAACTTTTGACTCTTGGCTGAAATATAAAATCCAAAATCTTGTAAATTTTATAATTAAGTAACTATTTTACTTCCTATCATGTTAGATCCACATGTCACACTCCTAGCCTGACAAACCTGATTATATCCTTGATTTTTCTCTCAAAAACTTGTCATCTTTAATTTTTTAGTCTTTGAGGCAAATTATTTTTAACTTATTCGACCGTGCCTTTGTTGTATAAATGTCTTTTTTAAGGGGGTATGAAAAGAAAAATCATGTAATATTTTTTTAAGGGATTTTCTGTTTTGGAGAGTTTCACATATTTTCATAACTCTTTAATTATATAAATAGAGATCTCTGTAAAACTTATAAGAAATAGTGATTGTTTTTGTTTTGTTCTGTGGATGTAGGTGTAGACACCCGAATTTGAGCGGGCCCTCAACGCAAAATGCCCAAAAATTGAAAAATTGGGATGGGCCCCAAAGCCCAAATCTACAAAAACCTAATGCATTTTCAATTAATAAATGTCCGAGACTACTCACGTGGCCCATGGGTCCGCACACCTCACCACCCTCCTACATCCTTAAATTCAACCCAATACTATTCTACCCAAGCCCAATCACTCTTATTAAACCCAAGCCCATTATCATTACTACTCAACCCCATATCCAATTACCCACACCCAAACCCAACCTAAGCTAAGCCCATCCTATTCTATAATCCAATCCAACATAAACCCAACCTAAGCTAAGCCCATCCTATTCTATAATCCAATCCAACATAAATCCAACCCAACCTAAGCCCAACTCATTACCCAAACCCAATTCACTACCCAAACCCAATCTAACTCATCATCCACATCAAACCAATCACCAAAAGATAACACATGTCATCATCCCCTTCCACCTCCCTTATCTAATCACCCATCTCTATCACTTCCCTCCAAAAATCAACTCAACCCATAACCCTACCCTAACTTAACCTATTCCCCATCCTCTAACATCATCAACCACCAACATCACAACCCATACCCTACATATCCTAACCTATCCCCCATTCTCTAACACCATCAACCACCCACATCATAACCCATATCTCCCACACATCAAACCATCACTTTCCCTTAAAACACTCCCACAAAATCACCTCAACCCATACCTCCCTCCATCACCCCCATACCCTTCTCTCTAATCAACCAACAACCATCACCAATCAACAAATCCCTTCATCTCTCAATTTGCCACATGTCATCATCCCTTCAATTCTCCCAAAATCCAACCAATCACTACCCATCCCCCCAAATCAAACACCTTACCTCTTCAACCATCTCAACACTCATTCTCCAAACAACTCCCTTACACCCCCCATTCTTCCCATCAACCATTACTCATCTCACCCCACCAAACACTCTACCCAAATGGATTTGGGTAAGATCCAAACCATTTGGGTTAAAACACAACCCATTTCCCTTATTACAAAATTACCCTCATTTCCATCTCAAATTTCACACTCTTCTTCTCTAAAACCCATGTCATTATCCACTATTCTCATCCTTCACCCCATTATACCCTTAAAATACCCCCCAACCTCTATAAAAACCCCTTCATTCTCCCCTCACAATAACTAATGAAAATTTGACAAAAATCCTCTAAAAAAGACAACTCACCTTACTACTCTCAACCCTCAACTTTCTATTCTTACCCTTAACTCATCCCAACCTCCAACTCTCAACCTTCAATCAAACAAGTCAAAAAAAAGAAAGAAGACTCATCAAAGGGGACATCTTTGAAGATAAAAAGAAGATCAAGATTGGGTCAAGGTGGGTTTGAACAAAAGGCACACCCCCCAACTTCCATCTTCTACTCTCCCTTTCTCTACACATTTACACACACCACTATGGTCTAAATCACAAAAGGGCCCCTTCTTCATAAGGGTGCCCTCAATGATTTGAACCAATATCAAAAGTCCCTCACACTTGAGGGCACACATCAAATCATTTTCGATTTTATTTTCCTTTATTTTAAAAAAAGATCGAATCCGAGGTTACCACATTACGTGGATGGAATAGGGTGCCTAACACCTTCTCTACTCCATAAATGGACCCCCTTACCTTGAATCAAAGGTTGGGCCACGTGCATTATCCAACGAGAGTTATCAAACATACAAAATATATGATTTTTAAAAAATGAGACATCGGGTGACCATTCACACCCTTTTACCAATTTGAATGGTGACGACTCCAAAACACCCCAAAGTGGAGGGATGTTTTTAAAATGTTGAAAATCCCATGTTCACAGTAGACACACTATCGAACCACATAAATCCTTGTGTTTTGTGTGATTGTATTATTTTTGCCATTTCTATTTTTTCACAATCTTTATTTCATCTTCCATTGTATTCAAAGACTTGTATAAAGCACTTGATTTTCCTACTCAAAAATCTATTCTTATTCTTGTGAATAGAGATGAGGATACAAATTTTCACTCTCGTTTTGAGATAAAAATCACGGGTTTTACGTTAGAGGCTAAAGACGAGAATATTTACATAAATCTTTTTAATTCTTGCATAAGGACCTAGGGGATAGGGAGGAGTTGAAAATATATTGTAGAGGATCATATTTAAATCACCCCAAAAAATTAAGGGCATCGCAGCCATTATTAGTCAAAGTAGCAATCATTTATAATTTTATATAGCAGCCATTGTATCGATCCATAATAGTAAAAAGCAGCCTTAACCTTATTCTAGATCTTAAATAAATAAATAAAACTATTTTAAAACTTAACAAACTGCAGTTATCTATAGTATTTAGTAAGTTCAAGTTTTAAATTTTAAATTCAACATTCATTTTGAAACATGTTGTTTCAAATAATTAACATTAACTACAAGCCCCTCCACTCTTACATTTTTATTTTCCCATTTTTAATTTTTCAAATTCATTTTGAAACATGTTGTCCATTTTATTTTTTAAGGAAA
Organism: Akebia trifoliata; assembly: GCF_017979445.1. Classification (NCBI taxonomy): domain Eukaryota; kingdom Viridiplantae; phylum Streptophyta; class Magnoliopsida; order Ranunculales; family Lardizabalaceae; genus Akebia; species Akebia trifoliata. Next base: position 1,118,474 of record NC_141379.1, read on the forward strand.
ATTTTTTATTATTTAAAAAGGAATCTTTTTTCGATGACAATTGACTTTAATAAATATTAAATACTTATAATGGTAGGTATGGGCTGTGTATATGTATGTATGTAGCCTCATCTCTAATCTATGAAACACAAGTGAAAGAGACCATATTTCTTGAGGTTCACTCTACTTCTTCTTCCTTTTTCGTATTTCTTTTCTCAGAACTGAAGCTCTTCAAACTTCAAATTTATTATTTTTAAGTTAGAATTTTCCTTACTTGAACTTGTAAAAAATAGTTCTCAAGCCCAATTTCCTACTCTCTTTCTCTCTCTCTCTCTCACTCTTGGTTGTGAGTCGTGGTTTTTATAAACTCTTTACGGAGAGAATAAATATGGGTAAGATGAAAGGGAGGAAAGGTTTGATCATCAAGACATGGGAACGATGCCGATCCATCGGTGGCAGTGTTAAGAAATCGTCGGGGATCCCTTTTGTTCTCATGTCGAAGAGCAAGTCATGGTCCAGCAAAGAAGACTCACACAATAATGATAAATGCAATATGGGAAACGTAGTAGTCCCAAAAGGTTGCTTCTCGGTCTATGTTGGGCCCAAAAGACAACGGTTCTTGATCAAGATCGAGCATGCCAATCATCCACTCTTCAAGATTCTACTCGAAGAAGCCAAATTGGAATATGGGTATAATAATGAAGGTCCTCTAATATTACCATGCAATGTCGATATCTTCAGCGATGTGTTATTGGAGATAGACGGCTATGAGATTCGTCCCAGGTGCAACTTCACCAAAGGGTACGGTTCATCACCTTTGCAATCCTACTAATTAACCATGTATTGAACTTTCTTGTATATAATTTGGGATAATTATTATATAGTAGTCCTACTTCTTGTACAATAGGGAATTTGACAAGGTCATGTAAACAAATCTATGTATCAGAGGCTCTTATTCAAAGAAATTATAATTTGTACGTGAACCATTTCTACAACACTGGCTGGAAAGATTGGGAAAAAATATGGATAGATCATGTATTAATGTATTTAAGTGTGAAATTATAGGAGTTAATTCAAATAGTTATTGAAGGAGTCAGTTGAGACAATTATTGCACTAATAATAACAAGAGCATACAAGTCGAAACGTTTGATAAGACGTGGCCAGGGAGGCTGTATAGGGGCCAGGGCTGAGATATTTGAGGGCAAATTTGTATAAATCGCTTTAATGGAAAATATTATATTTCAATTTTTGGTTGTTGGGCTCAAGCAAAATCCATGAAATAGAATCAAAATGGTGAAGGACAAAAAAGGCTTGAAAAATTAGGACAATTGGCAGTATTGTTTACCTAAAGTCTTGACTCATGCATATTCAATTATAGGCAGCTTCAGTTGAAAGTAGGGACCTAAAAAAAAATGTCCACGGGTCCAAATCCTTGCCCATTTTAGGCCCAAGTTTAGTGCAAAGCCCAAAATGAATCCAACCTAATCACTCTTCCTCCTTTTTATTTTTATTTTTATTTTTATTTTTTGCAGAGGATTAAAAGTCAATCCAAGATTTCACATCATCTCGAATTGACCATTCATACAAGTCTGTGTGTACACATCCAATTTACAAATCCACCTTTGTTAGGTTTATTGCATTAGGGCATCTAAGATTTTATGAAATTTCAGATTAACTTTTTTTTTTTCTACGTTGAAACCAGATATAGAATTTGGATACTAATTCCTAACCATTAACTCGCTAATTATCATAAAATATATCATCATAAGTATATCTCAATAAGAACTTTTTGGAAACTGAAGTACAAAATATTGACATTCAAGAGAAGTAAAAAAAGGGAGCCACTTGTGGAGATGTAGTTTGTTATAATAAAGTAATTAACAGTTTTGTAAATTTAGACAATTTACGGGATAATTTGATTTGATTTTATAACACTAAGAAATATTTCAAAACTTATCTATATAATATTTAAAAGTTTTATAAATAATAATTTAGTGGCATCTGTAGAGAAAATAAAATGTTGAATGAGAGATGAGCGTCCAAAATTAGATCAATACTATGCACGTGCAATGGCCACACATCACACGCACCGGGTAAGTGAGTCTATGCCCTCATAGGTGGTCCTGAGGAAATACTGCTTATACTGGGTATCGAACTCACAACCTACGAACTCTCCTCGCTTATTGGATCTGAAATTTAAGTTTATTAAATAATAGAAAATGTACATACTTGTTTATGTTTCTTAAACTACCTTTATTTATTTTCATAGATGAATGACATTCCCAAAAATCTTCTATGATTCACAAAAAAAATATATATTTAATTATTATTATTTTTCAAATCTATATTTTTTTCCTTTTTTCTCATCAATCTTGATACTATCAATAATAAACTTTGCAAGATCGATCAGTTGTATTCATTCAAGAATCTTTTCTTATAACTATAGCAAATATATATAATCCAAGATGATTTGTGGTATCGGGGGTATCGCTCCTTCAACTTCATCCCTATAAACATGATATCCATATGGATCCGACAACCATGTTTAACTTGGATCATCTAATATGATATCTAAATGAGTCTCACAAGAGGGAATGAAAAATAGATAGTAACTATGGGCTAATTCTAAAGATGTAAAGTCTATTTTTTTTTTTTTTAAATAGTTGATTTATTCTTGGTCTCTATTTGTACTCCATAGGATCGATATGGATGATGTTTTAGACAATCTGATTGTACGGTGAATTGTCCATACTTTAGCGGGGTTATATGTAGTAAAATTTAAATCCAATTATGCATTTTTAACCCCATAAAAATTTGATTAATTTGAATTTTTATTTTATTTTTAAAACAAACTGCTTGTAATGTTCAAATAAATTGATTTTTGGTGACCATCATCATCACAATGAAAATGACTCGATCTAAAATTGGTTCATCTAGGTATCACTAAGTTATTAAGCTTGTTTTTTATGTGATTAGTAACTTGCTTCAAATTTTGTGTTGCGATCGGGTAAACCTAGTTTTAACAAGATCAATAAATTGAGCGAAGGCAGATTATAAATTTTTTTTATAACAATGTAACATCCATCACTTTCACTTGGCAATCATGATCACTGTCACTAAGTTTGTAACACAATTTTTTCAAGAAGAGCATTGTATCAGAATTCAAACTTTCATGCCCATTTGACATGGAAGTGGTTGGAAGTTTACCTTCCCATTGTGAGACCTATAAGCAAATTAATCTCATAATTAGCAATTTTGGTGTAAAATATATTATATTGACTAGGCAACATGGTTTTAAAACTCGTTATGACGTCTCGTCTCAAATGAGTTCTCCGATACGTTTGAGACATCTTGTTCAACGATGAGAAAAATGAACATGGCATTTTAAATCTCCTCGGATACATTGACTTGTCCGTCAGTCTCGTCCATGCTTTGATACCAAGACAATTCGGGTGATACATCTCAGTCTCGGATGAGTTTTGAAACCATGCTAGGCAAGCAAGATTAGTAACCAATAATTAATAGGTGAAAGCGGGTTTTGAACCCAAGACATGATATCAATACTCAAAGACTTAATTAACTTAGCAATTAAGTTAAAAAAATGAACTAAACATAGATATGCGAGAACTAAAAGGTTCGATTTTCTTAGGGAACAAGCACATCAATATGTCATAGTGTATAACATCTGTGGGGGCAAAGATAAGAAGAAAAAAAATCTTTTATTGAGGGATCTGAACACAAGAACAAATTTATATATTCTCCCATGAATTTTATCATGCTCCCTACAATCAATTTCATGGTCATGTTACATGTTTTTTCTTTTGCACCACAAATTCTTTTATATAAGAAAGCTATACACAACAACTTTCATTATAAAATTAGAGCCATACGCGAAAATTTTCTATTTCCAAATTTTATTTTACTATCATATTCGGGTCCCTAATGGCCTAATCCAGATCTCTCGACCAATCATGTCTTGAATTAAATTTGGATTTTTCGACTTACCTCCATTTAATTAGGTATGTTTGAGCTCCCTTTGATTAAATATAAAAATGAGTTTGCCTAATATAAAATATGACCTTGACCCATTCAGTGAAAAAGTCCCAATTTTATAGAATCAAAATTATGAGTATAAAGTCAAACTCTCATTACGTGTAAATTGGAAAATTTGACATAAAAATTTGACAGGCCAAGGCCCACGAATTTTAAAAACTGAATTTTGATGGTTTAGGAAAGTCGAAATTCTTGATGTTCCCAGATTTGACAGTTTAGAGCTGTCGAATTTCTCTTATCCTTCATTAATTTGACATTTTTGATCCGTCGAAAAAAAAATTAATAATGAAAAATTTGACACCAATTTGACCTCTTGGTCTGTCAAATTTTATAAAATTTGACCGCTCAAGAATGTCAAATTTGGGCTTTTTTCACAGTGTCCATATCATGTTAGTCTATGTTTTGTGTGGTGTTGAAATTCCTATAAGAGTTTAAACTAAAAAAAAAAGTAGTTGGAGACAATGAAAATAGATATGAACTTACTTTTAATAATAGAAGGCTTGACTTTGGAAAGAATGGAATAAAATAACATGATTTTTTTAGCCAACCTCAAATCTTTGGGATAAAGTTTTATTGTTGTATAATTTGTGCAGTATGCGAAGAAGTATTTTATAAACAAATGACTAGATCGATCTTAAAATAGTTTTGTAAATTTATGGAAGGAAAATGGCTTGCATCATTTTGTTAATTATTTTATCCTCAACAATTATTTTAGCTCGTCCTCTTTAACTATTTTCCTTTGCTTTCCAAGCAAAAGAAAGAAACCCACTCCTCTTCAACCCCACTTTTCAACTCTTGGCCAAAAACTTTGATTTTTTATCTATGTTTGTCTCTCATGGAAGACGTTGATCATTTGAAAAGCTCAACTTGCAAGACCTAGTCCTACTTACATTAGTGTCTCACGTTTAAATGAAACATAATACCGTAGAACAAATAATGTCCAAATTCAGCAGATAGAATTGAATCATCGAACACGTAAGGGATCATCATAATGATGCTCCCAACACGTAAGGGATCATCATAATGATGCTCCCAGGATCATTGGCTTGTAATACCACAGCAAGGCAAATCAGTTTTTGATCATGAAATGAAAATGCCGTGTATGACAACTTCTTAGTCGATTCATCGGTGGAATTTCAACAAATTAAGTATTCGTAGGCTTACGCACCAAAATTGAACTTCAAATATTTTTAATCCATAAGCCTTGCCCATTGTTAAATATTCTCATATTTGGCGACTAGGAACTATCACGCTAACTTTGACATATCGATCCGCTAAGAGTGAACCAAAATTCATGGAGATATGGATCCCAATAAGTGTGTCGTATGACACTTTCGGGATGTTGGGTTATCATCATAACAGCTATCGATTATTGTGCATGTATGGTTATGTGCACGGAATATTCATCTCATGAGGTACTCCACTAGAATTATGGATAAGAAGTAGGTGATAGTGATGATGATGATGACCTTCTTCGTTAGGTTAAAAGAAAAAGTTTTATGGTCGAAAGTCAAGAAAAAGTGTACCTAATAGCAAGTTTTGTCAACTTTAGACACTGTAGGGTGAGGTTCATATAATATGATCCTCATCGTGTATCATTGAAGGCTGAACCCTTTCTTCTTAATCAAGCTTCAATACAAGGAATATAATGTTAATATGCTAAGAATTGAAAATTCTATTTGAGTTCTTTCATATATTACTTTTTATTTGATTATTTTATAAATAAGTAAGAACTAAGAAAGTTTGATTTTCTAAGGGAACAAGCACATCAATATGTCATGGTGTATGATCTGTGGGGTCAAAGACAAGAAGAAAACAATCTTTTATTAAGGGACCCGATCCAACGTAACAACAAATTTATATATTCTCCCATGAACTTTATAATGCTCCCTACAATCAATTTTATGGTCATGTTACATGTTTTTCTTTTGCACTACAAATTCTTTTATATAAAAAAGCTACAACAACCTTCATTATAAAATTAGAACAGTACACGAAATTTCTCTATTTCCAAATTTGATTTTACTATTATATTTGGATCCCTAACGGCCTAACTCAGTTCTCTCGACAAAATCACGTCTTGAATTAAATTTGAATTTTTCAACTTACCTCTAATGAGGTATATTTGAACTCCCTTTGATTAAATAAAAAAATGAGTTTGCCTAATTGAAAATATGACCATGAAAAAGTCCAAATCATCTAGAATCATAATCATGATTATAAAGTCAAACTGATTTGTGATTTATTCAAAATGAAAATTCCTCCAAGTCTGAGATATGAATTACACAATGAGTCTGAAATTTTGTGTGTAGATCTGCAAAAAGGTTGCCCAAATAAAATAATGGCTCCGTGGGCCTGTAGTATGCATGCCCAGAAGGGAAGGTCACAATTCAAAGAGGCAAATCAAACTTTCTAAATTTGAAGAGACATTTAATATTTTCAAATATTAAATTCCAAATTCTCTTTGAAACACAAGTTGTTCCAAATAATTTTAATATTATCTTTGAGCCCCACCACTACTCTCACATTTTAAACGGTCCCCATCACTCTTTACTTTTACTTTCAATTTCTTTAATTTGCCCCCTTTTTTCATACTTGAATTTATTGTGTATAGCAACTAGCAAGCATGAAAAGGACAAATAAAATAAAATATTTTATTTATTTATTTTAAAAAAGAAATTGTCGTTGACATTTATATGTGGTATGGGTTGTGTATAAGTATAACCTCACCTCTCATATCTAAGTCATGCAACTGAGGGAGAGATAGAATTCCTTAGGGTTCGCATAGTTTCTTCTTTCTTTTTTTGGTCTCTCTTTCGCTCATTGGGTGTCTGTTCTAAGGGGACTGTTTATTTTCTTTCCTTAGTTTAATTTGTTTTTCTTATTAATGATTCCTGGTTTTATTTCCAAGTTTGAAGACTCAGTACATGTGATGTCTTATCTGTTTTTAAGTTTTAGAGTTCAAATGTCATTAGTCAGTTTGACATTCTCCTTACTTTGAACATGATAAGAATGGTTCTCATAAGGTTTAATTTAGGTAAGTGAATCTTGGTTTTCTCTCCTTCTTTCCTAGTTGTGAGTTGGTTTTTATAAACTTTACATGGGGAGAATGGATATGGGTAAGGAGAAAGGGAGGAAAGGTTTGATAATCAAGACATGGGAACGATGTCAATCCATAAGAGGCAGTGTTAGGAAACCGTCTGGGATCCCTTTTGTTCTCATGCCGAAGAGTGGATTGTGGTCTTGCAACGTAGGCTCGCCTAATAACAGCGTTAAACGCAACAAGGGAAACGGGTTAGCCTCCAAAGGTTGCTTCTTTGTCTATGTTGGTCCTGAAAAGCAACGGTTCCTGATCAAGATTGAGTATGCCAACCATCCACTCTTCAAGATTCTACTTGAAGAGGCCGAATTGGAATATGGGTACAATAGTGAAGGCCCTCTGGCACTACCATGCAACGTAGATATTTTCTGTGATGTGTTACTTGAGATAGATGGTGAAGAAATCCGCTCCGGGTGCAACTTTACCAAAGGGTATCGCTCATTGCCATCGCAGTCCTGGAAATACTAACCATGTCTTGAACCTTCTTGTTTGGGAAAATTATTTGTAGCTCTCTTGTACAGTAGGGTAATTTCACAAGGTCATATGAAGTTCTAAACCAAACTATGTATTAAAGGCTCATATTAAGGAAATACATTATATAGATCCAAGTTGATTCAATTCCCCCCCCCCCCCCCCCCTACATTATATAGATCCAAGTTGATTCAATTCCCCCCCCCCCCCCACGCACACACGCATTGGATGTATTGAATATGCTACTGGGCTTAACCCCAAGGGGTTGGTATATTGGCAAGCCGAGCCTTGATAAGCTCTTCAAGAAGGGTAGGTCAAGTGTTCGAAACCCCACGAAGGTATGAATTCTTTAGGGGCACCCTCCACGATCAAGTTGACCGTCAACCCTACTTGTTGCATGTAAGACTTTTTGAGAGGGCGGTTCGTGTGACCGTGGAATTAATCGCACCTGAAGAGTGGGGATACCCACGATATAAAAATAAAAATAAAAAATGCCAGTGGGCTATAAGTTGTCAAACTCTTCAACTTGATCTATGAATCGTCTTCAGCTTTAGTATCTTTCACATATCGGCTGCAATTGACCTTTGCAAAAGAAAGAACAAATATTAAAAATGTCCGGATTCAATGGAAAGAAGGGGACCATCATCCAGTTGTGTTTTTATTAGCCGTGGCAGGTATAGCAAGGATAAGAGACAGAATTTGGCATGATTTCAAAAGGTTGATGTCACCCCTCGCAAAAATCTTATATTATAATTGTTGGATCCATTAATTCATGAACTTTAGGCAAACCTCTTGTTGGAGCTACAAAGAAAGAATCGGACATAGTGGTGATTGTTACCATTTAATTTCAGATAAATTCGATTAACACTTCAATCTTTTACTTAAAACACACCAAACTATATGTGAAGTGGAAACAACCATTTAATTTCAAAAAGATTAGTGTGTTGTAAGAGTTGGTGTACCAATAAATAGAATCTCTCTAACTTTATGTGTATTTGATAATTATTCATGAGTCAATGGCCCACAAGTCATGGGGCCCATTGATCCAAAAATGTTCCTCCTTTGCTGGATTAAACGTTGAAATCAGGCATGGTTATCCTAATAGTTATCCGCCATCGTGCTTACTTCATAACATGCAAAATATTTAATATAGAGATAACACACCAGCAATTGCACTTTAGATAAGGAGATTATGTGATGATGATGGACTTCATTGAAAGGGATAAAGAGTCTTAATAACCGACACCCCTCTGACACTCCCCCTATACTCTCTTGGCGTGGCAGTGCATAAAATGATATATTTCCTAGGGATACACAATTGCACATCCTCATAATTAGGTGTAGTTGTATATCCGAGGAAAAAAATCTATGGTTCTATGCATTGTCACGTCAAGAAAGTAAGTTAGAGGGAATCAGAAAATCATTATACCAAAAAATATATATACATATAAGAAAAGGGAAGGCTTTTGTATGACCGAATGCATTATAAAAAGTATGACTCACAGCAATTGTTATCAACTTGAGACATCAAAGGCAGACTAGTCCATATGAGGCAACGCATAAGTAGAAGTTTAGAAAACTTTTCACAAACAACTTGATTTGCTTACATGATTACATACTTTATGCTTGGATTAATGGCCCCACAAATAATTTTATCTTCAAAAGATACAAAATCCTTTCATCCCGCAATTCATCTCTCAAAAATCATATTTTATTATTTTATAAAGGCAAAATCTTACCACGACACTATAAGAAATTAGTGCGAGCTCTTTGTAGCTATTATTAACAAGTGAGGGTGTGCCACATCATCAAGATGATTACATCTAACCGTTTAAATTTTGGAGTTCAATGACTGTTCATTTTCAACACTTGATTAGAACAATATATATATATATATATATATAGAGGGTCCCGTTCGGCACCCTAAGTTTTACCACACACTTTAACAAACGCGTTTTGTCTTACATGGGTTAGAAGTTTCGGAATGGGCTGATTTTTGGTGAGGATGATCTCTATGGTGAGGAGATCATCCTCACCAAAAATCAGCCCATTCCGAAACTTCTATGGTGAGGAGATCATCCTCACCAAAAATCAGCTCATTCCAAAACTTCTAACCCCATCAAAAATGATTTACAAAAAATGGACGGTCCACGATTTTTCAACTTGTAAACATGGGGCTAAACATTTCGGAATGGGCATATTTTTGGGGAGGATGATCTTCTAATCATAGAGATCATCCTCACCAAAAATCAGCCCATTCCAAAACTTCTAACCTTTGTTAAAGTGTGTGGTAAAACTTAGGGTGACGAACGGGACCATATAAATATATATATATATCGTCACCCTAAGTTTTACCACACACTTTAACAAACACGTTTTGTCCTACATGGGTTAGAAGTTTCGGAATGAGCTGATTTTTGGTGAGAATGATCTCTATGGTGAGGAGATCATCCTCACCAAAAATCAGCTCATTCCAAAACTTCTAACCCCATCAAAAATGGTTTACAAAAAATGGACGGTCCACGATTTTTCAACTTGTAAACATGGGGCTAAACATTTCAGAATGGGCTGATTTTTGGGGAGGATGATCTTCTAATCATAGAGATCATCCTCACCAAAAATCAGGCCATTCCAAAACTTCTAACCCATGTAAGACAAAAAACGTTTGTTAAAGTGTGTGGTAAAACTTAGGGTGTATATATATATATATATATATATATATATATAGGGTCCCGTTCAGCACCCTAAACTTTACCACACACTTTAACAAACGTGTTTTGTCTTACATGGGTTAGAAGTTTTGGAATGGGCTGATTTTTGGTGAGGATGATCTCTATGGTGAGGAGATCATCCTCACCAAAAATCAGTTCATTCCAAAACTTCTAACCCCATCAAAAATGGTTTACAAAAAATGGACGGTCCACAATTTTTCAACGTGTAAACATGGGGCTAAACATTTCGGAATGGGCTGATTTTTGGGGAGGATGATCTTCTAATCATAGAGATCATCCTCACCAAAAATCAGCCCATTCCAAAACTTCTAACCCACGTAGGACAAAAAACATTGTTAAAGTGTGTGGTAAAACTTAGGGTGCTGAACATTTCCCATATATATATATGGATCAGGTTCAAACGACAACTATTTCAACACACATATAGACAACGTGTTTTGTCTTATATGGGCAAAAATGTTTGGAATGGGCTGATTTTTTGTGAGGATGATCTCTGTGGTGAGGAGATCATCCTTGCCAAAAATCAGCTCATTATGAAACTTCTAGACCGTCCAATTTTTGTTGAAAAATTATAGACCGTCCAATTTTTGTAAATCAATTTTGATGGGGTTACAAGTTTTGGAATTTGATGATTTTTTGCCAGGATGATCCTCTCATCACAGAGATCATCCTCACAAAAAATCAGCCCATTCCAAACATTTTTGCCCATATAAGACAAACACATTGTTTATATGTGTGTGCAATGTGTGTTGCAGGAACCCGACCCATATATATATATATAGGGTCAGGTTCAAAGGACAACCATTTCTACACATATAGACAACGTGTTTTGTCTTATATGGGCAAAAATGTTTGGAATGGACTGATTTTTTGTGAGGATGATCTCTGTGATGAGGGGATCATCCTGGCAAAAAATCATCCCATTCATAAACTTATAACCCCATCAAAATTGATTTACAAAAATTGGACGGTCTATAATTTTTCAACAAAAATTGGACGGTCTAGAAGTTTCATAATGAGCTGATTTTTGGCCAGGATGATCTCCTCATCACAGAGATCATCCTCACAAAAAATCAGTCCATTCCAAACATTTTTACCCATATAAGACAAAACACGTTGTCTATATGTGTGTAGAAATGGTTGTCCTTTGAACCTGACCCATATATATATATATATATATATGAGTCGGGTTCCTGCAACACACATTGCGACACACATATAGACAACGTGTTTTGTCTTATATGGGCAAAAATGTTTGGAATGGGCTGATTTTTTGTGAGGATGATCTCTGTGATGAGGGGATCATCCTGGCAAAAAATCATCCCATTCAAAAACTTGTAACCCCATCAAAATTGATTTACAAAAATTGGACGGTCTATAATTTTTCAACAAAAATTGAACGGTCTAGAAGTTTCATAATGAACTGATTTTTGGCAAGGATGATCTCCTCACCACAGAGATCATCCTCACAAAAAATCAGCCCATTCCAAACATTTTTGCCCATATAAGACAAATACGTTGTCGCAATGTGTGTCGCAATGTGTGTCGTTTGAACCCCACCCTACATATATATATATATATATATAGGGTCCCGTTCGCCACCCTTAGTTTTACCACACACTTTAACAAACGCGTTTTGTCTTACATGGGTTAGAAGTTTCGGAATGGGCTGATTTTTGGTGAGGATGATCTCTATGGTGAGGAGATCATCCTCACCAAAAATCAGCTCATTCCAAAACTTCTAACCCCATCAAAATTGATTTACAAAAAATGGACGGTCCACGATTTTTCAACGTGTAAACATGGGGCTAAACATTTCGGAATGGGCTGATTTTTGAGGAGGAGGATCTTCTAATCATAGAGATCATCCTCACCAAAAATCAGCTCATTCCAAAACTTCTAACCCATGTAGGACAAAAAACATTTGTTAAAGTGTGTGGTAAAACTTAGGGTGCTGAACATTTCCCATATATATATATATGTAGGGTGGGGTTCAAACGACACACATTGCGACACACATTGCGACAACGTATTTGTCTTATATGGGCAAAAATGTTTGGAATGGGCTGATTTTTTGTGAGGATGATCTCTGTGATGAGGGGATCATCCTGGCAAAAAATCATCCCATTCCAAAACTTCTAACCCCATCAAAATTGATTTACAAAAATTGGACGGTCTAAAATTTTTCAACCTTAAAACATGGGGCTAGAAATTTCATAATGAGCTGATTTTTGGCAAAGATGATCTCCTCACCATAGAGATCATCCTCACAAAAAATTAGCCCATTTCAAACATTTTTGCCCATATAAGACAAATACGTTGTCGCAATGTGTGTTGCAATGTGTGTCGTTTGAACCCGTGCCATATATATATATATATATATATATATATATTTTTTCTTTGAAATTCGATATAAACCATGAGTATAAGAGGACAATTTTGTTATTTTTGTTGGATAATATACGATGGAGGAAGAAAATTAACTTCTAGGTTCGAAAAGATTCGATCTCTTTTAGACAAATATTCTCCCCTACTGGTTGAACCAAAGTACACAAGGGATCGACGAACAAATGCCTTCAGGATACAAAGAAGTCTTACACTCAATATACTAAACCAGATTATGCACTATCTGATTTAGCCTAGAACACTCGAAAAAATAACAAACTGATGATGCCTTGATCTTAAGCTTAGAGAGAGGAGAATACAGAATTTTTCAATAAAGAAATCTGAATTCTAGTTGGCTATTTATAGTCATTTCTGTGTCTGTTGACCAAGAGTCATGATTTAATGTCTCTTGGTCTAATAGCCGTTAGATTGTGCCTTATCTGAGATCTAACGATCTAGATTGCACCTTATCGAAGGTATGTGTCTCATGTCCTTTAATTAATACATTTTAGTTGAATCTGTTTGATCTAGTGGCTCTGATCGCGTCCGATCAGTTGCCATTTGATGTAACGGATCCGATCGTTCCTAATCAGATACCAAATAGGAATTAACACACCTGATCGATTCTGATTAGATACAATCATGAATCAACTCATCTGATTGTTTCTAATCAGGTACTACCTTAATCCAACGCTTCGGATCGTTCTCGATCCGGTATTATTTCGATCAAGTTAGTATCCGATCAGGAACGATCCGGTATTATTTCAATCCATCGTATCCGATCGGATACTAATTTGATCGTACCCGATCCATCACACGTGACGGATCAACCACAATCGTTGGATGGTTTCGTATCTCGAAAACATTAAGGCTCCCCAGCTCCTTGCCCGTACGTGCGAAGTGCAAAGTGCGCCCTAAACGCCCAATCGCCCTTTCGCACGTCGCACGTGCGCGTGCACCACCTCAAAGCACTGGATCAAAGCCTAAATGTGTGACACAAATACAACTAACTATGCATAAGGTACACCACTTTTTTACTTGTGAGTGATGTGGGACTAAACCTTATATACATAAAAAACCTTCAAATCTAACTTAAGGAAAAACGAACCAAAAATTCACAAAATACTTATTTTATTTTGAAAATACTTAACAATTTTTCTCTATTATGATGTTCTTTGGATCATAGAACAAGAGTTACAAAGAACTACACGAGAAATGAAATACAGAGGATCCGCTCTCAGAATAAAGAGGTTCAATAGTTCATGGTCACCTTAAAAAATAACCATCTTGTCAAAAAAAAAAAAAAAGTATCATCGTGTGCCTTTGCTTTTCACTTATACAACAAGAGATGTGCAAGAATATTTCAAAATCAATTATTTTCAAGTTCTTCAACCTCTATAATAAATTATTTTTAATCTCTTCAATCCATCGTCTTCAACCTTATACTTTTCAGAAAGAAAGAAAGTCAGGGTTTTTGTTAAGAGTAGTGATAATCTACCCCTCCACTCCTCTCCCCTCCGCCTCATCACAAGACCGTAGATCATTTACCACAGGATTCACAAGAAAATGATTTATGATTATGTGTATCCTGAGGTAAATGATCTACAGTTTGTGAAGTAGGGGGCCAAGAAATCATTATTCTTTTGTTAATGATTAAATATGAGGGCATTTAGTTCAGTTTCATTTGCATATTAGAGAAAGAAGACAGAGGTCAAGGGGTATGTCATCAGTTTGAAATAACAGGGGGCTAACTCAAATATTCACCAAAACATATAGGGGTCCTTCTAAGTTCTAACTCACCCATATTACTTGTACACCCAACCGTCTGAACCACGAACGAGTGCCAAAAAAAAAAAAAACAAAAACGCGCGGATATTCGTGGACAAAAGTCCCAAAAAATAGCGGGGATTCGTGATTCCAGCAGCACTGCTGTGTCGATGGAAGCAAAGATCAGAAAACTCACTCTACTTCACAACGCTCTGATCGTAACTATGGATCCCCAAAACCGAGTCTTTCGAAATGGGGCCATCTTCATCGATGGAGATAAGATCATGGAGATCGGTCAATCCTCCCAAATACTCGACCAATTCGCTTCTCACGCAAACGAAATTCTTGATCTCAATGGCCGAATTTTGCTTCCAGGTCATCTACTCGATCCCAATTGTCTCTGCAAGTCTCATCTTTTTTTTTTATTCGTTCTTTTGTTGTTTGAAACCCTAGTTTTTGTAACGATGTACGTGAACTTTAGAGCAGGATTCATCAACACACATGTTCATACATCTCAACAGCTTGGGAGAGGTATAGCTGATGATGTCGATTTGATGACTTGGTTACACGAACGCATCTGGCCTTACGAATCGAATATGACTGAGGAGGATTCCTATATTTCTACTCTACTTTGTGGGATTGAACTCATACGCTCTGGTGTAAGTTTTATCCATGTTTTTCGATTTCGAAATTCTATCACAAAATGTAGTTTAGCAAAGACGCTTTGTTGGAATTTTATGTTTAATGGTGCCAATTTAAATGCAAGTTTCTTTCACGGAATCAACGTTCTTCTGGAGATTAAAATTTGAGCAAATTACCAAAACTGTGAAATAAAATTGAAAATTTACCACAACGACACACAGTTCATTTTAATTCTTAAAATGGAAAATTACCGTTTTGGGAATTAAAATATTTTACCAAAACGGTAAAAAAGTTGTCCTATTCTATAAAACAGGTCAGTAAAATAGTTTAAAAAAAGTTCTGTGTCATAAAACAGTGAACCTTTTACCCACTTTAACCAAAGTATTTTAGTTCCCAAAAGGGTAATTTTCTGATTTCTGAATTGAAATGAACAATGTGCCATTTTGGTGATTTTTCAATTTTCAGCGTATGATTTGGTAAATCACTCTAATTAGTTATTCTAAGTTGGTCTTATGAATTTCGATCTTTCTTCAAATATTTGGGGTGCAATTTTTATATGTTTGTTATATATTTAATAAGGTTACGTGCTTTGCGGAAGCGGGTGGGCAACATGTCTCTGGGATGGCAAGAGCAGTGGAGTTATTGGGGTTACGTGCATGTTTAACGCAGTCAACCATGGATTCTGGTCAGGGTTTACCAACAAACTGGGGTGTTCACACAACTGATTATTGTATTCAGGTCTAATATACACTTATATCTATTTATATTTTGAATGCTTGGAGAACTCTGTTGTTTGTATTTAATTCGTATGAAGAGTTTTTTTCTTAAAATCATCAATCTGTTTTTTTTTATTGATCAAGGTTTGGATGATGTTCTCTAGTTAACTGTTGAGAAATCTGATGCTTGCTTGAATATAAAAGCATGAAGGGCTGATTCATAATTTGGTTGTTCCCAACTCCCTGAATCTGCAGGAGAGATGTTTTATTTGTGTGGGTAGTGGGATTACGCAACATACAGTTAAGAGGGCTCAAACAAATTGATTTTTGGTTGCTACATTTGTTGCGGGTATCAAGCTATGTACGTATGTGATTTTGAATTGGGCTCTAACCAATACCACAAAATTTGACTTAAGGCTTTGATGGTGTTGATATGATTTGGGCTGCAACATTGTGGGTCAGTTGGTGTTAATGAGTTATTCCCTTTTTTTTTTTTTACTAATGTGCTCCAATAACATGATACTGGTATTATAAGCAACAATGTATTAGGGCACAATGGTAATGGGCCTCACTTTCATGTGCATGCACCTGTGATATGTTGTGCATCAGTTATATGGTGAGAGTGTAAGGCTGAGGGGCATGTCAGTGGTGCATTGTGGAGCTTATTGAAACGCTGCAAAACTTCCAATCATCATCATTATGATCTCTCTTATCGAACAAAGTTGGGGTCGGGTATTTGAAGCCTGTTCTGCCATTCCATTCTATCTAGGAGCACATCTAGGGACACTTCTTGTATGATCATATGGACTTTATTTTGTTTAACGTGTTCTACAATTGCTCTTCCGTTATAATAGCATCAGTAGGGTTGTAATTTTCTGTTTAGGCAGCATATGTAGGCTGTGCTGTTTCTGCAGTTGGTGAAAAAAATATAGTTCAAAGTGTAGTTTATGTCAATTTGTTAGTTGGTTTGTACGCTCATTCATTTCTTTCCTCTGCTTTGGCTTGTATTCATTTAGCAATTATTGTGTCTTGTTTTTTATATCAGCATTTTCTGCAACAGCTATTTTCTATTCTTCATTGTATGACCAAAGGTATTTAATCAAGGGCACAGTCGCAAAAGAAACTTTACGACAAGCATCATGATACGGCAGATGGACGCATCAAAATATGGTTTGGAATAAGGCAAATTATGAATGCAACTGATCGGTTACTATTTGAAACTAGAGACGCTGCTAAAGAACTAAAAACAGGCATCCACATGGTAAAATTCAAGAGCATTTTTCTTTTTATGTATTTAGGCCATGGTTGTTTCTTCTATTTGCACTTATTTCTCTTCTTTTTTTTCTTTATTATCAGTTAGTTTTAAAGAAATTTTGTTACTTCTCAAGATTAAAAAAATAATTTTTTCAATATCCAGATTCTTTCTTACCCTGGCCAAAGTGAAGAAGGAGCTAAGTTAAATCAGTAGTTTTTTGTTGGAGAGTTGCTGACATGCAAACTTTTTGGAGACATTTGAATTTAACTAAAAGCATGATTTTAAGTTCAATTGAATGGACAAACAAGATCTGTTCAACAAACCTTTTAATGGCTTGTGTTTTCATTTTTATTTCTTTAAGCTGATTTTATCTTTTAGTATATACTTCTTACCGGATGTAATTAGACTTCTAACATTTATGTATTTTTATAAGTTATTTGTGATATTTTTACAATAATATTTATCATCATCATTAAAGCTTTATCCCAATTATCTACAGTCGGTTGGCAGTAAAATTTGGTACAACATGCTTTTTAAATTATTTTTCCGAAAAAATAAGGAAATTGTTACAGGAAAATAGCTAATGTTATCATATGGTAGAAATATACTTGCAATGCCTGATACTAGTGTTGGTGTTGTACAATCTTTGACCCACACATGCATAAGTAGTTAAAAAATGTGGGTTTTCTCTTATTCACAGATTTCAGTAGGAATTTCCGATGTCCTTTAGGGCCCAAATTGCTGCTCTAATGAAATAACACAATCAAACTGTTGTAAAGCGATTGAACTACCACCCAGGAGGGTACTTGGAAGAATTTGGAACTTCCTATCTTACATATAAACATCATATTAGCAGTGAGGAGTTGAGAAAACATATGGAATTTTGATGGCCAATCTTTCTAGAACATTTTTTATCACTAAATTTCCATCTCCCTTGTTTTCTAAGTGTTCACAGTGCTTAGCTCGTGTACCTAATCGAAGCTTTACAGTGATGTTTCTTTCTAAGTGTCCACACAATGAGCGGCCTCACAATGTAGTGACGTTATTAATTGTGAAAAAAGTATGCCTCCATTATTGAACCTTATATTGGATTTGTCTCTCTAGCTCAATTGGATGGCATTCAGTGTTAGAACCTTGAATTTATTATACCTATCAAAATGAATTTGTTTGTACCACCTGGATTGATGCCAATTTGATTGACTGCTGGTTCTCATTGTTTAGTCTTTCATTTTTACTTAGCATGTAGCAGAGATACCTTATGAGAATCAACTTGTGATGGATACTCGAAAAGTTGATCATGGAACAGTTACGTACTTGGAGAAAATAGAGCTCCTACAAAGCAACTTGTTGGCAGCTCATTCTGTTTGGGTCAATGATACTGAGGTAATTGTGCTGTTGAATTCCAATTTTTTATTTTATTTGATGAAAACATTGCCCATAGTTTTACTTGCTTATACAGATGATAATTGAGTAACTGATAGCTTGTTTGTTGAAAGATTGGTTTTCTTTCAAGGGCAGGGGTGAAAGTTTCTCATTGTCCTGCTGCTGCAATGCGAATGCTTGGATTTGCACCTATAAAGGAGATGCTTGATGCTGGGCTTTGTGTCTCCTTGGGTACAGATGGGGCACCATCGAATAATAGGATGAGCATTGGTTTGTTCCTGGATCTTGGTTTGGTCACCTTTTCTTCGTGAACACATTTATTTGGTTTACCTCCACATAAGCTACTAAGTTGCTTAAAATTTTATTTACATAGAATGACCACTTGTTAAAAATAAGTTCATAGAATTAATTGGAGGATTGTTCTTCGTGGACCATCTAGAATGAGTTTTTCATCTTTAAAGCTCATTGGAGTGTCCTGCATTGGCATGTACATGTTTCTTATAAATGTTCTATGTCATTTTTATAAAAGCTTGTACTTTCTTTAAACTGAATTTTAGGGAGGCCCTGAACATGAAAATACAATAAACTTTTTATAAGGCCAGTTTAGAGGTCCTTAAGGAGTTTTTCAGCTATACGCTTATTCTAGATGAGAAGTCAATGGCGTATAATTTCTTGCGTGATTTACATTTCCCTAGTTCCACCAGTTTTTGTGTAATTATTTGAATTATCCCGACATCAGTCCTGAAGGCCTTAGTTTTCATTTTCCTTAATAATATCTACTATTTTGTTTTTAGTTTTTTGTTACATATATTCAAGGTCGGGAAGCATAGCCACTGGTGCTATGTTCTTATCATCAGTTTTCTTTTTAATCTTATTTCTTGTCCCTTTTTCTTTGCCCCCCTCTTTATCTCTGCATTTCTCTTATATTTAGGCAGCCTATTTTTAATTTTTGAAGTGAAGATACTTAATTGTCTGTATACAGTGGATGAGATGTATCTGGCTTCTCTAATTAACAAAGGTCGGGAAGCATTTTCCAAGGGAACAACTGATCCCACAGCTTTGCCTGCTGAAACAGTTCTGAAAATGGCGACAGTGAATGGTGCAAAATCGGTATTATGGGATAATGAAATAGGTTCGCTTGAGGTTGGGAAAAAGGTAGCTTAATGCCTCAACATTCTTTTCTCCATATATTTCATGATCATCAGCCAAGCCGAAATTTTTTGTATAAGCTTTTTATGATGATGATCATATAATATACTCTTCTTTTCTGTTTGTAAATATCCAAGATGATACCTCATGTGTAATTCTTGGATACCTAATAGATTTATTTCTAGTACTATTTAACATTTATATCATATTAATTAGCTTGCTAATGTCGTTTTACTAGCTAGTAACCAACTTGAGCTATGTTAATATGCTCTGTTTATCTCTTGCAAGTCCCTACTGCTTCCATTAAAGTGTATTATATTGTTTAACAACAATTTTAACTGATGGATGCTTGGATTTCTCTTTGGTAGGCTGATATGATCATTGTCAATCCTTTCTCTTGGTCCATGGTTCCAATACATGACTGGTATGACCCCATCCATGGAAGAGATCTCATGTTGGATATGGTTTCTATTTATGTATTTATTATTGGTGAAAATATTGATCTCGTCTTTTGTTACGGAATTGCTGCCAAGCTGCCTATTACCCTCCTTGTAGATATGTACCTTGTTACAGTTTTCTATCTTTTATATGCAATTAGAAACTCAGGTCTTTCCTCCCGTGGATACTTTCATACTAAGTTACAAAATCGGTAAACATTTGTAGTAAAAGTAAACAAAATAAGTAATAGATTGAATTAATGTGAATAAATTGGTTAATGAAAAATAATCTGCTAATGCATGGATTCTAAGGTAAAAACTGGTAAAGAAGTAAATCTATCTCAGCTGTTAGTCGCAAGAATTTACTTGATGGGAGTGGTTCTTATCATTGTTTGTTGTTTGCAGCATTTCAAGCCTTGTGTATTGCATGCGAACTGAAAACATTGATTCTGTCATGTGCAATGGTCGATGGATTATGAAGGATAAGATGATCTTGACTGTAAATGAGGTACACTGAGATATCTTATTTCATCTGGTTAATTAATTTGTCAATATCTCAAAGTTGTAAAATTTCTCTCTCCATTGATTTTTGGTCAAATGGTGCAAAAAAGAAAATTTTATGGCTTTGGATTCACCTCATTTTAAATTGTTACTGAACAGGCAGAAGTGATTTCACTGGCAAAGCAAGCTTCTAGCGAAGTTCTGAAGAGGGCAGGAATTGTAATTCCTAACCGAATGAACTTCATCTGATCTGATCTTTCGTGCAATTTCCATTTGCTTTGCTTCCTATAAAGTAAAAACATTTTCGATGACAATCGGATGTATACATCCAAGGCATGTGCCTGAATCTTTTCAGATTCCTTTGTTGAGGTTTGTTTCCTTTATTTAGTCAACATTACAAAACATGAAGATACTGTAAACACCCTTTGATCTCATATGTTTGGTTTAATTCACAACTGGTTTTTGTCCCAACAGTTGCTAAAGTCTGGAGGCCCTAGAAATGACAAGACACCTATATCATATCATATCATGCTTTTCTGACTTGAGAATTTTCACTCGGTCCATATGCAGCTGATGTGGCAAGGCATAGAATCATAGATCTTTTTCTTCGGGATACACAAGGAAAATGATCAATGGATCTGTGACCTTGCCACATCAGCTGAGTACAGACCTGAGTGAATTTTTTTGGAAAATCATTAGCAATAAATAATATCAAAGCCTTGCAAAGAGAATAAAAATGACCAGGTTAAAAAGTGAACTGAGATCCCCCATCTCCTTTTTCATTTTTTTTTTTGAAGAGTTGTGATAAAGTGACGTGCTTAAACATACATAGCTGGCGTGGCAAGAGTACAGAATTATAGATCTTTTTCTTCGGGATACACAAGGAAAAGATCAATCATTCCGTGCCCTTGCCACGTCAGCCATGTATAGACCGCGTTTGTTTTCACGCGTGGCTTAATCATTAGTCTTTTTTTAACTCTCTTCCAACATAATTTGGATAATAAAAATAAAAATAAAAAATTATCCTACTCATCTACCTAAAGATTTTATCTACTTCAACTCAAAAGAAATTTGACCCTCCTCTCCTAAAACCTTCAAACCTCAGTAACAAGACATGATTTTTGGTAAAGTAGTAGGTGATAAAATTTTGGTGTAAAAAAAAAGTCAATGGTTTCCTGAAAGAGGTGGAAAATGAGATTGGATATATGTTCTCAGTTAGAAAATACAGGCGTGTATCTCAAATATTCAGCAAAACGTGGAGGGTTAAACTTAAATCATCCCTCTCATGCTCTTCAGCCTCTTTGTATACTGTCTTTTAACTCATCTTCAATCCACTGTTCCATCTCAACTTAACCCATTATTGAAAAATCCTCTAAACCAAAATTTCTTCAAAACTTCCCAAAAGTTCTTATTTGTTCTCCGGTTTCAAGTGGATAGAGAATCCAAAGGTTGAAGATAAACGTAATTTTTATTTATTTATTTTAATCAAAGAGATTTAAAATGATTGATTTTGGAAGAAAAAAACTGATGTAGAGGACAAAATTATATGGACTTACGAAAAAAAATTTATTTTTAACCATTGAATTTCAATTTTAAGTTTGGGAGTTATGTGGAATTTCGGTAGCCGTCATTTTCAAAACCTTGGATAAGCTCAAATAACATTGTTTTTTGAATTTTTATTTTTTTATTTTTTGATCGGAGTTTCTTTTATGAAATTTGGAGGGCTGTGGTGTTGGATTGCTGATGTGGTAATCCATTTGAGCAAAACTATCCTTACAAAAGCTTAAAATCTTACTATGTAGTAAGGAAAGTATTTTTCTTGGAATTACACTCACAGCATCACCAAACCGTTGAGATTGATTGACAGCAATAGCTGGGACCCGAGTGTGTGTGACTTCCACGGCTGGGGTGGGTTTGCGTAAACTGCTTTTAGATTCCTTGCTTAATCGATGCTCTCACAGTATTTTCTTTTTAGGGTCTTCTTAACTTGTGCCTTTAGGGCACACATTAAAATGCAATAAATACACTTTGTAAATTGTATTTTATATTATAAATACCCTTAACAAATTATTTTTTTATCAAAATACCCTCACATTCTTATTCTCAAGGTGTATTTATTGCCCTTTAACATGTGTCCTTAGGACACACATTAACAAACCCCTTCTTTTTTATTTTTTTTGAAAATTGAGGGAGTATCCTCACCTTTTGATGAGAGTAATCTCCTTGAGGCCGCACACACCTTCTCATCCACTCATGTGTTACGACAAGTAAGTAATCACATTTATTGTGAAGGGGTGTATAAAGATTTGAAGTCACGACTTAATAAGTAAATCCTTATTTTTATTTAGTTTCATGGCATTTTAAAGATAGAATCTTAATTTCTTAAAATAAGAGACATGGAGGTGTAACAGTGTAAACACTAATATAAATAATTAGAGGGTAATTTGAGATACCTCTCTAACTTTTGGTGAAAATTAGATATACCTCCCTTAGTCTTTCAAGATAGACCAAAGTCAAAAGGTGGGTCCTTAGTTGATACATAGAAGAGGTAAGTCTAATATGGTCACTTCAAAATTAACATAATTATCCACACAACAAGGTTTGGGGTGATTTAGTGAATTTTTGAGATACCACCCCCATGACCTGAATCTTTTTTGAAAGATTTATGATAATGACTTAAAATACCCTTATCTTCGAACTCTAACCAAAACCCTTTTCTTCCACAAAACCTATCATTTTCAACTTTTAAAGTAATTATTTTAACCTTGTCTCTCTATCTTAGGGTTCTATCTCCTTCGACCTTCAAACCTAAATAAGATTTTTTATGAATTAAAAATTATGGATTTATAGGTTTAAAAAAAACTATCAAGAGTTTTCTACAAGAAATTAAAAGAATTAAAGATAAGTTTAATAATTTAAAAATTAGTGGAAGAATTTAAAGATGACTAATTTTGGTTGAAAAATCATGATTATTAGCTAGAGTTTGAAGATGAAAGGTATTTATTTAGGTAATTTTTCATTAATTCCTTAGAGATAGGAAATGTCATCAGTAAGAAAATCCAGGGGTATCTCAAATATCAACCAAAACATGAGGGGCTATTTCTAAATCACCAAAAAAAAACTTTTTAAAAATTAAGAAAAAACCTAGTTTAGTATGCCGTACTGCCGTATTTCAAAGGAAAGAATCTCACGTGTTAAAGCCTCTTTTTACGGTTATACGTAACTTTTCATATAAAGCAATCGTGAAATTATTATAACACCCTTTGCGGCCAAGAAATTATTTTATCGTACCATCACTGTGATATTAAAAGTTAATAATGGAATTTTATATTAAAGTTTGAATCTGTTAGCACCTACACAATGGTGACGTCAGGGATATATTAAAAATAAGATTTTGAGTACGAATGTCTAGTTAGTAAGTACTAACCCTCTATATAATAAAAATAATATTTATTATTTCAATATAATTATACATTTATAAATAATTTCATAATTCATGATCAGATGACTTGAACAAATCAACTCAATCTTAATAGGAAGAGCCTGTCATAATACGACTCGCCAGGTGGTATACTCAATCGATTCTTTGACGTGACAAGTTCGCGAAATGTAGATTTGTGCACCTTGGGATACACGATTGCACTTCCCCATAAAAAAGTGTATTATGAGGAAGCATTGTATCCCGAGACATAGATTTATGATTTTCGAACTTGTCCATGTTAGGGAGACGATTGAGTGTACCACTTGGCAAGTCATATTATCAAGACTCTAATGGGAAGTAAGTCGAGACAAGATACCAGGTTTTAAAATCATGCCTGGGATGTATGATATCTTTTAAGTAATTTTTATCTGATTCTCAACTCACATCAATCGTTTACATTTAAGAAGAATATCTTATTTTGTTTGACAGGTGACTTTTTCATCCGTGTGAAATTTTGTCTTTTATATTCAAGAATTGGTCTTTTATGTATATTATTTACCAATAATTTAGAGTTGATAAACTATATTAAAGATAGATTATGATATAACTATGAAAAGGAGTCTTAAAACTAGTGAAACACTTTCCTTACTAAGTAGGATTTTCAGCCTTAATAAGGGTTGTATTGCTCAAATGAGTTACAACATTTGTACCAACCACACCCACAACCCCTGGAAGTTTCATTGAAAAATTCATATCCAATTTTTTTTAAAGACAAATTATTTTAAGTTTGATCCAAGTTTTTGAATATCTGTATAGGGTTAGGTTCAACAGCCAACGTTAGGGAGCCAACACAATTGTCGTATATGACTTAAAAGTTTTGGATTGGACTGATTTTTTGTGAGGATGATTTCTCATCATAGAGATTATCCTCACAAAAAATCATCTCAATCTGAAATTTTTAAGCCATATAGGACAATGTTAGCTCCCTAGTGTTCGTTGAACGCGACCCATATATATATATATATATAGATGTGACTCATCATTGTAAAATTAAATGATGATGCATGATTAAATATTGTTGGTGTGTGGGTGACAACTGATATCTGATACGTGCTATGAACAAGGCAAATCATGATGATTGGTCGTGTATCAAATTTGATGCATATCTCGAGGCATCATCTGGATATACTAAAAAATATTGAGATAAGTATGTAATCTTATCTAAGTAGGAAGTCTCTTTGTTAGTTAGGGACTTTCTATTTCTAAATAATTACAGATTTAATAGAATATGCTTGTTTGATTGTACTTATTTTTAGGGTTTAGTTTTTGTATAAAATTAAGGGGAGAGTTTTTTTTATATAAAGATGGATAGCAAATCGAAGGAGGGGATTGTAGGTTAATTCTCATTAGAGCTTTAAGAATAATGGAATGACTCTTTGAAGCCCAAGAATGTATTCCGGATTCGTAGCGAACCCAATGAATAAATCTTGTGTATTATTCTCTTTATCTCTTTAATTCCCTTTTCTTTTATGATTTTTGTGTGTACTTTGATTGTACGTGTGAATCAAAGAAAATAAAGATTGACTTTTGGGATTAAATCTCGAGGAATTGACAACATTCGAGATTTTACCTCTATAGTTAACATCACTAATTGTTATATTTTATGTCTTTGTAATTCAATAGATTTCTAACACTACGCTAAGAGGATATAACAATTCAGCACTCTACTTTAATTTGTTATCACATTCTTACAATTAGTGGAGAAACTCAAATTTTCACATATCGTTTTTACCAACAAAAAAAAAAAAAAAAACCTTTAAACATCATGAAAATTGGCAACGTGAAATGTTCTTGTATCAAGTGACTTTGAAGCACTGAGCTCACTTCAAAATTTTGATAGAACCTTCATCCATCCAAAGCGCATCGCATTTAAACTTTGGAAAGGGATGACATATCCCTCTAATTTTTTGTGAATATTTGAGATACCTCCTTGTATTTTTGAATTGATGACATACCCCTTTTTGACCTTGATCTTCTCTTATACACTAATAAAAAAATGATCTCAATGCCTTAATTATCATCACCGTCATCGTGAAAATCACTACTTTTGACGGAAAAAATCAAATGTTTTTAGGTCATTATCTATTAGTCTATCGGAGAAAATCGAGGTCAAGTGACATGTTACTAATTAAAAAACATAGGGGTGTTCACCAAGACATGGAGGTGTCACACATCATTCAAAGATGAGGGTTCTTCCAAAAAATTTGAAGAGGACTTGCAACTTCAAAGTTTTTTTTTATATTTTATATTACATTGTATTTCCTCCTAGAACTTTACATAAAATTATCTTAAATATGAAGATGATAATTTGACTGCCAACCATGTAAAGCATCACTGGGCATATATAGTGATCCTAGTAAATAAGGCAACTCAAGTGAACTTTAAACAAAAAAAAAACATAGATTGCAATAATAAAATAGGTGCCAAAAAAAAAACCCATTGCATTTACCTATCTAAAACATAATAATAATAATAATAATACACCTTACGATGACAAAATTCTATTAATCATATTGTAATAAAAAATATTAAAATACTGATTTTTTTAATATAGAAAGTAGGATTGTAGCTTTTTTAGCTATAACTTATCTTTTCCAATAAACTTCTTCTCAGATCAAGTTTGTCGTTGTGGTACCAATGTGGTGCCAGCCGAGTTAACTCCGATCAAATTTGCAAAAAATGAGTATGGCAAAAAGTATATAATTATCTTTGATGGTTAAAAATACAATCTTTGAGGGTGATTGAAATGGGTAAAAATGTTAATCTTTCCAAAACAATAATGATGAGGATCCTCTTGCTTGTTTGCCAAATGAGGAATGTTGTGTTCCTATTCCCTCATGTCAATACCATTGGATGGTCTTTGAGATTTTCATCTCACAACTACAATCTAACAATTCAGATCTTTCATTTTCCATCTCATTAATGAACAAAAGTATAAGACAAATAAAAATCACAACTGAACGACTAATGATAATTTGACACTCTTTTTTCAGACGCCCCCCCATACACTCCCTGACATGGCAGTTACAAAATCATAAATCTTTTTTTTTTTGTATCCCGAAGCAAAGGATCTATGATTATGTGATGGGGGCATCTAAAAAAAGAGCGTCAAATTATCACGACTCTAACTGAACCTTGAAACTATTTGCGAATCTATCCCCGTTTCCTTGTCTTATCCAAAGGAAAAATACTCAATTTCCTCTTTCCTTATGTCACAAATCAATTTTTTTTTTTTAAATGAAGGTTGGTTCAAGTATTAATTGCCACTTTAATCCTTAAAAAATGATGGGTACTTTAGTCATTCAATGCTTCCTTATCAATAGATGATGCATCTCAGAATAAAATGTTAATAAAGCTTACAATCATTTTCATGCATGACCTCAATATTTGAGATTATTAATTAATGAAAGATATGTTTTTATTTAAAATTGATTAGATGAACAAAATTAATTCCATCCTTTATTATGGCAACGACGCATAGATATTGACAAGAAATTAAATGAAAAGTTATTGTTGAGAGTTGTGATAAATTGACTCGAAAAAAGATACTCGAAATTCAATCAAGTGAAGTGGCATGTGCACGGAGCCATAGATTTCCTCGGGATACATAATAAAAATATCTATGGTTCTATACGCTTGAGTGAATTTCGAGTCAGTTTATCACGATTCTATTGTTATATGTTTCTCGTATTAAGCAAGTTAATAAGTTCTTTTTTGTTTGTCTCCCCCTCTTGTGAGGTACAAAATGATCATAAAAACATTATAAAATACTTGTGGAGTGATTACAATCTAACAAATTGAAATCTGAAAATATTAATGTTGTCATCGTATAAACTTATTTTCAACGAGATTTTGGCTTACAACGACAAAAATATTTTCAAATTTAGAATTTTAATTGTTGCTATTACAAATTTACAATGTAGAGAAATACTATTTTATTTTCTTGAATTACAATACTGTTTATAAATATTGTCTTTTTCAAAACTTATTTAATTCACCTCCGACCCAAATATTTTTCCTGAATAGAATCACTTTTTTTTTTATATATTATATTTACCATCATAATAAGAGAAGCCCGAGTAGAGGATTGATGACACCAATTTTCCCCCCCAACATTCCAAAAACACCACTATATTACATTTAAATCTACTATTATAAAAGTCATTTTTTGTCAAACTGAATCAAATTACAAATACATATCTTACAATAATATTAATTTTTTTTTTCAAAATTACTCTTATGTTGCTTTAAATTTGATTAATGCTGGAGTGATCTCAATGGGGGACATCTTGACGTGGAGACCCACATGCCCATAAATGCATTTTTTTTCTAGGATACGAGTAAAACGCATCTATGGACATGCCTGCGCCACCAAGTCAAGGTGTCTCCCCTATTGAGTATTTAGAGTAATTTTCATCGAAAAGAAAAAAAAAATTACAAAAACATTTCTCATAATCACAACTTTTTTTCAATTACAAAAAATTATTTTATCATGTTATCTTCAAAATTGTCTAAGTAAATATTTTAGATTATCTAATTAAATGATGAGATATCATATAAAACTATATCATCTATATAATATTGTTATAAAATTATATAGTTTTTGTAACAAGTGTCCGTTTGGAAATGCCACCTATTAGTATAAAATATTTTATTTGTATCTTCTTAGCATCGTGTCACATATAAATTGGACATAAAAATGCTCGAATTATCAGAAATGCCCTTCAGGCTTTAGGTCTTTTATAACCGCCCCGTCTCGTAAAGCCGACTTTGGGCTATGTTTCCTCCATCAAATATGATTTAACATACACACGGTATCTCCTCTCTTCGTAATTTTCATTTTAAGTTCCCCAAAATTACGCTTTATTTCTCTCATCTGTCCATCCAAACCCTCACACCTCTCTCTCTCTCTCTCTCTGCAATTCCTCTCTTTGAAAATCCTCGAATCTTCTCAAACCCTAAAATCTCCATTTTCGATCCTCCTCTCCATCTCTCTCTCTATCTCTTCGAGTTCTCATCAAGCTTTGGGAAACTCTTCCGACGATTCCGATACCATCAGATTTCTGGTTTTTCTGCTCTTCGTTTTCTTTGGACCCTAATTCGAGTTCTTCTCTTTCGATCTTCTCTCCCAGATTTTCAGCGATTCTATTCGAAGATGGCGGAAGGTAAGGTTGATCTACCGGAGGATCTCCTGTCCTCGAAAGTGATCAATGAGTCATGGTCTGCAAAAGGTATTTAGGGTTTTCTAATGCGTTTGATTGGCATTTTTTGTGATCTCGATTTATTGATTTCATGTTAAATTTTTTATTTTTTTTGGTTGATTTTGAAGTTACTTTTGAGTGATTGTTGCTTGATCCGAAGCATTGGAAATCTGTGATTGCTTTGGTGAACATTAGATCCATTATATTCTGTTTTATTATTCGTTTATTTGATTGTTAATGTTTGATTACTGGATGTTAAGTTTAGGGTTTAGTTTTTGATGATCCTTGAATTTTACCATCGGGTTATAGATTCTGAAGATCGCTCATAAGTAATTACTTCATACAAGGAGCCTTTCTGTTTATGTGTGATATAAGCATAGAGATTCAATATCTGGGTGGTAGCATTGATTTAATGCAGTAATTGGAGTGTCAGTTTTGGATTTATGGCTCTGAAAATCATATTGTATATGGATTATATTCTTTGTTTCTTGTTGATACTTTAGTTGTTCATTTCGTACCACAATTGGTTTTTATACCAAAATAAACAAAGTTTACCTTTTTCTTTCATGCATGTGGTTTCTTTGTGGGTGGCGTAATATTTTTTGGGCTTGATTTTATTTTGATTTTGATTTTTGCGTGTTCTTCTGTGTATGTTGATCATTGCTGGCGGTGTTGAATTTATTTTGAACCTTTGATCAGATTTTCATATCTGATTCAGTGAGAATAATTTTTTTCTTTTAGTTACTAGATTGTACCTTCGCTTTTTAGTTGGGTATGTTCATTCCTAACGGTCCAACAGGTTTTGTTTTTATTGTTCAGAGACATTGTCTCTTTGAATTGCTTTCATAATGAATCAGCCCCGAAAAATTCTGGAGTTTTACTGTATGAAGTTTTTATGGACTTGAATTTCTACTCTTAATTTCTGTTTTTTATGGCCATTTTTTTTGTATGGGTTGAAGTATCTTAACTATTTGCTTGGTTGTGAACAATGTCTTTAGGCTATTCCTTTGTTTTCTAATTGATGACTTTCTTCTTATACGGTTGCTAGTTATGGCGGAATTGTTCCTATAAATGAATTGTTTTCTCTGTTGGATAGTTGCCGCATTTTGCTATCCATAGTGACCAAAATCTGCAATTTATTGAAAAAGTCGTGATTTGAACAGTTGTCGATTAAATCACGATATTTTCGAAAAATCACGAAGTTTTTGAAAAAAATCTTTGATATTTACAAAATCCCGATTTTTTTTCAAAAAATCAGGGATTACTTTTGTTTTTAGCATTTTTTAAGCATTATTTTTTCATTTACTGTATACAATATATAATTTTTATACTTAAAAAAATTATTTTTTACTTTTTAATATATCCGATGTTTTCCCGATTTTTTACGACTTTTGTCGTTTTTTCCGAAGCGCTCTCTTGCCAAATTATTTCCGAATCCCGACTTTGTCACTATGCTGCTATCAACTGAACTCGTTAAAAAGAGGTTGATGAGATGATTTGTGTGCTTGTTTAATTTTATTCCGTTTCAGAGGAAGCTTCAGGGGGCAATGACGAGGAAAAGGTGGCCGTGGGGTTCCTTCATGAGCCAAAAGGTAGGTTTTCTATCATATTTTTTTAAAAATGTGGTACATGTTTGTGTCATCAGCTGTCTTCACTACCACTTTATTGCATGTGCGACTGGAAGCATGGAAGTAGATTGTTATTTACTGTGGGTTTTATTTGGAAATAATACAGATCAATCAGTGTCAGAGAACAACATACCATTGTCTCCCCAGTGGCTTTATGCCAAACCAAGTGAATCTAAGGTGGGATTTCCCAGCGGACCAGGGGTATGATTCTCTAAACCTTCCTTTCAATTTCATACATTTGTAATTTATTTTTATTGGGCCTAATAAGGTAGGAAATAATTTGTTGTTTCAGACACAATTTAGCTTTAGTAATCAATGTTTTAGACATGGATGTATGGGGTGATACTCATGAGTGGCCTAAGCCATGAAGTATAGACCTCGTGAGCTTGTCTTTCTCAAGGATAAAAATAAATAAATAAGTATTAGGTGAAATTTAAGATGGCTTTTGAAATAAATTGAAGGGGGTTGGTAAAATTGAAGAAAAAGGTTAATTCTTTAAAGGCATGGAAACCTTGAATTTCAACCCGCATGTGAGGCATGTATCTTGATGCAAGGACTTAAAAATGGTATAGAAGTTGTGAATCATACTTAATTTTTAAAGCCTTAATTCATGAGATGTATTCCTAATGCGCTATTATACTTTTTAATAACCTCAAATGGCTTATAAGACACTTAGTATTAGTGGGGAAAGGGTCAACCAGTTTTTGATCTATTGTGATGCAATGAGTAGGAATTGATCTCATGGAAACCTCCCCCATCTGGTGTTGGCGCTTCAGTTCCTGGATTTGTAATGCTTTTAGTACTAGATGTAGGATTCTATGGAGAACACACCCCCCCCCCCCTTTTGCAGTATATTGGGGTGTGTGGAAAGAGAGAAACATGAGGACCCATGGTGGGGCCAAGGAGGATAGTTTTTTGAAGGTTTTGTATTCAAAAAAAGAAAATTGTGTTGCTGTGTCTCATATGTGTCCTTTCTTTACGCCAAACTGCCGATGATTGCCAACTTTGAAACATGGATAACACAAAGTTGGAAAACAAATGGAATATTGGAACAAAGATGACAAGAATGACTATATTGCATAAGCCGAAGAGCAATGAATGGGGAGGTGATCAACTGATTCCTTGCACATACTTCAAAAGTTGACAAGAGGTAATACCACGAGCCACAACATTATTGAGAGTTGGTATTTCTTAGGATTTTGCTATGTGAAAAGAAAAATGCAACTTTTTGATGGAATTGGTCGGTTCCTAATCATAGAAGTTCTGTTTGGAAATTACCCCCTCCTTAGCAATTTGTAAAGGGATTTGATAGAGAGAACCTTATCACGAGTAACTTCCCATAAAATGCGATCCTCATCTATGAGGAAATAGATACTGATGAAAGTTGGCTTGTAAGATCCGATATCGAGAAGTTTCCCAATCATTGAGGTGCCTAAGCTAGCCGCTATTTTGAAAACCTTTGCAAACTTTCCAATAAATATTTATTTTTAAGGGATTTCTTTTTAAGTTTTCATATATGGCCTAAGCTAACTGCTTGTTCTGAGTTTTTATTGTTCTATAACTCTGCTGGTTATATATGTTGTTAGATGCTAATGGTGTAGCTAATTTATCTAAATCAAATGTTATTATTGTTTTCTTATGATAGGACATCCGTACACCCAATTCTTTACCCCATGGTAATCTCACTGATTCTTTTCAGAAAGAGGGTTGGCGTCTCGATGGGTCTCAGGACAAGAAAGATTGGAGAAGAGCTGCCCCAGAGATCGAAAGTAGTCGCCGATGGCGTGAAGAGGAGAGAGAGACTGGCTTGCTGGGTAGAAGAGACCGTAGAAAAGAAGATCGACGTACTGACAATGGCTCAAGTAGAGAAACTGTTGAGGGTAGAGCTTTGCCTTCCTCTGATCGGTGGCACGATGTTAATAATCGTAATACTGGGCATGAAACAAGGCGGGACAGCAAATGGTCTTCAAGATGGGGTCCTGAAGACAAAGAAAAGGATTCTCGGACTGAGAAGAGGTTGGATGTAGACAAGGAAGATGTTCACAATGATAAACAATCTTTTGCTGGTAGCAATCGTGCAGCTCCCGAGCGTGAAACTGATTCTCGTGATAAATGGAGGCCACGCCATCGGCTTGAAGTTCATTCAGGTGGTTCATCAGTGCACCGTGCTGCCCCTGGATTCGGGCTTGAGAGAGGACGGGTGGAAGGTTTGAATGTGGGTTTTGCCCCAGGGCGAGGGAGGTCAAATACTACAGGAATCCTATCACTTGGCAGGCTTTCCTCTGCTGGTCCTATTGGTGCTGCACCTGTAGATAAGAATGGATTACATGGAAAGTCCGGCTTCTCTCGTGAAACATTTTGCTACCCAAGAGGGAAACTTCTTGACATTTACAGGAAACAGAAACTTGTTCCAACTTTTGATCCCATACCTCATGGACTGGAGGAAGTATCCCCAGTAACACAGTTAAGCTCTATTGAGCCTTTGGCCGTTGTCACACCTGATGCTGAAGAGACGGTAAGCTTTACTTTACATATGAGTTCTGCATGATTTTATTTCTCTCTCTCTCTCTCTCTCATCCTCTTCCTCCTCCCACCCCCATCCCTACCCCCGCTCTTTTCTAAATTTAGTAAATTGAAAGGCAATAGTTGAAGTAATGTAGTGGAAATGCATACTGTTTTGGGTTTCAGCAACTTCATTAAAATTGTTAAGATTTTCTTATTAGAAGTGTTCTCTGTCCAGCAAGAATGTCCAAAATGGAATTTCCTTTCCCTAGAAATGATTTTTCATTTTTCATCTTCAAATGGGCATCTGTTTTCTATCAGAAATTGTGTGTGTTAGAATATGGCAGTGTTGGATATGAATGACCTTGAAATTGGATTCTTGGATGCAGTAGGACATTTTTAAGTAATGTAAAATGAAGTAATCCTTTTTATATAAGAGCAATAATATATTAAAAAATGGTTTTAAGTTTTATTTCATGGTGTGGTGATTAATATCTTACAAGGAAAAAAGGTAAATTTGGAAGGGTTATTTTTGAATTCTTGGAATGTCAAATCATGTTTGATATGGGGATTTCATCCATTTAGAATATTGCATACATTGCATGGGGTTGGATCACAGCTAATTGTTGTCCCCTTTGTTTGAAGGATGGGGAGTCTATCGATTATATTTTAATTCACTGCCCTTTTTCTCATCGTATTTGGTCAACTTTCCTTGGTCTATTCTGTATTCAATGGGTTTTTCCTTTTAAGTTCTCCTCATTGGTAGAATGGTGGGTCAGTAATGCTTTCTATTCCAGAAAAATATTCCTTTGGGCTATTCTTCCATCGGCTATTGCTTGGGGGGTGTGGAACGAGAGATATAACAGGGCGTTTAATGGTAAGATGAGAAGCTCCCATGGTGGTTTCTTGGAGATCTTGGGCTTGATGTACCTTTGGTCGAAACAGAACATAGAGTTCACGGGGACTACTTTTGATGACTTTGTTTTTAGATGGAATTCTTTATGTAATCATTGATGCTTTAGCTTTTCTTTGTTTTGTTACTCTTTGAGAGGCCTCCTCGGCCTCCTTGTACGTTGTTTTCTCTCTTTTCTTCAATACATTATACTTATATAAAAAAAAAGAATATTGCATACATAACTTTTTTGGGACAAAATAATGTTAAACCTCGCTCATGTAAAATTGTTTTCTTGCAGGCTCTTCTTAATGATATATGGAAGGGAAAAATCGTCAACAGTGGAGTTTTATACAATTCGTCTAGAGACAAGATGAGGTTCAGTGAGGATATGAAAGGTAATAAAGGTCACAGTTACCATAACTTCTGTCCAATTGGTCAGACTGTCTGACTCTTCAGAGATCTTTCTTTATTCAGGTGTTGGAGATGATGCATTTAGTGAGAGCAGAAGTATACTTCCTTCTGCTGACACTGAAGAGATCGTTGAATCCTTTGCTAAAGCTGCAATAATTGATACTTGTCAAGTAAATGGTGCTGATGACTTAGATAGCTTTGCTTCACAAATGAATATGTTAGATGGTAAGGGTAAGCTCCTACTCATCCTTGATCCTTCTATCACTCTTGATTGTTATATTGTGTTCAAATTAATACTATTTTTATTGTCATATGTTGATCTCTGAAAGAAGTGTATGCATTGTTTCAGAAAATGTTACTTTCCTTAAGGAAGGTGGTTATAAAGGGATGGAACATTCTGATGGCTTGATTACTACAGTCTCAAAGGGTAAAGATATTGGCAATGTTAGAGAGCTTGGTGATAGCTTATGCAATGTTGAACTCAAAGCTAATGAAAATATGCAGTCAGGAAATCGTGCATATCTCAAGCATGCCAAGTTTGAACACGATGATCCAACTGCATCTTCTGATATTAGTACCAAACTACCTGATGATTCAACTTCTCTTTTTGATCCACCATCACTCCAAAAGGTTCCCACTAGCAATGAGCAGTATTTGAAGAGTAGTGGAGAATCAAATCAGTTAGAAAGGGGTATCCCCCCGCCTGAGGAATTGAGTTTATATTACAGGGATCCTCAAGGGGAGATTCAGGGACCATTCCTAGGCGTTGATATCATTTCCTGGTTTGATCAAGCCTTTTTTGGGACCGATTTACCGGTATGTCTGTCGGATGCTCCAGAAGGAACACCATTTCAAGAACTGGGGGAAGTCATGCCACATCTGAAACTTAGAGTTCGGTTTGCCTCTGATACCAATACTGCTTCTGAACAAGAACCATTTGATGCTGTTGTTGGCAACAGCTTTGATACTTGTATGCCTACTCCTGTCCCTGATTTTACAAGTTCAACTGTAATAAATGACCAGAGCTGGGGATCGTATGAAATCGATGATTTTTCAGTTCAACATGCACAGAATAAAATATCAGATAGTGAAAATTCAGTGGAACCCAATTATTCCGAGGGTCAAAGCTTTCACGAGTTTGTTGCACAAAACGATGGTGAGGTTTCGTGTTTTTTCCCCCATTATATTCTTGTTTTAATGTCCTAGCTGTGTTTCATTCTTTTTTCCTTTTCTGCAGAAGTCTTGTTTCCTGGAAGGCCTGGAAGTAGCAGTGGGAATGCTATTGGGAAATCTTCTGTTAACATTCTCGATAATTTGACAAATTTTAACAGGCGTCCTATTGATAATGAATTGCCAGAAACCACCATTCCGAATCACAAGGGGAATAAGTTGCATCCTTTTGGCCTGTTGTGGTCTGAGCTCGAAGACACTCATCTGAGGGGTAGCCAATCTTCAAATATGTCTTCAAGCATTGGTAATCAGGGCCATATGAACCCTTCAGTTGGAAGAGATGCTCCTTTTCCCATTCATAAGCAGACCTCATTAGGTGTGATGGCTGATTCCCCTCTAGTTGGGGAAGCATGGTCAGCTAATTACAGGAGAAATACACACTCGGACCCAAATTTACTCCAAGATTCCATAGATGTTCACCAGTTTCCACGAATGGAACAAGAAAGCAACCACTTTGGTCTAGGAGATCAGTTGATGTCACAGCAGTTGCTAAAGCACCAACTTGAGCAGCAAAATCTGTTGTCTCAGCACCCATCTTTGCACTTGAATGGATCAATTCTAGAGCAATTACCAAGTTCAGCTCTCTCTCAGAGCAGGAATCCCGTGCATCACCAACAGTCTATCAACCAACCAACGCCTGATTTGGAACATTTGTTAAAAGTTCAGCTTCAACGTCAACGACAGTTTCAGCTCCAGCAGCATCAGTTGCAGCAGCAGCAGGAGCTGCATCATCGTCAAATGCAATTGCAGCAGCAATCTCAAGTTCAACAGTTTCTTCTTGAACAATTGCTGCGCCAGCAGATGCATGATCCTGGATTTGGACAGTCAAGGGTTGACCATCTTAGACCCAACAACATGCTTGATCAGGTTTTATTGAGACAGCAACATCTACATGAACTGCAACAGCATTCCCATCTTCCTCCGAGGCACCCTGATCCTTCTCTAGAGCAGCTAATACAAGCAAAATTTGGGCAGAACATACAACGAGAACATCACAATGATCTGTTGGAGCTCCTATCACGCACAAAGCATGGGCAGGTTCATCCTCTGGAACAACAAGTTCTTCAGCAGGATCAGTTGTTGGCAAGGCAGTTATCTTTATCAAGGCAAAGGATGGAAGAAGAGAGGCGCATTGGTGGGGTTTGGTCAGGTGATGAAGCTGGTCAGTTCGCCAGGTCGGTCACTGGCCTTCATCAGACCCAGTCTGCAGGATTCAACCCATTAGATTTTTACCAGCAACAGCAAAAATCTTCCTCCTATGAGGAGCAAAGCCATATTGAGCGGAATCTTGCAGCACAGGAGCGACTTCATCGAAGACTTCATGAACCTAACCAACTGGCATTTGAGACGTCAATGCCTCTGCCTGGTGGTCATTCTGGGAACCTGGATGTTGCAAATGCTTTTGCTCGTGCGCAAGGTCTAGATATGCAGGAGCGAATTGCTCAGCTGCAGGCAGCTGGTCAAGTGGGTTCGTTCTCTTCTGGTATTCACACCCACCACTCACAAGTTCCAACAGATTTTCATGCTTCACATCCGGTTGCAATGGAGAACCTCTGGTCTGATACCAACGGGCAACAAGGAAATAGCTGGATGGAAGCGCAAATTCAAAGGTTTCATCTTGAATCTGAGCGGCATAAAAGGGAGATGGATGTTACCATGCCATCCGAGGACCTGAGTTCGTGGGTACCAACTAGAGGGGATGATGGAAACTCAACGCAAGTTTTGATGGACCCGCTCCATTGTAATTTGGGTCTCCACTCTACTCAGTCCATAGAAATAGGGCACAGTGCCCCCACTACATCATATGATAGACAGGATTCATCGTGGCTCTTTCCTGGATCGAGTTCATCAGATCATCATTTCACTCTCTTTTCAGATCAACGGGCAGGTTTAACCAATTCTTTTGCTGAAGGGCCTCAGATCTCGAACTCTGGAAACTCACTGCAGGATCGATTGGTTAATTTTGGCATGGATGAGCATTCTAGCGTTTTGGAAAGCGGTGAAAAATTGTCGCATAGATCTCATTCTGGGATCTTGAATGAAGACGAGCAGTTTTTTTCAGGCATCAATGAGACTGTACAGGCTGTTCATGGGGATTCTAACACAATTGATCAGTCATGTGTGGATAGAGACTTGTCAGAGGGAAAAGGGGGAAAAAAGGCTAAGAAGCGTGGTTCTAAGAGCAAGGTTGCAACTAACAGACCAGCTTCAGAGGTTCAAGAAAGCATGGCTGAGCGAGCAGTAACTACCACTACAGATCATGTGGAGCTGCCAGGGAATGGTCCCATCAGACATACATCAGTTAGCAATGCTGGTAAACCTCTTGTGCATTATTACTTTAGGGAGGATATGTAGTGGGTGCTTATGTTTTATTTTTTTTGGGTTTAGTGTTTGTTTGTTTGTTCTATTTGGTAGGTCTTCATGTTTTTTTATTCCACCTTTAATGGTGATTTCCATTATCAGCAAATTTAAATATTAATGGCTGGATGTATTGCAGGTGGAACTTCGGGTTTTTATAACTTTGATATGGGACCAGATAGGGCATTTGGTGAAGATACCACTAAGGACAGGTAAGAGCCAAGGGTTCTCTGTTCTATTATATTGCCACTCTCTTATAAGAACCACCTTAGTACCACGATTAAATGTTTGGACATTTCTGACCTGGTCCTATTATCTTCCCATATCTGGGTTTTGGATTCATCCAAGGACATGAACAAACGTATGGCCACCAGCCTATAGAGGGTCCTCAGAAATAGTTGGGCCATTTTTTTCGTCATTTAGCTGTTGGAGGTGCATGCTTCCTACATGGAATTGGAATGTGAAACGAAGTTTGGAAGGGTCAGATGAGACCCTTTTGGGCTTTTTTTTTCCTTGGATGAGTTGTTGACATGCCTAGGCAACTGATTCTGGCATTCTGTCTAGGAGTGTTGGTTCCCTCAGTCTAAGGGAAGGAAAGTTCAGTTGCGAAGGTCATTAATAACATTTCATAATTAATAGATTTTTTTTGGCATGAAAGTTTACGATTTGCTTTGAAGGGATTTTTCATTCGGTTATTTTTTTAGGTTCTCTCTCTCCTTTGTGTTGACGCCCATAATTTTTAAATGCAATTTTCTTCCTTCGTTTTTACAGGCTATCCTCGTTCCCATCCCAAGGGGTTGACAACAATCTGCTGAAACGTCCACCTGTCCCTAGAATTTTGTCGTCCCAAGCAGTGCTGTCTGAGCTGAGCTCTGCCCCAATTGTCAAGGGGAAGAATCCTGTGAACATTGTGTCTTCTGATGGTATGTTACCTAATAATTTATGTATCCATTCTTGTTCATATTGGGATAATTAATGCCAAGTCCCTGAATTCATTAGAATCGGAATCAATTATATATTTTGCTTGGTTTTAAAGTTGTTCTTAGTTGTAGCTCCTTATTTATTAGTTATCAACTAAACTCCTTGATTTTTAATTCATCAACTTCTGATTAATGGTTCCTGAAGATTTGAGTTATTTATTTATTATTTATTATTTATAGATGGAAGACGTGATGCTGGAGTGATACCTACAAGCCAGGCTTTTGAAACTGCAGCATCTGGCAATAAAGACATGCGTTATCGGCGGACCTCATCTTGCAGTGATGCCGATGTGTTAGAGACTTCATTTATAGATATGTTGAAGAGCACTGCTAAGAAACCACCAATGCCGGAGGCTGATACCTTCTCTGGAGCTTTGGAGTCATCGGAAACTGCTGCACTAGGGAACCGAAGTGGGAAAAAGAAAGGAAAGAAAGGTAGGCAGATTGATCCCGCTCTTCTTGGTTTTAAAGTCTCCAGCAACCGCATCATGATGGGTGAGATCCAACGCCTTGAAGAGTAGTCTAAACTTTCCTTCTTGCATGTATTTTCTACATTTCCTTGGAACTGTACAGGTTTTTAAAGAGTTGGTGTATAAAGCATTTTACGGCCCAAAATTTCATTTCATTTCATTGTTTTCTTTTTCATCCTCTGATACTTGGGTGATTGCCCGATACAATATTGTAAACCAGAGTGATATGATGGCGTGTGTACATTAAGGTAAAGCTTTGTAGTATTTTTTTGTAGGGAAATTTAATAATTTTAGATTAGTCATTTTGGCCTGCTGTGTCACACATATAATACCTTCCATCAATCTCTAAAGGGGGTTAGTAGTATCGAGGCAAGAGTATGAATCAAGAATACTCAGCTCTCAATTTGCACATGGTGGTGAAATCTAAAATTACTCTCGGCTTCACTCAATACATAATTCATGGCAGTCCAATTAACCACCACATCTTTGGCATCTAATCAAAATCGAGTGCACAATTCGACTCAATATTTATATAGGAATATGCTAAAGTGACTTAAAATAACACTCGAGTCCAATAGGTTGGTTAGGTTATTTACACACTGCTACTTCAGTGTGTTATTTTGCTCCTCTGGCTAAACTTCTTTTTGGTCTATCGTACAGAAAATTATATTTGTCTATCATACGAAAACAAAAGAACATCTTTATTAAGAAACAATCCACAAATCTTGATAAAATATATTGAGAGATATCACTGGCCTTCCCTTAAGTGAACTTACATATCTAATGCAACCTAATTGGTATTTTATAACCATTTGATTCAAGTGTTCGAGGTGAATTCAAATTAAAACACATTCTTCTTCTCCTTCTTATAACAATAATAATAATAATAATAATAAATCTGGTAATATGGATTATAGGACCATCTATCTCTATGAATCACATGCAAGGTAGTTTCCAAACACACTATTGGATGCCACACATGGTTTTAAAACTTCTTTTGACATCTCGTTTCGTCCAAGAATGAGATCAAGTCGTCTTGGTTGGTTGCGGTCTTGGCAATAAATGCCACATGCATACAGAACATGAAATTTTATAAACTCCCGAAAAAACATAATTAAGTAAGAGATTTTTATTTTATTTTTTGTGTGCTAAATGTACCACTGTAATGTACTATATGCAAATCATCCTATAAAAATAACCCACTAAAAACAATGAGAGATCTATTGCCACACCAATTCATATGACATACTATCAAAGAATTATTGCACATTTTCGGATTTGGTTCCTACTAGAATTTTCAGTCTATAGATTAACGAGCCATTGCGACAAAAATATTTTGTTCACTCTAAGTTCCCCCCCACATGGGCAAAATCGTGGCTCCCCACCTCTCTCTCCTGTCCGTTTTGCATGGCGACACTGCCTCCACAAAAATCACTCCAAGACGCATGAAAATGGAAAACGGCCAATGATTTACATAATATACGGATGAAGTTTGACTTTGACAATCTCTCTCTCTCTCTCTCTTTATCGGGTTTGAATTGGCTTCCCTTATATTCTCTTCTTTATATTCCTGTTCCTTCTCTTTTACATGAGCCACGAGAACGGGCAGACCAGCGGCGGGGCTCCGGTCATGGAGACACGACCCAATGGAGTCTTCGCCGAGGACAACATCGTCTGCTATCAGATACACCATATCATTTCTAGGGGTATATTTTATGGACATAATCCTCTTAACTACTCCTCACCTCTTCTCATGTTACAAATATTTCTAGCTTCCATGACCATCTTAATTACCAAGTTCATTCTCAAGCCTCTCGGGCAACCTTTTATGGTTTCACAGATCATAGTAAGCTCCTCTTTCTCCTTCCCCTCACTTTCATTAAATTTTTTCACATAGTATTTCTATCACAAAATGTTATAATTCCAAGGAGACATGGGCTTAACTTTCTTCATCATTACCTTCTAGGTGTTTTTGACTTATTAGTCAGACTAAAAAATTATTAAATGAGTCATGCTGGGGTGACTCTCACAATTCTGGTGTGGAGATGCATACATAACTGTAGATGGTTTTTACTCGTATTGTGAGAAAACACATTATGGTTATGTGCACATCCCACGTCAGAATTGTGAGAATTGCAATAAATGCCTTGTGCCATTCTAGCATTTTCTTGAGTCGTGCTGTGGTGACACAACATTTACTGTGATTCTCACAATTCTGGCATGGAGATGCAATACATAACCGTAGATGGTTTTTACTCGTATTGCGAGAAAATACAACTATGGTTATGTGCACATCCCACGTCAGAATTGTGAGAATTGCAGTAAATGCCTTGTGTCATTCCAGCATTTTCCTAATTAAATTTGCCCAATAATTTATTACCTGAATCGATATTACTACAAATTCTGTCGAACAACTAGTTTGGTTCAATTTTTAAAACATTATTATTAAACTGTTCCATAAAGGGTACCGTAATAAGGCCTACCTGCACCATTAATGCTTGGGTGCTAGGTTCTTTTATATATGATATCAGAGCCAGTACCATCATATAAATAAAGGTTCAACTTTCTATAAAATTAGTGACTATATAATTTTGGTGTATTAGTTAGGTTCTTTATCATACATCATCGATGGATTAGTTTCTACATAAAATATAAAAATTAGTTAGAAGAAATCAACACAATTAGGTTATGTACTTAAATTCTTTTCCTCTTTGAATTTTATGATGTAATTGTTGGCATTGATTGTTTCTGATCTACCAGGGTGGCATCATATTAGGTATTATGGTTTGGGGCTCTCACTTGACACTTGCAACAGATATATTCCCCTTGAGAAGTTTAATAGTGACTCATACAGTTGCAGACTTTGGGGCCATTTTCTACATCTTTTTAATAGGAGTGCAGATGGACCCATGGATGATAGTGAAATCGGGAAAAAAATCAGTGCTTGTAGGAATTTCGGTTGTGATGGTTCCCTTGATACTATCCGGAACTTGTTCTATCCTCATAAATCAGCTTTCTGGTATAGATATAAGAATATCCCAGTCTCTTCCCATTGTGGGAGCAGTACAGTCTATGGCCGCCTTCCCCACCATTGCTTGTTACCTTTCTGAGCTCAAGATCTTTAACTTAGAGTTCAGCCGAGTAGCCTTGTCTTCTTCGATGATTAGTGGCGTATTAAGTTTTTCCTTGGTATCAACTTCTATTGTCGCAAGAATCGAATCAACCAACCTAACCATGGTGTTGATCATGGGTTTAGGTGCATTGGCTTTGGTGATGGGCATCACTTTCATCCTCCGACCGATTGTGTTATGGATTATCAAACAGAATTCCAAAAGTGAAACAATGAAAGAGGAGGTTTTGTGTGCGATATTTCTAGGGGTGGTGGTTGTTGCATTTATAAGTAAGCGTATCGGCCTACATATCCTCTTTGGGCCTTTTATTTTCGGATTGGCAATACCAGCTGGGCCGCCTTTAGGATCAGCTATTGTGCAAAAACTCGATTTTACCGTATCATGGATTCTCATGCCATTGTTTTACGTCGAACATGGGTTGAGGATGAGAATTACAAGTTTAAGATTCAAGAATATATTGGTCGTGGAATTTATAGTCCTCGTTAGTTGCATAGGGAAGTTTATGGGAGCATTGTTACCCGCTCTTTACTGCAGGATGTCGTGTAAAGATGCTCTCTCCCTTGGTCTCACCATGAATGTCCAAGGTGTGGTCGAGATTTCCCTGTTTCATATGCTAAAGGAGATGAAG
Source organism: Akebia trifoliata (assembly GCF_017979445.1). Taxonomy (NCBI): domain Eukaryota; kingdom Viridiplantae; phylum Streptophyta; class Magnoliopsida; order Ranunculales; family Lardizabalaceae; genus Akebia; species Akebia trifoliata. The sequence continues at coordinate 1,161,960 of NC_141379.1, forward strand.
GTATTATAAATACAAACCATTTCATCTCTATTTAATCATAAAACCACAAATTTACTATGGGAAAAAAAATCTGGTGTTCTAATGATGTGCAGTTTATAGACAACGAGTCATTTGTAATCATGTGTACGTCGATGTTGTTCGTAACAGGGGGCGTCACACCCTTACTAAGAGCCATCCACAATTCTTTGGAAAGACATAAACCCATAGGCAGAAGAACCCTTCAACACTTTAAACCCAATACCGAACTACGAATACTTGTGTGCATCCACAACCAAGACAACGTGCCTGCGGCCATCCATCTCTTGAAAGCCTCCAACCCGACCAAAGAAAGTCCAATCGGCGTGAACATCCTTCATCTTGTTGAGCTTGTTGGCCGTGCAACCCCACTACTCATCCCCCACAAAGTGGACAAAAGACCTTCTTCTAACTCGTCAATGTCCCACGGCATCATCAATGTCTTTAGACGCTATGAGGAACACAACCCAGAGACCATCTCGGTGCAAGCCTTCACAGCCATATCATCTTATGCAACCATGCACAATGACGTATGTGCCCTCGCATTCCACAAGAAGACATCCATCATAATTCTCCCTTACCATAAGCAATTGACCACTGGAAGCTTGCAAGGCGGCTTTCGGCCTGTGAACCGCAACGTCCTCAACAAGGCACCATGTTCTGTTGGGATTCTCGTGGACCGTGGGCTCCTCGGTGGATTTAAGTTTATTTTCTCAAGTTGGTTATCGTACCATGTAGTGGTGCTCTTTTTGGGTGGTGCCGATTATAGGGAGGCTTTAGCGTATGGGGTCCGAATGTCTGAGCACCCAAGCATCAGACTCACAGTGATTCGGCTCATTGCAGATTGTGATGCAAACAGTATTACAATGGAGAAGAAGCTCGATGATGAGATGGTGAGTGAGTTTAATCTAAGTACGGAATACAACGGTCGGGTTAAGTATATAGAGAAGATGGTGGCGAACGGGTTAGGGATCAACCATGTGATCCAATCCATGGAGAATAATTACGAACTAATCATAGTGGGGAGATGCCACACCGAAGAGTCACCACTCATGTTTGGACTAGTAGAACAGAACAAGGACTGTGAACTAGGGACCATTGGAGACATGTTTGTATCATCGGATTTAGGGGGCAATGCAACAGTCTTGGTAGTGCAACAACTGTCCAATATAGCATTAGGCTTGAATGATATCGAAGCGATCTCCAGACACCAAAGTTTAAATATACCATACGAAGTGTTGCATGAGGAAGTAGAAGATTCCCAATTTCAAGATAAGCCGTAATTTTTTTTTTTGTTCTTTTTTTTTTTTTTTCCCCCAAGGGATCATCCATGGTCTGTAGATAGATAGCAACGTTACCATTTTTTTCTGTAATCAAGGAGATCTTGTAGGTCACTAATCAAATTTCTCTGCCTTTCATCATAATTTCTACATTTGAGACTTGGATGGATATCGAGTCGAACTGTGTTCTTTGGTGATTTGGCTAACATCCCATAAATGATAGATTGCATAAATCCATCCAAGTTTTATTATTGGAATGTATTATACCCTTTTCCTGCATCCCTCGTAGCAACTTTATGATTGGATTTGGATTTAAAGTAGACGAAAGAGATGCTACAAGTTCAGTAGATATAGCTTGCCAGATTGGAGGTGAACCATTTCCGACCCATTGTATGTGTTCGATAGCCATCCCTATGTCCCCGGCATCAGCTAAACACTTCAGCAATACTACATGGCAGTCAAGGTTTTCAATATCAGGAGCGAGACCACGGATTACCTTTGAAGCAGCAATAAAATTACCTGTATGGAGAATCAATTCGACAACTAAGAACCAATATATTCATCTTCAAAACACCTTTCTTTTTTTCCTTATCGTGGGTATCCGCACCCTTCGGGTGAAACTAATCCCATGGTCACACGCACCACCCTTTGGAAAATTCTACGTGCAACTGATTGAGTAAAGGTCAAGCGGACCCTGGAGGGTGGCCCCAAGGAATTCCTTGCTTTGTGGGGTTTCGAGCACTTGACCTATACTTAAAGGGGAATGCTAACGCTAAGACCTCATGGGGGACATTAGCATCTCCGCTACATTCACTTTCCAATAATACCATTGCCCATTTCGTCTTATAGTGAAAAAGACAAGGATATGTTGGTCTTTTACATAATAAATGTTAAGGGCATTTTACTCTTTGGATTTAAACGTCTTGTTTGCAGTAAATGCTTCGGCAATCAATGCAAATAACACTTCTATAAATTTGTCTATAAGATTTTTTATATTTAAAATAATGTCATCTCACAAAGACAAACATACTCTTTATTTTTTTCACTAAAAGTCAGCATGGGTAGGAGTATTATTGAAAAGTAAATGTGGTGAAGAATGCTAACATCCCCATGAGGTCTTGGACGTTAGCATTCCCCATACTAAAAATTTGTTTTGAAATTAAATATTCTTTCTTTGAAGAACATACCTTCCTTGCATAGAGAACGGACTAATGTTGGCAATATTGTCTTTGCAAGCATGATATCTTGCTCAATGGACTTGTTGAAGATCTCACAAGCAGCTTCAACCTTTGCTTCTCGACAAAACCCTTCAAGAAGGGATGTGTAGGTGGCAATATTGGGAGCCACCAATTTCTCCAACATGTGTTGAAATAGACGATAAGCCTCTTCAATTTCCCCTGATTCACATAATTTCCGAATGAGGGTATTGTAAGTCTTCAAATTCCCACAACATCCATTTGCGAACATCTCATCCCACAGCCTCTTCGCAGGGCGTAAGAGATCTTCTCTACAACAAGCCTCCATAAGAGAATTATAGGAGGATACATCAGGACCAAACCCTTTCTTTTTCATCTCCCGAATTACTCCGTAAGCTTCTTTGACTCTCTTTGCGTTGCACAAGAACGAAATCATCACATTGTAACTCTCTAAATCCGAAAAGTATTCCTTGGAAGATAAAAACTGAAAAACCTCCAACATTTTGTCAGTCTTGCCATTCTTACAAAGACTTCTACATAAATTGCTCAAAGTAAGAATAGTTGGGAACTTCTCTTTCTCCATCATTGACTTGCAAAATGAAATTGCCGAGTCAGGATCAATCGTGGAGACTGATCCAACCAAAGCATTAAGAACATCATCGTCAATCGGGAAATTCCCACTTACAATCACTTCGCCCAATTCTTTTGCTTCGTGAATCCGTCTTTCCAAAATCAACGCAAATAAAAATTCCCTATAATCATTCGACCTCGGTGCCACCCCTAACTTTCTTTTCCTCTTCAAGGTCTTCTCAGCTTCTGCTGATCGACCAGCCAATTGGAAACCTTCGGCGACAATCCTATATGCCATAAAATCGGGTTTACAGCCTCGGCTCCTTAACTCATCCAATACCCAGAACGCCTCCGAAACTCTAGAAACCCGACAAAGCCCATCGACAATCAAAACAGCAATAACAGACCCATTAATTGCCGAAACACCACCTTTAACTTTGTCTAACAAAGCTAAACTCTTGTCTAATTCTTCAACTCTACAAAACTTCCCAATAAAAACACCAAACCCAACATCACTCAAAGGGATACCTCTAACACACATTTCATCAAACACTTTCTTTGCAGAATCTATGTACCCATCAGAGGCAAGAGCCGCTAAGAGCGAGTTACAGATTTCTGGTCCAATGTCGTGACCCAATTGGTTGACCTCATTGAAAATGGAAAATGCGTTCAGGGTTTTCCTACCAATGATTTGAGAATCAATTAAGGAACGATAGATGGATGAATCAAGAATGATTTTATGGGTTTTGATCTGTTTGAGGATCTTTTCAACCGAGTTGAATTGGCGGGCAATTGAGAGGGATTTGAGGAGAGATTGGTAGGTAAGTGAAGTGTGAGAGAAGCCAGGTTGCTGAGAAGCCCAGTTGAAGAAGCCAAGAGAGAGGGAGTGGTGGTCGAGGAGGAAAGGGTCGATGACTCGAGCGACGAGTGACGCGTTGAGTGAATCTCGGCAGCCGAGTTGGTGGAGGGTTTGTTCAAGTGAAGGATTCCATGTCCGAGTTGGTCTCGAACGATTTGAACCGGATATGAGTGCTCTGCTAATTAGCCTGGCGAACTCATTAGGAGGTTTCATGAGAGCGAGAGTGAGAGAGAGAGATGGGTCTAATGTGCAGTGTTGGCTTTTCTTTTGGCAACAAGCCACTGAATTATTTTTCAGAAATTCTATTGCCACGCCAACGTTTCCTTGCAACTCTCCGATCCTTTTGAAACCTTAACCAATTGTTTATGAATTGATTGGTGTGTTATAAGTGAAAGTTAGTGTGTTAATATCAGCTCTCCTCTGTTTTTTTTTTTTTTTTTTTTTTTTCAGTTGTAAAGATTTTCTAACTCATCTCTAACAGAATAACTAAAAAAAAAACTCAATGACGCGGCATGTGCAAGAGCAGTAGTTTTTCCTCGGATACATTGCTGAATCCATAAACATGTGTACTTGTGCATCCTAACCAAAAAAATCTACAGTTCTTGCACATGCAACGTCAATGAGTTTTTGAGTTATTTTTTTATATTGAGTTAAAAAATCAGTACTTTTTTTTTCCAGGGGTGCAACTTGGCTCGGTTGAGACGAGAACCGTACCTCAGACGATAATTCTTAACCAGACCCTCACACTTGAAACCATGACAAAGTTAGCAGGTTTGGATTGATCATAATCATGTCCAACCTTATGACCTAATTATTAAACATATGGAGCCCAAGTTCGGAACATCAACCGGTTTAATACATTTTAACCCGTTTAATGGTCGTGTCGTTAAAATGTTGTTTTTACTCTCATACTACCCAACTCTTGTATAACCCAATTAAATCATGAAACATTGAAAATATCTCAAATGATGTCGTGTTCAGGGTTTAAATATGCATGTTAACCTAAACACATAGCCCAACCTGTTAATTACACGCGTCATGTTACCTGTTTAATAAAGAGGATGGGTTTTTGTCTAAGGTTTTGCATGATTATTAAATAGATCAAATTTGGATTGAGTGAATTTACCTTTACTAAACAATCAACACAACACGACCCAACCCATTGTCATCACAATATACCTTATTACAATGCATCAAATCTAACAACTCTAAAAGTGAGGATGTCTCATTATAAACACTAAAGAAAATAACAAATCTTTTGCTTACCGGAAATCATAAGATTAAAAAATTTCCTATTTGGGTCTCTGTTATTTTTGTACGTGTTATTAGAATAGAAAAGATAAACAAGAAATAAATAAAATAGTAAAACAAAGAATAACAAATAACTACTGATTGAACTCAATTATTGATTTGAATAGAGCGAGAATTGTATTAAATACAATAGCATTAAAACATATTTCGCCCTTACAATGTTCTAGCGGTCATTAGACATTTGGTTCCTAGGATACAACGCTCCACACATGTACAAGGCAACATTCTAAGTGTATAAATACAATCGAACTTGTATTGTGTTTATACTCTCAAGAACTCACGAATAATCTCGAAAAAACGGAAGGTGCAATGTAACAAATAAAAATCCAAAAAAATTAAAACAAATGAGAATTAAAAGTGTTTCTTTGGATAGTTATCAAGACTGTTGACAAGTGTGTTTGGGTTGTGACTGTTCGAACAAACACACATGCCTATAGAGTTGTGACACTATTTATGTTTCTTAGAGCAGTCACGAATTGTAATTTAAATCTAAGGATTTGCACTCCTCCTGTGCGTGCATCACATGCGCACACACACACACACTAAAGTTTTTCAAATTAATGAATCAAAATCCTTTTTAGAACCTACGTGCACGTGGGCTTGACCCATATCTCTCTCACACTTATTAAACCATGTGTGAGATTTTATATAAAAGTTACTTTCTTTAGTAATTTCTATCCGATGTGGAACTAAAATTTTACACCACAACTTACAAACAGACCACTTAACTCTTACTTTCACTTTTTATTTTTTACTTTTACTTCTACTTCTACTTCTATTCAAACATTAAGATAAATCCCATATTAATCCAACAGTCTCACCCCATTGAACACAAGATAGTGATGAAGGTTGAGGTCATCTCAAGAGAGATCATCAAACCATCTTCTTCAACACCTCATTACCTTATAACCTTCAACCTCTCATTTTATGATCAGGTTTTTGCATCAATGTATGTACCCATCATTGTCTTCTACACTAATGACAATCAAGATGGCAAGATTGAAAGGCTCGAATGATGTCTTCGATTGAAAAAGTCTCTACCCGAGACCTTAGATAGGTTCTACCCATTAGCCGGAGGCAACAACAAAAGCCTTGCCATCCAAATCAATGTTTTTGACGGGTGGAATGGTTATTGGTGTGTGCATTTACCATAAGATAGCTGATGCTTCCTCTTGTCCATATGTGTCAATGGGTGGGCCACCATGGCTCATCGGGCTATTGAATGGGTGCACCCGAAGTTCAAACTAGCATCACTCTTACCTTAGACCTAAAGTCTTTAATAATAAGTCATGTTGAAGTGAGATTGACCATGTAAACACAAAATCCAGTTATTGAAAATTATTCTCGAGATATGTATTATTGAGATACACATAAAATCTTAATCGTTGGACTTTATATTTATGCGTTCAAGATCCTGTGTCATATTTCTTAAGTCAACAAAACCTCACCCTATAATAAAACACAATGATTGTCTTCCTCTAATGTTTATCTCCCATAAGGAACGGTTCAAATTCAATTTCGCACTCATCTTGAGAAACAATTTCAATTTATTATCTTACTCATCTCCCACTTTTTTAATAATACTTGTTTTATTTTATTGCCTTCTTCTTCTATATGCTTAACCACAAAGAGAATATCGGCACAAGCAGACTATTGTAGATAATCATAATCTTAAACATATATATATATATATATATATATATATTGGATAAAATAAGATTTCTAGGTCCAACTGACAAATCTTGGACCACTCTATTGGATGTATATATATATATATATAAAAAGATTTCTAGGTCCAACTGATAATCTATTGGATCTATTAACCCTATAAGATGATCTTTAGGTGGTCAGGATTTGTGTGCAAGCAGTCAGCTTAATTAGGCGACTTTTAATTATTGGTTAGATTAATTTTTGGAGGTAGTGCACCTACGATAACATGTCCACAAGGGGAGCAGATCCTCTAGTCCGTTTTTCATGTAGCTATTATAAATAGTTGAGGGTGTGCAACACATGGTAACATCCATTCGTTTAAATTTAGGAGTTTAGTGCCGGTCCATTTTCAACACTTGATTAGAGGGGAAAAAAAGTTACATTTTTTTTATATATAATTAATCTGATTTAAACCGTGAGTACAAGAGGATCGAGTTGTCATTTTTATCCAATTTGATGTTCTATGTACCGTAGAACAAGAGCTACATGGTGCAATGGAAAAAATGAGATATAAAGGTGTAGAGAAATCGATCCAAGAATTATAAATAAATAAAGGTAAAAGCAAGATGCAATCACACACAAAACACAGATTTTTAAGTGGTTCGCTCAAGATTGAAGTACATCCATGGATCATACCAATTTCACTCTAAAGTGAATATTGGAGTTGCAGATTACACCCTTTCGATCGGCAGGACGTGTGGCTTGATTCACAATACTACCTTATTAACCAGTACCATCAAACTCCACAAAACACAACAAAAGGATCCTCTCCCGTCCATATGTGTGTCCTTCACGGAAATAATAAACAAGCCACATTTCTTCTACAATAACTCAATAATGACCAATTATTAAAGATCTAAGTTTCTAATAATATTGAAGTTGCTTCAATGCGTATTTGAGACAGTGAAAATCTTGTTTTTTCATAAGCAAATCCAAAATTCTTTTAAATTTCATATAAATTTTGATTTGTTGAAAGGAAATCTCAAGCTTTGAGTGACATTGAAAACCAAACAAAATTGATATAGAGAAGAGAGTCGAACTTAATATAGTTATAACCATGAAAGCTTGAATTAATTTTCACACCAAATAAACATCAACACCAAGATGAAATAATCTATTATTGACACACCTGAAATAAACCAGAAAGCCCAAAACTATTGGGCTCTACAAAGTTTCACCTGCACAATCCAAAACAGAATCAACACCATCATAATTAAAAAAAACTCAGAAAATAATTTGATTCAAAACTAACGAAACTTGAAATAACCTGTATTAGGAGATTGAGATGAAGCTTTGAAGGGAAAGAAGAGGAAGACCCAATATTCAAAACCAATCTTTATGATCCAATTCCATAAGAAACTGAATTCCCATCTCTCTCTCTTCCTCCAACGTTGACAATTAAACCAAAACGAACCCATTGGTGCTAATGTCTTGAACCATGAGAATCATCATTATCAGGAGGAGGTGGTGGTGGTGGTTGTTGATGGATGGGAGCGGCACCACCGCCTCGGGTTTGCCCCGTTTGGTGGTAAAATTGGTTCAAGGCTTGATGATTTAGAACCCCAATATGACCATCTTGAGCAAGTCCAAGCTCCAAACCTGGTAATTGTTGATTATTTCCACTAAAAATTGGACTAAAACTCATTGGACCCATATTTGAACTTGGCAATTCAAACCCATGGAACCCAATTCTAGCCAAATAATTCAAGCTTTCGCTCCCCGAATTACCACTAACCGAGGGCCATAGGCCCGTGGTCACATGAGGTCTAACCAAATTACCACCGACCATAGTCCAATTGGTCCTACTACTAGACCCAATTTCGGGTCCTAACTCGGAAAAATTAGGATGCAAACCGATTGAAGCAGAGGTCCCATGTTGAGAAATAGAGCCCACAGAAACGGTTAGCGCCGAGGCTGGTACCGTTCCAGTCCCGGTGGCAGCGATGATCGATGGCTCGGCTTGTTGTAACAACCACAATATGGTTTCACCATCAGATTTGTGACCCAATTCTCTTGTTAATTGGAAAATTCTGGCTGCACATAGAGCTGGCATCCTTATTCTTCTACCTCTCCCATCAACCTTTGTGTGTCTGTCCTTGTTGGAACTTCTCTTGGGTGCTAATGCTATTTGCTTCTTTCCTTCATCTTTCTCAGCTATCACAATTTGTAAATTTTTTGTTTCTGCTGGTTTGTTTGCTTCCATGTTTGATTGGGGGAGACTCAAGAACTTAGGTACCTCTTGAGGTTGCTTTGAGCCATTTGGATCCATAATAATAGAGGGAAAAAAGGGGGGGCTTTGACTTGTTTGATTAAATAAAAGATAAGACCTGCAAAGGCCTAGACTTTCATTGGTTTTCATTGTTTTTGGCAATTAATGAGTGTGTTGTTCAAAATATGAGGGGAAAATTGAAATTCATAAATACCCATTTCAAATTTACTCTCTCTCTCTCTCTCTCTCTCTCTCTCTCTCTCTGTGTTGTGGTGTGTCGTGGACTACTATATCTATCAAATTTACTGATATGGGGTTTTGACCATTTTGATTTGATAGCCCCTTCAACTACCAACTTCACCACATCAGGCAGTCAAGAAACTCTTTTCCACATTATATGGATTCTCCTCATTATTAATTTTTTTAGAATTACTATTGGCACCTCAACTTTTACTTATTACACCCTAATTAAAAATAAAGAAAATAAATTAATGGTAGTTGAGAACAACTAAAAGTTGGCCTGCCAATCGAAACTCACTTTTTTTTCCTTTTTTGCTAGATTTTAGTTTTTGGGTTTAGGGTTTTATATGAGGCTAATCATAATTGTAAACATTGAGATTATAATGTTTTGTAACGAGTGCTATGATGTTACCTATAATGTTTTGTAACATTGAGATTATAATTTGAACCGAAGAGTGTGTTTTAATCTTCAATTGCGATGTGAAAAAAAATTTGAGTCATGATAATCTGACTACGTCCCCCCCCCCCCCCCACTCTGACATACGCTCCCATCACAGAATCATAAATTTTTTGCCTCGGGATACAGAAAAAAATATTTATGATTTTACGTATCCCGATGCAAATGATTTACGATTTTGTGATGGGGGCATATGTCAAGGGGGAGGGGGCGTCAAAAAATCATTATTCAAACAATTTAAGAAATTTAGGTGTAAGCAGTAAAAGTTGGGGTGCCAATATCAATTCTCTTATTTTCCTCCCTTAATGCTATTATTGCAACAACCATATGCATCTCTTGTAACATATGAACCTGTCAGATGTGCACCTAGCAAGCTATGAACCTGGGTCGTGGGGTAATTGTTTTTGCATGATGATGATGATATTCATCGTGGTCATTTGTTTAAACTATTTTAGTAGACTCTTCTTATTTTTATATAAATAATTTGTTTTGTAATTATTTAATAAAATAATGGCATTTGTTAATGGTTAAAGTAAGGATATAAAGGTAATTTCATCTAAATAGGCACACCTTGAGAAAATTACAAAACAATATAAGAATAATGGTGAAGTTACCTCAAGATTGTACCTCGTACTTTCCTGAGTGGAAGTGTATAGGAATCATATATGCTTTTCATTGAGAAATAAGTGAAAAAACATATATAATTCCTACATAGCTCCACATCATAAAGTACGATATGTGATACAATCTTGAGATCACTTCAACGCAACTCATGCTTTAAATCAGGGCATAAATTTAATTTTATTAGGCTATTTGTACCTGGCGTTCCCATTTTTATAAAAATAAGATAATTATGAAAATGGGCAAATGGGTATGTACATATTTTTTTAATGGAAAATGCTAGAATAACTTTAAAATTCACTCTAGTGCATATTGTTGACGTGGATGTGTGTATGGAACCATAAATGCTTTTCATTGAGATATGAGTGAAAAGCATCTATGGTTCTGTGTGCACCTCCACGCCAACAAAACGTGAAATGAAGTGAATTTTAAAGTCACTCCAACATGACTCTTTAAATAATTTAGAGAGTCGTACTAGAGTAATCTCAAGTTGGAACCTCATACTGCACTTCTTGACATGAAAGTGGACAGGAATCATAGATGCTTTTTCAATCATATCTCGATGTCAAGCATATATGGTTCCCATACACTTTCATGTCAAGAAGTGCAATAGGAGATTTCAACCTGAGGTCACTTCATCATTATTATTGTTATTTAAAAAACACGTCTACAATTTTTACAAAATTTATACTCATTTTCATAAGCCTTTATTATTATTATTATTTTTTTTTTTTTGCAATCAGATCATGTGATATTTTGTTTTATGTGGAGAGAAACTAAAATAAATGTAAAAGTAATAAGCTCAAAGATGAAGCAATAGAAACCCCATGAAAGAAAACTTTTAGAAACGAATTCATTTGAGAAGATGTGAGAATAATTTCAATAAATAATAAATAATAAATTAAAAAAAAAAAGTTGAATGAGATGGTTTTAGCAATAGAGGCCAATTGCAATTCCAATTAGAAAAATTATTCAAGTTGGAGATTCTAAAAAAGTTGGAAAAATACGGATTAAAATGGTGAAAACAGATATAAAAACACTTTTAATAACAAAAAAAACATGATTATAGAGAGAATTGAATGGAGGAAGAATATTTATTTAACTGACTCCAAATCTTTGAAGTGACAAGGCTTTGATGAGGATGAATTAGCCCAATCTGACTCAATTAATAAATGAGTCAGGCTTGGGCTAGACTTTTTTATCCATCTAAGGGAGGGAGATAACTCTCTATGAAAGATAAATTTGAAAAATACAGTAATTACATATTATAAATGGAATGTAAACGCTAGCACTCACATGTAATACTGTGGAGGTGGAATCCACCATTTTAGTGGAGTGCCTTTTCGCTCACAGCCCAGCAGTCATTCGACATGTGGGGTAAATGATATCAACAATAAGAGAGAAAATTTCTCTCTATTGTAATCGATGGAAAAAATAAAAATTTCTTGATTAGATCACCTTGTGACATTCAAAAACATGATCCAATGCCATAGACTTGCAGAAGACGAAATTCAATAAACTTAAAAAAAAAAAAAGAATTTATTTTTCAGTGTTAAATTTTAGTTTTAAATTTGGATGTTCGGTAGTCATCCATTTCCTTGGATGAAGCTCAAAAAATCTTTTTTTTCCTTTGTAAATATGAGTTTTTTCATAAAATCTAGAAGACTGTGGTGTAGGATTGACAATGTGATAATCCATATGGGTTCAACGGTATATTTTAAGATTTTAAAATTAAACTTTGTGGGCATTTGCGAGATTTTTTATTTGTCATTTACTAGAAAATTGATTTGTGGAAAAATATGATTTTTCTATGATCTTGGGAAAATGGGTTTTGATTTGTCATTTACTAGAAGATTGATTCGTGGAAAAAATATGATTTGTCTATGATCTTGGGAAAATCGTATTTTTAATTGTACTGGAAAAATAATTTCTCATGGGGGGTGTGGGGACGACAAAAATTGAGGCCAAGTATGTTACATTGACCACCACCCAAGTTGGAAAAGTGATTCCACAGGAATTTGATTTTCATGAGGCCTTGAGAGATCCTTAAGCAGCTTTAGTTAACAATTCTCGCAAATTGCATTTTTTCATATTTTTAAAAAAATTCTTGAGAGAAAAAATTGTGCTAAGTTGATGCATCAATGGTATGACGCCATCGGATACGAAGAAAATAGTAAAGTCTGAACCCAATCGTTGAACTATGTTCTTCAATACATGTGATATCGTGCCATTGATTCATCATGTAAGTACAGTTTTTTTTTTTTTTTTTTTTCCTTTTTTTTTGTTAAAAACTAATTTTGTGGCTTTGTTGATTTAATTTCCTCCCACTTTAGATTCGGAAAACTATAAACTTAACTCCATTTACTACCAATTTTAACCAAGTTTATCAAATAATAAACAACCCCTTCACATGAAAGATAAAATGGTTAAAATATAAGCTAAAAATAACCAAGGGTAACTTTTATGTGAACCTCATTAAGAGGTTTTGGGTTAGGGCTATAACTGGATCGGGTTTGGACCCAAATCCTCAATCCAGATCCAAAGAAATTTGGATCTGATCCGATCCATTGACAACCCACCCTATTATTTTACAAGATCAATCTTATATGGGTGCTGATAATAATTGTGGAGTGGGCTACTTGTGTGTTGGTGGTTGCCTTGCTTGTCATATATGTTTCCCACATTGGAGACACATTGGGCCCAACCTTTGAAAGCCATTTGTTGACATTTCGCCCAAAACTCACATAAATTCAAAGCTTGAATGAAAGATCTTTATTTGTTAAGCCTCTAAAGTCATCTTTTTTGTATATAAAAATAATAATAATAATTAATTTGATTAGTACATCTGTAAGGGTTCCAATCAACTTCACAAGTTTTTAATTTCCTCTAATCACATCGATTGTAAAAGTGATTTAGCGGTGCATGATTCGTATTTTTGTAGAAAAAATATTTTCTTTGGAAAAGTGATTCCCCCACCCAACCTCTGCCACGTCAACACTCGTAAAAAAACACAATTTTATTATCTGTTGATGTTTTTCTCTCACGTCTACCCTTACAATCAAAATTTTGACCATGCATGGTATACTACAAATCATTTGCAAATGCATATAATTTTCTAAAATCAATTTTATAGGTGCTTGGTTACAAAATGAAAATAATTTGCTTGGATCAACTAAATTCTTAAGAAATTTTAAATGATTTGCGACACAAAAAATACTGCAAATCATTTGCAAATTTATTAGACTCTAACCTATGTGTATCAAAATTATTAAAATACCCCTTATCAAGAAAATTATTCAAATTATCAAATAAACTTTTAAATTATAAAAAAAAAAAAAAGCCCTCAATACTTACTGTAATAACATGGGTATGAATTCACAAAAATACATTTCATCATAACATGTACTTGTATATTAAAATTACAAAAATACTCTTCATCAATTTTATTATAAAATATCCCTCGTCGTGGAGGTATTTTTGCATGTTATTGTAATAAGTATTAAAGGTATTTTTGTAATTTGAATAGTTTCTTTGATGATAGATATTTTTATAATTTCATTATGTGGGTTACTATACCTTTTGATAGGGATATTTGTGTAAATTCATGTGTGTTAACGTAGCAAGTATTGAGGGTACATTTGTGATTTGAGTAATTTCTTTGATGAGGTTGAATGAAGTTAAAAAAAAATTCATATTTTACTTTAAAAACCCACGATCTTGTCATTCACGTTTTGAGAATTAAAATGAATAGTGTGCCGGAATCAAAATTTTGTCAAAGGTTGATCACGCTTTGAGAAATTTCTTTTTCTTTAAATTTACTTTTATATCCTTAATGTGGACATTTATTTAAAATTGAACTTAAGAATATAAAAATACTTTTTTTAGTAAAATGCAAGTCCAACAGATATCATTTTTGATATAATAAAAAAAAAAACATGACTAAAGATGAAATATCTTCTATTTTTTATTACATTTATCTTAAAAATACATATGGCACCCTTCTTCAGCCTAAGCACACACACAACTCCCCTTTCGACCCTGTCACACATGAGGCGCTAAGGTACTTCTCCTTCAAGGCTTTCTTGCACTCTTCTATACATCGATCCAAGGTGCAAGGGTTCATTTCTATTCCAAACGCACTCTCAACCAGGTTCGGACCCATGGCTAAGAATGCCACAACCATGACCACCGTCATTAGAACCACCATATTCTGGACTCTACCCTTCATCTTTTCTCAAAAACCTTAAATGAGACACTTAAGATAAGAGAGCAACCATTCCTATATGGACTAAGTGATCTAACCTCTTCTTTTAAAATTAATTATTGAAGTATTAGATATGGAACCTTGTAATAAGATTTGTAGATTTGATTAAGATTAAGATTAAGATTTGAGCAAGATAAGATCTTATTAGATTTGATTAGATACGAATTTGATTCTTTATATAAACCCTATTAAGATTCATTGTAAACATCCAAAAGAATTAATTAAATCTAGTATTTTAAAAATTGGACCACATCAGGTTGAACTAGACCCGATAGCTTTTACGGATCGAGTCAACCAAAAAACCCAATTAAAAAAAAAACCAATTGGCCCATCTAGTTCTACCCGTGCAACAAATTTAACCGATGACCCAGTCTGGCTTGTGAAAGGACCAGTTCAAATTTTTTATTAATTTTAACATACCCCTTCACAATTTGATGAATATTTGAGACGTACCTTATGTTTTGAAATTTATGATATGCACCCTTTAGCTAAGGTCTTCTCTTATAAACAAATGAAAAATGATCAAACTTGGTAAGAATTTAATTAATGGGAAAAATAACACAACCACCCTCCAAAGTTCATGCTTGGACCATATTTATAATAAATAAATAAAATTTAAATATATAGTTTTTGGCTTAATGAATGCTTCTAAAATGGACGACTACAAAACTCTTAAATTTCTAATTCAAACAAAACATTGATTTTTGTTTTCTTTTCTCGTAAAAGTTTTTAAAATCTCTTAATGCCTTATTTCAACTTGACATGAAGAATGCCTTTCTCCACGGAGATTTACAAGAATAAGTTTCTATTCAGCCTCCTCCAACTTTAGGCTTCTCTTCTCATAGCATACCAGAATAAAAGAAGTGAGCTGGGTCAAACAACGTGCGAGCAACTAGAGATATGCTTAACATATGCTAGTCGAACCTTCTTTGAACGGCAACAATCAAAAGCAAGTGATTGAATGAGTGGGGTTATTGGATGGAATTAAGATTGGGTTCGACTCCCTACGCTGTGATGTGGTGAAACATCCTGCAAACGCAGAAAAACCTAATCCTAAATGACCATATATATCAGGTGGCATTGGATCATGTTTTTAAGTTAAAGTTGTCTGATTTTCTTTTAAAAAAATTCAAATTTATTAATCCAGTTTTTCATGCACATACCAAGCACATAGAGATAGATTATATGTACCTAACAAAGTCGTTCATAAAGAACTTGATGTTCAGCCCCTAAGTAGATTTAATAGGTCTGGTAGTTAATCTCAAGCCCAATACTTTTATCAATGGAGCTTTAAAGTTAATCCAAGTCCTGCAATTGCGTTACATTAATACAATTTCTAGTTTCAATCATAAAAGACTCATAGTAAATATATAAAACATTAGGATGAAGTCACTTGTTTATGATCCATTTGACAGTATTAATATTAAAATAATGATTTTCTGATGCCGTTATCACAGAACCATAGATCATTTGCCTCGGGATTAGCAAAATCATAATTCTTTTCTTGTGCATCTCGAGGCAAATGATCTACGGTTCTGTGATGGGTGCGTAGGTCTGGTGGGGGGGATGGGTTCATTATCACGACTCTTAATATTAATCTACTTGCATGCTCATAGCTCGTATACAATACATTATAAAGAAAATCTTGGTTTTTCTCCACGACCCAGACATAATTTATCACCAAATGCCACAAATATTAGTGAGGGCAAAGCATATAAAACATATATTATCCTCACTTTTTTCAATTTACAAGCTAACATGTTCCCCGACTCTAATGATAGACCTGGAGCCAAGGGCAAATTTAGAGTGGGGGCTGTGGGGGCACTTGTCTCCACAAGAATTTTCAAATTCTATGGATTAATGTACTATTGCAACAGATTTTAACGGTGGATAAAGAAATCTGCCACTATGCCCCCAACAAAGAAAATTTTCACTCTTAATTGCCTCCACAACTATTTCTTTCACTTGTAACCGTCCCTACCAATTTTTTTCTACTCTTGGTTGCCCTCACATGAGTAAAATCCTGACTCCGCCCTTGCTTGGAGCAAATACCACTATTAAATACAAATTTTTTCCATCAAGTTATTTGACTTGACATTAAGCATAGATGTCCCTTCCTACTTAACCAACATAACTCCATATGTATTTTTAAAATATTTAATAAATAAGGATATATCCGATATGGTAATAAGGAGTCTTTTACCGAAACAGTGTATTTGTTGTGTATGCATTTATTTAAATTTACTTTCATATCGTTAACATAGACACTAATTCAAAATTGAAACTAAGTATATAAAATAATTTTAATTAAATGCAAGTACAACAAGTATCTTTTTTTTTATAAAAAAATCGTGACCAAACAAGAGATCTCCTCGATCTTATACATAAGTGACCTCAAGATTGGACCTCACATCGACACCCTGACAGGAAAGTGTACAAAAACCATAGATGATTTTCTTCAAGATACAAATGAAAAGGCATCTATGATTCCTGTCCACTTTCACGTAAAGATATGCGATATGAGGTCACTCCAGCACAACTCAATTTAAAAATGCTTATGGCCTGGCCTCCCTTTCTTCAACCCAAGCATACGCACAACTTCCCTTTCAACGCTTTCACGCACGTGGCGCTAAGGTACTTTTCGTGCAAGGCTTTCTTGCACTCTGACATACATCGAGCCATGGTGCAAGGGTTCATTTCTATTCCAAACGCACACTCAACCGAGTTTGGACCCATGGCTAAGAATGCCACAACCATGACCACGACCATTAGAACCACCATATTCAAAACTCTACTCTCCATTGCTTCTTAAAAACCTTAAATGAGAGACTTACGATTAGAGAGCAACCATCCCTATAAATACTAAGTGATTTCACCTCTTCTTGTAAAATTAGTCACCAAATAAGGCATCACACCCCCACTATCATGATATAATTATTTTCTTCAAATAAAAAACTTTAGTGCTTAAAATTAAATGGACGCCTCACTAATGCACGTAAGCTCTATCATGCTATTATATGCTATTTATTTTATTTAAAATGCTAAACCAACCCACTCCCTCTCCAAGTAAGTGGATTTGAGCCAATGAGAGACGAACATCTGGTTGTCAAGTTGTGCTTTTCTCTTTCCATGTGTTAAAGGTTCAATTGCTGTCCTGATAGACCAATCTCGTCCTAGGATCATCTTCACCAACCATTAATAACAATTATAGGGTTGTCAAATGGGTGGGTTCAGGCCGGGTAGGTTCAACCCTAACCCGATCCTAAAGAGGTGCATGGGCAGTACCTTAGAGTAGCCCTATACCTTTGTTCCCGTAACCCGGCCCTTTTGGTTTGGTAAGATTTTGGGTATTTTGATAATTTAACTTATTAAGTAGGAGTGTTTAAGAAAAAAAAACGCACTAAAAAAGAAATTCACGCCAAACCGTTAACGTTATGGATTACTTCTTTATTAGTTCGAATTCGATAACTACTCGGTCAAAGCCTAACATAATGGAACGTAACGTTTAATAAATATATATCCCTTTGAAATTCAATGCTCTGAGCATGTGACACGTTATACATCGAACCATCATTTACCATATAAATCATAAATCAAGGACCATCATTTACACACGTGTTGATCAATGTAAGTTACGAAATAGAGGTGCGTACACAAGATCACAAAGAACAAGAAAGCACAAGGATCGATAATGTGTTACATTCTTCAATGCGTTTCGTGCTCCCCCTGCATAACATTATTCCGCAAACCTATTAAATCTTCAACGTTTCAAATTACACAAAATTATTTCTTTTCTGAGAAATTTTTTATGAATATATTTGTTGTGGATGGATTGACTCAATCCGAGATTTCATAGAATTCGAATTCAACAATGGTAGAACATATGATAAAACCATTCCCAATTTACAAAAGTGCCCTATTAGGTTAGGAAAACCCTCAATACATGCAACGTTCAGTAACTAACTAATTCAAAATTTTGTTCCAAAAAATATTTACTGAGGAATATTTTGTGCAAAAACTTTTATTAATAAATTGACTCAATCAAACATTTCATAAAATTTGGATTCAACAATAGTAGGATGTATAATGAAAGCATTCCCAATTTATAAAAGTATCATGTTAGGGTAGGGAAGCCCACAAAACATGCGGTGTCCTATAATTGATTAATCCAAAATTTGGTGTCAAAAAAATATTCTGAGCAATCTTTTTTGTATAAAATTGTTTTGTGGATGGATTGACTGGATCTGAGATTTCATTGAATTTAGATTCACTATTACCACATTATAATATAGGAAAGCTCTCAATACATATGCCATCCTATAATTAATTAATCTTAAATTTTATATCTGAAAATTATTTATGATCTTCTCAAGGATATTTAAAAAAAAGGGAGATTATTGTGGTGAGAGTGATTTAAGGTTAAAGTAGGAAAAAAAGAATAGAGAAACTTACTTTAAAATGGAGGTGAGAGTGATTATTCGCCAAGTTTCCACCATATCGCTTCAGCTTCTCCCTTACGAAATTCTCATAGACGAAAGCAGCTCCTCTGAATTGGGGAAGCACTAGCCATGACACAAACAATAGTTTTGTACTGTACCATATCGGTATCCTGTAACATATGTTACATGTTTGTGTTACAATTTAGAATTTAAAACTAATAATCTTAAAGACTTTCTTTTGAATTTCCTCACCAAGTTAAAATAGGATTTAGGGCCATTTCCATTAATGTAAGAAACGAATACAAGATCCAATACGCTAACCACTGTTCATCGTCTATCTTAGAAGTGCTCTCAATCGCTCTAATCGATGCAACTCTGACACCAAAATAAATAAATAAATATAATTTCTATTAATAAATAAATAAATAAAAATTATAGGGGAGATACTTACAATGGGTACATTAGCATCACCACAGGTCTACATCAAGAAATAAATAAATAAATTATCATAATTAAATATGAGACATGGGTTTTGCAGTTTTGTTAATGAAAAATGGAATTAAAATTAAAATTAAAAAAAAAAAAAATTGAAATAAAAGGGGAGTTGGGATTGGATATAAGTTACCCTGCCCAGGAATGAAGATAGCTTAACGAAGTCCAAAAATAACCCATTTTTTTTGTTGTTGTTGTTGTTGTTTTTGTTTGGGTTTGAAAATAGCAGAGAATGATACAGAAACGATTGGGATATTAGGAAAGGGACGTGGGGGAAGGAGGAGGAAGTGAAGGGAACCTTATATAAACAGAGGTGGACACGTGGCATGATAAGATCAAGTATCGGATTCTGCCTTAAACGTGGAGATCTAGGTTTGGTACCGACTTGATCAGCAGATCCAAGTAAAGTTAGTATAATATAATAAATTGTCTCAAGTTCCTTAATGCATCTTTCGTTATTGTGCTTTTCTCCTTGCGCAAGCCACGTGTCTCTAGCTTTGACAGTAAGGGAATAACACGTGTCATTTCCTGGAAAGCCTAGTCACCTATAGGATCGAGCTTTATGACGAATCTTGGAGTGGTTTTCTATTGTGTATCTAGGCCCATTTATTTATCGGGCCAGCCATTATTCAGGTTCAGGGCCAGGGCCAGATTTAGGCTTTGGAGCTTGACCCATTGGTTGATTCAGCCCCCAATTATTTAAATATTATGTTTATTGTATGGGTGGCGTTTGCCGTTTCGGAGGTAAAGAAAGCTAGACATTGTGCCAAACATTTTTTCAATATATGAGTTAGAAGTTTTGAAATGGACTGATTTTTTGTGAGGATGGTCTCTATGATGAAGAGATCATCATCATCAAAACTCAACTTATTACAAAACTTCTAGCCCCATCAAAAGTGATTTATAAAAAATCGGATGATCCATGATTCTTCAACTTGTAAATTAGGGTTAGAAGTTTCAGAATGAACTGATTTTTGGTGAGGATGATATCTTCACCATAAAGATCATCCTAAAAAAAATCAATTCATTCTTAAACTTCTAACCCCTATTTTGAAAAATATTTGAAACAATATTTGGCTCTCTTTAGAACCTCCGAACACTTCCCTTATTTTATAGTATAAATATATGGGTCAGGATCCCTTGACTCCTAAGAATGACTCATTAAAAAAACACATGATCCCAATCCTTTAAATGCAAAATCAATGGTTGAGATTTATCCTTAGAATAAGTATCTTTGAGATCTATGTTATCAAGGTACTCATAAATCTCAATCATTGGACTTTGTGTTTAAAAGGTTGGGATCATGTTTTTTTCATGAGTCATTCTTAGGAGTCAACGGATCCCAACCTGAATATAATCATATATAAAGCAATGGTCTAGTGGCATGATCCTTGTTTACCTACCTTAGATCTTGGGTGAATCACAAATTCTACAACCCTGCTCCCCCCTAACCCAACCTTCAACTATTCGAGCAGCTCGGCCGAAGATGTGTAGCCCTTGCCAGGCCCATAAACAATCCTAATTTTGAGTGATAAATCAGTGATTTGGATTGTTTGATAGAGGAACAAATCTCTCATAGACCATTGTACACAATTGGATGTAAGTTGAAATTTGGAACTAATCAAATTCCATTTATCAAAAAGTATTAAAAAGTCATCTACTCCCGTTTCCATATTTCCCAAGCCCATATTTTTTTTTTCCAACTATTCAATGATCCCTCCAATTACAATAAAAAGTCATCACTTTTGAAAAATAGTGAATTCATCCTTGGATAAATCTTCTAAATATATCAAAAAATCATATATAATAGAGTCGTGATTTTCTTACTCGAAAATTTTCAATCGGTTTGTGCTCGATTGATGTGGAAAGGGCATAGAACCATAGATCTTTTTCTTCGAAATACACAAGGAAAATATCAACAGTTCAATGCCCTTTGCCTCATCAACCAAGTACACATTGAGTGAACATTTTCAATTCAGAAAATCATTAATGTATATAATAATAGTAAAATATGTGAAAATTTACATTTTTGTAATTATGTTTCTCAAAAAAATTTAACAAAATCTTAAAAACCGTACACAAATAGGCCCCACACATCCAAATTAGACTTGATGAAAGATATTTTCAATCAAGGTAAGAATGATACTTTACAATCTCCTATATCATCTAATATTTGAATTAACTTCAGTAAAACTCATTTATGTGCAACAATGGAATTCGTTCTTCTAGGCAAAAATCTATTTATTATGAGAAAATAATCGGATTTTCAAGATTTTAATAGAAGGAGTGGATCCTCTGTAGTAGTTTTTTTTTTCTTACAATGATTTTTTTAATTTTGAATCCATCATTTCTAAACTCAATAACATCGACATCCTCTAGTTTACGGAGCATAGATCATATATTATCTTTTAAATCAAAGTGAATGATATTGAAAATGAACCGTCCTAAAACTCTTAATTAGTTGAGACTAACCATCAAGAGTCATGATTTTCTAACACCCTTTTTTGTCATAAGCCCGATACGGTCCCTAATGTGGCGTGTGGCGTGGGCTAGAATCACATATCTTTTTTCTTGGGATACACAACAACACATCCCTATAAATAAGTGCAGTGCATGTCAGAGGGGTTGTCAGGAAATCATTATTCATCAACAAAAAAACAGGGGGTTCGTTGAGAAATTAAACATGGCCAAGAAAAATGTATCCCAAGATATCGGAATTAATCCCTAGAACGACGGTACTAATCTCTAGGAATTTGTCTTTTTTTTTTTTTTTTCTAATATAAGGCGATCAGATCGTGAAATAGTCGGTAATTGAAAAGCGCGGCGAATCTATCGCGCCACCTCAACCGTTATTTTACCTTATACTGCTCTATAGCTGACATGTGTCTTGCTACGTGTCAAATTTTCAGACTCAGTCCAACATGTGGCTTCTCCACATCTGATGAGAAAACCCATTATTCTCGCACAAACCCAGAAGAAACACAAAGAAGAAGAAAATCAGACAAAAAAGAAAGAAATCCAAAATAAATAAATAAATCAAAGAAGAAGAGATGTCTGGAGTATCAGTTGCAATGGCTCC
Source organism: Akebia trifoliata (assembly GCF_017979445.1). NCBI lineage: Eukaryota > Viridiplantae > Streptophyta > Magnoliopsida > Ranunculales > Lardizabalaceae > Akebia > Akebia trifoliata. Next base: position 1,184,702 of record NC_141379.1, read on the forward strand.
TCCAAGCGAGACAGATCACGAAGCCAACAAGAATCTCCAACGTAAACAACAACCAGTAATGGGAGGCATAATGGGGTCTCTACGTGTGATAGAGTTACAACTAGTAGCCTTCATCATGGTGTTCTCCGCAAGTGGACTCGTCCCTCTATTAGATTTAATATTCCCGGCCTTCGTCTCTGCTTACCTCTTCGTAATCTCGCGTGTTGTCTTCCCTCCGGTGCACGATAAGAAAACAACAAATTCCTCCTCCTCCTCCGAACAACAACAACAACAACAAGAGATATTCAAAGGGAGTAGGTGGTTTAGGTTGTACGTAGTGATGGGTACCACAATAGGTTTGTTCTTGCCATTAGCATACGTGTTAGGTGGATTCGCACGTGGGGATGATCATGCTGTACGGTCTGCAACACCACACTTGTTCTTGCTTTCGTTTCAGATACTTACGGAGAATGTTATAAGTGGGCTTTCGTTGTTCTCGCCTCCTGTCAGGGCTTTGGTTCCATTGTTGTATACGGTGCGGAGGATCTTCGTTATTATAGATTGGATTTACGATGTTTGGTTTAACAAGACTTTGCCTGCCAACGCACCTCTTAAGGTATTCTTTTTCTTTTTCTTTTTCTGGAAAATTTTATTTATTTTTATTAAATATTAATATTAGACGGTTTGAGGTTATTTATTAAACGGTTGAGATGGGAGAATGATCGATCTCTAAGAAATATGTCTTCGAAGATTACAACTCATCTCTAGGAAAGCTTTGTTCAAAAGTTGTTTGGGGTCAGAAAAGACCAAAAACAATGCTTTATTTCTCCTCCAAGTCCAACTTTGTTTGATGGATAGCCTCAAAATTTTGTTTGTTAGGGTGACATCAAGTCAATTTTATTTATTTACTTAAAATCAGGGCAGTTGTTTCATGGAATAATTGAGAGAGTTGCTATTGGCACCCCAACTTTTACTTATTACATCCCAATTAAAAATAAAGAAAATAAGCAAATGGTTTGAAAATAAGTAAAAGTTTGGGTGCCAATAGAAGCTCTATCTCAATTTTTTTTTTTTTTTAGAGTTGCTATTGTCATAACAACTTTTACTAATGCCACACCAATTCTTATGTCAACCTTACACACAGTTGGTGTGGCAATAGTAATCCTCTTTTTTTTTCTTTCTTTTTCTTCTTCTAGATTTCTATCTTCTGGGTCGAAAATTTTATATGAGCCTAATATAATTAACTATTGAAATTATTTGCACGATTGTCATAATGTTTTGTACTGCTTAGACAATAATTTGAGCCAAACCTTCGTAATGTTTGAAGGGTGTGTTTTAAAATCTTTAACGGACGTGGTGATAAATAATTTAACCCACTCTTAATTAACCCGCTCATTTTGTGGATCTAGAAACAACTTGATTGATAACTCTTAGCCATTGAGACTAAAGACATGGCTTTAGGCAAAATTGAATAGAGAAGCGAAAGATAACCTCAAATTTTACGTTAAAAGTAATTGTGGTGAGATTGAAGACGATGATGAACATCCTCTTATCAACTTTCTAAACAAGGCATATGTTTCCCATTTCAACTTCAAATCCAAATTGAACTAGGTTACTTATAACTTGGGATCAACCTCTTTTTTTTTTTTTTCATTGAAAGCGTGTTCTTATTTGTTTTTATTATCTCTATCTATGTTCTTTTGGGTTTTCCTTGAAGAACCTTCGACCTTAACATTTCTTCTAATTTGTGTTGTAATCGATCTTCAACTTCAACAATTATATTTAAGTGATAGATATTAAAGCGGATGGGATGGCATGTTTGTGTCAAATAGTATGTGTTTTACAAATGTTGTTGTCATGTAGGATGTTGCATGGTTTTGGTTCGGCAAGAGTTTGGCGGTTACGAATTTTGTCTATTTCTCAATCAATCTCTTTGGCTTTCTAATTCCCCAATTCCTTCCAAAGGCCTTCGAGAGGTACTTTAAGGATAGGGATGAAATTTATTCGAAGGTTGCAGAGGACAAGATATCAGCAATAGCAAACACGACACAATCAACTACTCCGGGGAAGAAAGCCAATTAGTCCTCTGGTATGTAAGCTAAAGAAAATAATTTGGCTATGTTGTGTTCATTTCCTAAGTAGTAGTACGTGAGAGAGAGAACTTTTATATGAAACCTTCATAGAGAAACGCATTTGATGATCTTTAGTTGTAGTGTTTGATTCGTACTCTCATCTAAATCTCCAAGTTGGTCTGTTTTGGGTTTTGTATTTAATGAATTTTATCTTAGCAAAAAGATTGTTTCCTTGTATCAACTTGATCACTTAATGTTGGGGGTGATTCTCATATGTTCTTTGTGACTAGAAATATGAGCTTGGCTGGTTTTTGAGCATCTTTGCAACGAGAAGCTGTTCCCAACAATCAGGATACCCATGCATCCAACTGTTGGAAATCATCGATCAAACTCACATCCGACACCTGAAAATTATTGATCAAAATGGTTTTGTATTTGTAGATCTCGTATTCTGTCGATTCCTTGAGATTTACTCCTAATAATCGATCTCCATTTTTCTTAATACACACGAACAATAAAAAATCACACAGAAAATTAATAAATAAATAAATAAAAAAGGAGAAGATAAAACATAAAATTTATTCATGGGATTTGTCCTAAAATTAGACTACGTCCCCAGACTTCGAAAAGTCATTTTACTATTCTTGAAGTTAATATAAGATTTACAAAATCTAATCTCCTCTATTTTTTTTCTTCACCTCGGAAGAGTCTCCTCTCATTTACATAGTAGCTCTCCTTATATAGATACAAAAGATGAAATTAAATCCTAATGGAATCAATCAATTTCCCCCAATCAAGGGGTTCTCTATCAACTATTCAAATCTAATTCAAAATAATATCAATCGAAGTCTCGAGATAGATAGGTATTAAATCTGGCATGTGTCGAATATTCGTCTTATTTACGTTATTTGTCTAATACCAATTTTACCTTCTACAGTATTCGATCCACCTTGAAAAAGTATTGGATCTACCTTTAAAAGATGGGTCTTGTTATCGTGTGCACCAAGGGCACATGTTAAAGTGCATTAATGCACCTTGAAAAGTGGATTTTGTATCGAAAATGATCTTGAATTGTTTTTATTACCTAAATACCCTTAGATTTCAATTTCCAAAGTGTATTTATTGCACTTTTAGGGCACACGTTAACAAAATCCTTAAAAAAAAGTAAACCAATCAGGATGCACCAGTTCCTAGTGTTAGGACGTGTAGAAGAGTGAAATGGTTTCCGTAATTTATTACAACCAAATAAATCATCAAATGGTTCCAATGTCATATAAAGCAGGATAAACAAATCCAAATCAGTTGTGTGAACATTGCCACATCGTATCGAGACTTGGATGATTAGTTAGTCTTACCTTTTTATAGAAGGGAAAAAAAAAAAAAAAAACCATTATACCATCCTCCCTTTTTTTTCCTAGAAAATGCCTTTTCTTTTATTAGGTTGATCTAACCCAAGTTTTATAACCCTCAAGTCGGTCAACTGCGCCATAAGTTGCGCATGAGACGCCCAACATGCAATTTGATTATTAATAAGTTTCCAACCAATTTACGACACTCTTTTAACTCGGTCCAATGTCCAATGCACCATTAGGTGGGGGCATGAGACTCAGCCTGGACCCAACATAATTTTATTATTAATATTCGTATAGGAAAAAGAGTTTGATGCAAACTCTGTGAAGCACTAATAGACAGATGAGCTTTTAATCGAACAACGACGTGGTGGCAGAGTTTCTTAGTCAGCTCAACAAGTTGATTCAAACAAGATTTATTTCCAGAGTCAAAAACTCAAAACTTAATAGAATCATGACTGCAGCACATGAGTTTTACTTACGTGTTGATCAACCTAAATACCAAAAATGAATGCTCGATAACAATCTTGGATTCAACCTCGACAACAATTTGTGAATATACATGCATCATAATCCGTTAATAACAAAGAACGTTCATGATACATATTTGAGATTCTCTTTAATTCTACATTACTTTACAAAGAATTCAAACTGGGAAATGTTTCATTATTAATCTGCTGCACGTGTTTGCTAATAAGACAATCGAAACCAAAGAAACATCTTGGAATTTTGAAAGTTTGTCTCTTATCAGAACGTAAGAGAAACTTCAATATAAATAAAACCCATACACCAGAACAAAAGTTAAGTGAGGTGTGAAGGACTGCTCTGCTAGCAAGAGCCATCCATGAAATCCACCAACAATTCCTGAATCATACCTCTATCAGGCATCTTCCCTGCTGCACCATAGATTGGAGCGAGTCCTCCACTGATTGGACCTGGATTTGCTTTTACCTGAAAGATGCCCCCAAAAAAAAAATATCCGAAATGAATCCTAGTATCATAGAAAGCAACAAAGCTTAATCCAAAAGATATGGGGTCTAGCTCTATCTTCTTTTTTCCTGGTCCTAGTACCATGGGAAAAAAAAATAAGTGTGGTGCTTGGCAATGGCATCACATACGGGGTCTGTTGGTGCCACCATCAATCAAAGATAAGTAGCAGATCATCCTCTATTGTTTAGGGCATAACCAATTACAACATCAATCAAAGAATCCTAAGAATCAGATCAATCATTTGTTTTCTAAGGTTTAACTGGGACACCAATCCAAAATAAAGCTCGATGATTGGAGGGGTTAGTGACGTCCAATGATGGTCATTCTTTGGACTAGAAGAATAGGAATTCCAATTGGTTGATAAGGATAGGAAACCGACATGGCTCTCTGACACTCAATTTTTGTTTTATTGGTCATTCAAATATGTTACTAAGAAAAGAGTTAAAGTTACCTTCCAAAAAAATAAAATAATAAGAGACTTACAGTGTGCACAGATTCCCTCAAATCTCTCAGGAAGTCTTCAATGACCGGAACATGCTGAAGGGTTATGCAAATATGAATGCTGATCCATGGGCATTACAAAAGAGGTCAAGTTTCATGGAAAATAAAAATAAAAATAAAAAAATTCAAATAAAACTAAGTTGATCCATCATTGCTAGATGAGGAAAGAACTTTTACATGAGTCATATGATAACAAAAGTCTGTATAATATTTCACCTGCAGCTGGATAACAACCAGTTCTCTTCCAATTGTAGGCCTACATCTTGGCTTGATATATTAAAATTCAAGGCAATCAGATAATCTCACCATCACACAAATCAAATCCTTTGGACCCACCACCCAACCTGATCCTGATGGACTTAACCTGACATTGGGCAGGCTTTGAACCTGCGTGTTTCAGGCTTGGGTTGAGCTTGAGCATACAAGGTTGGACTTGGACTAAGGACTTGGCCAACCTAAGCCTGATCATTATGCATATGATCAAGGGAGAACTAATTGGAGAACTACTCATACTCTATTAATAGAATATGTGTGTGTGTGTGTGTGTGTGTGTCTCTATATATTGATAAGTAGTAGCCTTGACAATATAGTTGGCAAATTCAACCCGATACAACTTGAGTTGTGCTTGGGTAGGGTATGGATTACCTTGGGTTGGGCTCAGGCTGAGTATCTCAGAGGTCAGTGCTTGGGTCAAGTGTCAAACTCGGGCTGGGCTCAGGGTAGACTCCAACCCAATCAGCCCAAGTTGCCCCTTAAGAAAGATTTGCCTAATGTTATTTCACATAAATCCATTGGTTTACCAGAGATCACCAAATCCACGCAAGTTCACGGAAAAATCAATCCAAGTGAGGGCCTATCAATTGGGCATTGCAGAACACTAGATCAACTGCCCAAACTGCAACTAGTAGTGACTCTTCCTATATACATTTTTTTTTATATAAGGAAAGCGCTATCAGATTTCTTCCTTAAATAATAGGCACGGGCACACCTGTTAGGTCTCTGCAACGCATTCAAATGCCAGCCTCTGGATGACAATATATCATTGACTTCAAAAATGTCTATATCATTTGAACTGAACGCAACAATTGTCATATCTGGCCTTCCAATGATAAATAGCTCAGGAATCTCTTTTATCCTGCAAACAGACTACACTTAATTTACAATATAAAATTTTGGCATGCCCCTAAAAGTTTCAAGCAGGAAGACAACCAACCCTTTTTGTAATCTCTTAGATACTTCCATGATCTGACTTGTGTTTTCCAGGTATCCTATAATGGGGTAACAGCATAGAGTTGCACACCAAATGATTAATGAAATTGAAAGATAACCCTGGAAATTAAGCATTAATTAGTTGTAGACAAAGAAAGATAAGAGTAATTATCACCTTCTTGGCCTAGAGCCATCATGGCTGCCCATGCCCCAGCAATCAATCCCCCTGGCCTGCTCCCAGCAATAGTTGGAGAAATATACAGCCCACCTGACCATTCGGTAACTACAACACAAAGATGGAAGAATAAGAAACAAATAAAAAACATTCACATTACATAGGCAGGCATATATAAACAAAATTGCAAGGAAGACTTCTCGAGTATTTGACAATCCCCGTGCAAAAAAAAATCAGATAGTCCATAGATGTTCAAAAAAATCATATGCTCCCTAAGTAATTATAGGGAGAAAAGGATGAGCAATGTATTAGAGACTATCTATGGACAAAACGTTATAATCATTATTAGAAATGTAAAAAACTTACCAGCAACAAATTGATGCTGTTGAACAAGTGTAGCAAGAACCATGAAACAAGTTGGTCGGAAAACAGGAAAAGTAGAAAATAATTAGCAACTCATCCACAAAGATGCAATGAAAGGAACAAAGTGGCATGGATGAAGAAAAGTTACTACATAATCAAGAAACACGAACTTTAAAACATAGCTAGATTAAAATAAAAATTCTGCTACTTCTATTTCGGCCCAAGACAAAGGGTCAAAGCACAACACTTTGGTCATTGACAACATGAAAATAGAATTTATATATATCTAGCTTTATGTATTTTCTTGTCACCAAATTTTTCCAAGATTCGCAAACCCCATTCCCACAAAAAAAAAAAAAATTTTAAAAAAAAAAAGGTTTAAGAATGCCAATGATTTAGGTGCCTAATACCAACTACCAACATTTGATGAAACAATAAGTAATGATTAATAACAAGTGCAAATTTCATGGAAATACCATAAAAAACACTACCTTTCTAATGGTGTGATTCCTGTATAGAACTATACTAGTTCCCTTTGGAGCCAACCCATACTTATGCACATCAGCTGATATTGATGTTACTCCTTCAACAGAAAAATCGTAGGGTGGAATTGGGTACCTAGAAAGGGGAAAATTGTGCAAAATAATCAATACCAACAGATAAAAGAATAATTGAATTATGTTGCTTCTTGAAGAGCAGGTGGTGAAAGGAGTTCAACCAATTTCAGAAAAGCTTTATAACTAAAATGATAAACTAAACACACAACAATAATGGATCTTTGCATCCTAAAAGATTACAGAAGACTACATTTATCCAAGTTTGAATATTCACCCAGAAGTCTAAATTAATTAAAATAAGGTAGCTCTTAGTCAATTGCAAAGATGGGTTTAAAAACTTGAACAGTTCCACAAAGCATTATAGCATTACATAAATTGTTAAATCAAGAGCATCTAATTGAAAAACCACTCTTCTAAGGACCAACATCACATTAATGGGATGATACTACTTGATTCTAGATGGTTCTTTTGTCAAACAATTAGAAACCTCCAAATAGTGACTCATGTTATGGTCCATCCAAAAGATGACATGTCAGTAGATCTATATTGATAGGCTGTGTACCTCTTGAACATTTAATAGTAGATTATACCATTTACAAAATTATGTAAGACTCAACAAAATCTTCTTCAAAATGAGAAAGAGCTAATGATCTCAACCTGAATAAGTATGGAAGACTCTAAACTAATTCTTTTCCAAAGTAAGAAAGAGTCAATGGTCTCAAACTTAATAAGATCAAATAGGGGATGCAATTATTGAACCAATAGTTTATAAGATTAGTGTCAAACAATCTTTCACAAACAAGTAATGACACAAATTAAATTAGAATTTTGAAGGGACATACAAAGCTTTGAAAACTCAAATGTATAAATGCAGAGAACAGAAACATGCAGAAAGACGGAGACAACTAGCAAGGCTTTATGTCCTCCTATTGGTTTGTGGATACACAATCTTTGATGGATTAGTTTTCTTCGTCAATAGATTTGTTTCCACACATCCAATATATCAATGAATATTTATTAGAAGCAATCATCAACAAAAGCAATATTTCAAATTATTAGACAATCAAGCAAAACATACCCAAGCTTACGAGCGAAAGGCAATACGAAGCCACCAAGGCAGAGGTCGACATGAAAACAAATTCCAAAACGGGATGCCAATTCACCAAGTTCCTGCATAAATGAGTTCATAAGGGAGGGAGAGAAGAAACAAATGATACCTACTAACAATTAAGGAGCATTCAATGAAAATCTTTGTTGAAGGAAACCAAAATAACTTTAAAGAATTTTAGTTGACATTGAGGCAATCCATTTACATACTTCAATGGGATCGATGATGCCATGTGGGAAACCGGGGGCAGATCCAACAATCTGAGAAAACATTGAATTTCAAGTTATTTGAAATTGCAAATGTGAATTTATGTTGAGGAACAATAAGTCTCAATTGTTGTAATTGAAAGAGTATCAAAGAAAGAAATAAAGATACATTTCATATAATTTTCCCTTATCTAAACCAACCCCCCCCCCCCCCCCCCCCCCCAAAAAAAAAAAAAAAAAAAAAAAAAAAAAAAAACAAGGAAAAGACATACTAAAACTGTGTTCTTGTTAATGAATCGTCTGATCGCTTTGACATCTGCTAGGAATTCTTTGTTCACAGGAACACGCCACAGTTTGATGTTAAAATATTGTGCAGCCTTGTCATATGCTGAGTGTGCAGATTCAGGTATTATCCTGTACTTGGAGAGAAATCAGAGATATTTATATAAATAATTATCAAATCATAAATAGATTACTCAAGAGATACAAATGAAGCCAAAGAACCTAACCCACATTTCAGGTTTTGTAATCCCCTTTTTTGTTTTCATATAGTCACGTGATGACTTCACAGCTAATAATATACTTTCAGTTCCTCCTGATGTCATGTTGCCACATATTTGTCCTCCAGAAGCTATTTCTTTACTACCAAGCAGTGCAGCTGTCATTGCAACTACCTCCCCCTCAAATCGTACTACACTTTGGAATACATCGAGATGCAATGGATTGGTATGTGCAAACCTGACCATATAAACATATTCAAAGTATGATCTAATAAGAGATGCATATAGGAAACACAGATCACAGATTGTATTCATTGAAGTCATCACCGGAAAATTGTCTAATGTAACTTGAATTCAATTACTATCTCATAAAAAAGTAGTTAAAAAAAAAAGATTCCATAAGAATTAATTGTACCGTTTAAATTAAAAGTAGTTTACTACAAGACAACAATAAGACCATCCATGCTTTTTGGGACTGAATATTAGGATGCCAAGAAACATGTGAACGTAATAGAGATGAAGATGTTGTGATGGATGAGTGGTAAGAAAAAGAAAGAAAAATTGAGGAATAAGTACATTTAAGGAACTGAAGGAATAGTTCCAGAGAGAAAACAAGGGAGAGTTGTTTAAGATGGTTTGGGCATGTGCCAAGAATTCCAATAATAACACCAGTGAGAACTGAGTAGGCACATTTTAGTGCAAGTTGAGGGCTCCAAAAGTGAGGAAGATCTAAAATCTGGCTTGGACAAAGATTTGAAGGAATGTTACTTGATAAAAGATATGGTTCTTGAATAGAGTTAAATGGTAAAATAAGATCCATATTGCTGACCGCCGGTAATTGGAATAAGGTGTAGATATGATGATGAAACAAAAGGCGGTATTGTGCATTCCATCATGCTCATGATCGTGTTGAACTATTACTTGAAATATCAATAATTGTAAAACAAATCTAAAATTCATATACACATGCCTAGACAGATGGATCAGGACACACGTAAACACCAGATTGTAGAAATAGGTTGAACATATATTATTTGATTTGTGATGTTGTAGCTGTTACATTGTTTAATAGGGAATACCAGACTTTGTGCATGTTGCGTACACCATGTGTCAATTTGTAGCTGCTTTTACACAATCTCATCTGACTATTTTTTCATCTCATTAGTCGGTACAACTGACAGACGTAGCATGGCACCAAATATTCTCAGTCCATTTTGGAGCCCTCAGCATACCCAGATTTTAATCATCCCCAACATTCAACAATTATATGGAAGACATCCTGCATCCTTGTTCATCTCTCTTCTCTTATTCCTCTATGAGGTGATGACGAGGATATACAGACTAAAGTTTAACTGCAATTCCATTCATCAAATGGAGTTTCTTCACTTCCACGTGTTTCTAGAATTATGCCAATATACTTTCCAAAGGTGTTGATGAGTATAGGACATTCTTCTCTTGTAGGCAATCTACATCGCATTAATAACCCATTCAAATCAATTTTAAGGGAGTGTAAGGTGATGTATATAAAAGGAAATTTTGATGTGTTGTTCTAAACATTCTGACTAGTTCCTGCCCACACCCTAGTTATGGAACTGTGTAAACTCTAAAGCAAATCCTTTACAAATTCCTGGAAAGGCCACAACAGCATAAATACAATTAATGAAAAGTACCATGTCTTACTGACATTGAATATGCCTCGTTGATCATAGAAAAATGCCCTTCTGACTCATTTCCACCAATATACCTGCATAGAAATTATGAGAATAATAAATTAAAGTGTGAAAGATTCGCATAGATATTACACAAAAAGCCAACATTTTGCACTTCTATAAGTGCATAAAAAAACATAATATGTAATCTCAAAATAATGAACATACACTGTACCAGAGCACTTTCCTTGCCAAACTACATCATTCCCTTTCTCATCTCTCAACTTCTCAGTGACTCCTTCTCCAAGTCCAGCCTTTGGCAGCTCAGTCCGCCAACCCTCTTTTTTAGATTTACTACCAGATTGCAACTTCTCTACTACCTGCACAAATACAGGACACATGTTCACTGAAAAATATCTTTCCAAAACATCTACAAATGACGTGGAAAACGGCCACAAAATACATAGCTAAAATTTCTGCTTTGAAATACTCAAGATCATCTGTATTTGAACCAGACACAAGCATTTTATACATGTAAACCAACCCTGAAGTGTTTTAGTCCATAAGGCCCATAATAGATCAATTGTGAAATTCACAAGAGCTTAGCTCCAACGCCAATTTTGAATCTCACTCCAAAATGCTCACATATAAACACATATCTACACTTGATTCATTGTGCACATACGGATGCACGTATGTGAGTCCATGTGTGGATTGGGTGTAAGGTATGGGTAGTCAAGTTGTCCAATAATCCATTTTCTGCTGACACAACTGCCTGACTTCCCCATGACTAAAAAGTTAGACTATGATACTTTATACCCCCCATTACAATTGGCATGGTCAGAATTATCCAACTGGGCTAATTCCCTACCCCCCCCCCCCCCCCCAAACCCAGAAAAGTGCAACACTATCAAATTTGATGGTCCCACTTAGAATCAAAATATCAGAATGTATAGACCACTATATATCAGTATCGACCAAGACTGATACAAAGCATTTGATGACCCTACTCAGAATCATGGTTCAAAATATCGAAATGTATGAATATATATCAAAATTAGTCTTGGTCGATATATTGAATGTTTCGGGAATGTATTGGAACTTTTTGATCGAAACAAAATCAATTTTTATCTTGATCAAAACATTGCCTCAAGACGAGATTTTAAACCTTGCTCAAAATTAACCACCCGTACTAACAAACCAAGTGAAAGTCCACAGAGTGCAAAAGGGAATGTTTGAATGGGAGACCAAGAATTTTGACAGTGCCGGATTCCAGCAAGTATTAATTTTTCTCATTCAGAGTTCAATAAATTGGACTGGAAAGTTGGTATAGGTGAACTTGTGCGCATTTAAGAGACCCTAGTATTAGTGTTTGGTACCAACTACTAACCCTAATCCCACCATAGAGATTGAACCTCAACCTATGCACCAATCAGTAGATATGCTCATCATTTAATGTAGAACAGCCCCAAAATTTCAATTAATTAAACCAAAAAATCTATCCAATAGGACCAACTGTTTTTACAGAAGGGGACCCAACAAAAATCACTGTAGGAACTCTTCCTTAAAATCTCATTCTCACCATTTCCCAAATCCCCTTAACAAAATGCATTTAATGCTTCAAATATATAAATATAAATAAATAAATAAGAAGAAAACAATAAATCAAACATTCTAACCTTGTGTTTCTCTGCTTCGATGTGATTCCTCACAGCTGGAATCAACCTGTTTATATCAAAGCTTCGACAAATCAAAACCATCGAAAATTTCCATGAATCTAGAACAACTGATTTGAGTGAAATTGAACAGATACAAGAATCAAAATTTATGTAAATTAAGAAGAAGAAAAAAAAACTCACTTGACGGAGTTCATGAGGAACCCTAGAAGAACTGTTTTGAATCCTTTTTCTTGAACTAAATTGAAGAACGATTGGACAATCGAAGCGACGAAGAGAGCAAGAAGAGGAGTGAGAACCAGAGCGAGAGGTTCGTACTGAGATAGAAATAAATTCGTAGAAGCTCTTATTCGGATTAGAGATGAAGAAACCTCCATTGAAGAACAGAGAAAAACGAATCGAATTCGATCCAGAGAGAGAGGGAGAGAGAATATGATTTCGTTTTCGCGTAGAAGAGTGGATTATTGTTTTTGGCAGTTTTGCGTAATTTTGCTGATTTCGAGGATTTGAGTCTGTCTGTTTACTCGAGGGTGGCCACGTTCCCATCTATAAAAAAAAACTACTTGGTACACCTGAGGTCGGTAGGGACTCTTTTAAATGAACCTGAATTTTGGGGTAATATCTAAATAACCCAATTGTTAAAATCTTACTTCACATTGTCGAGATCGACTATTTGAATGATTGATCATTTGATCTTGAAGATTCAAATTCAAATGATTGTAAAACGATTGATCTCGATGATTCTCTCAAATTTAAACATCAATCTCAACGATTGGATGAAAGCTGATCTTGAATGATTTGAATTGGTGTGTTTGTTTCACAAATAATAAGTATCAAAATTCTGAATTTTTTTACATAATTTTCAGCTTCTTGAATCCCGTTAACGTTGAATGCATCATCCGTTTAAAATTTGATTTCCTTATTACATGAATAAGGGGTGACCTCGATGATTGACCTCATTTCGCACTTTCGTGACATGACGTGGAGGTGTCCATGAATCATATATGTTTTTCATCGAAATACAAAGTGAAAAAGTATTTATGGTTTTGTGCGCACCTTCACACCAAGAAAGTGTGAAAAGAGGTCAAACTTGAGGTCATTCCAACACGACTCTTATAATTAATCTTTTCTCAAAGATATTCCTTATGGAGTCATTTTCTGATAGCGGTGTGATTCAAAGTGGTGTCTTAAACTCCTACCAAAACATGTCATGCATACACCATTACTATGCTATAAGAACGGAACACCGTTCTGGATTCTGACTTTCTAATAATATTTTCCCATCTAACTTGTACATGTTCATCAATTCTCATTTGTGAATAAAAAATTTCTCGAATCATGGGTCAGACATGTCGTAGTAAGTTGAACAAAATATTTAGTTTTTTAATTAATAATGCACAACATCAAACATACAACTGAGATGAAAGGAAAAGCACAAGTTTCTTAGAGATCAATTCATGTTTTTCGTCTAAGAATCCTCGGGAAATTTCATCTCATCTCAACCATTCCACTGATAGAGATTTTTCCAATTAATTAAAAATCAAAATGCCAGGTGGTCCAACATCAAAGCTAATTTTGGTCTAATTTCAATAAGGGGTGCCCCAACATTATGGGGGTAAGGAGACTGAAAGTGAATATATGGCACTTTAATAGGGTGCTTGAAAACTTTGCATCAATGGGTCCATCTAGAAGACTATGTATCCCAAAAAACAAAGGTGGATGATAATTCTTTTTTTTTTTTCCTATTAAAAGAAGGTGTGAATGATAATTTTCCTTTTTAGTGGAGAGTAAGTGAGGTTAGGCAGACCAAAAGATAATTATTCTCATCCACTATTTTATAAAGTTTGGGTGTTCTCATCCATAACTTATAAAGTTCAAGACTAAAAAGAAAAAATGAGAAAAGAAGATAGACCAGTCTTTAATTAGTCATTTTAAGACTGTAATTCAGCTATAAATCAACCCCTATCTAGCTAGATTTAATGGGCTACATTTGGGCCATATGGTTAGTGGGCCGGACCACTTGATTGACATCTCTATTAACTCCACTTAGTTGTGGTATACTACCAATGGACTGGGTCACCCCTTGATCAGATTTATGCTTAGCTTTTGTTGAGTCTAAAAAGACTGGCCTGTTTAAAATTGTGCTAAGCACCCATAAATCTTTCTGTTTTTGGCAATTTCGAATCCAATAAGTGGTGAGAGGCCGTAGATGTGTGTTCGATACTAAGTGTGAGCAACGGCTCCTCGAGGCCACCCACTAGTGCATGTGATGGGCAGGCGTTGCACATGGCCAGGGGAGGGACCCATATGCCTTGGTCGAGGCTTTGGCTCACTAGGTCCCACTAGTCGGCTGTAAGTTCAGATACCCTCATTAACCTAAAAAAAAAAAACACCTATAAATCTAGGGTTGGGATTTATTAACTTATGAAAAAAAACATGATCCCAACCGTTTAGATACGGAATCCAACAGTTGGGATTTATGCATATCTTGATAACACAAATCTTAGAGATACTTATCTTGAGGATAAATCTCAACCATTGAATTTTATGCTTTAAAGGGTTGAGATCATGTGTTTTTTTCACGAGTCATTCTTAGGAATCTAGGGATCGTAACCCATAAATCTAAGTATCTATTGTAACCCAAGCCGTTCCCACCTAATGATCGTCACAGTATAAATTGTTGAAAACGTTTTTCTCAATAATCACACCACCCTTTTTCTCTTAAAAATTATAATAGCATGTTTATAACATTTTTAAAGCCAAGAAACCTTAGAAATAATTATTTTGGTTTTTGTCTCCTTTTTCTCGATTCTCTCTCTCTGTCTCTCAAAAGGGGAATTGTGGCTCCAGCCATGTTATATTTCTAAGACAACTTGGAAAATATATTTTTAATACTTTTTATAAAATCTTTGAATTATTAAATGAATAATGATTTGTTGACG
This sequence comes from Akebia trifoliata, assembly GCF_017979445.1. Lineage (NCBI taxonomy): Eukaryota > Viridiplantae > Streptophyta > Magnoliopsida > Ranunculales > Lardizabalaceae > Akebia > Akebia trifoliata. Next base: position 1,199,978 of record NC_141379.1, read on the forward strand.
CCCCATCTGACATACACCCCATCACAGAATCATAGATCATTTGCCTTAGGATACATAGAACAATAAATATTTTCTTGTGTATCCCGAGGCAAATGATCACGGTTCTGTGATGGGAGCGTAGGTCAGAGGGGGGTGAGCGTTAGATTATCACGACTCTTATTAAATAATAGGTTTTTTTTTTTTAAAGAAAAATATTCTTAGCTTCTATAAAGTGCTTATATTTATTCTTAACTCTTGCAGATGAACTTCATAGAAGAAATCAACCATACAGTGCTTCATGTATCTTATCTTCTTTTTACATCTAAAATAGCATTTTTTTTTAAAAAAAAACTGTTTTTTGCCCATAAATCTGTTTGCAGCAACAATGGATTCATTGGAAATGCTCTCTTCCAATAATATAGACGGTTAGATTTGCATGATAAACGCGATTTATGGCCCATCGATTGAACGATTTTGATTGATGCGATTATGGCCCAGATTGATCTCTAATAGACGTTAACTTGGGGGGGAAAAAAAAAATAATATAATTGTCGAATGTCTAGAAAGGTTGAATTCAACCTAAATAGAAGCTCAATCAGCCAACAAGTGAGCAAATCTTAAAAGAAAGAGCTGACGAGACTAATCCATTCTAATGTTGACCACTTATGCCTACCCCCAATTTTAAAAAATAAAAAACTTAAATTAAATAGTTGTCAAAATTTGACTAAAATTTGTGCATTAGGTAGTATTTTTCCTAATTTTTTAAGTAGAATTGCTTCTAAGCCCAGATAAGATGATTATTACAAACTCCTGAAATGTGATTCCAAAGTATTTATAACACAATTAACATAATATACAGTATAAACATGGTGGATTAGTAGTAAATTCTTTGTTTCTAGGCAAAATGACGTAGGACGAACGGTCGCCATTCAACAATATTAGTGGAAATTCAACTGGATTAGTTAAAAAAAAATGCAATAAAAAATGATTAATGACCAATTAAATATTAAACCCGATCATGCTTTTATGATGAAGTAATTCCTAAATTTCCTTCTAGCATCTTCGGTCTTTTTTATTTTTATTTTACGGCAATGAGGTTTATAAATTTCATTAATAACCTAAAAGACCATTATCACGATCAAGTATTATTAATTTTTATTATTATAAAGAATAATGCTGAAGCGACCTTAAGAGTAGACGTCATATCGCACATCATTTCATGTGATGTGCGATATGAGGTCTAATCTTGAGATCATTTCATCACGACTTTATTGTAAAATCACCGAATCCTAATAACCTTAGTAATCAAATTAATTGCAATTTTTTGTACTATAAATAGATAATTTCAACATTTTTTAGGAAAATACCAGATCATGAACAGAAGTGGGTCAGATCCAGCCCGACCCGTACTCGATTTGTTGTTACAAATCCTTAAAGTTTTAAAATATCCTTAGAAATGGGTGGCAAGATCCGGTTGAATCCTTGTATGATAATATATCTATGGAGATGTCAAGGTCCTACACATACTTTATTCATGGGATCTAATATGGGTCATGTGGATCCAGTCATATCTGCTTCCTTTCGTGCCATATTAAATGCAAATCTTTGGGACGTGAAGTAGATAGATTCAATGTCACAAGACTAACAACATAATCTAAGTTTGAAAGAAAGTGAAGCTTTTGACATTTGAATTTTCCTTTGTTTCCCTGTTGTTCTATTAAAAAAAAGAAACAAAAGGAAATTGCCCTGAGATATGAGAATCTTAAATCTTTTTATTGTGTATCCCGATGCGAATGATCTACGGTCTTGTGATGGAAACGTCGGGGGCGTCAGATTATCACGACTCAAGGAAAATATATATATTCTCACAAAAAAGTAACTATTTTTGAAATTTATAACCACATCAAATGTAAAGCTTAAATAAGGAAACAGAATTGATTGACATTTATAAATCTATTTTTTTTGTAAGATTATTAGTACCATGATGAGCTAATACTCGAGAGGAGATTCGAGATTTTCAATTTCTTGATAGAAATATGTCATGAAACAAATATTAAAAAGTGTCATTTTCTGAGAGATGCCGAAAAGATTTTAGGGTAAAGGGAAGCAAAATAATGTTCAAACTTGAAAACATCATTGTCTTTCAACAACTTATTATTATTTTGTTAGTGTCGTGACATTGAATGAATCTACACCATGTCCAATTAATATGATTTTTTTTTGTGGCACGAGAGTCATCCGATATGGCTAGAAGGAGTTAGACTCAAAAAAATTATAATATGGTGCAATTATAAGTAGGTATCTGAGCTATAGAAAAATACTACAGGGATGTAGACGTACATTTCATATGTTCTTACTTCAACCTAGTTTGATTTTTTTGAGGTGAGTAGTAATGTCATGGAATATTGATTTTGTCATGGATTTTTTTATATAGAATTAAGATGATCTATTATTAAAAATAAATTATTTAAGACACTTCGATGTCATGTTTTAGACTAGGTAAGATCATCGGATCATTTTTTTTCTTGTCCCCACCCTTCGGGCGAGATTAATCCCACAGTCACATGCATTGCACCCTTGAAAAGTCTTTATGTGCAATTGATTGAGTCGAGGGTCAACCAGACGTAGAGGGTGACCTCAAGGAATTCATTGTTTCACGGGTTTAACCCAAATTTATGAATTACCATGTTTTGGAATAAAAAATGTCTAAAGGTGTTATTTCAAACTCTAATGGTACACCTTTTAATAAAGTTCAATGGGGGTCTACATGAAGATGAGTTGATGACTAACTTTTAAAGAGGATAATCATCTTATTATGAGAATTATCCTTATAAAAAAATTAGTTTATTTCAATCTTTCTCATCTTGTAGAAAGAGTATTGCAAATAATAAAAAAATAATAAACAATGAACTTACATTCGATTCAAGGACATGAAGGTAAATTCATCAATTATCTGATCAAATAATCAATTTTGTAAAAATAATAATAATCAAGAAATTAGTACATAAGTTTATTTTCATTATATTAAAAAAATAATAAACAATGAACTTACATTCGATTCAAGGACATGAAGGTAAATTCATCAATTATCTGATCAAATAATCAATTTTGTAAAAATAATAATAATCAAGAAATTAGTACATAAGTTTATTTTTATTATATTAAAAAAATAATAATAAAATAAAATATGTAGATTTTTTTTTTGTGACAAGGGTATCTGAACATACGTCCTTGCAAGTGGTTCTGAGGAATTAAGACTCATACTGGGTATCGAACTCACAACCTACAGATTTTCATCGCTTATCGGTTCAAAAGTAATTCCAGATTTGTTTGAATCTTTTGAAATGTAATAATTTTTCAATTTATAAATTGCTTTTATCGATTAGGTGTACTTTATATCAATTATTTATATAAATATTTAATAATTAAAAATAAAAATCAAAGGGTTTGAATTTTAAGATAGTGGACCACAATTATATGAGACGTGTTTTATGACAGTACCATTTGTCCCTAAATAAACATATGGTTTAGGTCTCAAGCTTTTGTAAACTGAGACATAAAATATTATGAAAATCAGTAAATCACCATTAAATCGTAATGATGATGACGATGAATTATTTGGTTTGAAATAGCGGATATCACGCCGTAGCGTCTCTCATAAGCCATCGCTATGACATTTTGCAGGACTGTTCTTAGTGGAATGTGACATGGTACATTTCTCAATGCTTGTCATTGTGTTTGGTGGGCCACAACCAATCAGATCATTGTTAACCATTTGATTTTCGTAGTCAAGAGATAGAGACTGATTATATGGTTTTCAAATCTACATGTATAAGGTGGATTGATACGTATTGTTAAATAGCTGTCAAACTACTAAACCAGCTAGTTTGGGCCCGTGGTTTTCGGATTGGATCACAGACTCCGTCATCTAAGATCTATTTTTTTTGGTAATCGAGTGTCCGGGCCAAATTGCGTGCACCACAACTAATCTCGGAGAGGACTACCACAGCAACTCATCGCCATGGTCCCCCAATTAAATCATGAGAGTCATCTAAGATCTAATTCGAGATCAGATGTGTTAACCCCTATAAATATTGTAACGGAACTGTCAAAATATGAATAAATAAATCAATTATAATATAATAAAAATATTCATCATTATTACAACTAATAAATAAAATATTTAAATTATATGGAGAAGACACCAAATAAGTTTAAGCAATCCAATTGTAATGGAGTAGGGTCCACACTACCTCATTTTACTATTTTTTCTCTTCTACCTTTTAACTTTGTTGTCTTTCCTCTCTTCATCCGTCTTTTTTTTTTTTTAATAATTTCTCTTTAATTTTACTTCTTTTTTTTTTTTTTTTTTTTCAAATTTTACTATTTTCTTCTTTTAACTTTTGACCCTAAAAAGGGTGTTCCTGTTGTAAGCACAGATGAATTGTCTTATATGTTTATTTTAAAATAATTTTTTTTATTGTGATATATAAATATTAATGGATAAATCACACAATCCCATTTTACATTATCAGAAATATTTTAAAATTTACACTAAAATTAATCCAAACCAACGCTACCTAGCTCGTGAGCTTACTCAATCTGAATTATGGTTCACAATTCCTCACTCTAGAAAGAATTCAGTTCGTAAGATGAGAGCATTTGAATGTTGAAGTGAAGAGTAAGGGAAAAAATAGTTGAAGATAATTGATTTTAAGAAGAAAAATTCATGTAAGGTTTATTTATTTTTTTAATTACAGATTGAAAATAGTATATTAATTTGATAATTTTTTAATAATTTATTAATAAAGATCAAGGTAAAAAGAGTATACCATCGTTCGAAAACATAAGAAGATATCTCAAATATTATCTAAATGTGTAAAAAAACTTTAAAAAAAAAAAAAGCTAAATTGAACGTAGGAATGAAATGCAATTTTATGATCTTTTTAACATGTTAAATTATGAGAGCTTCTATTACCACACCAACTTTTGCTAACACCACCCGAAGACTTGTGCAAATGTCAAAAAAAGTTGGTGTGCCAATATAATCTCTCTAGCTGGTTATTAGAGAAAAATATAATTAGAGTTAGATGTATTTAAATGTAATTAGAGTATTTTAAAAAAAATTGTAGTATACGTTAAAATGTAACGGTAACGGTCTCCCACCATGTAGCCGTTATAATGAACCCTTTTATACTTAAGATCTTCTTATTATTAAGTTCCTAATATCATAGAAAAAGAGGTGAGTGAGAGAACGTGTACTCTGTCTGTTCAAGCAGTGGACACGTGCAACAGAATTTGAATAATCTTTTCTTTGGCTATGCTGCTCGTGGGGGGCTGCGCAGACCGAATCACCACATGTCATCTTCAAACTTAAATATTGTTGAATGAACCTCACATGTCCTTTTGTGTGCCTTCCCTATCACCTTCCTTCAACGCCCCGTGATGTTACATGATACTCACCCCCTCACCCTTCTCTTTACACACACATACTTGTAGGCCTACATCTTAACATTTTACTTAATAAAAAATAAAATAAAATAAAATAATTGTGAGGACCTCTGCGTTCGACACTGAACTCACAAACATAGATGCTTCCACTCATATCTCGAGGAAGGTATTGTAGTTGATGGCTCTGAACACAACTTTACTTCAGCTCGAATGCAATGTCTTGTACAATCACTTTAGCATTGCTTATTTATTAGATGTGTCACCAATAAGCCTGTCAGTGGATCGGATAATACTCAGATTAATCTTATCCATTTCAATTTAATAATTTTGAAAGAGTAGTTTTGAAATTTTAATTCATAAATTTTTAAAGTAGGGTACACGTTAAAGTGTAATAAATACACTTTGGAAATTAGAATTTAAGGGTATTTTGATAAAAAATTATTTATTTTGAAGGTCATTTTCGATAGAAAATCCAATTTCCAAAGGGTATTTATTGCATTTTAATCTATGTATTTATTGCATTTTAATCGGTCTTGTTAACGTGTGCCCTAAGAGTATCTCCAACATAGCACCCTCTACCCATATCGATAAATGAGTCTTTCAGGTACTATGGGTAGCAATTATGAGTATCCATGTGATATGCACTCCAATCATGCTATCCTTAAATTATTTAATACTTTTTTAATTCAAGAAATGGAGACCTATGGATTTAGAATGATATAATGTACATGATTTTGAACTATCGAGTGGAGTCTTTTTCAGTTAAGAGGATATGGCTTGTGATCAAGGTCTAAAAAGTGATTTCTAAAGCTTTAATTACAGGACTTTATTAGTAAATTATGCACTAAATACTCTAATTAGATATAGTTCATTGTTAATCCATAATAATTATTGATTTCAATAAAATGATATATTTTGGAATTAATTACTGTGATTTTCGTGTAACAGGAAAATGTTATAAAACTTCGAAAACAATTCAGAAAATTAGAAGAAGTCACTACGATCAAGAACACAAGAGAAGTCAATTGACCAAGACCCAAGTTCATTGGGCCCACGTTGACCGCGACGCCTAGGTTGACTAAGGCGATGCGATCATGGCAGTGAGTCAAGCCTCAAAATTTGTGTAAGAGCTTGGCAGCTACAAATCATTCGTATTGAATTAGGATTTTGAAATTATTGTAATTACAGAAAGTTTGCGAACCCTAAAATTCATGATCTTATCTTTATAAATAAGAGACCAGAGCGAGCTTAAAGGGAGATTTGTAAATGTATACCTAGAGTTTTTAGTAGCTTTATTTTAATGTTTTTTTTTTCCCCCCTTTTAACTGTTTTTTAGAAGAAGAAGTTGTAATCAAAGAAACTCTGTCGATTTCAGAATTAAAGAAGTTGTAATCAAATAAATTATGTTTGTGATACTCTCCCCCTCACCCTTCTCTCAACACACACATACTAGAAGGACTACATCTTAACATTTTACTTTAATATTTTCTAATAAATAAATAAATAAAAAGCTAAAGTGGCTTACTATGAGAAGGGCTGTGTTCAACCCTAAGCTCACAAACATAGAAGCTTTCACTCGTTTCTAAAGGAAAATACCTATGGTTGATGGCTCTGAACACAACTCTACTTCAGCTCAATATCGAACACAATGTCTTGTGCAATCACTTAGTATTGCATATTTATTAAAGGTGTCACCAGTAAGACTATTAGTGGATCGGATAATACCCAGATTAATCCTATCCATTTCCATTTAATAGTTGTGAAAGTGCAATTTTGGAAATTTAATTTATAAATTTATAAAGTTGGGCACACGTTAAAGTATAATAAATACACTTTGGAAATTAGAATCTAAGGGTATTTTGATAAAAAAAAATATTTTTTTTGAAGGTCATTTTTTATACAAAATCCAATTTCCAAAGGGTATTTATTGCATTTTAATCCATTTATTTATAAGAATAAAAAAGTATAAAATTGTTCATTACAAATAATAATATTATGGGTATTGTTATCCAGTGCCCTAAGAGTATCTTCAACGCAACACCCTCTACTCCCATAAATGAGTCTTTCAGGTATTGTGGGTAGTAATTATGGGTATCCATGTGATATGCACTCCAACCATGTTATCATTAAATTGTTTAATAATTTTTTTAATTCAATTCAAATTTAAAACTTTCTGAAATTAACTTTTTTACAACGTAATTGCCTGAATTTTTTTCCTCCAAAAATGATAGATAACCAAGTGGGAGTACCTTTTTTTTTTTATTGAAAATGTCTAGACCCAAAAAATGGTGAAGGATGGGTCCTATGTTGGTGTCGAACTTTTCGGACTCTATTACCCATATCGACAATTGGAAGCTGGTGGGTAAAGGAAAGGATACCACGTTGGAGTTGCTCTAAGGGCACACATTAAAGTACAATAAATACACTTTGAAAATTAGAATTTGAATGTATTTTAGTATAAAAAATAATAATAATAAAAAATAAGAGTATTTTTCGATACAAAATTCAATTTTCAAAGTGTATGTATAGGACTTTAACGTTTTCCCTTCGATTCCAGTTAACAAAAATCTACTACATTAGACGAAGCAAATGAAAAAGGTAAAAGAGCTCCAAAGTGGTGAAACAGACGAGTTTTATATTTTTAATAGGGAGAAGATGGATTCATATGTAAACGTCTTACGCTTCTTCACGTGTGGAGGAAAAGTATCTTATTCAACAAACACGACCAGCAGAGCTTGTTATCCAAATTAAATAAAAGAAGAAAACTTTTTTCTTATATTTTGGTAGCTTGGGAAGAAGTTTCCCAGAGAGAAGGTTGATTTTGGTTTCTTTAGTCAAACAGCATGGACTTCAATTTCCACATCAATTAGAAATTCAGAATTCGTATTCTCACCTCCATTTAAATTTTCATATATTTGACTTAAGTTTGGCAAAATGTACGGTTAGAAAACCACCCACCAAAAAAGAAGACCAAAGGCCCAAAATTTATTATGATATGGTAGTACTTTGGGTATTGTACTAGCATGGCACCTATTCAACGAGCATCAAATGGATCATCATGATCGTTGATCATAGTAACAAAAACTCTTTTTTTTTTTTTTTTTAAAGTTTCGTTTAAAACACGTTTTGAAACTTTAAATTATATATATATATTTTTTTAAAGAAAGACAATTCTTAAATTTTAAACTCGTTCTTTTACATTTTAGATATATTTTTTTGATAATAAAGTCCTATTTTTGTACGTCTATAATTTATTTATATAATCTTAGGGTTGCTTGTGATTTGATTCATAAAAATTATTTAATATGAGATTTGATGATAATGTTTTGATGTTTTAATTTTTTAATCTTGCTTATTCTGATCAAAAGATTTGTTGATGGTTAAATCTTTTTTAGCACCATAGAATGCATAATTATGTGTGAAAACATGTTATCATGTATAGATATTCAATAATTTTTTTTATTCAAAAAAGATATTTGAATCGACCAACGAAGGTTAGGCACAGTGACCAAGGCATCCCTTCAAAGAGAGAGAGAGGTCTTGAGTTCAAACCCCCTCGTTGACCACCCATCAAGAATTTATCCTTACTTATTTAGTATATGTGGTTTGTGAGGTATTACTTGTATCCAGGGGATTCGGACAAGAAATAATGTTCTAAGAGGCTAATTGTCTCGTCCTTGCTAGTCGGATTTTTTTATTTTTTATATTGATCATTTTTTTTTCAAAATTCTTCGTTATTGTTTTAAACCTTCTAATTGGGTGACTTTGTCTTTGATCATAAAACCATTGAACACGATCGGGGCCATCAAATTTTTTCAAAAAAAACATCATCTTGTACCACGATCATGGTTACAAAAAGTCGCAAGATGACTCTCTACCCTGTCATCTTGGTATTGTTCGTGAATAAGACGCCATGATCGACGTCTTCAATATATTTTTTTTCTTCAAGTACTTTTTTCTTGGAGAAAAAGCTCTCTCATCTCATTTGAAATAATCAAGATGACTCATGGAATCATCTAGTTATCATGATAACTAGACTAGACGAAAAATCGAGATTGAAAACCATGCCAAAGTAGTCTACACTTAGGTGAAAACCATGGATAAAAGGCCACGTGTTTCAATTTTCCTCTACTAACCCAAGGAATTTTCCGCCCACCACTCGATACACCGTACACATACGATATTCAAGAATTTTTCTTTTAGGAATTTTCAGCCCTTTGATTTGACTTTTTTTTTTTGACATCCAGATTCGATGGTTAGGAGTCATTGATAAATCAATCAACTTCGAAAGAAATTTAAAAAAAAAAAAAATAGTGCCACGTGGAATTTTTAGATATGGTGACAGATGAAATGGAAAAAAAATGGACGACATCAAAATTTAATCCGTTTGACAACAATTCTTATTCTTTGTATTATTATTGTCTTAATCCTAATAATGAAATATGTCACATTTTTCTACCTAACTTTAATTTAGATTCTGTTTGGAACAGTATATTACCAAATGAAAGATAATACCTCTCATTGGGAAATTAAAACGATTTTCCAAACAGTCCTTTCTATGTTAACTACTTTCTAATCTCACTTACTGCTTTCTAATGTTACTTACCGTGCCGTTTACGATACCTCTCTCTCTCTCTCTCTCACAGCATTGTAAATGTGGACCGTTGGGCCACTAAGCCGCCTCACTTTTTCTCACAAGCCCACCTTGAATTTCACATAAATTACCTTCTTCATCTTCTTGTTTCTTATCTATAATTCTCTCTCTCTCTCTCTCTCTCTCTCTCTCTCTCTCTCTCTCTCTCTCTCATTAATGGAGAATTACACAACAACATTCTTCCCTTGTTCATCATCAACATCAGGAGCATCATCAGCTTCTCATATATCACCAAATATGGTCAATTTCAACATTTTCTCTGATCTTAATGGTAACAACAACAACAACAACTCCAACTCAAGTGGGTACTCATCAGGATTAAAGACAGAACATCAAATTGATGTTCAACGTTCAGATGTTACTAACATTTCTCAAAGTAATGGAAGCTTTAATGGTGGGTCTGAAAGTAAGGTTAAATCAGGTAAAAAGAAAGTTAGAAATCCGAGATATGCTTTTCAAACTAGGAGTCAAGTTGATATACTTGATGATGGATATCGATGGAGGAAATATGGGCAAAAAGCTGTGAAGAACAACAAACATCCAAGGTCAGTAATTCGTTTATTTTCATCTATATTTTATTATTTTTTTGTTAAATCTTGGTGCGTGTTAGATAAGATTTTATTGGATATATATTATCCTTAATTAAGACCCACCATTATAGTTATCTGTCCTTGCACGGACCTCTCAAAAAAGGATTAAAAAAAAAAAAAGGTGAAGAAGAATTTTACTTATAAAGTTGAATATGTGAGAGATTAATTTCCACTAAATAGGTATTATAAATATTTGGTGCAATTGTTCCTTCTACACTATCACACTTGATTGTGGATGGCATCGTGCATGGATGCATGGTGTTGATAGTAAATCAAGTGGGATCAAATATTTTCAAACACTTTGGAAACCATGCATATCTTAGCAGTATAGGAATCTTAGATGATTTATTAGGTCTCCTAGGTCATGGTTGTTGATCAGATTCTGATGAAGCATCCAATGATTCTTAAAGCTTTTTTACTCTCTCTCTAGGCTCCGTGTCTCTTTTATTAGACCCGAATCCCTCACAGATGCATAATCACATGTGAGATATATATATAATCATTATTATAAAAATAAATGCATAAAATGATCAATTATATGAATAATTTGTGGATGAATTATATGAGTATTGTATGGTTAGTTCTTAATGATATTTTTTTCCCTTATATTATATGTAAAAAATGGTGAAAAGGGATCTAATTAGACTGCAGACCATCAATTGGAGACTAAAAGGAATCCATATTTATTGGAAACTTGGATGCCTTAAAATCTTTTGAGAAAGGTTTAAAAGGGTTTCAATTGATGATTACAAAGCTAAATATGGAATGATGATTAAATCAATATTTATTTAGAAAATAACCTAGCATAATATTAAGATGATTGATACTAGCTAATTTAATCTAATATAAAAAATACTTCTGGAGATTATGATTTGGTCACTTATGAATATTATTATAATTGGTTGTCTTCCATTCTCTAATACTCTATCAAACTCATGGGGATCAAGGATTTGCACGAGTTACCGAAAAGTAACCCTTGAAATCGATTACTTTTCAATATGCATGGTAATGATTCACTTTTTTTATAAGAATTGTAAAGTTCACTTGAAGATAGAAAGAGAAAGAAAAAAGGAAATGAGAATGATCCATTTATACATGCTAGGACCACAACCTTTAGAGAACAATGAAAACAAGGAGAGAACAAAGATGGGTTTGGCCCCTCGTTGAAAAGAGGATGGAGATGGATCTCTTTAGGCAATATAAGAGACAATGAATTAGACATAAATCGAGAAAAGGATGAAGAAGATAGAGAACATTGCTTATAAGATTTGTTGTCTAAATTAACGACTACATCTCTGAACTCTAGCAAGCCAATTTAATAACCTTCACTGCTCTACAAGCTCCAATCTAATAGTTTTGGTGTCTCTTTTGTTGAAAATTTTTATATTAAAAAAACTTTCCATATTTTCAGGTAGTGCATATTTGATCCCACTTGGGAAATGCATTTTTAATTTATAAAAAGAATGGAATGGTGTCCCATTCTTATAGAATAGGAATGGTCTCTATGTGATAAGATTTGATTAGTGTTTAAATAACATCAGCTCCTAAACAAGTTGTGCACATAGCCCTATGTGTTTTAAATCCAACCAAAACATACCACGTAGCCATCATATGCAGCTATAGGAAAGGGTCCCGGAACGCAAATCATATAAAATTGTATTTCATTTTTTGATTGTTAATTTTTCCATCAAAACTGATTTGTCACCCTCATCTAAGAATATACTCTTTATTGGATTTCATTTTCTCACCTAGCCCAAGGGCAAATGAAATACAAACTATTAAATTAGTCTCTCTCTCTCTCTCTCTCTCTCTCTCTCTCTCTCTCTCTCTACACGTGAAAAATGGTAAATTCAACGCCATGGTCCATTGAATTTAGCATTATTTTCACTTAATGTTCAAAAGAGTTGCGTCGAATTTACCCATTTTTTATGTTTTGCATAGTTTCTCTTCCTTATCCTCTTCTTCTATTCCGACCTACTCTCTCTCTCTCTCTCTCTCTCTCTCTCTTCTCTATTCTATTCTTTATTCCATTTTTGTTTTTTAGGTTATTTATTTTTGTGCAATCAAACAATAGAATTCATTTTTGCATGGATTTTGAATTCCTTAGAAAAATGAAATTTCAAGCAATCAAATAGGCATGAAACAACCATTATAGTTCTGGCATATCATGTCAAATGGCTTTCAAAATGTCTTAAATGACTTGGAAGGCAATGCAAAATTTTAATTATCAATATAAATATCTGAGACACTTTTTTTTTTAATCTAAAACCTTTGTCCCACATTGGATATGAAGAGAAGATTCCTCAAGTTTATATATGATCTCTTGGATATTTTGTTATTCTAAAGGAGAAACTTGTCTATGCATGTTAAGCACATGTGTGTAGTGTACTAATGAGATGCATTCTCAGTTATCTTCTTCTCTCTCTCTACTTGAATGAAACATAATAATGTTATCATGCTACAAGAGCATCAAATGATTGGTCGAGCTTAGAATTTCTATATGTCGTCTATATAGTCAACCTCTTCTCTTCCTAATTCTCTTCTTACAAGAAAATTTCTATCATTGCATTGCAAATTATTAGGGATAAATATCGGAAAGGGCGCTTGTCCTAGTAGCTCTTCTTGTCCTAATTCTCCTCTTACGAGAAAATTTCTATCATTGCATCGCAATTTAATTTGCATTGCAAATTATTATAGGGAGAAATATCGAAAAGGGCTCTTGGCCATGACACCTAGAGGGTTCCGGTGCCAAATGTCAGACCTAGAGACAACATATATATTGGTTCTTCAAGAGAACGACGTCCACAACTAAGCAAACATTTGGATCCTTGTGTCAATGTCGCACTACCGATGGAGATGGGCATTAAGGAGTCTTTACCCTAGCAACACCTGCATAACATGTGCCCCTTCCCTAATTATTTTTAAATTGAGGAGCTATTATATGATATTCAAATAACAGTACATAAGTTGTGCCTAAATCCATCCTTAATCAAGTGCCTGATACATATGGATATCTATAAATTCTCATTAGTAAAATCTGAATATGGATATCTATTAGTAAAATTTGAATTCTACTAAAACTTTCCTAATAACCTTTGATTGAATATTTAATAATGATATTCTAGAACAGAATAGGAAGTGTAACCCGAAATTTCATTTTGACCATGATCTTTTTCACGATCATAAATGTTCCTAACAGCCCAAGGTGATTATTTTGTTGTACTGCTTGTCATAAGTTTTCTAAATTGGTATAACAATAGTCATTCTAATTTATGATCATGAAATTATACTCATTTGAAGCTAAGGTGCGTATTTAGCTCTTCATGATCAACCCATCTTCCCTTGGTCTTGTCAATTGCTCCATATAATCTTCTGCAACTCATTCTACATCAATACTTCGAATTTTAAAATTTATAGTTCAAACATTTTGAAAAATCCAATTAAAAACAAAAACCAACGAGAGAATGAGACAATTATACCTACCAACTTAATAGATGATATTCGCTCTATCTGAAATAAGGAAATATTATACATGATGTTCAGATCGACATATTTATAATGTGTGTCGCCTTTTGATTGGTCAGTATAGATAGGATTCATCATAAATAAATGCCCACAACGTATAAACTCATCTTTAGAATTTGTTTAAATTAAAATGATCAAAAGTTAATCGATTTGATTTTTTTTTTTTTTTTTTCAAATTGTTTGCAGGAGCTACTACAGATGTACTCATCAAGGGTGCAATGTAAAGAAGCAAGTCCAACGCTTATCCAACGATGAAGGGGTTGTGGTAACGACCTACGAGGGGATGCACACACACCCAATCGAGAAATCTACAGACAACTTTGAGCATATCTTGAGCCAGATGCAAATCTACACAGGCTTTTAAAAATCTCATGATCATGATCTCTACCACTTTATCCCTGTATAAAGATTATAAGAGATTTTTTTTTTTTTTTTTTTTAAGCATTAGTGCTTTGATAAATATAATATTAGAGGGTGCCAATAAATCTCATTTACATGCAATAAAAACATTTAGATTATGGTTTTTTATTATGTAAAATTAATGGAAGCACATGATGATAAATAGTTCTATAATGAAAGATTTTCATCAATTTGTTGCCATATTAATTATGGCCTTGCTTGGTACACTTGCAAAATGCAGTACTCACAAAGTTTTGTGATGAATGGTCGTGCATTAGTATTACTTTATGTGTTAAAAACAGGTTTACAAATCCAATTTTTAAACTCCGAGGGGTTGGCTCAATGGAAATTTCAAATAGATATATAAGCGGTTAATGCCCATATGTCGTGAATTTGATACCCAATATGAGCATTAATTCCTCAAGGGCCACCTATTAAGGCACACCCTCACTTACCTAGTGTGTATGATGTCCGTGTTGGAATTAAAGGGTAAATTAGAAAACCCTTTTATTCATTAGGTATTGGGTATTGATCTTAGGATAAAAAATCAATCCCGCCTTTTACCATTACTTTTTTATTTTATACTTTTTGCCTTTCATTTTAGTTAAAATTTTCTATTTGCTTTGTGTTATTATAATTTCACATTTATTAGAAGTAGAGTTAATTTGCAACTCTTATATGGTTGTACTTTTATTAACTTTAAAATCGATAAAGATAATGGGCTAGCTCATGCCCGCATTACTATGCATATATACTGCATTGTCAGAGTATACAATTTAATCGAGTTCAAAGTTACATTCTAATTGAAGTATTCCCTTGTAACGTGGGTTCTTGTATCTTAGAAAAATTAGTGTGCCTATAGAACTGTAATATTGTAACAGGGGTGAAATTCTCTTTAAGGCAATGTTCTATGTGTAGACACAAGATTTTCGTTTTCCGAATATTTCAACTACTTTGGGATTTTGGAGTCGCCACCATTCTTTTTACAAAAGGGTGTGAATGGTCACCCGTGATATATTTTTTGAAAATTCATATTTTAGCATCTAGTGACTCTCGTATGGATAGGACTCATTAATCCACTTTTAGATGTAGGTAAGGGGGTCCATGTTAGGGAGTAGGGAAGGTGTTAGGCACCCTACTCCCTCCACCATTTGTGGTAACCTCAGATTCGATTGGTTTGAAAATAAATAAAAAAGAAGAGTTGAAAAATCTTATTTGTACCATCGTCTGCGAGGGACTTTGATTTTGGTTCAAACAGTTGAGGGTACCCTTATTGAAAAAGGGATCCTTCAATGGCTCAAATCTTTCATGGTGGGTGAATAGGTGTAGAAAAATGAGAAAAGTAAAAAAGGGAAAGTGGAGAGGAGATACGTGAGTTATTTGTTTTTTTTTTTGTCCCAAGACCCACCTTGATTTTGTCTTGATCTTCTTCGCTTTTCAAAGATGTGTCCTCTTTGATTTTTCTTGATTTTCTTGAGAGTGAGTAGAGGGTTGAGTTGATAAGTTGAGAGAATTGAAAGTGAGTAATGAGTAAATTGTTGAGAGAGTTTTTTTTGTATTTTTGTATGGGGGGATTGTGTTAAGAATTGGGGCATTTGGAGAGGAATTTTTAGGGGTAAAATTGGGTGAATTAATTAAAATGGGTAGAATGATTTGAGGATGGTGAAAGAGGGTGTTTGTAAATTAAAGGAAATGGAAGGGTATTTGGGGAAGGAGGTTGAAATGGATTATTAGTGACCTAAATGGATTGGATCGTTGAGTGAAATGAATGATGTTTGGTTGAGAGAATGAATGTGTAAGATGGTGGTTGAATGATTGAGTGTTTGGTAAGTTGAGGGGAGTGAGTTTTAATTAAAAGAATGGATTATGTAAGAAGGTGGTTGATTAGATTTTTGGGAGGGTGAAGGAGGAGATGACATATGTCAAAAAGGGTGTGGAGATGGAATGTTGGATGAGTTAATTTAAGAGAATGAGTGTTTGATTGGAGATGAGGGGTATGGGTTTGGCTTGTGAGAATAGATTTGTAGAAAATGATGAGGGTAGGTTAGAGAGAGGGTGATAGATTGTGGGTAGATGAATTTTTTAGAGAAAGGTGATGGGGGTAGGTAGTTGTATGATGGAGGTGGGTTGAGATGGTGACCTGTGTCTCACCTTGATGATCTTAGTTGATTGATTGTGATGTTAGGCTTGAATTAAGAATTAGGTTTGGATAGATTGGTTGGACTTGGGTTTTGAAGTTAATGGGTTTAGGTGATAAGTTGGGCTTGAGTATAGTAATGGGTAGTAGGTTATGGTGATGGGTTGAGAGGTATAGAGGTGGGGTGAGGAGTTTTTGGTACATGAGCCATGTGAAGGGACCTTAGGTCATTTATTGAAAGAAATTGAAATTTTTTGAAGGTATGGATTTTAAGAGCTCATTCCAATTTTTATGGATTTTGGGGCATTTTGCGTTGAGGGCCCGATCAAATTTGGGTGTCTACACTATGCATGCATCAACCTATAATTAAAGGTTATGTATTTTTCTAATGCATTCTATTTTGAAATTAGAAATTTCCTCAAACTTCTTATTTCTTTTTTCATAAAAATCAGTACATAGTTTCCAATAGTGGGGGGGGGTACACGTGCCCCAGGACTAGTCCTTGGACAAGACTATGGTCTATAGACTAGGCAAAGCCCAAATACTTGCCCAATCCCCTATTTACAAGGATACGTAATTATACAAAAAAATACTTTTTTTATGATGACTTTTACACTCATAGACTTGACTAACAAGGGTGAGACAACTGGCCTCTTAGAGCATCATATCTCACCTAAATCTCCCTACTATATACAATAGCCCACAAACCACACATGCCAAATTACATACAATATCACACAAATCACAAAAGTATTTGACTAACCAAAAATGCTCCAAATTCAATCATAAAATTTTTGCTATGAAAATAAATAGGGATAATGACCGTAAAGACCTATTTTTTGAAAATATGTATCAAAAAGTCTCTTCTTAAAAAAAAAAATGGACTCTTTAATACTCAAATTATCAAATATTAGTCTAAAAAAGATTTTTGAAGCGAAAATACCATATTTACCTTTTCAATGATTTTTGAAGTTTAAAGAAACTTGTTTATTTGAGAATATTTGAGTTACTCCTATATTTTATAACTAATGATTTACCCCTTAACTATGGCCATCTCTTATAAATCAATTTAAATATAAAAAAACTTGTTTCACATATCAAAACTAGTAATCTTTAAATCACATGATGATGATGGAGATGAATATGATCATCCTCAAATTGATTTAGCCTATTTGTATTAGATTTATTAAAATATATAAATAATTAAAACATAATTTTTAAAACTCGACTTGAATGTTCATCGAATTGATTAAACTCAAAAATTAGTAAGTCAACACAAATGAATCAAATAAAATTATATTGAATTTAGTTTTAAATAAATAAAATTTTTATTTTTATTTTTCACAAAAATATTAATAACTAACTAAATCGGTCAAGGTTTTTATTTGATTCGTTATATTTTTAGATCAAACACTTTATAAAGTTATTAAAAGGGTATTTCAAGCATCTTTCTTAAAAACAATCTTCAAAATATCCTTAATAGACTAATATTTATTAAGTGGGACTTAAATGATCCAAATTCTTTATTTAGGGACTGTTCGGTACATATTCTCTTAAAGAGTCCTTCAGAGTTATTCTCCTAAATAAATAACTTCTTATGAAATTAACAATCCTAAATGCATTTTAGTAAGATCACACATAAGATTTTCCATAGGCTAAAAATGATACAAGGGTACAGATGGATTGGGTCAAGTCAAGCTTTGACTAAGTCTTAAGAGATATAATTTTTAATCAGGCCTAATAACACAATCCAAGTTCTACTCATTTAATAATCAAGCCTCGATTGACATAAATCCAAAAGATTATCTTGATCAATGGCCTTTCGTTTAGATTCGAGCACTAATATATCGGTGTTTCGTAGTCATTGGATACAATCATTTTGAGGGTTCTCAGATGATTATGCATAACTAGTAAATTTGATCTGATTTTTTTTTTTTTTTTTTTTATGTTGTAGAATGTAGATTCTAGGTTGTTAGAGTAATAATTAGGTTGTAATTTTTTATGGTAAATTGAGATGTACTGAATCATTTTAAATATTAGATAAAGTGGTTAGGATGGTTAGTTAGTTGTGTGACTACATATGGTTACATTCTCAATTTAATAGGGAATGTAAGGTAGATCAATGTAACAAAATAATGGACCTAATTTCAAACACCTTTATTTGCCTTTATTATTTTAGTTGAATTCATTGATTTCATATATAGGTCTACCAAGAATTTGGTTGAACTATTCATAAATTACAAAACCTAAGAAAAATATGATATAAGGCATTCTTAATAGGTATATTTTCATTCTTGAGACATCAAATTTATTAGAGTCGTGATAATCTAACAACTCTACGTGGCACACTCAATCGACTCTCTTGATGTGACAAGTTTGAGAATCGTAGATCTATACGTCTCGAGATATGTAAATCCCTTGGGATACACATTTTTATGGGGAAGTGCAGTTTTGTATCCCGAAACATACATATCTACGGTTCTCGAATTTGTCACGTTAGGAGAGTCGATTGAGTGTTCCACGTGGTGTAGTCAAATTATCATGATTTAAAGGGAAATTACACATATACCATCTTCGATACGTTTAGACCGAACTTATTTTAAGATAGTTGGTTGGTATCCTATCATACATTACAAAACAAAATCAAACCGAACCAAATTATTGTATAATGTTTGATAAATACCTACCATTTGTTTTGTGATGTTTAGTAAGATACATATCGAATCTATTACAATAAATTATGTTTGAATCTACCGAACAAAATCTGTTAAAAAATAAAGATGATGGATGTATAGAGTGATTCGATGAGGGTATATGTGTAATTTTCTTTTTATTTTTTCACAAAAGGTTGGCGCAGAAAGCATATATGGTAGGCGCTAGGGTTGGCGACAAATCGATTCAATACCGAATCAGTGCCACTTCGATCCGATCTGATCCAAATGGATTAATGAATATGTGAATCAAATCCGTTCTTTTTCATTTCATCCTTAATCTGAAACCGGTTTAAACACATATCTTATTTTCAAATTATCAATGTTCAAAAAATTTAAAAATATAAACTTTCCTACTACAAATATAGAGGGAAATCAAAAAGACTAAAACGTTTTATCTATACGTATTTATATAAAATTAAGAATAAAAAAAAATTTATTGAAATACATTCCAATCAATTGGGGTAGATCTGGATCTAATTTGAAATTATTTCGGATCTAAGATTTCAATTCAAATGTAATCTTTCATGTTTTTCGGATTTGATCGGATCAATTCAGACATCAGATTTATTTCAAATCATTGCTAGTCTTAGTGGGCGCAAGTAGCACAGCTTTATAAAAAAGAATCATGATAATATGACTCACCAAGTGGTATACTCAATCGACTCCGAAGTTTGAGAACTGTAGATCTGTATGTCTCGGGATATATTTTTCATATGTAGAAGTGCAAATATGTATCCCAAGGCATATAGATCTGCGATTCTTGAACTTGTCACGTCAAGGAGTGGATTGAGTATCAGTGTTTTTGCTGCTGGTACCTAATGTCATTATGGTGTGTTCAACTAAAAATTGATGATCAAAAGGTGGATGGTCCTTTGTTGGCATAGTTTTACTGATTCATCTTTGAAGAGCACATGGGCCACGTTCTGACTGTTTTTTCTTGTCAGGAATGGCCCGCATGAAACATTACTCTCTTCTTTTATATTAAAAAAATTTAATATTATATTAATTTATGAACCATGGCGAGACAGAGATATTGATTGATTTAAACCTTTAACCAAAATAATAAATAACTTGAGTACAAAAATTGTTCTTTAAAATATAATATAATTTAAAATTAAATTTTTATTTGACAGACTAACGATACATTAATTAAGAATTTATTCTAATTAAGATAATTTTATTTAAAATTTAAAATTTTATTATTTAAAGATTCTTCCATGCTTAAATTAAAATTTAAAATAATTAACTTAAATATTACAATTAGTAAAATTTTAATGAATCAAATAATATAAATAGTATATGATCCCAAATCCGAAATGTGGGAAACATTGAAATCTTAATTCGGAGCATATGTACCTTCTCTGCATTGTGATCACAACGGGTTTTGATTTTCTCAATCCATTCACCTTTTATCAACCATGTTAATATCAAAGTGGTAAGTATTCGACTAGTAATGCTAATATTTCAGATACCCCTTGTGTTGTAATTTGATAACATCTCCTACTTGACTTAAGTCTCGTGCAAGACTAATAAAAATGACTTAAATGTCTTAATGATAGTCTCCAACCAACTATATTTTGGTTAGCAATTTAAACCAACTATATTTATAACATTTTTTTATATTCCGAAGAAGGCCTTTACTAGGTTGGTAATTAGTTTGTAAACATGGAGCATCTCACATATCTTCCAAAACTATTTATATATTTTCCTCTATTTGAGAAAAGCCCACCTTGCAGTGTAAATTGCCAACTTGTTTACGTAATCTCCCTTCTCTCGTCGTACCAATGAATTTATCTTAAAAACAAATCAAAAATCACTAAAGGAAGGAGAGAGAGAGAGAGATCTTAAAAATAAACATAAAAATTTCCTTTAATATTTTCAAAATTGATCTCTTTAATTCTCTCTTAATTCTGATGACCCTTGCTCAAAAGATTCTCTATCTCAATCACGATTGTCACATTAATCCTCCTAAAAGCTCATCCCATTTCCATTCCATTAAGATTCTAATCATGAAACTCCAATCAAGTCAATCTATCCATATAAATCAATTTGGCCGACTTAAGAATGACATGAAATAGTAAAAGGGTGCATAAAGGGCACACATTAAGATGCATTAAATATGGCTCAAGAATTTATTTTACCATTTAAAATACTCTCAAAAAAATTATTTTCTGTCCAAAATAACCTCAATGCTTATTTCAAAGATGATTTACAAGCATCTTAACATGTGCCCTTTTGCACACGTGAACAAAACCTATTGTAAAATCTTGTAATTGTAAATTGTCCTATTTGTAATTTAAAATATTGATTAAAGGGTTTCGAATGATTACATAGTAAAAATAATAATATTTTATAATTTTAAAAACTTACCAATTGCAATTTTCTTAGTTTTTTTACCAAAATAAACCTGATTATACTAAGTTTGAATGTAAAGGTGAGGGCATTTGTTAGATCCATATTTTGGTGTCGAATCACTACTAGCCCCTTCTTGCATTATAATAGTGAAGACTAGACGCAAAGTTATGTTATTTTTTATAAGAATGTGGCATGTGCAAGTGCACGTATATCCAAAGTGTTTATTTATAATTTTAAATATTAGTTAAAGGGTTTTCAAATATTGCACACTAAAAAGTTGATATTTTATCATTTTGAAAACTTATATGATTAAATATGTGGATATTTGTGAGATTCATATTTTGGTGTCCAACAATATGTGGATTACCCAATTTGTTAATGAGATACTGAACTGCACACGTGAAACCTAACAAACAAAACAAATTACTTTAGAGTCGTGATAATTGTAAAAGCCCATGGGCCTAACTCATCCTCACAAAATCGGCTTGTAAGATGAGGATTGCCTTAGGTTATAAACATAAAGTTATGATACTCAGGCGATGTGGGACTATCGCTCACACTCCCCCATGCGCATGTGACGTGTCTCCTACATCCTTGTGGTTACTCCGCTTTGATACCATGTAGGAGTCCATGGGTCTAACTCATCCTCACAAAATCGGCTTATAAGGTGAGGATTGCCCTAAGTTTATATATAACTCAAGGTTATGATATTCAAGTGATATGGGACTATCGCTCACAATAATCTGTCACTCCTTTTATGTATACTCCTTTTATAGAATCATACAAAACCATAATACATGTCTTTGTGTATCCTGAAGCAATGGATTTACAATTTAGTGAAGGGAACAGAGTGTACAAAAAAGGAGCATTAAGATTATCACGATTCATTACTTTATTTTACTTTGATTTCTTCACACCCATCCATATATTAAGATATCCCTTAAAATTTTAAATTGATAGAATACCCTTTTGACCCTAGTCTTTATTAATAAACTGCTAAAAAATGATCAAATACCTTCATCTTTTTTATCATATTCATCACTTCAACCTTCAAATGCCTTTAGGAATCAGTGGATGAACCATGAATCACGAACCTGAATTCGAAATGAGCGAACCCACAAATCAGGTAACATAGCTCTATAGTCGTGTGTTGTAATTTTTAATTTCAACCAAAATGACCTTTATTATATAAATTTAAGGGTCTTGTCAGCATGTATCCTAAGGGCACACGTTAAAGTGCAATAAATACACTTTGAAAATGGGATTTTGCATCGAAAAATGCTCGTAAAAATATTTTTTTTTATTAAAATATCCTCGTATGCTTATTCTCAACGTCTATTTATTGCATTTAATATATATACATATGGAGTACATTTATGGGATCCAAATTTTGGTGTTAAAATTAAATCACTTATATAATCCATCTTCTCTCATTATAAATTATAATAGTAATAATAATAATAAAGAAGAAGAAAATATTACCAAGTACAAACATGACGTTAATGTTAACTGTTGAGGACTTCGTCGGTCTACCCTCCTCTCATTAAGGAGTAGCTAACCGTTGCCGCGTGGGCCCCACACCATCATACAAGTACTACTGGAAGATTGGGGAAGAACGATTGAATCAAAAGTAGCTGAGAGTTTGAGATCAGTTGTTAGCATTTATTAATTATCCAGAAAAACTTTTTTTTTTCCCCATTTTAAATATATTTAAATGTTTCCTTATAAAAAGGATTCTTCGATTTCTGGCAAAACAGAGCGCTTTGGGGTCTCTGCAAATCAGCTCAGAATCTCAATCTTGTTCTATCTGTTTGATTCTTAGGGTTTGGTTATTCGATCGGTTTCTATAATGGAAAATCCAACGAAGAAAGTTTTGATCACCTCTAATGGAGATGAAGTTTCTCAGAATATCGCTTATCATTTAGCAGATCGAGGTTGCAGGTTTGAATCTTGTTTTCAAAATTTTCTTTTTTGGTGTTTGATTTTGTGAATTTTAGGGTTTTTAGTGGTTTTGTTTGGTGGTGATTAGGTTAGTTTTGATGGGAGATGAGAGCCGACTTCGTAACATTGCGGAGAAGATTACTGGTTCTTTGAAGGAAATTTATCCGATTGAGGTGGTTGGATTGGACATGGAAGCTGATAAGGAAGCAATCTTCGATGAAGCTGTTGATAAGGCGTGGAAACATTTGGGGAATGCTGATGCTTTGGTTCATTGTTACAACTACGAAGGTAACATCGTGAGTGATTCGTTTTTATTGTTCTTTAAATCATAAATTGGATTCCCATCATTGTTTCAGATTAGATTATTGTGAAAAATGATGTAATTTCGATTCAATTGTTTCTGGGTTTTATGTTTCAGATTATTTCACCCTTAATAGACTTCTCTTCAATGTCCCGATTATTTGTGCCCTAATCTCTATTGTGACAAAGCTTTCCATGTTTTATGATGTTAAGTTGAATTCCACTTATATTGACTCATAAGTCCAACTATGCTTTATGAAGCAAGATTTTGGGCTGTCAAGAAACATGTTTATGGAATGAATCTAACAATATCAGGACCTTTAGATGTGTGGTAAGACTAGGAAAGAAAAAATTGGAATTGACTACACTGCAAAGAGTCTAGGAATGGCACCAATAAGAGAGAGTTGGAGATGATTTGGGCATGTACAGGAGAGAGTTGGAGACAATAAACAGTTGTGAGGAGTGGTTTAGTGCAAGTTGAAAGCTCTGAAAAGGTGTCCATACGAAATGTTATACGGGTATTGTATGAGATGACCGTCCCCCCCGCCCAATCCGATCCCCTTTGCTTGCAGTAGTTGCATTTGCATCATTCATTTTTCTTTTAATGGGGGAGATAAAATGGTGCCTCTTTTCATGAGTTACCCCACCCCTTTGACTTACCTTTTCCCTTAGATTTAGTATTTACGGTTAAGTAGCAAATCTCTTGATGGTTGAGTGACCTCCGGGAATTATGGGTGTGTCTCCTTACCGACTCGTCTGGAGCATATAAAAGAATCAGAATCCAGAATGGTGTCCTGTTCCTTTAGAATAGGAACAGTATCTACTTGAAAAGTTTTGGTTAGCATTTAAAACACATCGAGCTCCTCAACAAGCCGTGCACCCAGCCTTATGTATTTCTAGTCCAACCAAAACTTGCCCCATAGACACCATATGTTGCTATAGGAACAGGACATTGTTCTGGATCGTGACTCAAATTGAAGAGGGGGAGATTGGTACATTTGTTGAATATGCTCTCTATAAAGGAGCAAATGAAACTGTTATGATTCTGAGGCTCTGAGCTCCTTGGTAGCCTGGTATGGATGAGAAGAACCATCATAGTTATCCCTCTCTGGAATATGAGTAATTGATAAAGTATTTGTTTCTAGCTTTATCTGTGACTTGAAAACCTAAACTCAGTGGCACTATACATACGGGCAGTTTTTGATTGATTGAAAAATTGCTAAAGAAAGTCCTGGTTATATCTGGTCAGAATGAAATGTGTACACTTGTAGCAGTATAATTCAAACTCCACAATATTTTAGCATCATTTGTCAATCATTGATAAACAGCTTTCCATATTATTTTTTTTCCCACCTAGGCTTACAATAGTGGTTGGATTTGAGTTCATTAACATATTTGATCAAAGATCGAGAAATCTCTGAAAGCAAATAAGTACAAATAATTGGATTCGTCTGAATCGGGTGGAACTTGCATGACTCAGAGTTTGGTGCCCAGGGAAGCCTACCCTGCCCAATCTGATCACATTGCTCATGTGTGGCACAAGCAAGCAGAAGAAAAATCAGCAAGATGTATTATGCCAAAGTAAAAATTTTCAACTCAAAGTAACCTGGAGGTTTCCCCTACTTTAGTTAAACCCCGAAGTATTACTTCTAACCTGTTTATACTGTCCAATAATGTTAACCTTGAGAGATCCTTCTCTCAATTTTCCCAGTCTATATTTGTAGTATTGGGCTGTCTTCCCGTCTTTTCACTTACATTAATTGTATAGATAAAAAGGTTATCCTTGATTAGTTCGGTGCATAGGGACAGGGACTTGTCTGGTGAAAACAGTATACGAATTTTGCTATATTTTAGGAATTGGGTATGGGAGCAGGGTATGGACTCCACATATGTAGAAAGTTTCTGCAATTGATTTTGTCGGCTGCAGTGTGCAAAGGCGTGGTTCTGTAGTTTTCTGGTCTTCTTTCATGTTGTAGCCTTAGGTTGTCTCCGTGTCTTGCATTAGATACAACATTTTCTTTGATTCATTTGGTAATAACTGACAAGAGTTTGAATGATTAAGATATTGAGTAACCGTGATGCATGGGAACACTTGCATGTAATTCCTAAGGATGCTTGACAAATGCATATTGGCTATTTTCTATTATAGATTACTTTTTCTTTGGGTTTTGCATTCTGTGACTTGTGGGTTTTCTGAACTTGGATTCATTGTGGTGCCATGACAAAATATTGTAACATCCTATCTACATAAGCATTTATTTTTTAGCTTATGTCTTCGTTTCTCTCTTTTTGGTCAGTTTAGTTCAAAATGAGCAGTTTAAGTACTTTCGATGATTTGCAACAGGGAAGATGATAGACCCCCTACATTTGGTAGAAGATGAGTTCAAAAAGATAGTTAAAATTAATTTCATGGCAGCATGGTTTCTGTTAAAGGCCGTTGGTAAAAGAATGCGAGACTTCAAATCAGGAGGATCAATTGTATTTTTGACCTCAATCATTGGTGCTGAGAGAGGTCTCTATTCAGGAGCTGCTGCTTATGGTTCATGTTTGGCTGGGATTCAGCAGCTAGTCCGGGTATGCTAATTTTTTGGTGCATTTGCTTATTTCTTCTATGAAGGTTCTTTACTTCAACAAAAAAATTTACTCGGCAATTAAGTAAGCATGATCAATAGAAAATATGAAATATTTTCACATTTTATAATGGTTTTGGTACTATTGTGTTTGAGAAGCTTTATATTTAGCAATATTTAACTAGGTAATTTTTTAACTTGCTTGTCGAATTATTTGAGTCGGGAAATTGTGTCTCAACTTAGCACGTTTTTCAGGTCATGATTCAAATTGAGCTAAGAAGAAGCATTAATCTTGCTTGATTACGTTGTTATTGTATTTTTCATTTGGAGAACATAGAGTTGGTAGTGCATCTTAAATTCCCCATTAAAGTGCAACTAACATTGAGCTTCCCCTACTTTTAAAGTAATCTCTACTTTTGGGATCTATTACTTTTGTTTAGCCATTTCTATGATTTATGCATCTCTACTGTATAGGTCACATCTCATCCATGTGACAATCACTGAGCATTTCTATGTATAGGTTTTGCGTACTGGTTTGCAATTTGTTGAAATGGGTCAAATTTATTCAGTCAGCTCTTGATGTTGTTCAATTTGACATATATGCAATCTCAGAAGACAAGTAGATCACCACATCATCTACAACCACCGTAGAATTAATAGTTAGATGGATCACTTGATAAAATAGAGAAGAATAAATTCTATGTAGAAGAGAAAATAGAGATATGGAAGAAAAAAGTTTGAGAAAGAAATACTGGAATGCAAATCTTTATAGTGTTAAGAAAGTGTAAATTTCTCAAACTTGTAACTATTGAAGCCAGCAACCACAAAAGGGTGGACGGAAAATGAGAAAATACACTCTCCGGGGCTCGTATTTATGACCATAAAAGGGGGGACGGAAAGTCGCAATAGGAAAAATAAAAAAGGTGTTTGGACTGGCCAAGTTTGTCCAAAGAGTCATGCTGGGGTGACACAGGATTTACTGTGATTCTCACAATTCTGACTTGGACATGCACACATAACCGTAGATGATTTTTACTCGTATCACGAGGGAACACATCTATGTTTATGTGCACATCCCACGTCAGACTTGTGAGAATCGCAGTAAATACTTTGTGTCATTTCAGCATTTTCCTTGTCGAAAACGAGAAAATACACTCTCCGGAGCTAATATTTATGACCTTACCCTATAACCATTTAAAGCTCATAACCAAAACCCTATTACGTACACTTAATGAAAGCATCCTCAATAAATAAGACCATAGGGTAAGGAAGTGAGGTCACATGGGTGATATTCAAACTTTTGTTTTAAAGATAAAGATTCTCAATTTTGGTTACTTTATTATAGCCAACAGGCTTTGTTGTTACAGTTTAGAATTATTTAATTAATTAATATTAAGGCCCTTTTAGATGGCCTTTTTTTTTTTTTTTCTAATAAATTTAATAATTGTAAAATATTTTTCTGAAAATTAATTATCATAAAACGATTGTTCATTATGTTAAAAATTAAAAAAATTATTATTGTTCTCTATTGTTTTATTTGTATTGATATCTGCCATTACATACTCAGGCATCTGCAATGGAAATTGGAAAACATAAGATAAGGGTCAATGCTATTGCTCGTGGCTTGCACCTAGACGACGAATATGTATTGTCCGAGGGAAAGGAGAAAGCTGAGAAGGCAGTTACGGAGGTAATGCCTCTCCACAGATGGCTTGATGTGAAGAAGGACTTAGCATCGACGGTTATCTATCTAATCAGCGATGGGTCTTGCTACATGACTGGGACCACAATATTTGTCGATGGAGCACAGTCCCTTGTAAGGCCTCGAATGAGATCTTATATGTGATTCGAATTACTACCACCAATTAGACTTTCTTCGATTGCACCCTATATTTGACTTACTTTGTTTGAAAGTACTATTTTTCATCATAATTATTATAAATAAGATCTCTACTTCATCAGCAAATCCTTTGAGTGTGTGCATGGGACATGTGATGCTTATCATGGCGAACCCCAATATTTACAGATATTTCTCGAGTAAGAATACTTCATGGAAAGGGAATATATTTTTGCTTATACATTAGCCATCTGATGTTATCGGTATTTATTAATCATTTTTGTCAAAAGTTGCACCTAGGCCCCGCTTTGGCCACATAGACGATTTCAAAAAATGGGATTAAAATGATACGTTAATGTAATATTTTTGTAGAAACTGTGTTCTTAAGGCTATTTAATCAATTTAAGAGCATAAGGAGTCTCAAATAGTTAAGTAAACTTGAGAGACATCCTAAGATTAAAAAGCACTAGTAGGTGGCTTGTGCAAACGCACTGTTTTGCAAAATGCAGGATTTATACTTTAAAATATTGTTGTTTAAAAGTTTTAAATCAATGATCTTAATTTTTTCATATTTTATTATTTAATATATTATTACTGTCATTTTGTAGTCTAAAATATTAATTAAGGCTATTTTGAAGATGACACGACAAAATGATATTTATGTAACTTTAGAAAACTACAAAGATTAATGATTTTTTAACTAGAAAGTCTTCACCAAGTCAATATTCCACTGCTGACATGTTATGGACAGGGAGTCGTAGATCTGTTTCATGGGGATACACAAATGCAAATCCTCATAAAAGATATGTATATGTGTATCTCAAGAAAATAGATCTACGGTTCCGTGTCTTTAACACATCATACGAGTGTTGACCAAGTGAAGACTTTCTAGTTAAAATAGCAGCACTCTAACTAAAATCTAATTACCATGGTTACAGGGTCGTGAGATAGTAATTTATTCAACTTCATATAAATGTAGATGTGGGGGCATTTTGATCTTCCAAATTTTAATGATAATAAGCACTTATTTGACCTTCTCTCATTATGATAGTAAAGATTTGAGAGGACTATTAGAATTTTTTTCAGTATTTGCGGTTACATTATTTTCATTTTTATTACATGTTAGTTCTTTTGACTTATGACCTTACTTAATAGTTGGTAATCTGGTATTATTTTCGATAATGTTATATTTATATTATTTTATGGCATGACCTTTACCAAATATAAAAGATCGAAACATTACTTTTTTGTATGTCACATAAGCCTCACCTCGACCCTACTTAGGCCGTTCATGTTGTGTTGAGGTAAGGGTATTATGAAAATTTATCAAACCCAAACCCGACTCATTTATAAATAAGTATACCTGATCCATGTATAATTTGTTTAATAAAATTATAATCTTTATTGAAAAAAATAAACTGCATTTCTATCACCAAAAATAAAATACCATTACTAAAAATAAAGTCACACAGCTATAAACCGATATCTACCAACTTAAATTAAGTATCACAAAACATAAACAAAATTTTATCAACAAAAATGGGTAATTTAAAAAAATTCTTAAATAATTAATTATATATTTAAAATTACATGTTAATGACAAAAATAAAAAATAAACATATCAAAATGAATTAAGTGGGTTGACGTCTCTAACTTGGACTCGACCCATTTAATAATCATGTTAGACGGGTTAACACTATTATGACCCAAACCCAATTTAGACTTGACTCAAATCCACTAATGTTGTGTCGTTTTCAAGTCATGTTCACAGATCTGTGTTAAGATTGATCTTGTTATTAATAATGAAACATATTAAATGAGGATATGAATTGATTATGTACGAATGGCCCAATAGCATATTTATTTATCTCGGACCCTGAGACTTGCAAGGTACACACATGAAAAGAATGGTCCACTGTATATGACAATTACCAGGTAGAGATGGTTAGGTGGGTTATACTAATGGTGATTTGGATAGGCCTTTGAATTCTAATTTCGAGATCTGCAGAGCATACATGTGTTAGTACGCATGATTAAGTGCACTTTGAATTATGTTGCTCGTGTCGTGATTCACGAATGAAATCTCAAAAAATAATAAATTTGTTAATAATTGTAACTTTTGAGGTTCATAAAGAATGTTGTTTGTTTTCACTTACAGAAGAGTTTGTTGATGGGTCGTAGATAAACAACATCCAAAATACAATAAGTCCTGATAAAAACTTACAAGCAACAACTCAATTTGTAAATCTAATAAGAATCAAATTTTTAACAATTCATATTTTAGTTCACTTAACATTTGAATTTAAAGAGTTTCAAAAGGACAATCTCTTTATGGATGGCTAAAAGCTAGTTTCATTAATAATTTTATTTTGAATAATGATTTTTTGACACCTCTCTCTAACATACATCCCACCACAAAATTATAGATCGTTTATCTCGGGATACGTAGAATCATAAATCCTTTTTTTATATCCCGAGGCATATGATATACGGTTCTATGATGGGGGCGTATGTTAGAGGGGGGGTGTCAAATTATCACAACTCTTTTATCAAATAATAAAATCTCAACAGCTTGTGGGACATCTAGGGTTGTCTTGGCTAGTGTTACATTGATTTATTTGGTACGTCATAAATGAATGCATTGTAGAGCAACCTCAGCTGGTCTTTATATCTCTAAATTTATAAATAGAGACATCCGAACCTGGTTCCAATAGGTCTCTAAATCTCTGACAGCACATATATTTCACTATCACGTCTCTATATTCATAGATGTTGAGAAATTTTAGAGACCGTCTCTATTTCACTATCCATTACTTTAAATACCCATTTTATCATCACTTTTTTACATAAATGTCATTTTGACTTCTATCTTTTTATAAAACATGTTTTAAATATAATTTTTACCTCCTACTTATTTTCAATACTTTTTCATTCAATCCATGATATAGAGACTTAGAGAGGTGATTGGTTGGAGTTTAAATTGGTCCAAAGGAGGGCATCTTCTCCAATTTGAAGCCAAATTTTAGAGATGTGAGTTGTATGGCTGTCAATGGATCAATGGATATGATCAAACCCGATATCCGATCCGTTTTGATAACTTTGGGGGCTAGATTGATGTTTTGGATTCTGATAAGGTTTCGATCCAATATCTTATTGGATCGGATCAGGATCAACCATGTCCCAATCCAATAATATGTTAGAAAGTATTAAATTAAATTATATGTTTATTAAGATGTATGAAGTTTAATTAGATTTTGTATATAGAATCAAATTTGGCCCGATCTAGACCTGAGCCAATTGTTAATGGATAAGATTTGGATCTTATTGGATCGATACCAAATCAACCTTGATCCAAACCCGATACATTGACAACCATAGTGGGTTGGAGTTGCTTTTATAAATGAATCCCTTACTGTTGCTCGGTGGTTCAAATATAAGTCACGTTTGTAAATTAAAATTCACCATTTCTTACAAGATTCAACTTAAATACTACAAAATAACAAAACCATACAAGCAATATTCCCATATAATATCAATTAAGGGGACAGTTCATGGGACAACAACTGTGACAACAACTATGACAATGATTTTTTGTAAACTAATTTGATGGGGTTAGAAGTTTCAAAATGGGGTGATTTTTTATGATGATGATCTTTATGATGAGGAGATCATCCTCACCAAAAATTAACCCATTCTAAAACTTCTAACCCCATTTACAAGTTGAAGAATCATGGACCGTTGACTTTTTTTTTTTTTGTAAACCACTTTTGATTGGACTAGAAGTTTTAGAATAAACTTATTTTTATCATCACCAAAAATCAGCCTATTCCGAAACTTCTAACCCATATAAAACAAAAACTGTTGTCATAGATGTTGTCACAATTGTTGTCCCATGAACTATCCCGTCAATTAAAATCAAGATTTTCTAGGCAAGATAACTCCACAAACAATCAAAAAATTGCAAATATCAACCCAAGACAACACATATAGGCATATAGAGGTTGAGACTTGATTTCGAAAGCATCCTGGATTGACTGGCAGGCCTCGGCTATAAGGTTGCTAGAAATGTCCAATGAACAGTGTTAAAAGGATCTCCCGAAATGGTGCGGGGAAACAAATCTATGACCCCGTTTGGATACATTTGAAAAAGTAACTTTTTTATTTATTAAGTTAAAAAAGTTATAAAAAAAAAAAAAAAAAAAAAAAACTTGTTTGGATTAACTTTAAAAAAGATGACTTTTATAAAATATAAAAGTCTAAACTTTTTTACGAAGTAAAAAATAAATTATTTTCTAAAAAATATTTTCTCCCACAACTACTATTAGATAAAAAAAAATGTATTAAAGAATCCATATGAGTAGGGTTACTACTACAGATGGCTGGTTGTGGATTCTCAGTCGAACTTGCCTCAATTAAGTTTTGATTCATATTTAAGCTTCATAATTTGATTGTTCGGAATTTGGATTGTTATGGCAAGTTTCATTAAAAAATCCGAAAATTTATGCAAAATATAGAAATGAAATTTTTTCGGTTTATTATCGAAACCCATCATCTTCACCTCACTTAAAAATGGAGCAATCTTGTTCTTCAGATCTAAATGTTGAAAAAACATATAATTTTTCAAATTAATCAACTAATCCCTTAAAGAAGAATTTTACAATTTTTTTTGAAAAAAATGGAGGATTTTGAGACTATGCATGGCGTTGAGGTTAGATTAGAATATAGTTTCTATTGCTACACCAACTTTTATTATCACACACCTTAATTTGAAGCACATGAAATAAGGGGTATAGAGTATGGACACGTTCATTGGATCTAATAGTTTTTACTAGTGAAAATTTCTGAATGGACCCAAAGGGTTTCCTTCTAAATACCCTCTAACTTTTCCACGGTAACTTGATAATCCAATCAATCACCTGTTTCACTTGATGGTCCAAATTTTTAAGATCAACAATTCAAATCATTGAGATTGACCTTTCATCATTGAGACCAATGATTCAAATTGTCAAGAACGATGATTTGAATGACTCATCTCAATGAATTCAAAGATTCAAATTGTTAAGATACCACTTATAAGTCAGGATACGTTTAAAAAAGTCGCACATATCATAGGGCTAGGACTTAAAATGGGTCAGGTTAACCGACTTGGTTCTTTCAAGTATATTTAAAGTAAAATATGAGTTGGATATGGATTGATGTCCCTTGACTTGAGTTGGATTTGGGTCAAATACGATTTTATCTTTAAATTCGAATGATATATTATTTTATATGTTATATTTTTATATTTTTCAAATTATTTTTTATCAACCTAGAAGTGTTGAGTTTAGTGGTCAATGCCTCTCTTCAAATATGGAAAGGTCTCAAGTCACCTGTGATCACATGTTTAATAATTTTCTTTAAAATGATTTGAAATTATCCAATTCGATCATATTCGGATAAAAAATTTGGATATGGATATAAGCATATCCGGCATGAACTTGACCTGCTTTAAATCATACAAAGGACCTATTAAGTAATTTATCATTCTTTTACAATACGGAAATAATAAATAATTTAAGTAATTGGGATGTAATAAGTAAAAATTGGGGTGCCAATAGAATTTGTCTATTTTTTCTATAAAAAAGTCAAACCAACTAACCTGGGTCTTTCGTCAATCATAGCGGAATCAAGGGCATTAACGTAACATACTATGACAAACCGGTAAATAGGGTTGTCGTTGCTCCCGGGTTTTGTTGGATTCCCACTCCTAGTCCTCTACGAAGAAGAAGAAGAATTATTCTTTTTTATTTTATTTCTGCATCAAAATATTCGAAATCCTCTCTACGAGATCTTAAACGAACCTTCGATTTGCAGAGAAGATCAATGGTGGTTCGACTCTCACAGACTTATTAAGGTCCTACTGTCCATGGCGCTTCCGCTCGGGAAGCTCTCCATCCTTGTTGGTGCAGGTGCTTCTCTCTCTGTTTCTCTATCTATCTAGCTTAGCTTTCTCCTCTTATTCGATTTTATCCATCTTTTGAGCTTTCAAATTAGTTTCTTTAGGTCTTTAATCAGTGTTTGGATTCCTTGCTTTCTTCAATCACACTCCAAATTCATCCGAATTCAGATACTTAATTCAGTTTCAATTCCTTTTATTTCATTCTTTTTAGTTTGGATTTTAGGATTTTTGGTAAAACCTAGGTTTGAAACGATTTGGTCCCAGAGAAGCAAACTTGCGAACTCAAGCTAGATGACTCAGTTGTGCTCATTCTTCTTATTTGGGATCGTTCAATCAATGGTGGGGAAAATATTATGAAAATCAGAGGATAGCCTTAAGTTCATAACGATCTAATTGGTTGGGTGAAATTAATTTTTTCCAGCCCAGAAGAATCCAGTTGGTTAGGTGAAATTGTTTAGCCCAGAATCTCTAATTGGATAGTCCTTCAATGGTCATGTAGTCAGGATGACAATATCTATATTAAATCCTTCTATTATTACTTGGATAATATTTTGACCACAAATTATGTTATTTTCATGGGAATTCCTTTTGTTAAATATTTTTATCTTTGGAAAGGTAAGTGGAGCGAGGGTCAATCACTTGTGAGTTCATTGCAATTTTATGTGTGAAATTTGGGCTCTATCTCTCTTCCATGTGTCATGGTGTTTTTCAAGCTCTATGCTTTCTTTACAATCGAATTTGAAGACCAATATATTTTGTTCTAGAATGATGAATTTGTGGTACCAGATTCCCATTGTTGTATGTTTGGGCATTTGGAGGGACCAATGTATTTTGTTCTAGAATGATGAATTTGTGGTACCTGATTCCCATTGTTGTATGTTGGGGCATTTGGAGGGAGAGGGATACCAGGCTCTTAAAAAAAAGGAGGGTTCCATGCAGGAAGTTATTATTAGCGTCCTTGATATTTTGGAAGTGTGTCCAATTATACAAGGAAGTTAAAGGTGTATATTTTTAGGTTTTATTTATTTAGGTAGGAATAGGTTTGTATGGAGAATGGGCAAGTTGTTTTCTTTAGCTCTGTATTGGGAGGTCCTCTCATTCTCCTTTTCCTTTGATATATAAATTATTTTTTATCTATAAAAAACTATGTTTTTGGATAGAAAAAATCTTCATTGCTCATCCAATATCTCATTATATTTGTCTTTCAGGCATTCTTGGGTCTGTACTCGCAAAGGAAGGGCGCATCTCAAATGTATCTGACTTTTTTTCTGGTGCTTTCAAGGTATCAATTTTGTTCTTCAACTTGAGCTGAAGTTCACTTTGATATGTAACAATTAATGCAAAGCTCCAAATTATTCAAGGTGTACACCTGCATTGGTTTCTCTCTTTTAAATGTGATTTTATGGTAAACTTTTTTAATACTGCATTGAAGGTTATCTTTCACCTGTTATTTGCAATAATGTACAAGGAGAACTGCAATAGCCTATTTAATTATGACATACACTTTTTGCTGTCTCACACGGGTGCAATGTGTCAGCCACATTAACACTCTCACAAACCCAATATGGCGCATGTTTGTACAGTTTATTACGTATTTCGAGGGATATAATTTTGAAATACTTTAGTTCAGGTTAAACAGACATTTTAGAAAGGGTGTATTTAGATAAGCTAACATACGGTAAAATAATAAACCAATCTGATGGAGTAATTCAAATATCATATGGGGTTTTAATGTTGATTATAGTAGTGGTGTTTAGGTTACACTGCATATCGTGCTTTTCCGTGCTTATCAAAAAATAAATAAATAAATGAAGAAAAAAGAGCAAAACAAATAAGAAAATGAGTCGTGCTGGATTAACATTGAAATTGACATCGTTTGGGACATTGGTGTGCCCAGAACCATAGATGCTACTCACTCGTATCTCAATGAAAAGCATCTATGGTTCTATAGACACATCCACATCAGCAATGTCCCTAACGATGTCAATTTCAATGTTACTTTGGCATTTTCCTAAGAAACTTGATAAAAGATTGTGCTTTTCCATAAGATGCACTACTTGTTGGTCTCGTCTCGGGTGATTGATTAACTGTCTTTTTCAGTCGAATTATATAAGAATTCTCTATGATGCTGTGTTTATCTGAATATTCTTAACTTACCTTAATTTGTGGTGTATTCCAGTTTTCATAATTCATGTTTGATTCACTTTTATCTCAGATTGTTTGGAGGCAAATTCAACGAGGTGATCCTCCTCCATCTACTGGCAAACCACAAAATGACTCTCTATTGGCTCAGGTTTGCATGTCTTTGCATTCTTCTCTCACAACAACCAACAGTTATTTGAGCATTTTTATATTGTTTCGCATTGCATCTTCTTGGTCTTCTACATTCACTTGCTCCATGAAGTGGATGTGATGCAGTTGACACCCCCCTCTTCTTTCTTTGGGTTTATTTATTATTATTATCAATAATGGTACAATACTAACACTTCATTAATATAATAAAAAATACTGGAGAGGTGAGAAGGAGGTACTAGATAATTGGTTGCAAATATAATTCTTTAGTTACCATCAAAGCCAAGATTTCCCAGGGAGTAATGTAGGTTTTGCAGGGTCTAATGTCTCTTTTAATGATCTTATAACATTATTTATACAAAAAAATGTTTTTGTAATCATCTTATAAATTTATTTATAGAAAAATAAAAGCCATAAAATAACAATCACAACCATCCATCTAAACTAACATAAATATTCCCTCAATAATGGCTAAAAATCACTAAATTTCGTCAGTATCATTGAACCCAACTTCCAACAAGTTTTGTGGTTCTAACACAGCATGATCTTGAAAAAGATCTGTGAAATAACATTTATGGATCTCAAGATGAGCTTTCCAATGCATCAAATGGCTTATCGTTTGGATATCTGTGTAAAAAAGTTATTCATCTTGAATGGTGACTTGTCTCTGGGTTTGGAGGGATTTACTGAATCCAGACCCTTTTTTTGGGAATCTGTTTTTCATGACTTCAGAATGCCTGTTTTTCGTCGGCCATGTAATTTAGAATGCCTGTTACTTTGGTATGTATCACTCTGACTCATCTTTCTAGACCTATAGGAATTAGGAAGCACTTCATTTATCCCCACCAAGTTCTAATTGAAACCAATACGTTGAGTTTCCCTAGATTCTTTCATTTAATCTCCTTTTAATGCTGAGTCATTTATAGACTTTGTTATGGACTAGTCTCATATCATAAGTCAGCTGGTG
Source organism: Akebia trifoliata (assembly GCF_017979445.1). Taxonomy (NCBI): domain Eukaryota; kingdom Viridiplantae; phylum Streptophyta; class Magnoliopsida; order Ranunculales; family Lardizabalaceae; genus Akebia; species Akebia trifoliata. Next base: position 1,237,627 of record NC_141379.1, read on the forward strand.
TTCAAGCTTTTCTTTGTTCGCAAGATCATAAAATATTGCACTTAAGATTTTCATCTTTCCTCGTTCAAATTGTTGTTCACTGTGGTTCATTGGCATCTATTGTAGATTCTTGAGGATATTATTTTTGTATAGTGACATAGTGCTTCTTTCTCTACATATGGTAAACTTCTTGTAGAAAATGGCATACTGCAGATTATGATAGAACTATTATTATTTGCAGGTTAATGACCTACGGCAGGAATTGCAACTCTTGGCATCAAATAGATCAGTTATGATTGTAACTGGGAGTAGATCAGGTTGGGCTTTTGCACTTGTAGCCAGATATTTTGATAAGTTTGTATCTATATTTCCTGACAATATACCATGTGCACACACCTACGTATATATGAGAAAATTTAGAGTGTTGTATAATATATCAGTGACTTACATGTGTCAAACCAACAATGTTTGCCAATGAATACTGCTTTTTTAAATCTACCTAATAAATTCTCTATAAATGTGTACATGTTTTCTGTTACGTGTATCACACTTTGATATCTTGAACACCTCATGATGTATGCATGAGCTGTACACACAAGAGAGGCTGAAATTCTCAAATTCCAGCACAAAAACTCTTGTTTTCAAACCCTATAATAAAACTTGTCCTGCTGTACTAAATCACCTTAGTAGGTCAATTCTTGTTTATTGAAATATCTCGAGTGATGCATCTCATGCATTGTATGAGAATATCCTTCTAATGTGTTCATTTTGGCTCAATGGACGATATCGGCATTATAAACATTAATATTCTTCTTTTGTAAGTTGAGGTAATATGCAATGTTTGTCATGCTACTGTCATTCCAGAACAACTTTCTAATCAGAGTTCATCATGTGCAGGTGCAACCTCCTACGGTGTCCCAGTTGTTGTTGTCATTATTGTAGGATATGGGTATATATGGTGGAAGGTAATCCCTTATGCACTATACCTCTTTTGTTCCATCAGATAAGCTTTACAAAATTCATTTTAAAAGGAATGCATGAGCCTTTTAATTAACATCGTAGGGAATGAATCCCACACCCAGGAAAGCAACAAATTGAGTTTAAGTCAGTCCATTGACTTTTCCTCCTTTTTTGCGGATTGTCCCTAATTTTACGAGCTTTCTTTTTTCTGTAATGCACAAAACACACAATTGGAAATTTGTATGGCAAACCAAAGTGACAGTTATGAAAAATCGCACCCTAAAGGAATTCAGACTTATGATTCAAATATCTTGAGCTGAGATTCAATTTGAATGGTAGGATTTAAATAGTAAATCCTAGGATTTTAAGAACACCACTTAAACCTGCTGTTCCAATTTTTAGGCTCAGGAAACTACAAGAAGGAAAATCCTTGTTCCAATGAATTCTCTAAAGTACATTTTTTTGATGAATTTTCTAAATAACATTATTTTCTTGGATATTCAATCTTCTGAAACCTGACTTTATATGTCTCAAAAAGGAAATATTTTTGAAGGTGATGCTACTGTTTCTTTTCTTTTTTGATAGGTATGATCTAACCATTTCAATTCTTCTTCCCACTTGTAAACCACCTTTCTCTCCTTCCCTAGCCACTGCTTCCAGGCTACACCAGATCCAATTTTAAATATAGAGATATATTTAGTAGAATTAGTAATGATCTAAGTGTTAAATGTTTAAGCTTGTCAAGCATCAATTATAGGCAAGTTAGTCTCCAACATTTTAGTTGAAGAAGACCTTATATTCAAACTTTTCTGTAATATTTTACAAGTACATCTTACCAGTCCCACTTTTTGCTATTTCAAGAATAAAGTCTTCCCTGGTCCCGCCTCTGCTTGAGAAACTGCATGTCCTCACTTAGTGCTATCCAAGCTCAAAGAGACCAGAATTGAATGTTTAGGATCCATTTCACTGCAACACCAAGCCTTCATTCCAAATCAGTGTATTTTCACTGGGAGAATGTTTCTCATGATATTTGTTCCCATTCATACAATTTATGCTGAGCTTAGATAATATGGGCTTAGACCCATAGTTCAGTTGATTTGACAGATTGCAAGACAACTTTGAGGTCGTGGGTTCAAGTCCAGCTTATCCATCAAAATAAAAAAATAAAAAATGATGAGCTTAGATATGTATAGCGTCCATTTCATTGCAATCTGAAACTGTTAATCTAAACCAGTAAACTTTTTGCAGACATGGGATCTTTTCAATCCGTGCAAATTTAAAAGGTGTTCTTTTTGCAACTAGCCAATGCTGTAATTCATTGCTTCTTTGAATTTTTTTCAGGGTTGGAAGCTGTCTGATATGATGTTTGCTACAAGACGTGGTTTATCAGATGCTTGCTCAACTATTGCTAACCAACTCGACCAAGTTTCCTCATCTATCTCGGCAAGTTTTTGTCTCAAAGTCCCCATATCTGTTTTTGTTCAGAATTTAAATAAGAATCCCTGCCTTTTTGCAATTTCTCTTTCTTTAATGCATATTTTCTTTTAGAATCATTGTGCCAATCCTCCTTCACTAGTTAAATTTACAAAATGCTGTACTCATCATCATTGAAGCCTTTATTTATAACTAATTGAACCTACTTCCCATCAGCAGTCACTAGTATCTCATTCTTGAGACTGTCCTTACTGAAGTTGCATCACAAATATTTGTTTTATCGAGTTGAAGTCTCTTTTTAGACTTTGACAGCAGGTCTTGTTAGAGATAAATTAATAACATGCAAGGTGGAAGATCTTTCTTGTTCTAATTTTAATTAATCTTCAAAAATGGGAAGTAAAAAAACAAAGAAATAACATGAAGTAAAGTGTATTATTGTTCTGGATTAACACCAAATAGTTGGCCAGCAGATACCTTATTAGCTTCAATTAATTTTGATGAAAAAAGAAAAATAAGAAAACATGATCATGTATTTTTCCTCTTCTTGGGAATGATTTTCTCTTGGTTTGCAGGCTGCAAAGAGACATTTATCTTCAAGAATTGATCGTGTGGACTGTAATCTAGACGAGTGTGCTGAGCTTACATCTGCTACCAGAGACGAGGTGGACCAGTTTTACTTTTTTATCTTATGATATGATTTAAGCTTTCCTTTTTGACCAGTTTACAAGTTATATTTAAAATAATCTTACAAAAGTCGCATATTTATAGGTTTCTGAATTACGCGGAGATCTGGGGACATTTTCAATGGATGTGGAATCTGTTCAACGTGTAGTCCAAACTCTGGTAACTCATCTTCATGCCACTTAAAGGATTCACTTCTTTTCTAGCATTTTGGTTGTATTTATGTTGGAGAAGGATGGCTGATTTTTTATTTTTTCCATTTTGCAGGAAACAAAAATCAGTAGAATAGAAGGCAAACAGGTACCATTTTGGATTAACAACATAACAGTGTGTAATAAAATATTTTTATTCTGTTTGATAGTGAGGGGTTCTGTGAAAATCTGTTTCAGGACTTTACAACTCAAGGAGTTCTTATGTTATGTGATCTCGTCCAGACATTGGAAAATGGCAGAACTGCACCGTATATTCAGGCATAATTCTATATACTCCAAATTTACGTACCAACCATTTTGTGGTTCTGGGTTTTTAACGTTTGCTTTATGATGACCATGTTTGTAAGACTGCCTTTTGATTCATTGCTTTACTTAGTTTATTATCCAAATATTAATATCAGTCTTAATTTTTATCTTATTTTGAGAACTTTGTATGTGTTGTTTAAGCATAAATGTATTGCAAATTACTTGATTCTAGAGCCTTGGGTATTACAATAAATGTTAAGCTAATCCATTTTTTATCTCTTGTACTGAGAGGCCATTCTAACTTATTTCGTATCTGAACTCTTTAGACGTCATCATCCAGCTCTTCCAGGCCAGCTATTGAACTTCCTCAAGTTACATCAATCTCAAGGGTAAGTGTTGAAACCTATTGCATTACATTTTCTGATCCTTAACTGAATAAAACAGCCCAAGTCAATAATTGGGATGTGAGAAACTGAGGTGGTTCTTTAAAGAAAAGAAGGTATGTTAAAAGAAATTGTATTTCTAAAGTTAATAATGAGCAAGAAATTAAATTTGCATTTATGTCAAGCCTTTGATACATTGTGGCAACCTTTTCAAATTCTTGATTCACAGCCTTTACCTATAGTAGCAGAATCAGTGCCCACCAATCAAAGGGTCATACACGTGCTAGAAACATTTCCTTGGGAAACAATCAGTTTAATGATGGTGGCCATTTATTGTATTGGATTATTTTGGACAAGCAGAAAAGCAGTATCATAAACAACTTAACAAAACAGTTTAGCCTTTTACGACTAGTCTTTCAACTAATAAGATTTTTAAGCTATTATATCTTATAGTTGAGACAGGAGTTCCTGTCTTCTCAAAATTCCCCAATTTTTTTTTCCTTTATGGAATTTAGTGGTTAGAAAAAGAATAGGTTATCTTTCGACAGTAAAATACGAATAAAAAGTCTTTTTATTCAACAATATCCTTGCCTTGCTTTTGTTCATAACCCACAGTTATTTGTTTCTCATTGGTGTGTGGCAGACTGGCTCTTTGCCATCCAAAGTTCTACCTCTGGAAGCACCATCTCCATCATCATCTAATCCATCACCCAAGGTTTGTAATCTTTCTATAACAAGAGAATGATACAAATACATGAGTTCCTGAGGAGAAGGGAAGAAGCTGTTCTCTCTGCTTTGGTATATGTGTGTTGCATTCTTTGGGAGGGGTGGGGGTGACCTATGAGTCTCAAACAGAAGAACAATTTCAAAATAAATGATTTGTTTGGATGATTGTAACCCCCCTGTTGTCTTTTTTTAAAATAGTTAAAAAAAGCATGGCAAGCTATTCAAATCTTATTGTTTGTTTTAAATACCTGAGATCTCTTAGTGTTGCCCACTAATTGCTCCCTCCCTCCCCCCCAGGTTTGTCATGTGTACATGCCATGCAGGGAGGACATTTGTAACCTTTCTCCCACCCTTGAATGTTTTTCTGAAAAAAAAAAAATCATTTTGATTTATTTTTTACAATGCTAATAACCCGTGCAGGTTTTGCGACCATCACATGGCACAGCATCAGCATCGGGCTTGAAGGTTAGCTGGTCTGCATTTTGTATGTGCTTTACCTCCTACCACCTAATTGATCTTAACCCTGTCTTATCCATTTCAGGAGCTTCAAGAGATTTCTGAATCACTCAAGACTGTAACCAGTTCCGAAGTTCCTAATGCGAGCTCTCCTACGGAAGATGCAAAGAACAATGGCTCTTCAAGTTCTGGTCTCTTTGGATGGAGGCTTCCTGGACTAAATGCATCTTTTCTTTCAAGAACCCATAGTGCAACCATCAACTTCAAGTAGAAAATAGGGCAGACCCTTGTCCCTTGTTCCTGTATATGTTATTTTCTCTTGCAGTGAATGCACTTTTAGGTATTCTCACTGTCTGGAGTCGCACAGAGAGCAAATTAGGACTGTAGATTTGCCATTTATACTTCTCGTGTAGCCCTGGGTGGCTGGGGAGTAGCCCGGGGAATCGATGGGTGATGGCTGGTCCAATCTGCAATGAGGATTGAAGAGATGGGTGGAAATTCAACCATATATGGGGGGGAGTAGAAGGAAAAGGTAAATTGCATAAGTTGGCCCAAAATAATTTTTTAAGAAACTAAATCTTCTCTAATATTATCAATTTTGATGTGTTGTTCTTCCTTGATGATCGTACACACAAAAAAATGGGGTCTTACGTATTGGTTTTGATATCTTAAATAATAAAAGTATGGAATCCAATCTTCCAAAAACAACAGCAAAACAACTTTCAAGCACTAAAAATATAAATATAACCAATTCTTGCTAGATGAAAAATAGAACATTAATGATAAAAGTAAGTCCAAGAAATGGAAAATTCTAAAGGCGAGAGAGAGAGATTCATGTGGGGAACATGGTCTCCTCCTCTTCATCAACATGTCCAAGAAAGCTACAAAATGAGATGATACACAGTACAATTAACATAAGAAAAATGGCAAGCCAACCCATGAACACCATCCATTTCCCTCCATCACCAACAACTCTCTTCTCTTCCACCTCACAACCCATCACCACCACCTTCTCTCTCTCCATAGAAACAGGAGAAGTTCTAGAAGAAGAGCAACACTGACCACCACCACCACCACCACTACCACTACCAAGACATTCATCATCATCATCATCATAAGAACACAAAGACCTTACTTCACTGCCTTGGATCAAAACAGAAGAAGAACAACCACTACAAATCTCCTCTTCCCCTCTCAAACCCATTTTATTTGCACTCTCCAAGGCCTCGAAAAGCCGTCTTCCCTTCAATTTACCACTCCGTATCGCTTCCCTTCTATCACTAAGAATCTCCACAACTGCCAAATCATTGTTCCTTACATTCCATTCCTCCTCCTCCTTCAAAGGCGGAGACTCTTGTTGTTGTTGTTGTTGTTGAAGAGAACATATCAGATTTCTTGGTGAACTATCCAAGAGTTCGAAAATGCTAACCATTGAATTCAAATCAGTCGAACATCTACTACGGCGCCGAGGATTGGATTGATTGAAAGATTTCCAATCTTGTTGTAAGTTCTTGAACTTTTGGTGCAGTTCATCATCATCAACACCAACTTTTTCTTCTTGTTGGGATCTCTGCATGATACTCTGATGATGGATTATGTATGTTAAGTTTGAACTTGAAAGTAAAAAAAAAAGGAGAGATGGATGTTAATTTGAAATGTTGGATTGAATGAGAAAACAGCGGAATCAAAACTACCCACGCAGTCACGTTTCCGATTTTTTTTCTTCACTTTTTTGAATTTTTGAGTTTTTTGTTTTTAAATCTCATGAGATTGGAACGGCTTTTCTGTTCTATCAATTTGTTTGGGTTGAGTGAAATCTTATACTCCCAGGTGTTGGGTTGTAATCTCACTGCCGGGCTTCTTTTGCATGCCACGTGGATAACCATTTTGATGGGGCCGTTTGGTCCTACTACAGGCTATAAGATGTAAATTAAGAAAACTCCGAACTTTAATTCATGTTTATCAAACATCTAAGTTTATTGCAAAAATTAAGAACACTACGATGCTTCTGCACATATTATTAATTAAAATCACGATACTAATATACATATTTATTAGATATTTTAATTCTTATAATAAAATATAATAACAATTTTTTATGATTAATTATATTATTAATACAAATGTTCATAATGCAAAACACATACTCTATTACTTAATTGTGTTATAAAGACTCTTATTCAAAAAAATCTAATGAGAGGAGTGAAAAATTAATTTGTTGGTCGATAATCTTGAGATTCAATAATAAATAATGGCCAATGATTATCTAATGGTAAAATCTTAAAATGTAAATAGAAAATAATAAAAATCTTATCACGCGAGATTGATATATATATATATATATATATCGGGGATGGATCATGGGACATATGTAAAAATAATGTAATAATAATAATTTTTCAAAATATGGGTTAGAAATTTCGGATTGAGTTGATTTTTTGTGAGAATAATCTTTATGATGAGAAAATCATCCTAAAAAATAAATAGATTAGTAAATCACTTTTGATGGACTTAGTAGTTTTAGATTGAACTGATTTTTTGTGAGAATAATCTTCTCATCATAGAGACAATCCTCACAAAAAATCAGCTCAATCCGAAACTTCTAACCCATATATTGAAAAAACATTGAATTCACATATGTCCCATGATCCACCCCCATATATTTTATATAAATATAGGGGCATATTTGTATTTCTATCCCTTTTTATAGAAAGTATTTTTGATTTGGGAATAATTTGGAAAGGCTCAAAAGTCGTATTTTTTTTCCAAAGAGTTGAATCGATGGAAATTTTAATCATTTCTTGTGGAGTCGTGATAATCGGACTCCTACTTGGCATACTCAAAATACTCTCCTGACGTGGCATGTGCTAGAACTAAAAACATATGCCTCGGGATACACAATGACACATCTCCATAAATATGTATGATTCTGGCACATCTCACATCAGAGAGTATTTTGAGTATGCCTCGAGGGGTTGTCAAATTATCATTACTCATTCTTGTATCATTTGAAAATTTTGAGTATAATTTGCAAATAATTCGGATAATTACTAGCTATGCTCACAACCACAACATGAGTTGGAAAAATCGTCTCAATATCATACATAACAAGGCTAGATCGCCAATGTTAATCATCAACATGGTCTCATCTAAGATCCAAGATGAGATCTCGGGTTCAAAAATCATACCTACAACCTAATGAATAATCATAATCCATTAGTAATATGGATCTACTAAATCCCGAGGGATGGCTCAATGGCAATTTCAAATCCAATAAGTGGTGAGAATTTGTTAGTTGTGTGTTTGATACCTAGTATGAGCAATATTTCCTCGGGCCACTCACGAGGGTGTTCCCTCACTTACTTGATAAGTGTGATGTGTGGGTGTTGCACATGCCCAGGGAGGAGGGTCCCATATATCTTGGTTCCGACCCTGGCTCATCCGGTCCCATAGTTGGATTGAAGTCCAACCACCCCTGTTATATGAGTTGTGTTGGATGATACAAAGATGACAAAATGATGGGGGTGTTGCACACATCACCATAGATGCTTTCCGCGAGATACGAGTAAAAAGTATCTAAGGTTATATGCGTGCCATCACGTCATTTTTGTCATCTTTGTATCTTCATTTGTGTCATTCCAGCATTTTCCATGTTATATATATGAGTCATGCTGGGGTGACACAGGATTTACTATGATTCTCCCAATTCTGACGTGGACATGCATACATAACCGTAGATGGTTTTTACTCGTATTGCGAGGAACACATCTATGGTTATGCATCCCACATTAGATTTGTGAGAATCGCAGTAAATACCCGGTGTCATTCCAGCATTTTCCTATATATATATATATATATATATATAGGGAAATGTTCAGCACCCTAAGTTTTACCACACACTTTAACAAACGTTTTTTGTCTTACATGGGTTAGAAGTTTTGGAATGGGCTGATTTTTGGTGAGGATGATCTCTATGATTAGAAGATCATCCTCCCAAAAAATCAGCCCATTCCGAAATGTTTAATCCCATGTTTACACATTGAAAAATCGTGGACCGTCCATTTTTTGTAAACCATTTTTGATGGGGTTAGAAGTTTTGGAATGAGCTGATTTTTGGTGAGGATGATCTCCTCACCATAGAGATCATCCTCACCAAAAATCAGCTCATTCCGAAACTTCTAACCCATGTAGGACAAAATGCGTTTGTTAAAGTGTGTGGTAAAACTTAGGGTGCCGAACGGGACCCATATATATATATATATATATATATAGAGTTGCGTTATTACGACCCCCTTTGCGACCCCCTTTGCGACACACCTTTTTGTCTTATATGGGCAAAAATGTTTGGAATGGGCTGATTTTTTGTGAGGATGATCTCTATGGTGAGGGGATCATCCTGGAAAAAAATCAGCCCATTCCAAAACATCTAGACCGTCCGATTTTTGTTGAAAAATTATAGACCGTCCAATTTTTGTAAATCAATTTTGATGGGGTTAGAAGTTTTGGAATGGGATGATTTTTTGCCAGGATGATCCCCTCACCATAGAGATCATCCTCACAAAAAATCAGCTCATTCCAAACATTTTTGCCCATATAAGACAAAAAGGTGTGTCGCAAAGGGGGTCGCAAAGGGGGTCGTAATAACGTGACCCATATATATATATATATGAGTAGCGTTCAATGGCCAACAGTTTGGCAAACATTTTGGCAAACACATTTTTCAAAACATGGGTTAGAGGTCTTGGAATGGGCTGATTTTTGGTGAGGATGATCTCTATGGTGAGGAGATCATCATCACCAAAAATCAGCCCATTCCAAAACTTCTAACCTCATCAAAAATGGTTTACAAAAAATGGACGGTTCACGATTTTTCAACTTGTAAAATGGGGCTAGAAGTTTTGGAATGAGCTGATTTTTGGTGAGGATGATCTCCTCACCGTAGAGATCATCCTCACCAAAAATCAGCCCATTCCAAGACCTCTAACCCATGTTTTGAAAAAGTGTTTGCCAAAATGTTTGCCAAACTGTTGGCCACGGATAGGGACCCTATATATATATATATATATGGGAAATGTTCAGCAACAAACATTTTGACAAACATTTTGGCAAAACATTTTTGAAAATATGGGTTACAGGTTTTGGAATGGGCTGATTTTTGGTGAGGATGATCTCTACAGGGAATAGATCATCATCACCAAAAATCAGCCCATTCCAAAACTTCTAACCCATCAAAAATGGTTTACAAAAAATGGACGGTTCACAATTTTTCAACCTGTTAACATGGGGCTAGAAGTTTTGGAATGGGCTGATTTTTGATGAGGATGATCTCCTCACCGTAGAGATCATCATCACCAAAAATCAGCCCATTCCAAAACCTCTAACCCATGTTTTGAAAAATGTTTTGCCAAAATGTTTGTCAAAATGTTTGTTGCTGAAAGGGACCCTATATATATATATATATTTGTGTGTCAGTGGAACCAAAAGGGTATAACACGTGGCTAGTAAAGGAGCGGTGGTAAACCTCCCATATGTATACCAATTGGTACCATAAGTTAGCCCCTAAATCCGACCCAATTAACCTGTTTGGATTTTAGAAGCACGATTCAATTCCGGGACTCCGAGTCCGAAGCCCGAACCCAATTAACAGAAACAGCGGGAATCGTTTCCCGCCATTTCCACACTTTATTTTTTACTCCATCGTCTCTGCTACACAGTGAGTTGTTAACAAAGGCAGAGAAGTCTATCAACAGCTTTAACTTCATTTCTTGGCGCCTCAGTTTGAAAAAAATGCAGATCGTTCGATCTCACAAGAATTCCTCCACATACGACATCGGTGTAACTCTACCTCTCTACCGATCCGCCCCAGCACTCGAAGTAAGGCTCGAAGATTTCGAGCTTTTCGCCATAGATCGTCTTCGAGGTACTCTCTTCGTTCTGGATGGAGAATTTCAATTTCCCCTATTGATTCTAGGGTTAGGTTTAGATCTTGGTTTCATAGATGAAAATTAGGGTTTTAGAATATGTTAGCGATTTCAAGCTATTGTGAATGTGATGCGTGTTTTAAGGTTTCGAATCCAAATTAGTGGTTTTTATATTTGTATTGTTTACGATGCAGTGCTCAAAGGGATTTCTGATGGATTATCGCGCGGGAGGAAACCAGAGGAAATGAAGAATTTGGTAAATTATAATTATAATTTACCTTTTTCTTTTTTTTTTTCTGGTGACTTGTAGATGTTGGTTTCAATTTGGGTTTTTTTGTTGGAATTAAAAGGTAGACAATCTCTGGAAGGCTAACATGAGGCACAGGAATTCGTCCGAGGTGATGAATAAGGACAATATCTCGCACTTCGTGTTGCGTCTCGTGTACTGCCGAACGTAAGTGCTAGCATTCGCCAAATATTTTTATTTTTTTTTCTTCTAAAAAGAATCCATTTTTATATAAAAATAACAATCATAACTGATCTTTATTCTTTATTTTTCAAATTTTTTTGGGCACGGTATCGACTTTTTATAAATGTCGTGGATCTTAGGGAGGATCTTAGAAAATGGTTTCTTTCTATGGAGACTGCCCTCTTTCGATATCGTTTCCTGCTGCTTGAAAAACCTGAAGCTCAGGTAGTTATTTGGTCATTGTATCAATCATGCTTTAGTTGGGGCCTTTTCTGATGATTAGAAGGTTTTCTTGTGAATCTACAGAGGGCACTAATGGGGGAATTTGATCTTCCATACAAAGCAGTCAGCAATGCAGAACTTGAGGTTTCTACATTCCTTTCCGCCCTCTTTATTTAATTTCTTTATATGATATCATAAATTTATATAAACGACACAAACAAAATATTAGAGAGGACTGATCGATACATTAGGGGAACTTTAACAAAAAGAGATTTAAGGTATCAAAATCCAATTTTTTTATAAAAAAATAATAAGTCGCCGCTCGGCTTCCAATTAAACAAGGGTGGATTTACACTTTACATTGGGGACATTTACTGCCACAAGAATTTTTAAGAATTATAAGGTTTTATATGCTATTGTGACTGATAATAGCAGCAGAAAAATAAATCTGCCGCTATTGCCCTCGCTAGAATTTTTATAATTTGTAATGGTCTTAGCTGCTCCCAAATAGACAAATCCTGGCTCTGTCCCAGCAATTAAATATAGAGAGCTTCTATTGCCACACCAACTTTTACTGAGAACATCCCAACATATGTGCTAATTCTTGGTTGATTTCATTTGAATTGGAGTGCTATTAGCAAAAGTCGGTGTGGCAATAGAATCTCTCTAAATATATTGTCCATATATTTCATGAGAACTCCAAATAACTTGAAGCTCTAATGGTTATTCTTTTATTTTTTTCTCATTTATATTCGACAGAATGTCAAGGATAAATTAACCCAAGTTGCACGTTCCATCGCCCCGCCGACATCCATTGCTAAACTGCCTACATCCAGTGGTAAATGCAGATCACTAACAAAATCTATCGGACACCTTTTTATTTAGCAAACAGATAACCATGCTATTTTATGACTGATACTTTGACATCGTATTTTTTATTTTTATTTTGCAGCTGATACCATATTCTTCAAGGTTTGTTTCCTTTAATTTAATAAAAATTCCTCTACAACATTCCAACCGTCTTAACATCTCATATTATTAAAGGACTATTTGTGCTTGGTTTTAAGGATTTGAAGAAGCCTATTTTCCACTATCCCATATGTATCAATGAAGGTGGTTGGCCCCATATTTTATAATGTTCTCACTTAGGGATCTCTAATGCCAAAAGTAAACATGACCTGATGATCCTAAGCACCCGGCATTTTTGTTGTTTGTGCTCTAGATTTTTTATTTTCTTAACAAAACAATGATTGGGTATACATTTGGCCTAATATATACCTCCAGTCCTGAAGCATGCATTCTTCAACTTCAATACTAGCTGTTTCATTGTTGCTGAGTTATAGTCATTGGTTTTTATGAAGGTACCATTTGAAGAAGTCCCAGAACTTGTTGCTGGTCGTAGAGTATTTATTCATAAGGGTTATGCATATGTTGCTATGAATCAGGTGAATGTGAACTTTCAAATGTTTGTCCAAGACACAACCTACAAAACAGTACATATATATATATATATATATATAGGCTAGAGTTAGGCAACCAGCATTATGGAGCCAAAAATTGTACTATATGGCTTAAAATTTTTGGAATGGGCTGATTTTTTTGTGAGGGTGATCTCTATGGTGAGGAGATTATCCTCGCAAAAAATCAGCCCAATCTGAAACTTCTAACCCCATCAAAAGTGGTTTACAAATTAACAGTAAAAAATCTACGGTCCACAATTCTAAACCACTTTTGATGGAGTTAGAAGTTTCAGATTTGGCTGATTTTTTGTGAGGATGATCTCCTCACAATAGAGATCATCCTCACAAAAAAATCAGCCCATTCCAAAACCTATAACCCATATAGGAAAAAGGCGTTGGCTCCCTAACGTTGGCTGTCGAACGGGACCCATATATATATATATATATATATATATATTTCTTTTCTTCAATTTTCATTTAATTGAGGTTTTACTTTCCTTAGGTGGTTTCCCTTGTTGCCACCCAATTCCGCAGCCATCTATCAAAGGCACTTGTGCTGACAAACAGGTTATTGTTAGAAAACTTATAGGTCCATCTTTTTATTATTAACTGTCATAATTTAATGGAGCCGTGTAATTTGTTGTTTAGTTTTACTTGAGGTGGACTCTATTATTCAAGTTCTATGCTGGTGTTGTTAGTTTTAACATAAGACATTGCATTCTTTTTAGTGGTTCCACAATTCTCTATGTGCTGCTATCACTTTGAGAAATGCTATATTGATCTCAGTTTACTAATGAATAACTTAGCATTGTGAATAGGACATATGTATCACATAAAGTTAAGCATTCATGTTGCTTTGCCTGTAGGTGTCTTATGTTTTAAGCTGCAAATTCTTGTCAGTCACATTTTTTTAGCAAGCAAAGTATTATCCTTTATAAAAAGTTGGTTTTTATTGGTAATGATTCCATCACTTCATGGTCATTTTCGTTATTCTTGCTGGTTGTGTGTTGTTTAGTAGAAATTGTGCACGTGAAATCATCATAAAAACACTTCACATTATATTTTATGACATTTTTAATGATTGACTTTGGAAAATGAGCTCCACTGCTACCTTTGTTACCAAGATATCAAATTTTCCTTCCATGGATATCTGGTTTGCATGTATGTAGCTATGATTTTGGAAAATTATCATTGTCGTTGTCTGTACCTTATTCCAATTAATTGGGCTGGCAACATATGTCCTATTCTGGATTTGGATATAATCGTGTTCCAGTGATTTGGTTAACTTCTGTGGGTTATAGTTTCATCAGGCAATGTGTTCTTCGTTATGTAAAGCGTCCTTAAGATATAATAGGGTTTTAAAAAGAATTCACAATGTGCAACTTTGGCTTGCAGAAAATGGACTTCTACCATCAGAGAGCAAGAAAAGGATCGGTTGACTCCTGTAAGTATCCAATCATCTTACAGTGTGGCGCCAAATTAATTTTGAATTTTCTAGTACAGTTTTTGATACTTTGCTCCATTTAGATTGTTGAGGCACTCAGCACAAGCTATCTGGGTCCTGACTACTCTCAGGTACTATGTTCAATTTGCATGCTCATCTTTTCTCTTAGCTCAATAGGTTCAAATTGGTTTGTCATTATTGTTAATGTTCCTGCAGCCGAAAGAATTTGCAGAGATATCAATAAAGGACATTGATAAAGTGGCTAATAGCTCCTTTCCACTTTGTATGCGCCACCTATTTGAAAAGGTGGGTAATTTTTGTTTTGTTTTTGAAAACTTAACAAGTAACCTCAAACTAGTTTTATTGCCTTCCTATTGGTGGTTTGTTTGGGCTTGTTTTATTTTGTTTTAATTTTTTTTCTCTTAATGCATGCTATGTATGTGCAGCTAAGAGAGGATCACCATTTAAAGCATGGAGGAAGGATGCAGCTGGGTCTTTTTCTGAAGGCAATTATTTTTATACAAACATATATATATACATATTTGTATGCATATACACATCCATGTATCGTTATGTGTACAACATACATACACATTTAAACATACAGCAATATCTACGTAAAGTCACACATAAACTTCTGTGCTTGATTTTTGAATATTTGCTTCCACTCTTTGTTTGGAAATCGTACAGTACACAATGTGTTAGTTGCCTGTTAGGTTATGTTAGAGCTTCTTTTAGTAGTGAACAAGGTTTTCAGATTTTTAAATACACCATGTGTGTATTACAGATGTACACTTAAAAAAGGGAGAGATTGTTTATAAATGATTCTAGAGAACTTCAAATGTTTTGCGGGGATGTGAAATTTTCTTTTGAACATTTTTCATTAAATCACTATTTTTTAACTAACTGCTTATTTTCCTTGTCCAGGGTGTTGGTTTGAAGTTGGATGAGGCTCTTGCATTCTGGAAAGCTGAGTTTTCTCATAAGGTTAGCACACAATGATAGTTCTCCAATGTCTAGTATGTCATATTCTTGCTTCTATTTTTGTTCAAATGGTATTCAGAGCATGTTGTTAATCTTGTAAGTAAGAACGATCACCCCTTATTTTTGCTGGTGTTTATTCTTTGGTTGTTCTCTGTTTTGGAGTCACCCAGACACTGAGTGGTCCAGAACATTGAATTCTCTTCTCCAACATGAACATATATGGTGCTAGATAGCTTGATTTTTGTGAATCCTTTAACACACCATGCTTGAATTGCTTCTGTCATAGGTTGGTGCTGAGAGATTTGACAAGGAATATGCATACGGTATACGCCATAACTATGGGAAAGAAGGAAAGAGAACGGTAAGACATTTTCAGCTGAAACTCTAAACTGAACTTCCGAGTTCTGTATTCGATAGGTCATTTTTTCTGACTGGTGCAGGATTACACACCCTATTCTTGTTCAAAAATCATCTCATCGACTCCTGGTGTAGGAGACCATCATGGCTGCCCATATCGACACTTCAGGTCCATTTTTCAGCTTATCCATTTTTTCCCTAAATGTTCTACTGTCCTGTAACTGGAGTCCTTATTTTACTCAGAACTTCCGATCTGAATGTAACTAAAACCACCATCATAATTGAAGCCTTATCCCAAATATCTGAGGATTTGAATGTAAAACTAAAACTATGCTATAGCACATATACCGATTTATCTGCATCTCCCAAGTAAACTAAAACTAAACCACCTCATATTTGCGCGAAGCACCAACACATGTCCATGGAATTGTTACATGGGTAGATAGTGGTTATGGTCCAATAAATTATCATATGTATAGATTTTATTTAAAGCAAAATCTAGACCCATGACCATGTGTAAACCTACCCAACCATTCTGGTAGTGTCATGGATTAAGCTCACTGCCTAAACATGCACTGGAGTAAATATATACATTCTTAATCCATTATTGTATTTTATGGTCTTTTAAAAAAAAATTGAAAGTGAGGAGAATTTGAGAGCTGCGCTTGGTAAAATGGGAGTCGGTGGTCGAACAATGGAGGACGTGATGGAAAAAGTCAAAAATCGGCATTATCAGGTTTAATATTCCCAAAATTTTCAGAGACATTCAGATTTATTAGGTTATTTCATTTCCTTAACGGTTGTCAATGGAAATACATTTGCAGTTGGCATGTACCTTGACTTTTGAAGCTGTTCATGGCTCCTCCTGTGATGCTGGGATCAATCATCCAAATCAGTACTTCAGTGACAGCCAAAAGATTCTGCAATCAAAGGTAGATGCATTTCTACGCCACAACATATGTAGCCCTTAAAAGTATGAGACCTATAATTACTACTATTGGGTTACATGGGTCAGGACAACTATATGTAAAACACAGATCCAGACTCCTGATCCATTGCCCAACTGGGAAAAGAATATGACCAGATAACATTTATCCCACAAGATCTCCCTAGTGAGACTCGTCAAATGGTTTGTCCTGAACACTGATCCTTTCCCGAGTACATCATGCAGTGTGTCAGAATGGAAATACAGACTGCACAATTCCTGACTTAAGTATTTCCCTGGATTTTTGGAGGTTATGATTTGATCTTGATTCTAGTTAATTGTGCTTCACAGAATAAATCCACGTGAGGATTGGCTTTGTCCGGTGTGTTAAGGTACTGATGTTGCTGTCAACTCCTGGTATTAGTCTCTTGGGACTTCCTAAACTTGATATTTGTCCTGTTTGGTTGGCAATATCTGAGACTGAGATGTCATGTTTGAAGGGCAGAACTTCAACCAGTTGAGCTACAGGTTCCACTTCCTGTAACAAACACTCACAACGTTCATAACATTCATTTTTTTTTCTAAATCCGTGATCCTATTTAGTTCTCAAACTTTTAAAGTTGCACTTTTTTCCTTCTGCCAAAGAACATTTCTAAAACCCATGTCTCCATTGTGTGTGAATGGTGGTCCAATCCTGATTTGAATGCATGGGCTATTTCCTTTCCAGCTCTAAAGCTACTCATTGTTCTTGTTTCATGGGGGGGAATATGAGCATCATTGAATTGGTGTTGATATTACTAAGTTCGGTTTCCAAGGTCTTTGCTTCAACATCTTCCTTTGCTTTCAAAGACGGTTCATCAGTGGTTGACCCTCCATTATGGTCCACTCATGGTGGTGGGTGATGGGAAGTGGGATCTTTAGTAGCTTGGCTGAGAAATGGAGGCTGGAATTTGTTTATTTATTGGGTTGGGATCCATAGACTCATGAAAGGAAACTCATAGTTCACACAATCTTGATTGTGTATATGTGACATCCGACAGTTGAGATTTATTTTAGAATTCCGTAATATGTTCTCGGGATACATCTTTAATGGTCGGCATTGTGTGTGAACATATGAGTCCACACGGATCCCAACCCTTATTTATTTTGGTCGGTATGGATGCTGGAATTTAATGAGTTATGTTCGTGATGTGTGCCACTTTATATTTCTGTTTGATCTTCAATCAGATGGGGATTTTCCTTTGTTAAAGATCTCTAACTGAGGATATAATTGATCTGTTTTCAGGTGAGTATTTTGGAGGAATGACACCTCGTTACATGAAGCAGCATGCATCATAGGTTATCAAGCTGTGTTGATACATCTCCTTGAAGGTTTGCATCGATTTATTATCACCTGTATCAATAGTTTATGCATAATATATCTATCTCATGGTATGGTTTATATAGAAAGACAGGATTACTTCATTGACAATGCCTGATCGCTTGTTTCAGGTTAGTGTATGTGATGCTTTTGTCAGTGTTTATAGTATGGAATTTTGGGAATGATATCTTCTATCTGATGTTGTAATCCTAATTCTTTGATCTCTCATCCTTTTGGACTTTTAGGAAAATATGGCAGAATGCCTAGAAATGGTGTTCTTTTAGAGTATCTTAATATGTATATTAAAAACTTTTCTTTTAGTGATCTTCACTTTAAGGGCATAATGATAATTAGAAGTTTAGAACTGCCTAACCTAGTACCTAAAAGGAGGGGTCACATTTTGATTAGGCCAAAACCCTTATTAGGTTTAAGTTAGCTAAGCCCAAGCCCGCCCTTAGTGGGCTTAGGTTGATTTTCAGGCTTTGTAAAAAGTATAAACTCTTGAACCTTTCAAAAACTTTTGATGCTACTTTACATTAGGAAAGATTATCCAATTTCCATTATAGTTGAGAAATGAGTAGAGATGGGAGTAGATTTGTTATTTTGTGATGAGTTTTAGTTATATTTTGTTATAAAATCATAAATGTTACATAACATACGAATATTCAAATAAAAGGGCTGTTCTGGTTAGATTTAGAATTATTAGGCCTTGGCCTGGACTTAATGGACTGGGGCTCAAAATCAAAGACTTAAAACCTGGTTTTTCAAGTCAGGTTAGGTTTAAGTAGTAGGGCTTAAAATGGTATGGATTTTATCCAAAATTCAAGTGATCCGAATTTGAATTTAGCGGGTTTGATTCCATGAAGTATATCCGAATTAAAATATAGTTCAGATATGGGTTGATGTCCCTTAACCCGAATCGGATACAGTTCCATCCCTATATTCACCAAGATCTGAATGGTAGAGTACTTTGCAAGTTGTATTGTTATATTTTTTTTAAGTTATCTTTCATCAACCAACAATGGTTGAGTGTAGTGGTCAAGGCCTCTCTCCAAAATGGAGAGGTTTGGAGTTCAGGTCATCATATTTTAGCCATTTTATTTTGAAATAATCTTAAACAGTTTGACATTATCTGACTACTATGATCCGAGTCGGATTCCGGTCTGGATATGAATCCATATATATAAATTCAGATATGGATATGGACACACTTATTAAGTTTTATTCTGTGTATATGAGATCCTTAGAACCAAACTCGACCTGACAAATACTCGATACCCATTGGGTACCTGTCGAGTACCCTTTAAGATAGATAATATTTTTTAATGAAAAATTGATCATAAATGCAACAATTTTGCTTGTAATTCCTCAATTGAAAGGTAAAATCAACAATGAATTCTTCAAGCAAATCAAACTTTTGAGAATAAAATTATAAAAAATTGTGGTAAGGATCATTTATTTGTTGTTGAAGTTATATAAAAATGTAAAATGGATGGATGTTCAAGTAGAGAAAAACTAAAAAAAGATAAAGAATTCACATTCTGTTCATATTTTAATTAGAGAATGAATAAAAATGTTATGATATTTTTTTGTTAATATTTAATTAGACTACTAATTTTATTATAAATATTAGAAATTAAATAAATTTACTAATTGGGAATCCATCGGAGACCCGTCGAAGGAGACCCTTAAGATAGTTACCCAAAACCGAACTCAAAAAATGATTAGGTCTATAATGGTAGACCCAAAACCAACTAAATGATTTCGGGCACATCGGGTAATTGTGTACCCACTAACACTCCAAGTTTTACTTGCCTTATTATACATAGATGATATTTTAGCATTTTTTTTTTCTTTAAAGTCGGTGAAAATTTTGAGCTCGACCCTACCTCTGTGTGGGCTCAAAATCAAAGACTTAAAACCTTGTTATTCAGGTCACGTTAGGTTTAAGTGCCTTATTATACATAAATGGCATTTTAGCAATTTGTTTTTTTTCTTTTTTCCCTTAAAATCGTGATATTGTAGTTTATCTTCACATAAAGGACAAAGGTGAATGGTATTTCAGTAATTTTTCTTAAAATCGTTGCTTTTAGTTTATTTTCACTTAAGGGTTTAAAAGTAATCTAAATTACATGTCGGTGTTGTTTTAACCTCTATCTGAAAAAAAAAAAAATTACCTGCGAAAATGCATATATATGCGTAATTCTTTTCAAAATGTATATGGATGTGTAATTTCAAAATGATACATCATACATGTATGTTTTTGTCTTTCTATATTATAAATTATTTTTAATAGTCTTCATTTAGTTTCATAAAAGGATAATATTAAAAAATATTAAAAATACTTGATTGATTGACCCAAGTTTATTATAAGAGAAGTGGTCTCATTTTCCATCTTCATCCCTAGTTGGCACTTGAACGAATATCCTCACAAGAAAAGATCTTTTGGTCTTTAACTATGTGACTTGTTGGGGCATCTGGTTGGGGCAAAACATTATTATATTAAATGGAAGGAGTGCAACTTAAGTGAAGTACTCTTTTTTTTTTGAAAGGTCAACAAGGTTACGGTAGACTCAGATCAGCATAAGAAGCGGTTCAAGGGATTTTGAATCCAAAACCTTGAGAACAACCTCCTCAAAGTCTTACAATTGAGCTAAGTGGTCCTTCTTAAGTAAAGTACTCGTATCCATCTTGGGGCTATTTTTTAGTGGAGTAAGATTTTCAAGGATTTTAGAAAAGCTTTCTTTGATTACTTCTTATTTAAATAAGATTTACTATGTGATTCAGGAGGTTTTAATAATCTTTGTGGTCGTTGTTGTTGTTGGTTGTAATTCTCCAAATTATTCTTAGCGGATTTGATCACTCACTCTCTTCGAAGATGTCCAGATCAAAGGATGAGACACCTGATCTCTTAGAGTACCTATTTATTACCCAAAGACTAATGATATTCTGATGCTCTTTTTTTTTTTGAATGCCCATTTACGCTCCCTATCATGGTAGTTACAGAACCATAAATTTTTCTACGATTCTGTGATGGAAGCATACAAGGGTGTTTGAAAAGAAAGAGCGTCAGATTATCACGACTCTTGCCCAAATTCCCCCGATACATGCAATACCCCCACAAACCACACTTGGTAACACTCAATTTTTTTTTTTCATTTGGTTTTACACATTTTTAAATAATAATAATAAAATAAAATAAAAACATTGAGTCAAAGTAGTAATTAGGGAGAAAATGATTTTAAAATTTTATAATATAGAAAGATATTTTGTATAAGTTGTATCACATATAGTCTTGAAAATTAATATAAGTACTTTGAAAATTGACTTTAGGGATGTTTTGGATGAATGGAATGTTATGTTGTGTGGGGATGATGTTTTTGTTGAATCAAACATCAAAGGATGAGGTTAGGAGATATTTTTGAATAAGTGAAAGTGAAGTATCAATGACGGGGTCAAGCCTCCCTCAACTGTAAAATTTAAAGTCTAGACCTGTATTTAGTACCTTAAAGTTAAAGTTCTTTTTCTTCTTTATAGTTGGTCCTTATTTACTCTTTATATGTAGGAAATATCTTTTTCAAGAAACTTTATTTATGTTATTTATTTATCAAGAATTGACAGTTGAAAGATAGTCCCATCAGCGATGTGAATTATCCATACTTTGGAGACCATCCTCACAAAATGCAATCCATTTTAGCATTTTTAGACTAATGAAGCGATAAATAGAACAAAACAAAAATCAGGCTTATTCATTTAAATATTATGTAAAGAAGTTTTTATTTAATTATTAATATTTAATATCATAATTAGATGACTTTTTTTTTTATTATTATAACGGTGATCATAATTTTAAGTATGTTTCAGTGTGTAATAATAAGATATGTATATACCAACACTCTTTTTTGTAATTCTTAGCTTACTATTTACACAATATTTAATATTTTAGGGTCAATGTATCATTATCGCATCGACCAAAATCAAAATGTTTGAAAACGATGATCCGAGAGTATTGTTTTGATAACCAGACCCATTTTGTCAATCACATTGGACACCATGCATGTCAGCCCATTTGTTTGTTTTTTTAAATGATGAACGGATTGGACTCGACGCTATACTGACGTGGAAATGTCTCAAAACAAGGACGGACTCAGGGTTTTATCGTAGTGGAGACAAATTGTAATTAATGATACAACTGAAGAGCTTGAAGATGACTGATTTTGAAGAGAAATTCAAAGGGAGGAGTGGTATAAATAAGATATGTAGTTAGATGAAAATAGAGGATTATCTAAAAGTTTTGTTGCCCCCACAGGCTTTTTACTAGCTCGGCCCTCGTCTCCAGAGTCGTAGATTTTCCTCGTATCTCGAGGAAATATATATATATATATATATAGTTATGAGGCCATTGCCATGTCAACACAATGTTGAGCGAAGTCAATTTAGAATATATATATATATATATATATATATATATTTTTTTTCTTTATGAATACTTTTTACTCATTAAAATTTAAAAAAACCCATCATCTTCAATTTATAAGGTAATAATTTTAAATTATTATGGTGTCCCAACTCATGTTGTGGGTCTGATCTATATTCAGTTAGGGTTGTTAATGGGCCGGGTCGGGTTTTAAATGGATCAAATTTTATCAGGCTTAAAATCATTATTTAGGCCTTTAAATAATTTGGGTCAAGTTGGATCTGACCTTAAAATCATCACCTAGTGTTAATGGCCCCACCAAAATCCAAGTCCAGGCCCACGTGGCAAGTATTTGGGCCTTAGACCACTACCGAAACCCAGTCCATTATAGATCAGGTTTGTCCAAAATCCCAAGTCCAATACAAAATTACCTACGTGCCCTCATCTTCAATCTCTAGTAAAAGAAAAAACTTATCCCAAAAGCCCGACTACTTCAAACTCGAGATTCTTTCTCTTTCAACATTCAACCTCATGAACAAGGTGTGCTTATTAGGATAATTGAAGAGGATGAACCAGTACCCATTTTGATGAAATTTAGAAAAATATCAAAACAAGGGTCTAAGTGTGAATTCAGTAAAATTAATTAATACCCATTTTGATAAAAATAATTATGAACCCAAATGAAAATACACCCTTTTTTTTTATAAATATTTTAAAAAACACCCTTTTATCATTCTTTATTTGTGAACATTTTATGCATATTAGGTAACTCATCCAAAATGTACTCTATTGAGCAAAAACTATTTAAATAGTTCGAATGAGAGTCATGATTTTATGACGCCCCCTCTGATGTGGCATGGACTAGAACGACATATCTTTTTCCTCAGGATACATAATTGCACACCACCATAAATATGTGTAGTTGTATATCCCGAAAAATATATCTATAATTCTAGCACATGTCATGTTAGAGGGCATATGTCAGGGGGGGAATCCGAAAATTATTATTCTTCCAATAATTGTTGTTGGTCATAAATTTTTGCTTTAAAAATTAGACCAACTGGTGGTCCAAAGAGATTGGACTTGGTTTTCTACAAAAATTATTTTGGTTGCCCAATTTTGTGAATGTTATCTTTTATTAAAATAAATAAAAATAGTTATATATAAAAGATTGGATCCATACTCATGAGAGATGGATTCATATGTTATATATAATCTTGACCGTATAAATACAAAATTCAATAGTCAAGATAAAAGTTGTATTTCAAAAATATATCACAAATCTTTGAGATAAATCTTAACTGTTGGATTCATATTTACATGATCAAAATTTTATAAGGAAGCATGATCTCACTTTCATGAGTCCACAGATCTCAACCCATCTCTATAATATAAAAAATATATAATAATGGTGGGTCCCATTGTCTTTTTACTTAGTTAATCCCAGAAAAGTGTTAAACTTAGTCTATATAATAAAATACAATTGTTGTCTTTCTCAAATGTTTATCCGTCGTAAAGAATAAATTATATTCAATCTCACATCTATCTTGAGAAATAATTTCAATGTATCTCCTTCTCTCTCCTCTACTTTGAAGAATATTCTTACAACTTTATTATTTTTTTTTCTTTTACTCATTTTTAATAATATCCTTTTAATTTTATTGTCTTTTTCAATAATACTTCCACAGTTTTATTGTGTTTCATCTTTTACTCTCTTAACCCCAGGGTTGATAAATTTTGGAGTCGTGATTTTCTAAGTTGAAAATTTTCACTGAGTCTAAACACGATTGACATGGCAAGGGCACATAATCATAGATTTGTCTCTTCGAGGAAAACAAAGAAAATTATCAACAATTTTGTGTCTTTATCACGTTAGCCAAGTACAAGCCAAATGAAAGCTTTCGTGATGAAAAATCATCGACTTAAATTTTGGATTGAATAATTTGCACGATTTTTAAAAAGAGTCTTGATAATCTGATTCACTTTTTTGTACAATCCCTTCACACAATCGTACAAATCATAAATATTTATACTTATTTATCTCGAAGCAAAAAAAATCTACAATTCATTAAAGGGGTCTTACAAAGAAGTGAGTAAGATTATCACGACTCTTTTAAAAATCATTGTATATTATTTATCAAAGAGTTGTGATTTTCCATCCCCATACGTCTCATGACATGGCATGGGCTACAATCTTAGATTTTTTTCCTTAGGATATATAATTGTACATCTCTATAAATATGTGCAGTTATACATTCTCGATAAAAAAATCTATAATTATAATAAATATTATGTCAGAGGTGTCAGAAAGTTATTGTTTTATTATTAAAACGTGTCAACACGCAAACCACAACACTGAGGAACAGTTGTGCCGACAAAAGAATATTATTGGCCTCAACCAATGATTTGATAGAAATGAATAATTTTCTGATTATTCATCTCTACCGTTGATCTAACGCCACGTGCAAACTACAATGAACGGATCGTGGGTAATTAATTAATATAATAAATAAAGTACAAAAACGAGTTTAGGTCCGCTGCAGATTGTTACAGCTGACCCCCAACCCGGACTTTGGATTGTTACTTTCTTTGTCTTTTAGCTCTCAGTGGTTTTAATAAGAACATGAAAGGAAATGATATTATCTCATGTGTTCTACATTTTTATTTGTATAAGTAGAATTAGATACCATTTTATAAAAGATTTTGTTTTTAAATATATATATAATTAATAAAAAGGTTAGCTTAATATGATTAAAAAAAAATGTTTAATTTGATTCATAGTTAATTCAGTTCAACCAAATCTAATTGGGATTTGATCATGTTTTTGAGTCAAGTCAATTGGTTTGGATCAACTGGGATTAGATCGGGTTCAACCTGGTTTGTCTCAAGTCATTGATTGGTATAGGTACAATGGGGCATGATCAAATCTAAGTCCACTTTGTGAAAAAAGGATAAATTCGATGCCATGATTCGTCAAATTTGCTTGAATTTAGTAAATTTAATAAACCTTGAAATCGAATTTATCATTTTTTTTCGTGCTAGATTATATTTTTTAAACCCAAAACCTCATACATGTTCTCTCGAGTGTTGAGGGTTTTTAAAATTGAAAAAATTATTGAAACCGTGGTAGTGCAACGTTAGCTAAAGTTGTCGAACAAGATAACCAGCGTGGTTAGTTGGCAACTCCATTGGCAGTTGATTAGACAAATGACAATATATTGATCAAGAACTTCAATACACTTTAATTTTATTTTATTTAAAAAAAAAAAAAACTTATTTTTAATTAAGAACAAAACTAAATCTTAGGATTTGATATCAATTATTAGGATTATAATCCAAATACTACATTAAATTGTAGGATTTAAAATTTATATATCAATAAAATTTATTTCATGTATTATCATCTACAAATTAAATCAACATACTTTTCCAGTGCCAACAATAACTCTTGAGCTTGACGAGGAAGAACCCTTTTGTAATAGAAATCTAATCTACAACAATAATGTCGAAGAGAGAGAGAGAGAGGAGACCTATACGTTAGATAGAAACTAAAAAATTGTTGATGCATAAGGGTGAGATTGGTACCCTTAATACATATAATTAGAACTATAGGTTTTCTTCCCATCGGGAAAGTCCTTGTCTTAATTGAAATACCGGATACATGTAAGTTGATAGACCATCAATTTCTTATATATTTTATTTTGCATAGTAATCAGAATAATATTTTTCTTTAGGAATTGTGATTTTCTAACGCCCCTGATGTGATATGGGCTATTATCGACTCGGGATACACAACTTCACATCCTTATAAATATGTGTAATTGCGTATCTCAAGGAAAATGATTTATGATTCTAGTCCATGCCACGTCAACGGGCGTATGTCCAATTGTCAAAAAGCTCTCAAAGCACATTCTTGACCAATTGTCAAAACAATTCATTATGAATAGTAGAATTTTCAAGTAAGATTTCTTTTTTGTTTTACTCTTTACCCCCACTCTGCTTGTATTGCAAGAATTAATTTAGTGGATGGTAGGATAAAGATGTTTGCCAACTCCTACTAACATACGTCAATGGGTCCAACATCATGATGTGTCCACGATGACCCATTGATTGCGTTATATTGATTGGCAATCTCGTAAAGTTCGGCTCCCCAGATTGATCATGCATCCCTGTTTTACACAAACATTCTATGTTGGGTAAGTTGTTGAAAATTTTTGCTGGACAATTTTAGGAAAATTTTACATTTTCATGTAAACAAGGAGACATGACTATGGTCAAAAAGTGTGGAACTTCAAGATGAAGTCTCACCCCAATCTTCCAAAGAGTGGATATAAAGTCCACACATGAACAGGTTTTGAATGATTGATAATAATGCAGATTAGGTCAATTACATAAATGCCCTTGTCTACGCTCCCTCGTGTTAAGGACTTTTCTAACCTCAAATGAAGTTTGAGGCTCTCCGTCAAACATTAATTAGTTGAAAAAAAAATAAATAAAGAATTCTTCGGAATATTCTCTCTTCTCAACAGTTTGTTTGATGGACAGTCCCAAAAGTCCTTTGAAGGTAGACTTTTGACTTACTTTTTCTCAATAGAGGGAAGTGTATTTTTTGTGAACTTCAAAATATAGTACAAAATTCTTTAAAGTATTTGATTGATAGATTACCCTTTTAATTAGTAATGTTTTTATAATGGGTTTTATAGGAATTAGAAGGTTGTGTTTGTTCAAGATTCTATAAAGATAAAAAAAATTCCTTTAGATATCCACCCAAAATTAGGGGTGGATCCTCTATAACATTAGTTTGACAGTTAAGAGAGTGTCACGTCAATCACAAATTTAAAATTACATCATTAAAAAGTGTTAGAAAATTGGAGGTTCAGTAACCGTCTATTTTTATTGTCATGAATCATGTTAAAAAGGGGTTTTTTTTTTTTTTTTTTGTCAAATCTAATTCAAACCACAAGAACAAGAGATTTTAATTGTTATTATTATTTTTTTTAAGTGATATTTTGTGAGTTGTAGAAGAAGAGTTACAGGGTGCTACAGGAAAACATCACTACAGAGTATCTGGTCCCCCCAAAATTTCTTGTCTTCAATCGCTCTCACCTTTGAAAAAAAAAAAAAAACTTTGATGTAGTAGTTCTTAAAAAAATTCTAAAAAATCCATCGTCTTCAATTCTTCTTTTAGTTGTCCTTCAGTATAAAAACTTAAATTAAACTCTCATTTATTTATTGGTAATCTTTAAGCTTCAATTAAAAACTTAAGGTTACAAGGATATTGAAGGATTTACCTTCTAGTCAACATTTAGATTGAAGAAATTACAAAACAATGTATGTTTTACCACAAGATCTAGGTTACTTAAAAGAGATTGAAAATGAGGATATTTTGATCATTTTAATAATTAAGAAAATAACAGCATTCTCCATTAGCATGATGGTTGGGGATTCCCAAGAGAAATGCATCTCTAGGAAAATATGTATCCTTAAGAATTGATATCTAAAATCTCGAAGGGTTGGGTCAATGACAATTTCGAAACAATGAGCGATTAATGCATTGGTTACGAGTTCGATACCCAATATGAGCATTAATTACTCAAGGGACTCCTGTAAGGATGCATGCTCACTTACCTGATGCATGTGATGTGCTGACTATGGTCTATGAATACTCGATTATCTAAATAAAAGAAAAAAAATTAATCTCTAAAATATTTATTTATTTTTTCTTGAAATCCCAATGGTCATGTTGCTGGATAACCTCAATCCATAGTGAGGCTAGAAATATTTTCCAAAATCCAATGCATATCTCAAAAATTATCAATTAAGAAACAAGAAGCAAATCTTTAATTTGTTTAAGATAGGAAGGAAAATTCTCAATGTTAGGGGAGGGGGGGGGGGGGCATGGTTGGTATACAACTCAAAATTAGAGACATAAATATGGCATCAACTACCATACCAATGCCAGCTATAAATAGAAAAATAAAAAAATAGAAAAAAATAAATTAAAGGAAAAAAGAAAAACATGTCAACAAATGAGAAACACAACACAACGTGTCTTAATCCTTCTCATATGTGTACTTTTCTTCACCTGTCCCTTTCTTTGCCACTCATTTTCTTTTTTCAAATTACAACCCAAAAACCCTAAAAAGTGAAAACAAATCAAAATCTCAGTCCCCAATCCCTTGTTTCTTTTACACTCTTTTATTTTATTTATTTATATATATATTTTTTCTCTCTCTCTCTCTCTCTCTCTCTCTACACTACAAAAGTCTTAAAATGTATGATCGATCTTCTATACCACTCTATCAATAATTGCCGTGTAAACCAACAAAATGCCCAAATAATTTGCTTCTGGCTTGTGTTAGAGGGAACTAGGAGAGTTATTCTTCTTAACCTACACCACCTCTCTCTCTCTCTCTACTTTCCCCACCTTTATTGGTTTTTATTTATTTTTAATGGAATCCATGTCAGGGAATGAATGGCTGGAAAGCCTAAATCAGTCTTCTTCTGCTCTACTTGTCTGTAAGTACTCCATGGTCTTTGGGAGTCTAAGTGGTTGTTTCTCCCCGCATTAGCTACCAATTTTCCCATTTTCTTGGAGGTTTATCTGCAATTTGACCGTGTAAAGGTTACCAAGATTAATTTTGTGATTTGGGTTTTTCATTTTTGTTCATTTTTTAAGTGCCCATCTCTGTTTTTTTTTACCTTTTATTTAACCACATTTTTTTTTTTTTTTTTTGGGGTGAGTTTGGGTTTGCTTTTATTTCTTCTGCAAATCAAATGTATCAAGTTAAACACTCTGAATTTCTGTAAATTGGGTTGTTTATTTTATTGAGTTTCATGTTTCTAAACTTGGGTTTTCTTGATTAATTTTGATTTGGTAGAATTGTGAAGGATTATGTGAGGATGAGCAGAGAAACGGCTTAACTTACAGGGTATGATACGTAGAGCAGTTGTGGAGGAAAAAGAGAGAGTAGAAGAAGAAGAACAAAAGGGGAAAGGTTTTATGGATTGGGATTTGAAAACACCTTCTTGGGATTTCTCTGAATTTGAAAGAGAATCCGCACCCAACATAGTTTCCCTTGTTGGGTCGAGCAGTGGAGGAGAGCAGACAACTAAAGGGGATTGGTCTATGGATTTGAAGCTTGGGAGGTTGGGTGATTTTGGTGATGGGTTAGTGAACAAGTGGAAGGATTCAAGGGATTCGATGACCTTGACGTCTCCATTGGGTTCATTGAAGAGGGCTCGAGCCCCTATGAATGGAACGCAGACAGTTTCATGTTTGGTTGAAGGATGTAAAGCTGACCTTAGTAAATGTAGGGATTATCATAGGCGCCATAAGGTCTGTGAGGTCCATTCCAAGACTCCAAGAGTGATTGTTGGTGGTCAGGAGCAACGGTTCTGCCAACAGTGCAGCAGGTATGGATTAGGAGTGCTTGAAGAAACCAGGAATTTTAAGTTGATTTTCTTTTTGTTCCTGTAATTTTTTTACTCATTCAAGAGTGAATATTAATGGGTAACCAGCATTTACTTTAGTAATGGCATATATAGTTGAAGTTATTGGTTTGTTTAATGTTTGTGCCATCATTCCTTGGCTTTTCTGTGACGTATTTTAAGTTTAATATCATATTGAAATGTTTGAAGATGCTGGGCTTTTTGGGTTCTTTATGGGAAATTTAATGCTTTGGGGAATGGTTTATTGAGTAACTTGTAGAATTTTACATGATAGTTTTTATAGTAGCTTTGTGTAGGTTGGAGGTCAATGACTTAATATGGCGTAGTGTCTGTATCCAACCAAGATAAACTGCTTTTGATACATTTCATGGTGGAATGTGGATCTGTCTTTCCTAACCATTTCAGAAAAGTGAGACATTATCATATTTTAAAATAAATTAAAATATTGTCTGAATCGGTTATTCCCGTTTTCTTGTGTTTGTTGTGTACATCATTCTATATCTCTTTTGGTATTTGACATAGAACTTTATACATGGTGAACCCCAAATAGTAGGATGTTCAGATTCCTAAGTACTCAACAAGATTGGTGTGGCCGTGCGAATTGGGTGTTCATCGATGTCCATGTATGAGAGTTCACATTTTCTGAGCCCTCTAATGCATAGTTGTAGTAGGGTCACTTAAATATGGTCATTTTAGGAGCCCCTTTTGTATCTCCTTGAGGGAGGACTACACAGGTAGAAAGAACCTATGTAGCTTAATTGTTCCCTGGGATTGGTTCTGAGCCTTTTCTACGGAGCTTAGGTGAAGAGTGAAGAAGATGCCTTCTTGAGTGGAAGAATGTTGTATTCTTGCTATATGAATTTTCAAGTGAGAAGGTTTAGAATTTGGAACTATGGAAAATGCATATCCTTGTTTCTCACAATTCATAAAAAAATTTGGAAATCATATCTTAATCTGTTGACATCAATACCATACATCTTTTTAACCTATTTTCCCCTCAATAACCAAAAGCTTTGTCCTTTAGGAATCTTTTATCTGCCATGATTTCTCTTATCTTTTGTTTCTCCTTTTTTTGTTCGTCAATTATAATTCAATTGGATAAGAAAGTCCAAATCTTAAATTACTTGCTTACCCAGAATATTAGATGTTTATTTGGGAATTGGTCCTTTTGATAACTTTTTTCCTGAATTGTAGGTTCTTTCTAGTTCTTGTTCTTTGCTACGCTAGCAGCTAAGTTATCTTGGCATTGATCTTTTATTTGTGAATTAGATTGCATATGATCTTTTAATGCACTTCTTTGTTACCTTTATAACAAAGTCCTTTTATTACTACCTCAATCCATGTCATTTTAGGCGTTCTTCTGACCTTTGTAGAGTTGCACAACAGTGGAAGACCAGAAGGATATGAAATTTAGCCAACTAGCATGGGACCCCCCCCCCCCCCCCCCCCAAATAACATAGTAGTAAATACAGTCCAGTTTGGTGCTTCAACTTTCTTATATGTCCTTTGATTAGAGTAGTTGCTAAAACTATGAAAATGGAAGTTTTATTTTCCATACATCGCATAATGCACTTCTTTGGTTTTATTAATTGTTTCCTTTAAAAAACTGATACTTTTCTCTAATATGATATTGTGCTAGCACGTAAAATTATGTACCCATGTGATCCTTTTCTTGTAGGTTCCATCTGTTGGTGGAGTTTGATGAGGTAAAGAGAAGCTGTAGGAAACGTCTTGATGGACACAACAGGCGTCGGCGGAAACCTCAGCCTGAATCCTTGTCCTTTAATTCTAGAAGTTTATTCTCCAACCACCAAGGTTTGGATCCTGCCCAAAAAGTTTCTACATAATGGGCTGCTTCTTGCTGTGCCCTTTCCCGAAGAACGTATTTCTCTGTTCTAGCAGAATCAAAGCATATCAAGCACCGTGAAATTAATTTTCTTTTTCCCCATTTACAGGTACGAGGCTATTTCCATTCGCTAATCCACAAGTACTTCCTTCAACTACTGTGATGAGCCCCACTTGGAATGCTGTTGTCAAAACCGAGCAAGATACAATGCTTTATTGCTGCCACCCTTCATTGCACTACGTTGAGAGAGAAAACCAGTTTTCCGGATCCTTTTCCCACACCTATAAAGGAGAGAAACAATTCCCTTTCACACGTGTCAACGACCCCACACTCGGTCATCGAACAACCCCCGAAGCTTCTATCTGCCAACCACTTCTCAACACTATCGCTACGTCCGAAAATAATGGAACGGGCAGGAATGTCTACTCTAATAGGTTAACTCAAGTTCTCGACTCCGATTGTGCTCTCTCTCTTCTGTCATCACCACCAAATCGGACTTCAGGTATCAGTATGAGCCATGTGGTGCAGCCTGACCCTATACCCATGGCTCAGCCCTTAGAAGCTGGCATGCAGTATAATAATGGTCTTGGTAGGTATCAATCACAAGGAATGGAAGGTGAGCAGGTGAGCTCACTTTTAGTTTCTGATGCCGATGATTCTGAAATCCATTGCCAAGGAATCTTTCACATTGGGCCTGATGGGTCATCTCACAGTGGGGTGCAACAAATGCTTCCCTTCTCTTGGGAGTAGCTAAGATCGCTCCCGTGGTTTTTCTCATCCTTGTAATTTTACATCTTCGAGGAAAAAGTAAGGTTACCTAAGACGTTTCTTTCTCAATGTTCAGACTCTCATGTTAATTATTTCAGATTTTAGCCTCTTTTTCTACATTTATGTTAATGTGGGATGTTTAACCTTAAGATGGCTGTTATGCAAATTCTGCCTAATTCTTTTATCATAATGTTTGGTTTATAGATTGATACCTGACATTACTGTCAAATGAGACCTCGTTCTTTAGGGTTCTTTTGGTTGCATTATTTTGCTTATTTCCCTTGCATTCTGATCTGTAGTTGTAAAAAAAGGGAGTTTAATTATCTCTATTCGTGCTATTTTTAACGTTTCTCTTTACATTGAACTTGGCACGATGTAATTGCATATGTAATCGATGAAAACGAACCCCGGGAGTCTAGTCCCCGACTTTGCAATGAATCCCATCAACAATTTAGTATTCTTTTCGATTCTTATTCTTTTTATATTGTTTGTTTTGTATTCATCAATTTTGTATCCAAAAATATGCATGGGTCCTTAAGATGGTCAAAATACATTCCCATCCTCCTTTTTATTAGGTGCTTTACAATATTTTACAACCATAAGACTTCGAACCTATTTTTCTATAATTTATCCTTCTATAATCAAATGAAATTTTAAATACTTAGCCCAAATGAGTGAGTGGGTGTTTTTTGTTTATTAATCAATCATGATTGGTGTATAGTTTATAATTAATTTTAAAACAACTCCTCGACCTGATTTGATTGAATTTTGATGTGATTTGGCCCCAAAACTTCTTGGAACCAACTCACCTAGCCCATTTGGAAAATCATCTAATTTATTGTCTCAGAAGCAGATTTTAAATTTTGATCTAAAAAATATTTGACTACTTTTGTTTGATGGGGGAAGTTAGGATTAAAAGTATGGTAAAGTAGCCTTGCAACTTGTGTTGTGTTACTTTATTTGGACATCTACCACACATTAGTAAAGTTTCTCTCTTTTGAGATGTATATGGAGATCAAGCTGGAAGCCTGTCTCACATGACGGATGACGGATGACGGATGACGGATAGAGCAAGAAGGGGTGTTGTTTGGATTCTCTTTGAGTTATGATCCTGTACTTCACTCATGGTTCCCTTTGCACACCGCATGGGAAACTTTTAGACCATAAAGGTTGGTATACCCACTAAAATTAATAACAAAAGACTTTAACAAAAGCGAAGAATATGATTTGCTTAGCCAATCACAAATCTTTGAGATAAGGTTTTGTTGTAGTTATTGTTCGTAGACCATGCAACAAAATGATGTTGGCGGATGGTCGGATTTGGGTTTTATTTTCAACATGGGCTTTAAGATCAGTATCACGTGATGAAATTGCACAAATTAAGGTCAAAGCGGCATGAAGAAGAGCGAGAGGAATTAGTTTGGCATGTGTAAATGCTTGTGGCTTGCAATTCTGATAGTGAGGGTGTAGAAAGAGACACGACTATGAGCATTAGACAAGTGTGTGTCTCACTTCAATCCTCTAGCTTATAAATAAAATATCCTTAAACGAATAAAGGATATATTTTTTCAATTTTTAAGTAATGATGATTGAACGACCATTAACTTGATTTAGATAAAAAATAATATTATCTTAATATTATGTTACTTAACAATCTTCAACATTAAGATTTTATATTTTTCAACCTTCAAACCTCAAGTGCTATGAGTCTAACTAGTCTTGATTACTTAGTAAGATTTCAAAATCTTATTAACAGTCATTGAACTCACTTTGTAGGATCCAAAAACATGATCCAGTGCCACGGGATTGTAGAGGATAAAATTCTATGAATTTTGAAAAAATATATTATTTTTCACCGTTGAATTTTAATTTTAAATTTAAGAGTTTCGTGGAAGTTCAATAGTCATCCATCTTCAAAATTTAAGTCCAAACAAAATTGTTTTTCAATTTTTTTTAATATCATTTTAATCTGAATTTTTTCATAAAATCTAAGGGCTGTGGTGTTGGATTGTCAATGTGGTTATTCATTTGAGCTCAATGACCCTTAGAAAATCTTACTAAGTTAGTAAGAAAAGTGCATTTTCAAGTGCTATCATGGTAATTTGAACTTTAGATTATGAATTTCATTTTGATAGAAGACATTTAGTAGGGCTTGAAGATAAGGGTAGGGGTGTTAATGTATAGTAGAAATTCGAATTTGAATTTGAAAAATCGGATATTATCCGAAATTTTTGGATTCGGATGTTATTTTAAAATTCGAATAAATTTCGAATACGAATTCGGATGTTGCGAAATCCAATCTGATAATATTTGTTCCGATATAAAATATATATTATGTATTCATGTTTTACAATAAAATTTTTATATATATATAAAGTGTTGTGTATTCATGTCATACAACAAAACAAAACTTTTAAATCTTTATCTTTTCTCAACAGAAACGCAAGAACCAATAGATTAAAAATCGGTAAGGTGGGTTTCGACTATGCGAGTTCCATACCCACTGTCTTCTCCGGCCGGCGAGCATCCATGTACACATTTTCTCTCTCTCTCTCTCTCTCTCTCGGTAAAATCCTTTTTTTTTTTTTTTTTTTTACTGTACAAACTCCATAACCATCGTCTTCTCCGATCGACGAGCTTCGATAGATACTCTCTCTCTCTCTCACACACACACACACACAAAATAAAACCCCATTTTATACGATTTTAAGACTAAAATAATTGAAAGATTTAAAAAAAAAATGAAAATCAATTTGTTTTTTTTTACAGATTGAGAACGATGGTATTTTATAAGATTTTTTTATCGGATCGGATATTATCGGATATCCGATAAATTTTTCAAATTCGAATTCGAATATTTGTTAGTGATATCCGATCGGATTCATATTCGAATTCGGATATAGTACTATCCGATCGGATAGCTATCCGTTGACAGCCCTAGATTAGGGCATCTAGGTCATTTTTATTAACCTTTTAAAGTATTCCAAGGTCAAGGGGTACGACATCATTTTGAAACACACAGGGGTATCCCAGATATCCACTAAAAGGTTAAGGTGTTGCTCTCAAGTCTAAACTCTAGAGTAAATTACTCCCAAATCCATTTAACACCTCTCTCTCTTCTGAGCACTGTTAGAAGATAAAAATGGTAGCTTTAGCTCGCTTGTCCAGAACCCTAAAAACTTCTCTTTCATCTCAATCTCTCCTCCTCTCGCGAAATCTCTCCACAACAACATCACCAACAACAACTGAAGATCGAGTGAAATGGGATTACAGAGGCCAGAGGAAGATCATCCCATTAGGGCAATGGCTCCCTAAGATTGCAGTCGACGCTTTTGTCGCACCGAACGTCGTTTTAGCTGGCCAAGTCACCGTATACGATGGATCTTCGGTTTGGAGCGGATCGGTTCTTCGTGGCGATCTCAACAAGATCACAATCGGTTTCTGCTCAAATGTGCAGGAGCGATGTGTTCTTCATGCTGCTTGGTCATCACCTACAGGTTCGTTTTTATGGATTTTCTATCTAATTTGTTATATTTGATTCTTAGTTGCTTTTTTTTAGGCTTAATTCGTGTGGAATTATAGTGAAAAACGAAAAATATTGGGAAACTCCGAATGGGAGTAGAGGTTGATGAATCTGAAAAGATGTATAATTGCTTTGAAACTGCAGAAAACGAGATTAATTGGGATCTGTAAAGAATGCATATTATATTTGCGAACCCATTTCAGAAATAGTTCTATCTTTGCCAAGGTAGCAGAACATGTTATAAAAAAACGATGATTTTTATAAGCGAAAGCACTAGGAAAAAATTGGTGAAAACCAAGGAACATATCAGATGCCAGACACAAAGCAGGATTGAGTCAATAGATTCAGTGTGAGAGGGAGGCAATACAAAAGAGGTGATCCTTCATGGAAAACAAGAAGATTGGCACTCATTTTCCCTCGGCCCCTCGCGTTTATAAAAGCAGACCCCACTTTAAAAAATGAAAATACCGAGTTCATTTGGCAACCTCTTACCGTATGCATTCATAACAAATCGGTAACAAGTTCCCTGTTTTTAGGAATGGGTTTGGGAAGTGGTCACTGAATGGACACACTTGGTATTTTCGTGAGGGTGCGTTTTGTGAACATATGGGGAGTAACGAGTCTGAGTCAAAGAATAAAAGAAGTGCCAGAAAGAGTCTGACTATATGATCTTCTAGTTGTAAATCCTGTTTTTTCTATTGATAGTGAGTCGTTATGTATTGTAACGAGTAGGAAGGGTGAGAGCTAGTTATTCTTGTAAGGTGGAAATTGTAGTTGTTCATAAATATGAAGATGTTTTATAGCTAATACAGTGAATGTAAAACTATTATTGAAGTTTGTCTTAAAGGAGATACAACTCCCTTGAAGTTTTTGAACTTGACAATTGCAATCACCATGAATATATCATCCTCTTGACCATATGACTGAGGATCATATCATTTAGTATCAAAATTCTTTCTTGAGCTAAGAGTGTTGGGATCAATAGAGTATCTAGGTCATGAAGCTAGAGGGAAAATCTCCTTAAAGAGGTTCTTTGGAGGAAGACCCTCTCAAAGTGGCCACTTTTGTCTGAATAACATTTAAAATTTCATTGCTGTCGTTGGAGTATCTAAAGAGGATTTGCTTACTGGGGTTTAGTGCTATATGAGCTGAAGGCTTTGAGTTCAATCAAGGATCTGGATGTTGTGAAATCAAAGGTTATGACGAAAAATCCCCTCGAAATGGTCACGTGTGTTTCGTAAGTTTTATTGCTTTTATGTGATCTTTAGAGGATGGTTGTGCTTATGGAGGATTTCATAACCTTGAGGACAAAGCCATTTCTAAGTGGAGTGGAATGATGAAAACCAATGTAATGATATTGGTAGTGGTGGGGGAATGGATGTGGCATATGTGGTGGTTACTTTAGTAAAATAGATAGTTATAGTGTTTATTTGTTAGTTGTTCAAATTTAAATAAAAGAAGGATTTATTTAGTTAATTTCGCAAGCTAGTTATAATGATTAGCAAGAGGCATGTGTGGTGCACGCCATCCTCTAATAATGGAGTTGCTTTCTCGGAAATGCTACATGGATTTAAAGATAAATAAATTATATTTTTAATCTTATTTATATCAATTTTAATGGTATTATTGAATTTCAAATCATCGTCATTGTTGTAGCCTTATCCCAAATCTTTGGGGTCGGCTAAATGAATCTCGTTCCTCCATTCCACTTTATCTACAGCCACAACTTCTGTTATTGGAAGTGTATTATAGAATTTCAAATCAAGATAAATACAAAATTCACATTTGGTTAGAACTAGTTAATAATGGATATCATGGAAAGATCTCCCTGGAATCTATATCTAACGGATCCATTTTTATTTCAAACTGAATTATAGTTGAAAATATATGAGCATTTACAAATCTCAATTAAAAAAGAAGGTTTGATAAAAAGATGCAATTTAGTTTTTAAAAATATATAAAATAAAATATAGGAAGCTCCAGTAATTTTCCCCTTGGAATCATGAGCTAATTCCTTGGGACGTTGATGGTGGTGAATCTTGATTTGAGTTCACCATTGGCTGATCTGGACCACCACTAGGTTTTGAAACTCTATGAAGGTCATGATTTGGTTAAGATTCAAGTCAATCCATCTAAGGTTTTAAATTTGGTAAAACTTAAAATTTTCTTTTCTTGGTTTCAAGCAATTTTGAAATTTCTAATGTCAAAAGTTCAACCAATTTCATCTCTCTCTCTCTCTCAACCAACTGTTGTCAAATCCCATACAAATATCAACCAAATAATTGGCAATTCGAGATTTCTTCAGTCTTGGCTAAGACCAAAACTAATGTGGATCCAGTATCTAAAATCATGGATACATCAAAATCTTAGCTATTAAGTGACTTGCTATCCTCCTTATTGTTTTTGGGCGAGTTTAGTCTAATCTAGGTTGGGAGTTGGGATTATGGGAGAAACTTATTTAGCAAGCACTACTGACCTGTGAGGTTTGGGTTAAACCTATTTCCATGTAGGTTGGAGTCATTCCAGTTTTTCAGGGAGTAAATAAACAGGGCAACTTTGGGGGGCCCAAATCTAGTTTTATGGCTTGGCTACCCCTTGTGCATTGTCTTCAGCTATTGATTTGTTCTTCAGGGGAAAAGGGTTGTGGATGCACGGATGGGCCATTGGGAATCCTTCATCCAAAAGTCAATTTTGTTTAAGAATGTTGGATGGAGGTCAATGTCTAGTGCATTATGTTTCGATCATTGAATACAACTTAACCATGCAATTCTGTTTGATGGTCAAAGAAGATACAAAACTATCTTACAACAAATACATTACTTCTTTCCTTTTAGTTGTATTCTTTCATTCTAGATGTATTTCAGCTAGATAGGAGATGGGTCCTACAGGGTTGCATGCTGGAGTTGAGTATTAACAATTGACAATATCCCTGGTGTGACATTTTATTGCACCCCTGCTTTCGTGGTCATGCTAGACTGACTTCGGAAATCCCATGGTTAATTCTAGTTGACAAGGTTAATTGTAACTCCCTTCATGCTTCAAACTCGTGGTTAAACATAATGATTTGTATAATTATGTATCGTAACAATAGGTACCATAATTTGATCCTACTGATATGAAGCATGAGGTAGTGAGTACTCTATGTATCACACCTATTCTAATGTATCATACTTCCTTTGCTTCATATTGTGTTTCCACGACCTTGCACAAGGAGGTAATTGGTGCAGATAATGAAAGTGGGGAATTGTCCATTCTCAGTTATGATAGAAGACTTCAGCAAGATTTTCATAAATTTAGTTACGAAGGCATTGTACTATTTTGACATATTTAATTAGAAACCTCCTTTTGATAACAATTATTGTTTAGGTTCTTTTTGATAACTTTCACATTCACATCTTAAATTATCTACATATTTTGGTGTGATTTTTAGTTGTTATTTGTATCCTATTGATAATTTTGGTCAGTACTTTAATTAAGAACTTTATGGTAAAGTTGAAAAAATTTGTACAATTCTGAACCTTGTGAAGAACTATGCACCATTTGAAATGTACCTTTTGAGCAGGGCTAATCCCACTTTAGCTAGATTGTTTTTTTTTCCATCCATTTGAAATGAACTTCTTGTCCTAGGACTTATGAAAAAAAAAAAACATTCTTGTCCTAGGATTCCTATATGGCTTGGATAGGTTTTGAGGGACCTTCGACCTCACTACGGTTATGCATATTAATTGCTGGAACTTATCCTCCATACTGGTTCGGTTCCTTAGCTTAATTACCAACATCAGTGGCTACTAATGATCATTATGTTCTGAGGAATTAGATTGTGCTCAACTGTTTTTTATCTTTAAATATCCTTGCCAGTTTGTTGTATTCTCCACAATTGCTGGTCCATTTTTCCATTCAACCTCATTTAGTTAGTTGTAAACCTTATCAATTCCTTTATGTTTTCAGATCGTCCCTCTCCATGAAAACATGCCTCCAACAACTAATACCTGAATTCATCATCATCATCGGATCTTTTCTTATTACGCCAACATCATTTTCTTAATAAGTACATCCACATCAATTTTTGGCCATTTAACTCTAGCAAGAACTATATATTTGGTCAAGGTATGGATTCATTTCTATTCTTACAACATCCACATCATTGTTGGTTTCCTCTCATCCTTTTAGAGCCTTCAACTTGCCGCAAAAGTACCTTGTTGGTGGTGCCATCATTAATCTTTGTTTTACAAGCCCAAATCATGTCAATTGACTTCCTCTTATTTTACATCCTATTGGAGGTATTCTTAGATTGCATAGAAACCTCATCATATCTGATTCTATAAACACTTTTAGATATAAAGCATAGCTGGTTCTTTCTCCTTGTAGACTATCACACTTCCTTGGAAAGTCGGAATTAGGCGAACGGTCTAGGAAAAAAATCAATTGGATGGTAAAAATCATCCAATCGAGTTTTATTATTTGTCTAAAATATTTCCCAGGTTGGACTCTGCTTCCTGCATATGCGCATAAACTATTTTTTTGACTGTTATCCTGGTCCATAAGGTGATGGGGTCCATAAATCATCCAGATGTTCATGTAGATTGTAAGGGAAGTACAAATCTACCTCGGAATATTGTGGCATTGATCCAATGGCAATGCTTCAAGGGCACCAAACAAGTTGATTATTTTCTTGCAAGGGAGTTTCGCTATTTCTATTTTGTTTATGGATTGGATTTGGCTTTTATGTTTGATCTATAGATTTGGTTTTGACATATAAGATGATAACTCACTGTTAGGCAAGAACAATTGATGTTCTAAAATTTCATTTGTAATCTCTCTGTTTGTAATCGTATAATTTCTTTTTCCTTTAATGCTTCCAATTTTTCAGGGCTTCCTGCGGAGACATCCATTGACAGGTTTGTGACAATTGGTGCATACAGTCTCTTACGGTCCTGCACAATCGAACCTGAGTGCATTGTTGGGCAGCACTCCATCCTCATGGAAGGTTCATTGGTGGAGACCCATTCAATTCTTGAAGCTGGATCTGTAGTTCCTCCAGGCCGAAGAATCCCAACCGGGGAACTATGGGCTGGGAACCCAGCAAGGTTTGTTCGAACTCTCAGCCACGAAGAAACCTTGGAGATCCCCAAACTTGCTGTTGCAATCAGCGATCTGAGCAAGAACAACTATTCACCAGAATTCCTACCTTACTCCACAGTTTATTTGGAGGTCGAGAAGTTGAAGAAGTCTTTTGGGATCCGGATTTGAAACACTTGCATTTTTTTTTTGCATATCTCAGTTGGAAGTATCTTCTAAGAAGAAATAAGCCCACCTACTACTACTCTCTTTAAACAAATTTATTTTTTTGCAAGTTTGGAGTACTATTTGTGGTTGGGATCGATTGAGATGGACGACCAACCGACCAACGAAAGAACCTTTGGAGTTCAGTCCATTGGTCTGTGTACCCTTTTTTAAAGTTATTCGCCTGGATTTCTTGGAACTGCTCTAAACAAAGTTTAGATTCTAATATTTTGAAAGTTTGAGGTATAGTTTTAAGGGTAAAGTTTTTGTAAGTTTTCCTTTTCTCATGCCGAAGAATTGGGGGTTCTTGCATCATGTCTCCTCCTTTGCAGGAAAGAAGATTGTTCAAGTTTGAACTTTTGTGTATTGGGTCCATAAATGATTGACCAAACATTCATGGGCAAAGAGATCATTTAACTGTGCATATGCTCGTGCACATAAGACTCCAAGCCTAACCCATGTCATGACTCGCAGAAATCGATCCAACTAATTGAAAAATGGTACCCGAAACTAAGAAGCTTTGAATTCAAGATTACAAAATCCAATCCAGTTATTGGTGTAGCTTGGTTTGCTTGTGCATATATATAATTATAATTATAAAAATTCCAACTAAAAAAGAAATAATCTAAATCTTAAATACAAACAATGAAAAAAATTATTTTGTTCGCCGAACTTAATATTTTGGTTCATCAAATCCAATCAAAATTTGGTGGTTCGGTGGGTTCGGATTCTTATCCATTTAGAACATAGTTTGATGAGGATCTGAGAACCCAAAAAGAAAGTCACATCAGATTCAGGGGTCGCTTAATAGAAAGAAAATGTCGGCAACAAAGCAACATTAACTAATAGTTCTCCAGATTTGAATCTAGAGAACCAACCAACCAACCTTAAGCTACGAATATCAAAATTCAAATTATGGGTCCACTCAACTGTGCGAATTAGATGTGGTACCAAATCTAAAGGTTTTATTTTTATTTTTATTGTCCTCAGCCGTTGGTCATAAATACTACTCAATGAACCAAAATTCCTTTAGTCCAATTGACCCCAACAAATTTTACCGAACCCCATGTTGAAATATTGCATCAAAACCTTTTTGTTGATTGCTTATCCGATTTTTTTCCAACTTTACCTAGTTTTGCTGACTTTTTCCGATATTTTCTCAAACCCCAACTCTGTCACTATGATTGTTTTAATTTGAACATTAAAATGGTTATTGGTTGGGTGTAAGAGTTCTTTACTTGTATTACTTGAAATAACTTGACGAACTATGTTCGAATCTTTAAGATCTGAGGGTGAACAATTTGTACCTACGAAAACGCCGAGATAATTATATACTCATAAGTTTGCCCCAAAAAATGAAAAGTAATCGAATCCAAAAAATGAAAAGTATATAATTATATATACTCATAAAACCCATAAAAAAAATATGTATTTTACATATAAAATGAAAAATAATACTTAAAACTGTTAAAATAAAAAATAATCTGTGATTTTTCAAAACTTTCGTGATTTTTTTTTCAAAAAAACTTGATTCAATCACGAATTTTTCAAAAACAAATAGCAGTTTGTTGTCACTGTTGTAACAAATATAAAACCATCCATCCAATTGGTGGGCACAATTTGGTTGGATGATAACACAATCTATTTGATCAACTTCAAAGTTTGGTGGTACATAACACCACAATATTAGTGATTTCTGCTCACAAATTCTTTTTGTCACAATGCTCACAAACTCTCTAGTGCGAGCCACCTTAAACCTAAGAAGGGTAGTTTTGTAAATT
Source organism: Akebia trifoliata (assembly GCF_017979445.1). Lineage (NCBI taxonomy): Eukaryota > Viridiplantae > Streptophyta > Magnoliopsida > Ranunculales > Lardizabalaceae > Akebia > Akebia trifoliata. The sequence continues at coordinate 1,280,916 of NC_141379.1, forward strand.
GGGGATGCATTCAATACACTCAAACTCATCTGATTCATAAATCCTAAATTCTTTGAGCGCTAACGGTGAGTAAATTTTTTTGAGTCATATTTTTTGACACAAAATTTTTCACTTGGTGAACGTGGCAAGGGCACAAAACCATAGACCTTTTTCTTCGGGATACACAAGGAAAAAAATCTACGGTTCTGTGCCCTTGCCGCATCAACCGAGTCAAAAATTTTGAATCAGTAAATCACTTGTGATTTTTTTTCCCATAATATCATTACTTATTTTTAAACTGTGAAACTAGTAACACAAATGATGAGAGAGAGAGGAATCTCATGAAGAATGAGAAAGCCAGTGAGATTATACCAAACACTAACGTTAACACCCTAACTGCATGTCCTACACCATCTTGAAAGGTCACACACACTGCTTAATTTATTTTAGAAGAAAAACAAAAATAACGATTAGGAAACTTTTCACTAAAACATAGAGAAAATGGGACCAGGATTAGGTTATGTATATGTAAGCAAGGCTAGTTGGCGAATATATGGTTTCTCTGTGTCTTTAGTGGGTGCAAATTAAATGAACCAAAGCTTCCCAACCTATAAGTGAAGCTAGAATATTATGAAATACACATTTGGTAGGTTCAAGTCCACAAATTTTTTTTTAATTATTATTATTATTTTTTTGTGATCATAAATTATTTTTCTTAGTAATGAACATAGAGAATATTAGATGGTATTAATTATTTTAATGCAAATTTTTAAATTAATTTTCTCATTAATTATGTAACAAAATATGCCTGCATAATTTAAAAGATTATTTTTTAAAAAGACTTGCCTCATTTGACTTTCTGGCTTAGATTCAGTCTTACTTTTATTTTATATTGCAAGCAAGTGGCATGTTACATTGTCAATGGATCGGAATCGGATTGGGTTAATAACGAACCAATCAAAATAAGAATCGGATTGGATCTCGATATTAGGATTCAAGTTCAATAGAATCGAGTCTGGATTATGTCGATTGGATATACAAAATATAAATAACTTTATACGCATAAAGAATGTATAAAATATAATTTACACTCCCAATTCTATTTCATATCTGCCCCTTATCAGTTCGGAACATAATTGATCCAAAACCAATCCGATAGGTTATCAAATCCTTATCAGAACCAAAATCCTTAGTCCAAATTCAAAGTTATAGGATCAGATTTCCATTATCAGTAGTTGATGTGATACACTTCAGACAGTATTTTGTTCTTGTTGGCCCATATATGCACTATGTTACCTAATAATTCAATTATCAACCACGATGAGTGGCGATTATGATTAGGTCAGCTCGATGATCATTGTTATTTATCAAGATGGAGCTAATAATTTAGCAACCTTTATAATCATTATTAAAAATAATAATTACAGTGATTTAGATATACCCCCAAAGGTTTTATTGAATATTTGAGATGCCCATGTTTTCAAATCATTGAAATATAGCAAATGACATAAATGCCTTTTATCTTCTATCTCTACTTAAAAACCCTTGATTTTAATTCAAGGTAAAAAAATTTACTCTCCAACAAGATTCCTTCCTACACTTTGAAATCTCAAGGAAAAAAAAATATGATTTTTGAAAAAGTTAATCAAATTTTCGATTGAAAGGTCGAGGGTTTTCGATAAACTGCCAAAGAGAGAGAAGACGATGGATTGAAGATGAGTTCGAATAATTTAAAAGGACATTTACCATAGAAGTTGAAGAATACATATTTTGAGAGAAGAATCGAGTGATTTGGTAAGAGTATGCAGATGAGGGCAATGAGGTTATTTTTTTATTAATCTCTCATATAAGAATGAGGTCAAAGGGTATATCTGTCAAGTTTAAAATATTCTCCGAAACAGTTAGGGGTATGATGTTTAAATCACTAAGGAGACAAAACAAGGAACCTTCTTGAGAGACAATGTCACCAAGACGTCAACCACGACATAGAAAACCAAATCTAAAAACCATCTTAAAAATTATATTTTCACACTCCTCACAGAAACAAAGATTTGGACATCTCAACCATTCTTATTTTTTCTAACGAGTCCTTCATTTATACGTTTTCCCTCATATATATTTCCAAGCCAACCCTTCTTCAATGCTACTTAGACTTCTTCTTCTTCTTCATGGTAGACCATGGTTGCTCACCACCATCACCGCAATAGTTATCGTTGTAACTATTATGTTTTTCGATAACAGAAGACTGCGGCTCTGGACAGAGCCGAATGGAGGAATAGGATTGGTTTAGCCGACCCCAAGTCTTTGGGAAGTCTTTGGGATATGCGTTTGATGATGATGATGATGATGACGATGACAACTCCTCATACACCTGCACCATGAAAGGCAAGTGCAATATTTTTTCATCTTTGTACATGTATCCATGTTCTGGTTGTAAGGATTGAGAGCGAAAATGGGGATGTTGGCATGGCTCAATCAAATCAAAGCTCCCTAAGAGTTGGGCTCTTTTATCTGATTGAGCCGTGCCAATATCACATTTAATCACTTTCCTTGCTAACTTCCTGCTTCGAATTTATAATTAACTGTTGGCTAAAGGTCTAAAAGGCTACTGCCCGTAATTATCAACATCATTGATGAAACAGAATATTTCAGAGTTCGGGAGGTGGGTCTAAAAAAAGTTGAAATTTTGGGGAAATTTTTCTAACAAGGCCTAAATTATTTTTGTCTGTGTTAAATTAATTAGAAGATTCAAAACATACACAATTATGATATACAATTTTTTAAATAGATTGATTTTGGGTATTATAGTGTAATTAATATCAATTCATCTATTGATTTTTATTGGATAAAACTAAATAAAATCTATGACCCTAATTGCTCACAACTAAAGGATAGAGGAGACAAGGATGTTAAAGTCTAAGAAGGATATAGTTAGAAATGAAAACATTCAAGAAAATTTAAGACCAAAGCGATAAATTAAAAGAAAATCAATCCGATGATTAGTTCACACTCATTGAAAATCGATAACAATCTCAACTAATATAAAGATATACATAATAAAGGTATACATGATAAAGGTCCTAACGAGGGATATGAAGATTAAAAATCAATTAAGTCATGAAAACATATCCAAAGGCACTTGAATTAATGGAAAACACATATTTAGAGGAAAATGAATGGAGGGACATGATCTGTTCTACCAATCTCGGAATAAGATTTTGACATTGGTGATGATGACTACTCAAATAACTCTGATGATATATCAAACCCATTTCATTGCTCACTCCAGTATTTCTATATTTTACCTCATCCCGTCATCTCCAGGTCTAACTTTTCCATATTCTTTTATTTTCATACAGTTTAAGGGCCACCCTTCTAGTAGGCAATCTACAGTTGTAATCTCTGTCAATGGTTTTGTTCAATCTTCTCAGTAGCATCTCCTCTTATACTATATGTCACGCTTATGTCCTTTCTAGTTTCTTCTCTTATTTTTTGTTTTGGGCAACGAATGTTGGTATGTTAACTTTGCCTGCTTGACACTACCCTACGTCACAAGTGCCCCTCTAAGAATTTATCCAGGGTTGACTACTTTCATGATTTGATCTGTTTCTAAGTCATAAGGTTCGCCATGGACCACTCGTGCCCTAATCAATCCTGTAAATGCAAGTATTTGGTTAGAGAAGATGCAGTTTCATTTGTAAAAGTATTGCATTATGGGAAAAATGCACGAACTGGTACAAAGCTCCCCTCACATGGGCCACAGCCTTTAGAGTCAAGTCATCAAAACTTTATCACAACAAAAAAAATGTAAATCGGTTGAAAAACCATAATCCTCCATTCAATTCTGCCTAAACTGATGTCTAATGTTAATTCAAATGCTGACATCTGCTTGCTCTCTCAATGATCCTGTGAGGGATGATTTGTGAATTGAAGCAACTGGAAGAAATAATGGCATTCTTTGGAAATATAAAACAAGATTGATAATTACATCTAGGTGAAGGAAAATTTTAGAATACTATAGAAACGTAAGTTCGAAGGATTGACAAGGAAAGCAAGGGGAAGAGGACCAACTATGCAGTGGGCTCCATCTGGATTTTCTAGGTCCATTGGGCAATCACAACTTGAGAGGGAATGATCGGATGAACAAGGAAGTTCACATTGGATGGTTGTGATGACCAAATTAGGCCGACTTTTGAGTATTTACATATCCAAAATACAACCCACTATACATTTGATATGTTCTGAAGATTAAGAGTCTAGATTGCTAATAATGTCCACAACACTCCCAAGATTTATCCTTACATGAAATCAGGATTACCAACATAACAAGTGGAAGTAGTTCTGACAAGTTAGAATGCATACTTCCTTTATTTCCCATATTTCATTTTGATTTGGCAGAGAAAGTACATCACATGAAATTAAAAACAAAACTCGAAATGAGAATATGAACTAAAAAAATAATTTCTGCATATTTACTCTGAGCAGCCTGGATTTTTAACAAATTGCATGCCCGTGGAAAACTCAGTGCTTGTCCTCTTTTGGAATATCTTTCTGAGCAACTTGTGATTCCACCTCCTTAGGTTTTGCTTTCTCAGTCAGCCTGAAATGATATTCATCACAGGGTTGTATAGGATATATATGTGATATTATGGAGAAATAGTTATCATAGATTAACCATAAAAGCTACCATTCATATATAAACAGCAGCACCGGAGTCGATATATGTTTGCAGGCTTGAAATGAAGGTTTAAATATCCTAGAAGACAACACTCAAATTATCGCATAAGTACTACCAGATGTGGTGCATGGTGTAGCTGCCAAGTGATCTCTGACCCATAAAAGGATCCACCTGACAGCCTCATCTCTCTTCAATGAGGCTAAAACGTCATTCTCTAACCTGCGCTGGATAGTACTGCTACAGCCATGTAATAAACAACTTGAACGCCAATTATCGAAGGAATCACAGGGGAGACTCAGATTTTCTTCCTCTTTTGTTCATTTTCTTTTCTTGATATGCAAAACATGAACCATATGCTGACAGTTATAACCTTTTAAATAGATAGTTTTTGCATGAAAACTTATGATAAATGTAAGAACGCATTATAGCCTACATACTCTGTTATATAACTTTATTGTCATTAGAAGGAAATGGTATGTCTGATCTCAAAATGGAAGAGTGAAACTGCAGTTCGGTTTTTCGATTTCTCAAGAAAATGTATTCATAACTTTGAACATCAAGGGATAAATGTCCATTAAATATTTCTTGAGGTGGTCCATTACAATATTGCAAAAACCCAAACTATAACACGAAAACATAAAAATTCTTGATCATGCATTTATACTATGGCTAAGAATGAAATATTCTTAAGAAAATTTTAGCATTTACATTCATCATAGTCTTATAAACTTCTGACACAGAAAGTTACAGGTCTATTTTCAATTAAGTGGCAGTGGTCTTGCCAAATCCCCTTTCTTGTCTGGGTACATACTTTGGAAAAAAAAAATGATAAAAGAATAGGTCACAGGGATGGAAAACATTTTGTGGGAGGTTTCAAACATGCCCTCTTTTACAGAAAAAGTCTCAAATAAAAAAATGCGATGAAACTACCCCGGTTGTAGATTGATTAATCTTTTAAGGACTAAAAAATTATGCACCAACTAGGTGTCGAAATTAACCTAACTAATATATTAGATTTTAAATTAGATAAAACACAGCCAAGGTCGCCCATTTCATTCTCTCCAGGTTCCCCAAATTGACCAACTTATTGCTCCTTAACCCCATCCTATTTTTTTCTTTAATGGGAGTCAATGGGAACAGTGAAACAAGTTTCCATTGGTCATTTTACTCCATTATCTTGAAGGCCAACACATCATCATCCTTTAAAAGCAAGAGGGCAACAATTACAATGGCAATTTTGGATCAATAAGCGGTTAATGCCCATAGGTCATGAGTTCGATACCCAGTATGAGCATTAATTCCTCAAGGTCCACCTGCAAGAGCAAGCACCCTCACTTACCTGGTGCGTATGATGTGCGGGTGTTGCACATGCCCCAGGACTAGTCCTTGGACAAGACCATGGTCTATGGACTGGGCAAAGCCCAGATAAATAAAAAAGGTGTGCTCTTTTCAGACGAAAGTCCCTCCCACATAGAGGAGGCCTGGGTAGATCACCATATCTCATTACTGAACCTCAATGACCCTGAAAGATAGAGGAATGGATCATATCTTGGACCCATTCCAGGATTACCCAATCTTATTCAAAACAGACCCAATGATCTGAATGAACACGAAAGTGAGTAGGTGAAGGCTTATGATTCAGGTTCACCCTAACCATTACTGTTTTTATTTTATTTTATTTTGATGGGAAAGCTAGACTTGAACCGACGACCTCAAAGTTGCTTTGCTATGTGTCAAACCAACCGAGCTATGCGTCGAAGCTCAAAAAGATAAATAATGTATGAAGAATGTTTCATGATGCATAAAGGAATGATAATTAAATAAGAAATTAACAGATAGAAATCCAAAACCAGGTTTAAATTTACATATCAGAACCAAAGACAAGCCAACCAATGTGTTTCTACTTTCTAGTCGATAGAATTCTTCAAAAAAGAAGAATTATCAGTCCCTGCTCCATGGATGGTAGATTACATTGCAGAATTCCACAGATTCAGGTGCAATTTTTGCGTTCAATTTTGTTTCTTTTAATTCATGTTTCCTGAATTTTAGATAAAATTGATTTAAATTCTACCGCTCTCATATTAAAAATTTAAATTCTAGTATTTTAGTCTTTCTTTCTTTCTATGTTGTCAGACCCTAATCACTCCAAGGAATTGTTACAGGTTCAAATCCAATCTAGAACATAGAAAGAAAATTAAAACTTTAAAAATTAAAACTTGAACCCTTTAAATTACAACATGAGTGATGAAACAGAATAAATCATGAATCACACAGAGTCACGATGAATCGATACCAAATTCATAACGACAGAGAATGAGGAAGAGTAGGGTTTACTTAGAAGCAGAAACAGATTCTTCTTCAAGCCATTTTCTAATGTGACGAACGTTGCGCCTGAAAATCACAGCAGATTGTTTGACATCGCTCCTCAGGAGAAGAACTACAGCGCTCACTCCAGCCACTGTGAGGATGAAATTCGTCAAGGCCATTGCTATAAACCCTAATTATTGATCTTATCTGAACTTAAACCCTACAAAACTTAACTGCAACCACCATGTATAACTCTAACTAGAGCTTTTCGAATGAAGAAGCCATGAATGAGAGCTTCCAGGAATAGTTCTCACCATTGAATTGGGGCTGTGTTGTTACCTCGTCACCATTCTACGACTACAAACCATCTTGGGAGAGATTCTATTGGCACACCAACTGTTAATTAGAACACACAAATCCTTTTGAAATGAAACTGTAGCTTGCATATAGATTGGTGTGTAATAAGTAAAACTTGTTGTGTAAATAGAATCTTTAAAATTACATCATAAGTGAATTTGTTATTTTAGTAAATTACATATATAACCTCATCATTAACTTAAGAGGACTAATGTTAAATAACTGGATTTCCCCAACAAATTAAACTAAATGTTCAAGTATTTTGAAGACTGATTTGGATATGGTTGTGTATACTCTGTAGCGGAAGTTTCCTGTAAGACCCTTTGAACTGTTTTAAGTGCATCACATCTGTGAATCAATAAAATCCAACACTTTAAAAGTTCATTTTTAAATACTAAGATCTATCAAAAAAAAAAAAAACAGATCCAAACCACGATCACAAGAGGGTTGAGATGCTACCTTTTGTATATTTGTCTCTCTCTCTCAGCAACAAAGAGAGTGTAATAGGATTCTACAAGAAACTTCTGCTATATAGGATCCGCTTCCTTTAGATATGCCCCTCCATGTTTTGTTGAATAATTAAGATTGTCGTTATGTGATTTTTGAATTCGAAAATCACCTTTACAAGAATTTGAAGTCGTCACTATTCCTTTTTGTAAAAGGGTATATAAACGATCATTTGAAATGCATTTTTAGAAGAAAAAAAAATGTCATTTTGACGTCATAGTGACTTTCATACAAATTATGACACCGAACCACCTAGGGTTTAGGTAAGGGTTCGGTTAGAGAGATGGAAAGGTGTTAGGCACCCATTTCTCTCCATCAAACGATGATAATCTTAAAAGCTTAGTCATTTTTAAAATAAAGTGAAAATAAAATAAAAACAGAATTGAAGGATCGACAACTTGTACCCTAAGAGAGAGATTTGATATTGGCATAGACTATAGGGATCACCTCATTGAAAGGGATGATCCTTATAGAAATCTTATCTTGGGAACATACTTTTTGAAAAGTGTTAACTAATAGTTGCGAGTTCATTCTCATGGGTTAAGAAAGGTCCAATCATCAATGTCTTCAAAATTAGTTGAGTAGGGTGTGTGCAAATCGTGCTTAAAGATTCAAAATGACTTTCTTTTGAAGATGGTTATAACCCTTACACTTTTGACTAAATCAAAGTCCGATCTTTAGAGGATTTCTAAAAATGAAATTAAAGAAGTGAATGAGGGGGAGTAGAAGAAGAAAGTGTAGAAGGGAGAAAGTTGGAATTTACGTAAATTGAAATCCTATTCTAAACCCTTCTTGAGGCTTGAACTTTCTTTATTATTATTCTTCTTCTTCTCCTTCTCTTTCTCCTTTCTTCTTTTTCTTCTTCTTCTTCTTAAGTTTTTATGTGCTTAGTAGAATTATAAATGTCTTTCTTAGAAAAGAAAAAGTGAGATAGAGAATTGAGTATAGATTGAAGAGAGCTTTTTTTTAGAATGTCTTAGAGGTTTGGGAGTATTAGAGATTGAGATAGATGACTTGAGAGAGTGGATTCAAACATGAGATTTTTGAGATGGAAATGGGGCTTTTTATAAGTTGTTAAGAGTTACTTTTAAGGGTAGAAATGTCAAAGGTGAAGGATTAAAGAATAATGGCATGAGATGTAGGCATTGGAGAGGTGTTATTTTAGGGTTGGGGAAAGGCGTTTGTGGAAGGTGGTGGAAACGGGTCATTCTTTACCCAAGTAGGTTGGATCTTTCAACCCATATGGGTTGAGTGTTAGGTGGGGTTAGAAGGAGTCAGTTTTAATTAGAAAAATAGTTGTGTAAAATGGTGGTTATTGATATTTTTGGGAGGGTAGAGGAGATGATGACATGTGTCCCAAATGTGTGGGGGTGTGTGTGTTAGGTGAGTTGATTGTGGGTGACTTGTGATGAAGGATTTGAAGAGAACTATAGGGGTAGGTTATGACATGGGTGTGGGTTGAGATGTAGGTATTTTAATTTTTTAGAGAAAGGTGATGGGTTGGTAGATGAATTAAGGGGGTGAGTTGTAGTGGTGATATGCATCTCATTTTGATAATCATTGATCTCTTATGGTGATTGGGTGTGATTCTTAGGTTTGGGTTGAGACTTAGACTTATGATTTTAGGTTGAATTTTAGGTCCAATAGACTTAGAGGTTGGGTAATGGTTTGATTAGGTTAGAATGCGTATAGGATTGGGTTGGGTTGAAAGGTGAGGTGGTGAGGGTATAGGTTTATGATGGGAAGTAATCCATTTTTAACCCATGGGCCAAGCACAAGGCCCTAGGCTATTATTTGGAATAAACTCGTTGAAGTTTTTTTTATTTATTTATAAAAATGCATCTTTTTGAGTTCTTTTCGAGTGGAGTCAATTCAAATTGGGATGTCTACAAAGATGAGTCGTGATTTTTTGACGCCCCCCGATGTAGCATGGGTTAGAACTACAGATTTTTTTCGTTTGAGATACACAACTGTACATCTCCATAAATATGTGCAGTTGTGTATCCCGTGAAAAGAATCTATGATTCTAATACATGCTACGTCAGGGGACGTATGCTAGAGGGAGCGTCAGAAAATCATTATGCCATCGTGTTTTCAAATTGATAACATAATCATCTTGACCTCTGTCCATGCTATACGACCAATTAAAATGAGTTAAGTCCCTCCTCTTCAACCTCCAGACCCTTGATTTTTCTTCCAAAAGGTTTGAACCCACTGTTTCCTTTATTGAAAATGAAATTCAACCATGTTTGGTGGTTCATGCATATAGATTTACAAACATATAAACAAAACTTGTGTTTATTTATTTATTTATTATTATTTCTATAAAAAAATTTTTTCCAAAAATTAGCCTTGTAACTCAGCATTCTCATCATATGATTCTACTTTTTTACTTGATTTTCCGAAAGAGTCGTGCTGGAGTAACATTGGAATTGACATTCTTTCACACATTGGTGTGCATAGAACCATAAATACTTCTCACTCGTATCTCGGTGAAAGTATCTATGGTTCTGTACACATCCATGTTCGCAATGTGTGAAATGATGTCAATTTCAATGTTACTTCAGCATTTTGCCTTTACGTAAACGAATTCAAGGGAAATAACATTTTGATTGTGGTAATTTGAGCTACCTAACAAACCCAATTTTACAAAATAGTGTAGCTCAATCGAATAACAATTGTGAAAATCTTACAGTTATCAAAAATGAGATTAATAAATGAGATATTTGGACTCCAAGAGCAACCAACCCCTCGAGGTGATTTTAAAACATTGAATAGAGATTTTCTAACACCCCTCTAACACACACCCCTTAACATGGCATGGTCTAGAATCATAGATTCTTTTTCTCAGGATATACAATTGCACATATTTATGAGGATGTACAATTGTGTATCCCAAGGGAAAAATCTATGATTCTTACCCATGCCACGTCATGAGGCGTATAAGGGTGTGTCAGAGGGGGTGTCACTCTAAAACATTTTTTTTGAATATTTACATTATTTTAAGTGGATAAGTATTTGCTACCTCTAATACTTTCTTCCTAATAGTCTATCTTTAGGCAAAATCTCATTTTTCTAATTTCTTAGGGAATTCAATCCAAATTTGGGTGATTATTTGGGTTCCATTTATATTAGAGAAACCCTTTCCTTACTAAGATAATGAGGAAAGGGCCTTACTAAATCTCATTCACCATAAAAAAAAAAAAAAAAGAGTTGAGATATATAAAACAAGACTTCAAGATTTTTATGGTGGATGGGACTTAGTAAGGCCTTTTTTCCATATTAAGTTTGTAAGGCTAGTCAGACTCTTGAAGCAAAGTTAATATTTGTATATTAGGAGATGTGCATCATAAGGGCCTTATAGTACAAGGATTGCCACTTGGAGGGGCATTAAAACACTTTTTAAGGACAAAAAATTTAAACACTTACCTTGGCATATTATAGAATAAGTGTTTTTATTTATGTAATTATCTCATAAGATTTGACTTTGGACTGAAAAGAATGAAGAGACGTGATTCGCTTAGCCAACCCCACATCTTTGGAATAATAATACTGTGTTATTGGTGTTGCTATTGTTGTTCTAAGTTCTAACATTATATTGGAATTTGTCTTAGGATTTCTAAAATTCAACAATAGAAGGTATGCGACTGATTTATTTAATATTAAAATTCAAATAGTTGATGTTTTTATTATTATTTATAATTTGAGATTTCATACTAATCTCTCTCTCTCTCTCTCTCTCTCTCTCTCTTTTAATAAATTCCATCGATTGTGTAATTTTTTTTATTATATTGAATTTATCATGAGTGCTTGACAAACATGGAACCTACACCTTTCCAAATCCGATTTTCTAACAATCAAGCTTATTATTATAAACCCTAGAATTTAAGCTTATCCATGAAATCAAACCCTAGTATATTTCTCTTGTGGTTGCAACCTGGGTGGGTTGGAGGGTAACTCAAGCTCAACCCAAGTGATAAAACCCTTAACCCGAGCTCAATTCAATCTGACCATGGGTCTAAGCTCACTAATCCAAACTCAACTCAAACTTCATCTTCTAAAATGGGGTTGAACTGCCTAAGTTATATAATTTTGAGTGGGTTGGCTCATTGAATATCCCTAATTTTATTTTAATCAATATATAATTTTATTTTATCTTAAAAATATACATCAAAAATAAAAATCGCTAATAAATAAAATCAAATACAACCTTTGAATTCATCATTGAGAGAATATTTAGATAATCCATACTTAATCAGCACTCACATTAATAATATTTAATTGTTCCCTAGTCATAACAATAAGATGAAATAAAAAATATAATATAATTATTATAATAATATTGGTATAAGCATCGGATTCGAGTTGAGCCGGGTTGCTCAATCCCTAAACCCGAGCCCAACTCAAATTGAGGTCGGATTGAGATATTCTAACCCAAAAGCAACTCATTTTCTACATATAACTCAGTCTAAGCTTACCCATCCGAGTTAAGCTTGTCCTTGATACAAAATCCTAAATCTTAATCTAATCCAAAACCCTAATCTCAAGATTTAGAATACAAGATAGATGCCCTGATCCCAAGACTTTGGTCACAAAGTAAATGACCTTTTTTGCCGCTAAAAATGATTTGGGGTTTGCTTTATTTTACACATAAAAGCAAGTCTATCCAAGGATGGAAGGACTACAGTACTCGCTCAATCAAATACAAAACGTAAAATCCCAAAGAAGATGAGTTTTGTGATCTGGGCATCTTACTTTGGGTCTCCTTGCGTGCCACGTGGAAGTAGAGATATTCCATGGATTACATCATAGGTTTGAATTCATCAATGGGCTTATCTTTAAGCCCATCATTAATTAAAAGCCTCAATCCAGTGGCTAAGGATTGCTCATCAGATTGAGTTTTGCTTTGTAAAAAAAAAAAATGAAGTACAGGATCAGAACTCAAAAGAGAATCCCAACAGTCCCAACTTGATGTTGTGCCATCTGATCTGTCAGTCTGAACGATAGAATCTCTTATCTCTTACATGGTCTCACAAAAGTCGGGAACTTTTCTAGTCCCCAGTAGATAATCAAATAAAGCAACAAAATCCTAGGAGAAGATTGGTACGGTTCTATGTCACAAATTTTGTGGGATCTATTTTAATTATTTTATCATTTAAAATTTTAATAATATTTTTTTATTTTTTTTTTCACTTTTATATCTTTAATTCTCTCATCAAATTATGATTTTACGTGATTTATGTTATTTCTTTTAGACTAATAAGACTCCAAACGTAACTAGACTTGACTAAAACCTACTAATTTTATATCGTTTTCGAGTCATGTTTGCAGGTTATGTTAAAATTGTCACTATCTAATCTATTTTTTTTTTTTTTAACCTGAAAGAGAATGTCTATGACATGTCACGGGTGAACTCTAGTCTCTTATATAGAGAGAAAAATTATAATTATACAAGACATTAATCTGGGGAGCACCTATGATCAATGTTTAAATCTCTGTTAAAAGTAATATTTCGATCATGAAGAAATTAAAGCAAAACAGTCTTAATTAATCAAATTATTTTGAAACATTTCGAACATTCAAAGTCAATTATTTCAAAACATTTCATGATCAAAGTTTCATTCCAATCTCAACCAAAATTGAAATATTTTAAACGAAATATTTTAAAAATGAAACGAAACTTTAAACCGTACGTGTCTATGATTGAACTTGGTTGTGATAAACAATAAGATCCTTTTGATAATTAAGTTCGTTAATTATAATAACCCCAAGAGTGTTTATTTAGAAAATGAAAAAATTATCGTTGCATGGTTGATCTAATCTGAATTCTAAATTCTTGAAAATGGTGGTTGCATCATAATCTAATATTCTGTTAATTTGCTAATATCTCAACAGTGTAGGATTATTCTGTCATAGTGGGAGAGAGTGAAAATGACACTAATCTTATCCATGCATTCAAACCTACTGTACATTTTTAGGACACAAGAACTTGAATCTTCCATTTCAAATAATAGAAAGTTAATGGGAATAATTATAGGCATTGAAAAGCAGATTAATTATCCAACGTAAGTAGGAGGGGAATGATTTATTAAGCATAAAGTATAAACCTTAACTTTAAAAATGAAAAATTTTAACTCGAATTTCCATTGAATCGAGACAACACAAAAACCCTCGAGTCAATTTGGATGAGTCAAACAAAAATATTTTTCTATATTTTAAAATAAATAAAATATATTTTTTTGTTTATCATAAAAATATATAAAATAAAGAGTCATGATAATCTGACACCCCGCCTCGGGATACACAAGAAAAAGATTTGTGATTCTACTCATCCTGAGGTGAATGATTTATTGTTCAATGATTGGGGGGGTCAGAAAATCATTATTCATAAAATAAAACACATCAGTGGACCTCACTCCTTATATTCTCACATAAAGAGAGATTGTGATTTAATCTCAAATTTTTTTTTATAATTTTATTGTTTTTACTCTTTTACCGTCCTTTTAAAAAATAATCTCTAAATTCATTATCTTTTTTTTATTACCCCTTTTTCAAAATACCCTGCCAACTTCATTGTCTTTCTTCTTCAAAATCTTTTGAGCCCAAAGAGGATGCCCATGCGGAAAAATTCTAATATTATATATAACCAAATAACTCAATCAAGATTGAGGCTCAACTTAATGTTTTTTTGTGCTGACTTGGTCTAATATTATATATAACCAAATAACTCAATCAAGATTGAGGCTCGACTTAATGTTTTTTTTGTGCTGACTTGGCCTAGTCGACTCAATGATTGAAAAACTAAACTCAGCAAGTTGGTTCCATCAAGTTTGGAGCCGAGTCGACTTGACTATGGTCCTATAAACTATGATTGATTAATAAACTAGATCTACCATCCTATTGGTGCATCCAACAAAGCCCACCAACTAATCTTGGCAAAGTATCAGATAATTCATTTGATTGGTAATGGATAAATCATACAAAAGCATTGGTTGTGAAATCTTGTAAAGTTCCCAATCTAAAAAGGTAAAAGGGGAATATATTTGACCATCTTAAGGACCCATGAAAATTCTTGTTGGATTAAAAGATATTTTACTTTTCTAGATATTTAGTTAGGGAGTATGGACCATTGCTCATTCAGAGGTTTCATGTTTATCTCAATCCCTACTATAAATAACTCTCACCCTCCGAAGAATTCATCATCGAATCAGAGACGAAATGGAGTCGAATCGTAAGAGTAGAGGGTTCATGAAGGGTGGGAAGATGGTCATGAATTTATGTAGGGCAGCTAAGGCTCCCTCATCCATGCAAATTAATTCCAAGATTAAGTCTACTGCTTCAACTACTAATGATCGTTTTCTTAATGATCGGGAACTTATGGGTCCTTCAAACCAGAAGATATTATTTGTGAAATCAAGTGGTAGTACTGGTGACTCTAACGGCCATGTCGATAGTTCCTACTTAGTTGGGGCAACCATTGGTGAAGAAAATGTAGACTCGATGGCGTCGAGTTATATATCATTTGTTCAACAGCGTTTTAGGCTTGAACAAGTTGATATGGATGGAAGGAAGCATTAGGATATGAAGTAGTGATCGATTGCTAACTAAGATAATTTTAGCTATCAATTGGTCTTTATTTTGCTAGTATTTTGATTTCCATAAATATTAGCCATCTTGATTATGATGTAATTTTGTTCTCGTTTTTTCGGCCCAAGCCTTCCTCTACCCGCTTTAATTCAAGTATGTTATTGTAGTGATTAGTGTAAATTGGATCCTTGAATCTAGTGATGGGTATCGCAATGAAGAAAACACAAGATTTAAGTGATTCGGCTACACTTGTGTCGACAGATGAGTCTTGACAAAGTTTCAATATGTTTGAGAATGATTGCAATCCTTGTATAATTGTATGCTTCCCAACATCAATTTTATGTTACAAAATGATTGAGTGAGGGTACGACGACGACGACAACAAAGCCTTGTCCCAAAGATTTAGGTTAACTAAATGAATATTTCTTCTATTTAGGTTGTAATCGATTTTGAGTTAGCAAGCCCAAATCATCTCAAGTACAACCTGGCTTTGACTGAGGTTTGGTAGTGAGTTATCTTGGGTTGGGTTTGAACTTAGCATCCCAGAGCAGGTCTCAGGTTGTTTGGACCTCCGTCTAGTACTTTCAAGCTCGATGGAGCGAGACCCCAACCCGATCCAACCAATCACCCAACTTGCAATTCTAGCCTGTGAAATATTCTCTTCAAAATATCTCATTATTATTACGGGTGCAAGTTGGTCTGGTGCAAACCGAGAATCAAACCAAACCGAGAGCTTTGAGGTGGTTTGGTTCTGAGTTACGAAAATGGAGAACTGATTAATTTGGTTCGGTTCTCGGATCAAACTTGTATAGAAACGAATTAAATCGAGAACCAAACCCTTATGCAATAAATAAATGTAGAGATATACAATAATTGTAATGAATTATTTTAGGAGTTAGGACATAAATTAATGATCTTTTATTGATAAAATAATGACTTTTTATAGATAGATTAGTGATTTATTCTATGAAAATTTATGTTTATTATATATTTATTTTTTCATTAAAATGTTACTTACAATTTATAGAATATTGACAACCCATAGAACCAAACCGACTTTAGTTCGGTTTTAGGACCGACTTATGTCGGTTCGATTCCAATTTGACCTCAAATCAAACCAAGTTGCACCCTTAATTATTACTTTATCAAATAAAGAATGAAAGCTTTTCATGGATATTAATTTTGCGTGACATGACGGGCTGACATGATCAATATTGATGGTATATATAACTTATTTGATGGACAAGTTTAGGAGACGTCCTTCTAAATGCAACTTGAAAGCATCTCCAATGGAAATGTTAGAATCTACATGTTAAAGGTGCCACGTAAGCACTTTTATCACGAGTAAACCACTTTTTAACAAGAAAAATGTTGAAGTGACATTGAAATTGCAATCCATTCACACATTACTGATGTGGATGTATATATGGAGTCATAGATGCTTTTCATCGAGATATGAGTGAAAAGGAAGTGGATCCTCTACGACATACAGTTCATGTAGCACCGTGTAGCATAAATCCAACAGATGAGAGAGACATATCGTGGAAAAAAAAATTATCATCTCAATCTCTTGTGATCATGATTTAGATCTGATTAAAAAAAAATTAGTTTTTTCCCTCCAGATCCATGTCTTTGAAAATGAAGAACTATTGAACACCCAATATTTTAATTGTGGGATCTAAGTGTATAGTTGATGTGGTGCCCTTTCATTTGTTTGATCTGTGCTACAAGTGCTACAGGAATCAGCACTATAGAGAATCCACTTTCGAGTGAAAAGCATCTATGGTTTTGTGCTCACCTCCACATCAACAATGTGTGAATCGATGTCAATTTTAATGTTACTCTAGCACGACTCTTTTAATAAGTTCAAGAACTCCAATGTATACACTACCCTACACATGTAAGTCATTTTTTTCTACTCAATTTTTTTTTAAATAAAAAAAAAAAATTTAACTATTAAAATAGTCATTGTTTTCAAAATCAAAAACATCAGCAAGCTGACGTGGTTAGCCAAACCACTAGCCACAATTAACACGCATATTAATATCTGACACACTTAACACAAACATTAATGTGTTTGTTAGAGTGAATTGGATTAATTAGATTTTGACGTCTAATACAAACATACACTTTAACGTGTTCATTGTGAATGTTTTTGAACTTTGGGGGTAGTATTAGCAAAATCTTTCTTTCTTAGTGCCCACTTAAATTGTCTAGATTGAGGATTCAAATCATGGAGATCAACCATTCAAATTTTCTATCTCGATAATTTAACTCATTGATCATAATCACAATGCTTCATGTTCAAACAAGATCGATGAATGTAAAAAGGCCGATCTCGACAATTTGAATTATTGATCTCAATTGATTCATTTTCAAAACACCGCGATTAGTAATTTCTAATCATTGATCTCGACAATTATAAAAGGTCAATCCCAACATTTTGATCGAAGGTTGATCTCAATGATTTGAATTATCGATTTTGACAGTTTAAAACATTGATCTCACCAATTGAAAGGAGGTGAGGGACTAACATTAGGGGTGTGTTTAGAAAGAAATCCCTTAGTCACTGGTTCATTACTTATTTTCCCTTTCGATTCCATCATTAATTAGCATGAGTTTCGTAAAGAATTTTATAAGTTTGACATATTTCCCTGAAAATATCCTCATTTGGCCCACCAATCTAAAGGGGCGATTTTTTAAAGACCGAATTGATAATTTCTCATGCAAGTTATAATTAACAAAACAATGCACAATTTTAGGGAAATTTCTGGATCAATTCCTATTTCAGAATATATTCCATATTATCGTAATTAGAATTAAAATATTTACCAAAACTATAAAGATTCTTACGAAATTTCAGTGATACCATTACATAAAATGACCCTTGTTATCTTTAAAATTACGGGGAAAAAAAAACTGGATAAATAAAAGAAGAGTCGTGCTAGGGTCATGACCTTGCCGTGGTGGTGGCACGAGCCTGTAGATGCGTTTTACTCGTATCTCAAAGAAATATATCTACGGGCATGTGCGTGCCACCATGTCAAAATGTCGCCTATGTGTCACATATTGAGATCACTCCAGTATTAATCATAAAAGAATCGATCACTGATTTATTCGAACCACCTAGAAAATTAATTCCCCAACTTTCACTTGTTGCCTACACTTCTCCTCATGGTTTTTAAACTCAGTATCGCGTCTCATCTCGTTTAGTTCCGATACCGAGTTGTCTCGGACGAGTTTTCCGATACGTTTGAGACGTCTCGTGAGATAACTCAAAAAATTTAATGTGAGACATAAAACTCGGTCAAAAAAATGACTTTGTGAGTTGGTCTCGTTCAGCTTTGATACCGAGTTAACTTGGGTAATACATCTCGGTCTTGGACGAGTTTAAAAACCATATAACGTGAGACATAAAACTTGGTCAAGAAAATGACTTTGTGAGTTGGTCTCGTTCAGCTCCGATACTAAGTTAACTCAGGCAATACGTCTCGGTCTCGGACGAGTTTAAAAATCATGCTTCTCCTTAATCATTTTCCTCGCAAATCAACTCCATATAGAGTACGAATTTGTTGTTAAAGTTGATGAGCCAGTGGCATGACACCACAAGTATTGCAAAAACAAGTATGATTGGTTGAGTGCACATGGTGCCATGCTATTGACTCATCAACTTAGCACATAGTTAACGACAAATATGTGTACTCTTATTTAATTTTAATACATCTATCAGCTAACTTTCGACCCTTTTCTACAATCGTGATAGTGATGATAATAGAAATTATGATGATGTGATTATGCTAAGTTTCATGTGAAATTAATAGCTAATGTTCATCAAATATCCAACCTGGGTCACAAAAATATTGGAAGAAAAAGAAAATATAGGATTTTTAATTTCTAAAAAATTAGGTTTCAGATTATAGAGAAATTCATATAATTAAGACTATAATAATTCTCAAATGTATTAAGACTATATGATTATTTTTCATTACACATAAATACATCTAGGTATCCTAACTCACAAATGATTAATGCTGGAGTGACCCGGGGGGGGGGGGGGGACACACGAGGGATATCTTGTCTTAGTGGTGTACACATGTCCATGGATGCATTTCCGCGAGATACACATAAAATGCATCTAGGGACATGTGCGTGGCACCACGTCAAGATGTCCCGGCTGAGTCACTCAAGCACTGACTCCTCACAAATTACTTATTTCAATGGCTCATTAAATGGAAATGTTATAGATTCTACACTCAAAATAGTAACCCATATTTAGTTAAGATTACTAATTCAAGCTCTTTGACTAACAAATACCTAACTAGCTATACATTTCCATACATGAGTTGGCTTAGACAAGAACGGTTAAGTCTTGTTGTAAAAGACTAAAACCCTAATAAATAAAAAAGACAAAAAAAAAAAAAAAATTCATCATCAACTGATCTGTACCCCAAAAAGTCTAAAACCCTTTTTCTCAACCAGTTGTGGAGGACCCAAACTCATCACCAGCTTCTCTTCCTCCTCCCATCTCTTTATATCTCTATTTGAATAAAATTCAAAATTCCCACCAAAACCCATTTTCATCTCCAACTTTCTTCCACCACACTCATCAAACCCACCAACAAAGCCATTACTGCTTTCACCTCCATTGTAACCTACATCAATCATGCAGAATGTTTCCTCCTCTTTAAACCCTTCACTCTTCTCACACCTATAAAAAGTAATAATGTCTTTTGACTTCAATTCCTTCTCCTTAACAAACCTATTCCAACCTCTTGTAAACACAAAGCTTTGACTACTCTTCCAATAACAATACCTAAACTTCCATGATCTCATCTGTCTATCAAAGAAAACTAACTGCACATCATCTACACCTCCAACTTTCTCATCTTCATCTGGTGAACTTTCAAGAACATGAGGAAAATATTTGATTGCATGTTTCTTTGGAATCACAAGCCTATTAAGTTTCCCCACATCACTTGGTGTCAACTCCTTTTGAAATAGTTGTTGGCAAGAAAACCCACCTCTATCATTCACACATCTCTTCCCCATATTGAATTCGACGTTATTTTCCATTTTCAGAGATTGGGTTCTCACAAAATCCATAAACTTTGATTGGTATGATCCATCCTTGATCATGTTTAATATGGCTTCCGTGGTATATAGATTTTGAAAGTTTGGTTCTTGAATGGTGGCGTTAGTCCAAGGGAAGTTACGATGAGAGTCTCCACTACGAAGCTTGATCGCCGCACTATCGTAAGCCATTGCAGCTTCGTTCTCCGATTTGAAGGTGCCGAGCCATATTCGTTGGTGGTTGGCATAAATTTGTGCACCCCAATGCCCATTTTGTTGTAAGACAACCCCTTTGAATCTTGCCAATGATGCTGATGAACTCTCATGTCTTTGACGCTTATTAGGACGACACGGGTTGTTGCTGCTGTTTGAATCCGATCCCTCTTCCATAACATGGATTCCTTCATTAGAAATCATGCTAACCATCTCTTCCTCCATAGAAATCCTAAACAAAATAATACAAAATTAGAAGAAACAAAAAATATGACATGAAATAGCAACAATCAAATAATTAAACTACACTTAATATTTAATAGAAGTAATAAATATGATCAAAGATGAGAACCAAATAATAACTAAACCGATAGGAAAAGAAGAGCTTACCTTGAAAACAAAGAACTTAGAAGGATGAAAGTTTTTGAAGAAGCAAATTAACAGATTTAATTTAAAGGAGAAGCTAAGACAAATATAATATTTTTTTTGCAAAGAATTAAGGGAGAAAAATCTGGGAATCAAAATAGGAGAGATCCTTTGTTGCATGAAAAAGGAAATTTTTTATTTGAAAAATAAATTGATTTTAGAAACTAGTCTAAATTTAGTGCAAATTAACAACTCTGTTCGAGTGGACATTCCTTAATAAAGGGTAAAAAGGTTATTATTAAGCTTAAAAAACAAAAACCCAAATTTTGTTTTTGTTTGTTTTTTTATTTTATTTTTTTGAGTCAGATTTTCTTACCTTAAACTATTTATAATTATTGTGCTTGGTCAGATAAGTGATATTTTGTTCTCTAAATTGTTATTTGCATACGTGTAAATTCCCAAATTATAGCATTTTCCCTGTTTTATTAGAAGAGAAAATCTAAGATATGGTGCGACCCATCAAAGTTTTGATATCAATTGATATGCATCCAACAATTGTCAAATATTTCTTGGCCAATAACCCAATGCCGGCCCCACTTGGTGATCTAAATAATTCAACAATAGGTTTAGTCGTCGTTACTCGTTAGGCCATAGTTTTAAAACCATTGGGTTGACTCAAAACATAACCGAGTCGACTCGACTTGTTTGGATTTTGATCAATTACATAATTAAATTCATCAAAAAATGGCCGAACACCGATTAATAGGCTGACTCGAGAAAATCAGTGATTTATTTTTGAAAAAAAGCCAATTTTTTAGAAAACTAATGATTCAATAATCGATGAATTTCTTGAAAATGGTGATTAAAAGGAAAAAATTGCCAATTTTCCCAAATATTGATGATTTTTTGACAATATCCCTTATACTTGATTTCATCAAGGGATCGGGTTCCGTAGACTCAAGAAAAGTTAACTCATATGTTCACTCATAATCCTGACCGTATGTGTGAGATCAAACAGTTGATATGAACGACTTATCCCGAGAATATATTATGGATCTCTAATATAAATCTCATCTGTTATATCTCCCATATACACGATTGAGATAGTGTGTGAACATATAAGTTCATTTTCATGAGTCCATGGATCCCAATTCTTCTTCAAGATACCGGTCCCTTTGCCTGAAATCTTTCCAAATTTAGGAAACCCCTCCCATCTAAGAACTTGGGTACTATGATTTTGAGGTGACTCGTCACCAGATTTTGATGGAACCAACTTGTCAACTCAATTCAGAAAATCGGTCATCAACTCATCAAATTGATCCAGTTCGGCTAAAAAAAATGCATCAAATCGAGTCAAAAACTGATTCTAGTTAAAAATTTATTCATTAAAAAATATTTTTTAAGTATTTATAAATGAATATATTTTATTTAACTCATCCAAGTTGACTCGTGGGTTTTCTACTCGACTCGACTTGGTCGACATCCATGTCAAACAAAGCCAAGTTTTGGAGTTTTAAGACTATGGCTTTTTGATCACTTCAGGGCTTGAAAGTATTTGATGGGCTGCGTGGGACCAATGGGTGATTGTCATATGCCTGTGATGAGTGGGGCCCACCATATGTTTTAAAATATTTCTCAGTGGGTGCCCGGGGGGGGGGGGGGAGCATTTTGACGTGGTGGTGTGGGCATGCCCATAGATGCATTTCTCCGAGATACAAGAGTAAAAAAGCATCTATGAACATGCGTGCACCACCACATCAAGATGTCTCCTGTGTGTCCCCTACTGAGGTCAACTCACACCCTTCTATGGGTAAGACTAATCCCATGGTCACATATACAAACCCATCGAGAAGTCCTATGTGCAACTGGTTGAGTCAAGGGTCATTATCCCACCTCAATAGTTCATTTGATGGAGAGCCTCGAATGTTGTCCTGACTAATGTTTTCTGGTATTTAATTAGGAATTTTTCTAACTTAAACTCGTGGTTGAGGTTCTCTATTAAACAAATAATTGAGATACCGAGGAAAAAAAATTAGAGATAAATTTTTTTTTCCTCTTAAGAACTCCTAGCATCTCAACTATATATTCAACGAGTAGTGTTATTATTTGAGCTTCACTTATAATAAATAGAAGTCATGTTTTGATTTTGTATGTGGTAAACAACTTGGTAATTCAATACTAGACCAACAAAACCGATTTAGTTGAAGATTATTCATAGTTACAGTCAAGAGTGGGCCTAACTCCTTTATTCATCAATTAAAGAGTGATTGAGATTTAATCTTTCTACGAATCTTAATGAATTTTTAAATATAATGTTTTTTCTCTTCTCTTTCTTTTAAATAATACCCTTCAATTTTATTGTCTTTCCTCCCCCCTTAACTTGAAAGAGGATGTCGGAGCCATAAGCACAAACAAACTTTGGTATATCCACAAATAATATATATATATATATATATATATATATATATTTTTACCTTGATTTTGATATACACATAATGATGGAATAATTAAGGAAAATGTTATCTATAAAATTAAAATTAATTAGTAAAGTAATAGAGTGTTTCTACTTTCTACATATTATAAAATTAATGCATTGCAATTAAATCAAAAAAAAAAAATTCATATAAGATGAGAATAAATCAAATTGTGCATTGTTGAGTTGAATTTTTCAATGATCAAAAATCAAAATGTTAATAAGTTAAATGTAGTAAAGATGAAGATATTGTGATGGATGAGTTAAAAGATTTTAAAAATGGGCTTAGACCCATAGCTCAATTGGTTGGATACATTGCAAAACAACTTTGAGTTCGTGAGTTTAAGTCAACTTACCTATTAAAAAAAGATCAGATAATAGAATTAGAAACGAATAATGCATTTATAAAAATGTGGAAGTAAACCCAATGGAGGCTCAACTGAAAAAAAAAGTTTAGTTTAGTCACATGCAACAAAAAATCGATTATGTCGAGTAAGATCTCAATTTTTCCACCCATAATTAAATAAATATTCATAGTTTTTTTTTATAAAGAAAGTACAAAAACCTTCTTTTTTTTATAACTTTACGAAAGCAACTAGTTGCCAATCATCGAATATCAATTGTACTCCATCATTTAAAAAATCTTGGTTTTCCTCCCTCCAATCAAGCATCGACAACCTGTTTGGTAAAACATTTTAACCATACTCAACCCTGGTATTATAGATAGAATATTAAATAACCATGAAATTTAAAATCAAGGGATTTCTTGACGATATTAAGGACAGATTGAAAATGATGTAGTGGAGATGAGTTTCAATAAATTAAAAATAATTTATTTAGAGGCTGATGGGCTATGATGATTGCTTTGGGAAGAAAAATGAGGGCATCTAGTACATTTTACATTAGTCTATAGTAGACGACTGAGGTCTAGGAGCTTTAATCAGTTTGAAAACACAGGGGGTACGTTCCAAAATCCTTATAATTCTCGTGAACGAACAATCAGCAAACATTAGATCATCTACGCCTCAGAAAAAATTTGAACTTTCTCATTCCCATCTAAAGTTTCTAAATTTGTCCTGTTTTTCCTCGAATTTCGATCGGATAAAAAAAAGATCCAAAAAACTTTCAAAATAATTTGCGCTCTTTAGCATCTTTTCTCTGAATTTATAGGGTTAGGGTTAAGGTTTCTTCATCAATTGTTTCAAAGATGATGAGAAGTCAAGATCAGCAATCTAGGGTTTTCTACGAACTCTGCGCTTTGATTCTCAGTATCCTTCAATCTCCTCTTACTTTTCCTATCTCAAATCCTCCAATCATGGCTTCTTCAAGCCGAGCTACAACGACAAGAGTGATGAAACAGGTGTCCCCGGCTGGATTCGCTTCGTTGTTTATTGGGATTTCGGTGGCTTTGATGCTTTGTGGATTGGTGACATTCGTGATTGGATTTATATTGATGCCTTGGGTTCTTGGATTGGTGATGGTTTTCTACCTGGTTGGAATCGTTTCCAATTTGTCTGGGTTGGGTCGGGCGATTCTTTGCCCCTCTTCGCGGAAGAAGATGCCTGGTAACGGTTTTCGTTCCTTTTTGAAGATTTTTTTTAATTATTTTTTATTATTTCGCTCACTAACTGAACAATGAGGTTGTGGATTCAATTCCTGCTTTACCCCACACAAACTGGAACAAAAAAGAGAGAAGAATTTATGATTTTTTTCCTATTTGGCTGCATCTATGAACTTGTCTTTCTGATTACGTTGAATTGATTTTTTTCAATTGTTAGATACATGATTGATGTAGATTAAAAATAAAAGTAAAAACTGGAGATCACGCCCGTATCTTCTTGGTTGCCAGACAATATCGTCCTAATTAGAGATATTTCTGTTGACGCGGGCGGGCTCATGTAGATTAAAAATGATTAGAAAAAAATAAAAATAAAAACTGGAGATCACGCCCGTATCTTCTTGGTTGCCAGACAATATCGTCCTAATTAGAGATATTTCTGTTGACGTGGGCGGGCTCCTGTGATGCTGGTTCATCATGAAGAGTGTCAAGTCCCGTGGTGCTCAGCTATGATGGTTGTGGTACTAAAGCCAGGCTACTCGTGGCTCAAGCTCTCTGTTTGTCTCATACACAGCCATGGATGTCTGTTGGGTATGCTAGTAACAAAACTTTTGGCGTATGTGCCTTATTATGTCCCATATCTTGTGTTGCCTTAATAGGCTATATGCAAGTCGAAGGTTCTAAAAGAACAAGAAGAAGGCCCGTAACAATGTGGGTTAAGGTAGTGAAGCAGATATGTACATGCTTTTAATAACAAAAGACTTGGATCTTGATAGAATTGAATGGAGGAGCATGATTCATTTAGGCAATCTCAAATCTTTGGGTTAAGGCTTAAATGATGATGATGGTGATGATGATCTTGCGTTGCTTTCAATTAACACAAATATCCCAGTCAATGTTGTTACCTCCCCTTGATGGTTTTGTTGAGAAATTTCTGTTTTAAGGAATGTGATAGGGCCATCCATTGGGTCTAATGTTTCCATGATCCAATTTTTTTCGTTATTGATTGATCGGTTCTCAAGGAGATGCACAATGTGAATTGTTTTCCCAACATAGTCACCAATGTAAGAACGGGGATAAGACTATAGTTTGGGTGTGCAACCACATGGAAAGAGTTGACATGTAGATTCTACTTGGGGAAGATGGTTT
The DNA here is from genome assembly GCF_017979445.1 of Akebia trifoliata. NCBI lineage: Eukaryota > Viridiplantae > Streptophyta > Magnoliopsida > Ranunculales > Lardizabalaceae > Akebia > Akebia trifoliata. Next base: position 1,307,160 of record NC_141379.1, read on the forward strand.
AAGTTCCTTTTAGGCATGGTTCAATGTTTCGTGCCTTTTCACGTTTCAGTGGAAAAACCGGCACCAAATATTGTTTAATCAGAGCCTTGATCTTGTGAATCATCCATTGGTTTAGCTTCTCGTTTTAACTGTAGGAGTTACTCCAAGCTCATGACCCCAATTAGGCAAATAATCTTCATGAGTGGATCCTCTTGCAAGAGTTGCATGTTGTCAATCTCACAACGTTTGGTGTTTACATACCGACCTGGGTAGTTGAGTTTTTGTCATATTGAAGATTGAAGAAATAATAACACATCTCCCTACTAGTGCAAAGGATTGACTCGTGCTCATGATAGTTTGAGCAGATTACCTTCCAAGTAGAGCAAGCCAGTACAATAATATTTGTGAATTTGATCTGTTTTTCATCTATTTTCATGACACTTGACGAATTTAGTTATTCAGTGCCGCGCTCTGATTTGTTATTCACTTTTAACCCAGTATATTTCTTCTATTTTATATCAATCTATTGCTTCCATGTGTAGAATATGTGATGTAGAAAAGATTCTGCTTCTACCATTTCCAGGGAATCTTGAACTGTAGCTTCGGTAGAGTTTCCAACTACATGTTTGTTTCTTTATATTGACTGTGAATATAACTTCTTGTTGCAGCATGGAATTTTTGGTGAAGTAGAATTATAGGAAAGAGAAGCAGCTTGAACCTCCTCCTCCTCCCACTCTCCAGCAGCATCTGTCGAAGACAGACAATTTAAAGGTGTTTGTGAATATTAGAATTCTTCAACTTATTGAGTAGAGAAAGTGAATGGCTTTCATCTTTTGGGAACTGATGTATTTGTTCTCTATTTTTTTAAAAGCTATTTTAATTGTTACAAAATGGTATGCTTTCGCCTTTGCCCCAAAGCCTTTTTTTTTTTTTGTCATCATTTCTCTTTGTAAGTCATTATTATTAGACTCAGGATCATGGTTTTAAATCTTGTCCGAGACCGAGACAACTCGTCCGATATGTCTCGGTATCATTCACGAACAAGACGGATAGACAAGTCAAATGTATTAGACAAGATTTAAAATCACAGTTCATTTTCTTCATTGTTGAATGGGATGACTCAAATGTATTGGAAAACTCATCCGAAATGACTCGGTCTAATTCATGGATGAGGTGAGACGTCAAAACGAGTTTTAAAACCATAATTAGGATCCAATTTGCAGTCAGATAGCAGTGTAGCACCGAGATGAGAAGACATACAGATTTCCTGGCGGGTGAGTTTTCTGGCTCTAGGTGTCCTATTATTTATTTGGAGTTGACGCTGTTGAGAATCAATTAAGGGTTTGCATTTTTATTAAAAACACTCCTTTTCGAGTTCTGACAACTCGAAATCAAGTTTGTTACTCACCAAACCCTACCTTAACAATTTTGTCACCCAGCAAACCATGGAGTGGAATCCACATATATATTAATTTATTACGTAACATACATTGGACTGGATTCTAACCGCATCAATTTTTGGCATCCAAAAAACATGATTGATGCCTACAAAGTTTTTTTTTTTTTTTTTTCAAGTTAATTCTTACTGTCCAATTGACGTTAGTAAGATTTGAAATATTACTAAGTTAGTCATGGTAGCCTGATTTATAAAATAAGGTTCGTTCAAAGTAGCAAGATTGTTAAAGCAAGGTAGTAGGGAGTTTTTGTAGTAATAGAGTTGCGTCAGGAACGGTAAATCTCTCTTACGTGTTAAATTCAACACTCATGGGTAGGGGTGTCAATGGGTCGGCTCGGTTCTTGAGGAGTTTAGAACTATAACCATTAATATTAGTTTGATTCTAGTTGTTGTCGATTTTGAATTCGATTTTAAAATAAATGAAACTAAAATCGGAATTGTCAAAAATCACAGGTACCCATCAGTTCTGATTCTCAAGAATCGAATGAGAAAAAAAATATATCAAATCATTATAACAAAAAAATTAATATATTATCAACAAAATTATTAACTTAGTTATAATTTATTATACTAAAGATACAAATTAATGATTTTTTTTTTAAATAAAAAATTTATTTTTGTTAAAAATAATAAATTTTTAGAAGAATAACTTATTTTAAATTTCAATTGATAATTTATGTGAAAATTTGAAGAATTGTATATAACATATATTTATTTTGAAATAAAAAGTACCTTAAGTCTTCTATAATATAAAAATAAATGACAAAATAAATCAATTCCGGGTATCCATGGTTCGATTTCGATTTTATTTATTTTAAAACTTAACGATTCTGATTTTTATCGATTTGATTTCATTTTAGACTCAATTCTAATCAATTTTAATAAAAAAATATTTAGAATCGAAATTTTTATTTTTGATTCGATTCGATTTGATTTTAGTTCAGTTTCGATTAAGTGGGTATCCATTGATACCCCTACCCATAGGACAGGTAAAGATTGACAACAATACACGCGTGGAATAAAAAAGGAAAAAAAAAATGCAGTGGGACCTAAAAAAGTCTTCATCTCAAGCCAGAATCATATAATCTGGAGACTCTGGACTGGATGACATAAAATCCTATCCAATCAAATGGAGATCTGACAAATGCAGATGGGGCCCATTTTCAATTAAATGTGACCTCATTTTTTCCCCTTATCTGCAACTTGGCCTATGCGGTCTCTCTCTCTCTCTCTCGTCTCCACCACGCACGCAGACATGGCGTGTATTTTTTTAATACTCATTTAGTCATTTTTTTTTTAATGAAATAATAAATAGAGATATTTACCATCAATTTATACTATTGCTATTATAAAAAAGTATGTTTATAATTCTATTATATTTCGTTTAACTATTTTATATAACAAAAGTTGGGATTAGGATAAATTCTAACGTCCAACTTACACTCAATTAGCAACGAGTAGAGAGGCTCAGGATTTTATAAGGAGAGTGACAAGACAATAAATGTCTGATATGGGACTAAACTCAAAAGATTAATTTTTACAATAAATATCATACCTCGCCATTTACCTAAATTCTAATTAGACTCTTTAGATCTTTGGTAATTTAAAGAGAAATCAATTTAGAATTTTAATAGAAAGAGACCCCCAAAAACACCATTAAAACTCAAATCAAGTTCTCTAATTGACAACTTCAAATTCAAATAAGAAGCTTCTTGAAAAAAAAAACAATGATTTATACCCCCATAAATGAATCTTATTTGATAAAAAATTGAAACAAACACACTTCCATTCATACGATAAAATTGGATAGCTCCTTTTACATAATCCAGATGATACTTCAAAGCAAGTTGTTTTCCAACTTATATGACCTCTTTTAGCTCTTTGATTTTTTATTTTTTTAAAACAATCATCTAGATCCATTTTTCAAATCTAAGGTTTCATGAGAGCCCAAATTAGATAAAACAATGGGCAACCCCGATTCAATCTCAACATTGTTTTGACGTTTTTCAAAGAGATCTCACAATAAGAAAATCAAATAAAACAAAATCCTCTCTTCAAATCCGATTAGGAATGTTTTTTAATTTTTAATTACTTAAAGAATGAAAACTGGTTTGTTCTTCAAATTGAAGAACACATGATCGAATAAATAAATGTCTGGATTGTTCAAAGCATAATCTATCCCTCGAGAAGAATAGATCTAAAAACCCTACATATGCAAAACGTTGATATTGGAAAATCCTATTACGCGATTTTTCGTGATTCCATGTTTGAATCTTACAGACGACACCAAATTGTAAGTGCAAAAAACTTACATTACCTTGAGATCTGTGATGATGGTTTACGATATCCTCTCTTTATGCCTCTGGGTGTGCCTGCAATAACATCTCTTTCATGCTCAAGTCAAAATCTTAGTATACAAATAGTGTAAAATTTAGAAGGAGATAACTCATGTCTTTTAGTACCTTTGTCCATCTATTTATTAAGATAAAATCCTAGGATCCCTTTGGATTTTATAATCGATTTGACTCTTATTCAATCTAAAAGATAGATCTTCATTGGTGATTTAAAATGTATCTAGTAAATATCCTATCCCCATACGCTCCTCGTTTTTTGAAACTTTCCCTCACCAGAATTTTAACCCCTTTTGATCTAATCGTTGATTTTCTCCAATTTAAATATAAACTCATGATTAGTTTATGATCGAGTCATCGAGTTTACCCTCGTATCTCTATACCAAACTTGAATCCCTAGATGTCACATGTTAACCCTTGATATCTAACAAGAAATATCCTACACACTAATGCATTTTATTTTTTTCAAAAAATACCTTCTTTTTTTTTTTTTCTATATAAAATGCCTCAAGTGCTAATTTCCAAGGTTAATTTAATGCATAACGAAACCCTTTCCATAATCCATAGTCGATACTCATTAAAAAAAAAAAAATAAAAAAAAAAAAGGATAAAAAGGTTACTTAAGGTAACTTTAAATTTTGGTATAAAAATGTGGAGGAAAGAAATAAGAACGGCTCATCCGTATCCTGTAAAACTGGAACTTTTTCTGTTATTCGTTGACGTGCAAGAATTGTATTCGTTCGCTTTTCAAATTTGGCGAAATTTTCCGCTCCATTGAAATTTGTCGCCTATCCGTTAGGGTTCTTGTTCTCAACCAGAAACGATTCGTCGGTCGGTTTTTCTTCGCCGGAGCTGTAATTTCCGGTTATAATCCCGACCTCGGTCGTTCAGATCCTCCGACCACTCGACCGGTATATCTCCATATATTTGATTGATTTTCCATGTTTATTTGATCATTCCTCCTCCATAGCTGGAATCAAATTGATTTTCTGTTAAAGAAGAGTTGTTCTTTTTAGGGTTTTTGGATAAATGAAACTTTGATTCAACTTCATTTGTTGCTGTAATCTGTTTATGGATCTTGTTCAAGAGGAAGATTGTTTGTCTAGGGTTTGCTTGAACAGGATTTATTTTTGTTGAAGATTAAGCTGTTTTCTTTTTTTTTTTGGTAGCTAATTTCCATTTAATGAGCTATAATTCTATTTGAGGATTGATTATTTTTGTTGCATAGGGTTGATTTTTTCGGAGAATAAATCGTTTAATCCACGAAGATGAGTGGTGGAGGTTCTTCTAAGAAGAGCTCGACTCTGACCCACTCATCGTCCCTGGCGAAGAAGAAAGCTTTGGAGAATGGAGGCATTGAAGCTGCACGGAGATCTTCTGTGTCGTCTCGTGCCACGTAAACTATTGAGATATTTTGTTTTTGTTATGCTTTTGATGCTTATACATGGAAATTTTTTGTTTCTTTATCATTGTATTTGATACGATTGGTCTGTTATTGGATGAATCGGCTTACTAATTTTGAGGTTTGTAATGCTTGAACTGCTCTTTTCCATCCATTTGAGGACAAATTGGTTGCTTCCTTTGGACCATTAGATTGAAAATTGAATTTGATTACTTCTTTTTTATTTTAGCTATGAAGATTGTTAATATCCATTTATCTTAATAAATTGCTTTCATTTTTTCTAAACTTTATTGAATTTTGTTCTGTTTTATGATTATAGCAATTATTAAGGTCGGATTGATTCCATTAGACAAAGAGGCACATTTCACAACACTAAAGGGTCTGTTCAAATTAATATTTCCATTGAATATTTGGGTTTTTTTTACTAGTCCAAAATTTGACTTACCTCTCCATGAATGCACGAGTGGTGAAGTTGAACAAAGTTGGTTCTATATGAATGTAAAGTTCCCTTCATCAACATATTTGTTCATGAATATCTGAGATTCTAACGAGTTTAATTTTTTCTGTGGTTACATTTCAAAGGGTTGTGAAGTTACAAATGCTCATATTGTGCTGTTAATGATGCCACTTTGAGATTTCAAATAACGAATTCCCATCAGAAGATCAGAATATTATCAATTCTGCCATCGAGATTCTCTAATACCATATTATTGTGGCATGCAGATTCATTGTGTTATTTTCTTTTCTTACTTGCTTAGGAATACCGTTTTATATATATGGGTAAGTTGGACTTGAACCCACAACCTCGAAGTTGTTTTGCAATGTTTCAAACCGACTGAGCTATGGTTCTAAGACCTTAAGGAGACCACTGTTTTAGTTTAGGGATTTGGATATGCACCCTTAGTTTTCTATATTTGTAATCTGGTTGTTTTTTTTCTTCTTCTATAACTAACTTTGCACATCCTACACTAAACTAGTTGTAAGTAGACCCCTCTGGAGCATGTCAGGTTGTGATTAGGATTCAACAGTTTGGGTCAGTGATTCTCTTATCCTCTTTTGCAGATCCTCTCTTTCATCTCCTTTCGCCCGACGGTATGGAACTAGATATTAGTAGAGCGCGTAGTGTAATACGCCTTAATGTCTGTATCTTGCTGGGCGCACTAGCACACTTGTCAGATATATAAAGTAGAATTAGTAATATTTTCAGCAAATAACAGCATTTTTTCCTTAAAAACTTGGAAATCCAAAGGTAAGTTACTTCTGAGCACATTAGAGGCGTCATAGATCTGACTTCCTTAAACATATTCAATGAAACAAGCCCTTGAACAAGACGATAAATTCAACCGAAGTTTTTGTTGAATTACCAGAGTAGAAGGTCTAACCCACAAAGCAATTCATGACATAAAGGACAGAAAAACTAATGATGAACATTCACGCAGATACCTTCCAAAACCAGCATATTTGATGATTAGTTTCTTTGTAGTGTTTCAAGATCTTTGAGCTGCAAACTTTGGAAGCCTTTTTATTGAAAAATGATCAACAAAATCTTGTGCAAGATGGGCTTAGAAATGGAAACAAAGGAACCTGATTTCCACAATCGACTTTTTCAATCCTCACACCCGGAGTGACAATGCCGAAACTTTGACGTCGTGGGTGACTAATGGAAGCACTTGCCTTTCAGTCCTTGTAGTGGAGAAGATTGCACAAAACAGAAACAACATCAATGATATGTGAAGAAAAGTTAGATGGAAGCGTCTTGCATATGTTTGGAATAGTGGAAAGTGCAGCCTTCTGATGCAGGATAGACTTCCATCTTATAGCCATCCACTCAAAAAGAAAAAAGAAGCTTACCATAGTCGTGCACACTGTGCATGGAATAATAGGAGAAGAGTTGTTTGAGATAAAAGAGGGATTGGACCATTTTTATATAAGTGAATCCAAAAATACTTCTTTGCTCTTTTATAAATTGGGAAATAGAACCCATGTTTCTGACGGTAAGGTTTAGACTATGATGAGTTGAAAAAAATGACAGTTCTACCCTTGTAAATTTAATGTAATTAAAAGTGAGGGTTAAGTAAGTAAAGCCTCTTGTTTTGGAGATTACATTGATTCATGCTTGAGATGTTATCTTCCATGAATGTCTGATATATATGGTAGGTTTGGTAATTTATTCAGAAAATTACTGCCTTTTTGTGCTTCCTTGTATTCTTCTTATGAATAATTTACAACCTGGTCCAATTTTTCATGATTCATATCTGTGGTGTAGAAATGGTTCCAACAAAAAACACGACCTCACATGCACAAATGCACACAAATGCCACACAAAACACGCACACACAGGATTATTTGTTAAAAATTGGCTTCCTTAGGGCTGAAGAAGATATGTAAAACAATGAATTCCTGGTAACAACTTCTATATTTTTTCCTTGTATCGAGAGCAGAGTAGTAACTGGTGAGCGTACAGTAAAACGATTGCGGCTGTCAAAGGCTCTGACAATTCCTGAAAGTACGAGTATCAATGAGGCATGCCGTCGAATGGCTGCTCGTAGAGTTGATGCTTTGTTGTTAACTGATTCAAATGCTTTACTTTGTGGAATCCTAACCGACAAGGTTTGACTTGATATCTGTTGTGGCATCTTTTCTGGAATAGTAATCTTTAGTAGTATTTCCTGAAGTTGCTTTTATTTTTTATTATCTAATTTTTTTGGGATTGAAGGACATAGCGACAAGAGTCATTGCTCGTGAAGTGAATCTTGAGGATACACCTGTTTCAAAAGTCATGACAAGGAACCCAGTTTTTGTTCTTTCAGACACACTAGCTGTGGAAGCCCTGCAGAAGATGGTTCTAGGTAATTAACGATCTTGATCATCATATCCATTTTCTTTTCTAAAGAGCCCACTTTTTTTTTCCCTGGAATCTAAATCCAATATTTGTATTTGCAGGAAAATTTAGACATTTGCCTGTTGTGGAGAATGGAGAGGTCATTGCTTTACTTGATATAGCAAAATGTCTATATGATGCCATTGCACGCATGGAAAGAGCAGCTGAGAAGGGAAAAGCCATTGCAGCAGCTGTTGAAGGAGTGGAAAAACATTGGGGGACTTCAATATCTGGTTGACTATTTCTGTACATTTACTGTCTTGTTTCTAAGAATTGTGGGCCTTATATCACATTTATATGTCGTTATCTGTACAGGTCCTAATACATTTATTGAAACTCTTCGAGAGAGAATGTTTAGGCCCTCTTTGTCTACTATCATTCCAGAAAATTCAAAGTAGGTAATATCCTCATTAGTCAATTTTATTTGTTATCTTTCCCAGCTATTTATTATGGGGAATACGGAGGGATGCAGCTTTACATCATTTGAATTGACTGGGAATGTCGATTTTCAGGATGGTAACAGTCTCGCCAACTGATTCTGTCTTAACTGCAACAAAGAAAATGCTTGAATTTCGATTAAGTTCAGCTGTCATAACAGTTGAGAACAAACCACGAGGAATATTAACGTGAGTACTTCTCGATCAAAATCTCATATGTTAGATCTGCTCGCATCTTCTCAGAAGAAAATTTCTGTTTTAACATTTTTTTTCTTACGGTGCAACTTTATAATCCATAAAAGTATTTCTCTATCGTAATTGTATTAGTTCAAAGGATATTTTGATGCGGGTCATTGCACAAAATCTTTCTCCAGATTCGACTCTCGTTGAGAAGGTATTACATTTATTTTAATGTGCTGTTAGACATTATTTCCTTGAAAGCAAAAACGTGTAATCGTAGAGCCTTTTCTTTCATGATTTCTTAGCACATCCAGTATTGGATTTTATAACCAGGTTATGACCCCAAATCCAGAATGTGCAACAGTGGATACACCAATTGTTGATGCTCTGCATACTATGCATGATGGGAAATTCTTACACCTTCCTGTTGTTGATAGAGGTATCTTTGCACGCAAACAAGTAGAAAGGAAAAAATTATATAGTTTAGCTTTATGACTTCTCATTATAATTTCTGATAAGGTTGGCTGGTCCTGCACAGATGGAGCTGTTGTTGCTGTCATTGATGTAATTCATGTAACCCATGCAGCTGTAGCCACAGTAAGTGATCGTTGTACTATTTTGGGGTCAATTGATGATCTAATCATGACTGGCTTTGATTTCATGCTTCAAGGATTTGAAATATTTGCATATATGCATCCTCAATGGTACTGAAATTACAACTCGCAAGCCCCATGAAAGTCTACATTTTTTCCACATATATTCAGCTGGGAAATGTATCCCCATTGGGGGACTTCCTGTTATTGATAGAAAACCGTAATTGTTCTTCTGATCATCATCGTCAACTACTGTTTTCCTATAGTTTTTATATACAGATCAGCATTTTTAGATCCTGTATACCATTCAGGATTTTTAATTTTTTTTTATTTCTGGGAACTGTCATGATGTCATCCTTGTTTAATGATGGAAGCATTTCCTTTTATTCTTTAATATCTATCTTGCAATTTTTTTTGGGTTTCTTTCCTTGTATTTTTGTTTGCTCATTATGAATTTCTTGTCTAGCATAGCTAGTATATCTTCCCCAAAATCTTCTCCAAGTATAAAGTTACCGTTTTGTTGAAGTGGAATTATTCATACAAATTTGAGGCACCTGTACAACAAACATTTCAAATATCTAATAGAATATCCAAGCTTAACTCATCCAAAACTTGTTTAGGATTTAGCTTCTTTCTTCTTTTCTGTTAAGAAGGCTAATGTTTCCTTTTATTTCTTGGGAAATAATGGGTACCAATGGTTTCTCTCTAAACTAGGTGGGAAATAGTGGTGGAATTGGAAATGAGACAACCAGCACTATGATGCAAAAGTTTTGGGATTCTGCCATGACATTGAGTCCTTTGGATGATGATGAAGAGGCACGAAGGTTGTACACTCTCATGTAACTGGAACACACGTTTCTGATTCTGTGACTCATTTATTTGCTTACATATCAGTAATAGTATTTCAGTGAGGAATCGATGAAACTGGCTTCGGACGGAACAGACCAAGGCAGATCATCATCTATTTTCCCATCTTCAAGCCTTCCAAGTACGTTTGGCTTCAAGATTCAAGATAAAAAGGGACGGATGCACAGATTCAACTGCGGTATGCTACCTGTCAATATTTATATAATTTTATGAGGAGATCAGAGTAATCTATCTTATGATTGTAATGATGGATCTACATAATTCTGGATTTGATTGTCTTTCAAGGGACTGGCACCCATCCTTTGATAGGTAACCCATCTATAGGGTCTTATCATAATTGTCTACACCCATCTTAATTACTGGGTTCAGCAACATGAATCCAATTTGACAATTTAATTGTCCTGAACCATATCTTCAGTCACGTCTCTCCTTATTATCTCCATCCATGTAATTTTTGGTCTTTTTTTCCCTTACTAGAGCCCTCCACTTGTGCAAAAATGCTTCTTATATGTGCTGTTATTGGTCTTGGTCATCTTAGCACATGCCACTCCATCTACATGGTCTCTCTTGCTCAAACCTGTTAGAACGATAGTCCCACGTCGCCTGTCGGAGCCTGACCCGTGTGATATATACAGAGAAGGCAACCCTCACCTTATGACCATGGTTTTGAGGTTGAGTTGGGCCCATGGACCTTGATATGGTGTTAGAGCTGGGCCCGTCTGTTTGTGGATGTGTGGAAGTGTTTCCCTGACTATGCACGTGGTATCCCACGAGAGGGAGGGTGTTTGAACAATAGTCCCTCATCGCCGGTGGGAGCTCAATCCGTGCGGTATAATATTAGGAGAAGACAACCCTCACCTTATGGACAAGGTTTTGAGGTTGAGTTTGGCCCATGGACCTTAATAAAACTTACATGGTTGGATGGTCTTAAATTCCGTGTGATCTATTCTGCTACTGCTATTTGGGTGATTCAAATTAATTAGAATAATCTAGAAATAGAAATGGTTAGGTTCATTGCGTCGTGTTGGATTTTTGTTCCAGGAGACACCTAGCCTAGATGGGTCATCTAATATTAGGTGCCACCTGGTAAAGGTGCCTTTCATTTTCTCAATATCTTTTTTTCTTTCATGTAGTAGTTTATCTATGTTGGAAGGTTATGGAAGTGACATTTAATTCTGCTACTGATTTCAGATATACGAAGTTTGACCGATCTTATAACATCTATTCTTCAAAGGGTGGGAGATGACATCGACCGCAACCACCTGCCACAAATTCTGGTATCTTGAACATGTTTCAGTTTTTTCCTAGGATTGTTTGCTTATTTGTACCTTATTTATGCCCATAGTTTTTCTTATTTGTGACCGTATTTTGTAGTACGAGGACGAAGACCATGACAAAGTCGTGCTTGCTTCAGATGTTGACCTTGTAGCAGCTGTGGACCATGCCATGCAAGCTGGTTGGAAGGTACAGTCCATTCTAAAAATCTCTTATAATAAATCATATTCGTAAATCGATTCTTGTGCAAACTCGAGGAACTCTGACTTTAAACAACAACATCCAACAGGGTCTAAGGCTTCATCTAGATTATACAGGAACAGGTGGCCGTAGGAGGGGTGGTGGGTCCGAAAGTTTAGATTATGCACCAAGAGATGCATGGGCTTCCGCTTATAGCACCGTAGCTGCGGGGGCTGCCCTAGTTGCTGGCCTCGGTGTATTGGCTTATTTGAAGAGATTCAGTTCCTGATTTGTTTTAGATGCTTACCAACTCATCTAGAAATTGCAGAAGCAAAATAAAGCTCGGAAAGAAGCTGCTGTAAATCCCAAAAATTACTATTTTTTTTCTTTAATATCTTGCATTAAAAAACAAAAAAAAAACCAAAAAGAGTTGAGTTGCAAGAATTTCACCTAGAAAAAGGCCAAATTGGGATTGGTTGGAGACAAAGGGTTGTGAAGTTTGACCATGTTTGGTTTTGTATACTTATAATACTAACTTCAATTGGTGGCAATTGCATCATTTAAACATAATCTCTTAATATGTGCAGACAATTTTGACATAGTTTCATGTGATGCTATTGGAGTCTGTCATCCCGTTACTTCTTAAACCAATTATTTATGTATTTCGGTAGTTCTTGGTCTACCACATCACTTTCCTACACCTTAAACAAATCGAATAAGCCATCCAGATTTGACAAACTGGAAAGTTGGTATGTGTCCTATTCATCACTTTCTTCTTGGACAAATTGATTATGATTCTGAAAAACGTATTTGTCCGCAAACTTTGATTTTTGTGGTGTTCGATGATTTTGTCGTGTATATTTAGAGGAAAATTAGTCTCTCCAGCCACCAAGATGAATGTAATTTACAAATGGAAAATGCCGTAGTAACATTGAAATTGACATTGTTTCAAACATTGTTGACGTGGACATGTTTATAGAATCATATATGTTTTTCATCGAGATACAACTTAGAAGCATCTATGGTTCTGTGTGCACCAATGTCCCAAATAAAGTCAATTTCAATGTTACTCCAGCACAACCTGTTAGAAATACACCTCTGGCACACCTTGGTAACATTTTGGTTTCCCTCATTGCCCACTGTGATGCCATATGCATAATAATGCCCCTTGGATGCATTTAGAAAAATCTGTATGTGCGGAGTATTTGCTCTTTGTCCTTTATTCACGATCATTGATTTGGTAAGACAACAGTTCAAAAAATTCTTCGTCAACAAAGTCCTTTATATTCACCTTTTATTTGGAATTTTAATTACCCTTCGATGGGGGCAGACCTTCCTTGGTATAAATCAATGAATTGTACCATGGTTTTTTAAGACTTTAAAAGATGAGATAAGATAAGGACAAAGTCAAAGTTTGGTTTAGTATGAATATTTTGATTAAAAAAGACTCACTCGGTCTATACGTGGCAAGGGCATAGAACCATAGATCTTTTTCTTTGAGATACACATGGAAAAGATCAACGGTTATGTACCCTTGCCATGTCAGCCGTGTAAGACCAAGTGAGTCTTTTCGAGTCAGAAAAGTATTAGTCTAACATGAATTGAGGTCCAAATGAGACCATAAAACTTTTCGTAACTCAAAATACAAAATAGAGGAAGCCTGAGTCAAAGATGAGGATATGGGCCTATATGGATATTGAGTGAATTTTTGCTCATAAAATTTTTCGTCACACTACTCACAAACTCTCCCGTGCGTGCTGCATCAAGCCTAATGACGGTAGTTTTGTAAATCAGGGATGTCATTCAATACCCGCGCTGTAGGCTCATGTGATTGGTGGATCTTGGATTCTGTGAGCAAAAAAATAATTCTATGGAGACTATATCTCAGATTTTCAGATGATCTTGAATTTGACTCGAGCAATAATAAGTTATTATCAAGATTCATCAAACAAGAAGCTGGACACCAACACGGATGTATACTACCAAGAATGATAATTTTATGTTTATTTCTCAGAGTTAGTGCTTGAATAACATTTTGGAGGACATTTGAGATCTCGATAAAAAACATTTATGGTTCCTACACACTTGCACATCAAAAATACCCCACCCCCCAAAATCCCAATGTTACTTCAGTATTATCCTTATTTCTCCTAATACATATAAAGAGTCATGCTGGAGTGACCTCAAGCTGGAACCTCATATCGTACCTCTTGATGTGAAAGTATGATATTAGGTCCTATCGCTTTTCATCGTATTCTTTCATGTCAAGAAGTGTGATAAGAGGTACCAACCTTTGAGGTCACTTCAGCATTATTCATATAAAATTTGTGGGGGTAGACTAAAGAACATGGTTTTAAAACTCGTCCGAGATCCAGATGTATCGCTTAAGTCATCTCGATATCAGGCATGGATGAGACAGTCAATTTTTTGAAAGATATTTAAGATCCCACATATATTTTTCATATTTTAAAATAAGATGTCTCAAACGTATTGAAAAACTCATCCGAGACGACTCGATATCTGACTTGAAAGAGACGAGACGCGAAACCAAATTTTAAAACCATGCTAGAGAGCACATGGGTTCTCTTAATGGTGCTCCTACCTGTACCTTGGAGGCTTAAATTACATAACAAAGAAAGAGAAAATTGGTTGTACATCAAATTTTATAGGAAAACAAAAGTTTTATTGGGTACAAAAAAAAATTAATGTAGATTGAAAATTGAAACCAGGATGACAGAGAGAGAGAGAGAAAGTGGACACGTGTAAGTCATAGGATAATTCTTTAGTAGAAATTGTTTCGAATTTTCTCCAACAGCGACGTTAGTTGGACGTAAACAGATCAAAAGCAAGACTGCATATTTTCCACACGACAAGAGAAGAAGCACATGACTAGCATTTAACACATTTGTTAATATTTGGTAAAAGGTATTTATATTTAGAAAAAGACAGAAATAGAAAACCAAAAATATTTTTAGGTTGATATAAACATGTCCATACCCCTCCACATTTTGATAATATTATAGTGATGACATGTCCCTTGATCTTGGCGTTTTCTAAGAGACTAACATAAAATGATCAAAATGCCTTTGTCTTCAACCTATAGCGGAAAACCCTTGATTTTTTTCTTGAAAATTTTTCAATGGAAAAATTGTTTAAAAAAAAAAGGAAAATTTTGAAGTAAAATTAAATTTGACATCGATTCTCACATTGTTGACATGGATGTATGTACTGAACAATAAATGCTTTTCATCTAGATGTAAATGAAAAGCATTTATGAGTATTGTGCACTTCCACATCAATAATGTGAGAATTTATGTCAATTTTAATGGTATTTTAGTACGATGTGAATTTTTTTTTTCTACCACAATTCCATCATTTTCAAGTTTTTCAACTTCTGTAAAAAAAAAAAATATTCCTTGTCGTCGTCACCCTTCTTTAATCTCTTTGAAAAGAAAATCTATGATTTTTCTACCCAAATCCAAGATTCGTCTTTTACTTAACTAAAAAATTATATCTCGTTATTGAGATTTGGAGATTGGAATAAATAGAATATTTAGGTTGAAGATGAGAGTATAAAATTTTATCCAAGAGATTAAAGATGTCTGATTATAGACAAATTTACTTGCGTATTTTTCAAAAATCCTTTCTTGTTAGAGATTTGAAGGTTGAAGAAGATAAAATCTCAAAGTCTATCTTAAGGTTTAAGACGAATTATTTCAAAAAGAAAATCACGGGATTTTCTATTAGAGATTGAAGATAAGGGTATTTAAGTCATTTAATTTATCATTTGGTAAAGGTGAGGGGGCTTGTCCTCAGTTTGAAAATATAGGGATATCTTCAATATTGACTAAAATTTCTAATTATCTTTTATTTTAAAAAGAGTGGTGCTTTGGGATTTAATGTGATTCTCGCCGTAGACATTTTTTACTTATTCTCAATCATTCATTTATTTTCTTTATTTTTAATTGAGATTAATATGTAATAGTTGGGGTGCCAATAGCAGCTCTCAAAATGACTTGTAAGAAACACGCACAAAAAAACAGTCGAGATGGAAAGATATTTCCTAGAGATTCTTTAAGAAATTGATCCCAAGAAGTAATATCTACGTGGATCTCTAAGAAATATGTTTTTCTATAAGAAAATCTTTCTTTACTAACTTAGTACGATTTTAAGCTTTACAAAGGGTCATTTTACTCAAATTAAAAATAATAAAAAAAACAAAAAATTCAAAAACTAATTATTTTGAACTTGATCCAAGATTTTGAAAATGGACGGTTAAAGAACTTTCACCTAACTCTCGAACCTAAAATAAAAATTTAATGGTGAAAAATGAATTTTTTTTTTTTTTCAAAGTTCATAGAATTTTGTCCTCTACAACACTGAAGAATTGGATCATATTTTTTCGATGCCACAAGTTGAGTCCAAGGACCCTTAGTAAGAGTGAAATCCTTACTAACTTAGTAAGATTGGTCGGAATCTTTTTCTATTTCTGTAAAACATTCCTTGGACCACCGTATACTTGGACCCAAATAGTGGCAGCACCAGCTTTTGCCATTTAACATATAATTTGAGTTGAATCAATTTCAATGTTACAGTTTTTGACCCCACCAGCATTTGTGTCGGATCCTATTAAAAAAGAAAACACCAAACCATGATAAAAACGTGTGTTTGTTTTTTATCCAAATCCATAGAATATTTTCGCCACTACTTTCATCAAGCACTACCACCATCATTTCTATTTAGAATTGTGGTGATGTAACATAGACATGAATGATATATTAATGTCTATGAATATGTACTTTAGTGAGTGTTGAACTTAATGTATAAATCTAAATCAGGAAAAGGTTATATAAATCAGAATATAAGAATAATTGAAATGAACTTATCAGATTGAGTGACTGAGACACGGAGAAGTTGTTGTTCTTAAAATCAAATTCAACTCTTTATGATGATATCCACAATACAGTCGATTTCAGGTGATCAATTTCCAAGATTCAACAGTCGCAAGTTTGTTAATCGCACACTAAAAAATAACTGACTTTCTATGAACTTGATCAAATTGGTCGGTGTACGAACAGTGAGAATTAGAATAACAGAAGAGAGAGATAGAAGTTTATATTTGCAGCCTGTAACAGTCCAATGAATTAAAGAGAGAGACTTTTGGACTTTTATTGGCCCTTTTCTAAATGTTGGGGAATCCAAACGATAATAAAGATTAATTCTAATGGTTGAGCCTTTCACGCGCACTCATGTGAGGCTTAAGTCAGAGTTTTGACCTTCCTTACGCGCACATTGCATGCGTACACACATACTAAGAGTTTTTGACGGGTTGGCCCCGAGTACAATGGATTGCAATCCCATAGTGACTTGGGCCCCTATGTGCGTGTGGGGCCTAGTCTCTTTCTCTCTCGTACTCAAGTAAGTAGGAAAGTGAGAATATTTAAAAGTTGAGCATAAGTCTAATATTTACTCGATGTGGGATTAAATATTTAGAAAGTTATCTCTACAACTCTCAAGAAAAAGAAAGAATCTTTGATGTTTCAACTATCACAAATAAGGAAAATGTTCTCTTAACTAAGGTTTCACTAAAAATGAAAAAATTTTACACCAACCACACTCCAGAGAAAATAAGGTATTGAGTTCAAATCTTTTTCCCAATAAAATCCAATAAATAATATTAACTATGAATCCTACAACAGTGAGAACGACACAAATAACTAGTAATCATATTATAAAATTGATTGATAATAAATATTTTAATGAAAAAATATTTTTTTTCTTTATTCCTTCGTATCGAATATTTATAAAGGACAATTTAGTTAGATTTTTTCATGGTGGATCAACGAATTATTGGGCCAAGCGATTTGAACTAGAGTATACATATTGCCAACGAATTTACAATCCCTCCATATTAACCCACTTATTTAGTTCTTCATTCCTTGCACTTATTATTATTCACTGTCATATATATATATATATATATATATGCTTCTCTTAAGGAACAATGTGGAACAAGCATAGTAACCAAGTTAGGATTTAAAAATTAATCAGATGGGATTCAATTTTATTAAATTCTAATAATTACACATTCAAAAATTATTTTAGTTAGTTTTCCTTATTAGATCTAAGCTATTTAATGTCATAAAAAAGAATGATTTACTTCAAGTAGATGATTTTGAAAGATTGAGAGAAAGATGAACCTCAATGATATCGTAGACCTGGATTCAATTCCCGTCAATAATGAATTATTGATCTCATTAGAAATAAGTTTATTGATCTAATAAGGATTTTTTTTTTTACGATAACAGAGAAATCCAAAAAATAATATTGATTTTAATAATAGAAAATATCATATATGTGTTGACTAAAGATGTGGTTCAAGATTAAGTTGAATGGCAAAGAGAAACCACCTACACAATAGACAAATTGTTTACTAACCTGAAAATGAAAGCTAACTAAAATAATAAATCCTTTTTACGCATGCGAATAATAAATGTTTTATTCATTTCGTTATCGTGGTAAATACATTTATGAGGCTCTCCATCACATATATAGTTGGATAAGAGGAAAAAAAAATAATAGTGTTTAGAGACCATTACTGACCTTCTAGGAAGACTAATGATAATCCAACGTTTTTTTTTTTTTCTAACGTTCTCTGACCTGGCAATTACAAAATCATAAATCTTTTTCTTGTGTATCCCAAAGCAAAAATCTACAATTTTGTGATGGGGGTGTCTGAAAAAATGAATGTTAGATTATCACAACTATTCTAGAAATAGGTACAATATTTGTTAAGTATGCAATTATATATTTTGAAAGTCCTAGCATCTCAATCTTCTGTTTGATGGAGAGTCTCAATCAAGGTGTTTTCCCAAGACTTTTCTATCATCAATCTGTTAAGAAAAATAAGTGCAATCAAACCAAGAAAATAAATTGAAAAACAACCACAAGACAATATGCAATCACACAAAGAAATACAGAGATTTTTCGTGATTTCCTCAAGATTGAGGTACTTCAACGAAGCACACCGACTCCGCTATGAAGAGAAAACTCATAGTTACATATTACATCATTTACTATTAGACTCTACAAACCATTCCATCAAAACTATAATTCATATATAAAATCGTGTAAGAAGACATTTTTAATATCAAGTTGCTTAATAATCAAATTATTGTGAATAGCAGCACTGAACACAATATGAATTCTGATGGATTTAATAAGTTTGAAGATTTAATTATAGTCCGGCCCATGTTCTTGATTGAAACCTAGCATCTCAACCATCGATTTGAAAATTGCTCGGAATAATAACAAGAACATAAGTTTTAAAAATTAGATAAAATTTGAAGAAAAAAATTATAATAGGAAAAGAGAGATTCTATTACCATACCAATTTTAGCTAACGCCCCCCAATTCATATGTAAATACATCTTGGGGTGGCGTTAACAAAAGTTGATAGGCAATATAAGCTCTCAAGGCCAAGTTTCGTTGTTGTTGTTAAATAAGCACGTGTCCTTTGAAAAAAACAACCAAACGCCTCAATTTTCCATGATTCTTATGAGACGACGAAAGATTCTCTCGAATATATCCTTGTACTAGATTAGGGGTATTTTCGTCATTCCGTTACTATAGAGGAAGTACTCATTTGTTTGCCATTTCTTTCTTAGTCGTGCTGTGCTGACATTAAACGTACTGCGATTTTTACATTTCTGACGTGGAGGTGCGCACATAACCGTGGATTTTGTTTCATCGAGATACGAGTGAACACATCTACGGTTATGTATACACCTCCAAGTCAGAAATGTAAGAATCACAGTAAATCTGGTGTCACCTAAGCATTAGTGCTTTCCTTGCCCACAGATTTATGACATCGCTGTCGGCGTTCCTAATTTCCAATTTTTTTTTTAAAATTTTAAAATATTTATTTTCTTCTCCAAGTCTTCTTTTTTAAAAGCAGAAAATATCTCATGGGGCCGCGCTCGTCTACTGGTTCTTAGTTCGAGTCCGTGTCGTTCTTCGAAATTGTTCTCTGCAATTCTAGGGTTTTTAAAATTTCCAAATTGTCGAAACTTCAACTAGGTGATCTCTGGTTCTTTCGATTCTTCTGTTAAAGTTCTTTTGATCTCGGACAAATTATCGTGCTTGGACCCGTATCTGTTCTTTTTCTGCTAAATTAGGAACTGAAACCATAGCTTCGATCCGACCGAGTGCTTAATTTATAATATACGCTCCTCGGATTCAAGTTAACTCCCGTGGAAGTGATTCTCGTTGCGAATCATACAGTTGAGGTTTCTAGAGATTGAAGACGATGCAATCTTCCGGTAAAAGATCGAGTTTCTTCTCCCACTTTAATTTTCAATCCATTAATTCTACTGCATTTGTTTTACTTCATCAAGCTAGGATTTTGGTTAATTTGATATTTTTTTTTTTTTTTTTGTACCTTCTCTTTTCATTGTCAATCCATCAATTCTACTGCATTTTTTTTTTTACTTCATCAAGCTGGGATTTTTAGATCAATTTGATTCCTTTTTATTTCCCCTTCTTCTTCTAGGCAGTTTGTGACATTTAACTTCCAAGTTGATGAAGAATTAGTAGTATATTTTAGAAATTGCAGTGAATTAGATTGCCAATTTGTCAATTATTTTCAGGTAAGATGTCGTTTTTATTGGATTTTACTGATTTTCAAATAGCTAATGCATTTAACAATGCAAAGGAATGTCGTCCTTGCAATTAGTTAAATTGAACATTACCATATTATATGGAAATTGAAAGCGAATAAGTTTCCTTTCAGGCATTCTTTACAATATTATACGTTTGCATACATTTATCTTTTTTTTTCTGGTTTGTTGAATTTGAGAGAATAACTTGTTCAATTAGTATCATTTTCTGATTACTATGGTTTTTGGTAGTATGACCAAGATTGGTTCTCACTGCCATTCCTTTGCGAATTGGAAGGGTACCTGTTTCAGTTTGGAATGTTCAATGGTATCTGGTGTGGAAGAAGGCTAAGTGAAGTTGTTAATTACCATGGTTTGTAGTTTCAGCCAAAATCGAAAATTCAGGATATTTCAAATTTTTGAGGGTATATTTTATCAAAAATTTTACCAAGTTCAGGCAAGTTTTGTACAAAATCAACAGTATGATGGTGTTGTGTTTTAGTTTCTAATGCTGATACCAAATATTTAAGACCTTGATATCGGCAGAAGTGGAGACTAGAAAGGAAAGACTCTATTTATGGGATTGGAGGAAATGGTCTCTGTTTGTCATCTCAAGGGAGGGGCTCAGGTTGGGGGGGGGGGGGGGGGGGGGGGAGTGTCCATGGCCAGCCAGCAGTTCCCTGATGTTGGTTTGGTTTTTGAGAGGTTGTATTCTTGTAGAAGGCATATAATGGAATGGAGAAACATAATTCGTTCAGTTGGCCCCCCAAATTTTTGGTATAAGGCTTTAATGATAATAATGGTGTAGAAGGCCCAGGATGAAAATATCTTAGGAAGTGTTAAAATGAAAGGGAGAAGGGATCAAAAGTGTCTGAAGGAGTAGAGGAATGTATTATGGACCCAAACAAAATGCTTTTGGGCTTGGATCAGTTGACTTCCCAACTAATCTGACTACTTTATTATCATGATTGTCTCCAGAAATTGGTGATGTTTAACAAAATGAACCAAGGAGCCCATTTGGTTACACTTAAAAATGTAACTTTTTATTTTTAGTTTTTTAACTTTTGAAAAGTTAATAAACTTATTTGGGTTAATTTCAAAAAACTACTTTTAAAAACAAAAAATCTTGACTTTTAAAAAAGCGAAAGGTAAAAGCTACTTTCTTCCATAATTACTTTCAACTTTCTGCTTGGTATCCAAACAGGGCCTTAATGATTTGTTGACTCATCAAATCATATAATAATTTGATTCATTTTTGTTATTTCCTAGTTGATTGTGTATTTTGGCGTGATAGCTATTTAGGTGCAAGCTATCTACACCCACTTTTTTGCTTGCTACACCCTCTTACTGCTTTAACCTACTGTTGTGGGTATATGCAGCAAAAAAATGTCTGCTAGTTTCACCCACCAATTTATTTTAAAACAAACAGTAACCGAACTTTTCAATAGTTTTCGGTAAATACATACTGAACATTTTCAAAAAGGTTCGGTAATAACATACCGAACGCTTTTCACATGGGATCTCGTGTAAGGAATTGTTCGGTATGTAACTACCAATCTAAGAACGATAGATTCGGTAAAAACATTCTGAAAATATGCTATCATACGGTAGGTACATACCAAATAGTTCTTTACATGGGGATCCCATGTGAAAAAATGCATCCGGTATGTACCTACTGAAATAATGCTGATGAGTTCGGTCTTGACTTATTGAATGTACTGGAAATTTTGAAAAACAAAAATTGATGCAAACGATAAAAGATAAAATCAATTTTTAACATGGTTCATTAGCAAAACATTTAAAAACAATTCCAAGAACAAAACATGATGAAAATAAATGATAAAAACTCACTTTTATCTATCAAAATGCTTAATTATACCAAATAATGGTAAAAACTAATAATCAGATTTTAATGAATAATGCCCACAAATGGATCATTTGATGAATCTCTGAAGAAAAATAGGCTGGTTATGTGGATTCAACTGAACTTTGATAGGGTTTTTTGATATGGATGTTTCAGTAGGGTTTGATATGCTTCGAAATAGTAGGAGGGAAAAGTTGCGTTTGTTCGGTGAGTGTTAGGTGGGTGTATGCAGTAAAAATAATAAACCCCAAAAGGGTATTTACGAACTTACAAGTTATTGACATTTAACGTTTAAGTGGGTGTGGCGAGCAAAACAGTGGGTGTAAATAGCGCCCCCCAGCTATTTAACCTGAGTGTGTTTTGGCCGCGTGTCCACTTGCAGAGTTGTCTTACCTTGATTTCTTCAATAAATGAAATTCCCGCCTTTAATTTCATTTCAGGGGCTGGAAATTTTGGAAATTCATGTTCTTGCTTTAAAGAACAGTTTTAACAGTTTTCTTCTAGTATTTCGAACAAAGGTTGGAACATTGTGTCATGTTGACAGCCTTCCACTTGCAAAAGTCAATTTTCTGGACAAGGAAATGGTGTTAAATTGGATTTTGGTACCACCCAAAAGACACCACTTGATAATTGTCGTTTTTCACATCCAGTGACCAAGTCTCGAAGCATCTGTGTATTAATTCTGTATTTTAAAAGAGCGAAGTTTAGGAAGCATTCTGGGTTTAGTACCTTGCTAACATAAATACTCTTTTAGATGCGATTCTGACCACAGGCTAGACACAACAATTGATCTTAAAAGTGAAACATCCTATTACCTAGACATGCATAAATTGAGGACCTCTCATGTATAAAGAAGTCAGATGGTTAGTACTCCTTCTAACTGAAAGAATAATTCTCATCTTAAAAAAGATTCTACTAAATTTTACTCACCCACAACCATAACATGCCTATAAGAGATCTAAGTAGCAATTAAAACTTGGTTATCCCCTTGGAGCAATCTCGAAGACGTAACTAACTCTAGCAAGCACGATAGAACATCTCTGAGATCAGGGAAAATGAAAGCACCTAACTGAGTGAGATTAGGAAACCTAGCCAATATGTACCAATAGTCTTTATAGCCTCCTGAAATGGAGGTAAGCACTCGGATTGCATTCCTCAATAGCTGGCTTCGGGTCCTGAAAAGAATATTTGAAGTTTAGAAGTAGGTCAATTAAAGTCGAGCACCAATTACGGAAATGAGTTTCAAAACCCTACCAAGTTCCTACCCACCACTATAGATTCCTAAATAAAAAATGATATTTGATTCTTTTATTCAAAATCTTGCCCTAGTGTTTTAAAGAATTCACACTATTTTGTACTTCACTCATTAAATATAATTACATGCTGTAAAACTCTCTTATGGTGGTCATATGATCATATCCATATTATACAATTTTCTGTGTCATTTTCTTCACCTCCCAAATTCCAATTGAAGATTTGTGGGTATGTTCTGTTTCTAATTTAGTTCCTTGCTGATGCTTCGCTCTGCATATGTAGATATATAAATCCGAAATTATGTAGTTAAAATTTTCTTTACAAGGCATGTTATTTTCCTTTCATAGAAATATGCATGATTTAACATAGTTCCAATCTTTCAACTTATTGCCCCTTTTCATAATATGAAAGAAATTCATTTTACAATAACTCTTCAAATCGCGTCAGGATGAAGTACTTACGAGGCCAGTTGTTTTGACTGCTGTTTTCTTTGAATGTCAGGATATGATATAAATGGGCTAGCTCAAGAAGCTCAAAGTCGTTGGCTGAAGCCCGTAGAAGTGCTGTTTATTTTACAGAATCATGAGAATCACCGGCTCACAGAGAGGCCTCCTCAGAATCCATCTAGTAACCTTCATATGCTTAATATCCTATTGCATACAATTATGATCATGTTGTTCTATTTACCAAGTCTATTACATAGTTATGCGGTTGTTATTTTCCAGCACCGGATGGTCTTAGCACATCCTTATAATTTTACCATTGTTGAGTTGTTAACTGGATCTGTCAATAGGTGGGTCTTTGTTCCTTTTCAACAAGAGGGTCCTCCGTTTTTTCCGTAAAGATGGTCATAATTGGCGAAAAAAGAAGGATGGAAGGACTATTAGGGAAGCACATGAACGACTCAAGGTCGGTTAAAGATTTTTAAAAACTATTTACAAGAGTTCTTTACCTGGTAATAAGAAAGCATTCTCCTTTTTCAATAGTTTGATGTAGTATTAGACGAGGTATTACAAATTTTTAGGACCTTGATACAATTAAAAAATCTTTATATCTATGGTGCTTGTTTTTGTTCTCCTAATGTTGTGCATATAATATATAAAAAATTATTTTTGTCTTCAAAGGCCGATTTAGGCTGAAGTTGTCTAGAAGATTTCTTTTGTAGAGAATGAAAAATACCAAACTGCCTTTATATTTTGTGTGATACATAATTTTTTGTCCATTCTTGGACACTTGCTACTTCTCGCATCGACTGTCAGAACTCAGAAACACAAATCCTGAGTAATTTTGTGTGCCACCATTTTCGTTTAGTTGGTTTGGTTTATTTTACAAAAATTTAGTTCAGTATATGTAAATATGAAGCACTGATTTTTGATAGGTTGAATGTAAACGTGAAAGCAATGTATTGAGTAAATAATAATTTTTAAATGAGAGTGTTGAAGTCTGCAGCATTACCCCAATTACTGGGGTCAGCAACATGAATCTTATTTCGCCTAAGTAAGAATCTTGGCATGCTTTTGAAATGTGTATTTGACACTGCAATATTGAGAGGAGGTTTTCTGCTAAGTTATGATCTATTATGCTTTGTTGCCAGCAAATGCACTTGTACGTTGTTCTCTGAGTTTTCCATATCTTTCAGCTTGATGTCATTCTTCCTATATTTTTGTGCACGACTAGGTTGGAAATGTTGAAGCTTTGAATTGTTATTATGCCCATGGAGAGCAGAATCCCAACTTTCAGAGGCGAAGCTATTGGATGCTGGATCCGTAAGTTCATTCATTTATCTGTCTGAGTTGTGGAAATTTTACAGTCTCTAATTTTTTTCGATTCCATCCAAATACTACAAAAATTAATTCAATAACTGAAAACATTTCCATTTCATGGTATGTTGGTTATATCCCTTGGTAGGATTCTTACGTTGGATAATTTGATTGTTCGGGGATGGATCACTCCCAATTGTTGTCCCCTTTGCTTGAGAGATAGGGAATCTGTTGATCATATCTTAATCTATTGTTCATTTGCGTATAATATTTGATCAACTTTCCTCGGTTTTTTCCATATTAATTGGGTCCTTCCTCGTAAGTTCGCCTCATTGTTTGTAGAGTGGACCAATAATGCTTTCCACACCAGAAAACGGATCTTGTAGGTTATGCTTCCCTCGGCTATTACTTGGGGGGTCTGGAACGAGAGAAATAACAAAGTGTTCAATAATAAGATTAGTAGATCTCATGCAGGTTTCTTGGAGATCTTGGGTTTTTTATACCTTTGGTTAAAACAGAACATAGAGTTCGCGGGAACAACTTTTGATGATTTCGTATATAGATGCACTCTTTATGTAATAACTGATGCTGTAGTTTTTCTTTGTTGCTCTTAGTGAGGCTCTCTCGGCCTCCTTGGTTCTTGTTTGCCCTCTTTCATCAATATATTATACTTTAAAAAAAAAAAAATCCTTCTGGAGAAGGACTTGTTCAAATTCAGCCAAAAACTGGTTCTCTGCATCAGATAAATTTCTTTTTGGACAATGAAAACCATTACAAAAGCTTTAGAAAGTTGTCATGAGAAAATCCCTTGGAGGACTAATATGCATGTATACTTGCATTACAAGGATATGTGCCAATAGAACTGATATGCATAGATACATTCCTATGCTTTCCATTACTACAGTCTACACATACCCATTCCCTTCTCAATCCCATGCAAATACATGCTCATCAATGAGAAAATAACATTTCACATGATATCACAAAGGAAGCCTCCTAGGTAGAGTTCTCTTAATTATGTTAGTTTTGTAAATCTTATGTATGCACTAGTGCACTCATGTTGTTATGTACAGCTTATTTACATGAATGCACCCAAATGTATTAGTGAGTAAGTTAAAAACTAATTAAGGGGGTTAACTGAATTGAATAGTAAAATAAAAATGCATGCTTTATACTAAAAGACTTATTAGTGAATATAGTAGATAAAAATCCAGAAAATATGTTTATGTCCAAGTCAACTACATTCTATACTCCATAATATGTTTTATCATTTATGGTGTTCCCATTTGTAGAGAAGGTAAATTAAAGATTCTAAAGGTCATGTTTGGTTACATGTCTACTAATAAAAAATGGTTACATGTGATTTTTTCCTTTTGCAGGGAATATGAGCACATCGTTCTTGTTCACTATAGAGAAATAAGTGAGGTGTGTATTGACACTTGATTACGGGAAAGTCAATCCTAGCAAACATTATTTCATCTTTTCCCATTCAATTTGACTTTTCATCAGCCCATGTATAAGCCTTTATTATTGACATTATCTTCACTCATGGTTTTGATTGATAAATTTGGTGGGGCTAATTCTCATTTCCTGGCCGAGACTATGATAGCCCTTTACTCCCTTTTATCTTTTTGGTGGAGATACTCATAAATCAGATGCCTGTTAGGGAAGCTATTTTTGAGGTTTTGGAAGTAAAATAGGGGCTCTTCGGCATAACCTAATTAACCAGAAAGGGTATACGGGAAGTCGGCAAGTCCTTTGAGGGCTTTGCTATAGGCATTCATTTCAAGTTTTCATTAACACTTCTTCATGTGCTGTTATTTTGCTGGGTTCACCATATGCAGTAGCTGTGAAGTGGTACATGATGTTAGTTTCAGTTTGATTTCACTGCTTACATTTTATATGTTGCAGGGAAGGCACAGTGTGGGATCAACCACGCACTTGTCACCTGCAGTTGGTGAATTTTATGAACCAGGTCAGAGGTCATTTAGTCCAGGGTCCGTGGAAGTCAATTCTGAGTTAGTTATTGGGAATAATGGGATGGATCACTTGGATAAGAAGGAAGAATCAGGATATTTTAGTAGTTCTCCTGACACAGAGGTTAGTCAAGCACTCCAAAGGCTGAAGGAGCAGTTAAGTTTGAACGATGATGACTTAGCAGAACTTTCTCAATGCTACAGGCAGAATGAGAAATTAAAGGATTCAGGAGTTTTAGATTGTGAAGGGCGGTTCAATGAGGATGAGCTTGAATCTCTACTATCCAGAGAGAAGGACCAACATTTTAGCAGGCATGTTGGGATGCTAGATGATTCGAACTACGGACTGCTTCTACAAGATTCAGGTTTGTCTTGTTTGTTTGGTGATCGTAATTGTGGAATAGTATTTGTCAATGTTTCCCAGATATGTCATGGAAACGTCACTAACACAACATGGCATCCATACATATACAGAACCCATTGTTGAGAAGCACATTGGAAGCGTATGCATTTAGACATCTCAAAGCTATGCATAAGCAAAATGCCTTGAGGCATGCCCATAAATGTGCATACCTAGTGAGGTGTATGACACCAACGAGATGTTCTCCCTATTGGATGAGGCGCATCTTGGGGAGTATGCCTCACCTATATATATATATATCTACTTTTCTTATTATAATATTTTTATATTTTCCTACTACTACTATATTTCTTTCATTTATCGTAATTAATTTTACAAAAAATTGTGGGAATGTGGGGTTTATGTCTCACTCCTCACGCTTCACGAGTCTCAGCTCCCTACCTTACGCCGTCACCTTTTTAAACACCTAGAGCACCCATTTTGGAGTATCTGGGTAACATGGGTTCTCGAATCTATGCGTGGTGCTCAACCTAGTGGATTAATGCAAGTACATTTAAAATGTTAGCTAGGTTGAATGGCTTCATGCAATTATCTAGGTTGAACTCTATATCCTTTTTATTTGATTAATTTATAACATTTCCTGCTCGAGGTTAGCAATAATTTTAGTGCCAGATTCAATTTTTATATCTGAAAACATGTATAAGAATTTGGATCCTGTTGATCAAATTTGACTAACCCATTATATAATTTTTCTTTATCATGTTGCTTGTTGGTTCTTTCCTTTCCGGTTTTGATCGATATTTGGATTTCTGCAGATTATCTTAATTTATTGTAATGTTCCTTAAAGAGAATTTACATGGTATATTTCTTCTTGGGTCATACAATATGCTTTTTTTAATAGATTTTCCATCGAAATTTCTTCATTTAAAAATAATAACCATAGTTTTGCTTTTCTTGAGTTTTGGACTTCAAACTGAAAATTTGTCACGTCTGGGATAGATCTTTTCCCCCTCCCTTGTACTGAATATGATTCTCCCTTTAGAAAATATGGGATGTGATGCATGACCACTTTTGGTATTTTCTTTTGCTTTTTCAGCTACCTTTAATATTGATCAACCACGGATATCCTTTTCTGTTCAATATTGTTTGATAACATACATGTATTGAGAACTACAGATTCAAACTTCCATGAATCCTTTTCTGTTTAAGAGGAAATTAATATAGTACATCTTTTCATTAAACTCCAAGTGGTTATTGGAAGGATGGTAGGCAGCTGTGACACCTCAATACTTTGAAAAACTTTAAGATATTGCCAGATAGAAAATATGCTTGGTTTAATTGGTAGATTTCACATTTGCTTAGTCTGTGAAAGATTATTCACATGGATTGCACATCCCCCCATTTGTTAAAATTTGGGTAAATTTCATTTTGACCCCTAACATTTTAACAATTGCACTTACCTCCCCTTTCACACACGTTGTTAAAGTTCAAATGCTCTTTTACTATTTTACCCTCTCATTTTATTTATTTTTCACTAAAAAAATTAAATTTTGAAATTATAAAAACATCCCAATCAAGCATTCACAAGGAAACCCATTTTTTCAATAGGATATTTTGGTTTATAAGAAAATAACAGTTTAAAAAGGGTAAAATAATCTTTATAAAATGTAGAAAATCTTTTTTTAATTGTTTGGTTGATGGCAAGTAGATGGAAGGGGGTAAGTGAACCCATTAGATAACCATAGGGGAGGTAAGTGCAATTGTCAAAATGTTAGGGGGTTGACATAGAATCATACCAAATTATAGGGGGTGAAAGTGTACTTTACCCTTAACATTTTAATGATCTTTTTTCTTTATAGTGTGTTCTGGAATAACTAATAAAAAAGAGGAAAGGGCTTCTAATTAGGTTAGTTATTTTCTTGCAGGTGATAACAAGAAGAAACATCATCAACAGTTCTTCCCTGAATCTACAGTTGAAAGGAAAGACCCTCCATTTTGGAAAGAGATTTTGGAGGTGCATCCAGGTTCAACTTGGATTGATTCACAAGACAATAATTTCAATACATTGGACAGAACTGTAAGCAATCAAAATAATATAAATGTTATTTTTTTCATTTGTTAATTATCATCTTATATTACACTTCTATGTACCAATATGTCAGAGTGGTTTGACTTGCTGGCATTATTTAACATTGCACATCCAACACCAAACATTTACGGTTCGGTATTATGTGTTTGTCTTCAGTAGTCTATGGGGAACATGATCACTTGATTTTCTTCTTCAAACTGCCTGTATATCTAGTTATTGTATGATTGTTTTTCTTTCTTAACTAAATAGTGTCATTGTCAAATATATTTAGAAACAAATTTTACTTTTTAGTGGGAGACTTATGATTCATACTGAGATTTACATTTGTAGGAGAAGCCACTTTCCTCAGAAAGTAGGGAAGCCTCTGCAACTCCAGCTGAACAGCCAGAAAACTGGACTTCTCAGTGGGTAGATTTTAGAGGAAATAATGCAGAAAATGAGAGTAACTATTATCCAACTTCTGAGAATAATTTTAGTCTGCAGCTTTCAGCAGCTAGGGAATTTCTGTTAGGCCCTGACAACTTTATTGCATCACCAACTTCAACGCCACTGCTTCAAGAAGTCGAAAACTCTGGAATTTCTGTATATTCACCTGGGACTAGTACCCGTGAAGCCAACCCTGACTACTACACAGTGTGGTTTGACCAAGAAAGTCAACATGGACATCCTCTTGGATCAGATTCAAAATTGACTCTTGCACACAAACAGAGGTTTAGCATTGGAGAAATATCCCCAGAATGGGGTTATGCCACTGAGGATACAAAGGTATGCAGCACAGAGTTTTTTGGTTCAGTGATGATTTCATCCCCTATAATTGCATAATGCATTCTCTTCTTCTAATCATAACAGTAGTGTGTCAGGAAAGAATTCCAAATCAATGGCTTAAAATCAGAGATGTTCAACTGATAGATAATGCTTACACATGCCGATTGTAATCTTTTAAATGGGGAAAAATACAAGGACGTGGGGATCATCATCAATAATGAACTTTTGTCTTCAAGCTATCTCTTTGTAGCACAGCCAACTGAATTCTTATTTTTATTTATATAACATTAAAAAAAAAAAAAAAAGCAGCATTAACCCACCTTAAAGAGCAATGATTGTATTTTTGAAACCTTAAAGTTTAATGATTATATTCATGGTTCAAAGTTCTGTTCTGTTTCAGTGGAACATTCCGGCTTCAGTAGATATCATGACGAAACATTACACATTCAATGGTTCGGATTGTCTTGAGATCGTTTCAATTTTCATTCTTTTTTTGATAATATCCCAAAATAGCTAACACTTTCTTTTTTATGTTGCTTGATAGTCACTCTTTTGACCCTATCAACTCTATTCGATCTTGGGTTGACATTTTTTCCTGGGACTCTGGTGGGTTCAAACATAGACATCAGGCCCAACCTTTATTAAATTCAAATATAATTAGACCTTTGCCACATTGTCATTATCATCATCAGGCAAATAAAGGAGAGTTATGTTGTGTTTGCAGCCAATGTCTAAACTTTTCCATCGCCTAACATTTGCCACTCATCTTTAAAAATTATAGTATTACCTTTTGTCTTCTTTTTCTGTAGAACCATAGTTGCAACTTAGTTGAGTTGCAAATGTAAAAATGAGTATTTAACTTGGTGCTTCTTTTGCTATTATTTAAAAAGCTCTGAGAGTATTATATAGTTATGATCTAGATTGCTACGGTACAAGTCGTGCGTATTGATCCTAACTGTTCATTTGATTGTTCTCCTCTTTGTTGTTAGTATTTCAATACATATACTGATTGAGCATACCTGACCTTCTGACCTGCTTTTGATTGGTAAATCATATCATGAGAAATAATAAAAAGAAAAGCATATCAATTATTCATTAGAATCATCCAGTTCATACTGAATACAAGAGGTGGTCCATTGCTCGGATAGTCAGAATCAACCAGGATAGGAAAATCTACTAATCCAAAAATAAAGAACAAAATGATAGTGAGTACATTGAGGAAACTTGAATTATGATTTGACGGCCCCAAGTACATCAAATTGTTCCCAATTGGAAATTTTATTCGATTAAGCAACCCTCATATTTCATTTACAATGTTATTCTAAACACTAAACTACTCAATGCAGATCATCATCACTGGATCTTTTCTCTGTGATCCTTCAGAGTGTGCATGGGCATGCATGTTTGGAGACATTGAAGTTCCTGTACAGATCATTCAGGAAGGTGTTCTCCGTTGTCAGGCTCCCCGAAACGTCCCTGGAAAGGTCACCTTGTGCATTACATCTGGCAACCATGAATCCTGTAGTGAAGTAAGGGAGTTTGAATATCTTAATAAGCCAAGAAGTTATGATCACTATAATTTACCCCAAAGAGATGCTACTAAAAGCATAGACGAACTGGAGATGCTTGTCAGATTTGCACAGATTCTTCTTTCTGACACTCTGCTACATAAAGAAAATAGTATTGAATCAGGTATTGATGTATTGACAAAATCTAAGATAGACAGAGATCCATGGGAGCATATTATAGACGCTCTCTTAGTTGGCAATGAGACACAGTCCAGTACCATGGATTGGCTTCTGCAAGAACTTTTAAAGGACAAGCTGCAGCAGTGGCTTTCATCCAACTATGATGAAGGCGACTCTCAAGGTCGTTCTCTGTCAAAGAAAGAGCAGCGCATAATACACATGGTGGCTGGGTTGGGCTTTGAGTGGGCCCTAAACCCAATTCTCAATTCTGGCATCAGTATAAACTTCCGAGATGCTAATGGATGGACTGCCCTTCATTGGGCTGCACGATTTGGAAGGTAAATAGAAAATAGTTTTGTGTTCTTTGCGGCCAAAACAGTAGCTTGCCAAACTGTTTAATTCTAAAGTTTTGAATACTAACGATAGCATTCTAGACCAATTTCCTAAAGAAATAAAAAATCTAAATTACTTTTCACATAGAACAGTCAAAAAACCACCCAAAAGTTATACCCTAATCATTAATGGGGTCCCAATCACGAGATTTCTGACAAGAAAACTTGAACCCCTCAAATGATTGTGGGCATCAGTTTTGTTGCATTCTTCAGGATGATTAAAAAAAGGATTGCCAAAACCTGCACAAAAACGAAATCTGAATGGATGTTCATATTTCATCAGATAGTTCAGTAGAAGATCAAATACATGGTGGATAGATAAGATGGGTGCTTCCAAGTTCCACCATGCTAATGCGTGAGCTGTCCTTGTGATTGGGAAGTTGTTCCCGAAGAATATGTTTCTGAACAAATTAATATCAGGAAGTTGAAATTTTTTTGCACTTTTGAGTTTAACAGTAACATAATTTTGTTCTTGTGACATAGGGAGAAAATGGTTGCTGCACTTATAGCTGGTGGTGCATCAGCTGTGGCAGTGACTGATCCAACCCCGCAAGATCCAGCTGGTAGAACCCCTGGTTTCATTGCTGCTGCCAGTGGCCACAAGGGACTGGCAGGATATCTGTCAGAGGTGGCGCTAACTAGCCATCTTTCATCCCTCACACTGGAAGAAAGTGAGATTTCCAAAGGGTCTGCAGTTGTTGAGGCAGAGAGAACTGTTGAGAGCATCTCAAAGGGTAGCCTTGGTTCCACCGAGGATCAACTCATACTCAAAGATTCCTTGGCTGCGGTCAGAAATGCAGCTCAGGCAGCGGCACGTATACAGTCTGCTTTTCGTGCACACTCTTTCAGGAGAAGGCAACACAAAGAGGCTACTACTACTTGTTGTGAGGAGTATGGTATCACTCAAGATGACATTCATGGGCTTTTGGCAGCATCAAGGCTGGCATTCCGTAACCTTCGTGATTACAGGTTAGATAAAGCAGCCTTGTCTATTCAGAAGAAATACCGTGGTTGGAAAGGGCGCAAGGACTTTCTAGCTTTGCGTAAGAAAGTAGTGAGGATACAGGTATTTCACCGTTACTCCATTTTTCTATGATTTTTGGATAACTTTGCAATACATTGGAAAATTATGAAGAACTGAAAATCTTGCAGGACATCGATTTTCGTTTTCTTGTAACATTATTGTTATTGGTATGTATAGGATGTGTGGGAGCAAACTGGTCTTTTCACTTCCACACGTTCCACTTAGTGTGACCCTAATTCTCTTTTATAAATATAAAAGAGGAGGCTCATAGAATATGATTTTCTATTGAGTCTCTTTCAATGCTTCTTCTCTAAATCTTTCTTTCTCTTCTAAACAATAACATGGTATTAGAGTAAGGTTTAGATCTTGAAGTTTGAGAACTTATTATTCTTTTCCTATTTCACTTTCTTCTTCTTTTTCGATCTACTTGGTATTAAAATCTTAGGCTTCTGATTATAATCTAGAGTTTTAATCTTCTAGTTGGTGAATACTCACAGTATGTGAGTATGTTTGAAGTTGGTGTTTTGTAGTTTAGTGGTGTGTTTTTCCTTACAAGGTTCAGATCTACTTTCCGAATATCCACGATTTATTAAAAAAAAGGGGACTTTAGTCATCTGTGATTTGATCTGTTAGTATATAGACCATATTCAATCAAATATGGTTATTGCGATCTGGTTCGTGAATCAGATCTGCTATATATATAAAACCCAGATCTGATTGGTATTTAAGATCTGGTTTATTTGGTGCGATCTGTTTACTGTGGAGTGATTTTTGATAGAGATGAAGTCCAACATTCTATCTCCTTCTAAGTTCTTTAATCTTCAAATGACCTCGATCAAATTAAATGGAGATAATTTTATCCCTTGGTCGAAATCTGTTGAGGTGTTCCTTACTGTCAACGAATATCTGAAAGATGATCCTCCTAAGACTGACAATCTTCACTACTCTAAGTGGGTTCAGGAAAATGCTCAGATTATGACATGGTTGTGGAATTGTATGGATTCCACCATTGGTGTCAACTTGATGTTCTTATCTTTTGCCAAGGAGATTTGGGCCCTGTACTATTCTAAAGGGTAGGAGCTGGAGTACTTTGTGAAGGAGTTGGAGAAGTACTTCTGTGTTGAAAGGGTGTTTGGCAATCAACTCTGTGAAATACTAGCAGAAGTATTTTTGTGTTGAAAGTTTGTTTGGGAACCATACTGACTTCTTATGACTTATGGAAAAAAGACCAGAATACCCTTAGGTCCTGTTTGGATATCAGAAGCAGAACTACTATTCCAAAAAGCATAAGCTGGAGTACTCTTTGAAGGAGTTGGAAAAGTATTTGTGTGCTGAAAAGACGTTTGGCAATCAACTTTGTGAAGTACTGGTAGAAGTACTTTTTTGCTGGAAGTCTGTTTAGGAACCATATTGACTTTCGGAAAAAAGACCAAAATACCCTTATATTCTACATGTTACTGTTTTTTGTCTTTTAGTGTCATAATATGTCTTCAAACCATACTGTTTTTGACATTTTAACTATAAATATTAATATAATGTGTATTTAAAATTAAATATACTCAAAATTTCAAAAAAAAATTGATAGCACCTTCCTTAAAAATTTGATGTTTTCACCTATCCCCTGTTGAATTACCATATATATAAAAGATATGTCTCAAAATTATCAAATCCTAATATATATCCATACTTAAACAAATCTCATACATACAATTTATATATATATATCTATCTAAGAAATAACATCATAACTAACACAGCTATTAAAATTAAAATTGTTATGAACTATAATATATTGCATCCTATTGATGCTTAAAACAACAAATCCTTGGTGGTCTTTTGTTGTCCATTTTTCTTCACATACTTATCAGTCACATCAACTTCGTCAATAAATTCAACTTCATCAGCCCATAAAAATCCTCCAGTATGATTCTAGAATTAAATAAATAAATTCCATAAGGCGATAATAAAAATAGATGTAATGTAAGGGAAATATGACAATTATTACCTTCCAAGATAGACACCTATAAAATTGTCTACCTCTATTTTATTTGGATTTAGTAGTAATAATAACCAACTCTAAACTAACACGAACAATAAAGTGCCATCGAAACTACAATCAAATATTTCAAATGCATGAAAAATCAAAATAGATAAATTTAAAACATCTTAGATGAATAACAAGTCAATTGTTTAAAAACATTTAAATTAAAGTACTGAATTTAAGACAAGTCATCCTTGAATATTAATATCATGCCGATTATAGGCCTCTCTTATAATTTCTGCTATGACTTCTCTCTTTTGTTCCAAAGCTCTATTTGTTTGGCGATGTAAATGCACAATTGGAATTCAACGATTTAAAGATGTGGATTCTTCTACAAAATCATCTTGATCATATTAAGCAAATTCCACTTCTGTTAAGCCTTCTTTTCGAATAAAATTGTGTAATCTCATGCAAGCAATCACAATATCCCGTTATGTATCAAATGAATATAAATGTGTGTTACACAAAATTGCCCATCGCGCCTTCAAAACACTGTTCAATGACATTGCGTAGGGAAGAATGTAGATGATTGAACAATTCTTTCTCCCATGCACATTTTTGAAAATCTTGTAGATGGTAACAAACACCTCTATATAGTGTCAAATAGTTGCCCATCAGTGGATACCCAGATCCAACCAGATAATACTTACCTAACAATCAAAATGAACAACTACAATCATTACAAAATATTCAAGTAAATAAAGTATTTTCTCGATTAATACTTTAAATACCGACCTTCTGGTGGGTGTGAAAATCTTGAATTGGGGTTAGTGATGGTTTTCAACAATATATTTGAGTCATTTGCTTATCCTTCCCAACCAGCCATGACATATATAAGAAATATGTTGAAAGAGCATATAGCCAACACATTCTGTATTATGTCATTTTGACCTAAGAAACAAAGTTGATATGTTGCAGGAACACGTGCTCCTATATATGTACCATGTATCACTCCTACACAATCTTTCATATGGAAATAATAATATATAAAACAATGCATCTATTAAAAAAATATATATTGGTGTTAATAACTAAGATAACTTAGTTAACTAAAAAAATAACTAAGAAGGATTAGTTCTTTCTATCTTGGAGTTTATGTTCTCTCGGTGCAAACTCTACAAGGAATTCAAGGGGATCTTCTTTGAAGACTTTGTTATGAGATGAGATAGGGTGTGTTCCTTGTCGCGCGAGTAGTTGGTGGTCGTGCATTGTTTATTTGTTTTGTGCTTTGCTTTCTTCGTTTTTTTCCTTTGTATTGGGTGGGTCTTCTCGACCTCCTTGTTTTTTCTTTTTCTAATAAATCATCTTTATCGATCAAAAAAATAAATAAAATAAAATAAATAACTAAGATACCTTAAAGAAATGTTAGTATCTTTGGCTAGTCCGGATTTTTGGAAGGATCTTATTCAAGTATCGGGGCACGATAAAAGTCCTACATAAATGTAAAATCGTCTCAAAAACTCTATGAAAATGCCTACTTACAATTTCTTCCGAATATTGAAATCAATTGGTAGTCAATCTCATACTTGTATTTTGTCATAATATCATTAGGAACATTGCCAAAAAGACTTGTAAAGAAACACGTTTTGTACTCTCTAGGTTTGCCTCATCACGAAGAGATGATAATAGTTTGTAAAAAATATGTTTCTCCATTCTAAATTGTTCATGACATATAAAATTATTTTCTGATAAAACATATTTAATTATTTGACTATCACTCGTCCAGATATCTCTTTTGCAATAAGTGTAGCAAGTCAGTTTATGGAAACTCCAAGGGTTCCACATTGGGTAGTTGTTGTTCGGATCCTTTGATTTCTTAAATGATCTCCAGGATGTGATTTGTGGTATAAGTTTAAATACCATTTAGACTTAGAAAGGTATTGTGATGCTGATTGGGCAAGTTCTCCATCTAATAGGAGATTTACATCTAGGTATTGCACTTTCTTGGGAGGAAACTTGGTTTCCTGAAGAACTAAGAAGCAAAATGTAGTTGCAAGGTCTAGTGCAGAGGTAGGATATAGAGCAACGACTCTTATGACATGTGAGCTAACATGGGTTAAGAATTTTCTTGGAGAATTTGGTGTTAAGATAGCTAGTCCTATGCGATTATATTGTGATAATTAAGCTGCAATTCATATTGCTTTCAGTTCAGTGTTTCATGAGCAAACAAAGCACATTGAAACATATTGTTACTTTATCAAAGACAAGGTTTTATGTGGGGAAATTAGTACACCATCCGTGAAGTCTGAAGATCAATTGGCAGATATGTTCACTAAGGCATTTAATTATAGTTGTCTCAGTCTTATTTGTTCCAAGCTGGATTTACTTGATATTTATGCTCCAGCTTGAGAGAGTGTTATTTTTTCTTTATTTTCTTTTCTTTAGTAGTTTATTTTCTGTAGTTTCTTTAGTTTATTTCCTTCAGTTTTTTGTTCCAAGTTGGACTTTCCAACTTAAGGGGTAGTGTTATTGGTATATATAGGACGTGTGGGGGCAAACTGGTCTTTTCCAGTTCCACACGTCCCACTTAGTGTAGTCCTAATTCTCTTATATAAATATAAGAGAGGAGGCTCATAGAATATGATTTTCTATTGAGTCTCTCTCAATGCTTCTGCTCTAAATCTCTCTTTCTCTTCTAAATAATAACAATTCTCTTAGTACTTTAATTAGATTATAATGTTCATAATCCTGAATATACGGGTCAAAATAGAGTTGGATGGCTAAATAGGATTTCTATCTAGGATAAAGCATAGATGATGGTGAATATATATTTAACATTTATAAAAAAAATATTATATGTTTGCTTTCTTTTTTAGTTTAAATTTTTGAGTAGTTGTCCAAAATAAATACAAGATAATGAACAACCTTTAAATCTCCTGCCAAATTTTTATGCTGAAAAGGACCCTAGAAGAGGTTTTTCTTTTTCCTTCTTTTTAAAATTTTATTATTTTTCCGCCTTCAGTTAATATATTTGTATTATGGAAGTTACCTGGTATTTCTGCATTTCTTTTCTACCATGACGATAGTTGGAAGGCACTTGCATGCTTTTTGACGTGACAACACTCCCCAATTAATTCGTGTATTGTCACCTAAAAGGAAAAAGAGTTGCATGCACACCCAATATTGTCAGAACGAGATTGAATGATGGTTTTTAAACTCGGTTTCACGTCTCGTCTCCTCCTGGCCTGATACCAAGTTGTCTCGGACGAATTTTCCGATACGTTTGAGACGTTGTGTGAGACAAATAAAAAAATTGAACGTGAGTCCTAAATCTCGGTCAAAAAATGACTTTGTGAGTTGGTCTCGTTCAGCTCTGATACCGAGTTAACTTGTGCAATACGGCTTGGTCTCGGATGAGTTTTAAAACCATGGATTGAATCACAAAATCATAAGATGTGGATTCAAAATTTTGGATTATTTATTTAAAAATATTTAAGTCACACAGAACAAACATGTTTTATTCCCAGAAAACAGGATACATGTCTTCCATATTTCATCATACATAAACATATTTTTCATAGTTGGCATGCATACCATGTCATGTCCAGGCAACAAACATGTTGCACAGACATGGATACATGACCAAATCCCATAATGGTGGCAAAGCATGCCTTGTATGAATATCTTTTTTCTTAAATGTTTAAATGGAAGAAATATTAAATAAAGTCAGAGTGCAAAATGATTTGTGAAATATTACCCTTTTAATTAAACAGTGAGTTGTACATGTATTTGTTTTGGTTCAGATCTATTTGTATTTTTGGCAGGCTCATGTGCGTGGCCATCAAGTCAGAAAGAAATATAAAGTGTTTATATGGGCGGTTGGTATTCTAGATAAGGTTGTATTGAGGTGGCGTCGTAGAGGAGCTGGTCTACGAGGATTCCGACAAGAGTCAGAATCCATTGATGAAGATGAAGATGAAGATGATGACTTCCTCAAGGTGTTCCGGAAACAGAAAGTGGATGTCGCTCTTGAGGGTGCTGTCTCGCAGGTGCTGTCCATGGTCGAGTCTCCTGCTGCCCGTCAGCAATACAGTCGCATGCTTGAAAGTTATCGGCAAGCTAAGGTAAGTAATATACATACTCACATATTGAAATTGAATTGAGCAATGAATTCTAGGCAAATGTAAGATCCAACATGGTATAGTTAAACTATGACAAATCATTACACTAAACTATACATGCACCGAGATGGAAGGATGAGAAGAAGGCACCCTAATGCTTTATGGTCCTCTTACCACATATGGTTTTCCATAGTGGAGAATAATCTTCTTGGAAAATGTTCAACTTTTCCATGGCTACAAATTTATTTTTGTATAGAATCTGGACACTTGGTTTGGTGGATGCTTTGGAGCATGTTTTATGCATCTCTTACTGTTACCCCTCTGAATTCTGTCTTTTTGTCTTCTCTTACCAGAAAATAATGCTTCTTCCACGGCCTTCAGTTTTCTTTTTGTGAACCACCTGTGTTTTCATGCACGAAAATGTTTCCTTTTCGTGGTTTTCTTTCCAACTTGAGAACTAATGATCTTGGCACAAAGGTTGATTAGTGTTCTGGCATGATAATCTTGTCTCTTATCCCTTAAACTGAGTAGATGTCTTTTTTAAGTTTTTTTCTTTTTTCCGTTCGTTTCTTCTGGAAGAAGAGGGGGGTTTAATCCTGTGTTACCATTCACAAGCTTTACCAACTTGTCTAGTAGGCTCCTTCAAATAGGTGTATGATATTCTTTGGTGAACTTGTACAATTGCTAAGAATAAGTGTCCTAATACAGCATATCCTTTCTTGTTCATGGTTATTAATGCTATTAGATTTCTTCAGGAACAAGTGTTCTAATAAGGCTCTCTCAATCTCTATAGGGTTTAAAATGGGTTGGATTTTATCCGAAATCCAAGTGTTCCAAAATAAAAAATGGGTCGGGTATGGGTTGATATTCCTTGACCCGAGTCGGATACAAATCTATCATTATATCCTCTTAGATCCGAATGATATATTACTTTGTAAGTTCTATTTTTATATTTTTCAGAGTATCTTTCTTCAATCAACAAGTATTGAGCATAGTAGCCAAGGCCTCCTTACAAAAAAGGAGAGGTCTTGAATTCAAGTCACCTTTAGTGATTTTTCTTGAAATAATATTGAACAATGCAAAATTATCCGATCAGAATCAATTAATTAGGTCGGGTCGGATTCGGATATAGATATAATCATATCCTGCCCGAACCCGATCCATTTTAAGCACTAATGCACTGGTCATACTTATATCCCTACCTATATTATGAGAACGTCGCACCCCTTAGTGACTTTATTATTATTATATATGCAGGCAGAATCAAGTGGTAGCCTAAGTGAAACAGTGTCAATTTCTCAAGGCAATGCTGACAATATGGAAAACAATCATGAAGAGTTGTATCAGTTCCTGTAGGAGTAAACTGGAACACTACTGCAATCACGATTTCTCCACAAACTCAATATTTTATTTCTCCCTGGTATTGATTTGTAGCATTCGTCACCCTTGTATGTATACATGTTCTTGTTTCAATAGTAGAGACGTGGGGATCCAATTTGGTAAAATTATCATACCATCATGACATGTAATCTCTTGCTTACTGTGTAACTCTTTATTGTAATTGCTCCTTAGGGTTTTAGTAAGTGGTGCTGATTTGGAAAATAATATTATTAGGTTCAGATTGCCTGCTGCGTACTCTCTCTCTATTTTCATTTTGTCCTTCTATTTACCCATGTTTTAAAACCATTTTTCTGCCATTTACCTATTGTAACTATGTTTTAAAACTCTTTTTGACATTTTGTCTGGTCAATGAACGAGACCTAGTTATCTTGGGCAAGTTTTCCGATACATTTGACTTGTATCATTCAACAATGAGACAAATGAACCATGGTCTTAAATCTCGTCCGATATATCGTTGGTGGACGATACCAAGACGTATTGGACGAGTCATCTCGGACGAGATTTAAAACCATGGTTGTAATTTTAGTGGCCAACTTATTATATCCAGTTGGAACCTACTTGGAAAATAGATTGTTTACTTCTCGGTTGATGAGCAAAATGTATAATGAGCCTTGGAATTCATCATATTTTATAACTTGAGGGTTTTACTTTGAACCCGTGGGAGGGTGTACCACTTTCTTTTGAAAAATTAATCTAGTTTATTCTTGTGGGCTTTGCTTACTCATGGACCATATCATCAAGCTTTGGGCTGGATTCAAATAAAATTGTTACATTTTATTTATTTATTTATTTATTGACGAGTGTAGATGGACTTCCAACTACAACCTCAAAGTTTCTTTAAATCAATTTTCGAGTAATAATCATGAAGAAATCATGTTCAGACATATTTGTAAAGAGACACGTTTTCCAACTCACCCACCCATTGCACACAATTGTATTGATAATTGACCATAGATTGCTATGGTAATCATTTTTATTCAAGAGAAGAGTGTGAGCCTCTACTTCGGGAGCTAAGTAATATTTCTCAAATTTCACATTTGTTTGCCACATGGAACACTCTTCACACCCACTCACACTTTTTTTTTTAAAGCAGAAAAGGAAGGAATCCTAGTTTTATGAAACACACAGACCCAACAAATTCCTTAGTATAGGAAACCAGGAAAAATCTTTCCATCACTTCATTCTACCACTGCAATAAGGGAATCACTGACAGTTTATAAATGGAATATTAAAGCTAAAGCAAACAAACCAAAACACCCCCAAGCCTCATTAGACAAGTTTAATAATAACTAAAAACAGAATTAAACAAACTCGTTCTGGTTCCTCACAGTCCTCACAAATGCAGTACCCAACCCACAACTGTTTGGTCACTCTTGCTTTCTTAAGCATAGTTCAATCGGAATATATCGTTCAACACGTAGAAGCTTCCCTGAGGGGTTGGTATCAGATGGAACATCTGTAAGCAAAAGCAGATTAAAAAAAATACTTAGTGAACATGATGGTAGAAAGAAGAAGGGGGAGGGGGAACATAAACATTGTTAAATAAGTAGTCTACTTTCTTTGCACACAAAAACAACAAAATGAGAAGGCACACGGGGGTGTCGTTAAATAAGGCTATCAAAGCCTCTTCGCAAGGCCAGCTGTGTGCAGGTATATTTCGAGAGGGAGAAGTGTGATATGAGGCACTAAAATCAGACCATCTGCATCTCCTCCTCTAGCACAAAGGTGAGATGGACCGAGTTGAGATGTGTATGGATACCCATTTCATATTGATTTCAGATCCCATTATACATCAAAACCAGGTCTATGGATTTGAGCTTTTTTCAAATTCAATTCATAACACATCAACAAAAGTAACTGATATGGTGCTGCCCCAGACTACCAAGTATTGTAGCCAAGAGAAAAAAATGAACAAAAGAGTTAGTTGTCCAGTTATAGGGCTCACTAATAAAGTCTTGAAAACTAGGTTGGAAACTAATGTTGAATTCATCAAGAGACTGTTTACGAAAGATTTCCATAGCCAAGTAATTGAAGTAGGGCTGGCAACGGATCAGTACCACTCCAATACCGATCTGAATTTTTTTAAACATGTACCTGATCCAATCCAAACGGATTATTGAACATGTGTACCAAATCCGATCCGTTTAATTTCATCATTTATCTGAAACTGATCTGATCCGAACGAATGCCTTACTTTCAAATGATCAATGTTCAAAAAAACTTAATATATACAATCATATAAAATTTTAAAAAATCTACTTTCCAACCACAAATATAGAGGGAAATAAAAAAGACTAAAACATTTTATCTATATTTATTTATATGAAACTAAGAATAAAAATATATTGAAATATGTTCAGATCAGATTTTTTTTAGTGGATTGAGGTAGATCCGAATCTGATCCAAAATTGTTTCGGATCTAAGGTTTCAATCCAATTGGTTCAGACCGGTTAGGACATTAGGTACATTTCGGATCATTGCCAGCCCTAAATTGAAACACAACTTCACAAATTGGAAGCAAGCAAAATCAATATAGTACTTCATGTAGCATGAAAACCAACAGAGTCGTCATGTTCAAGACCTAGTTTTCTTTTCTTTTTCTCTTATTTCTTTCTTCTTCTTTTGTTTGATAAGCTACTTTTCTCTTCTTTCCAATAGTTTAAAATTCACCCAAGAAAGTTCTCATGTGAGGGGAGTGTGTGTGTGTAGTATTGTAAGCAACCTAGCACTCTGCTAGACTTGGTGATACATCGCTTGTGTCAACATAATCTTCTAGTTTATTTAATGCGATCTTGCATTGCTTGAGTTGCATTAGCATCTCACTAAGGTTCCAAAAGAAAACAACCTTTCGCTTCACTACGCATAATACATGATACTCCTCTCTACACACTGGAAATCAGCTGATAGTAGAAATTGACCTCGGTTAATTATCCTAGAATTTTTATTTTAAAAAAAATTCTCCTTCAAAACATGGATGAATCCCACCAAGTAGTCCACTCAAAGTTCCCGTGGGTTCATATATGCCCATGTGGGAACACAATCCTCAAAAAAATTATTTAATTTTTTTTATTTAAAAAAAAAAAAAAGGAAAATTGAGAAGCCAAACAGAGGTTAGAAAAGGGAACCAAAAAACACTGGAAAAAAAATTTAGGAAATGAATTTATTTTTAGGAATCCTAACCAATCTTCTCCAGAGAGTCCAGACTATAAATTTGGTACCCACATACTTCCAGATTGAAAAATTGCTGATGGAATTTAAGATTTATAGATCGGTAGTTCAGCCCAGCAAGCCCGTTTGTTTTGTGAAGTAAATCAAAATTCGACTCCATGTCTGAATAAGGTAATAACTCCTAAAGGATCAATGGGTTCATTGTCGAATCCCTCCATGATTCATTTTATTACATTTTTCTTGGGCTGAGAGAGGGATCAAATAGTATAGTTCATTGTTTAGGCATCATAAAAAACTAAAGCTTTTAGACAAATCAAACAGGAAACAAAGCGAATTTTGGGGTAGGGAGGGAGGGAGGGAGTTGAGGGCATTAGGGTTTAACTATTGAGAGTCGGCAATGGGAGTAAGAATGGATTTAAGTTTCAATCAAATTTCAACTTCATGATCATACACAAAGCAATAATCAACAAAATACCCATCACTCGTTAAAGTATCGGGAACAAATCGATCAAATAAGAGCACCCACACAACAGAAAATAAAACCCTAAAATCCCATAAGTGGAGAAAGTGTTTTATTTTATTTTTATTTATTTTTTTTAAATTAAAAAAAGGGAATTTCAGGTGTTTGAAGAAATACCTGACTGAACTTGAGAGCGTGCTGTTCACCAGCGAGCTTGAGATTGCCACTGACGAAGACAAGCATGCCAGCAGCGGGACCCGAAGGCTGGCAATCTACGGTGGTGATGCTGTGCTGGCACTGCTGGAAGGGTAGACTTGTTAGTTTGGCTAC
This sequence comes from Akebia trifoliata, assembly GCF_017979445.1. Classification (NCBI taxonomy): domain Eukaryota; kingdom Viridiplantae; phylum Streptophyta; class Magnoliopsida; order Ranunculales; family Lardizabalaceae; genus Akebia; species Akebia trifoliata. The sequence continues at coordinate 1,352,052 of NC_141379.1, forward strand.
GATGTTCTGTGAGCCCTGGATCTTCTGACCCTCGAAGGTCAGCATCGACGCCTCTTGATACAAGTTAGCGAGTCCTGCACGATTCGCATCGAACGTACTGTAGTAGTGTTCCACAAACGCCTTCGCTACTGAGTCAGGATCCATCTCTCTCTCTCTCTCTCTCTCTGTTTCTTGGTAATGGCGGCAGAAGAAATAAGAAGGTAAGACCGTACGAGTGGTAGACTGAATTACGGAAGAGTGCTGTTATTGGCACTCTAACCTTTACTTATACACCCCAATCAAGAATAAAAAGAGCTACTATGAGCAAACCAACTTTTACTTCTAACTCACCAATCCATAAGTAAACAAATCCCTAGTTTTAAAAAAATTGGTGTGGTAAGATGTTATGTGACAATAGAATTTCTCAATTAATATCATAGAGAAGAGAACACTTAATACGGTCTACGAGTGGGAGCGCACAACTTGTAGAGAAAGACTAACATCAACACTGATGGGTCCCAGGGAAAATATCTAGATCTCCTGCCGTTGATCTGTGTGACCATAAGAGATATTGAATGGTGGATGATGATCTAGATGGGAGGGTTGGGACCATCATTAGGTGGGCCCATCCATCTTCTGCTTCGTTGCTGCTCAGTTATGTCTTTTAGGACAGTAATCATAGCCAAATAGGACGCTGTAAATTAATAAAAATATAAGTGAATAATATCTTGGAAGTGTGCTTAAATCAAATTTTAAATTATTATTAGTTTTGAATTATTGTGCTAATAGAACATATGGGAAAAAAAAAACAGTTTTAATGGTTATTATGATGAAAATAATGTCATTTTTCTAATATATTACCATATTTGCATTTTTTATATATAATTATGATAGATTTTAGGGTGATTTATACACAGTCGGAATTTTGGTCGATATTTGAGATACCCCGTGTTTTGAAACTAAGGACATAACCTTTGACCTTGGTCTTTTTTTGAAATACCAGAAACTATGAGAGCGAGAATAGAGAGAGCAAATAATTAAATAAAGGAAAAATTACTTAAAGAATCTTGACAAAGAGATCTTTTTCTAAATAATTCCTAAGTTTTTGATAATTTCTTAATAATTTATTTAGTAAATTCTTCTTTTCTTAATCGTCTTTAAACCTCATCTCCACATTTCTCATGATCCTTTACGGTTTGAACTCATGGTTTTCATTATTTAAAAAAATATATAGATTTTAATGGCTCAATCGAGTTTCAGAGACTTGATTTAAGAATGAAAAAGTTATTTTCAAGGAATTTTTTCACTTTTTTTTTCCTCACTTTTAGATACAAATCGATCAAAAATAATTCTTTGGGATTTAAATAATATAAACAAGTCATTTTCTCAAGTTTTTAAGTCAACCTTTTCATGTTTTTAGTCTAAAAAAAACTCAAAAAATTGAAAATGGGTGTGTCTTACCACTGCCGACAGTAAATAAAAAAAACCGATAAATTCACCATTAATGAGAGACCATTAAGAAATAAAAAGTTGACAAAATGTCCTATCAAGCTACTCTGCAAAGCTTAGGGACTATTTAAAAATAAATCCCCCAGTAAGGGTCCTTTAAATAATTTCCCCTTAAATAAAAGTACACTCTCAACTGGTGTAAAAAAGTCTGAGTACAAAAAGTAACTAAACACCCCACCCCCCAACGAGTTTAAGACAAAATCAACTCTAGTATCAAACTACTAAAGATACAGAGATGATAATAAACCTACTCTTCCCACAATTGAAGACATGGGCATTGAAATTGCAAAAACACACACTTCAAAAGGTAGATTCTTGGATTTTTTTTTCTTTCTATAAGACAATCACATCAAAACCTTCTTTAAATACCTAGGGTTCTAAAGGTCTACCAACATGTTTGCTTTGGGCTTCATGCAGAACGAGGACTTTGCCATGTCGATATGTCACTAATAAGCTCCCGAAGCTGATCTATGAGAAGTTTGAGTAACTTGTTCTTATTTGCAAGCTCCTGCATTCAAGAAATAGACGGGGGATCAGATGATTAGAAATTTACAAATGGAGACCTTTCTTAAGATCCCATTAAGAACACATTAGCTCTCCTAGAAGTATTACATTTGAGGATAGTTTAGACTCGAAGAGAAATGTTATAATTATAAAAATTACATTACTTCAAATGGAATATATAAGGGGCACAAAAGAGAGGATAAAAATGAGGCCCATTTAGAGGAAGATCACAACAAACATGGGTTCGCGTTCCTTTGTTTAACAGTCCAAACATAAGCCCTGCGAATAGAATGGAATTAAGAGTTGATCCCTTTTAAAGATGGAGAACATTCTTATTGTTGTTGTTGTAGAAGTGACCTTCACTTTGGAGAGTTAAGACTGGTATTGATCCTCCACTGAAGAGCTCGAATGGAGTTGAGTGAGTTCGTCTCCTCTTACTCCCTCTTCCCTACCCTTTAAGTGTGTCTCTGGTCGTGGTCGGGAGATATTCCAGATAGAACCCATATCAATTTGAGGAATCTACACCAACAATCTTGTGTGGTAGAGGAGTTCCGCCTACACTATTGTTACTTTCAACACCAATTTCAATGAAGTACCCAGTTTCAACACCAATCTCAATGTAGTGTAAAGAACACACTAGGCAGCTGGAGTCATCATACGTATCACACAATTCCTAAATACATGGAGTCTCCTGAGTCCTGAGACATGCCAACTTTCTTTATAACTGATTAATTCGATAATTAACATTATTGAAGATTTACCAAGAAAAAGACATTAAAGATTTTTGTTTTTGTTTTTTGCTACAGTGGTATCCCCGTTGGCAGAGGGTCCAGGCGCCGTATCTGGTCTTACATCCAATCCATAGGCGCATGGACCATGTCCGTCAGGACTAAATCCACTGGGTAGATGTAGCCGACCCACCTTTTAAGTCAAGAATTGAGGCTGCTAAGTTTTGAAAAAAGACATAAAATATTGCCGACACTGTAGATGGATTTGATGGAGCCTTGGCAATGCAAAGTGGGCTCATTAAGATTGCACCATATAAGCATGCAACAACATTAGATGGAAGTTTAAACATACAAGACAATCAAATATACAAACAGTCCCCTATAAACCTTGTAAGTGAAACATTAACTTTATTAGTTCAAAATTTTCAATGCTTTGTGAAATACCTTTCTTAAATTGGTGGCCCGCTCTTCCAGCTTCTCAATTTCAGCTTGTTCTGCTTGAGATTCTGACCCAGCGACCATGGAACCAGCATCATATGCTTTTACCTATGTAAAGAGAAAACAAGGAATTTATCAGAAACAGTGGTTTTTATCTTTTTTTTATCTGTATAGCGAACTTATTCAAACAAAAACAAAAAAAGGAACTAAGCATATAACCAAAAGAGGCCAGTGAAAAAGATTCTCAACCACCAAACAAAAGAGAGAGAGAATCAGGGAACATGATTACAAATGAAAGAACTTCCTTCCAAATTGAATACTAATTTTTTTTTATTAGGATGCCGGATCAACTGAATAGTAAGGGTGTTTCACCTTTAAAATAAGATCTTCAACACTGTTCTCTTTTTGACTCAAATATCTGACTGTTGCATATTCCTACCATAGGATAGGAGATGTCTTCCGAAGCACTTGACCACATGGAAAGAAGCCCATTGTAGAATCCTTCAATCATCCCAAAAACTTTGTTGGGCATCAACACACCTAATCTCGTAAATTCAAATCCCTTGCGATGGGGAAATGAATTGAAATATGGTCCACAGATTCTTCACAACACTTGTAAAGCACATACAAATTCAGAGTTTTCACTCTTGATGTCGAAGATGATCTACCATCAATATTTTATCAAATATGGTTGCCCTCCTTAAGAAGGTGTTTCACCCAACTACTCAATTAGCCAAATTATCACAATACCCATTATTTTCAATTTAGAGCATGTATAGCACATGGAAAATGGACAGAAAAATGGTTTCTCTTCAAAAACGTGATTTCCCAGTGTGTGATTGCGCATTTTCACTAGAAAATGGATTCCCACCCAGAAAATATTTCTCCGTTGGGCAAATATTTTCGCACCCCATACCCTACGAAAATTATATTCCCACCTCCCAACGTTATTCTCTCACGATTATCACACCTCCAAAACAAACAAAAAAACCCCAACTTTCCTTTCTGACATTTTCCTATGTGCAATCGAAGAGTGATATTCATTTTCACATGATCATTTTTCTTAGGAATTTACATTCCCTAGAAAACGAATCCCCTGCAATCAAACATACCCTTATTGGCATGTCCACCCATGACTCGGATCAGCACGACTGGCCCTGAACTCTAACTGACCAGAAGTGTTAATTGTTTGCTGGAATGAGCAAAATATCCAAATAAACCTTATCCATGCCACTTGAGCTATACTGTTGGCAAAATTAGAACCAAGTCCTTCAAATCCACTTCCACTGTCACCATTTTGATGTTTTATGGAAAAAAGATTCAAATTCAAATGTCTCCAGTATACAGTGTTGACCCAAGTCAAAGGGGAAACATCAATTAATTCAAAATGATGGGTGAATTTCTACATCAGTCAATTAACAGAGGAGATGAAAATAAAATTAGATGGATAAATGAAATTTACAGTTGTTTATTTAATAATTCTCTCTCATTTGTATTAAATAGTTAATTAAAACAGAAAAGAAACTATTTTTAATTTGAAAAAAAAAAAAATTAGAGTTTTGGTTTATACCTTCTGAGAATTGGGAATGGCGGTAAGAACAGATCGAAGAGAAGAAACAGCAGATTTGTAACGAAGACGAGCGACATCGAGAGCTCCACCGCCCATTTCCAAGTGTTGTTGAGAGTGAGAAGCAGCATCGCCATTGCCATTAACGCCATTAGATGAGTGAGAAGTAGCAGAAGTGGTCGTAGTAGACCACAAGGCGGGGTTGCAGAGCTCTTCGTTCATGGAGGAGAGGATCTGATATGCTGCTTCGATCGTGTCCTCTAAGCTCTTTAGCCCCTCTACCGCCAATTCTTGTGTGCTTCTTGCGTTCGACATCACTGATTTCTCCTCCATCATCTACATTTATGAACCCTAATTTTAATTTTCAGTCACAGAAACCACGAAATCTTCACTCTTCCTTCTAATTAAAAATCCCTATTTTCGCCCAGTTGTTCGAAGGTAAATCATAGATGGCATCAGTCATTCAGAATCTCGATGAACTCGCCAAATCAAGAACCAACCCGCTTTGGTTTTGTATATCTTGGTTCGTTGGTTCAGTTTGGTGGTGCATATTAAGGGTGCAACTTGATTCGGTTTGGGGCCAAATCGAAACCAGACCAACATAGATGAATTCCACTAAACCAGACTCAAAACCAACCGAATTGCCTATAGAACTGAACTAAAGCAAATAGAACTAGGATCGGTTTGGTTTGGTTCAGTTCAATTTGGTTCTATGGGTAGCCAATATCTTATAAATATGCTTGGAAACAATTATATTTTTAATTAAAAATAAAGACTGGTCGTGAAGTGAAATTTATATAATTAAGTCATTAATCTATTCATAAAATAAGGTCATAAATCTATTCTTAATTCCTAAAAAGAAGTAAGTCATTAAGGGTTTCGTTCTCAATTTGTTTTGATTTTATACAAGCCTGGAACCAAGAACCAAATCGAATCGATCGATTCTACATTTTTTTTACCTAGAGCTGAACTGCAATTTTCTTGAAACCAAACAAGACCAGACCAAGTTGCACTCCTATTCCTTTCCTTGTATATAATTGAAGCTATGTTACGCAATTTGTTTTTACTGGTTCGAACCACGAACCGATATGAAGCGAATCAGTTTGTGGTATGGTTCATACTAGGTTCGTAAAATCAAGTGAACCACAAACCCATTGAATTTTAGTCGGGTTCGACAAATCAAGCTAACGAACCGAATTAGGAAATCAAAGCAAACCCAAAAACGAATTTTCTCTGCCTACCCCTATGGACCGAGTTCATTTTAGGTTGGCGAACTTTGAACCCTGAACTCGAATTCGAACTGATTAACAAGGTAACATCGAATTGAAGTCTTCAACTTACCAGTATATATATAATGTTTACAAAGTTAGACAAATAGATTTTAAAAAGAAAGCAGATTTACATCACTTTGATATATTTATCTTTACTTTTTGGTTCGTCAGAATCAATGACAAAATTCAACAAATTGAAATAGTTGGATTCACAAATTAGTTAGTATATGTTCATTTGTTTCGCACAAATTTCTGATTCTGTATAGTAAGAACGAACAATGCAAAATGTAATGTGGCACTCATTCAAATCCACCGATCACACGACCCATTATTGCTCGATGTTAGACCTATTGACCGAGAATCAGCTTAAAATTTGTGATTCCTTAATGATGGATTGGAGAATTTTGCTAATGATGTTACAAGCTCAAATCCATAAGGTTGGAAATTGCCAATGAGACAGATTCTTGGTGTTTTTAAGTTCACAAAGGTGATCCAAACTACAACATTGGCAGGTCAGTGAGAGCCAAAAGAGTGTCTCACATGGAATTTCTTAGAAAGAGGCCTTGGTGCCATGATCATGCAGGGATCGACACTGGAGACACCATATGGTGCACAAGTCACGGTCCAACTAATGCAATTCTTTTGTGCTCGTATTTGTCCGCTACCAAGTACAATGTTTGGACCAATTCAAAGATGACTGCAACATTTGAGCACATCGAATTTGGGGCACCATTAGCTTTGCATCGGACCAACATCGTCTATATTTTCTGCGCCCAACCACTTAAAAGGCACCACCAATAGATGGAGAAGCCTAAACAATTGTAACTCTATTTGTAAAAACTAAAAAGGTCTAATTCTATAAGCAAAGGCACCATCATCTATAAAGGAGGAGCAATAAAGAAAATAAACAAAGTTTCTTAGTAATGCACTAGGAGATTTCGATCAATCGTTCAGCCTGAATTTGCATTATTAGTGGAAATGTCAGATTTGGAAAATCTACAATTAGTCGTATGTTTTTTGATGGAGAAGTCGTTGATGCAATCTTCCTCACTTGCCGCAAGTATTTATCTATTATATATCCATACTGAATCAACATCTATAGTACAAACTCAATTTACAGAAGAAAAAAGAATTATGATCTCCTCAAGAGACCTGACTAAATTCTTACAATGGAGTGAGAATCTGTTTTCCATTCATACCCAGAGATCTTATGACACAAAAGTCCATGGGACGTCTTCCCTGATCTTTTCAGAGACAAAATTCCCAGATTTGAACAATGCTGCTATTGTTGAGGAACTATTTAAATAACATTAACATTTTGATCGCAAGCCACCACACTGAATAATGCAAGGTGAGTTCAACCTCCTGGAAGAATTCCAAACAAGGCGTCAGATAATATGCATAATTGTTCACACGTAAGCATCCCTCCGAGGCACGCTCACAATATAAATATTATGTTCTCATTTTTCCATGTAAAAGCTTTCGTTTGAAGGGAAAACTTTTGAATAAGTCGAACAAGGGTAAGGGAGAGCTTACTTTTTGGAACAACACAAACCCAGATAAGCATCCCAATGAGTCCCAGAGAATAACCAGCTAGTATCCTCATCAAGCCCGATTTTCTGTGCTTTCTATTAGGTATGTGTTGAAGGTGAATTGATAAAACGTACAACTTCTCGGTACAATTGTTCTCCTTCAAATGGTTTCGACACGTAGCCATCCATGTCATACTTCAAGCACTCTTCGTGTGTAGCATGGATCACATCCGCGGTCATGGCCAATATGGGTATATGCCAATTTGAGATGTTTCCATAAGCTTCCACTGATACCTCTCCTCCTTGTTGGATACGGTTGTTAATATCATTTTCCATATCCCGGATCCTTCTTGTAGCTTCAAACCTGAAGGAAGAAATACAAATTTTAATAATAAAATGTGGAGAAAATAAGATCAAACACAAGACTAATATGCTGAGCTGACTTATGATCTCAAGAGCTTTTATCACAATGGGTCTAAACATACCCATCCATTTCAGGCATTTGGATATCCATAAAGCACGCATCAAAGTTGTGTGGTGGTTTAAGCATTGCAATCGCCTTTTTCCCACTATCCACACATTCCACTTTGGCTCCATACTTCTTCAAGGCACCGGCAGCTACTTTAAGATTCACTTTATTGTCATCTACTACAAGAATTTGTTTCCCTTGAAGAAGATACTCAAGAGACTGACGCAGGAACCCCCCATTACGAAAAATTCTTTTATTCCCAACACCCATTGCTCGTTGTAATGATGCCGCCAACATACTTGCTCTGAGGGGCTTCATGATGATTATTGGGGTATAGCCACCACATTTTGCAGTATTTGTCTTGGTAGAAGAGGCCATGGAATTTGCTAGAAGAAATAGTTTTAGAGGATCGAAAAGTTCATACGCACTTAACTTTTCAACAAAGTGATCTGATAGGTCAAGATCCTTCTCCCAAACTTCTTTTTCAACAAGTAAAATGTTAATAACCGTTGTCCCATTTGTCATACAAGAGAAACCTTGGTTTAGGTCAGCGGCTACTTCAACTTGAATTCCTAACCGTTGGAGATGATATCTTGTCACCTTGGCACGGACAAGTCTGGGGTCCATAACCAATGCGGTCATCCCTTGAAATTCGGAGGATGAAGATTCCGGTTGATTATTAATTTGCTGATTTCTGTACTCGTTTGAATTGGAGTGAACATTGGTGAAGACGGCAGTGAAGGTGAAGGTGGACCCAATCTGGGGTTCACTCACAAACCCTATCTCCCCTTTCATGAGTCCTACGAGACATTTGCTTATGCTAAGTCCAATACCCGTGCCCCCATGAGTGCGGGAAATGGATGGTCCCACTTGCATAAATGGGGTGAAAACACGAGATTGTGCTTCTAAAGGGATCCCCACACCTGTGTCCTCAACCGATACAATTAAATTAATGAGCTCGGAGGGGATCGACGAAAAATTCTGCATACTCGTGGGTCCCTCTTGATTGAAAGTCTTAAAACCTCCCCAACTTCGGCGCCTATCAGCCACAGGGAATCCACTCAAGGTATTCTTTGATGACACTTCCGTTTCAACTTCTATTGAGCTTACGACCTCCTCAACAAGATGGATGGTCACAAAGATGTGTCCTTCCTCTGTGAACTGCAAAGGGCAGAAAACTAAAAATTAAAAAGGCCAAATCTTTAAATATAAATATCATTTCTTGATTAATAATAAATATATTTAAATCCCTTTATATAATCTATCGTTCTCTTTCATAGAACAGAATTTTATAATATATCATCTTATTCCACTTGTGGGGTTCAATAACCAATGATCAGCTTTATCTGATTATGATCGAGAAACCACTGAACACTTACTTTGATTGAATTCCCCATGAGATTTGTGATAATTTGCCGAAATCTCCCCGGATCACCGATTAGAATTTCAGGAACTCGATCCGAGATGTACACTGCCAACTGCACTTCCCAATACATTTGAAGATAGAAATTGATCAATGACCAGTGATTAGTAAGATCCAATTACAACATTAAACATCACAAATTGAACAACTGAATTATGGAATTATGGAATTATGGACTACCTCTATTCCCTTCTCTTGTGCCTTTCCAGAGAAAAGTGACAAAACATCATCCAAGATTCCTCGCAAATTAAACCGGACAGCTTCGAGTTCAAGCTTGCCAAATTCAATCCGGGCCTGATCCAAAACTTCGTTTATAAGTGAGACAAGAGCCTTTCCACTGGCCTGGGCAGTTCTCACATAATCTTGTTGTGTCGTGTCTAGGTCTGTGTCCATGAGCATCTGCAACATCCCTAGAAATAGAACAAATTCAAATTTTATCTCCAATTAGAACTCTAATGAAATTTAGATTCAAAATTTTACAACAGAAATTCAACATAAATCTTTGACTCCTCACCTAGAACACCATTCATTGGGGTTCTGATCTCATGGGAAACGGTTGCAAGGAACTACAAAAGATGAAAGATAACATTAGTAAATTGGTTTCAATGGAAACAACAATGAAATATAAGTGAACCTTGATTAAGGAAATTCAAATATTAACTACCTGGGATTTCGCAACATCTGCTGCCTCAGCTCGCTTTTTAAGCTCCATCATCTGACGATAATCCTCCTCAACTTTCGCAATCCTATTCACTGTAGCATAAAATATATGCCCAACAAGCAATGCAATCACAAGGATACCAATAAATGTTGTTATTGCCAACCATGGCCACGGTGGCTTCTGCTTGAATCTGCTCCAAGAACAGAAAAAATTTCATTAATCATTCCAATCACTTCTCGCTCTAATCAACAAGAATAGTGTAACATGGACGAGATTTATTGGTTACCTGCAACGCATTTCATGTTTCCTAAATGGGTCTCCAAAGTTAAGAGTGCTAACGCGGTAGATCCCGTCGTCTGTTACATTTGAACCATACATGCTAATTGGTTTTGATACATTAGTGGTATCGTACACATTTACAAGGATGGTTTGTTTGCTGGCCAGCTGGTGAAGTAACTTCTCCACAAGTGATTCAATATCGAAGATTCCACCTAAGTACCTGCTTGGCAGTAAGTGCACCATAATTTACACTCGTCTTTTTTTGCTTTTTTTGAAGAATTCAAGGAGATTCACATTTTATTCAGTAAATTGCAGATTCCAATATTATTCAGCCAATGATTATTTAAAATCAAACAACTAATTCAATGTTTTAATCAACATATTGTGCAAATTTCAGGTTATGCTCCGTTTTTAAGACATATGTGAAAGATGATGATCCATTTGTAAGATGCCCAACCAATTGGACAGTTCGACCAACAAAACATCTTTTGGATGGACTGCTTACAGCCTACCATACAATTTACAGTACAGATAGGACTCAAATGTTTACTCCCACTGATAAAGAAATCCTGGATGGATATACTTCAATGTTTTTAACCAATTTAAATTTTTAGAGAGATGACCCATACCCATCAGTCACTTGGATCCGCTCATCAGGAGTTGCATTTGATGGGAGTTCTGACTTGTAAACGGCAAAAGTTAGTATAACCCCAAGACGATTTGATTTGATTAGTCTGAAAGGAGCAGTAAGAACTCCCTTTCCGGATTCTCTCGCACGTACGACATTGTCACGATCTTCCTGTAAATAACAAAAGTTTTCCAATATTGAAGATCAAAGAACTTGAACAAGGTTAATTCAAAGCAAGCTAAAATACAATCTTTTCTCGAAAAGATTCCGAAAGTGGGCAAGAAACTTGCACCAAACTTAAGGATTTGAATTTCTAGGTATAATAAACCTCTTAAATTGCAACTAGACAAGGAAAAATATCATTTAAACAGTCCCCCAACATTATCAATCGACGACTAAATACTGAATCACAAGAAATATACAGAAAGTGAGCAAGAAATTAACCTTTCCCGATAACATATCAAGAGAAACCACATGCGAAACGGTATCCTGAGCAAATATAACGGGGGCATATTCGTCCTTAACAGGGGATGGCTCCAAATTTTCAAAGGCATAGTTTTCCTCTTGAACTGGTGTATCCATCCTCTTGATAGTCCACCCTTGTTGTTTCTCGAATTGTTCCCGTTCGGAGTGGAGTACTTTAACTGCATAAGCCACGCCACTAGTAAGCGGCCTCTCAAATGCAGTTCTTTCTGTGTACCTCGCAAAAGTCGTCTGTGGATCCAAAAAGTTAGTTATTTTGAGGTTTGGGTTCCAGAGATCAGCGAGCGAATCACTCAAATCTAGCTCTAAATTAAGCTAAACAACTCAAAATTCATATTATATATTGAAATTCCACTTATTTTGAACACTGGGTTCTAGAGATCAGCAGGAGAAACACTCAAATCTAGCTCTAAATTAAACTAAACTCAAAATTCATACTATATATTGAAATTCCATTACTAAGCAAGCTCTAATTGAAGCAATTGGGCACTTAAAAACGAAATTGAGAATCAAATAATTGCTTAGAAATAAACAGAAAATCAAAGATACCTGATCAATAGCAGAAGGGTTCTTGCCATGGTGGAAAGTTGAGATCATGATGGACAAAGCTTGAATATGGTTCATGCTTACATTAAACTGATCTTGTAACATTCTCGCCCGCTCGTCGCACATACTTGCAAGGGTCTCCTTTCTCTTCTCAATCACTTGAGAGTTCATATACACGAAGATCCACGATGATACCATAACCCAAGTAAGAACCCATGAAACCAATAGTTTCTTCCACCATGTTTGTCGAATCTTCTTCGATCCGATATACTGGTAATAATGGTGTTGAATCTTCCAACCTCTACCTGAAATACTCTCCCACCATCTGAACCATCTCTTCCCTTTAGCACCATCAAGATAGGCAATTTTCTCCATAATTCCTCCACTAATGAACCAATTCATGGAGATCTTAGAGAGAATCCAACAACATATCATCAAAAGTAGATGCCCCACCACCTTCAAATCAATCCCAAAACTAAGGAGATAACTTAAGCTCATACATACATGAACATATACAAGTTAACCAGAAACAGTAAAGAAGAAAAGTGGGTCTCTCACTGTTTGCTATTTTAGGAATAAATCCAAACCCCAAACCCCAAGCATCAAAATCTACTAAATACTGCCCAAACTTCAAAATCAGAACCCAAACACCCAAAGATCATAAGAGGTTTTAGGAAAAACCCATTACCAAATACCAAACGAAAGAAACACAGAACATCCACACTTTGAGAGAAAAATAAGAGAAACTAAATAAAAGGTTCACTTCACCCAACTTCCCAGTTCCCACACACATGAAAGAACAAAAGAATCAAGAATCCCAGAAGAATCTTATTTCTGTCTCTACAGAAATAAAGCTCTCAACTTTCAAGTTAACTTACCTCCAACCAATACCCAAGAGTGAGAAATGAACCAAAACCCACTAAAAAGATTGAAAATTTAATCATGAAGTGGGATAACCAACATAAATAAACAAAAACCCAACAAAGAATCTGTCAGAAAAATCTATTTTCTGGACCTTAAATTCCTGAAATCAAACAAGAAGAAAATCAAGTATGTGAGAGTTAAAGGTTGACTCTGAAGCATATGTGGGTGATAGATCTAGGCAGAGAAGAAGCAAAGGATGAACAACTGTAAGAAAGATAAATAGCAAAGAAGATTGGATTCATGGGCTCTGTGTGAGAGCAGAATCTGTGAAAGAAAGATGGAGAGAATATGGTGGGAGAAATGTCCGCTAGCGGAAGCAGAGTCCATTATCTCAACTATCCACCCAAAAATATAAAATAATGATAATAATTAATAAAATAAAGGGTAAAAAAGGTATCCAACCTCCCACTTAGCAAAAATCTCTGCTTTTCTATATTTTTTAGTGTTCATATCACCATCCATTCAAGTATACAACTTCTTCACGCTATCCCTCTGGTTTGTTCTTCAATCTAATTGACCAAAATGCCCTTGAATAAATGATAAAATAACTAAAATTACATCAGCAATTTTTTATTTTTTATTTTTTCTTAATTATAAAGAGTTGGCGATTGGTATTAGATGCCTGTAACTTTATCAGAATTTCCAAAAGGAAACAAGAGTAGGTACAAAGAAGATAAGGTCCCCATGATAAAAACCTCTCAAGGTGCTTTTATGTTCTTTTGTCTTTTGGAATCTAAGCTGGCTACATAAGAGAGTGCAGTTAAAATTTCTAATCCAGCAAAGTTCGTTGAGGAGCTGTAATTGCAAGCTTTCTTTCCTCCTATATAGTACCAAGAAAAAAAAAAAAACTCAACTTCAACATTAGCTGTAACCAATTTCCTCTACACACCCAAAACTCGTGATTTCTACACTTGTATGAGATCATGACTAGGAATAGTTCAATGGGTCTCACCCAATCATAAGGTGGGGAGGTTTCCAATTGTATACATTATGGGTGTAGCAATGATGATGTTTTTTATCTGTAAAAAACTGATGGGATGATTGGTGATTAAAGGTGTTTTCTGAAGTGGGTTTTTTTATTGGGTGCATTCCAGTCGTACAGAATAAGTGAAGGGAATGTTGTACTAAGAATATAATGGGTGTTTTGAGATAAACATTCAGTTGTTTTTTTTTTTAATAAGACCAAAACCTGCTAAGGGAATAGTTTCAGATGCTTTGGTGACAAAATGAACATTTTAAAAGGATTTACATCCATCCCTATTAGTTCAACAAAATATCATTATTAATTCGGCTTAAAGTATATGATGAAAGATCCACACTAATGTCTAGAGTAATGAGTGAGATGTATCGAATCAAATTTGATTTAACGATTGGAATTAATTATCCTTTATTTGGGCTTGGGTATACTTATTTTAGCACCAGAAAAGGATTTGCTCTGGGATCATAACATTTGAAGCCAATAAATTTTGGCTCCGATAAATTTGATACTAAATTGGACAATTTCAATCGAATCAGTAAAAAAAAAAAACAATCTCAAATACTTTTTTCACCCCTTTTAATTTTTTTTTCTTTTCCCACACAATGATGAATATCCAACAACTAGTGATTTGAATTTTAAATCCAAATCAAATAATACCCAAAGTGGTCTATTGACACCCCTATACTTTGGTTCCAATCTTCATTCACCTATCTGACCAACACGCTCTAGTGCTCGTTTTGCAAGTCCAACTATTTATTCCATATGTTCCGTTAATTCTAATCATTGTTGTTCATATTTCACTATTATCTTACTTCCCTTTAAAAAATAAGATTACAAACTTCTATTTTTATAAATTATCAGGACAATAAACACTAGTCTAGATTTACACTCCACAAAGAATTGGTCTAGATGCTCTTTCCTTTGTTCGTATATCCGATCAAGCTCGTCTTAGCTCTCCTTGTCGCTCGCTCCAGGCCCCACTTGAATTTTTTCCACCAAACCCTTTAAGAAAAAAAAAGTTTTCCATTATTAAATTGTAATATTTTCTTCATAAGTATTCTCTACCAACTAAAATAACTCTTGATATGTTCCAACAATTATTTTTTTGATAGTTTTTTTTTTTTCTCTCAAAACCTTAATTTTTCTCAAGGATAAAAAAGAAACAATTCTCTCCAATAATGCAATCCTTAGAGTTAGCAAACCAAAAGCCTCTTTAAAAAGTTGAAAGAAGAAGGAAAAAAACAGGGGAAAACTTTTTTCAATAATAGTAATTTACAGCTGTTATTTACTGTACCGAAGAATATAGGAAGTAGTTGATGTAGACGAAGCACAATAGTGGCAACATTGTAAATTCAGATGAAACAAATGGTAATAATGTAAAGGGCACTTTAATCAAAGCTCGTCACGAAGTGATTAGGCCATCACAACTCACAACTCATAGCCCACTCCTTTTCGGTGTCCTCTGAGAAGTTCAGTTGAAAGCGACTTCCCACGTCACTGAACCGGCTCCCCAAACCCCACCAATCACTGGCACTCTCTCTAACTTAACATACACGTGTCAACTTAGGAGAATTATAGGATAATTGGTTAGACACGTGGCAATAAGGGTATGGTCAAATACAGAATTTATATACTCCTTAAAATACAACATACGGTGGTCATGTAGAGAAAAAAGTAGTTGATTTGACAGAAATTACCAATTCACCACTTCAAAGATGTACACATCAAAATCAATGTGTTTGGCCATTTATAACGGTACCATTTGGCCACTTATTATGAATTCATAGTAGGGTAAATTCTCAAATAAGTACAAAAGTTTTGAATATTTTTTAAAATCGTCACATAATTTTGATAATTTGATAATATTTTATCAATATTAACAACATTTTAAAAATATCAATAACTTCGATAATTATTTGAAAATTTATTATTTATAATATGATCTGATTAAGGACTGAAAATCATCCATGAGGTTGACTTTTCGTGAGATTATGTGGGGGAATTTTGAGGGATGGGTTGATTGAATTTTACTGACCAGAGAAGTAAAACATCATATCCGTGTAAAAATTGGATGGATGGACGTATTTACAATCATTTTTCTTGATCTCAACAACTTCTGAGGACATTATCACACTCAATCTTCCTCTTTTGAAAAAGGTTGTTCAAGCACAATAGATTCAAAATTCATGTATTGTTGTGCTCTTTGCATGTCAACTTTGAATATTGTTTTGTCATTAATTGAATTTTTATTTATTTTTGTATGTCGTGTACTCCTCACGTGTCCATATTAAATATATTCTTGCCATGAATTGATTATTTTATTATATTTGTAATTCAAGTTTAAGAGAGAAAGAATCTCATAATGAGTATTAGATGTTTCTTAAAATAAGTCATATTTGTTGATTTCAATTCCTCTTACTGTTTATTTTACTAAAGGAACATATAAATTTATATTTATTAACTTCTATCCTTTTTTCAAGAAACATTCAATGATATCCAATTGAATAAAAAATTATACTAGAGAATCCATTTTACCGTCGATCGATTCTCCATGTATTTTAATATGATTAATTTAATAAGTTTTGGATTTCTTTAGACTGGTTTTGACTTTATTGTAAATTAAATTACAATATAATTAGCCTTTACAGCAAAGCCCATAATATATTCCTTTTATTTGGTTGCAAAGATTATTACTGAGGTATGGATTATTTATCTACAGTTCTATATCTTTATTCTCCACTAATGAAAGAATCAAGGTGTCAACTAGCTTAGTTGGTAAAATCTATAGTGATACACCATTGACCTCAATTCCTTTTCCTCTATCATCGAGTTACTAATCTCATAAAGAACACACAATCAAAGATCCAACAAAAAAAGGGAAATGTGAGTAAGTTGATCTAAGACAATTGGTGTCATTGATTAAAAAATGGGTGCATTAATGAAAATCAAGACGAGGGCATTTCAATCATTTTTTTTCTTGGTCGGTTACCATACCAAGGTGAAGAGCATGTTAACTTTGAGGACATCTCCAAAGACTCGAGATCTAATATGGTATTCTGTTCCTATAAAATAGAAATGATGTTTATGGGGCATGTTTTAGTTAGCGTTTAAAACACCCAGACTCTTAACCAAGTTGTGCACGTAGTCTCATGTGTTTAAGATCTAATCAAACCGCGCAACGTAGCCATAGATAGAAATAGGACACCGTTCTGGATCGCAACTCATCTCCAAATTTACACAAATGGTAATGGTGTGATTAGAACTAGAGCCTTTCATTTGAAGACCTTAAATTCAATTAATATTTACATATACTCCCCTAAAGCTAAAACAACTCCTTCACAACCAATACAAAAGTATTTATGTTTAAATGATAAGATTACTCCTAATTTGTAAGAATGGTTCATATAAATTACTAGAGGATGGTCATATTATCCGGGGTAGATTTATCATGGGGCAGTGGGGGCACTTGCCTCCCCCCCTTAAAACAAAATTCACACTCTCACTTGCCCCCACTAAAATAAAATAAAATTTTTACTATTAATGAGCTATTGTTACAAATAACAATTACCCGACTCGACCCCTGCATATTATACAATAATAGTCAATACAAAATATCCAATATTATTAAAATATAAAAAGTGCCCCTCATTTATAAGGGAGGTGGGGTGCGATTTACTTGAAGATAAAATATAAAGGACAATTATTGTATACAATGGTATTTACACCAAAAAAATATCTATCAACATCACAACTGTGCCATTTGTATATTAAATACAAAATCATGACAGGTTTCTCTACTCTTCTGTTTTTCCCCCCACAATCAAGTTCTCAATAATTAGAGTAAAATTTTAAAAAATATATCACAAAAAAGATTTTGTTATTTTTAGAGAGAGAGAGAGCTACTAAACCTTTAGGGAAAATAAATACATGAAAATTAGGTTTGAGGAACTCTAAGAATTGCTGCTTTTGAATTTTTATAAGCGGAGAGAGGTAGACAATAATTTGCAATGTTTTAATAAAATTATAATTTTAATAATTTAACAAATGTATATTTCATAGTTTTAAATCTCGTCTGATACGTCTCAATATCGATCACCAACGAAATGGATAAACAAGTCATTTCAAACACTGAAATCATCCTCAAAAGTCGTTGATTTAAATCAATTCAATGTCTTATCGAATTATTATTAAACGAGACAATTCGAATAAATAGGAAAATTTATTCGAGATGACTCAGTCTCGTTAACAGACGAGACTAGACGTCAAAATAAGTTTTAAAATCACGCTACATTTAGGATTATTTCATTTTTTTTTTTCTTTTTATACGCAGAATTGCAGGTCTGTGATATAGCGAAATGAGAATGAAAAATGTGGTAGGGTTGCAACCTTGTTGGGCAAAACCCATCAAATGAGTTGCAAATATTTTCATTTTTTTATTCATTAAACGTCTAAAGTTTGTGAATGTTTGATGTAAAAGTGATGTTGACCTCATACCTCAATTATTTGATATTCTCCACAACATCCATAAACAACAATCAATTTAGTTCAAATTATCAAAACTATAGAAGACATGACTTGGAAAGAATTAAATGAACAATGGTTGTTCAACCCTCAACTTTTGGTTTTGGTGATGATGATGATGACGACACCTATCAATCGATGGTGACCTTTCGATTGAATGAATTTTCTTTTAAATGCCTATGATCCAAAATTGATAATTGAACTCAAATTCAAAACCACAAGTACAGTGGTTTGGATTAGACCTAGAATTCAATCAATTCGATTTGATAACCTTTGGATCAATCACTTATTGATTTTATAAAATATGAGAAACTATAAAAATATTTTATATATTTAGTTCTTAAAGTCAGGATTGATTTGATCCAAACTTGACCTTGTAAGGATTTAATTTAATTCTTATCGGATTGGTCCCAAATCAAAACTTGATTTTATCCAAAGTTGACCCGTTGATAGTTCTACGGAGAGATGTCAATGGGTACCAATTTAACCAAATGGATAGGATGGCTTTAGGTCTCTTTCTATTGGAAATTATTGGAGTTCAATCTCTTGGGCCTGAATCGAGTGAAAATCAAAAGAAGATAAAAATCAATATAAATTAAGAATCGAAATTCTTTAAAGAAAGATTTGTTATATGGTTTTGTTTTAATACCATTGATTTGAGAATCAATATCAAAATTAAACCTTGAGAGTTTGGCTCAATGGCAATTTTGGACCGATAAGCAATTAATGCCTATAGGTTGTGAGTTCGATATCTAATATGAGCATTAATTCTTCAGGGGCTACCCGCGAGGGCGAACATACCCTAAGACTAATCATTGGACTAGACCATAGTTTATGGATTGGAAAAGTCGAGATACGGGTCTGATCAACTGTCTATAAAGATACCCAATCATCAAATAATAATAAATCAAAATTAATAAGAATCAAAAAGGAAAAAAAAAAAAATTTGATTGAATAATGCTGAAGTGACAGGTTGGAATCTCATATCACACTTCTTGACGTGAAAGTATATGGGAATCATAAATATTTTTCATCGAGATGCAAGTGAAAAAAGTATCTATGCTTCCTATCCACTTTCATGTCAAGAAGTGCAATATGAGATTCCAACTGGGGCCGTTCCAACACAACTCTTTTGGTTATGGTTCTCATAAGAATCAAATCGAAGCTAACCCATTGATAACCCGCCCAAAAATAGGCCAACCAATATAAGAAAATTCAAAGTTTGGATAGAGCAACTAAAACAATTTAAAATTTTATTTTTCATTAAAAAAAATTAAAATTAAAAAAATAATAATTAAAGAGCTTAAAGTTTCATACATCCCCACCACAGACCAAGACAAAACCTACTTACACCCATAAGCTAATAGTTTTTGTACTAAAAGAGGTGTTAATGTCAAAGCCCCCACAGGACATATGTGCTGACGTCACCATTACGTCAACAAAAGAGAATAAAGGCTAAAGCTTCAAAGTGGTCGCTTATTAGGCTTTTCTTTTATCTAATAATATTTTATTATTATATATTATATATTTATCGTCTGACACGTCAAGTCTCGATGCTTCCTGCCGCAAAGGCCAATGGTGTGATAAGTGCTCTACACGTGGCAAGTTAAGAACCGAAGATGACTTTTGACGTGGAATGATTTGATCTAAGGTAATAGGGGGCGTGTGATAAATTTCTTTAAAAAATATATATATATATATATTATATTTTGTATTTGTTTAATGGGTTAATTTAAAGCTGTAATCCTCTAATGGGTGGGCCACCACAACCATTAAGGATGTGTGACAGTGATGCGTCCACGTGATGGATTGGTGCGAATCGGCCAACTTTATTCCTCTCCCGCCATTATTTTAGTTTAATAAGTAATTCTAAATCTAATAAGTCTTTAATCTCAGTTATGTGGATGACTCATAGTTGAAAAAGTCTTACTATTTGGATGACGTTATCCAACGTCCATGATCAAGAAAGATTCCTTAACTTGGACGGACAAGATCAATCAATCAGTACATCAAAAGTGGGCACTAAGGAAACAAGGATTTTCATGTGTTGGTGGGAATTTATTGATAAGAGAGTGAATTACTTTTTTAGGGTTGCACACTTCAATCTCACGAAAGTTTTTCAACATTCACAACTGTCGCTATTTTTTTTTGTAATCCAGGCAGTATCGCCACTTAGGTGAGAGTGGTCTACTTGGGCCGCATGCACCATCCCACCCTGTCACATGTTATAATAGGTAAGTAGTCACTTTCTGTGGAGGGATATATAGAAACTCGAAGTTAGGACTTGGATAACAAACCTGCCACTAGTTTTATTGCTAAGCTAAGCCTCAAGGAATTGTATTGTAAGTTAATAACCACTCAAATATTTTTTGCAAAAAATTACATTCTCTTTTACAATTTAAAATTGATAATTTAAAAAAAAAATGCTATATTTAAGGAATTATACTTTGATAAATATAATTATAGCTCCAGTTAGTCAGGGGGGAAGCCAAGATTTTGGTTTCATGGGGGCAACTAATAGAAAAAAAAAATTGTGGGGCGCAACTAATAGAGGGAGTTTTTTTTTTTTTTTTTTTTTTTTTGTGGAGGCAATAACGACGGATTTTCTTATTTATCGTTGTTATTTGTTGCAACAACTCATGTATTTTCATAGACTTCAAAAATTCTTATGAAGTATAGTGCCCCTATTGCTCTCAATGTAAATATGCCCCTAGCTCCACTATGATCCATAACTTACTTATATTTTCACTCGTTCTATATTCATTACTTGGTTGTATTCACACTAGTATAACTAGTGTTACTATGCTACTCACCATCTCCTAGTGCAAAATAGTTTTTGATCAATATTATTATTTATTAGTAATTAAATATTCTATATAAGTTTTAACATTTGAAACTTCTACTTTGAGGGTTTCAAATTAATTATGTAATTTAATTAATATTTTAATTTTTTTAATTATATTATCTATTTATGAGAATCTTCATGAAGTATAGGTTTCTAATATTTTGAAAATGGATTGTTTCAAGTGTTGTGATTAAGCAAAGAGTGTTGATTTTATAACTCAACCTGACATAGTAACTCAAAACCTCACTGAAGTTGTAGGTGCAAGAACTTGTAGATTTTTTTCCTTGAAATACACAACTACACATGTTTTATGGGGATTTGTAGTTGTGTATCCCAAGGAAAATCTATGATTGTTATAGGATACATGTTAGTTGAATTTTTAAATCACCCTATTAGGTTGAGTTACAAAATCATTACACTTAAAATGACTCAAAAAAAAAAAAAATCAATTTGTACTCAATTGACATGGCAAGTGCACAGAACTATAGTGCACTTGCCATGTCAACTGAGTACAAATTTTCGAGTCAGAAAATCATGACTCTAAACAAAAATGAGGTATGGAGCCAAAGCGACACCCCAAACAAATAGATCCAATCACCAAGATAGAGACGACAGGTTACCAATAAATTATGCACTTGCCATGTCAACCGAGTACAATTTTTCGAGTAAGAAAATCACGATTCTAAACAAAAATGAGGTATGGAGCCAAAGCGACACCCCAAACAAATGGATCCAATCACCAAGGGAGAGACAACAGGTTACCAATAAATTACAAGCCCTTTTAACTATTTCATTGTCAAGATTCCGTGCCACAAAATACAAAAAATTGTAAGGCCTCTCTCTTGGTTTGCTATCGAAGAAACTAATTGCCCATTTTGATCAAAAGCTATACTCTTGAGAAACAACAAACATAAAAGCTAATGCTATTATGGTCCCACGAGCCAAAAATACCACGCCGCACTCTATGGACTCTCGTCTTTAGTTGGATTTAATTATTTTTTTTCATTGGGGGGCAGAAAACCACACTTTTTAACTCCATAGTGCTCAAGTCTAGTTGTTGCTGCAAAAGACCACTTAGATGTATTTTTCGGTACGACCAAAAAATGTTGGTGTCAAATTTTTATGTGTCATGTGGGCCCAATGATTGTGCAACGTGGCACTTTTGTAGGGACAAAATGCACGTGTGTTTCCTCCCCTACCATCTTTATTTCTTGACTTTTAGAAAGAACCAAGTGCTGTTTCGTCTGTACCAAACGAGAGCACTCGACAACTCTTCAATCCACTATAACATGCACTAGTGGCCCACCTTTAGGCCCACTAACCAGATATTTATATCAAATTGAAACTTGGCAAATTTTCGTCTTTCTTCTTTTCTTTTTTTTTTTTATATCAAGGGCTTTATGAACAGTATGATGGATGGGTCCCAAATCCATGATCAGAAATGCACCAATCCAATGGGTCTGACTTTTTTATTTATTATACAAGTCCAAAAATTGGAGCCCAAATATTCATGGAATAGTGGGCCCGAGAGCCTACCACGCAGTAGATAAAGAACAAGTTCAATATAATTGCCTTAGTTGTTATGGGTGGGGAAGCCCATTAGGGCACACTGGCACGTGACTGTCTGACCTACCCTTGTGGATCTACTTCTCAAAAAATCAGCCTGGTTGGTGGTTCTAGTTGAGAAATTTTCATTATGGCATCAAACTCGGTAATGGTTCAGTTGGAAAAAAAAAAGGGTGGGATTGGTAGAGTTTACGCTTTAAAAGTGAGCTTTTAAATTAAGAGAAACCTAATAAAGTGGAAGTGTGCACACAGTTTTAACATAATTAAGAAGATAAATTGAAGTACTTTATTAAAAATTATTTTAAAAAATGCTGAATTTATGCCAGCTTGGATCACACATCATCGCAACAATATTTCTAACACAAATACCAAAGAAAAAAAACCATGTGCACATATGAGATACGCTAACAATCAACATGCCAACAAGATGTCAATAACTTCCACAACCATGTTTCTTACATAAATCCTTAACGAACAGGCAAGCACGTTGGGCCTTCCCATACATACACAATTGATTGGATGGTCGACATCCATTCTAACTGTTTAGTGGCCCAGGAAATCTCTTAAGTGGGCCTTTTCGGGGGGGGGGGGGGGGGGGGGTAGAAAACAGCTAGAGTTGAAAAGTCTCATTGGAATATGTTAATAAAATAAGGCATGGAAATTGATATAACACATGGGAGTTCAAAATAAGGTTCAACATGATCGACTGTCAACACTCCCATCTCATCTACCTACATAGAAATCACGAAACTCAGTAAAATATATGAAGAGACCCGTCAGGACAACCAAAAACTGTTTCACAAGGTGTTTGTAATACAACTTAAATTAGAAGAAGCCTCTTTTACTTGGAGATGTCAGTGATCGGTCTGATGCTGCAGTGGTAGGCAATGGATCACTTCTAGCATTTTTTGATTCACGTCTTGATGATTTAGGATCCATCAACAGCGTCTTTTGGAAGGTTTGGGAAAACCCAGTTGCGATTATCGTCACGTGGACCTCACCTGTGTATCTATCATCAATTACAGCACCAAAGATTATATTGGCAGATGGATCTGCCAAGCTAGTCACTATCTGCATGCCAGATAAATGGAGTTGTGTCAATCGTTATGTCTGAAAGAGGATTACTTGCATTCATAGTAACAGAGTTCCGATTCAGCAATTATTCGGTGACGGTCCAATTCGGTAATTCGGAAAAGTTTCCTAAAAATTAGGGAAAATTTTGGAGATTTTACAAAATATTTTAATGGATTTCTTACCAAAACCTATCATCTTCAACTTCTTTCTAAATACTATCCTCTTTTTGATGTTTGAATGTTGAAAAAACTAAAAATTTGGAGGTGAAGGGTACAAATATTACCATATTCTATGATTAATTGAGGGATTGTCGATTAATTCGTCAATTCGCTGAATTAATTGGCTAACCCCTCATTTAGAGAATTTTACAATTTTTTTTTTGAAAAATTCGGAGAATTTTGTGACTTAGCTTACGTCAGGAAAGCAGAAGCCATCCTTGCATCTTTGCCATATATCTGGCAAACATGCAGGGACTCATGCTGAACATTCAACATGACTTGAGTGTAACCACCACACGATTCTTGTTTCGGAAAAAAAGAGAGTAAAAACAGCATTAGTGAAGTAGGAATGCCGTGAACATCAAATACCTGTGACACTCTGTTCACTTCTTGCAAAGTTAGGTCCTTCCCTCCAGTAATATTGTAGACCACACCTGTTGCCCTCTCTATGGACCTTTCAATTAATGGAGCTGACGTTGCCTGCATCGCTGCCTCTTCAGCTCGATTTTTGCCCGTGGAAACCCCAACACCAAGCATGGCAGTTCCAGAGTCTCTCATTACAGCCTTCACATCCGCGAAATCCACATTCACTAAGCCTGGAATCTGAACCATTGCATAAAAGATCTAGAATATTGGTGTACAAACAATAGCAAAGTTCTTCAAATAATGGATATGAGCCCATGAGCTAACAAATAAGGCAGAATCTTACAGTGATAATGTCAGAGATCCCTTGAACACCTTGGCGAAGCACATCATCAGCCAGAAGGAAGGCTTCTTGTAGGGGTGTCTGTGCAGTCGCTACGTCAAGCAACCGATCATTGGGTATGACAATAAGAGTGTCCACTGAAGCCTGTAACTTTTCAATAGCTTCCAGAGCCTGTATTATGCCAAAGAGATCAGATATAGCGAAAACCTAAGGGTCTGTCTGATAGACCATAATTTCAGAATAGTAACAGTATATTACTGCAAACATAGCACATAATGGGAGCGAACACAACATTTGATGGGTCAGAAACAACCCAGTAAGACGAACCTAGTAATCCAATCTCTCTCTTTCTTTTGTACAGTTAGAGAACATGGGGATTGGTGAATAGACCATAAACATAGAACATCAAAGGCTCTGATCAAAAGGGTGATCCAATAAGGACAATTTTTTCCCCTAGGAGATCTAGTGGAACATAATCATCAAATTATGTCACACCGCCATGCATGTGCAATTGCGCATCACATGTGCTTCAATGCATTTGATGTGCATCCTTACCTTCTACTCTCATGTTCTAAGGACAAAACATATTCAGTGGTAGACAGAAGATGGTAAGCTACAATATGATACCGACACCAGCTAATTCACAATGCCCAGCATAACTATATGGACATGATATGATATTATATGGATACGGATGCCAAACACAGAAACAAAACTTCTACTTTACAATTTTTAGCATTTCTCATTATAATGTAAGTTATTTCGTCTCTCTTCAATTTTTCTTGTTTTCTTGTCAGCAAAAATGGAAAAACAGTATATGATAACAAGTGTTACTGTAAAAAACTCTGGAATTTTAGAACTTCCATCACATTTGTATAATGTTAAATCTAACAAAGTGATAGCTTAAAAAAGCGAAAAGTTAAGGCACACCAGCAAAATTTGGCATGCCCACATACGTATCCCTATCTAGGAGTTTTGGGAAACTAAAAAATATATCCCAGTTTCCCATATCAGCACGTGTATCGGGCATCTTAGATGGTAAGCATCATCATCATCAAAGACTAATCCAAAAAACTCGCGGTCACTTAACACACTCCTTTTCTCGATTCAATTCCATCTAAAGCCATGTCTTTTATTATTGCAAGCACGTTTCAAAGTTTCAAACTGTTTTAAAATGTTTCAATGCAACATTCCACTTTTGGATGAGACTAGAATGAACATTGACTTCGAAACATTCAATGTTTCGGGAATATTTCAAATTATCCCAGAAAGTTTCAGTCGAGACTTGAGACCGTTTCGGTTTTTCTCCTAACCAAAACATGCCCTCGAAACGAGATTTTAAACCTTGATAGCAAGTGAGATTTTTTTTTGCTAAGCAAGCAAGGGGTTAGTGGTTAATGGAGGTGAAAGTGGGTTCAACAGGGTTTGAACCTAGGTCATGGGATCGACTCTCCTCAAGCCTTTGCCACTTAGCTAATGGCACCTTCATAGCAAGTGAGATTTTAGATAGAAAAAATGCCATTAAAATTGTGCTGTGAATGAAATATAAAGGGCCTTTGAGAATTTGATCTCAATGTAAACAGAGGAAACGTCAGTGTAGTTTGACCCCAAATTGCTGCTCTCTTTGCCTTTCTAGTGTGGAATCAGTGGATCACATCCTTCTCCATTGTGAGTTTTCTGCATCTGTTTGGTCTCATTTCCTTACCCTTTTCGAGGTCTACTGGATGACTCCTAACTCGGTGGAGGCTCTTTTCCAGAGTTGGGACCAGAATTTGTTTTTTGGGAAGAAGGAAATCTCATGGAAGTTTCTCTCCTTTGCAGTCTCTTGGGGGCTGTGGCTTGAAAGGAATAGAAGAATCTTTAAGGAGGCAGTCTCATCAAGACAGGATATTTTGCTGAAGGGTCTTGGGCTTCTTTTCTATTGGTGTAAACTTTGTACGGAGTTCAGAGGGGTCTTTTCCGAGGATTTTGTATTTCGCCGGGACTCCCTATGTGAGGGATAGGTGTTTTGTTGTTTTTGTTCTCCTTGGTTGGTCATCTCGAGCGGTCGTTGTATATTCTTTTCTTGTTCTTCTCTTTTTAATAAATTTATACTTAAAAAAAAAAAAAAAAAACTCAGTGCAGTATGACTACATAGGAAATTAACAAAATCAGAAAGAAGTCAAAGAACATGCATGAGAAATGGTCAGCTTTATATATAGCCCATAAGAAAAAGACCTGTACAGTCCTTCGGCGACCTTCAAAACTGAATGGATAAGTGACCACTCCTACAGTCAAATAGCCAGCATCCTTGGACAATCGAGCAACAACTGGAGCGGCCCCAGACCCAGTCCCTCCACCCATTCCAGCAGCAATAAAAACAAGGTCTGACTCAGCAAGAGCTTTACAGATCGCATCTTTCGACTCCTCGGCAGCCTGCTCGCCTAATTCTGGATTTCCCCCAGTACCTGTATTTCTGAACAGAGATCTATCAGTTAAGAATAGAAACATGACATATAGCACAGAGTTGAACAAAGTAATTACTTACCCAACCCACGAGTCAATTGATCCCCTATTTGAACTTGTTTCTTTGCATTTGATTGCAGTAAAGCCTGAGCATCAGTGTTTATGGCATAGAACTCAACGCCCTGAATGTCAAATGAGAATTATCAAAGACTTGAAAAAGAAATATATAGCATGAGCCTTACAAAAAGGTTACAAAACCTAATCTAACACGCATTTTTTATGATTAAACAATTCTATTAACAAGAAAAGAGAAACATAAAGAATTTATGAAACCAGATTTCCTAATACAACACCGCTTTTGGTCGATGACTGGTTTACATGAAAAGGGAACTAATGCCTCGACAGGTGCTTATTGTGAGACTTTCCCTTAGGCAAAAGAAAGAAAAATTAAACAACTACGGCAGACACCTCATACCAAGAGACACCAAAAACAGGCGCTAATCGTGACTAAGGCCTACGCCTCACAAGTTAACTTTTCTTTTCTTTTTTTCCAATGTTTTTTAATACAATATTTTTATAAAAAAAATTGAATATTTTTTTTTTCTAGGCAAGTAGGATTAGTGAGATCAATAATTAGTAGGTGCAGGCAGATTTTCAACCTAGGTTGTGGTATTAACAATTTAACACTCATAGACTTTAACCAACTTACTATGACTAAGGCCTATGCCTCCCAAGTTAACTTTTCCTTTCTTTTTTTCCAATTTTTTTTAATACAACATTTAAACAAAATTGAATATTTTTTTCTAGGCAAGTAGGATTAGTGGTCAATAATTAGTAGGTGAAGGCAGATTTTCAACCTAGGTTGTGGTATTAACACTCGTAGACTTTAACCAACTAAACCAGCTCACACCTACAAAATTGAATGTAAAATAGTAACTTATTTTGTTTAGCTAAGCCTGTTTTTAATGAGTTCAATAACTTGGTGGTTCGGTGCTGGCAGGATATGAACCCAAGTCTCTATCTTTAATGAAAAATTGTTGAATTGTTTTGATTCACAAATAAACTTTTGTATTATGTAGCATTATGTAAAGAAAGCTACTGAAAATAGCTTGGGTTTAGAAATATGTGGTGATTACCTTAATTATTTGTATATTATATTATTTATTAAAAAATTCCATGCATGTAAAATTTACACCTTATTCCTCGAGATTTCAACTTCGAGGCTTTGGATAGTATAGTGCCTTACCACACACCTCAACGTCTTTAAACATAGGAACAACCTTTTCAAAGAACTCACTTTGTTGGTCTATGTATTAAATGTACAAAGGAATCAGTTTCAAGTTAGAAATATGCTTTCCCATAATGATAAGAATCATGAACAAGGAGTCATAGTTGTGAAAGTTAGTTTTATCAAGCCAAGCGGCATGCATAGGGAGCAAGGCGTGCCAAAAGCACCTTAAATGGGTCCAAGTGAAGCAACTTGAATGAGAAGCACACCGTTATATACCTTAGCTGTGACTCAATGCAAGAGCAAGGGGCATGAGACGCGCGCCTTATTGAAATGTGTTTCTCTTTCCTACTTCTATGAGCTATGAACCCATGACTACCACAAAAACACTCCACCCCACCCTCACCCTTTCTTCTCCGTCTTTATTATCTCATTTCTATGATATTGCCTTTCATGTTTTGAATCATGTAATAGACCATTGCATACTTGAATCGTGGATGGTGATTTTGCTCATTGAAATTGAAGTGTTCAATACTTTCATATGATTTTATACTACTTCTTCGTGGTACCAACTTTTAATTGATGGTAAAAGAAACTGCATTTACTCCTAGCAATTCTCAATGTGATCCATGTATTAAATAAGTCAATTTTCGATCAACTTCGTGAGATGTAAAGCTTTTTTTTTTTCAAATATTAAATAAAAATTCTAAATTGAGAAATTTGTCCAATTATCATAACAAAAAAAACTATCAACCAATTTCAATTGATGGCAAAAGAAACTGCATTTATTCCTAGCAATTCTCAATGTGATCCATGTCTTAACCTAAATCAACAATGGACAAATTATAGAAACTCTTAGCGAAGCATTAAATGAGCCAATTTTCGATCAACTTCATGAGATGTAAAGCTTTTGTAACAATTCTTAAATAGAAGTTCTAAATTAAGAAATTTATCCTATCAGCCACTATCACAATGTTGAACAACCTATGACCCTAGATGATTCAAACCAAAAAAAAAACCTAAATCCTAAAAAAAAGAGTTTAAATCAACAGAAACAAAGCACAGATTCAATTGGAACTAAGAAATCAAAGCAAATAACAAGACCAAATTTCAAGATATCAATCGAAATCGAACCTGAAGACCGGTTCCAATCATCCGATTGACGGCATTGTTCCCTCCTCCACCAATTCCAACGACCTTGATTCGAGCGGTTTCCGAGGCGGCGGAGAGAGAGCAGCAATAACAACTGTTCTTCGAAACGAGGTCTCGACATTTGAAGGACTTAGAGATGAAGAGATGAACAATAGAGGGTCGATTTGGGACACAGAAGGAATTTCTTTTGGCGGATGGGGAAACTGAGGGATAATGTTTTGGACGGCTGCGAAGGAATAGGTTCTCACAATACTGCATTTTCGCTTAGAAGAAACCTCGCTCGCGAAAGGGTTATTGACCGACGATGGACCAGGAGAGACTGGACCCAGTAGAGCTAAAGGAGACACGTGTCTTCCTCTTCTCCTAACACTATCACAATTCACTACTAACCTTTTAATTTAATTATTTAGATATACCCCTCCATGTTTAGGTGATATTTAAGATACCCACCTATGTTTTCAAACTGATGACATGGTCCCTTCACCTTTGTCTTCTCTAACATATCAATAAAAGATTACTTAAATACCCTCATCTTCAACTTCTTTTATGATGATTTCTTTTTTTTCCCTCATGTTAAAACCTAAAGTGTTTATCTCTTTCAACCTTCATGCCTCAAGAGGAAGATTCTTATTTTTAAGAGCTTAAATTCAAGGCGAAGCGCTTCGTCCGGGTCTTTTTTATCCCACAAACTCGGTTAGGGGCGGCTTTGAGTGGGCTTTATCCGTATGAGCGGAGCGTTCAGCGGTGTGGGCAAGATCTGGAGAGATTTGTTCATGAAAACATCCCTTTTTCGTTGCCACCGCTCAATCCACCCTTGCAGAAAGTTGGTATTCAAGAGACGAAAAATATGTCAAGAAGGTGGAACTAGGAATAAGAATAGGGATCCATGTCGAGCCATCCTGACGGACGAGCAGCGTCAATTGAATCGGCAGACACAAAGACGAGTTGGCTTTGTTGGATTTGTTGTCCTACGTACCCAAACCAGTGTATAAAGTCTAGAGAAAGGAGCTTCTATCTCTCTTGCTTGGGCGTCAGCATATCCTTCTCATAAAACCGACCAATAATTTCATGTTTTTGCATTTTTCTGCCGCAGTTTACAATTATCTACCAAAATACAAAGTTCTCTTCTTTTTTTTTTTACTTGGCAGGGGCAGGGCCTTTCTCGCTGGGCGAGCGCATCCGATTCGTCAGTCCTTTCCTAAACAACTTCCCGTTCAGTTGCTGAAAGATAGATGCTGATAACGTTTCTAAATGAGATTGAGTTCCACGGATATGCAGGATAGAAAGATGAAATATAAGTTTAAGTGGAAAAATCAAGGTTTTTATACGGGTAGTTAAGAAAGTGTTGAAAATTACCTAAGTTCCCTTATCTTCAATCTCTTGCTAGACACTCTATTTGTCCTCAAAACAAAACATCTTCAACTATTGTGACAAAAATTTTAAATCTATCAACCTTATCTACAATCAGTAATTTTCAATACTATCTTAACTACTCGTACAAAATCCTTGCTTTTTTTTTACCCAAACTTACATTTCTACAAAAATAAGAATCTTCCTCTTTTGGCATGAAGGTTGAAAGAGATAAACTCTTCTAATTTTAACATGAGGGTAAAAAAGAATTTACTATCAAAAAAGTTGAAGATGGGGGTATTTAAGTTATTTTTTATTGATCTATTAGAGAAGACAAAGGTGAAGGGAGCATGTCATCGATTTGAAAATATAGGAGGATATCTCAAATATTCACTTAAACATTGAGGGGTATGTCTAAATAAATAAACAAATAAATAAGGTTAGTTGTGAAAACATGCCCTTTGACGCCCTTGACTTAGGACTTCTATGGAAGATTGATACTATTTAAGTAAAACAACCCCCCTACCTATCCACACCCCCACCACCTTTTCGTAAATATTTGAGAAATCCTGTATTTTCAAATTGATAAAATATCCCTTGACCACAGTCTTCTATGAAAGAATTATGAAAGAGTTTATTTAAAAGGGTAATTTAATGTTTCAATTGTTTCAAAAACCTAAACATTGAATCGAAACAAGATTTTAAACCATGATGATGATTAACTAATTTGACATGTGACTTGTGAATGAGAAAGATATTACATGCATATTAAATTCGGGTAATTCGGACAACCCGATGTCTATGCCTAAACCCAACTCAATTTGGTTCGATCAAAATTTTGTTTGCCCAAACTTAACCCAAAGTCGAATTGAACTCATCGGATTCGGGTTTGGTCCGTTCAAGTTGCAGCCTTATTTGACCTCAATCTTTTGAGTAACACTAATAAAAAATGACCTAAATACCCTCATCTCCAACCTCAAATCAAAATTTCATGATTTTTCTTTCAAAATCTTAAGATTAACATACTA
This sequence comes from Akebia trifoliata, assembly GCF_017979445.1. NCBI lineage: Eukaryota > Viridiplantae > Streptophyta > Magnoliopsida > Ranunculales > Lardizabalaceae > Akebia > Akebia trifoliata. Next base: position 1,384,105 of record NC_141379.1, read on the forward strand.
GTGAGACAAGCAATAGATGCTTGTTAATTCTTAAATCAACCCATGTTTGTGTATTATGGTCAAATCACTAGCTCCCATCTTTCATTAAGGTTTTTTGTTTGTTGATGTAACCTTCATAAATTTCGTCTCCATTGCCATTGTTATTGATGAATCTTATTTCAGCAATTCTAGGCTTACTTCCATCACCTGAACAGCTTGACCCTTGACTCTTTTTTTGGATCGGTACATGAGCTACTAACTTGATTCTTGCTAGTTAATATATTTAACTTTTCCCCATAAAATAGAAATAGTTTGTCTTCAAACCCCATTATAGGCTATAGTGTATTAAAGGCATATCCATGTATGACAAAAATGCTCTGTTCCTGCTATCATTCACCTGCGAGTAGGTACAAAGTGTTTTACGACCTGAAATAAATTAAGGAATTAAGGTTTATTTATTTATTTATTTATTTATAAGAGGGGTGACTCTACTAGAGATTGACCCATGTTTTCAAAGTGATGACTTGGACATAAAATGAGTTGGATTTTATTTGAAATTAGAGTCATCCAAATAAAAAAAAATGGGTTGAATATTGTTTGATGTCTCTTGATACGAGTCGGATCCATGTTAGATATGGATCCATCCCTAAATCTGCCTATATCTAAATGATAGATTGCATAATTTCTAGAATTTTCAAAATAGAATCAGGATCCAAAACAATGTCCCATTGCGATAGAATATGAATGGAGTTTAAGTAACATGTTTTAATTAGACTTTAAAACACATCGGACTCTTAAACAAGTCACGTAGACACCGTTTGTTGCCATAGAAACAAGACACCATTCTTGATCATGACTCCTATATACTTCTCTACTACTTCAATATAACATGAATTGTTATAAAATAAAATAGTATAGCAATTATCAAAGATGTAGAGAAGAAAATTTGTTGAAAGGTCTGAAATTATCTGGCTTGAATTAAGTAATTTGGTCGGATCGAATCCGAATTTAAATTAAGTGAAAGCAAAATAATTTAGATATGATTTTATCTAGTAGGATCCAAATCGGATACGGATTTGAGTCAAGATGAAAATTTCTAAAATGGACATTGATATACCAATATACACATATCCGACTAGTTCCAACCCATTTTATGCCCTATAGTTCCATGCAAACATCCATGTCAGTGCAGTGTCGTGCGTAGTCACATTAGCATTTTCCTTCACTAAAATGTGGAGGTACCTCTAAATCAACCCTAATAAAAAGACAATTCAAAAAGTGTTTACTTAGACAGTACCATTCGTGTCACAACATATCGATCCTCTCCGAGAGTTTGAGCAAACAACAACTTGGTCTCATCCATTGGAAAACACATGAGGGTGTCTCTAATATTTGTTGAAACATGGAGGTACACCTCTAATTTTTATTTATTTATTAGTACACATCTCAATCACCCAAAAAAAAAAAAAATCAGACATAATTTAAAAAAACAAAAAAGAATAATGTTGAAGTAACATCAGGCTGGAACTTCATATCGCACTTCTTGATGTGAAAGTGGATGGGAACTATAGATGTTTTTCATTGAGTTATGAGTAATAAAGCATCTATGGTTCTCATTCACTTAACGTCAAGAAGTGCAACATGAGGTTCTAGCATGAGGTCACTCCAGCACGACTCTTAAAAAAACACACCCCACTTAAAAAAAAGTGTACCAAACGAATTGTTCCGTGACCTCTTACATTTATTACAAATCGGTATTAGGAAGTCAAATTGTTATTCGATAAGAGATCACCAAATGGACTTATTCAATATTTTTGCTTCTTAAGTGGGCATATTTAATTAGAAGGGTAGATGGAAACAATATCAGTCTAAATTAAATTGACCTTTTCAAGAGCTCGAGTGAATGACACTTGGTGTCATCAATTTGAAAATTTAGGTATCAAAATATTCACAAATACCTCAGGTTGTGTTTGGATTAAGTGAATAAAAGAGAAACTCATTAAGAGGAGAGAATAGAAGGGAAGAGAAGAGAAACTCAATCTCTCTCCACCATGTTTGGATTGAGGAGAGAACTTGGGACAACTTTGGAATTTTAAAATATCTTAAAAGAGATCTACGGGTAGAGTTGAAATTATAAAATATTTTAAAAGGGTTTTTCTCCATTTCTCTTCTCTTTTTCCACTTTTGGAGAGAAAGAAAATTCACATTTTTTTTTCTCTCCTATTCTCTCCCCCACTTAACAATCCAAACAAGAGAAATGGAGTGAAGTTCATTTATTTCCTATTCTCTTCTCTTCTCTCCATTTTTCTCAATCCAAACACAATGTAAATCACCCAAAAAATAAGACATAATTCAAATTGGGTGATTTAGACATACTCCCTGATGGTAAATATTTGAGACACCCATATGTTTTCAAATTGATAATATATGCCTTGACGTTGAGAAAATAACATTGATGCCCTCATATGTAATTTCTATTTAAAAATTCTTGATTTTCAATCCCACAAGTGATCATGTTCAATCTTTTCTTGAACCTAGGTTTCTAAATCTCTTCCAACCTTTAGATATCAAGAATAAGATGGGTTTTTTTTTGAAAAATTAAGAGTTTTATACAATAGGTTAATGAGTTGAATGGGTTAAGTATACATTTAAAGAGCCAACCAGCTAAGCTGGTTAAAGTCGACAATGTCAATATTACAACCTGAATTCAAAATCTGTCTTTATCTACTAATTACTAACCACTAACTTGATTGTTTATCCACACTTTTTTTTTGCTTAGCGGGCCACATGTACCATCCCACGGCATGTGTGTAGCAAGTAAATAATCACCTTTTAATTGAGGGGCATATAAAGATTGGAAGTCATGACATGGGGATCAAACTCAATCAATCTTGCCATCTTAGCTAACTCCTGGTGGGTCACACACACACACACAAGAAGTCTTAAACTAATTTGCCCTAAAGGTTGAAGAACTAGTGTATGATTAATTTACCAAATTAATGCCCAAGACGGTAACAAGTGAAGAAGAGATTGATAACAACAAATTGAAACTTGCACATTGATGATCTTGAGGTGTTGGAAGTTGAAGGAAAAATCACTGCTCGATCATATTAAATGCCCAAACCTAACATTTTTGGGCATCTGAGGGTGTATATATATATTTAAGGGCATTTTAGGTATAAATTTTAATTTCCAAAGTATATTTATTGCGCTTTAATGCGTGCCTTTAGGGCAAATGTTAACAAGAACCAACATTTTTACCCAAATCAAAACAACTCAAAGATAATATTTTTACCCCAAAATATGAAATCCCCTTGGTTATCTATCTTTGTATTTGTATGTCATTTCATGCCGTGGGTTTGGAGAAGAAAAATCTTGTAGTGTTGGGAAAAGGAAGATAAACTTATTCCAACTAGCATAATTTAACAAGTGGTGTTTTGTGAATAAAAGTTGGGATGACAATAGAAGATAATCTTTTTCTTTCTTTCTTTTTTGGGACAATGACCACAAAGACTTACTTTTTTTTTTTTTGAAAAATATGAATAAAAAAATCCCTTCTAAAAAATTAGTGATTCTTTAGTACTCACTTTATCAAATATTGGTCTAAACATGATTTTTGAAGCAAAAATGTTGTAATTATCCTTTCAAGGATTTTTGAAGTTTAAAGAAACATGTTTATTTGAGGTATTCCTATGTTTTAAAATTTATGATATGCTCCTTGATCATGGTCGTCTCTTATATATCAATATAAAAAAGATCTAAATGAAGAAGAAAAAAAATCCCTTGTTTTCTCTTTTCAAAACTAATAATCTTTAACTCACGTAGATGATGATGATGATTGCAACAATGATGATAACAATGATAGCAGAAATGATTATGATCAACATCATCATCATCAAATTGACCTGGTCTATGTATATTAGATTCATTAAAATATATAAATAATTAATGTTCATCAAATTGATTCAACTAAAAGTTTAACAAGTCGGCTCAAATGTGTTAAATAAAATTATATTGAATTTATGAATATCTTTTCATAAATAAAAATTTTATTTTTACGTTTCATAGAAATATTAACAATAAAAAATTTGCTCTAAATTTTTTATTTGACCGAGTATATTTTTAGATCAAATCACTTTGTAAAGTTGTTCCAAGTTCTTAAAAAAATCTTCAAAAAGTCCTTAGTAGATTAATATTTTATGGAAAATGTTGAAGAAACATTGAAATTGACATCATTTGGGACATTGATGACGTGGATGTGTCTATAGAACCATAGATACTTTTCATCGAGATACAAGTGAAAAGCATCTACGGTTCTGTGCACACCAATGTCCCAAATGATGTCAATTTCCATGTTATTCCAGTACAACACATATTTTTTAAGTGAAATTTAAATGGTCCATATTCTTTATTAGGGGTGGTACTCAATACATATTCCCATTAAAGAGTTTTAGTCATTTTTCCTTTTTATTTCTTATTTTTTTTATATTGAGTTGTGCTTAAGTGACCTCATTTCGCACTTCCCTAAAGTGGAGGTGTGGACATAACCATGAATGTTTTTCAGTAGTATCTCAACAAAAAAAACATCAATGGTTCCTACACACCTTCAGGTTACCTGAAAGTGCGAAATAAAGTTAATCATTGAGATCACTAGGCATTATTCTTTTTTATTTAATATTTTTTGTCTTTTTAAATTACAACTATCCACAATAGTCAATCAAAAGCACAAACAATTTTAAGTGATGTACAACAAGATGAGCCCTACATAATTGCAAAAAACTTTTAAAAAGACCTCCATCAAATAAGGCCAGAACACAACATATTAAAATGGCAGACATGTGGGGCGGTTTGGAGGTTCCCTCTTTGGAGATAGTCATCATTATCTTCATCTTATTTTTTGTTTTTTGTTTTGATTTTGACTCACTTTGGAGATGGTCTAACCATGCCAATCTAATAAGAATGGATATCCTCTTTCGCCAAACAAATATGACTTTTTTTTAGAGAACTTTTATTGCCACACTACATTCCATTATCACACAACAATTTTCTAATTAAATATCTAAGTGATAGAATTAATTATTATTTTTATTTTCACCCATTATTAATACATTCTTCTTCAAACCCACAATCAGAGAGGGAATGAGTAAGAAAGAAACTATACTTTGAAAAAGAAATTTTTTGGAAAAAAAAAATTTCAAAACAAAAAGGAAAGAAATAGTTAAAGAATTTTTTTGAAGAAGATGAAACTCCATTTCAAGATGAAAATGGGTTCCAAAATGTTTAAACAGAGAGAGAAGAAGAGAATGAGAATTTTCTTTGAGTAAGAAGAAATCGGATCGACAATTTTGGAAGAACCCTCCTCGTAACTTGACATGTGGCTCATGTCCATAATTTTAGTTAATATTTGGGATACCTCCATGAAGTTATGCCGCTTCAAATTTTTTTCTTAAGAAATCTTACAATAAAATGGATTATAAGGGTTGAAAAAAGAGGGAGAGAAAGTATCGATTAGTGAAATGGACCCTAATAAGATTAAATTGAATAATATTGATTTTGAATTATTGATCTAGAAGTAGCATTGTTGTCACTTAAGATTTTGAATTATCTCATTTTCTTCGATTGAAGAGAAATAAATTAAAAGATACTTGATGTTCATTTATTTTTATCTTTACTTTATGTGTGGTGGGACAATAAATATTTTTTTTATTACTATAAAACATCTTATGTGACAGGGCAATCTTATAATTATTGTAACAACTCAAAAGACGATAGAAAACATTGTTTTATTTAGCGGTGATTAAGGCTAATCTTGTGATTAATACACGTGACACAATGAATAAAAAGTATAAGACTGACTTGTTAATCATTTAATTTTTGTCAACTTTTATAGGTATATTTCTATGAACAAAAATTTCTCCCCTTAAAAATTTTATAGCTCTTGGAGAAGAAATCCATATTTTTAAGTAGAATAATGTAGAAGTGACCTTGAGATTGTATCCCATATTTCACATCTTGAAGTGAAAGTGTGTAGGAATTATAGATGTTTTTCATCAAGATACAGGTCAAAAGCATTTATGATTTCTAGTTCCTACACACTTTCACTTCACAATGTGCGATGTGAGGTACAATCTTGAGGTCACCTCAGCACGACTCTTTTAAATTATTTGTGGCAATGGCCACTTTTCTTTCCTTCAGCAATGGGTTGATCGATTCGACTATTCTTTCACAAGAAAGCTAAGATTTTGGTTTGACTCGACCGACAATGACATTTGACTCCAAAATTGAGGCCAAGATTGAAAGCGGACTCTACAAGTTGTATTCGTAGAATTCTGATACCAATTGTCTAAATCTCAACCGAGCCTGCTCCCCGAGACCTAAGTTTATCTACATAAATAAATATATATATTAAAAATTTTAAGAGGGATTATAGAAAAAATCCTAAATGTGCATTTATTTTTACATAAAACAATTACATACTTACTTTCAAGTTGGTGCATTAAAAGGACAAGTGAATCTGAAATCATTTTTAGTGTCTTTTTAATTTGTAGCAAGACATTTGTAATAATTTGATCATAGATTTGAACCTACCTATTGGAAAATGATTATTTGTTGATCTTGGATGATCGTGATCAATCACTTTCTTCCTTTGAATTGGATAATTGAGAACGATCATTTTATTTAATTCGAAGTAAATTATATTATTTCTTCAATAATATTTTTATTAGTTACTCGCACTAAATTGTTTTTTTTTTTTTTTCGTTGCAAAAGCTACAAAAATATCACAAATCAAATATTCAAAAATTATTTTGTCCCAACCCAACTAAAGCTCTAGAATGCAACTTGCCTAGCCCCAAAGTTAAATAATTTAGTTGAATTTGGACTCATTAGTTAGATTAAAAAATCTCATAAGTTAAGATAAGACCCTTTCATGTGACGTTACTTAAAATAAAATTGATTTTTTTTTTTGTCTTGAAGTGTTGGAAGATTTTGATACCTAATGGATAAGAGTCATTTAAATAAAATGTTTTTTTTTTAATTATATATAATTAAAAAAAGGCCAACTAGTTTATCTTGGACTATTAGTTGGTGTCCCACCAAATTTTTACTGAAATTATGTACACCCACATTCATCTAGATTGAAGATTTTATTTTGATCTAAAATTTCTCATCATGGGTGAATCCCATGTTCGTTTTTTTCTAGAGTCGTGGTAATCTGACACCCCTTTTGACATACACTCCATCACAAAATTGTAGATCATTTGCCTCGGGATACACATTTAAAAAAAATATAATTATTCTAAGTATCTCAAGGGAGGTGATCTGTGATGGGGGCATGTCAAAGGGGTATCAGAAAATCATTATTCTTTTGTTACGCGTTAAATCTCCTAGAAAATCATAATAAAATTATAATAGATAGGCCTGTCGAGTAAATCTCTCAAAAATTTATTCAACCTTCCATTGTGGTAATAGTACACTCAAAATAAATAATGATGAATGTACATGATTTTAGTATGTGGTTGAGTATCGGCTGATGTGGAAAGGGCACAAAATCACACATATTTTTCCTATGTAACCCGGTGAAAAAGATCTATGGTTATATGCCCTTGCCACATCAGCCACGTACCAAAATCTCATGCATTCATCGTGACTGTAGTAGAATACTTTTTGTCTGGTTCGAGGAGATGCGAGTTGTCCCCGAGGGCCAAGACCAATCTGTCCCTTGGGCTTCCTATAGGCCGTGATGAAGCACCTTGTTTTCGTCCCCATTTAGACACGAGCGGCACTAATCATCATAAACCACTAAATTATGGCACGCCCACTTTATTGACTCACTGTGGCAATTTATTTGATGATCATCATGTAAACCACTAAATTATGGTAGGCCCACTTCATTGACTGTGGCCATTTATTTGATGCCCTTACCTACACCATTTATTATCCTGATCATGAAAATGTGTTAATGAAATTTTAACGATAATTAATCAAAGATCATGATCGTCATCGAGATGTTAATCTCGAAGATAATATTGAACTCAACCTGAGAAGATAATGGCTCAAAGAAAAAAAACGAAAAAAAATCGGCTCTCGAAGTTCTAACTGTTATTTTGTTGTTAGGGACACTTGGCGGCAGCCTTTAATATTTGGGTGATTGTAGGGTACCCCTCTACGTTTTGATCGATATTGGAAGGGTCTTGTTAACCGGTGGCCTAGGGTACATGTTAAAGTGTATTAAATAAACTTTGGGACTTGATTTTTGTTCTGAAATTACCCTTAATTTTTTTTAACAAAAAAAAACCCCAAATCCTTAATACTGAGGTGCATTTAATACACTTTAACGTGTTAATAAGACCCATATTAGATATAGAGTGATTTACTAGGCAAACCTATTTGTTGCAATTTTATCACAAAAACTCCCCTACTTTATCAAGTTTGTTACTTCAACATAGGGCTGGCAATGAATTGATTTTTATTTGATCCAATCCAATTCAAAAAATTTGGATTTAGATAAAAAATTTGGATGTTTGGATTGGATTTGGATTGAAATATATAGACCCGGTTGTAGATACGTGGGCTTCGAACATTTGGGGAGGTTTGAGCTCATTTACACAGGTTATGAGTTGCCACCATTTAATTAAAGTGTAAATGGACACTATAAAAGGTTTTTTAAAAAAAATGTATTTTTTGACTTGTAGTGATTTGCATATCCAAAAGATAAAAGGGAAATGGTCTACATATAACTCTAAGGTAATGAGGTTCGGTTGAGGGACAAGAAAGGTGTTAGACACCTTGTCCCTCCTATCCTAAGATGGTTACCAATATATGACCATGGGTGAAGATTAGAATTTTTTTTTTTTTTTGAGTTTTACAAATAAAAAAAATTATAATAAAAAGTTGAGAAAAATTAAATATAGTCTAACTCTAGAAAATAAACAAATTAAGACAATGAGCAAGTTAAAAATAAAAAGTGTTTGCTGAAATTTTTTGTGAGCTTATGATTTTGGTAGGAATCTACATAAATGTCACTTTCTTGGATCCCAAGATTTTTTTAGAGGGTTATGTGCTCACTTGGGAGCATCTTTTTATTTATTTAACCTTTAGGAGGTGTCAATGAGTTGGACACTACCATAAAAAGACTAAGGACCTTATGTATGAGATGTGTCCTCTTTGAGGCTATTTTTTGACCCTTAGCTATTTTAGAGAAAATATAGTGATGTATGTGTACATAATGTATGCATGTAATGGATTTAGAAAGAGAAGACTCCTCTAAAGAGGGACTACTCTCTAACTCTTAAACCATTAAGAAAGGAAATAAAAAAAATCTTAAATTCTAAAAATTTAAACTTATAAGGAAAGTAGAGAACAACTAATCTATAAATTTAAAGCTTGTTAAGAAAATAAAGAACAATTACTCTAATCTAGAAATTTAATTCTTGTAAAAAAGGTAAATAAACAATAAGCAATTACTATAATGCTCTTGAGAGCTTATTAAAGGTTTATAGGAGAAGATTGCCTCTGTGGGGTTTTATTCTCTACCTCAACGTCTCACTAAAACAAATAAAGATCTACATTGTTATAAGCAAAGAAAATATAAAATAAAGTTGCTTAATGTAAAGAGGGGACTAGGTAGAAGATGAGGGTTTAAAGGGGATTACATGAAAAAATCACAATTAAACCCCACATTGGTCTCTTCTTTTTTCTTGTTCTTATTGGTTAGGAGTTTCTTGGGTGTTTGAGAAGGATTTTAGATAGAATTTTGATAAGCTAAAGAGTTTTAAAGAAAGATTTTGATAGAATTTTGGATCACTTGAACTTCTTTTCTTTTTGCTTTCGATGGAGGTCATATTTATAGGATTTTAGAAGACCCTTGGGATAAGCTTGTCCTAAATCCCAAGGTTTCCAATATTTACAATAAAATCTCTAGAAAAAATTCAAATTACTTCTCATTTCCTTGGACTTGATAGTCTTTTACTCACCTATTGGTCTCATCAATTATGATGATTAAGAGGATATGATAGTAAAATGCCATAGTTTATAGAGAATTTTTTGATAAAAGTAGAAAGATTCCAGGTCATTGGCATTGGGTCAAATCTATAAAACTAGATTAGATGGCATGTAAATAGAGATTGAGATTTTGGACATTAAGGTCATTTTGCCCAACTAGTTATTTAATAACCTAAGGTCAATTTAATCTTTACTCACAAGTTTTAGAGAAATCTATAGGTGAGAGAAAGTTGTTAAATCAAATTCGGATCAATTATAATCCAATCTGGTAAAAATCTAATTTGATTGATTTTCTTAATACCACCCCTTTCGTCTCCCACTTTGATAAAAGGAAAATTTTTTTCTCTCTGTTTGTTGAGAAGGTGAGAACCCAAAAAGTCATGAATCATAACTCTTCCCCAGGTTAGAGCTCCAACTCACACACTCTCTTTCAAAGACTCAACAACGGCCATGCTCTCTCATTGTCTCAGACAACGTTCCTCCAAATCAAACCCTTGACAACAACCATTCCATTTGATTGTGAGTGTAATGAAGGATGGAAGAACGTTTCCCTTGCTGTAGTTGTGAATCCATCAAACCCACTAGGGGTTTGATTATATTACTATTGGAGATTAAACTTTTTGTTTGTTCATGATGTGGGATTCTTTGAGATAGAAGGTTAGAGGATTGATTGGAAATTATTGAATAGAGTAATTAAAAACTAAACGTTAATGGTGGATTGGGTGTTGAAAATAGATGGTTACGGAACTCCCAAATCAAAAACTAAAATTCAATCGTGGATTTTTTTTTTTCTAATTTTTTTAAAAAGTTCTTAACGTTTTGTCCTTTGTAACCCTGTGCCATGGTTAGAATCCATTCCAAAGTATGCTAAGTAACAAATTAGCTCTATAAATTTGAAATTTATGATGTGGATCCACACTCCAAGGTTTACTTGGGTAACAAACTTGATAAAGTGAGGTTTGGTGAGTATCAGACTTCATAAAGTTAGGTTCTCTTGGAGTTGTTAGAACTCTAAGAGAGTTTTTGTAATTAAAATGCATTAGTTGGGTTTGCCTAGTAAATCTCTCTTAGAAATATCCTTTGTACTTTCAAATTAATTTTACCTGTCCCCTTTTGACTTAGGTTGACTTACTAATTTATCAAAATTTCAATTTTTACTAAGGGTCATTGAACTCACCTTGCGTATATGATCTGATGCCACAAGGATGTAGAGAACAAAATTTAAAAATTAAAAAATAAACTTAAAATTTCATCGTTAAATTTAAATTTTAAATTTGGATTTTCACCAACCATCCATTCTCAAAATCTTGAATCAAGCCTAAAAAAAAATTGAATTTTTTTTGTGTTCTAAGTTTTTCCATGAAATTTAGAGGGCTATTGTGTTGGATTGCCAATTTGGTAGTTCATTTGAGCTTAATAACCCTTAATAAGATTTCATGTCATCCTTAAACAAAAAATCCCTTTATTTTCTCCCCGAATCAATCATCTTTAAGTTGTTAATAGTGAAATACATCAAACTCAATGTCTTATACTTCTATTTTTTCCAAAATCCTATAGTTTTAGTGAAATTTGAAGGTGAAGTAAATAGAATCACAAAATTGAAAACTAGTTCAACATAAAAATATATTATCAACTGTTAAACTTTAATGTGAACTATGGTATAAACCCTTGATTTTTTTTTTTTTTTTCTAAAAAATCTATCCTTTCACATCACCAGAAATTCTATCTTATTCTTAAGATTTAAAATATACAATTGTAAGATTTGAAACGAGGGTTAAAGATTAATAAAAATATTCTTTAAATCAAAGAAGATAGAAATTTAACGGATAGAAATAAGTGTCTATTAAAGTAGACAATCTCGGGATCTTTTGAAAATACCTTTTTTAAGGTGGGTATGTCATACAAAAAACGAGTCTGACTTTGAAACAGTTAGCCAGCTTCAAAATTTGATCAAATCTTCCTCGTTACAAGACACATGGCATTTTGAATTCATTTCACACCCCTACATTTCTATTAAATTTTGAAACATCTCCTTGGAAATGTCATGTGTAATCCAATGGAGAGGGTTCCTTCAAAATTTTGAAATTGCTATCCACTTCAAAGTTTTTTTTTCCAAAAATAAAATACTGGTATCTCTAATATATCAATTCATTCAAACGTGGACGATGATGTCTAAAACCCTAAAACCTCAATTACTTTAAAGGATCTTATTAGGAGAAAATGCTTTATTGCCAACACCGAGTTGACTGGTAGTATATAGAGAATCGTTGATTTTTTAACTTGTATCTCAAGAAAATGGATCTATATTTATATGTGCTATGTTACGTCAACCTAGTGTTGGACCAAATGTCCAACACAGGCAGTGCAACATGACTCGTCTTGTTAACGTGGCCCATTAAAGGGCTCACGTTAAAGTGCAATAAAAACACTTTGAAAATTGAATTTTATATCGAAAGTAACCTTAAAAAAATTACCTTTTTGATTAAAAAAAAATTATTTTCAAAGTGTATTTTACTTGCACTTTAACGTGTGCCGCACAACAAAACCCCACTTTAAAATAATTTTTTTATTCTAACATTGATGTGGTATTATGGTAATAATTGAGAAAAATGATGGCCCTTTCTACAATCCACATCCATTCGTGTCAAATAGTTGAACCATCCAACAGAGCACCAATGTCCAACGTTGCAGAGAAACAGAGTAGATACACCGAAAAGTTTCCCTTTAAAAACTCCCTTTCCCCCCCTGTTTTTTACAAGTCACTCGATCATAAAAACCTCAAAATTCGTCTCAAAAAATTTGGAAACAAGGCGAAAGGGTTCTTCTTTCAGTAATCCAAGCTGAGATTTTTTTTTTTCAAACTTTTTTTTTTTTAAATTATTTTTTCGAGTTCAGATTATTTAAGAGATGGTTCCATTGCAGGAGAGATATAGAGTGTTTATCAATAACAGATGGCTCGTGTTCGTGGCGGCAATGTGGATTCAATCTTCTGCTGGAATTGGGTATTTGTTTGGAAGTATTTCTCCAGTTATAAAGAGCTCTCTTAACTACAATCAGAGAAAAGTTGCGAGATTGGGCGTTGCGAAGGATCTTGGAGACAGTGTTGGATTCCTTGCTGGAAGTTTGTGCGAGATTTTGCCCCTTTGGGGAGCTCTACTTGTCGGTGCGTTACAGAATTTCATTGGGTATGGATGGGTTTGGCTCATCGTGACCCATAGAGTGTCGCCTTTGCCTTTGTGGGCGGTGAGTTTAGAAAAAAAACGATTTTCCCTTTTTTTTTCTTTCTGAAGTCTCTCTCTGAAAATTTGATTTTTTTTCTTGAAAGTTTTCGAAGATTTGGCAAGTTCTATGTTCTGATGTTCTTTTTCATAAAAATGAACCTTTGGGCCTGCTTGGGTTACCATTTTGCACCTAAAAAAACATAATTTGAAGAGTTTTCTTAGTGAAAAAATGGCAATCAAGTATAGACTTGTTTTGGGTATCTGAAATAGTTGCCAAATTTAATGCTTTTTTGTAATGGAAAAAGTTAAGTGATTTGTTGTACCAATTAATTATTTCAAATTCTTTTATTGGGATTCTGAATTTCTTTTGCAGTTTTTATAATTTAGATGCATAAGGGAGCTAATGATTTGTTATTTTAAAGAAGAGCTAGCAATTTTTATGGAATTAGACATTTTTCTAGTTCCTTATTTGGGTTTCCTTTAGTTCATGCTTGTGAAAGTGTTACTAGTCTTGATGATTTAGATGAAATGCGAAGGAGTTAGTGAGTTGTTCTTCAAGTGGGCTTTTTACTTTCTACAAATAGATTTCTAAATGGAGTTTATGAAACTGTTTTCTTCAAACGAAACATTTCTGTGGAATTGCTGATTTTGTTAATTTAGATCTACCGAGGAGACTATTGAGTTTTGGAAACATTTTTTTTTCTTTAAAATGGTGCGTCTTTCATACTGAGATTGCAATTTTTATCACGGTTTGACTGCTCGGGTTTAATTCAATTTACGTGTTTACATACAAACTCGTGGTATATGCTTTGATTTGCTCCTGAAAAAAAAAATTAATCAATTTCTTGAAACCTGTAAAAAGTATGCCTGAAAGCTAGGGATATTATTTCTTGATGTTTATAACACAATTTTGGGGTGTACAGATGTGCATCCTTATATTTGTTGGAACAAATGGAGAGACCTACTTCAATACTGCGGCACTTGTTTCGTGCGTGCAAAACTTCCCCAAAAGTCGGGGTCCAGTAGTGGGGATACTCAAGGGCTTTGCTGGGTTGAGTGGTGCAATTTTGACTCAGATATATGCTTTGGTTAATGCCCGTGATCACGCATCAATCATCTTCATGGTTGCAGTTGGGCCATCAATGGTGGTTATCGCGGTGATGTTCATCGTTAGACCTGTTGGAGGTCACAGACAACTTCGGTCTTCCGATGGTACAAGTTTCGCATTCATCTATAGTGTGTGTCTCCTTTTGGCAGCTTATTTGATGGGGGTTATGCTTGTTGAAGATTTAGTTGATTTGAACCACACTGTGGTCATAATATTCACAGTTTTGTTGTTTGTTATCTTAGTGCTTCCAATTATAATTCCTATTCTTTTAAGCTTTTCCTCCGATCAGAGACCACCCGCTGAAGAAAGTCTTCTACCCGAAACTCGTAAAGAAAAATCTTTGGAATCTAGGCAGGACTCGTTTATTTTAAGTGAAGTGGAAGACGAGAAGCCTAGTGAAGTAGATTTGCTTCCAGCATCAGAGAGGCACAAACGAATTGCACAATTACAAGCAAAACTATTTCAAGCCGCTGCAGAAGGAGCTGTGAGAGTCAAGAGGAGAAAGGGTCCTCATAGAGGAGAAGACTTCACCTTAATGCAAGCGTTGATAAAGGCAGATTTATGGCTTATCTTTTTCTCCCTTTTATTGGGTTCAGGTTCAGGTTTAACAGTGATTGATAATCTCGGTCAGATGAGTGAGTCTTTGGGTTATGATAATTCTCATATATTTGTATCCATGATCAGCATTTGGAACTTTCTTGGACGTATTGGCGGCGGCTACTTATCTGAGATCATCGTAAGGTGTGATGTTATTTCACTTCATTTTGTTTATGAGCTTAATTTAATTCAATCGTTTGTCATCCATTATCGACGCATTTGATATTCTGTGATTAGGGACCATAGTAACAAAAAACTTCTATTTTTTTTAATAAAAAAGTCTCGTTTAAAACACGTTTTGTAATTCCAATGATTAAAATTGTTAGAAAAGAACCCTATGATCCAAAGTATAGATCAACAAGAACACAAAAATCTCACAAGACACAAGATATATGTGGTTCAGTCAAAGCATTGACCTACGTCCACGGGCGAAAACGGTGATTTCACTATGATAATCAAAGAAGAACTAGGTTTCAATTTCTCTCTACCACTCGTATATCTCTCTCACTCCTTTAGGATTTCATCTCTTACCCTTTATATACTTAGGGTTACAAAGAGATTAAATGGGTCGGATCCAAATCCAAACCAAATGGGCTCAATTAAATGGGTCGTTAACAAATCATCAAAAGATCCGGGTTGAATCCACGACAACTCTCCATAAGAATAGAAGACATAACCCAACAAAAACAATAAAAAAAAAGCTATTCTTTTTCAAACAAGTGTTTTTTTAACGTTTGAAACACTTTTGTTTTTTAAATAATAAAAATTATAAAACCCCATTTTTTGTAGCCCTATAGTTAATTTCTATAGTCTTGTGGTTTGTGATTTGATTCATAAATATTGTTTAATATGGGATTTAATGATTCTATCTTGATGTTATGATTTTTTTTTCAATAGTGTCTCATTCTGCTCAAAAGATTTGTTGATGGTTAAACTTTTACTAGAATCATAAAATATATAATTATGTGTGAAAACATGTTATCATGCATATAAATTCAATAGTATTTGTTTTTGCTCAAATATATTGGAAACTTAGAATAAATGTATAAACTAACGGCCCACGATTCTTCAACTTGTAAACTAAGGTTAGAAGTTTCAAAATTGGCTGATTTTTTGTGAGGATGATTTCTATGATGAAAATATCATCCTCACGAAAAATCGGCTCATTCCGAAACTTGTAACCATAATTTACAAGTTGAAGAATTGTGGACCATCAGATTTTTGTAAACCACTTTTGATAGGGTTAAAAGTTCTAGAACGGGCTGATTTTTGGTGAGGATGATCTCCTCATCATAGAGGTCATCCTCATAAAAAATCAGCCAATTTTGAAACTTCTAACCCATGTTTTGAAAAATGTTTGGCTCTCTTTAGGGCCTCCGAACGCCACCCTATATATATATGTTTGGGCAACAAGTTTTATCCTATATGGGTTAGAAGTTTTGGAATGTGCTGATTTTTTGGTGAGTATGATCTCCATGGTAAGGAGATCATCTTCACAAAAAATCTGCCAATTCTGAAACTTCTAACCCCATGTTTACAAGTTGAAGAATCGTATACCGTCCTTTTTTTGTAAACCACTTTTGATTGGGTTAGAAGTTTAGGATCGGACTGTTTTTTAGTGAGGATGATCTCCTCACCAAAAATCAGTCCATTTGAAACTTCTAACCCATGTAGGACAAAACATTTTGGCCAAATAGTTGGCCCTTGAACATGACCCTTTTTATATTTATCATTTTTTTTTCCCTTTTTCTTTTCCTGTCCTTTTTAAACCTGTATTCCGACTTGGTGACTATGCTAGGGACTACGCATACCCAAGACCAGTGGCCATGGCTGTGGCTC
Source organism: Akebia trifoliata (assembly GCF_017979445.1). Classification (NCBI taxonomy): domain Eukaryota; kingdom Viridiplantae; phylum Streptophyta; class Magnoliopsida; order Ranunculales; family Lardizabalaceae; genus Akebia; species Akebia trifoliata. The sequence goes on from NC_141379.1 coordinate 1,400,851, forward strand.
AGGGCATTATGGCGGTAGGACACTTCTTCTTTGCTATGGGATGGCCAGGGGCAATGTACATTGGTACTTTGTTGATTGGACTCGGATATGGTGCCCATTGGGCGATTGTTCCAGCTACGGCATCCGAGCTGTTTGGTTTGAAGAAATTTGGAGCCTTATACAATTTCCTCACGATGGCAAACCCTGCAGGATCGCTAGTCTTCTCCGGTGTCATTGCTAGCTCCATATATGATTGGGAAGCAGAGAAACAAGCCCATATGCACCAAAACATACACCAAAATGCAAGATCTATCTTCAAGAGAATGCTCGATGGAGCGGTAGGGGCGGAAGAATCACTCAAGTGTGCAGGTTCCGTATGCTTCTTCCTTACTTCCATGATAATGTCGGGATTTTGCATCATTGCAGTTGTGTTGACCATGATTCTTGTTTATCGAACCAAGATTGTTTACGCCCATCTCTATGGAAAATCCCGTAACTGATTTTGAAGAAGAGACGACGACTAGTTTCTTAGATGGTAATTTGTGTAAGGAGTGCAGCTCGATTTGTTTGTGTGGTGTGGCATTTTTATTTACTTTAAGAGGGGTTGAAGTTTTTACATCAGGAGCTAATTTGACATTGCCATCGATCAACAATTTTGGTTAAGTTGAAAACTCGTCATGTCAGATATTTGGGTCTCACTTGATTTATTTACTTGGTATGAGGTTCTTGTCCAGCCTTGAAGATCGTTTATTTTTACAGATCAATTCATTCCGATGAAAGTTCATCATCGTCAAAGCTTTATCCTAAAAATTTGGCGCGGGCTAACCGTGATTCTGTTTTCAGTATTAAGATGTAATTAACTAGAATCTAATAAAGAATGATTTGATCATATAGTTGCCAATGGGTTGGATCAGCATTGTGGGCACATAGTCTTGGTCCATCAGAAGTTGGGCTTGGACCATTAGGGATACAGAGGTTGCAGCACAAGCCCTAAACATGCGAACTTATGGGGAGCATCACTAAGGATTTGACATCACCATCTATGCCTTAACACAAATGTTGAGGCTATCATCATGAACCTTATTTTGCTATTTAACAATGTCTTGACTTTCAAGACTTTGTATATTACTTCCATTTATGTTATTTTATTATTTTTTGTTCATTTTATAGTCTTCAAATTAAACGAGGCCTTATTTCGCATTGGAATTATTTAGGGAAAATTACTCAAAAAGGGTTAAATATTTTAATATTTATAAAATCTATTTTTGTCAAAAATTACCAGTAATGAATTAAGTTGTTGGACTGTCAAATTTTTTATTGTTTTACCAAAAATGCCCTTTAAAAGTGTAAAATGTTGGATTGTCGAGTGTTTTAATTACTTGCTTTTAACACCACAACAATTTAGCCTACATTTAAAACGTTGGATAGTCCAATTATTTACTAAAACGCAGGACTTTCTAACGAATTAATTCATTTTTGATAATTTTTTAAAAAGTAGATTCATTTTGTCTTTTAAATATTAAAATATTTAATCCTCTCCCAATTATTTATTGGTCTTCATTGTACATGTCCAAACCATCTTTTCGGGACAATCCTGGGGTTGTTTGTAAAGACCTTCACTGAGGTGGGCATGCAGTAAAAAAAAATGAGTCCAACTTCAAAATTTGAAAGAACTACTCTCGTTACAAGACACGTGGCAATTTATTAATCCAAGTTGAGATTTTTAATTTTTTGGAAACAAGACGAAAGGGTTCTTTTTTCAATAATCCAAGCTGAGATTTTTAATTTTTAATTTTTTCGAGTTCAGATTATTTAAGAGATATTTCCATTGCAAGGAGAGATTTAGAGCTTTTATTAATAACAATCTACTGCTAGAATTGGGTATTTATAAATCAGAGAAAAGTTGCAAAGGATCTTGGAGACTGTTGGATTTTGCCCTTTTGGGGAGCTCTGCTTGTCGGTGCGTTGCAGAATTTCATTGGGTATGGTAAATTGACAATGAGTAGAGAGGCCCGGAGGAGAGAGACAAGACAATGAGTGTCGGGTGTAAAACTAAACTCAATAGGAAAATGTAGGAATTACACAAACAAAAACACAAAAGTGACAAAAAATGATGTAGTGGCACGCACATAATCGTAAATGCTTTTTCCTCGTAACTCACGGAAAAATATCTACTATAATGTGTACAACACCACGAGTTTTTGTCACCCTTATCTCTCTATATGTCACTCCAGCACGATTCAACTTAACATGCCCCTCACATGTGGATCTGATTGGACCAAAGCACGTGGATATATGAATTAGATGACATAAAAAAAAAAAAAGAAAGACCCGCACTCATACCATGATAATAGGGAACTTATCCTTCTTCTTTATTAACTAATGAATTACAATATATACAAAAGTTACACTTAAACTTTCTACCCATAAGAAAGGAAAGTTACCGTATATAGGTCTTGCTAATATCTAAGTTTTCAAATGAGTGAGACAAATCTCTACCAAAAGGACAGTTACTGTACATGCTTCCTTCCTATCCTTGTCAATTGCTGGGTTTCCAAATGGGTGAAACACGCTGAAGACTGCAATATCAAAATAGAACTCCAACGCAGTACTTTCGACTCCAAGACAAGACCCTTTTAAAAAACAAAAAAATTATCTCCTTTGGAAAACTTATGAGGGTGTCTCTAATATTTGTTGAAACGTGGAGGTACACCTCTAATTTTTATTTATTTATTTATTAGTACACCTCTAAATCACTCCAAAAAAATCAGACTTAATTAAAAATAAACACACCCCACTTAGAAAACGAAAGTACCAAATGAATTATTCCATGATATCTTACATTCATAACAAATCGATATTAGGAAGCCAAATTGTTATTCAATAAGAGATCACCAAATGGATTTGTTCGATATTTTAGCTTCCTAAGTGAAGTATATTTAATTAGAAGAGGGCAACGATATCAGTTCCAAGAGCTCGGGTGAATGACATTTGGTCTCATCAATTTGAAAACTCGGATATCAAAATATTCACAAAACTGTGGAAGTACCATAAATTACCCAACAAAATAAGACATAATTTGAAAAGGGTGATTTAGTCGTACGCCCTGATAGTGAATATTTGAGACACCCATATGTTTTTCAAATCGATAATAAATGCCTTGACGTTGAGAAAAGAACATAGATGCCCTTACCTTTAATTTCTAGTTAAAAATTCTTGATTTTTCTTCCCATGAGTAATCATGTTCAACCTTTTCTTGAACCTAAGTTTCTAAATCTCTTCCAACCTTTAAATATCAATAATAAGATGGATTTTTTGAAAAATCGAAGAGTTTTATACAATAGGTTGATGAGTTGAATGGGTTAAATCTAAATTGAAAGAGCCAACTTACAAAGCTGGTTAAACGTTAAAGTCGATAGGTGTCAATATTACCACCTGGATTTAAAACCTGCCTTCATCTACTAATTATTAACCACTAACCTGCTTGTTTACACACACACACACACACAAAAGAGTCTCAAACTAAATTGCCCCAAAGGTTGAAAAACTTGTGGATGATTAATTTACCAAATTAGTGCCCCAAGACGGTAACAAGCGAAGAACAGATCGATAACAACAAATTGAAACTTGCACATTGATGATCTTGAGGTGCTGGAAGTTTAAGGAAAAATCACCGCTCGATCATATTAAATGCCCGGGCCTAACATTTTGGGGTTTTGTGGGCACACGTTAAAAAACACAAAAAATACACTTTGGGAATAATCATTTGAGGGTATTTTGGTAAAAATATATTTTTGAAGGCCATTTTTGGTATAAATTTCAATTTTCAAAGTGTGTTTATTGCACTTTAACGTGCTCCATAGGGCAGTAGTTAACAAGAGCCAACATTTTTACCCAAATTGAAACAACTCAAAGATAATATTTTTACCCCAAAACATGAAATCCCCTTGGTTCTCTATCCTTTATTTGTATGTCATTTTCATGATTTTGCTTTGGAGAAGAAAAAAGGTTGTAGTGTTGGGAAAAGGAACGTAAGCTTATCCCCACTTGCATAATTTAATGATTGGCGTTTTGTGAATAAAAGTTGGGATGCCAATAGTTCTCTTTTTCTTTCTTTTTGACAATGACCACAAAGACCTAATTTTTTGAAAATCTGAATAAAAAAGTCGCTTCTTAAAGATTATGGAGTCTTTAGTACTCATTTTATCAAATATTAGTCTAAAAATAATTTTTGAAGCAAAAATGTTGTAATTCCCTTTCAAGGATTTTTGAGGTTTAAAGAAACCTGTTTATTTGAAAATATTTGAGGCACTCCTATGTTTTAAAATTAATGACATACCCTTTGATTATAAAAAAAAAAAATCTAAATGAAGAAAAAAAAAACCCTTGTTTTCTCTTCCCAAAACTATTAATAGATGATGATGACGACTATAACAATGATGACGATTATGATAACGGAGATGAGTATGATCATCATCATCATCCTCAAATTGATCTGGTCTATGTATATTAGATTCATTAAAATATATAAATAATTAATGTTCATCGAATTGATTCAGCTAAAAAATTAGCAAGTCGACTCAAATGTGTTAAATAAAATTATACCGAATTTATGAATATCTTCTAATAAATACATTTTTTTACTTTTATTTTTCATAGAAATATTAACAATAAAAAAATTGGTCTAAGTTTTGTGTTTGATTGAGTATATTTTTAGATCAAACCACTTTTAAAGTTGTTCAAAGTTCTTAAAAAAATCTTGAAAAGGCCCGTAGTAGATTAATATTTTATGGAAAATGTTGAAGTAAAATTGAAATTGACATCATTTGGGACATTGAAGACGTGGATGTGTCTATGGAACCATAGATACTTTTTATCGAGATACAAGTGAAAAGCATCTATGCATCTATGGTTCTGTGCACACCAATGTTCCAAATGATGCCAATTTCAATGTTACTCCAGTACGACTCATATTTTATTAAATGAGACTTAAATGGGGCATATTCTTTATTAGGGGAGTACTCAATACATATTCTCAATAAAGAGTCTTTTAGTCATTTTTCCTTTGTATATATATATTTTATTGTGCTGGACTGACCTCATTTCACACTTTCCTAAAGTGGAGATGTGCACATAACCATAGATTTTTTTCATTGGTATCTCGATGAAAAAATATTTATGGTTCCTACACACGTCCAGGTCACGAAAGTGCAAAATGAAGTCAATCCTTGAGGTCACTAGGCATTATTTTTATTTATTTATTATTTTTTGTCTTTTTAAATTATAAATATCCACAATAGTCCATCAAAAGCAAAAACAATTTTAAGTGATGTACAACAAGATGAGACCTACATAATTGCAAAAAACTTTTAAAAAGACCTCGATCAAATAAGGACATAACACACCATATTTAAATGGCAGACATGTGGGGCGATTTGTAGATTCCCTCTTTGGAGATGGTCACTATTATCTACATCTAATAAGAATGGATATCCTCTTTTGCCAAACAAATATGAAGAATTTTTTTCACAGAACTTTTATTGCCGCACTACATTCCATTCACATACACCAATTTTATAATTAAATATCTAGGCGATGAAACTAATTATTGTACATACATGTGCTTTGAAAGCTTTAAGGGGGGGGGGGGGTTCGAGCTCATTTACACGGGTTTAAAAGTAGCCACCATTTAATTAAAGTGTGAATGAATACTATAAAAATGTGTTTTTTGATTTGTAATGACTCACATATCCAAAAAATAAGGGGGAAATGGTCTACCTAAAAATTTATGGTAAGGAGATTCAATTGAGGGACAAGGAAGGTGTTAGGCACCTTGTCCCTCTCATCCTAAGATGGTTATCAATAGAAGACCATAGGTGAAGATTAGATAACTCTTTTTAAGATTTTTAAAGATAAAGAAAGCTATAGAAAACTAAGAAAAATTAATTATAATTTTGTTTTGAAAAATAAACAATTCAATATGATGAGCAAGCCCCTACTATAAGTAAATGTTTGCTGAAATTTTTTTTGTAAGCTTGAAACTTTGATGGAAACCCACACGGATCTCATCATTTATAGTCTCAAAGCTTCAAAAAAAATTTATATGCTCCTTAGGGAGATTTTATTTATTTGTTTGATCATTTGTTGAGATTCATGATTTGAACCATACCATATAGGAATAAAAACTACATGCATGGGATTTTATCCATTTTTGGACTATTTTTGTTAGCTCTAAAGGTTGAATATAGGTTCATAGAGACCCACATTCTTAGTTGTAACCATTTTAAATGTGAGTGTGTGCAAAATGTATGCATGTAATGGACTTATCAAGAAAATATTACTTCCAAGGAGGGTTTACTCTTTAATTCTATTGCCATCAAAGGAAACAAGGTAAAAAATAATTATTCTAATATTGAAATTGCAAGGAATTGAAAGCATCTATACTATAAAAATTAAATTGCATAAGAGTAAATGATAGTAAAACAACCTAATCTAACACTCTCAAAGAACTTATTGAGGACTTATTAAGAGATATTACCTTAAAGAGGGATTACTCTCTTTCCCCAAGCCTCTAAAATAAAGATTTATGGTACTATATTAAAAAGTATGAAATTAAACTTGCAAATAGGAAAATTACTAAAATTAAAGAGGAAAATAATAAGAATAGGGAGATTAGAAGGTGTTTAACCCCACCTTAGTTTTCTTTTTTCTGATTCTTTGGTTAAGTTTCTAAGAATTTTTAGAGAGATTTTAAGAAAATAGAAAAACTAAGAGTTGTTTGGGAGATATTTGGGCATAATTTTAAATCACCAAAAGAGCTCTTTCTCTTTGCTTTGGAAGGGTATCTTATTTATAGGATTTTGGGAGATAAACTTGTCTTAAATCATAGTTCCCAATAATTTCACTAAAACCTCTAAAGAAAAATCAGATTATTTCTCCTCTCCTTGGAATTGATGGTCTTTCACTCACCTATGGGTCTTACCGATTATGATGATCAAGATGAGATGATTATAAAATATCATAGTTTCTAGAGAATTATTTGAGAAGGGTAAAAAAGTCCTAGGTCATTGGTTTTTGGTCAAATCCTAAAGAATTAGGCTAGATGACATGTAAATATGGACATTAAGGTTATTTAGCCTAACTAATTCTCTAACAAGTTAGAGTTAAGAATGTTTTTACGTACAAATTCTGAAGAATTCTATGGGTTGGGAAAAGTTGTCAAAATCTCTTGAACTTGGTTTAATTACATTGACCATTCTAGAATTGAGGATAGACTTGAAGGACCTATGGGTAATTTACCTTGATTTAACTCTAATAAGGTGGGGTTAAGATAGTAATTACACTAATCTGGGGACCAATTTGACTAATGGTCTTTGTTGGAAGAAATAGAGAAATTACAAGAAGATCATGATGATAGGTTTATTGAAGAATTAAATGATGGGCAAAAAAGTAAAATGAAGGGACTTTCTTAGGGAGAAATTCATTAAGGACTGGGTTAAAGGGTAATTATTCTTAACAAAATTCGAGTACATATGGGTTTGTAATAGAATCGACTTTGGGTGAACCAAGGCTTGAACAAAAATTATGCCTGACCGTGAGTCACCTTTGGACTAGGTAAAATACTTTTGGACATGGGTTACCTTTAGCTAAGCAAATAATTAAGCTTGGTCAAGGGTGAGGTGCGTCAAGACTTAAATTTAAGTTTAGCTAAGGGTTAGGTACGGCTAGGCAAAATAATTTTTTTTGAAAAATAGTCTTGAGGCCTTGTGGTTGCTTGAAAATGAGGTTTTAAACTCTCCTAAAAATTGTCTTGGGTCAAGTCCCTTTTCAAAAGGTTTTTTGTGCTTTCGAGTTAGACTTGGGCAAGAATGGGGTGCTACAATTATTATTTTTATTTTCATCCATTATTAATGTCTTCTTCTTTAAACCAAAAATCAAAGAGGGAATATTGAGTAAGAAAGAGAGGAGGCTTTGAAAAAGAAAATTTTTGGAAAAAAATATATTTTCAAAACAAGAAAGGGAAGAAATAGTTAAAGAATTTTCTTTGAAAAAGATGAAATTCTATTACAAGGTGAAATTGTGTTCCAAAAGAAGAATAGGAAGAGAATATTCTTTGAGTAAGACGAAATAGAGTCTCACTTTGAAGCTTCAAAATTTTAGAGGAACCCTCCTCGTAACATGACACGTGACTTTTAGCATTTATCTCATGTCCCTATATTTTAGTTAATATTTGGGATACTTCCATGGAGTTACCGTGTATAATCTAAAGTAAACGATTCTACTAAAATTTTGAAGTGGCTTGGCTTGGCTGCTTCAAAATTTATTTTCAAAGAAATCTTACAATAAAATGGATTATAAGGATTCTAAAAAGAGGGAGAGGAAGTATTGATTGGTGAAATAGACCTTGATCTTTGAATTATTGATCTAGAAGAAGCATTGTTCTCACTTAAGATTTTGAATTATCTTGTTCTCTTCAATTGAAGGGAAATAGATTAAAATATACTTGATGTTCATTTACCAATCTTATAATTATTGTAACATCTCAAAAGATGTAAGAAAACATTGTTTTATTTAGCGTGGGGGGGGTGACCCCCAACCAGGAGGAAAAAAAAAAAGAGATTACAACCTTTCATAGATATGCTCACAAGCATCCTTACATAAAACGTCCTTTAGCTCCTAAGGGAGGTCCATAGGACCCAACACAATGCTACCCAAGGAAGATAGGTATGAGGCCAAAAAATGAGCAGTTTGGTTGTTTTCCCAAAAACAGAATGCAAATTCAATCCTCCAGAATTGAACCATTCTAGACTTGATGGCTTTTATGATTTTTTTTCTTCTCTTCAAAGCACTTTGGATTCACCATTGATGCAATCGATAGCCACTTTGGAATCAACTTTGACCTTTTAAGGAGTTAATGTTTAGGTTGGCTGCCATGGGCTGACCTTGTAGGATCACTTGTAGTTCATGAAGAATGACTTACTTCCCATTGATACTTTCAACAGAAGCCCCTGCAATACTTGCTTTGCCATCTCTAATGATTGCTCCCTCTCCTCCAACATGTGATGCAATGAATGAAAAGTATAAGTCTGACTTGTTAATCATTTAATTTTTGTCCACTTTTAAAGGTGGATTTGTATGAACACAAATTTCTCCCTTCAAGAATTTTATAATTTTTGAGGAAGATCTTCATATTTTTAAATAGAATAATACTGAAGTGACCTCAAGATTGTACCTCATATCGCACATCTTGACGTGAAAGTGTGTAGGGACCATAGATGCTTTTAATCGATATATGAGTCAAAAAGTAGGTTCCTACATACTTTTACGTAAAGATGTTTGGTATGAGGTACGATCAAGGCCACTCGAGCATGACTCTTTTAAACATATTTGTGGCAAAGATCACTTTACTGTCCTTCGTCGACTAGTCTTTAATGAAAAATAAAATATTTTGGCTTGACTTGATCGACGATGACATCTGACTCTAAAATTGGGATCAAGATTTAGAATCCTAATTCCAATTGTCTAAATCCCACCAGGGGTTGCCCTCCTTGAGATCTACCTTATTATTACCAACTAGCGCCTTAGGGTATGTTTCGATTGAGAGAAGTGGAGGGAAGAGAAACTCAATTTCTCTCCACAATATTTGGATTGATAAGAGAGAACTTGGTACAACTTTGTAATTTTAAAATATCTTAAAAGAGATCTAGGGAAAAGTTGAAATTATAAAATATTTTTAAATGATTTCTCTCTTCTTCTCTCCACTTTTGGAGAGAAATAAACTCATAATTTTTATTCTCTCCTCTTGTCTCATCACTTGACAATTCAAACAAGAGAAATGGAGAGAAACTCATTTATTTTCTCTTCTCTTCTCTCCATTTCTCTCAATCCAAATACATCATTAAACATGTTTAATAACCTACTTAAATCATTTTTTTAAATTTTTCATAGGGACTTCAGAAAAAATTCTAAATGTGCATTTTTTTTTTCCATAAAACAATTACATACTTATCTTCAAGTTAATGTTTTAAAAGGACAAGTGAATCTAAAATCATATTTAGTGTCTTTTTAATTTGTGGCAAGACATTTGTTATAATTTGATTATAGATTTGAACCTACTTACTTCAAATGATTATTCTGTTGATCTTGGATAACTGTGGTCGATCATTTTCTTCCCTTAAATGGGACAATTGAGAACGATCATTTTATTTAATTCGAAGTACTTTTTATTTTCTTCCACTATTCATTAGTAAATTGATTTTTATTAGTGAAAATTACATTATAATTATTAGTTACTCTGACAAAATTGTATTATTATTATTTTTTATTTTCTTTGCAAAAATCATTCAAAAGCTACAAAAATATCACAAAGCAAATATTCAAAAATTATTTTGTCCCAAACCAACTAAAGCTTGAAACTATGGCACTCCTCAAAAGTATCTGAATGCAACTTGTGTTGCCCTAATGATAAATAATTTAGTTTGATTTGGACTCATTAGATTAAAAATCTCATAATTTAAAATTAGAACCTTTCATGTGACGTTATTTAAAATAAAAAAAAAAAATGATTTTTGTCTTGGACTGTTGGAAGATTTTGATAGCTAATGGACAAGAGTGATTTAAATAATTTTTTATATATATATTAAAAATGGGCCAACTAGTTTGTCCTAGACTATTAGTTAGTGTCCCACCAAATTTCTACTCAAATCCACCTGATCTCAAAGTTGGCTCAAATATCTTGGTGATGCCTATATATGCCCACACTCATCTAGATTGAAGATTTTATTTTGATTTAAAATTTCTCATCGGGGGTGAATCTTACGTTTTTTTTTTTCTTTTAAAGTCGTGATAATCTGACACCCTCATCATAGAATCGTAGATAATTTGTCTCGAGATACACAAGAAAAAGATTTATGATTATGTGTATCTTGAGGCAAATGATCTATGGTTCTGTGATCGGGGTGTATGTCAAAGGGGGGCATTATAAAATCATTATTCTTTTTTCTAACCATGGGCCCAATTCATGAATTAATAAATTATTTTATATTTGCTACTCATTCACGCCATTAGTTGATGGAAATCTTTTCATTACTATAGTAATTAAATATTTAATTATCTTGCATGAGTTTTGCCACTTTACACTAAATAATGATTTCTCATCGTTCCAAGCATAATATTTTAATTTGTGTTCAGAAGTACCTAATGATTTGGAATCAATTGAATGAAGATAAGTTTTTTATTATTGAAAATGAGTTCCCATTTGCATTTATTATTTTTAGCTCTAGATCTTCTTTATGCTCTTTTGCAAAATTTTCAAGTTTTTTATTGTTACTAAGCATACCTTGGAGTGGATTCTAAATACATCAATGTGTGGTATCAAAAAACACAATTTGGTGTCATAGAGTTATAAAGGACAAAATTATTAGAATTTAAAATTAAAAAAAATCAATTTTTCTTTTTAATTTTCATCGCTGAATTTTAATTTTAAATTTGGGAGTTCGGTAGTCATCCATTTTCAACACTTATAATCAAGCTTATAAATTTTTTTTTTTTCGTTATTGAAGTTTTTCTTTTTAATTTGAGTTTTTTCATAAAATTTACAAGTCTATGCCGTTGGATTGCTTACTTAGCAAAAAAAAAAAAAAATGTCATTGGATTGCTAATTTGATTTTTGTAAAAATAGTAAAAATTGTATTTTACTCTTTTCAAACTTAAAATCCTTGAATTATTCAGAATAGTTCAATAATTTAGAGATTAATACTTTCATTGAGAAAAATAAAAAAATCTTGAAATTTTCAAGAATTAAATCGGAGATTGCTAGCAAGGGTTTGGTCGAGGAGATGCGAGTTGTCCTTTTGGGCAAAGACCAATCTATCCCTTGGGCTGTGAAGCACCTTGTTTTCATCTACATTTAGACGAATGAAACACGAGCAGCACTAATCATCATGATCTTCATCGAGATGTGAATATTGAAGATAATAATGAACTCAACCTTGGAAGATAATGTTTCCAAAAAAAAAAAAAAAAATTGCTCTCGAAATTCTAATTGTGTCTGAGTTTCGTGTCAGTTGTTACGGATGCTTGACGGAAGCCTTAAATATTATATTTGGGAGATTGTAGGCTACCCATCCACGCTTTGATCAGGGTCTTGTTATCGGGTGCCCTAAGGGTACACGTGAAAGTGCATTAAATACACTTCGAAACTTGATTTTTGTTTCGAAGTTACCCTCGATTTTTTTAAACAAAATATACCCCCAAATGATTAGCGAGGTGTATCTAATGTACTTTCACGTGTTAACAAGTTTCAAATTGATTGTACATATCCCAGAAATATCCCTTTCTTTCAAATTGTTTTTCCATATCCTTTTGACTTTTTTTATCTGACACTCAATTAAATAAGTTAAAAAGTAAGGTAACACTTACTTAGTAAAATTTCAAATCTTACTAAAGGTCATTGAGGTCATTTTGTGTTATTTGAAAATATGATCTATGTCACAAGGATGTAGAGAACAAAATTTTAAGAATTTTTTTCAAAAAATAAAAAAAAAAATTTAAAAAGATTATTTTTCACCATTAAATTTTAATTTTAAATTTGGATTTCCAACAATCATCCATTCTCAAAACTTGGGATCAAGCCTAAAAATAATAATTTTTTTTTAAATATTTTGTGGGTTTTAAGTTTTTCCATGAAATCTAGAGGGCTGTTGTGTTGGATTGCCAATTTAATAATCCATTTGAGCTTGAAGACTCTTAGTAAGATTTGAAATCTTATTAAGTTACTGAGAAAAGTGTTTTTCTGACTTAAATGCCCTGATTTTCATCATTAAAAAAAAATCCCTTCATTTTCTCTTCAAATCAATCATTTTAAAGATGTTTACCTCTAAGCAACCAAGTTTCACATGTTCAATCTCGTCTTCAATGCATCAAACTCAATGTCTTATACTTCCATTTTTTATTGAAATTTGAAGGTGAAAGAGATAGAATCATGAAATTGAAGACTAATTCAACATAAAATTATTTTATCACTTGTTAAACTCTAACGTGAACTATAAGATAAACTTTTGATTTTTATTCTAAAGAATTCTATCATTTCACTTCACTAAAAATTCTATCTTATTCTTGAGATTTGAAGGTCATGAAATATATAATTGTAAGATTTGAAGTGAGGGTAAAAAAGTAATAAAAATATTCTTTAAATCAAGGAAGATCGAAATATAGTAAATAAAAATAAGCATCCATTAAAGTAGACAATCTTAGGGTCATTTGAAAAGACCTTAGTCAAGGCGGGCATGCCATAAAAAATAAAAAATAAAAAATAAAATGAGTCCAACTTTGAAGAGACCAACACGCTACAAAATTTGATGGAACCCTCCTCGTTACAAGGCATGTGGCATTTTGAATTTATTTCGCACCCCTACATTTTTGTTAAATTTTGAAATACCTCCTTGAAAATACCACATGTAATCCAATGGAGAGGATTCCTTCAAAATTCTGAAACAACTGCCCAATTCAAAGTTAAAAAAACACGGGTATCTCTTATATATTCATGGAAAATGTTTTACTGCTTACGTTGGACATTGGGTCCAATGTTGAGTTGACCTGGCAATGCATAGAGAAACATTGATTTTCTAACTTGTATCTTGAAGAAATTAAAGATGTCTAAAACTCTAAAATCTCGATTATTTTAAAGGGTCTTAGGGTACACGTTAAAGTGTAATAAATACACTTTGAAAATTAAATTTTATATAAAAATACTCTTTAACATGCGTGGCATAGCAAAACTCAACTTTAAGACCATGTTTGGATCAAGAGAAGTGGAGAGAAGAGAAATTGATTTTCTCTTCACCATGTTTGAATTGATGGAAGAGAACTTGGGATAATTTTAAAATTTTAAAATATCTTAAAAGAGATCTAAGGAGAGAGTTGGAATCATAAAATATTTTAAAAAATTCTCTCTCCATTTCTCTTCGATTTTGGAGAGAATGAAAATTAACTTATTTTTCTCTCCTTTTCTTTCCAAATCTTTTCTTTTCTCTCACGCTTAACAATTTAAACAAGAAAAATGGGGGAGAAATTCATTTATTTTTTCTTCCCTTCACTCCATTTTTCTCAATCCAAACACAGAGTTAATATTTGTGTTTTTTGGGACATTTGATGTGGTATTATAATAATAATTAGAAAAAAAATGAAGGCCCTTTTTCACAATCCACATATATCATTCTTGTCAAATTGGTGAATCATCCAAGAGAGCACCAATGTGATCCTTGTCTCCAACGTGTGCAGAGAAAAATATTAGATAAAGCAAAAAGTCTCCCTTTAAAAACTCATTTTTCTCCCTGTTTTTTATAGGCCTTGTCAAATTGGTGAACCATCCAACAGAGCACCAACACCAATGTGATCCTTGTCTCAAACGTCTCCAACGTGTGCAAAGAAAAAAATTAGATATAGCGAAAAGTCTCCATTTAAGAGCTCATTTTGTCCCTGTTTTTTTTATAAGCCACTCTCAATCTTAAATACGTCAAAGTTTGTCTCAAAAAATTTGGAAACAAGACGAAAGGGTTCTTCTTTCAGTAATCCAAGCTGAGATTTTTAATTTTTAATTTTTTCCCTTATCGAGTTCAGATTATTTAAGAGATGGTTCCATTGCAGGAGAGATTTAGAGCTTTTTTTAATAACAGATGGCTTGTGTTCGCGGCGGCAATGTGGATCCAATCTACTGCTGGAATTGGGTATTTGTTTGGAAGTATTTCTCCAGTTATAAAGAGCTCTCTGAACTACAATCAGAGAAAAGTTGCGAGATTGGGCGTTGCGAAGGATCTTGGAGACAGTGTTGGATTCCTTGCTGGAAGTTTGTGCGAGATTTTGCCCCTTTGGGGAGCTCTGCTTGTCGGTGCGTTGCAGAATTTCATTGGGTATGGATGGGTTTGGCTCATCGTGACACATAGAGTGTCGCCTTTGCCTTTGTGGGCGGTGAGTTTAGACAACAACAAAAAAACGATTTTTTCCCCTCTTTTTGAAGTCTCTCTCTGAAAGTTTGAATTTTTTTCTTAAAAGTTTTCGAAGATTTGGCAAAGTTCTATGTTCTGATGTTCTTTGTCTTAAAAATGAACCTTTGGGCCTGCTTGGGTTACCAATATGCACCTAAAAAAACATAATTTTTAAGTTGAAGAATTGTGGATCGTCCGATTTTTGTATACCAATTTTGATGGGGCTAGAAGTTTCGGAATGGGCTGATTTTTGGTGAGGGATAGGATGATCTCCTCATCATAGAGATCATCCTCACAAAAAATCAGCCCATGCAGAAACTTCTAACCCATTCATTGGGATTCTGATTTTCTTTTCCAGTTTTTATAATTTAGATGCATATGGGAGCAATTTAATGATAGAAAAAAGTTCAAGTGACTTGAGGAGCTTTCTTTGTGAGTTGTTCTTGAAGTGGGCTTCTTACTTTCTACAAATAGATTTCTAAATGGAGTTTATGAAATTGTTTTCTTCAAATGAAACATTTCTGTGGAATTACTGATTTTGTTAATTTAGATGTACTGAGGCGACTATTGAGTTTTGGATGCATTGTTTTTTTTTCCCTTTAAAATGGTGTCTTTCCTACTGAGATCACAATTTTTATCACACGGTTTGACTACTCGGGTTCAATCCCATGATGAGTTAGGAATCTTTCGGCCCATTACATTGATCCTTCTCATCTCAATCTTATCACTTTGATCACGTTGTTTGTAATCCTAAAACATTATGAAGAAGCCAACTTTTGACTTTTATTCATATCGAATCTGTATTTAATTCAATTTACATGTCGACATTCAACCTTGTGGAATATTCTTTGATTTGTTCCTGAAAAAAACAATAATCAATTTCTTGATGTTTATAACAAAATTTTGGGGTGTACAGATGTGCATTCTTATATTCGTGGGAACAAATGGTGAGACATACTTCAATACTGTGTCACTTGTTTCGTGCGTGCAAAACTTCCCCAAAAATCGGGGTCCAATAGTGGGGATACTCAAGGGTTTTGCTGGTTTGAGTGGTGCAATTTTGACTCAGATATATGCTTTGGTAAATGCCCGTGATCACGCAGCAATCATCTTCATGGTTGCAGTCGGACCAACGATGGTTGTTATCGCTCTGATGTTCATCGTTAGACCTGTTGGAGGTCACAGACAACTTCGGTCTTCCGATGGTACAAGTTTCACATTCGTCTATAGTGTGTGTCTCCTTTTGGCAGCTTATTTGATGGGGGTTATGCTTGTTGAAGATTTAGTTGATTTGAACCACACTGTGATCATAATATTCACAGTTTTGTTGTTTGTTTTCTTAGTGCTTCCAATTATAGTTCCTATTATTTTGTGCTTTACCTCCTATCAGAGACCACCCGTCGAAGAATGTCTTCTACCCGAAACTCATAAACAAGAAACTTTGGAATCTAGACAGGACTCATTTATTTTAAGTGAAGTGGAAGACGAGAAGCCTAGCGATGTAGATTTGCTTCCAGCATCAGAGAGGCAAAAACGAATTGCACAATTACAAGCGAGACTATTCCAAGCCGTTGCCGAAGGAGCTGTGAGAATCAAGAGGAGAAGGGGTCCTCATAGAGGAGAAGACTTCACCTTAATGCAAGCATTTATAAAGGCAGACTGGTGGCTTCTCTTTTTCTCCCTTTTATTGGGTTCGGGCTCAGGTTTAACAGTGATCGATAATCTTGGTCAGATGAGCGAGTCTTTGGGTTATGACAATACTCATATATTTGTTTCCATGATCAGCATTTGGAACTTTCTTGGACGCGTTGGTGGCGGCTATTTATCTGAGATCGTCGCAAGGTGTGACCTTATTTCGAACTTCATTCTGTTTATGAACTTAATTTAATCCAATCGATTGTCATCCATTAGTGCTGCGTCTGATATTCTGTGACTAGGGAACATGATAACAAAAAACTCATTTAAAACTTGTTTTATAATTCCAATGATTATAACAATAAATAAAAAACCCGTCTTTTTAAAAAAAAACACGTTTTTTTTTTTTACGTTTTAAACATATTTTTATTTAAATAAATAATAAAAATTATAAATCCCCATTTTTTGTAGCCATATGGTTAATTTCTATAGTCTTGTGGATGTTTGTGATTTGATTCATAAATATTGTTTAATATGGGATTTAATGATAATGTCTTGATGTTTTGTTTTTTAATTTTTTTCAATAGTGTCTCATTTAGCTCAAAAGATTTGTTGTTGGTTAAACTTTTACTAGCATCATAAAATATATAATCATGTGTGGAAACATGTTATCATGCATAGAAATTCAATAGTATTTTATTTTTTTGCTCAAAATATATTGGAAACTTAGAATAAATTTTTAATATATTACATTTTTTTTTTCTTCATAATTTTAGTATGTATTTCTCATTTTTATTTTCCCTATTTATTCTCATTTCTTTCCCCTTTTTTTCCTTGCTGTTGTAAACCCATATTCCGACTTGTTGACCATGCTAGGGACTACGCTTACCCAAGACCAGTAACCATGGCTGTGGCTCAGGTCATTATGGCGGTAGGACACTTCTTCTTTGCTATGGGATGGCCAGCGGCAATGTACATTGGTACTTTGTTGATTGGACTTGGATACGGTGCCCATTGGGCGATTGTTCCAGCTACGGCATCCGAGCTGTTTGGTTTGAAGAAATTTGGTGCCTTATACAATTTCCTCACGATCGCAAACCCTGCAGGATCGCTAGTCTTCTCCGGTATCATTGCTAGCTCCATATATGATTCGGAAGCAGAGAAACAAGCCCATATGAACCAAAACATGCAACAAAATGCAAGATCCATGCTCAAGAGAATGCTCGATGGAGCGGTAGGAGCGGAAGAACCACTCAAGTGTGATGGTTCCGTATGTTTCTTCCTTACTTCCATGATAATGTCGGGATTTTGCATCGTTGCAGTTGTGTTGAGCATGATTCTTGTTTATCGAACCAAGATTGTCTACACCCATCTCTATGGAAAATCCCGTACCTGATTTTGAAGAAGAGAGATGATGACTAGTTTCTAAGATGGTAATGTGTATGAGGAGTGAAGCTCGATTTGTTCGTGTGTTGTGGCATTTTTATACTTTAAAAAAAAGTTGTGAACAACATCCTCATTACTTATATTCTATTTTGTGAAGATTTTTATCAAGGAAAGGATCAAGATTCATGTTAAGAGGTGGCGACGTTCTGACATTGCCACCATTCTTTATTTGGGTTACGTATTGGCAAAATAATTTCAAGAAATACTACCTTACTGGTGGTCAATATGGTACATAATTTAATCTTTCAAAATCGACAATTTTGATTAAGTTGAAAACTCATCATGTCAGATATTCGGGTCTCATTTGATTGCTTTACTTGGTTCGAAGTTCTTGTCCAGCCCTGAGGATCGTTTATTTTTACGGTTCAATATATTCTGATGAAAGTTCATCATCGTCAAAGCTTTATCCTAAAAATTTGGCGCGGCCTACCATGATTCTGTTTTCAGTATTAAGATGTAAGTAACTAGAATCTAATAATGAATAATTGATCATATGGTTGTCAATGGGGTTGGATCACATAGTGGGCACATAGTCTGGGTCCATCAGAGGTTGGGCTTAACTCACTAGCCCACACCAGAGTAGTACTGAGATATCCTAAATCAAACAAGTAAAGAAGAAAGCTAAGAAGGGATACAGAGGAAGTAGCCCAAGCCCCAACGATGTGAACTTATGGAGAACATTACTAGAATCCAAGACACATAGGGAATTATAAAAGCTCACTTTTCAGACTAATTGGCCCAATTGGGTATCAATGTACTTAGAACCAAAACCTATTACAAGAAACAAAATTTTCTTTTCTTTTCGATTTGGGTCAATTGGATGTTGTGCATCCACCCGTAGTATAAAAAGATAAAAATGGAAGGATCACTCATTAAGGAATTTGATATCACCATCTATGCCTTATCACAAATGTTGAGGATATGATCATGAATCTAAATGCTAAAAATGTTGGACAAACGTTGGACTGTCTACAGTTTTGATAACTTGCTTTCAACACCCCCAACAATTTAACCTCCATTTAAAATGTTGGACGGTCTAATGAGTTACTAAAATGCTGAATTTTCCAACGACTTAATTCGTTTTTGAAAAAAAAAAATTAAAAATAGATTCTTTTTTGTAAATATTAAAATATTTAATCCTCTTTTTATAATTTTCTCAATTATTTATTGGTCTTCATTGTACATGTCCAAACCATCTTTTGGGAACTTTCCTGTATTTTATCTTTAATGGGGCTATTCCTCAATTCCTTCACATTTATCATTCATCCATCTAACTACATATATTATCATATCTGCTACTTCCTTCTATAAATATTTTGTTTATTTGACTACCAAACCTTATTTTTCTTAATTTTTTAAGAGGCCCTTCACTTTATTCTAGTTCACATCATTGCTAATCTTTTCATCTCTGTGGAAGTAATCTTTGATATGTGTGTTTCATGTCAATGTTAATAAGTATTTCATCCCCAAGAGTGTCCTTGTAAGTAGAAATAGGAGGGCCTCTAATTGGCTTACATTGTTATTAAGCATCACTTTGTGAAAGAGATGAGTTATGTGATAGTGTCTTATAATTCCACAAGGAGCTTTATACTGGATTGAAGGAACATTAGTAGACAAAATGATATTAAGCTTTGAATTGTAAGCTAGTTGAGATTGCATACCTCGTGAAAAAAGGATACTTCCCTTTAGAAATGGTGCGTGTGAGATGCCACTAACATTAGACAAGTGGGGACAATAGAAAATGAATTTTTGATGACTAGGTGTCCGAGCTTACATCGCACTAGGAGAACTAGAAGAGCCTAGGCATATGGGTCTCTCCTCCAGGCACGTGCAACACCCACACATCGGGTAAGTGAGGGTGTGCCTTCGCAGGTGGCCCCGAGGAAATATGGCTCATACTGAGTATTGAACTCAACCTATGAACTCTTATCACTTATTGGATCCGAAATTATCATTGAGCCACCCCGAGCTTACATGATTTACATTCTAGTTAATCTGTAATTTTGTAACATGTTTGATCTTCATCATCATTGATGTTCATAAAGAATTTCAAAACTACGTGGAAGATGATGTGGAGGATTCTAGAAAGGGAGGAATAGGTGGGTCCCATGATGGCAAGAAATTCACAATCACACATAATGGGTGGGGTATCATTTGGGTGGTCCATGTAATTCTCCCTTAATCTCATATACAAGTTAGCCAACTATAGAGGTAACCATGGCATCCTTACCCTAGTTACTCAAGGGCTTAAACCTAACTTCAGTTATTGTTTTGGAAAGTCCCATACTTTTTAACAAACTCTCATTTGTAGGTCCCACTTTAGCATTAAGTATCTAAATAAATAATTCATATATTTATTTGTAAAAAAACATAAAATTATAAAAACATTTATACCCACAATAAAATATTAATTTTTCGAAAAATAAAATAAAAACAAAAATCATAAATATTAATTTTGAACTTTTTCACTAAAATAAATTGTCATATTTAGCAACTTGCAAACCCATTTCAAGGGTTAAAAATTAACCATGGTTAAGATTTTCACAAAAGTTGGGTAAGGTTAAAAAAAAAAATACTTAAAAATCAAGGAAACTCCATGCTACCTTTAGTTTTCATTTTTTTTTCTCTCATTTAGATTTAGTACTTGAAAATTATGTTTAGGTTTTGAGGGATTTTGACAAAAGGTTCTGTTTTTAGGGATTTTTGGATTTAGGGGGGAAAAGTGAAGAAAACAAATGATGATGGGTATCCTTTCATGGCGGCTTTACGAATCAAATTCCTCTAAACATAGAGAGTTTCTCTAAATGGGTATTTTCTTCTTTCTTTGATCTTCTATCGAGCTTTATATTGAATCTATTTTTACTGCTTATCATGGAATATGGACTGAGTTCAGACATTCTAGGGTTTCAGTCCAAATTACTTAACTTTTCAAATTCGAAGGTCGAAGCTCCACCGTTATTATAAATTGTTTTAAACCCCCAATTCTGTAGATCTACGGCTGATTAGGTTGTTTGATTTGATGTGTTGGGAGTCCTTTTCGAATTGGGTCTTTGTGAATTTCGTGTTTCAGATTGCTTAAACACCGAATTGTACTGTTGAGGAAGAACGGTGCCCTAAGTTCCCATGAAAATCACAATTCTTACATGCTCTCCATTGATCTTCTTCTGCCCTAGTTAGTCTCTCTTTACTTATATGTTGTTCATTTTCAAATTCAAGCTCTTTAATTATCTCTATATTGCATTAGTTTCATTTATATCTAAGTTATCCCCAACGATCTCAACTACCCTTAACAGCTCATGTATGAGTCATGCTGATCTTAGATCAGTTTTTCTTCGATTGAACTATCTGGTTGAATAGAAATCATGTTTAAATAGAGCAAAATAAAATAAAAATCAGGGCTTTAAAGTTTGCATTAATGTAGGCCATTTTCTTTATCACCGTTGTTGTTATTGCTGTCGCCCCTTTTTCTCTGGCATGAATGAATTAGAATGGATGGTATGGTGCACTATATTGTTTTTTCCCTCACAATTCATCAAATTTGATTGTGTTGTTGATGAAAGTCATAATTATTGTATCTATTCTTTGTCCTAAAATATTGGTTTCATTTACTTTTAACACGTTATTCAACTCTATCTAGAGCTTATATATTTTGTCAAGGGAGGTGGTGTTAAATATTTTCGAGTTTGCCCATGCCTAAGGGGGTAGTAGAGGAAAACAATAAAGTTGGAGGGGTATTATTGAAAAAGAGGGGAGAAGAGCATAGTAATAAAGTTTGGATTCAATTCAGATAAATTTAGTAAAAAAATCAGCAATATTTCGGAGATTATAGAAAATATTTTATTGGATTTCGGACCAAAACCTATCATCTTCAACATCTCTCTAAATCCTAACTTCTTTCTTGACGTTTGAATGTTGAAAAAACTAAAATTTTGGAGGTGAAGCGTAAAAAATGTTACCATATTCCATGGTTAATTGAGGGATCGTCGATTAATTCATCTAGTTAATCAACTAACCCCTAATTTGGAGTATTTTATGAATTTAAAAAAAAATACGAAGAATTTTGTGACTATGGAGAAGAGGAAAGAAAACAAAGTTGGAAGGGTATTCTTGTAAAGTGGGGAAGAAAAGGAAAGACAATAAAGTTGGAAGCGTATTCTTGGAAAGAAAGAGGAGAGGAAAAATAATGAAAAAAAAAAAAAAAAATCCCAATCCCTCTTTATATGAGAGTTAAAGAAAGTGGGGTCCACCGTTGTGTTTTATTATATAGATTACCTCAATCCACGTTATTTTTCCTATTTCAAATCCTATAACTTGAAAAAAAAAAAAAAACTCTTGTCATTGGTACTATCATTGGCCATCATTCTATATGCCCAAATCATTTCTAACAGGCTTCCTCTATCTTCCATCGGTGCTATTCTTATATTTCCTTAAATGTACTCCTTTATGATTTTGTCCTTCCTAGTCTTACAACTCATCTGTCGTGAAATCTCGATCTTTGCTATGCTTGTTTTGTGATATTGTTTATTGACTACCTAAATAACTGGTTTTATGGCTATCCTGTGAAACTTTCCTTTCATTTGATCATTCACATAATATTCTTGAAGAATATATCCACATTAGCTACCAAAATTAATTCTATTGGCCACATCCTTGAGGGTACCAAAATCCTACATGCCATTTAGCACCCCCCCCCCCCCCCCTCTCTTTATGAGTATCATGTTTCAATATGGAAGTTCGTGTAATAAGTAATCCATTTTTTTTTCCAGACTTGAGTTTTAATATTCTTATCCAGTCCTAAGTAATCCATAATGTTAACTATCTCATTGTGAAAGGTCAGTGTTTAAAAGGTCTTTGAGGCTCAACTCAAGGTTGAACCATCCTCGAAGCTCGCGAGGTACACTACTCATCAATTGTGGCTTTTGAGTTAGAGATGCCTCGTGCCTTTGACACCTTTTTTGCCTAGTGTTGGAGTCACACACCTCATGCAGATATGTTGGTGGTGGAGTTTCCGGTTCTCTTAGCTTAAAATTATAATACTATTTTCCTTTTTCCCTTAATCCTTGGTTAATATTTTAAGTTAAATAACATCACTAAGAACATCTCATTGCTAAATAGATAACTTTTTTCCCCCATAATTTTCCTGTATATTTTTGTTGAATCCATCATATTATTTATTTATTGATTTGGGTGTTCATCTAAAAACCCAATTTTTGTTTGGGTATTCATCTCGAAAAACCATGCTCATGAGTATTGTGCCCCATGCCTTGAGGGATGCACTTTAAAATTTAGACCATTGAAACACCTCAACCCATATCTGTCAAATCTCTCTCTTGCTAATCATACATTCCTCAGTTTCTTTCATTTTTATCCCCTTCAAAAAAGTAGTATTCATCCAAACCTGAGCTCTTCATATTTTATCTCCTTTGAACATTGTCTCCATCTCCTCAAAGAATCAACAAACTCGCACTTCGAGATTCTCAATGTGCTTGAATTCCAAGTGGTCAAACGAATTCCATTTTCCTAACAAAGGAATGGAATAGTGTTTTTGCGAGCACATTACATATTTTTTCAATGTTTGGTTCAAAAAGGTTTTTAAATCAGAGTGATTGAAAATTATGGAATGATAACTGGGAAAGACCTTTGGTACATGATGTTTGTTATTCTACTTATAGTTTCTATAACAGTGTTTTATTTTAATGAAATTATATTGCTTTTGCTTTTTTGTTGAAGCAATTCTTTTTTGTCTTATTTTTTTCCTGTTTTCTTAATGAATTAGGGATTAGACATATGAAGGTGGCTCACTATTCAAAGTATGGAAAATTTTCAGGTCGTAGAATGAGATAACAGTTGTTCAATTCTTGCTGATTTTGTGGTGGCCCAGTGGTGCAAAGAGGAACAAAGAAGAAAAAAGAAAAGAAAGGACAAAAAAACAGATAAAACGGTGAGAAATGGAGTGCAATAAAGATGAGGCTGGCAGGGCAAAAGAAATTGCTGAGAAAAAGTTTACTGCAAGGGACATTGCTGGTGCAAAGAAATTTGCTCTGAAGGCCCAAAACTTGTATCCTGGACTTGAAGATCTTCCACAAATGTTGGCAACTCTTGATGTGCATCTTGCATCAGAGAACAAAATAAGCGGGGAAGCGGATTGGTATGGGATCCTCGGTGTGAATCCCTTAGCTGATGATGAGACAGTAAAGAAACAGTACAGGAAGCTGGCTCTCATGCTTCACCCCGACAAGAACAAGTCAATAGGGGCAGATGGGGCATTTAAGCTGATTTCGGAGGCGTGGAGTTTGTTGTCCGATAAAACTAAAAGAATAGCTTATGATCAAAAGAGGTTTTTAAAAACATCCCAACAGAAAGTTTCGACCGCAAGTGGGGGACCATCAGCAGCCCCAGCAGGTGCTAATGGTTTTCATAGTTCAACAACCAACAATGCCTCTACAAAAGTGGGAGCTCAGAAGAGTTCTGCTCGGGTGAGTTCCACAACTGCGTCTGCTTCTCGTCAATCCAAACCCAATACATTTTGGACGGCTTGCCATCGGTGCAAGATGCAGTACGAGTATCTCCGGAAATATCTCAATCAACATCTCCGTTGCCCCAATTGTACTGAACCCTTTTTAGCCGTGGAAATAGCGGCCCCACCACCAAACGGTTATAGTTCATCCACTCCTTGGTCTTTCTCCCAGCAGCGTCAGAACGCAAATCATCATACGACAAACAAGAAAGCCTATGCTTCAGGAAGGAACAATGCTGCTGGATCAGCAGGTCTTGATTCATTTAATCAGACAAACTTTCAGTGGGGTCCGTTCTCTAGAACTGATGGTGTCGGGAGTTCTACTGCATCTGCCTCCGCCACTGCTCAAGCTGCGAGCGTCGTTCAACAGGCTTATGAGAAAGTGAGGAGGGAGCGTGAGGAGACACAAGCAGCGGCTAAAAGAAAGGAAGCCCTTCGAAGGAAGAACCATGCTTCTAAGAGGACAGCCAACAATTTATCTTCCGGGCTCTCTAATGCTGGTGCTAGAGCTGATCTCAAAGACGAGAGGCCTTTTAAAAAAAGAAACATGGATGATGGTTCCGTGAATGAGAATCAAACAGCTGCAACAAAGGGAGGCACTGTGCTGGGTTCTGAAAGGGATAGGGTTAATGTTTTTTCTGTTACTAATAAACCTAATAGTACGAGGGACTTGTCTCAGCTTGAGATTCGAAATATGTTGGCAGAGAAGGCTAGGCGAGAAATCCGTAAGAAATTGAATGAATGGAGTTTGGCTGCTAAGACAAAGGTTGTAGAGAAGGAGAAAGGGAAAGAGAGAGACGGAGAGGAGAAAGAGAAAGAAATGGGTGCGTTGATTGATGACACAAGTAATCAAAACAAGTTGGTCGAGTCCGTGGATGCCAGGAAAGAAATCAAGGATAAAGTGTCCCTTGACACCTCTGGTGTTGGTTTGGATACTGAAGCCCGTGAACCAATGTCGATCAGCGTTCCTGACCCAGATTTTCATGATTTTGACAGGGATCGATCCGAAAGATCTTTTGGAGAGAACCAAGTGTGGGCCGCGTATGATGATGATGATGGGATGCCCCGTTATTATGCCATGATTCATAGTGTGATCTCTTTGAACCCGTTCAAGATGCGAATTGGCTGGCTTAATTCCAAAACCAACACCGAACTTGGACCACTGAACTGGATCGGTTCTGGTTTTGCGAAAACTTGTGGGGATTTCAGGGTAGGAAAATACGAAGTCAATGACTCGCTCAATTCTTTCTCACATAGAGTAAGATGGACAAAAGGTTCACGTGGGGCTGTTCGAATATTTCCGAGGAAGGGTGATGTGTGGGCACTCTATCGAAACTGGTCATCCGAATGGAATGAACTTACCCCAGATGAAGAGATACATAAATATGACATGGTGGAGGTGCTCGATGATTATAATGAGGAGCAAGGTGTGTTTGTTACACCTCTAGTTAAGGTTGCTGGTTTCAAGACAGTGTTTCACCGACACTTGGATCCCAGGGAAGTTAAGAGGATCCTGAGAGAAGAAATGTTTCGATTCTCACATCAAGTCCCGTCTTATGTGCTTACGGGTTCAGAAGCTCAAAATGCTCCAAAGGGTTGCCGGGAGTTAGACCCAGCAGCAACTCCCTTACAACTTCTTCAAGTAATAACGGAAGTTAAGGAAGAAGAGATGGTGGAGAATGCCAAGGAAGATGAGATTGTGGGCCATGCCGAAAAACCAGTTGTAACAGAACCCCAAAGTAGAGATGATGTGGAGAAACCCCAAAGTAGAGATGATACGGAGAATTCTGCAAAACAGGTGACAACAGGAGCTAAGGAAGAAGAGATGGCAAAAACTGCTGAAGAACAGTGTGTCAAGGAACAACCAGTTTGTTGAATGCTGGGTCATGTGGAATGACCCAAATATTAAAGAGATTGACGTCTCGTCCAGCATTTCTTCGGTTTCCATGGCTGTATAATGCTGGAACTGTACAATTTCAATTCAATTCACTTGGGGCACGTAATCATTAAGTCTAACCTTAGTTTTGTCTGCAACTTGAAGACGGTTTGGATGTTGAGTTATATATGGTTCGTGGAAATGGAGCTCATGTCAACGATCTCTATAAGGTGAGGAGTGTTCTTGCTTCCCTATAAGAGTTGTTCTTTTTACCTGAAAGAACAATTTGTCTTTATCAGTTGCAGCTAGTCAACTAAGTCTCTCGATGAACTATCAATCTTTCTTGTGTACCTTACAATGTTTTAACTTCTCGAATTTATTGTTTTTATATTAGACTGTGAGGCATTTAAATCTTCTTTTCTTATCTGTCTCAGGACTTCCATTGTTATTTGTTCTGGTTACTGATCCAAAAGAGTATGTAGGTTACAACTTACAAGTTGATTTCAATTTATTAGTCAATTCATGCTTTCTGAATGTTATCAACTCTACTGAAAATTAGTCTCCTCATACTGGATTTCGTTTATTTATTTATTTGTTTTTTTCTCTTTGATTTTTGAGAATTGTAAAGCAAGGTAACATGAACTTAAGTGTTATTTTAGTTTTGATTATCTTTTTTTTTTATGCACTTCTTGTTCTTGCACTGAAACGTTAACTTGAAATTGAAAATTCTTGGTGGATTATCTTCAAGTCAACTTTTCATATGATTAGTGATGTGAGAAGGAATAGATTTGACGACTTTGATCATCATGGTGAGTACAACTCGATGTGATTGGGTTATTGTTGGTAAGTTGGTTTGTGCTAGAATTCGTCGAGATTTTTCTGAAATATATAATAATTAAGAAAATTTCTTCTACTCTTTAACTTGATGTTTTTTATACAACCGTGTATCAAAAGTGGTATGGTTACTCTGCAGACCCTATTTATGTTTTTAAAAAACTTTTATTATTTTCAAAAAGACAAAAGAAAAAAAAAACTTCTATTAATAAAAAAAAAATGTATTAAACAACATTATTACCACCACATGCAAGACCAAAGAAACTCATATTATTTATTTATTATATCTTAATATAATTTTATTAAGTAACATTATTACTTGAATAAAGATTGAATTATTAATGCAGTCCCTAAGTAAGATTTTGTCAAAAGAGGACCCCTCCATTGTTATTTAAAGTATAAATAATAAAAGCAATATTAAATTAAGACTTCATTATTTGATCCAAATTCAACTTTATTAGATAAATGTCTTCATCAAAATTTCAGTGAAGACTTCCCCAATGGAATGTGGAACAACCGAACAATCTTTGGGGTCAGCTTACCCTACATAGATGTTACACCACTCCTGCTTGAACCTTAGCACAAAGGGGTGTTTGGTTTGGATTCTAGAAGAATCTATGTCTTTTCCATAATCCGATTCTAGAGTCCCATCCTCAATTTTGATTTGAATTGTGAGTCCATTTCTTATGATTCTTGTACTAAAGAGTGATGTTTTTGGTTTGGGTATATAATATTTTGTACCACAACTGTAGAAAGATAATCGATAGAAAGAATATTTTGGTTTTAAATTTTGAAATCAATTTTCAGAAATAGTTTAGTCAAACACGAAAATCAATTTCGGTGATAATCCAAAATCAGAATCTGAAATCAAAATCTAGCTATCCAACTGTCTAGTATAAATAATTTTGATATTTTGGATAAATATGTATTATCTTCAATAGGAATATTTAATCCAATGGTTTAGAAGTCAATCATTCTGATATTTTATATGGTTCGATCAAAAGGTGGGCCAAAAACGATAAATTTAGTGGGTCCCAAAAGTCTTGCCTTGTTTCTTTCTGCCCAATGTAAGAGACCATTTCAATCCAAGCTGTTAAATAACTGAATAACAACTTTTTTACCATTTATGGTGTAGGTTTTTTTTTTTGCATCAGAGGTGTGTACAGGATAAGCGATTGAAATCTATAGAGAGTGCGCAGGATAAGATATTTGAGATACAAGCCAAACCTTTCATTTACAAACAACCTGCATGAGAATCTGCACCTTATCCTTTCTTTCATCTCTCATAAAATTCAAGCGCCCATTTGAGCAAAATTTCTAAAAATTTAAAGTACCCATTTGAGCAAAAAAAAAAACAAATTTCAACAATGGAGAACAACCACCAACAACCTCAATCCTCATCATACCCACCACAACAAACCTCATTCCACAATCTCCTACAACAGCAACAACAACAACTCCAGATGTTCTGGACTTATCAAAGACAAGAGATCGAACAGGTTAACGATTTCAAGAACCATCAACTGCCCTTGGCCCGAATCAAAAAGATCATGAAGGCAGATGAGGATGTTCGAATGATATCTGCTGAAGCTCCTATATTGTTCTCTAAGGCATGCGAGCTCTTCATACTCGAGCTTACTATACGATCATGGCTTCACGCTGAAGAGAACAAACGTCGTACACTTCAAAAGAATGATATTGCTGCGGCAATCACCCGTACCGATATCTTTGATTTCTTGGTTGATATTGTTCCTAGGGAGGAGATGAAGGATGAAACAGGATTGGGTGTTATGGGGAGTAATACTAGTGGGGTACCTTATTTTTACCCTGCGGTCGGGCAGACAACACCGGGTGTGACAATTGGTCGCCCAGCTATGCCTGGGGTTGATCCAGGGGTGTATGTTCATCAGCCATCACAGGCTTGGCAATCAGTGTGGCAAACTGAAGAGGGACCGTATGGGAGTGGCAGTGGTGGGCAGGCTAATTTGGATGGACAGGGGTATATGGGTCTTCCTGATTCTTAGTAGAAAACAAGAACTTTGTAGTTGTTATTGATTTGAGTTTATGGGTTATGGTAATTTCTAGATTTTTGAAGTTTATATGATGTGGGTTTTGTTGGAAAATAACTTAATTTATTGGAATCCTTTTTAGTGTGTTATGTGGTTGTGATTGTGGCATATTAGCATTACATTTTCCATGCTTATTTTGTGTGTGTGTGTGTGTGATTGTGGTGTTTAGCTTTGCTTTTCTCATGCTCATCATGTGTGCTTGGGGGTTGGTTTTCAAGATCTTGGTAGCTTTATTAGTTTTAGGTTGCAGCACAAATCACAAGTTCCCTTCAAGTGTGTTTCATCACCAAAAGCAAGTTTATTCTCCTTTTGGTTGTTGTTATTGTGTGTTTTTTTGATGTTGAAGAAGCTAGATTTGCCCATATATTCGCTTGAATGAGGATCTAGGAGCTGTTTCAAATCCAAAAAAAAAAATCCAACCCAAGATGACTTGAAGATTTGGTGAGATTTTTAGAAGGGCGGAAAGCAAATGGGAAAAGTTCCTTGAGCTTGGGCATTGTTTAGTTAGGATAAAAACTTGAAAGGTTTTGACTCGAATTCTCATCTCGGTTACTTGAACTCGCAAGGTGGGGAGGAGTCACCAACCACACAAATACACATCTCACCACATCTCACCAACTTTTAGTTATCTACTTGCTTGAAATTCTTTGCACACTCCATCGTAGACAAGTACTTGCTAATTTTCATATAAGGAAAACATACAACACAGCATTATTACAAAGATTTGGGGTCGGTTAAGTAAGTCTTGTTCCTTCATTCCACTACTGGGGGGAGGGGGGAGAGGGAAGAGGGGAGGGGAGCTCGCCAACCACACAAATACACATCTCACCAACTTTTAGTTATCTACTTGCTTGAAATTCTTTCCACACTCCATCGCAGACAAGTACTTGCTAGATTTTCATATAAGAACAACATACAACACAACATTATCTCAAAGATTTGGGGTCGGTTAAGCAAAGCTTGTTCCCTCATTCCATTATGTCAAAAGACATCTTTTGTTATTGAGAGTGAGTTTGTATCTATTTTCATTGCCTTTATACACATTCTTTGGGTCTTCCTCTTATTTTTTTAAGAGCTTCAACTTGAATAATTCTTCTAATTGGAATTGTAATCGACCTTCATTGAACATGTCCAAACCATCTTAACTTTTTCTTTGTTTATCATTTATTGGAGTTACTCTTATATTTTATCTTTGCTAGTATATTTTCTTAGATTCCATTTATTCCGTTTTTCATGGGTGTTAGGCTGATTTTGCATAGACTTCAATTATATTTTAACTCTACTCCTAATGTCAAATTGCAACACATTACGATATGGTTATCTTGGATAAAGCTACTTCTGATAACTGTGCACATAGATGTTGAGTATTTGATATTTTAGTTTTTTTTTTTCTAGATCAGAATCTATACCGTATCCAAATCCAACTCGGATCCTACTAGATAAAATCATATCTTAATTAATTTTCTTTTATTTAATTTGGATCCGACTTGATTTGGGTCAAATCGAGTTAGATATTTCGCTATTGTTCAACATTATTTCTTTTATATTTATTTGCTAATTACTATACTATCCTATTTTATCATTATAGTCTGTTTACTTTATAATAAAAAAAAAAAAGATTATACTAAAAAATAATATTATATGAAAATTTGAAAAGTCTAAAGGATAATGTTGAAGTAGCATTTAAATATACACCATGGACAAACATTTATGACGTGAATGTGTGTTAGAATCATAGATGTTTTTTTGGTGATGTAAGCCAAAAATCACTCCTACTCACTCTAATGTTATATGATGAATGATCCCCACTAAAGAATTGAAAATCTTTCTCCACCAACATTAAACATGAGATCAACAAAATATAATTCAAAATAAAATTTAATAAAAAATCACGTTAAAAAAAAATTAGTGGATTTCCACTTGTAGGCATTTTAACATTTCCTATACCGAATACCTAATCCACCCAATAGTTGATCCAGAATGTTGGATCAATTGGTCAACACAGGGTAGGAGTTGGACTTTGACTTATTATTGTTTAGAAACCTTCTTATTAATGGTCAAACAAACCAATGGGCACAAAGAATTAGTGTCCACTTGATGTTTCTGTCCAATTAGTGTAACTCACGCATCCAAACATGGCGTCAAAAGGATTTTCGAATCGCGTATTACAGTTGTAACTAAGGTTGGGTTGTTTGGTTAGAAATTTAATATTGAACAGTTTGGTTTTATCCATCCAGGGAGAAATGTAAATCAAATTACGTGGAATTTGTCTTTCGTTTACTTGTTAGTTGTTACCAACCACGCCCTATCCACATTAATTGTGCCGTGGATGGCATCCCATGTGCATTTCACATATTGTGTGGTGTGGCATCGTGTCGTGTCGTGAAATCCCCAATGCCACCAAGAATTAGACCAGGTGAGGATAGGCTGTGATCCTGCACTACAGGGAGCTGGTGGGCCTAGGGCACTACAATCATAGATCTTTTTCTTCGGGATACACAAGGAAAAATCTAGTGTTGTATGCATTTGCCACATGGATTGAGTACAGAACAAGTGAAAATTTTCGAGTCAGATTATCATTAATCATAATTTATTTTTCACTTACAATAATACGTTAGAATTTGAGGGTAAAACCCAGATTTTGAAAGATCTATTATGTTCTTCTTTGGATTAACATACTTATTTTCTTCGAAACTCGTAACATCCTAATGGTTCATTATCATATCTAAACATTAACTTTAATCTCAACCATCAATCACGCGGTTGAGATGTTGGGTGAAAAAAAAATCTATATTAATCTCTAAAATGATGAAAATCATCTCCTTGAAATCTTCATTTTTCATCTTATATCGGCCGTCCATTTGTGGACAGCCTTAGAAAATGGGCCCACCATGAAGAGAGTTGGATAAGGTCATATATTTAGAGTGCCTACTCCTTCAGCTACTTCTAATATTTTTGTTTTGTAATTGAGATTTACCAAATCAGTACCAATCTTTTGACTTATCCATCAAAGATGTGGTCTTTCAGTTCAAAGGTCTTGATTGGCTCTATAAAGCATCGCGTGTATGATCAAGATGGTACACCTTAGTTACGGGAAAATATCTGATAAGTGACTCCTACTAAGGTGGAAGTTAAAGGTAATAAAAGAGTCGAAGCTTCTAGAGAGACAGACAAAGAAGAGGTCTCCCAATCCCAGAGTCTAACTGAGTCACGAATAGCTGGCTTTGCGTTGCGATATAAATAGGCAAGACCAGAGGTTTCGAGTTTCGACAGATTCAGTTTCTTTTCTTCTCAATTTCCTTCTTTCTTTTACTCCAGAAAGAACGAAACGAAAGGGATTCGAAATCATGGTACTTTCGAAACCCTAATCCTCTTTTATTTTGATTTTTTTTTTTTTTCTGGTTTTTCTCTTCGAGTTTTGTTGTTTTCTATTTAAATTACAGTCCGAACGGATTCAGAGCTGAATTTGATATAACTTTGTGACGATCATCCTCGTTTTAATATTGTTTTCTTTATTTTTCCTTTTTCCCCCTTTTAGATCTTATATCTGTTATTTTTTTCTTGATTAAATGTTGTTTATTCGCTTCTGAACTTTGATTGTTGTTTCCACGGACTTCTTGTTCTGATTTCCATCATATCGATATAGGAGAGATATTTCTCGTCTTACATTTCTAATGTAACCAATAATCAATCATTTCTATGTTTTGTAGATCCATCCCTGTTTCGTTTTATTCTCTCAATTTCAAATAGAAGGTTTAACTACGTGTGAAAATTCAATAAAAACGATAAATAAAATAATCAGCTAGGAAATTACCCATTATTCATGCACAAATTTGGGTAGAATTGTTTGTTGATTCATCATATAATTGTGATTTAGCGATTTTTCACGCATGTTATGCACATTGTCAATGTTTTTTTTCTTGGAGGGGTGGGTGGTGGTGTAGACCATTTCAAAACTCATTCGAGGTCTCATGACGGACCGAGTTTTCTCGGACGAGAAAGGCCATTTAACTAGTATACAATTAATTGTTTATAAATTTTTATATAAAAATAATTATAATTTCTTTTAGAAAATAAGGTAGATTAGAAGATGTTTATTATTTATATAATAAATATTTGTTTAAAAAAAAAAGATAAAAAAATAAAGAAATGCCACTTAGCTAAGTAGTAAGATGTGTGGAGGGTTGTTCCCATTTCAAGACCCCTTGAACCCATACTTCTTATGATAACCACTAGTCAAGCATTTACCCATCATTTTTTTTTTAAAATTTAATTATTTTAATCAAAATATTCAAAATCCCAGTTGACTTGGACGAGTTCTACTGTTTCAGACGAGATTCTCAAAATGTCGTCCGAGTCATTTCGCTTGTCTTGCGAGATTTAAAACCATGGGTAGACCAAATCAGCTTTTTCCATGTATATGAGGGTCTGATTTGAATTTGGCATGCAATTCTTGTTTGGTCTTTTGTTGATATTTCTTTGGTGGAGTAGAAACTAATTTTGAACTGCAATCCCTTTGATTTCTATAGACAACATCAAGGCGTCTTGCAGATAGGAAGGTGGAGAGGTTTGAGAAGAACATTACAAAGAGAGGAACAGTGCCTGAGACAACTACAAAGAAGGGAAATGACTATCCAGTTGGACCCCTTGTGCTTGGCCTTTTTGTGTTTGTTGTCATTGGATCTTGTAAGCAAATTTCTTGGCTGTTCACCTTATATAACTTCTATCATTGCTGTTATTTCATAACAACATTCCATTACTTTGCACACATCCCAGCTATATTATTGATGTAAAGATCTCTATCTCCTTGGCTTTTCATTCTGCTATGTTGGATAAGGGTTTTTTGATATTTGATGATGTTTTAGATAAAAAGAATGGGCTTAATGATTTTTTTTGGGGGGTAAATTCCCAAAAAATTTCAAAAGTTTTCAAAAATGCCGAAATTGTTACATGTGTTGACACAACTACCACATAATGTTGACAAAATGTTATCAAATTGTCAACATTCTATGATAACTTTGTCAACATTAGCAACATTTCAGAAATACCGAAAACTTTTGTAATTATTTGGGAATTTAGCCTTCTTTTTTTTTTTTTTTTTTTAGGGTGTTTTAAGATTGATATATGATATATTATGATGTATGAACAATGGAAGATCAACCTATCCATGTGACAATATTGAAACTAGGTCCCATGGTCTAGATAAGTTTGTTTTCAACTGCAAATAGGGAGAGAATAATTCTGTTCATTTTCCCATCTAGGATCCGAAGTGCTCATTTTCTTAGCCACTAAAACTTTGGACCAGGATCTTGATGACTCTCTACAAGCAAGCACTAAATGAATAACACATTAATCCTATTATCCCATTTAGCTCTTATCCCAAGCAATAGTCAAGGCATGTAGGTTCACATCTTTTACTATTATTTAATCCTTTTTTGTTGGCCACAATCTGGTTCCCAGGCTCTAAGACATCAATTCATAAAATATTGGCCTATGGGTCATGAATCTCACTTGATCAAAGATGCCAGCTTGCCAAGTTGGTTCAAGTAAGTCAATGTTGATAGCACAGACTGGATTCAAAACCCGCCTTCACCTCCTAATTACTAACCTCGTTTGATCTTTCACATACTATATGCTATGATCCTCTCACTGAAAAATCTTTTAAGTTCTTGACATGGGATCTGTTCACAAGATTGAAATTCAAATACATCCCTTATTATCCCCAGTTGCGCTACATGACCTGGCCTAACATGCTTTCTGTTACCCCCGTTGACCCATTGGTTTCCAGGACCGTTGTCCATATGCTATTTTCGTTTGTAAGACCATGATCCAACTCACTTTTAGCGTAGACATGGGTTAAATTTCTTGCACATCTTATTTTGTTAGTAGTGTTCAGTTTTATAGTTGTCTTTCTCTTCTATTTTATTGTTCAAGAAACTTTCAAAATTTATCCTAAGTTTTGTTTTTTTGTTTTTAAAGTCCATATGCACTTAGGCAAGTTGTTATGTCATGAATGTTAGTTTTAGGATACTTTATATATTCTCACAGTTGCTCCGATCAATCGTTTTATTGATAGAATTATGTGTTCCATTTCAGCTTTATTTCAAATAATCCGTACAGCAACAAGTGGAGGCATGGCTTGATTACATGCACTGGTTCATTCATCGCCAGTCATCTTTGTCAGGATTATTTTTCTCTTAGTAGCAAAAGTAGGAGATTGAGTGTTACTGCCTGAGCAGTGAACATGGGTGGTTTTTGTGATATGTAGAACCTGATAAATAAATAAAAGCACATTTGATATTCAATGAATAGTTCTTGTTTGTGGAATTACATTAGTTTCTTTTTCTTTTTTCTGTTGATTTCCTTAACCTCTATAATATAGTTGGAAAATTATGTAAATATTTTGAAAGGTGGGTGTTCTGCTCTGCCGAAAGTTGAAGATAGAATGCAAGAATAAGAAAATACATATTAAATGTACTCCTGTTAAAAAATGTCAAGCAGAAAGGCTCTGATCCCAATTTTTTTTAACCCAAACGTGTTGATTGCCTGATTTTGCATTATTATTTGCAGGGTGTCTTTGCTATGGTCCCTTTAAGTTATGACATGATGTATGGTATACAGTATAACAGATTCCAAACCATTACTTCCATGTGCATTTATCTTAACCTAGGATGTAGTGGCATGTTTCCTATAATTGATTCGATTCCGATATGATAATCACATCAATCATGGGTTTAATAATTGTTTAATGATCATTGTGTATCCATTTGCACCCATGGTTTTAAGTCTCATCTCTCTCATGAACGAAGATCAAGGTATCTCAGACAAGTCAATATGTCTTGAACGATTCATCTTGGTTTAGGGCGTGGCAATGGAGTTTCATCTCCCTTTTTACAAGAACAAACAAATTTCCTTAAAAAATCCAAAAAATATAGGGAAAGATGAGGTATTGGTCTCCCTCGACTAAAAAAATATTGGATTTGTCTTCCTCAAACATCTGTGACTTTGACTGATTTCTCCTTCTTCATGTATACAGGTGTAAAAATTTTCGCTTTTCTATCACATCTCATCATCATTGTTTTCCCGTCTAACACTACTGGCGATGAAGATGACGATGCAGCTTTTTAAGATATTGCTCACTTTGGTGTTGGGGGTTTTTTATTTATGTTTTTTTTTTTTTTTTTTTTTCATTTATTATTATTACAAATAGGAATTATCTCGGCCGAGTTTTCTCACGTCTCAAAATGATATTATGTGAAGGATGATTCACAAAGATTGTCTCACTCGATCGTGAATGAGACTGAGTTGACTCGGGTGAGTCATCTGAGTATCGGATGAGATTTAAAACCATGTTTGCACCTGCCCCAGCTTCCCCAACTTGGTTTGAAAGCTTGGGAATTGGAGAGCAAGGACATGCCAGTTAAAAAA
Organism: Akebia trifoliata; assembly: GCF_017979445.1. Taxonomy (NCBI): domain Eukaryota; kingdom Viridiplantae; phylum Streptophyta; class Magnoliopsida; order Ranunculales; family Lardizabalaceae; genus Akebia; species Akebia trifoliata. The sequence continues at coordinate 1,437,619 of NC_141379.1, forward strand.
CTTATTTAGTCAATCTTCGATGATATGGGTACAGCCAATGACAACAACTTCATAACAAATGAGAAAGGAGAATATAGAGAGCATCAATTGAAAGTTTTCTACTGCTAAAGCTAGACTCAAGACTCTTGACCTACATGGTCACAAGAGTGTCAGTGAACATAAGGATTTTGATGCGCTTATTTTAGCTGAATGAAGATCAAAGTTTGGTAGGGGTGTGCTATTGACACCCACTTATAAGTTAAATGTCAATTATGTGCAAGGACGTAAATACGCTTGTTGGTTTTGTTATGTTTTACTACATACACCCACCTCAGTATGTACCTACCATTTGATAGTGTATTTTTTCAGTATGTTTTTATCGAATTTATCATTCTTAGATTGGTAGTTACATATCGAACAGTTCGTTGCATGTGATCTCTTGTGAAAAACGTTTGAACCTTTTTGGAAATGTTAGATATGTATCTTTCGAAAATATTGAAAGGCTTGGTAGGGTACTTGTAAGTTTTAAAAGAATTTGTTGGGTAAAATTAGTACATAACTATTTTTTTGATATACCTAGAAAGACGGTGGGTAGATATATCCACAAGGACGGTGGGTAAAACAAGTAAGTAGGTGTGGCGAGCAAAAAAGTTGGTGTCAATAGCCCACCTTTTTTAGGTCTGCTTTGATTGTGACGAAGTTATTAGCAAATAATATTTTCAAACCCCAAAGGGGGTGGTGATAGCCAACTCAACTTTAAAATAAATATCTACATGGACCTATTAAATATATTTTAGTTTAAATTACTTATTTCACTCACATAAAAGTATCGAATAAATTTTCTTTTTCCTTTCTCTCTCACTTTTTCTTCACACATAGAAAGGTTTCAATGAGGAATTTAAGTTTTAATCTTACTTATTTTTCTTACCCTAAAGTCATTCATATGAGAATGTTATTTAGTAGAGATTCGGTAGGTACCTACTGAATCGATTTTGTAATATTTAGTAGAAAGTTTTGTTCGATAGATGCCTACCAAATTTGCTAAAACAAGTTTGATCTAAACTTACCGAACATAACTACCAAACAATTTTCGAGTTCTTCAATTCAAAATCGTCGTTTTAAGATTTTAATAACGATTTTTTTTTTAATCTTCCTTGATGATTAAATGCTAAAAAGTAAAAGTAATTTTAAAGAAATAAGATAACTAGAAAAAAAAAAATCATAAAACTTAATTTCTATTGATTCAATCTCTTACAAAATTCAGAAGGAGATGTATATAAAGAAGAAGAGGAAGAGGAGGAGGAGGACGAAAAAGAAAGTGGGTTTTGGATTTTGTTAGGTAGGTGGTGGTGAGTGCAATAAGCCACCATGAAAGGGTGAAATGGTAATTTAATTTTTTTTTTTTTCACAAAAGTTACTTAAGTGGGTGCATTGAACCATTTCGGTGTGTTCAAATAATCGCCCTCAACCCCAAAGTGCTTTTCTACTACCAAAGCCATCAAGAACTTTGAAAATTATCAATGAATAAAAATAGAGCTGTGCTTGGCGGGGACTTCATTTTTCATTGAGTTTCACACTACGCTGACGAGAAGGTGTGCACATAACCGTAGATGCTTTTCACTCGTATCTCGAGGAACCACATCAATATAGTGTAAACCACAATGAAAAACAAAGTACCTTTAGGATTTCTTTCCATAAAAATATGCACTCTCACGGAAGAAAGATTAATAAATCATTGATGAAAGTGTAATTATATATTTAGAAAAATGTCAAGATCCCTTGACTCCTAAGAATGACTCATGAAAAAAACATATGATCTCAACCCTTTAAATACAAAATCCAATGGTTGAGATTTATCTTTGGGATAAGTATCTCCAAGATTTGTGTTATTAAGATACTCATAAATCTCAACTATTGAATTTTGTGTTTAAATGGTGGGATCATGTGTTTTTTTCACGAGTCATTCTTAGGAGTGAACGAATCTCAACCCTTCAGAAAATTTATATTCAAAATTAATAAGTGTGTAAAATTTAGTAATTGGTTGCAACATGAATAAGGTAGCATCAAAGAGTTATTGAAGTGGTTGAGCTGTTGTGTATTGTTACGTTGTACAAATAAACATTGATTAAGGAGTGGACATGGGGGGAGGCGGCAAATGCGTGAACAAGATGTAGATCTTAATGTTCTCTCTCATAAAAAGTTAACGACCACCTAAGGAGCATACCCTTGAATGAATGAATGTCGGGATCATGCTTTTAAAACTCGTTTTTACGTCTCGTCCGCCCATGAACGAGACCGAGTTATCTCGGATGAGTTTTCCAATATGTTTTATATCGTCTTGTTCAACAATGAGAAAAATGAACTATCGTTTTAAATCTCGTCCGATATGTTTGACTTGTCTATCCATCTTATTGGTGGGCGATACCCATTTCGATCTCAGACGAGATGTAAAACCATGGTTGAGATGAGGAATTCGCATATGGATTCTCCAAAATTAAAATCTTTATTAGATCCTAGAAAATTATGACTACTTTATAGGAAATCTATGTTTTATGAGCCCCAAATCACTTTTAGATTGAGGTTATAAAAAAAAACAAATATTTGAGATAAGAGAAAGAAATTGCAAATTCGTTAGAGATATCTAGTTTTTTTTTTTTTTTTTTTAATTTTTCTAGGATTCCCTAATATAAATTATTAAAAATTTTAGGGCCAAATTTTTCTATAGAATCCTGAAGAAAATTCTTTTGTCATAAATTTATACTAATTCCTAGAAAACAATTAGTGATTTTTTTAGAAAAATCCAATTCTAAAAGCAATCAAAAAATTATTTAGTAAATTATTGAAGTTTCATTATATAATTAGGAAATTCATGAAAACTTTAAATTGAGCGGCACGGTTTTAAAACTCATTAGATTCTTCTCGGTGTCACCCAACAACGAGAGTATTAGGATTTGAGAGCATTTGACAAGATATTGAAATCTCTTCTAAGATGTCCGAGATAAATGAGATCTCCTTTATTTTCATCTTCAAATCCTATTCTTTCACTCTCAGATCGATTTTTCTCTTCTCAATCAAGTGAGTCAGAGAACAAAAGAGGTAAAAAAACTTCATCTTTCTCCTCTAAATCAAGATGAAATTGTAGAGAGTATACTTCATCTTCTTCTTTCAAATCAAGTAATCTCTCTGTTTCTCTCATCCATAGGATCATTTTAGAATATTTTCAGATTTTTAAATTGTTTAAAATCGTTGTCTTATTGTCAAACGAGACGAGATGAGTCGTCCAGAGACAACTTGGTACGGGCATGGCTGAGACTAGATATGAAAAAGAGTTTTAAAACCATATTGATTGTTGAGTAGTGGGTTGTTGTGCTAAGGGCGCATTCAAAGACTTAAAAAGGTATAGTTAATGCGGAGTTATTTTAAGTAGGTTAGCCGTTGATAGTTGTGGAATGAGAGACATTAATCAAGGCACGATTTGACTTTTCTTTAAAAAATAGTACATTTTCAAATAAATTGGGAGAGCTGCTATTGGCACCTCAACTTTTGCTTATTACAACTGTATTAAAAATAAAGAAAATAAGTAAATTATTGACAATAAATATAAGTTGGGGTGCCAGTAGAAACTTTTTTTTTTTTTTTTTCTAGATTTCTATATTTTGAATTTAAGATTTTATATAAGTTTAATCATAATTGTAAACAACAATTGAAACTATTTGAACAAGTGTTATAATGTTATGATAATAATGTGAGTCAAACCTTTGTATTGTTTGAATAGTGTGTTTAAATCTTTAATTTGGGGGTGATAAATTATTTAAGAAATTGGAGGTGTAATAAATAAAAGTTAGGGTGTCAATAGAAACTCTATAAATTAGTTTATAATTATTTGGAATAAGAGTTGTGATGAATGAACGCAGTAAATCATATGTGGTTGACGTGGCAAGAACACAAAATCATAAATCTTTTTCTTTGGTATACATAAGGAAAAAAGATTTGTCGTTATGTGCACTTGCCAAATCAACCGAGTATATACCACGTGCATTCATAATTAATTTAAGAATAATTCATCCAAACATCAACTTAGAATACTTTTGGGAAAATTTTCAAATAATTACAAATTTTTTTGGTATTTTGAAATATTGTTAATGTTGAAAAAATATTATTAAATTGTCAACATTACGTGATGACTTTATCAACATTAATAACGTTTCAAAAATACCGAAAACTTTAGTAATTATTTGAAAATTTACCCATTACTTTTGAGTTAAGTAATAATAATACCTTTAATGTATACTAATTTACTTGTTGGGCCAAAGCGCGTCACTGGATTGTTCTATTCGAGGATCGAAGTTTGTTGGACTAAAGTGGGAAAAAACTTTGAAGCGGGCAGCCCATTTCAAAATTTTGAACAAACCCTCTACATTGAATTACATGTGGCATTTTATGAGGTATTTCAAATTTTTGGGAAAAAGTAGGGGTGTGAAATCAATTCAAAATGGCACGTGTCTTGTAACAAGGAGGATTCCTTCAAAGTTGGACTCACTGAAGTGCACAATAGGTTCTTCTTCTTTTAACTATTCTTCCATTGTAGGGTTTTCAAACTTCAAAGGACCCATAATCCATTTTAATTAGGAATTTGAACCAATGAACCAATAGATAATGATAAAAAAATTTAGTGGCACAAGTTATTCCCATACAAGTGTTTTCCAATGGTGTGCATTTCTTTTTATTGCCCTTTAAAGTATGAGAAAATTACTTAAGACCCTGGTGGAGGGATTTCTTTCTAATTAGTCCTTAGGTTTTAGGAATTTTCTTAATGATTCATATAGTAAAATTTTCTTTTCTAATCAGTTTCTAAACCTCATTCACCCCATTTCTCACAATTGAATGTCCTAACCGTTCGATTTTATTGTTTTTGTCCAAAAAAATTGAATTTTCGACATTCCAATTGAGTTTTAGAGACTCTATTCTATCGAAAAAGATTTTAGAAAGGAAGAAGAGCCATTTTGAAGAATTTTCTCAACTTTTTGAAAACAAGGAAAACATAAGGTCTTTTTTTTTTCTTTTTTTTTTAATTCTTTTTAAAAATTGTCGAATTCAATAAAAAAATTGGTGAGCTCGACAATAAATAAAAATTGATAAGTTCAACAATAAAAATCTTGACCCCAAAAATAAATAAAAAGTGATGAGTTTGCCAATAATGAGAGACCATTAAGAAAAAAAAAGGTTTTACTAAATGGATTATTTCGAAACCACCCAAAACTTAGGAATTATTTAGAAAAAAAATTGTTTTTGTACACCTTGAGATACAAAACTGTACTTTCCCATAAAAAATGTATTTCGAGATGTACAAACTACATTTCTCAAACTTGTCACGTCAAGAGAGTCAATTGAGTGTGCCACGTAGGGTAGTCAGATTATCACGACTCATTTTATAATGACTAATGGTGGAGTTTACACAAGGGTGACTCACATGACATGGTGTCGTGCACATAACCATAGAAGCTTTTTACTCGTGCCTCACGGAAAAGCATATATGGTTGTCCGCGTTACCATGTCATTTGTGCCACCTAACACGACTCTTCTATAATTTATTAGATATTTTAGGAGTGGGGATGACTATTCTCTCCATTTTACTACTCATCCAACCATTTTTCTTCTTGAGAGAGAGAGAGAGAGAGAGAGAGAGAGAGAGAGAGAGAGAACATGATTCTATGTTATCTGGCTTGTGTGGTTCAAATTCAGATCACGGTTTTGTGGTCCTCCACTCCAGAACAAATCCAATTCATAGGGGACAAAGATGATTCGTTTCTTGGTTCATTAATTGCATTCTCGTGTACAAATTAAAAAAAAGAGTTACTATTGGCACCGCAACTTTTACATATTACACCCCACAATGACTTATGGTATAATTGAATTTATCGAAAATATATGTTATATCTTTAACATTTGATTTGCCAAACCCATATAAAATTCAACAAATCGAAGGGATTGGGTTTGCAAATTGGCTAGTATGTAAGTCATCGTATGCCACTAGTCCATGTACAAATTGTATTGCAAACTGGTTCTCTCTCTCTCTCTCTCTCTCAATAAGTTTAAGAAATCTTAGAGAAAGATATTTGTTGAATTTTATTACCTTAAACTTTGATGTCGAACTAACTTTTTCACTGCCATGCATTAATTTATTCAAAGATTTAAAATCTCATTTTGAGCCAATGTTATGGTTTAGAGAAAAATGACACAAAGACATCCAGTGTTTTGGAATCATTATTTCATAATCATCTTCGATGAAACATTCCAGGAGATTTAATGTGCTACACTAATTTAAGCAAGCAAAAAATTAAAATAACTCGCGGAAGAAGAAATTTTGAACTGATTTAAATATTTTTAAGGAATAAATAGTAAAATTTGCAATCATCTAGGTAGAGGATTTGCTTACAACCACACATAAGCTTATCTTAGTACACCCAAAAAAGGTATCAATGAACAATAATCCCTAGTACTTCAAATCTCATCGATTATCTAATAATACTCTCGCTAGTTTTGCTTAAAATAGAGACGGAAGGCCCATTTGGAATTCGGAGATAAGAACGATGATAGCGAAGGCGGTTGCCATGGGGCCTGCAAGTTTGGGATGCGTGAATATACCTACTGAGGGTTCCTTTTGTGGCATCGCAGCTGGCTTTACCTCTGCATCAAACATGTTAATGTCAGAAATAGGGGATGAAATTCTTGCAAGATTAATCGATCATTTAGAAATGAATCATGAGTTGAACCTGGTGTGGAAGTATTTGTGAAGATCGCGTAGTCGGGTGAAGAAGGAGGAAGTTTTAGTAGACCTGCCAATAGATAAAAGAATTCCAAACATTTTAAATGAAATTGTAAGTAATTACTATAAAATTACAATTCACAAGGGTGCAATTGTAATAGATCAAATCATTTTCTCATGAGGTTGGATCAAATTAGTGTTATATAAGATTCCAACTAGATCAAATGAGAGATTTTCTCTTGTTGGATTTCCTAATTATGCTGCTTTCTATGCAAACCAAACTTAGGGTTCTTGTAATCATCAACAAGTGAAGAGATCGATGATATAATTTCGTTCTTCTTCAATTTATGTTTAGTAAATTAGTCCATATCCCACTTGTCGGGTGGGGTCTATGTCGATGTATAACAACTTGTAGATCATTCATTCTCATCTAAAATAAATCTATTATAACATTTTTGTACTATTATAGTATTATATGTAATAAAAAAAATCCTAAAAAACTCGATTCCTCAAAAGTATGTCTAGAATATCATGTTGAGTTGGGCTGGAGTGACCTCAAGATTGGAACCTCATATCTCACATCTTGACGTGAAAGTAGATAAGAATTATAGATACTTTTTCACTCATATCTCGAGAAAATACATTTATGGTTCCCATACACTTTTATGTTATGTCAGGGTGTGTGATGTGAGGTCTAATTTTGAGGTCACTTCAGCATTGTTCATGTTATTACTATAAATAAAAGCTGTCAAATGTAGTTGAGAAAAACAGTACTTAATCACATAAACATATTTGAAAGAAAATAAAATTTGACAAAGATCATGATTTCAGAAGGGGAGTCCACTCAATTTTGTCAATCAAATTTTGAGTTGACTCGTGTAATTGCTATAGTATACGAAATTATTACCAGGATCTACCCTATCAGTATAATCATAATGAAATTTAAAACAACATTTTGTGAGATCCATTCAAATGTGTAATTAAAGCATGGGTGTAAGGTGTCGCTAATATTTTGCCATATCCCATCAGTCATTAATACTCTTTATAAGTATTGGCTTATGTAATTTCACTATAGAAACCCTATTAAATGTCATGTACTCATCACCCATTATAGTTATAACTTTTTTTTTCTTTTTACAATTGAAGGGTAATCTCTATGATAGAATTAGACTATGATATTAGATATTTGCCTATATTATGCGCGTGACCACCACAGATCTCTATGGCTGTAATCTTTTTCAAGAATATGATAAAGAGTCGTGATAATCTGACTACCCCACGTGGCAAATTCAATCGACTACCCTGACTTGACATATTCGGAACTATAGATTTACGTTCCTCGGGATACATGATTGCACTTCCCCATTTAAAAAGTGTATCTCGAGGGAGCCGTGTATCCCGAGGAGTGAAGATCTATGATTTCCGAACTTATCACGTTAGGTAGTCAATTGAGTTTTTCACATGGGATAGTCAGATTATCACGATTCTAATAAATAGAGTTACTGATAAAAATTAAATAAATGAACGATGAGGAACGCTGTCTTGGTCGACGGCTGATGTGGCAAGGGTCCAAAACCGCACATATTTTTCTTGTGTATCCCAATGAAAGCAATCTATGGTTTTGTGCCCTTGCCACATCAACTACGTACCAAGACCGTGTGGATTCATCACAACTCTAAATAAATTGAGTCGTGTCGGTGTGACCTTAAGATTGTACCTAATATCGCACAGGTTGACATGAAAGTATGTAGGAACCATAAATGCTTTTCATCGAGATACAAGTCAAAAAGCATCTATGATTCCTACAAGCTTTCACGTCAAGATATACATATGAGGTACAATCTTGAGCTCACTTCAGCATTACTCTAATAAATAATTTGGTAGTAGGCACACTACCAAACCGTGTAAATTCTTTATGTTTTGGGTGATTTTTTTTTAAAATTTTTTTATTGCATATATTTTTTTTATATAAAAAAAAATAGTAATAATAAAGAAGTTACCAGGGCAGTCTTTGATGCCACCAGTAGTATTAGACAAGCTGCAAGCACTAGGGAGTTGAATTAACTTGGCTTCCTGTAAACCCAATTCCTTGAATGAAGCATCTCCTTTGTGGGTATGTAGAATAATGTAACAAAGACAAATTGGATTATCTTTCTTGATATCCTTCACATTAGAGCAACAATTCTCTGTTGGTGTGTTTGACTTCCCTGAAGCATAGCTTATACATATACTCAACTTTTCAATCTCCTTGAAGCACTGTTGTTGAGAGAAGATCAAATCTGTGGAAATAGATAACAGAACAAAGATAACCAAGATAACAGATTGGGTTCTGTAGATCTTCATCTTTGATGCTTTAATTCCAACTTGAATATTGGTTTCTTCTTGATGAAGACTTCTCTTGTGTGAGATTTTAAAGAAAAAAGAGAGATAGAGAGAGATGGGTGACGGAGATGAAGAAGAGGTGTACTATATTTATAATATGTAAGGTGGCATATATGATATGATATGAGATGAGGTGGGAAGAAAGCGAGTTGCAATTAATATTGGGTGAATGGGGTGCTTAGTGCTAGGTTGTGCTGGTGTATAACTTTAATGGCCGCGTCAGGTGGTTGATGGGTGCAGTTACTCTTGTCCACGTGGTTAACTCCTTCTCTTGACACATAGGACTTGATCAATGATCGGATCTATTTGGTTCAAATGGGTCGGATCTGACCGTTGTAATTGAAAGATTAAAGAGAAGTAAAGGCTTACCGCTTATGTAAAACAAGAATGCCATCTATAAAATAAATAAGAACGGTTGTCCTTGCCTTCTATCTCAATTTTTATCCCCACATAATCAAGGATAGATATTTAATCTTACCACGGACCTCGGATCATAAATTTCAACATTATTACTTTTATCTTACTCCTCTTTAGTACTTTTTTTGTGTGATTCCCTCTAATTGTTTTTATTGGTTGAGATCTCACCACGTCAACAAAATTTTAAATTGACACTGTTTAAATTTAGGAGTTCAGTGACCCTTTGTTTTCAAAATCTTTGATTGTGATTTTGAAAAAGTCTTTTGTGATTTATGCTCCAAAAATTAGAGGATTTTGATCTTATATATTGATTTTTAAAGTAACCCAACTAAGACGGTAGAAAAATCATTACAGGAAACTACAAAGAAAAAAATGAGTCGTGTTACACGGCCTGCATTGGACACTAGGATCAACACTTTTACGTGGAGGGGCATAAAGAAATTCGTAAGTGTGATCGGTTGAGTAAATCTAATGACCCGTGATGGTAACACTGAGCTGCCTTGGAGGTGCACACATAACTAAATAAATAAGTGAATATTACTGAATTGATCTCATTTCGCATTGTACTGACGTTGAGGTGTGTACGAACCATCGATGTTTTTCATCGAGATAAAAGTGAAAAGCATCTATGGTTCCATGTCACCTCCATCTTAGTAATGAGGTCAATCATATCTTGAAGCCATTCCGTCTAAGTTCATTTTTCTAGCCATTACCCATAGTTGAGGTTCTCCATTAAACAAACGATTGAGATAAGAGAAAAAATCTAAAGATTTCTGGAGATTTGCAAATGATAATTTACCTTTTGCGTAAAATGCTTTTAATTTAGAAGATTTCCCCACTTACATAAAATGTTTTAATTCTGACAAGATTATTCATAGACATTGTTTTAATTTTCTTGATTGAATAAACTTCCATGTTTGTTGTACCCGCAAAAATGACAAAATTCATGTATTCTAGACCTTGTTTTCCCTACTATTCTACGTATGAAATCAAAACCCTAAACCAAACCCTAATAGTTCAATCTAATAGAAGTTGGGTTCTATTATGAAATTTAAACCCAAATAATTTAATCTAATAACTCAATTGAGATTCAAGTTGGGACCTACTGATGGGGTATTTAGAGAGGAATTCTAATCATTGTGATGTTTTCAATAAGGGAATTGGTTTCAGCGTGGGGAGAGGTAATTGGGTGAGAGTAAAGGTGGTATCTTATGGAGCTTGTTGCCATTTGCAAATTTGTTGATGTATTTTTAAAGGTCATGATAAAATGACTCATCAAGTGGCATACTTAGTGGACCCATTGATGTAACAAGTTCAGGAACCGTATATCTTAACGCCTTGGTATACACGATTGCACTTTCCCATAAAAAAGTGTATCTTGAGGGAGTCATGTATCTCGAGGCCAAAACATCTACGATTTTCAAACTTATTCACGTCAATGAGTCAATTGAGTATGCCAGCTGGCGAGTCATTTTATGAGGACTTACTTAGAAAGAGATGAATGCTAAAAAAAGAGATAAAGAGGCGAGTAGTGATATTTTTGATATTTCGTAGAATATTTTTAGGTCAAAAACTTAAAAAGAGTTCAAGGAGATTTTCTTTGAGAGTTTCGGATTTAGGTGAGAATCCTTGTTGTAGTAAGCTTTGTGGGTGTTTGTGAATCTATACTATCTTTAATGGAGGTGGTTATTATTGTATCTTATTGGTAGGTTTTCTCATCCGTCAATTGAACCTCAACTGACTACTGTTGCAATTCGTGTAATATCGCGTTATATTTTTTCAAATGAAATCTCTTATTTATCATAACAATTCGAAATATTTCACAGATTTTTCTTAGGCTTATGGAAAGTGAATCCATATTAGTTTCTAGGTAAAGGTTAAAATGCTCCCACGAAAGCAAGAATGGAAGGCCCAAGCCCAGCCCATGAACTCTCTCTCTCTCTCTCACGCACAAAAAAAAAAAAAAAAAAAAACACACTTTTTTTTATATTATTATTGAAAAATACTACCTCAACAAAGGTTGGGACTTCGTCAAATAATGGCTAAGACGGGAGAATGATACTCCCTAAGGATAGGGCTGTTAATAGATTGGATCAAATCTTGAGAGATGACATAAAGTGGGCACTAAGGGCAGAGTAGAAGAGACCACCTAGGTCAAAAAGATTATGCATGCCCCCGAACTAAAGGTTGAAAGTCATCACAGAGTGAGTCGTAGTAGACATCAACTACAAAACATAATAGAATGTGAGGATTCAAAGAAATATGGGCTTAAGTAACAATTCTCTCATTAACAATCAAAATATATTTTATGTATTCGTACCATCAAGGGTTAGTTGAGATGGTAAGGGCAATTGAATTTACTCCCGAAGTCATATCTTCGAGTTTCTATATGCCCCTTCACATAAAAATGATTATATTTAACTGTTGAACACATGATAGGATAGTTGGTATGTGCAGCCTGCTAAAGAAAAAAAAAATTATATTTTGATTGACTTTGTAATAGAGTTCCGTTGACTCAAGAAAAAAACTCATGATTCCAATTATGTATGATAATTTTGGATTGATAAGTGATTAATGGTCATAGGTTGTGAGTTTGATATCTAGTATAAGCATTAATTCCTCAAGGGCCACCCATGAGGGCATACAGGACTAGTCCTTGAACCACACCATGGACTGGACAAAACCCATATATGGATCTGGTCTGTTGTCTACGGGATAGTCATTTATAAAAAAATATAATAAAAAACCTATGTAAGCACGAAATTTAATCGTCAAGATTTGTACATATCCCAATAATATGTATCTCGTCAATTCTTATCTTAAGAATAAATCTTAATAGTTGGATTTTGGATCATTCGACATTGGATCATCTCAATTTTGTTCATTGGATCAAATTTTACCATTGGATTTTGATCTAATTAAGTTCTCATCGGATCTACTAATACAGTTCAACCCGATTTGTTGACAGCTGCACTAGAATGCCCAAATAAAATGGGTCCCAAGTAGATATCTATTAATCCCCAGGGACGTGGGTTTTCCGTCCTTTCTCAATTGTATAGCTGATGTGCATCAAACATGTTATTATGCTGACAATGTCTCTCCATGATTGTACCATAGACTTGGATACATATTTTAAAGAATCCGACTAGCCTTATTAAGCATGGATTTGACCCTTACCAAGAGTCGTCGGGTCACCTTGTGGCATCCCAAAAGAAATTCTAAGAAATTTTTTTCAAAAAATAATTTATTTTTCACTGTTGAATTTTAATTTTAAGTTTAGGAGGTAAGGGAAGTTTAGTAATCGTTTATTTTCAAAACCTTAAATTAAAAGCTCAAAAGAAATATTTTTTTGAATTTTTTATTTTTTGAATCTAAGATTTTTGATGAAATTTAAAGGACTGTGGTGCTGGATGATATTGTAATCCATTTGACGACTCTTAGTAAGGAAAGTGTTCCATAGTTTCAAACCTATAAAAGAATAAAAATAAAATAAAATAAAATAGGAATTTTTATAATCTCGAATCACGCTTACTGGGGAACATCCTCCCATCTTAAGAGGTTGAATGTTTACAAAATATATATATATATATCATTACACATTTACCAGAAAACACCCTTACCTTTTGCACTATTTTTCAAAAGTGTGAAAACGTAAAGAGATTTAAAAAGTTTGAACATGACATAATTAAATTGATGGATTAAAATCGAAATTAAATTGTATATGTACTATTTATTTCTAGAAAGTGGAATAAAAACATTTCAAGACACCTTAGGAAAAAAAAATCTTGCTCCTGATATTTATATCCTAAATATATTTTAAAGAAATGGGGGCAGATCCTTTGTAGCGTGAATCTCCTATGGTCCATATCAACATTTGATGGAGTGCTACATCATCAAGATGATTGCATCCAATCGTTTAAATATAGGAGTACAGTGACCGTCCATTTTCAAACACTTGACTAAGGGAAAAAAAAATTTGATATATATTGTTTTTCAAATCTAATCTAAATCATGAGTCCAAGATGACTGTATTATTATTTTTCTTGAATGTGGTGTTCTATGGACTATAGAACAAGAGCTACAGGAGAAATGAGCTATAGAGGATCCGTTCCTATTACAAACTAGTTGGCCTCCAGACTTACCTTTTTTTTTTGGTTTTTGATAATCAATTTCTTGATTTACCTTATTGCACGTTAGAAAATTTTCATGGGGTGGGTCATAAAGACTAGTCCCATCCCAAAAGTGTGTAAAGAAACTGTAGAAGAAAAAAAACATATTCATTTTAAAATTTTATTATGATATACTAGTAAGTGGCATGTGCAAATGCTTCATGTATTATAAGGAATTTTTTTAATCTGAATATTAGTTAAGGGGATGATGAAGATAATAAAAGAACGGTGTCTACATTGCATGTTTTAATTGGAGATTAAATATATCGGACTGCAAACCATGTAGAAAATGATTTGGCTAAAAGCAAAATGTATTTTAAACTCCAACCAAAACGTACCACATAGACACCATTCCTAGACAATAGGAACGGGACACCTTACTTGATCTCGATTGTTTTAGAAATCTTACCAATGTTTCTGTAGGGTCGTGGGTTTGTAAATTTATTGGTTTTTGATGAAAATAACATGAAATTAAGTATAAATGTAATCTTAGAGGGCATTTGTGGGACTCTAAATTTTGGTACCAGACCATTTCTACCTGACCTTAGGAGCCATCAAATCATTAGCCATGAAATCAGTGTGCATTAGTTAGGTTTAGGCTTAGAAATTTGAAATCACCGTGGAATTAGGTCAGACTTAGGTCCCACAATTTTTAAAATGCATAGGCTAACATTAACTTGGTCCAATTAAGGCTAGATATAAATTCAACGGTCTTCTGCAACCCAAACTTGATTCCTTCGTCAATAGAAGATTGGCGAAGTCACATAGAGTGAGGACCACAATCATGTTGCCATGACTTCATCCCAATCTTCTTAGTCTTTCGTTTATTTCTAGTACTCCAAAGTTGATTAGTGGACTATTTTTTCTTGTACGTTTGATTTTCTTAAATGTCATAATTCTCCGAGGACTCTAAGGTTCAATCTTTTCGCACATCTTATAATTTTCCATAGATTCAAAATCTAAAGAGCATGTGAACAAGAATAAATGAGAATCAGTTTCAATTATGACATAATATGTAAGTTATTTAGTTAAGATTGCATATCTTTGCATTAGTTAATTATTTATATATTATCAAATCTTTAATTCTAACACATTGCGTACTGATCATTATAAAATTCTTTGAAATAGTGATGTGTTAATCACCTGAATCTCGTGGATTGGCATTCTACATGAAAGTCACGTGTCAACTCGACTTCATAGTCGTTCTGATGAACAAGTTAATCTGCTCAATGTTAGGTTAAGTGCACATTTGAAAAGTGTGCTTATAACATTTTACACAAGAGGTTTTGTTAGTTTGTAAGATGCGCCCGCCATCGATTACATTTGGATGTTCATCCATAATTGTCACCCCTAATCGATACCTCCAAAATCTGGATATGGGTAACACATATCTGGCCTGAACCCGAACCATTTTAAGCCCAATTATAATTAGTGGGCCATAAGCCATTAAATCACCCTGATTGAAAAAATCCTAGCCGTAGACATGTAAATCATTTACTGATCAAGGAAGGTTATATTTGGGCAATTAAAATAAAATGATGTGAGTTTGATGAATGAGTGGGCCATGTGTATGGTTTAATGTGACGTCACCAACCACTTTCTCCAACATTATTTTTTAAATAGTCAAGATTGTTAGGATCTTTACCATCTTAGCCAAACCAATCACGAATCAAGCAATTTAATAGGTAAATTTACCAATTATAGCATGAAACTTTAATGGGTAAATTTTAGGGATTAAAGACATTCATTTTGCCTTGAATTGATGATTTTAGTTATTAAGATAATTTTCTTCTTTCTTTCAATTTGATGGTGAATTTGAATTCCCAATCTTTGATTCTATTCGTTCTACAATCTCATTTCGATGTTCAAGTCAATAAGGTATATCATAGAGAAATTTATATACCTCTATCACGTTTTTCATATATATATATATATATATAGACTGTGAAAGTTCTTCGTTATATTATTGTTTGAATATGCATAGATCATTCCAACTAAATGATTGCAACGATTGCATTTAACTCTTGTAAGGAATTCACTTCATATATGGAAGCTCTCCTGTGCAAGATGGGTACATGTCGATATTTGATAACAACATATCGATATCATTTAGTTGTAAAAGTCCGTATTGTGTAGTTTACATCATCGTTCACTCATTTCTTCGAATCAGGGGTAGAGCCAAGATTTTTTTTGTGATGTGGGTAAACTATAGTTGTTTGATAAGGTTGAAGAACATGAAGATGAGTTTTCTTGAGGTAAAAATTCATGGATTTTTGTTAGAGGTTGTATAAAAGGTCATCTAGGTCATTTCTTATTAGTTTATGAGAAAATATCTAGGTTAAAGGGCAATGTGATTAGTGGGGTGGGGCAACTGTTAAAATTTTGTGAGGCCTATGGACACCCCAATTTGAACAATCCCACACTCAAAATGACCCAAAAATATCAGTTTTCTAACAAAATTCGTTAATGGACCTAAAAATCCCAAACCCCTGAAATTCGATGTTTTGAACAAATCAAGGATCCTAGAGGCCACCAGGTTCCATGGACCTACAATAAAGCTTCACAAGCCCTCACCTTCGCCATCTCTCACCACTCCAATTTTAAATTTCTGAAACATCCTACGTCCACCTAAGGTCCACCAATCTTCAACTTCCTAAAACCCATTTTAGCCTCACTACTAGCCAATGCCTTAACCTAATCTAACCCAAATCCCATGCAACCCAACATCCAATCCAAATCCTAAACTCAAGCCAATCCCAAGACACAAGCCTAACCCGATCAAACCCAAACCTAAAGTTCGTACCTTTACCCATATCCATATTCATATCCATGATCAACACCAATCAAAATCTAGGCAACATTTAATCAACAAGGGGGACACTTGTCACCACTACCTTTTACCTCACAAATTCTTCTAACCAATCTCATCATCACCCTCAAAAAGTAAGTCAATCCACACCTGAACCTACATCCATGTCATAACCTACTCCCATCATTTCATCAAAAAGTAATCAACCCACACTTCTTCCCCTTAATCAACTCACATAACACACACACACACACACACACACACACACACACATACACCTTTGTGACATTTGTCACTTCCTCCTCCTCCCTCTCCAAACCTAATCATCTAACCCTTTCACAATCAATTCTCTTAACTAAATGCCACACCCTAACACTTAATCCAAATGGGTTGAAGAATCCAACCCATTTGGGTCAAGAATAATCCATTTCCATCACCTTACACAAATATCCCTTTCCAACTTTCAAATAACACCCTTCTCATACCTACACATCGTACCATTATCTTTTAACATTTCCCATTTGACATTTCTAACCCTAAAAGCAACCCAAAAATCTTATAAACACCCCCATTGTCTCTCAAAAGGGGACTCAAGCTATCAAACCCTAAAAAACTCAAAATTCTCAACTCCTTTCTACTAAACTCTCTTTCCCTCTCATTACATCATCACCTCTCAAAGAAATTCATATAATTATACTAAGAACTTAAGAAGAAGAAGAAAGAAAAGAAAAAGTAGAAAGAAGACCCAAGCCTCAAGGTGGGTTAGACATAGTGTTGCAGTCCTCTTCTTTCCCCTCTCCATCTCCCTATCCTTTTCACCTATTTTATTTTTGTTTTTAGAAATCTCCTAAGATGTAGTGCTTCCCCTCCCTTACCTTTGGTAGGTCAGACTTGGGTTCGATCGAAAGTGTAGGGGTTGTAACCGTTAAAAAAAAACTATTTTAAACCCTTTAACATAATACATTTTAAGACAATCGATAAATGGACCTTTCTCAACTCATGAGAATGGACCCATATCCATTAGCTGACACTTTCCAAATTTAGGTTCTTAAGGCATGGTATTGATGAGGATCATCTACGTCAATGAGATTATCCTTATGATCCAAGCCAACAACAAATCCCTTACGAATAAGAGTACAAATCACTGATCATTCGACTTTTTTTTATTCTCATTTTATTTTGAATGATTAAGCCTTTTGAGATTATTGTCATTTGATGGAGAGAAAGGGGTGTTTAACGTCTTCTCCTCTTTCTAATTGAATCACTTACCTAGATTTTAGGTAGTCTGGTACTTTATCTATATGAAAGTTACTAAGATGCCAAAACAACATTCTTTTCGAAAAATACTTTTCGGGTGATCATTCACACCCTTTTAAAAAAAGAAATGGTATAGACTCCAAATCCTCGTAGAGGTGATTTTCGAATTTCAAAATCACATATCAACAGGGCCAAACTCAAAATATTTCAAATTATCAAGAAGAAAATGTATTTTTTTTTTTTTTAAATTTGTGAGGGCAAGTGCCCCCACTGTAAATCCACTCCTGGTTGGAGTGAGCATAGTTACCTTAATCAAACGAGTATGGAGTGAAGTGCAGTTATAAAAGTGAGAATGCAAGCTCGAAATTCAAAAATATCTTAGGGTGTAAAGGGCTTTCAAAGTGTTATTTATTGAACTACTTGTATATGTATCAATGTAGGCCTGTCAACGGATATGTATCCTATCGGATACTACTATATCCGAATTCGAATCCGAAAAAAAACAACACTATCCGAATTCGAATTCGAATCAGATCGGATATCCCTAACAAACATTCGAATTCGAATCTGAAAATTATATCGGATATCCGATAATATCCGATTGGAAAAAAATCCTGTAAAATACCATCGTCTTCGATCTGTCGGAGTTCGCACAGTCGAAACCCTCGAAAAATCACTCCGACTGGTTCGGAGAGAGAGAGAGTGAGTGAGTGAATATGTACCTGTAATCTTGTCTGCCGGAGAAGATGTGTCGGAGTTCGCACAGTCGAAACTCCAAACCGTCAGATTTCTTCCTAAAAAATCACGACTGGTTCGAATTAGATCAGAGAGAAAGCGAGAGAGAGAGAGAGAGAGAGGTACCTGATGCTCGCCGGCCGGAGAAGAGAGTGTTGCAAAGTTCGATCGAAATTCATCGTTTCGAATCCATCACTGGTTTGTCTCGTATTCTCTGGTTAGAGAAGATAAGGTTTAAAAGATAACACTTCGTTGTATAACACGAATACGCATCACCATATATACATATGTAAAAATTTTGTTGTAAAACATAAATACATGAATTCGAATTCGGATTTCGGCTATCCATTGACACCCCTATATCAATGTGATTAGAGTCGTGTTGGAGTAACATTGAAATGTACATCGATTCTGACATTTTAATGTGGTGGTGCACACATAACCATAGATGCTTTTCACTTGTATCTCGATGAAAAGCACCTATGGTTATGTGTGTACCACCACAATGTACAATCGATGTACATTTTAATGTTACTTCATCATTATCCATATGATTATTATATGATTCATTTGCTTTACTTACTCCATCATCACTTGCTATCTCTTTCGCACATTCTGTTTTACAATGTATAATTGAACAACTATTAAGAAAGTAAACATATTTTATTTAATAACTTATGTCTTAAAAAACGTAATCAAAGTTTCATTATGATCCATAATTCAATTATATTTACACCCACCCCATATTCACAACTGCTTTGCCTTTTTAACACTATTTTATAAATTGATAATATCACCAATGTTATTATGCATCTCAACACCTCCAATTAATTATAACAATATGGTTCTAGTTCAATATTTTTGTTTTTTTAGTAATTAAATATTCAATATATATTTTAATATTTGGAATGTCGTCTATTTTGACCGTTTCAGATTAATTCTATAATTGAAGCAATATTTTATTTTTTTACATTATTAAATTATTATTATCTTCTAATTCACTGTATATTTTTTGAGGACATACATGGCCAATATCTATTCAATTTTTATTTTAACAACAATAATAGTATGGTTGAAGTAGCGGGAATCTTCATGAAGAGTATTTCTCCAACTTTTTGGAAGTGGATTCCCATATTTTGTGAATGGGATTAGAGATGAATTAGGTCTTAAAGTTTCAAAGGGAGGTTTGGTAGCACCCCTAATAAGATGATCTAATAATTAGAGCTTAAAATCTTAAGAATTTTATTTGAAATCCGAGCGTTCCAAATTCAAATGTAGCAGGTTTGGTTTCTTTAAGCATATCCGAATTAAAATATGGGTTGATGTCCATTAACCTCGATGGGATACGGATCCATCCCTATATCTGTCAAGATTCGAATGATATATTACTTTGCAAGTTATGTTTTTATATTTTTCAAACTATATTTCATTAATCAGATTGGATCTAAATATGAATTTATGAAGGTAAAATGATTTTCACTAGTAGAATCTAAGTTGAATCTGGATAAAAAAAATTTAGATATGTACATACTCATATCTGACTCGAACCTGACCCATTTTAAGCCCTACCAATCACTAGGCTAACCATTGTTTTCCTTGGGTTCTACCTAGTTATCAAGTTCTCGAGTTTTCCACTACGATAATAGCCATTGATGTTATTTTGCCCAGAGTTACGATCATTCGATGAGTTTGATTGATGGTTCATCAAATGGGCTATTTAGACAGTGTTAAAGGTTTATATATACACTATACACAAAAGCCAGCCCCAAATTATTCCTTTAGAACTCAACATAGAAAATATTAAGATATCATGACGTCTTAAGGAGACATAAAGCTATCTTGTTATTGGGAGGTGATGGTCTGCTACCATACCCAGCCTTTTTTCAGTTTTTTCTTTTTAATCAATCAAATTCGAATGGTGGGCCCATATTTATTTGTCTAGAATAGTTATAGTGGGCCCCACCACGTTAATGGACCCCACACTTACCACTCATCACGCTCTTAAATTTCTTTCCAAATTCTCGCTTCTTTGAAATCTTCGAATCTCCCTTAATATTCTCAATCTACTTATATACCCTAATAGAACTCGGGAAATACCAAATTTGTCCTCTATATTGTTGGCTCCTCTATATAATGGACTAAATAATAGTAATTCCAAACCAATCATCAGGGAGGTGTGCCACAGGATTGGTGATTGAGGTATCGTGCTAGCTCAGGTTCTCCATCTTTCAAGATTAGGATAATATGACGATCCCATTATGTACTGGAACGTGTCCAGCGATGGTTGAGAGGTGGGAATCAGACTAATTTATATAATTAATTAATGGAAAAAATATCTTAGTGTCCAACGTCATCGAATATCGAATTACTGGATTTAATTATAAGAGTCACAAGGGCTTCAACACCAACGTTTTAGTGAATAATTGAGAAAAAATAAGTCTAACCTTACTAACTTAGTAAGATTTAGTTGAGCCCATCTTAAGGCATCGAAAAACATGACTGGATGGATCCCACACAGATGAGGAGAACAAAAATCTATGAATTTCAAGAAAAAAAAAAAAGAACTATTTATCATTGTTAAATTTTAATTTCAAAAAACTTGGATTAAGTTCAAAAATATATTAGTTTTTGAATTCTTTTTATTTATTTATTTGAGTTTTTCCATAAAATCTAAAGGGCTATGGTGTTGGAATTACAATTTGGTAATCGTTTGAGCCCAACAACCCTAGGTAGCTAAGGAAAGTGTTTCTCATTGAGCCTCTTGGTTATTTATTTATTTATTTTTTCAATCATGTTCAACTTTCAAAAAAAAAGATAAGATTTTTAGAAAAATAGAAGAACGATGGAAATTAATTAATTAATTTTTTTTTTTAAAGAAAGAAAGTCAAGGGCTTCTTTACGAGGGGCTGAGGCGAGGTTGGATTTAGCAGATTAAAAATAATTTATCATAAAGGTTGAAGAGTTTGAAACTCATAGTTTTTCAATTAAAAAATCAAGGGTTTTAATTATAAGTTGAAGGTGAGGGTATTTTGATTTTTTTTATTCATAAACCAATATTTTAATAAAATCAGTAATTTGATGACGAACGCAAATTAGACATAAGTTTATACTATCATCATCCACATGGTTAAAAATATTGGAATGCATCAACTGATACGTATAATTTTGATCAGAATCGATGATTGTTTCGAGAATGTATCAAATATGTATAAAAATGCATCAATTTGTATCCAATGTATCAATCGATATCGTATCAATTTTTTCACTTAATGGATACAATATTTTAAACTATGATCATCAGTTGACTTCACCAACTAAGTTAATTGCCTCTAATAGGCCATTTTCATTAATCTAAACAAGAAGAGTGAGATCAACGTGTACATCATAAATTTGAAACACATATGGGTGTCTAAAATTTTCTCAAATATTGGAGGGGTATGTCAAAATTACCTTATTAGAATCCAATGTCATCAACTACCCTCAAAAGTTCATGCCTACTTCCTACGGAGAATCTATATTAAATGAGAGAGATTTACCCATCAGACCCAATTATTGTATTTTTATTATAAAAACTCCCTTAAAATTTTAATAATTCTAAGCGAATCTTACTTTATAAAGTTTATTTCCCACCAAACCTCACTCTATCAAGCTTGTTACCCAACAAACCTTGGAGTGAAGCTCCATATCATAAAATTCAATTTTATACTATTAATTTGTTACTTAAATTGATTCTCACCTCACCAATTTATGACATCCAAAAATGTGATCTAAGTTTATAAAAGACAAAATTTTAAGAATTAAAAAATAATAATAATTTAATATAAAAAATAATTTTTCACTGTTGATATTTAATTTTAAATTTAAGAGTTCAATAGTCATCCATTTTCAATATCTACGATCAAACTCAAAAATTTTATTTTTGTAAGAATTTTTTGTTTTGAATTTGATTTTTTCCATGAAATCTATTGGACTGTGTTGTTAGATTGTTAATTTAATAAATCCTTACTAAATCTTACTAAGTCATTGTAGTATGATTCATAAAATAAGATTCCTTCGAGTAACAAACTTTGTTAATGGAATTAAGGGAGTTTGTGTAATAAAATTGCAGCAGATAGGTGTGGCAAGTAAATCTCTCATTAAATATATATTTTTTTATTTTTGGTTGGGATGTGGATATTAAATTGTTAATAAATAAAGAAGGGTATTTTCGTCAACAGACGACAATGACGTTTTTACCCTCTATATGGCTTTTGAGGCAGACCAACAAACAAACGGCTAGGATTGAAGGATAGAGTCAAAAATGTTGATGGATGGTACAATTTCCAGCGAAAAAATAACTCCTCTCTTTCCTATGTCCCTATCTCTTGGGGACACGAGTCTCTTCTACAAATAGAGAGAGAGAAATCTCCACAAATCAAAAGAGAAGAAGCGAAAAAAGCTATAAAAAAATTCAAATAAAAAGCCCAAAATGTCGGGAGAAATAGAGACGAAGAATCGCTCTTTTCTCCCGAAAAGGCTATGGTTTATTGGCATAGTCATGGTCGGTCTATCCATCGGCGCGGTTCTCATCACTAACTTGAGCCGTATCACGGATCAATCTCTCCTCAGCTCACTCAACGGATCTGACAAAAGAGCCGGCGATTCGACCACAACAACTCAACTCCTCGCCATTCTTCACTACGCCACGTCACGAGTGGTCCCACAACAAACTCCCGAAGAGATCAGAGTCTCCTTCGATGTCCTCCAATCCGTCTCTCCCTGCAACTTCCTCGTCTTCGGTCTAGGTCACGATTCACTTATGTGGTCATCCTTCAATCCACGTGGCAGAACTCTATTCCTTGAAGAAGACCCTAAATGGGTCCAGACCGTGCTAAAAGACGCCCCTAACTTGAACGCACACCATGTTCTCTATCGTACGCAACTCAAAGAAGCCGATGACCTGATCAAATCTTACAGATCCGAACCCGATTGTTCACCAGCTAAGGCGTACCTTCGTGGGAACACTAAATGCAAGTTAGCGCTAACAGGTCTACCAGATGAGGTGTACGCTAAGGAATGGGATCTCATCATGATCGATGCGCCTAGAGGGTATTTTCCTGAAGCGCCGGGTCGAATGGGAGCGATTTTCTCGGCTGCAGTTATGGCTAGGGCTAGAACACGTCCGGGAGTGACACACGTGTTTCTTCACGATGTTGATCGAAAGGTGGAGAAAATGTTTGCAGAGGAGTTTCTATGCAGGAAATATTTGAAGAAGGCTGTTGGGAGACTTTGGCACTTTGAGATCCCCTCTTTGGCTAACGTAACTGACGGAAATAGTAATTCCAGGTTCTGCTAAATTACGCCTGGACGAAAAGGTTAGGGTTTTATTTTAATTTGCGGAATTTTTTTTTGAGATTTTTATACTATGTTTTATTATAAAATTACTTTACAGTTCAGTACAGTTCAGTGCTCGCTCTAGATCTTATAAATGATGGTTAATTTGGTCCGTCGGATTAGCTTTCATGTTTCTATCCGGATTAGCTTACATGTTTCTATCTATGCGCGATGAGAAGACTTTCTAAGAATGCTTAAAGGGCATTCTGGTAATTTTACATAATACAGTAGTTTGGAATCGCTTTTTGTCAAAAGCGATTTTCAGCTTCTGCAAGTATTACAGTACTATTGTACATTGTTCCTGAACTCCTATTTAGATTAGATTCACTTCTCAGCAACTTTTAATAGTACTCCAACTTCATCAGCTCCCTGACAGCTTTGATCCAAACGGGTCCTAAAGTATTGGGTTTATGGTTTTGAAACTCAGACGAGTTACAGGGGACTCGGTGAGTTTGTACAGACTCAACTCGGATGCGATGGAGTAAGTTTCCATGGTGAATTGGTCATCTCGTTTAGTGTAAGAGTTTGACTTAT
This sequence comes from Akebia trifoliata, assembly GCF_017979445.1. Lineage (NCBI taxonomy): Eukaryota > Viridiplantae > Streptophyta > Magnoliopsida > Ranunculales > Lardizabalaceae > Akebia > Akebia trifoliata. Next base: position 1,462,040 of record NC_141379.1, read on the forward strand.
GAGATTGTATTTGACTGAGTCAAAGCGAATTTGGTGGAATTACCCATCATGGTGACTCATATTTCTAAAATCTCACTTAATTCATGAAAGTTCTAGTAATGTTTTAACATAAAAATAATTCATTATTTATAATTTAAATATTTTTAATTTATATAAAATAAAGTTTTTGTGATTAACCATCTATTAGTCTTATGGGGTGTTTGTTTAGTGCTGATTTCAGCACTTAATGCTTAATGCAATTTAGCTTCAGCAATCAGCACGTTTGTTTACTCCACATTTTCAGCACTTATTGATGAAAAATAAGTAAAAAGCATTAAGTGAAGTTGGATCACTTAATTGTTTTACTGAAGCGGTAAGCACTGGTCTTTTTCAACGCGGACAAGTATGCCTTTATACTTGAAATGATATTACCTCTTATGTCCTATGGATAATGATATAAGCACCCCACAAATTAATAAGGCAACCCACACCAATATTATCTCTTTCATCTATCTATTTAAATAATATTAATTCAAATTAAAAAATAATATTAATTCAAATTAAATAATATTAATTTAAATTAAAAAATAATATTAATTCAAATTAAAGAGAGAAAATTTTGACCCTTAAAGGGTCGAAATTTTCTCTTTCCTCCACGCATTTAAATAATATTAAATATTAAATATTTCGAAAAAATAAAAAAGGAGAGAAATTTTCTCTTTCCTTTTTTATTTTTTTGGAATATTTAATATTTAACGAAATATTTATATTTAATATTCTCTCTCTTTAATTTGAATTAATATTATTTTTTTAATTTGAATTAATATTATTTTTTAATCTGAATTAAAATAATTTAAAATTTACTTTTTAAATGATGTGGAGGAGAGAGAATTTGTTCGGCTAGATTCCCAAAATGAATTTCATTAAATTTAGTATTTTTTTTAATAAATAATTTTTTATTTTTGGATTTTATTAATAATTTTCCCTTAAACATACAATTGTTGAAAAGGGTAATATAGTCAATTTACCAGTTTTCAACATTAAGTAATAAACAGATTTATGTGATTACAGCGTTTAATTTGAATCAGATCGGTAAACAAATAACAATTTCAGCACTTAAATTCAGCGCTTATACAGTTTCAACAATTATAATCATTCAGCACTTATTTGTTCAGTTTAACAAACAACACCTTACTGTTGATAGAAAAATAATTATTATTATTCATAGGCCATATGTAAAAACAATGGTATTTCAAAATATGGGTTAGAGGTTTTGGAATGAGCTGATTTTTGCGAGGATGGTCACTATGATGAGAAGATCATCTCACAAAAAATCAGCTCAATTTGAAACTTTTAAATCCGTCAAAAGTTATTTACAAATTATTGACAAAAATTGGCAAAAAATCAACAGTCCATATTCTAAATCACTTTTAATGGGATTAAACGTTTCAAATTGGACTGATTTTTTTTTTTTTCCGAATGATCTTCTCATAATAGAGATCATCCTCACACTTCCCAAACTTCTAACCCATATTTTAAAATTTTATTAATGTTACATATGTCTTTTCATATATATAGATAGATAGATAGACAGACAGATGTAGTGTTTGATTGCCAAAGTCCCAATTAAAGTGTTATTTATATAGATTAAAAGTAACAAAAATAAAAATCAATCAATCACTTTTGAAACTTCTAAATCCAATTTACAAATTAAAGAATGGTGGACATTACTTTTGATGGGGTTAGAAGTTTTAGAATGGGTATTTTTTGTAGAGATCATCCATACCAAAAAAAAAAAAAAAATCTCAGTCCATTCTGAAACTTTTAACTCATATATAAGACAATTTTCCCATATTAGAAAAAACTTTAGCTAGTAATTTAGTTGTTAAACCCAGCAAATTGATGGTTATTTATTAAACTCTCAAATTTAAAATTAAACTTCAACGTTGAAAATTATCATTTTTTTCAATGTTTATTTTTTTTAATAAATTTTAGAATTTTTTTCCTTCATAACCCAGTGACATTAGGTCATGTTTTGGGATATGACAAACTGATGCGGATTACCTCATAAATTATAATTTGATGAAGTAAGAACTCCTTATAACTTAAGAACTCCAAAGGAGTTTATAACTTGACGAAGAGTTCGAAAGGAGTTTTTGTAGTAAAAATGTAATGGTTAGGTCTGCCCGGTAAACCTGTTTTTGTAATAAAAATGTAACGGTTAGGTCCACTGGGTAAACCTCTCTTCTCCCAAATCTTGATCGCAATTGAAATTATTTTTAGGGAGAACTATCTCTGAAGATATAAATTTCTCTAGTTTCGTTAGGTGAAAAGAACTCCACTCTGATTTTGAGATATTTTTTGAATTCAGTGGTTACTTGGTTTGTCTCTATAAAGCACATTGGGACAAATTGAGAAGGGAATGAGGGAGAGGATCAATTCTAAGATGGTTTTCTAACATTTTACTTGAAAAAAATCACATTTTTTTCATTATCGTTTTTTATTTTTAATTTTGAGATCATTTACGGGTGGATCCACTTTATGGTGTTGCAACCAATTACATGCCAAAAAACAAACAAAATCCTGCTATTGCGACACTAACTTTTACCAATGCCACACCAATTCCAATGTAAATCACCAAAGAATCACACCAAACAAACTGATTCTGATTACAAAAGGGTCAATTTTGTAATTCAAACATAACAACCATTTATACTAGTAGAGAGTTGTTATTGCCACAGCAATTTTTACTAATGCTGCACCAACTATGTGCAATTGTTTGATGATTTATATAAGAATTGGTGTGGCATTTGTAGCTCTCTACAAGTGTTGGAGTGACACATTAGTAGCTCTATGAGATATAAGTAAAACACATCTATGGAAGTTTGAACCTCAAGGTGTTCCCCAATGCGTGTGACGTCCGGCTAAGATTGTCAAAGATGTTTAGGACCTGTAATCGCTTTAGTCAATCTAATTAGGTGAGATGTAACACCCCTCCTTACGGTCTCGAGGTTTAAAAAGTTAAAATATGCATTAAGTTGACTTCATTGTATTAATGAAGAAATAAAATAAAAACCCTTAAAAGCGTGTTTTTACAAAGATTTAAAAAAAATAATAAAAAAATTAATGTCAATAAATAAAGATATTGCATTAAATTACAGTAAATGATACTTAGTGCAAAAAAAAAAAAGAATAATCATTAGAGATGGTGAGGTGATATCTTGAGAAAGTGACGAAAAAGATTAGTGGAATCCAATATTGGAAATGTCAACTTATCGATATCTCCAAATATTTGTCTCTCTTGTTTTTTGAAAGATGGATGCCTGTCAAACTTGGAGAGGGGGGAGGAGAAGAGGCGTCTTGTGTGTTGAAGACAAACAACAGCATAAGATAAATCAATACAATTAACAATCCATTAAAGGCATTTTCTTTCACCCAAGTCATTGAATCTATATAACTAATATAATTACAAATAAGACAAATCAAATTGATCAAAATCCATGGTCTCATTATATTTTAGAGACACTTTGTTACATTAACATGCATGTGAATTTACAAATAAAATCCCTATGATGAAGGTTATTTTAGTAATAACACTGATGAGAGTTTGTCTTGTAATTTTATATGTGCTTCAATGTATCTTTATTAGTTGTTTTTTTTTTTTTTAAATGCATTCTCATTATTGGAGCAAGTAATGAGATTTATTTTTTTAATTTAAAATTTTCTTTGATAAGGGGGTGTAGACACCAAAATTTGATCGGATCCTCGATACAAAATATCTCAAAAATCGAAATGGACCCTAAAGTCCAAACCTTCACAAAATTTCTCTCTCTTCAAATAAGTGGCCCAAGGCCCTACTCAAGTGGGCCATGGACCCAAACCTACCTCACCACTATACACTTAAGCCCAATTCAATTTAACCCACTACCCATTACTATACCCAAGCCTAACCTATCACTTAAGCCTAATTCAATTCAACCCACTACTTACTACTCATTCTTATACCCAAGCCCAACCAATAAACCTAAATCCAATTCTCAACCCAACCCAAAGATTATAACCAATCACACATGATCATTAAGGTGGGACACATGTCACCACTTTAACTCATTTCTCTTATCCAACTACCTACTCTCATCACCTTTTCTCTAAAAACATCATCTATCCACATCTTAATACTTAATTAAAATGGGTTGAAAGATCCAACTCATTTTGATTACAAATAACCCACTTATACTCCTTTCCACAAATGACATTCTATCGTCTTCAATTTAAACACACCCCTCTCACAAACTTCACATCATTCTATCTCTTTTTATTATTTCACCCAACTCTACCCCTAAAAATAACTCTCAAATTCCTATAAAATCCCTCCACCCTCAATACAATTATAACCTAATGAAAAATTAAGAAAAATACCCTATCAAATTACAACTCTCTCTCCTCAACTCTCAACTCTAAACTCATCTCACTATTTTCAACTCTTCACTTTCTCTCAAATAAGTCAAGAAAGGTCAAGGAAGCATCTCCTTTGAATGTCAAAGAGAGTCAACTTAAGAATAAGGTGGGTCTTGGACAAAAAAAAAAACCAAACATCCTCCTTCTCTCCCTTTCAACTTCCCTTCTTCTACTTCTCCCTTTTCTTTACACCTATGCACATATTACAAATGGCTTGAATAATCGAATGGCCATATTTTTAATAAGGGTGCGCTCAATAATTTAAACCAACATCAAAGCCCCTCGTTCTCGAGGGCACATATCGAATCTTTTCGATTTTCTTATTTTTTTCATTTATTTTAAAAACGACTGAATTGGAGGTTACACCAATGGTGGAGGGAGTAGGGTGCCTAACACCTTCCCTACTCCCTAATATGGATCTCCTTAAAAGTTTGACCAATAGATCTTATCCATACGATGAACACTAAATGTTAATATAACATGCATTTGAAAAATATAATCCGAGTGACCATTCACTCCCTTTTATGAAAAATGATGGTAGCGACTCCAAACCCAAAGTGGTTGAGATATTCGAAAACGAAAAATCTTGTGTTCAAAGGGGTATTTTTGTAATTTCAATATGTAATTAATTTTCTCTGAGGGTATTGTTATTATTTAATTAATTTATTTGATAATAGATATTTTAGTAAATGATAAACATGCTTGTCATGCGACCAAGTATTTCTTACAAAAATTATTGAATCAACAATAACTTATGTGAGCACAGTTGAAAAATAAAAATAAAAAAGCAAATGATGACAGTATTTTAATTATAATTTTGGGTACAATTATCCAAATGTAATGCAAAATTTTAAGTAATGGAGTGCAATTGGTACATGGTGGTGTGCAACTAATCAATCACTTTTGCAAATGATTTACAGTACTTTTTTGTCTCGGAATTCATTTGCTAAAATTTCTTTAGAATTTAAGTGATCCACACAAAATTTTCCCAATGCAAATCATTTGCACTCATAAAACTGACTTTAGTAAATTATCTGCATTTGCAACATACAAAGCAGGGCCTTAATTTAAAATGAGTGATACTATTGCCACACCATTTTTTCTTAATGCCACACCAATTCTACATAAATCACTAAAGAATTGCACAGAGTTGGTGTGGCAATAATAACTCTATTAAAAATTAATGAAAATCTATAGAATGAAACAAAAGTGGGCAAGAAAAGCCGAGTGTCCATGTAGTACTGTCCAAGAGAATTCAACAAGCACAACCATTTTTCTGGAAGACAGCCCTGAAATTGAGGGATCAGTACAAATTACAAGACCATGCAAATGTAAGACGTTGAGCACGGTAGTACCCACCAAAAGAGGAAGAAAATTTTCATCTCTACGGCCTCGACTTTGTGTAGATCTATTAATTAGGTGAAAAATCAAACATATTTCACACCAATATAGTCTTCCAACATACATGCAGAAAGCAGAAAGATAACTTGGGTAAATTACTCTAATTTAAGTTAATATCCAATTCAAGAACAAACCTCATACTTAAAAATATATATTTTCTTGTCTTGTTGGATTTGTTTAATGAGTTGTTTCCTACCATTGATCACCTCTTTTATAAATGAAGAAAATTGTGATTAACAAATCAAGCTCACATCATCAATCATATTGATTCCAACCACTGATTTCTTTTGCCCAACTGAGTAATGAAAGATAAAGAAACCTGAATCAACCTATAACAAAGAAAGAAAAAAAAAGCTACCTTCGGAATATTGCATTTTGTACAAATAAACTTATTTATTCTACAAAAAATATTTCATCCTGACATCTCTCCTCATTGCATTGTATACGGCTTGGTGTAGAAATTTTAATTAAAACTATTTATTTATTTTTAATTTTCTTTAAATTAAAATATCATTTTGTGGTCCTATTAAATACTAGTTTTTAAAGGGAGAATTGTTATTGGCTTAGGATATTGGGGATCAAGTTGGAAATATTTCCTTACAATCTAAGAAGTTTCCATCGAATGGGTTCTTGTGGTTTCCTAAATGCATTAGAGTTCTTAGCTTCCTAGAATTCCTTTCAATTTGATGATGGGGTGGAATTGGAAAGAAAAACTCTTTAAAGAGGGAAGTGGTAGCCGTTCCCGACTATGTATAATCGTAAGAGAATCCCATCGTTTTGGTCATACAAAAGAAAAGAGTAAGCAACACTGTTTTAGCTTAAGGCAGATTATAGCTTCAAGAAGGAAGATCGATCGTTGATTGAAGTAGAAGAACAAGGGATAAAGACTCTTTATTCATATTGATTCGGATCTGTTTTGCATCGGTTTATAGAACACCACAGACTTGTTGGATCTCATTCTTGCTTATCTTTATTGTTCAAGCTTCAAAGAAGGTATGTGACTTGAACCCATTAAGATTTCGTTTGATTAAAAATCAGATTGTTAAGTGTGAGAGAGAAGATCATATCCTACACTTGGACCTGTAAAACACAATTCAATTGCGATAATAGGTACTAGATATTTTTGAGCTTGTTGGTCTGAGATGTAAATGAAGTTTATTTTAGTCAAAATGTGCCCGGCTCAAGATAGTGTTAGTTTTGACTTATAGGATCATTCCATGCAGGGAAAGGAAGAGATTCATAGAATTGCCTTCAGTGAAATACACTTAAATGTTTCCACGACAGAGGATACAGGATTGATAGTGAACATAGCTTGAATGGACCATTCATTATCTCCTTCTGATTGAACCATCCTCGCAAAAGTGCAATCCATTTGGACATTCTTAGCCACTTGAAAAGCCAACTTAATTTTAAAATATGGATTGTTAATTTAAACCATTATTTAAGTAATAATTATATATTTAGTAATTTTAGAATGGACAGAGTTTTGTGACAATGATCACCACATTGATCATGATTTCAGTGAGGTTTCATCACCCAACATGTTATCCTATGAGCCCCACAAGCAAGATTACATATAATGCTAGGAAGAACAGGAAGCATACACAGAGAGAGAGAGAGAGAGAGATCAACCTGTTCACTAGAGACCACTTGGACAGGCCCAATGTTTACAGATACATACACTGCGTTTGGATAGAACTTCTTGACGACTTCTGCTCTTGCGGGGAGCTAGCAAACGTTTGGATAGATTTTTGCTTTGGCGTGGAGAGATTTTTCCTCTTGCGGGGAGAGGTTTTTTGCTCTTTGTGGAGAAGCTTCAAAGACCTGATCTTCCGCGGAGAGGTTTTTTGCTCTTGCGGGGAGTGATTGAGCTTTGGCTCTTGCACGGAGAGGTGTATCCACACAGGCCCATACTTGCCCCTTGCAGAGAGCTTCTGCTTCACATGACCCTATTTTAGGATATCAAAGCTTACTGTAAGTTAACAGGTTCAAGTAATCAATAAGAGTCCAACTGTGGCAGACAAATTAAAAATGAAGTGTAGTTTCATCTCATATGATACGGCTGATCTAGTGGGATTATTCTCCTTGAGGCATCTGCATTACAACATAGCCCAAACCATTGCCACGAAATATTCAATTTCAAAGATGAATCTTGTGTGCTAACATTAGTGCTGTCAATGGATGATAACAGACCCGCAATCAAATCCATTCCAATCTGACAACTCGATTTGGATTCCAATAAGGACATGATCTGATAAGAATCAGATTTCATAACTTATCAGAAAAGGTTTTTGGTTCAAGCATATCCCGTTCCGATAGGGACCAGATCTAATAATGTGTTTGAAAAAAAAAAAAAAAAAAAAATATATATATATATATATATATATATATATATTATATATATATATATATCAGCAGCCCTAAAGTTTGCCAAGTTTGGTGTCAAACATTTTTCAAAATATGAGTTAGAAGCTTTGGAATGAGCTGATTTTTTGTGAGGATGATCTCTATGATGAGGAGATCATCCTCACCAAAAATCAGCCTATTCCAAAACTTCTAACCCAATCAAAAGTGATTTACAAAAATTGGATGGTCCACGATTCTTCAACTTGTAAACTAGGGTTAGAAGTTTCAAAATGAGCTGATTTTTTGTGAGGATGATCTCTTCATCGTAGAGATCATCCTCACAAAAAATCAGCCTATTCCAAAACTTATAACCCCATCAAAAGTGATTTACAAAAAATGTTTGGCACCAAACTTGGCAAACTTTAGGGCTGCCGAACCGCTCCCTATATATATATATATATATATATATATATTATATATATATATATATATAAATGACGTATACTTATTGTTAGAACAGTAGTCACACATCGGTCCTGGGTGCTCAATTTGTGTGGTATTTGAGGTGACGGCAACCCTTACCTTACAAGCCGGTTTTGTAAGGTTGAGTTAAACCCATGGACCTTAATATGGTATCAGAGCTAAGCCCGTTTATTTCTGGTGTTTGGAAGTGTTTCCCTGGCTCTACATGTAGTGTCACACGCAAAACACAAAACCAAGATCCATCCTCTTAACAATGTAAAGTACATCACTGTTAAATCATTAGGCCAAGAAATCAGTGTGCATTAGTTAGGTTTAGGCTTAGAAATTCGAAATTTCCATTGAATTAGGTCAGACTTGGCTCCCACAATTTTTAAAATGCATAAATTCAACGGTCTTTTGCAATCCAAACTTGAAGCCTTCGTCAATAGAAGATTAGCGAAGTCACAAATAGTGAGGACCACAATCATGTTGCCATAACTCATCCCAATCTTCCTAGCCTTTCATTTGATTTTCTTGAATATCATAATTCTATAAGGACTATGAGGGCCAACCTTCTCGCACATCTTATAATTCTCCATGGATTCAAAATTCAAAGAGTGTGAACAAGAGTAAATGAGAATCAGTTTCAACTATAATATAGTATATAAGTTATTTAGTCAAGATTGCATATCTTTGCATTAGTTAATTATTTATGTATTGTCAAATCCTTAATTCTAACACATAGTGTACGGATCATTATAAAATTCTTAGAAAAGATGATGTGTTAATCACCTGAATCTCAAAAGTCTATTGGTCAACACAAATTACAAACTCACAAACATTGATATAAGCATCTTTTGTATCAAATGTTTGATTTAAATCTTGTATAGTTATCGATTGGGCACGATATCCTGGGAAGTGATTCATGCCTTGAGATACACACTACAATAGTAAGGGACTAATTTTCTTATCAAAAGATTGTCTCTCTAAAAAAAAATCAAATCAAAAGATAGTAAATTTAATTTTGAATTAAATCCCTTTATATATTAAGCTACATAGCATCCATAAGCGCAAATTCTTGACTTAGGAGTATTGTGCATCGGAATTGGTGGGTGCTCAGTTAGTAAGGCTTAAAATGAGTTGGATTTTATTCAAAATTCAAGTGATCCGAATATGATTTTTAGTGGATTTGGTTTCTTCAAGTATATCTGAATTAAAATATGGGTTGATGCCCTTTGATCCAAGTCAGATACAGACTCATCGGATACGGGTTGGATACAGACCTATCCTTATATCCGCCTATATCCGAATAATATATTATTTTGTATGTTATATGTTATATTTTTATATTTTTTAGTCTATCATTCATTAACAAATGAGTATGAGGTGTAGTCGTCAAAGCCTTGAGTTCAAATCACATTTAAGTAACATTTTTTAATAAATTATTTTGTAATGATTTAAAATTATCTAACTCGAATAAATTAATTTAGTCAGATTGGATCCGGATATAGGTTTAATGAAAATAATAAATAAAAAAATTCGGATATAGTTTGAGCTAGTAGGATCTAAGTCAGATTTGGATCTAGATTTGGACCCGAATTAAAATTCCAGATATGAGTAGCCACATATTTGGCCCGAACCCAACCCGTTTTAAGTCCTATCAATCATAATTGGTGGGCCATAAGCCACAAAATCACCCTGATAAAAAAATCCTAGCCATAGACATGTAAATCATTGATTGATCAAGGAAGATTATATTTGGGCAATTAAAATAAAATGATGTGAATTTGATAAACGAGTGGGCCATGTGTATGGCTTAATGAGACGTCACCAACCACTTTCTCCAACATTACCTTTTAAATAGTCAAGATTGTTAGGATTTTTACCATCGTAGCCAAACGAATCATGAGTCGAGCAATTTAATGGGTAAATTTTAGGGATCAAAGACATTCATGTTGCCTTGAATTGATGATTTTAGTTATTAAGAAAATTTTCTTCTTTCTTTCAGTTTGATGGTGAATTTGAATTCTCAATCTTTAATTCTATTTGTTCTACAATCTCACTTTGATGTTCAAGTTAATAAGGTATATCATAGAGAAATTTATATACCTCTATCACGTTTATATATATAGATTTTTATAGTTCTTCGTTATTTCAATGTTTCAATATGCCTAGATCATTCTAACTAAATGATTGCAACTATTGCATTTAACTCTTCAAGGAATTCACTTCATATATGCGAGTTCTCCTATGCAATATATGGGTACATGTTGATATTTGATAACAACATTTCGATATCATATAATTGTCAAAGTGCATATTGTTTAGTCTATGTCATCGTTTACTCATTCCTTAGAGTTAGGGGTAGAGCCAAGATATTTATTGTGGTGTGGGTACATAATAGTTGTTCGATAAGGTTGAAGAACATGAAGATGAGTGTTCTTGAGGCAAAAATTCATGGATTTTTTGTTAAAGGTTGTAGAAAAGGCCATTTAGGTAATTTCTTATTAGTCTATGAGAAAAGACCTAGGTCAAGAGACAATATGATCAAAGGGGTAGGGCAACTGTCAAAATTTTATAGGGCCTGTAGATACCCAATTTGAACAGGACCCCACTCAAAAGGATAAAAAAAAAAAAAAAATCAGTTTTCTAGCAAAATTCGTTAACGAGCCTAAAAAGCTGAAACCCCTGAAATTCGATATTTAGAACAAATCAAGGGTCCCAAAAACCACCAAAAGTTTCATGGACCCACAATAAGGCCTCACAAGCCCTCACCTCCTCCATTTCTCACCACTTTAATTTCAAATTTAGAAACATCCTAAGCTCACCTAAGGTCCATCAATCTTCAGCCCCTAAAAATCATTTTAACATCACCACTAGCCAATGCCTTAACCTAACCTAACCTTAATCCCCATGCAATCCAACATCCAATCTAAACCCTAGACTCAAGTCAATCCCAAGACTCAAACACTCATTAAGACACAAACCCAACCCAATCGAGCCCAAGCCTAAAGTCCATACATTTACTATTGATCAACACTAATTAAGATCCATTCAACACTTGATCATCAAGGGGGACACTTGTCACCACCACCCTTCACCTCCCAAATTCTTCTAACCAACCCCATTATTACCTTTAAAAAGTAAACCAACTCACTCATGAACTCATACCCATATCATAACCTACCGTTATCATTTCATCAAAGAGCAATCAATCCATACTCTTTCTCCTAAATCAACTCACCTAATACACCCACACACACCCACACACACACACCCATACTTTTAGGACAGTTTTCACCATCTCCTCTACCCTCTCAAAACCTAACAATCTAATCTTCTGCACAATCCATTTTCTTAACCAAACACTATACCCCTTAACCACACTTAACACTCAATCCAAATGGGTTGAGAATCCAACCCATTTGGGTCAAGAGTAACCCATTCCCATCACCTTACACAAATACCCCTCTCCAACCTTCAAATAGCACCACTCTCATACCTACACCTCATGCCATTATCTTCTAATTTTTCCCCTTTGACATTTTTAACCCTAAAAATCATATAAATACCCCCATTGCCTCTCAATAAAGGACTCGTGCTTTCAAATCTAAAAAAACTCAAAATTATCAATTCTTCTCTACTAAAGTCTCTTTCTCTCTCACTATATCATCTCCTCCAAAAGAAATCCATATAACTCTACTAAGGACTAAAGAAGAAGGGAAAAAAATTAGAAAAAAGGCCCAAGCCTCAAGGTGAGTTAGACATAATGTTGCACCCCCCCCCCCCCCCCTCTCTCCCCTCTCCATCTCTCTCTTCTACCTCTCCCTTTTACCTCTTTTATTTTTATTTTTAGAAAGCACCTATGATGTAATGCTTCCCTTCTCCTATCTTTGATAGGTTATACTTTGATTCAATCGAAAGTTTAGGGGTTGTAATTGTTTTAAAAAAAAATATATTTTAAACCCCTAAACATAATACCTTTTAAGGCAATCGATAAATGGGCCCTTCTCAACCCACAAGAATGAGCCTATAGTCATTAGCCGACACTTTCCAAAATTAGGTTATTAAAGCATGATCTTGATGATGATCATCTCCGTCAATGAGATGATCCTTATGATCCGAGCTAATAGCAAATCCCTTACGAATAAGGGTACAGATCGTTGATCATTCGGCTCTTTTTTTATTCTTGTTTTATTTCAAATGACCAAGCCTTTCGAGATTATTATAATTTTATGAAGAGAAATGGATATCTAACACCTTGCATTTTCTCTAATCGAACTACTTACCTAGATCTTAGGTAGTCCAGTACTTTATCCATACGAGAGTTACTAAGATGCCAAAATGACATTACTTTTCAAAAAGTACCTTCTAACTGATTATTCACATCTTTTTACAAAAAGAAATGGTGACGACTCCAAATCCTCAAAAAGGTAATCTTCGGATTCGAAAATCACGTATCAACAGGGCCAAACTCAAAATATTTCAAATTATCAAGAGGAGAATGTAATTTTTTTTTAAATTTGTGAGGGCAAGTGCTTCCACTGTAAATCCGCCCCTATTTGGAGTGAGCATAATTACCTTAATCAAAAAAATATGGAGTGAAGTGCAGTTGTAAGAGTTGGAGTGTAAGTGCAAAGTTCAAAAATATCTTAGGGTGTGAAGGGTTTTCAAAGTGTTATATATTGAACTACTTGTATGTGTATCAATGTGATTAGAGTCGTGTTGAACATTGAAAGGTTCATCGATTCTGACATTTTGATGTGGTGGTGCACACATAAACATAGATGCTTTTCATTCGTATCTCAATGAAAACCATCTATGATTATGTGTACACCACCACAATGTGCAATCGATGTACATTTTAAATGTTACTTCAGCATTATCCATGTGATTATTATATGATTCATGTGCTATACTTACTCCATCATCACTTACTATCTCTTTTACAATTTATAATTGAACAACTATTAAGAAAGTAAACATATTTTATTTAATAACTTATGTCTTGAAAAATATAATCAAAGTTTCATTATGGTCCATAACTCAATTATATTTACACCCACCCATATTCACAAGCTCTTTGCATTTTTAACACCATTTTATAAATTGATAATATCACCAATGTTATTATACATCTCAACACCTCAAATTAATTATAACACTATGGTTCTTGTTCAATATTTTTGTTTTTTAGTAATTAAATATTTAATAAATATTTTAATATTTGGAATTTCATCTATTTTGAGCGTTTCAGATTAATTTTACAATTGAAGTAATATTTCAATTTTTTTCATTATTACATTATTATTATCTTCAAATTCATTGCATACTTTGTTGAGGAGATACATGATCAATATCTATTCAATTTTTATTTTAACAATTATAATGGTACCCTTGAATTACTTAGGGCCCGCGTGGATAAAAGAGCCAGAAGTACTTAGAAGATAAGTACTCCCAAAAGTATTTTTTGAAGTACTGTCTGAAGTAAATGGATAATCGTTGTGTGTTTGGATGCAGATTCTTAGAAGTACTGTGAGAAATACTTTTGATAGAGTTTTGTGTTTGGGAAATACTCTGAATTCTGTTAAAATGACCAGAATGTCCTTATAAGTATCATTTACTATTTTTAACATTATAAATCAACAAATTATACTACAAAAAAAATAAAAGTAAATATTATTTTTCTCCATAAAAACTTATATAAACACCCAACAATTATAAATAAATGGAAGATATTGTAAGCAAATATATACAACCACTAAAAATATGAAAAAACTTTCACCACATCAATGGATAGTAAATTTGTTTGTAATTATTCACATCAATCTTGTAAGAAGAAACTTTCAACCATGGTTGGAATCCTCATAGATAAATCATTGAGTGAACAATTGGGGGAGCTAGAAATCCAAATCCAAATGTTACACTAAAAGGCTACCACCACATCAATGGATAGTAATATAATATTATTCAATTGCATTTGTGAGGGTATGCTTGTAATTTTCAAAATTTATGAGGGGCATACTTGTCCCAAATGCTACACCAAAAAGCTACTACCACATCAATGAATAGTAATATAATATTAATGCAATTGCATTTTTAAGGTATGTTTGTAATTTTAAAAATTTATGAGGGACATATTTGTCTCAAATGCTACACCAAAAGGCTATCACCACATCAACGGATGGTAATATAATATTATTCTAATTGCCTTTTCGAGGGTATGTTTGTAATTTTTTAATTTTATGAGGGGCATACTTGTTCCAATCATGTCATTTTGACGGTGTTTTGTAGTTCCGCGCAAGAGTAGTTTAGAGAAGTAACACCATTGGTACTTCATGAAAAAGTACCAAAATGACTCCATGGTAAAGTAGTTTTCTCCAAAAGCTATTTATCCAAACACCCTTAAAGTGCTTCTGACTCCCCGCAAGAGTCAGAAGCACTTAGAAAAGTCAATCCACACAGGCCCTTAGATTCTTCATGAAGAGTACTTCTCCTCCTATATGTCGATAGTGAGATAAGAAGTTGAGGCCATAGAAAAAGTGGATTCCTTGCCTTAAGTCGGTACCAATCAATTGAAAAACCGTTATCTTGTTATTAGTGATGGTCTGCCACCCAACCTTTATTCAATTTTTTATTTTTTTAATCTGTCAAATTCTTATTGTGGGCCCATATTTATTTGTCAAGAAAAGTTATCGTGAGGCCCATCACGTTAATGGACACCACACTTGCCAAATAAAATAAGCATAGATGCTTTTCACTCGATTGATGAAAACCTATCTATGTTATGTGTGCACCACCACAATGTACAATCGATGTACCCTTCAAATGTACCTTCGAATGTTACTTCAACATTATCCACGTGATTCATTTGCTTTACTTACTCTATCATCACTTATTATCTTTTGCACACATTCTCTTTTACAATTTATTTATATTTATAATTAAACAACTATTAAGAAAGTAAATATATTTCATTTAATTGTTTATGCTTGAAAAATATAATCAAAGTTTCATTATGATCCATAACCCACCTCATATTCACACGTTTTTAGCATTTTTAACACCATTATATAAATTGATAATATCACCAATGTTATTATGCATCACAATATGGTTCTTGTTCAATATTTTTGTGTTTTTTAGTAATTAAATATTCAATATATATTTTAATATTTGGAACTTCATCTATTATTAATTCTATAATTGACGTAATATTTCAATTTTTTTTCATTCTTACATTATTATTATTATTATCTTCTAAGTCATTGTATATTTTTTTTAAGGACATACATGACCAATATCTGTTCAGTTTTTATTTTAACAACAATAATAGTATGGTTGAAGTAGTGGGATTCTTCATGAAGAGCACTTCTCCAATTTTTTGAAAGTAGATTCCCATATTTTGTGAATATGAATTAAAGATGAATCAGATCTTAAAGTTTCAAAGGGAGGTTTGGTATCACCCCTAATAAGAGGATTCAATCACTAGAGTTTAAAATGAGATGAATTTTATCTAAAATACAAACAATCTGAACTCAAATGTAGTGGATTTGGTTCCTTTAAAGCATATCCGAATTAAAATATGGATTGATGTCCCTTGACCCTGGCGTGCTACGAATCCATCCCTATATTTGTCAAGATTTGAATGATATATTATTTTGTAAATTGTATTTTTATATTTTTTAAGTTATATTTCATCAACCATATTGGATCCAGATATGGATTTAATGAAACTAAAATGATTTTAACTAGTATAATCTAAATCGAATCCAGATAAAAAATTTGGATATGAAAATACTCGTATTTGACTCAAACCTAACCTATTTTAAGCCCTACCAATCACTAGGCTAATCATTGTCTTCCTTGGGTTCTACCTAGTTATCAAGTTCTCGAGATTTCCACTACAATAATAGTCATTGATATTGTTTTTTCCAAGGCTACGATCGATCATTCGATGAGTTTGATTGATTGTTCATCAAATGTTCTATTCAGACAGTGTTAAAGGTTATTATATAAACACTTCATAGTATATACACTTTACTTCATAATATTTTACTTAAAAGCCTAAAAGATCATAAGGAGACATCTCTGAAAGTTATCTTGTCGTTGGAAAGTGATGTCTGCTACCCTACCTTATCTTGTTATTAGTATACACACCATAATTATTGGGAAGTTATCCATCAAATTTTAATTGTTGGCCCATATTTATTTGTCAAGAATAATTTTAATGGGGGCCCACCACGTTAATGGACCCCACGCTTACCACCCGTCACGCTCTTAAATTTCTTTCCAATTCTCGCTAGTTTGAAATCTACAAATCTCACTTAACATTCTCAATCTACATATATACCCTAATAGAACTGGGTAAATGCCAAATTTGTCCTCTAAATTGGGCCCAAGCCAAAACTTAGCTCGATTGGCTCCTCTCTATAATGCACTAAATGATTGTAATTCGAAACCAATCATGAAGGAGGTGTGGCACAGAATTGGTGATTAAGGTTCGTGCTGGACCACGTTATCCATGACGATCCCGTTATATACTGCAACGTGTCCAGTGATGGTAGAGAGGTGGGAATCAGAATAATTTGTACATTTAATTATTGGAAAAAACAATCTTAGTGTCCAACGTCATCAAATATTGAATTATTGGATTACTAAATAATTGAGAAAGAATAAGTCTAACCTTACTAACTTAGTAAGATTTAGTTGAGCCCATCTTAGGGCATTGAAAAACATGACCGGATGGATCCCACAAGCATGAGGAGGACAAACATCAACGAACTTATAATAATAATAAAAAGTTATTTATCACTATTAAATTTAATTTTAAATTTGGGAGTTGGGTGGGAGTTCAGTAGCTGTCCATTTTTAAAAGATTGGATCAAGTTCAAAAATATATTATTTTTATTTATTTATTTGATTTTTTTTCCTGAAATCTAAAGGATTATGGTGTTGGAATTCCAGTTTGATAACCATTTGAGCCCAACAACCCTAGGTAACTAAGGAAAGTGTTTCTTATTAAGCTTTTTGGTTAATTATTATTATTTTTTCCATCATATTCAACTTTGAAAAAAAGATGAGATTTTTGGAAAAATAGAAGATCGATGGAATTTTGACTTTTTTTTTTTTATTCTAAGTCAAGAACTTCTTTACGAGGGGCTGAGGCGAGGTTGGATTTAAAAGATTAAAAATAATTTATCAGTAAGGTTGAAGAGTTTGAAACTCACAAACTTTTAATTAAAAAAATAAGGGTTTTATTTACAAGTTGAAAGTGAGGGTATTTTGATTTCTTTTATTCATAAACCAATATTTTAATAAGAGCACTAACCCGATGATGAACATGAATTAGACATAAGTTTATAATATCATCATCCACATGGTTTAAAATATTGGAATGCATCAGCATCAACGAATAGTTTCGATTAGGATTTATACGAAACATTAATCCCAAAACATTGATTGCTTCAAGATTGTATCAAATATGTATTAAAATGTATTGATTTGTATCCAATGTATCAATCGATATCGTATCACTTTTTTACATTTAATGGATATAATATTTTAAACTACGATCATCCGTAGGCTTCACTGACTAAGTCAATTTCCTCTAATGGGTCGTTTTCATTAGTCTAAACAAGAAGATTGAGATTAAAGGGTATATCATAAATTTGAAACACATATGGGTGTCTAAAATTCTCCCAGATAGTAGAGGGGTATGTCAAAATTACCTTATTAGAATCCAATGTCGTCAAATACCCTCAAAAGTTCATGCCTACTTCCTACGGAGAATCTATATTAAATGAGAGAGATTTACCCATCAGACCCAATTATTATATTTTTATTATAAAAACTCCCTTAAAATTTTAATAGTTCTAAGCGAATCTTACTTTATAAAGTTTATTTCCCACCAAACCTCACTCTATCAAGTTTGTTACCCAACAAACCTTGGAGTGAAGATCCATATCATAAAATTCAATTTTATACTATTAATTTGTTACTTAAATTGATTCTCACCTCACCAATTTATGACATCCAAAAATGTGATCTAAGTTTATAAAAGATAAAATTTTAAGAATTAAAAAATAATAATAATTTAATATAAAAAATAATTTTTCACTGTTGATATTTAATTTTAAATTTAAGAGTTCAATAGTCATCCATTTTCAATATCTACGATCAAACTCAAAAATTTTATTTTTGTAAGAATTTTTTGTTTTGAATTTGATTTTTTCCATGAAATCTATTGGACTGTGTTGTTAGATTGTTAATTTAATAAATCCTTACTAAATCTTACTAAGTCATTGTAGTATGATTCATAAAATAAGATTCCTTCGAGTAACAAACTTTGTTAATGGAATTAAGGGAGTTTGTGTAATAAAATTGCAGCAGATAGGTGTGGCAAGTAAATCTCTCATTAAATATATAT
Source organism: Akebia trifoliata (assembly GCF_017979445.1). Lineage (NCBI taxonomy): Eukaryota > Viridiplantae > Streptophyta > Magnoliopsida > Ranunculales > Lardizabalaceae > Akebia > Akebia trifoliata. The sequence continues at coordinate 1,481,115 of NC_141379.1, forward strand.
TTTTTTATTTTTGGTTGGGATGTGGATATTAAATTGTTAATAAATAAAGAAGGGTATTTTCGTCAACAGACAATGACCTTTTTAACCTCTACGTGACTTTTGAGGCAGATCATCAAACAAACGGCTAGGATTGAAGGATAGAGTCAAAAATGTTGATGGATGGTACAATTTCCAGCGAAAAAATAACTCCTCTCTTTCTTATATCCCTCTCTCTGTGGGACACGAGTCTCTTCACCATATAAAGATAGAGAAACCTCCACAAATCAAAAGAGAAGAAACGAAAATAGCGAAAAAAAATCAAATAAAAAGCCCAAAAAATCGGGAGAAATAGAGATGAAGAATCGTTGTTTTCTCCCGGAAAAGCTATGGTTCGTCGCCGTAGCCATGGCCGGTCTAATCATCGGCGCGGTTCTCATCACTAGCTTCAGCCGTATCACGGATCAATCTCTCCTCTGCTCAGTCGCCGGATCTTACAAAAGAGCCGGCGATTCGACCACAAGTAGTCAACTCCTCGCCATCCTTCACTACGCCACGTCACGAGTGGTTCCACAACAATCTCTTGGAGAGATCAGAGTCTCCTTCGATGTCCTCCAATCCGTCTCTCCCTGCAATTTCCTCGTCTACGGTCTAGGTTACGATTCAATTATGTGGTCATCCTTCAATCCACGTGGCAAAACCCTATTCCTTGAAGAAGAACCTGAATGGATCCAGAACGTACTAAAAGAGGCCCCTAACTTGAGGGCTCAACTTGTTGTCTATCGTACGCAAGTCAAAGAAGCCGATGACCTGATCAAATCTTACAGATCCGAACCCGACTGTTTACCAGGTAAGGTGTACCTTCGTGGGAACACTAAATGCAAGTTAGCACTAACAGGTCTATCAGATGAGGTGTACGCTACGGAATGGGATCTCATCATGATCGATGCGCCTACAGGGTATTTTCCTGAAGCGTCGGGTCGAATGGGACCGATTTTCTCGGCTGGAGTTATGGCTAGGGCTAGAACACGTCCGGGAGTGACACACGTGTTTGTTCACAATGTTAATCGAAAGGAGGAGAAGATGTTTACAGAGGAGTTTCTATGCTGGAAATATTTGAAGAAGATTGTTGGGAAACTTGGGCACTTTGAGATCCCCTCATTGGCCAACGTACCTGACGTAAATAGTAACTCCAGCTTCTGCTAAATTACGCCTTTTACGTACCTAAAGTAGTGATGGTTTTATTCAGTTAGCTACTTCTTGGGTTTGGGTGGTCAGTTATGTGTAGTTAGTAGGCTGTGGTGTGTGCTGGAGGAGTTATGTACTTAATGGGGTTGCATTGTGGGATTAATTGTTAATAGGAAGTGGAAGATTGAAGTGTGTATTTAATTTGTTTCTATAAATGTTAAAAAAGCAACTTGTTTTTTTTGCCATAATAAAATCTACGTAAGGAGGCAAGTTGTAACCATCTTTTTTACTTACTCAACTTGTTAAAAGTAGCAAGACACACAATATTGGTATAAAAGTGATTGATTCTGGAATAGCGAAAAGAATGTGAAATGTCAAACTTGATGAGATGATGGGTCTCTTGAAGTAAATCACATAGATCCATGAGAAGATGCTTAATGAACTAATGATGAAAATTTCGAGTATGGACATCAAATTTGAGCACTTCTCTTAAAAACAAGGCAATGAGATAGGGGAGAGTTTGAGTCAAACTGTTAACAAATCAGATGAATCTCATCAATTTGATATTAACAAGGGAATTCAGACTTGGACAATACGTCTAGATGATTGGCTTTATAAGACAAAGCAATTCTTCTTACACACAAAGGTTGCTTGTAGCCTCCTTTCACATGGAAGAGAAGGCACTCCAATGATTTCGTTAGATGAAACGGTCGGAGGCAATTTCAACTTGGGAGTCCTTTGTTTCTACTTTGCAAATTAGATTCGACCCTTCACCATACGAGGATCCAACGGCTATGCTGTTTAAATTACGACAAACGTTTTCGGTGGAATAATATCGAACACAATTTGAGGAGTTGGCTAACAAGATGAAGGGTTTGAAAGAAGCCTTCATGGTTAATTGCTTCATAGAAGGGTTAAGAGAGGATGTACGACTGAGTGTTCAAATGTTTCGACTCACATCCCTCTCTGATGTTGTTGGACTTGTTAGAATGCAAAAGGAAAAGGTGCTAGCTCAACGATGACAAATCAAACCACGAAACATCATTAACATAGATGTCTCCCAAGGAAGTGTTACCAAGTAAAACTAAAAAAGTGGGAAAATAGTTGATAGAGGAAAGATACAAAATTCTATAATATTCATTAAACAAATGGCCTTTATATAGGCATGTACATCAACCGATAAAAACACAAAAGTAAGAATCACTATGCACTAAAATGAAGACTTGGTAAACTAACAAATCACTAAATAGACTTGCTAAAAACTAATTCAATAATACCCCATTATTAACAAATCCTAAATATTAGGACAAAACAAAGACTTTTTCTCAACAGTACCTGAACACCTATTTAGTTTAGATTTACTTCTCAACAACTTTTAATAGTACTCCAACTTCATCAGCTCCCTGACAGCTTTGATCCAACGAGTCCTAAAGTATTGGGTTTATGGTTTTAAAACTCAGACGAGTTACAAGGGACTCTGTGAGTTTGTATGGACTCAACTCAAATGACATGGCTTAAATTTCCATGGTGATTGGTCATCTCGTTTAGTGTAAGAGTTTGACTTGTGATTGAATTGACCGAGTCAAAATGAATTTGGTGGTATAATTCATCACGACTTTGAAACGAACAACATGACTCTTAGCCAAATTATGTGGAATCACCCATCATAGTGACTCATATTTCTAAAATCTCACTTAATAATTTAAATATTTATAATTTATATAAAATAAAAATATTGTGATTGACCATCTATTTGTCTTACTTTTGATATTAAAAAAAAAGAAATATGAGTCAAAGTGTTTCATTGCCAAAGTCACAATCAAAGTGTTTTGACTTTTATAGACTAAAAGTAACAAAAATAAATAAATAAACTAATTTTGAAACTTTTAACCCCAATATATAAGTTAAAGAATCGTGGACATCACTTTTGATGGAGTTAAAAGTTTTGGGATGGGCTTTTTTTGTGAGGATGATCAATTCACAGTACAGATCATCCTTATAAAAAAAAATCTCAATCCATTCTGAAACTTTTAGCTCATATGAGACAAGACTTTCTCGTATAAGAAAAAATTTTGGTTAGGATAAACTCGGCAGATAGATGGTTATTGAACTTTCAAATTAAAAATTGAACTTCAACATTGAAAAAAAACATTTTTTCGACGTTTATTTTTTATTAAATCTTAGATTTTTTTTTTCCCCTTTATAACCCATTGGCATCAGATCAAGTAAATTTGAATTTTATGATGTTGGTCCCACTCCAGTGTTTGTTAGGTAACAAACTTGATGTAGTACGATTCAACTCCAAAGAAAGTCTGTCAGGTAAACCTCTCATCTCCCAAATCTCGATCGCAGTTGAAAGTTTTTTAAATTAAGGGAGAAATACCTCCGAAGATATAAATTTCTCTAGTTTTGTTAGGTAAAAAGAATTTCACTCTAATTTTGAAATATCTTTTAAATTCAGTGGTTACTTGGTTTGTCTATAAGGGAACAAGGGAGAGGAGTCGATTTTAAGATGGTTTTATAACATTTTATTTGCCAAAAATCACATTTTTTTCATTATCTTATTATTATTATTATTTATTTATTTATTTTTGAGATCATTTATGAGCAGATCCGCTTTATGGTGTTTGGGCACGTAAAGAAAAAAACAGAAGCAAAATCCTGCCATTGGGACACCAACTTTTTCTAATGCCACACCAATTCTAATGTAAATCACCCGAGAGTTGCCCACAGGTAGTGTGGCACTCGAATAGTAACTCTCAATAAATATCCAAACAAACTGATTCTAATTACAAAAGGGTCAATTTTGTAATTCAAATATAACAACCATTAATACAAGTAGAGAGTTGCCATTGTCACACAAATTTTTACTAATGCCACACCAACTATGCAATTCTTTGATGATTTAAATAAGAATTGGTATGGCATTAGTAAAAGTTGATTTGACAATAGTAACTCTTTACAAATGCTGAAGTGACCTTAATGGAGGACACACAAGGGATATCTTGACGTGGTGGTGCAAATGCCTATAAATGCATTTTCTCCAAGATACAAGTAAAACACATTTATGGACATGCACATGCCACCATGTCAAAATGTCCCCCCTGAGTTCACTCTAGCACATCTCAAAAGCAAATTATAATGTGTGTGACATCTGCCAAGATTGTCAAAGATGTTTGGGACTTGTAATCCCCCCCGATGGTCGCTTGAGATAAGGTATAAGAAGTTAAAATATGCATTAAGTAGACTTCATTATATTAATGACGAAAAAAAAAAAAAAAAAAAGAGTCGTGCTGGGTTGACACAGAATTTACTATGATTCTCACAATTCTGACGTGGACCTGCAAATATAACCGTAGATGATTTTTATTCGTACTGTGAGGAAACACATCTATGGTTTTGTGCGCATCCCATGTCAAACTTGTGAGAATCGCAGTAAACACATTATGTCATTCCGGCATTTTTCAATAAAAAAACCCTTAAAAGTATGTCTTTAAAAAGATTTAAAAATACATATATTAATCTCAATAAATAAAGGTATTGCATTAAATTAGAGTAAATGATATTCAAAAAAAATATATATATAATACTGGAATATTGAGAAAGTGATGAAAAAGATAAGTGGAATCCAAGATTGGAAATGTCGTACTTATCGACATCTCCAATATTTGTCTCCCTTGTGTTTTTGAAAGATGGATGCCTGTCAAACTTGTAAAGGGGGGGCGTCTTGTCTGTTGAAGACAAACAACAGCAAAAGATAAATCAAGACAAATTGACAATCTATTAAAGGCGGGAAATGTTCAGCACCCTAAGTTTTACCACACACTTTAACAAATGTTTTTTGTCCTACATGGGTTAGAAGTTTTGGAATGGGCTGATTTTTGGTGAGGATGATCTCTATGATTAGAAGATCATCCTCCCCAAAAATCAGCCCATTCCGAAATGTTTAGTCCCATGTTTACATGTTAAAAAATCGTGGACCGTCCATTTTTTGTAAATCATTTTTGATGGGGTTAGAAATTTTGGAATGAGCTGATTTTTGGTGATGATGATCTCCTCATCATAGAGATCATCCTCACCAAAAATTAGCCCATTCCAAAACTTCTAACCCATGTAAGACAAAACACGTTTGTTAAAGTGTGTGGTAAAGCTTAGGGTGCTGATAAAGGCATTTTCTTTTACTTAAGTCATTAAATCTATATAACTAATATAATACAAATAAGACAAATCAAATTGATCAAATCCATTGTCTCATCATATCGTAGAGACATCACCTATTACAAAAATACTTTGTTACATTAACGTTCATGTGAATTTACAAATATAATCCCTATGACAAAAGATATTTTAGTAATAACAACGATGAGGGTTTTTCTTGTAATTTTATACATGCGTAAATGTTTTTTTTTTTTTTTTTTTTTAAATGTATCCTCGTGGAACTGAGGTTTATTTTTGTAATTTAAACTTTTCTTTGGTAAAGGGGGCATTTTTGTAATTTCAATATGCAATTAACTTTTCACAACAAGAACTTAGGCTTTTCTATAATAATAGATATTTTAATAATTTTGATATGCGTATGTAGGAGTTGAATAATTATGCAAAGGGATCAACTACTTGCACCCCTCTAGTAGTTGGTTGCACATCAACCTTGAAAAATAATCTTTTTTTTCTTTATAACCTCTATTTTAATTTACTAATTGCACTTCATTATCAGTAACATTAAGATTTAGGTTATTCACCTTCACATGACTTAATCTTCTTTGCTCGTGTAAATTGTAAACATGTTTGTTATACGATCAAATATTTCTTACAAAAATTATTGAACCAACAATAATTTATGTGAGCACAGTTGAAAAATAAAAATAAAAAGCAAATGAGTGTGATATTTTAATTTTAATTTTGAGTACAATCATCCTAATAGGGTGCAATTGGTAACGAGTGGTGTTCAACTAATTGATCCCTTTTGCAAATGATTTGTAGAACTTTTTTGTGTCACAATTCATTTGCTAAAATTTCTTTAGAATTTAAGTGATCCACACAAAATTTTCCCAATGCAAATCATTTGCATTTTGTAACCAACCACCCATAAAACTGATTTCAGTAAATTATCTGTATTTGCAGCATACCAAGCAGGCCTTAATTAAAAATGAGAGCTACTATCGCCACACCAATTCTACATAAATCATTGAGAACTACACACAGTTGGTGTGGCAATAACAAATCTCTTAAAAATTAATGAAAATCTATAGATTGAAACAAAAGAGAGGAAGAAAAGCCGAGTATCGATGTAGCACTGTCCAAGAGAATTCAACAAGCACGACCATTTTTCTGGAAGACAGCCCTGACATTGAGGGATCAGTACAAATTACAAGACCATGCAAATGTAAGAGGTTGAGCGCAGTTGTACCCACCAAAAGAGGAAGAAAATTTTCATCTCCAAGGCCTCAACTCCTACTACTACAACACCACCCCCAACAACAAAACCTTATCTCAAAGATTTGGTATCCACTCCCGAAAGACCATATGGGATTCTTTTCAACGTGATCGACCAAATATTTACGACCTCACTTTGTGTAGATCTATTAATTAGATGAAAAATCAAACATATTTCACACCAATATAGTCTTCCAACATACATGCAGAAAGCAGAAAGATAACTTGGGTAAATTACTCTAATTCAAGTTAATATCCAATTCAAGAGCAATCCTCATACTTAAAAAGTGTATTTTCTTGTCTTGTTGGATTTGTTTAATGAATTGTTTCCTAGCATTGATCACCTCCTTTATAATGAAATTGGTTCATTTTTGCTGAAAATTGTGATTAACAAATCAAGCCCACATCATCAATCATATTGATTCCAACCACTGATTTCTTTTGCCTAACTGAGTAATAAAAGATAAAGAAACCTGAATCAACCTATAACAAAGAAAGAAAAAAAAAAAGCTACCCTCAGAACATTGCATTCTGTACAAATAAACTAATTTATTCTACAAAAAATATTTCATCCTGACATCTCTCCTCATTGCATTGTATACGGCTTGGACCTGTAAAGCACAATTCAATTGTGTCATAATAGGTACTAGATATTTTTGAGTTTGTTAGTCGAGATGTAAAATGAAGTTTATTTTAGTCAAAATGTGCGCGCACTGTGGATCCAAAAACGCCCGGATCAAGATAGTGTAAGTTTTAAATTATTGGATCATTCCATGCAGGGAAAGGAAGAGATTCATAGAATTGCCTTCAGTGAAATACTCTTATATGATTCCATGACAGAGGATACAGGATGGATAGTGAACATAGCTTGAATGGATGATTCATTACCTCCTTCTGATTGAACCACAGGCGCGCACACGCACAAAATCAGTCAACACGTAATCCCTTTTTCGTATTCTCACTTGTGGGGGCCCATACAGATATCATGTTGGATTCATTGAATTTTCCATTTTTTTTTTGTTAGTTGATGAATTTTCCATCTCTCGGAGACCATCCTCGCAAAAGTGCAATCCATTTGGACATTCTTAGCCATGTGAAAAGCTAACTTAATTTAAAAATATGGATTGCTAATTTAAACCATTATTTAAGTAATAATTATATATTTAGTAATTTTAGAATGGACGGAGTTTTGTGACAATGATCACCACATTGATCATTATTTCCGTGAGCTTTCATCACCCAACATGTTATCCTTTGAGCCCCACAAGCAAGATTACATATAATGCTAGAAAGAACAGGAAGCATAGACAGAGAGAGAGAGACCAACCTGTTCACTAGAGACCACTTGAACAGGCCCAATGTTTACAGATACATACTTGCCCCTTGAAGATAGCTTCTGCTTCACATGACCCTATTTTAGGATATCAAAGCTTACTGTAAGTTAACAGGTTCAAGTAATCAATAAGAGTCCAACTGCGGCAGACAAATTAAAAATAAAGTATAGTTTCATCTCATATGATATGGCCGATCAAGTGGGATTATTCCCCAAGAGGCATCTGCATTACTACATAGATAAAACCATTGCCACGTAATATTCGATTTCACAGATGAGTCTTGTGTGCTAACATTAGGGCTGTCAATGGATCATAACAGACCCGCAATCAAATCCATTCCAATCCGACAACTACAGGTCCAGAACAAGGATTTGGATTCCAATAAGGACATGATCTGATAAGAATCAGATTTCGTAACTTATCGGAAAGGTTTTTGGCTCAAGCATATCCTGTTCCGATAGGGACCAGATCTAATAATGTGTTTGAAAATATATATAAATGACGTATATTTACAGTTAGAACAATAGTCCCACATCGGTCCTGGGTGCTCAATTTGTGCTGTATTTGAGGTGATGGCAACCCTCACCTTACAAGCCAGTTTTGTAAGGTTGAGTTAAGCCCATGGACCTTAATATGGTATCAGAGCTAGGCCCATTTATTTCTGGTGTGTGGAAGTGTTTCCCTGGCTCTGCACGTGGTGTCCCACGTGAGAGATGGTGTTAGAACGATATTCCCTAACTCTGCATATGGTATCAGAGCTGGGTCGCCGTTTCTGGATGTGCAGAGGTGTTTCCCAGGCCTTGCACATGGTAGTCCCACGTGAGGGAGAGTGTTAGAACAATAGTCCCACATCGGTCCTGGATGCTCAATTTGTGCGGTATTTGAGGTGATGGCAACCCTCACCTTAAAAACCGATTTTGTAAGGTTGAGTTAGACCCATGGACCTTAATATTGATTTTTTTTGTTTGGATCAGTAGCTTAAAATGGCATCCGATGGGTTCGGATCAGGTCAGGATCTAATCAACTTCTTATCAGCGGCAGCAATTTAGTACCAATCCGATCCATTGACAACCCTAGTTACTGTATCTATATGTACTCAAACACAAATCTTTCGGCATTGCGCTCTTTCTGGCCCATCTTTCCATGAGGCAGCTTGCACCTGCTTTTTTTTAAATAAAAAAAAAAATCTATGTGAATGACATTTAAGTAGCACCGATGATATAGAGTCCTGGCTTATCTAGCATGTTTACAGTTTTATCAGGTCGTATTTGATATTGTTTGTTAGGTCATGGAATATGTGTACGCTATTGCAATTATTCAATAGTCAATACTCGAAACTTTTGCCATATGAAAAATGTTCACTCTCTAAACCCTACAAAATTCCAGTGAGTTGTTTTCATCAATTAATAATTGCCATCGTTGTTATTACAAATACTAATATATATTTGTCGCTCCTGCATTAACATCGTGGAGAGAACAAATGCCACAATATGAAATGTTGCCCTAATTCATTCAAAATGGATATTTATGAAAAAAGTTGAACACTTGTTCCACTTATTCCCGAAGCAGAAAAAAAAGTAATCAACTAATAGTGGTATAAAGCCAGCTTCATGAAAGAATTGTTAAGCAACAACAAAAAAAGATATCTACCTCCGGGATTGGCTGTTGAAGTACTGACTCTACAGCAACAACCATAGCTTGCACAAAATCGTCGCCTCCAGTTCCAATTGCAGTAAATCCTCGAACCGTAGGATATGAGTTTACCTGTTAAATCAGTAAGACAAATACAAAAGCTCAAGACATTCCTGACACTCATTGAAGTGCCTAAGTTGAACCTACAAATCTATTAAAAAGATACATATGATGATGCAACTACTGGTGTGTATAGTGGAACAAAGAGGGTAAAAAACCATTACAATACCACCATTTGGGTTTTACACTTACTAAGATGTAAAAAAACCATTACAATACCACCATTTGGGATTTACCATTACTAAACCATGAAGTGAACTAAGATTCTAATCACTGATTGTGATGGACGTCAACCTTTGGGGCCACTCATCATTTACATGGTAAATTCCTTTGGGAAGTCATTACTATAATTTATAAATATACTAGGCCACAAAAGAAATTACTTTAATTTAATTCTAAGGACGCCTTATAATTAACAAAGGAAAAAAAAAATTTAATCTATTCCTCTTGGAACACGATTACCCATTTATGGTCATCAGTGCACGCAAGCCCGAACCAAAATGGAGGCGCTCCTTATGGAGTTGTACACAGTATATCCTATCTAAATGGTTCTTAATTCTTATAGAAATATAAGAAAGACTCAATTAATGAAGGATCTGAAACTTTTGATGACAAATAGAAATGCCTATATGCAACAATAGCTCATATTGGAATTCATTTTGTTTCACATTGCAATGGCTTTCTTATATCTGCTCAACTGAACACATGAACTATTCCCCAATGAAAAATATGTTTTGTGTATAGAAAAGGAGAAATAAAGTAGTCCTCAACCCTGCTAATGGTCACACTTGGTGTCACATAGATAAGGTTCATTTTGTTGTATTATTTATAAATACCAGTTGCATGAGTTAACTGAATAACCGAGGATGCACCGGCATTGGCTGTTCATTCTTGAGAAAAATAGATCAATCATTTTTTGCAGACAAGTAATCGGGCTTATTGGGTCAAATTTTGTCACTCCCAGAGTGATGGAACAGAAGAAACCAGATCTTTTCCTACTTACTCACCAGCAGTTTAGCCCAGAATTGTCGTTGATCATAGAGACCTAAGAGAACTCAAAATTCTCATCTTTATTTAATCTCTATTAAAAAAAAAGTTTATGGGGCTACATAGGTACTTAATGTAATCATACAATGATGGTAAACAGGGACAGAAGAAAGAGACCTAAATGCCCGTATGGACAAACCAACAAATGATAGACAATGAAATATATAAAAAAAATACAGAAATAATCTAAAACCTTACCTTCTGATCCAGAGCAAGCCATTCATTGGTAGAATCATCCGTCACTGTACCTCCTATAACAACATTTGTGGTTTGCCCAATTCTTCCTTCTGTTTTTGACACTTCTGGATCCAATATCAACAGTAAGTATAGGCTAAACATGATGAACTTATTATTATTATTATTATTTTATTTTTTTTGATAAGTGTAAAAATTTTAATAATGAAAGAAAAATACAAAGGAAGGAGGCTAAGACAGCCCCCAAATAGGGAAACAAAAGAAAGCAAATACAAAAAAGCCAAACAAACAACAATACACCCAAACAACTCTACGAATCCCATTAGAACAGAAAATCCTCAACTAATATCCAAAAAATTCCAGACCCAAAATTTCCCAAAGTTATCCAAGCTAACTGAACTGAACTCCTAAACCCTAAACCCCTTCAGAACTTGGTTACTATGCATCAGACCCTCTGAATGGTGAGACTCCATACATGTAGAAACTCAAGTGCTGCAGCTCTACCTAACACTGAATTAATAGGAAATATTGAACCTTTTCTCTTCCTTTGACAAACAAAAGATTTTTCTATATTAAATTCCAAAATGGGAGGCGAAAGCTATCCACCATTCGCCAACTCCATTTAGCTTTAGCTTTTATTTTCGTTTTCTTTTTCTTCTAGTTAATTCGTGTTCCTTATTACGACTGTATGCACCTCAACACAAGTTTCCAAACGCATCCAATATAAAATAAAACTATCACGCAAAAGAAATTAAAATAAATAAATAAGGATGAAAACTAGAAACCCATCATTGCTTCATAATCTATCAAACAAATTCATGGAAAAAAAATATATAAAAAATACAAATAAAATAAATATATCTTACCTGAAATGGCCTTGAGAACAGCTTCTTGAGGGGGATCTTGATCATCATGAGAGGAGGAAGAAGAAGGGGTTTCGCCATTAGAGCAACTCAAAGGAGCTCCTCCAACTCGTCTATGAAAATCTTGAACCCTAACCCTAACCCCGCATCCCAAGGTGGGCGTCGAAGTAAACCTAATTGAGGAAGAAGAGACGAACGAGGTTCGATTGGGATAAAATGGGCGCCATGGCTCCGTTAACATAACGGAGCGCAGCACAGTCCTGCAACTGCAAGCCATCGCTGATTCTTTTTTTGTGGTCTGTTTTCAGTTCTAACTTCCAACTTCTATGATTCATGTACTATATATTAAGGTGATTTAGAATTACCCCTCCACAGTTTGATCAATATTAGATATACCCCCTGTGTTTTGAAACTAATGACATGCCCCTAGAGACTAGCTTAAATTACCTAAATGCCCTTTTCTATAAGCTCTAGTTAAAATCCCTCCCTTGACTCTTCACTCAGAAAATCTCTTTTAATCGTGATAATCTGACTACCCCACATGGCAAACTCAATCGATTACCCTGACGTGACAAGTTTGGGAATCATAGATCTGCATCCTTGAGATACATGGATGTATTTCTTCATAAAAAAAATGTATCTTAGAGGAATCGTGTATCTTGAGGAATTATCTATTATTTTCAAACTTGTTACATCAGGTAGTCGATTGAGTATGTCACATGGAGTATTCAGATTATCACGACTTAATCTCTTTATCTTCTTTGAGACATTAAGAGCATCAAAAGTCACTTTTATTTGCAAAAATGTTACATACCCATTTAAAACATCTCATCTTTATAAATAAAAAAGATACATTTTTTATCTAATATATTTAAATAAACAATGTTAGAAATAAATAATATTAATAAATAAAAATACTTGATAAATATTTCAATAAAAAATGTTAAAAATAAATAATATTTATTTTTAACAAGGTAGTGGCAATAAATGACACAATTTGTAAATAAGGTAGTGGCAATCTCGTTATATTATTGGGGATAGGGATGTGGTGATGATGCTCCATGTTTATACACATTATGTTCATCATATGGAATAGCATCCGACCTTATCCAAATTGTATTATATTTGACTCAAAGTGTAAATATCTGTGGACTTGATTCAATAAGTTTTTGGTTTGATACTTTGGTATAGATCCGATCGATTCCAATGGCCCAGTGTTGGGTAGTATAACTTGGCCCTTTATTTATCTAACATGTCGGATGGCTTAGCCCAACTAATGATTCTATGGCCGATCATTGTTGGTACAATGGTAGATGACAGGATCATTATTGGTATGAGTCCGACTTTGAAACGGGCAGACCACTTCAAAATTTTGAAGGAACCCTCCTCGTTAGAAGACATGTGGCGATTTGAATTTATTTCACAGCCTTAAATTTTCATCAAAATTTGAAATACCTCCTTAGAAATATCACATGTAATCCAACGAAGAGTGTTCCTTCAAAATTTTAAAGCGGACGTGCTTGCTTCTTGGTTTTTTTTTTTTTTCTAAAAAGAGTTGACTATTTTTTCAAGATTTTTTTTATTTTATTTTTGTAAAGATGAAAATATATACATTTGTGTGTGGGCCGGATAGAGCCATTCTTGGACATTACCTCCTGTTATTTAGCCCAACTTAATAATGGACGGGCCAGAATTTCAAACTGGCCCGTTGGCACCCTAAGATAGACCCCCAATCCATTGACAGCCGTAGCCCTAACTAACAATGATAACCTACAAAAGGCCCATCCGTGCGAGTGTCAACTGCCACGTGCCGAAAAATGTTTAAAAGGAAGGAGGAGTAAATCGTTGCAGAAAAACCGGTGAAATGTACGGAACAGCCCAAGTCCCCGACGGCTCCGAGTGGACGGCTTTCAGAAGAGCTGAGAAGAAATACAGGCTTTATAAGAACACCACCACCACCACGAAGTCTTCTATTAGAAGGTGAAGAAATCCTAAACAAGAAACTAAAAAAACCCTAATTGTCATGGAGTTTGTTCTTATTATCTATTCATTCGTCCTTGTATTCCAGGCAAAAATTGCCCAAATCTGTAGATTTATCAGATGTATTCGACTTCAAATCCATCCTCGAATCCTTCGAGAAAAATGGAGAAACCCCTCCTGGAATCTACGCACTTCGATCCGACTTCAATAGTCCCATTTTCTGCTTCGAAGATCATCCCGGTAATTGACTTTTCCTTGAATTAGGTTTTTTCATGTTCCAGGCTTAATTTACAGTACCAAACTTATAATATGGTCGAATTCAAATACGCCATATTTGTCATTTCTGGACAGCTATTTGATAATGTTTGAATTTGAATAGTAAACCTTGGGAAACGAATCCTAGATTTTGAATTTGAACTTAGAAAAATAAAAAATATTGTAAATTTACAGTCGTGTTTGAAAGCTCTTGAAGTTCTGAAATTAAATTTAAAGCTTATTGTTGCTCTCCAATACAGGATTTTACTTTATTCCAGGAGTGTTGAGTATTGAGGAGCAATGCCATTGGATTAGGGAGAGCCTAACAAGTTTTCCACAACCACCTAACAGAACTAATCACAATGCAATTTACGGCCCTATTCACGACTTATTCGTTGCAGCACAAAAACAGAAAGTTTTGATTGAAGTAGAGACTTCGGTTGCAGATGTGGATTCCACACAAAAGTCTGACACCAGTGATTTTAATAATCAAAGATGGAATTTTTCTGAGGAACCCTGCATAGAACCAAAAGGGGGCTCACGCAAATCAATTGTGGCTTCTGCTCTATTGCGGAAACTGCGGTGGAGTACTCTTGGACTTCAATTTGACTGGTCCAAGGTCATTACAAATTTCATGCTTTTTGTTATTTTTCTACTATTAAATTCATAATTCAGAAATTTACTTATTGGTGGGTGTGATACAGCTCACTAGCCAATTGAACCCCTATATTGTTTCAAAATTGAGATTGGTTAAGGTGTTCTACATACTAATGTCCATTCATAGTGCAGCGCAACTATGATGTTTCTCTTCCACATAACAAGATTCCAGAAACTCTTTGTCAGCTTGCCAAAAGAATCGCGGCACCTGCCATGCCCACAGAGGAAGAATTCCGGCCAGAAGCTGCCATAGTAAATTACTTTGGTTCAGGTATTAGTTGAATGGTTTGAAACTTGGTATTGTAATAGATATAATGTGCCATGTTGAAGTTGACAAAATCCGGCTAGGTGTGTGAAACCCGCCGAACCTATCAGATTTGTCTGAGTTGATGTTGTGGTCTCTGACCCTGACCCATTGGTTTGGTTGGGTTGCTCCATTCTAAACCGATCATGTATGGTTCAGGTTTGGTTCAAGGTCACAATTGCTGGATCAGTCCTAGTTGAATTAAGATATAAGACTCTTTTAGTTTTTTGTAGAGGACGAGGTAGAAAAATGTTGTCCTTTATGAGTTGCAATTACACAAAATTGATTTGCATTGTTCTCTTACAATAGGTGATACACTTGGAGGTCACCTTGATGACATGGAAGCAGATTGGAATAAACCTATAGTAAGCATCAGGTATTTATTATATAAGAGGTTTTTGAATGTTTAAATTTCCATTTGGGATGTTCTCACTGATTGCTTTCTATTTCCCTGCAGTTTGGGCTGCAAAGGTATTTTTCTACTAGGAGGAAGGTCTAGAGAGGATTTGCCAATAGCAATGTTCCTTCGGAGTGGTGATATTGTACTTATGGCTGGACAAGCAAGGGAATGCTTCCATGGTCAGTACCCCCACACCCCTTTTCAATAGGTTTCAGTGTGAAGGTGGTTTCAATACCAGTTCTGTGGTATTACCACTCACAGATTTTATAACCTTATTGAGATGGCACCTTTTTATCTAACTTCTTTTGTAGTTTGTTTTGATTATCTCTAAGTATGTAATTATGTAAACTTGACAGATATCGCCTCTTGTGAGTTTTTATTCTATCCCATCAAATTTTACCTTCTCTGAAATTTTGAGGTATCCATTAGGTAGACTGTAGTTGGTGTTCTATCCTCTTAGAGCCTTTGAAGTTTTGGAATCCGACATTTTTGACATGTCTACTTCACCATTTTAGAAGAAGGCATGCAACATAGTCTATTGTAGAACTATTTATTCAAGTGTGTTATATATGAAAAGATATCCTCTAGAATCTGAGGAGCGTTGGAATCTAACTTGATTTGGCATAGCTACTTCACTCTTTTAGAAGTGTCCATTCAAACTAGCTATTGTAGAACAATTAATTTAAGCGTGAGATAATGAAAGTATATCTCCCTAGAGGGGAGAGATTGGTTAGGATTTGATTATCTTCCTTGATGGCATTGCATATACTTGTTGGACTGGTTGGTGTCCTTGGATGGGCAGGGTTGACAACCGACAATGGAGGTTATAGGCCTTTCAAGGACCATGGTGTGTGAGTGAAGAGGGGGCGGGTAGTACATTGGATGAAGGAAAATTCTCTAAACCCCACCCACCGAACAAAAATAAATAGAAAGTGATATACGAAGTGATTCAAAAAATGTTGTACAGCTACCATTGTAGGTTTAACAAAAACATTGGCTAGATGCCATTCATAAATTGATTTTTCTCTAATGTGGGTACATGTTTAAAGACTGGAAACAAAATCCTTATTAAATTTAGGATCAATTAGAAATTATCCTATTTAGTGGTCGTCTTTCAAAGAATTTAGACCAACATCATCATCAAAGCCTTATCCCAAAAAATCTTGGAGGTTGAATGATTCTTTGTTCTCCATTCGATTTTTTCTAAAGCTATGCAAATCCATATCCCTTTTCGTCGTCTTCTTACTTTTTTAGAACCTACATCTTGCATGTTCCTTCTAACTTGCACAAGACCACACCATCTCAATTGACCTTCCCTTGATTTATTACCTATTGGGCTACTACATTTTCACCTATGCATTCGTTTCTAAGTTATGTCTTAGTCTTTCCACTCATCTGTCTTTGCATCCTCATCTTTGTGACACTCAATCTAGGAATTTTTTTTTTTTTTTTTTTTGTCAATTGCTCTATATTCAGCTCCATAAAATATATTCGGTCTTATTACCATCTTATAACATTTTCCTTTTAATTTGATTGGATGCATCAGTCACATAGCACTCCATAAGGACACTTCTACTTTAGCCATCCAGTTCTAATTCTATTGAGTATAGAGTCTATAGATTAATAGATTAACATCACCCTCAATGTTTACCTCCCTATCGATAATAGTAACAAGTAACAAAAATTGTTGTTTTAAGATATTTCCTAGCCATTAGTTTGTATTGGCCCTCTCTTTGAGTTTTACCATTGAAGTTTCATTTCACATACTATATCATCCTCATCTTTGTGACACTCTATCTAGGAATTTTTTTTTTTTTCAATTGCTCTATATTTAGCTCCATAAAATATATTCGGTCTGATTACCATCTTATAACATTTTCCTTTGAATTTGATTGGATGCATCAGTCACATAGCACTCCAGAAGTACACCTCTACTTTAGCCATCCAGTTCTAATTCTATAGAGTATAGAGTCTATAGATTAATAGATTAACATCACCCTCAATGTTTACCTCCCTGTCGATAATAGAAACGAGTAACAAAAATTGTTGTTTTAAGATATTTCCTAGCCATCAGTTTGTATTGGCCCTCTCTTTGAGTTTTACTATTTTAAGTTTCATTCCACATACTATACATTGGTTCTACTTTGACTAAAGTTCCAAAATTCTAATTTTTTTTTTACTCCCTTACAATGTCATTGCTCCCCCTCCCCCCCAACACATGCACACGAAAAAAAGAAGGGAAAAAGAGAGCTGTTTTTTAACACACCTATATGTAAACAGCTGCTTACTTTCAGAAGGATTGGTGTGTTGTAAGTAAAAGTTGTTGGGGCAATAGAATTTCTCAAAATAAAAAATGAAGGGATCTGCTCTTGAGTATAAGTAGTTTCTATTTTTGCTAGGAAAGCAAGGGGGGTTAGTGGTCAACGGTGAAGGTGGGTTCAACATGTTTTAGGCCGTGGGATCAATTCTCCATACGCCTCACCAACTTAGCTATTGAATGAGTAGTTACTTCATATATTACTAGAAGAAAGAAATACTCATGGTTAAAGTCAATTCCTGATGCAAAACAATTGTATAGCTCTTGAATATGAGTAGTTACTTCATGTATAGTTAGAACAAACACTTAGGGGTTTAAAGTCGATTCCTGATGCAAATAATTGTTATTGAGAAATTGATAAAAGCTACAAATACCATACCCCCATGGGTTTAAAGTGATTTATTGGCCAAGTAATTTGTGTGGTCAAGGTTATCTCCCTTCTTTGCACATCTGTAAATAGTTCTTGTCTTTATATTCTTACCTTATTGTACACAACATACTTTTTTGGGTGGACCCCCTTTTGAAACTCTGACCCCCTGAGGATAATGTTTGGATCTTATCAAGAATCTAACTAGTTCACCACTGGAACTATACTCGATGGATTGTATGTCTGAATAATGTATTGGGAGGTTGCTAACAAATCATGCTAACCTTCATCTCTCTATGTAGAAAGATTCACTGTTCACTGCTATGACTAATGGTTATCCTAAAAAGAAAGGATTCTTTTATGTCAGAATACAAGACACGTAGAGTGTGTGCTGTCTTTAAGTAGCAAAAGCAAGAGGTTAAAATTAAGTGAAACCCTTTCCTTAATAACATAGTAAGATTTTGAGCCTTATTAAGGATCGTTTTGCTCAAATGGATTACCACATCAGAAATCCAACACCAGGGCCCTTTAAGTTTCATCAAAAAATGCAAATCCAATATATATATATAGGGTCAGGTTCAAACGACAACCATTTCAACACACATATAGACAACGTGTTTTGTCTTATATGGGCAAAAATGTTTGGAATGGGCTGATTTTTTGTGAGGATGATCTCTGTGGTGAGGAGATCATCCTTGCCAAAAATCAGCTCATTATGAAACTTCTAGAACGTCCAATTTTTGTTGAAAAATTATAGACCGTCCAATTTTTGTAAATCAATTTTGATGGGGTTACAAGTTTTGGAATGGGATGATTTTTTGCCAGGATGATCCCCTCATCACAGAGATCATCCTCACAAAAAATCAGCCCATTCCAAACATTTTTGCCCATATAAGACAAACACATTGTCTATATGTGTGTCGCAATGTGTGCTGCAGGAACCCGACCCATATATATATATATATATATACAAAAAACAATTTCTTTTGAACTAGATCGAATGTTTTGAAAATGGACGGCTATCGAACTTCCACATAACTCCCAAAGTTAAAATGAAATTCAACGTTGAAAAATAACTTCTTTTTTTTAATTTTTTTTCTTCAAAATTCATAGAATTTCGTCCTCTACAACCCTGAAGCATCGGATCATGTTTCTGGATGCCAAGAGGTGAGCCCAAGGACCCCTAGTAAGGGTGAAATCCTTACTAACTTAGTAAGGCTAGGGGGACTCTAAAATTAATTGGGTTCAGCTATCTTGTTTTAGTGTTGATGACTTGGTTGTTTCTGTTCTGGCTCATTTGCTTGTTTTATCCGCAACCATGTGCTGAATCAGAATCTGATTGGGTCAGCTTAACTCATTAAGTCCCAAATCCTGACTTCAAACAGTATTACGAAGTAAAAAGGTTTACTGACTTAGTCGATGCATGCAATTGTTTCAACTTTAGCAGCACATCATACTGGACTCTCAGCCTCTTAGGAGACCATAAGTATCCTTTAAGTTTTATATATAAATGTTTCATTTATTATCAGAAAAGATAAATGTATAGAAAATGGAGAAGGCTGCAAGGAGACAGTGAGACAGAATTCCACTATGTTCCAAATTAAGATAAAATCTTTTTAATATGGGTTGATACCAATTATCAACCCGGTAACATTAAAATTAAGAAATGTATCAATCTGCATTTCCTGTAAGAACCGCTAATGCTTCCCAATTGCTGATTGAAGTAAGTTTAATTTGGTTGTTGTCTTCTTGCAAACATCTTTCCAACTGCCTCCTTGGTTTTGCTGCAGGGGTACCACGGATCTTCACAGACAAAGAGAATGCTGAAATTACCCCTCTTGCTTTGAATTTTTCGCACCAAGATGATCTTTGTTTCATGGAATACATCAGAACTTCAAGAATCAACATCAATATAAGACAAGTGTTCTAAGTGTAATTATTTCTTATCCAAATTTTGAATCTTGTACTCAACTACACAACTTGTTCCCCTTGATCGAGGGATAAAAATAACTCATTTACTTTATCATTCATCATTGAAGATAGCAATTTGAAACAGATTTATGAACTTCTCTTGCTATTTTATTGTGTCCTTCGTTTTTCTTTTACCTTTTAAATGGATGTCGGATTTCATTGCTCATCTTCAGAATTGGTTAGAGTTGGCTCTTTGATAGTTTGATTTCATTTGGTTTTGGGGTTTTGTTGGCAAACTAGTTCGGGCTCAGATGGCATCTCGGGATGCGTCTAATAGAACAGTAGTGAAAACTAGGACCGAAATCGTTGCCTGCAAGTCTGGCAAGTGATCTCCATGCATGTAGAATCTATCTGACGTGTTGCTCGCTCTTTCAGCCTCTCAACGTTCTCCATTTCTATCCGTGCCCTCTCCCACATTTCCCTTGCTATAGCAAATTCTGATTTCGCCAACTCCATCTCCCGCCTCGTCATTTCTCTTACTCTCTCTGCATAAGCCTTCTCAATGGAGGCTAATCGAATTTGCTCCGCAGCCTGCCATTTCAAAGCCTCAATGCAGCTCAAGTCAATCTTCTTGTCCTCATACCTACAAAGGGGCCTTGCAATGACACAATTCGATGGAGGCCGAAGTGGTTGGAGGCTAATTGACAATTGTAGGTCAAGTGAGGAGGACGACCCATGGAAAGGATTGGCTTTTGTTGATCTGGAACTCCCAGAAGAACTTGATTTCCAGGCAGAAAGATGTGTTGAAGAGGAGGGGCTAGGGAGTAGTTGCAATTCTCTCTGATTTTCTTCTTCTCCTTCCATTGGAGAGTGATTGATTATAAGAGAGAAAGGAACCTTGTAAGGTGATGGCAGATTCTGGATTGGCAAAACTGGTGTCTCTATTTATACAAGTCGACCTGATCGTAAAGTACGAAAACACCCATGAAACTCTTTCTCTTTTTTTTTTACAGACCAAAAGGCTCTTGGTGTTAAACAAAAGTTACAATTTTCAGTATTTTGATTGATTGTGAGGGGTATTATGGTCAAAATATTGCGTGCTTAATATAACTTAAGTGAGTGAGTTATGTACACAAGGAATCTAGTGATGAATAACTTTTTTGCTCTTTCCAGTTGGAGGGTCTTCTTTTTTGGGAAAAAAAGAACTGCAGAAAGCACGCAATTTTTTTTAAATAATTCCTAGGATGGGATTGCTAAGGATTGTGTTTACTTGAATAATTTCACTAAAATCCTTTAACACCCTTGTTCTTTTTTTAATTTCAAATTTTCTCTTCTTTTTTAAATCTTTATTTCAGAACTCTAAATTTAGATTATGCCAATGTAAAAGACTAGTCCCCAGCCCTCGAGACTTGGCTCAGCCATAAAATTAGTGATAAGGGTTTGCTCACTTTGATTTTTGTGATCCTCTCTCTTTTTGGTTTTGTGTTCGAAATTAGATGATTTTCTAACTTACTCTGTTGCATATTAAAATACTTTTGAAGGCACAAAGTGTGTGACCGTAAGAATTAGTCCCATTGCAAAGAGAAATCTTGTGAATATAGAGCTCGAATTTGGATAAAAAAGGATTGGTAAATTATGAAATCAGGGTAAAATACTCTAATTAATTAGAGGAGTTAGATTCATTTAGTCTATCTCAAATATTTCAGATGAAATTAAGATTATGGTAAAGGTTTTACAAGCTACAACTTTTAAGGGGGGGACATGATTAAAAATAAAATAAAATCGTGATAATCTGATGCCACCCTACACCCTCATCAATGAATCATATATCATTTGCCTCGGAATACTCTTGCATATCTCGAGGCAAATAATCTATGATTATGTGATGGGGGAAAGTATGTGAAGGGGGGCGTTCCAAAATCATTATTCAATAAAATATGATTTACGAAAAGTACGTCTTCTTTAGAGAAGTTCATACCCAAACCTCGTTTCTTGAATTAATTTTATATAAAAATAAAAGTTGAGCAATTTTCCTCTTTTAAATTAGATGAGGACGAGGAGAGAAAGTGGATGGATAATAATTACGTTCGCACGTGCGCTTGGTATGAACTTTTCGAAAGGAATGTGCTTTATGGTAGGCCTATGGTTGTCGGCCCTCCTCGGTACGCATAAAAAATAGCCTTCCAATTAGCCAAACTTTGGGCAGAAACGCGCAAGTGCCGAGGATAAGTGTCTAAGTCATACTTATCATCTAGACCGTCTGTATGTGACCCTAAACATATAATCTGAAAAGAAAAACCTAA
The DNA here is from genome assembly GCF_017979445.1 of Akebia trifoliata. Taxonomy (NCBI): domain Eukaryota; kingdom Viridiplantae; phylum Streptophyta; class Magnoliopsida; order Ranunculales; family Lardizabalaceae; genus Akebia; species Akebia trifoliata. The sequence goes on from NC_141379.1 coordinate 1,503,397, forward strand.
TTTTTCTACAGTTGTTGTAGCTTTCATATTAATATAAGGTGCCGACAAGGTTTATATGATTTGATGATTTAAGATTTAGTACAATTCTCTTCACCTAGACCATATCAACCTCTTAAAATGGTGGGACCATCATATTTTTATGATCTTGATTGATAAGAATGTACCCATGTTCATGAAGCAATTGTAGATGTATTATTATTTTGGATCAGTTTGTTTCATAAAATGTTTTTAAGAAAATGTTTTTTTCTAGTAAAATGAAATCACACAATTAGGGTGTGCGTTGCATGCTAGGAAAAAACAGTTTTCCAATATTGAGGGATGTGTGGGCACGAATTGCGGTTGCTGCCTTACACTTCTCATTGTTTCTAAATTGGTCAAGCACTAGATTAAGTTCGAGATTATTTTTGTATAATGTTAGAAGGATCTCACTGACATTAAATTTTTAAATAAAATAAAATATATTTTCAATATATAAAATTATCTATTTTCAAAGATTTAAAAAAATGATAAATTTTCGTTTTTAAAAATAAATTCAAAAATATCCTATTTTGATAACTTTCTCACGAAACTAATTAGTTAATTATATTGTTAGTGTCTACTAGTTTCGAGACTCTTCATGAAATTGATGGAGAAGAAGTGGACATGGAAGCATGTGATGGGTTGGGGGATATGTGATCCTAATCCTTCAGCTTTAGTCCTACCCATTTGGGTGGGTAAGGTGCGGACAATGATTTGTTTATCATTGTCTCCCACTAAGCCCTTAGGCTGTGTTGCTTTTTTGGTTGTCTACCAAGGTCATGTTTGGGAAAGTTGTTTCGAAAGCTGTCGTTGCCGAGTAACATCAGCTGAGAGTTTCAACGATTCGATATCAGTCGAGATCTTTGATATTAAGTCTATCAAGTGTGATCGGCAACCACCAACACATCAGGCATTTCAATTGGCAAGAACAAGCACGCTTATTGTTCGGTCATTAATCACCAAGAAATTAATTATTAGCGATTTTCATGAGAAAGTCGATTTCATTAATAATATTAGAGTATTAGATTATGTTGTATTATATTAAGGTATACATTGATACATCAAATCAATTTCTTAATGTTAATAAGATTAAATCACGGACTTAGGTTAATTTCATAGTTATGTAATTACGAGTACATCCTATTTTATTTGATGATATCTCATTGGAGATCGAATTGATCCGATTATTTTGTTCATTTTAAATTCTTTCATGGTATCAGAGTTCTTGATTTTTGCGAGAATAATTGTTTGTGCCCCTTTTCACGACGACTCTTAGGCCGTGACATAATATTATTCTTTATCATCACCAAATCGATCAAGGGGAGCTTTCGTCCACGTTGCATGTCTACGATTTGAGCATCTGATCTATTTTGATTGGTGGTGTAGTTCTTTTATATTTTCTTGGAATGGTTGAGGATATTATAAAGAAAACCTCTAAATGCGATGGTTATGATCGTTCGATCAAAACAATGGTTGGTCTAAGAAAAGCACTTATGTGTCCACGTATTTTAAAGGGACCAATTGTTATGATAGTATGATTAGGTTGATGGCCACCCTTTGGACGGCCTAGATCTAGAGTCGTGGGAACATTGAGTGGTTTTTTCCAAGGTTCTGGACCCCACTTCAATTCATGGGCCAAGTGAAAGTAGGTTTAGGCCCATGATAATATCAAACAACTTCTGACTTATGGTTAAGGTGGTAAGAGGAATCCCTAGAGATTCTTTGTTCCATGGGTCCAGACCCAACTTTTAGATTCTTAGGATGTGTTAAAGTGGATTTAGGCCCATAACAGTCCATACATGGCTGAGATGTAAAATGCAATCCCTTAAAAGAAGTTTAAAGTTAATTATTTCAGTTTCACTGTTTGTTTCCCTTGAATCAAAATTCAATCAAGTATTGTTAATTTAACCAAATAAGTTGTTTTCTTTGTCCATGTTCTTTAGCATCTCTAAATGATTCGAAATTCAATTACTTAGTTTAAAACAAAGTCATCGTTAATTTATTTTTCTTGGTAAAGCAAAGTTGAACCCATAACCTAAAAGTTGCATTGTAGATTATCAACCAACTGAGATATGGGTCCAAGTCCAAAGAAATTACTCTTAAGTTTTAGAGCTTGTGTTAAAATCATCTTAGGTTTTGTTTGGTAATACTTCTGAAAATTAGAAATCATACTTCAAAAGTTTCATCCAACATCTCCTCATTGCTGGTTAAAAATTTTTGAATTTCAATTCTGAAATTTGAAATGAAACAAACAAAATTAAAACTTTTGAAGTCTGGATTTTAAAAGTGGACCACCTCCATTCATATGTCAGAAGTGTTACCAAACACACATTAAGCTCTTATTTTTTAAGTGTCAGAGTAGAGTTGACGTGTATCCCTGATGGCATGAAGTTCTAAGGAGATCACAACAAACGGTATTTCGATGATGAACACTAGGCAAATGGAAACCAAAAAATCTCCCTCACATCTGAAGATCATGCTAAGTGCTTTATAACAATAATAATTTTATCAAAAATCAAATTACAATTGAAAAGTTAAAAATAAATAAATAAATTTGAAAATTCAAACAAAAAATATTTCCTAAAGAGAACATGTTTATAAATATATTTGATAGTAATATAGTAATTTTGAAAATTCTATAGATTTAATCAACTTAAAGATAATCTACATTGTCTAGTTGCCGAACAATCCTCATGATATTACATAAATATCTCTGATAAAATTATAACACTTACCCTTATAATATAAGGCTTTTAAGGATGAGTCATGATAAATTGACGCGTTAAAATGTACACAATCTATATGTGATTGATGTGCACTAACTAGTGCTCAGAACCATAGATCCTTTTCTTCGAGATGCACAAGTGACATCAACCATGTCATCACCACGTAGGTTTTAGAGACTTGTAAGTAGTCAAACTTCTTCGTGATTTGACTTTTCAATTCTAGAGGACTGTGGTGTGGATTGTCAATGTGGCGATCCATGTGGGCCAACAACCCTTTAGTAAGATTTGAATCTAACCTAACTCGAAAGAGAAAATCCATTTAAGTGTAGAAGCAGCAAAGCAAAAGACCAAGTGCAACTTTGAGATTTTTTTTTTATGGAAAAATAAAAATAAAAATTGGGCTAGCTTGCTAACAAAGGCAAAAATCCTCACCAAGACTTTTAGACGTACCACGTGGAGAAAAAATCAGACATAAATCATTATCCACGTGGGATAATCAGCCAATTTTCCTTCCACGTGGCTTGCTTAGAAGCCTTGGTCAGGCTTAATGGCTGGTGTTTTTCTATAAAAGAAACTAAAACAAAAAGGAAAATCCGATGTCTGACTTGGTTGTTTAACCACCAAACGTAAGACCCCACTACGTGTTCTACTCATTAGCCACTTAAACCCTCCACAAAAAATAAACCGGATAGAAAGTGTAATTCATTTATAAATAAACCAAGAAAAACTCTCAGTTTTTCTTCTCTTCTTCTCAAACAAGAAATCTCATATATCATCTTCTCAAAGAAAAGAAGGTAAAATAATAAAAAAATCTGAAAATGGGTCCAATTGTGGTGTATCAGCTAGCAACGGGTCTTGGGGTGTTAGCCGGGGCGGTTTTGGTGAAATCCGTGTTGGAACAGAAGCCGATGGCAGGGCCTTGGCCTGGGTGTCCGAGGTGCAATGGCTCGGGTCGTGTCAGTTGCATGTGCTCGCGTTGGTCCGACGGAGATGTTGGGTGCAGGACCTGTGCTGGGTCGGGTCGCATGGCGTGTAGTAGTTGTGGTGGTACAGGTACGGGTCGACCAATACCAGCTCAAATCTCTGTACCTCCACCCAATCGTCCATCAAAAATATGATTCTAGTACTAAAAATCATACTTATGTTGTTTCTAATTACTTAGTTTGTAACATATGTTCATGGGTAAGGTTCATACCTAATATAGTGAGAGAGAAACTGAATTATTGAGCTGTAATTCAATGGAATCCTAACAAATTGCATAGGTGGGATTCAGTTATTAATTTATTTGCTTATATAGTCTTGATTTCTTGTACATCTACAATCCCAAGTTTGCAGGTTAAATTGGCTGTTAAACAGTTCAATGTCTTTAAAATCAAAGAAATCACAAAATCTTAATCCTTAAAAACAGCTTATTTCTCCTATAATCTGAACTGTCTGTTTGATCGAGAGCCTCAAACGTGCTAGAAAAATCCTCAATAAAAAGAACACTTTTAGTGGGAATGGAAGTATAGGCGTCATAGGGAATTTTCCTTTTCTGTTCTTCCCAAGTTTGGATTTCAATCCTGTATATCAACTAATGATGCTGAAGTGACCTCAGGTTGAAACCTCATATCGCACTTCTTCACGTGAAAGTGTATGGGAACCATAGATGTTTTTCATCAAGATACGACTGACAAAGCATCTATGGTTCATTTCCACTTTCACATCATTTATGTGCGATATAGGAGGCCACTCCAGCACAACTCCAAAAATAAAACAGAAAGTTAAAGGAAACAGGAGAAAAGCTACCCAGTTTGTAACTTTGTATCCACTAACCCTCCAAACTCATTTGCAAACCCCGAATAAAGCAAGAATCATCTATCAGTACATTTATGATAATAAGAAAAGAAATTGAACTATTTTAGTATTTTTTTTAGTTCAAAAGCTCTATTTTAGTGATTAACAAGAAAAGAAATAGAACTATTTGGCCGCTCATTTGTTTGGGGCTAAAAATTAGACTATTTAGAGCAAGTTCTCTATATGTAGGTTGGATGCCAATTTGGTTCCAACATAAAAGGTTTTGGGTTCCAATTCGCCTCACCTACCATTAAAAAAAAAAAGGGGAGGGGGGGGGGGGCGGACGTTCTTCTGAACCCATTTAAGCCTTCAATGTCTGATTCATTCCAAAGGAATACAGCCCACAGATGAGATGATCAGGAGGTGGTAGATGATTAATCAAGCATTAAGGGCATCAAGTTGCCTCCGGAGATCATCAATATCATCAACAGAGGCACTTGCCCCTTCTTCAACTGGTGGTTTTTCGAATTCATCCGCACTTGGGAGCTCACGGACAAGACCTGCTGGAAGGGAATCTACAAGAGAAAAGGAGATCAATATGAAAAACAAAAAAAGTTGGCTGGTTCTTGTATTAACAATATATATATATATGGCCAGAGAATAGAAAGAGAAACATTACCTAAACTGCTGTGATCATCTGTCTCCAACATCTCACAATCATCAACAACACTGAAAATCAACACAAGAAGCTTAAGTCTTGAAGAAGAAATGGTTATCAAATACTGAAAAAAGACTCCAAATAAGTATAGAAGCCTCATTAATGCCTTGGGGCGACATTCTCGGCTGTGCATCATTCTTGTACAAACGTTGCAGGAGTATGTTAGAGAATACAACTATAAAAGTAGCATGTCATTGCATTTGCAAGTAAAACAATAAACCTATGTCCTCTCTATGTGTGGATTATCACATTTCCAAAGGTTATCATGAAGAATGCAATAAAAATGATTGAACGTCGTTGTATGAAATAACATCAATCCATGGATTGTTAGACCTAAACTAGAATTCTAACAAAAAATTTGATCAAGTATACACAGACAAATACCTTATGTTCCACTCATTATCTGCATGAACTGGGCACTCTGGTTCGGATGATACTTCAGCCTCCATCTTAGCCTTAGCTGCGGCGTCCCTAGCTGGCTTTGCAAGAATATATTCCTTCTGCACAATAGATATTGCTTCTAGCATCAACCAGGAAACAAGGTATAGCCTGAAAGGGGTGTATTTACCTGCCGCTCCAGACAAGCAGAGTTTGAACATTGTGGGTTTGGCTTCATTTCCATTGTTGGGAAGAAGTCTTTAAGAGCATTATATCCCTGCAAATCAGAAATATTGCAGAACTCAGTAATGGTCAGAGAATTTTCATTGTGGTTTTCAATCTCAGAAAATTGTCTGGTCTCATTCATGAACAATACCAAGAAGAGGGTTACACTCTGTCTTCTGATCTCGTCTGGTTCACAAACATACCCAGATAACTCTAGGTCTCGTACGATTTTTAAAATCATGGTTGTCATAAATGCAAGACGTGAGTAAGTAGCAGCTTCACATAATTTATCATCTGGTACATGGGAAACTAGATTTATTGCCAGCCAGTATTTTTATTTATTTATTTTTTTTTTTTTTTGACAAGTGTTGCCAACCATACTTACTAAGACTTAATAGCAGTTCAGAATGAAGTTTGACACAAAAAATGATGTACTATTAGGATGGAAAGCTATGCCGACTAAAATGCTCACCATATTACCAAATAGAAATTACAGAACTAGAAGATAAAATGCTTACCAGGTACGGTGAGACTTGTCCAAACTTTAGCAAGTATTTCAGTGTATTTTGAACTAGTAGACCAGCAACAACCCCCTATAAAATCAATTCAAACCACCATAAAAGAATAATGAAAGTAAATATATAAGGAAATTTGTGCATGCATTACCTTTATAAATTATAAAAAATGGGGAGATCAGTTTTTACAAGTTTTTTAGGGCCCACAAAGAGATGAGTTGAAAGCTGATTTTGTTGATGATGTTCTACTCACCATGGAGATCTTCCTCATAGAAAAAATCTATACATGTTGGAAGTTCTAACCCTCCTGTCAGTTCAAAGTTTTTGGTGAAACAGAGGGTCCAGATTGTTTCAACTCTTATCTACATTTTAGAGGGTTAGAAGTTACAATTAGCTGAAATTTGGTCAGGATGAGCACCATGACGAGCTTCACTTCCACCAAAAATCAATCCTAGATTCATCTCTAAATGAGTTTCACAGACAAGTGTAAAATCGTGTATGGAAAAGTTGTGTACAATACCCACTTTTGAAAAGCTAGAAATGTCGGAAGACAGATTTTGGTGAAAAGGATCTCCTTGCCGAAAAGACCATCCTCAACAAAAACACCCCCTTGACTCATACATATGTGGATCTCTGTGCATGTCATTTTTTTCAAAAAAAATAACGCCATACAAATAGCTACAATGAGCTGGTTAAACTAAATGTCCTGTGTTTTCCAACAGTGACATAGAAGAAGCAACAAATTGGACTACAAAAAGCATCATTTTTTTTTCTGGATAGATAAAGTCAGGGTTTTGATCCCAGACCAGTGGAATTACCTCACAGATTTAACCAACACACTGAGTTTATCAAAATTTAATAATATTTCAATGATTCCTCAATGAACAAAATTTCCGGCAGAAAATTGAAGTGCAACTCTTGGCAAACAAGAAAACTAAACTTCCTCTAGAAAAGAAAGGCATCAACCAAATGAAAGAATTTCCTCACCATTGTAGTTGGTAAAGATGCAGCACAGACCCCTTCACGCTTTAGTGTTCGCTCATCCACTCCAGATGCCACAACCTTCAATTAAAAAACAAAACCTCAGTTTCGTAATGTTTTTTCTTTTAAAGAAGGCTTGATAGTAATATCATTTACACTCGCTCATTTGATCAGCATTCACTTTGCTACCACTCCAGGAGTCCAATACCATCATTATTGATTTCAATATGATCTGTTTCACTTGGACCTTTATTAAAGACTAGTACATAGTCAACCCCCTCACATGAATATAACAAGCATGTTGTTATAATTGCTAATGCAAATTTTAGACCCTGACCTTACCATTATGGTAAGAAAAGCTAACATCCATTACTATGATCACCACCATCATCACCGAAGTTAAAGATGAACAGTGAGATAAGATTCATGTTACTTAGCCCCAATATTCAGGATAAGCCATTGATGATGATGAATGATCGAAGCATTAATGCACATAATAAATAAAATGAAGGATCAGAATCCGCAGTATCAACATATACAGTAGCTGGATAACCATATTAAAACATATACAATTGGAAAAGTGAATCCCAAAGGAAAAATATTAATATCGAGCAGGTAAAAGAAAGTGAATACACTATGCTTAGCTCACTGCAGTCTGTACAACAATTACAAGTAAAACAAACTTTTAAAACAAAAAAAAGTACTCACAGATAACATATATCATAGTAAAGTTAACTACAGAATCCAAACTCAAATAAACAAGCTTACCAAAGGAGGAGCACATGCAAAACAAGCAGTTTCCCCTGGAATCAGCAATTGTATATGACCAGAAACGGCATCTTCAGAAACACCTGGAACAAATTAATTTTTGACAATGCTCGACTCATTAGTCTTCGGGCATCAAGATTTGAAGGAAATAACATGTATTGGAATTTAGCCAAACATGCTTCAACATTTGATGGTTGGGAGAAGATGGTTCAGTATGCAGATATATTTATGTCTAATAAATTGGATTTCAAACATGTGTAAATGTGCATTGATTCATCATAGACATCGGAAAGAGTGGTTAGATTTGATTTTATGAAAATGACGAGGTGAGAACCAGTTCTCTTACCAGACTCCATCCATGTTTGATTCAGCTCGTTGCAAGCCTGAATAACCACAACTGCATCAGATACGAATTGGAAAAATACTTAAAAAATCTCAAACAACAATGACATACTAGAGTCATTTATCTTTTTAGATATGGCAGTCATGATTACCTGGTTTACAACCATCCGCGCTTCATAATTATCTACACAGCTCAACACAAGATCGACTCCACTGCCATTTTTACTCGGGCGAAACTTTTGACTCGTCAAGCTTTCCATGAAAGTTTCAAAACCTTTCATTGTTGTGATGTTCAATGTGTAGCTCTATAACATGAAACAGAACAATCATTACGGGAATAACCTATCTAACTATGAAAAAAGAAGGTACAAAAACAAAACATAACTGAACTAGAATCCAATATGCAACATAACAGCATAGAGAGCCAAAAGTAAAGCTTGTAGAAATATCTCTCTATGTAGGCAGGTAATCTGGTTTAGTAGGTATATCAAAGTGAGCAAGGTTAAGTTGGCTAAGTGATTAAGGATTACTGAAATTGTCATTAAGCTGTTGTTTTGTGTACTAATAAATGAACTTCCCTCCATAATAAGATCCTCCATTCTTCCCCATTGTCCAATGAGTCATCATGCTCCATTCAGAGAACAGGAAAAAATGTGATGAGACCAATGTGAAATTCATTACAAAGTCCACTGAAGCGGCTAGCACTCTGAAACACAATGGAGGATATGAAATTACCAAAGCCCAAATTTCTGTTCCCTCACTTGCAACTGTTATGATCAACAAATTTTGTGACTAATTTAGTCATCTTGCCTACTCCTATGAAATTTTTGGAGAACCAATAACCTTCTCTTAGACAAAGGAAGACAGCCCTCGTTCACTATTGTTGTGGCACCTGTTATGACCAACAGACTTTACGACTCATGCCTATAAACACTTTATTAACCTTGCCTAACACCCATGAATTTTTTGTCTTACCACCATCCATCTCTCATTCAAAGGAAAAACATTCAATATACTTTTGGCTATTTATGATTTACTACAGTAAATTCATCATAGCTAAGATATTAAAGTCCAATTTACACATATAAAGTAGTGCTGATGTTGGCTCATGGTGATTAACTTTACATCTAGTCTGCAACATTAAAAGAACTCCAATAAGGGATTTAATGTACCACTTACACATAGGAAAACTCTTATTTTTCACATCCTTTTACAATACTATTTAATGACAGTAAAATTCATTAAGGGCAAGGTTAAACAAAGATAATACAGCCGCATGGCATAAATTTAGCATTGCACTATCTTGTTTTTTTTGTTTCAATCTGACTTGGAACTGAGGGAAATTGGATTACATGTTCATTATTTGTCTCATCCCAAAGGTACATTGAGTACTTTTTCAAATGCTATATACAATAAACAAGAAACAAGAAGAAAAACTTGAATTTCCTTTTTGTGCAGGCTAAAAGCTTGTTAGTGCAGCATTAACTTTATTTTACTAACATGCCCTAGGTTTCACCTTTTTGTTTTGCTCAGTAATTGCTTACCTCTAGTACAACGTCTGGATTAATATCTGAAAGGGTCTGAGCAGCTGCATCTGTCTTGGTCATACCGACCTGAAATGGTAAAAAGATAAGAGGCCTGAGTGATCAGAGAAGTAGAACTTAATCCTCCCTCAACACGAAACATTGAAGGCATCTAGACATCCTTATACTACACAGAAATTCTTGTCATTCCATTGATTTCCATACCATTCAATGGCTAACTATTGTGTGACAATGATACCACTATAGCAGTTAATGCAAAGATGGGTTTCATTGCTTTGATAAAAGTATATCCATCTATGAATATTGTATCAAATATCAAAGATTATCGAAAGAGCATAATTGGAAGGAAGCATGCCTGCTCTGGACGAAAGAATAGCCTGTTCATGTTAGCTAACTCCACTGTATCATAATCATACAACAAAAGACGACCTATGCCACACCTTGTTAGCATCTCAGCTGCAACACTGCCTACGCCACCTATACCCTGTGACATCACAAGATCATCAAAAACCCTAGAATAAATATTGGAGTTTAATCAATGGAATGAAATAATGCATGGACTCTTCTAAAAGAGTGGAGAACCAAATTCAGACACATGTTGGATTCCAACACTCCTCAAAGCATCTCTAACTGATCTTCAAAACTTCAAATATAGAGATAAAGACCTCCGAACCTAACTTCAACCAGTCTTCATTTTTTAGGTTACCTCGTCAATATTACTATTCACACCTTCACATATAGAGGGGGGGAATATTCAGCTTTTCTAAATACCTATTTTGTCCCTCCATTTTTCATAAATGTCATTTTTGGGCTTCTCATTTCATGGAACATGTTTTAAATACTATTTTTATCCCCAACCACTTTCATTGTTTTAATAGACTAAATAGTGATTTAAAGAGGGGGCTGCTTGGAGTTTAAAGTGGTTTGGACTTTGGAGGGGATTTTCATCTTCAAATTTGAAGAAGATGCCAATTCGATGGAACAATTTGAAGATGTGCATTGGAGATGCTCTCAAGGACTCTTGATTAGCATTTATAATAGATGATGGATTCTATTTCATCTAGAAAGGACAATCGGCATAAAGAAAGGGAGAGATGACTACATACAACAATTGCAACAGAGAATTCCCGTATGCGTTCATAGTTTTCCACGATACCCATCCTCTGAAGTGCCATTAGCCTGCTATATGGGTTGCTGTCTACCACTTCAGCACTCATATCCTGCTAGCCCAAGTAATCCATCCATCCATCAGTGAGATTTTCATCGAGATAAGAATTCAGTAAAGCAAGACAAGAAATGTAAAAGATAAATAAATGAAATGGCATACAGACCTTGACTTTGGAACGCCGAGTAGGTGTAGATTTTGCAAGATTAGTGAGATGTTCTACACGCTGTTGTAGCTACAAAGCATGAAAAGAACAATTACATAACCTTTCAAATTCCATTGGGGTTTGGAACTTCGACAATGGAATATTGGAGAATTCACAGAGCTAAAAATTGTAAACAGATCGTAAGAACGATCTAGACCTAATCTACAATAAAGAAAGGAAAGAAGAAAAAAAAAAAGCGATCGAATCACGTAATTGAAGTTTAAGACCCACAATTCTACAGATCAACCAAATAAACCTTAAACGATTTTTTTATTTTTGAGTTTCTTGCGAGAATTCAACCTGGAAGTGGAAGAACTGAAGCTTCAAATTAAAGGTTCTTGATTAGAGAGAAATCAAATCCAATGTTTCATATCGAGTATTCTAAAATTTGTGTCTGATCCAGTTTACTAGAAAATAACAAAAGAAAAACCAGGAAAAAAAAACATGAAACAATAAGTACCTTAGCGATTGAATCGTGATGAATTGGATCCATTAAAGCTCGTTTGAGAGCTTCAAGATCATCGACCATCTCCTTCAGCTCGATCTCCATTGATACTGCTTTAGCTCAGAACTCTCTCTCTCTCTCTCTCTCTCTCTTCTATTTCTCTCCTTCGGGGCGGAATTTTTTATTTATTTAAAAAAAAAATGTTAAAATAAAATAAGAATAGTTAACCTTCACTTTAATTACTAGCACGCGTTTTTACAGACCTTTTAATGGTAAGAAAATAGAAAATGATTTTGAGCAACAAAAAAAATACAAATGTTGTTGGTAATTGCATTTGTCGAATAACTCCAACCGTTGGATGTGTGGGCCCACTGTGTGAAGCTTTTCATGATTCCAGAAATCTAATTGAATGCTCAATAGCTAGTTGATTGGTCATTGGCTGCAATCATCTAATCAATGGGGATATATGAGGAGAAAAAATCATCTACGAATGATTTAGGCTATGTTTGGTAACACTTTTGAAGTTTGAAGTCTGAAAATTAAAATTTAAATTTTAGAAATTTCATCCCCCCTTTTTGTTGATTCAAAACTTTTGAATTTCGATTATAAAGTCTGAAATCTAAAACAAAACAAACGGAAATAAAATTTCTGAAGTCTAAGTTTTAAAAGTGGACCACCTTCATTTAGACTTCAAAAGTATTATCAAAAACACTTAATTGGAACGACGATTCAAGTTCAAACATTGAATTATTGATTAACGATGTTTGATCTCAAGGTTGTTAAAGGTAATATCGACGATTGGAATAGATGCTAGCCTCAATGATTTGAATTATCAATCTTGACAATTTGGATCATTGATCTCACCAATTGAAAGGGAAATGGACTACCAATTTACTCATCCAAAAATTAGTGGGAATTTTGAAAGAAATCACTCTACCAAGATTAAGTAATTTTCTCCTTTTTTTTTTCGAAAGTAAACGGGAGTTTGGCAGGCAGCCCCCCTACCAGGAAAATGGTTACAACACCTACATTTTGTTTGTATCATCCCCATGATAATTTGTCACTACATGGGGAAATACGAAATTTATTCCCTCACAAAAATAACATTTTGTTCCGCATTTATGATCCTTTTGGAATTCTTGAAATCAGTTTCCATAATCTAATTCTAGTAATTCATAGTCGTAATAAAAAATCAGGTTCTATAAGCCCAAAGTCCCAAACCAACCTCCCGTCATTTAACGTCTCAGTTATATAAAAATAAATGAATTTAAATCATTAAAAAAAACGGCTTTTCTTTCATATAAATGGTTTACAAGTCATAACCATTACTCAATGGGCTTTTATTAAGAGGATGATTATGTGATAGCTGAATCATTCTCCATCATCAAAAATCAAAAGGTCTCTTTACTGAAAAGTAGCTTTAAAATGTCTTATAAAAAATTTGGGCTCAAATGATTTTTTTTTTTTTTTTGAAAATAAATACTTTCTATGGAAATAACCACAAAAAAAACAAAATATTACAACGTAGGGTGATGTTTTGGGCCAAAGCTCACTCCTTGGGCCTATTGAAAATTTAAAAAGAAAAGCCCAGATGCTTTTTTACGACAACAAATCTACGTTTTTATCATGTAGCAACAGATAACATACTCACACCCCATGAAACTTTTGGTTGGAATTACAGGCCAAATAAATCAACAAATTCTAACTTTTGGATTTGAGAATTTTTTATATATTGAGCTTATAGTCTATCTACAGCATAGAAAATGCCCATGATATTATATGGGTACCATTGTAAAAGATCCAATAATGAAAACTTGGGTCGGAGATTAGTTTGTAACTATATCTGGGCCACGCTTGGGCTTCGCATACATGGTTCAAGACCTTGGCCTTTAAATTAGAAAAGTTTATGTTAGCTAATCATCCGGAATATTTGGCTCTAGAACACTTTTTGGGCACATCTCAGATATAGATGGTTTGTGGCGGTAGTTTGGTATGATTGGGAGGAATTCGTTTTCATGGAAAAATGAATTTCTGAGGAAAATGAACTAAACCACCTAGAAGAATATCAAAAAGAGAGTTGGTTTTTCGTTTTGGAGGTGGGGGTAATTATGAGAGAATAACATTGGGAGGTGGGAAAATATTTTCTTTTCTGCAGGTACGAGGAACCGTTTTGGGTAGAAAACTGCTTTCCAGAAAAAACCATTTTTACAAACCCTTAAATATTTCTCATTCAGCTATTTACATAATCAACCAGGATCAACTCTTGGAGCATCTATGGCCCGAAAAAGGTTCATGATCAAGCATCCTTTTTTACTTAAAATGTGGCATACTCATCTTGTGGACTCTAAATTCAAGTCGGGTTGGGCCCAACATGTCCAGTTGTGGTTCAACCTTAAATTAGACCAAGCCCAACCTAATTCAGAAAAGTTGACAGATGAAATATGGGTCAAACCATTAGAAGAGTAAAGGCCTGTTGGATGAAATATGGGTCAACACTCCCTCAAGAGTTGTTCTTATTGCAATCGATATAGGAAAACCGTATTAGTATGGCAATCCAAGCAGCCCCTAAACTTCAAAACAATGAGCTCCTATTTTATGGCATAGAAGCCTATGTGATCTTGAAAATCCATCCAATTCGATCTATCTAAAGTCACGTTTTCTATTAATTTTCTCACTACACATAGCATAGTGTTGTGGTTTGTGGAACCTTATAGTACTCGTTAATAAGGAGGTACTGTAGCTGCAAGTTTTCTCTTTATAGTGAAATTGGTGTGATTTGTGAACGTACCTCTTTTTTCCTTTTTTTTACTTATTGTGGGTGTCCTCATCCTTCGGGTGAGACTAATCCCATGGTCACATGCACCATCCCTCAGAAAATCCTACATACAACTGGTTGAGTCGAGGGTCAACCAAACCCTGGAGGCTGGCCCCATGGAATTCATTGCTTCGTGGGATTTTGAACACTTGACCTACCCTTCTTAAGGAGCTTATCAAGGCTCGGCTCGCCACTAGGCCAATCCCTTGGGTTATTTGTGGACATACCTAGATCTTGAGGAAATCATGTAAAATCTCTATGTTTCTTTTTTGTGATGGTATCTTGTCTTGTATTTGTTCTTTTGATTCATTTTCTTAATTCGATTGCACCTGTTTGGCTAATTTTAATGTGTTTCACAATTCACATTCTTCTTTGTTTATTTCCCGTTCTTTTAAAGATTATATCTTGGTAATCCTTAGTAAGAGTCTTTTCTCCACAACTCACCCTAATTACCTCATACTCTCTGCTCTTTTGCCCCCTCTTTTATCATGTTAGCATGTGCAAGTTATTATTATTGTAATAATGTTACAAGAGAATAATTACATGAACTATCGGACAACAGTTGTTCGGTAGGTAACTTGGTTCTCTCGCTCTCTCTCTGACTCTTGGTATCACTGACATATATGGGGGAGAAAAAACTAAGCAACATTAGAACTCTTTCATAATTTCTTTAACTAGGGTAAGTAACCGACCAGACTTTACAAGGTCGGTTTGAAAAACACCTACTGATGCAACCTTTGCTTGTTACTCTCCATAAAAGAAGATTAGTATGTAGCCATCCAAACACAAGAAGACATCATCATGTTTGTTTGTTTTCGATTGTCATCGTATAATATTTCACTTCTTTGTAATTATACTTATCATTATTGTCAAAGTCTTGTCTCAAAATTTTGGGGTTGGCTAAATGAATCTAGTTCTTTTATTCAAATTTGTTTAGTCGTGTATTTTTTTTTTTTTTTTTTGTTAATTTTAGTGTCCTTTCTCACTACTTCAATCAATTTTTTTTTTTTTTAATAATGATAAATGGACTCTCCCTCTACTGATCTCCTGACATGGCATGTGCATAGAACCATAAATTTTCTCGGGATACACAATTGCAATTTTCATAAATATGTGCAGTTATGTATCCTGAGAAAAAAAGATCTATGGTTCTATGCATATGCCACATCAGTAGAGTATAGAGGGGAAGTACGTCAGAGGGAGAGTAAGAAATCATGACTCTTTTAGTTTTTTAATCTTCCTCTTATGCTATTAGAACTTTCAATATGCAAAGTCCTTTTAGCTGGGTTTAATGAGCCAATTCTTTGTACTTGCACTAATTTACTATTTAAATAACATATATATATATAGCTTCAAATTAAGGTCACTGGGGCGAGCCCAACTTTACCACGATAAGAAAAAGAAAAAGAAAATAATAAAGAGACTCTATTACTAACATGCAACCAATGAACGATATGTTTCTAGTAGTGGAACCAACCGTGCATATATTTGATTATCTAATGCAAAATATGATCGAAGTAATTTTCCTTTTAATTTTATCTACAATTATGTTATCATAAAAGAAAAAGTTTAAATTACATATAAAATTTAAAAGAAGCAATGCCATGGTGAATGTAATTGTGGGGATCAAAATCTTGAAAAATTATATCCGTCATCCATATGTTTCCTTAGGATTCATGCAAGCACACATTAAGTCCAAGGTACATTTGCTGCCACGATCATCTCAGCAAGAATATTCTCGACATGGTTTTAGATTTGATCAAATGAAAAGTTACACTCCAACCCTAGGCATGAATTGTAAACCAGTCCGAGCCACCAGTCCACCAATCTAGCTCAATACCTTATAAGTAGATCGGACTCTCCCCTTCTACAATTACTTCAAATTAACACTATACCCAATTAGCTCAAAATGCGTATCTTTAAATAGGTTGGATTTAGATGACCTCACCCCTTCTTCATAGCTCGGATAAGGTTTTGGGAATCAATATAGATCTTGAGGCATTTTATTTCGAAACCTAGAGATCTGGCTCCGCACTATCACACGGCACAACTTTTGGGAAGTGGGGTTGATCGTTACAAAAACGATGGGCATGATGGGAGGAGTTAAGAATTAGGGAGTAATAGCCCCTTTTCGTAATTGCTAACCCCAATTATAAGAAGGGAAACCCCTCCCGAGAGGGATACCAAATCCTAAAAGACCAAAACTTTATGCACTTTGAAGTTTAGGTTATTTCCTATTTTATGTTCTAACTTGAGTGTAAGACACAATATGAAAAAAAACACAGATTTAATGGCCCAAGACTCTCAAATTTCATAAAATTCGATAGACCAAGACATTAGATTTTTCATTGTTGATTTTTCATAATGAGAGAAATTTGATGGCTCTAACCCGTCAAATCAAGGAAACATCAATATTTTCAACTGCCACAAGCCATCAAAATTCGATTTTTTTAAATTCGTCGGTCTTGACCTGTCAAATTTTATATTTTTCACATGGTGAGAGGTTCTTTGACATACACCACACCGGTATTTTGGTAGTAAATTGTCTATCCTAGAAGAAGAAGAGATTAGGTATGGTATTTGACAAACTTTTTTCTCTATCCAAACTTAATAATTATATGAAGTACATGTATATTGTACGTTGTATCAATACAAAGTATTGAATCAAGTACATATAAAGGTCCAAGTATGTGTGTTGAGATTCAATTCTTTAAACTACTAATGATTTGTTCACTAAGTCTTATCTTCTCTACCACACCAACTCCTCCACACTCACCATTGCACCAATTCCACATCTTAGACCTTATCTCATCTAACGTTTCCATCTACTTTCTTTCTTCTTTTTGTTGAAAAAATTAATTTAAAAAAAAAGTGTCTATCATGTCCCACACACAAAACACTCTCCTTGACTTGAGTTGCAAAACTCCCAATCTCACCACATGTTTCCAACTTGTTATCTCAACTTGTTCCATGTGTAGAACAAAAACAGTTGAATGAGAGCCCAAGAGTTGCCCCACCAAGATAATTGCTTTTACCAACCTTTCTTATTAGATCAACCTTACCCTCTCTTGATCACTTATTCATTCAAGATTTCAAGTACTAACTTACTAATCCCACCAAATGCATGTTAGCATTTGTGTGCATGTTTTTCTTCCACCAAAATATTACAATGGTTTTGAAAATTAGGATCCAACGACTTTGACCTCTTTGTGCCTGACTTTAATCTTGACTTTCTGGTCACTCATGAGAGCAACACAATGAGTAAAAGAAACCCAACTTGTCATCATGATGAAGCCAATGTGAGAAACACCACGATCCACTACTCATTAACATTACTGTCTTCGGCTAAAATGCGCGTCAACCATGGTTTCAAAACTATAGTCAGTAATTATTTGATGGGGTTTAGTTCAATTAATTTGGATAAATTTAAAAAAAATAAAACAAAGAAAATTTCCAACAGAGAATAGGTAGAATAATCGTAAATTTTCTTGGTCAATCTATTAACCTCTTTTTTGTTAAATCCTTCTTCAACAATTTTTTTTTTCACTATGTTACAAGCTTGTTAGAAATCAAGATAATGTGAATCAGCCATAACATCCTCACTATTGGTATTATAGAGTATGATAGGATGCAATATAAAATGACTCCCCCTGATGTGACATGTGTGAGAGCCGTATATCTTTACTCATCGTGATACACAATTGCAATCTCCATAAAAAAGTGCAATTGTATATCCGATGAGTGCAGATCTATGATTCTAACTCATGTCACATCAGAGGGAGTCAATTGAGTATGCCACGATTCATTTAGATTTGAAATCCCATCACAGAGAATTTCCATTATTTTCTAGATAAACCTTTCTTGTAATTAATCATAAAAGAATAAATTTATTCTCTCGATTTTAAAGGTGTTAAGTAAACTTTGTCATTACTTAACACTAAATTATTAAGTTTTAATTCCAAAAATATTTGAGTTAATTATTTGTTGCATCAATTACTCCATGCCTCCTTTTTTTTTTTTTTTTTTTTTTAATTTCAGTCTACCAAAAATGATATTTTCTACACTTTTGTGGACCAACACATCAAAACTATGCCTGATTGATGATTTATAACTATTGGATTTGAATACCTCCAACTTTGCTGTCGTGCATCATGATGAAAGCAAGAAAACTAACTTGTCGTTGTGGTGAAAACAAAGAGAGAAACAAGACAATTACCCATCATTATTACTCTTTTGTAAAAATGTGAAATGAGTTGGTTTCAAATTAGGTATCAAAGGTGCCATAACCTATTATACATAATGATTTCGACTTTTTTTTTTTCTTTTCAGATTAAAATTTTGACAGTGAAAAGGTGGACCCATTATCGAATAATCAATTAAAATTGCTTATGTTAGAAGAAATCTAGATGAACAATCTCATAAATTAAGAAAATTAGATTATTCTGCTTTTGGGCAAAAGATCAACATTTGATTGGTAATAAATCATAATGTGAGCTTAGCTACACATTATGTTTTCTTTTAAAAAATCTCTAGATGTAGACAGCTTTTGTCCAAGGATTCCTGGCCTATTAGCGTGGAAGTAAATCATTTGAATGACGGTTACCTGTTTCAAATTATTATTGCTATATTATAGGTTTTTTTTTTTTTTTTTTTTTTTGTAATAAAATCAAGATGAGATAAGTTCATTATCTTTATGGATGATGTCCTTATCTAGTTCTTTCTTACGTGGAAAATATAAAGAGATGTAATTTTAACAAAGAAAAAGTTTTGTTTTAATGATTATGTAATGACATGGATTAAGATAGTACCAAACTATATAAGACTTTAGTGTTTACCATCATGGATTAGTTGAGATGGTAGCGACGATTCGGTTTGCACCTTCAATTTCTATATGCCCCTCTACATAAAAGTGATTATATTTATCTGACGAACACGTGCACGGTGGTTGATACGTGTGGCCCATCAAAGTAAAAAAAAAAATATTGTAGTTTTAAAATTCATTGAGTCGACTTGAAACGCAGATGACTTGATACTAGTCGATTGAGCATCAAATTTAATATAAATAAAAAATTAAACATAATTTTTTTTATATAGGACCATAATTTATAATATTAATATATTTTAAGAAAAGTTAATTAGTAACTTTAATTCCATGTCGGCTTAGACCCATAGTTTTAGTTGGTGTGAAAGATTGCAAAAACAACTTTGAGGTCGTGGGTTCAAGTCCAACGTATCCATCCAATTTTTTTTTAACTTCAGGTGACTGAAAATATGGTTTCAAATCTCGTTTAGGATTGAGATTACTTACTCGAGTCATTTTAATATCGTTCACTAATGAGACAGTTTGCACATCTTAGACTCTTTGCTAGCTCATGAGACAAACAAGATGACTCAGACAATATTTTGAAAATCTTGGCTAAGTCAGTCAAATTCATTTGAATTAATCGGGATTTTGTATTTTTATTAAAATAACTATTTTTAATGATTGAAATATTTATTATTTAAATAAAAAAATGATTTTGTGACTAATAATCTTACAATCTAACTCATTTTACAATATAAGTATATATAGGTAAATATATTTCAATAAATAATTACAAACTCTTAAATGAGTTGGCTCATTTTGGATAATTGAAACAAGGCAAGATGTCAAACTGGGATTTGAAACCACGATTGAGAAGCAACATATAAATGAAAAGTATTAGCTAAGTTGGCAAGTCACGAGCGTTGATCCTATGGGTAAAAAGGATTATCTCACCCTCAGACTCGAATCGCGATGAAAATCTCCCTTTTAATTCCTGTAAAAAAAATCTCAAATTTTTTAAGGTTTTCTAAATCAAGATCCTTGGAGATCAAATTAGCAAGAATAAAAAAGGGTTTAATTAGATATTGAGTCAAAATGTCTTTTACATGTGTGACGAACCTCCTATTTATAAACTTCTAGTATCCTTCCTTAATTTGTAATATTTTCCAAGAAAATGTTGCAAATATTCGTTTTCTTCTATAATCTTCCATCATTATCTCCTTGATTATATAATGTATTAGAATTTTTTCTTATAATAACCATTAACTTAATTAGTTTGTTAAAATCTCCAGGTGTGATAGTTACAACTCTTTTATAATTTTTGTAAGACTCAAGATCCAATACTATGTTCCGTTCCTACAAAATACATTAGGGGTCTACGTGAAATGCTTTAGTTGGCTTTTAAAATACCTTGGATTCCTAATCAAGCTGTTCACACAATCCAATGTGTTTATTTTCCTAATTCAATTGTGCCACGTAGATATCGTTCCTATCTATAGAAATAGGACATCATATAGGATCTCGACTCTTTTTGTAATTCCCCTTTAATTAATTGACTACTCGATCGTGTTCAACCGAGTGCTCTAGATTTTATCACATGTCACTTGGGCTGAGTCTTCTCAAGAGATCAATTGAGTCAATACGTGGGTATCTCGACTAAATTTCTCATCGTCTAAGTGTGAATCTTATCTTTAAGGATGAGGCACGTGCATTTCCTGACTCAGTCTTCTTTTACCCTAATGGCCTCGTGAAATTATTTTATTGGTCCATGTCATCGAACATAATTATGCACCCAGAGATTCCATGACCTAAGTACAAGTTGAACCCACATTCACTTGTCCTCACCATTAACCACTTGCTTGTTTGGGAAAAAAAAATTAACGAAAATTAAAAATATACTTCAAATGTTGGCCAAACGCACCCAAACAATCATCTTGGACAAATTTGGATTAAAATTGCAAAACGTTAGTCTTGGTTTGGTTAGTTGTGGTTATTAAAGAACAATGATAACCTTGGTTAGTTTTTGTGAGGTTAACTTAACTTACCCTCCACTTAAAGGTAGAGAGTCTTCGTCCCAAGAGTGGAGGTAACTTCTTGCTTGATATGTCACGCTGTGAATTTGACCAGAACTGATACGAGTATTCTCGGGGGACAATAATACCCTTTTAAGATTGAAGGTGGACTCATCTTCTTGGTTTTATTTTTGTCATTTGATGTTAAAGTGGAACGCTTTCACGTACTTCTGAATAAAGATTTATAGAGATCTTAAAGGAAATATCATCTCGAAAGTTGAATTGTCGACAAAGAAAAAGAAAACTAGTTTGTCCCTACTATGCGAAACATACACAGATCGACACGTCAATGTTAGTACACTAAAAACAAAATTCATTAATGCAGAGAAATTAATTTGCTATCCTCTTAACTTACAATGTATATGATACATTCCCTATGTCTAAAAATATATTGTGGGGTACAAGGTGGAGCTAGGGTTTTATTATAGTGGGGCAAACTGTAATTAATGGTACAGTTGAAAAGATTGAATATGAATAATTTTTTTTTAAAGAAATTCAAGGATTTTTAATTAAAAATTGAAGAAAAAAATATTTAGATCTTTTCCAATTAATCCATAAGAGAAGGCCTAATCAAGAGATAATATCATCTTAAAAAATTGTAAGAGAGCTGGGAAAAGAATTGGAGAGAGGTGATGGGGTGGGAAAAAATAAGGAGGGAGATGAGTGAGTGGGGGCAAATGAGGTATGTATTTAGTTGAAAATACATGAATGTCTTAAAGTTCTACGGGGGCAATTGCCCCCACAAGCTCTGCCCTTGGTGGGATACTCAAATCAATCAAATAATCTCATCACATTATCTCTCTCTCTCTCTCTCTTTTAATTTGGATTTGATAATCTTATTTTTAATAAGACCAGTAATCAGTACTGGTGGGAATTGAACTCAAGTTCATGAAATCATCATCCATAAATTTTAACAACAAAACTAACTAGCACCTATGAAAAGATCAATAACTTGGTAATGGTAGGAATTAAGTCCATCTATTGTATTATCACCACAAGGGCCTAAAAATAGTGGTAAGTAAACCTTGATGAGCTCCTCGTGAAGGGTGGATTAAGTGTTCAAAACCCCATCAAACAATGAATTACTTGGTGCCACCTTCCAAGTTCTTATTGACCTTTGACTCAACAAGTTGCATGCTAGATTTTTAGAGGGGGCAAAGCAACACGCCCTAAGGGTGAGGATACCCACAATAAGGCAAAAAAAAAAAAAATTTTGTATCATCACCTATAAGTTTTATCAACTAAATTACTGGGACCTTCGGAAAATTTTGGTATTACACCGAATAAGCATGTTATTAATGAGGTCATCAGTAATTCGACAATGATAGGAATTGAACCCAAGTCTAATGTATCATCACCCATAGACTTTACCAACAAAGTTGGTTGGCACCTTCAACATTCATACATTTTCTTGGTACACATGGAAAAAAATGATTAGTGATATTTCAATTATCAAAATTGTCAAATCAATGTTTAAGAATCAATGATGAAAATTTATGAAATGAAGTATTTGTGGGCTCCGGGAGCACTTTCGACGATCGAACCATTTACTTATTGTGGACATGGGATTTTCAATATTTTAAAAACATCCCTCCACTTTTGGGTGTTTTGGAGTCGTCACCATTCAAATTGGTAAAAGGTGTGAATGGTCACCCGATGTCACATTTTTCAAAAAATCATACATTTTGTATATTTGATGACTCTTGTTGGATAATGCACGTGGTCCAACCTTGATTCAAGGTAAGGGGGTCCATTTATGGAGTAGGGAAGGTGTTATGCACCCTACTCCACCCACACAATGTGGTAACCTCGGGTTCGGTCATTTTTAAAATAAAGGAAAATAAATCAAAGATGATTTGATGTGTGCCCTCAAGTGTGAGGGACTTTGATGTTGATTTAGTCCATTGAGGGCACCCTTATTGAAAAAGGGGCCCTTGAAGGACTCAAATCATTGTGGCGTGTGCAAAGTGTAGAGAAAATGGAGAGTAGAAGTGGGGGTTAGAGGGGATGGTCCTTTTTCAAACCCACCTTGTCCCAATCTTGATCTTCAAGGCTTTTCTTGATGTTCTTCTTTTGAGTTGACTTGGACTTGCTTGAAGTTATTGAAGATTGAGTTGAGTTGTAAACTTTTATAAGATTGAGAGTAGAGTTTTGAGTATGAGATGAGAGAGGGTTGAGTGTAGTGAAGAGAGTAGAGTAGAGAGTTGTAGTTTTTGGAGGATTTTTTATCAAATTTTCATTAGGGATTGTAAAAGGAAAATAGAGAGGTTTTTATAGAAGTTGGGATGTATTTTAAGGGTATAATAGGGTGAGGGATTAGGATAAGGGGTAATGGCATGGGTTTGAGAGAAGAAGGGTATGAAATTTGAGGGGGAAATAAGGGTAGTTTTGTAATGAGGAAAATGGGTTGTGTTTTAACCCAAATGATTTGGATCTTACCCAAATCCATTTGGGTAGAGTGTTTGGTGGGGTGAGATAAGTAATGATTGATGGGAGGAGTGGGGGGTGTAAGGGAGTTGTTTGGAGAATGAGTGTTGAGATGGTGGAAGAGGTAAGGTGTTGGATTTGGGGGATGGGTAGTGTAAGAGGTTGATTGGTTAGATTTTGGGAGAGTTGAAGTGATGATGACATGTGGCAAATGGAGAGATGGAGAGATTAGTTGATTGGTGATGGTGGTTGGATGATTAGAGAGGAGAGTATGGGGGTGATGGTGGGAGGTATGGGTTGAGGTGATTTTGTGGGAGTGTTTTAAGAAAAAGTGATGGTTTGATGTGTAGGAGATATGGGTTATGATGTGGGTTGTTAAAGAATGGAGAATAGGTTAGGGTGTATAGGGTATGGGTTGAGTTGTTGGTTGTTGATGATGAGAGGATGGGGAATAGGTTAGGGTGTGTAGGGTATGGGTTGTGGTATTGGTGGTTGATGATGAAAGGATGGGGAATAGGTTAGGTTAGGGTAGGGTTATGGGTTGAGTTGATTAGATGAGGGAAATGATGAATTGGTTGATTAGATGAGGGAGGTGGAAGGGTGTGATGACATGTGTCATTTTTTGTATTGAGTTGGTGATTGGTTTGATGAGATTGATAGGTTGGATTGGGTTTGGGTATTGAATTAGGCTTAGGTTATGAGTTGGGCTTAGGTTGGATTGGGTTTATGATGGATTGGGTTTAGGTTAAATTGGGTTTATGATGGATTGGGTTTTGGGTTGGATTGGATTTAGGTATAATAGTATTGAGTTGAATTTAAGGATGTAGGAGAGTGGTGAGTTGTGTGGGTCCATGGGCCACGTGAGTGGCCTCGGACATTTATTAATGGGAAATGTATTGGGTTTTGGGGCTTTGAGCTTTAGAGCCCATTTCGATTTTTCAATTTTTTGGGGCATTTCGCGTCAAGGACCCGCTCAAATTTGGGTATCTACACTTATCTTTCTATCTAAATCTTTGTGGACTTCCTCTCCCACAAGTACTCTCACCATCAAGTTAGGCATCAACCCAAAGGTATTTCAATTATGTTTTAGGAAAAATTATGTACTTTTTTGTTACCTTTGTCCATGAATATGTCAATTCCTTCATAGTTGGCTAAGCACGCCACCATTGTCGTTGTAATAGTTGCACATGCTCAGGAAATTACATATTTCATCATAAAATCCACAAAACAGAGCACTGCCTACTTTGAACTCGCTCATCATGATAATTTGATTTTAGTCTCACTTTTATTTCCTTACGACAATCTTTGTTAAATTCGATCAACGTAGACATAATTTGACATATTGAATGAAGGATTTATAATTTTTTGCTCTACCACAAAAATAATAATAAGTTACCAACAAAGTTGAATAAATCCACAAATGTCACTATATGATTAGCGGTCCAAGTTGAGTGTCCCACAAAGCATTTCAAAGGAAAAAACAACTATCGATCTATGCAAATTGAATAATAGAATATAAGTGTTTGATGACGCAGCGAGCTTAAGATAACGATGATGTCAGGAGTTTGCATCAAACTGGAATTCGACAAAAGAATCCAAAGACGCTGGCGTGCGTTAGCGTGCGGAGTTGAGGATCGATACCTTCTTGTGACTCAACAAACGCATGATTACACAATAGCCATCAGTCAAAGTCAAACAAAATAATGTTCATAAGAGAAATATTTAAATCCACTGTTGGCCACAGTCTTAGCATGTTCATGGTTAATGAAAATTAGTGGTCCCGATCATTTGAAAATACCTTATAAAAAGGGTAAACCTAATATCACCAATTTTACAGGGACTTATTTCTAAAATACCTTATTAAAATTGAGAATTCTATTAAACACATAATTGGTGGTTTTAGGTAAGTGAAGCCAAAGAGAGTTACACGTCGGGCACAAAATAAGATAGGGAGTCAGATAGCTAACCAACTCCTTGGAGCACAAAAACAAACTCTCTTTACCTTAGAAAAAAAGTAAAGTATAGAAAAGAAAAGTAGAATACGAAAGGTCGTGCAGGCAGTCTGGTCGTATATGTCTTTGACCAAATCTGTATCTGTACGGATCAGTACAATTATAAAAAATAAAAATGACGTGTCACGCTATGGGAGTTTTGGCTTGGAGTGTACTCAAATCTCCAGCGTCACGTGCTAACCATAGTACTCAAAAGTCCTTTTTTTTAAAACACTCACGTGCCACGAGGCTTGGATAAAACATGCCAAATGCGTTAAGCAACATCCTCCTCTCTCTCACGTTGTTACACAAATCCCAATTAGTATTTGAATTATTAAGAGGATAACAGAATGAGAATGAAGCATTACTACAACGAGGTATCTATCTTACGTCTACGGAATTCCACCGCCACTACTATTTTATTTTGCTCAAGGTATAATTACCAAAGTAACCCTCCTCTCTTTTTCTCTAAAAACAGTTTTTGAATAATGCTGAAGTGACCTATTACTCGATTCTCATATCGTATTTCTTGACGTGAAATTATATCAGAATTATAGATGTTTTTCATCGAGATATGAGTGAAAAAGTATCTATGGCTCCTATCACACTTTCACGTCAAAAAATACGATATGAAGTTATTTTAGTACGATTCTTTTTTTTTTTTTTTTTAATCAGTAAACCTATTTTTAATAAGTTACGATTACACAAAAAATATCATTGAATATCTATGCTTGATAACATATTTCCCCACATAATTATCCACTCTATTATGTCAAAAAAAATTCATAACATTAAGACATTATCATCAAATCGTAGACAACCATAAGACTATGGAAATAAATTATAGACGTACAAAAATGAGATTTTATTATTTCAATAAATATGTTTAAAACATAAAAGAAAATTTTAAAACGTAACTTTTTTTTTTTTTTTAAGATGAGTTTTTTTATTTATTGTTTTAATCATCGAAGTTTCAAAACATGTTTTAAATGAGACTTTTTCAACCAAAAAATAAAAATAAAAAAATTGTGACTATGCATTGTGGTAATGTGTGTATATTACACAAAAAAAAAGGTGTTTTTACAAAAAATATAAAATATCAACTTTGGATTTTAAATTATGTTCACGAGTCTCTTGTCGATCCTATGCTATTGTTAACAATATTACTTCTTTTTCTAAGTCCAAGGACTACGAGAATTCAATTTGAGCATTAAATTAGCAATAATTCAACTAGACTGCGTGAATTTTGTAATTGGAATTGCATACCTTACCCTCTATTATTTTTGAGTCCCACATTTTAAAATTATTGGTTTTATCACTTGTCATGGTATTAGCCATTCAAAATGATGGCTACTTGTCGATTAATAGTCATTGTCAACCTATAAGTTCGCTCAAAGTTAAATCGAATGCACTTTGAAAATGTACTTGTAATTATCTACACGTGGTCCTAATCACAATAGAGGATCCCCATTTGAATTTGTGGACTCAGACTAGAGACTCAATTCTCAATTATGTAGATCAATCAGACAATATTTTGCTTTGATTTAGAGTCCATTGGTCAACATATTAAACGTCATATATCGAAAAATGAAAATTTACGTTCTACTATTTGAATCACTAGTAACCATTGACCTATGTATATATATATATATATATATATATAAAAGAACCATCAATGGAATGCTATATGTAGATTATTTCGTGGGTGAAAGTTGGGTTTTGCTCTTTATTATCGAACTTGTGGAGAGTGAATTAATTCGTTTACAAAGATCACTTTCCTATATGTAATTGGTCTAATAAATAACATTACATAGCGTACTCTCATAAGTCCTCTAACATGTTAAATGTTAGGCCTGACTCTTAATGGTACACCTACCAAAAAAATAGTAATTGCTCATCTAACCTTGTGTCGGGGATCTTTTCAATGTTGGCTTGTAACCGTAAGATTCTTTTGTTTTCAATTATAACTTTAGGTGTGTATAGAAGCACAAAGGGGTGGTGCCAAACACACATGAAGTTGTAACGAAAAGAACGTGGCACTTTAAAATGTGACATCGCTCTAGATCTTGATTCACCCATAGTCACGATCCATAACCGTGTTCAGCTCCTAGAGCACCACATAGTGTCTACGTGACATGTTTTAATTGGAGATTAAACACTTTCAAATGCCTGCAGATGTAGTAAATGGCTTGTTAGAAACCATTTCAATTAGATCCTAATTCACCCACAAAATACTAAAAGAAGATTTTTGGTGAAGAAAATTTGAAAAAGGGTGGAAGAACAACTATGAAAAATAATAAAAAGAAGAGTCAAAGAAGAAAAAAGAAAAGACAAATTTTCAAATAAGGAAGAAATATACCTCTTTCTCATGTACTAAGCAAATCCCCCTTTAGTTTATTTTTTTATTTTTTTATTTTTTTTAAAAAGGTTCATTAAATCTCTATAATATCTTTTTTATTTCTTTATTTATTCTTTTATCACCTATCATTATCATTCTTCTTCTTTTTTATTCAATCTCTTCCTCTCTAGTTTTCTTTAATTTATTTTTTTATTCAATAATTTTGATAGATTTATATATGGAAATTGCTAGCTAAAATCCTAATTAGGATTAAGGTGGAACTTGAAGATCAATAATTTTATTTTTGTTCAACAATAATATATCATTTTCAAAAAAAATTATTAATCTAAAGGTGAATCATTATTTTGGCTTAATTTCATATCTATAAAAAAAATTAGAATTTTTGTTTATAATTATCACATTAAATGCTTAATTTTTTTTAATTATTTATTGTAGATGAATGTTACATTGATTTTTTAGAGAATTTCTATGATTTTTTTTTTTTTTTTGCTTTGACAGACCGCACATGACAAACCTTTGGCACATATATGATATTAAATAACTATTTTTTTATGAAAGAACATATAGAATTTCAAAAGCATAACTTGAAGAACAAATTCAGTCAACCTTACCAACTTAGCTAACCCTTACCCTTGTGATATACATGTGATAACTTTTGATTATTTAAAATAGAGTCTTGATAATATGACTCACAAGGTGGCAAACTCAAATGATTTCATGGCGTGAACAAGTTCGGGAACCGTAGATCTATATGTCTCAGGATACACTTTTTTAATGAGGAAGTGTAATCTTGTATCCCAAGACATACAAATCTACAATACCCGAACTTGTCACATCATAGAGTCATTTGATTATGCCACCTGGTGAGTCATATCATCACGACTCTTTAAAATACTTCAACAAATAATTTTTTTTTTTTTTTTAAATTGAGAAACTTTCCAATTAATTAAAAAAATTGTTCAAATCTATCTTGAGATAAAGATTAAACGAAATAAATTTGTTGAATTTTGAGTGGATTCTTGATACCTTAACAATTTTAGTCATCTAAAATTATAGAAATATCAATTTTACTATTTCACCTAAAAAAATAATAAAATATAAAAATAGATTATCAAAGAAAATTCAAAACGAAAAAGGATAAAAAGAAAAGAAAGTGAGAATATATTTTCGTACTTTAAATTCATTAGTTTCTTTCCTAAAGAGATAGGAGGAAGACACGGCGTTGAAGGTGGTGACTTACCGTGCCGTCAAATTCGTTGAGTTCTTACTAGCTGACATGACGCCGCTCATATTGCCACGTGTTGGTAGTTGTGTAGAGCCCCGTGTTTCCTTCTTGAAGATATTGCGTTTATTGTCTCCAAAACTTCCAGCAAAACTGGGTCCCACCTCCACCTCTAACAAACCAACCTTCCTTGACAGATTTTAGTAGGATTCGTAACTTACAGTCTTAGAATTGTTAGAAACTCTCCTCTTTTGATCTCAACAAACTAACAACCCATGTGTTGCCTTCTGTGGTTGCATGTCCCCACTTTACGATTACTCGTGTCATCATGCATGCATGCATGCATGTATGCATGTATAAGATATTTATGAATTGGACACGTGTATGATAATAGCTGTCTTAGAGTTGATTCTTGATGCCGCTGACTTCTTCTCGAAAGTTCTCATAACTGTCTCTGTTCTATAAGAATGCCACGTGGATTCATGCTTCGATATTACTCCCAACTAAATTAAGTGAAGTTGGTTTCTTGCTGTAACGTGGCCTTCGGCAATTTGCATGTACTACATAACGTGTTGTCCAGTTCCAGTTTGTTATGCTCTCAAATAATCGTAAATTCATGTAAAGTTTTGTATTTATGCAAATATTTATATTGCAATTATTGTTATTTTTTATTTTAATATAGATAACGTTTTACAAAATTTCTTAAGAGAAAACCTTTCCTTACTAAGCCTCATCCACCATAAAAAAAACCTCGAGATTTATTACAAATTATGAGGATTGTACGCATCTCAAAGTCATTTTGACGATGAATGAGACTTAATATTTGTCACCATCTAAGCAAGGATAGTTGGACTCAATAATGCTTATTGGATTGTGTAACACACTTCAATTACCTGGCAGGCTAGCATCACCATGGGTACACGATATTAAAGTATTTTGAGGGAAAATGTGTTCAATGAACAACAATAACGAAATAAAAGGGATACTTTCAAAAGATTAATGCTGAAATGACCTCAATGAGGGACACATTTGCATGCCAATAGATGCTTTTTCTCCGAGATACAAGTAAAACGCATCTCCAGACATGCATATGTCACCACACCGTTGAGGTCACTCTAACACGACTTTTTTGAAAATAATTTTAGGAAAAATGTGTTCCATGCAATTGTATAAAAGCGAAATAATGTGTCCCATTTATGAAATTATATACTACACCTAAGCTTCAAAATCCCCCTTCCTCCTAAGAGTATTTGGAGGAATAAAATGAGTTTGATTTTTTATTTTTATTTTCTTTAAATGAAATATTTGTAGAAAAAATGGACTTGAAATTTTTTGAAACAAAAAATGGGTGTTATAGTGATAAATAAATAAAATTGAAGAACAACCATCTAATATCTCCGCAAATCATTTAATCTGAAAAATTGTGTTATAAGTAAAATTTATCGTTCCAACAAAACTTTTCTAAATATCATGAAGATATCAAATTTTATAATACACTTAGGCTATGTATGATTAATGCAAGGAATTAATTTTCAAGCGAAAATGAATTCGTTAGGAAAATGAATTCCAGCGATTTAATTGTCCTTGGGAAAACATCAAAATGAGAGTTTTTAATTTTGCAGATGTGGGTGTAAACCAAGAGAATGTACATTTGGAGGTGTTACAAATTAAAAATAAATAACTAAAAACATACAAGAGGTAGGAAGGTAATTTTCTCATGAGATGGCTTTGGAAAATATTCCCTCTCAATATGGAAAATCGCTTTTGAAAAAATTGAATTCTAGCAAAACTACATAATCATAATTTTAAAGAAACATTATTTCCACGTTCATTTTCAATACTCAATCATCTGAATCCTCAATAACGTGATCTTTAAGAACAAATGTTTTTTATTGAGTACTATGCCCATCCCACAGTCACACACACCACCCTCTCGAAAAGTCTTATGTGCAACTGGTTGAACTTCAAAGAAATTCATTTCTTCAGGGGGTTTCGAACACATGACCTACCCTTCTTGAGAACTTTATCAAGGCTCGGCTTGCCACTAAACCAACCCCTTGTGTTGCAACAGATTTTTACATATTATTGGTGTCTTATAAGTAAAATGTGGTCTACCAGTCAAAAAAATACATGGGCTCAGATGGACGATTGAGATTGGAAGATATTCCTTGAAAAACATTCACAGAAAAACCTTCACCAATCTCTATGTAATCTGTTCTTCAATCATAATCTCGGCCATAAATCGGAATAATAACAGATAAAAAGTCAGAGAAGCTGACCTAAGAGAGACACGTGGCATTCTCATGTTAACATTATCTTTACTAGAGGAGCATCTCTTTTGTCATAATCCGCTACGTGTCAGTTTGAGATTCGACGTCCCATATTCGAGTTATCTTGATTGAAAGGTTTTGGAAAAAACGAATATGCCCAAAGAATGACTCTTCTTTTCCCGCAAAGCTATTATTGGGATTTGGCGATTTGCTGTGATATTTAGGACAAAATTGTCATTGAAAATGATTTGTGGGTCCACACAATCAAATAATTTGATTGGCTCGTGCTCTTTACCTCTAGAGATTGGAATTTGTTTCTGTAATTTAACGCAATTTGAAAATTCATAATTATAATTAATGTATAAAAAGAACTAAGAAATTAGCTTTTATGAAGAAGGAAAGAAGAGAGAAAAAGTGGGAAGAGTAGAAATCAGATACAAATTGAAGAACAAGGATTCAACCACTGTTTTAAGACTTGGGAGAGTCTAATTGAGTCAACTTGATGAGTTGCAATTTGAGTCAGGTGACTCAATAAGATATACGTAGAACCATATATAATATATACGAAATCCAAAGGAATTACGAGATCACCCCAAGGAAGTCTTTGGCACGTCTCGGACTGACCATAAAACCCTGTTGAATAAGTGAAACGTATTAATTATCAACTAAAAAGTTATAAATGTGAATTCAAACCTCTTATCAATGAATTATTGAACTCATTAAAAACAGGAGGTAGTTAGGGGAGCACGTTGTATTAATAAGGACACCTCAAACAATTTAAAACTTAACTTTATTACCTAAGTTTTATTGTGATTAGAACATCCCACTGTGTCGACATTGAAGGAGGCATGTCGAAGATTTTTTGACCTATGTCGACAACAATAAAAAATAAAAATAAAAAAAACAGGGTACTTTGATCACTTGGGGTTCCTTGATGGTCAAGACAATTTGTTGGACTGCCTCGGGTAAATGAGGTGCCCTAATTAATAATTGGGATATTTTTAACACGACCCTTAAAAATAAGTTTACTAATAAAAAATTTTTAATAATGACAACATTACTTGGAGTCTAAGCTCTCGATGAAGGAATACTCGAACCGAACTCCTTTGAATAAGAGTTAAAAAAACAATATTATGCTACTAGGAAAGCCCCGAATCTCTTTGAAGTTCAATAAAATTAATTTGACCACTTTTCTTCAATTAAAATTCCTTCTGAGTCAATTTGGATTTCAATCGGTAGCTGATTAACACTCAAGAACCCTAAAATAATATTTAAAGTATTATTTCTCTATTTATTAGTGATATATTATTCATCATTCATCGTGTAAGTCGTATTTTTGTAACTTTATTATCATATACTTGAGGTATGACTAAGTATTTTCTAAAAAATTAAAAATTAGGAAAATTCTAGAAAAAATTAGAGCAAGCCTTAAAAGTTAGAACAAGTAATAAGATGAAAGTTAGCATTAATGTGCTTTGTGATTTGGATGGTGGATCATTATTCTTGTTGACATATTGTAATGCAACTTTGAACCACTTGCAATATATTCTTGAATTAAAAGAGAGTCTAAATTGACAATGTCACTAACTAGAGAGTAATTACGAAATAACCTGAAGTGACCTCAAGTTTGTACCTCATATCGCACATCCTAACATGAAAGTGTGTAAGACTCAAAGATGCTTTCATCAAGATACTAGTCAAAAAGCATCTATGGTTCCTATACACTTTCATGTTAAGATATGTGATATAAGGTGCAATCTCCCCCTATTTTTCAAAATCGTGTTATGTTTTTTTTGCTAATCAAGCAAAAGATTAAATAAAAGAAAAATAAAGGGAGGTCTTAGGCCATTGCAATTTTGGATCAAGGGCAAACCCATTCGATCTCCCAAGAACGCATTTTGTGCTAATCACCCTTTAAAATGTGTTTTTATGATTTGACCCATTTACAATGTGGAGGTGTGTATAACCACCCTTTTCGAAAAACCAAGAATCCAAAAAG
The DNA here is from genome assembly GCF_017979445.1 of Akebia trifoliata. Classification (NCBI taxonomy): domain Eukaryota; kingdom Viridiplantae; phylum Streptophyta; class Magnoliopsida; order Ranunculales; family Lardizabalaceae; genus Akebia; species Akebia trifoliata. Next base: position 1,537,162 of record NC_141379.1, read on the forward strand.
TGATTAGGTTTTTTGTGTGTGTGTGGAGGCAAAAAGAAGATCCTAAAAAAAAATGTAACTATGATGCTTGAAATATGTGTGTTACAATGGGCATTGTGTGGAGAACAAGGTTTAAAACTCGATAGAGACCACGATGAGTGAATAATAAGAAGAGTCGTGATTTTCGAACTCCCCCTCTACTCTCCTGATGTGGCATGTGCATAGAATCAAAGGTTTTTTTTCCTTGGGATACACCATTGCACATATTTAGGGAGATATGCAATTATGTATCCAAAGGAAAATCTATGATTCTATGCGTGGTTCAAAATTTCGATTTGTAACATAATGTGTCATACGGGAAATTTTAGTATTTTCAAATCTTGAGTCGAAACAGGTTGTATCATAAAGTTTTTGTAAATATTTAAAAAACCCTATTTTCTCAAATTGATTATATGCCACTTGACCACAATCTTCTATGAAAAAAATGTTTAAAATGTTAATTTTAATGTTTCAAATATATCAAATGTTTCGTGAATGTTTTAAGTATGTTTCGGAATTATTTCGATTTTCTTAAAAATCGAAATGTCGTAACAAGATTTAAAACCATGGTTCTATAGACATACCACGTCAAGAGAGTAGAGGAGGAGTCAATTTATCATTATCCTAATTAGAATGAGTCTTTAAATCATACAAAAGAGACAATCGATGTGAATTGTCCATCACATTAACTAGGCCAATGTTCAAATTGAATAAAAATCAGAATAGAAAGAGAACAAAGTCAACCACTAATAACATCGGATCCTTTCCATGAGAGATGACTTCCACCATAGTGGCCAAATTCTAGAGATAAATTTGAATTATGAGGCATCAATCAATACTATTGGCTACTTATCATTGGATTGATAATGCGATCTATGAACAAAATTAAGTAGATCAAATAAGATCTGCCCTCCTCAGGATACAGAACTGATGATATTATTTGGTTCTAGATTAATATTGTTTCTAAATTCTCATAATAAATACAGGAGTCATGAAAATCTACACTTTTGTATCCCGATGAGAGCAGATCTTCGATTTTGGATCATGTCACTCAAGGGTGTCGATTGAGTTTCCCACGTGAGTAAGTCAGATCATTGCGACTCGATATATAAATTTTGATCAAATTTACAAGGTCCAATCTCTTTGCGTCATAATCATCAATCAGTATTTAAACTCGGTGACCCGCGAGGTAACTCGGAATGTGGACTCTTAACTCGTCTGCCTGACAACGTATGATGCTCTAAGAGTATATCCTAAATAACTTTTCAAAGTCATTTTTAGCGGAAAACAAGGGTAATTTTGTCATTTAGTGTAAAATACAGAGACAACAAAACAAAATACCAGAAAACAACGATAAAAATCGGCGAGTAAAACAAAAAAGAGTAACTGAACGAGGCTTTTACTGTAGACTCAACCGTTTGACCGTCACTAGTTAGGTCGTCGAAGGTTAAATTTTTTTACCTAAGTTTGTTTAAATCGCTTTTTAAGCTTAAATCTTACCCAAAACAAAATAACTGAAGTTAGTTGCATATTTTAATATTAAATTAACTGAAAATTAACCTTAATTAGAGAGAGAAACTAGAAAGAGAAAAAAACAAACAAAAAGCTTAAAAGCGTGCAGACGAGGGAGACGGATTTCCAGTACATAAAGCAACAAACGACGAGAGGAGGGATCTGGTCAAACTTCATTTGACCAGATAAGGGTAAAACCGTAAATAAAAATGGTCTCTTATTATTGCTATATAAATTCGTTTCTTCATTTTAATTTTACTATAGGTAAGAGAGATAGAAAGAGAGAAACGAAGAAGAAATAGAGGGCTTTATTAGTGAACTCTAACACTTAGCTTTGAATGGAAGAGAAGATGAAGAGGCGGAGATATTTGGGGGGAGAAATGAAGATTATGGGAAGGAAAAAACCTAAATCAGATCTGGAGATCGCTAGAAAATCTGATTTTTTTGATGGATTACCAGACGATCTTGTTGTTTGCATCTTATGCAAACTAAGTTCCAGTGCTGGATGTCCTTCGGATTTCATCAATGTCCTGATAACGTAGGTTTAATTGCTCTTTTTTCTTTTTTTTCCTTTTTTTTTTTTCTTTCAGTTTTGGTTTCGATTCGTTCAATCTGTTGTTATTTACGGTTCTTTTGATTTTCGTTGAATTTGCTGTTTTATTTTATTTTTTATTTTTTTTATAAAGAAATTTAATAATTAGTTTGTGGATTTCGATTTCTCTCCTATTATTTTGTGATTTTTCTTGTTTCTTTAGAAAAGAGTTCACTTTCTTTAATGTTTAATTTTTTGTTCCTGAGATCAGTGTCTCAAGAACTCCCAAACTAGTTTTTTCGATCTCTCATTCATCCTGAAAAAAATGTTTTTTTTTTTTGGACATAAAAGAACTAACGATGGCTTGTTGATTATCTTCAAAACCAAAACAGATGTAAGAGATTCAACAGTTTAGGTCTCCACCCTCTTGTACTATCGAAAGCTTCACCAAAATCGTTCACCATGAAAGCCAAAAACTGGTCTGAAGCCGCTCATCGCTTCTTGAAACTCTGCGTAGAAGCCGGAAACAGCGAAGCCAGTTATACTCTTGGCATGGTCCGTCTCTCTCTTTTTCTCAAATTAAAACTAAAATAATAATCTTTCAATCGACTCACAAGTTTCCTTTGTTATCGGAGCAGATTCGATTCTACTGTTTACAAAATAGAGGGAGCGGCGCATCTCTAATGGCTAAAGCCGCAATCAGATCCCATGCTTCTGCTCTCTACTCGCTAGCCGTGATCCAGTTCAACGGCAGTGGTGGCTCAAAGAACGATAAAGACCTTCGAGCCGGCGTGGCTCTCTGTGCTCGAGCCGCCTTCCTAGGCCACGTCGACGCACTCCGCGAACTAGGGCATTGTCTACAAGACGGTTATGGAGTCCGCCAAAACATCGCCGAGGGACGCAAATTTCTCGTCCAAGCCAACGCTCGAGAACTAGCCTCCGTCCTCTCCGCTGCGTCATCGTCTCCTTCGTCTTGCCCTTGGCTAACGTGTCATCCTAACCACAACCACATATTAGGTTCGGGTTGTCCGTTACTGAGTGATTTCGGTTGTAACGTACCGGCACAAGAGGCACACCCTGCGAGCAAGTTTTTGGCTGAGTGGTTCAATTTGAAAGGTGATGTGGCGGGTCAGGGATTGAGGTTGTGCTCGCACGCTGGATGCGGTAGACCCGAGACGAGACGTCACGAGTTTCGTAGGTGCTCCGTTTGTGGCGCTGTAAACTACTGTTCTCGAGCGTGTCAAGCGTTAGATTGGAAGTTGCGCCATAAAGTGGACTGCGCACCCATAGAACGATGGATGGACGAAGAAGGAGACGGTGACGGTGATGTCGACAGAGAGATGGTTGGGGTTGAAGAGGACGAAGAGGCTATCGTTCAAAGTTAACGGTAACGGTGATGGAAAAGATAGAACCGAAATAGAATTTTCTTTTTCTATTTTTTTTTTTTTTTTTAATTTATTTATGGCGTAATGTGGTAGTTGGAGGGTTTTATGAATTTTTTTTTTTTTTAATTTTCTTGGGGAGGAGAAGGTATTTTGGAGGTTACGAAGGGGACCTTTTCTGTATCATATAACAATATGGGCAAGATTTATTCCTTAAGAAAAAGTTTTATTTACTTTTTTCTTCTTTTTAAAACTTTGTTTCTTGCACCTTGTATAAAAAGTTGGAAATTTTCTCTAGGGAAGAAAACAAATTCTTTGCAAATATGAATGATCTACTACACAAAATGCGAGGCGTTGTTTATTTCCTAATTACTCATTTTTTCTTGGGAAGGGAGAAGCGTGTTATGTTTTGTTTTCTGGGAAGTAATAAAATGTCTTAAATGAAGGGAAGAATCTTTAAATCAAATCGAGTCTAATTTTAATGGGATGAGGCTAATACAAAATTTTGGAGGAATCATATTCGTTTCATGACGTCTTTGCTTTTTAATTAATGTAGAAATAGAAATACCTCCTTGGAGGGTATTACTGAAAAATTACCTCGGGATAACTGAGTTGGTAAGAAGAGATTGGGTGTGTTCCTCTCAGGTCATGACATCAAATCTCTATGTGTCCTTCCATTGAAATGTCATCATTTATCCATCCTAACACGTGATAGGTTGGATGGAGTGACAGGTAGATTAATCTCACCAAAAGGTTGGGGTTACAATAAAATAAAATTTGTGGATGAAATATTGGGATGATTGATCAATCTTTAGCTTACTACTTGTTAATGAGAGAAGCTAGTGAAAAATAATATTATTATAATAAGAGATTTTAATTCTGATGGACATTTTGTTTTCAATTGGACCGATGGTATAATATTTTTTAATCTTGGTAATCGGACTCAAAATAATATGTTGATGTGGCAATGGCACAAAATGGTGGATCTGTTTTCCTTGTGTATCAGACCACTTACGTTTCTTCGAGTCATTATTTTATCATTAGTCTTTTTTTTAATATAATTTTTTTGATTCGTGATAAATTGATAAACTGGTGCTCTAAAACACGCTCTTTGTATGCATAGAACCATAGATCTTTTTGTTCTGAGTACACAAGGAAAAGATCTACACGAGCATACAAAGAACGTCAGTTTATTATTAGTCTTTTATTTTATTTTTTAAATTCAAATTCCAAACTAGAAAAGAATGCTACAATGTTAGAAATTCTCAACTTAACACGCCCCCTCACTTCATCTACCGAAATGACCGGGCAGATCTCATGTATTCTAGCATTCAACCTGATCTACGACCACCCTTAGGCTATACAGCAAGCCCTATTAGATTAGAGTAGTAGAGATGAAAGACCACCCTTTTCCTACTTGTTAGAAGAATTTATTATAATTAAAAAAAAAATGATACGGTTTTCACAACTTTGATGGAGAATATATAAATAATAGTATTTTTGATTTAAGGCCTTCTCTCTCCCCCATTTGATCCATTATTGATCTTGTGCAAGTAGAATTACACTTCAATTTTGCGTGTGTGTCTGTCTGTCTATTTGTGTGTGGACTTACAAAAAGCAATAGAATCGCATGGGGGGGTGGGAGGGGATAATGCAAGTGGGATGGTGGACACGGGACCATATACAAGACGATTCGTGAGCTGACTTTTGCCCGATTGAGTATCTTTCATTTGAGCTTTTTGATATTTTATAATAAAAATTAATCTTCATTTTCATCAGTAAAAGATTTAAACTAAATTGAGTTTCCCACAGACTCGGTGCATTGTCTAGGACTTGGCCAAGTTGATGAATTCATTCCAGTAAAGTTTGGAAATTTTGCTCAATCGAGTTAGGGGATGAGTCACCTCGAAATTGGATCTAGTCTAAGTCACTCATCCAAGTTTGAGTCGACTCAAGAACTTGTAAAAGTATGGGAAGAACATCAAAATATATTGCAGATGAAAGTAAGTAGTAGGCATCTTCAATGTCTCCAAAACCCTACTCCTCATGAGAAGATTTTTGTAGAGAAAAATCCTATAATTCTGGCTAATCTCTCCCCCATTATATTTGAAAGAAAATCTTTTCTACTTATTACCTCTAATGAGAAATCTCCAATCATAAAACCCAGACTACTTAGTAATATTAGTGGTATAGCCACATTAGAGGAAAAAGAGGAGGGAGGGGAATGAAGAAGATAGCTATGAACATAGATCCTACTCAATACCATTCAGAGTTCACACTGTCTAATATACAATAGCCACAGTCATGCACATCTTCAAATTGACATCCATCAGAAATCTCTCGTAAGACTTAAGAGATTGGTTCCACGTCTTCCTTCACAGCCTCCTCTTCTCTCTTCTTGAATGCCTTGGCTATCTTGCCGATTGGAATAAGAGGAAGATAGCTGAAGATGGTATAACCCTCACATGTCTTGCTTGCAACAACCTGGTTATACTTGTCCGACCACTGAGCTGCTGTGGGAACTACCGCGTCCACCACCATCTGGAAAGCTGGAATCTTATTGAGCTTGAACCAGGCCTTCACTGCTTTCTCCGACAAGTACTGTTCAGATTTCTTGACAGAATTGTGTGCTGCCACAGACACACCTCTAGTTCGAGCTTCATATACAAGAGCTTTGGTCAGCTGTGATGCCTTCTGCACCATCCAACATGCCGTGCTTGCAACCTGCTTTGCCAAAGGGGGAGCATGCTCATCTAACTTCTTTGTAGCTTCATCCACCTGCAATGGCCAAAACAGTTGGTGAGTTTACTGTTAATTTAAAGTTGCTTCCAATTATCTAGTTTCAAATCCATAACTAATCAAGAATGTGTGTGTGCATGAATTGGAATGCAAACCATAACATTCAAGTCAGGCTTGTACTAAACTAGTAGAAGTCTCATTGTTCCCCAATGATTGTAGTTCGGAAACCATACTACAATCAAATGAAATGACATGATCATAGCTTTTGGCTTTCCTAGAAAATTGGCTGTCTAGCTGTGCACACTACACTATCTAACTTAATTGAAGAGATTAGACAGTAAGGACACACACGATCCAAAAATGAACTATGAAGAAAATAGAGGTATGCAAAACATTTGAGTAAAAGAACCCACAAAGAAAGAAGAAGTCTCCCAGTAGTTGCCATACTGTAATAAAAAATAACTCCACCAAACAGGATAACAACATAACAATTTGAAATAAGTTTAGAACTACACTAACAGATCAAAGTGGAATAGAAGATGAGCAAAAGCACTTACTAACCATATTACTAAACATAATATTTTGACTTCCACAACGCCAGTCTCTAAATTTGATCATCAATTTCTCTTTGTAAATATTTCAATGGAAATCAGTACTAATTGCATAAAATATTTCTGGTGAACACTGAAATTAGGATGAAAGAATAAAAAAATTTAAGTATAGAAGTGTAATTAGTTGGGGATCTATAACATCTTATTTGAAGTATTCCAAGCATATGTACTTCTAAGATCCCATACAATCATCCATCATGTATTAATTAGCTGTATACATTAGTGATTTATTTATACACATTTAAAATAAAAATAAAATGTAATAATTAAACAAGTATTTTACATATTACTATGCGTCTAGTTTAAATATGAGATTATAATTACCTTTTAACTCAGGATTATAATTGTTTCTCATTGTCACAATTTAAATTTGCTCACCAAAGAGGCATTCCTCATTTGGTTATTTGGTGCAGACTCCATGAAGTATGCAGTTCGGTACCTAAACAACGAAGCCATCAAAGGCATCTTGGAAGCATGTGTTCTTATTGAGGTCAATTTCCTATGTGAGAAAGGCCTTCGCAAGCACTAAAGTATTCGTGGAAAGAAACCGATAAAACAGCAGATATTATAGCCAAAAATGGTGCGATTGCAGAGAGATTTTCTATTATTTTTTAGACCAAGTTAATATTCCTCATGACATTTCGTTAATTCTTGTGAAGGATTTGACTTGTAAGTATTCACGCAAGTTAATTGACAATTATGTTCAGATGAGTCTTAAACATCAACAATATATTGACTATCTCACAAATTTTATTTTTTTTTGAAAAGTATAATATATTGATCAGAAAAGTAATACAAGAAACAAAGAGGCCGAGGAAGCCTAAAATAAGAACAACAAAGAAAAGAAAAACAACATTAGTAATTACAAAATGAGTGCCATCTAAACACAAAATCGTCAAAAGTAGTCCCCGCGAACTCTATATTCTGCTTTGACCAAAGGTATAACGAACCCAAGATCTCCAAAAAACCTGCATGAAAGCTGCTACTCTTATTATTGAACACTATGTTGTTTCTTTCGTTCCAGATCCCCCAAGCGATAGCTGAGGGGAGCAAAGCCCAAAGGATCCTTTTTCTGGTATGGAAAACGTTACTAGTTCATTCTACTAACAACAAGGAGAACTTACGAGGAGGGACCCAATTAAAACCAAAGAGACCAAGGACATGCGACCAAATATTATAAGAAAATGAACAATGGATCAACATATGATCGACAGATTCCCCATCATTCATACAAAGAGGGCAACAATTAGGAATGATCCAACCCCGCACAATCAAATTATCCAAAGTGAGGATCCTACCCAGATTAACCAACCAAACAAAAAAAGATACTTTAGAAGGAACTAACCTTGACCAAGTAATAGATCCCGCTAGGGAATTCTCGACACAGGAGGTAAGCCAATTATAGAAAGATCTGACGGAGAACCTTGAATCCTTAGCTCTTACCCATTCCCACTTGTCCTGTTCACTATCGTTGAGTTGAACCGTAAGCATAAGATCAAGGAAAGATGTCACCTCAGTTAGCTCCCAATCATTGAAATTTCTCCTGAACCCTAAATCCCAAGTAGGACCAGAGTCATTGCCAACCAAACACTACTGGATAAAGTGATTCTTAGTAATTGAACAAGCGTACAGAGACAGAAATTGGACTGCCAGAGGCAACGTGCCGCACCAACTATCCTCCCAGAATCTAATTCTATCCCCCAATCCCACTCTGAATCTAATCCCTCTCTCAAAATCCTCCATCCCTTTAAGAACCTCTCTCCAAACACTACACCCATAAGGATCTTTCGCCTCGCCACTACACCAACCTAACCCCCTTTCCCCGTACTTTGCCCTAATAACCTTCCTCCACAAACTATTCCTTTCTTCACCGAATCTCCAAAACCACTTTTTTTAAATTTCTACTAAAATATTATAATACAACTATCCAGGATTTCTAAGATATAAAATAATTCAAAATAAAATTGGACTTTAGTACATACTTCATATATGCATGAATTGTTATCATTAAAAAGGGATTTCTCAATAAAAGCATCACATTTTTCATTTTTTTTATTTTGTTATTTTTTTATTTTTTAGCTTTATATTGTTGTCAACGGGATGAATTTTTGCACGAAAATCCCACATTGTACCCATCCCAATCTTTTGTTACCCAAATTTGTAAACTAGGCTTACAACACTTACAAATTCTAATAAACTCCGATATACTAGCAGTTAACATAAACAATAACCAAAACTGATTCAACCCACAATGAACCAAACATAGAGTTAGGGTAACAGGTTGAGGCACAACGAAGGAAAAAAAAATCCAAAACTATAGAATCTTGCAGAATAAAAGACGGGAAAACTTCATCACAAGGTAGGTCAGATGCTATTGAACCAGAACCAAATTGACAAATAGATGCAAAGAATTTAAAGAAATTCCCCAAGAATTTTTTACTTCCTTAACAATGAAAGTAACATGTTATACAGTCCGTAAAGATGAATTTAAGAAAAAAAAACCCAATTACAGCAAGAATAAAGAAACTAAATTTCCAGAACAAAGGGTTTCGTTGTCCCAAGTTATTAAAGGGCCTCTTTTGATTCTCAATTCTGCAAAGAACAAGGATTTCAAGACTCCATTTAAATTTAAATTATAAAAACACGAAGAAAGAACTGCAAACTGACAATCACATCTTCGAACTAAAGATAGACAAAAAAGGGACCTTTCGATCGATCTCGCACCAGCACAAAAAAAAAAGATTCAGGAATCGCGATTCGAATGTAACGCAAAAAGTCTTACAAGAAATTGAGTCAGAATACCTTTGTATCTAAGAATACAAGGAGATCTTGAGGAACGCTTTTGAATTTCCCGTAAACAGGGCCGATAACAGTTGTTACAGTACCCTCCACGGTTCGAATTCCTGATTTCAAAGACCCAGAGTTCTGCTTCGCGTACTCATAAAGATTCGACAGGCAGATTAGGGTGTTAATGGTAGCAATCTTCACAAACTCTAGATGCTTCAGTTCTTTCTTTTTATTATCAGTTTCCATCTACATAAAAACCAAAAAAATCAAGAATTAATAAGAAACGAAAACAAAAACAAATTAAAAAATATCGAACTAAGAAAAATAAATAAATAAATAAAACCGGATCACCAACCGTGTTCGTCGCCATTTTAGTTCTCAAAGGGTCTTAAAAGCGTTTTTTTTTTCTTTTTTTCCTTCTCTTCTGCAACTCTCAAATGTCGAGGCTCTGTAGATCCAGCAAAAGGGTTTTTATAAGGTGCTAAAAAGTAGTTTTGATGTTGGTATGAAGGCGGTGTAAAATATGACCACCTGTCAATATCGTGGAGGTTAACACCGTATCGTTTGGATCAAGAGGTTACTAGAAGGTTTGGGAGATCGGCCAATCTAGCGCCTTTTTTGTCGAGTTGAGCTTTCTCAAAGGACACGTGGAGAGCCATTACACAACTTGGAAAATATCTGAATTTTGATTGGTGGTGAATGTAGGGTCCATTTTGTAAGGGAGCACCTTGATTTGGGTTGGTTTGGTTTGGTTTGAAGTCAAATTGGAATCGAACTATTATAGGTCAATTTCACTAAATAAGAATCATAACTGAACAAAATTCCATTCGAACCAGACTAAAGTCGATTTAGTTCAAGTCAGTTCAATGGGTTGTCAATATCATCTTTTATGGATAAACTAATGATTTTTTATGGATAGATTAGTAATTTATTATATGAAATTTTATGTTTATTTTTACATTAAAAAAATATTACTTACGCTTTATAGAATATTGACAACCCATAGAACTGAACCAAACCAACCCATAAAAAGCCATTAGTTTATCCATAAAAAGTCATTAGTTTATTGCTTAGGGGATCAGTTCTCGATTTGGTTTGGTTCTACACAAGCTTGATTCGAAAACCAAATCAAATTGATCGATTCTCCATTTTTGTAATCTAGAACCGAAATCGCAATTCGTTTCAAACCAAATCAAACCACTCTAAAGCTATCAGTTTGGTTTGATTCTCGGTTTGAATCGGACCAAGTTGCAGCCCTACCATTCAAACACCATGGAACAACAAAACACAAACACGGAACTAAGATTTGTTATTTCCAAAGTTATGTGCTAAGATAATGAACCAATGGCATGACGCCAGGTGTTTTAAGTGAGTAAAAGTGATTGGTCATTAAGAGAAAATTTTGGGAGCAGTTTAAGTACTTTATTTTATTTTAACTTTTCAGTACACATGGTGTTGTGCCATTAGCACACAACTTTCAAAATAGCAAATCTCTATTATTAGAATAAGGCTATGTTTGGATCAAGAGAACTGGAGAGAAGAGAAGAAAAAATAAATGAGTTTCTATCCATTTCTCTTGTTTGGATTGTTAAGTATGGGGGAGAAGAGGAGAGAAAAAAATATAAGTTTTCTTTCTCTCTAAAAGTAGAGAAAAGAGGAGGGAAATCCTTTTAAAATATTTTATAATCCCAACGCTGCCCATTAATCTCTTTTAAGATATTTTAAAATTTCAAAGTTGTCTCAAGTTCTCTCCTAACACTCCAAACATGATGGAGAGAAATTGAGTTCCTCTTCTCTCAATCCAAACATAGTGAGAGAAGAGACTCAATTTCTCTTCATCATGTTTGAATTGATAGGAGAGAACTTGAGATAATTTTGGAATTTTAAAATATCTTAAAAGAGATCTAGGGGCAAAGTTAGAAATATAAAATATTTTAAAAGGATGTCTCTCGATTTCTCTCCACTTTTAGAAAGAAAGAAAACTCTCATTTTTTTTCTCTCCTCTTACCTCCAATTCTTTTATTTTCTCTCCACACTAACAATCCAAACAAGAGAAATGGAGAGAAACTCATTTATTTTCTCTTCTCTTCTTTTCTCTCAATCCAAACATTGCCTTAGACATGTTTTCAATTTTTTTTTTTTTTTAAAACATCCACTTTTAGTGCTTAGAGGAGGTATGAGAGTCTTTTTTTTTTTGTGATTCTACTTTTTAAAAAAATCCACTTCTAATGTATGATTAGACACGTGTGGAGGGCATTTTCGATATTTAAATTATTTATTTATTTATTTGCTTGAAAACATCCATTTCAACCTGTGCTTTCGTAAACAGATACATAAAAATTTATTATCTTTTTCAAAAATTATTAAAAATCATTATTTAAATGAAAGCACGGGTTGAGGCTTGCTACAGTGACTCACTGTATGTGCATAGAATCACCCATTTTCTTCGAGAATATAAAATTCTATCTCAAGAAAAAGCATTTTTATACTCTGCGTTTTTTTTAGTTCGACTAACCTTACTAAGTTAGTAAGGATTTTACACCTTAATAAGATTACTTGGGCTCACTGTGTGGAATCAGAAAACATGATCTGATTCTTCAGGGTTGTAGAGGAGAAAATTATATGAACTTTGAAGAAAAAATTCAAAAACAAAGTTATTTTTCACCCTTGAATTTCAATTTTAAGTTTAAGAGTTTGGTGATAAGTTTAATAGTATGGTGAAAGTTCACTAACCATCTATTTTTAAAATCTTAGATCAAGCCCAAAATAAATTTTTTTTGAATTTTTTTTGTTTGTTTGGACTTGAGTTTTTCATCAAAACTCAAAGGATTTACAGGATTGTTGACATGGTAATCCATTTGAGCAAAACAACCCTTCGTAAGCCTTAAAATCTTACTAAGTTAGTAAGAAAAGTGTTTTGCATTTTTTTTCCCCTTCATAATATTTGGGACAGGCTTAAGTTGTGAAACATTCAAACTGATGTGAACCCATTTGGAATTACCTAAAAATCTTTGATTTTTTTCTTTCCAAATTCAATCAACTTCAACCTCTTAGATAAAATGATGAAGACATGAGGATATTGAGATCATTTTTTTTTTATATTAATTTATAAAAATAGATGAAAACGCATGTCATTAGTTTGTAAACATCAAGAAGGGTCATCGGTAATATAAAGAGAGAAGTGTTCCTCCACAATTTTGAAGCAAATAGGCACTAATCAGCCAAATAACGAGTGTTATGCAACGAATATATGGAAACGCAACTGAATCAACTAAGTTTAATGTTTTTTAAAGGGTATTTTCGGTATAAAAAATTCAAGTTCCCAAGTGTATTTGTTGCACTTTAACTTGTACCCTTAATTTATAGAGTAATGATTTAAACTGAATTCCATCCCCTCTCTTGTTCACTTAGATATGTCCAGGACTCCTGGTTTAATACGAGATCCTCACGTAAGAAGCTTATATGAAACCTGCATATATAGTAATTATTTCCCACACACCTATGTAAAGACATCTTGAAAAGATGTTTTTACTGCATTTTTAAAGAGAGAGATCTAAAGCCGCATTGTTTCTATCCCACTACCAACCTTTAAACCCGAGGTCGTAAGGTTTTTGCTCAAATAAAGGAACCTCTCAGCTTTTGTTTACAGTTCCATATATGTAATGAGTCAGACCTAACTTCCCCATGTAATGAAGACAATTATTATCCCCATTTATTCTGTTACAAACCAAAATCAGAAAATTTTACAAACCTAAGACGAGAGCATCTAAGTTCAAACTACGCAGCTTTGTTCTTATTTCATTTCTGATCTATTGATGCTACCTGAGATTTCTGGCGCTTCAAATATTGAAGAATGGGCTCCTTGACCTGTCAAAATGATAAAAAGGAGTGAAAAATCAGGTAGTTGTAATGAATTTTTGTATGGGTCCCACATGAACATCATCCAATTTTGATCATCTACCAAGAGAAGAGACTAATCATACCATGCTTGCTTTCCTGGATCGCTTGTCTTGAGTGGAGCGACTACAGATGATGGTATTATCACTCTCGTTACAGTGACTGATCCTCCCGTTGGCCTTGTTGTTCGCATTCTCCGGGGGTACAGCGCTCTCTCTTGAAGTCACAGGCTGCAAATTTAACAACCAAGTGTGTTTCTAATTAGACGACCATAAGTGACTCCCATTCGGTCATTCTTCTAGCTGAAGAATGAAAAAGACAACTAACCTCAGCCCTGCTAGTGGGTGTGTTCACCTGATCTCTAATATTTGTGGTAGTCTGCTCGCTCCGAATTGAGCCATTCTGCTGCATATCAGATCTTCCTTGCATGCGTGTTTGATCAGATCCAATCGAATGGAGCCCACCGCAAGTGGACATGTCCTTATGATTGCTCCCTAAGCATTTAAGTCTCAACTCTGAACATTAATCTTTAAAGAAAACTGAAAAACCACAAATTCCTAAATCTCTCATCTTATTTGGTTTTAAGGAAGTCTATACCATTAGATTTGTTATGCAATTCGTTTGTCTCCATTGCCTGGTGAAACTAAGAAAGGTTAGGAAGATATGCAGATATAAATAAATAAGCATATATTATGTCTTGGAATGTTCTTTATTTACCGAAGCTCTGTTGTCCAAGGCTTTCTTTACATCCAGTAGCTTTCTATTAGTTGATTCTGAGTGAATGACACGCTTGCCTGCAACCAAAAACAAATAAATAATGACATATTATATAATATATACTTGAGAAAACACTTGCCTCAAGCGTTTCAGTCATACCCGAGAAAATAGGTATTGATCCCTATAAAACAAGAACTAATCTCTAGGAGATCTGTTTTTTTTTTTTTTTTTTCCCTATTAAATGTATGTTAGAAAGGCTAATTTAGCAAATCACCAAGTCTTCGGTTGCTTGTGCTTTCTACAAATCCATCCCGCGCCATCTTATCGATCAGTTTTCGCACTGTTGTCTGGTTGGGCTCTCCGTCTAGCTTGGTCTGAAGCTTTGCTACTGTCACATAATCCATCGGAAGAGCATGATACAAAGCCTGCATTCAAATCACTATGATTAGAAACATGACACATAGTGCATCATTCCAGGACACGTGTCAAAGAATAAGTGGACACTTATGATCCTTTATGGTGGGTATGGATGAGATTGATTTGTAATATGCCAACTTTACCTGGGCTGATCAGTCATCGAATCTTACATGGCCATCACACATTGTAGAAATAAAACTCAAACTCACCTTCATATACATGTAATCTTCATCCCTACTCTTGAGAGCTTTACCGTTATTTGGGACTTCTTCTACATCCATCTCATCCTTCACGACACTATAGTCAGAGTCGGGTTTCTGAAGCATGGTGTTATTAGCAAAGATAAGATAAAGACATGTGAATAGGAATTAAGTTAACGAGAGTGAGAGGTAAAAGACAACAAACTTTTTGCTTGCTGATGGTGTAAGTGTCTCTTCCAGCTCTCAATAGAACCCCTTCTTTTACGAGTTTGTCCATGATTTCTGAAAAGAAAGCCAGCCAAATTGGAAAAATGCAGATGAGATTCGTGCTACAAGTGAGACGTATCAGTAGAATTAAATGTTAATTTTCTTCCCTTGTTGAAAGCCTTTAATATGGATTCCAGTTCTCCATTTACCTTCCGTCAAAGTCTGCAAAGCAAAAGATACTAGTAATTTGTTAAAAAACAAAAATAATAATTCTCTAAACCCAACAACATTTAGACTTGGAAAAAGTCCGGCTTCAGGCATTATTTCATCATGGGCTTACTGAAGACACGATAGGTGATTTGCAAGTCTTCAATGAACAATGATCGAATCCAATGTCTTAAAAGCACAAATGAGGCTATGAGTATCCACCAAAGAGTGAGACCTATTCATGGGTGAATACGCCCAAAAAAGTGATACATGGCATGAAAAGAAGACCGAACTCAGGCAGCTAAAAAACCTACAAGAAGAGGGTCTACTATTAATAAGACTCAAAGCCTGCAGTGAGGAAAAAATTCTCGGGAAATTTTTGCTTGGCGTCGATTTTACACTTTTTTAAAAATCCTAAAATAGTAGACTCTGTTTTTAAGGAAAAGTTTCTAAGCTTTCATACTAGGCCAAAGAGAGAATATAAAATGCAATACACTCAACAAGAAAAAGAAAACAGAATATGAGATTGAAGATCATTTTTACCACTGAGATGTCTGGGAAATTTGAAAGAACGTCAGTCAGTTCAACAGTGTCAATGTGGCGAGAATCAATCCAGCTTCTTACTCGAGCTAACTGGTGTTCATCCTCCTCCATATCCTGAGTATTATCTGTTACCAGCAGCACGAAATGAAAGTGATTGTTAACTTCTTGCTAGGAACCTTCCCTTCTTCAAAATTGATCAAGTAGACAACACATACAAAAAGAAATTTTGTTGTTCACAAAAATTTTCATTGGGTTTGGATGTTTGGTTGTTCAGAAAAATTTATGAATAAAATATATACCTTCGCCAACCATGCTATTATCTTCACAGGACCGCTCTTTGTCTGACATGAGAACTTATTATCTCCAGCTTCCAATGGAATTCTTTTTTTTTTTTTTGAAAAGGATCAGGTAAAAAAAATGGCTATCGAAAACAGATAGTAATTACCTACGGCCACAGGAGCCACGATGTATTGGTCTCCTTCTTGTGAATGGTTAACCTGAGATGCATTGAAAATTTCATCAAACGTCATTCTTAAAATGACAGTGACTTCATTTACACAGCCATATATCACAGGTGAGAGTTTCAAAGAAATGGACAGTATCCTTATTAAGAATATCAAATTGATTTTACCTCAGTATCAGAATCTGAAGAGTCATCCCCTTGTAGAGAATCCGCTCCCAAGCTCACCTCTTCGTCATCTTCAATGTTATCATTCTCATCCTCGCAAGGATCAAGAACACTCTTAACCTGCACAATGAAGATGTTAATCCACTAAAAAAGCATAATTAAAATTCTAACTCGTCCGTGTTGTCTAGTCCTTTGATTACCTTGAGAGCTAATACCAAATGCTTGCTGTTTACATTCCCAACCTCCATTTTAAGAGGATTTTTCTTCCATGGATTATTAGCTTCTTGTTCAGAGCAGCTTTTGAAGAATGGAGGCTCGTAATCAACTGGCTGCAAGGTCTTTCAAAATTAGTTATTCAAATAATTTATCTGCTAAAATGAAATGTTAAAATGCCTGTATGAACAATTAGCAACTTGAGAAATGATTGGGTTACAACAATGAACACTAAATCGGAGTTTCATACAAAGCACCATGACAAGACCCATAAGATCATTATGGTAAATGAATATCAGGACGAATTTGTGACATAACCATATACTGCATAAGAGCACAGAATACATCTCTACAACAATCAGCATTCCGAACTCAACCAATCAACCTGTCAAAGATTGCATCTTCCAGGAGACCCTACCCACCCGATCAATGACATTGTTTGGGAATGGTCAAACTTCTAAAAGGGTGGAGGGTCAAGGACACAAGCTTTCCATCTATTTGGTGGCCCATATAGAGTTTATAATTGTGCACAAGATGAATTATACGGTCATAAAAGTTAACTAAGAAATTATTGATCAAAAAAACGTTTACTAAGAAATTTAACAAAGCAAATATAAGAGGACATATGGTAAGATCATAAAGCAGCCTAATTAAACAGAACAGCTTGAAATATTTGTTATATAGTCATGAAAATTCACTAAGAAATTATAAACATTGCAAGAAAATAAAGCAGTCTGATTAAATAGAACAGTTTGCAAGGAAATTTCAGAAATGAAAATGTAAAGTACCGTCACGTCATCATAGTAGAAGAGCTTCATCAAAATAATCCGCTGAAAAACATGTTAAACAGTTTTATTCACCAGTACGGTTGGAGATTAAATTTCCATATTTGTTAGAAACATTGTAATATTAATGGATTATTTAACCTCTTCTGGCATTCGATCAAGAGTTCTCATCAACTGAACAAGTGTTCGGACCATTTTACAAGCAGAGCTCCTGCAAATTCACATTGTTTAAAACTAATCGGCAAAAAAAAATGCCTATTTGTAGGAAACAAATCACAAAAATTCAGAACATAATTGGATTTGGTCTGTATAATAAAAGGATATAGTGTACCTCATCTGATTCGGAGTAATATCTGTCACGGAATTTGACTTGAATGTTGCTCCTTGTTTTTTGTTTCCCATGCGATTGATGTTCATGGAAACCTCTTGGCTATCCAAATTTGAGTAACTGAAAGAAACTGCAAAAAATAAAAAATAATAAAGATCTCCATCCTTTTAGTGTATGTCTAGAAACAAGTCAGATCAAACATCAAAAATTTTCAGTCCAGCTTCCTTCCCTAAAGAGTTGCTCTGAACAGTATACCGGCAGACAGCAACACAACACTCATTTTAAACAAGATCACAGCAATGTTTACAAAAGCACCTTGGCAATAAGTTAATGTTGTGAAGGTCAATTTACTTGCATGAGAAAATGGGAGAAATGAGAACTTACAAGTATATTCCTCGATCATCGGCCCCTCTATTGTTTCACATATGCAGAACAAAAGTGTTCTCAGGTACTTTTTGTGCAAGGCGTCGTAAACGCCTGCAAGCCAAAGGGAAAAAAAAAGACTTAGTGGCTGAGATCTTCATATGAGATAATGATTTCATGATCAATCCATTGATCCAGATTATGCACCTTTCTCCATCCAATCAATCAGTCGGCGTGATTCAGCATCCATGGGCATAAGCTTTTTGATCTTCATCTCTATTAGAAGATCTCATTATTTGAGAAAAATTCGTTGCCGATTTCTGTTTTTCCAAAAGAAATTTAATAGAAATATGATAAGGACTAGCATACCTAAGGCAGGAACCGACTTATCATTGAAATATTTCTCCGGAAAAAGGCCCCTTATGTAGCTGATGTTGAATATCGCGATACGAAGCAGATTCCTCGTCTGTAAATGGGAAAAAAAATATCAAACATGATATCGATAAGAGTATATATCATCATCAACATCAATAACAGTAAATATACAAAACCAAAAGGATTTGAAAGAGCATCAAAAGGCTATTAACATTTATAATCCTAATACCTATTGAGATAATGATCTAATGAAGTAGTCATGACTTTGAATCTTTAAATCTGAGATGCATTTCCATGAAAGTTACAGTAAAATAGATAAGGATTCAAATATTATCGAACAGAGAAATAATTGCTAGATCTGGCGAAAGTTCTGATACACATGGAGTTCCATGAAAAATGCAGTAAAAATAGATGAGGATTCAATTATTATCGAACAGAGAACTATAATTGTTAGATCTGGTAAAAGTTCTGCTACACATGGAGTTCTTCCTCTGACTTTTCAGAAATTCCATCCAATAAGCGTAGATTAGCAACGTTTCATCAGAAAATTTCCATACACGAGCTCAGTAGTATAATTTTCACCAAAAATAGATCTAAAATGCTTCAACGTGTTTCAGAGATCTGGTATGAAAAAAGAATTCAGAAATGGATCAAATAACAAATGAATTCAGGTCGATCGGCATAAATTTAGTGAGAAAACAAGTTCATCTCTCAAATCTAACGATCATTCAATCAAAAAGAATCTAAATCTAAAAAAAATGTAATTCGAATCCATACCAGAAGCAGTGAATCTTGTTCGGTGATCTCAGCTTCTTTCTGTTTCTGTGCTACAACCTGCAAAACGAAGAAGATAACCAACATACAACAAGATGAAAAATAAGGAAAAAAAGAGATGATGAAGTAGTACGGAGATGAGCCATTGAAGGAGATTTTACAGCTCACCATTTTTTTTCTGGTTTTCGAAGGACAGAGAACTGGAGTTCAATCTCAAAACACTTCGTTGGAAGTTTTAAATCGAAAAATGCACGTAAGACTGTAGGAGAAAAGTGGCGGGAGGTGACCTTGGGCATTTTATAGCCTTGAAAACTAACTATGGTTGAGAAGCAACCGTGGTTGAAAAGCAACCGTCCGCTGTAACTAAAACCCTTTTATTTTAAGTGACTAAAATAGCCTTCTTATTTAATAATGAACGAGAATAAAAATGGAGATGTACAAGGGTGCTTTTGTCAATACGAAAAGATGTCCCCGTATTAAAGCTTGGTATCCGCAGTGGTACAAAACATGAAGTAAATTTTTGCAGGAAAGGCCAAAATTACAGGCCCAACCCAATCATTTTTTTTTTTAATATTTATGAAAATAATTATATATCTGGTTCGGTACTTATACATTTTATGAAAATGACCTTATTCGGTCACATTTTGCATTTTACCCTTTAGCCTCTGACGAATCTTAAATAAACGATCAGTTTTTACAAAACTATGAGAAAGCCAGAATTACCTTTAAGGTTTATGATTTTTATTTTTTTGAATTGAAAATAAGGATATAAATGTACATTCAGCTAAATGGATGCATTTTGGAAAAAAAATAAGCTCATTTTTATGGATTTGAGCTAAAAAAATGGGTAGTAAATTCGATTCAATGTTGTATGTAGATACCTGTTTTGACAAGAATAAATAAATGAGTCAATGATTTTCTTACGCCTGTCTCACACGCCCCTGACGTGGCATGGGACTAGAACCATTGATTTTCCCCCTCAAGATACACAATTGTATATCCCCATAAAAAAATGTGTGGTTGTGCATCATGAGAAAAAGAATCTATGGTTCTAGCACGTGTCATGTCAAGGGGTGTGTGTTAGAGGAGGGCTTCAGAAAATCATTATTCTAAATAAATATCAGAATATGTGACATGTGAGAATTTCACATATATTTCGAGGGCATTTCATAATTTCCAATATTAACTAATTAGAAACATAATAAAATAAATATTTTTATAATTTTAAAAAATTAAATTAAGGATTTCATTTTCCTACGACCAATTTTCTGAGGAGTTCATCTTCCTTGAATATGATTCTTCAGCGATCATACATCAGTTTATACATGTGTTTTCAATTGAATTTTCTTCTCAATAACGTTTAGATAAATTAGTTTGAGTTTTACATTTTTCTTCTTTGGTACTATAACATGGTTCGTGACAAACATTATGCTAGTTTCCCCACACAAATAGCGGATTCTCATTCTATAGAAAGTGTATTACAATTAGATATGAAAATGCTGAAGTAACATTGAAATCGACACCGTTTCACACATTGCTGATGTGGATGTGATTAAAACCATCACTACTTTTCATCAAGATACGAGTGAGAAGCATCTATGCTTCTGTGCACACCAATGTGTGAAAGGATGTCACTTTCAATGTTACTCCAGCACACAACTCTATTCGATAAGATAAAGAGGACGGATCACATTTAATCATGAAAGCCAGGACCATAGTCATTTTCTTTTATTGTTCTCTTATTTTGCAATGGTTCACTAACTACAGAAATCCCTTTTTCCTTTCTTTTAAACATTATTTGATTCTCTTTTTGGTTTTAAAGCAATTGTAATCAATATGGACGAATTGTACGACAAAATCTGACTCAAAATCTAAATCTAAAAAACCTATAAGCTTTATAAGATTGCTGTAAAAAGCATTTGTAAATTAACCCAATCTTAATTGGATTTCTTTGGATCAAGTTTTCTTACATGAGTTGAGCAACCCATGATTCTCAATTTTCAAACTCATTCGTATGCATTTTAAGTTTATGAGACCAAATTTTCTTTCTCTTCAAAAACTCAATAGAACTGATCTCCACCTCTTCTAATCAACCTGCATCTTCAAGTATACTAGCATGTGTTTCATAGACAGTTCCAATCAATCGGAATCTGTCAATCTCCTTTACTTTGACAGAGTTAAATTCTAGTATTATTGGGCCTAGAATCATTGCATTTAGCCCCAAGCAGATCCCTCCAGCAAAAAAGTAAAAAAGGCACCGAAGAAAAGTAGAAGCCTTGACAAAAAAACAGATCTACATGCAAACCAATGTACTCACTCAGCTTCTAAACATGAATTTAGTAAAGAAAATGTCAAAAATATTGCTTTTCATAAGTAATCAGTTATCGCTGAGATGGCACCACTACCTGAACTATTACTAAAATTGTACCTGTCATGAGAGAGAGAGAGAGAGAGAGAACTTTTTGCTGATAGATCTTGCTTGTTTAAGTCACCTCTGAGGATCAACAAATGATAAAAGTTTTTATCTTGGAGGTGGTGGTGGGACATGGGATTTCGCCATTCCCACCCATGCGATGATGCCAACTGCAAGGATTACCCATCCACATATGTCGTACTTGAGATCACTATTTTTCTTTTTCTTGGAATCCTGAAATTGAAGAATCGATATTCTCAAGTTAAAGGATGCTTTGCGTGACACTGAAACTTGGGTAAAATAGCATACGCGTAGCTCATATACCATAAACAATTTGAGTATAGGCAATAGAATGATATAAGTAAAATAGCACAAATGAAATACATTACCATATCCAGAGGCATTAGGGGGGAAAAATTCCCACTAACTAGTGATGATGTTTACTCTAAATAAAGGTTTAGGAACTAAGATGGAACTAGGCCTATCTGATTCATAGTCTTTTCAATAAATGAACTTTTTATTAAAGATAAAAACAAGAAATGGTCAAGATGACTACACCAAGACAAGAAGCAAAGACGAGAAGATACTATTACATGGAAATATTACAAACCCACTCCCACCTCGCCACTATAATTTTTTTTTTTTTTAAAGCCTTGGAAGGTACACTCATTGGACTAACCTTTAAAGGAGAAAAAATGTTATTCGATAGAAGCAGAAAATTTGAAATAACTATCAGAAGCAGTTTCCTAAAGGAAATGGAGGAAAACTGCCCCCGAAAGCAATGACATTTAGATTTCTAGAATATGCATTACGAATCAAAAAAGGGAGATTCTATAAGAGATATAGCTAAGTATAATGTATGTTATGATGCCTACGAGATCTCTGGTGCCCTCCCTTCTCTACCTCATTTAGGGACAGACACGGTCAAATTGGAACTATATCACATGGTTTATTTGACAAAGAACAACAATTTTCTGCTGATAGGTAGAGAGAGGAAATAAGGTTGTTGCATAGATGGAGATAATCCAGCTTACAATTGGGCACTTAGGGTATCAACTCCTAGTTCCCAGTATTTTTTTTTTTTTTTTTGATAGATTAGTTCCCAGTAATTTACCTTAGCATTTGAAGAAGAAGAAGAAAATCCTCCCCCTGTTGCCTGTTGGCCAAGCCCATGCTTATGGATCTCCATATGCAGTTCAGGAGCCTGAAAAAAATAGGTTAATAATCAATTCAAAAATGGAAGCTCTAAGATAAAAGTTTTCATCAAGCATCCACAAGAATATTGAATCAAGCAAAAAACAAAAGAATCAAACCCATTGATTCTAAACCCACTCGATCGACAGAGGGCATGCATAAGAATATTGAGTTAAGCAAAACGAAATAAGCAAACCCATTGGTTCTATAAAGAGAGAGAGAGAGAGAGGCAAAGAAAAAAAGAACCAGAACTAACAGATACACCCTTCAAAGAATTAGAGGATGGGACATGCACTGCAAGAAGAAAAATAAGGAAGACCAGCAAACAATTTCAAATAAATCCGATAAACTAGCATACTAGATGGTGGAGAACAGAGTCACAGATTTCTAGACATCTATCATTTCGACAAATTTAAACCAACCACAAACAACTACACAGGAGGACGCCTTGCTACCTTGGAAGGAAAATACAGTAGTGATATATTGTTCATGGTAAGCAACATCACTAAATCAGAAGAAGTGACGAGTTCATGGTTTTCAATATCACTAAATCAGATAGACACCAGCACATCAAATAATAAATCACCATTTAGATGCTTACAACTCTGCATCTTAGGGCTTCAGTGTGCTCCACCTATCTCTTTCTTAAGTACTGTTCCTATATGTCATCTTTCCATATAATACCTCTTTCTTAAGGCATGGAAGAAAAATTCCTTTGTTGTTAAATATGGTGTCAAACACATCAACCTCATCCACCTTAGAAGCCAACATGTCCAATTAATACATAGATGTCAAATGTGATTGCATATTCGATTTTTGGTTGGCCATTGGGCAAAACTACTTCTATAAAAAACCCATCCCCCCCCCCCCCCCCCCCCCCCCCCCACAAAACCAAAAAAAAATTCTACAACACCCTAACCTACTTCTACTCTCATTTAAGTTCACTTCTACAACTAAAAAGCAAAGGAAACATGTATCTGTAGATAACCATGGACATAAATCAGATATAAGTAATAGAGTAATTTATAGAGGTTAACCAGAAGGGAATAAAAAATCAGAGAGTTAAGAGTACCTTAGCAGTCACTTCCAAAGACTTGACATAAAGCTCATTGCCAGGATCCTACATATAAACATTGCTCTTAAGCTTCTGAAACTAACACACATGGAAATATTTGAGCATCTAACTGCATTAAGATTCAATGATAAAAGTTACCTCATCTACTGCTTGCTGAAAGTACTGCGAAGCCTTATCAAAATATGTCTTAGCTACATCGGACTCAGAAGTGAGAAATGCATGAGAAGTGTATGCATTTCCCATGCACCAAAGAGTGTCATGCTTTCTCGGATTGATTAACAATGCCTCCTCCAATTTCGAAATGGCATCTGTAAAAAATAAAGAATAAAAGCATTTTATTCCTTCTCCAATTTTTAAACTCTTTTTTTCGAGGGGGGGGGGGTGATAAGTAAAATACATTTGAGATCAATAAGATCTGGTCAAGATGACCAGTAGAGAAGAAATATAATAAAAGCCCCCAAAGAGCACCTCTATTCCAAAGGAATATCACACACTTGCTCCAATTTTTAAACTAATGTGAAGCTCATTTAAAGATTTCCCCCCAAACTAGAAATATTAGCTGCACTTGTGAACTGATACCTTTTATCATCTTCTTTGAATCGGGGATACTTTGGAATTGTGACAACTCAAGAAGCGCTCCTCCCCACCTCGTGAGATTCTGCGAATAGAAAAACAAGATGAACTTTAATATCTGGATATGAGAAAAATAAACTGATAATTGTAAAAATTGATGATATTTACCCCTAATTTGTAGTGGTTAATTAATGTTAATTTGGTTAATATGACCTAATTAGTTGAATTTTCTGTTTTGTACGTGTTGGAGGTTCAAAATGGGAGAAAAATGCTAAAAATGAAACTTTGGTGAATAAAATATGCAAAAGGGTGGAGGAGCAATTATAAGACAAGTTAAAGGAAGGGCTAAAGAAAGAATGAATGAAAAATTTACAAAAAAGTGAAAATCTTTACACATTTTCTTATGTAAAAACATCAAATTTTCTCCTATTTTTTCTTATTTTAAAAGATCTCATACATCTCCCCCGTATCTTTTTTTGTTTATGTTTCTCTCTCTTTCCTCCACATGTTTTTTTTTTTTTTTTTTTGATAAGTGTAAGATTGTATTAATAAAAGGAGGTTACAAAAGAGATAAACAAAAGAGCTAAGGTAGCTCCCAAGTGAAGACACAGAGGAAGAAAAAAACAAAGAAAAGCAAAAGAAAACCAGCAAGAACAACACTGCATATTACACATGAAATCCCATTTAAACACAATACCGTCATAGGAGACGCTTAAGAAGTCCTTGCTCAACTTCGACCAAAGTTAGATCAAGCCCAAAATTTCCATAAAAACGCCTTGAAGATTCATTTCCTTAACCTGGAACACTCTGTTATTTCTTAATATCCACATATTAAATTCTCTCCACCCATATCTCTCACCTTCTATTTTAATTTATTTCTATTTTTTTCTATTCCCTAACTATTATTTATATCTCTAGACTTTTCATTATTTTTCTTTTTCATGTCAATCTTCCTCTCTAATCTCTCCCTCTTTAATTTCTTTCAGTTTATTTTTCTAATTTTTTATTCAATAATTTTGTTGGACTCGTCTATGGAGAATGTTGGCTAAAATCCTAGCTAGGGCTAAGGGTGAACCTCGAAGATTGTAATTTTATTTCGATAAACAATGATGGATTAATGTTTATATTTTTTTGGATTAATTTAAGGTGAGTTAATTATTTTTGTTTAATTCTATATTTATAAATTCTTTTTGAGTTTTTATTTATGATCATCACATTGAATACTTAAAAATTTTCCTAGATTCATTATAGATGATTGTTACATTGAATGCTTAAAGAATCCATGTGGTATGTGAATGTGCTACACGTGGCAACCTTATATTTTCTAAAATATTTTATAAAATAAAGTTTTAGTTTAATTGTTATATCATCTGGTTAGGAAGAATCTTTATTAGAAACTAATTGAGAAAAAAGTTGAATGAATAAAATTTGATTTTTTTAGTGGATCCCTGATACCTTAGCTCTTTTTAAAAAAAATTAAATCTTTTAATTTTTGCTCCTACCGAAAGTGTGGAAAATCATCTTTTCATATTTTAAATCAAATCTTCTTTCACCTCTCATGTATTTTATTTCAATTTTTACCCAATCCCCGTGGATCAACTTCAGACTCCCAAGATTTTATTACTTCGCTACAACCCTACACTTGGGGTATTTAGCCTACACTATTTCAGTCTTAGCATAAACAAACTTAAAACATCTAACATCATTTCATCTTTCTTTTTTTCTTTGACATGACAGGGGGTCCCCACTATGGTTTTAAATCTCGTCTGAGATTGAGATGACTCGGGCGAGTCATCCCGGTCTCATTGGTGGTCAATACAAAAATCACGTGACACAAACATCACCGAATCTCGTTAGACAAAGATGATATCTTGGACAAGATAAGCGAGATATTTTCAATTTAATGAGTTAAAAAAAAAAAAAAAAAATTTAATCTCAATCAATGAGCAGATAATTGATTAGTTCATCAACATCATTGATGATTTGGATCACCTTATTCTCATGCAACATTGTTTTATGAAAAACACTTTCCTTACTAACATGGTAAGATTTTAGGCCTTAATAAGGGTCGTTTTGTTCAACTGGATTATTACATTAGCAATTCAACAACACAGCTCTCTAGATTTCATGGAAAAACTCATATCAAAAAAATATAAATAAATAAATAATTCTTTTGGACTTGATCCAAAGATTTGTAAATGGACGACTACTGAACTTCCACTTCGCTCCCAAATTTAAAATTAAAATTCAACGGTGAAAAACATTTTTTTTTCGAAGTTCATAGAATTTTGTCCTCTACAACCCTGAGGCATCAGATCATGTTTTTGGATGCCACAAAGTGAGCCCAAGGACCCTTAGTAAGGGTGAAATCCTTACCAGCTTAGTAAGGTTAGTTGGACTCTTGTTTATTCTTATGACTTGGCATCTCAATTTTTTGACCCATTTTTTAAATTGTTCACGTCAACCAATTGTGATTTTTCTCCTAAAAATAAATACATGAGTTCGAACTTAAATAAATAAATCTACATAAAATTTGATTTTGTGATCATGTCCAGTTTACAACTGAATAAAAAAAACATAATTAATTATTTTAATAAATATATATATATATATATGATGGTAAATACTGCAGCCTTGAACCTTATTGTTTTTTTTAATAATTTTTTAAGAGCAAAATCCTAGGTATCATTGACAACCGAGATGACTCGGTCTCGTCCATGAACGAGACGAGATGTCCAACCGAGAGATTTAAAACCATGGTCCCCACCCCCTTCGGAAGTGGGACTAATTCTTGTGGATATTCCCTGCCACGACAAACAGGCATATTGGGTAAACTTGCAGGTCGGGAGACTAAATCTCGCAACCCAAGGGAGCACACACACCCAGGTCATTGAACTACGGCTCCACCACTCAGTGATAATTATGCTCGTCATTTCTTTGAAAACCATTAAAACAGACATTTCCAATTCTGTTTTTTTTTTCCCCAGACCTAGGGGCTCTTGACAAATCATTTGATTCACTGATGCATCGTATAAAGGAAAAACATCTTGCCTCAGAATCTACTGTAGCAGAACTTATAATCATCAAGATTCACACTACTCCTATCTCGATGAGCATCCAATGTCTATAACATTTCTATGTATCCGCCTGGATGATACAATCGGGACACCTAAAGATACAATTGTGGTTGAAAACACGCAATTCGAGGATAAATACACCGCTGGAGCTGCGTATTCTCAAAGAAACACGAAACCCATAATTACGCCCAATCTGCGTAATTAGGGTTTTCAGTAATGGAGAAAATAAACACAGAGTTATCGATCATTTTCAGAGATGAATGAAGAAAAAAGTATATCGAATTTAACAGAAGATCAAGCAGATTGTGCACGAATATACCAACAGCAGAGATCATAAAAGTAAAACAGATCAAACAATGTTATAAAAATACCGTAAATTGACAAAAAATAATAAATAAACTGGATTATACGAACATCTGCATCGAGAGGACTACTGGCGTAAGCGGTCTCGGCAGTCTTTCGAGCGTGCTCAAAGAACAGGAGACGATCGATGTCGTTCTGAGGCAACTCCATCGCTGCGAAATGGTGAGTTTGATCGTAACTGTGCAGCTGTTGGAATCTTTAAAACTCGCTCACTCGCTTCGCTAGGGTTTGACAGAATGACTGCGATGACCTTTCAAGAAAATAAAAAGAAGACTCGTGTACACGACATCCTCTCTGGGCTTTGGTGAAATACTTGATATGCCCCCTGCGTTTTCATTAGGACCAAAATGTATTGGATGGGTTATGGTCCTTTGGATCCACAACCGATCCAATAATGTGTTCGAAATATATATAGGATTGGATTCGGTTGATTCAAGAAATGACACAAGATATTGACCGTTAAGACACAAAATCCAATGGTTAAATATTATTCTCAAAATAAGACTATGTTGATAATACTTTTGAAGTTTGGAAATTAGAAATCAGACTTCAGAAGTTTTATCTAACGTGCCTCATCGTTGGTTAAAAAATTTTTGGAATTTTAATTCAGAAATTTGAAATCTAAAATAAAAATAAACTTCTAAAGTTTTGATTTTAAAAGTGGATCACCTCCGTTTAAACTTCAAACGTGTTACCAATCACATACTAAATATCATCAGGAAATGTATTAAAATACACATAAAATCTCAATAGTTGGATTTTGTGTTTACATGATTATGATCGTGTATCCTTTATTGGGTCAATGGAACCCATCTAAGTTGAAATGGGTAGGATTTGGACTGATTCAAAAAATATTAAATCAAATCGGATAAAAAACAAGATGTATATTATCCGACTGAGTCCATGGTTGAAATGACAAGCCCAATAGGAACCAAGGCTAATAAATTCCTTGTCTGGTTTATACCAATACAATCCAACCCACATCGATCCAAACTAATGATGTATTACAAATCATATTAGATACTATCTGATAATTAATAAAATTTGTTGAAATCAATTTTTTTTTTAACAAATAATAATAATTGTAGATGTCATTTTTGTAACAAACCTCGAGATCTAAGCTTTTTTTCAAGATTGACCTTGATCCTAATCTCTTCTCTAACTTGTGGGCTCTGCAAAACAAATATTCTAAAGCTCAAGTTAGACAAGAATGCACAAAATAATGATAAGCTTTTTCTCTTCAATTTTTCGTACCTTTTGTGATGGTGATCTGCCCTATTTATAGCTATTTGGATTAGTTACTTCTTTTAGTAAGCTTACTATATTGTCATTTTCTCTAATAGAATATTTTCTTGATTTCCTCTTTCATTTTCGAATCGTCTTCTATTTTTGGAAGGATTACTGATTTAATATAGAATCCCGTAGATCATGGAATCTAAAGGGATTGTTAAAATCAAGACAGACACCAACTTTGTAGTTTACGTTGCCCATCATTCAACCTTTCGTCCTCTATTTGGGATTAGGTTGCCTATTCTCTCGTTCTTATGTCACATGTCCCTTTCCCCCAAGGCTAATAAATTTTCCCTCCACAATAACAATAATAATATTTGTTACAATAAATATGCACGAATACTTGTGGGTCGGGCCAAACTACACATGGACATTAGAAAGTTGTTAGTTGATTGGTTTGATCATTAGATGGGTCAAACTTGTGCTTTACCAAAGTGCAAAAGGTAGTTGATGCATTTGTCAAGTAGAAAAACAAAATCTCTTTATTATGCAAACCATATTGAATTAAACATTTAGTTTTGACTCACCTCTACTGAATAGTCACTTCAAAATACCCTAATCTTAAATCCAACTTTGAGAAATAATTTTCATATCCAAATTAATAGAACATGTGGGTAATAATAGAAACAGATACTTGTTCTTTACATGATTGTTCAACACTCAATAGATCACTCCTAATTGTAAGAGGTATCCTTGTGCTTTCGTTGAAACAAGATACAAGCTCGTTTGAATACTCTGAAAAAGTAATTTTTTTTACTTTTGAAAGTTGAAAAGTTATAAAGCTTGTTTGGTTTCGTTTTAAAAAATTATTTTAAAAAAATCCATATTTTAAAAAAAGTAAATGAAAATTACTTTCTGTTAGAACGGACTCTAATGACCCATAAATGCTTTCAAATGAAGACTTTCCGTATTAATCATTAAGCCAATTCAATCAAATATTGTGTAAGTTTGAACATGATTTTCCTTAGGTAACTCTCAACTTTTGTTTTTCTCCATCGATCGAGTTTTCATGGAGGTGAGGTTCCAACTGGAGATGTGTTTTTGTCATTCCAAAAGAAGGCTTTGGAATTTAACTCCGCTTGTGTTTTTGTGAGGTATTTGAAAGGAGAGAAATGTTAGAACGTTTAAAGGGAAGGTCCAACCTACTTAAGAGTTATTATTGTCGATCTTCGGGTCTTTATTTCTTTGGTATAAGATATTCAAGGAATTCAAATGGGTTTTCCTTGAGGATTTTCTAGTCTGTTGGGACAGTGTTTGTATTCTTTTGGTGCCGTAGTTTCTTTTGGAGCCATGTTTTTTTTCTTATTTTCTTTAGTTGTTGTTGTTTTTTTT
Organism: Akebia trifoliata; assembly: GCF_017979445.1. Classification (NCBI taxonomy): domain Eukaryota; kingdom Viridiplantae; phylum Streptophyta; class Magnoliopsida; order Ranunculales; family Lardizabalaceae; genus Akebia; species Akebia trifoliata. The sequence continues at coordinate 1,567,714 of NC_141379.1, forward strand.
TTTTTTTTTTTCTTTTTATAGGTCATCTCGATCTATCACTTGTTCTATTTGTTTCCGTTATCTAAAAAAAACAATATAGAGATGAGGGAAGATATTACCGTCAATGAGCTACTTAACATGACTTCTCTCTTATTAGTTACTCGAAAACTTTACGTTATTTAGGATCAAAATTAGAATTGCTTTATTCTCTTTTAAAACGGTCTTTCCCAATGAATATGAGGCATAATTAGATTTGAAAGCATTTATAAAAAAAAATAAATAATAAAACAAAAAACTTAGAATTGAAAGAATTTACGACGGGCCCAGCCCAAGTGCCCAACCCAGTCCAGACCTAGGATTAGGGGTGTATTTTTTAGCACTCTATGTCCTGTTTGTTAAACTGAAAAAAATAAGTGCCGAATAGCATTAAGCGTTGAATTTAAATGCTGAAAAAGTTGTTTGTTTAGATGCTGAATCATATTTATTACATATTGCTGAAGCTGGTAAATTGTCTTTGTTACCCTTTACAATCATATTATACATTGTTTGCATGTTTCAAATGCCTATTTCTTATCAAACACAATAAAATATATTATTTCTTATAAAATTAAAATATAATTTATTTTTAAATAATAAATAATACTCAAATCTTCAATTTATAAATAATAATTTCTATTTATAAAAGCCCACAAATTTCAAATTAAAAATAATAATGTCATACAAGTCACCAAAATTTGAAATCAACATTAAAATAACTTAATTTTGGATGAAGAATTTTCGATGGAAATAAATGATATGTAATTATAAAAACACCATATGAATTAATAAGGGCAACCCACACCATAGTCAAATTTTTTTGTTTTATAGGGGTTAAAGTTTTTGGAATGAGCAAATTTTTAGTGAGGATGATCTATATGGTCTAGAGATCATTCTCACTAAAATCAGTCCATTTTGAAACTTCTAACTCGTCAAAATATATATATATATATATATAGATATATATATATATTTTATAAAAGGGACGATTTATGGTTCTTGAACTTGTTTTGATAGGGTTAGAAGTTTTAGGATGTGCTGATTTTTGGTGAGGATGATCTCCTTATTGTAGAGATTATTCTCATAAAAAACCAACTTATTCCAAAACTTTTAACTCATATAAGACAAAATAATTTAGTCATGGTGTGGGTTTATTAATTTGTGGGGTGCTTATATACTAATGAGGAGATCATCCTCACCAAAAATCAACTCATTCCAAAACTTTTATCCCATATAAGACAAAATAATTTAGCTATGGTGTGGGTTTATTAATTTGTGGTGTGCTTATATACTTATCCATGGGATATAATAGATAATATCATTTTAAGAATAAGGGTATACTTATCCAAGCTCAAAAAAATGAAGGACATACTAGTTCGCATTGAAAAAAACGTAGTGCTTACCACTTCAGCACTTTTTTTCAGTATCAAAATAGTGCTGAATTTTTTTCACTTATTTTAAACAAAAAGCATTGAAAATATAAAGTAAACAAACGCATTATTTTGATAAAAAATGCTGAATTTAATTTTTTTCAACAATAAACGCTGAAAATTAGCGCAAACAAACACTGCCCAAGTCGATGGACCCTAGAAAAATCCGTTTTCCCAATCTCCCTTAGCGCAAACAAACACTGCCCAAGTCGATGGACCCTAGAAAAGCCCGTTTTCCCAATCTCCCTCTCTCTCTCTCTCTCCTTCATCCCCTCCACCATTTTCTCCCAAGCACGAACCCTAGTCTTTGATGATTGAAGACGCCTTCCGCATATTCTACTGTAAGTTACATGCTTAAGTATATAATCCTTTTTTTTTCCAATCCATGTGTGTATAAACTGTAAAAAGAGCTAATTTTTCTCTGCAATGGTTTCTGGTTTCGATTGTACAGCTACGTCAATCCCTCATCTGTAAACAATAAAAACAGTCTGTTGTATCTGGACTTCAAATGTTTCTTTATTCGTTTCGATGAACTTTTGAATTTGAACTTTGTTTTTTATATTTGTGTTGGAATTGAGGGTCCAAAGCGATGTTGTTGATTGGTTTTAGGTAACTGTGCTAGTTGTGTTTTTTTTTTTAATGGGTTCTCTGAGATGGGGTGTTGTTGTTTGAGTCTCCACTGTTTATGTCACAATCTGATTTCTAAGTATCATTTAACAATCCAGCAAAATTACAGTAAGAGAAGCTGTAAACTGTTCATGGGAGATATCTCTCTATTCAAATAATTGATCATCATCGATTGATAATTTCCTCAAAATGGATCACTCACTCTGGGGGCATTTACCATTGTTGGTGAGGTCGAACTCAAAGGAATCGGTGGAGTACATTCTCCAAACCCTATGGAGAACCCGTAAAACTGGTCTTGATGCCACCGATCGCGATATAATCAGAGGAACGCTCCAACTTCAGAATGAAAACGATCTTGATCCCGTTAAGTTCCCTTGTTTCCCCCAATTTTTCTTTTCAATCTTACTTCATTCGGTTATTTATATATTTTTATCAGCTCTGTTTGAATGGTTAACTGATTTACGTTTTACTATGCAGCTTTTGGTATGCCTTCGTATGTTGATTCGTAGGTGTGTTTACGAAAATATTAGCAAGGAAGAGATTCAGAAGCTTTTCCCTCAAGAGGTCTTACCTGAACTACAAAGATTACTCACATTGTTGCTCCAAAAGTTTCAAAGAGAATGGCGAGAGGATGCTCTCAAAGACAAGGTCTGGCAATTTAATTACTATATCTATTGAGAAAAAACTAATTCATCAATGGGTATACTTGGGGGCCTTCCAATCCATACCCACCTTAGGCAGTACATGTGGCACATGACGCATGAGTAGCATGGTTTCAAAACTCGTCTGAGACCGAGACGTATCGCCCGAGTCGTCTCGGTGTCACCCAACAACAAGATGGACGGACAAGTCAATGTATTGGACGAGATTTAAAATCCACGTTCATTTTTCCCATTGTTGAACGAGACGTCTCAAACGTATCGGAAAACTCGTCCAAGACTTGGTCTTGTTCACGGACGAGACGAGACGTCAAAACGAGTTCTAAAACCATGATGAGTAGAGAGCACCATTCAATGTGTTATAAGGATTTCTTTGGCTTGGAGAGGCTCAAATATTATACTTTAAAATTACCTTGATTTTGTCAGCGAACTCAGTAAGAGAGAAAGAGATGAGCCATTTTAATTTATGTGAAACTTTTTCAGGTCACTTTACCCCGTCTGAAGGCAATGACATGGAATATGGCTAATCAACACACAGAATCGGCAGATCGTGTTGCCATTATTAATCTGAAGGTATTTGATTAATTACTTGAGCTCTTAGTGTTGCAGGACACGTTCTATAAGTTCCCTTCATTTCTCCTTTTTTTTTTTTCAAAATTATTTGATTATTTTTGGGAAGGTAAAAGACTCTTTGAATCATTAAAATGGGGGCCTTTCAATTGAACAGAGGTGAGATATATTGTATACCACTAGAAGGTGGCATGTGTAGATGCACATGTACCTGAAGGGCTTATTTGTAATTTAAAATATTAATTAAAAAGTGGTTTTGAAGATTAAATGGTAAAAAGGATATTTTTGTAATTTTGAAAACTAACCAACATGATTTTAGAGACGTGGAATTGCAATTTTCTTGGGTTTTGACCAAAATGGCCCAGATTTTATTAAGTTTAAATGTTATGGTGGGGGCATTATTGGAATCCAAAATTTGGTGTCGAACCACTTCTACTCCACATTCTTTCATTATAATAGTAAAGATCTGCCATGCCTATTGGGTCTAAGTTATAACTTAAACATTGTTCAGCTCCAAGATGGCACACAGTCTCTTCCTGGGGAAACGGAGGTGAAGTTTCAATTGGAAAAAGATAGTCTAGAAACAATGCTTAGGTCGATGTACTATATAAGAGATCAGTTGTCTAACACGGTAAGAATTGCCTCTAATCTTCTTGTTGCTATGCAATCCTAGATGTAATTGCTTGTATCTTGGGTATCCCATGACTTCTCTGTTTCATGATTTATCTTATCAGGGAGAGACCTCAAATGGACATCTTCAAGCCCAAGAAACAAGTACAGTATAGATCATCAAGATGCGTCAATTTGAAAGGTATAGTTTATCTACCCATGAAGAGTAAAACTGGCATCGGTGATGTAGGGATTGCAACTTTGCCTTGATGATGCAATTTTAATGCTAGAACTTATTGAGGAATTCCCTGTCATTTTATCGATAACTTCTAGAAATTCTTTTATTTCCGACCTTTTAGAGTCTTTTGCCGTGAAAAAGTCATTGTTTAGACCATCTTGTCAGGCAGTTGCCCTGAGTCACTTGGCTTCTCATTCATCCAGATATTGTCCATACCTTGAAACCACTGTCACAAAATTCATCGAATTTTGCCAAAAATTTGGAAAAAGTCATTGCATAAGGTACCAGCTGATTAAATTGACAAATTAATTGGCAATTTGCCTATTAATCGCTGAATATGCCGATTAATACCCCCCAATAATATAAGGTCTTCAACTGTATTTTTTTCCTGATACCCTCTGAACTTTGCCTCTCTCCATCTCTCAACCCTATCGACAACTTTTGAAGAGCCTCTGACGAGAGGCGACCTTTCAATATTTGTGCAACCTTTTTCTTCTTCTTCTACCCTGATTCTTCAACTATAATAAAGAATTAAGTTTTTTCATTTCAAAGTTTATTGATCTGTTTAACAAACTTGATCCCCCCCCCCCAAAAAAAAAAAAAAAAAAAAACCCATGTCATCTACCTTGTTTTCAAGATTTATTGGTCTACCTTGATTTTTCACAAGAATGAAAAATCAAGTTTTTCGTTACAGTTTTTTCTGTTAAGGCTTATTGGTCTTTTTTGCAACCTTGATTTTTTCTCCTAAAAATCCATCATCTTCAACCTTCATTCTTTTTTCTTCTTCCAAAATTTTGTTAAGCATTCTTTTATTTTTCATTTCCGAAATAACGACACTGATTTTCTCCCCAGAGCCATCATCTTCAACCTCGAGATTCTATCTTCTTCAACCTTCAGATGTCAAGAACATGATGGTGTTTTTAGGGAGGTTTAAGGAAGAAACTCAAAAACATCATTTATAATCACCAATTTCCAAAGTTTTGGAACCAAATTGCTGTTCCCTCTCTTGAATAATTTCCGAATCCAAACTTGGTTACCATACCTGAAATTGCACCATTCAGATTAATCCATCTAACCATTCCCATGCTCTTAGATGGTCCATACAATTTTGGTACTCTTAATCGGAATGCTCTGAGATGGTCCCTATCTCTAAGATGTCTCACAAATTTGTTGTTGGATAGTTATGGAGCTTTAATGCATTTAAGACAGGTTAATGGTGTTGACACAGTTAGGCCTGTAATATTTTTATTCTTCAAGCTGTTGGGGTTTTTAAGAAAGCTTTTACAGAATAATGAGACGTGTAAACCAAGTTCTCACATTCTTCATTAAATTCTGAATGAGGAGAACAAGGTTTGAGGATAGGGTTTTTAGCTTGGGAGAGATTGATCATCAGTGATAGACGTCTTGCCTTTGTAAAATGGTTTTTGTGAGAAGTTCTCACGCTTGTATCCTTTTCTTGCTTGGACAACCCCTATGTGTATTGAGGTATTAGCATCTGCCATTACCAATAAAAACTAGAGCTCATATTCGGCTTTCTCTTCTGTCCCATTTAAATCCATGAAACAAACTTGATTGCGGCATCGCCATATGATAACTGGTAGGGTCTCACTTTTTTTGTATGTTCATTGCTCCTAACACATACCATTGTTGTACTGCAGATCGAGTATGGCTTGGCTCTGCATTTGAGTAGAATCACCCGGGTGGAGTTACTCAGGAGAGCTGACCTCACTTCAACTCCATGATTCACCGGCACATTGTTTGTATTTTCGGTCATTGTAACCCTGTTTAGGGAAGATTAGATAAGGCCGACAAAATTGTGGATGAAAAAAAATAGCTTGCAAAATCGAGGAGTCACATCAAGTCGTTTGCATATTCTGGATTTCTGCCCCTCTAATTGGATAACAGAAATGAAATGTCGTTGCATCTTCAAGAACTATTCCAGATTTCTCGCTCTATTATTTCTAATTAACATAGTTTTTTCGTATGAGTTTTCAAATAGGTGCTATGTTTAATATACCAACACTTCTCGACTGTCCTATTTTTAATTCTATAATGCATAGTTGGTCTTCTTATTCTTATATAATGTGCCTCTATCCAAGCTGCTAGAATATTTTTTAGATCTTTCATAGAATCTAAATTAAACATTTTGTTTGTGTTAGCAGGGTGTGAAGGTCATCTTCTTTGTCTTAGATATGACTTTCTTTATCTTTTAATGGGTGCATTTGGAAACAAGAGGCTTTTTAGGATTAAGGAATTTAAGAGAGTCTTCTTTGAAACTTTTTAGGTAAATGAGATTGGATTTGTAGTATTTGTACTGAACAATGGCTTGGGGTGATTGGTGTCTTGTTCTTTTATCTTTGATTGGTCTCCTTGACCCCCTTTTTAATAAAACTTTACTTGTCAAAAAAGTAATTATATTTTGGGAACATGCTGTAAAATGTGATGGTCTAAGAGGAATCTTCATGCGTAAATTACATATAATAAATTCTCTGTTGATCAGATACTCTATCCAACCTAGCTACAAGGCTTCAGCCAATATTTTATACTTGCAGTTCGAGAGCCCTATTGAAGATACCCCCTTGTAACCAGTAGAGGCTAAGGCTGTCATGAGCACAAACATATATAGTGGACTTACCTCTACCATTAAGGCCTCAGGCCAGATAGCGTTCTCCTTTATCAACGCCTTGCAAGTTGCCACCACCGATAAAAGTCTAGTTTTTGGTGAAACAACTCTGCATCTACAATTTTTTTTTTGATAAGTACAAAGATTTATTAGAAAATGAAGAAAAACGCAGGCCAAGATAGTCCCGAGTAGCCAAAAAACAGAAAAGAAAGAAAGCCCTTAGGCCAATCAATTACAAACCACAAAAAAAAAAAATCCCATTTAAATACAAACTCCTCAAAGCAGACACCTTCGAAGTCTTTACTTGATCTTCTCCAAAGATAAAGAAGGCCCAAGATCTCCATAATCTCAACATGGGAAGGGTTTTCCTTTCCATGAAAGACTCTTATTTCAGAGCCCCTAACATATAACAAAAGAAAAAATAGCCCAAAGGTATCATTTTCTATCAGAGAAAACATTGTAAGACCACCCAACCAAAAGCAGATAACAAGCACGAGGGAGAAAACATTGTAAGACCACCCAACCAAAAGCAGATAACAAGCACGAGGAAGAACCCGAACCCACTCCATCTGAAAAAGGGAAAGAAAGTGCATCCAAATACCAAATGCAAAAGGACAAAGAATGAGAATGTGATCTATGGATTCCACGTTTTTAACACAAGATAAAATAAAGAGAAACTCGAGTGCTCGTAGGCTGACCTGGCAGACTGTCCACCCAAACTGATTCTGATTGAAGTCAAAGCTCAAGTTTGTTGGGGACATCTGCTGCCACGTTCCCTTCAGGATACCCATGAGAAGCCTTCCAACTCCTACATGGTTGCACATTCCATACCTTCCACATCCAAATTTCAGAACAGCACCACTTCAACAACAGAGAAAACTGCACCCTTCTTTCTTAACCTAAGCAAATCTATAAACTTAGACCAATTCAAAAGAATTGAAAAACGAAATCACAAGGAAACTCACATCCTTATCAGCCATCATAAAAAAGCTAAACCAAATAATACATGATAAGCCCTCTAAATTCTTGCGTCAATCAGAAGTTGCAGCATCGCTCAATTTGGGAACAATTCTTCTATGTATATAACTGCTGCGCAGATCGATCAGTGAGAAATGTTCCTCCCTAGGCTTGTTCTTCATGTTTATTTTCTGAATTTATTTCTTGAGAAAACAGAGAAGTTTACTATCACTGTTGCTCAACTTTTTAAGCTGTTCTATGTACACTTACTTGTCACCATCCACAAGGCTCCATCCTGGTATCTTCTTCAAACCACCAAATTTCATAACCTTCCTCAGCTTCACAACATCTTCCCACCGACCAACCTCTGCATAAATGTTAGATAGAACAATGTAAACCCCATGATTATGAGGTTCCAAATCAAGCATCTTCTTCACCACTCTCTCTGCAATTTCAACATTTCCATGGTTCTTACAAGCCCCCAACAAAGCTCCTAAAACCACCACATCAGCTTTCCAAATCATCCCATTTATCAACTTCTCAGCTTCGTGTAACCTCGCACTTCGTCCAAGAAGATCAACCATGCACCCATAATGCTCAATCTTGGGTTCAACACCATATTTCTTCTTCATAGAATGAAAAATATCACCACCAACTTCTAGCAAACCAGCATGACAACAAGCAGATAAGACGCCCACAAAGGTGACATCATTCGGTGCAACTTTCTTCGACTCCAACTCCCTAAAGAGCTCAAGAGCTTCTTCGGCTTGCCCATGAGAAGCTAATCCACAAATCATGGCATTCCATGTTGCAGTATTTCTCTCAACCATGTCATCAAATAACCTTCGAGCCTTCATGATCACTCCATTCTTTGCGTACATGTCAACTAAAGCCGTGCCAAGAATCAAACCCACTTCAATCCCCTTTTCTTTTTATAAATTCATGAATTTGTTCCCCCAAATCCAAACATCCCGATCGAGCACAAGCAGATAGCACAGATGCTAAAGTTGCACCATTCGGCTCTACTCCTTCAGCCACCATTTGATCAAACAAGATCAACGCCTCATTCGAGCAGAAATTCTGTGCATACCCACTAACCATAGTAGTCCAAATGATCAAATTCCTTTCAGGTACTTCTTCGAACAATTGTCGGGCATCACTGATTTTGCCCGAAACCCCATAACATCGAATCAAACCATTAACAACATACAAATCTAAGTCTAACCCAAACTTTAGAACATGAGTATGGATTTGTTTACCTGATAAAAGTGAGTAACAATTAGTACACCCTTTGAGTACAAAAGGGAAGGTGTGCCTACCAGGTACAACGCCTAATTTTCTCATCTTTATATAAAGAAATACTGCTTCAGAAGGATTTGGGCTACTAGCTTGGGCTCTGATGAGGGTGTTCCACATAAAGGAATTGGGTTCATGGGTATTATTGAAGAGCTTTAGAGCATAATTGAGATCACCGGAGTCCGAAAGAGCGCAAAAAGCGATGATACGGCTCGCGGCGTAGTTGTCGTAAATGCGAGCAGATACAATCATTTGGGCGTGGATTTGTTTGAGTTGGTTCATAGAGGCGCATTTGTCTGCAAGAAGAGAGAAAGTTGGGGGTTTTGTTGGTCTGGGTAGTGGAGAAGGGATTGAAGTGTGGGTGTGAAATGGAGATAAGTAGTAGATGGAGTGTTTGGCGAGGCGTGGTTTTGGTGGGAACATTTGAGTTTGAGTGGTTGAATCTAGCCATGAAAATTAGCCGTTAAGAGGATTCAAAGAGGTTGTTGATTTGGAGGAAGGGATGTGTGGGGTTAAGAGTTCCATCTTCCATGGGATGTTGTTGATGAAACTGTAGTTAACGGTCAAATAATTTGGCCATTTTGGCGGTTATGAAGCTTACTGATCCTCTGTTCCGTATGTTAAATAGCAGACGATACATAACCAAGTCACTTGATAACACATGGCATGCTCTCTTGGCCCACCTCTCTCTTGTATCTAGGGGTGTCAATGGGCCGGTTCCGGTTCGGTTCCTATGATATTTGGAACCATGACCTTTATATTTTATCGGTTTCGATTTTAAAATAAGTGGAACCGGAACCAAAATCATAAAAAATCACGGGTATCCATCGGTTCTGGTTCTCAAGGATTGAATGAGAAAAATTATTTCAAAATCATTATAAAAAAAAAATTCTTCTAAAAAATAACATATTATTTGTAAAGTATCAACTTAATTATAATTTGTTCTACTAAAATAATGATTTAATGACTTTTGTTTTCAAATATTAAAATTTATTTCCTTTACAAGTAATAAATTTAAAAAGAAATGACTCATCTTCGCTCAAATATTTAGTTTATATGAAATTTGAAAAACTTTTGTATCATATATGTTAATTTTAAAATATAGGATTACCTTAAATCATGTATAATGTAAAAATAAATGACAAGATAAATCGGTTCCTAGTGCCCATTGGATAGAACCTAATGGTTCCGGTTTCTATCGGTTCGGCTCCATATTATACCGACTCTAATCAATTCCAATAAAAAGGGAATTGGAATCGGGGTTTTCAGTTTCGGTTCCGAGTAAATGGGTATCCATTGACATCTCTACTTGTATCAACTTATTTTAATAAATAATAAATGTATCAATGGTAGCTCACCTTATGACATCCAAAAACATGATCCAATGGCACATGGATGTAAAAAGAATGTTGTGCGGAAGCGTAATAAACAAAAACGAACACACAAGATTTATGTGGTTCAACAAATTACCTATGTCTACGGAAGCGATAAAGATTACAGACTCTTTCTCCACAACCGCAAAGAACCTCACAAAGCAAAAAAATTAAGAAAACCCTATTTGAAAATACAATATCTATGTATACTTAAAATTTGCTTCAAGGATGCTATCTCAAACCCCCACGTGGGCTTAGTCGAATAGACCTAATCTTTGGACTGAGCCCACTCCGCATCAGGAAAGATCCCTTTTGATATTACCTTGTCTCTTGAATCGAAGCCCAATAAGAATACTAGACATCTAGCAACAGTAAATAAATTTATGAATTTAAAAAAAAAAAAAAGACTTTTAACAGATAAATTTTAATTTTAAATTTTGGCATTGGGTAGAGTCACCATCCATTTTCAAAACCTTGAAACACATTCAAAAGAATCTTATTTTTGAAACTATATTTTTTATCTGAGTCTTTTCATGAAATCTAGAAGGTTGTAGTCTTGGATTGCCAATTTTAATAAGATTTGAAATCTTACTAAGTTAGTAAGGAAAGTGTTTCTCATTTTTACAGGCAACGTGGACATACAAATTGGGCCAATTACCAAAAGGATATAGATGGGCTTTGGGCTTAAAAGCCCAAATTTGCACTACGTTCAAAAGGGCCAAAATGTCCAAAACCTTAGGGTTAGGGTTTCACCACCTCTAAAAGAAGCGTACTTCGTTTAAGCTGCTTTGGTTCGACAGGGGAGAAGGGGAGGAAGAAACAAGCGTTCCATTAGAGCAGCAGAGGAGCAGCCATGGTAGCATGAATCCCTTCTATTTCGTTAATTTTTATTTGTTCTTCTTCAATTGTTCTTAGTCTTTTTCTAGCTTTGAATCTCTGGTCTCGATCTTTCAGGTTAAGTATTCGAGGGAGCCCGACAATTCGACCAAATGTAGGCGCCCTCTAATTAATCTTTCTCTTCTGCTTTCTTCGCATGTGATTGATTCATTGGGTGTCACGTTTGATCTGATTTGCGTATAAATTTGAATATCTAGGGTTTATGATTTGCTTCTGCTAAGATTTGTTAATTTGTTGTGTTCTGATCTCTTGCTTGTAATGTTCATCTTTCAGCCTGCAAGGCCAGGGGATCAGATCTTCGAGTTCATTTCAAGGTGCGTGTTGATCCGCGGATGAATTTTTAATTTTGATTTATAATTTCGTTCATCAAAAGTAGGAAATGTGTTTGGATATCTCAGTTGGATTTGTTATATACGTTTTAGATCTGGTAGCTTTTCTGTTATAGTTTTATCATAAACAGATTTTATTCAGAAATGTCACAAAAATGGCGAGTTTTTATCTGAGAATTCTTCATTTATCTTATTTTCCATATAGATTAGAGCATCTTTTGTAAAAAAGTAACAAAAGTTATTTTAATTAGTGTAAAATTTGATCCCAACTCCAACAGAGCATCTTATTTTCTATATAGATTAGAGCATCTTTTGTAAAATTTGATCCCAAATCCAAAATGGCGAGTTTTGATCCCAATTCTTTCTCCATTCTTATATTTAATATTATTTTACTTTTCAAACAAATATTTGTTAAAACGTACTTAAATCCTACTAAGGGTCATGAACTCACATCTTGGCATCCAAAAACATGATCCGATGCCACATGCTTGCAGAGAATGAAATTCTAAGAATTTTGAAAAAAAAAAAAAACATTATTTTTCACTGTTAAATTTTAATTTTAAGTTTTGGGAGTTTGGTAGCTCTCCATTTTCAACTCTTTGGATCAAGCTCAAATATGGTAATCCATGTGGGCCCAACGACCCTTAGTTAGATTTGAAGTCTTACTTAGTAAGGAAAGTGTTTTTCATTTTTTAACATTAAAATAGCTGGTCATGGTGGATCTCTACTTGTAGAGAGTGGAAGCCCCCTTTTTTATTTTAACATTTACTTTTAAAGAGTCTCTTGGAGATGCTCTTATAAGGGATTAGTGTTAAATGCGTAAATTAATGGACTGTAAACCATGGCCATAGTTCGTACTTTTTTTAGTCCATGACACCAAAGCTAGATTTTGATCCGAGGGTTTAACTTTATTTATTTATTTATATTTTAAAATTAGAGATAATTCTTGGGAGGATAAGAAAATAGTTTTTGCAATTGGAAAAAGTTATATGAAAACAAATCATTTTTAAGTGTGCATTTTGTTCAATTTAGGAGGATGCCTGCAAAGGTTGGCCCTTATGATCAATTATTTGATAAAGGGTTGGGATAATATTCATTATGCACGATGGGTTCACATCTATTGTTTATTATTCTTTTTAAATATGAACAAATAGAAAATTGAACTTATTCGGGTTATCATTCAGTTGAAATGAATCATGTTTGACGATGTTGAATTATTGAACCTGGGGAAAAAAGCAGGCTTCCATTGCTTCTATCAGTGGATCTCTCGTAAACTCCAGGGAAATCACTTCATTGTTATTGGGTGAACCTCTGTAGTTTATTATCAATGACAGAAAGGTTCAGTAAATGATGGTACATATAAACACAATCTTACAATTTTATTGGTATTCTGCCATTGCAGTTGTCATATGGATTGTCCAACATCATTGTAGAATCTTGGTCCTTGTTTAACTTTAAAATATTTGTATCGTTTGCTCTCCCGCTACACTGATCTTAATGCTTTGAAAATGTTTTGAGTTCATATTCTTTGCTTATGTTTTTTTTTCCCTTTCAGAACACGAGGGAGACAGCCCACGCTATTAGAAAGTTGTCTTTGGTCAAGGCTAAAAGGTATTTGGAGGATGTGCTGCTGCACAAACAAGCCATTCCCTTCCGACGCTTTTGTCGGGGTGTTGGTCGAACCGCTCAAGCAAAGAATCGCCATTCAAATGGGCAAGGACGCTGGCCTGCTAAATCAGCCAACTTCATTCTTGATTTGCTTAAAAATGCAGAGAGCAATGCTGATGTATGTTCTCTTTTGGTTGATAGTGTTCTTATTAAATGTTAACTCATCTTTATCTCTATTTTCTTTTTTTGTGTGTGTGTGTAACCATTGGTGTATTATTATCAAATTATTTTGCAGGTTAAAGGTTTGGATGTGGATGCACTTTATGTCTCACACATTCAAGTAAATCAAGCCCAGAAACAGAGGCGTAGGACTTACCGTGCTCATGGAAGGATCAACCGTAAGAATTATTTTTATTTTACTATATCACATGCTTCATCTCCAGTTTGTCTCCCTTAACGCACGGATCTATTCTTGTTGGGCAGCATACATGTCGTCACCTTGCCATATTGAGTTGATTTTGTCCGAGAAAGAAGAACCCGTTAAGAAAGAGGTAATTCCATCTAATTATTTCATCAAGTAAAGTTAGAAATAGAACATAGGTAACAACAACTAATCAATTCCACCTGTATAGGTAACTATTTGAGTGAAAGTGGTGCTATAACTTGAGAATGATGTTGTCTTATCTTCTGAGCTTTTGTTGATTTTGCAGCCGGATACCCAGTTGGCTCCAAGGAAACCAAAGAAGGTTCAAGCCTAAGAAATGGAGATGGTTACTCTGGAAATTTTGCGATTCGGAGTCTGCAGTATTAGAAGACACTTTCATTTTACTTTTAGATCAAATTCTGTGTTGAGTTTTGAACCATGTTTTTGTGCCCAGCATTGGGTTTATATTTTGTGTGTTTATCTGAAACCTTGATACAGGTGGAATTGATTAGTTGTTGTTATCTGAAACCCAACTTTTATACCATTCAGATTATGGATCAAAGGAAACGAGGTAATCAAAACCCAAAAATCTGCATAATATGTTCTAACTACATTCCTTGGATGGCGTCTGGTAAAATAATTTACTCAAATCTCTATATGGATTACAGAAGACCGGAAAATCACTAAAGCAAAGGCAGGTACAAAGGTTTTTTAGATGGAGACACTATTTGTGCCAATTATGCACACCAGGGATACCATTTCAAACATCTACTGACACGCAAATGGTATTATGGCTTGGCATGAATTTTGGAATTTGTAAATATTCTGAAGAACACTATCAAGACCATCGGTCAAAGCCAAACAGCTGATATACCATTGCCTTGTCTTTAGTTTTTTGTTTTTATTTTTTCTGTCCGGATAAAATTACCGCAACATGAATTAGAGTACCTGCATAGAACACTTCTTCTCTAAAAACATCAAGGGAAAATTACTTAAAAGGACCCTTGTGGAGGGACTTCTTTCTAAATGGTCCCTAAGTTTTGGGTGGTCTCTTAATAATCCATTTCCTAACAGTCTCAGTATCTCATCTCTTACATTTCTCACGGTTGAATGTCCTAATCGTTTGAATTGTTTACATCTAACAAAGTTGGATTTTTGACATCTTAATTAAGTTTTGGAGATTAGTCCGTTTGAAAGAAGAAATCATTTTCAAGGATTTACATTTTGAAAATGTATATAAAAAATTAGGATTTTTTTCTTTATTTTAGATGAAAATCTACTAAGAATGGTTCTCTTCGGTTGAAATCATCTAAACAAGTTGTTATCTCATGTTCTTAGTTAATCTTTCCATGTATTTAAGTCGAAAAAACTTGAAAATGTAAGGGTTTTACCAATTTCAACTCAACAGTAAAAATTATGAACTTGAGAGTAAATAAAAAGTATAGAGTTTGACAGTATATAAAAGTGGTGAACTTGACACCAAATAAAGAAAATGGTGAGTTTACTAAATGTCTAGCCACTTAACCCAAAAATTAGGAATTCTTTTAGAAAGAAGTCCCTCCCACAAGGGTACTTTTAAGTAATTTTCCTATAATAAAACCACTAAGAAACTCATCTTATTGATTCAACTAGAATTAACGACCCTCAACCCAGACTTTTATGACAAGGAATCCCAAATGACCAAATCAACTACCTCGCCAAATATCGATCAACACTATGGGTTGAGGGGTTGCCGTCAAATGCATCCGATAAATGTAGGCATCAAAAGGTCATTATTCAAATAAGAAGGAACCCTTAATTAGCAGTTTATAAAGCTTCTGTTTCAGGTTTTAGATCAAGTACTTGTAGAATCCAATCAACTATACAAACATTTTAATCTAATATTTATGAGAAGAAATCCCAAATGACCCAATCAACAAATTCAACACCCATCAATCAACTTCACCAAAGCCAAGAGTCTTTTAAGCATTATAAGTTTGCAAATGCTTCATCTATTAGATGTTTAAGCATCAAAGACCATAGACGTTTAAGGGTTGGAGTTTCAATATCTTCTCCGCTAGAAAGAGGTATCTCTAGACTATCCTCCCTTCTGTCATTGCTTGGGATCTCTGGAGAGAACGCAACAACAGGATATTCTACAGCAAGGAGAACTCATCTCAACAAGTGACCTTAGAGATTTTGGGATTTCTTTTCCTTTGATCTAAGATGAGTAAGGACTTTGAGGGAGCGTGCTTTCAAGATTTTGTATTTAATTGGGAAATCATTTGTGACTCCTAACTATTTGCTGGTCATGTTTATTTTTTTGGTGGTGTTTTTTTTCTTTCTTTGTTGCTGCTGGTGTTTTGCTGTTTAGGGGCTATCTCAGCCTCCTTTACTCCTTTTCCTCGTTTATAAAATTTATATTTATCAAAAAAAGAAAAAAAGAAAAAAAAAAAAATCATAATTCAAATGTGAAAGAAAGAAATTCAGATGGCACTCATAATTAGCACTTTATAAAGCTTCTGCTTCAGAAAATCATATTTTCACACACACAAAAAAAGTGACAAAAATCTGAAAAATATAAGGCTGTTAATTGCCCGAATACCTTGCCTTCACAGTGATACCTCATTTGTTTAAAGCATACGTAAGGCATCATATTCCAGCCATTTCATGTCCAAAGCCTTATGATTTCTCCATTATTCTGAAAATCTCCCCAAACACCTCCCCAAAGAGACTCCTCCATTGTTAAATTTCAAGCTATCATAACTGAACAATTTGAAACGAAATGGCTCATTCGGTTAAGGCCATTTCCAAGAAATCTCCACTGCAAAACCTCGGTGTTGGGATCAGGGAAGCAAGTGCAAATTGTCATCCCATGGCCGGCATAAGAATTCCAAGCTCCACCTATAACAAGCAACTCATTGCCCAAAGATTTAAAAGCCACTCCCCATCCACGGCTGAGATCAGCTCGTACCGGGACCTCACCCAACTCCCTCCACGAATTGCTCCCCTTCAAGTACACTTTTAACTGATTCGAAGAAGCTTCAAGTGAATAGAGTTCATCATTCACAACAGCAACAAGGGGTGGAGACCGCGAAGTTGAAACCGGAGCATCCTTCAACATATCTGGAATCAGTTCCCACTTGTTCCTATTGTGGTCGAAGAATTCCCCGCAAGTGAGATCAACCCCATCTTCACCTTTCCCTCCAATCACATAGAACTTGTTATCCATGAAACAACCTGAACAAAGCTTTCTACGTTTGTGCATCTTCGGAAGCGGTTCCCATGATTTGTTCGTGGGGTTGTACAGCTCGGCTGAATCTAAGACCTCCATACTAGTCCCCATGCCAATCCCACCAGCAACACAAGCAACATCACCGCAATTGGCGGACGCAAACAAGCATCTTGGACTTATCATTGAAGGACCTTTGTACCATCTATTCATGGCTAATTCATACCTCCAAATAACCAGGCCTTCGATCTCTTTGCCCAAGACAAGTAAATGGGTTCCTGCACAAATTGATTCCTTATCACCAGCTGCAAAGCATTGGTCCGACGGCAAACTAGGGAGATTCCTATAAGACGTAAATTGCCGATTGAATACCCACCACCGAGGCTCACCGTTCGCCAACATGAAAACTAATGGTTCTTCTATTCCAATCTCTTTCCTAATCTTATAGAGCTCACCATTCTTCAATAAAGCTAAACACCACTTGTTTACAAAACAAAGCTTCCAATACTCATTCATTGGAATCCTAACCAAGATCTGACGAATAAGCTCATCACTTAGCAAAGGAACACAAGTGTAATCTGCATCCTGAGGTTCTAAAGTACCTGAAGAACTAACACTTCCCACTTCATTTGAAGAAAATCCATCCCCCAATCTTTCACCCAAACTCAAACAATTCTTAGAGGCTCTAATTTTTTTACGGCTGACACACAAACCACCACAAGAATCCCCGTCCATGACGCCCTTTCTACTAAGATGTTTATCGTCACGCCTACAAGAGCCCTCCCCCTCTTCTTCTCTTGACATTGCTCAATCAAACTCTTTAAACCTTGTGGAAAAATCCTATCTATAATTGTATATCAACACCTCAACTAAAACCCAATTCACACTAAACCCTAATCACCAGATCCCAAATCATCAAAAACCCAGAAAACCAAAAGACCTTATCAACAAGTACACAATTCACAACAAACCCAAATCACCCATTCCAAAGAAATCGAGAAAAAAATGATTTTTTCTTACACGTAAGGCTCAAGGATGATGATCCAAACAAACCAATTCACGTTAAACCCTAATCACCAACTCCCAAATCATCAAAAACCCAGAAAACCAAAAGACCTCATCAACAAGGGCCCAATACATAAAAATAAAAACCCGAATCTCCAAGTACAAAGAAATCGAGAAAAAAATGATTTTTCTCACATGTATGGCTTAAAGATGAAGATCCAAACAAACCCTCTATTTATAAAAGAGAAGGGAAGCGTACCAGAGAGGCCGTGTCCAACGAAGATGGAAACAGAATAGAAAAAATAAATTTAGTATGAAATTGGAAAATGGGGTGATCTCGATTTTCAAGGGCTGTGATTTTTTATTCTACAAAGAGAGAAAAATCCTATATTTGCGTTTAAAGAACGCAGAGGAGGAGAAAGGAGAGAAAGAGAGGCGACCATTAATGGCGCAGAAGAAGATATCAGAGAGGTGAAATAAAAAGTGTAATAAGGTTTCGATTCCAACATTCTGCGTAGATTTATACATATATTAGTCCTAAAGTTGAGATTAAAATATGTTGAAATTAGTAGAGACGACATCTTCGATCTCGGAAAAATAAGAGAGAGAGAGAGAGAGAAGCTGCAGTGTGCGTGTGTTTCTCACTCTCTGCTGGTTTTGGACAAAGTTCTACATTGCAACGCGTGGACGGCTGATGCGATCAATGTTGACCGTCGCCTCTAAGACGATTCTTTGAATCTGAACCGATGTTCCAATGTTGCGTCTTACAGCAAAACAGTGAGTCACTAATCGGGACTCGGGAGAGTCATCTCGGTTTTCGAGACGACATGGTTATCGACCGACTTGACTCGTTAATAGCATACTCTTGCACGAGTAAACATCATTAAAATCACTTTATGTAATTTTTATAAGAGTCGCGATAACGTAACTCCCTCACATGGCATACTCAATTAACTCTCTTGACGTGACGTAAGGTATATTAGAACCATAGACGATAAGTCTCGGGATAAACAACTATCTTATAATCTATGATTGTGTATCTCAAGACTTACAATCTATAGTTCTGGCACACCCCACGTTAGGGAGGCATATGATCACCACTCTTTTTATAAGTATTTATATTTATATAATTATCACTTAAAAAAAAATTAGATTAATAGATACTCGATCATAAAACATTATTTGATATTAGATGGTGACATATGCAATTTCACGTGCATTATTTATAATTTAAAATATTGATTAAATGATTTTTGAAGATTTGATAGTAAAAAAAATATACTTTGAAAAATTAAAGTGTAGTAGTAATTTTCTTGATATTTTATCAAAATGTTCTTGATTATATTAAATTTAAATATAAAAATGAGGGTTTTTTATGACCACTCAAATTTTGGTGTTGAACCAATTTCTTTCATTATAATAATAAAGAAATAAAAACTATGATTGATCCAGTCAATTTTCATAAATTCGTTGAAATTTTTTAATATCGATTGAGTGGTCTTGGACGAGTTAATGTGATTGGCAATACACGTTGAAATCCCCCAATTGATGTGTCTAAGACCAATATTACTTGTTGAGTTCAACATGAACCGTTCAAGTCCAACTTATCCATAATAATAATACTGGTAGGATATCATTCAATATTTTGGAATCTTGGCCTAATTTAAAAAAGAGTCGTGCTGGAGTAACATTGAAATGTATTTTGATTTTGACATTTTGATTGGGTGGTGCACACATAATCATAGATGCTTTTCACTTGTATCTCGATGAAATGCATCTATGATTATGTATGCACCACCACATTAGAATATACAATCGAAGTACATTTTAATGTTACTTCAGCATTATCGTCTAAAAAATCGGCTTGAGAAACATTTATGATTCTTTGCACACCAATGTCTCAAATGATGTCAATGTCAATGTTATTCCAACACGGCTTTATAATTAAACTTTAAGAATAATAAATATTTGTGATCGACATAAAATAAAATTCAATCAAGTTATTAAATAAGACAAGTAAAGGGTTGGAAACCGTGTTGTGGCATGGAAAACGTGGCAATTAACCACTTATTATGGTTCCAAGTTCATCCGCATTATGTTTTAAGATTCCATTGAATTTTGAGTCGACTCAGTATTAAAACTCATTAGAATCAATTTTTTGAGCCAATTTGAAAACTCATTTGAGTCACATTAAAGACTCGGACTCAGTTATATGTAATATTTTATATTCATAAGGTCCTGTTCGACAACCAACATTAAAGAACAAAGTGAACACCTTTGTCTTATATGGCTTCAAAGTTCCGTAATTGGTGAATTTTTTGTGAGGATGACGTCTATGATGAGAGAAGATCATTCTCGCAAAAGTCAGCCCAATATAAAATTGTAATTTAGAATTGTCAACCATTGATATTTTATCGTTAATTTGTAAATATTTTTTGATGAAGTTAGAAATTTCTGATTGGACTGATTTTTTATGAGGATGATCTCCTCATCATATAGATCATCCTCACAAAAAAATCAGCCAAATCTAAATTTTTAAGTCATATAAGAAAATTTTTGATTCTCTAACATTGATTGTCAAACACTACGCATATATATAATTCTTAGCAATAAGTGATCAACAATCTTGACCGTTCATTCAACATACCCCTTCTTGAATTGATCGAATCAATATTAAATACATGACCAAATGATTTAACAACTCTGACGAGCATCATCAGACAAAAAACATCTTAATTCACGAGCTACCCTGTAAAAGATGGGTTAAGAGTCTAAGGCATAAAATGGGTCGGATCCAAACATGATTGGGAACATATACTAATTGGCTTAAGGGATATTAAATCACTAGAGTTCACACATGTTGTAGGCACGTGCAACATTTTTTAGGGTTAAGGGAGCAAACGAGAAAAAAAATATATATATTGGAGGGGAATTATTAAAAATTCTATTGTGTTGAAAAGTAAAAGAGGAAAGATACTAAAATTAGAGGGGTATTATTGAAAAAGATGAGTAAGAGAGAGTAAAAACAATAAAATTGAAAGGGAGGGGGGGAGAGAAAAGTAATAGTGGATTCACTATAATTGATGTGACGTTTATCCTCCACAAGGGGGTCTTACCATTGTATTTTATCATATAGACTAGAGTTCGCTCGTGCCTACATGTGCATCATCTCTGGAGATAAAGAGGATAAAGGCGAATAAAATAAAATTGAAGAGAGATTATTAAAAAGAATTGAGATAAGATGTAAAAAACAATAAATGACTTAAAGAGGAAATATATAAATAAAGTTGCAAGGAGTGGGAGGAAAGATAAAAAATTATAATATAAGTTAATGGGACATTTGTCGAACCAAAAAATTATAATGAGAAGACATTTATCTCAAATTCAAAAAACACAAAATTGTAACAACTCCTATGTATTTTATTATATAGATATTCGACATGATTTTTTAATTCAAATCTATTCTAAAGACCTAAATCCGTTAAATTCGATTTTTGGATGACTCGGGTTTTAGGTCAAGTCCGACCCATTTATGCCCAATTAGAATCCAGATCAATGAGCATACGTGGATCACATCACATGTTACGGTGTGGAGAGCTTAGAAATATTATAATACAATAGTCGTAGGCGTGTAGAATATGTTCTGATTATAAAAGTATTAGAAATAATACTTTACAGTCTTTCACCAATAATTTTATAAAAGATAATGGCAGAGAGACTGCCACGCCCCAATCCTACAAAGTGGATTTCCATTGGTGATAGACTCATGGTTGTCTCTCCACTGTGATTTTATGTGGTGGGTTTTCCTTTTTTGTCTTTTTTTTAATTAAGATATTTTTCATAGTCCCTTATTTATTTATTTTGACACAAAAGTACCACCAAAAGTACAAGTTGAAGATGTTCTCTTCCTAAACCTATGGGCTTAAGGCTGATTAGGGTTTCTATCTTCAACAAATCACACGTTATCTTTTTGACAAATTAGGGTTTATGACCCCATCTAATAATGTTTGCTTTTTAAAGCTGTTTGGTATTTTAAATCCTTGGGATCTTAGTTGTCATCATGCAATGCATCTCTCACTAACAGAATACTAGGAATTTTATTCAACGTGAAGACCCTTGACCACAGCTTTAGATGCTCAAAGCAAAACAAAACATGACTAACGTGTACAAATTGAGTCAATAAAAGTCGAGGTGACACCAATAAAATGTCAAGCATGCCATGTCCATCTAGAACCAATCCAGATAAAGACCAGATCAGAATGAGATGAAATTGGTCCAAAACTGTTCCAAAAAATTATCAAATTGAATCCTAATAGGAACCCACATTCTGAGTCTAGTCCCCAAGTTATGGGATCAGAGTCGATTGGATTTCAGGACTTTTGAGGAAATGCAAGAAACGTAGATTAGACGGGAGAGACTAATCACAGTTCACAGCATACCACACGCTGGGGTCTCCTAGGTTAAGCAATTACTCGATCAGGAGATCAGGATCATCTAATTGGATCAATTTTTGGCCTGAATGCTCCCAAGATCGATCCTGTGACCTTCAGACTGCAACCCTTTGAATGTAATACTAATACCATAGATAGATCATTCTCAAGATATGAATATTAAGGCCAGTGGCATGTTTTTGAAACTCCAAAGTCATAACACATATGTCAACACATCCAATTTGTTTCATATTTGTGAAAAATACAAAATATTAAGATCCAGAACTGCCACCTTTTATTATCAAGCTCCAATAACTGCTGCACATGTACTACTAGCCAATGAATGCGTACAAAAGCTAGGGAATCAGTGCAGAAGAATATAATCAGAGTGCTTGCTATGAGATGCAGAATCTTTAAGGTTGCACGGCCTCCAGAAGCTTTTCATAGACCTCTCTAGCAGATAAGTCCTCCACCTGATTCAAGCATCAAACATTACCAGATAACACTCAACGTAGCAATTCTAGCTAGATCAACACTAAGAAACATCTTTGATGAATACAAGCTGTGATACCAAAACAAAATAAGATCCTACACTTACATGCCCAAACAAAAATGATTCTCGCTTGATCAAGATTGAAGAGAAAATACATGAAATGCACATTCAACTAGATCAGATAGTTTTAGGGTTCACAAGTCACAGTGCACTTGTGATATGTGCTTACACCATACGTTGCACCTCTTGTAGGACTGCAACTTGGGTGGGCCAAACCCTAACCCGATGGGTTCAACCCAGCCTTGGGTCAGGTTTGGGCACAATTAGCTAGGGTTTGGACTTGGGTTTAAGCAAAACTAAATAAAGGATTGACCGAATAAAATCAGGTTGGGTACATCGGGTTGCCTGAACCCAAATTTAATATCGTTATCATTTAAAAATGTTTTTAAATATCTTTGTTTCTTTCTCATTCCCAATTCACATTCCAAACTTTAATCAATCATCATTATCTTTTTTTTATTATTAACATTTGCTTATAATTTTATGTTTGTGAACTATGAAATATATTTTAGGACAAATAATTGTAAAGTTCATATTTTTTTTTTATAGACCACTCATCTTTGTATATGCCATTATCATTACCAAATTATCTGGTATTAATGAGGAATGAGCCAATCCGACCAACGCAAGATTGAGCATATCATGCTCGAGGTCGGGTTGGGCGCTGTAACGGGTTGGTGTTTGTCAAGTGCGAATTGAGCTCTGGTTAATCCCAAACCCAGCCCAACCCGCCCAAGTTGCAGCCCTAACCTCTTGGCTCTTACTAATACCAAAATGACAACAATTCGGGATTGGAAAACTCACCACAAGGAGTTTGGATTTGTTATTCCATCCTCTCTGAAGAGTCATCTGGCTCAGCCGTAGACCCAGTACCTGTGCAAGGAACAAAAGCATGTGGGATCCATCTTTTGATGTTTCTTAATATTGATAGTAATTAACAGAATGAAAGGTTGAGTTCTTGAGTCACATAAGAGAGGTAAGCACACCTTGCCCATAAATTCCAGCAACTCATTGTTTGCTTCACCCCGAGCTGCAGGTGCAGCAACGGTCACCCGAACATCATCAGCATTTACTCCTGAGAAATAGTCAAAATTTAGAAAGAAGACACACACGATCAATCATATTTACTGGGAATGTATCGCCCATGCAACTTCATAATCTAAATACTCAAAGCTGTATGTAAATTTAAACTCTTTAAGTAGCAATGATTGCACAAGTATAAAGCTACGAATACTTCTCTAAAAATCCAAACAAAAACTAGTTTTGGAAAATAAGATCATTCCTTTAACTATCTGATTAAAGTTGCATTGAGAACCATTTATTTAGGAGAATGGTGGCACACTCTCTATCCAAGGATTGGCTTATGGGTTCACCAAGCATAGAATTTTGGATCAGCTTAAACTGCCAAGACAAAGATATTGGACATTGTAGAAAATATAGGTAATAGATAATCTTGTTAAAAACATAATTACTTGTAATTGCTGAACGTTGGGCACGGTCTTCCACTTCTATTGCCACTTGAACAAGGCCACCTTCTAACTGTGAGATGCAGGGTGGCACAGGAGCATCCTATGACATATATTAAAAAACAAAATTTAAATAAATCTATAAAATAACATATCATGAAAAAAAATATTAATACTTTAATAAAATCACGAAATAAACGCAAAAGTAACATGTGTAAGAAAACCAATAGCAAAGAAATAATATATGATAGAATTATTTATTTATACCTGAGGATTGGTCTCTGCTGCAACGGAGCTAAGGGCACCATCAACAACATAAATGAAAGGAGCCCCTTCCAAATCTTCTTCTGAGCGATAACAAACAAAAAGCCCACAAGCCATACAGACCATACGGAATTGTTTTTCCAGTTTCCCTTCGCCGCTGGATAAGAAAGATCCATAGTTTGTACATATGAGCTCCAACGCAACAATAATTTACTTACAGCTTGAAACCCTGATTACCAAATTCAAATGATCGCTCAGCTTGAAAGCTTGAAGTTGTTGCATTGACTAACATAAATATTCCAGAAATTCTACCTAATAGTGGGACCAACAAAAATATATATAATAATACTAGGTTACCAGGAAACTCCCAAAGTCTTGAGCAAATTCACCCCAATAGTGGACCAAAAAAAGATTCTTCATTAACCTTTGAAATTAGGAAGGAAGGTGGGATTTCATCATCATAAAAGTTCCTAGAAATGGGAGACCACAATTCCCCGCTCCACCCAATTAAAACTCAATATTTAAAATGCTTCTACTTTCACTTAACAGATGTAGTGGGTAGGATAGAAATCATAAAGTTTAGACTCCCAGCACAACAAATCCTTCCAAAACTTGATTGATCACTAAGACTGACCTTATAGCCATAATACCCAAATAGAACTCAAGGTTGACCAAATTAGTACTTCTCCACAGGCTCACTGCATTGAAGTAACTTGTGACCTGGTCCAAAAAAAAGCTTTTTGAGCTTTTTGAGCCCAGAAATGTTTATTGTATCAAGTGATGAAGAGCTGAGGCACGGCCCTCACTCTCTTCCGACAATAAGAACCTTATTATAGAGGTGCTCTAGGAATTTGACACGCTTTTCTCCAGGCTACAACAACACAATCTTTTTCTTACAGATTTTGCAGGAATTTTTGTTATATTTCTGCATTACTAGAACAAACTTTAGAAAAAAATGGGTCTCGAATGAGTCCATTGACATTACTAAGGACTAAGGACATGTATGTGGAGGAGTATCAAATGTGAGAATATTTGGTGGAAGGATAAGGCCATTTCCAATTACAGTAGGTTTGCAACAGGAATCAATCCTACGTTGGTAAATATACGCGCTGGTTATGGGTGAGTTGACTTTCCATATTCAAGGAGAGGCCCCTTGGTGTGTTTTATTTGCAGATGATACAGCATTGATAGATGAAAATAGGGAATTAAATCCTAAACTAGAATTATGGAGTTATATCTCAAAAATTAAGGGTCAAAAATTTGTACAACCAAAACAAATATATGTAGTACAACTTTAGTGAGGGCAGTTAAGGACGAGGTGTTTGTTTCATGGGCAAGCAAAAAGCAAGCAATTTCATTATTAATGTACAATTATTAAACGTTGAGATCTTGATGAGAATGTGACCTTACATTAATGCTTGGTGGCTAAAGCTGAGACACATTTCTGGAGTATTATTGATGATAGAGTATCAACCAAACAATTGGAAAAAAAGAATCGTTCTATTCAAATCTATAAAGATGACGTCTTGATTTATTTATTTTTACCTCCTTAAGCCTTTTCTATTATCTGTCTGAATAAAAAGAAAGCATTCATACTTGACCTCGATCACCTCAACAACATGAAGCCAAATTAGTTTTTTGATATTGTTGTTTCTAGTCTTAATCTTTTCTCCACTTATAAGAAGAAAAAAAAAAATCTTAACATGAAACATCTCCTATAATTTCAAAAATCTTAATCTGATTCACTTAAAGTCATTTGCTATCAAAGAGAAGGAAACATACCGTTTCAAAAGAACTTTCCCGGCCTCGTTAATATTCAGTCGGGTAAGATGTTTCCTCTTGTCCAATACGTATGCTTTGTCGGTCTTCCGTTTTGGCATTTTTTGTAACTGGGTATCTTTAAAGCAAACACATTTAGGTAAGAAAGGATGTCGTCATGCATCTTTAATCAGACCAAGAATGAGAAAATGTTGAACATGGACATGTGTTGAATATAGAAACATAAATTGTGAAATTTTTCTTTGAAGAAAAAGTTTACAAGGGTGGGGGGTGTTGAAATATCTACACTGCAAGATTTGTATTTTTTTTATCCCATAATTGATCAACCAAGTACGTTTAAACCTAAGCTAATATAAAGATAAGAAATTTGCAAGACAGAAGAAACAAACGAACTGTTACTTTGCTATAGATCTATCAAATGTAATCTGGAATTTTGCAAAAGTGTGAACAAATTTTCTAAATCAAAGAATCCAACAAATAACCAACTCACAAGTTACAGAAATCCCAACACACCTAGAAGCCGGAATCACAGAAACCCTAACAAACACGCGGGAATTAGCCTCAAAGGTAAACTAAACAAACTCCTAAAAAGGCCTTTAATTTTTCAGTTTTTTTTAGCTGGAAAACGAAATTTGTATTTCTGGCGACATGAAAAGCCATAAAAATTGAAAAGGCAGTACTACGAAGGTGCAATTTGGAGAATCAAAACCCTAAAACAATCACTTCGAGCAACATCAAAAAACGATTTTTCAGCTTTCAAGGGTAAAATTGGACTAAACACAGAGAGAGAGAGTCACCAGTGATGAGAACATGGGAACCACAGTGCTTGCAGTAATAGACAAAGAGATCGGACTCTGGGCCATCTGGTGCCGCGTCTTCGCTCGAATACGTGTGTGTTGTTCTCTTCGGCATCTTCTAACCTAACCCTTCTCTTCTTCCTCCCTTCCCAAGTCTTCTACCAAGCCTACACACACCTCTCTTTCTCTTTCTCTCTGGTTCAGTTATTTCCTACAAGTCCATAGAATTCACAGCGTCACAAACACGACACAGAAGCATCAGCCAAACCCATTAAAACTAGAGAGTTGTCATTGGAACCCCACTTTTACTTATTATACCCCATTAAAAAAAAAATTGAGTGAATGATTGATTACAATAAAAAGTTGGGGTGCCAATAATAGTTATCTCTCCTTATTAGAGTGCCATTAAAATTGACATTGATTTGCACATTGCTGATGTGGAAAAACAGATATAACCATAGATGTTTCTCACTCTTCCATCAAATAAAAGTATCTAACGTTTTGTACACACATCCATGTCAGTAATGTGTGAAACAATGTTAATTTTAATGTCACTGTAACATTTTTCTTACAATTTTATATGAGCTTAATCGTAGTTGTAAACAATTACTAAAATTATTTAAATGAGTATTATAGTGTTTTGTAATGTTGGTTAATAATTTGAGCTCAATCTTTGTAATATTTGAATTGTGTGTTTTAATATGTAATTGGGGTGTGATAAATAATTTAATAAATTGGAGTGTAAGAAATAAAAGTTGAGGTGGCAATAGCAGTTCTCTAAAATTAATAGGAGATAAAATGAGTGAGTGATCCGAAATATCAAACTTAGCAGGTTTGGATTCCCTAGAGTAGACCCGAATAAAAAAATGAGTTGTATATAGTTTAATGAACGATGACCCGACTAGATATGGATGATCCCTAAATCCACTTTGACATGAATCATGTTGGTCTGAAAATTATATTTTAAAGTATTTAAAAAAATCAGTTTTTACTACTTTTCTACTACATGAATTCTTATCAAATGAAAGGGTATGATGGTAAAATAAATAAAATTATAAATTTGTAAAGAAGTAAAATAGATTGGAACAAAAAAGCAAAACTTAAAAACAAATATTTCATATTTATCCGGTCCAACCTTATTTTGATCCAGATATGATATTAGATCGTAAGATAAGAATCCAAATCCGAATCAAATATAAAAATTTGAATCTGAATATGAATATAATTAGATCCAGCTCAAGTCCGACCCATCCCTTTGTTACTAGGGCAACACCATAGTAGAGACAAGCAAATGCGGCAGTTGAAGTACTTGAATAAGTTTGAAAATGTTGAAGGTGTCTTCCTAGTTCAATTAAGAATAATGATGAATGCATGCCGTCAGATACACAGCTGATGTGGCAAGGGCACAGAACCACACATCTTTCTCTTGTGTTTTCCGATGAAAATGATCTATGGTTCTATGCCCTTATATGTCAACCGCGTACCAAGACCACATGCATTCATCACGACTTTTCAATTAATTAACAGGGGGAGAGAAAGAGGTCTCTTTATTTCTCTTTTTAACCTTCTCAACATCTTTTTCTATCAACCGATATAATAAAACACAATAGTGAATCCCACTTAATTTGTCTTTCATATAAAGAGGGGTTAAGGTATAATATCGCTATAAATCTCAATGACAATTTTCATTTTTATTGTATTTCTCTAAGACTTCTTTTTCAAGAACAAGTCTTTAACTTTATTGTCTTTCCTTTATTATCATATTTTCAATAATATTTATCTAATTTTATTGACTTTATTCTTCAAACCCTTGACCCTAATGCGGATGTCTAGGGAAAGTATTTACTTTTTATAACTAGAAATATATATATATATATTAGGGTCCCGTTCAGCACCCTAAGCTTTACCACACATTTAACAAACGTGTTTTGTCTTACATGGGTTAGAAGTTTTGGAATGGGCTGATTTTTGGTGAGCATGATCTCTATGGTGAGGAGATCATCCTCACCAAAAATCAGCTCATCCAAAACTTCTAACCCCATCAAAAATGGTTTACAAAAAATGGACGGTCCACAATTTTCAACGTGTAAACATGGGCTAAACATTTCGGAATGGGCTGATTTTTGGGGAGAATGATCTTCTAATCATAGAGATCATCCTCACCAAAAATCAGCCCATTTCAAAACTTCTAACCCATGTAGGACAAAAAACGTTTGTTAAAGTGTGTGGTAAAACTTAGGGTGCTGAACATTTCCCATATATATATATATATATATATACCTCTTTAACTAAAAGAATAATGTTGAAGTAACCTCAAGGCTGGACCTCACATCGCACACCCTGACGTGAAAATATATGGAAACCATAGATGATTTTCTTTGATATACGAGTTAAAAAGCATCTATGGTTCCTATACACGTTCAGAGCCCTTTCTTTTAACAGTCGTTTTAACAAAAGAAGCTCCGTCATTGGATATATGGGGATTGGATGGTCGAGATTGCATCTATGTTTAAGTTATCGATTTATGGGCTTTTTACAGCGCCATCCCTCGATTTTACAATATTTAGTGCCACCTCCCTGGCACAATTAAAAAGCCAATTGCTGTTATCTGCGTTTATGGGTTTACCTCTTGTGGTTCTTCTGCTCTGAGTTTGCCAGTTGAGTCCGTTGTGAGTTCAACCGAGACTGAGAGCGATGAGGAGGAATATCTCGCTGGTATAACTCGTCAGATGGCTTGTTCGATGCTTCAAAAAGTCGAGAAAAGTTCAGGTCCTGTTTATGGTGCTGGAAACCCAAAGGTATGTTCTGTTTTTGGAATGTTTTAAAGGGTAGTCTGGTTTTCATTTTAATTTTACTGATTTTTTAGGATTTTTGTTTTTCTGATGTTTTAAAGACATGGGTCATGCCCGGTTCGCCCCAATCGACGCTGTGCGGAGTTGGAAGCTGGTTTGCTTGCAACTCAGAGTCGAAGCAAGGGAGCCCAAACTCTCCTTCGACGCCCATGAATGTGAAGGACGAAGCTTGGGATCTGCTTTACGCTGCTGCAGGACAGGTCGCAAGGATGAATTTGAACGATGGAAGAAACAAGTACCTCCACCATGAAAGAGGGCTTCTTGCCCCCCCCCCCTCAAAACCTTAATTCGACCCCTGTTTCTGCTAAACAAGCCATCCATGGAACGGAGAGAGAGAGAGAGAGAGAGAGAGGGTTTCAAAGAGATGCGCTCGAACGAGAGAGAGTGAAGGAGAACTCTCTGTTCTTAACAGCAATTGGTTTTTTAATTGTGCCAGGGAGGGGGCACTAAATACCATAAAATCGAGGGATGGCATTGTAAAAAGCCATAAATCCATAACTTAAACGCAGATAACAATGGGCTGTTTTTTAATTGTGCCAGGGAGGTCACACTAAATACTGTATGATCAAGGGATGGCGCTGTAAAAAACCCATAAATCCATAACTTAAACACAGATGCAATCTCGACCATCCAATTGCTATATATCCAACGGTCGAGCTTCTTTTGTTAAAACGACTGATAAAACAATGGGCGCTGAACGCCTCCCATATATATATATACCTCTTTAACTAAAAGAATAATGTTGAAGTGACCTCAAGGCTGGACCTCACATCGCACACCCTGACGTGAAAATATATGGAAACCATAGATGATTTTCTTTGATATACGAGTTAAAAAGCATCTATGGTTCTTATACACTTTCACATCAAGACATGCAATAAGGTCCTGTCTTGAGGTCACACCAGGATAAGTCTAACTAAAATGTTTTAATTCCAAAAACAGTAATTTACTGCTTCATAATAAAAATGAATTGTCTATTGTTTTAGAAATTCTTCAATTTTTGTAATTTTTTCTAAATTTTCCCTTCAAAAAATATATATATAAATATTATAAAAATGTATCTATCAGCCAATTTCGGAATTATAGGTGCCAATTTTTGTATCCACCTATTTTGCTTTATAGCAAGAGGGGGATTGTCTTTCTGTTTCATACCCAACAAAGTTGAAACTTGAAACAAAGAAAATCTTCATAAAATTGAACACGAGAAAACTATAAAATTATTATAATATATACATCCAACATACATAACAGCTGTACATGTGACACGTATTGTACGACGGAACACAATTTAATAAGTGACCCTCTGGCCTCCTAAATATGATGCTTGGAATCATCATTTGGGATATTAAAATTATTTGTATAAATAATTTTAAAAAATAGTATTTACAGATCAGCAGGCAATCTCTTTGACCAAAATCAGTGTGGAAATATCCTGTATTTGGTTTGGGCTTGGGCTTCAGGAGGCAAAAGAATATCAAGGGGACCTTTTCCAAAGTAAACTGGACTCAGCCCGAAGAGCCAAGGCCCAGCAAGAGCCTGGGATTTTCTACTTTTGTGAGAGAAACATTTTCTCTCTTCTTGGTTTTTGCTAGACATCTCTAGGGCTGGAATTCAAAAGAATATATTGTTATTGGATTTGATGAAGGGAATGCAGCCCAAATAGAGAATAAGAAGTTTTTTGGTTGTAAAAAAGATTGCTTGTGCAAATCAGGGATAAGAGAGGAGGGCCCATGATTATATGTTTGTTTCTGCTGTATTTGGAGCTTAGGAGCATTTTTTTTTTTTGCCATTTTAGGATACTAAAATATCCCCTCTCAATCCAACACCTTGTCTTCTGTGGTAGTTGAAAACCAGATAATCTGAAAGGCGCCAAAAAACTAAAGCTAATGTTACAAGAAACTACTTCTCGAATTAAAGCAAACCAAGCAGCAAACATCAATAATCTCTTACAGTCACAAGAGTCATAAAATGTTTAAACTTGCATTCGAAACAAGCAATACCTTCAGTTCAGTCAAGAAGATAGAAGAGGAAAACGAATCATCATGCTTTGATGGTCACGCTGGACAAACAAAGACCAGATGGTTTAATGATGGAAGTCTGCCACTCTGATCCCGAGGCAGCATTTGGATCGTATAACAGGGTCCGATATCCGGGTTCCTCCTCCAAGGAGAAGAGTAAAAGTTTCCCATCTAGTATGCCAAATCGAATCCCGATCCTTGAACTCCCAGTCAATGGAACTGGGACCATCTTCCATGAGTTGTCATCAGGGTTGAAGATAGCTAGTTTCCGCTGATTCTTCCACTCCATACAAAAGAGCTTCTTGTCCAACACAGCATGTGCAGTGACCATGACACATCCATTCTTCATCTCGAACCAGGAGTGGTCCGCGGGGTTGTACACATCCACAAACCTTGAGTTTCCGATTGTGAAGCTTGACCGTCCTCCCATGACATAGAGTTTGCCCTCGAATCCACAGGCAAAGCATCCCCACCTAGGCCGCCGAAGGCTCTCTATTAGGGTCCACTCATTCTTGTCAGGATCATACATCTCGGCACATGAGAGGCTCTCACCATCAGCCCCATAGCCCCCTACTGCATACACCATACCATTGACTTCTGCACACGCGAAGTCATAGCGAGCCACATTCAGCTTTGCAAGTGTGCTCCACCTGCATTAAATGGGAATTACAAAGGTTGCAGGTTACAACAATTTGCACAATTTTTTGGTCCAGAAAGTTCAACTGAGTAGGGCACATTTTAATGGGAAGGTCTAAGTTGATAATCATACCACAAGTATTGCAAATACTCCACAATATCAAAGGTTTGACGGACTCTATCTTTTATGGGAGAGAGAGTATAGTTGTGTGGCCCATACTCCAGCCCCATAGATTTAGAGTTGGGTTCCAAAAGTGAATTTGTGCTTCTAACTCAGTTATGGGATCAACACATACCAATAAAACTTAACTGAATTGTACCTAAGATAATAAGACCATCTATGCTTCATGGAGCCGAGTCACGTAAGAAGAAAACAGACTATACATATAATGAGTGTAACAAAGACGAGGATGTTGAGATGGATGGGCAAAATAATAGAAATGAGCACAATCAAGGGAATCCAGGAACGTCCCGAATAAACATCAAATGCAAGAAAGCTGATTGACAATGGTTGAACATTTATAACAAAGACTGATGGAGACATCAATAGGGGGAGTGTTCTTGCGCAGGTTGAAAGCCCTAAAGACCGAGTGGAATGTCAAAGTGGCATGAATTTAGGTACTAGGAAAAGATCTGATGACATAATTCTAAACAAAAGATACATATAGAATTGAATAGCAGAATGGGATTCATGTTTCCCAGACCTAAATACATATGAAGACATCGTAAACCAGGATGAAAATTCAACAGAATTCCAATCCACCAACAGAAAATGTATAGAAAATAATGCACAACAAAAATAACAAAGAAACTGACCATTGAGGCATTGAATTCTAGCCCACCAAAAGAATTCCAATCACAGTTTTAAATCTCGTCTGAGACCCAGACGACTCAACCGATACGTCTCGGTATCGTCCACCAACGAGACGGATAGACAAGTCAAATGTATCGGATGAGATTTAAAACCATACTTCATTCTTCTCATTGTTGAACGAGATGACTCAAATGTATCGGAAAACTCATCCAAGACGACTCGGTCTCGTTCATGGACGAGACGAGACATCAAACTGAGTTTTAAAACAATGATTCCAATCCACCAACAGAAAAAATGCATAAAAAGAACAAAGAAGTTTACCTGTTGAGGCATGAGTCATATTGGTGAACTTCTGAGGAGACACAACCCGGTCCTTCATTCATAAAATAGCCAGCCACAACAAGAAGCTTTCCATTGAGAACCACCACGCCAAATCCAGCTTTGATCGGACCAGGCATCGCAGGAAGGATCTGATGATCTTGTCCCAAACAACCCACGACCTCCCATTGGCTCCCCTTTCCTTCTGCATCCCCGGTTAATATGTAAAGCCACTCCTCAAGCCTCCCGACTTGTTTCCTCACTGTGATAAATTCCTTGCTTTGGATAAACGACCTCCATTGCTTGCAAACAGCACCCATAGAAGGGAAGTTAGAGCGGGGAACAAGTGCAAGGCAATACTTAGCTACATCATCGGGCAGCCCAGGTAAAAAAGGACGGTAAAACTCGGCAGATGCCTCAAGGGTTAACTGGGGATTGATTTTTGGACGACTTGGTGGATCTTTCTGAACTACAGCGGTGAAACACATTTCTGATTCTGCGGATCGTTTCTTTCCGCTCACAAAACCAGGCATTTTTGAAACTGACATAAAAGATGTGTACATCTCCCACACCTCATCAAATATGCTCCCTGATCATTGGAAACACAAAATCCAGATTCTTGAACATAAGATATGTAATTAAATATATTCGTGGTATCCGTCACCTATAGGAATTTTAAGGGACCAAGGCATGAAAGATGTCTCAGAGCAGAGTATTTGAGTTGTGAATGTCATGGATTTTTGGGGTTTTATCCATTTCGGTTCAAAGGCCATAACAAAGCTTCCTATGCTCTTATAGTAGTTCCTCCTAATTGATCTATAGAGATTGAGGCCAAGTTTAATGTTGTAAGATATGTTATTTTCTCCACACACTGCCCTTATACCTGCATCAGATGGAATAAAAATAAATAAATCACAATTTCTACATGTTTGACCGCACAAAAATCAAAACTTATCATATGGGATGAAATTGGGAGATGAGGAATAATTAAACCTGTCAAGGCCATGGAATTTTACAAGGTTTAGCCCCCTGTAACTTCCATTTCATTGATGGTTAGAATCTCCTGCAATGAATCGAAGAAGCTAAAATTTTAAATGATGTAAATTATGAAAAGAAACATATCTTTGCAACCATTTCATATAATAGAAGATTTGCATTCATGTTAAAAAAAATCCATCAACAAATCGTTGCTAGAAAATATTTGATCCATGAGAGCTTTTCCATGCAAAAAAAAAATCTTCTAGCTAGAAATTTCAACCCAAACAGACTCTTTCAACTTGAAAATCTACCTAAAATCGTTATAAACTATCCTGAATTAATAATAACCCGATCAGCCTAAACAATCCCTTAGTATAGAGAATAATGTCAGGATCAGGGACTGGTTACACGTGAATATAGAGAATAATGTCACGATCAGGGGCTGGTCGTGGGGCTGCTGCCAATCTATCAACTAATGACTTAATTTTTATTTGGATAACCTTCAATAAAAATCTAAAATAGAGCGAAATCAATTTCTGAAGGATTGATCATTGTAGTTAAAAGGACAAACTTTTTACAAGATCGAAACCAACGAGTGTGCGATCTAAAACCTTGAACCTGTAAGCCACAAATCAGAAGCTTAAACAGCCAGATCTGAAAGAAACCATAGAATACCGAGTAAAAAACACGTAAACTAACTGAAAGGGACTCAAGAGCTTCAAAGAAAAATAGATGAGTGATAAAAAATGCTCATTGGATTTTGAAATGGAAATTGGATCCAAAAAAAGAAGGTGCCGCCAAATTATGATGGACGAATCTTTCGATTAACAACTGCAGAAAGATTAAAAATTAAAATCTACATTTAGAAACACAAAAATTAAATAAGCAACAAAAACAAAAATTATAGATCTTCAAAGTCTAGATAAGGAGACGAAAATCCTGCTCAAAACTCGGATCCATTATAACCAAACGATAAACATGGAAACAAATCAGATCTGAAAGAAGAAGAAAAAAAATCTGAAATCGAATTTGAAATTCGAAGAGCCTTGTAGACGTCAAAATGTTAGTCAAGCTGGAGAAGAAGAGTACTTCAACCAGATTTCTCGAGAAACATAAGAAACCAAAGAAGAACTGAAGATGTTCGATTGTTCCGAGATAGAACATGAAATCTTGTAAGAAATCATAAATAAAACAAGAAATGTAGAAAAAAATACCAGAATAAACTCTGTAATCTGTATTGGAGTGCTTCTTCGTGTTCGTTAATGGGGACAAAGTGATATTCGATTCGAACAGATAGAACGAGTGAGGAACGTGAGAGCAAAAACGAGGGATTTTAAGGACCGAAATTACACTATTACATAGAAGATAGAATTGACAGATGGTAAATACGTCACGAAGAACACCACAACGTTTTGTAGAAAAAAAAAAAAGAAGATAAGTTTATTTAAAAATTAAAATTAAATAATAATTAATGGATGGTCTGTTTCTATGAATTTCATTGCGAAATTCATATTAAAAAGCAAGGGTGGTTGTTCCACAGGAAGATGTCCACTTTTGATCTAACCCGTTTATTAGACTAGATATTTGATGACAATCTCGAAGTGAATTTAATGGTTGGATCTTAAGGAGTACGTTCTTCTTTGGATGACAGCGTCGTTTTCGCTACAATTACATTTTTTCCCTGTTTTCTTTGTTCTTATTATAATGACCAAAATAGCCCTGAAATTTCTTTAGTTTAGCGTCAATGCCACAAAACCCTAGATAACCTAGCCTATGATCTCTCCTATTTGTAAAAACTAGGGTGTTGTAACAAATAGCCTTCCACCGGACAAGTATTGCTAAAATAATGCCACGTGCTAGATTTTTTGTCCCACCAATTTTTGAACTTATCATAAGGAGTTGTGATGAGCTTAAAAAAAAAAAAAAAAGGGAAAATGATAGAACGACATAAAGGTGACAAAAATTATGTGGTGATGCACACATAACCGTAGATGCTTCTCACTTGTATCTCGCGGAAAAGCATCTATGGTGGTGTGCACAACACCACTAGTTTTTGTCACTCTTGTGTCTCCCTTTGTGTCACCCTAGTACGACTCAAGAAAAAAAAAGGACTTGTTAACATGTGCGTAAAGGGCACATATTAAGGTGCATTAAATACACCTTGAAAATGTATTTTCCTACTAAAAATGCCCTTGAAAAGAATTTTTGTTATTAAAACTATGCTCCAATACTTATTTTATTCAAGGTGTATTTAATGCATTTTAACGAGTGCCCTTAGGGCACACGTTAACAAAATTCAAAAAAATATACTCAATTAATGTGGCATGTGCACATTTTCTCGAGATACACAAGAAAAATCTATGATGCTATGTACATTCCATGTCAGTTGAGAATTTTTTTAGTCAATTTATCATTATTCAAAGAAGAAACAAATATTGTTATTGGCACTCCAACTTCAACTTATTACACCCCAATTAAAAATAACGAAAATATGTGAATTGCAGAGAATAAGTAAAAGTTGGGGTTGCCAGATTTCTAGCTTAGGATATTATACGAGTCTAATCATATTTTTTTTATTGATAAAACTGTCTTAATGAGTTTAATAACTTCGTACTTGTAAGATTTGAACCTTAGTCTTTGATATCATTACCCAATGACTTTACCAACTAAGCTAGTTGATACATGTTGAGCCTAATCATAACTTTTAACAACTTGTTTGAATTGAGTATTATAATGTCTTGTAATGTTGAGATTATAATTTGAGTCAAACCTTTGTAATGTTTGAAGAGTGGGTTTTAATCTTTAACGGGGGTGTGATAAATAATTTAACTAATAAAGGTATACTAAGTAAAAGTTGGGGTGTCAATAGCTGCTTTCTAAAAGAATCATGATGTTCTTACCAATGATTTGAGCATTTTTAATTAGAGCTTGAATAAGAGCTTGGACCCAAAGTATCTTTTGCCAATTTTTCTATTTAATGATGAAAAATACTTGAAATCATAGATGAAAGGATGATCTTATGGAAATTTTTGTCAAAAGTTCTTGCGTCAATGGGTAAGTATGGCACGTGAAAATACTGGGTTGACTACATGGAACAAGTATTTATGACCAATGTGCATTTGTGTAAGAGTCGTATTGAAGTGACCTCAAGATTGTACCTCATGTCTCACTTTCATTACGTAGAAGAGTGTTGAGTTTTCTTCTTTACTAGTATAATGATAAGGCAGAGTAGAAATGATTTACATCATATTTTGAATCCCACAAATGCCCCTACTTTTATATTTGAATATAATATAATCCAGATGTTACTTTTTTTTAAAGATTAAAATGAAGAGTCTAAGTTTACAACTTGTCATATCATTTAATGTTGAGTTGTGCTAGAGTTGTTAGAAAAATTAATGTAACTAACAAGATAGAAAATTAATTGTAAGAAGAACGACTAAGACGTGATAAATTACTATCCTCAAGAGTATATTACGTCCCACAAAGATTTTATCTCGGTGTAATTGATATAGCGAAATACCCTCCTGGGTACAACAATCAAAATCCCAAACCAAGCGTGCACTCGCAATAGTTGAGAAAGTTGAATAGTTTAGATTGCTCTTTTTAAAAAAGATAAGAAGAAAAGTAAATTTAAGACAACTCAAGAGAAAAAGAAAAGAAAACAGAAAGTTTACGTGTATTTATTGGGTTAGAAAAAATTCATTTTTATAGACTAAGGGTTTAACCGCCCCATGACTGTCCATTTAATTTAATTAAAATGGTAAATAAATGGATAGATTAAAATATTATAATTACTAATTAGCACAACGGTTAAATTAATTAAAACAAGTGAATCGGATTGAAACGGTTTGAATCAAATAAAATTAGAAAATAATCAAGTCAATCCCTCGCACACACACAAGGCTAGAAAACGAGGATTTGCACTCCCCCTGTGTGCATGTCGTACGTGCGCACACAAATTAAGATTTTCAAATTAATGAATCTAAATTTCAATTGGAATCTTGAGTTTTCCTCTTGAGCCCTTGTGCGTGTGTAGACCTCCTATCTTTTCTAACCTTACCACACAAGTAAAGCAAGATAGTATATAAAGACATATATAGTCTTCTTTATAGTTGATGTGAGAATAAATGTTTTAGAGAACAAGTTACACACTCATGATTTTTGTGTTGGATACACTTAATATATTACTTTTGTATTTGATAACACCAAAATATATGAAAGTAAAGAGTGGACCACTTTATAATCAAATTAACTGAAACCACTTTGTATTAAAAATCTTAAAATAGTTAAAATTGCAATGAGAATAATATTGAAATGTACATCGTGTGGGATATTTCTGACGTGGATGTGTGTCAGAACCCTAGATGCTTTTCTTGTACATTTTAATGTTACTTCAGTATTATCCTTTAATGTTATACAAAATGATTAACTAATGAGGATTTGTGTCAACAATGCTTAACCTTCTTTTATCATGATAGTTTATGTATTTTACCAAGTTTCTTTTCTTTTTTATATTCGTACTTTACAGTTATTTTATTATCATTTTTAAAATGCGAGAACTTTCAATCAAAAAATTGATTTTTAATAATAATAATAAACAATAGCTCTATTAGATAGCACGCAAGAGAGAAGAATTAAGTATAACTTAGAATCTTAGTAGGCGTTTGGATAGGACTCCTTGGCTACTTCTGACTCTTGCGGGGAGTTAGAAGTCGTTTGGATGCGTTTATATGAACAACTCCTTCGAAGAGTAACTCCGCGCAAGAGCAAGAAATTACTCTTTATGAAGAAGTTGAGAAAACCTATTTCTCAAAACTCTTCTTGCGGGGAATCAAAATCTAACGGTTCGTTTTACCAAAATACCCTTAACTTTATTAATTTTCTATGAAAATATTTCTAATTCATTTGCCCTTAAATCAAACAAAAGAAACATTTATTAATATTAATTTTTTTTTTTTTTAATTTTGAGTATAATGGAT
The DNA here is from genome assembly GCF_017979445.1 of Akebia trifoliata. Lineage (NCBI taxonomy): Eukaryota > Viridiplantae > Streptophyta > Magnoliopsida > Ranunculales > Lardizabalaceae > Akebia > Akebia trifoliata. Next base: position 1,607,472 of record NC_141379.1, read on the forward strand.
TTAAACACATTATATTAATATTTAATATTTAAAATATTATATTATATTATATTAATATTTAATATTTAAAATATTATATTATATTATATTAATATTTATAGTTAAAATGTCAAAAACAATAGAGTTTGAAGGCATATTATGACACTAAAAGACAGTCTGTCAATTTTTTTTTAAATTTTGAGTATAATGGATTTAAACACATTATATTAATATTTAATATTTAAAATATTATACTATATTATATTAATATTTATTATATTATATTATATTAATATTTATAGTTAAAATGTAAAAAACAATATAGTTTGAAGGCATATTATGACACTAAAAGACAGTCTGTCAATTTTTTTTTTAATATTATTTCATATTATGTCAAAAACAGTCTGTCAATTTTTTTTTTAAAATTTTGAGTATAATGGATTTAAACATATTATATTAATATTTAATATTTAAAATATTATATTATATTATATTATATTATATTATATTATATTAATATTTATAGTTAAAATGTAAAAAATAGTATAGTTTGAAGGCATATTATGACACTAAAAGACAGTCTGTCAATTTTTTTTTTAATATTATTTCATATTATGTCAAAAACAGTCTGTCAATTTTTTTTTAAAATTTTGAGTATAATGGATTTAAACATATTATATTAATATTTAATATTTAAAATATTATATTATATTATATTATATTAATATTTATTATATTGTATTATATTAATATTTATAGTTAAAATGTCAAAAACAATATAGTTTGAAGGCATATTATGACACTAAAAGATAAAAAACAGTAACTGGTATAATATAAGGATATTCTGGTCTTTTTTCTAGAAGTCATGAGAAGTCAGTATGGTTCCCAAACAGACTTCCAGCACAAAAGTACTTCTGCCAGTACTTCACAGAGTTGATTGCCAAACGCCATTTCTGCACAGAATTATTTTTCCAGCTCCTCCATAGAGTACTTCAGCTCCTGTTCTTTGGAAGAGTAGTTCTGCTTCTGGTATCCAAACAGGCCCTTAGCTTCTCTTGAAAATTTAATTTTAGAGATCCATTACAATTTAATTTGATCCATCATTGAAAATTAATCACTCCAATATTTGATAGATTTGAGTCATCAAGCTTGGTGTTGAAAAAAATAAAATTGAGAGACATCCCTATTTCTCTTGTGGGAATTGATGGTGTTTTGATCGAGTACTCCAATCTTTCAACTCACTTTGGTTGGCTGCCTACAATTCCACTTCTACACCCAAGTTATACCATAATTCAACAAAGTAAGCGCTTGCTTTAAGGAAGATTCATTTATTTATTTGTTATTTTTTTTTCTCGAGTTGTGATTTTTTGACTTGGAAATTTTCACTCAATGTATACGTGGTTGACATGACAAGGGCACAGAATCATAGATCTTTTTCATCGGGATACATAAAAAAAAAAAAAAAAAGATCAACGGTTATGTACCCTTGCCACATCAGCTAAATACAAAATGAGTGAAAATTTTCGAGTCAAAAAATCATTAGCTTTTTTTTCTTTTTCTTTTATTAAACCATGTTTTGGGATTGTGCAACCATATTCCACTCTTCTAGCATGACATAGTGATATTCTATGACAGTTGTCTTTTTGGCTACATTGGGAGACATGACATGCATGATTGTTCGGTGGTTGTGTGGGCTTGACTACTCTTAACGATGCCATGACATTAGAGATTTGATCCACCCTATCTGATAAGCTTGAGATCAATAGTGTTTTGGTTTGTCTGCTAGTGCATTTTTTGATTCATTTAACCCAGAGTAGTCTAACATGATAGTCATGTCTGTGTATGAGTTCTCAGTAAAGAAATTCTTCTTTCATTATTTGAAGCTAGTTGCTATTGCCACACCTGATAAGTTTGGGAGTCCAACTCAAAATCAATTGACCATGAGTGGCGAGGCCCATGAGCTTATAAGGAGAGAGCAAAGTAATGAGTGTCCGATGTGAGATTAAACTCAACACACCCCGCATGTGTGGGCCGGACTGGACTAAAGCACATCGAGATATAAATTGGGTGATGTGGAAAAGAGAAAGGCCCAACCCCCAAACTTATCAACCCCAACTGTATGCAACTCTTTGATGATTAATATAGGAATTGGTGTGGAATAAGTAAAAGTTAGTGTGACAATAGTAGCTCTATTATTAGAATCACGGTGAAGACTGAAGACAAGTGTTTGTTGAAATCTTTTTGTACCCTTACAAGATTCTAGAGGGCCTGAGATTTTTAATGTGTGCCAACTTTGCATCTAGATTCTATGGAGCATCAAAATCACTCTAGATCCTAAGATAAATTCTGATCATTCAATTTCATGTTTTTTGGATCAAAATTTTATATATATAAGACAATATTTTGTAGATAACATTTTGTCTTATATCGTAAAACAGTTTCAAAATGGACTGATTTTTTGTGAGGATGATTTTTGTCATGAGTAGATTATCCTCACAAAAAATCAGCTAATTCTAAAATTTCTAACCCTATGAAAAATAATTATAAATTTACAGTTAAAATGAATGGTCCACGATTTTTTAACTTGTAAACTCGAGCTAGCAATTTCAAAATGGGCTGATTTTTTGGAAGGATGATCCCCTCACCATAGAGATCATCCTCACAAAAAATCGTCCCATTCCGAAACTTTTTGCCCTTATAAAACAAAACATGTTGTCTAAAATATTATATATATATATATATATATATATATATATATATATATATAATGCCTTCTAACTCATAAATAAGTGTTTTTTAATATTGTGTAATATAAAAAAAATCCACCATGATCCTTAATGCCAGCCAACTTTATATCTGGTTTCCATTTAATACTATACTAGACATGACTATAGATCTCCTAAATAATTTTTCTTATCCATTAGTATTAGGTTGGTCTATTTGTAATTTAAAATATTAATTGAAGAAATTTTGAAGTTAACATTAAAAAAGAAAAAAAGATTTTCTTTTTTCTTTCTAATTTTAAAAATTACCTAAGATGATCTTAGAGACTAAAATAACCCTAATAATATTAAGCTTAAATATAAACATGGGAAACACTGAGGGGTTGGCTCAATGGCAATTTCAAACATATAAGCGCTTGATGCTTATAGGTCGTGAGTTCGATACACAGTATGAGCATTAATTCCTCAGGGGTCACCTGCGAGGACACACCCTCACTTACCTAGTGTGTGTGATGTGTGGGTGTTGCATATGCCCCGGGAATAGTCCTTTGGATAAGACCATGGTCGATGGAGTGGGCAAATCCGGTTATCAAATAAATAAAAAATAAGCATGGGATCACTTGTGGGATTCCAAATTTTTGTTTCAAACCTCTTCTACTCGGCCTTCTCTCTTTATGATAGTAAAAATGATAGATCCCTTTTATCCCCTTTCTATTCGAACCTTTAGTTTTGATTAGAATTGTACATAATTTAAGACGACAACCTAATTAAAAGATAAATTCTTTCAAATAAACTAAGTATGGTACATGTTCTAAGTGAGTCCACATGTCATGGCTGTGTTCTTTCGAAGCGAGGTTGTGCGGTGCTTGGGGTGATAGCCCGCAAGCAAGCCTGTCAAATAGTTCACACATACAAAACGTAATTAGCAATATAAAAGAACGAGACAACATGAGGCAAAGTCTGGAAGCAACTTTATTGATATAGTATGCAATTACATAGAGTAACATATTACAAAAAACAAATAAGGTGTGTTACAAGTAACTGGTGATCTAGTACATGTGGGACGCCACGTAGCTTGGGCGAGGGCTCAAGGTCAACGTGAGTGTAGGCCCGGAATTGGGTACAAAGACACTCTTCCTACAAAGAGTACGCTAAGTCTTTCTTAAGTTTCTAGAATGAAACATCAAAAGTAAAAGTCGATCATACTCTTTTATTATAAAAATGTCACTAAATTAATATATATATCCTACATATGGTTAATATGACTTCATATGTAAGTCTTACATGAATTTACATGGGTGTCAGCGCGAGCTACACCTAACTCTAGGTGTCGTAGTGCATGACCTTCACACCACGACACCTTTGAAGGAGTTGCTTTCTGATGATGTTATTATAAGAAATTTTTTTCATTTTTGTTTTTGTTTTTTAGTTTTTGTGGAGGGGGTTTGGATAAGGATGTTAGAAGACTAGGTTGATGAATGAGATATGCAATGCACCATGTTGACCATCCACCGCTACCACTCGAAATTGTGAGGCTCGTTCAATTGCTAGTCCAATATGTAATAGTTGGCGGGACACATTCGAACACAGACACATAGTGCATGGCAAATGATGGGTCCTACTCTCTTTTGCTTTCCAAGTTGTGACTACCCCAACTGTAGGAACTTGTGGACAATATATTTTTAAGTAATTTAGAAATATCCATTCAAGTTTGTAACCGAGGGAGTACCCCATCAACACTCTCATGTAAGCGTGACAGAATAATCTCCCTTGGGGGCCCCACATGACCAACCCCACACGAGTTTTAAGGGGACGAACCCAAACCCATTTAAGTGCCACACAAGGTGGTGGGTAGGGGATTCGAAGACAAGACCTAGGGAGCACACCCAGTCTTACCATTGAGCCTAACACCAGTTGGTAGTTCCAATGAATATTTGAGATACCTCATGTTCATCATTTTAATTATGGTACATACTTTCGAGATTCCTTGGCTATTAGTTTTATTATATGAATATTCCTTGAACACAATATAGGTCATCAAAGCGATCTCTGACAATCCATTTCAATAGCAAAGTAAAATTCTTTTGAAAACAAATAAATTCTTAGTAGAAATGTGTATAACGCCATGGTTAAGTTCACATTTTTCAATTTGGGATCAAATTGGAGATTTTCTTTTGGAGATATTGGAAAAGAATTGGGGTGTATTAATATCAATTTATACAAAAGAATTTTTATATAATTTTTTCTCGAAAAGAAAAAAAATATGAAGAATTCACTTCGAAAAATGAATTTGGGTTTAAACTTATAAGCTTAGTAGGTTAATAAAACATTCAACCTATTTATCTTTGATTAAAATTTCATTGTTTTCAGCTACTTTTCAAAAAAAAAAAAAAAAAAATTCGAAAATCATTTGTCTTCAACTGACGAGATGGCTATATGGTCTCCACACAATTTGATCACTACTTGATTTTCTCTGTTGTTTTGTCATCTAATATCTCCCCACCATGTTTTCAAACTGATATCATACTACTTTGACCTAATATTCTCTAATAGAATAATGAAAAATTACCTAAATGACTTCATCTTCAACATTTAGTGAGAAACCTTTGGTTTTTCTTTCTAAAATCAATAATCTTAAGTAAAACTTTTTATCCTTATCTTAAATCTTAAGATTTTACTTATGTCAACATTCAAACTTTACTTAAATAAAATAATTCAAAAAAAAAAAAAAAAAAACCCATAGATTATATTTCCTCAAGATACACAAGAAAAAATATATGATTATACGTGGATTCCATGTTTGTTGAGTGTATTTGAGTATTATTTTTTTTAGAGTTAGTTTGGCATTATTTTTTTGACAAAGGATCAAAGATGTGGGCTTTTAGGCCATAGTCTATGGACTCGACAAAGCCCGGATACGAGCCTGTTCCATTGTCTACAGGGATACTTGATTATTAAAAAAAATATCGATTTGAAAAATAATTAATTATTTTTAGAAGACTCGAAGTTAGCATGTGCAAACTCACATGTATTTAAAGAGTTTATTTGTAATTTAAATTATTAATTTAAGAGTTTTTAAAGATTAGTAAAAAAAATATTTTTGTAATTTTAAAAATTCAACAACCCTATAGAGTTACAAGACCTCTTCGTTTGGCCTTTTCAGAGTTGGCTTTTTTTTTTTTTTTTTTTTCTGCCTTTTTTTTTTTTGGGGAAAATTATGAAAAAAAACTAAAAAATCAAATTATTTCTTTAAAAAAACCAGAATTATTGATAATTATAACGAGGATATTAATTCGGCCATTAAACGGCCGGTCAAATTCTCTCTCTTCACTTTTCTCTCTCCTCTTAATTTAAAAAATAAAAAAAACAAAAATTCAGCCCAGTCAAATTCTCTCTCCTCCTTTTTTCTCTTTCCTTCCATTTAAAAAAAACGAAAATATTATATTCGGCCATTAAATGGCCGGTCAAATTCTCTCTCCTCTTTTTTCTCTCTCCTTCCATTTAAAAAAACGAAAATATTATACTCGGCCATTAAATGGCCGGTCAAATTCTCACTCCTCTTTAAAATTCTCACTCCTCCATTTTCTCCCTCTTTCCATTTAAAAAAAAAACAATGAAAAATATATTTGGCCATTACATGGCCGGTCAAATTCTATAAACATCTACCACTTCTTTTCATAATATATTCGACCATTTTTTTCCATAATTTCTCCTATTTTATAAACATCAAGATTTTAAGATGATCTAAGATCTTGATCTTATGATCTTAATCCTAAGATATTGATGTTGATCATGATCGTGATCGTGATGATCAATTTTTTTTAATTGATTTTTCTTCATATTTGAATATATTTAATGTGATATTTGGTTTAGTAAGATTTGTCTAAATATTATTTCAATGATAGATTTAGTGGTTTTATGCGATTTTGTTTACTAATTTGACCGGCCATTTAATGGTTGAATATAGGGGAAATTATGGAAAAAAAATAATAAAAAAACCTAAATTGATTGATAATTATAATGAGGATACTTATTCGACCGTTAAACAAAATCGCATACAACCACTAAATCTATCATTGAAATAATATTTAGACAAACCTTACTAAATCAAATATCACATTAAATAGATTCAAATGTGAAGAAAAATCAATTAAAAAAAATTGATCTTGATCATAATCACGATATGATCTTGATCATGATCATGATCAACATCAATATCTTAGGATCAAGATCAAGATCTTAGATCATCTTAAAATCTTGATGTTTATAAAATAGGAGAAATTTTGAAAAAAAATGTTCGAATATATTATGAAAAGAAGTGGTGAATGTTTATACAATTTGACCGGCCAAGTAATGGCCGAATATATTTTTCGTTTTTTTTAAAAAAATGGAAAGAGAGAAAAAATGAGGAAAGAGAATTTTATAGAGGAGAGAGAATTTGACCGGCCATTTAATGACCGAATATAATATTTTCGTTTTTTTTAACGGAAGGAAAGAGAAAAAAAGAGGAGAGAGAATTTGATTGGGCTGAATTTTTGTTATTTTTATTTTTTAAATTAAGAGGAGAGAGAAAAGTGAAGAGAGAGAATTTGACCGGCCGTTTAATGGCCGAATTAGTATAATTATCAATAATTCTGGTTTCTTTTAAGAAATAATTTGTTTTTTTAATTTTTTTTCATAATTTTCCCTTTTTTTTTTTTTAGCTTTTAAGTCCAAAAAGTCAAAAATCCGTTTGTGGCTATGGTTTGGTGCACATTCTACAACAGTTGAGTGGATTTGAGTATCTTTTTTTCTATTCAGATTAGCACTGCACATTGTTTTGACCTAGGCACATTGTATGGTTATCAAGCACTACATTTTGGCTTCATTGTTATTGTCTTACAGTTCGAGGCTATTTTGGTAAATTCAAAATTTTCTCTAGTTTGGAGACGGAGACGGACAGATAGAGTCGGGTCAAAGTTTACGGGCAACGAAGATTCGTGGTTTTTCTTGGGTCCGAAGAGAAAAAGGGTTACTTAGACAACCCGCTGGTAGTTGGGGCAGCTGTCCCATTTTTAAAAGAAAAAAAAATTAAAATACTTTCCTTACTAACTTAGTAAGATTTAAAATATTACGAAGGGTCAGTTAAACTCAAATGGATTACTAACTACATTTCATGGAAAAACTGAGATTAAAAAAATATATGGATTAAATCTTTGAAAACATGACGTTAAAAAGTTTTCTAATTGAAGATTTAACTAACTAATTTTACTAAATACGACGTCTTTTGTATGTAATTGAGCATAATTGAGTTGGCTGAAATCTTTCGATTTATGATCAAATCACTTTGTAATTAGGTCTAATTCATTTTTCGAGGTACTACATGTCTGGCCTATATCAAGTGTGTTTTATTGAATCCATAAATAACATTCAATAATTCATTTTGAGACTTAATTTTTAGTGCTTGAAAGCATGGTTTTAAACCTTTTCCGAATCATCTAGGTATCGTCTACCAACAAGATGAGTTGACAAATCATCTCAAAGACTTGATTTGTTTTAATTCTAAGTCTTTTTTTAAAAATCTCGTCTGAGAAGACTCGATCATGAATGAGACGAGACATCAAAACGAGTTTTAAAACCATGCTCAAAAGTGATTTGGATATAAATTTCAGCTTCTCGTGAAAAGATATAAAAATAAAAAATAAAAAACATAAAAACATGCAAAAGAGAGAAGTAGCTCATACCCTTTTCAGCTTCCACCTTGCTAGAAGCAATTTGGAACCTACTTTCTAGGGTTCGAAAAGGTAAAAAACCTAATTCGTATTTCTTGCAAAAATGAGTAGCCAAAAAAATATCCAAAAAATCATAATTTTCTTAAGAGTTCAGTACCGATTTTATTCTATTGGGAATCACTAATAATATCCTCCTCGGGTTTCTATGTTATTGTTTAATAAATGAAATATATTTTATATTTTTATAATTAATAATAGATTTTTATTTTTGTCTATGTTTTGCCATAATCTGGTGTGCATAATTTATTTTTCACCAAATAATCATTTTCAATTCTGAACCCCATAAATCACTTTTTAATTATCATTGTCAATTGTAAATTTAAAAAAAAAAAAAAAAAAAAATGCTTAACTTTGGTTCTCCTCCGACATTCTTTTCCAAATCCTATTTATTAAAAGAATAATGCTGAAGTGACCTCACGATTGGACCCCACATCGCACATCCTGACGTGAAAGTGAACAAAAATCATAGATGCCTTTCCTGAGATACGAGTAAAAAAACATCTATGGTGCTATGTACTTTGACATCAAAATGTGCATCATGAGGTTCAATCTTGAGGTCACTCCAGCGCGACTCTTATTAAAATGGTTAGGTTGGATCATGATCGTCAATTCAAATTTAGCCTAAACATCATTGAGTGGATTAGGTAGTTTGGTGGATAATGATGAGACCATGTTAGACTTTTGTGGAGTGAGTCCATGGTGTCGGGCTCGGCTTTAATATAATTAATTTGGATCAAAATTCTTTGGCTTGTTAGAATGAGTCTAATAGGTGAGCTTTTTCAATTATCCTTTTTTTTTTTTTTTTTTGGTCGGTAGAGGATAGATTTCCACTTAATTTATTTGGACCCAAATCACTCAAATAATATATAGTTACAGAAGAAATTGCTAGGAATCATATTTATTATTATAGATATATTTTTTTATTATTTACATAACTTCTCTTTGACCAAATCTTCATGGAGTTCCTTAAAATTGGTTAGTGATCAAGTTTAAGGGATTAATTATAGATTTGAGATAATATCTATTAATAAACAATGGAGGCTTAGTTTTCACTACTATTAGATAAGGCTTGAGATCTGTCAACTCATGACGAATGACTCATAAAATCCGATAGTTGAGATTTATCTTTTAGATTTGTGTTATCTGGATACATATAAATCTTGATTGTTGGATTTCATGTTTACACGATTGAGATCATGTAAGCCGGACCCGTTAGATAATATGTATCACGTAAAAATATTGTATATACATACATATTATCAAAGAGTTAAGTTCAAGTTTAAGGCATTTGATTGCTCCTATCTACAATTGAAATTTGCTTAGTTTATCGTCATCGGTCACAATTGTGTGTGATTTGATAAATGATTGAGGGATTTTTCCATCGATTTGATACATTGAAATCTCTGCTACAATCAATCCAAATGTTATAATCATCGAAGTGGAACATATGTGCAAGAAACTCTGATGCTTAAGTTAGATTCACATAATATTTTTTTTATTGGAAATAATCATTCAAACAAGTAAAATTTACATTCTCTCTTTATAGGTTCAATACTCCCCCACTCTTTTAAGAAGTTCCCTTATATATATATATTTCTTTCTGTTACAACTATTTACTCGATTTCAATTGATCGTGTTTATCAATTTTCATGAATCTCATAGTCAATTACAAACTAATGTGGCACTCCTGATCGATCGTCCTATTGGGATTCCTTTTTGTAGGGTATCGCCCCCAAAGTAGGAATTTTTTTTCATGATAAGTCCGTATATGAATCCCACTATAGGCTTGAGATTTGGTTATTTCGTTGCATATTTGGATTCGATTACGCCATCATCTGTTGAGGTTCGATGCATTTGCAATTCTTTCCGCATGCATGGTTCTTTGATCTGAATCTAAACGTGACAAAGATGCTACGAGATACTGTTATTTTTTTGCCCATTCAAAATATAAATTAATAGAGATTCATACAAACTAAATCTTAGAATAGATAATTGGGTCAAAGAAAATATTTGAATTTAATAAATTTATTTGTATCTATCTACAGTTGTCATGTTTTTACATCAAGTATGTTCAAACCATCTTAGTCAAACATCTTTTTTGTTCTTTATTGGGATTATTTTCAAATTCACTCAAATGTGCTCAACTTTATTTATTTTTCATGTTAATTTCTACTCATCTATTCAACATTTCATTCTACTACATTTGTTCTATAATATATTGTTGAATTACTCAACCTTTTATTCGTAAAACCGACTGGAACACTTTGAAGTCAGATTCTATTGGTTGCAATATCAGCTTTGATATCTATTGTTGGATCTATCATCTAGTATAATTAAAAAGTAGATATAGATGGAATCGACACATAATTTTGTTTGAAAACGCATAAAAGAGTGGAATTTATGTGACTTGAATATGAATATTATATAACTTCTACTAATGAAACTTATCATACAAAATGTGTTATAAAATAATTACAAATGAGACTGTCATAAAAACTTTATGCTAAAGAAACGATCCTAATGTTAGTATGGATACATAGTAGCAATTGGAGTAGAATTGTCGTTGTACTGTTTATAATTATTTTATATTTTTCCCCTAAAATAGTTGTACTTTTTTTAAATTTAACTTTAAAAACATTGAAATTTTTAATTTGATTTCTAATTTTATTTCTTCTTGTGTTCCAGTTGGTTCTATGGTCTGAATCGGCTAAATGAAGCGGTCATAAACTTAGAATGAATACATCAAGTTATATATGAAGATAATTATTGTTGTGCTATTTGTAACTTTTTTTTTTTTCTGAAATAGTTGCATTTTATTTTATTAATGTCAATTAAAAAAAATTGAAATTTTAAACTTGATGTCAAATTTCATTTCTTTAAAACATGCCTTTTCAGCCAGTTCTATGGTAGACTTGCGACTAAGCTCACTCCACACGATTTAATTTGAAGTTGATAATTCATTTAAAGCAACATATTGGGTCAACTCAGAAACTTGGCCACATCAATATTCAGAAAAAAACTTGATCAAGTTGTGCTGTTATATTTAATATTTAAAAAAATAAATTTAATTATAAAAATATAGAAAATTTGATATATATTTAGTTGAGTCGGCTGAGTGTATTTGTGAGTTATGGAAATGCCTCTAACTTGTTGGATTATCGATTTGATTATCAAGCTTTTGAGCCCTCACCACTAAGATAAAATTAAATGCATCATGTTTATCCATTCAATAGCATAAGATTAAGAGTTGTGCAGGGGTGACACAGGGGGGACGGACGAGGGACAAAAATGACATGGTGGCGTGCACATAACCATAAATGCTTTTCCGCGAGATGTGTCCCCCATTGTGTCACTCCAGCATTAGTCTAAGATTAATGCTTATATGGCCGAAATGACTGGGGTGAGTCAATTCAGTCATAGAGGCAACTAAGTAATATGTATTCACTACAAATTGTCGATGACATTGACTCTTCCTAGATTCTGAGTCACCTCTGTATTGTTTAATAGGATCTAGCTTTCTTCTTATTTTTTGACCGGATCAGACCAAAATCCGACCCATTCTGATATGATAACTTCAGGTTTGGATTGATGATTTGGATTCCGATAAAGAGCCCGAATCTAGATCAACTATGTCCCAATCCAATTGAAAAAGTGTTTGAAAGAATATAAGTTATATTTAGATCTTATAAGATTAGGTATGGATCCTAATATTAAGATTTGATAAAGACTTGATCCGATGCTTATAGGATAAATCCTGAGTCCAATTTGATCCTTATAGGATTGGTACCAAATCAATCCCGATCCAATACAGACCTGATTCATGGACAACTCTACACATAGGAACACAATTCCAGACCTTGTCAATCGAACGTTTTCAATCATCTTATTTGAGAACCTTGTATTTTTAAACCCAAACTTCCATTACTTTCTACTTCTCAAAAAATCATATTTAGTCGTGAGGTTTGAAGGTTTAAATGTCAAAGTAGATTGAATGCTAACTTTAAAGATTATTAGTTTAGAAGATGAAAAATCAAATATGAAGATAACTGATTTTGAAGAAGAAAATAATAATACCATTAGTATTTGAGTATTGGGGGATGAAGAAGAGGGTTTATCGGTCATTTTCTATTTATAGGGGTCTCCAAGATATTGTACTTGTCTAAAACGTGCAATGGAACATTAAATTAGATAGCTGATGCAACCCCAAGGGGTTGGCCTAGTGGCAAGCTGAGCCTTGATAAGCTCATCAGGAAGGGTAGGTTAAGTGTTCAAAACCCCATGAAGCAATGAATTTCTTGAGACCACCCTTTAGGGTTTGATTGACTCTCGACTCAACTAGTTGGACGTAGGACTTTCTGAGGGGTGGTGCGTGTGATCGTGGGTTTAGTCTCAGTCAAAGGATGGGAATACCCACAATAAGCGCGAGCACACACACACACACAAATTAGATAGCTTTTTCTCTGTTGTATATTTTAAATAGTAGAGAGTGACGCTGAAAAGAAAATCCACACTACAAGCATATAAGGATCATGGTATAAATCAAATGTTAAAAAAAATAGATTTTTTTCCCAAGACTGATCAAAGGTATCGAAAATGGGCGGTCCTTGAACTCCAACGTTTTCATGAGTAGATTTTGTGTCTATGTGGCATGGTGCTCCCTCAACTATTGTAATTCACACAAGTGAACTATTGTAAAAAAGTACTACATATGATCCACTCTAGAATCACAATGTGGGAGCTTCACATCAATCACGAAGTCGATTGAGATTACTTTTTGAAAGACCTAATTACACCTTGAAAGTGGAATATTTTAGGGTGACTTAGACTTACACCTCCATTTTTTGTTGAATATTTGAGGTACTCCCTGTGTTTCGAAATTGATGACATGCTTCCCTTGATTACAATTTTCTTAATAGATTTAAAGGAAGAAACCTAAATATATTCGTTTTCAACTTTTGGCAAAAAACCTTGATTTTTCTTTCTAAACCAATCATCTTCTTACTCTTAAATTTTTATGTTATCTTTTTGTAATCTACTCAACCTTCTCTTTAATTCATCATGTTCAACTTAACATTTATTTTATTTTTTTTTTATAGAAAATCATAGAGTTCTCTATGAAAAATTCCATCATTTTCTTCTTGCCCAAAAATCTTATTTTATTATTTTTCTCCGAACTAGTCATCTTCAAGTTGTCCAACCTCTTTGGTATCTTTAATATGTATATATATATATAGGGTAGCGTTCAATGGCCAACAGTTTGGCAAACACATTTTTCAAAACATGGGTTAGAGGTCTTGGAATGGGCTGATTTTTGGTGAGGATGATCTCTACGGTGAGGAGATCATCATCACCAAAAATCAGCCCATTCCAAGACCTCTAACCCATGTTTTGAAAAAGTGTTTGCCAAAATGTTGGCCATTGAACGGGACCCATATATATATATATATAACTTCTTCTCCAATTAATCCAATTTTCCTTAACCCAAAATACACTCGAGGTTTGAAGGATTTTTTTTTCAAGTATTTCGGAGATGTATCCAAAGTACTAGGGCTTTATCATTTTCTTTATTTTTTATTTTTTTGAAAGACAATTGATCAAGGATGATTCTTGGGGCCACCTTCCAAGATCAAGTTGACCATCAACTCAACCTGTTGCACACAGGACTTTCCAAGGGGGTGGTGTGTGTGACTATGAGATTAGTCCCGTCGGAAAGGCGGGGATACCCACGATATCAATAAAAAGAAAAGTTGTAACGTCAAGTTTGTAGTATGGCTTAAAATGATACGAATTTTATCTGGAGTCCCAGTGATCTAAATCCGAATTTAACGTGTTTGGTTTCATAAAGTATATCTGAATTAAAATATGATTCAGATTTGGGTTGATGACCATTGACTCGAGTCAGATTCGGGTCAAATACGATTCCATCTCTATATTCGTAAAGATTTAAATGATGTATTATTTTGCAAGATGTATTATTATATTTTTTAAATCATATTTCATCAACCAACAATTATTGTGTGTAGTGGTCAAGGCATCTCTTTCAAATGGAAAGATCTGGAATTCAACTCACATTTTAATAATTTTATTTAAAATAATCTTAAACGGTTTGACATTATCTAATCAAAATCAATAAATTTGGTTAGATTGAATTCAGATATACTTTTAATAAAAGTGAAATGATTCAGTTTGACATTATCCGACCCAAATCAATAAATTCGATCAAATTGAATCTAGATAAAAAAAATCGGATATGGATATGGACACACTCATATCCGTCCCCTGTGTTAAGCTATAATTTTTAGTTGATCTATTTAAGATCACCATTTTTTGTTGTCTAGTTCCACATTTAAAAAAAAATTTGAATTCAACAATAACAAAAAAAAAATGTCTTTCATAAAAATGTTGAACTCGGCAACAAAAACGAACTGTTGAGCTCGACAATAATAAGGGAACATATTAAGATATAAGAGTTCAACAAATACACTATAAGCTACCGTTCAAAGCTTAGGGACTATTCTGAAAGAAATCCCTCCGCCAGTCTCCTTTTAAGTAATTTCCTTTCTTTAGAGGAGGATTTTCTCGAACTCTAAATTTTCGGATGAAAAAGATACAGTGGTTTTCATTTTATATATAAAGGGCAGAGGATCATAATTCATTAGTCTCGAAACCCTAATTTTTTTTCTCTACAACCAAAGAGAGGCATCCGAGGAAGTACCAATTTCTTTTAAGGTACAAATTTTATTTCCAGTGTACCTCATAGAATTGTCTTCGTGGATCTATTAGTATTTTGTTCGTGAATGTGATGATTTGTCTTAGTGGATCTGTTAGTATGTTGTTCATGAATCTGATTTTCCTTTATATTATAGTTTTTTTTTTTTTTTTTTCATGTGATCTGCTAATTTCCCTTTACATTAATTAAGATCGAAATATTTTGTGGTAATTTTTTTTTTTTGTTTTTTTGTTTTTTTTTTTGTTTCAGTTGAATAATGAGATTAGGGCATGTTTGGTTCATCAATTTTAAATAAAAAGAATACTTTTTTTTTTTGCCAAAAATCTCTAAAAAAAACAGTCCGATTTTTAGAAGGATATTTAGTTGTGCTCGTGTTTATTTGGTTGGATTGTTATGACTTACCTGGAAACTCCAGTACTGTATTTGGGTTGCTTTTTATTCTAAAGATAAGTTTTAGAAATTTTGGATTTTAAACTTATAAGAACAAGACCTTAGTTATAGAAGGATGTTTTCATATATACTTGTGTTTATTTGGTTGAATTCGTGTGCATTACTATAGGGTTTGTAGTTTCTTTAGTGGTTTGTTCTATATAGTTATAGTTTTTGCTCTTAAGATTTCTATTTGGGTAAATGTCTGTTGTGTCTCTACACACAAGAACAAGATGCACAGAACCTAATAGAAGCAGTAATACTGCTACAGCAATCAACTAGCAGCAGCAGAAATTTATAAACAAGAACAGAACAGAAAATAAATGTAACAAGAAGGATTTATACTGGTTCAGAATGCAATGAGCATTCCTACATCCAGTTTCGGCTTGGCCATTCAAATCCACTATTTGCAATGAGAGTTACAGAATACAAGGTATAGAACTCAGAGAATACACCAGAGAAAATACATTCAGCTCACACACTCAAGGTCCAACAATGGCACCCTTTTACACGGATATGTTTACTTTCTCACTTTTCTCTCTACAAGAACACACCTTTCCTCTCTCTTTTTGCTACCTCAATCATCCTTGGATCTAGCAATATATTCCTTTTTCATCACAATGTTCTGCAGTACAGTTTGTTATCTCCAATCCAATAGAAAAACAGCAAGTGTCATCTATACACAAGAGCAAGGAATAAAACATTCTTGCCAGGCTGGATTAGTGACAAACCAAATCAGCTGCCAGGTGAGACAAACCAGTCAGCACCTAAAGATTTTGGATCACTATACCACAATGTCGATATATTTAATCAATGCAGTGGAGATTAATTACATATGGTAACGACATGGATTTGGAAACCATTTGATTATTTTGTCCCAAACTGGGTCTTTTTCGATTGGAAACATAACCATGTGACTATCAAGTGGTTTCCGACAGCTCAAAAAGATTACCTTTCCCATTCAAGGCATCTTTTACTTAAAGGATGTGGAATGATTTATTTTATTTGTAAAAGTGTAGATCCAAAGATCTGATTTTAATTCTAACTTTGACCATTTTTTGACATACTAGCAAATGGCTATCACATTTTGCAACCTAAACTCTGAGTCTGGCTTGAAGAAACTTGATGAGTATCTCCTGACTAAGAGTTACATCAGTGGGTAAGTCTTAATTATTTTTGTTTAACGTTTTTTTTTTTTTTCCGTTTCTTTTTACGAATATTTTTTTCCATTCATCGTGTTTTTATTCTGAATGATCTCAGGTATCAAGCTTCAAAGGATGATATCACTGTCCATGCCGCCCTTGCAACTGCCCCATCATCTGAATATGTGAATGTATTGAGGTGGTACAATCACATTAATGCACTTTTAAGGATTTCGTAAGTACATAGAACTCTTATCGTTTCAGCTCTTTCCATGTTTTGTATTGTTATCTCTTGTCACTGTATTTCCCAATGATTTAATACTTTTTTTATTGTAGGGGTGTCTGCGGAGAAGGCAATGGTGTCACCGTGGAGGGATTTGCTTCTGTTGCTGAAGATGCTGTGGCAACTCCTGCTGTAGCTGACACAAAGGTGAGCCATGAATTTTTTTTCCTTGTTTGTATAATTTTTTTCTTAGGCATGCAAGATGGTTAGTAGTGAACATGAAAGTGGGATCAACAAGATTTGAACCTAGGTTGTGGGATCAACACTCACCCATGCCTTTAGCAACTTAGCTAAGTTGACACTTTCATCCCCTGTTTGTATACACACACACAATGTTCATGTTCTAAAGGCGGGCAACTGAGAATGGTTCATAATTGCTGGAATTAATGGGAATGCTAAACATCGGGTAACTCAAGAGCTACCTCTGTTTGCTTATTTCAGATGTCAGAATCCGGCTTGACTTAAGAGACAGGAGAATCAACTCCTAATGTGTTGTGATATCCCAGTAGTTGTGTAGTCATTATTATTGTATTGATACTTGGGTGTTTCAGGCTGCAGTTGATGAGGATGACGACGATGATGATGTGGATCTTTTTGGTGAAGAGACAGAGGAGGAGAAGAAGGCTGCCGAAGCACGTGCAGCTGCCGTGAAGGCATCTGGGAAAAAGAAAGAGGGTGAGTGTTTTATTAATCTTATTATTGTAGAAATACACAATAGGGTTGGAATTACTTTGCAATTAAGTTGTTTGGAAGTTTGTCTACAACTAACATCAGTATTATATTTCTCTATCTTTTCCACGAATTGAATGTATCCAATTGAAATCATCTGATCATTTTTTTTAAATTTATTTATCGTTATATATCTTTGTTGGGACCCTTTTGAGTTCTAGTCCTGCACTGCTGGATGTCCACTGTGATTCTTAATATTATGCTAATTGATGGTCTTTTCCTCATAATAAGGTCCTTGATTTTACTCTTTTCTACGACTGATACATTCTGATATTTGAAACCAGAGACATGTCTATTCGTGATCACTAGTTGTTTTTTCCATGCCCGTTCTTATTTTTTGCGAAGCTTGGATCGACAACTTGTTGTTTTCATTTCAGCTGGAAAGTCATCTGTTTTGTTGGACGTGAAGCCATGGGACGATGAAACAGACATGAAAAAGCTTGAAGAAACCATTAGAAGTGTTCAAATGGAAGGATTGACCTGGGGAGCATGTAAGTGCTTCTCCTTATGCCTCGTGTTTAGCTAGCTGTTAATCCAAATAATTGAACATCGCTATCGTGTACAGTATTGTTCTGTGAACTGTGGATATTTCGGGAGTTTTTTAAAATTAACTTAATATATGTTCAAACTGCAGCCCAACTTGTACCTGTTGGATATGGTATCAAGAAGTTGCGGATTATGTTGACCATTGTGGATGATTTAGTGTCCATCGACAGTCTTATTGAAGATTATTTCACTGTTGAACCTGCAAATGAGTATATTCAGAGCTGTGACATCGTGGCATTCAATAAAATCTGTAAGTTGTCTTTAACTGGCATTATGTTGTTTATGCTACTAGGCATAGAATGATGATGTTGCTATTTGAAAAATATTGATTATTTTGAAGAACAGCTCAGATAGATTCAAGCACTATATCTGATCCAATATCTAATAATTTCTATGATCTTGTCAGAGGTTTGAGGGTCTTCTCTTCGCATTGGAGAAAAATATGGCGGTTGCAACTTTGATGGAAGAGGAATGCATGAGTCTGGTAGAAGTTGGTCATGTTTTTTTATGGTTCACCTGATTTTAGTAGCGTCTTTTTTTTATGTGATTCTCTTAGACTTGTTTGAAGAGCTAGACTTCATATTGTGGATCTTGATCGTTGGAAGTTTTGAATGAGTCTCTATGACTCAGTATTTATAATTTGTTTACGACGGATTTATTTATTTTTGATACATATAAAATTTTCACTAGAAAAGAGAGATTGAGATAACCCTCATACAACGGGAAAGATATAGGAGAAAAAACAAGCAAACACGCTCGGGGGCTATGATTCACATATGGTATACCAATTGAAAACAAAATCTTGGATGCACATTCCTGCAAAGTCTTTACTTTTTAATGTCATTGTTTGAGATGAACTCTCCTTACTCTGGAACATTTTGTTGTTGTGCTCTTTCCCGAGATCTCAAGCACTCTTTCCTGAGATCTCAAGCAATGACAAAAGGAAGTATAGTCTAAAGTTTTTTTTTTTAAAAGAGAAGATGTTGCAATTCTAACCTTCCAACAGTCCAAATAAAAGATTAGGGGAAAATCTGGTCCACTTGAAAATGAGATAATAAGTACATCCAAATGGAACAATGAATAAGAATGTGGTTGGTGAACTCTTCATTTCTTGATTAAATGTAAATAAAGCTTGGGAGTAATCCACCATTGAGAGATCATATCATCCAAAGTGAAGATTCTATCCAATGAGTGAATCCCTAAAAATAAAAAAAAAAAGAAACTTCGAATGGAACAAGATGAAATATATGGTTCAAGTTGGGTTTGATGATGCAATTGGAAGGTGGTGTACCTATGTTATCAAAAAAAAAAAAAACAAATCATTTTTTATATATTTTCAATGGTGTGAGAATTTTATATAGAATAATGCTGAAGTGACCGTAGTTTGAAATCTCATATCGCACTTCTTAACATGAAAGTGTATGGGAATCATAGATGTTTTACATTCAGATACGAGTGAATAAGATCTATGATTCCTATCCACTTTCACATCAAGAACTGCGATATGAGGTTCCAGCTTGAAGTCACTCCAGGAAAGACTCTTTTATATATTATTATCATTCATGGAATCCTCTCCAAGATTTTTTTTCTCCGATTTTGTTTCATAAGCCTTGAGTTTCCGTAGTATGTTCAGTTGATACTAGTTTTAAATTTACCTCATTTCTTATTTTTCTATGGATATTATTTAGTTATTTAAAAAATAACATAATTCTGTGGGTAGGAAATGATTGCAGTAAAAATATTTTAGAAAAGTGATTGTCCAATGGGATTTCTTAAAACATTTTTTGGATAGGAGGAGGGGTATATTTGAGAGATTAACATTAAAAAAATTTCCTAGTAATGAGTGAGGTTTCTTTGAGATTAATATTTGAGAGATTAACATTTAAGAATTTTTCCCAGTAATGAGTGGGGTTTCTTTGAAAATTGTAAATCACAATTTCCTCGATCATATAGACCTTTTGTACCATCTACAAGACTGAGACATCGCCCGAATTGTCTCAGTACCAGGCATGGATGAGACGGACAAATCAATTTTTCGGACAAGATTTAAAACCGCAAGTTCATTTTCGTCCGAGACGTCTCAAATGTATCTGGCATGGACGAGACAAGGCACAAAACCAAGTTTTAAAACCATGTCTACAAGTGTACAACTTTTCAACTTGCCAATAATCTATAGCCTTTCAAGGTGCTATTTTTAATAGTTTGAAAAGCAACTAGTCATCCATTGTTCAAGTTGTAGGGCAAAATTACTGAAAGACGAAAAGTAACGATTTAAGGCAAAAAGCTTTTTGAGTAATTGCCAAAGCTTGATATTTGGGGTATTATGAAAGATTAATCGTAGTATTTCAGCACAGCTAGTTATGTTTGAATGACTTGGGATTGTTAAGTTTAAAGTTCTCTCAAGTTAAATTTTCTTTAAAAAGTGAGCAAGAATGTAAATGAACATAGTAAAAGCATGTATTAGAACACTCTTTCGACAACAGAAGATGCCGGCCTGGAAAAAAAAATAGAGGAAACTTTGAAGTGCTTCCAAATTTTGGAGGAACCCTCCTCCCCGTTTAGGGCTGGCAATGGATTGGATAATATCCGCTTACCCGACTCATCCTCCCGAGTTATTCGGGTATGGGTACAATTCTTTTTATCCATTAAAGAATTTGGGTAAATTTATCTGCAATTATTTTTATCGGAATATGGATGTGTCATTGACGCACATCCGTTTATCCGAGTTTAATACAATAAATTCACAATATATGTATAACCCAAAATTAAAGACCTTCCCTCATCTAGCAAACAATGAGGGAAGAGAAAATATGCCCTTGATCATCAGTCTGGAACCAGTTCATCTAATGGAGCACCATCCATCCTGTATTCCTTCAAATTTTGCATCACTTTCTTTTTTTTTTGTACTTTCAAATGGAAGGAATAATACACATGTACAACTTTCATCTCTGTAACCATTTTCCTACATCTTATTGAGTCAAAGAAAAACAAACTATTGTTTCAATTCTTAGTATTTCCGTACACTGGTTTCTTCTTCTTCCCCTTTTTCTTTTTCTTGAGGCCAACTCCTGGACCCCTTTTGAACACAGCCAAAACTTCAATGCTGCATCCATAGTTTATCGTCTTGTTTAAATAGACAAATTACCAAAGAAAATGGCATGTTTCTTTTACCATATAATTCAAATAAATCATGAAAAAATGCACTTTTTTGATAATTTACTTATACTTTTTATTTCAAACAATCTCGTCACATATATTACCATATCAACCTTTCTATAACACAACAAATAAAGTTAAGACACCAAAGACATTTTCAGTCACAAAATGGGGCTTTCAAAATCTTTGTGGTATAGGATTGGGGGGAAGGCAGCAGAGGGGGGATGCGGGGCAAGGTTGGTGGAGATGAAGAAGAAATGTAATAGGGTGCTGTGGTGGAAACAATAGAATCATTATTCATACCTGAATATCATGATTTCATTTCATTATTTGGTGTGTAATAATAAAAAGATGGTGCAGAAAAATAAACTCTATACTTGTTTCCCATAACTGAACAATAGTATATGTAGATCCAATTATTAGCAATTAAAATGTGCCAACACTAACTAGGTCAAAAAAAAAAGAGAGGAACAATGTCAGCAGCTATACACCAAATGTTGCTGGACTCTGTTTACTGCTGTGATGGAGAACACAGATTCTGATGGACAAGTAATTACTGAAGCTTAGTGCACTTTCAAGTGTATATTATAAGAAAGTTGCAAGGTATAATTCAAGGCATCGTGAAGGGGAGTATGTATGATACAATAAGGAAGTAACAAGGGGAGAAGAGGGAAGGTGATAAAGTTGGGAGTATTCTTGGGAAGAGGAAGAAGAGAGCAATAAAGATAAAAGCTGTCCTCGATATGCTTTCTTTATGGGCTATAAAGATTGAGACAAAGGAGGGGGACAACCGTTGTGTTTTATTATTTAGACAAGTGTTTTCATTATCATCTACTAAGCCAGTTATTTATTTCTAAAGTATAATCGGAGCTCAAAGGGGGATTCATATTGGCAATGTGTTGGTTCAGTTCATAAAATCGAGATATGTTATGTTTATGAAATCATTGTAGATTGCAGCTACAGACTTATGAGTCATGCAAAAGATTTACCTAGTGTCAAAGTAAAAGATATAAATCAAATAAAGGACAGTGATACCTCTGAGTGCCGGGAAAAAAATTGAAACCATGAGCCTTCTCCAAATGCCATGCTTTGCTAGACAACAAAGACCTGCAATCCTGTTCAGCAATTGATGCATGAAAAGCTTAGAGAGAAGATAGCATATTCATGTTTGATGACACTCAAGATTGCAGAGAATAACTAAGATTGAGTCTTATTCAAGTTCACAAAAAAATTTAGCTGCTGTGGCCAGAAATACCTCCTTAAAGCTTTCCCATCCGCAACTTATATAAATGAGAGTTTCTGGCAATGACTGACTTCTCTCCCATGTTGTTTTGCTTTCTATATGAACAGAAGCTTCCCTTGCACGTAAAACCCACGGTCTCTTTTCATCTTTTATCTTTAAGAAAGCGCTAAGGTAGACAAATACAAAATTAATTACTTAAACTGCATTATTAAATACATAAATCCATCAAGGGCACGAGCATGCATATAAGGTTTGTGGAGGCTTGAAAGAAATATTCAAATGGAACCCAGACTCCAACCAAACGTGAACTAAAAATGAAGAGCTACCTTTCAGATGCATTAATTTTACGCTCGGATGATGATAATGTCCGCAATGCATCGACTAGAGATGGGTCTAACCCTTTTCTAGGAGGATCAACCACCACCACATCTGATCCCTCGAGCCAAGAAAGAGGTTCCTGGTAAAGATGTAAATCAGTGAGAAAAGGGGAACCCTAAACTACTACAAGGCTATGCTTAGTCAGAAGTTTGGTTGGCAAAGGAAACTCATGGAGAAGTTCGAACTGTTGGACTTTATAGAAACATATAAAATAAAATAAGAAAGATAGTAAAATTATTAATATTAAAAAAATTATAAGTTATTAGATTATAAATGTTAGACTCTCATGAAATTCACATTATACATTTAAACATTTGAGAATAAACATTTTTCTGGAAGTATTAGAAATTATTGCAAGATCTTCAAAAAATATCAGGTCAATGTGTTGGGAGGTTGAACACTAACAATTGAAGTGTCTGCATTGTTCCAGCTGATGCTGCTATCTACAGATTTTGGTAAGCGGCTGATTGTTTTCTCAAAAGATAGCTTTGCCTCCTTATTAATTTCAACGCATTTAACGGACCTGCAGCTAGGGAATAGTTATTTTGAGTTCGAGGTAAGATATATTTATAGGAAAATGAGGTTTTGGAGCATTAAAAGGTGGAGATTAGAGCCATCTAAGTACTTGCCTGCACTTTCGAGCAACGGCTAATGATAATCCAATGACGCCAGCTCCTGCATACAAATCAGTAACAGATGCTGTATAGGGAACATATGTTTGTAACTTTCGAAGCAAGGAATCAAAAGCCTGCAAGCATCCACATAATGACATTTAAGTATCCTTCATTTTATTTAATTTTGTTGGCAAGCGTTTATAAATCCTAGAAGTAATGATTATCTTAGAGAAGTAATATGTTTTGGCGCAGTCTGCACTACAAGAACACAAAATGAAAAATGTAAGCTGTCTATGGTTCCAAAAACAGGAAGGTAATGAAAACATTTTTTTGATGGGTAAGCTGGATTTGAACCCACAACCTCAAAGTTGTTTTGCAATGTGTCAAACCAACTGAGCTATGGGTCTAAGCCCTTTAAAGGCAAATGAAAACTTGACATTCATGTTGCTTTTGGCTTCTAGATGAAGGAGTTCCGGCACTGAACATTTTCCTCTATCTAATCATAGCCAAAAGAAAATAATGTAGCTCATCCTAGAATATAAATGCTTTTCTGGTATCTAGTTTAAGCTTCTTCTTTTTTTGGCTAATCTAGTTTACTAAGTTATTAGTACTTGATCAATGTAAACAGGATATTTGCACAAGAGGTGCACTAAGTTATTATTACTTGTAGGCTATCCTTCCCTTTGCAGTGTGTCTGATTTGGAAAGAGAGAAACAGAAGGGTGTTCCAGGGAGAGGAAAAGACTCCACAAGAGGTGATTCTAGACCTCCTAGGTTATAATTTCTTTAAAGCAAATTGAGCAAAGATTTCAAGGGGGTGTTCTTTGAAGCCTTTTTCTCCAAGTAGGGTGAGCTTTGTTTCATGTAATCTTGCCTAGTTTGGTCTTGTTGGGCGTTTTTTTGTTTTTTTATTCTTTTGTTGCTTTTTTCTTGCTTCATTTGTATAGGGGCCATCACGGCCTCTTGCCTTTCTTCGTTTGCAATAAAATCTTACATTTGACAGGAAAAAAAAAAAAAACAGGATAGAGTAATTCATTAAGTCAAATCAAATAAAGAAGTACAAAGAGTTCGTGTTAGAATAGAGGTTTGGCATACCCTTGTATTTGCTTGACCAAAGCTGGATGGAGCCAAGGATACATCAATCCCTCCAACATGTTCCCAAAAATCTCTTTCTCCTAATAGATGTCTCCACCTATTCCCAAAAATTATCTGCATAATTGGTAGAATTTTCATGTTACAACAACTTCAAACCACCTAAACCAGATATTTTCAAAACATCCACAATTGCAGAAAATCCACCGATAATGGTGGTACGGAATTGTGAAGACTGCTGCAATGAAACTTCGGATCCAATGCCATCCAGGAATTTTCAAGAAGACTAAGCAAATCTAACTAATTGTGGCGAAAACAAAAAAAATATAGAACAAAAAATGGATAAAATGGAAGTACTTCCACTCCTATGGGGGGCTAACTACTTATCAGACACATCGCACTTATGATGAACTTGTGTCTATCTGTATTGCTAATAGTCATCTACACAATTTAAACTCGAAAGAATCTTTGGTATAAGGCTTTGATGATCCTTCTTCCAAAGAGCTCCCATACTTTAAAGTCCTCACCCACCCATCTCACTCTCTTTTCTACCTAAAGGAAATTCTTTTGGTTTTTCCCTTTTAATTGAACTATTGTAAAAAAAAAAAAAAAGCGGGAGCCAAGAAGGGAGTCCGGCATAAGGCAAGGATTGGGTAATAGCTATTTCTTACTGTCTTCTCCATCAGAATCTACTCTCCTTTAACCTTAACTCCTTCAAACGCTCAACATTTAAAAGACAGAACCCCCGGTCCATCAAAAGAACCGAAATCTTAATTAAATGCAAGAAATAGCTCTCATTAAACTATTTTCACTTACATTGTTAGTGGATGTCTGAAAGTTAACCCAAACAGAGTGAATTAGATGGACATTGCTACTTGGCCCACCATTTCTCCACAAGAACTGCAATCCATGACCCAAAAATAAATAAATAAATAAATAATAGGAAATCCATTATCTGATTACGCAGACTCCAATTAATCATTTAATGGGCTTCGCAAAAACAGAGAGATTAAAAGAAAACCAAATTCATGGCTTACATTGGTCAAGGCATTTAACTTTTCTGAGCTGGGTGAGTTCTCATTTCTTGAATTCCAAACTAAAGAAACTTGTACTTTGCCTAGAAACAAAAATTAGGTTAGTAATTCTAATAAGGGTTCTTCTTAAATTTTGAAAAAACTCGGAGACCGAAAATTCAACTACAATTGTAAGGTGACATTAGCATGGGTTCATATATACTAACCATTACGGTATCGTTCTGAGGCCGGGAGGGATGTGTTGTATGTCGTCACCGCCATCTGCAAACACCCAATATCATCAAATTTGTACCAAGAACAAATCATTATAATTGAATTCTACTTAATATAATATATGAAAAATGAACAATATTAAGGTTTGAAATTTTTTTTTAAACCTGGACATATCGTAGCTCGCCAGTTCCCTGATCTTCATCGTATGGTTCGATATCCAGCTTAGTAATTCCTGAAAAATAAGGAGAACCCACACCAAGTCCAACACATTAAATTTGCAAAAAATAAAAAAATTATGAATTAAAATTAGAAAACTCAAATTTTAAACAGATAGAATGCCTTGTTTAAGGAGTTCAACGGCGGAATTGATGCTTGGATGATGAGCTGCATATTTAAAAAATAATAATTAATTAAAAAAAAAAAATGAAATTTCAAACTAAAATGAACACATAATTGAATTTATAATGGCTGTGCTGCTGACCTCTACAGAAAGGAATGTCGACAACATTATGAGTACCCTCTTCATAAAGCCCAATCAAAGGGTTGATCGATGAACCTCTAACGGCTAGTTTTGCACGAGATCTCCATCCCCACTAAGGGAGAAGAAGCACATTATCAGAACCCTTTGTCGTTTTAAGGGGAAACAAAAATCAAATCTTTAAAAAAAATCACTGAAAATCAACTAAAATTGTAAAAAATTCATACCAATCTACCACTATCAAAGCTGAAATTCGAAACTCCGTGATTTCTAAAGAAGTCATTAACTTCATCAAGTATGATCGGACGGTGGAGATTCCACTCATGTGTACAACCCGAACACCTGCAAACCAATTAAAAGACCGTTAGGAGATAATCAGGGTTAGGGTTTGAGTACAAGTGAGAGAGGATGCGTACGATTGGAAGTGTTGGCATTGGAGGGCGCAGGTTAGTGAAGGAACAGAGGTAGGGTTAGGGTTAGGGTTTGGTGAGAGAGAAGAAGAAGGTAGCGGAGGTGCAGGTTGGGTGCGCAGTGCGCACTGGGTGAGGCGAGATGTGATGGTGAGAGACGATGAGAGGAGCGACAAAGCCATTTACGTACGGACAATGTTCACTCCAGCTTTGCTGCTCTTGGCGGGAACGAAGTGGATAACATCTCTGGGTCTCACTCACCTGGTCGACACGAAGTACACCTAGTGACTATTGAGTGGTTTTAAAACTCGGTTTCCGTCTCTTCTCGTCTCGTCCATGTCAGATACTGAGTCGTCTCAGATGAGTTTTCTGATACGTTTGAGACGTTCAAAAATCAAAAAAATGAATGTTGGGATTATAGATCTCGTTCGAAAATTTGACTTGTTCTCGTCCATGCTTGACATCGAGACTACTTGGATGATACATCTCGATCTCGGATGAGTTTTGAAACCATTAGTACTGACCAGTAGAAGTGTCAATGGATGCTCATTTAAATGGAACTGAAAATCCAGATCTATTTTATTGGAATCGATTAGATCTAGGTTTAAAATAGAACCAAATCGGTAGGAATTAGAATCATTAAATTTTATCTAATGGTATTCGTAGGTACCCGAAACCGATTTATTTTGTCATTTCTTTCCATACTATAAATAATTTAAGGTATTTTTATATTTCAAAATAAATGCATGTTATATAAAAAAATTTAATTTTTCATATAAATTATCAATTGGATCTTTAAAATGAGCAAAAATTTTATTTTTGAAAAAAATTATTAATTTGTATCTTTAGCATAATAACTTATAACTAAGTTAATAATTTTGTTGATAATATGTTAATTTTTTGAAAGAATTTTTTTTTTATAATAATTTGAAATATTTTTTTTCTCATTCAATTCTTAAGAATCTGATCCGATGGGTACCCGTGAATTTGGCGGTTCCAATTTTGATTCCATTTATTTTGGAACCAGACCCGAAACTGAGAAGAATTGAAACCGAACTAAATATCATGGTTATAGTTGTAAGTTCCTAACCGAATCGGAATCAACCCATTGACACTCCTATCAACTAGTGAGGAAATATTTACTTGAGTTTGACTGTTTAGGCCCACTTAGGCATCAATCCGAACCAATTGTACCAATTTGAAAGGGAAGCTCATGCTCGCTCCTTTTCTAAAAATGCCACCTGGAACATATTTTTGGACCCATTGACCAATAAATATGGTTCTACAACAAAAAATATATATAATTCCACATCGTATGCACCCAAGGTGGAGGATTGAAACCTCCTCCAACACCTTAACACATGGCATGATAAGATAGAAGAGGTATTTTAGGAATCAATCCCTTTGATGGTGGCTTATGTGGTATGTGTTGAGGTGTGGGAAGAGGATTTCAATCCTCCACCAGGTGCATAGGATCACATCTGGTAAAATATAAGAATAAAAAAAAGAAAAAGAATAGAAATATTGTGTCACATTTCCTAGAGTTGATCGTACTTGCAAGTGATTTTTTTCGAGAGGAGAATGATGCGAGTTAAAGTAGTAGGCATTTTAAATCATATGCTAGTAGAGTTAAATTGTGAGAAGAGATATTTCGATCACAAGAAAGTTAATTTAAGATTTCATAGAATCTATGATGATCAATGGCACAAAACCTAGTAAGGGTAGTTTTGTAAATTGAGGATGCCCTTAATACATGCAAACCATGTCATGGAATTCCGAATTGACTTTTCTGAAAGTAATTTATTTTTCCATTATCAGAGGTGATTGAAAATCTATAAAGTGGGAACGTTAAATAATCTTTCCATTACCATTGCAAAAAATTAGGCGTCAATCGTTTTTAATGATTTCGTAGGGAAAATTGTGTTGGATTAATCCGATTGATGTTGGTGGGTACGACCATTAAGAGATCATTAAAGAGTTTTGAATTTTTTTTATTTTTTTATTTTTTTATTTTTCATTTGATGCCTATTTTGGTGACTTTACGAAAGTTAAGTTTGAACTTTAGGCTTCATTTGAAAGCGTCAAACTTCTTCGCCTTATTCGAATGCAATAATTGAATCTGACTCAAAGATTCCACACGCCCTACCAACTTAATTAAATTGACAGATACTATACAAAGAGACTTGAGTGGAAAAGGAGGAAGCTAGTTGGAGATCACATTTAAAATTAATGAGGTTGAATCCATGTCTAGCACTTGAAAATCAATCTAGTTAGATTGTTGACTCATAGTATCAAGATTACTTCTAATTATATTTTTACAAATACAGCTGAAGGACCTATCTAAGAATTGATCTTTTACAAAAGATCTCTATATGTTGTTCAGAACCCACCCTACTTGTGTATCCTAGATTAAAGTTTCCTTCAACAACATCTTACAAGTTGGACTAGAGAATAAAGTAGTTTTGATTCTACCTCCCAATCATCAATTTATTAAATTTTGATTCCAATTTACTTTTGGAGCATCCCCAAATTGAAAATATAGTGAAATATTTCTACAAATATGAAAATAACACAACTTTATCAGAAATGATGAAAATATTGTGGAAATTTATTTTGACTCTATTTATAACAGGGAGAGAAGAGGAGAACTGGAGAAAAGAGGAGAAGACATAACAGGGAGAGAAGAGGAGAACTGGAGAAAACGCTGATTTTTTTTTTTTAAATTTCACTTAATAACGTGGCAGTTGACTCATTAAGTGGGTGACGTGGCTTAGTATCCACGTCAGAACTGTGAGAATCACAGTGTCCAGACTGTGTCACCCCAGCATTACTCATAGGATAAAACAAAGGCTCTCGAATTTTTATTGGGAAAGTGAGACACGTCTTCCAAGAAAGAAAACGGCCGGTTGATTCATTGTGTGCTCTAAAGGCACACGTTTAAGTGCAATAAATACACTTTGGAAATTGAATTTTGTATCGAAAATGCCCTCAACGTGTGCCCATATAGCACATGTTAACAAAATCCGAGAAAAATGATTGTAAAATTAAATTGTATAGAATACTAATGGCGCAACTTTAAGATTCACACTTTGCTGACATGGATGTGTTCAGATAATCATAGATGCTTTTTATTGAGATATGAGTGAAAAGCATTTATGATTTGGGGTGCACCCCCACATCAGTAAAGTGTGAATCGACGTAATATTAAAATCACTTCAGCTCGACTCAATCATGTACTATCAACCCAAACACAAATATCTACATGTTAGTTCAAGACATCTTGTTTCATCTTCTAATACAAAAGATGACTTACTATATATTTAGACACAAGGATTAAAATGTTATATCTATTGAACGTTTTGGTCAATAAATAAATAAATACGATATTGATTGATAGAAACCGATACACGTGCCCTGAGACTTGTCATTGGACAAGACCATGGTCTATGGATTGGACAAAACTTGATACAAGTCCGGTCACTATCTATAGGGGTACTCGGTTATCAAAGATAAAATAGTCACGTTGTTTTCAATTGTACAAATCATACATGTAGAAAGAAAAATGATTATTATGTTGTTGCCTATGTTAGAGAACTGTATGCAACTTTATTACGATACATGAGATACATTGTATCATTAACAATGCATGTTATTATGAAAGAAGGTATTGATAAAGAATAATATATATAGCAATATCAATTAGGATATCTTACATTAGAAAATATGAATAAGTTATAATATTTATATTAAATTAGATTCCCAATAAATTTATTCTACGACCTATTGTATAAAGTGTAAAACATAAAAAAGAAAAACAATTTTTTTTATTGGTACTTATTTATTTCTATAAAATACTTATTTTGTTGCCCTATTGTATGAAATATAAAATATGAAGATAGAACTCTTTTTTTTTTTTTTCTATTTGGTAACTATTTATTACATAAAATAGTTATTTTGTTATCTATTGTATAATCCTATATACAAAGAAACTTTCTTTTGAATGGTAATTATTTACTACTATAAAATAGATACTTTGTTGTCAATTGTATAACTATAAAAATAGAAGGTTGGGTACACGTGAGAGGAATATTTCAGATATATTTTTTTTAATTTTTAGGGTTTTAATTGGTTCATGTTCAATTTTGGGTTCCCCATTCGATTCATGTTTGATCCAACTTTTAGAGGTGAAAATAGAACTCGAACCAACAACTTTTATTCTCAATTCGGTTCTTTCGGATTTTAGTCCCTATTCGATTCCGATTTTTTGGCTTATGTACAATTTAGTTTTGGGTAACGAGTAAAATGTACACCCCTACCAATTCTCCTACTCCTGTAAAATTCTCACATTAATTAAGGGTTTAGGAATCAACATATGTTTTTCTTGGGTTTTGTTAACATGTGCCCTAAGGGAACACGTTAAGTGCATTAAGTACTAGGGGTGCAACTTGGTTTGGTTTGATTAGGTTTGAGGTCAAATTGGAACCGAACTGACATAGGTCGGTTCTACTAAATAAGAACTAGAACAGAACCAAATTCCAATAGAATCAAACCAACTCAAACCAAACTAAAGTTGGTTTGGTTCTATGAGTTGCAATATTCTATAAATTTTAAGTAACATTTTTTAATGAAAAAATAAATATATAATAAACATAGATTTTCATACAATAAATCACTAATCTATCCGTAAAAAATTATTAGTTTATCCATAAAAGATCATTAATCTATGTCCTAACTCCTAAAATAATTCATAATAATTATAAAGGTTCGGTTGTTGGTTTGGTTCGATTCTATACAAGTTTTATCCAAGAACCGAACCAAATTGATTGGTAAGGCACAATTTGTAATCATGTGGAGTTAGGATTTTGCCTAGGGTAACCAAGAGTAGAAATTTTTTTGTGGGAGGGACAATTAAGAGTGAAGAAAATAGTTGTGAGGGCAACTAAGAGTGGAAAAATATTTGCTATGGCAATAGTGACACTATTTTTTACCCACTAAAATCTGTTGCAGTAGTTCACTAATCCATAAACTTTGAAAATTTCCAGTGTGTGGGATAGGGGAGGGGGGCACTGTAAATTTGCCCTCGATTGTAGCTCAACACTTTACTTCATCATTGTGGACATGGGATTTTCAACATTTTTAAAACATCCCTCCACTTTGGGGTGTTTTGGAGTCGCCACCATTCTGATAAAAGGGTGTGAATGGTCACCTGAATTTGTATTTTTAAAAAAGACATGTCATTTTGACATTTTTTTATGACTCTCGTAGGATAAGGTGCATGGTCCAACCTTTGATTCAAGGGTAAGTGAGTCCATTTATGGAGTAGGGAAGGTGTTAGGCACCCTATTCCACCCACATAATGTGGTAACCTCGGATTTGATTTTTTTTTAAATAAAAAAAAATAAAAATAAAATCAAGAAGAAAACTCGATGTGTGCCCTCAAGCATGAAGGACTTTGATGTTGATTTAATCCATTGAGGGCACCCTTATTGAAAAATGGGCCCTTGAAGGACTCAAATCATTGTGGTGTGTGTGAGAGTGTAGAGAAAGGGGTGAGTAGAGAAGGGGAGTTGATAGGGGTGTTCCTTTTGTCAAACCCACCTTGATCCTTCCTTGACTTCCTTTGACCTTTCTTGACTTCTTTTTCCTTGTTTGATTTGTTTGAGAGAAGTTGGAGAGTTGAGAGTTGTGAGATGTAAGGTGAGTTGAGGGTTGAGAGTAGTGAGAAGAGAGTTATCTTTTTAGAAGATTTTTTGTCAAATTTTCATTAGTTGTTGTAAGGGGAGAATGGATGGGTATTTATAGAATTTGGAGAGTTATTTTGAGGGGTAAAGTTGGGTGAAATGAAAAAAAATGATAGAATGGTTATAATTTTGAGTAATTTAGAGGAGATTGGAGGGTATTTAGGGAATGGGGGTTAAATGAGTGAGTTTTGACCCAAATGGGTTGGATTCTACCCAACCCATTTGGGTGGAGTATTTGGTGAGGTGAGTTTAAGATGGTGGTTGTGATTAAATGGTATTTGATTTAAGAGAATAGAGGATTTAAGGGGGTAGTTGATGATATTTTGGGAGGGTGAGGGAGATGATGACATGTGTCAGAGTGGGTGAAAATGAAAGGTTGAGATAAGTTGATAGGAAAATATGAGTGTTTGATTTGAGAAGATAGGTGTAGGTTGAAGTTGTAGAGATGGATTTTGTAGGAAATGATGGGGGTAGATTAGGGGGAGGTGTAGGTTATAAGTGTTTGATTTGAGAGAATGGATATGATAGGTTAGGGAGGGTGTAGGTTGTAAGTGTTTGATTCGAATGAATGGATAGGATAGGTTAGGGGGTGTAGGTTGTAAGTGTGGGTAGATGATATTTAGAGGAAAGTAATGAGATAGTTAAGGTGATGGGAGTTAGTGGTTGGATGAGGAGGTGAGATGGGGTGATAACATGTGTCACACCTTGATGATTGTGGTGATTGGTTGTGATGTTGGATTGGATTGAGTATTGGGCTTAGGTAATGTGTTAGGTTTGGGTAATATGTTTGGTTGGGCTTAGGTTGTTGGTTGAATAGGAATGGATTTGGATTGAATGATTTAGGCTTGGGTAGAATGTTTGGTTGGACTTAGGTTGTTGGTTGAATAGGAATGGACTTGGGTTGAATGATTTGGGCTTGGATTGTTGGTAGAATAAGGATGGGTTGAGGGATATAAAGGAGTGGGTAAGTTTTTGGTCCGTAGGCCACGTTAGAAGCCTTGGGCCATTTATTGAAAATAGAATGACTAAATACGTTGTATTTTTGTAGGTTCGGGCCTCAGAGCCCATTCTACTTTTTACGATTTTTGGGGCATTTTGCGTCGAGGACCCAGTCAAATTTGGGTGTCTACAATCACCATAATTAAATTTGAAAGAGTCGTGCTGGAGTAACACTGTGGAGGATATCATGAAGGGCATTTCTGACTAAGATATCAATGAAAAGCATGTATGGTTCCTACACACTTCCACGCTGAAAATGTCCCCATGATATCCCCCACAATGTTAAAAGGATCAAAGTGACAGGAGAGATGTAATTAGACGTGAGCTTATTAGTCACAATTACAACTCCCAGATTTCTGACTTTTATGGGTATTCAAACCTTTCATCTATTTTTATTTTAATGAGTTAATTACACTTTGACCCCTTATAATTTGACATAATTTCATTTTAACACTAACATTTTGATAATTTCACTTATCTTTTCTTTCACTGACGGGGTTAAAATTTAGATATTATTTTACTATTTTATCCTCATATTTTATCTTTATAAAAAAATGTGAGAAAAAATAAGGTGTCGACGTGACGAGGAGAGATGTCAGTCACAATCACAACTCCAAAGAATTCTTGACCTTTTAGAACATTCAAGTCTTCATCTAGTTTTATCTTAATGGGTAAAGTACACTTTGACACCCTATAATTTTATATAATTCCATTTTGACCTCTTAACATTTTTATCATTGTACTTACCTACTATTTCATTGAGGGGGGTTAAAATTTCGATTTTATTTTACTATTTTACCCTCTTATTTTATGTTATTTTTATTAGAGAAAAATAAATTATAATAAAATAATTAAAATGCCCCATGCCTAGGCATTCATTGAAGGTTAGTGTTCCTTTCGTTTTATAAAGAAGAACTAGAAAAGGGTGGCCCACCAAAAAGGATGAAAAATGGGGGATCTAGTGGGAAAATGGATTAGTTTTGGAGGACTTAAAGTGAGAAAACGGTCTACAGCTTTTCCACGTTGTCGAATGTGGGTCTGACCTTCTCTGAAAAAACAATTTTGCTCACATATAGCTCACAGAAAACTGGGATCGACCAATCACATGTACGCACGTGTATTGAATGGCATTTTTAATTTACAAAAATACCCTTATTAGTTACGAAACAACCCTTGTATGCTTGACGTGGCAAGCGAAGACCTTTTCTCATCGTGTATTACATCGAGATTTGTAACTTGTACAGTTGCGTGATTGGAGGGGATAAACCATGGGCCCACGATTTCATATTTTCATGTTATAGTTGGGACTATCGTGGAACTAATGGAACCTACATTTTTCTTATTCTTGACTTAGAAGCTGGCATGTGCCAACCCACATGTACAAAAAGGGCTTATTTTATTTGTAATTTAAAACATTAAGTAAAGAATTTTTAAAGATTACATAATACAAAATGATATTTTATAATTATGAAAACTAATTCACTTGGGATTATAATTTTGTTGGGTTTTTATCAGAATAACTCTCTTTATATTAAGTATAAATATAAAAGTGGGGGCACTTGTGATCACTCAAATTTTGGCTACGAATCCTTTCCACTCCGCCTTCTCTCATTATAATAATAAAAATAATTAGGAATGTCAATGAATTGCATTCAGATCAACTTGGGGTCGATTTGAGACCAGTTTGATAAGATTTAGACTTGGAATTGAATTGATAAAAATCAAATCATCAAATTCAATCTTTGTCAGGTCATATTTTTTATCAGATCTTAATATTATGTTCCAAATACCATCCAATTACTATTAGATTGAGCATTAATAGAGATGAAATCTGATTTCATATACAAAATATAGGGATTTGAGAGTTTAAGAACTAAACCTCAAATGTGTGAATGAACACCATGGAGAATGATTTTTGACTTTTCATAATGACTCTCTTCAATGAATAGGGTAAACGTCCACTTAAGAATTAGGGAGAGGGTTCGATTGTGAGACAAGGAAGGTGTTAGTCACCTTTGCTCACCCACCAAGGTAGTGGTTACCAAAAAATGATCTGATATGAAGTTGAAAACTCATTTTTTGGTCTTTAATATAGTTTAAAATTAAGCAAAGCAACAAGTCAATAAGCAAATGAAGTGTATAGCTTGGCCCATAAATAAAATAAATAGACTCAATGAGCAAGTCATGTATGAAAATAAATGTTTGCTAGAATTTTTTGTGGGCTTGGGATTTTGAAAAAATCATCATAGATTTCACACTTTTGGCCTCTAAGCATTTGTTTTACAATTATACACTCACTAAGGAGTGTTTTTGTTGGTTGGTCCTAAGGACATGCTCATGGTTAGAACACATCCTTATCAAAACCCTTATCTTATGCATTAAGTATGTATTCATATGGGGCTATTTTTCTTGGCTTCATGTGTTAAGTATGGATCTATAGAAATCTACACCCTTGGACTCATAACCATTTTACATAAAAGCAAAGTGATGTGTGTGCTAGGGTATAAGCATATCATTGTTTTAAGAGGAACTTATTCGATGGATTTAGGAATAAAAGATTGTTTCATACAGTGAAGACTTACTCTTTCCTCCTTAAGTCATGTAAAAGAGACAAACAACTAGAAAATAAAGTATGCTTGAAATTTAAATAACTTGAAATGAGTTGGTATTCATGCTGTTAAAGAGCTTATGGTTTAGAAAGAAAAGTTTGTTGGGTAACAAACTTGATAAAGTAAGGGGGATTTTTTAAATAAAAATGCAATACAAACCTATTTGTTGCAGTTTTATTACAAAAACTCCCTCACTTCAACAAGTTTGTTGCTTAACAAACCTTACTTTGCAAATCAGACTAGCACAACCAAATTAGTAAGATTTTAAATATTACTATTGGTCATTGGGCTCACATGGATTATAAAATTGCCAATTCAACCACAATATTCTAAATTTCATGGAAAAACTCAGATTCAGTAGAAAAAAAAAATCTATATTTAGTTTGACTAAAGTTAATGAAAATGGATGGCTACTGAACTCTCAAATTTAAAACTAAAATGCAATAGTGAAAATTAAATTTTTTTCGATTATTTTTTCAAAGTTGTTAGAATTTTATCATTTATGATCTTGTGGCATCATATCATATTTTAGGATGACACAAATTGATGGGGTTATGATGCATTCCAAGGTTCTCTAAAATATTTTACTATTTTTGACTAATCTTGGACTCATCTTGTGGCATCCAAAAACATGATCGGATGTTTCAATATTGTCGAAGACAAAAGTATATGAACTTTGGAAAAATAAATCCCAAAAAAAATTATTTTTCACCATTGTATTTCAATTTTAAGTTTGGGAGTTATTTGAAAGTTTGGTAATTTTCAAAAAGTTACGTCAAGCTAAAAAAAAAAAAATTATTTCTTGAACTTTATTTTTTTTATCTAAAGCTTTCAATGAAGTTTAGAGGGTTGTGGTAGTATTTGACTGGTGATGTGGTTATCCATATGAGTAAAAAGACTCTTAGTAAGGATTAAAATCTTATTATGTTAGTAAGACAAGTATTTTGTTATTTCAATTGAAAATAATGGTATTTGGATTTGAATTTAATTAATAGAGTATAAAGGATTGTAAACAAAATTAAGATGGAGGGACCACTGCAAAAATATTCCAAGCAATCCTCCAATAGAAATGCATGGTCACTATGCGTTAACAATATGCCTGTCAACAAAATCACACTCAAATTTCTTACGTACGAGTGGGGTCAAAAGCTAAGGCCACATGACATAGTTTAATCAGTAACAAAATTGCTTGGAATTTTTTTTGCAACAGTCCCTCATCTTAATTTTGTTTACAATCCTTATACTCTGTATTAATTAAATTCGAATCCAAACACCAACATTTTCAATTGAAATAGCAATACACTTGTCTTACTAACATAATAAGATTTTAATCCTTGCTTACTCATATGGATAACCACATCACCAATCCAACTGCCACAACCCTCTCTGAATTTCATCGAAAGCCTCAAATCAAAAAATAAAATTCAAGAATTTTTTTTGTAGCTTGATGTAAGTTTTTCAAAATTACTGAACTTCCAAATAACTACCAAACTTAAAATTGAAATGCAACGGTGAAAAATAACTATTTTTTTTTCGGATTTGTATTTTCAAAGTTCATATACTTTTGTCCACTACAATATTGAACAATTCAATCATGTTTTTGGATGCCACAAGTTGAACCCAAGGTTAGTTGAATAAAGTAAAATATTTTAGAGAAGAATTTTTCCTACTAATTTAATAGGATTTGAAATCTTACTAAGGATCATTAAGCTCAAATGAATTACCAAATTGGCAATCCAAAACTAAGGTTTCTGATCCTAAAAAATAAAAAAATAAAAAATAATTTATGAAAAAAAAAACTATATTTTTGAATGAAATTGATTTCCTCAAAAAATTCAGATAATAATAATAATGAATGAAAAATATTTTTCTAATTAACCTACAAAAATAAAAGGAGGTGTTTCAACTTTTAACTATGAGAGATATTTTAAGAGAGGGCTATTGCACCTCAACTTTTCCTTATTACATCCCAATTACTTAAATTAATTATCAAACTCCAATTAAAGATCAAAACACACTCTTCAAATATTACTAAGGTTTGCCTCAAATTATAATATCATCATAATAAAATATTATAACACTCATTCAAATAATTTCAATAGTTTTTGACAATTAAAAAAGGTTCATATAATATCCTAAACCCAAAACAAAACAATCTAAGCAAAAGAAAATAAAAAAATAAGAGAGTTTCTATTGGCACCTCAACTTTTACTTATTTTCAACCATTCAATTGTTTTCTTTATTTTTATTTGGGGTGTAATAAGAAAAAGTTGGGGTACCAATAACACCTATCATAAAATATCTCTCATAGTAAAAAGTCAAAATACCTCCTTTTATTTTTTCAGGTTAATTAGAAAAATATTTTTCATTCATTGTTATTATTTTTTTCATTTTTTATCTAAATTTTCAAGGAAATTATTTTCATTAAAAAGCATAATTTGTTTTACATAAATTACATTTTTTAATTTTTTTTTTCATAATGAAAAACCTTGGTATTGGATTTGCTAATTTGGTAATTCATTTGAGCTCAACAATCCTTAGTAAGATTTCAAAATTTACTAAATTAATAGGAAAAGTGTTTCTCTAAAATACTTTATTGTGTCTAAGTAACTTTGGGATCACATTGTGGTATCTAAAAACATGATCAGATGCTTCAATACTAGTGAGGACAAAAGTATATGAACTTTGAAAAATTAAATCCCAAAAAAATTATTTTTCATCATTGTATTTCAATTTTAAGTTTGAGAGTTATTTGGAAGTTCGGTAATTTTGAAAAACTTACATCAATCTAAAAAGAAATTTGTTTCTTAAATTTTATATTTTTGATCTGATGTTTTAGATGAAATTTAGAGGACTGTGGTAGTGTTGGACTGGTGATGTGGTGATCTTATAAGTAAAATAACCTTTAGTAAAGATTAAAATCTTATTAATTAGTAAGATAAGTGTTTTACTATTTCATTGAAAAAACCTATGTTTGGATTTGAATTTAATTAATAAAAAGTATAAGGATGGTAAAAAAAATTAAGATGAAAAAACTACTAAAAAAAAAAAAATCCAAGGAATCCTCCAATTGGATTGTGCAGTCACTCTGTGCCAACAATAAGCCGGACAACAAAATCGCACTCAAATAACTGTGTTTGGATTTGAATTTAATTAATAAAGAGTATAAAGAATTGTAAACAAAATTAAGATGGAAGGACCACTGCAAAAATATTTCAAACATTCCTCCAATAAAATTGCACGGTCACCATGCGTTAACAATATGCCCGTTAACAAAATCACACTAAAATTTCTAACGTACGAGTGGGGTAAAAGCTAAGGCCACATGACATAAGTTTAATCAGTAAATTACAATGCCCGTAAAAGTACCGCACATTGCGCGGTTACTATCCATCATTTTCCTTAAGTGAATCAAGACTCAAGAGTCAAGGCAGCCTCATCTTTAAAACTCTTTTTATTTGACAGAAATTCAGAATAAACCAACAAACAAAACCAAAAAAAAAACTCTCTTTCACTTCCCACATTCCAACAATGGCTTCCATCTTCACCTTCACCTTCATGTTTCTTATCTGGGCATCTTATTCTACATTAATTACAGCACAACAAACACTCCCAATAAAAATAAGCTTAGGCTCCACTCTCTCTCCCACCACCAACCTCACCTCATCATGGCTTTCTCCTTCTCGTCGATTCGCCTTTGGTTTCTACCCACAAGGCCAAGGCTTCACTATTGGAATTTGGTTCGCTCAACTTCCTGGAAAAACGGTTGTGTGGACCGCGAACCGGGATGACCCGCCGGTTTCCAAAAATGCTACCTTGTTACTTACTAGTAAGAACGGGCTCGTCTTACAACTTGGCGATGGTCTGGACAGACGCATCTCAAATGCTTCTGAATCTGCTTTTTCCGCTTCCATGCTCGATACAGGAAATTTCGTGGTTTATAATTCTGATTTGAAGATTATATGGCAGACTTTTGATATCCCAACCAACACGATTTTACAAGGTCAACAACTCAAGGGTGGGGAAAAATTGGTGTCTAGCGTTTCAGAAACTAACCAATCTACAGGAAGGTTTTGGCTTTACATGCAGCAAGACAACAATCTTGTCCTGTATCCTGTGGAAGATTGATGACAAATGGCTTATTGGGCTACAGGTATACTTATAGAGCCGTGCTGGAGTGACCTCAAGATTGTACCTCATCTCTCACTTTCCGGACTTTGAACTTCCACCTCCACCTCCGGAAAGTGAGATATGAAGTACCATGTTGAGGTCATTTCAACATTATTCATTTTTTCAAGAGTATTTTATAGTATTTATTGCACAAACATTTATTATTATTTAATACATAATTTTCATCATACACACAATTGAGATAAGAGAAAAAACAACTTTTTTTAAGATTAATATCAATCTTTGAGGGATTAAAAATATATTTTCTAGGGATACATCTTTCTCCATAATCCCAAACATGGCAAGCCTCTATCTTGTGGAGAGGCTAGTGTTTTCTACTAGGAAAATGCTGAACTGACTTCCTTCAACACTGATCTCACGTGGCAATTGACAAATAACTATTGGTTTTCTTCCTTTTATCCTGAGGAAAAAATTCTCTTGTATATTGCCAAGTCACCATCGTGTCGAAGGAAGTACACGAAGTTAATTTAGAACGGCTCTTTCTAATATTTAAAGATGAACAAACATTTAATATCTAAAAAATTAAAATTATTACGTGTCTAAAATTTGATGATTTGACAATGTTTGATTGGATTTTGTAATTATCAATTGTCTAATGAATCGAATTTTTGAGTATTATCATTTTATGAATATTGAATATAAATAAAGTTATTTTAGGAAAAATGTTTACATACTAAATAGAGATATTTAGAGGGTAATGCTATAAAAAAAAATAACTATTGAAGGATGCATATGCATAATCCAAAGGATCACCTATTTGTATGGACCGCACATGCATCAAGTGACAGTCAAAAACATGATGAGGTAAACACATGGATGTAGGAAACAAACTCCAAGATCATCTATTTTACAACATTGATCAAATGCCTATTTATTTATTTTGAACTTAATCTAAACCATAAGCCCTAGAGAGCTGAGGTCTCATTTGGGCAATGCGGCTATGGTTTGTGTAGCCTGATGAGCAAGTTCATCATTTGACACAATACTTGTTGGTCGAAGTGGGTGGGGCGTAACAGCCACCATCAAAGGATGTGGGGGTTCGGGACTAGAGCCTCGAAAGAGTATTTATGTAATTTCACTGCTATTACCCTAATTAAAATTTCTGGAGGGGGGGGGGGGGGGGGTGGTTAACAGCCACCATCTAAGGATGTGGGGGTTCGGGACTAGAGCCTCGAAAGAGTATTTATGTAATTTTACTTCTATTATGTAAAATCCTAATTAAATTTTCTGGATGGTATATATTTCTCTTTACGATGGGGGGGGGGGGGGGGTTAACAGCCACCATCTAAGGATGTGAGGGTTCGGGACTAGAGCCTCGAAAGAGTATTTATGTAATTTTACTATTATTACCCTAATTAAATTTTCTGGAGGGGGGGGGGGGGGGGGGTTAACAACCACCATCTAAGGATGTGGGGGTTCGGGACTAGAGCCTCAAAAGAGTATTATGTAATTTTACTTCTATTATGTAAAACCCTAATTAAATTTCTGAATGGTATATATTTCTCTTTACGATGAAAGGGTGTAATCTATAATTGAGAATTTTCTCTTTATAGTAGAATCAGTGTGATTCGTAGATGTACCTCAATCTTAAGAAGACCACATAAAAATGATTACATCTTGATTTATATTCTTTCTTTATTATTCTTGAATCAATTTCTCTACAAATGTGGCCCAAATAAGGACCTCAGTCTGTGTATCCATATAGTGTCTAGTGAATTGACTCCCTTAACCACACACATAACAAGAACTCGTGTTGTTCATAAGGTTCATTACCAAAACCTACGATTGCTTCCTTGGGATTCAAAGAACCAATTCATTACATTCAAGAACATCACAAGGCTCTTAACTCTTTCTCCTTGTATAACCATAGTCCTTATATTTGTTTTCTTTCCTTTTCTATTATAGGAGAATGTCTTTTTGAATAAATAAAGTGATAAACCAATCGATTATATAAGGTTAACTTCTCCTCAATCAATAATAAAAGATGATAACCACATCTTCAATTAAGGAGAAGATAATTCTTTAATTAAAGGAATTCTAATTTAAATCTTACCTTATTAATTATGTCCTGTGGTAGATGCATGGGATGAGATTAATAAATTTCATGACCTCAGTCGATCATAACTTTGGAATTTGCATATGACCAACTATGAGATTTAAACTCCATATATGTATAAATTTTCATGCCACACATGTCCGACTTAGATTAAATCCAATTCAACGTGTTCTCAACCTCAATTAGGATAAATTAAAATATTAGATTATATTGAATTGATTGTCTTTCTATAATGGTAGATTTTTCAGAATATATATAATAGGATTAATGGAATGACATCTAGAAATTTAATAAAAGTTCAACTTCCACAGATACTGACTTAGGAAGCGACGAAATAACTGCAAATCTCGACGATGATGGTCACT
Organism: Akebia trifoliata; assembly: GCF_017979445.1. NCBI lineage: Eukaryota > Viridiplantae > Streptophyta > Magnoliopsida > Ranunculales > Lardizabalaceae > Akebia > Akebia trifoliata. The sequence continues at coordinate 1,650,382 of NC_141379.1, forward strand.
TTACTTTTTTTTTTTTTTTTTTTTTTTGGAAGGTAATGGGGGGTATTTAGCGGACCCCCAGCCGACTAAAGAAGGTTACAATCTCACATAGGATTTGCCCACGGCATCCTCATTTACAATGGAACTTAGTTGTGTTGGAAATTCAAAAGGATACAAAGTTGAACTTTGATAAACGAGAATCTGCAGCCTTATTTGTTTCTCTATAGATAAACGAGAATCTGACCTCTTGAAAAGACCTCGAAAGCTCCTTGATAGAGTTGATCATCCTCCTTGCATACCAAGGCATAACAGCTTGACCCGAGAGAAATTGGACAGCAAGCTTAGAATCAGAGTCCACACACAGCTTGTTAACTTGTAGAGAGATAGCCAACTTCAACCCTTCTTTAATAGCTCGGAGTTCATGCATTAGAACATTGTCTCCCATAATACAGCTGGCATGAGCTGCTAGAGGTGATCCTTGATCATCCCTTATAATGGCCCCTTGGCCCCCATAAAGTCCTCTAAGAGATCCATCCGTATTAAGAGCGTGCCATCCCCAAGGAGGTTTTTTCCACTGGCATCTAATATACTCCTTGTGGTAAAAAGTCACATTAATCGCCCAAGAGTCAAAAAACTGTCTAGAATAAGGCATGTCTTCAACTTTTAGCCTTAAGAAAGAGAATCTCAATCGAACATCATTAGTGATTAGTCTTTCGATCTGAGAAGCTGGCAGGTATTCATTTTGGAAAATTCTCCGGCATCTTTCTGTCCAAACATGGTAGATGAAAGCACAAAAGCTGCTTCTTTTGACCTCAGTGGCCGGTTCATTTTTACTTGCTCCAAAGCAATGGTTCAATTTTAAAGAATGTAACCACTGGCGGATTCCCTTCGGAGAAGACAACATTTTATCGTGTTACAATCGACATCGATGGAATCTTGCGATTGTATTCACTTGGGTCGGATGAAAATGGTAGTTGGTCAATCAAATGGTCATCATCGAGCAATAAGTGTGATCCAACAGGCATATGTGGGTTGAATCAGTATTGTGTTCCCGCGGAGGAAAATGTTTGCAATTGTCTTCCTGGCTTTGATTTTATTGATGTGAATCAAAAAACTCTAGGCTGTGCGATGAAGTTCAGTGCAAATGCAGCTTGTAGAAGCAAGCAAGATAACATCCTTATCAAATACACCATGCATACACTGGAGCAAACTACATGGGAAGATAACCCATATTCAGTTTTAACGTCGACAACAAAGGAAGGTTGTGAAGAGGCTTGTTCTGGGGACTGTTACTGTGAGGCAGCATTGTTTAAGAATCAAGAGTGCAGGAAACAGAAGATCCCATTGAGATATATACAAAGAGGAGTTGATGCAAAAGACCCTATGACCGCTCTCATCAAGGCAAGCACTACCATAGAAAGCAAAGTAATCAAGAAAGAGACGCGAATAGGCATTCTAATCATGAGTTTTGTATTAATTACTTTTTCTTTAGTTGTTCTTGAAATTTCTGGTATCCTTATTTATAGAAATTGCATCTGGGTACATGGTAAAATCAAAGATCAAAGGAACGTTGAAATGAAGGGGGAGATCATCTTGCGTTCGTTTACTTATAATGAGCTTGAGAAATCGACGGACGGATTCAAGGTACAAGTGGGTAGGGGTTCTTCAGGGACAGTTTTTAAAGGGATCTTACTCTCACCAACAGAGCGGAGAATCATCGCCGTTAAGAGACTAGAAAGAGTGGTTGAAGAAGGTGAAAGGGAGTTTCAAACTGAGATGAAAGTGATTGCAAGAACCCATCACAGAAATCTCGTCAGATTGCTCGGCTACTGTCATGAAGGTCCTAATAGGCTTCTGGTTTACGAGTACATGACAAACGGGTCGCTTGCAAGCTTACTCTACACACCCGGAAGGTTCACCAGTTGGGATGAAAGAGTGGGAATCGCTTTGAATATAGCTAAAGGAATTCTCTATCTACACGAAGAATGTGAGACTCAGATCATCCATTGCGATATAAAGCCTCAAAATATACTCATGGATGAGAACTGGTGCGCGAAAATTGCTGATTTTGGATTGGCAAAGCTGTTGAAACCATACCAAACTGGGACATTCACTAAGATCAGGGGAACTAGAGGGTATGTTGCACCCGAGTGGCACAAAAACTTGCCGATAACAGTGAAGGTAGATGTATACAGCTTTGGGGTTGTGTTGTTTGAAATTATATGTCGTCGAAGGAGTGTGGATATGAAGGTTCCGGAAGAGGAAGCTGTTCTTGTGGATTGGGTTTATGAGTGTTTCGAAGCACGTGAGTTGGGTAAGTTGGTTGGTGATGATGAAGATGTGGACAAGGGGAGGTTGGAGAGTATGGTGAGGGTGGCACTCTGGTGCCTTCAAGAAGACCCAACAATGCGTCCTTCCATGAAGAAGGTTGTTTTGATGTTGGAAGAGACTCTGGACATTCCCATTCCTCCTACTATTACTTCCTCCTTTAGTGAAAACTAGACTAAGATAGTCTTAATTGGGGTCCTATTTGAATATCTAATTGTTGCTACTTTTCATATCAAGAAATCAATGAACCATAGTTCATTATTTTATTCTCAATCTTCATCAATGGGTCACAAATAATGTCATCTTTATATTTAAATACTTTTGCTTATATATAGCCAAAAATGTTTAGAGATTTCTTACATTTGTTTTTAGTTTGATAGATTATAAGAAATTGTATGTGTTTCCGAATTGGCCCCTAGAGTTAATTACCATCATTCCCACAGGACCAAAATGTGACCACAAAACAGAGAAACATTACCCCTTATGATCTCTGAAAGATGTTCCAAAGCCACTAGATGGTAATGAATGATTACTCTCAAGTGACAAAAAAAATCTGTCATTGAAGTTCAAAAGAAATCAAAATTTTTTGGGAGGTTTGGAACTATCATCAACCTTGGGCGCATATGACACCATTGTTATCTTCTAAAGTAAGTTGTTGAGTCTGAACTGTGTAACCTGATCATGTATGCTTGGTAGTTGTCCTAGCTCAACGTCTCAAGTTGTTCTGTTATTGTAACCCATGACATCTACAACCGAGGTTCCACTCGGGGAGAAGATTTTAGCTTTTCTTCGGCCATAAAGGTAGACCAAGGTAAGGAGTCATTGTTGACAACCATTTACCCAAAAGACCAATCTGATGGGGAAGGCACAACTACTAATGTCAGATGGGTCATGGGTCAAATTGGGGCACAATACGTGAGTACGTGACATCCAGAAGCGGAGGCGGATAACACAACACTCAACACTCCCCCCTCACCCATAAGAGTGGGAAATTCCCTTAAGGAAACTTGAACCTGTGACCCATTCGAACCAGGCATTGTGATACCATGCTGACAATCATTTACCCTAAAAGACTGATTTGATGGGGAAGGCACAACTATGAATATATGAAGGTCACGGGTCAAATTGGGGCACGATACGTGAATACGTGACACATGGGAGCAGAGGCGGATAACACAACACTCAACAGTAGCCATTTGGTGGATAGAGCATATCTCAGACTAATTGTGGTGTCTCAAATGACCAATCCAACGTGATTTGTCTTTGATTGACTTAAGGGTGACCCTGGCCTGAAATGGGTCCTTATGAATCCGGTGGTATTTTTGAACCCCATACGTTTTAATCCTATATCATATGTATCATTGTTGTTGTGTGATCATGTCCTCATGCATGCTTTAGTTGTAGCCTTTCTAAATTAATTTAAACTCGAAAGTTGCAAATATTTCATTATAAATATTAATGCAGAAATAACCATTTTTGGTACATAGATCGATCTGCTTTGTTCTCATTGACGTCTAAAGAAGGCGACCATGGCATCATAGATAATTTCTTTAGCAGTTACGCCTATTATGAAATCTGCATGAGCAAAATCCTTCACAAATTGAATTGTGAGCTTGTCTCCTTCATGTAATTTAAGACTGTCAAGTAAAAGCCCAACATCTTGAACATCAGAGAGTGCATCTCGACCTCCATAGCTAATGAAGAGAGGAAGGTTGCTGGGGATGTTGGTGAGGTTATAAACTGGAGGTTTTGCTTGGCCATAATGCTTCATGTTAAAGATTGCATTCCCATAGTCATACCTCGATACGATGCCACTACGTACAGCTGCAAATTAATGTAGAATTTTTCAATATATTAAGTGAAATTCCTATAGGGAAAAACACAGCTCGGTTCTTGTGATTTCTAGGATTCAACATGGACTTACTCTGAGCCAGATGCACCATGTTCTTCGTCGATGTCGGTTGAGGTTCATTCTTCAAGAATATATCAACAGTGGAGACATTGAGGCAACAATTTTTGCCTTGGATAAGTAATCACAAGTTTAGAGTTGGTATTATAGAAAAGTAGGTGGTGGCATGTGCAAACACACATGTATCAAGAGAACTTATTTGTAATTTAAAATATTGATTAAAGGGTTTTTGAAGATTTCATAGTAAAAAGAATCTTCAACTTGATAGTGGGTATGTAGGTTGTAATTTTCATGATTATATTAAAAATACGAGTAAAAAAGCATATATGGTTCCTACAAGCTTTCATGTCAAGATGTGCCATATGAGGTACAATTTTGTGGTCACTCCAGCACGACTCTAAATTTAAATATAATTGTGGAGTCATTTCTGGCAACTCAAATTTTGTTGTCGAACCACTTCTACTCTACACTCTCTCATTATAATAGTAAAGGTGTAAGAATTATGAATAAAGGGAATGCTATTGCCCAACACATTACTAGTCATGTATAATAGCATTTTGTAAATGTCATGCACATATCCTTAGAATAAATACTAATCATTATATTTCGTGTTTTAATGGTTGGGATTAAATGTTTTCCATCGAATCAATTTTTTTTTTTTTTTTTGTAAATGTCCCATCGATTTTTTAGGCCGAGTCACATTTAAATTCAATCAAAGCAAGTCAAGTTGATTCATCCAAGTTTCGAGTCAATTTGACGATTTCTTAAACGATGATAGGTACCTGTAATTGACGTTAGCACGTCATAACAATTGGTCCCCGGATTAGAGCACAAAGATTTGAGCAAATTCTCCACTGGTTTCCTATTTAGTTGATTAGAAATAAAACCCACTAAATTTAGAGTTTGTTTAATGTTTAATAGAAAATGGAAATAAGGTCAGTCATGCCCAGAGGGGGGGGGGGTGTTGTCTTACGTACCTAATTGGATTGAACTCTGCAACTCCCAACAGAGTAACCATCTGTTGAAAACAGAAGAATATTGCATTAGGAATCAACTTTTTATTGTTATATATAATTAATAATTAATTTTTTAATGATTTAAATATCTTTTATTTGTATCGTATAGGTTAAAATATATAATAAATCATGACCGTACATGTGTTACCTTGAAATCTACCCATATTGAACAAGAGTAAGAATTACTCAAATTCACGTAAGAAAAATCTAATGGGAGTAAATGGTGCATCAGAAAGAGATACATTCCTTCTCGAAATGAATCCAAGGCCATCCATCATGATAGTTCGTCATGGGAAGTAGGGCATAGAGAGCCATGGATGAATTAGATGTGAAGAAGAGGAAGATCGGAAATATTTAATCATCGAATTGTGCGATAGGCTCATCAATTGAACGGCTTATGATTCGATGGTAGTGTGCATTATATGGACATGGAGGCAATTAATACAGCAAATTTTGATGTGAAATTGATACAGATGTCAATTTTTGTTACATACCTCTCCAATGAGGGATTGTGCAGCAAGTTGGCCCAGCACGGTGGTCATGTGACTCAAATAAGCGATTGGGCTTAGCAAGGCAGCGGATCTCAATTTGTCCACCAACTTTCCTTGAGAAAAAGATGCCAAAGCAACCAAAGTTCCCTGCCAATCATAATAAATCATTCAACATGTTATTATAGGTCGCGCACTATATTATCATTCCAAGTTAACCAATCAGTGTGGTATTGGTGTGATTCTCACCATCGAATGGCCCACATAATTCAACTTCTGTCCCGTTTGACTATAAACAAAGTCAAATGTTGCTGGAAGATCGTAGTCCGCTACTTCATCCCATGACCAATTCCAATACTCCTGTAAAATTCCCATAATAATTAAGGGTTTGTGTAACACTTTATGTTTTCCACAGATCAATTACACAGGGAATCCATTGGTACATCTTTCCATCTCAACCGTACATTACTCTTTGTGTCGAACATTCTTTTGAATCTAATTATTCTAAGGGAATTTTCATCGCACATAAATGTTAATCGAGGATTTCATAGGATGCAAATTGACTATTGAGAGTATCCCCAATTTACAAAAGAGTCCTTATAAAATGATGCGCTATCACGTATGTGGTTGACATGGCAAGCGCACACAACCATAGATATTTTTCTTCAGGATTCACAAAAAAAATCTACAATTTTATGCACTTGCCACATCAATCGCATGTGTCATTTTATCATTAGTCTTTATAAAAAGAGTCCAACTAGCCTTGTTATGATAGTGAGGTAAAAAGGTGTTATACTAAGCCTCATCAATCATCAAAAAGACCTCGCGATGCGCAAAACAACTCATTGAGAATTGTAACAAATCTAGAGGTCTTGTTTTATGCATCTTGAGGTCTTGTTAGCGGTGGATGCATGAGGCTTAGTAACGCCTTTTTCCTCACTATCATATAATAAGGAAAGGGTTTCTCTTACAAAAATATATCCACTTAGTTAGGGAAGTCCTCAATGGTACACATGAGATCCTATGATTGGTCAATTGGAGGTTTTGTAAAATTCTGAATTAACTTTTCTGCCCAAAACAAATTATCTTTTCCTAATAAGAAAGCTTTGGAAAATTCATAGCCTAACCCAAAGATGACATTTGAAGCACAATGCCAAATGTACGATTGAGATGGGAAGAAAATTTCATGTTTCCTAAGGATTAGTCCACTTGAGAATCCTAGGTAACATCTTTTCATCTCAACCATTCATTTGAGATTGTAATTTTTAATTAATAGGGTCGTGATAATCTGACTCCACCACATGGCATACTCAAAATACTCGCTGACGTGGCATGTATTAGAATCATAGACTTTATACCTCAGGATACATAATTCCAATCCTCATAAATATGTGCAGTTGTGTATCCCGATGAAAAAAAATCTATAATTCTGGCACATCCCACATCATGAGAGTATTTTGAGTATGTCACATTGGGGTGTCAGATTATCATTAAATTAATCCTTTTAATGGAGTCATGATAATATGACTAGTCAGATAGCATACTCAAATGACTTCATGACGTGATAAGTTCGACAATCGTAGATATGATACATGATTGCACTTCCCCATAAAAAAGTGTATCCTAATGAAATTGTGTATCCTATACAAATCTACAATTCTCGAATTTGTCCACGTCATGGAGTCATTTGAATATGCCACCCAACAAATAATATTATCAGGACTCTTTTTAATAATAGAAAGATGAATAGAGTGTAAAATGAACCGGTTTGGATGGATCAAGGGTTGCATGTCCACGACTAAATCTTGTCCCTCTAGTGTTGGAAATCCACACATCGAAACCAGAGTTAGCCAAGATGAACGCCAGAGATTCATCTGGGGAATTCAGAAGCCACGTCATCCCATCCTGCAACCACAACATGCCATTAATTAGATCGACTTGCAAGATTTTCAAACCCATATTCGAACCACCGCACTAGATATCATGGGCTTGGACAGATGGCTTGAATACTACTTTTATGGACATCTGGAGAGAGACCATTATGGACAACTGGAGAGAGGCCAACACAAGATGACTACTAGAGAGCCATGATCATGTGTTGCACCAGCCTACCAGAAGAGATTGACAAGGACCGTTGATCATGGTTATAAAGAGACAGCAACAAAAGCATATCCAGCTCATCACCCATCATAATATACCACAGTAAAATATGGAGTCACTAAAATAAAGTTAACGCGTATTTTGCATAAATTAGTGGTTTTGGGGAGGTTGGACTACTCATCCTGCACCAAAAGGCGCATTTTGCAGCCCAACACTTTACTTCACATCATAATTAAATTTGAAAAGGAAAATGCTGGAATGACACAAATGATGTGGTGGCGCATACATAACTGTAGATGCTTTTACTCGTATCTCACAGAAAAGCATCTATGATTATGTGCCCACCACCACATCATTGTGTCACCCCCAACACGACTCATTTGAATAGGGTCAAAGCGATAAGGAGATATGTGATTAGACATCATCATGAGTTTCTCAGCCACAACTCCAAGAATTATGGCCTTTGAGAACATTCAAGCCTTCATCAAGTTTTATTTTAATTACTCAATTCATCTTTTGTTTTTGTTTTCTTCCTTGTCTAAGGTTTGTAGAAAATTTTAGTAATATTTTTAATTAACCAATTAAAAACTACTTTATTTCTTTCTTATAAATAATATTAACTGAGAAATATCCATGCTTTTAATAAGATGTTAGTAATAAACCTCCACAAAAAATTTGATTTTCATATTTACTTCTAAAATGCAATTTTTATTTTTCTTACGAATATATAACTCGATAATACCAAGTAAATCGTAGGTCAATAAGCTGAGCAATTACCACAAGTACACCATGTTGCAATAAAACGGGCTGTTTGTTCTTCCCACCACCTCCTACAAGACCCTCTGATATTCTTTGCAAGCTAAGAATATATCCATCTTCAGTTTTCACCTAAAACACCACAAGCTCAAATTAGCCCACTTCACCCAAATTTGCTAAAATAAGCTTTCATGGTGAAGTATTCATGCATTTTACCTGAAATTCCTGACATTTGTAACCGCGTACAATGGCCGATGAACCGCAAAACCCAACCAGCGTAGGAGCCTGAGTGGTGGCACCACGACTCGAACCATAAGCTCGATGGGTTTGGACCATAAGGACTAAAAGGCCAAGACTCATGACAGCCCATCTTAACAAGTTATAGAGAGCCATCTCTACTTCAGTTTCTAAGTGTGAAGGCTGACTGAATGACACTCCTCTCATTTGCTTTCCTTTTATAAAGAAGAAACAAAGAAAGGGTGGCCCACCAAAAATGATAGAAAATGGGGTATCTAGTGGGAAAATGGTTTAGTTTTGGAGGACTTAGAGTGAGAAAATGGTTTTAGTTTTGTGAACTGAAACTGACAGCTTTTCCACGTTATGGAATGTGGGTCCGACCTTTTTCTCCTTCTTTTTCTATCACCAACGTCAACTAATGTATATCGAGATTCGTACTTTTTAGATTCTTGACCAGATGTGTACCGAGTACAGTTGCACGATTGGAGTGAATAGACTATGGAATAGATATCCATAACGGTGTCCCGTTCCTAAGCAAGGTCAAGTGACAACCCCTTTTATGCCACGTGGCATTTTATATGATATGTAATCTATCCCTTAGTGATGTTGCCTTAAAGAACGATTTCCAATCGTTAGATTTAAATCCCATGCGGTGAGTGGATCACTGATAATGTCACGTGATGAAAAATGGAGTGTCACCTAACCTTGGTTAGGAGTAGGAACAGGGGCGGAGCTAGGATTTTACTCATGTGGGGGTTATGTAAGAGTGGAAGTTTTCTTGTGGGGGAAACGAAGAGTCTAATTTTTTTTTGTGGGGGCAACATAACAATGGAAACTGTTTTGTGGGGGCAACTAAGAGTGTAAAACAAATTGGGAGAGCAATAGTTCATTACTGCAAAGAAGGTTTGAAAATTCTTTTGGGTGCAAGTGCCCCCATTGCCCCCACTCTAAATCTGCCCCTGAGTAAGACACTGTTTTGGTTTGGATCCCTAATCTATAACCCCAAAATTTCGTATTTTCATATTAGAGCCGAAATCCCATGTGGTGTCCCATTTCTATAGATAAAAACAGTGTCCAAATGGCATATTGGATTGCTAAACAACTTGATTAGGAATCCGAGGTATTCTAAACACCAACTAAAATGCACCACGCAGACACCTATCATATGTTATAAGAACTTATTGGATCCTAAGTCTTTGGGAGGAGTTTGGTTTAGGTTGTACATCCTAATTCTCGATTCTGATTATAAATTGTCAAAATCAAATTATATAAACTAATTTTCAAAACCTCGTTTGGCTAATAGTGTTTCTAAAAATGATATTGTGGAAAATTATCTAAGTATACTTATTGAGATTGAAAATGTGAATAAAAATATGTGTCCCAAAGATTGAAGATAATGAATTTTTTATAATAAAAAAAAATTAACAATTTTTTGAAAGAGTTGAAAGATGACATTTAAGTTATTTCCTATTAATTTTCAAGTGAATTGTATATCAAGGGATTGTTAAAATTAAGATTACCAAAATCTTATGATGATGTTGTATTTTTATTTTAAAAAAGCTGTTATTATTGTTATTGTTGTTGTTACTGTTGTTGTTGTTACCATTGTTATTAATCTATAATTATATTGATACTATTTATTCTTATTATAATTATTGCTTTTGTTATTATTACTATTGCTATTGTTATTAATTATAATTATATTGATATTATTATAATTATGACTTTCGTTATTATATTGGGGCGGATTTACAGTAGGGGCAATTGCCCCCACAAGAATTTTAAAATTCTATAGGGAGGTACTCACAATATAAAAATTTTAAAGACATTTTATAGTGTTTGCCCGTACAATAATTTTGTAATTTTAAAAGGATGTTATAGGAATTATTTAAAAAAGATTTCAGATTAGAGATTGCCTTACAATTATTTTTTTTAAATTTAAAAGGATGTTTTAATAATTATTTGAAAAGAATCAACATTAGAGAATGCCTCCACGAAAATTTTAAAATGATGTTTGTCAAACTAATTATTTAAAAAAAAAATAAATCAATAAATTAGCATTCGATATATACCCTTGATTTATGTGAATAATTAAGATATTCTCTTTTTTCAAAATTGATGCTATGCCCTTTTGACCTTCTGCCCCCTCTCAGTTTTAGACATGAGAGAATATTTGAGATATCCCAAATTTGGACCCTCCTCTACATTTTAGTAATACTTGAAACAACCCTTAATTTATTTAAAAATTAAGAAATTTTGGGGAATATACAATTAAATTTTTTGATTTCTTATAAAAAATCATCCTCTTCAACCTCCTCAAAAATCATATCTTCTATTTGAGATTTGAATGTCTATAAAAGTAAAAAAAAAAAATTAGCTTGAAGGGCAAAAATATTATCATATTTCACGATTAATTGATGAATCATCAGTTAATTGGTTCATTTGTCAAGTTAATCATGGGCCCATCGTTCCAATAGTTTTATTTTCTAATTTTTTTAAGAATTTTGTGACTGTACTTTGACCTTGCTCCTCCCCTTGCCCACTTATAAAACATTTTTTTTCTCCTTTTGTAAAAATTATTATTTTTGAATGATTTGGACAACCCCCTACATTTATGTCCATGTACTTTCAAACTGATAATATAGCCCATTTAACCTTATTATTCTTTTCTAGACTAACAAAAAATAACTTAAATACCCTCATTGTCAACTTATAAATAAGCAAAAACCTTTGAAAAAAATTAAAAAAATTTCATTACATATTAGAGAAGAGCATAGTTAAGGGGGTAAGTATTTGTTTTCGTGAACATTTGAGATACCCGATGTTTTTAAATTGATGACTTTGCTCCCTTTACTTGGGTCTTTTCTAATAGACTAAAGATAAATGACCTAAATGTCATTTTCTTCAAACTCTACGGAAAAGTCGTTCAATTTTCTTCCTAAACTTATCATGGTTAAGTTGGTGTGGCAATAGCAGCTCTCTATTATTATTATTATTATTGCAAGATGTATTTCATGATCATCATAAGTGGATAGTTGGTAGAATCAAGAGATACGGTTTAAGAATTATTTTTTATTCTCATGATTTTTGTTCTTGACTATGAAAAAATCAGATCAATGATCCAAATCAAACGATGCATTGGATTCTAGAATCTGATTATGAGCTAGAATTAGACTCTAATCAGATTCTAGAATCCGAACCAAACATCCCCATCATGTCATAATTGAGATTACCATGGAACTATTTATGATTCAGCATGGTTGATGGAGTCTACATATATATATTTTTTTAATAAAATAAAATAAAAGGTGTGATAGTTACTTCCCTCTAAAAATTGATATGTGACATGAGAGATTCATGGAGATTTTAATTAGTTTCAACTCAGAAATAAGTGAAGGATATTTTAAGTATAAAAATACATAGAGATTTTGAATAAGAGTTTAAAGGATTTTGTTACTATTTTAGTCATACCAGATAAGGTAAGGGTATTCTAAAATTTTTATGTACACATCCAATCCTTTTTAAGTTCTACCCAAAGCTTTTTTTATCCATCCAAGAATTTTAAATCGTAATATTCTACCTCCCTCACACAGTTACAAAGTTGACTCATCTGAGTCATTTCATCTTAAGACCCATTGATTTTTATAATTAGCATATTTCAATACTAATAAAAAATTTGTCATATATTTCATATCTCCACATAACTACCGAGTTGACTTGTTTGAATCGTCTTATCTCAAATGAGGTGCTGAAAAAAAAATACTCTCATTCACATGATCATATTTCTATTTAAATATGTTAAAATTATTTATTTATTTTTAACACAAAATTACAAAATCTTGTTAAAATTTTATGATTTTTAAAATAATTTTTTATTTATTTGGTTTTAAAATGAAACTTAGTTAAGTCGACTTAAGGGTGTCAATGGGTACTCATTTAACCGAAATCGAACCAAAATCGAAAGCGAAACCAGAATTGAATATCTTGGTTCCAGATCCCTTTTTATTGGAACTGATTAGAGCTGGGTCTAAAATGGAACTAAACCGATAGAAAACGGAATCATCAGGTTCTATCCAATGGGTACCTGCAGTTACCTGAAATCAATTTATTTTGTCATTACTATAGATATTTTAAGGTATTTTTTATTTCAAAATAAATGCATGTTATATAAAATTCATCAATTCTTCATATAAATTATCAATTGGAACTTAAAATGTGCTATTCTTCTAAAAAATTATTACTTTTAACAAAGGTAAATTTTTATTTTTGAAAAGAACCATTAATTTGCATCTTAATTATAATTTATTGAGAATCGGAACTAATGGGTACCGGTGATTTTTGAGAGTTTCAGTTCTGATTCCATTTATTTTGGAACCAAACCCGAAATTGAACTAATATAATGGTTATGGTTCTAAGTTCCTTAGGAACCCAACCAAAACCAACCGATTGACACCCTTAAGTCAACTAGTTTTAATATTTCAAATAAAATAATTAATTTTAACTTTTTGTAAATATAAATATTTTTGAATTCATTTAATTTGAGATAAATGATTTATCTCATCTAATAAGAGATGAAATAGGCAAGTTGACGTAGATAGAAAAGGGTTTGGGTAGAATTTTAAAAGGTTGGATGTGAAATATTTAAAATATAAAATTTTCACAATACCCTTGTCTTATTTGGTACGATTTAAATAGAAATAAAATCTCTATGTATTTTTTATGCCTAGATTTTGACCAAAATCTTCACAAATCTCTTCTCCCACGTATCAAATTTTAGAGAGAAGTAACTCACATGCACTTTATAGGAGAGTGACGTTGTCATGCCTTTACAAGTTAAAGGTAGGGCTGGCAACGGATCTGTTCAATATCACTCCAATACCGATTTGAAAATTTTTAACATGTACTTGATTCGATCCGAACAAATTAATTATTGTGTGAAGTAAATCCGATCCTTTTCATTTTATCCTTAATTCAAAAATGATCCGATATAATCCAAATACATACTTTATTTTCAAATTATCAATGTTCAAAAAATATAAAATCATATAAAATTTTAAAATATCTACTTTCCAACTACAAATCTAAAGGAAAATAAAAAAGACTAAAACATTTTAACTAGATATATTTATATGAAATTAAGAATAATAAAAAATATTAAAATATGTTCGGATAGGATTTTTTTTTCAGAGGGAATTGTGGTAAATTATAATCCGATCCAAAATTATTTTGGATCTATGATTTCAATCTAATCGGATTTTTCAAGTTTTTTAGGAACATTGGGTATATTTTAGATCTTTGCCAGCCTAGTTAAAGGGTCTCGTTAAGATGTGCCTTTAGGCCCAACTTCAAATGCAATATGCAATAAATACACAATGGAAATTGGATTTAGTATCCAGAATTCCTTTTAAAAAAATCTTTCATTACCAAAATAGTCTCAAATGCGTAATCCGAAGGTGTAGTTATTATAATCTAACGTGCGAACTTAGAGCACACGTTAACAAAACCCAAAGCCAAAAGGGTTTAGGGTTTTATCGTTCTTCCTCTTTTGTTGCTCATCAAGCGTTCCCGCTGCACTATCTCGGCCTCCATCACCTCTATCTCTCCTGAATTCGCAGCCGAGAAAGCTTTAATGGATTCTTTGAAAAATCCATCTTCACTATCATCTAGGGTTACCACAGAAACAATCGGTAGAGCCGTAGATGCCCTTCTCAAATGGATCAAATCCAAAGCCAAACACGAAAAATCCCAACTCTTAGAACACGACGAGTTCCTCTATCTCATTCTCACTCTCAAAAAAATCCCACCTCAAGCCCGCACTAACCCTCACAAGATCCCTCTCCCTCACCCTTTCCACCCTTTCGATTCCTCCGAAGAATTTTGCCTAATCTTCGATGATCGCTCCAAATCCTCTCTCTCATCCGATTCAGCCAAGAAAAAGATCCAATCTGATAACATACCCATCTCCAAAGTCCTCAAACTCTCCAAACTTAAATCCGATTACCGCCCATTCGAGGCAAAACGCAAGCTTTGTAGCTCATATGATCTTTTCTTTGCCGATAAACGGATAATCCCTTTGCTTCCTAGGTTATTGGGGAAGGAATTCTTTAAGAAGAAGAAGATTCCGATACCCGTGAATTTGATTCATAAGAATTGGAAAGAGCAGATTCAGCAAATTTGTGGGTCTGCCCTTTTGTATTTGAGGACCGGGACTTGTTGCGTTGTGAAGATTGGTCGGGTTTCTCAGGGTAGAGATGAGATTGTTGAGAATATCGTTGCTGCGATAAATGGGGTTGCAGAGATTGTTCCAAAGAAATGGGGGAATATTCGCTCACTTCATTTGAAGTCAAGTGAGTCTTTGGCTTTGCCAGTTTATCATACGGTGCCCGATTTGGGGTTGAAGATTGAGGGAGTTAAAATGCAAGATGAGGTGTTGAAAGAAGAAGGTGGAGTGGAATCGGCAGGTGAGGATGACATAATTGAAGAGAAGGAGAAGGAGAAGAAGTCGGAGAAAAAGAGAAAGGTATCGAAGAAGGGGAGGATTCATGAAGTTCGGTATATGGATAGTAATTTTAATGAGTTATTGGGCGATGTATTGAGTGACGATGAGAAAAGTGAAAATGGTGAATTGGGTGATGTTGATTTGATTGGTAAAAAGAGGAAGATAGCGGAAAAACCAGACGAGGGGCGGGTTGTTAGTAAGGTAAATGGTGAGAAACAATTGAAGAAATCGGGAAAGGCAAAGAAGGGAGATGCCGTGAAACAGAAGAAAGTTAGTTTGTCTTCAGAACGCAAAAGTGGAGAAGAAGTTGATGGTGAAATGTTGAAGAAGAAGAAAAGTAAAATTGGGAAGACGGAGAATGGACAAATGAAGATGAAGATTAAGAAGAGTAATAGAATATAAGCAATGGAGCGATAGACTTTTGAAGGCATTTTGCTCAATTGGCACTCTTAGATAGCTGAGGCCGAGATAGGCTTCTCAGAGGAATTGCAATGTTGGGTGGACTTCCTGTAATCGGAGTATGGTTTTGTATTTTTCAGACATTTTGGTTTTATTATTCATGTTGGTAGCGTGTTTTTGGTACTCTTTATTAATTTTATGAATGCCCAAGGGTTTTAAGATTGACTATTTAATTTACCCATGTTTTATCTTACAATGTCATAACCATGACCATAAATTTTCCTGTGAAGGGTGCAATTATTTGTTTCCTATAATGCATAGTTTTGGACATTCAATTGCTGATATGGGGATATGTAGTCACCATAGTTGGATAGTTGATGATACCAATAGTAACATGTTTGCATATATTCATCTGTTGCTCAAGCACTTTTACAAATAATGTCAGCTGTCTTTGTGATTGTATATCACTATCTTTTGGTATGGGAAATCTTATTCAAGACCTCTTCGTTAGTTTAGTCGTATCTGTTTGAATTGCTTGTTGAAGAATTGGATCAGCTAGGCCTTATCCCAAGTATAGGCGTCGGGAACCCTATTTTACCATTCAACTATATGTAGAGCCAATCTATCTTTTCTTAATGATAACTTGAGCTTCAGACTCTCAAATTTTAATAGAATCAGCATCTAGAAATCATCGTGTTTATTCCCAATTTCTGCCACAATTTGTCTGTACCTTTTAGGAGATAGGAGGGGTTCCGAATTCCCATTTCTTGGAGGGGCTTCTACTTCTTCCATCTAGGATGAAATAGGGCCTTGTTGCGAGATAATGCCTTCACAGTAGAACACCCCTCTCTCTCTCTCCATCCTCTCTTTATCTTTGTAAAAACATTTACTCTTCCCATCTCGTCCCCCCCCCCTAATTCCACCTACTATGATAAAACTTCCAACAAGAGTTGTGGGTCTCCCATACTCTTCCCTGAAAAAGAGCCTCAAGCCATTTTCTCCCATTTCATCCTATTACATCCCCAACATGCCAAACTGAACAATGCCTATCTTTCTGAGTTGCAGTGGCTGCTGCAGCACCATTCCTTTGCCAAACTGAGATTTTGCATGCAGCAGGTTGGTTTTCATCAATAGCTGTTTGATCATTGGTATGGTCTAGCTTAGTTAGCCCTGCTCATGAGTGGGCTCGTGAGAGGTAGATGGGGGAATTGATGTCGATTACTACTTCTGGTACCAATTTGGCCGTTATGCTGCATTATGAGAATTGAGTTCTTGCCTGGTTTGGTTTTGCGAAGTATCCCTGTTGCCCTTTTGTCCCAGAACTTTCTAGCTTTGCCACATTGGTTCTCCGAAAACGGTATGGGGAAGGGACAGACTGAGTTCCTTATGTACATTCTTAGATCATTGGTATCTTTGAACCTACTCCCCTTCTCTTTGGGCCCAAACTAGTGGGGGATCCTCTGATGTGCCTGTGCATTCCTTGTCGAATTCACTAAAATACCATTTGCTTCTCTGGTGTGTCAAATTCACTAACAACATTTTTTTTTTTTTTTTTGTTGCACCTTCTTTTTTAAATAATATTAGTGGAACACCCTTTAACTCAGTCCATGAATCTTGGGAGGAAAATTACATTTGTGCATCATCATGAAGACGGCTTCTCATTCCACTTTGTCATAGGCCTTTTTTAGGCCCCTTTAGCAGCATACTTGGCCCCTTGTATATGTTTGGAAAATTTCATTAGAAAGTAGGGTGTTATCAGAGATCCTTCTTCTCCCTACAAAAGCAGAGTGCACTGGACTACTTCTCCCACCTTCTCATACTCCTAGTGCTTTAGTTCTAGCCTTTGTAAGTTAATTCATACTCAAAAGTTGCAAATATTTAATTATCAATATTAATGCAGAAAAAAACTAGTTTTTTTACATAGATCGATATGCTTCCTTCTCATTGATGTTTGAAGAAGGCGACCACAGCATCGTAAACAATTTCTTTGGCAGTTATCCCCCCTATGAAATCTGCATGAGCAAAATCCTTCACAAATTGAATTGTGAGCTTGTCTCCTTCATGTAATTTAAGACTGTCAAGTAAAAGCCCAACATCTTGTACATCAGAGAGCTCGTCCTGACCTCCATAACTGATGACAAGAGGAAGGTTGCCAGGGATGTTGGTGAGGTTATAAACTGGAGGTTTTACTCGGCCATAATGCTTCATGTTAAAGTTTTGCACTCCCATGATCATACTTTGATATGACGCCACTACGCACAGCTGCAAATTAATGTAGAATTTTTTTGATATATTAAGTGAAATTCCTATATAGAAAAACACATTTTGGTTCTTGTTATTTCTAGGATTCGACATGTCTTACTCTGAGTCAGATGCACCATGTTCTTTGTCGATGTCGGTTGAGGTACATCCTTGAAGAATAGATTCACGGTCAATGTTGGATCCAATCCAGGCTTTAACAGTCAGTGCTCACAGTCACAAAAACCAGTAGCAATGCCCATCTCCCCTGGATTATGATATTGTCGGCTAATAGAAACCACAGAGGAACAATAGCCTTAGTTGTGCAGAATAAAAAGAAACTTTTGCCTATACTGATGGATTGCACGATTTTCATTAAGATACAATTAGGTACTTGTGAGACATAAGGGGACAATGAAACATACCAAGATAGAGCTGTCTATTCGAAGAACACCTTTTTCTTCCATTTCATTTTTATTTATTTTTTTAGCTTATCGTGGACATCCCCACCCTTGGGGTAAGACTAATCCCACGGTCACACGCACTGCCCCCTCGGAGATGTGTGTGGATGCAAAGCAATGAAAGTTATTATTATTATTTTTTTTCAAGTTCTTCTTGAAGAGTTCCATGGTGTATTTACTGTCTATGATTACTTGAGCGATTCACATGTCTGTATGTGGCTGTTAACATTGAGAGCAAGAGGCACAGATCCCTTTGTTTGTAACCCAATTATTGAAACTTTTATGGATAATTCTTCGAGGAATAGATGAGTTAGGTTAGGTAGGTGGTTAGCCATTGATTTCTCCTCACCTTTTCAACCTGGGAAGATTTAGGTTGGTGCATTTGTCATTATTGCTGTCATCAAAATCACCATTACCATACACAAAACGGCCTCTGTAGGACCCGAACACCACTTCGACTGTTGATACTAGAATGTTTGCTGGTGACACTTGCAACGATTGTTGGTGTCTGTTGTAGCTTTGTTTTGGGTTTTGGAGCTCTAATCTTTGCTGTAACGGTGAGGAGAGTTTGTGGTTCAGTTCTGTTGATACTAGAATGAAATATTGATCCTGAAATATGCTACTGACTCAAAATATTTTTGAGTCATTTAATGCTTTGTGGTCTGTTTTGTTTTGATTAAGATTAGTAAGTAAAAGTAGGGTGCCAACTGCCAATGGCAGCTCAAAAAATATTTATCAATATTTTTTATAAAGATGTCTTTATTATATCTTCTCCACTAGGCCACTATCCCACTAAATCTCTCTCCACTCTTTTGATAGATTGTAAACAAATTTCTCCATGATACAACAGGAAGGCAAAAGGTTCAAGAACTCATTGAATTGGGTTGCCAAGTACTTTAAACTGAAGGGTTTGAACCCTTTTGCTTCTTGTGTTTCATCTCTCCCTCTTGTCAAGAAAGGTGAGGGGACCATCTTTTTTCTGCCATTTTTGTATTTTACGTAGCTTTGCTTGTTTAGAGGACTATGCAGAGATCTGGTTCTATGTGTGTTTGAGAGTTTATTTAGAACTTATAAGTGAAACAAGTTTAAGGGAGAGGTAGTTTGGATAAACTTAGAGTAGTTGTGGATTGCCTTAAAGGTTTTTATCAACTAAGATATGTCAGTAGTCATAAATTGCTGTTTTATATATAAGTGGTTTTTCTGAAGTTGGGTAGCTTTGTTTCAAGAATTCATGTCTTTGGTTTGATTTAATTTCTATGTTTGTTTGATGTTTTTTATCAACTAACGTATGTCAATAGTCATAAATTGCTATTTTATTTGCTATAAACAAAGGAAATATGTGGGTTTTTTGAACATGGGTAGTTTTGTTTCAAGAATTCATTCTTGGGTTTGATTCAATTTCTATATTTGTTTGAAAAGTAAGGGTTTTGGTTGGTT
The DNA here is from genome assembly GCF_017979445.1 of Akebia trifoliata. Lineage (NCBI taxonomy): Eukaryota > Viridiplantae > Streptophyta > Magnoliopsida > Ranunculales > Lardizabalaceae > Akebia > Akebia trifoliata. Next base: position 1,670,229 of record NC_141379.1, read on the forward strand.
ACTGGCCGCATTCATGGTTCCCATATAGGGACTTATCCATTGTGGTTTCTATTTTATTTAGAGTTTTATCCAATTGTCCAGATTTTAGAGTTTTGATAGTTGTGGGGTTCTATTTCAAGGCTTTTATTTTCAATAACTGATGTCATTAGAATTTTGGAGTTATTTCTCTTCTATTAATTTGTAAGAAAATAGTAGACGTGTTTCATGAATTGAATGAAGAATCTACTTTTAAGTTCCTTAGAGATGAGACTCTTATCCTTCATATGGTATCCTCCATATTTTTGTTGGTTAGACTCTATTTCTCTGCTAAACCCAGCAATTAAAATCCTAAAACTCATATTCCTATTTTCCTCTGCCCCCAAACAATCCTATACTTCTGACTGTCCCGACAGTGTTCATATTCAACCTCCCTAAAACCCTTACCTTGAACCCTAAGCTCCACCTGTTGAAACCTCAGTTTCCTCCTCCCTAGAACTTGTAAATGGAACTCAATTAAACCTTAAGACTCTTTTCAATAAACCAGAATCAGAACCTTATATGCATTGACGTAAGATGTAGTTCTAAATAGAATTGAATTGCAAATTGAATAGATGTTTACTAATTAAATTTAGTTGGATTAAAATAAGGTATCGAAGATGATGAGAAGAAACCATGTTTTTCTGGATTTGTCATGAGGGATCATGTTAGAGAATAAGATGTATCGTATAAATATGCACAAGACATACAGTCATTTTTAGTGTATCTCAAAGCCAACTCTGCTGATTCTTTAAACCATCAACAAGTATCATGCATTTGATGTTTCCGTTCTGTTGTTTGCCCCAGTGAAGAGGTAGCCCCTGAATGATCTGTGTGGTTAAGTTAGTGGTTTCCTACGTTATGTGGGTAGAATTTGTTTAGGATGGTGACCTAGGTCCATCATGTATTCTCTATTCTATTTAACATCTGCTGGCGGATGTTTTTTTTTATTTTCTTCTGTAAGTTTGGGCTGTTTTCATATTGTTCGTCTTCATTATAGTTTGTGGCTTTGAGGTGCACTGTGGTTTCATTCAAGGGGGGGGGGGGTGCAGAAATGGACCCTTGTTGCCTAGCATCTCTTGTTGTTTGCACCATGTCATAACCAGCCCCTTCTCTTCTTTTGTTGAGTCTACAAAATCTTTTGGTAATTTAATTTAGTCGGACTCTCTCAAGGCCCAAATAAAGTGCAGATTGATCCCCTTCAAATTCCCATGCTATCTCTTCAATCTGATTCCTTCCTACTTCTGTCGTGCTTCCAAATGACATAAACACCACTGACAGGGGTGGCTTTCCCTCCACCCATGTTTAGCAATCATGATTGGTGCTTGAGTTCCAGAGATTGGACCTTAGTGTAGCTATCACCTACACGCCTGCACACACAGACAACAATACCAATGTGAATGTCAACCTTTTACTTTATGAACTACCCATATATGCTGTCACAAAATTAATTTATAGTTTAGGCTCATTTTGCACCGACAATTGCATGCTTGCACAGGTACACATCAAACACCCAAGCATTCACAAGTGCATCTCATGTCTTTTATCTGGGCTTATAATTCTGTTTTGTTTGAATATTCTACAAATGAGAATGTCATTCAAGCGCTCTGTCTATTATTACCCACTCACTTGAATGAATATGCTTTGGGGTGAGGAGATGATTGGAGCTTATCATGGTGGGGAAATGTTATTAGTACCACCTGCCGTTGTTCTACTGTAGAGGCCTTATGTTTGCAAGAAAATAGTTGTTATTATAAACGACTCTTTTTATAGAGGGGGACAGGGGTGACACAAAGGGGGGGATAGGGGTGACACATCGTATAAAAAACATCTATGGTCATGTGTGCGCCACCATGTCATTTGTGTCACCTGTGTCCCCGTTTGTGTCACTCCAGCATTAGTGCTTTTTATATTTGATCTCACAATTATATGTATGTGGTTTCATTTTTGTTGTCTATTAGGAGAAAATTAAATAAAAATATACAAATTTTATCTGGAAAAATGGATGTTTTTAAAATAAATGTAATTTTTTTTCTTCTGAAAAATGTCTGTAGCGGCGATAAATCCTTTAGCGACAACACATTGACCGACGCTTCAGGCAACCGCATGTAATATTGTTACGCTATGTTTGGATTGAGAGAAATGGAGAGAAGTGGAAATAAATGAGTTTCTCTCCATTTCTCTTGTTTGGATTGTTGAGTTTAGGAGAGGAGAAAAGAATTGGAGAGAGAGAAAAAAAAAAAAGATAAGTTTTCTCTCTCCAAAAGAGGAGAGAAATCTTTTAAAAATATTTTATAATTTCAACTCTGCTCCCAGATCACTTTTAAGATGTTTTAAAATTTCAAAGTTATCCCAAATTCTCTCATGTCCATCCAAATATGGTGAAGAGAAATTGAATTTCTCTTTTCTCCACTTCTTTCAATCCAAACATGGCCGTAGGGGCTGTTTTCTATGAATTACAGGCGGTTTTTGACCGCGCTTTAAAGTGTTTATTTTGTACTAAGAAGTACATTCATTTCAACTACTTCCATGCTCTCTTTCCCATTTTCCAAAAGAATAATATACTCAATGCCTCACCAGTAAACTTACCATTGTACGAGTGAAGCACTTCTTGTCACGCAATTGTGGGCTAACACTAAGCTAGCCACAGATAATTCGTACTCGTCACATCGAAATGATACGATCCATTCCTATAATCAGATATCTAAAATTGACATCGATTCTCACATTGCTGATGTGCCTGCACACATAGCGATAGATATATCCATGTCAGCAATGTGAGAATCGGTGTCAATTTTAATGTTACTTTAGCATTTTTTTTCTTGTTCTTTAAACTCCAAACAACATTCTTATTTTTTCTTAATACAAGAATTCATTGAGTATAAAAAAATATATATCTGTACAATCAAAGAGGTCGTGAAGTCCAAGAGGCACCCGTTGCCTCACCCTTGTTAGTCGGGACTACGGGTCCAAAACCCCCTTAAAAAAAGAGGGGGAATCGTTGAACCTATCCTATTTTTTCTTGTTTTCTCTCTCGCGTACCTTTAAAAGAACGGAAATTCTGAAGTGAATAGGATAGGACACTGCATTTCACACATGCAGAATCATAGATGCTTTCCTCAAGATACGAGTGAGAATCTATCGTTCTATACGAACCTCCATGGCAGCATGGTGTGAAACGCAGTGTCAAGCCCAGTCGCTCTAGGATGACTCTTTAAAAAAAAAATTAAGCTCCTAAACTCTCCAATGGTTTTTTTATTTTATTTTAAACAAAATATTTTTTAATCCATCCACCCCAACGGTCAAAATTCAATAAAGGACTTAAGTGGGCTCTCCCGAAGCCCAATACGACTAGGGCCAGTTAGGGCTTGTACTTTGTTCGAGGCCGTACCCAATAATATTTAGACTCACCAGAGAATTACCTGAACCAGGCCTGACCCAAAACCAATTTTCAAAGATGATCTTAGCCGTATGTTTGTGATCAAACATGGTTTAGAGGTTTTAAAACTATGGCTTATGGGTAGTGATAGTGGTAGTAGACATTTAACATAAAAAATCAAGAATATTCTCATGAGATCAGTGGAACCCAAACTAAGTAGTCAAAATAGCAAAGCTTGTCAAATCAAAAAGAGAAGAACCCAAATAACCCATACCCAAGTAGATAAAACCTTGTAATTAGGGAATTAGAGAACCCAAACAAACAAGAGTGAAAATGAAGAAATCAAACATTTTGACAACCATGCACAGCAGTGTTGTCCACCAAAGCTCTTCATTCACACCTCTATTATAAAAACCAAACTAGACTCACCAAACTAAACTATTAAAGAGTGAGAGAAGGAGAAAAAATAAATAAAATTAAAAGCTCTAGACAACTATGAGGATGGGAAGGTTGTACTCCTTCATGTTGGTCATGATCATGGTTATTGTGACTCTTGTTGTTGCTGGAGAAGGCTCGGCGAGCAACCAATGTCAATGGTGTGTAGCAAAACATGGAGCGAGTGATGAAATGCTTCTCGATGCAATTCATTACGTGTGTGGGAACATGAAGATAGATTGCAATCCCATTAATCCTGGAGGAATGTGTTACAATCCACAGAATGAAGCCAATCATGCTTCCTTTGTCATGAATAGGTACTATCAGTCTCGTGGTCGAAACAAATGGAATTGCCACTTCAATGGGACTGGAATCATCACTGTTACTGACCCAAGTGAGCTCTCTCTCTCTCTCTCTCTCACACACACACACACACACACATACATATATAAATTTCTTACATGAACTCTCTTGTGTGTATTTTCAGGTTATGGGACTTGCACTTATGATCAGGCTTAGACATGGTGCTTCTTGATGGATATTAGAATAATTGTAGTTTGATGCCCAATTTATTGGGATTTTTAACACTTGTTTCCTAGATAATTAATGAAATAATAAGGAGATTTGGTTTTGTTTTCTGATTTCTTTATGAAATTATTAGCTTAACATGTTCCATTCTTCCCAATGGGCTGACGATATATTGGATCTAAAAGTCTGTATTATCTTGCATGGAAAATGGCTTCCCTGAAAAATGTATGATTGCACATTTTTCCTGAAATTCATTTTCCCTCCTAAAGCAATTCTCTACCTTTGAGGGAAAATGTTTTCCTAACCCACCCGCGTGGAAAATGATTTTCCCACCTACTAATGCTCCCTTTCTACATTTTTGAAGGTGAAGTTATTGAATTTATTTTTCCATAAAATTCATTTTCCCATGATCATTTTTTCAAGGAATTCATTACGCTCTAGAATTCCTTCCAATCATTCAGACCCTAAGGGTGTGTATGATCACAAAGAAATATTTTTGTTGAAAAATCAATTTTCAAAGAAAAAAAAAAGGTCTTGAGAAAATTGAGTATTTTCCTCAAGAAAACCAATGTTTGATTGCATGTATCAAGGGTGGGAGTAATCATGAGAGAATAACATCAGGATTTTGAAACCTGACAAGAAACCATTTTCCTAAGTAAAGATAGGAGAACCATTTATTTCTGGGAAAATGCACAATCATATAACTGCAAAATGAATTATCGCAGAAAAAAATAATTCCGTGAATCTTACAAAACCTAAAATTCAGAAACTAAGGGGTAACATTAACCCTAAGACAAACTTGCACTGCACCGGCGGTAATCCTAATCGTCTGATCAATCACTTTTCTTTAATTTGGTCGAGTTGATACGGGTGGCCACACCATCCAGTTATATCTTGAATATAAATTCATTGGGAAAATGAATTCCGTGGCAGAATGATTTCCCTCATTTGATTGCAATTAAGAAAATGTCAAAATGAGAGTTGCTTTAGTTAGCAAACAATGTTAGGAGATGTGAAAATCATTTTTCCCACCTTGTGTGAAAACTCGCTTTGGGCCAGAAAATGCCCACTCATACACACCTGATAATTACATTTTCTAAAAACAATCATTTTCCTCCTATTTTCCTTGCACACTGGTACAAACCCAGCCTTATCTTTTCCAAGGTTTTACATTAGAAAATTTAGTACTGCCCCTGGATAAACATTTTCCAATTAGCAAACCTCCACACTGAAATTATTAAGACCTTATTGCCCATCATTAAAAAGCCACAAACATGAAAGGGATCCCTCTTCATATATATAACGGCATCTAAACTTACGTCCGACTAGGGAAACCGAATGAACCAGGGCCAGAACCAAGGGATATGGAACCCTCCCCCGGGCATGTGCAACACCCGCACATCACACCCAAAGTAAGTGAGGGAACGCCCTCACGGGTGTCTCCAAGGAAATATTGCTCATACTGAGTATCGAATACACAACCTACGAACTCTCGCCGCTTGTTGGATTTGAAATTTCCATTGAGCCACCTCGTCGGGGTTAAAGGGATATAAAAGATTTTGTACTTAAGTGAAATTAGATTGTTAGTCCAACTCCTATTTTGTATCTAAAATAAATAAATAAAAAATAAAAACTATTATGTGAACAAATTGTAACAAGCTACAAATGAATCAATCAATCAATGGTCCTAGCTAATTTATCTAACCCTACATCTATATACATCAAAGCATCATATCGACAAACTCATCAAAATTTATCACTCCATCACCATTCAGATCAAAATGATCAATCATAACTGTACACTCATCAATGGTCTTGGACTCTCCCAATCTACTAAGCATCCTCTTCAAACTCTTGGGTGTAATGCAATCACACCCATCCATAACATACATCTCAAAAGCCTCCCTCAACTCTTTCATCTTCTCATCTTCATCCTTTATTCCTTCCATTAATCCAACAAAATCCTCTAAACATAACAACCCATCTCCATCTGAGTCCAATGACTTAACCACATCTTCCACCTCTTCTTGCAAGATCTCTCCCAAAACCATCGTCACGCAACGTCGCAACTCCGTGGAAGAAACCTTCCCATCTCCATCCTCATCGCAGTATCGAAATATGCGCTCCAAAACATCACATTTCTTCATTTTTGTGATGGAATAGTTCTCAATAAATAGCTCTAAATTGCTTTGAGTTTGAAACATGGAGATGTTACACAAGCTTATATAAATAGGTTTGTATCATAAATACGAAGAAGATGCCAAGATTTTTCTAAGAAGGAATAAAAGGATAAAAAATGTGAAGGAACTAACGGAGAAGTAACGGAATCGAAGACATTCAACACGGTGTCATGGTGGTTGTGTGGACGTTCTCGAAAGTCTTAACAAGACATTATATATAACGGTCAGAGCCGTCATGGGGAAAAAGAATAAGAAAAAAAAAAAAATGTCACCGCTATCGTGCTTGACGCGCCCTCTGAATGCGTGGTTAGAATTTACATTCGGTTAAAACGCGAATAATGTGAGTTTGACTTTTCTGTGGTCAAAACATGTTAGGACACCAAACAATAAAGAAACTATAAATTTTCTTAGAGATCTGTTACATTTCTTGGGATTTGTTTCCACGAGAGTTCATAGGGAATATCTTCCCTTTCCCACCATGATACCTTTGGATTCAGTGTGGTACGTTGTACACTAGAGCTTCTTTTGTTTATGGGAAAATTACGTAAGAGTCGTGTTGGAGTAACATTAAAATTGACATAGATTTTCACATTGTTGATGTTGATGTCAAGGTGCACAACATATGCTTTTCACTCGTATCCTGATGAAAAACATCTATGATTCAGTACATACATTTACATCAGAGATGTGAGAATCGATGTCAATTTTAATCCATCTTGATAATCCATTTAGTAATTTTTTTATTTTTTAATGATTCCTCATTATTGTTGAGGTCAATATTTTTGTTATCGAACTCATCATTCTTTATTTTTTATTGAGGTCAAAATTTTTATTGTCTAACTCAACACTTACTATTGTCAAGCTCACCACTTTTCAAAAGTTATTATTGTCAAGTTCTCCATTTTTATTTTTTGAATTTTTTCAACTAAAATACATTGAAAGATCAACTAAAAGTTTGACATAATGACTTATCTAGATGATTTCAAACCATCTTTCATTAATTTTCATTTAAAAATGAAGCAAGCAAAATGCTTGAAAAAACTCTTGATAAATAGTTATTTCTTCCTTCCCAAATCCTTTGTGTCGGGAAGTGTCGGAATGGGGTCTCTGAAACCTAATTGGGATGCCACAAAAAAAAAAAAGGATGAAAATGATGAGTTTCAACAGTTAGGGCACATTCGACGATTCAATCTTGATAAATGTGGGGAGTAAAATTCAAGATTGATTATAATAAATAAAAACTCCGTTAGGGTCCTTTAAGTAATTTTTCCTTTATTTATTCGACACCACCAGACTCATGAAATTAGGACTAGTGAATATTCAATGACCCACTCCTTATTTTCCACGTGGCACATTTATTTCAACTCCATTAATCTATGAAATTTCGATACCACAAATCAAGTTGGTTCCATTGATCCAACCAAAGTGTAATGGAGGAATAAGATTTGTTTATTCAACTCCAAATCCTTGGGGTAATACTTTGATAATGATGACGACGACAAGATTAAAAGTAAGTATTTTCCATCACGATTTTTCAATCCAATGTCTTTACTTATGAATTAGCAAACAGAGTAAATCCTACATGTGCTCATTGACTCGAGTTCTCAATTAATGTGTTGCGAGGAAGATCCTTTCCTTGGAAGGCTAATGAATGGATATGCCATATTCGTTTGGGCTTTTGCAGTTGATGGGGCTTCAAATTAAAGTTGCCTTAGAGGTGCTTTGCGAATTTGTTTTTGCGCAAAGCCAAAGATCGAAAATGGTTCCACCTAAAATGACATAAATACCCTTTATCTTTAAATGATATTCCACCAATGATTTGTAGTCATTTGTTTTTGTCTTATATAGGTTAAAAGTTTCGGAATGAGTTGAGTTTTTGTGAGGATGGTCTCTATGATGAAGAGACCATTCTCACAAAAAATCAGCCCATTGTTAAACTTTTAACCCTATCAAAACACATTCAAGAACTGTAAATCATCCATTATTTATTGTAAACCACTTTTGATTGGATTAGAAGATTTGAAATGGGCTGATTTTTTGTGAGGATAATCTCCTCATTATAAAGATAATCATTACCAAAAATCAACTCATTTCAAAACTTTTAACCCATATAAGATAAAAACAAATTTGACTATGGTATGGATTGCTTTTATAATTCGTGGGGTGCTTTTATTTTGTGGCGTGCTTTTAATTCATAAGGTGCTTTTATAATTACCCCACTACAAAAAAACTAACATGTGAAATGCATTTCACTCGTAAAAGTGAGTTGCATTCAATTATAATGTAGTTTTAAACTTGATTTTGGTCAATTTAAACTTGAAATGCATTCGAAATAATCTATGTTATACTATTTTAATATCTAGATCTAAATCTTGATCTCACAATTTCTTTCTCAAAAACTTTATCTGTTTGTAGGTTATTCTTACTTTGATTATTTATTTATTATAGAAATATGTTTGATTTATCACCAAATTTTATTAGATTATTAGGGTGTTGTTAGATAGTTGAATGAATAATTGGTGTAAGTAGACTACTACTATGCGTTTGTTTGAATATTAATGTGTATGATAATATGATGTTTAGATGTTTATCTTAAGTATTGATTTTATATTGATTTTTTTATATAATTAATTAATATTATTTGAATATTGTGATCCTTATGTCAAAAAATGCCATTTAATAGTTTTTGTATATGTAAAGATAATTTGATTAATTTGTCAGAATCCAACAATTATAAGTTGTCAAACAAACATCAATTTAACATGAAAATGTACAATTTAAACCCTTCACTTCATGATAAAGTTATATTGTGTAGCTGCCAATTTAATAATGTAAGTTCAGTCTATTATCACTGACCCCAATTTGACATTCTTAATGGAGGTCAAAATATTTTGATTCTTCTTGTAATAGTTTAATATAAGTGAATGTGCGTCCATGTCTTTGACATGAGGCCCTCCAAATTTTGATAAATATTTGAGATACCTTATCTTTGGTCTTTGTCTTTTGTCATAGATTAATGAAAAATCACCAAATAAAATATTAGATTTTCTTTATAAAAAATTTGAATTTTCTTTTGAAACTTAGCCATCTTCAACCTCTTAGATAAGATAATACAGATAGTAATGATGAGACAATAATAACGATGACAATGATAATGATGACAATGCGTTAATGTCCTTTTTAAGAGGAGATGTTGCTGAAATTTCGATAGAATTATAAAATTTATAAATTTATTTAAATTGAAAATAATTATTTTTATAATTTTTTAATATAAGTTTTTATATACATGTAAAGGTATTTTGGTCATTTTTTGTACATTATCAACATTAAGGGTATTATAGTCATTTTACTAGAATCCAATAATAAAAAACTATCAAACAAACATCAATTTTTTGTTTATGTGCTTTTGTAACGAACAAACTTATATTGAATATAATTTTCATGCTCTGGGATCCTGCTTCTTCCAAAAGCTAACTTTTATAAATAACAGACCCTAAAATCTAATAATGTCTTAAGGATATAATATTACCCATATTTACATCAAAAGTAAAGGTGCGTTTGAAAATCGATTCACCGTGAGAGTTGGACTTTTAGAGATTCAACTCTCAAGAGTTAGTGGTGAGAGATTATTATATTTTGGTGTTTCATGGTTGTGAGAGTTTAAGTTCTTAGAGAGGAGAGAAGATTTCAGGGATTTCATACGAAGAGTTCTTCATCATATTAGGAGCAACGACACTGGAGATGGCGAGAAGGGTGATTTGCATATGGAACTTTTTTCCAAATAAAATCTTAAATTGAACTCAATTGAAAGTTGAAACCCTTATTTTTGTTGAATTATGATTTGGGCAACTCATCAAATCAAACAAGAGACAACGAGAAGGGGAGACGTATTGGTTTCTAGTTGGGGTTTATGTTGCCATCAGAGAAAAGAAAAGAGAAGAAGAATAAGGGAAGTATTCGAAGGCCTTAAAGAGAGCAAAACATTGTGCCAAACATATTTCAAAACATGGGTTAAAAGTTTAAAATGGGCTGATTTTTGGCGATGATGATCTCCTCATCATAGAAGTCATCCTCACAAAAAATCAACCCATTCTGAAACCTCTAACTCATACATTGAAAAAATGTTTGGCTCTCTTTATGGCCTCTTAACGCCACCCGAAGAAGAAAAGACAAAGAAGTAGATAGGGCTAGCAATGATCGATATATGATATCCGATCCGATAAAAAAAAAAAAAAAAGATTATCATATAAGATTTGGATCTTTCGGATCGGATTCAGGTTTAGATTTGTGGATCCGAATAAATTTCGATTTGGTTTGGATTAATGCCAATCCGATCCCATTTCTAATGGACTCTCCCCCAAAACCCCATTGTCCCCGACAGATCAACCAAATCCTTCGTTTTCAAGTTGAAGAGTTCAACCTCTCAACATTGGAGCCTTCAATATCTCTCAGTCCGGTTTTCAGGTAATATTTATTTCCCTCTCTTTCTCATGGCGATGAAAAGGGCCTACTTTGAACTTGGTTTTTCTTCAAAGAAAAAAAGGTTGGAGAGGGCAAGACTCAAGAGACGTGCATAACCTTCCTTACGCTTAAGTTAGCATTAGACAGATGCCCTCAACGCTCCATTTCTCAAGAGTTCTTCTTCATCGCCCACGGCCACGTGGATTACACAGTGAGTCCCCCCATACTCACATTAGATTTATTCTCTTTTTTTTAGCATTTAGTATCTCTCTCTCTCTCCAAAAAAACCCTAGAAATTTCTCTCAAACCCTAGGTTTCTTCCCAACCCAAAGCTTTCTGGAGAAGCAAAAGTCAAAGTATCGAGTAAGTGAATGAGAGATGCAATGACAAGATATAGAAAATCGAAAGGTGAGATCTGATCTGGAAAATTCTTTTAAACATGTCTAAAGTTTTTCTTCGATACCTCATGATCTCCTTATTTCAAAGGTTTTGCAAAAAAAAATTATGTTTTTCGCACTCAATCTCAATCTCAATTTTGTGAGATTTGCCTCAATCTGTCTTGCTCTTGCCACAGAAGAAGAAGAAGAGGCAGTGGGGTTTGATTCGAGATCCTCAAAAAATTCATAAAAGCGAAAACAATATCTAGGGTTTCAATGTCCATTCTTCAACAGAAGCAACTTTCATGGCAATTATTCCAAATCACAGGTATTCTTCCTGCGAAATTGAGCCTCGTTAATGGAAATATAGAACTTCAGGAATTCAGCTTTTTCGTGGTGAATTTTAGTTCTCTGTACTATAATTTCTGCTTGTTTTCATTTCTTCATTCAATATTTTTCTGCAAATTTTTTTCAAATTGACGGCTTTGGAAAAGCATATTGTTCCACTGAAAATTTCTCTGAATTATAGCCAAATCCTTCTTAACCCTACAACGATTCACATTTTTTGATCTTTAGTTCAAGAAATTTGAAATCTTGTTAAGATGTAGTTTTACAATCGTCTTGAACTTAAATTCAAGTAATATATCCTATACGGTTTCACATTAGTTAGTGAAGTGGGCTTCGAAGGATTTTTCAGGTAGAAGGAGTTAATCAGACTGGATTGAAGAAATGAAGGTTGGAAGTGCAGCAAAGTTAATTGTTGATGCGCTACTCCAGCGGTTTCTTCCTCTTGCAAGGCGTCGCATTGAAACAGCCCAAGCTCAAGTAGGAATTTTGAACCTATGTGTAGCTCTCAATTGTAAAAATTTGACCTTTTTTCAGCTAAATTGTACTTTTTGGCAATATTTAACATTTTGAAACAACTTAATCCAATAAATGCTGTTAAGGAAACACTGGGTATTGTTTGCTGGTATATGGAGGGTGTTCATGAGTCATTTATTTGTCGTATTTATATTGAAAATAAACAGGATGGACAGTACCTTCGACCATCTGACCCAGCTTATGAACAAGTATTAAATTCATTAGCTATGGTGGCTCGACATACACCTGTACCTCTTTTGGAAGCTCTACTTAAATGGAGAGAAAGGTATGCAATGTTTCTATACTTCGTTTTTTTTAATGATATTCCTTGAATTTTCTTTTCAGCTGTTTTTATTTTGGAATCTTTCTAAATTACCATAAACAACTGGTGGTCCGGACACACGCAGTCTGTGCAAAGAAATCTAGATATCGACCTTTTGGTCACAAATTGCAAGTGCGATGCATATGTTGCTTAAGTAATTGTATTACCTTTTTTCTTATTCTAGATTAATATAGCCTTTTGAATACTTACAGATTTTTTAGGATTAGAGTAATAGGAATGTTGAAAAAGCTAAATGGGTAGATAAAATAACTATATTACTTTTGTATACATCATGATAGTTATAAAAACAAGTTTCTAAGGGAATAATTATAATTGATATTCTTATGAAGATCTTGAAGAGAGTTATAACTATACTTTTATTGCAAACACTTATAGATGGAAGTTATAGCATATGAAAAGAAAAAGAAAAGAACCTACTTTCTAAGAGAGTGACAAGTGGGTAGAAATGGTTGGTTGCATTAGGTAACTTGGAACTTTTGTAAATTTAAGCAAGCGTTGTCTCTTTAACAAAACACTTTGAAGCCCTACACAACAGTATTATGACAGGTTGATAGAAATATGGTTTTATTTGGAGAAAAGTGGAAAACAGCTCAGTCACAAAGGGTGCAGACACATAATTTATTAAAGAATTTTCCCCTATAAAATCTTGAAACTGCTCTACATAGCAGTATTATCTCAAGTTAATAGCGATGTGACTTTTTTGGAAAAAGTAGCAAAGGATGTGCATGTTATATGTTTATATACGCCAGCCATTTGCATAAGGGGGATATTTCACAATGTTTTCATTGATTTTAGTTGAGATCGCTTTTAGATTATGGCATATTTTTCTGATAGCTTAGATAATCTCTTGATCATGTTGCAGTGAATCTCCAAAGGGTGCAAATGATGCCTTCACATTCCAGAGAAAGGTCTGCACCTTGTTTAATTTGTTATGATATTCTTAATCATATTAGGGAACTGAATGGTTTGATCATAATGGATAATGCACATTGAGTAAGACTCACTGTTTGATATATTATTAACTGGATAGTCTGGACTCATCTTTGGAGTTAAATAGTTATGCACACATGTGCATGTGGGGGTTTTGTTTCTAGTTTCACCTCATTTTTTTCTGTTTGTTCCTGTTTAAGTCACATGAACAGGAACAATGTCGATATAATTGTTTATTTATTTATTTTTCTTTAATAAAAGATCTTTATTGAAGCAAGAGGGGAGGTTGAGGTGACCAATCCCGGGGCAAAGAGTACAAGAAAAAACAAGAAAGCAAAAAAATAAATAAATAACAGAGATTAAGTGCTACCCATACGATTACAAACTCAGTCCCACCTCCCTGTAAAATCCTCAAAGAAAATCCCTTTAGCTTCCACAAAAACTGAACACCAGTGGAAGAGCAGCCCCATATACATTTCTTGTAAGAGGCAGTTACTGTTACAAGCAAATACCATTAGATTGTGCTAGGTTCATGCATTCCCTTTCAAGGTGCAATTTTTGCTCCCTTTTGTCATGCAGCTGAAATAAAAAATGTTTTCTTTTGGACATGCATTCAGCTATGCATTTATTTAAGTAATTGAAGAGTAGACTTTATAATGACTTACAAGGATTTACAATACAATGTCTTGCATATAGCTAAAAGTATTGAGCATCATGCATCTTCTTGATTATTATTATTTTCATTAATTTTTCTACTGCCATGTATCCATCCCTTTTTTTTTTGATAATTACCACCACACATCCATCCATGAGGTATATATAATTGAAAGAAAATTTCCATAATTTGTTTGGAGTGGGTTTTTATTGACTACTTTTTCACCCATAAGAAATAGGTTACTCGATTTTCTTACACATATGGGCCCCTTTTTTTATCCCATTAAGAAGAATTGCGTTTTCTGATTCCAACTTTATAATGTTTGTACATGGAGTTCAGCTTGCAGTGGAGTGCATATTTTGCTCAGCATGTATTCGTTTTGTGGAGTGCTGCCCCCAGGAGGGACTTACAGGTGTGTTTATTTTATTGACATTTTGCTGCTTTATTCTTTTAGTCATTGCTCAATGCCATGATTTCATTTTCGTTGCAGAGAAACTCTGGTCTGGACTTGAAAACTTTGTATTTGACTGGCTAATCAATGCTGACAGGTCAGGCTTTCATAACTGGATCATGTAGTTCATGTATTTGACTTGCATTATTTTTCCATCTCGTGAACTCTTTATTCTTGATTTGCCAATTATCTACTTTATACAAGAAAAAGAAAAGCCCTTTTAATACAACTCAATATGGTTTCATAGTTAAATTTCCAAAATCTGCTTGAAGACAATCCCTCCCAACCGCACTCATTCTCGAGATCAAGATCGAGATAGGTAAACAATATTTATTGAATAAGAAAAAAAGTTGGAAATGGAGGCTGAGATGGCTACCATACAAGATACTACATGATGTACTTACACCATTATGGAAATTCTCAAAGATGACCCCTTTGAACAATGGGGTCTCATAATCTTTGGCTTTTATGTGCAGTCCCAAGGGAAATTCCCATATATGAAGATGGAAACGAAATTGAAGTACCCAGTAAGAATGTGAATATTGGAAACTGATCCAACTCTAAAAATCTTCTACAAGTTTATGGCCAATCCAGAAACCTCCTCAAAATAACAAAGTAGGCTATGAAAAATCGTATTTGACGTTCATTGGATCTAAAAAGATCAATGTTTCATTTATTACAAGGAAAGAAACACTAAAAACAATATGTAATTGTTGCGCAAAATTCTCGGTGTATCGAAATTCCACACGGTCTGGCATGAGCACTTCATCCATTAGAAGAATCCTTGCAATGTTATTGTTGTGTTTTCCTCAAAACCTTGCCACTCAATGGTTGTACATGACATGGTCAATGCATTGGATTGAAGCATATGATGCAGAAACTCCTGCATGAATTCTGAACCATTCTGAAAATTTTTATCAATTTTTTGACTAGAAAACCATGCAGTATGTATTGCATAAGCTTAGGATTTTCATTTATTAAAGTTTGTTAACTCAATATTTAATCGCAGGGTTGTTAGCCAGGTTGACTATCCTTCATTGGTTGATTTGCGGGGACTCCTTCTAGACTTAGTTGCACAGCTCCTTGGTGCTTTATCACGGATCAGGTAGACAAACCATAGCTGATTCTATTGGTTGAGGGTGATTGACGTTTTAGATTGATGGTAGAATATTTGAGAAACTGTACTTTAGTTAACTTCGAATATGTTTTCTCAAAGACTCTGTTTATAGTTTGTGATATATTGTATTTCTATGCTGAATTTGTTTGGTTCTAGTTTATTTAATCAGTTCCATTGCTTTCTAGATGTTCCAATTTCATTGCCACTCCTGAGTCAGGTTGGTAGCGGGTGTAAAAACTTTGCCACCTCCTAAGTATTGAATGGAGGAGCAGTATTTATTCAGCTGATGATGTTCAATGATTAGGTTAATTGTTTCTTTTTTGTCTTTCTCTTGATCAAATCTGATGGTCATTAAGGATTGTTGAAAATTTTGATGACTTTTCCCTTCCAAAGTCATGTAAATTGGTGTTTTCTTTTGAGGAAATCCTAGCTCACAGTGACACATAACAAAGGGCAAGTTGACTTGGTTTTAGCAATTCCTTATTTAGGTTGTGGGTTACTGGTTTTCTTTTCCGTGATGACTGGCTTTTTTTTTTTCTTTCTGGGAGAGAGAAAATTCTCAAGTTATACAGACAATGTTGTGTACGGGTGGACCCGTCAGTGATTGGCTTGCCAATCACTTCTTGTTTTCTCCTTATTTTATTAATATTTTTTACCTAGTCTAGATGCTATGGTAACTATCTACTATCTGGGAGTTTCTTCACCATTTCTTGATGACTTATTTTCCCCAAAAAAAGAGATTAAGGAAGGAGTTTTAAAGTGATGTCCTAAAATTATGAACATGGTTCATTTTGAAAAAACATCATGTTTTTTTCTTCTTCTTTTCTTTGGTTATTCATGTGCATGAAACAATAAACTGGAATCCTTGATATGATATTACTGCAACAAAATTTTTATGTCAGTGGATTCCAAATAAAGCTTTAACTGTGGATTTGATTATCGCTTTTCTCCATCTTCTGTAGGTTCAGTTCAGTCACTGAGCGTTTTTTTATGGAACTCAATACACGACGTATTGACACTAGTAGTGCAAGAAGTGAGACACTCAGTATCATCAATGGAATGCGCTACCTTAAGCTGGGGGTATGTATGTGAAACTATAAGTCCTTTTTTTTTTCCACATACACAGTAGTTCATTCTAGTCATTCATAAAGAACAGAAAATTATTTTAGTTAAATATCAAAATATTGAGGGTTTAACAATCAGTTAATTTCCAGGTTAAGACCGAGGGTGGACTGAATGCATCAGCTTCCTTTGTGGCAAAAGCAAATCCTCTTAATCGTCCTGCACATAAAAGGAAAAGTGAACTCCACCATGCACTGTGCAATATGCTTTCAAGCATACTAGCACCACTTGCAGATGGTGAAAAAAATCACTGGCCCCCTTCAGGTGTGGACCCTGCACTTACTTTATGGTATGAAGCTGTTGCTAGGATAAGAGAACAGCTTATGCATTGGATGGACAAACAGAGCAAACATATAGCTGTAAGTGGATTTTAGTCAATCTATCCTTTTTTTCTGAAATTAGAAGATACTTTTCATGTTGTAAATTTTGAAGTAATGTACCTCTCCTGATTGCTTTGAGAATGACCATTCTTGTTTAGATTCCAGATGCAGTTATTTCACCAAAAAAGTAGATAAAATTTGCAAATGTTATATTTTGGGTCAAACACATTCTCTTTATTCCCCTTATTATGGACTATTTGTGTTCTATCTCTGGTATTTTGGATAATTCATTGTTTTTCTGCAAGTTATTAAATTTCAATTCGGTGTTTATTTCAGTCCATTTGGAAATTTTTTTTAAAAAGTATTTCCATTTGTGTGGAAATTAATAAAACTTTCAATGAGGAAATTTTCATTGAAACCATACACAGTGATAAATTGGACATATAATTACATTCATAAGCCATCAAATTACAATAAACAACTATACGGAGAGTGAAAATGAAGATTAGTCCCATATAGCTATAAAAGGAGCATGGGAATTTCTCAGTTATTTTTCTGGGACATAGGAATCTGGACATGGTGCACTTGGTATTTATGATCATGTGTGTAAAATGGCAGTTACTAGACACTTGAAATTGGCAGTCACTACTTTCAGAAAATTAACAAAAATGAACGTTGTTCTACACTTCCACTATGATGAATACACATTTGGTGCTTGTCTTATACCACAAATTGATTGTTTTGCCCCTATTACCGGTATAATGCTTTTATTTTTTAATTTTTGCTGCAAGATAAAGTAAAGAACTCCATGGCCAAGCCTTATGGACCATAACTTTGGTTCATAAACATTATTAATTATCCATTTTGCAGTTGGCACACATGCACAAGGTTCTGTTTTTTCTACTTGCTGTCATAAGCTAAAATTTTACCCTGTTTTGATCATTATATCCATTCAATCAATTGTACTGTTGGTGTTAGTAGAAATCTAGAGAGTGGTCCCAAAATAAGTATATAAATGGTTTCTAGTCTCTACTTTCTAAATGAGATGGCTAGAACAGGAGCTATTCCAGTGGTTTGACATTTATATTTGGGTCTATAAGAGTTTGTATTAGGGATTTTAGACCAAGGGGTGATATTAGAAGTGATGAATGGCTTGGCTCACATTTGAGGAGAATTAAGGTTGTTTGAAAGGGGCTTATTGAAGGCTTGGAGACATTTTTGGAGTTTGGACTAGTAGTGTTTTTTCGGATTTTCTGCATTTGGGCGATATGTTTTTTAGTTGGATCGTTCACTTCTTTACTTGCTGTTTCTTATTGTAGTTCTTTTTGGTACTATTCTAAATGGTATCGGAACTCTGGTAAGTGTTGATTATGCTGTCTACTTGCTGTGCTATTAATTATAAGCACAATATAGACTCGGTGCATAAACTATTTTTGATGATCAAGTTATGTTCTTCAAATAGACGGGGAAGCTTTGGGACGTCATGTGCTCTCCCCAGAAGTACCAGTGATCCTTTGGGACTCGAGTGACTCTAGCTTATGTAGTAAAAGGAAAATCATGGAGTATGGAAGTTTTTGCTTATATCAGAGAAGTTAGGTTTAGTCTCCTCCTTTCATTTCTTCTCATAGCCTTGGTTAAGGAAACCTCACAATCTGGCATAAGTTTGCCTCAGGGGGGTCTTGTTACTGTTCTTTTTGCATCTCAAATCATGTGAAGAATTCTCTGGAGTTCTGCTTTTACTCATGCTCTTTCCGATTGAATTTCACTATTTTGCATTTTTTATATGGGTAAACTGGACTTGAATCCACGACCTCAAATTTGCTTTGCAATCTGTCAAAACCAACTGAGCTATGGGTCTAAGCCCAATTTTGTATTTCAACATTTTTTTTTCCTAGGTTGGCTACCCTTTGGTGACCTTGCTTCTCTGTCTGGGTGATCCTCAAACCTTCAACAATAAGTTTGGTCTTCATATGGAGCATTTGTATAAGCATCTTAGAGTAAGTTCACTGTTCCTGTTATTTCTGAATTGGTTACTTGCACATGATTCTTTTTAACCTTCTTTATCATGTTAGTTTGTCAAGGGGTAAACCAATTATCAATATTCAGCCTTTTCTATTGATGACTTATTTGATGAACTCCAGTTTTTTTTTTTTTTTTTAAATGCAGGACAAGAACCACCGGTTTATGGCCTTGGACTGTCTTCATCGAGTTGTGAGATTTTACTTGAGTGTTTATGCAGATTACCAACCTAGAAATCGTGTATGGGATTACCTAGACAGTGTGACATCACAGCTTCTGACAGTTTTGAGGAAAGGCATGCTAACTCAGGATGTACAACATGACAAACTTGTCGAGTTTTGTGTAACTATAGCAGAAAGCAACCTAGACTTTTCCATGAACCACATGATACTAGAATTGTTAAAGCCAGATGGTCCAAGTGAAGCAAAGGTCATAGGCCTACGTGCTTTGCTTGATATTGTCATGTCTCGTTCGAATCAGCAAGCTGGCTTGGATGTTTTCCGAGGTGATTGTTTCTTGTTCTTAGAAGCTTCGATCCATAGTTTAAACTTAAGTATTGTCTCAGCCGGGATGTCTCGGTTTCCGCTGAGATGGGTACGAAACATTGGTTGCCTCGGTTTTTCTCCTAATCGAGACAATGCCTTGAGATGATATTTTAAACCTTTGTTAGAACTCATTCGTGTTGAGTTTCTGGATTTTTCATCGCAACATCAATTTGACTTGACTTTTATGATGTTAACAGTTCATGATATTGGCCACTATATCCCAAAAGTGAAGTCTGCAATCGAGTCAATCTTAAGGTCTTGCCATAGAACCTATATGAACGCTCTTCTTACTTCTCCAAAGACTACCATTGGTAATGTTGTTTTTCCTGCTGTATTATCTAGTTTATTAATGCAAAAAAAGTGATAATACTTGTATATGTTTATATGTATGTGAAGAAAAATTATGAATACTTACTGCAACCTGCCACCATTGTGGCACGTCATTTACGGATGATGCCCGGGCCAACTCCTGTCCACTTCCCACCGCATCCATGTTTTACTACATCTCGTTACTTCTTGAAACCCCCCAGTAAGGATTCATGTTAGGAGATAGCCGGGTTTACACCGGCTTCCATGCTGATGTAACCCTCCTTTATCCTGGAGACCAGGTGGCCGATAATGTTGTGTGAAAGGAACACCACACATGCGGAGTTCTATTATAAATGAACTAATCAAAAGGGTAAAACTTTCATAATCTTATTAAATTGCCAAAACTCTTTGAACCATCTTTCAAGACCTTTGCATCTAATGCACTATAGTAAATAGGATTACGAAAAATAGTGAAATGAGTTTTTACTAAAAGTACTCATCTTCTTCTTCTCTGCCAATCACAAATATTGTTGTTGGTAACATGAAGCCTATGCCATATTTACTATATTAGTAAAAAATGTAAAATACCGTAAAGATTAAATATCCTTAAGTCTCTTACTTAATGACTAATAGGCTTGGTATCCAATATTCCATTGTGTTTGTGGTTACATCACACTCCCTAGTCCCTAACCCTTTAGCTTGTTCAAACTGCCTATCATTTATGATGATTTTCAATTTTATACATGGTTCTGCTCGCAACCTCTAAATACAATGAAAAGAGCAGTGCCTAGGTACTGTCTTTCGTGTTCTTTTTTGGGATCATCAGACCACTTTTTCATCCTCTATGAATGGACTTTCTCAGTTTCTGTAGTTGCTCCATCAAACTAGCTGCTACAAGTTAGACTGAAAACCAATAATCCAACCATCAAAACACAAATCAGGTGATACTCATAGATTTTGCCATTCATCATTAGCTATCACACACCCCCCCTCCCCAGTCTTAGCTTTATTTCTCAATGTATTTCCCTTGCATGTTAGTTTTGATGTTCATGTTGCTTTACAGAAATTATTGTATACACCTTCTTCTCTATCCAAATCATGGTGTACTGAATTTTAGAAAAAAAAGTGTCTAAACTTCTGCAGATGCTGTCACCAAGGAAAAATCTCAAGGATATCTCTTCCGGTCGGTGCTGAAGTGCATACCATATCTAATTGAAGAAGTGGGCCGAAGTGATAAAATCACTGAAATAATTCCTCAACATGGCATCAGTATTGATCCTGGTGTTCGTGAAGAAGCAGTACAGGTGCTGAATCGGATTGTCGGATTCCTTGCCCATCGCCGGTTTGCAGTTATGAGAGGAATGGCTAACTTCATCCAACGGCTTCCCGATGAGTTCCCTCTTCTCATTCAAACATCATTGGGACGCCTGGTGGAACTTATGCGTTTCTGGAGGGCTTGTTTATCTGATGAGAGACTAGAATCTGATGGTCAGGATGCGAAGCGGGTGAGCCCGGGAACTGAGACACTCCAGAGGATGTCTCCTTTGCCTCAGTCAGGGGATGCTCTTGAGTTTCTCACATCGGAGATGGATGCTGTTGGTCTAATCTTCCTTAGTTCCATGGATGTTCAGATTAGGCATACAGCACTAGAGTTACTACGCTGTGTTCGGGCTTTAACAAATGATATAAGAGACCTCTCAATGAATGAGCGATCTGATCATAGATTGAAAAATGAAGCTGAACCAATATTTATAATTGATGTCCTAGAAGAAAATGGGGTGAATTTCTATACTTGTTACAGTTTTTCTATGTTTGGCTACTTCCCTCCTTATGTGGGGTTATTGTGTGAAATATATCTTTTCTGAATGCCAACCTGAAACTTGTTCATTTACTTATTACAGGATGACATTGTTCAGAGCTGCTATTGGGATTCTGGTCGTCCATATGATTTGAGACGGGAGTCGGATGCAGTTCCTGCTGATGTGACACTTCAATCAATTTTAGAGAGCCCTGATAAGAATAGATGGGCTCGCTGTCTTAGTGAGCTAGTGAAATATGCTGCTGCACTTTGCCCGACTTCAGTGCAGGAAGCAAAGTAAGGAAATCTTCATCATTTACATTCTTAGGCCCCATTTTTATTTTCTGTCAGAGTAAATTGTTTTCTTAGCAGTTTTTTAATTTGTTTATTGATGTTCAGTTTGTAATCTGTGGAATTTTTCTTTAAATCTATGTTAGTGAGAAAAGTGGAAGGAAATGCCAATGAAAGTCTTGAGAGGTTTAGGTATTTTTTTGGGACAATGACTGTGAGGGACTCTTTTTTGAGAATATGTACCAATTAGTCCCAAAGAAAGGAATACGGACCATTGAAGTCCCACTTAATAAAATATTCACCTAATAAAGATCTTCTGAAGATTTTTTAAGAAAAATACCCGAAACACCATTTTAACAACTCTACAAAGTGGTTTAATCTAAAAATATACCTAATCAAATAAAAAAATTGACAATTTATTTTGTTATTAATATTTTTGTGAAAATATAAAATAAATATTTTTATTTATTAAAATCTATTTATAAATACAATATAATTTTATTTGACTCATTTAAGTAGACTTGCTAATTTTTAAGTTGAATCGATTCGATG
Source organism: Akebia trifoliata (assembly GCF_017979445.1). Taxonomy (NCBI): domain Eukaryota; kingdom Viridiplantae; phylum Streptophyta; class Magnoliopsida; order Ranunculales; family Lardizabalaceae; genus Akebia; species Akebia trifoliata. Next base: position 1,692,917 of record NC_141379.1, read on the forward strand.
AACATTCAAGTCGAGTTTTAAAATAATGTTTTAATTATTTATAATTTTTTAATGAATCTAATATACATAGATCAAATTAGTTTGATAATGATGATAACCATACTCATTGCCATCATCATCATCATCATCTATGTGAGTTAAAAATCACTAGTTTTGGGAAGAGAAAACAATGATTTTTTTGTTTTCCATTTAGATCTTTTTTTTTTCATTGTTATATAAGAGATGATGATAATCAAAGGGCATGTCATTAATTTTAAAATATAGGATTATTTCAAATATTCTTAAATAAACATGTTTCTTTAAACCTCAAAATTCGTTGAAAGGGTAATTGGGGCATTTTAGCTTCAAAAATCCGTTTTAGACTAATTTTTTGATAAAGTAAGTACTAAAGAATTCATATTTTTTCAGAAGGGACTTTTTGGTGCATATTTTAAAAAAAATAGGTCTTTGGGGGTAATTGTCCCCCCCCCCCTTCAAATTTCTTTATGTTTATGCTAAGATGGATGAGTGGCAAGACTAAAGATTAAATTATAAACAAGCACATTTATGAAAATATACAAGTAACCTTGATAGGTGATAAAATAAGGAAAAATTGATTGAGATAGTTTGATCATGTGCAGTAAAAAGTGATGGTATGCATAGTTTGTAAGAACATGCAATTTGAAGGTTCTAAAATAGAGAGGAAAACCAAAAAAGGTATGGATTGAAGCAGTGAAAACGAATATGAACATATTTTAATTAATTGACGACGTGGCTTTAGACAAAATTGAATGGAGGACTGAGATTCATTCAGTTGACCCCAAATTTTTGGGATGAGGCTTTGATAGTGATGATGGTTTTTTTTTTTTTTTTTAATTTAATGTGAAGTATTGATAATTGAAAAAATTGCTAAGTTTAATTTATGAGCTCCGAAACTTATGCTTTCTTCTCCCATTTTGAGTACCACAATCCTTTTCTCTACAAGAATTTCATAGCAAGTTATCATGAGATTGGAAATAGTACAAAATGTAAATTTCGCCTTCACTTGTGTACCCATATAAAACTGTACAAAATGTTGATGATTAATTATTTTTGGCTAAACACCATGAAAATATCCCAAGATTTTGGATATCTCGACTATGCATTTGTTATGTTTTGATCATGCCTTTCTTAGTTTTCATTACAGATCAAGACTTATTGCATTCCACCTGAGAAACCACTAAGGCTCTGCTGTAAATCCTGCCTTCACTCGTGTACCCATATAAAACTGTACAAAATGTTGATGATTAATTATTTTTGGCTAAACACCATGAAAATATCCCAAGATTTTGGACATCTCGACTATGTATTTGTTATGTTTTGATAGTTTAAATTAAAGATCAAGACTTATTGCATTTCGCCTGAGAAACCACTAAGGCTCTGCTGTAACTTAGTTTCAAACTGGCAGGTTGGAGGTTATTCAGCGGCTTGCTCTTATTACACCCATAGAGTTAGGTGGAAAGGCTCATCAATCACAAGACACTGAAAACAAATTAGATCAGTGGCTGATGTATGCGATGTTTGCGTGCTCCTGTCCACCTGATAACAGAGAAGCTGGAGGCTTTGTAGCAACTAAAGATCTTTACCTTCTCATTTTTCCTTCCCTAAAATCTGGATCTGAAGCACACATAGTAAGTTCATGCTAATAAAGTCCATTCCATTTATAGGAATCATAAACGCATCATTTATTTTTATTGGCAAGCGGCTTAGTGTTTAGGAATCTGTAGATGAAGGTGGGTTTTGAACCCAGGTCATGGTATCGACATTAACAGACTTTAACCCATCAGTTATCTTGAATAGCAAATCTTTGATTTCTGTTGGGTAGACAGACCATTATAGTGTCGTATCAGCAGTACTATTTACATGTCATGTAATTGTGGAGGGTGGGGCCTGCCGGTCACTGGGTCCTTCTAGGAGATTTATCACACTAAAAGTAAACTCGACTGAGTATTGTAATAATTCTGCATATCTGAGTATTTTTGTTAAGAGTGAGAAAAATATGATGATTGGTCTAGAAATAAGTCAGTAGCATAGACAGTGGTCAAGTGTGTGTGTGTGACTGGTTAAGTTCAACTGTTTTCTTCAAATGCCACGGGTATGCCATATGCTCACCACTGTTAACTTCTTTAATACTGCCCTGTTTCATTGCAATTTACATCTCCAATTGGAATATAGAGGGACTCATTCTGAGAGCATCCACCATCTTTGGGGTTCTAGATTGATGGTGGTATAATGGTTTGAATGTGTTATACCATTAACCAACGAGGGGTTGGTGAGATGGCCAAGACAATGCCTCAAGAAGCGTCTTGAGTTCAATTCCCCCTTTGGTGACCACCCCCTCTGATTTATCCCAGTACACCTGGTACGCGTGGAAGGGGTGACATACGTGCCCCGTGGGATTAGTCGGGTGTGCTCTAAGGGGCTCAGATACCCCAGGTATAAAACAAAAGCGTTATACCTTTGCTGAAATCCTGGGTGTGATCTTAGCCTAAATATCTATGATTGGTGAAACTTTTCCCCTCCAACTAGTTCACATGCCCATCCATGTTGCTGAATAAGTTAATGTGATTTGGGATTGCAAAAACTATACACGATAGGTCTGTGTGGTAATAGACCTGGCATCAAAACCCCACTTTCACACCTACACCTACAACTATCAGGGAAAAAAAACTATACATAGTGTGTATGGTTCTATTCTTTGGGGGAATCTAAAGGCAATGGTACAATGGCATGTGCGCAAGGGGAGAGGTGGGAGTGGGGGACTGAAATCCATTTGTTTGGGTCACACCTAAGAGTTCTATGCCAAAAGATCACTCCCTATTGGACGCTCATGACCATACAGCTTGTAGATACAGATTGAAATAGAACCAGAACTAGAACATTGAGACTTGATTAAATTGAAGAAAAATAATTCCATAAAGGGAAACCTATTTTTTCCCTATGATGATGGTGGTGATGTTTCATTTTTCTTTCCTGTTTCAGCATGCTGCCACTATGGCTCTTGGCCGTTCACATCTGGAAGTTTGTGAAATCATGTTTGGTGAGCTTGCATCTTTTGTTGAAGAGGTTTCATTGGAAACGGAGGGAAAGCCGAAATGGAAGGTATGGTAGAGGATTTAATACCCAAAATGTCATTTATTTTCACTAGAGATCTATATAGCATCTGCACTAGAGAAGGTAAATGCTGTAATAACTGGGTTGACCTTCTTGCTGTTGTATGCAAACCATTCTTGCATAGGTTTTTGACAAAAGTGGATGCCTAAAAGTCTTTTTTTTTCTTTTCCAGATTAGGATGATTGTATTTAAGAGAGACGAATCCCCAAATAATATACAAAAGCCTAAGAGGTCGAGAAGACCTAGGAAGGATTACAACAACAAGATGATAATACTATTTTCCTCCATTTACAAGAGATCCCCACCTAAATTCAAAATCAACACAATTATAAGATATCCCCATCTTCAAATAAAAACTTTCAATTGTCATTATTTGATGGTAGGAAACACTTGGGAATTATTGGAAACTTAAATTGGGAACAACCTGTTTTTTTTTGCAATCAATGGAACACCCTTATATGAGAATGACCTTTCTGCAATAGTAAATATCATGTGTAAATTTTGTGGCACACGTGCAACGTGTTCACGTTACTTTTGACTGGTCCAATCCGAAGATCTCCTATGTAAAGTTTAACCTAATATTCTGTTTACAAACAGTAATACTGTCATAAAGTACTCGCTGCAAATATTATCTTCCCTAATGTAGTTAAATATTGTCTTGGTTCAGTTAACTGAATCTTATTATTTTTCAGCAAATTTGTTACAAGTGTCTCTTGGTAAGATTTCTCATTTGGAAATCAAAGACAATTTAAACTTTCTCAATAAATAACTGTTCACTTATTTTCTTGCCACTTGATCAATTTTTTATGTTCAAGCTGAAAACCCTATAAATTGCATTGCTGATCTGGGTGCAGAGTCAAAAAGTCCGCCGTGAGGAACTCCGCATTCACATTGCAAATATATATCGCAACATTGCTGAGAACATCTGGCCTGGGATGCTGAGCCGTAAACCAGTTTTCCGTCTCCATTATCTGAGGTTCATTGATGAAACAATGAGACAGATTTTAACAGCGCCTTCTGAGAGCTTTCAAGAAATGCAACCTCTCCGCTTTGCATTAGCTTCTGTTCTAAGATCACTAGCCCCTGACTTAGCAGAGTCAAGCCCTGAGAAATTTGATATCAGAACTCGAAAGCGACTCTTCGATCTTCTTCTCTCTTGGTGTGATGAAACGGGCAATACGTGGGTTCAGGATGGGGCCAGTGAATATCGTCGTGAAATTGATCGGTACAAGCAAGCTCAGCATAGTCGGTCAAAGGACTCTGTAGACAAAATCTCTTTTGATAAAGAAATGAGTGAGCAAGTTGAAGGTATCCAATGGGCCTCCATGAATGCCATGGGTTCACTATTGTATGGGCCTTGTTTTGATGATAATGCAAGAAAGATGAGTGGCAGAGTTATATCTTGGATTAATAGTCTGTTCATTGAGCCAGCACCAAGGGCACCTTTTGGGTATTCACCAGCTGATCCAAGAACTCCATCTTATTCAAAATACATGGGAGAGGGAGGTCGTGCTGCTGTTGGACGTGATCGGCATAAGGGTGGCCACCTCCGGGTTTCATTAGCAAAATCAGCTTTGAAGAATCTTCTTCAGACAAATTTGGATCTGTTTCCTGCTTGCATTGACCAGGTGAACTCTTTGTTCGTAGTTTCAATCAGGGTTTGTACTCATAGGTATGGAACTGTTCATTCAATGAAGCACTCAGGTGGATGATAAAGCAAAAGCTGGCCACCTATATATAATGCAGTGAGATGGGTGGCACCCACTCCATCATTAATTTTCACTACTATGATGTTATTTTCTTTTAAAGCACTGATTTGATTATTTACTTCTCAGTGCTACTACTCCGATGCTGCCATAGCCGATGGTTACTTCAGTGTGCTGGCCGAAGTCTACATGCGTCAAGAGATCCCAAAATGTGAAATTCAGAGACTCCTAAGTCTGATCCTCTACAAGGTGGTAGACCCATCAAGACAGATCCGTGATGATGCCCTTCAAATGCTTGAGACTCTCTCTGTCCGTGAGTGGGCTGAGGAAGGCACTGAGGGATCTGGTCGTTACCGAGCTGCCGTTGTTGGGAATCTCCCCGACTCCTACCAACAGTTTCAGTACAAGCTTTCATGCAAACTTGCCAAAGATCACCCTGAACTGAGCCAGCTTCTATGTGAGGAGATTATGCAACGGCAGCTTGATGCGGTGGACATAATTGCACAGCATCAGGTATTAACATGCATGGCTCCATGGATTGAGAACCTTAATTTCTGGAAACTCAAGGACTCTGGGTGGAGTGAAAGATTACTAAAAAGCCTTTACTATGTGACCTGGCGGCATGGAGACCAGTTCCCCGATGAAATTGAGAAGCTTTGGAGCACAATTGCTAGCAAACACAAGAACATTAGTCCTGTTCTTGATTTCTTGATCACTAAAGGGATGGAAGATTGTGATTCAAATGCTTCTGCTGAGATAAGTGGAGCATTTGCAACGTACTTCTCGGTAGCTAAACGTGTGAGTTTGTACCTTGCTCGGATATGTCCTCAGCGCACTATTGATCACTTAGTTTATCAATTGGCTCAGCGGATGCTGGAGGATAGTATAGAGCCTATCAGGCCAAATGCAAACAAGGCTGATGCATCTGGTAATTTCGTGTTGGAGTTCTCTCAGGGACCCACAGCGACACAAATTGCATCTGTTGTGGACAGCCAGCCCCACATGTCACCGTTGCTTGTCCGATGTTCCCTTGACGGACCACTTAGGAGCACAAGTGGAAGCCTTAGCTGGCGAACAGCTGTGACTGGCCGGAGTATCTCAGGCCCACTAAGTCCAATGCCTCCTGAGATGAACATTGTTCCTGTTGGTGCAGGACGGTCAGGGCAGCTCCTTCCTGCAATGGTAAATATGTCGGGGCCATTGATGGGAGTCCGTAGCTCGACGGGGAGCATACGTAGTCGTCATGTGTCACGAGATAGTGGGGACTACCTAATTGACACACCGAACTCAGGTGAGGATGGCTTACACGCTGGCAGCGGGGTGCATGGAGTTAATGCTGGAGAGCTTCAATCAGCCTTGCAGGGGCACCAGCAGCACTCGCTGAGTCATGCAGACATAGCATTGATCCTACTTTCTGAGATCGCTTATGAGAACGATGAGGATTTCCGTGAGCACCTACCTTTGCTCTTCCACGTCACATTTGTGTCAATGGATAGTTCAGAGGATATCGTGTTGGACCACTGCCAGCATCTGCTTGTTAATCTGCTATACTCGCTCGCTGGCCGACACTTGGAGTTGTACGAAGTTGAGAACAATGATGGGGAAAACAAGCAGTTGGTTGTGAGTTTGATCAAGTATGTGCAGTCGAAGCGTGGAGGCATGATGTGGGAGAATGAGGATCCAACAGTTTTACGAACTGAACTCCCAAGTGCAGCTCTCCTGTCAGCCTTGGTGCAAAGCATGGTTGATGCCATCTTCTTTCAAGGAGACCTCCGTGAAACATGGGGAGCCGAGGCACTGAAGTGGGCCATGGAGTGCACATCCAGACACCTTGCATGCCGCTCACACCAAATATACCGTGCATTGCGGCCCAGCGTCACAAGTGACACGTGTGTCTCACTCCTCCGATGCCTTCATAGGTGCCTGGGGAACCCCATACCGTCTGTTTTGGGTTTCTCCATGGAAATTCTATTGACCTTGCAAGTGATGGTGGAGACCATGGATCCAGAGAAGGTGATACTCTACCCGCAGCTCTTCTGGGGGTGTGTTGCAATGATGCACACAGATTTCGTGCATGTGTACTGTCAGGTGCTTGAGCTCTTTGCCCGTGTTATTGATCGGTTGTCTTTCCGGGACAGAACAACGGAGAATGTGCTCCTTTCAAGTATGCCAAGGGATGAGCTTGACAGCAGTGGCTGCGACGTGGCAGTGCTTCAACGGATGGAATCAAGGATTGGCAGTGAAATGCCAACGGCAAGTGGGAGGGTGCCAGCCTTTGAAGGGGTACAACCACTTGTGCTCAAAGGGCTTATGTCAACTGTGAGCCATGGGTCTTCCATTGAGGTGCTCTCACGGATCACGGTGCACTCATGTGACTCCATATTCGGGGATTCTGAAACACGACTCTTGATGCACATCACAGGCTTGCTTCCTTGGCTCTGCTTGCAGTTCAGCAAGGACCCATCGCTTGGTCCCACTTCCCCGCTCCAACAACAGTACCAAAAAGCTTGCTCTGTTGCGGCCAATATCTCTGTTTGGTGCCGAGCAAAATCATTGGATGAACTAGCAGTCGTGTTTTTAGCATATTCTCGAGGTGAAATTACGTCAGTTAACAACCTACTTGCTTGCGTGTCACCACTCTTGTGTCACGAGTGGTTTCCAAAGTACTCAGCTCTCGCATTTGGGCACTTGTTACGGCTTCTTGAAAGGGGGCCAGTCGAGTATCAACGAGTGATACTGCTCATGCTCAAGGCTTTGCTGCAGCACACGCCGATGGATGCAGCCCAGAGCCCACATGTGTATGCGATTGTGTCACAACTAGTGGAGAGCACATTGTGTTGGGAAGCATTGAGCGTCTTGGAAGCCCTTCTGCAGAGTTGCAGTACCTTGACTGGAGCCCATCCACATGACCCTGGGTCTATGGAGAACGGGTTCAGCGGAAATGACGAGAAGGTCCTTGCTCCTCAGAGCTCATTTAAGGCTCGGAGTGGGCCTTTGCAGTATGTAATGGGATCAGGGTTCGGGACAGGTCCGACGCCAGCACAGGGAGGTACAACAGAATCAGGATTGTCACAGAGGGAGGTGGCTTTACAGAATACCCGCTTGATTCTGGGTCGAGTGCTTGACAACTGCGCGCTTGGGAGGAGGAGAGATTATAGGAGGCTTGTGCCTTTCGTGACCAGCATGAGGAACCCATAATGAGTCACTCTGTTGCTTTGTACAATTAAATAGGGAACGCGGTGTGTCTTGCCCGGGTGAGATATGGGAGAGAGAAGGGTGAGTTGGCTCTGTACATGTGCATTGTGGTGTATAGATGGAATGGTGCTTGTAGTAAGCTTGCAAATAACATTTGGTTTATGTTGTCTGTTTATTGAACACATGCAAGAAGGATAGGTATTTATCCTATTTTCTTGTTCTCTTTTTCTTGCTTTGAGCACAGTTATTAATATTTCCTTTTCTCGTCTTCTTTCCTTTTTTCCCCATTGTTTAACTATTTAACCAAAATTAATCAATTTTCCATGATTGAACTTGTTGGATTTCTCAGTAAAAAATTCTCGCCCGTGCAAATGGCAAGCCAGTATTCAAGGACTACACCGAGTGCTGTAACCCTATGAAGTTTTAGTGTATTTTCAGGCCCTCTTTAGCCCAATAAGTTTTTGGTCCACCCACATACTAAAAATTGGTCTAATCAATGATTGCTAGACATTCGATTTAGTCTTTTTTTTAAGGGTTCGAAATTTCAGCTGTAGAGTACAGAGTTCACTTTAATTATGAGATCTTTTATTTCCGCATCGATGCGTAGTTAGAAGAACACACCAATTATATGAAAATGCATACCATACCGCACCAAATAGGAATAAAAGACATCAGATAATTTCAGAGAGAGAAAGAGAGAGCAGCATGATGTTAGAAGGGTTGCAAAGCTTGAAATCAGTGAACTCCCCCCAAATAAGTTTAGAAGACAAATCTTTTTTTTTTCTTTTTCTTGAAGTATCTGGGCCTCTTACAGCAGCTGACTAATCCTTGGGCACGTGTAGTCCCCTCCCCCAACACACTAGGTAATTTTTGGCATAAATCCCCTCCCCAAGGGTGGTACCTAAGGGGTGGTTCAAACTCAAGTCCTCTGCTTCCTGAACTGTGATCCCATCTGCCCTTTTGTAGTTAATTTGAAGACAATCATGATTATTGACCAAAGCAATTATTTTATGGTAAAATAAATGGTCTTCCCTAAACATATTCAACAAGAAGCTGATGATACAAACCATCGACCTGGCTTTATACACGAAAAGTAAAAAATACAGCTTTTTAGTATTCGAGCTCTTGGATGATTATTTGGGTGCTTTAGGAGGTTTCACCATTAACTAAATCATACCAAGATTGTTTCTTCAACAAAATCCTTTCTTGCTTGTAAATCAGAGCTTATTAATGCGAGAAAGAGATGAGGTAATTATACGTAGTAACTTTCCATACAAATTGTACTGTTTTCCAACTTTTCATCAAAAGTTTCAGCATATTTTACAAATTTGAAACTTCTATTGCCACAAGAAACGATGGCTATCTACATATTTGATTTCAAAGATTGGTGTTATCAATAAAATATGGTGCAGCAATAGAAATTCTCTTAAATATTGATTGCAGGTGAGGGGCATTTATGTCTTTTGAAGATAAATGAGAGGAAAAGGTTTTAAAAAAAAAATTAAATAAAAATTTGGGACTCATCCAAAATAGAGAAGAACCATTTCTTACCATCGCAAGGAAGGTCAATCGTATCATTTGAGGATGGATGGACGTGAGGGCATAAGGGGCGGATTTACATTGGGGGCACTTGCCAACCCCCACCACACATGAATTTTCGAAATCTATGAGAATACATGGGTAATTGGGACAGATAAGAAAATCCATCGGTATTGCCCCCACCAAAAAAATGTCCTCTATTAGTTGCCCCCACAAATTTTTGGCCCCTCACATGCCCCCGACATGGCATGTATTAGAACCATAGATTTTCCCCCCTTGGGGCACACAATTGTACATCCCCATAAATATGTGGTGTTGTGTATCTGAGAAGAAGAATCTATGATTCTATCACGTGCCACATCAGGGGCGTGTAAAGGTGTGCGGGGAAGGGGCATCAGAAAATCAGGACTCAAAATTATTATTATTTTTTTTTGGTCTTGATAGCCCCCACGAGCAAAATTCTGGCTCCACCCATCGTTGGGGACTGTCAGAAAGACTATTTATAGACTTCTACAGTCACATACTCACGGCACTATCTTCTTAGAGTGATGCTGGGGTGACACAGGATTTACTGCAAATTCTCACAAGTCTGATGTGGAAGATGCGTACATAACCGTAGATGATTTTTACTCGCATCACGAGGAGACACATCTATGGTTATATGCACATCCCACATCAGAATTGTGAGAATCGCAGTAAATACCATTTCACCTCAGCATTTTCCATCTTATAACACCCAATCTCGAATTGAGCAATTTTCATTGGGTGGTGGCATTCTTATTCTCTGAGACACAAGAGGAAGGGAGTGGAGGATGGATGATTGGGATTTGTTGATTTTTCTCTTAATGACCGATTAGGATTAGGTTTGAGAGAGCATAAAATTAGTGTAACTAAAAAACATTGGTGTGGCAATAGAAGTTATTCATTTATGGAAGCCACCAATTGCCAATAAAACCCAGCCTTCTTGGATTTCCTGTTTATGACTTGTGTGGCAGTATTATTAAAGTAGTCCTTATGTCCAGGCCATCCATTGCGCCTTGAGATGCACATCAAAGATCCAACAAATATGGGCCCATCATGAGTTAAAAAAGGTCAAAAAACTATTTAACATCCCATGAGTAGGATCGGTGGGTAGCAAACTCCTCTCACGATTGTCATCAGCTAGAGCTGAAGGGCTGGCCTTCATGCCAATAAACAGTTAAAAAAGGGAATAATTGCTTTATCAATCAATCATTCAAACAAAAAAGTAAAGAAAAATCTGAAACTCCAATTTCATAAAAATATCAAAACAGTAGATACATGGGAGGCTGACAGCTACTGAATCCCAAGCCTGTCTTGTAGTTTTGAAGGAATCACCCAAATCCATATAATGAGTTCTTGAAATTAAGGTGAAGAATTCATAATTCATCATGGCTTAAGATAAAAAAAAACAAACCTTTTTAAACAGCCAATCCTCTTTCACTCAAGCTGCCGTCACCTCGGCCATTTCCTGTTCAACTGTACTTGGAACAACTGGGTAATATTTGTAGTGGAGTTCACCAACATCATCCCCAGATAGTTTCTTCCATCCATCCGGTCCAACATAGTAAACTGAGAACTATGACCCATAAGTTTATATAGAATCGAACTACTAAATACCACAGAGAGAGAGAGAGAGAGAGATACGTACCGCTAGCAACTCCACCACTAGCTGCATCACGGAATGTTGCATGGTAAATGGCACGGCGGGCCAATTCTGCAGCTTCTTCGATGCACATATCATACTTGTACCTGGTAGGACAATGGTTAAAAGAATATAAGAGCCAAGAGAGTTCAACCCAAACTACACACTAAAAAACTGGGTGATACTAAAAAAGAAGAGAGCTGCTATTGGCACCCTAACTCTTACTTGTTACATACCAATTAAAATAAAAAGAATAAGTAAATGTTGGGGTGGCAATAAAAGCTCTCGTGTTTTTGCTAGACTTCTATCTTTTGGATTTAGGATTTTATATGAGCCTAATCATAATTGTAAACAACTACTGAAATTGTTTAATCAGTGCTATAATGTTTTAATCTTTAATTGGGGTGTGAAATAATTTAAGAAATTGAGGCGTAATAAGTAAAAGTTGGGGGGTGCCACTAGCAAATCTAAAAAAGAATGTACCCATTATCCAATACGCCATAAGCATATGGTGAACCGGACCCAACAGAGAAACGTGTTCCTTTAAGCCTTCCTCCTTCGCTGTCTACGTAATACAATCCAGGACCCTGACACAGAAGAAAACAGACATAATTAATAAACCGTATGAGACAGAAAATATTATGTGATGGATGAGTAGCAACTTCATTACTGTTTCATCCCATCCAGCAATCATGGTACCAACGGATAGACCCATTCCACGGTACGAGTAGAGAATGTTGGCCAGCAACTTCGATGCTCCCGTAACTGAAATCCTTCGCTTGTTTGCCAGCTCATGCAAGCGGCACTGAGAATACAAAATGGACAGACCTTTTGATCAGTCAACCATGGATTTTATTCAAAAAATTACATGCAGGGTCTGGAATATGTTATACATGAGGGCGGAGGATCCAGAGCCACAACTCAATGGTTCAAGATTTCCCAACCAAGAGATTACTTATGTCAAAAAATTAACCTTATTGAGTGGTTACATGTTTAAAATCATCAGAGGCATAGACTTCTTACAGTGTTTCCATAAAAAAGTTTGTGTGGTACTTCGGATGATTTATCTGATTCAATTGACCATTGATTTGTTATATTGAATGGTGGATAAATGTTCCATACATCAGATGGTCAGAATGATCTTGGGCCACAATTTCAGGAGTATATCGTAATTTATGACTTTTTTGCATGGGGTCCAAAGTGATGAGCAAAACACGTGTCACACAATGAGATGATCTTACTACTGGAAAATATAGTAGCGAGTACTACCACACAATTTCCTTATTTATAATATAAAAGCAAAATATTAATTGGGGGGAAGAGGAATTGAAGAAAAAGCATGATATATTTACCTTGATGCCCAGATTTCTATGCCAAAACTGGCAATCAGCAGCTCCTCCGGCCATTGTGCCAAGCATGTAGGGATTAATTTCAATGATTTTCTTAACAGACTGCGACGCTGCAAACATTGGGAATGTGTTTAAGCTAGATGGCCATCGATAGAATTATTTAAGCTCACATTCCAAAATGGTTTTAAATGCCCAGTTTTATAAGCAATGCATACATCAAATCAACATAAGCTATGCCGTATATTTTTTACATGAGGCCACTGTGATGGTATGCCCTTCACAATGTCAGAACGCCAAACCTCGTGCAAAATAATTCCATAATGAAAATTTCTAAATAAAGGGATGATTAAAAATTGGTGTGAATTGATGCTTTTTATAAGAAGCCACAAGCCTAAAGCAGGGTAAGACCAGCAATTGCTAATATATCTGTCTAATAGTCTAATATATCTGTTGCAAACAAGTTTTAATAGCATTATTATAGAATAGAAGTTTGAAACAGGAAGGGTGGATCTTAGGGGCATGTTCTTAGCAACAGCGTAATCAAATGCGGCATTAGGCATTCCACTAGTTTGGGCTCGAAGTGTGAGCCTTGCAAGTATGCATGTTTTAAATAGAAAGAATAATTAAAAAATATATATAAATAAAGGGCAAAATTCAAGCAGAAGAAAAAAAAATCTAATAAAATATAGAAAGAAAAGGAAAAAATTATGATAATCCATTTTGTAACCTTTCATAGTTTAATATATCCAAATTAAAGTTCTACGACTTGGTCTGGACAGGTCAATCAAACGGTCCTTCAAACAGGCTAAGAGAACAGCTAGTCACCCATTCAAACTTGTTGGGTTGAAGCCAAACTGTCTGGGTTCGTGTGAAATTACTTTTTATTTGTTAAAAACTAATCAAGTTATTAAAGAAATCTCAATAAATACAAATGGAATGTACCTATAGATTAAGTGTAAACCTTTTTTTATATGTATAGATTAAGTGTAAACTTTAAAATAAGTCCAAGGAAACGAACGTAAAGTTTTACTAAAAAAACCTGACTGAAATACTTATAAATAAAAAACTGACTGAAACTAAATGATCTTACGAAAGATCTAACCACAATTTTTACCTTTATTGGATTTTTTTTAAAAGAATTATTTTACACTAAACTAGTTTTATAATGACATCTACTATGTCATGTGTCAAACTAATCTCTTCAGCTGGTTGAACCCAATCCAGCTCCTTTGATGGTTCAATGGTCAGTAAGGGTCTTAAAATGTTGGTCCAAATCCAAATTGTAAACTCACGAACATCATATTAAAAATGAACCACATAGTTTCATACTTCCAACTTCCGAATTCTAATCCCTCAAAAAAAAATATGTAAGTGTAGCAAGCACTCTTAACTAAAAAAGCATTACACCACTCTTAGACTAGAAGCAACGACAGAGTAAATTCGTCGTAGACAGATTAAAAAAATAGGGAAGAAACATAAAATAGTAGAAAAGGAATAAAAAGAACAAGTGATTGTAGGAGTTGCAAATCAAGTAAGGCATGTAAAGATTAGGGCCAAACAAGATGTTATATATTCCTTTTCTATTTTCTTTATGTTATTGTATATATGTTTTTTAAATCCCCTTAAGACTACGTGACTTGAGAGTTGCACTCTTCAAAATATTGGCAAGAAGTACCTATAGAAAAAATATTGTTTATGTTATTGTATATTTTTTTTTCTCTTTAGAAAAAATTCCTAATAGTGTATCTCGTACTAAATGCCCAACAAACAGAATTGCTCACTGTAAGTGGTTTAGCTACATACAGATATATCCTCCCATGCTAGCCCGAGAATCGGCAGCGACCATGACACCTTCCTTAAAAATAAATGCGAGAGTTGTTGTCCCTTTTGCTGGCTTCACCATCTGTACAGCTTTTTTCTGAAAGTCGTCAAACTGAAACAAAGGGGAAAAAAAGAAATTTACCTTCAGAAGTTAGATTCTCATTTAAAATGGGAATCAGACATAAGCACAAACAAAAAAAACACGTCGTCAAAGACTCACGTCATTACTACTAGGGAGCTCAAATGATGGGGCAGTTGAAAATCCTCCGTCAAACTCATGGCTTCCCCCAAATGGTATGGAAGAAGACGATTCAAGGCCACTCGTATCGAGTTTCATGCTTATATACCTACAAAAAAAAATTATTATTATTATTCTATGGTACATTACAAATTCATACATCAACATTTCAAATACAAATTAACTCTTTTACAAGCTGACTTCTTAGACAATCTGGGATTTTAATCATGTTAACTAACATATAAGTATAAATTATGGGAGACAAAATTAGATTTTGGGAGGATATTTGGTGTGGCACCTCGCCTCTGGCTTCTCAATATCCATCTTTGTACGCTTGTTCTATTAAGAAGAACTGTTCTATCCAGTAGTGTTTGATTGGCAATGAGTCTGGTCCTACTTAGGATTTGGGGTTCAGAAGGAACTTTAATGACTGGGAGCTAACCGAAGTGACATCTTTCCTTGATCTTCTGCATACATTTCACATCAACGAAAGCGAACAGGATAAATGGGAGTGGATAAGGGCTAAGGACTCGAGATTCTCAGTCAGATCCTTCTACATGTAGCTTACTGCTAATACATAGCGAACACTTTCGACTTCCATTATTTGGTCAAGGTTAGTCCCCTCTAAAATATCTTTCTTTGTTTGGTTGGCGTCCCTCGGTAGGATTCTTACATTGGATAATCTGATTGTGCGGGGATGGATCACCCCTAATTGTTGTCCCCTCTGCTTGAGAGACGGGAAATCTGTTAATCATATTTTAATCCACTGTCCTTTTGTGTATATTATTTGGTCAAAGTTCCTCGAGCTTTTCCATGTTTTTTGGGTCCCCCCTCGTGAGTTCTCTTCTTTGTTAGTAGAGTGGACCAGTAATGCTTTTCACACCAAAAAGAGGATCCTGTGGAATATGCTACCGACGGCTATTGCTTGGGGGGTATGGAAGGAGAGAAACAATAGAGTGTTCAACAATAAGAGTAGTAATTCTCATGCATGCTTCTTGGAGATTTTGGGCCTTTTATACATGTGGTCTAAACAGATCATTCAGTTCGTGGGGACAACTTTTGAAGATTTTGTTTTTAGATGGCAATCTTTATGTGAATAGTGTAGCTTAAGTTTTCTTTCTTTCTCTTTTGGAGGCTTTCTCAGCCCCCTTGTACTTTTTTCTCTCTTAATCAATATATTATACTTTTCAAAAAAAAAAAACATATAAGTATAAATTATCAGAATTATTCTATGGTAAATTACAAATTCATACATCAACATTTCAAATTCTAATTGACTCTTTGACAAGCTGTTTTCTAAGACAATCTGAGTTTCTAATCATGTTTAACTAACATATAAGTATAAATTATCAGAATCATTCTATGTTTCCAAGAGAAACCCATTTTCTTGATGGGCAAGCTAGAATCTATACTACTTGCTTACTGATTCTTCTAACCTAATTCTTTGTTTAAATGTCGATAAATAAGTAGAGAATAGTTAGGGTTAAAAAAACAAGTTTTCAGATACAACAAGAGATTGCGATTAAGGTAAAAATGCATTAAAAAAACCCTAGAAAGATACAATCTACAAAACAATATGAGAATTTTTACCCTAGCGTAACAAGTTCTTGAATTTTTTATCTCACATGATCAGGGTTTACCGATAAACCCTACAATTCCATTTAGTTTTGAGATCAGAGAGAGACTATGTGTACCTTCGAAATCGATTCGGAGATCTGATACAGAGAGAGATGTGGTGAAGCAATGCTACTTGAGAAACAAGAAATGTTAAAGGCGGACTGTCGAGAGTCGAGACATGGTTTTTAAACCCGGTTTTTTCACGTTGCCTCGACCGGGATGACTCGGAAGAGTCATCTCGTTTCACACGAGTCAATTGCTTTCAAATCGGTTTAAATAATTTTAACAACTATGTATTTGTATTTAAAAATTATAAAATTTACAATTGAATAAATGGATACTCAAGGAGTGAATTTAAAAAAATTTAAATATAATGCTTCGCATCATTTAATGTAGTCTTATTAATGGAAATAGATTATCCTATCTGATTTGAATAATCAAAATTTATTTGAAATTTTTTGATACTTGATTCGAATCGAATCGAATCCATATAATAATTATATTTAATCAGATAATCAAATTCAAATATTGATCTAGAATAGAATATCCATTGAATTTCATATTCAAATTTGAAGATTAGAAGATGAAAAAAATTGGATTCATTTATTTCTATATTCAATCCAATTACCATCCGTTAAGGGTACTTTTATAAACACTAATTCATTTTTAATAAAATATTTTTCTCGACAATCACATAAGATCAACATGAAGGGGTTTCAAAGTAGCAAAAGAGAGTATTGTCCACTTTTTTGGGAGTAGTGGTCGAGATCCACACGAAAGGAATGGATTGGTCTGAATTCTGAAGATCAAAGAGAAATCAAGATCGAGTCTAAAAAAGAATAAAATCATGATCAAGTCTAACAAGGAAAGAGAGAGATTAAGTTAGATTACGGCACAAATGAAAGAAGTGTAAAGGAAAGATGACTAAAAAAAATGAGGAAAGTCCACAAGTATAAATAAAAGTAACTTTGTTTATTCTAAATCAATTGATTCCAGTAGAACTTTATTTGACAATCTAACTTTGGCATTAGAGTTTCTTTGACAGGTACAAATTTGATCTGATAATACTATGAATCTTGGGGTGGAGGTGAGAATTTTTTCACTACAGATACAATTGAGCTTAACTAAAAGAAAATAAGGAAAACGGACATAGTTGATCGTTAGAATCACTAGGATCGAAATAACTAAACCAAACGAAAATGAATGTTTTTTTTTCTTCAATTTGTAAATGCAAACAAAGAAAATGTACATTGTTGATCATTAGATGTCAAAACTCAATTGTTACCGAAATGATTTGGATGAGATTTTCAAAATCTTATCTCGCAAAACTCAAACCTTGGACAAGTCAATGTGATAGGCATTTAACATTGGCAATCTTATTTAAATGCTTATGAGACCTAGCTGATTTGCCCTAGTTGTCCTAATTTAGTTTGAGATTTGAAATCATTACATGTGTTCTTATAGAAGTTGTATCGAATATACTCTATCGTTGTCCATGTACGTTGGTTTGCGACACATTGATGTCACGACAAATAACAACAATGCGAAGGGATTTGCAATTTGAAAACTTGAAAGGGTAAGAAGATGTCAACGAAAAAGCTTCCAAAAAAAAGATGTCGATGAATGCTTTACGATAGGAATAAAGACATGAATTTAAAGAAGGGTTAGGATATATAGATTAGTGAAAGTGTACTCATATGTTCACACATAATTTCAATTGTGTAAATACTAAATCCAACTATGAGGATCTTCGAGATTTATACTATATTCTTGGGATATCCCGACTCTAAAGAAATATGTAGGTTTAAATAGAATTAAGTGGAACATAAAAATTAAAAAGAGAGAGAGAGAGAGAAATATATAA
Source organism: Akebia trifoliata (assembly GCF_017979445.1). Taxonomy (NCBI): domain Eukaryota; kingdom Viridiplantae; phylum Streptophyta; class Magnoliopsida; order Ranunculales; family Lardizabalaceae; genus Akebia; species Akebia trifoliata. The sequence goes on from NC_141379.1 coordinate 1,711,041, forward strand.
GTTTAAATAGAATTAAGTAAAATATTAAAGTGCTGGCTATGGGGTTCGAACCCATGCGCACTTATGTGCAGAAGATCTTAAGTCTTCCCCCTTAACCTCTCGGGCAAACCAGCTGTTGAGTTCATCTTCTTCTAATTATAAATAAGTTAGAAATATGTAACCCTATTATTGTCCACGTCAAATAGGGTTAGGTGTTTAGACGGAACTCTAAAATCAAGAAGAGGTTACAATTTTAGTCCCACATCGGTAAGAATAAAGGGAAACGTGTTGAAGAGATGTTATAAATAATACCAGATTGGTGAACGTCAACCATACTTACCTGGACGGGGTCTATGGGTGATCAAGAAGGCCCATGGCCTAGGTTGGCGGTCTCCATTGCACTCAGGAGAGGCGCCCGCCTAACATCTCCCCAAGTGGGAGAGTGTACGTCATAATTTGTGTCAGAGGGGGTACGCGTTCGCGCGGCCCCTGCCAATTATATTCAATCAAAATTTTCTCTCTCTTGAGGAGAAAAGGATTAGTAGTTAAGGCGTCAGTGAAGTTTTTAAATTGGAAAACTCTAGCAAAATTCAATTTTCTGTAATTTGTTGTAGACAATAATTTTTGAATTTTCTGTAATTTGTTATAATTTTTGAATATTCTCTTCCGCTTATTTCAGATCTTAAATGGTTTCCCACTCAGGGAAAAAAATTGCAAAACAAATGGTTCAATGAAAATGCGGGGGGCATTGCAATTTCTTGATGATTCAAATACATTCTTCTCTTGGTTCTGTGAGCTTTCACGGCCTGGAAAAACCAATCATTTTGTATGACTGTCAACTATCATTATAGAACCCGTTTTGGTTATGGAATCCATTTTGACGTCTCGTCCATGAACAAGACCCAGTCATCTCGGATAAGTTTTCTGATAAGTTTGAGTCGTTTCATTCAACAATGAGACATTTGTTTGACTTGTCTATCCGTCTCTTTGGTGGATGATACCAAGTCATCTCAGCCTCGGAAGAGATTCAAAAACCATGCCGATCAACACAAGTTAGCTCTCCCCCAAACCATGAAGTTCCTGCAACCCTTTCATTCCACAATATCCACCAAATCGGGTATTTCCCTGCGCATCGAAATATGAACTTATTAAAAATTTGTGTCACAATGTTCAGATGTCTACAACAATTTTATTTGACACAAGAAAAACATAGATCATCCAACAAACAAATTTTCAATCCAATGCCAAGTTCATCAAGCAGACCAACCGAGAACCACAACATATTATGAAAACATCAAAACCGCATTATCACACTAGGCCTTTATAGTTCCTCGATGTGACGGTAAGGGGACATGTGAATCCTGTCTCCATTGTCTCGACTCTTGACATATAATGTGCCATAGAAATAGTATAGCAGATCCTTCATGGTAAGGGCAACAACCTTGTTAGAGAGGCAAGGATCTGCTTTGTAACCTCCTGAAGCATGTCAATCTCCTCCAGCTTGGCATTCCCTGCCTTCATCCTTTCCATGATCATCCATAGCCCATAGCCATCCTGTTGTGCACTGCCCACAGCTCTCGTGCTTTGTAGAAGTAAGAAAACCTTGAAATAGCATTCCATGACGTCAGTTGACTTGTCCATCACCATCACCATAGCGGTCCCCAACCCCAATTGAACAACCTTGAGTGCATCATAATCCATCAGCACAACATCACATATATGCTTGGGAATTAGTGGGCCAGATGAACCTCCTGGTATTACTGCAAGTTAATTGTCTCATCTGCCTCTTAGCTCCCCAACAATGCCTCAAGAACAATTCCATCAATGGTATACTCATTACAACTATACGCCTATAACATTACAAGAGAGATGAATGATCGGAGTTAAAGACGAGAGCATAAAAATTAACAACTCATAAACCCAGTTGAGATATACCACTAATGAACCAAATTATATTGCACTCCACATACTCTGAGATATAAATGATCTCCCCAAGTTCTACTTGATCGTAGAAACATACTTCTCATGATTCCCCAACCATTTGATTACTTGTAGGTTCAAATAAAATGATGAAAAGCCTTAAATTGGATTCACTGCCTGTAACAAAACATTCAGATTGCACAAGCTCAGTGAATTGTCTTGATCAGAATTTTCAAAGTCGGGATGAATTGTATCGAAGGATGAAAGCTTTTGCATATATTTTAATGTGATAATGTCAATAAAATTGGTTGGGTATTGTCTCTCAATTTTCAAAGTCACGGAATGAATTGTTTTGAAGGGTGAAGGCTTTTGCATATGTTTATAACACTGATATTGGTACTAAAATTGGTTGGTTATTGTCCCTCAATGGGTCGACCAACAAGTAAACGTGGTATATCTTTAGCAAGCATGATGAAATTTCAACAATGGTAGGTAATGGGTTGAAAACTTGCTTTAGAGCCCATTGATTTCAAACTCAAGAACCATTGCACTTCTCACTTAAAACTCAAGTTTAAGAGAGATTTTGGGAAAATAGTATGAAAATTCCACACGTCTTGGCAACTTAGCTAAGTTGGCACCTTCACGGTTTTTAGGAAATTACTCCCTCCATTATTATATAGAAAATTATGATTTCTATATGTTTTATTCGACACAAACGACCAAATTTTTGATAAGGTGTGGTCTTAGAATGTTCACATCTGTCCAATGTTGATAAGCTTCACTAGACACAATCCTAACCAAACCTATGAAAACATGGATGAGTAGATTACAATTACAAGAAGCACATTCAGAGGACACGGGTTAGAGAGAAATCAACTGTACCATACTCAATTATATTTTTCAAGAAATCCAATTGATGATTAGTTTTGGACAGGAAACCTATTATATGGATCAGTTCAGGTATACGGTCTAGCCATTGAGGAAGAAAATGAGATTTTGAAATCATTTGATCATGATGCAATGAAAAGGAGAAAAAGGAGGGAAGGACGCATGAAATTAGGACAACAATGATGACAAACAAGATTACATGAAGAGAGGATATGGAGATGGGAGATAGAGAAAGAAATGTGGTCCGGTGATGGATAAAATAAAGTTGGGTGATAATGGGGAATGTTGCATGGATTCTTCTAAACGGGTGGAGTTTCTGTATTGGACTCACATGGAGTACGGCATTTTAGAGATTCAGTTTTAATTCCCTTACAAGATTTTAATTAGCATTTATCGCAGTCGATATATTATAAGTTCTACTCATTTCCATTTGAAGTCATCTATGAAGCAAATGAAACATGACAACAAGTATTCTCTCATCTATGAAGCAAATGAAACACGACAAACCCATTATAGAATCCACCATTATCTTTATTATTACATAAAAAGTAATTGGTTGTTCTTCGTTCTTACATGATTTACAACATGCAATCAAATCCATGAAGAGTTCGTCAGTCATGTCAAAATGGCATTTTTTGGTCGAAGATGAGTAAAGACTTTGCAGGAGTGTGCTTCTAGGATTTTGTTTTCAAATGAGATTCCATTTGTAACTCTTAGCCCTCTTTCAGGCGTGTATTCATCTTCTTGGATTGCTTGTTTTTCGTATTGCCCCCTAGTGTGTGTTTGGTAACACTTCTGAAGTCTGAAAGAGGTGGTCCACCTTTAAAATTCAGACTTCAGAAGCTTTATTGTTGTTTGTTTCGTTTCAGATTTCAGCCTTAAGAACCAAAATTGAGAACTTTTGATTAAGCAATGGGGGGATGTTGGATGAAACTTTTGAATTCTGAATTATTATTTTTTCCAAGAATACCCTCCTCAAAACACTGATTTCTATCACTTATCTCTTATTTATATATACCTTAAAATCCTTATTTTTAACTTTTCTACTTTTCCTTTTTCTTCTACCCCTTCTTCCTCTACAATTGTGCTGTTAAGGTCTCTCCTTTTCCTTTTGATTAGGTAGTTCACATCTCAATCCATTTTTCCTTTTGATTTTATTTGCTAAATTTGTAGGTAGTTCACATCACTTAACGTGATCAGATTGCATTTGAACTAAAAAATGCATGATTGTTTATTGTCTGAGTATTACCTTGTTCAAATATAATTTTTCAAGTATGAAATCAATTTGAAAGAAAAATAGCTTTTTTTTTTTTTAACATCAAATGTATAAGCAATGGAGCTATTTAAATTCACAGGAAGGAAATGAAATTTCAGACATAAAAATTCAAGCTGTCATCTAATATGATTTTCAACCCTAGAAACAACATTCACCATAGCAATCTTTCTAAAAGAGCACAAACAGAAACCCTATTGAATGGAAGGGAAATAATTTACCATGAATAGTTTTAGAAGAACAACAAGATTCTCCGATGTTCTGGAAACCAAGCTCTCGAAAGTTCTTCAATGGCAGAATTCCAGATAGATTTTCATAGAGAGACTGAGAGAGAGAGAGGGAAAGAGATTGGTTACACTTGGGTGTTGGGTGTTGGGACCCACCATCAACGGGTCCCACTTAGGGAACCTCAACAATCAATATAAATTACAGCCAACAGATCAAGCTAAAAGTATCAAAAGTGATTGGCTAGAACCGTAGGATCATTTAAAGTTTTAAACCTTTATCTATTATTTAACGGTCAGGATTCGATCCCTGGAAAAGTGATCAGCGGAAACGTACACGTTCAACATCGAATACTTCCTCTCTCAGTCTCTTAGATAATTTCAGAAACACAAGAGACTTCAGTGACTGAGGAGAACGAAGAGAGAAGCTCGCAATGGGCTCAAAAGAAGATAAGAAAAGCAATGGTCCGTACTCTCTCTCTCTCTACTATTAAAAACTGAAATTCTACAAATTAAAAGTTTGAAATTCTCTGCAAAATTTCGTCTTAATTGAGTTTTAATTCAAATGCCACGGAAGTTCAATCTGAGAAAATTGAATAAGTGAATAATTAGCTCAAACAACACTCGATGTAGAATGACTAACCTAGGTTGCATGTTTTGTTTAATCTTTTTGTTGTTGTTGTTGTTAAATTTTGTTATTTATAATCTCAAATTTGGTTTTCAGGTTCTATTAAATCTGTAGCTGTGGTTGGTGGCGGTGTTAGGTATGTTTGCTGGAAATGTACTTAAATTGTTTCCTCCTTCTATGATTTTAGCATAATTTAATGTTGAGGGCTTGGTTGAAAATCGTGACATATGCATACTCGATCTGCCCTAGTGTTAAATTTTAAGTTTTGACGAAACTGCATTGCTCGTACCAGTGCCATACAATGTATGTATATATGTATGTATGGACAGATGTGCTTATGTTAGCATACATAACAATGACATTATGTGTCTGAAAGAAAGAGTGCGTGACATGTTTGGGTCAATCCCAAAAGTCTCAGTAGAATAATCTGTGTGTACATATGCATGTATGTATAATTGATATATAAATACTAAAAAAAAAAAATAATGGGTATATAAATATAAAGATAATTAATTTTTTTTTATAAGCGGGCAGATTAGCGGTTAGTAATAGTAGGTGAAGGTGGGTTTTGAACCCAGGTCGTAGTGTCAGTACTCATGGACTTACTGACTTAGCAAGTTGGCACCTTAATGTAATGGTACAATATACTTATAAACATTTGTTGTTATATCAAATTTCTCATAGTTGATTTATGCCAAAAATGAGAAAAGAGATGTCCCATTAAAACTGTATAGAAGATTACTTTTTCTTTTGTTCAAAATTTGATTTTGTAATTTCTTTGTGATTTAAAGTGGGCTTGCAGCGGCATACAAGCTCAAATCACATGGTTTGAATGTCACGTTATTTGAAGCTGAAGAAAGGGCTGGGGGAAAACTGAGAAGTGTTTTACGGGATGGTCTAATATGGGATGAAGGAGCAAATACAATGGTAAGCATGGTTTAAAATATCGGAATGTATCAAAATGTATTGGTTAATACATATCAGAATCGGCCAAGACCTATAAGAAACATTGACCCCGAAACATTGAATGTTTTGGGAATGTATTGGCCGATACCGTATCTGTTTTTCCACTAACGGAAACATTCAATCGATACGATATTTTATACCATGATGGTAAGTATGATTGATTTATCTAATTTTGAATTTACTTAAAATGTTATTATACTTGGGTACTTGGGTGGTGATAGAGAAGATGATAATAAATATGATGAATGAGTTTCTCATTTCCAAATATAAAGGATGTTTAGTGATACCCTCTAAGTTTAACGTGGATTTTAAACAAGTGGCCTTTGCCTTGCAGACAGAAGGTGAGAAGGAGGTTGGAAGATTGCTCGACAATCTAGGTCTTCGGGAGAAACAGCAATTTGTATGGATTTTACCTTGACTTGTGGATCATAAAGCTGCAACCTTTGTTATGTAAATTTTCACATATAGTTGGATGTTGTTGTGCATTCTGTTTTCTTTTGTTTTTCTATGAAAGAATGTGTACCATAAGATGTACTTGAGTGCTTTTCTTTTAATACCCATGTACTATAATTTATTGTTTCCATGGTTAATATTTGCAATTTAATGACTGAACCGAGTGTTACTCAATGCTAGTTCCATGAGGATAATGGATAATATCTGCTTAGACACCCTTTAGCAGGGCTTCAGATCAGATTTTTCTTGGTTGAGTATTTATGGTGGTCTGATTGAATAGTGTGGCTCATAGGCATGTTTTTAAAATACACTTTTTGAGGCATTTGGAAGAGATGATGTAATGAAAGATTTGGGAATAAAATTCTTTAGTTTTTTTCCCCCCTCTATGGTAGGTTAATTAAAGGGTTAGGTGTAAGTAATGCATTAAGATTGGAGTTATCAACTACTCTTATTAACATTTAACCCATTGCTTTGAATGAGAGATATGGTAATATGTCTCTTTTTTTGTCCCATGAAAGCACCATACATGTTTTCTGTAGTTCTATTGAATAACTGAAAACTCATAACTTGGTTGGGGACCTGACCTAGCTAATCAGGATTTCCAAGTCCTTGCTAAAGAATGACGAAATATCTCAAAGAATAATGTGAGTTACCACAACACTGAAAAACAAAATTATAATAGAAACCATATCGTATTTTGTGTTCTATTTAGTAGACCAAGCATTAGAATACATATAACAGTTTGAATCCAGAAATTGAGCGTTAGGATTCCAAATTCAAAATGCTGGAAAACTCTTAATTGGTTCGAGTTATAAATCTTGACATGCAAGAATTTGTGTTTCGAAGCCTTGAATTTGAAATTTGAAGTATGGGTCTATTTGTGGATATCATATACTTTGTCAGTTTGATGGTTTCCTTAATATGTTGCTAGTTTTCCTATTATAATTGACTATTTTCTCATGATACAGCCAATTTCACAGAATAAGCGGTACATTGTGAGAAACGGGAAGCCAGAACTAGTAAGTACTTCTGAACGTGGATGTTTCTTATGCTTCTTTTCTATTGACCTGGACAGGGAGTATTTCTTTTGTTTATTTTCTCCTTTTCTCCTTCCACTTTATTTTTGATCTAGTTTACATATCTATCTCTAAATCATTATCTCTGCTTGATTTTGCATCAGGTTCCCACAAATCCTATTGCTCTGATCAAGAGCAGTTTCCTTTCTATGCAGTCAAAGGTTTGTTTCCAACATTTTTACTTTATTGGTTCATCTACTTTTATACTCTTGAGGTAGAAAATTTACGATAAACTTGTTTCAATATTTTATATATATATATATATATCCATATAATGTCCATCTTCCTGATTGCAGTTTCAGATAATTTTGGAGCCATTTTTGTGGAGATCTTCTGCTAAGAAAAGTAACTTGCCGAAGGTGTCTAATGAAAATTTACAGGAAAGGTAATTAAAACCAATTTGTCTATAAATTTTATATCATCTCAATCAAGAGGCCCATTAGATTGCAAATAAACTTTCATCTCCTTGGAATTTAGGGAAGAAATCTTCCCACTTAGTCATCTTCTAACATTCTGATTGCATGTTCTTTCTGTGCAGCGTGGGAGAGTTCTTTCAGCGTCATTTTGGACAAGAGGTGTTTATCTCTCTTTAGGGTCATGAGAAATATCTTTTATCTCGTACTTTTTTCTATGATTCTGTATTTTGTTGTATTCTCCTCAAGAAAAGACATGTTTTGATTCTGTTTTTTTAAAAGATTTTTCTTTTTTCTAATGGCTTGTTTATGGATGTGAATCTCCTAAGTTGATAAACCTATTTTGGTGATTCCTACTGCTTTCCTGATCATATTTTTGTTTAAAGGTCGTTGAATATCTCATTGACCCTATTCTTGCGGGCACAAGTGCTGGAGATCCTGATTCATTGTCAGTGAGTAATGCTTTCTTATTGTTGAAGTGAATCTTTCAAGAAATGTAAATTTTCTTTTCTTCGACTGATTATGATGCTATATTTGCAAAAGAAGTTTGTGCTGGAATTTTTCCACAGAATAATTCACTTTTTTTTGGCTCTCAATAAGCTACAATTGTTATTTTTATTGAAACGCCCTTATGTATAAGTGTATAACCTAGTCTAACAGACTTGACCTAAACTTTTCTTTTTTTCCTTCTTTCTCAGAAATTCATTTAATTGTCCTTTCTTATCTTGTTTTACATTTAAACAGATGCCTCATGCATTTCCAGAGCTATGGAATCTAGAAAAGAAGTAAGTCCCACGCAACTGGGTTTCTCCATTTACCTCTTTTTTTCCCCCTGATAATGAACATCAAGGCTCGGTAGAGTTTAATATGTCTTCTACATTCAAGATACAGTAATGACATGCATGGAGATGAGTTTTCCTTTTTTTTAAAGATTGATTGCCAACATAACCCCAAAGCAATCATTTCCGTATCTCTATTTGATTTTCCATGAGAGAAAGATTGATTATATGAAGAAAAATGTGGAGCAATCAAGAAACAACATGTGCATAGAGTGAGTAATTTATATGAAGATGTTGAGATGGATGAATGGCAACACTAGGATGGACAAATCAGATGATTGTATCTATGGAATCCTTGGAGCAACTCCAAATGTTAAAATGAATGAGGGTCCATTGAGATAGTTTTATTATGTGTAATGGAGACAACTGACAACACTGTTGAAGAGTGTTTTGATGCATATATGGTTATGCTGGCCTTCCATGACCATTAAAGAATCCATTCGCCACAGTTTAATTCTAAGCTAGTTGCAATCTAACCTTCTCTATTGAATTAGGATTTGAAACTGTGGACATTTTCTTGAAATTTTTTATGCTATTAGTGGACAGTTGTAATGAAGGCATCAAAATATTTGGAATAAAGAGGTGCTGTCCTAGTAGTTGATGAGATTGTGAACCCTTCCACTCTGCCGTTTGGGCTGTTTAGAAGAATTCATGCAACAGAGAAGTGAAGGATTCTAAATCAAATATGCCAACAGAGATAAGTTGGATATATATGATTTTAACCTTAGAATTATGGCCATATTAAACCTGCTGTACTCGTGTAGATACTGATCTCTGTCACTGAGGAAGCTCTATTGTAATGTTTTTGATACTGATGGTTTCCATTGAAAGAAAACTTTGTCTTTTTAGCTGCCTGTTTTGAGATCAATATTAGTGGATATGTTACCGGTTTGTTTTATATATCATCAGGTTTGGTTCAATCATAATTGGGGCTGTTCGATCTAGACTATCTCAAAAAAGAGAAGAAAAGGGGGAAAGGGAAACTTCTTCAGGAAAAAAGAAGCGTCAGCGTGGTTCATTTTCGTTTCAGGGAGGAATGCAGGTAAGCATCATTATAAGTGAATAAGTGAAAATGACTCTATGCCTTGCTAAGAGATTGACAGATTTTGCATCTGGTAGCCTATGTTACTAATACCCGGTTTTCATTTGTATACTTGTATTGGCAATCACTTGAAAGTTAACGTAGTTCTTGTAAAATTTCTTGGCAATCCTTTGAAGTTTGTGTAAATGTGATGTTCAAAACCTTGTGACAAGATGACATTGGTGATTATATTTGCTATTGTTTCAGCATGCAAAACTGCTACCTTGTCTAGACTTTGTCAAATTATCCTTATGATGCTTGTTAAGTTAGCCATGCTAGATCAGATGCTGTAACAGTTTCATCTGTGCCGAGAAGGCCTTTAGTTTGTATAGAAAATCCTTTTAGTTTGCATAAGTAGACTTTGGGGGGTCAAATGTTTTTAAAACATTCTTCTAGTTGCATCGATGTGGTTCGTGCTAAACATTTCTAGCTTTCATTGCTGGTCTTTCTGTCTTTGGCAGGTACTCACTGACATGTTACACAAAGAAATTGGAGATAATTTGAAACTGAAATCAAAGGTTCTATCATTATCTTACAACCATGATGAGCACTCTATGTTTGACAATTGGTCAATTGCGACAAACCATGAGGAACATTCTCCAGACCAATCTTTCGATGCAGTCATTATGACGGTGAGTAAACCTGCTCTATTGAAAATTTCAAGTTTAATAATAGTAATAAAATAAAAAATTTGACCAATTATATTTTTTTAGATTTTTTAGAATAGCATAAAATTTTAGTTTCAGATATTTCAATTTAATTAACTAATTGTGTTAGTAAGAATTATGTAAGGCTTGATGTTAGACTGCACATGTGGTAGGCTATTTTTTTTTACCATTCTTCTTCACCAAAAAAAAAAAACGATCATCCCTGCTTGACAAGCTATTTATGCATCTCAGGCTCCACTATGTAATGTTAAAGAAATGAAGATTACAAGAAGGGAAATCCCTTTTGTGCTCGACTTTATTCCAGAGGTAAGTAGTGCTGCTTCTTAATGTTGACAAACAACATCACATTGATTCTTCATGTTAATTCACATACTCTCTAGCTTGTATATGATTATCAATTAGTTCAATCTTTGGACTAATAGCCCACCTAAAAATTAGGATGATTATAACTATAATGGACAGATTGTATGTGGAGATGTGGCCCGCACTGAGAGGTGGGCCTTGAACATCAGCATGAAGTTCTTTGGTAGACTTTAAGCTAACTAATTAGCATCAATGGTCTCTTTGTTGGCCTTTACAATGCAGGTGAGTTATTTGCCGCTATCGATTGTAATTACCACCTTTAAGAAGGAGAATGTCAAGAGACCCCTTGAGGGCTTTGGTGTGCTTATTCCTTCCAAAGAACAACAGAATGGTTTAAAAACCCTTGGTAAAGCTTATGCCGTGCATGGATTGGTTGTATGCCAAATTTATTTTCACCAATGGAACTACCTTAATTTTTCTCTTTGAATCAAACAGGTACACTCTTTTCTTCCATGATGTTCCCAGATCGTGCCCCTAGTGATTTATATCTGTATACTACTTTTGTTGGAGGAAGTCGGAACAGAGATCTAGCAAAAGCTTCACTGTAAGGGATGATTCAGGCCTGTGATTTGAATTAATTCCTTTCCCTTTTCTTTTCTTTTTTGTTTTTTTTGTTGGGTACAATTCCGCTCGCACTTTTTTTCCAACAACTAACAAGTATTTTATCATGGAAAAACACTTTCCTTATTTAGTAAGGAAAGTTTCCTGACCGCATCATCTTGTGGCATCCAAAAACATGATTAGATGCCATAGGAATGTAGAGGACAAAATTCTAAAAACTTGAATTTTTTTTAATAAAAAATGTTATTTTTCACTATTGAATTTTAATTTTAAATTTGGGAGTTCGGTGGCATCCATTTTCAACACCTTGGATCAAGCGTAAAAAAATGATTTTTTTTTAATCTGAGTTTTCCATGAAATCTTGAGGGCTGTGGTGTTGGATTGCCATTGTCATAATCTGTGTGGGCCCAACGACCCTTGGTAAGATTTGAAATCTTACTAAGCTAGTCAAGCTAGCCTGACTCTTTATCATATTATCTGTGTTTACAGTGATGAGTTGAAGCAGGTAGTTACTTCTGACCTCAGAAAGCTGTTGGGTGCAGAGGGAGAACCGGAATTTGTCAAGTATGAAACCTCCTTAATTCTTACTTATTTCTTGTTTTTTGGAGGGTAACGTTAGGCTGACCCCATGACCTTAAAAGTACTTCTCGCCCGTGTTTTTGTAACTCAATGCAGTCGTTTCTGCTGGAGTAAAGCCTTTCCCTTGTATGGGCATGACTACAATTTAGTTCTGGAAGCAATAAAAAAGATGGAAGAAAGTCTTCCAGGGTTCTTTTATGCAGGTAAAGTACACACTAAAGACTAAAGTTTGTACAGAGCTGACTTATGGCCTATTGTTAGCTGAACACTTCAAAATGGGTGTCTTATGCATATTGGATACTTCAATTCTAAGTGGAAATGTCGTATCCACACCATATTTGTCAAGCGTCCTAGGTAGAAAACTCAGCCGACTCTGAACATGCTTGCTTTGGCAGAGTTTTCCTAGACTCATTGGCTGAACCTTGTTGAGTCGTCGTATCATGACCAATGTTGAGAACCGTTGTCTTTTAATATTTATTAAAAGAGTAATGCTGGGGTGACATTGGGATTTACTGCGACTCACATTTCTAACGTGGAGGTGTGCACATAACCATAAATGCTTTTTACTCATATCTTGAGGAAACACATTTATGGCTATCACATCAACGCAGTGAAAATCATGGTGAAAAACAAAGTCCCCTCAGGATTTTCCTTATTAAAAATATCCATCAAGTAAAAAAGTTATTGCTTGATGAATCCACATCACAAGGAGCACACTAAATATGCCTAAACACACTATTTTTAGCTGAGTTGGCTCTGGCACTAAACCAGACTCAGGATCTTGATAGATATTGGATGACTACAAACCAAAATAAGCTTTTTCCAAGGAATAGGGATCGAGAACGGTGTCTTGTTCCTATAAAATAGGAACGGTGTCTATGTGACATGCTTTAGTTGGAGTTTAAAACACCTTGGCTCCTAATGAAGTTGTGCATGCAGCCCAATGTGTTTATACTCGAGTCAAAATGTGTCACGTAGACATCGTTCCTATCTATACTATAGGAACGGGACACCGTAACGGATCACGACTCTTTTCCAGAACCCTTCAGAACAAGGCATATGTGTGATGTGAACCCTTTTGCAGGAAACCACAGGGATGGATTGTCTGTTGGCAAAGCAATAACTTCAGGGTGCATAGCAGCTGACCTTGTAATCTCTTATCTCAACTCTTCTTCTGATGATAAATCGCTCGAAGACGACACATTGAGTAAATAAGCAGTGCATGTATACCTGTTACATTGGTATGTCCTTACCTCCATGTCTTTTCTATTTGAACGACGTTAAGAGCAGATGTTTATCCTCACATTTTTTATTATTTTCTTATGAAAAGCCTTTCTGAGTAACCAAATTCAGAATTCTCTTTTCGGATTTTTTAAGTGACAACCCTTCATGGTGAAATTGAATTGTTGGCATGCATGGGATCTCCTCAACTGGAAATCAATCTGATCTAATTGTCTTAACCATCTGATATTTGCTTCCCTTCTTTGTTAGTTATCACCACCATTGGCTTTCTCCCCTTTGACTTGGTCAACTTAATTGGGTTGATCTGAATCCGCTCCAATAACCGATTTGATTATGATTCCAAGTCCATACCCAATCCAGTGGATCCAATACCTTTAACAAGATCTAATGTCATTGGGCTGGATCATATTGGTTCACTGGGTTGAACTAATTCATTGGCAGCCTAATAAATGGCCCAAGTACTTAAAACTACATGCTTGGGTTCAAGAAAAATTGGACTTATAGTTAGGTACTACGAAAAATAACGGATGATATAGACATACCCCTCCATGTTTTCAAACTGATGACATGCACCCTTTGACCTCAGTCTACATTTGAAGGCTAAAAGGCTCGCAAAAATCTTTGTCTTCAAGCTCTTGATCCTCTAGGATAAATTAATTTTAGCCAATTCGACAGTCTTTAATCCATTGTCTCAACCTCTTACAGAAAACTCTTGATTTTTCTACCAAGTTAGGCGAGTCTTTGAAAGTAGAGCGAGGTCAAGTGGTATGTAATCAATTTGAAAACAAAGGTATCTCAAATATTCACCAAAATGTATGTTTAAATCACCCAAAATAAAACTAAATCTTTGATTTCCTCTTAGGTTTTGGCCAATTTAGGGTTTTGGTTCATTCATCTCTTCAAAGGAAATAATGGCCACCACCCAAATCACTCATTCAATGAATTGAATTCCTTTCTTCCTTAAAAAGAGGGTTACCATTGTAAAAGAGAGAAAAAAAAAAAAAAAAAGCACAAAGAGAGATTATTCCAAATGAGATGAAGTGATATTTGCTTGAGCCTGGGAACTTTGAGATGCAAGCAACCTTAGTGGTGGGGTTAGTGGGAGATAAAATCAGTCTCCTCTCCTTGTTTTTTTTGTTTGATTCCAAGCCCATGATGGAAAATGCTTGAATCCCATGGTTAGAATTGTGTGATTTATACATACCCAACTCTGTTTTGGTGAATGTTTGAGATACCCCTGTATTTTCAATTTGAGGGGCATAACTCTTGTCCCCGGTCTTCTCTAATAGACTAACACACAATGACCTAAAATGCTATCGTCCACAACCTCTAGCCTTAAATCCTTGATTTTTCTCTCCACAACCAATCATCTTCAACCTCCACGGAGAAAAAAAAATTACCCCCATCTTCAACCTTAAGATCTTATCTCCTTCAACTTTCAACCTCACAAACAAAATAGGATTTTGGGGGAAGCAGAAATTGATTGATTTGTGGGTATTGGAGGTCATTGATCAAAGAATAAGGATTTTCTGATGCCCTCCTCTGACATATGCCCACCTACGCCCTCATCATAGAACCGTAGATCATTTGCCTCGGGATATGAAGAATCATAAAAAAAATTGTTGTGTATCCCGAGACAAATTATCTATTGTTCTGTGATGGGCGTGTATGTCAAAGGGAGAGGGAGGGGGGGGGGGGGGGGTGGCCAGATTATCACGACTCTTGATCGAATACAAAATTAAAAATAATTTACTCTTGAGAGGGAGAGACTTGAAGAAGATGGATTTGAGGAGAAAAATCAACGGTTAGTGTATCAAATATTCACCAACATGTGAGGGGAACGTCCAAATCAATCCCTTTTTTCTAGGAAAGTTCACTGAATGGTGTAACCATTAGTTGACTAATTGTTAGATATTAGTCATGAGTCGTGCTTGAGTGACCTTATGCAGGAACTTCACATCGCACTTCTTGACGTCAAGAAGTGCGATATGAGGTTCCAGCCTGTGGTCACTTCAGCATTATTCATTAGTTATTAGGTAGGTTTTAACCATTGAATTTTAGAATTTACCTAACCTTTAATTTGAGTTTTTTTTTCCTCCGAACGATAGCTAAAAATCACCTATCAAAGCTGATTTTTTGTGTAGATTGGTTAAAAAAAGTGTGATGTGAGGACCTTCTGTTGTACAACCATGAGGATCACTAACGTCATCAAAATCTTTTCACAAATTTTTTGAAATAAATGGAAAGATAGATAACAATGAAACATAGAGATCATCTTTTTTTTTTTTTTTTGTTGTGATAATGGGTTGTCCGGACTTATGTCCGACTAGGGGGACCGGATGAGCTAGGCTAGGACCAAGGCATATGGGACCCTCCTCTGGGCATGTGCAACGCCTGCACATCACACTCACTAAGTGAGGGAACGCTCTCGCACGTGGCCCTGAGGAAATATTGCTCATACTTGGTTTTGAGCACACATAGAGGTCACATTTGATCAAGATTATCAATCTCAATGTAATTGACCAGCTCAAAGGGAAGAAGCCAATATGCCACCCACTAAATTAAGGTGGGAAGATTAGTTTTTTAATTTATTTATCATATTTACACATGTAAAGGATAATTGGATCATGATTCATGACTACATATATAACATACCTTACCCAATGGATCCAATTGGGTCATTGGGTCGACCCAATTCATTGGAAACCAAGTACTTAGAGGCAACATCCTTGGGTATGATTTAAAAAAAAAAAAAAAAAAAAGACTTATAGTTAAACTACTTTGGAAAACTAGATGAACTTTAAAAAGTTTCCTTGGAATGATTATATGTATTTTCCTTCACAAGTAGACAAGAGTTAACTTACAGTTATTAGCAAAGAAAAGGAGCAATCTTTAATCTTTGTCTGTTCTCCTAGGTTTTGCTCAATTTAGGGTTTTAGTTCATCCTTTTACATTCAAAAACAAAATGGTACTCATTCAATAAATTGATTCCTCTTTATTTCTTAAAAAGTGGGCTATCATCTTAAGAAACAGAATAAATGGTCCAAGCAAGATTACTCCAAATGAGATAAAAGTGTGATACTTGCTTGAACTTTAGAAGTGTGAGATCCAAGCAACATAAGTGGTGGGGTTAGTGAGAGATAAAATCAGTCCCCCCTTCTTTGGACATCTTGTTATTTATGTCTCTCTCTCTAACAAGTGTTTTTCAAATTTGAATTGAGGCAAAGGGGGCATGGAAGGGGTGATTGCTAAGCTTCTCTATTACATGTTTTCATACAAATTAAGAAAAGTATGATTGGCAAGAGAGTGCTAGCTTTAATGACCACTGATCTTATTAATTATCAAATGACCCCACACCCACCTAAAAATACCACGTCGCACTTATATTCCCCCAACCATGATTATTTAGCACTTGTAAATCATGACTTGAATGAAGTAAAGTAACACACGAATGCTCGAAAGACAATAATGGTAAGCAACTTAAAAGATAATGCTTGGAAAAGAAAAAACATTTTTACAAGATAACATTTGATTGTGTTTGAGGCACCTCAATAGTTTACAACACATCAACCCCAAGGGGTTGGCCTAGTGGCAAGCCAAGCCTTGATAAGCTCTTCAAGAACAGTAGGTCAAGTGTTCGAAACCCCAAGAAGCTATGAGTTTCTTGGGGCTCTAGTGTTCGGTTGACCCTTGACTCAATTTGTTGCACGTATCACTTTCCAAAGAGGTGGTGGGCATGACCGTGGATTAGTCCAACATGAAGGGTGGGGATACCCACAATATTTAAAAAAAAAAAAAAAAATAGTTTACAAGACATCCCCTTGAGGCTTGCTTGTAGCTTTGTTCGTTCTCATTGAGTTTGACCATTTTCATCATTGTTGGTTGATGTTTAAGAAAATTATTGGGTTTTGTGCACAAGAAATACAATCGCTAGAAATAACCAATCATGTTTATCGTGATTGTAGAGGATTGTCAAAGAAATAATACATAATAAATAACAGGAATGTAAGAATCGATAAAATAAATCCACAACATGAGAGAATTGGCGATCAACAACTGGTCATTACTTACAAAATGATTCTATGATACAACGAATCGAAATTGTACTCTTGTGACAGATATGTTGAACTTACTCTTGTTTTCTCCGACATCAAAATAATGAAAAACTTATTTAAATAAATAACGTAATTATATGGAATTTGTAATAATGTGTTAAAAATTGGATATTATTTTAATGATATTGGGCCGTTACATCACTTTCATTAACGCCTAGTTGGCTCAACAAATGGCGCCACAACAGTTTAAAACGTGTGGACTATCTCATCTGACTAATGATCACAACCTTTGGTCCATTGTGCATTATGTTTGATTTCATTGGGTCCACCTTTGGATTCATATTTCTAGTAGATATGGCCCAGATGGCACACGATTTCATTCCACCATGGTTGAATTAGTGGCTACAAGTGTCCCCTTTGTCTCCAATTGTGGAGGACACAAGAGGCCAATGTCATCAAGTCCTTTATAGAATCAAATATGGGAAGTTAAAACCTACACGTGCGTACACGTGTACGCGTGTGAAAGTACCAGTGAATATGTAAGCTAGGTACATTTGTCATGTGTGGCTGCATACATGTACACATTTGTTAACATGTTAGACATGTGAGAAGTAGAACATGGACATGTTGAGATATTGGTAACGTGTGTAAAATACGATGAGTGCTGATTTTCTATCTACAAAGTCTTCAATCGGTCGATACGAAACCATGGATCTTTCTTATCGGATACACAACTGCACATCCAGCAGTTATGTATCCCCAAGGAAAAATTTATTGACTGGGTGAAGACTGTCTAATTAGAAAATCATTATTGAAATAGATTATGCAATGTACATGGCATATACATAGAATCATAGATTTTCTTCGGGATACACAACTGCACATATTTTTGGGGATGTGCAATTGTGTATCCTAAGAAAAGAAAATCTACAATCATGATAAATTGACGTGGCTGGGCTTAGAATCATAGATCTTTTTTCTTCAAAATGCACAAGGAAAAAGATCAACTGTTTTGTTCCCTTACCACGTCAGCCACGTATGTTTTGCCCCGTCGATCTATCATTATTAAAAAATCTATGATTTTATGCACATGCCACATCAGGAGAGTATGAGGGAATATGTCAAAGGGGGGAGTCAATTATCATGACTTTATTTATAAACGCTTAGAAAAAATAATGAAATTAGATTTTCCTACTTTGAGGTTTTTTTTTTTCTAATTTTATTTATCCCCACTTAGAAGAATTTGTTGATTGATTGTAGACAAATAATTTGTAAGATGCAACAAATTTATAATTAGAATTTACAAGTAACAAATTTGAGAATTTTTGCTAATAATTATTAGACAAAATAATATGTAGTAACTTGATTAGTCTAAAAAAATTAAAATTGAATTTATGTAGAATTAAACTCATTTGAGTTTTCGTGAACTCATAGCTATTTTCGTATATTGGATAAGTCATCTTGGATATCAAACGAGT
Organism: Akebia trifoliata; assembly: GCF_017979445.1. Taxonomy (NCBI): domain Eukaryota; kingdom Viridiplantae; phylum Streptophyta; class Magnoliopsida; order Ranunculales; family Lardizabalaceae; genus Akebia; species Akebia trifoliata. The sequence continues at coordinate 1,729,727 of NC_141379.1, forward strand.
AAATGTGATGGACTTTTACATTAAGTGTGTGTTGGTAACACGTCTAAAGTTTGAAAGGAGGTGGTTCACCTTTAAAATTCAAACTTCAGAAGCTTTAATCTTGTTCGTTTTGTTTCAAATTTCATTTCAAAAACAAAATCTTTAAGATTTAAACCAACGATGGAGGATGCTGGATGAATTCAGAAGTTCTAAACTAAAAATCAGAAAACATAAACTAGTTCCAGACTTCAGATTTCAAAATAGTTAACAAACACATCCTAGTTATCTCCCAAATGCTTATAGGGTCAGGACGCCTTACCCAAGTCATGTTGATCCCCGAACATTTTTAAAACCATGCGCCTCACTTTTAGGGTATGTTTGATTGCATGGAAAGTCACTTTCCATGGAATTTGAAATCCATGGAAAATTAGTTGTGGAAAATAGGTAGGGTTGGAAAATCAAATTCCATTGTTTGATTTCACTTGGATAAAATCATGGAAAAAATATGAGAAAAAATAAGAAGAGGAGAAGGAGGATGTGGCGACGACGAGGGCGACGGCGCTGGCGGTGGCTGCTACGATGACGATGGTGGAGGCGGTGGCGGTGACGACGACGACGGTGGCGACGGCGACGATGAAGGTAAGTGAGGAAAATGGGGGGAGAACTTGGTGGTGGTGGTGGTGGTGGCGGAGGAGGTGAGGGATGGAGAAGAAGAAAAATAAGAAGAGAGAGAGAGAAGGTGGTCGGAGACGGAGCCGACGGCGACGGCGATGGTGACGACGACGATGACGACGACGGCAAGGTTAGTGTAATGGTGGTGGTGGTGGTGGTAGGGAATAATTGATGATGGAAAACATGGGTGGATTTCATTTTTCTACCCATATGGGTGGGAAAGTGAAATCCATGATTTAGTGGACTTTTTGAATGGGGTGGAAAATGAATTCCATTTCCATGTGCAATCAAACACTTGAAAAATGTCATTTTCCATGGAAATTGATTTTCCACCTTATTTTCCATGTGCAATCAAACATACCCTTAAGGGAAAACTTAAATGAGCAACACATAAAGTAGGTAGCTTCAAAAAGAAAATATTGATAATCTTGGATTTTAGGCCACATCTCACTTATGTTTCCCTCAACTCTATCCAACATTTTCTTGTCATCGTCTTTGTAAGAAAATAATTATCTTGTAATTCAAGATTCTTCGTGCCAAGTAACTAGGTCCAATCTTTTTTTTTCTTACCTCTCACAAGAGTCTGTGATTTTACTCCAACAATCAAGTTAATCCATAATTTAATAGAATTTCGAGTGAATTAGAGAAGATCATATAAATTTGTTTCTGAATGATTCCCCTTTAGATCCTAACAAGTGTGATGTCTTGTGGGTCACATGAGTGAAACAATGAGCCATTTGACTCACAAAGGATATGTGGAGTTGAGTAGCCACCCAACTCCTGGTAGTACAGAATCTACACTGAAGAAAAAGTGAGAGTGAAGAATCGATGAGGTTTGGGACTTAGAAGGGCTTAGCAAACTATGCCACGCGTGCCTATCCATCTTATTAGTCAAGAAAAAATACTAGTTTGATAATTAGATGCTCACGTGCCCCTTCAGATTATAAACTTCACTACTTGACACCCTTTTCAAGCAAGTGACTTTCTACTAACAAATGAAGATCTTAGACTGTTAAACTCACTCTTGATTTAGATTTAAAACTTGGCACTCTAATTTGTTATTAGCAAACCTATAATCTATCCACGCTAGTAGTTTCTCAAGATCAATTTTTTAGGGAAAATCTCTAACTATACGAGATTTGTCATTCAAGAATTCAATCCATTGGACAAATCTAATACATATAATGGATGTATGTAATAACCCCGGGGGAGTTGACTCAATGGCAATTTTGGACTGATAAGTTGTTAATTCCCGTAGGTTGATCTTGAGTTCGATACCCAATATGAACATTAATTCTTCTAAGCCTACTCATGAGGGCGCACTTTCACTTATCTGATGCGTGTGATGTGCAGGGTGTTGCACGTGCATTAGAACTAGTCCTTGGACAAGATCATGGTCTATGGATTGGACAAAAACTCAAATATAGGCTCGGTCTATCGTTTATAAGGATGTCCGGTTATAAAAAAAAATGAGTATCTAGATTAGTTAAATATATATTTTTTATTAACAAGATATCCCTATAAAGAATGGACTAGACTTGTGTCTGGGTTTTGCCCAATCCATAGACCATAATCTTGTCCAAGGATTAGTCCCGGGGAACGTGCAACACCTACACATCACACGCACCAAGTAAGTGAGGGTGTGCCCTCACGATAACCCCTGATAAATTATTGCTTATACTAAGTATCGATGAATAGTTAAATGTTATAACACACACACACACACACACAAGTGGCATACCCTATAAAGTGATATCCAATATTCACATATATTATTTTTTGATTATCCAAAATTTTGATTTATAATATATAATCATATATGTTTCTTGTCACTTTATAAGATTTTGCTAAATTATATAAGTTAAAGTTAATATTGGATTCTTTTTTTAATAAATAAGACAGCATCTTTAATCCTTAGATTCCCATCTATCATATATATATATATATATATATATTTTTTTTTTTTTTTTTTTTTTTAACTGACAAACTAATAAGTATGTTTCCACTAAGATCTCAATAGATCAATTATTGAGGGATCTCTTTGACTTAAAAGTTAAAAAAATATATAAAATAAATTAATAAAAGAAAAGAAAACGAGAAATGGTTGGGGGAGCGGAGACTACAAGATTTCTTTTGCTTTCTCCTCCTTGGTAAAATGGCGTGATCTCCAATAGCCACGTCAGACACTGTTTTATTTTAATTTATTAAATAATCTAATAAAATTAAATTTCCTATTTAGCTTATACCTCTTATAAATCGTTTAATACGAGAGAAAGAGACTACATGCAGGCGTAATCCGGCCTTTATCGCTTACATAGATGTCCACGTGTCCGTACCGACCAAGCACGCGAGCGGTGTCAGCCAAAAAGTCAACCAAGCCAATAATCCTCGATCGATACTACGCATCGATCTCGAGGAATATCCATTGGTCTTGACCTATAGTGACGTTCTTATAGGTCCACCATCAGTACTGACCATGTTACAATTTCGCTACAGTATAGCACAAATTCTGTTCTGTCTGTAAGATCCTAACCACACGATAAAATACTTTGATGAAAACGCGAGATTTTTGGTCAAAAGGGTTTTGACTGATTGGCCTACGTATATAGTAACAACTCTGTATAGTGGTAAAATAGATGTGTAATGAACTTTGACCAATCAGATAGAATGGATCAGCATAATATGTAGCTCACATGTTAATATAATAAGAGTCCTGTTGGAGTAACATTGAAATGTACATCGATTATCACATTCTTAAAGTTGAGATGCACACATAATCATAAATGCTCTCACTCGTATCTCGATGAAAAATAACTATGATTTCATGCATGCATCCACGTCAGCAATGTGAGAATCAATGTACATTTTAATGTTACTTCAACATTTTTCATAGAATATTGATAAGAAAAATGTTGAAATGACGCGAAGTATTTACTGTAATTCTCATAAATCTGACGTGGGATGTGCACATAATCGTAGATGTTTTTATGTGTTTTCTCGTGATACAAGTAAAAACCATCTACAGTTATGCATGCATCTCCACATCAAAATTGTGAGAATCACAATAACTCTTGTGTCACTCTAGTACAATTCTATTAATAAACTGGCACACCCTCTAACATACTCCCCCTCTATTCTCTTGATGTGGCTATGCATAGAATAATAGATTTTTTCTTTGGATACAACTGCACATTTTCATGAACATGTGTGATTGTGAATCTCAAGGGAAAAAAACTATGGTTCTATGCACATACCATGTCACGAGAGTAGAGGGAGAGTCAGAAAATCACGGCTCATGTTAATAGCGTAATCTATCAATGTATAATAATAAAATGCTCAGCAATATTTTTTAGCATTGTATTAGCACATCAAACACTGTTTATATTGCAATGATTATTTAAATTATAAATTACACACTAAGCATGATTAAAGAGATCACAATCGTAGAATAAGAACCGTGCCTATATGGTATGTTTTGGTTGGAGTTTAAAACACATTGTACCATGATTTTTAAATTCGGTATCGTGTCTCATATAGTTCAGCTCCGATATCGAGTCGTCTCGGACAAATTTTTCGATACGTTTGAGATGTCTCGTGAGTTAACTCAAAAAATATAACGCGAAACATAAAACTCGGTCAAAAAAATGACTTTGTGAGTTGGTCTCGTTCAGCTCTGATACCGAGTTAACTCAAACAATACGTCTCGATCTTGGACGAGTTAAAAACCATGCATTGTACTCTAGCTAGCTGTTTTCTAAATGACACCGAGTCTGATGTATTAATTATTAAAACACATCGGACCAATAGAAATTCTAATTTTTTTTCTTTGTTAATTATTAATAGATCAAAATGTAAACCACAATCTAATGCGTAATTCACACTATCCACCTTGTCCTTTTCTCAAATAAAGTTGGAAACACTAACCTTGTACTAACTACCACACTAAAGTTCACTAAAAAAGTATGAAACACGTAGAGTTACGGTCCAGACAATTTCCCTACACAGTATCTTTCATGCCTATATAACTGTTGGATTCAAGCATTTTTATCTACGATTTTAATCTCGATGTGAGCATTTAATCTTCTAGGGATACTCAAATCAAGAGACATGATCTGCCGCTTTTCCATGCCTCAGATCCGAAATATTAAAAAACGGTAGTAACATACACCAAGCATGTGGGGCCCACACGCACTAAATAAATCTTGACCCTCTCACAGTCAAAACGTTTAACCATGGTTAATATTTTTCCAATAAAATCCACGCTTTTCCGCACTTTCTGGCGCTCACTTCTTTCAAGTTTCTCTGATCAGAACCAGAGAGAGAGAGAGAGAACCAATGCGAGTTTTCTCGATTCTTGGCGCCTAAACTTGCAGAAAAATCGCCGGAAACCTCATATTTTACCAGAAAATGACTGTTTTCGGCCACAATGGAGGCGGATTTCTAGCCGGAAAACAGGTTTTTCCGGTGGATTACGAAGCAGAGGTTTCTCAGAGACTCGTTGAAGCTTCACATACTAACGATCTCAAGTTGGCATTCGAATGTATAGCGGATCCATTTGTAGACGTAAACTTCATTGGAACTGTTAGCTTGAAGACGAGGAAGACGGAAGTTGTTTTACAAGATGAATCAACGAGTGAAGTTCGGATCGAGTATGAGGAGTTCAAATCAGATGTTACGGCTTTGTTTCTCGCTGCTCATGGCGGAAATCTGATACTCGTGAGGAAATTACTGGTAATCTAATCTTAATCTTTGATTTTTTTTTTATATATATATTTTTTTTGGTAAGTCCATTGTCGTTGAAATCGACAACTTGAGATTGAATCACTATTTTAATTTATTTTTTCAACAGTTCTGCTGAAACTAGGGGTTTTTTTGTGCGTATTGTGATTCATCTGTGTTCTTTTCTGATGGTCGGGGGGGGGGAGAGAGAGAGGTTTACTAATCTGCATTTTGATGTTTTTAGCGTGATCTCTGAATTTGATACTGTTTTACATCTGTTGATCTGTTGGATTTAGGGTTTTTTCGGAGTTTTTAGTTTCGTTTCCATTTTCAGATACTCGATTCTTCGCATTTGGCCTTTTTAGGTTCCTGATTGTACATATACATAATTGTGAAACTTGAAATTTGAAAATTGAAATTTCGGCCTTTTTCGGAAATTTGATGTTGTCGTTCTGTCTCTTTCACTTATTTCTTGGCTTTTAATAGATCTCTGGAGATTTGCTGAAATCAGGGTGCGTTGAGTTTCTCTACTTGGAAACAATTAAAAGTTACCGACACTAAATGATTCAAGTTCCGTTGGCATTTTATTAGGAATTCATGTCCCTCGTCTTTCCTTTTAAGTGTTTGATTGTCTTTTCACTTTTTCTTGAGGTTTTTAGCTCTGATTGTCATTTCTTTTGGTATGATTCTGTGTTATTGCTTGGAAATTTTGCATTTAAAAAAAAATTTATAACGTTGATTCTAGACTTCCTAGTTTTTCGAGAGATTCTGTTACCACACCAACTTTTGCTAAAATCACCCCAATTCATATGAAATCGAATTAACACAATCTTGGGGTGCTCTTAGTAAAAGTTGGTGTGATGATAGAAGCTCTCTAGTTTTATTATCGTTTATCATTGACATAATAATTGGATTGAACTAATTACCAACACACCTCAGTTTTCAATTTCTCTAAATTATTCTGCTAAACCTTTGCACCTAAATTATAATTTAACCCCTCTAGTTTGGCATAATTTTATTTTAACTCCCTAACATTCTGGTAACTGCACTTACCCTACTCACTCCTCAAATATCTGTATTAAAAGAATATTGTTTTACTTTTTATAAAGATTATTTTACCTTTCATTGTTGTAGAATGCTCGTATGAGAGCTTTTTTTGTCTTTTGGAAATTTTAATTTTTTTTTAATAATATGGTAAGATCATGCTTTTGAAATCTCGTCAAATGATGAGATGAGTTGACAAGCCATGTCATGATCTCAAAGACATATTTTATCTTGAAGGCAACGTTCTTTGTTCTAAATCTCATCTTCGACAATTCAAATAAATCAGTGGCTCATCCAAGACGACCCGGTCGTTCACGGGACAAGATCTCAAAGCGAGTTGGGTATGATTCAAAAGGACTAATAAGAAGCTAAAAATAGCAAGATGAACGGGGCTTATTGCCCTTTCTAATAACAGGGGAGGTAGTGCAATTGTCAAACATAAAGGGATCGACTAGAATATGCTACATGAGAGGGAATGGAAATTTTAATTTATCCTACCAATGTGTGTCTTGTACAGCCGTTTATCTGTACAAGTTGAATTACTTTGCGGATCATGACAATTGACACAGAAATCTTCAACAGATGATTACAATTTTCAACCATAAGTGATTTTCTGTGTATTTTCCTGTATCATTTACTTCCATGTCAAAAAATAATTCAATCAATCATGTTTTTTAATTTTTTTAAATCTTAGTTGCTTAATCGGGGCGATAATCTGGTCCCATTAGCTTCAATGACGAGCATCTCTTTGTGGGTCACAGCAGAATAGATGATTAGACCCATCAGATTGGCTGACTTTCTTTGGATTATTGTTTATAATATGGAGTCTAGTCAATCAAGTCACGGTCATTCATTCATTGATTGAAGGTTCTTTTTTCCAAGTGATATACTTGATATTGATTTGACGGTCCTGATTGTGATTATGACTGCCTATTAAAGGTTGATTGGCACATCGAATTGATTCATTAGTCTTGTACGTCGCATAACTCCACCTCACATCAGATTTTTTTTATTTTTTGTAATATGTATTTTATTGTTTATCTTTTTCTACTTTTTTGTCTTTTATTTGTTGAAAGGACGACTGTGTCATACCATCAACGTGGCGCTTTTTTCATTTTCATTTTCATTTTCATTTTTTTTTCTTCTTCCAAATCTCAAATTGTTTTATTTTCTGCAACATTTGAAGAAAATTGCAGAAAACCCAGGGCTGAACATTTCCAATTAGGAAATTGTGGGCCAAATATTCGTCCCCCGTTGGGCTTAAAATAGTGTGCCACATGCCCACATGGCATTTTTTTTCCTGTCATCGCAGTTGAAAAATATATATTAAATTTTGAAATTCAACAGTGATAATTTGAAGCTTTTTCTTTCGACCACTCGTCTGTTTACTCTATTTTTTTTATTTAAAATATTTGCTATGTCAGTAATCTTTTAAAGGAGAAATACAAATTCATCTGTTTCTCGTGATTTCTTTGGTAAGTGCCCCCATTTCTTTGTATTTTATTCAATTCTGTACCCGACAGAAAAAATCCTTACAAATACTCTTTGTTCAGGAGATTTTCCTTACTGGTGATAATTATAAGAGAGTTGAACTTTAGCTCCAAAATAATTCAGCCTCATTGATAATTTCAAACCTTTGGATTTCAGCATTTTTCACTGGTTAGAGCTTTCATGTTGTGGTATCCTCTAATCAAACTTCTAGATATTACCAATCTGTTGGTTTTTTTTTTTTTTAAATATCTGAAAGATGCCGAAACATCACTGGAACCTGTCGATATCAAACGGTGTCCAATTGGACTCTAGTTTACACTATATTCTTCTTGATACATCTTGAGTTTATGTCGGACATGGTGTTTGTCCTTTTATAATATTACTAATATTAATTTCGTACTGGATAGGTTCGCCCATCTCTTTCTCATTGGACGGATACCATATTCATTGTGAAAATAAATGCATTCATGCATCCGCCATTGCCATCCTGCGTTTTGCTGTTGTTTGTCTTTTTCTCTGCAGGTTTTTTTTTCACATTTTAGGTGACAGTAATAGTCACCCAAGAAAAACACATACAAACAAAGTAAATTGGTACACCACCTTACACCTGTAACGCTACCATACAAATAGCTTTGTTTTGTGTACCATGGTTCAGGCGGCCATGACCTCATTTATCAGGTCAATGAACCTTTTCTACTTCTGGAGGAAGTGTTTTACATGAGGGAAAAAGAAGTTTAGGGTGATTTAGAAATGTACCTCCACATTTTGGTCAATATTTGAGATGCGCCCTTGTATTTTCAAACCAATAGCATGCCACCCTTAACCTGGGTGCTCTCTAAAAGATTGATGGATAATGAAATAAATGTCCTCGTCCTCAATTTCTTGCCTAAAGGACTCTTTATTTTCTTCCCCAAAACTATTCATCTTCAATCTCTGAGGGAGTTTCTTTATCCTAATCGTCGACCTTAAGATTTTATCTCTTCAACCTTCATACCTCAAGTACAAAATTGGATTTTTAGGGAAGTGGAAGATAGGCTTTTTGGGTAGAAAAATCAAGTGTTTTCTACTAGATGTGGAGGACAAGTTTAGGTGAGATGAGGTTTGAATAGGTTAAAAATGGTTTACCCTACCGGACAAGAACTGTAAAATGACAGATCAGGGCTTTTTCCTAGAAGTTGAACTTGATGGCATTTAGATCATTTTTCTGTTTGTCTCTCACAGAAGACCTAGGTCAACAGGGCACGTCATCAGTTTTTAACATGGGTATCTCAAATATTGCACGTAGTGAGGTATGTCTAAGTTTTACAAACATTTTATGGGTGTACATTTCAGGACATGACTCATCCATTGAATGATGTCCTTGGTAGGCCCATCATACCTGCTCTTTTTTCTTTATTTATGGAGAAAATCAATGCCTCGAAGAAAGAAGTGAAAGCATTTATATGTTTTGGATATTTTAATTTAATATTGGGTTGGCAAATCCCATTTATTTTTTGTCTCTGACCATTGACCAGAGACCACTTCCTAGATTACTACATTATACGTGCGTGGTTCATCCCCTTTTCGCGTCAAGCATGATTCATCCTCTTTTTGCATTAGTGGTCATTTATCCATGTACCTTGCCCCATTATCTGTATCAGCACCGACTGTGTGTGTGTGAAACATTTCATGTTGCACCAGCAAACACCCAAGATTCCTTCTCTGATGGTAGTTTTGTATTCTTCCTCTCTTCCATTAGAGAAGAAGGAAAAGAGAATTGTCTTAAGGTATGTTTGGTGCACTGAATCTTTGGCATTTTCTTGATGTTAGAGTGCAGGAGTTGATGTAAACTATAAACTCTTCAGAGGCTTTGCAACGACGGCAGCAGTGAGGGAGGGCCATCTCGAGGTCTTGGAGATTCTTATCAAGGCTGGGGCATCACAGCCAGCATGTGAAGAGGCACTGTTGGAGGCGAGTTGCCATGGGCGAGCAAGACTAGTTGAACTGCTCATGGGATCAGACATGATTCGTGCCCACATTTCAGTGCATGCACTAGTGACAGCGTGCTGCAGAGGGTTTGTGGATGTCGTGGACACACTCATGAAGGTAAAATAAACACTTATGCCTGTTGGATCGCAACATTGGATTCAGAGAGATCTGCTGTGGTTCTATCCTATGGCACCAATCAATTGAAAGTGTGAGATCGCACATGCGATTGCTCATATAAATTGGTCTGTCAATGTTAGATAATTTTTCCTTAAAAGAAAACTTCGATTTTTTTGGGAAATTTTGAGCATTTTCAAGAAAAAAATTCCCTCCATTTCCCTAATATTGGAGTAACAATAGCCACTCAAAATCTTATATTAATAACATTCTAAGACTAGGAAAATTATAGCCTCAAATGATCCCTAGGAAACCTGTGCTTCTTCATCCCATCCCGACCTTTGTTTTAGTTTGAGATTTAGGAAAGTCGCTAAATCTTCTAAATATAACTGTTGTGTAATTTCCCATGTTAATTATTTACAATAGTATAGTAAAATATAAATTGCTAGATGGTCTGGTGGTTTTGTAAACCAATACTCTTTTTTTTCAGTTTGTAAATGACAATAGAACTCTTGGCAACAAAGATACTCACGCATCCATATTTGCATCTAATTTGTGTTCAGTGTGGGGTTGATGCAAACACAACTGATCGTGTGCTGCTCCAGTCTTCAAAGCCTTCGCTGCACACCAATACTGACTGCACGGCTCTTGTGGCAGCTATTGTTAATAGGCAGGTCTCTGTTGTCAGCCAATTATTACAGGTAACAACTTAGAAGTGTAAAACCAACATCATCATCACATATAAATGTTCTATATAACCTGATTTGGTGTTTTCTCTCACATTGTAATTAAGGTTGGCGTAAGAAAGGATGTCAAGGTGAGACTGGGAGCCTGGTCATGGGACACAAATTATGGCGAAGAATTCAGGGTGGGTGCAGGATTAGCAGAGCCCTACGCGATTACCTTTTGCGCAGTGGAGTATTTTGAAGCCAGTGGTGCTATCTTGCGCATGCTCCTCCAACACTACTCCCCAAATATCCCACATTATGGGAGGGCCCTCATCCACCATGCCATCCTATGTGGCAATGTCGGAGCCCTCAATGTGTTGTTGAATTGTGGTGCCGACCTAGAATTGCCAGTGAGGACAACTAGAGGAACTGAGTTCCACCCGATACACATGGCTGCCCGACTTGGTTTAGATAAAATCCTTAAATGCTTGATTGATTCTGGCTGTGATCTTAACTCTAGAACGGATTTTGGTGATACAGCTCTGATGATCTGTGCAAAGCATAAATGGGATGAGTGCCTCCGAATTCTTGGCTCGGCTGGTGCTGATTTTGGTTTAGTGAATTCAGCTGGACAATGTGCTAGTTCAATTGCTGGGTCGAACAGATGGAGTCTGGGTTTCCAACATGCTGTGCTAGATGTAATTCACTCTGGGAATGTTTGTAAATCAAGCAATTTCTCTGTATTCTCTCCTCTAATGTTTGTTGCTCGGGTTGGGGATACCGAAGCCTTGAAAACATTAATCAAGCAACCTGACATTAGTATAGATGATCAGAACGAGAGAGGGATCTCAGCTGTGATGGTTACAGCCATGGAAGGTCACGTGGAAGCCTTCCGGTTACTTGTTTACGAAGGGGCTGATGTAAAGCTGTGCAACAACTCTGGTGAGACAGCAATCAGTTTATCGAAATTAAACAAGAACCGTGATCTCTTCGAGAAGGTATTGCTTGAATTTGCTCTAGAAAAGGGCAACCATGCGGATGGAGGGTTTTATGTTCTACATTGTGCAGCCCGACGAGGGAACTTGGCCGCAATTCGCTTGTTAATAAATAGGGGTTATGATGTCAATGCTCCCGATGGCGACGATTACACACCGCTCATGTTAGCAGCAAGGGAAGGCCATGGAAGCCTGTGTGAGTTTCTGATATCATGTGGAGCCAGATGTGATGTTAAGACTGCAAAAGGTGAGACTGCACTTTCACTTGCAAGAAAGAACGCTGGTATTGGAAGTGAAGCAGTGTGTGTGATACTGGATGAACTTGCCCGCAAACTAGTGTTAAATGGGGCACATGTGAAGAAACACACCAAGGGAGGGAAAGGATCACCGCATGGGAAGGTGATGAGGATGGTGGAAGCTGCGGGGGTGCTACGTTGGGGAAAGTCAAATAGGAGGAATGTATTGTGTAAGGAGGCAGAAGTGGGACCAAGTTCTGTGTTCAGGAGGAACCGCAGGAGGAGAAAGAGTGGTGATGATAGCGATGAAGTTGGGGTGTTTCGCGTGGTAACAACGAAGAACAAAGAGTTTCATTTTGTGTGTGAAGGTGGTGTTGAAATTGCAGAGCAGTGGGTGAGAGGGATAAAACTTGTGACAAGGGAAGCTATCTTTGGTAAGAAGCAGATCGAGTCGTGAAAGTTGGTTTGAAGGTGTTTTTGAGAAGTACTTCAACTCGAAGTATGTTGTTCTTTTTTTACTGTAAATTGGTTTTGTTTTGATCTTCAATGATTGTCGTAGAATGATCTATCCATTGAAAGAGAAAGATGGTATGCACAAACCAACTCCACTTAGTTTAACATCTATGGGAACCATGGTTTTAAATCTTGTCCAAGACCGAGATGACTTGTCGAACACGTCTCAGTATTGTCCACCAATGAGATGGATAGACAAGTCAACTGTATCAGATGAGATTTAAAAACCATGGTTCATTTTTCTCATTGACGAGATGAGACATCAAAACGGGTTTTAAAACCATGATTGGAACCACTCATTCATCTCAAGATCCCCCCATTCCTGCTGATTTGTTGGGGAAAGAAATTAATGCTAAATAAGAGCAAAGGCCCTCTACACTATTATATGTTCATCAAACACTAGGGAGTTGCTTTTGGAAATAATGGTAATAAGAGCCAAAGATAAAAGATAAGCAATTTTGGATCCTGCAGGTTACAGTGCTCTTCTAAAGCTTTATCCATATAAATGAATTCAAAACTGTGATAAAACTGCATGTTTAATCTCCCACTCTTCCTACAATAGCTTTTCATCTCACCATATCCTGCTTCCGATGATCAAACCCTAAATAAAGGGATCAAACTCACAAGTTCCAACAGATTAAAGTTTGGGGAGCATTCATTCCCAAAAGATCAGGCTTAATCTACATGAGCATGAAAACAAACAGCCCGTAAAAATTGTGGTGCAGTTCAGAAAAATACCAAAATCATAACTCAGCTCCCAAGGATTTCTTTCTCCTTTGCCTTGCACATATCCTCTGCCGACTTGACAAACTTCTTCGTCAACTCATCCACCTGTGGAAGAAATTCACACAAATTGAATTGATGACAAGAACAAACCTTCTAAAAAAAAACAATTAAATGTTATCCAAGTGGTACTCACTTCTTTTTCTAGTCTCTTTGCGTCGTCTTTGGAGATACTTGATGATGCTTTCTTTATCGTATCCAATGCCTATAAAACCAAAGTGCCCATCTGAACAGACTTACACAACATGGGATAAAAACTATTGAGGCAGTCGGGCAGATTATATCATACCACGGCACTAGGAAATTCATCTTCCCCACCCATCTGCTGTTCTATGTCACACACATGAAAATTGTCTGGGCCAACAAATGATGGAAAGCTGAGCACTACTTATGAAATGGCCATGCCCAAATCAAATGACCCCAAGTTCCCCAATTATCTCATAAAAAGAACTATTTCCAGGATTTGTCTGATCAGTGTTGCAAAAAAGAAATGCAATTTTATAGAAGATAAAGATAAAAAACAAAGACTCCATTTGGGCTAAGGGGTCTCCAAGGTGAAGACCTCAACTAAATGACCCTAAAACTACCTGCATGTGTACCATATGGAGAATGAATGAGTGAGAACGTATGACTTCTACAGCAGTTCAACATGAAATAGTATCAAAAGCCTACATAACAACTCTACACTTATGTTATGTAGGCATTAGAAAATCATAAATGTTAGATGATTATAACAATGAACAATCTGATCTATCACATTATCTTGGCTCAAAAGTAGAATCAATGCCCCAGAGTTTTACACACACACACACACACACACACATATATATATATATATATATATATATATATATATATATATATATATATATATATATATATATATATATATATATATATTGGTTTATTTATTTTATTTTATTTTATTTGGTGGGGAGGGGTATCTGAACTGGTTGATTTTGAAGAGATGCTGAAGGTGAGAATTGGAGAATCCATCAAGAAATTGATTTTGACCCAGGAGCTCTTTAAGATGAAACCATCAGATGGTGCATCCAGCATACCATGCCATTCATTGATAGAAGTGCAACCACAGTTCACCCATTTTCCGATTGTTACTATTATTTTCTAGGGAAATTTTTTTATTTTCTTTAGTCCTTTTTTTATTATAAAAATAATGATTTAATTTCTTCATACAAAGCATACCCAATACAACAAAATTGGTTGTGAAGACAATAGATTTTTGTTTGCTGTACCTTTTGACGTGACCTTCTTATACTTTGCTTAACATCTTCAGCAGATTTAGTAACCACCTTACATATTGCCTGGCAAAGAAACCAAACTATGAGTTGAAGGGGTTACACCAGGGAGAAAGGGAAAGGAAAGAAAACATAGTCAAGAACAAACTGACCTGCATATGCTCCTTGGTTAACCTGGTAATATAGACCATAGCAAAACATAAAAATAATTCAATCAGAGAGACTAATAGTGGGTGTATTGAAAAACAAAAAACAAAAAAAACAAAAAAACAGCAAAACTGAGTTTTTTAGATAGACTTGATACTTACGGTGGGATAGCTGCAATTAGTCGTTGGCCCTCCACTTGTGGATTTAAACCTAATGGAGATGAAACAATGGCATGCTCTAACTCTTTCAGGGCCTGCAGAAAATGATCACTTCATAAGGCTCATCTTCATCATCTCATTTAGGTATTTAAATGGCATACTGCAATAGAAACTATCCAGGTACACGTGTGATACACCAAAAGCTGTAAGGCTTCTTCCAAAATTTACCAACTGTACCAGTCAAAAAACTGCAATTTTGTTTTAATAAGAATCTAAACCACCCGAGCTTGCCCACCAACGTAAGTACCAATAAAAATTCCATTGTAAAATCCTAGGGCACAAAATATGAAATCTAAGCGTGATCAAGATAGCAGACTTGGTGCCAATGCAACTAAATAAGCCATGACCAGTTATAGAGAAGGTACTGCTTGTTACATTTGGATCATAAGGGGTTACTGAGAGGGTCTTTGAATCCATAACGGACACGACAGCAACATGGCTCAAAGGCATCTTTACACCACTTGTTTCTACAATGATATGGTCAAGCATTCCTGCAGACATTTTCCAAATGATTGTGTTAACTAGACTACCAAATTCAGAAATGCATTCATACTATGTCCCACAACACAGTACCTGCTGATGCCCTTCCTGTCCGTAGTTTACTCAGCTCTCGAGATAAAGCATCTATTGCAGCCTCCATCTGTGACAAAGCAGCTCCCTTAACAGTAGGCCCAATATCTGGCATGACTTCAACTGTATTTGCACCATCATCATCCTCTACAAAAGATTTACGATGATTCGTAAGATTCAAGCTTTGATGGAAAACATATAGGAAGGTTACTGAATTGGAAGATGACATCTGCAATTATAAAACTGAAATTTATGTTGTTTTTCCACAGGAGGTATTAACAAACATAACATTGAAGACAAACAAATAGGACCCAAAAATGAGCCCATTCCTTATTACTTTCCCATGATACATAGATTGTTTTCAACAGTAATACACGACTCTACTTTGCAAGCTTTGCTCCTCCCACTTGCACACAGCCTTCTTCCTCCTCAACATGGTCAAGTTTGTCCTAGCAATAGAGCAAAAGTCCCTAGAAGAGAGCAAAACATATATGAATCTTGTGAACCGCTAGACACACCATTCCCTTCAACCCTTTGAACGAAATGCAGCAAAAGGAAAACCCCAGGACCAACCCCATCCTCTACCAAGTATGAACTACAAGACCACCCATTTTACTAGCTCGAGAAAGAATACGTCAATAAAGACTATCATATCCTGAATATCATCAATTGCATATGAGATACTACATAGGAAATCCTCACCATGTCACCTAATTGGTTAAAGAGAATCACTCACACGCATATAGGACCGAAGTACAAGCAATGGACCTTGAAAAACAACGCCCACTTAAGACTTGTTTGAGTCTATGACACCAAGACACGAGTAGACTTATCAGGTCCCTGAGATTCATCTGAGCCTTTTGTTTTATCGATAAAATGAATGTTTATCATGAAAAGCCAACAATGAAAAGATGGAGTACAAAGATTGGCCAGTGAGAAAGGAACACACAAAAGCAACCAACAAAAGGATCCAAATCCAATCACAAAGCAAATTATTCCATCTAAAAACAAAGTCTTCAAAGCAAAATCCTCTAATCTCCTTTACATCTTAAACCCAATATAACAAAATAGATTTAAAAAATGCAGTCTCCCTTCTTTCCTTTCCTTCTAAAGAGACAACCAAACACAAAACAACTTCAAGATTCAAAGAAATTTTCCTCTATTCTCGAAGGCTTCACAGGCCAACCTTCAAAAAAGTTCAGTAGAAAATTTGGAATAATGCAACCTATCCCAAAATCTTGGAATAACTCCAAGGGGACAATGAATGAAGATCCACTGCATTCTCTGAACATTTACACATCACACATCTACTTGGGAAGGAAAAAATTCTACTCACCAAGAGATCAATGGTGAGGATTTTGTAAAAACTACCCATCCAGGTAAAGAAATCAACTTGAAATGAAAACGATGGAGACCAGACCAAGTCACCTTGTACAGGACACAACCATCTTTTTTTTATTTAATTTTCTGTACCTAAAGGACTGAGGGGTATCCTAGATTCTTCACAGTAGTTTGAATACACCAATTAACAAATTGCCTAGTTATGGTTTGACTCAAATCACACAACATTCAATTACTGAATCGTGTGATCTTGGCAACATTGGCCTTTCCTAATATATATATATATATATATATATATATATCGAAAAAATGAAGCAAGAAAAAGATCCAAGAAATCATTTTCTCTCGGAAAACAACTTTGTGATTTACCACAGATTGCCACTTGATGCTCAATCATGATAGGAACAAACATACGGGAAACGTCGCTTTTCCATGTGTTTGTTTTGTTTTTGCTCGGGAAATCATTTTCCCACGGAAACCAAATTCCTTGTATATGCCTCTTGAGGAATTTTCTCGGGAAAATAGAACTATCAGCAAACATTGATCATAATCTTGTTAAAAAAATTTGAAAGAAATTTGCAGTCAAACATTGATGATCCATTTTCTCCGGAATCACCAAATGATTACTCGAGAAAAAGTGTAAACGCAGAGATGGAACACAAATGTTTACGAGTAAACTCATGAATAGAAGAAAAACCCTAGAATAAAATCCATGAAACTAAAATACTCTCTCCACCACGAACGAAGAACAAACAAACAAACATAAGGTCATGATCCATGAAAGGATCTGTGAAGACTTACTTGATTTCCTTCCTTTGGCGAATCCTCTTCGACTGTCTCTGATAAAATCCAAACCTAGACGACTGGAACCTTCATGATTTGTTCCAAACAGAGGAGTTTCTGATACGAAATTGCAGATATTGGAAGAACAAATGCACGAGAGATCGCGAGATTGGTGAAGTGAGGTTCGAAGAAGAATTAGGTTTCTTGCAGAGAGAGACCGCCTTAGACAGATCGCCATGGCTAGGGTTTCATATCCCTTCACAGCAGCAGCCGAGAGTGGACTGTGGATACTGGAGACGTAAAACCGCGAGGGTTTTTCAACTTTTTTTTTTTTTTGGTCCGAAATCCCAATAGGGTTTATGGGAATCGTGGTTTTCAAACCCGCGTCTCAACTCGGAACGGGTTAACTCGTTTGAGTCAAGTTGGAATGATTTTTTAAGAGAGATGCAATTGACATTCCTACTTCTACTTATTTCAACGCAATTTCTTAAAGAGAGATTTACCGGGTAGACTAATCTGTTTTAATTTTATTACAAAAACTTTCTTATTTTATAAGGTTATTACTCAACAAAACTTACTTTATGAATCAAGCTAACATGACTATTTAATAAGATTTCAAATCTTAGTAAAGGTTGTTAGGCCCACATAGATGATCAAATTGGCAATCCAACACCACATACTTTTATATTTCATAAAAAATTTCAGATTCAACAAAGAAAAAATATTCATTTTTAAGCTTGGTTGAAAGTATTGAAAATGAAAGACAATCAAACCCCCAAATTTAAAACTAAAAATCAATAGTGAAAATTATTTTTAATTTTTTAATTTTTTTTAATCGAAGTTCTTAGCATCTCTAATAGTAATTCTATTTTTTGAGATTAAAAAGTGAAAAAATGTCAAATTTGAAACGATGTTCTCCGATGCATCATCTCGAAAAAATGTCATTTGTTGACTTTGAATGCCAAAACTAAATTTTTTCATTTGTTTTGATAGTAATTTAATCAAAAAATAATAATTTAAAAGATACCTTTTATAACCTAAAAGTCACTTTAGCAAATTATGAGATATGTTAAAATCAATGTTAAATATAACATAGGTTCTAATATTTGTTGTATTTGATACACCATTTGAGACGTGTACTGGAGTGCATTTTTGAGAAGCTATTTCAAAATTTGGATTTGCCATCCCAATTTGAGAGAACATTGAAGATGCTCTTAGGATCCACTCCAAGGTATGTTTAGTAATTAACTAACCGCATCAATTTGAATTTTATGAAGTGCATCCCCATTGCAAGGCAAAAAACTTGATAAAGTAAGGTTTGGTGGGTAATAAACTTCATAAAGTGAGGTTCTCAACTCCAATGGAGTTTTTGTAATAAGAATGTAACTATTAGTTTTTAAATTATTCATCAACCCCTCCATTAAAGTTAAAACACACTCTTCAAACATTACAAAGGTTTGGCTTAAATTATAATCTTGACGTTACAAAACATTATAACACCCATTGAAATAATTTCAATAATTCGGATTAAGTCCCAACATTACATAGCATGATCTAAGAAGGGTTCAAGGGACAAGAATGATTGAATTCCAACACAGTTCAACCCTGAGATACCTACCTTGCTAATTAGCAGCTTGGTTAATTAGTAGAATAGAAGAATAGATAGCTGGGACGAGCTCAACAATTCTTCTGGTTTGATTGGGAGAGTATCTTAAGAATTTAAGGGTATGTTTGATTGCACATGAAAAATAGGGTGGAAAATCAATTTTCGTGGAAAATCAATTTTCGTGGAAAATGACATTTTTCAAGTGTTTGATTGCACGTAGAAATAAAAATTCATTTTTCACCTTAATCAAAAAGTTTACCAAAACATGAATTTCACTTTTCCACCAATATTTTTCATCATCAATTCTTCCCCACTCATATCTTCTTCTTTTCTATCACCACCACCACCATTACACTAACCTCGTCATCATCATCATTACTGTCGTTGTTGTCGTCTCCGTCTCTATCATCACCATTTCCAACCACCTTTTCTCTTTTCTTCTCTATCCTTCACTTTCTCCTCCACCACCACCACCACCACGTTTTCCTCACATATTTCTCATCATCTTCTTACTCACTTACCTCCGTCGCCGTCACTATCACGTTCTCCCTTCTTCTTCCTCACTTACTTCCACCACCACCATCGTCACCGCTACTACCACCACCATCTCCGTTGTTGTCGCCGCCGCCACATCCTCCCCCCTTCCTCTTCCTCATAATCTTTTCTTCTTCTTTTTTCTTATATTTTTTCCATGATTTTATTCAAGTAAAATCAAACAATGTAATTTGATTTTCCAACTCTACCTATTTTCCACTACTATTTTTTCATGGATTTCAAATTCCATGAAAAGTTACTTTCCATGCAATCAAACATATCATAAGAGTAGTTAACTGCGTCAATCACGATATTTCTTAAATGGATAACTTTGTATCTTGTGAGGGATTTCATTTAACTAACCTGAAGTCACATAAGAAGATCCCCTAAAATAATGAAAGGGGTGACGTATCTATGAGTTAAGTTTCCCAATTGAATTAGCTGAACAATAGGAGAGGAGGATCATCTCAAGTGTTGAAAGGCATTTGATAGGTACCACATTAGCGACCCAGCTCAGTGTAAAAGATGGATTCACCATCAAATCTAGCGTTTAGGTGTTTAAGGTACATTTGAAAAAATACCTTTACAAGTTTTAAACCAAAAAATAAAAACCTAGAAAAATAAAATAAAAATACAAGAGAACTTCTATTGGCACCCCAACTTTTACATATTCTCAATCATTCGCTTATTTTTCTATTTTTAATTAGAGTGTATAATTAAAAGTGGGGTGCCAATAACAACTCTCTTTTTCAAACATGTAGTTATATTTAAAATAAAACAATTATCATTTTTTCTTTTATAATCATAAAACATTTTTTAAATAGATCATAGATATTAAACTATTGATATAGTAATTACGTTTTTTATTTCATAAAAAATTAAAAGATATGATCTTTTATTTTCATTTATCCCAAAGAGGATAACTAACTCATGATGAGTTATATCTAAATCAGACTAGACATTTAGTACAACAAAAAAAATAACTTTTTCAATAGATAGACATGTTTCATCTATGGAATCACTAAGGGTCTGTTTGTTATGATCTTTTGGATCTTGAATCGAAAAAGTTGGAAAAACACATTCGTTGATAATGACTTCTATTTTAACATCTTTTGCAAGAAGTTCAAAACTGCATTTATGAAATTCTTACTAGGATTGCTTTTGCACCAGAGTCACTAATAGAAGTCAATACTGAAAAGCAAATGATGGTAATATGACGATTTCACCCATTATTCTTTTTAACTCATCAACAAAACAACAAAATCAATTCAACCTCTATTTAGTATCCAATACTTTTTTGTCAAATTCTATAATGAACAAGATTCTTTTGAAAATAGCCTCTTAGACTCTGAGGTTCTGCTTCTCCTAGACACAGAATCATGAAGCAGAAACTGCAATATGTAACAAACAGAACCTAAAATGCCCTCCACATTTGTCACGTGTAAATCGCAGGCGTAACCTCCTCAAACGGATGATATTTGAGAGTTGAGACGCCTACATCCAAAAACCCTACCCACGAAGATATTTTTCTCATGAGATGGGAAAGGCAATGGTGGTTCTTCCTTCTCTGATATCTGTCTCTTAATCCTTCGAAAAACCCCATGACGTGGAACTTAAGAGATATCTGAACTTAATAGAGACCCCAAATCCTTAAAATCGAAGCTCGTTAGAGAGAAAAATGAGAGCTTTCTCAGCTTTACAGTTCCCTAAGCTTTCGCTCATACCGAGAGAAATTTTTTCAATTACAAGGTAGTTATGACTGTTACATCTGTTTTTTTTCTTTTTCTTTCTTAATTTTTGACTGTTTGTGTTCCAATTTGAATCTCTTTTGTATACAATGTCTGCTGAGAAAGTTTCATTTTTTGAGCTTTAAACGCATTTGGGTTCTTTTTGTTCTTTAAGGAATATTGTACAATTTCTTCTTTAATTTTTGAATTTTAGTTCTATTATGTTAGATTAGAATTTACAAGTGCGGATGTTATAGGAAAAGTTTGTCCTTGGCTTTATCTTTTGGTGGTGTGTGAGAGATTAGAAGTTTTTTTTTTTTTTTTTACATTTATTTTAATGAAATTAGGTTCTTGAAACTGCAGCTAAAACTTGTATTGGCAACACATTACAGTAGTTTATTTCCTTGATTTCATAAGTAATTTAATTTAAGAGTTTGGGTTTTCGAGCAATGGTGGTGTTTAAATTGTATTCTTCACGGTTTCTTAGAAATAGATTCAATTTTGGGAATTAGAAGTTTTTGAGTTTTTAGCTTGGGTGGGTCTATTGGGATCTCCTATTTGCATTAGTAAGTTTGAGAGGTCTTCATTTGGATTCTTGTGCGGGTTATGGAAGCTTTTGTTATTGAAAAGGATTACCATCAAAGAATATCCTTTTCTTTTTCTTTGCTTTTGCACTTCTCTGGCTGATTTGCTTCTCCTTTTTCCCTGACAAGGAAGCTTTATAACATTAGCTTTGTATTTCTATCTCACTCATTGGCAATTTATCGGGGAATTTCCCTTTTTTTTTTTGAGGGGGGGGGGGGGGGGGGGGGGGGGGGGTTGCTTGAGATCACCAATATTCGGGGCGTCTTCTTTGAAGATTTGGTTTTTAGATGGGATAATGTGACTAGGGAGTAGTTTTCTTTCCATCACGTGTTTTCTTTCTTCTTCTTTTGTCTTTGTGTTGTCTTCTTAGTTTCTTTGTAGCTTTTGAGGACTCCTTGTCCTCCCATTAATAAAAATTTTACTAATCATAAAATATAAAAAAACTCAACTTGGGTTCTTTGGAATCTGATCTGTGCAATGCTTGATTAGAAGAAAAACAATTATCAATGGTTCGAGGCTTCAAGCAGCTTTTTTTCCCTTGTTTTCTTAACTAGTGGAGAGGGGACATGTTTGAATCAAACCCATGGCTTCTGAAGTTAGAAGGTGATTTTGAGGAGGTTTTCTGTTGACTAAGACTCAAAATATGAGCTTCATTAGTGTGCTATTTAATCTGAGGAGGGAACTGGGAGTGAATACTTGCTTAATCACTTGTAGAACAACAAACTTGTATGCAAACTTGAAATGGCTGATAGAGAATTGGTACTATATTTGTAATATGACTTTTGACTTGTGTTGGTGGGTATTAATTTTCTTTTCCCAAATTTTCCCACTAAAGATGATTAACCCCCCCAAACCCATGGCTGCAGGTGCACACACACACACACACACACACACAAAATGGTGTTATTCTTGACTGGAAGAGTGAATATTATTGAAGAAGTTTGCATACTGTCTATGCAACGACTGATTCTGTAGTTTTATTTTTTCTTGTTGCTCTGTGTGAGGCTGTCTCGGTCTCCTTGTATTTTGTTTTCCCACATTTCAATATATTATACTTTTCAAAAAAAAAAAAAGTTTGCATTCTGTCAAGGAGTGAATATTATGGTACTCGTTTTCATTTTATACCTGACATTGCAATAGAAGTAATGCTTTAAATTTTGTTCAGGACTCGAATTTGTTTCCCCCGACAACACTTCTTCTTTCGAGCAAAGTGTGGTAAGAAATATTTTCCATTCTTTTGTGGCTATGAGTTTTTCCATACCCCCATAACTCCAATAAAAAATCCCAAAAAACACCTACAATCTTCCTCTTTCTGTATGTACGCAATCAAGTGTATCACCACATTTTGATGTAATGGCAGTCGAATCTGGGGTCGATGGAGTACACAGCTTCAGAACGGTACCTTCAACTGTGTTAACAGCAGAAAAAGAAGAGGCCAAGGCTGTTTTAACCATATTCTTGAAAAAACAAGGTCTGAGCAATGCAGTTGCAGCAAGAACAATCAATAAAGCGGACCTTTTCATTGACCACCTTGTATCAAGGCTGCATTCTGTCCATAAAACTTGGTATCTAGTAGGTTCGATTCCCAACACGTCAATCCTTTGCATGAACCCACCAAAGGGGTGCCCCCATATTTGACCCAACTAATTATGATTTCATTGTATTTGCAGGAAGAGAGCTTACTACCCTCGAGATACGAGATGCGCTTATTCCATACCTAGAATCCCTTCTTGAAGAACACGGCGACATTATGGTGGATGTGGTGGAAAGTTTTCCAAACCCACCTGGGAAAGAAAGAGAAGTCGCCCCAGATTCGCCAGCCAGTTCAACTCTCAATGCCAAGAAACTTAAGGCAATGGCACGAGTGAGCGAGATAGGTCCCGATGGGCAGCTCCCACCACATGTACTCTACCTCATAGACCTTGGCATGGAACTTGACCAGATCAAGGGAATGACCCGGAAGTTCCCAGCTTTTGCCTACTACAGCTTGGAGGGTAAAATCAAGCCTGTGGTTGAGTTCCTCCTTGACCTTGGCGTACCCCAATCAGACATCGCCACCATCCTCAACAAAAGGCCTCAGTTGTGCGGCATTAGTCTCTCAGATAATCTAATACCCACGATGACGTACTTAGAGAACTTGGGTTTGGACAAGAGACAATGGGCTAAGGTGATCCACCGGTTTCCTGCATTGCTTACATATAGCAGACAGAAGTTGCAAGCATTGGTCGACTACCTTTGCGAAATGGGTCTCTCGGCGGAGAGCATAGGGAAGATCCTTACACGTTGTCCACACATAGTAAGTTATAATGTCAACGATAAGCTACGTCCCACGGCTGAGTACTTCCGCTCAATGGGAGTCAATGTTACTGTTCTTCTCCACCGATCGCCTCAAACTTTTGGTCTAAGTATTGAAGCCAATTTAAAGCCCGTGACAGAATTTTTCTTGGAGAGGGGATATAGTATAGAGCAGGTCGGAACCATGGTTTCGAGATATGGAGCTTTGTATACTTTTAGTTTGGTTGAGAATTTGATACCGAAGTGGGATTTCTTTTTAACTATGGATTATCCGAGGTCGGAGTTGGTTAAATTCCCTCAATATTTTGGGTACAGTTTGGAGGACAGAATTAAACCGAGATATGCGGTGGTGAAAGAGAGTGGGGTGAAGTTGTTACTGAATCAGGTGTTATCTGTTTCGGATAGTGACTTTGAGAAAGCCTTGAAGAAGAAGATGAAGAAAATGCTTGATGATCAGGCTATTGCAAGTGTAAAATACAGTGACGATGATCTTGGTTCGGACTTGGAAGAAGTTAGACTATAGTTTGTAGATATCAATACTGTGTCACACTCATTTTGAAGTGTCAGAAACTGATTATTTCTGTATTTTCATGAGCTCTAAAATTAGATGAATTACTTTTTAATACGAGAAAATGTACGTGTATTGAAAAAAACACTTAAAATCCGAACTCTTATGTGTAACTCCAACGCAGGACTTATCCCACTACCCATCCCCTTTCAGCTGCCGTTTTGGGTAGTGGAGTCCAGAATGGGTGTCTCCGTAGGATGTAGGTTTTGGGTCTTGGCATTTTTAGGACCTTCACTTGGTTACCCATCTGTTTTGGTGGGAAAAAATTTAGGCATTTATGCTGAAAAAAAGTCAATTTTAGACGGTTTGAAATCTAAGTTGAATTAAGAAAATATTAAAATACCTAAAAGAAGCAATTTTTGTGTAGTAACCACTTGATGACCCATAAATAGATATGGGTATCTGTATCTCTTTTGCACAAAAATGACTATCACAACTTTTAACTAGGTGATTTTGAAAGAAAATAAGTAAGGATGAAGAATTAATTCGATTCTATAAAATCTGATATGTATAAGTTTCTATTTTTCATTTTCATTTAAAAATAAAAAAAAGTTCAATGGCATTTTAGTAATTAAAATCTTTGGAGGTATATTGGCCATTTTAAATAAAATAAATTAAAAAAAAAAAGAAGTGCAAATCTTTGGAGGCATTTTGGCCATTTTAAATAAAATTAAAATTTTGCCACGGCAACTTTTGCTGGGTATCCCTCGGGCAATCCATGTCTTTTAGAGTTAGTTGAAGGGTATTATAGTCATTTGGATCTTAAAGAGAAAAGGAGGGTGGTTTGCCCTGCAGTCTCTGGCTCTCTGCATAGCTTCCAAGTTTAGGAAGAAACCATTGTTCTTCACAGGCTACAGTGTCCTACCAAAACCAGTCCATTTTTCGCTTTACTTTCTCAGAGAAAATCAAATTGCGAGAAAGAGAGATTAAAAATGGCGAATTCATCTGGAGATTTGGAGAATATCCCCTCTGGGGATCTCATGGCGGAGGTCCTTCGTCGCATGAAGTGTTCAACCAGACCTGACAAACGCTTTATTCTCACTGGTCACTCTCTTTATCTCTTTTAATCTTCTTTTTTAGTCCAATTTTAGGGTTTTTTTTTCTTTCTTTTCTGAATTATATTAAGCAACGATGAAATCTTGGGTTTATCAATGGTTCTGATGGAAGCTTTGTCCTTGATATTTGTTCTTTTATGCATTTTGAGGGTACCTTTTGAGAATTTTAGGGCTTTGACACTTACTTCGGATTCACTTAAATCCCCTCCAAGAACGTGACGATAACCTATTTCGAGTACTACTGTAGTTACTCAATCAACTTATAGAGCGGATCACTAGAAGTGGGCTGAATTTAGGGATAATATTGTGCACAAAATGTATGATGACTATAGACATCGGCATAACATTGCTTGATTGTATGTTAAACCCTATGTAACCTAATTTGTTATCTTGGTATATTGGAACATCTTATGGGATGTACTTTTATTGAAACATATTTCTTTGTACTATTTCTTTCAAATAAATGTGGATTTTATTGGTTATATTTGTACTTGTCTTAAGTAAGTCATTTATAGGTATGGAGAGTGGTGACGATAGTCAGGCCAAATCCAATCTCAATGGTTTTAAGAGTCAGTTGAGATGGAATGGTACTATGGACAAAATGCTTATAGACATGTTGTATGAAGAAGCCAAGCTAGGCAAGAAGCATGGAAATTTATGGGATAATAGTGTATGGATCCCCATCATGGATGCTCTAACTAAGAAATGTCAACAAGAGGTTAACAAAAGACATATTGAAAGTCGTCTACGTACCATGAAATCAGAGTATAAAAACTTCCTAGAGTTAAAAGCCAAGAGTGGCTTTGGGTGGGATCCAGATCGGAAAACATTGACTGCCCCTGATAACATTTGGGATACACTGTTGCAAACTCCAGCTAAGTATTGTTTCTTATAAATGATTCCTCTTTGAATATGATCCAAGTTGGTTTAGAAAATATTTGTTGAAATATTTTTTTTATGTATGTTACTTTAGGGGGCGGACAAGAAGTTCAAGCACTTTCGTGATCGGGGGTTGAGATGGAATTTTGATAAGATTTCAGTGGTCATAGGCAATGATCATGTTATGGGGGCAGCAACTTATGAGGGATCAAAACATGTCTATGTAGACATCAATGATGGTGTTGATCTTACGACTGACTTACCAAACATGCAAGAGACTCAAAACTTAGACGATGTTAAAGAAGATGCATCTATGTCTGTTGATAGTGGTAGAAAGAGGGCAACATCTTCTAACCAAAAGAAGCAACATGGTAAAAAGCCACGCATTTCTGATGAACTCAGGGGCATGTTAGAAGGTATAACTCACTGTCTCAATGGTCTGGCGAAGTCTGTTGATGCCTTATCTATCCCGAAGATGCTATATGATGAGATAATGAAGTGCAAGGGATTCAGTACAGAATATTTAGATGCTGCATTTGATATCATTACCGAAAATGATTGCGAAACGAATAAGTTTCTGGTGAAGAATGAACAATACAGAGTGAGAAAGTTGAAATCATTGCGGGATCAAATCGGAGATATATAGGAATTTCCGAATGATGAACATCTATGTCTTTTGTTAATGAACATATTTATACAGACTTATATCTTTTGTTAGTTTATGAACATATAATATTAGATTATGTCTTTATGATGTGAATCATTTTGTTAAAATAGACTTATATGTCTTTTGTTTACTAAATTGCATATTATTTGTGTGGTTTTTTATTATTATTTTGGCATACATATTAATAATTATAGGATGAAAATTTCAATAGCTAAGTTCTCTGTCGTATTCGTTGGCGTAAGCCAAGAATATATTCTACTTGGGAAGAATGTCACAGGTACGTAACTGATTATAGTGGAGCATGTTACAAGGCATTTAAGAACTTTGAAGATGTCAAGAAACACTTTCTTGAAGACCATCAAGTTTGTTCTGTGCGTCTGACTCAAGTTCGCGAAACAGAGTTGTCTTACAAGAGAGATGATGGATCCAAGAATACGGCTTTGTGTGTTTTTGCTATTTTTATCGTTATGTTAGTAATTATGATGTATAAATTTATGTAATATGTTGGTATTGTTGTAAACGGATCCAAGAACTTAGTGACTTTGATTGAATCTACTACTTTGTAACCTTTGTGATATGTTGGTATGTTTCATGGGTTATGACGACTTTGATTGAATCTGCTGTGAATGAGTGATTGATTGTATGTTTTTTAAGGGATTGATAACTTGATAACCTCTCAGACCTCTTAGACAGCAGTACTATTGCTGTTTTTTTTTTATTTTTATAGCAATGTTTTTTTTTTCAGGTTTGATGATATTGCTGCAATAACATGGCTATTGTTGGTTCAAGCCAGGCTCTTACAAGTGTAAAATACAGCGACGATGATCTTGGTTCGGACTTGGAAGAAATGAGACTGTAGTTTGTAGATATCAATATATTGTGTCACACATGCATTTTGAAATGTCAGATCGTGCAATTTTATTCTCATGTCAGAAACTGATTATTTCTGTATTTTCTTGAGCTTTAAAAATTGGATGTATTGCTTCTTAGGATGAGAAAATGTATATTGGTTCAAGCACACAAAGGATTTCGATATTGATTTCTCACTGTAAATTATTTTGAATATATCCACTCTTCTTGAATCCTTCAATCCATGATCTTGTTTATCTTTCTCCAATTCTTTTAATTGGCCTTCATGACACATGACCGAAATCATCTCAATCAACCCAAAAAGGAAAAAAAAAGATTGAATCGGAGTTGACAGTCTAGATCAATTCGAGTGTAAAAAATCATTAATCGGACCCATCTAACGGTGGGCACGGACTTGGCACTCTAGAGCACATTTCAGCTGAGATTGGGTTGATGCCTTCACATCATATCACAAGCTTCATTTCTTAGTAGTTGGCACCATATGGAATCAGAAAAGAAACGATGAGAAGAGTCGAGGATGGCTTTGACCACCAAATAGCACTTAAAATAATTCTTTTGTTGCGTCTCTTCTCCTCGAGACTAATACAATGGTTTTCATACTATTAGAGGAAAAAACAAATTCTAACATTAAACAATGTTTAAGACTATGAGATGAGAAGACATTCTCTAAGGGTCTCAACTCAAATGGATCCCTAAGAAACAAGTATCAATCCCTCCCCTCCCCCATTGTTCTCAAAATGCACTTAAAAAAATAATTGATGTGTTTATTCAATGACCTCTTTGAGCACCTCTGACACATACTCTATCTCAGTCGCAATCCCCTCACAATTGCTGTTTTGTAGCGTCAAACCCATTTGAAAGGTCTTCAACACAATTGTCATCTCCTATTCCATTTTGGAGAATTAAGTTTTCAAACTCCAAAATGGAGGGTGAGACCTGGGATCTCTACTTTTTGACTCCAAAAGATTTCATAACCCAATTGCTATTTTGGAGGATCATTTAGAAATTTTAAGGCTCCATCATAGTCGCCGTCCCAAGTCCATTTTGGGTAGAATTTGAAAAAAAGAAATTAAAACTAAAATATTAATGGAAAAACACTTTGGAACCCGGATGGCGTGCAAATCCCTTGAATATAATAAATGGTGGTCCATAATATTCTCATTCCCCATTATGGAATTTTTCCTTGGAGTTGTTCAATTCATTCAAAATCAATCGATAACTGATTATCAAACCCATTCTTAAATACTCATTTGATGACCTCTTACCAAATTCATTTGGAGTCAATCGGTAACTGATTCATATGACTGATTAGGTGCATTTTTGGGAAGGGCGAAACAACGAGCGTAGTGTGAGCCTCTTGTTAGTTATTATTGAGACTTGAGACTGGGTTACTAGGAAATCCTAAAACTAGGACCTAAAAGGGGTTGAGTTTGGGTCGGATATGAATATATTCATATCTATATCCGAATTTTTTATTTCAAATATACTTGAAAGAACCAAATCCACTAAAATCAGATTTGGATCACTCAAATTTTGGATAAAATCCAACACATTTTCAGCCCCACCTAAAATTAGGATGTTGGGTCCTTTGTTAGCAATTCGGAATATGACAAAAATTCGATTCATGAAAAATTCAAGTTCTATTTGATTTTGGATTGCAAAAATCCGCTAAAAATTCAATAAATGGAAAACATGTGGCATATGCTTTATATGTGTATTATATGTCTCATTTCAAAAATTCGAAAAGCAAAAATTCAATAATATGATAGTGATGGTAAATGATGAAACTGGTGATGGTGAAAGTGATGATATATTGGTGATAGTAATAATGTGGTGGTGATAATGAGGGGATTGAATATATTATTCCATTGGTATATAAAAAAGACCAAAGCTAAGGTACAAATCATTAATTTAAAAAATTAAGGTGTAATCTCAAATAAATGTAGAGGGTCGTGTTATTATTATTTTTAAGATAAAAGAGACATTTGTACATAAAAAGGATATTCCTCCAAAATTTTGAAGCATGACCTCTTCAAAGTCAACTTGTGTTATATGTCACAACTTACAAGTTTACATTTTATAATATACAACAAATTATCATAATATTTTTTTTTCACTTAAAATGCATGAATTATTCAAACTAATTCAATAATGGAGAGAATAATATTTTCATTAAAAAAATGAAAAATTCGTGAAATTTTCAAGAATCAAGCGAGAGATTGCTAACAAGTGTTGGGTCAATCCATTAAAAAAAAAAAAAAAAAGATGTTGGGTCATGTATGTCTTTTGGTGTAATTTTAAGGGTATTATAGTCATTTGGGTGTTAAAAAAGGAAAGTAACTTGTAACCCTCTCTGTTTAGCTTCCAAGTTCAGGAAGAAACCGTTGTTCTTCACCACTTCGCGGCTTCAGTGTCCTATAAATAAACTACCAAAACCAGTACGTTTTTTGCTTTTCCCATCACAGAGAAAATCAAATTACGAGAAAGAGAGAAGAAAAATGGCGACTTCAGCTGTAGATTTGGAGAATGTTCCCTCTGGAGATCTCATGGCGGAGCTCCTACGTCGCATGAAGTGCTCAACCAAACCTGACAAACGCGTTATTCTCATTGGTTTCTCTTTATCTCTCTTAATCCTCTTTTTTAGTCCAATTTTAGGTTTTGTTTCTTAATTATATGAAACAACAATGAAATCTTGGGTTTATCTATGGTTTTAATGAAGGTTCTGTCTTTGAAGGTTGTTCTTTGATGCATTTTGGGGCATTTATTGGGAATTTTAGGACTAAAAAAGAGGAGTTCAATTGGTTGTTTAATTTCCAAATTTATTCCGAATTCACTTAATTGAGGTTTTCTGCTAATGTGAGGCGAGTATTTAGGTTGTGAGTGTTTTGACATGGAGATTCGACCATCTCCAACCCATGTCTTCAAAATTTTCTTCAAATTTGATGACTCCAAACCACTTTGAACTCCAACCAGCCCAATCTTCAAATCACTATTCATCCTCTAGAACTGTTCACTCACTTAAAAAAATGAAAGGAGAGGAATATAATAAGTAGGGGACAAAAATGGTATTTAAAACATGTTCCATGAAAATAAAAAGGTCAAAAGCGGCATATTTGAAAAAAGGGGGATATAATAGGTATTTAAAAAAAGTAAATAAGAATAGAGAGAGACTCTCTCCCCTCTATATTTGATGATGTGAATGATGATATAGATGGGATATCTTCATTTTGAAGATCGGTCGGAGTTTGGCTTGAAAGCCTCCATCTCTATATTTAGAGATTTGAAGGCCGGTTGTAGTTGCTCGAAGATTACACTTTGGATTTTGGTATATCCGACCTCTTTTCGATTCTTGACCAGAGACCTAATTTCTCGTTAAAATTTTCTTCTTTTTATTTGTTTATTTTGATTTTCCTTTCACTTTCTTACTCTAGAGTTTTGTTGGCTCTAATAGTCTAGGGGCATCTTCAACCGGTCTCTAAAACTCTAAATATAGAGGGGGAGATGTTTGAACCTAACTCCAACCGGTCTTTATTTTAGATAATCCCCCTTTATATCACTAGTCACATCTTCAAATATAGAGATCTGTTCTAGAGAAATTTTGAAGGGCCTCTCTAAATTACTATTCACCTTTTTTAAATACTTATTTTATCCCCTCTTTTTTCATAAATGTCATGTTTGACATTCTCATTTCATGGAACATGTTTTAAATGTCATTTTTGTCCCCTTTTCTTTTCAACTTTCTCAAGTGAACGAGTAGTGTTTTAAATGATGAATAGTATTTTAGAGAAGGGGTCGATTGGAGTTCAAATTGGTTCGGAGGCGAGCATCTTCTTCAAATTGAAGATGCCAATTTGGAGGAAAAATTTAGAGATGTGGGTTGGAGATGCTCTAATATACCCATCTTCACTTATTGAAAAAAGTTCCTTAACCTTGGCATTATGGCAATCTTTGTGACGTGTTGATCGAGGAGGATGAAATCAGCTTGCTTCTGGAGTTTTGCAATAAAGGCTTATATAGTTAGCATTATAATGCGCCCATGCCTAACTTGGAGGATGCATTGACAAGGAGTTTGTGTTAAACTATAATGATTTTTCTTTTATAGGTAAAGGATTAGTGATTAGCAAGATGAAGTTGAGTTCAAGGGGTTTTGAAGTTAAGACGGGAGAACAACAATCCACACATCTTACCAACTTAGCTAATTTGACACTTCCAACTTAGCATGAAAATTATCTTTTTGATGAAGGGCTCACATTTGATTGTGAAAAAACGCAATTTGTTCATAGTGTTTGTTTCAATAATTTTGGTAATTAATTTCAGTTCATGTTTCTAGATCTGATCTTTGATGAGATATCCAGTGGGTCATTGTTAATAGAAAAATGAAATATTTCAGTTCGATGGGGGAACTCGTCTTGAAGTGTCAACTTAGTTAAGTGTTAAGACGTGTGGAGTGTTGTTCTCACATCTTAAGTTCAAACCCCCTTGAACCCAACTTCATTTGCTAATCACTAATCCTATAACTATCCACACAAAAAAAAGTCTCCTTGGCACTCATCGACTTCTTCTTTGGTAGCATGAAGACGAAGGAAACAAGTGGACCGTGCATGATATTAACTCAAGTTCACCTACTTGGCCAAGCTAGTGTGCTCCTCATCGCCAAGCCATTTGGTTATGTGGTGATGGAACGGATTCTTCTTGTTGCCAAAAGGTGACTGAGCTGAATGGAAAAATAATTCTCTCCCAAAAGTTCCATCTGACACAAAACCTGAGATCAGGTTTTTTCTAAAGTGTGGGAGAATTGGTGTAGACAGATCCGAGGAATGTCATTTTGGATATTTGGTGAAGGCAATTCGTAGAAGGCAAGTTGGAGAACAAGGCCTTTTAAAAGGGATATTTTGTGGGATATCATCCTAAAAGAGGATACTTTTAGAATTTATGTTAGAAGGGGTAATTTTTTCATTTCACATAGTTTAGTGATTCAAAGGCTTGGGTCGGTCTGAAGTTGAGGGTTCTATTGTAGAAACCTCTTGTAAAATCAGGCAAGGATCTTTTGTCATTTGAATAACCATATTACTTATAGAAAAAGCTTGTGGCGCTTCATTTTTCTTTGGAGGCCTGTGAGGATCGTCAAGCTTTATAGCTCTGGTCACAACCACTATTGAGCTGCGTTAAGTCAGTGTAAACCACCAGTTTACTTGTTCTATGCAATTTTAGGTCCACATTGTATCCTAACCCATCAATACTTTTAAAATAAGCATCCTTTCTCTATTGGGGAATTTTCAACTCAAATACTAATCAGATTTGTGCTATGTGAAGGCGTCCTACTTGGATCAACATTTTGCCGCTAGTCGGCCAAAAGACTACATTTAGTCCACTTATTTCATAGTTAGCAGGATGATTCTCACTATCGTGGTTAGTCTAGGTAGCAAAATACTTGAGGCTGGTAGCCAATGGTATAACCAATGTACTGTTTGGTTGCTCTCCCGTTTTGTGATTCTGAATAATTCCATCCCTTTTATTTAGCTATGACTACATCCCTTTGACGCTTGTTTGAAATAGGCGTGAACTACGGGGGCATCGTTGTTAATTTTTATGAGCATAATTTTATAAAAGTAGATGACTGGCAGGTCCACCGGGATCCGGTAAAGGCACTCAATCACCCATTATTAAGAACGAGTATTGCTTGTGTCACTTGGCCACTGGTGACATGCTGAGAGCTGCCGTTGCTGCTAAAACCCCCCTTGGGATTAAGGCTAAAGAGTCCATGGATAAGGTAAATGCCTATTATAACTCTTATTTGCTCATAAGATTCTACTGGACACTGTTGTTTGTTAATGTAATAAAAATTTAATCTATCACGATTTCTCAGGGAGAGCTTGTTTCCGATGATTTGGTTGTTGGGATAATTGATGAAGCAATGAAAAAGCCTTCATGTCAGAAAGGTTTCATTCTTGATGGGTTCCCAAGGACTGTAACTCAAGCAGAAAAGGTCTGACATTTTCTTTGTGTTATCTATTTTTGGAATAATAATTCTGTCTTTTTTTTGTAATGTTTGTGGAACTATATGTGCTCTTTATGTCCTTATATTCATGCTCCTATTGTTTCGTTTTGTACAGCTTGATGACATGCTTGCAAATCAGGGAACTAAAATCGACAAGGTGATCAACTTTGCGATTGATGATAGCATCTTGGAGGAGAGAATTACTGGCCGTTTAATCCATCCTTCTAGTGGTCGGACCTACCACACAAAATATGCGCCTCCCAAAGTTCCTGGTGTTGATGATGTAAGATGGTGCTATTTATTTATTTTTTTATGTTTTTTAAGTAGGTCTTATTGAAAATAATTCTGCTTTTTAAGGTGTAATTCTGTATATTATTATACGAAATAACTCTTTCTGCACATCTATATAGTATTTTCTTCCTTAATCAGAACACGGTCCTCTCTGGTATAAGAGAAGATGTGCTTATTTGATTCGTTAGATTTGAACCAAAAGTTACACCTCATCGAAAAAACTCCTGATTAGTCAGATTGAAGGCCTGACTTGATTTTAATAGATTTCTAGAATGAATTTCCTTCCTTCGGAATTTTCTAAACCAGTATTAAAAATCCCCTAATCAGTCGGATCAAAGATGGAATTTATTGACCAGATTTCCAGAGTGAGTTTCCATTTGCATTTGAAATTTATCTCATACAAAGATCAACATCTAAAAATCTCTTGATTAGTTAAATTGGCAGTCCAATTTGATTTGACTGTATTTGAACTGGAGATGTGTCGCCAAATCTTAAAAATTCCATGATCAATCAGATTGATGGTTTGACTTGTAGAGATTTTTGAGCAAGTTATTCTCTCTCGAAATGTGTCACGTACCTATAAAAAATATGGTCTAATACATATGTAAATGCCTATGGACTCAGAGCTTTCTTAGCTATAATCTAATAAGGTTCCATTCATTAAAATAACTCTTTTAAGGTGCTGCTACTTGCTAATTTTTAGAACTCAATTACTTCTGAATTCAAACGGATTAGTTTGAATTCTTAATATTAATAGGGCCTATTAAATTTTGGTTGTGTCTAACCCCACCAATTCCAATTGGGATGTGTCTTGCAAGTGCCGTCAAGTGGATCTCGTGGAAGCATATCATGTGATAGAACCAAAGTATCGGCTTTGTTGATAGCCCGAACCCTAAACTTATTGGGAATCCTAGGTTTGGTTCCACATTACTCAGTATCTTACATGCAACTAGAATCGACTTTTCAATTGCTTTACTTCCATTAAGTATCTTAGAATTATGGATCAACACCAGTGATGTTTTGTTTATCTTATTTTAATTTTCATCTCTACAAAAATATTTAGTGGTTTTATTTATTTTTTATATTTGATCCCTTGGTAATGTATTGGAAGTCTTTACTTTTATTGTCTTTGTTAGTAGATTGTTTATTCTTATAAACACTATTTGTTTTTTTTTTCCTCCCTTTCCCCTAAAGGTCACGCGCGAGCCCTTGATCCAACGGAAAGACGATACTGCAGAAGTTCTCAAGTCAAGGTTGGAGGCCTTCCATAGGCAAACTGAGCCGGTTTGTGCACTTTAAATTACCTTTTTTTTTTTCTTTTTTTTTGGAGGTTTGCTAAATTAACATTTCTGAACAAACTTTCTATACAATTGAACAAACAGGTCATTGATTACTACGCAAAAAAGAGCGTTCTCGCTAATGTTCATGCAGATAAGCCCCCAAAAGAGGTCACCCATGAGGTTCAGAAGGTGCTTTCTTCATAATAGTAAGCCTCATTTATTTATTTAACTTCAAAAAATAGAAACTTTTGTTCCCTCCATGGATTTTAGCTCATATGTAATCATCCAATACATTGTCTGATGGGCTGATCCATTGTGTTTTTTTTTTTTTTTTTTTAAAGACTCTTCTTTCATTGCATTTTCATCTTGACCGATCGCTTTGGTTGGTTCTGTGACTTCCAAAACGAAATTTTACAAAAGCTGAGAATACTGAAGTAGAATTTGAGTATTATATGCATACAGGTTCTGTTTTCATGGAGTAATTCATGTTGTGGTTCACATTATTTGAGATTGGATTTTGATTTTCTAAGAATGGGACTTGGCAGGTGCTTATACCGGTTTGGATCGGTTGATTTGGGTTAGAAATGGCCCGAGTCAATTCTATTTTTATATCCATTCAAAAATGATTTAGTCATTGAATATAATTTATTTATTATTACTATTATAGTATTTTGGAAACTGAATTAATAAATTTTACAATAATTTAAATGTACTATGAAACATCAAAACTGATCCAAAGTTCTACCAAAAACAAGCCTATCCATTGGCGATGTGGGTCTGTTTAACATGGTTGCTTGGTTGGTTCACTTGGGCTCCCCTGATGCTGCTTAAAGCAAAAGTTACCAAATTTATTACCATATTAACAAATTATTGCAATGTTAAAATTGTAAATTTGCAAATTTTTATAATTCAACGGATTATTATTTGAATTATTTTAATGAATATTTGAGGTATCAACCTATTCAATCTGATGATGCACTCCCGTGATTCCGCTCCAGACAAACAGAAAAGGGTTTGGAATCCATACACTCAATAAGATTTCCAATGGTCGAGATTTATCCTAGAGATCTGAGATGTAATCTTGGGATACATCTTATATCCCTTGGAATTTGCATTGTAGAATTCCAATGGTCAAGATTTATCCTAGAGAACTTTTCCTGTACGGAGAGCCTAGTACACAAAAAACTCTAATCTTTCACTGTCTAGCAAAGGTACTGAAAATATACTTCGCCAGTTCCAGGGTGAATGATTTCTCGGAGATAAACGACTTCTACGATCTCTGGGTTTTCGATGAGTTTCATGAACCTGAAGAAAACAACACCTTCCATTCAGCTACTGAAGCGGGAACTGCCTTTTCTAACACCATGCTAAAAATGCTCGATGGGCAGGAGTGCAGGCTCGATTCCAAATATTCTGTGATTTTATTCTTGGGATACATCTTATATCTCAACAGCTGGAATTAGCATTTATCGTCGGCAACTTGGCATTGTGAGTGAGCATATATGAGTGAGTGATTGTTTGCTCACAGACCAACACTATTTTTGGCATGTAGCGCTGATGATGTAAGTAATAAGAAGGAAATTTCTCTCTCATGCCCTCACATCCATTCTGTAGAAATTTTTATTTTTAGATTTCAAATCTTAAAAAGTATTGTGGGATCGATATGAATTATCATATTGGCAATCAAACACCACAACCTTCTAATTAAAATATAAAAAAATCAAACAAAAAAAGACTTATAAAAAATTATTTACTACAGTTAAATTTTAATTTTAAATTTAGGAGTTCAATAATTGTCCTTTGGCAAAGTAATATATCATTCGGATCTAGGGAGATATAAGGATGAATTAGCATGTGATCTGAATATGACTCGAATTAAGGGACATCAACCTTTATCCAACCCATATTTTTGTTTGGATCTACCCCAAGGGTCCAAACCCTCTAAATTCGGATCATTCAAATTTCGGCTAAAATTTGACCCATTTTATGATTTATTTTAATCATCTTATTTTATTAAAAATTAATAATTATTTAAATAGGGATCAAGATCATGAATAATGCAAATCAAGTTGAATGATTTATATTAACACAGTCAATGGGCTGGGTTTTGGCCCGATCCAGCCAGCTATAGACAGAGTTTAGGTTAGTTATTAGCTATTGGGACCGACCAGTCAACCCGTTTAATAATAGGGCTGGATTTGGGTTTTGAATGTAGGCTTGGTGGGTGACCTGACCTGCCATACTATATTAAATACAATATATAATAATCTTATTAATAATGATTCCCTTACCTTTGTAGTGTCTTTGAAAATGGGTTTGACCCGACCTATCCTATAAATGGCCCGAATGTTGGTGGAAGTGGACTGTAGGGCTATCAATAGATTAGATCATACCCATAACCTGATCCGTTCCGATCCAATAACATGTTAGAAAGTATATAAATCATATTATATATTTATTGAGATGTGTAAAGTTGATTTAGATTTTGTATATAAAATCGGATTTGGTACTGATCCAATCTAGTGACAACCCTAGTATATTGGGTTTGGACTAAGGTTTTATTTATTAAATCGGGCCAAGCCAATATTTAGAAGGGTTGGGTTAGGACTTGATTTTTTAGCCTTTAAAAGACTTGGCTCATTTAAAATCCAACCCAATCTGATCCATTGACAACCCTAATTTATATATTAGATGACTCAAGTGAGTCAACCCGATTTTTGAGATTAAAGATTTTTTCTTAGAGTTGTAAATCCCACTTACATACGTGGGAGTTGTAACTTCTCTAAAAATGGGAGTTGAGGACCTTCTTGAAGTTGCAACTCTATATAATTGACGAACCAAACAACCAATTAGAATTCTAAAGTAAGAGTTGTAACTCCAACTCCCTCCGACTCTCATTTCCAAACACACGCTAAATGAAATTATGGAGGGTAAAAATTATTAAGAATCATTTTGAATTTGGAGATTAACCATCTTGAATCAATTAATTTAGAAGTCCGATCTCCTTTGAACGAGATCAATTTCAATATTTTCCTCTTTTTTTCTTATATTTCTCAATTTAGTCTAAATCAACGTGTAACCATGTGCTTTTTTTTTCTTTACCTTCTTTGGTACTTTCACCCAAATTAGTTTTATCAAGAGTCGTGATAAAGCGACATGCTGAAAAATAACGGTTGACATGGCAGGGGCACAGAACCATAGATATTTTTCTTTGAGATACACAAGAAAAAAGATTAATGGTTCTGTGCCCTTGTTACATCAGCCGTGTATGTCTTAGGGCCACACCAATTCAATCTACAACCTCCAACCTTTTGTGAAAAATCTTTGATCTTTTTTACCAAAATGTCCACCATATCTTCTAATTTCCTAAAAATCAGATTTTATTCTGAAGACTTTTAAGGCTAAAGATGGGGGTAAAAGAATTTAGGCATTTGGATCCTTTTCTTTCGGCCAAGACCGAGGTCAAGGGATTATGGTATCCATATGTTTATAAACAGGGGTATCTTAAGTATCGGTTTTGTCATTTTGTTAAGACCGTCATACACGTGCGCCTCCTTTAGCAACACGTGTCTAGTAAAAGGTGGCGTTACAATTTGCACTCTCAAGGAAGAGATTTGTGCAAATTGGCCTTTTGCTGTCGGCTCACTTACGCGAATCAGGTTTTATTTTATGTTGACAAGATTACCCCTTACAACTTTAATTAAGATGGTAAGAACACATAAATGTTATAATAAAATTACATAATTTTTTTTTCTTTTTCACTATATGATAAATAAGAGTATCTTTTAGAATATTTATTAAAAAAATATATATCATTTTGGAGCCCCAATCTTGGTGGATTGGATTTTCTCTATCGCATAGTTATGTCTGTTAATTAATAGGGTGTTTAAGACATTTCACATGTTAAAGAACCGTGAATTTGATCCTAACTATTATTTGAAATATCTACACCGACTAATGGTGTTAGATCCCATTGAATTAAATTTGATTCTAATTTCAAATTAAAAGTCATCCAATTGTTAGAAAGCTGTTTAAAATTCTTGTAAATTAACCATTTTTATCATTTGTATTGTGTGAATTTATTAAAGTAAAGGGTAAATTACCATTTTGTGAATCGAATTTGACGAAATTACGATTCCAACTAATTATTCATTTTAATTATCAAAACGTGAATGTGCGAAATCACAAGTTTAAAGTGATAAACTCACTAGTTTGTATAGTGACAATCTCGGTAAAAATAATGAAACATGTGAGATGGTCAATTTAAAATCTTTGATATCGTTATGTTTTTAATAATTAAAATGAACAATGAGTTGAAATCGTAAATTCGTAAAAAAAATTGATCACCTTTTCGTAAATATTTCTAAAATAAAAAAGCAAATGCACCTTTCAACCCTCCCTCCCTCCTTAATAGTGGAGCACTTTTCACCTTCCATAAAAGCTCATTTAACTTTCCAAAAGAATGAAGGAAAAACATAGAGAAAGTTTCCATAAAAGGTTTTGAAGATGAGGAGGGTGTTTAAATTATTTTAAGGAAAATGTTAAAGTAACATTAAAATCAACGTTGATTCTTACATTGTTGATGTGGATGTATGTACGAAATCATAAATGCTTTTCATCGAGATACGAGTGAAAGACATCTATAACTATTTGTGCACCGCCACATCAGCAATGTGAGAATCGATGTTAATTTTAATTATTTCTCTTCATTAAGAGGAGTTATGTAAAATATTCTACAAAGTAAAGCAAATCTTTAGCATATCTGTGAATATTCTCTAATGGGTGGGCCGAGCGTTAAGGTGACCCACTGCCATCTGGAGTTTTTATGAATCACATTAAAAAAAAAAGGAAAATGCTAGAATGACACAAATGAAGACACAAAGGTGACAAAAATGATGTGGTGGGTCGCATATAACCGTAGATGCTTTTTACTCGTATCTCGCAAAAAAACATCTACGGAATGTGCACGACACCACAAGTTTTTATTACCCTTATGTCTTCCTTTGTGTCACCCACCACGACTCTATAAAAAATACTATGCAGAATTGGGATTCCGGTGAAAAAAAAAAGATACTGAGGTCATTATAGTAATTCAAAACCTCTTACAGCGTTTGATTTCCAACATCAGATATACACTGTTTTTATTCAGATCAGTGTCAACTTCCTATAATCCTTCCTTTCGAGTATCTCTAGGGAGAATCAACTACAATTTTCCCTCGTTTGATGGTGACTATCAACCCTCGTTTGAGGTTAATATTTTCCCGTTATAAAAACATGGAGGTTCCTTCTTTGGGACTCTTGATCAACTT
The DNA here is from genome assembly GCF_017979445.1 of Akebia trifoliata. Lineage (NCBI taxonomy): Eukaryota > Viridiplantae > Streptophyta > Magnoliopsida > Ranunculales > Lardizabalaceae > Akebia > Akebia trifoliata. The sequence goes on from NC_141379.1 coordinate 1,770,888, forward strand.
TCAAACGTTTTTTTTCTTCAAATATCTCTCAACTATGATCAGTAGAAATAGAATCAATATCTCTCAACTTACAATCAGTAGAAGTAGAAGAAGCTCTGGTTTTTAGTAGAGAGAGAGAGAGAGAGAGATTTTATTCACAGTGCCTTCTCTCTAAAAAGGGCCTTTGAGGGCCATTTGGCTTGCTGCTTATAGTCATAAAAAGCTCAAAAAAGACCAAGTTTCTGAGACTAATATCTCTTCTTCTGTTGGTAAATTTCTTGAAACTTTGTGCTGCTGTTCTGTTTTTGTTTGTTTAATATTTTGTTTCTCCTCTTCGATTAGTTTACATACATGGGTATTATTCATTTCTGAGAGACAGGGGAGAGATGTAGAGAGGGAGAGAGAGATTTATCTTGAATATTAATTGAATTTATAAGAAATTACTTGTACTGGGTATCCGTAATGGAGATAATTTATCTCTTTGTTTGGTTAAATGGATGAATTAATTATGCCCATTTCAGTTTTACTCTGTCAAATTCTGTTATTTCCTCTCTTTTACGTACTTCTCTGTTTCTCATTTATTCTGTTTCTATGTTCTAGCAGTATTCATGGTTTTTCGATCAAATGGAGATACTCCACCTCTTATTTTTTTATGGAATGGCCGAATCAGCTATACCCTTCTCATCTTTGTTAAAGATTTCTTGTTTAGTTATTTAAAGTTAAGATCTTGGCACTGTAGAAGTCTGAGTTTTATTGAGAATTCTTGGATTAATATTAAATGAACCCTAATAGGGTACTTATAGAGATTACATCAACCAAGATATGAAAACTAGCATAATATATAAATAGAGTAATGCTGGGGTGACACAAACGGAGACACAAAGGCGACAAAATGATGTGGTGTCGCGCACATTACCGTAGATGCTTTTCCGTGAGATACAAGTAAAAAGCATCTACAGTTATGTGCACGGCACCACATCATTTTTGTCACCTTTGTGTCTCTATTTGTAACATTCCAGTATTTTCCATATAGATATTCTACTTTATTAATTCCTGATGTAAAGTATCCTTATTGATATTGATACATAATTGTTTTCCATCACTACCTTCCTTTTGTGATGAGATACATTGATAATGATATAATGTTTCTCATGCATCATATTCTCTTACATCGTCCCATAATTGCATGGTCTTTTAAAGAAAGAGTATGCAATTGGTTTAATTGAATAACTCATCTTGATCTCATAAAATACTTGATGATGGATATCTGCAAACGTCCAATCAATCTTGATGGTGGTCACCGCCTATCTGTGAAATCCATCACTGTCGCATCTCGCTCATTTTTTTGAGTTTGTCGGAGTCAGTGGCCCACTAGATCAAGTCTATCATGATCTCTCCCATAAACATAGAAATAAGGATTGTGTGGTTTAAATACAAGAACTCTCATTGAAGCGATTATAGATAAAATAAAATTGAGATCGTGAAGTATTAACTTGTGAAGTAGGGAGGTTTGTAGAAACATAGAAAAAAGTGGTATATATATATATATATATATATATTTTTTTTTAAATACTAATAACGGGAACAAAATGACTTAGATTCGGCTATGGCGATGGCGCCATCGTCGAAGAACAGCGCACGAAGATCGATTTGCTCAGTGAAGCTTGAGCTCTGATACCATGAAGAAATCTGATTTTATTGAGTAAATCTTAGATTAATATTACATGAACCCTAATAGGGTACTGGTAGAGATTATATCAACCAAGATATGGAAACTAGCATTATATAAATATTCTACTTTATTAATATTGCTAGTGTAAAGTATCCTTATTGATATTGCTGCATAATTGTTTTCCATCACTACCTTTTGTGATGAGATAAATTGATAACGATACAATGTGTCTCATGCATCATATTCTCTTACATCCTCCCATAATTGCATGGTCTTTTAAAGAAAGAGTATGCAATTGGTTTAATTGAATAACTCATCTTGATCTCATAAAATACTTGATGATGGATATCTGCAAACGTCCAATCAAGCTTGATGGTGGTCACCGCCTATTTGTGAAATCCATCACTGTCGCATCTCGCTCATTTTTTTGAGTTTGTCGGAGTCGATGGCCCACTAGATCAGGTCTGTGTCATGATCTCTCCCATAAACATACAAATAAGGATTGTGTGGTTTAAATACAAGAACTCTCATTGAAGCGATTATAGATAAAATAAAATTGAGATCGTGAAGTAGGGAAGTTTGTAGAAACATAGAAAAAAGTTGTATTATTTTTTTTTAAATACTAATAACGGGAACAAAATGACTTAGATTCGGCTGTGGCGATGGTGCCATCGTCGAAGAATAGCGCACGAAGATCGATGTGCTAGTGAAACTTGAACTCTGATACTATGAAGAAATCTGATTTTATTGAGTAATTCTTAAATTAATATTATATGAACCCTAATAAGGTACTCGTAGAGATTATATCAACCAAGATATGGAAACTAGCATAATATATAAATATTTTACTTTATTAATATTCCTAATGTAGAATATCCTTATTGATATTGCTGCATATATTGTTTTCCATCACTACCTTTTATGATGAGATACATTGATAATGATACAATGTGTCTCATACATCATATTCTCTTACATCCTCTCGCAATTGCATGGTCTTTTAAAGAAAGAGTTTGCAATTAGTTTAATTGAATAACTCATCTTGATCTCATGAAATACTTGATGATGGATATCCGCAAACGTCCAATCGAGTTTGATGGTGGTCACCGCCTATCTGTGATGTCCATCACTATCACATCCCGCTCATTTTTTTGAGTCTGTCAGAGCCGGTGGACCACTAGATCGGGTTTGTCATGATCTCTCCCATAAGCATACAAATAAGGATCATACGGTTTAAATACAAGAACTCTCATTGAAGCGATTATAGATAAAATAAAATCGAAATCGCGAAGTATTAACTTGTGAAGTAGGGAGGTTTGTAGAAACATAGAGAAAAATAGTATTTTTATTGAAAAAAAAAATACTAATAACGGGGAACAAATGATTTAGGTTCGGCTATGGAGGTGGCGCCATTGCCGAAGAACGGTGTACCAAGATCGATGTGCTCAGTGAAGCTTGAGCTTTGATACCATGAAGAAATCTGATTTTATTGAGTAATTCTTGGATTAATATTACATGAACCCTAATAGGGTACTTGTAGAGATTATATCAATCAAGATATGGAAACTAGCATAATGTATAAATATTATACTTTATTAATATTCCTAATGTAGAATATCCTTATTAATATTGCTGCATATATTGTTTTCCATCACTACCTTCCTTTTGTGATGAGATACATTGATAATGATACAATGCATCTCATGCATTCTCTTATAGGCAACCACTCTAACCTAGTTTGGCCCAGTCGGCGAGATTGGCATTTTCTCCTACCGATTAAATCACAAACTTCATGATTAAATCGCAAACTTTACAGAGTAAATGAGACTAAAACGAAAAATGAAATCGAAGCACTAGTTAGAGAAGATGACCTTGATGAAGATAATGTGACCATCTTATTGGTGAAGCTTTAGATAACGAGAATGCAAATGAGGATGATATCGAATATATATTTTAAATTTGTAAGCTTATTGCATTGGTTTGATCTCTATTAGATTTAGAACTCTTAGTTACTTCAAGATTATGTATGTTCTTTTTGGTTTTGGGATTCGTGGGTTTTTGAGAACTCTACTAATGTTTCCGTGCTGAAGACATTAGGATGTACATTGACGGATTTTTGTTAGCTTTGATATTAGCTTTGTTTTATTAAAAATTATAATCTAAGTCAATCCAATTGTCTGCATTTTTTTTAGTATATTAAATACTAAGTTTTTTTTATTTTCTCTCTTGTTGTCATCTTATGCAGATGAGATCATGTTAAATGAAGATAATATCGCATACAGAGTTCTGAGTTACCTTCTTCTTGGTGTTGTCAGAATTTACTCGAAGAAAGTTGAATATCTGTATCATGATTGTAACGAGATTCTTAATAAACTAAACAAACATGTGCGGTTTACAAAAGATAACCCACCTATGGAAGCCATGCGTGCACCATATCTTTCTATTACTCTTCCAGACAACTTTGATCTTGATGCTTTCAATATGGAGGCCTTGGAAGAAGATGTGAGAAGGTAAGAGGTTGAACATCCAAATTGGTGCTTCTCTTTTATCCTTTTTTTTTTTTGTTTTTTTTGTTTAATCATTCCACCCATCCTTGGTTTGTTTGCCGTCTTTTCAGGGACAATGTGAAAACCAATCAACAGATTACCCTTCAAGGTATCGGATTTTTGAGTTCTCTCTAAATGTCTGATTTGTTCTTTATCTCCACATACATTTGCATAATTTGTTGTTCTCTTGAAACAGAAACATGGAAAGATGCAGTAAATGAACATTACACTCTGGAAAAGGTAAAAATTTATGTTTTGTGTCTGAAGGACATTTTTTTTGTACCATGCACGATACACAAGGCTCACCTTATTTAATATCCAACCCCAAAATACGAGGAAATCCCACTCTCCAAGTAACCAAGAGTTCTTTTGCAATAAAAAAACCAACACCTCTTTCCCTTTGTGTTCTTCTTGAATTGTTATCTTAAAATGTGAGACAAGGTCTAATAGTATATTCTTGAGGAATAAGCCAAAGAGAATGAAAAAATATTCTAAATATAAGAAACAAGAATAAACATCAATACTATAATGTGACCGAAATGCAAATAAGTGATATACCAAAGGAACTTAAGAGTGTATGTCGGCAATATCAATGTTTCTTATCTACAAAATGGACAAGTATCATTCTAGAAGACTTTTTTTTTTTGTTGTTGCAAACATTCAGTATCATCATGAGGAGGACATTGCGCGTTTGGAGACCACATCTGCCATCCATACACCAATTGAAGGGTACGTGCTAATAGATCTCATTTCTTCTGACTTTGTAGTTTTAGGGAAATTTTCAGTTTCAGAAGTTACAGATTTCTTTCTTTTTCTTTTGTAGTGCTCTTTCACCTCACAGGATGGATATTGATATGATGGTGAGCCCATCACATACTCTAACCAGTTTAGAACCAAGCGTGGAGAAGCTTCAAGGCAATGAATTCTTAGAAGAAGAAGGCAGAGACCTTGAATTTTTTCGTGGAGCTGTGGAACCTCTAGACCTCAATACGCAATTTAATGACGTTTATAATCAAGCAGACTGGACAAATCTTTTGGAGATCACACCACCCGATCTTGGACAATCTCATGTTCATAGTGAAGGCCATACAGTAGATACTACAGCAGATGAAACTCCTGACGTGTCTAAATTCCCACATGTTTCAGGTCATCAAGTTACAAACTTCCTGGAATTGTTTTTTTGTGCTCACATTGATTTTAATCTTATAGATATGCTTTCCAATATAAAGTATATGTATTCTTCTACACTAAATAGCATGGTCATCAGTCCTTTCCCATGATAAACTTTCACATTGGACAGGCATGTTATAACACAAACTACGCAATCGATGGGGTAGGTATTAACAATTTTCATTTCTTATCGTGGATCTATTTAAAATTCACACATATAAATGAAATCACTTGGTCTAATATCATGGTCATTCATGCTCTATTAGCCCACACCATTCAGTGATCCCACATATTCATCTCTTCTGTCAATGTTCTTGGAAGATTGCAACCATCTAATCTATCACATTCTTTTGAAACAAAATCTTGGCAAATAATCTAAAAAGTACGTACACACATGCGTGCACACACGTGCGCCCGCCTACCCACCCCCCACCCATCCACACACACCACACACACTCACTCACATGCAATGGGATCAGAGGACAAGTATTTGTTACAATGTTTTTTGCAACACCGCTTGAATGCCATCCATTTTTTCCCATTTTTTTTACAACATTGTTGGATTGTAAGGATGGCATCTGGGCGTTGTAAAAAATGCTGTCCGCCAATCCCAACCCATGTATATATAGGCATGTACATGATATGATTTTTATATCTTATGGTACCAACTAAATTTCATACGAAAAACTGTAGAAATACATGAACTAGTTTTATATCTGTTGGAGATTGTGAATTTGATTTTACGCCATGTTGGTGTTTTTGTCTTGCCATGGAATTGGGCATCATGGTCTAACCTGACTAGATGCATGTGTGTTAGTATGTGATATGGTTTTATATCTTATACAATCAACTAAAAGGGCATACCGAATATCAATGAAATATATGAACCAATAGTGTTATATATTTTAGAGTTCGTGAATTTGATTCTAAGGCATGCTGGGGTATCTGTTTTTACATGGTACCAGGGATCACCATCTGACCTGACTTTACAAGTTCACATTTTAAGTCACATTTCCTCTACCCTTCAAGTTTTATTTTCTATAATCAACTTAAAGTAGAATTTTATCTTTTCTACAAGGTTAGTGTCCAGCGTGGTTGTTCAACAGTGCTTCCTTTAATGCAGGAACCGCTCCACCTGAATTTATGGTTATTCAAACACCAGCTAAGGTGCAACAGCTTCGATTTTCAAGGAAGAGAAAATATCTATTTGAGGAAACCATAGCATTGTCCAACAAGTAAGTGGTGTTATATTAACAGCCTTTAGTTTTAAATCATGTCTTGTTGTTGGAGGTAATTAGGCATTCATACTGAAAATATGATATTCTTTCCACAATTTTAAAGGGTAGTTGAATGAGCTAAAGTTAGAATCTCACAGGGTTGTTAGGCAGAACTTATGCAACACAAGTAGCTTGGTACGAAGGAAAGCTCCTTTGACAACTTTGAATGCTTGGAAAGCCTTCAAAATCTCTAAGCTACGTCAGGATTTCATGGACCCTTTATTTTCTTGTGAGTTAGTTTCGTCATTTACTTTGATACATATAACGAGTTGTGCCATAACTTACCATCAAGTTCTACAACAGGTATGTCTTCACAACTCAAAGATCTCTTTTACAAAACAAACTTCAGGACTCCAGAACCAGTCGAAGCTGCAGAAGTTCCCATCAAGTCAAGAGATGGAGGATTTGAACCACCTAGTAAATCTTCAGATCAAAAGGCTATCTCCGAGTCTGTTAATCATTCAGAATCTGTGGGGTTTGTCGAGAGCCCCACAACCGATAAATCAGATACAATGGGACCCATTAACTCATTTGCAACAACAGGAGATGAGCTATCCGCAGTTGAGACTCAAGATCTTGGTTTGAATCTGATGGATGAGGTGACCATCTTTTATATTTTTGAGTGGTTTTATTAATTAAAAATCAAAGGTATGAAGAACATTAAGTTAGACTAAGAACATGGCATGAACACGCGACATCCTGTATTAACGTAACTGATTGAATGGGAACATCCACCATATCTATTCTGATCATCCAAAAGAATGAAATGATTTGGTTGGTTTTTTACATCTGTTGCTGCACATGGTTTCAGAACTCGGTTTGACATCTCATCTCGTTCATGAACTTGGTTTATTACTTGTTCATAAATATTTATATGAAAATAATTATACTTTTTTTAAGAAAATAAGGTAGATTAGAAGATGTTTCGTAATACAATTATATTTTATTTCAATAATAAATATTTAAATTAAAAATAATATTTTTTTTAATTAAAATAGACAAAATCCCGATTGACTTGGACAAATTTTACTGACTCGGCTGAAATTTTCAAAATATCATCCAAGTCATCTTGTTTGTCTCACGAAATTCTGCACATGTGAAATACCATCTTATCCGTCACATTTATGGATGAGGCAATTCATCTTGGTCTCAGACAAGATTTAAAACCATGTTGATGCATCATTTACGACATGTGGCTATGCCCTTTTTTAAAGCCCATAAGACACAAGTTGAATCGATTGAAATTTATTTTACTAGCTCAATCTACTCTTCATCTTCACTCCAGCTTCATGACCGTGTTGATCTTGCTTATGATGTTGATATATAACTTAATTTTTCCATGCAGGAGATAGGTCCTCATGAAGAAGTTAACCAAAGCCCAGGTACGAAGACTCCCGAAAAGTTGAACCAGGCTTTGATAGTTCTGTATTTTATATTAAATAGTGCATTTTTTCCCGTTGTGGGGTCTTCTCATCTGGCTTTCTATTGATTTGCAGATGGATGGCCAGCAAGAACCGGGTATGGTGGATCGAGTTTCTGTGATTTTTTATTTTATTTTATTTAAAGTGGATCCCGTTCGTCGTGTTAAAATCTCCCTTTCCACCTACAACCTTGTGATTTGCAGGACAGCGGCAAGTCATATTCTTAAAAGCTTTTTAAATCAAAAGGACCAAAGCCAGAAGGAATCTCTGAATCTGGCGTTAGTTCTGGAAGGAAGAACAAGAAAAGAAAATGCTAGATTTTTCTATGACATTCTGGTATGATTATGGGTTGTTTTCAAATTACAATTTTAACTCATTTCATTACTTCTCGAGTAAATAAAAATACCCTCTATAGAGTTGGAATGGTAGAAGAAATTGTCTAAGTGTGCCATATGAAAATTTGTAATTGCAGGTCTTGAAGTCTCAAGGATTTGTGGATGTGAAGCAAGACACCCCATATAGTGATGTTCATGTGCTGAAAACTCTTCCAATTGAATCAGACGTATAAAACTGGTATCGCCACAATTTCTATAAATGTGTCGGTAAATTAGGTGACGTACTAGCTGTGCCTGTTAGATGATTTCGCATTGTTTTATATTATGTATTGGGCTTCTTTTATGTTTTGTAGGAGCAAATGTTCATGCGAGCATAAAAGGATGAACATTGGCTAACTTATGTTATGGAAATCTTCATGTCAGGACGACATGAAATGAATTAGGAAATAAAGTCGAAATAAGTGTATTGAGATCAGGTTTACTGTATATGTAAATCAAAATTTGTCTTATGTTTTACATGAATCCTGTATTAGAACATCAACTTCAAAGTATTGAAGAAGACAATTTTATTATGTTATTGGTGATTAATTGGGCCAGGTCGGGTTAGATATATAATCGTAAAGCCTGTCGAAATACCCATTGAATTTCGGGTTTCGGACTGGGTTCAAATTTGGGTTTGGGCTGTTGTTCAGACTTTTTAACTAAAATAAATAAAGAATATCTTTACATGATGTAAGAAATTCATTCTAATTACATAAATGTCTTAAATTTAAGGGGAAATTGTTAAAAATTTTTTTAATTAATTCGTAAAAAAATTATAAACGCGACATTTTTTTTGGCCCTTTTAGGATCAAAATTTTTCTCTCCACTATTTTCTCTCTCCTACTTTCACATCTTTTTTCTCTCCCTCGATTTCATTCTTCTCTTTCCTATTTTCATCTCTTTTCTCTCAATTATTGAGATCTTGATCATGATCTTAATCAACATGATCATGTTCAAGATTATGATCGTAATCATGACCATGATCTTGATCTTGATTTTAATTAACGTGATCATGATTATCCTAAGATGCAGATTACAATCATGATCATGTTGATTAAGATCAAGATCAAGATCTCAATAAATGAAAGAAAAGAGGTGAAAATAAGAAAAGGAAGAATGAAACCAAGGGAGAGAAAAGAGGAAAAAGTAGGAGAGAGAAAATAAAGGAGGAGAGTAATTTTCGACCCTCAACAGGCTGAAAAAGATTCATGTTTTATAATTTTTTAAAAATTTGATTTTTTTACGATTTGTTTTTTTCTAATAATTTCCCCTAAATTTAAAAATCAAAATAAAGACTCAAATAAAAAAATAGAAACTCAAATAAATAAAATATCTTTATTTAATTAAAAATAAATAAATTCTTCACTAATCATTTATTTACATCTCTAAGTAATAATTAAACAAAAATTAAAATATTGAAATAGTGGGTGAAGGATTACATCACAATAAGTTAAGTTTAAATTAGTCATTGTCTCGATTTGGGCCATAAATTTGAATTTTGAAATTGAAGAAAAGAAATGTGGGACCATCTCTAATATTTAACCAAAACAAGAATGTATCAACCAACCTAGTTGAATCGAATCATGATCCACCAACCAACCCGAGATTCAGCCAAGTAGGATCCAATTCAGTGGTACTTATCAAAACTGGAAATGTACGATTAAATTTCTTTACTTTTCTGAATAAATTTAAGAGAGATTTACAAGGCAGACCTATCTATTGTAATTTTATTACAAAAACCACCTTACATCTTCAAGCTTGTCACGGCACAAACTTTACTTTATGAATTAAGCTAACATGACAAAAACTTAGTGATATTTCAAATCTTACATAGGGTGTTGGGCTCACATGGATTATCAAATTGGCCGACAAAACCTTCTAGATTAGATTCGGCTATCTGATAGAATAACTCAAAAACTCACTGACGTGACATGTACAAGAATCGTAAATTTTTCCTTCAGGATACACAAATGCACATGTTTACAGGGATGTGCGGATGTGTCTTTTGTTAATGCTATTATGAGATGTGTGTAAATTGGGGTGGCATTAGAAAAGGTTGGTGTGGCAATAGAATCTTTGTAATAATAACCTTTACCACATTCCATGAGGTGAGTATTAGAGTAGTTAGATTTAATGCATTGTAATATGGTGAATTGTGACATACCCTATCATAGTTAGATTCGATGCATGGTAATAAGATATATTGTGAAACACCTTATCATATTAAATAAAATCAAAGTCATCATATTTTATGAAGTGAGTATTGGAGTAGATTGATTCGATGTATGATACATTGTGATACACTATATCATATTCAAGAAGATTATTATTCTTAAAATAAAAGAATCTATCTCATTAAATTTAATCTTTATCTTATATAATATAATCCTAATTTAATATGCTTGAATATGATAAAGTGTATCAAAAGATATCTTATTATAATACATCAAATCTAGGAAATTTGTAAAGGCTGAAAAAATTGAAAATTTACGAATATGATACTCTATTCATTTTTATTTTGAAGATGGAACGTTTTTGGATTTAAAAACATTTTTATAGTAAAAAAAAATAAAAATTTGTATTCTATAAAACACTTAAAAAGTTTTGTTTTATGAAAAAGTGAACTTTTTCGTATGTTAACGCAAATATTTTAATTCCAAAAATAATAAATTACCGATTTTGAAAATAACTTAACCAACTTAGCATTCCTTCCAAATCATTTCAAATAAAGTGAGCATCAATTGATAAGTATTTTTCTAAATTTCAAATATATTGAACTATTGAAGGTTTTTTTTTTTTTTTTAATATTATAAATCAAAATTTTAAAACTTGTTAAGTCGACTCAATTGGATTTTGAGACACATTTTCGCCAAGGTGCGATGGAACCAACTTGCTGAATTTAACTCAACAATTTGGTCGAGTCAGCTTGAAAATACATGATGTGGGCTGACTATGTTTAATATTTTGTGAATAATAAAATAAATATTTTATTTACTTTAAGACATTAATATATATTTAATTAATTTTTCTCTGTCTCATCTGAATCAATTGAAAATCATTAATTTGACTCGACTGTATTTGAGTTAACTCGAGTTTTCTTTTGACCGAGTCAAAGGGATATTTGATTCATGGTTGGCACCTTTAACAGGTAGATTTTAACATCTCCATGGGAGATGCTCTAAATTTTAAAACAATATTCACTTTGTCCACGACCATTTTTAAAATCACTTGATGGGTTTTCACATTTTGCTTTAGAGAATTGTCATTGGCACTCCAATATTTATTTATTACACCCAAAATTTTTAAATTATTTAATGCACTAAATTAAAAGTCGTGCTAGGATGACATAATATTTATTGTGATTCTCACAAGTTTGACGTGAACATGCATACATAATCATAGATTTTTTACTCGTATTATGAGAAAATACAATTATTATTAGGTCAGACTTGGTGAGAATCGCAATAAATACTTTTGATCTTTTCAATTTTCCACTAAATTAAAGATTAAAACACATTCTTCAGACATTAATCACTCCTTGAAACATTATAATCTCAATGTTAAAAACATTATCACTCCTTAAAACAATTTCAGTAGTTGATTTCAATAGGATTAGGCTCATATAAAATCATAAATTCAAAATATAGAAATTTAGTCAAAATAAAATAAAATTGAAACAACTTCTATTGGCACCCCCAAATTTTTATTTATTCTCAATTATTCACTTATTTTCATTATTTTTCATTAGAATGTAATAAGTAAAATCGGGGGGTGTCAATAGCAACTCTCATTAAAAGGCAGTCCAGTTCAGGTGCTGTATCCGTACTGCTGCATGACGCAAAACACAGTTGACATGTTTTTCAAGAATAATGATAAAGCGACCTGTTGTGTTGTGCCTCATATACTAATTAGAAATGACTTAAATATCATTTTCTTTATCTTTCAATTAAAAATATCTGAATTTCTCTTCAAAATCATTCATCTTAACCATCAAGAGGGTGGTTGAATGGTACTGACTTAGGATTAAGGAGTCTGCTCTCAAGTTCGAATCCCACTACCCATAAAAAATCTTGGTGACCACGTACTATTTCACTTAAGTGGGGTAAGTGCGTGACGTAGGGACTAGTCTGGTGCGTGCAAGCTGGTTCGAATACCCTTCACTATCAAAAAAAAAAATCATTCATCTTCAAGTTCTTCAATTATACAACTAACCATAGTTTGCCCCCACTACAAGAAAATCATGACTCCACCCTTGTATGTAGATCACCTTAATATTAATTATGATGTTGATTTCTCTCCTTAGACCACTAATACTTTAAGATCATCCAAAGTCGTGATATTCTGACTTGAAAAGACTCACTCGCCCTATACATGATTGACTTGGCAAGGGCATGGAGCCATAGATCTTTTTCTTCAGGATACATAAGGAAAATGATGAATGGTTCTATGCCCTTGCCACACTAGTCACATTCAAATCAAATAAGTCTTTTCAAGTCAGAAAATCATTAGTTTTTCTCTAATTAGCCCAAATGTCCTTAAAACTTTCTATCCCTTCATCTCGATTTTTCACTTTACTTTTACCACATTTCTCTTCTTGGATTCATTTCATATTCACAAGGATTCATTATTGTCCCATTCTTGTATTTTCATTATTGGTTATGTTATAGAATAAGATGCACCATATTATGATGCATGAGATACACTGTATCATATTAATGTACCTCATCACAAATAGTAGGTTGTGACGGAGAATGATGCATTTAATACATCAATTAGGATTGTTAACATTATGAATCTTAGTAATTATGATATTAAAATTTAATTATTATGAGTGATTTAAGTTAATTAGGATCTTTATATTAGATCTATTATCGTCTTGATGATAATTCATATAAACGTTTTGGAAACCTCTCCCTCTAAGATTATGTTCATCTTTTAGATTCCAATTTAATAAAGAATCAGGATCAAGAAAGGTGTCCTGTTCCTATAATGGTCTCTATGTGGTACATATTTGTTGGAGTTTAAAACACTACAACTCCTAATCAAACCATTTTCTTCATGACATGTAGCCTGATGTATTTAATTTCCAACCAAAACATGCCACATAGACATTGTTTTTTATCGCGACTCTTTAGTAAATCATGTGCTTCCTCTTTACAGGGTATTAAATGCTTATCCCATTACACGGGATGGTCTAGACCTAGGTGCATGAACTGTATACATTAATAATTGCATAATAGTAATAGTAACATGATTTTGTTAACGTGTGCTCTTAAAATGCAATAAATTCACTTTGGAAATTGGATTTTGTATCGAAAATGCCTAAAAGCTACCCTGCCTTCCAACCTACCATAAATCCTAATCTAGTAATCGGAACTCACCCACCAGCGCAACGTACCAAATTCAAGCTCACTCTCTACCATCGAGCAACGAGTTAAGGGACTAAACAAGGCCTTAAGCAAGCAAGACCGGCATACGTTAACAAGACCCATAATAATAGAATTTCTTCTATTGAGGATAGATCCTAGACTTTCGATACCATTTATTTATCTTGAAGTTCAAAAAAATTTCCCCTCAATTATTTTTTTCAACTTTATCATAGTTTATCTCTCTCAATATGATAATCCATTGTTGGTGCTGTTTAATCTACTTTCTTTGATTAGTCCTAAAAGTACACTTTTTTTCGTTGTCTTCATTAATGCCATAAGTCCAATGCTTGGATGATGTTGTTCTAAAAAACAAAAGAAAGCCAAACATCTCCAAAAGCATTATCTTTTTTGGGTATCCACAAATATCAAAAGCTTGATATTCCTCTCCCAAACGTATTGGGTTTACTAACCCTACAAAGTCAATCTTTACAGGCCAAATGCACAAAATGTCAACTTGATTGACAACTTATAATATCCAATATTAAGATTTGGCAAAAAATTGATTAATCTTTACGATTAGTTGGATCACTTTTTGGTACTTAAATCTAATACTAGAGCTATCGATCGATATATCGAATTGAGGTTGATTTGGGACTAGTCCAATCAAACAAGTTTTGGATCGGGCTTGAAATTGAATCGATAATTATCAGATTAGACTCTTGTCAAGTTGGGTTCTTATTGGATCTCACGATTAAGACCCAAATCTTATCAAATTATAATTGGATTGGATCTTAATCAAACCAAAATTGAACTAACAAAAAATTATAGATAAACAAAATGTATATAGTATATAAAATTTGTATGCTTTCTCATGTCCTTTATTCAGAATAGGTCCTTATCAAATCTGGAAATTATTGGATCGGATCTTATTGTAACCCAAATCATTGATCCATATTCAAAGTTATCGGGTGGATTTCATGTTTGATCTGATCCATTATTAAATATCCAATACATCAAACAATCAAATCGAGTGAATTGACGTGGATCGTTTTAAGGGATTCATGATGTACACCTACCTGTCACAAAGTCGGGGTATGGGTTTAAATCGACGAGGGAAAACGGTGAAAATGAAAAAAGACGATAAAATAAAAAAAATAAAAAATATATATTTAATGAAAATCTATGAAATCAAGTTATTATCATTAAATCCTATAATTTTTACATTTATGAATCACCAAATTCTATTATGTATCAAATCCACATTGAAAAAATAAGAATGTGTTTAATTTTTTTTTTTTTTTTTGTGAAAAAACGAAAAAATTGGAAATTATAATAAAAAATTTATTTTAGTTGTCTCACTAAAATCAGTAATAATTAAGATGTATGGAATGATAAATAGACCATCATCGGCTCTGATCCTTACTATTTTGTCTTATCATACCTTCTTGTGTTTTTAATTATCATTGATTATTTAATTTTGTTACTTTCGAATTTAGAGAGCTAAAATTATCATACTAGCATTCTTTTTTGACTTCAAGCCGGAATCTCATATCCCACTTCTTGACATTAAAGGGGCGGAGCTAGTATGGAGTTGGGGGGGGGGGGGGGGGGGGGGGGGGGGCGGCAATTGCTCCCACAAAACTTTAAGACACTCCTATATTTTTAATTAATTACATGTCTTCATTTGTCCTCACTCCCTATTGTCCCCACACCCTCACCTCCCTCCAATCCCCCCAGTCCCTTTTCAATTTTTTTTTGTTATTGATGACATTGCTTTTTGGCCGGGTCTCCTCATATATTAATTGAAAATGATCTAAATATCATTTTCTTCAATTTCGAATAAAAAATCTCTGAATTTCTTCCTAAAATCATTCATCTTCGAGTTCTGTAACTATATAATTAAATATAATTTACCCCTACTACAAGAAAATCTTAATTCAACCTTGCGTGAAAGTGGATAGGAACCATAAAAGCTTTTGAATAGATCCCTTTGACGCTTGATGCATGATTCATGTCTTCTTCTTCTTCTTTTTTTATTTTTTTTTATTTTTTATATTTCATTAGCAAACAAATTTGCTAATTTTACTTGTTTACTCGGCTGACAAATAAACATTGAAATTGGAGTTATTTACAATTCTTATAGGCAACCAAATGACTAATGTTATAATTGACTCTCACTCCCTACTTTCAAGAGTTGAACAAGTCCAATTCTCAGAGTACGCATGGTTTATAAACAAACACCCACTGCTCTGCCATATCTAGTCAAACAAATGAGGTGGGTATTTTCGTAATTACATCTAATTTTCCTTATCCACCCTCCCCTACCGCGAAGCCTGAGTTTTTGTCTGCAAATTTAAACCAAATAACCATTCAACAACTCCTCTCTCTGAACCAGATACCCAGGTCGAAGAAAAAGAAGCAGTTTTAATGGCGGAAATCGACCCAAAAAGCGGATTCTGCTCTAAAAAGAAAATCTTCCGAAGTCTCAGACCTTCCGTACCTCTCCCACCAGAGACTAACTCTCTCTCCGTTGCTGAATATGCTTTCTCTACCCTCCGGAGCTCACCCTCATCGCCAGAAAACACCATCGCAGTCATCGACGTCACCACTGGCCAACGCCTCTACTTCTCTGATCTCATTCGATTGACCGAAAATCTAACAGCATCTCTGCAAATCCGATTCGGCTTCTCCAAAGGCGACACAGCGTTCATAATCTCTCCACCAAGTCCTAAAATCCTGATTCTCTACTTCTCTCTCCTCTCTCTAGGCGTCATCATCTCTCCCACTAATCCAACCAGCACAATCTCCGAAATTTCCCGCCAAATCGATCTCACCAAACCCGTAATCGCTTTCGCTACATCCGACACCGCTAAGAACCTCCCTTCACTCCGCCACGGAACAATCCTTCTCGACTCGCCCGATTTCCAATCCATGACGATTCCAATCGGTAAGAAATCGAACCGAGTCGAAGTAAACCAGTCCGACACAGCGGCGATTCTCTATTCCTCTGGAACAACAGGGCGAGTCAAGGGAGTTGTACTGACTCACCGAAACTTCATCGCGTTGATCACTGGGTTCCACGAGATTAAAGCTGAATCAGTAGAGGAGAATCCATTACCACACCCAGTGGCGCTGTTTACGGTTCCTTTGTTTCATGTTTTTGGATTCTTTATGTGTTTAAGAGCTGTAGCTTTGGCGGAAACTGTGGTTTTGATGGAGAGATTCGATTTTGTGGGAATGTTGAAAGCGATTGAAACGTATCGGGTGACATTCATGCCGGTTTCGCCGCCACTTGTGGTGGCGATGGCGAAGCTTGAAGTGGTCAAGAACTTCGATCTTAGCTCTCTGATTGTGGTGGGCTGTGGTGGTGCGCCTCTTGGGAAGGAAGTTTCAGAGAAGTTCATTTCTCGCTTTCCACACGTGCAGATCACACAGGTTAGTTGTTTGTCTTTCAATTCAATACATCCGATAGTATGTTAATAAACTTACGTGGAGAGCCCTAGCCGTTCAATCATGCAGGCCATCTAGTTAAATTACATTTTAATAGATAATATATCTATAATTTTTTACTATTAAGAGCTGATTAGATTCTCTTATTAAATTAAAATATAAACCATGCAGTCCATCTTTGTTAAATTATACGTTAAAAGTTAATATATAATTATTATTTTTTTACTATTAAGATTTGATTATTCAAATATATTGTTGTTCTAGAAAATATTTCCAAATTGATTGACAAATACCTCCTCTTGGACTGGATCAAGTTGGTCGAAGATGAGGACATTTAGGTCATTTGCATTATCTCTCACAGAAGATCAAAGTCAAGGGGTATATCCTTACTACAAGATTGAAGATTCTACCTATCAAACAAAGGAAAAAAACACAGTATCTTTTTAAATCGCGTGTTTTATTTTATTAGACTGGACGGCAAATTGGTTCAAAGAACCAATTCACGTTTAGGTGTATTCAAAGCACCTAAATAAGGGCCTACTCATCTTAAGGTCTCTAATTATATAATTATTAGAAGGTGGCATGTGCAAACACACATAAAATAAGGGCCTATTGGTAATTTAAAAATATTAATTAAAAAGTTTTTGAATTACATGGTAAAAAGATACTTTTGTAATTTTAAAAACTATTGTGGGATTGTAATTTTCTTGATTTTTTACCAAAATGACCTTAATTATGTTAAGTTTAAATGTAAAAGTGGGAACATTTATGGAATCTAAATTTTGGTGTCAAATATGTTTTCAATTGTCATTTTCTAGTCGTTACTAAATGAACATTTACTTTTTTACCCTCAATTGCTTTTTAATTTTCATCATGGCCTCCCATTTCTTCCCTTGATGATTATTCTTGTACAAATAGAGTTAAGGAGAGTGGAAAGAGATGAATAGGAGAGATTGGGACAAAGGAAGAAAGAGAGACTCTAAAATAAAATTAAAAAAATGGTGTGCCCATAGCATTATTTAGTGTGTGTTATGCATGATTTTATTAATCTAAGTGCCATTGATAAGTTTAATGTGGAAATAGGTACTCTCAAAACATGAGAGTGATGATGAATCAAGTGTGCTCGATGGGAATAAAAATAGGACTAGGGTGTCTTTCTTTGTGACACTATTATTACATAGTGTGCTTCCTGGTATCAGCATGGCAGGAACCAAGCTTTGTTCTCAGTTTTGCTTTAAAAACCTTGTATATGTAATGCTAGTGTTGATGGAGTGGGTGTCCCTACTTTTATTCTTCATAGGGCTATGGTTTGACTGAGACAACAGGGGGGGCTACAAGGATGTTAGGCCCTGATGAGACCAAGATATATGGGTCTGTAGGGCGCCTTGCCGAGAATATGGAAGCAAAGATAATTGACCCTTCCACTGGGGAGGCCTTGCCTCCTGGCCAGCGAGGAGAGCTATGGTTGCGAGGGCCAACCATCATGAAAGGTGATGCCTAAAATCTCCATATGCAAATTTGAGTTTTGTTACTTCAACATTTACAGAATGCCGATTATTTGAAATTTTCCGTTGTTAAGTACTAAAAGTGTTGCACAACTTCACAATTCTTTTTTATCTGAAAATTTGTGTCTAGTGAAACTTGTTTAAACTTTTTGAGGATGATTGGATGCTTGTTCAATTCGGTTGGACCAATTTACTTTTAATCATCATGATTTGATTATTAATGGAAAATCATAGTCTTTCCCAAAATTTTCATCTTGATAACATAGCATTTTTAAAATTTGTGTTTGATGGGGTTATGGGGTTATGTAAAGACATATGATTTGCTTTCTAACAAGGATTCTCCATTTTCTAGATATTTGCTCTGTTTTGCAAATGTGGATGTGTCTCGGTGTTAAATAAATATTTGTTTTTTATTTATATGATGTTATGTGATATCGATATATTAACAGCTTTTCTAACATATCCTTTCTACGTTTTACTCTTACTGTGAACTAAATTATTTAAATAAAAACATTTCTACCACTACGATGATGCTCACCCTTAGAGCCTCGAGCCAACTTTCGAGCCTATATTTTTCCAAAATCACCGTTGGTTACGGTATTCTACTCCTTTTCTCCTTAATACCCTCACAATTTTTATTCTCTTTAAACTATAGATCATAGGTCATATGATGCAAAGAATTTTTAAATGTTGCTAACAAAATGTCTGGTGGTTCAAGTATTTTCTCTCCTTTTAACATTGAGTCCCATCTTTTTTGGAAATTTTACTTTTTTTCCCTCTTAGATTTCTCAAAAGCTCATAATTTTTTTAATTTATAATTCAATTTAAGTAAAGTGAGTCAATTGGAGTTCTCTTGCAGTGATCTTTCTAATGTTTTAAGATTGTATTTTTTTTTTTTATTATTATAAATTCTTATAATACTTTTTAGTAAATTGATTAATGGATATATAAAAAAAAATATCTTTACTATTATAAAGAGAAGGCGGAGGAGAAGTGATTAGACATAAAAAATGTGGATCTCACAAATGCCCCCACCTTTACATTTATACTTAATATAATCACGGTCAATTTGGTCAAAAACCAAGAAATTGCAACCCATGACCCTATAATCACATTGTATAATTTTCAAAATTACAGAAATTTCCTTTTTTTACTCTATAATCTTCAAATCCCCTTTAACCAATATTTTAAATTACAAATAAGCCCCTTTGATGCATGTGCATTTGCACATGCCACTTTTTAGTTATTTTTAATTTAAGATGGTTATTCAGCATTTTGAAAAGGTAGTTCCATTTGTCAACCACCACAAGCATCACATGTGCCCCGTGCTACAATAGAATAATTATGTATGGTCATGTGAGTGTATTGGGTTTGTGGGGGTTGGTGTGTTTAGCACTTTGTTACCAACTGTACAAGTAAGTGGGCATTGAGGATGGCACACACCATTCCTCTTTAAGAAACCATATTCTATACAAATTTATCACATTAAAGGGCCACACTGCCTTATGTATCAGGACATGTCCCATGTATTTTTAACGTGGTAAAAACCTTATAAGTTCTTTGTCGTAGCAAATCACTGCTCGTACATTTTTAATTCCTTGTATTTTGTTCTAAATTTTTTTTTACACCAAAATATTTCAATTTTGAGGATTCGGTGATTAATAATGCTCAAACTTAGTTGAGATATTATATGTTTTTGACTCTTGTTTGATGAATGGGATGCTGATATATTACAGGTTATGTGGGGGATGATGAGGCAACTTCTTCGACATTGAATTCAGAGGGCTGGTTAAAGACCGGTGATCTTTGTTATTTTGACTCCAATGGATTTCTTTACATTGTTGATAGGTTAAAGGAATTAATAAAATACAAAGCATATCAGGTACTCTCAACTCTTGAGAATCATATGGCTATGGAAGTCATCTCATTGTATCAACTAAACCAATCTGGAATGCTTTACAGGTTCCCCCAGCTGAATTGGAGCATTTACTTCAATCCCACCCAGATATTGCTGATGCTGCTGTAATTCCGTATGTATTTGATGCTTTCATGTGCCAAACTTAATTCATCTTTTATTTGTTGATGGTGTTCTTCCAAGTGCTGACATGTTGGACAATCTACCAAGTATATAGCAGTAAATAGGTTGAACCCCAACTAAATGATCTTAGATTATTTCATAGCTGTACACATGGAACACAATTGCGCCAAAAAGAGTTAAAAATAAATAAAAAGCAAAAAATGGTGAATGATTAATAAAATTATAGCAGACAGTGTTGGTGCCGAGCATCTATTGAACGGCTTTACTGAGTATCCATGGGGCATTGTAGATTTTCTCTGGTTTTAATTATGCTAAAAAAATTTCTCATGTACTATGAAGTACAAATAAAATCCCTAAGCTCATGCATGAGAACTCATATTTGTATTATCCGATTACAGGTACCCTGATGAAGAAGCAGGGCAGATTCCCATGGCCTTTGTAGTTAGAAAACCTGGAAGCAATCTCAGTGATTCTCAAGTTATGGATTTCATTGCAAAACAGGTATATTTTCTTCCAATTACTGTTAACTAACAATTTGAATCTATAATTTTCTCAAGTACCATCTTTGGGATAAGGCTTTATTGTTGTTGTTGTTGTTGTTGATATTTCTGAAGTACTTCTGCAATACTCAATTGAAGTGGAATGTGCACAGAACCACAGATCTTTTTTCTCGAGATACGCGAAGGAAAAATAATATATGGTTCTGTGCACAATTCCACGTCAGTTGAGTGTCTTTGAGTATCTTTTTTCTTTTTTTCTTCTTTTTTTTCTTTTTTTGAGTTAGGTTAGTATTGTTCATACTGTAATGCATCAATCATAGCCTAGTTAAAGTCTTATCTCAAAGATTTGGGGTCAGCTAAACGAATCTTATTCCTCCATCATCTTCTTTCTAAAGCAATTCCTCTGTCCACTTTCACTGCCCCACATTCTTTCAGTCTTTCTCTCGTTCATTCTTTTTAACTGGGTTTATAATTGGCCTTCTTTGAATGTGATCAAACCATCTCAGTTGATTTTCTCTTTGTTTACTGCCTGACAGAATTTCATTTGTTATGATATATCTTTTGTAGGTTGCACCATACAAGAAGATACGTCGAGTCGCTTTCATCGAATCCATTCCAAAATCTCCTGCAGGAAAGATTTTAAGGAGGGAACTCGTTGATCATGCTCGCTCAGGTCTTTTAGCTCGACTATGATCTCTTTTATTTTTACTCAGCAACAGAGCGCCATATCTTCTGTAATAGTAGGTACACTATTCAAATTGTCATATTATTCCTCATTTTTTCTTCAACAGTAAGTTAACATTATTGAAATCAAATGGTCTCTTTAAAATAAGAAATTAAGATATTTCTATTTTCTTTGGTCCTTGTGGTCGTCAGATTTTTCTTTCAGGCGTTTCCTTTGCCCATCAGTTGGTAAAATCAATGAGCCCAGTAATACCATCGTTTTAAAACTCAAAAACTCAACTGTCCATTAGTCGAGTCAAGTCCACACCTCGCAATTACTTTAATGAGCCAAACAAACTTGTATTGAAATTATAAATGTTTAATAAATAATTTTTAATATTTTAAAATTATTATTTTTATTTATTTATTTGGTTCTCCCCAAAAATCTATATTATAAAACACAATGGTGCGTCCCACTCAGTTATAATTTTGAGAGGTCCATACTATCCTCTCTTTCCTCTTCATCTTTCAATTTTATTGTCTTTTCAATTGTTTGACATCCCCCTCCCCCTCCTTTTTTTAGTAATATCCCTCAAATTTTACTATCTTTTTTTTTTTTACTCCCTTTCCAATTATGCATTTTCTAATTTTATTATCTTTCCTCTTTTACCCTTCTGACCCTTAAAGAGTATTGATATTTTATTCTCCAGAAAACATATCATATATATAACCAAATAACTTGAAATTCTGAACTTTCGAAGGAGTTCTTTTCAATAACTTCACTTTTGATTTCGTTAATATATATATATATATATATATATATATATATATATATATATATATATATATATATATATATATATATGTGGGTCAAGATCGGTAGACACATAAAATTACTCATAAAGTTATAATTTATTTTGTCTTATATGAAAAAAAATGTTTCAAATAGGCTTATTTTTTGTGAGGATGATCTTTATGGTGAGGAGATCATCCTTGCAAAAAATCAGCGTATTCTAAAACTTCTAACCCCATTAAAAGTGATTTATAAAAAATGGACAGTCTAAAATTCTTGAATTTGTAAACATGGGACTATAAGTTTTGGACTAGGCTGAGTTTTTTTGCAAGGATGATCTCTTCACCATATAGATCATTCTCACAAAAAATCAGCCCATTCCAAATTTTTTTACCCATAAGACAAAATACATTGTAGCTTATATATATTTTGTTGGCCACAAAAATATCATATATGGCCAAATAACTCTTATGAGATTCTGAACTTTCAAGCTAACTTGGTTGAGTTGGCAAGTTTATTTGAAACTTGGTTCTATCTTGGCTTTGGTGATGAATCGCTTCAGAATCCAATCGTGTTGACTTGACTGAATTTGTAAAACTAATGTGCCACCGATATGAGATGGAAACCCAACTTCAACTTCGAGTAACTCCTTTGCGTATCATAAAAGAAAAGCACAAGACACGTACCTTAATAGACTTGGGTCCTTCTGTAGGGATAAAAGGAGGAATCGGTGGTCCTTACGACCAATTAGTCAATTCTTTGTAATTTAAAAGAAGGAATCGGTGGTCCTTACGACCTGCTGTCTGTACTTAGTTGATGTGATAAGTGCATAGAAGCATAGACCTTTTTCTTCAGGGTACCTCAGGAAAAAGATCTATGATTTTGTGCACTTGCCACGTCAATCATGTATGTGTTAGCACATCATTTTATCATTAGTCTTAATCAATTTTTGGGACAAAGGTGATTTTATAACCATCATGTATCCATGCTAATATTTGTCACAATAGCTCATTAATTCATATACTTTAAAAAAAATTGTGAGGGCATTGTAAATCCCCTCTAGCCAACAGTCCAAGATCACACCAAAGGGAGTGGAGGTGTTGAGTTCTAGTTCCCCTTAGACGCCACCCTTAGTAATTTATCCCAGAAATTATCTGGTGTGTGTGTGGAAGGGGGATCATGATCTTAATATTCGGTTTCGCGTCTCGTCTCATTCACGCTTGATACCGAGTTGACTCGGACGATGCATCTCATCTCGTTTTGACATTGAGACAATGATTTTTAATCATTTAAAAAATCTAATGAAGAAGATAAAGTTTTGTACCCCATTTGGATCTAAACCCGTTGTTTTATGGTTCACTTGATTGAGAAGAGCAAAATTCGATTTGTGGGTGAAAATGATAGAGTTTCACTCATGAAAACTTGTAAAAGTTGTTGGTCTCGATTATCTCGGATGAGATTTTCTATATTTCATTCGAGACGTCTCGTTCGTCTCACGAGATTCCACTAACTAAAAAAAGATCATCCGTCCGTCTCATCCATGCCTGATACCAAGTTAACTCAAACGATACATGTCGATCTTAGACGAGTTTTGAAACCACAGGGGGGATTGCACATGCCCCAAGGATTAGTTGGGTGTTCTAAGGATGAAGGATAAGTTGAGTAAAAGATGAAGGATCAGTCTCTCTAGAAGTCCATAGTTAAGAAGTAGGTCATTGGTTTGAAGATAAAGAAGTTTGAATTGGGTATTTCGTAGGGTTTCTTATGCTTGTAATGCTTTAAATCTAGGGTTAAAAAAAATCTAGGAAAATTTCTTAAAGGCCGAAAAAATTGAAAATTTATGAAAACGATACTCTATTCATTTTAATTTTGAAGATGGAACGGTTTTGGAATTAAAAACATTCTTTAAAGCAAAAATAAAATAAAATAAAAATGTATATATAGGTTGGAGTTTGGAGGCCCTAAAGAGAGCTAAATATTGTGCCAAACATTTTTCAATGTATAGGTTAGAGATTTTAGAATGGGCTGATATTTTTGTGTGGATGATCTCTATGATGAGGAGATCATCCTAACAAAAAATCAGCTCATTTCAAAATTTCTAACCCCTATTTTGAAAAATGTTTGACTCTCTTTAGGGTCTCTGAACATATATATATATATAACACTTAAAACGTTTTGTTTTATGAAAAAGTGAACTTTTCCCTACGTTAACGAACATATTTTAATTCCAAAAATAATAAATTACCGATTTTGAAAATAATTTAACCAACTTAGTATTCCTTCCAAATCATTTCAAGTCAAGTGTGCATCAATTGATAAATATTTTTCTAAATTTCAAATATATTGAACTATTGAAGGCTTTTTATTATAAATCAAAATTTTAAAACTTGTTGAATCGACTCAATTGAATTTTGAGATACATTTTCGCCAAGGTGCAATGGAACCAACTTGCTGAATATTAACTCAATAATTTGGTCGAGTCAGCTCAAAAATACATTGATGTGGGCTGACTGTGTTTAATATTTTGTGAATAAGAAAATAAATATTTTATTTACCTTATAACATTAATATATATTTAATTAATTTTTCTCTGTCTCATCTGAATCAATTGAAAATCATTAATTTGACTCGACTGTATTTGAGTTAACTCGAGTTTTCTTTTGACCGAGTCAAAGGAATATTTGATTCATGGTTTGCACCTTTAACATGTAGATTTTAACATCTCCAAAAAAAATAAATCTATGTTCACTTTGTCCACCACCATTTTTAAAATCAATTGGCGGGTTTTCATTTTTTTTTCTTCTCGTTTTTTTCTAGTTATAGGAAAGTGATAAAGAGATTTGTTATTGGCACTCCAATATTTATTTATTACACCTAAATTTTTTAAATTATTTAACGCACCAAATTAAAAGTCGTGCTGGGGTGACAAAGGATTTATTGTGATTCTCACAAGTTTAACGTGGACATGCATACATAATTGTAAATGATTTTTACTCGTATCGCGAGAAAACACATTTATGATTATATGCACATCCCATGTTAGATTTGTGAGAATCGCAGTAAATAATTTTTATCATTTCAGCATTTTTCATCAAATTAAAGATTAAAATACATTCTTCAAACAGTACAAAGATTTGCTCAAATTATAATCTCGATGTTACAAAACATTATCACTTCTTTAAACAATTTTAATAGTTGATTAAAATTATGATTAGGCTCATACAAAATCATAAATCCAAAATATAAAAATTTAGTTAAAAAAAAATTAAAAAAATAAAACAGCTTCTATTGGCACCCCAAACTTTTATTTATTCTCAATCATTCACTTATTTTCATTATTTTTCATTAGGGTGTAATAAGAAAAAGTGTAACTACTCTCATTAAAGGCAGTCAGATTTTGTCCCAGTACTGCTGTATGACGCAAAACACAGTGAACCCATTCATATCTTGCAAGAATAATGATAAAGCGACCTCAATGTTATACTTCAGATACTAATTTGAAATGATCTAAATATCCTTTTATTCATCTTCTAATTAAAATTTTCTGAATTTCACCTCAATATCATTTATTTTCAAAATTCTTCAACTACACAATTAACCATAGTTTGCCCCCACTACAAGAAAATTCTGGTTCCACCCTTGTATGTAGATCACCTTAATATTAATTGTGATGTTGATTTCTCTCCTTAAATCACTAATACTTGAAAATCATCCAGAGTCGTTATATTCTGACTTGAAAAGACTCGTTCAGCCTGTACATGATTGACATGGCAAGGGCACACGACATAGATATTTTTCTTTAGGATACACAAGGAAAATGAATGGTTATGTGCCCTTGTCATGTCATTTGTGTTCAAATCAAGTAAGTCTTTTCAAGTCAGAAAATCATTAGTTTTTCTCTAATTAGCCCAAATGTCCTTAAAACTTTTTATCCCTTCATCTCGATTTTTCACTTTACTTTTACCACATTTATTTTCTTGGATTCATTTTGTGTTCACAAGAATTCATTATTATCCAATTCTTGTATTTTCATTATTGGTTATGTTATAGAATAAGATGCATCATATTATGATGCATGAGATACACAGTATCTCATCACAAATAGTAGGTTGTACCGGAGAATGATGTATTTAATACATCAATTAGGATTCTCAACATTATGAATATTAGTAATTAAGATATTCAAATTTAATTGTGTATGAGTGATTTATATTAAATCTATTATCATCTTGATAATAATTGATATAAACGTTATCGGAAACCTCTCCATCTAAGATTATGTCCATCTTCTAGATTTCAATTTAATAAAGAATCAGGATCAAGAAAGGTGTCTCGTTCCTATAATGATCTCTATGTGGCACATATTTGTTGGAGTTTAAAACACTTCAACTCCTAATCAAACCATTTTTTTCATGACATGTAACTTGATATATTTAATCTCCAACCAAAACATGCCACATAGACACCATTTTTTATCGTGACTCTTTAGTAAATCATGTGCTTCCTCTCTACAAGATATTAAATGCTTATCCCATTACACGGGATGATCTAGACCTAGTTGCATGAATTGTATACATTAATAATTGCATAATAGTAATAGTAACAGTAACAGGATTTTGTTAATGTGTGCCCTTAAAATGCAATAAATTCACTTTGGAAATTGGATTTTGTATCAAAAATGCCTAAAAGCTACCTTGCCTTCCAAGCTATCATCAATCCTAATCTAGTAGTCGGAAGTTGCCCGCCAGCGCAGCGTACCAACTCCAAGCCCACTCTCCACCAAACGAGCAGCGAGTTAAGGGACTGAACGAGGCCTTAAACGAGCAAGAGCAGCATACATTAACAAAACCCATAATAATAAAATATCTTCTATTGAGGATAGATCCTAGGCTTTCGATACCATTTATTTATCTTGAAGTTCAAAAAAATTCTCCCTCAATTATTTGTTTCAACTTTATTATAGTTTCTCTCTCTCAATATGATAATCCATTATCGGTCCTGTTTAATCTACTTTCTTTGATTAGTCCTAAAATTACAATTATTTTTTGTTGCCTTCATTAATGCTATAAGCCCAATGCTTGGATGATATTGTTTAAAAAAAAAAAGAAAGCCAAACATCTCCAAAAGCATTATCTTTTTTTGTATCCACAAATAGCAAAAGCTTTATATTCCCTACAAAAATAAAATCAAGTTAAAAAATATATATTTAATGAAAATCCATGAAATCAAGTTATTATCATTAAATCCTACATTTTTACATTTATAAATCACCAAATTCTATTACGTATCAAATCCTACATTAAAAAAATAAGAATGTGTTTAATTTTTTTTTCCTGTGAAAAAAACGAAAAAATTGGGAATTACAATAAAAATGTATTTCAGTTGTCTCACTAAAATCAATAATAATTAAGATGTATGAAATGATAAATAGACCATCAACTGCTCTGATCCTTACTATTTTATCTTAGCATACCTTCTTGTGTTTTTTTTAATTATCATTGATTATTTATTTTTGTTACTTTCGAATTTAAAGAGTTAAAATTACTATACTAACATTCTTTTTTTACTTTAAGCTGGAATCTCATATCCCAGTTCTTGTGAATAATAAAATAAATATTTTATTTATCTTAAAATATTAAATATATATTTAATTAATTTTTCACTGTCTCATTTGAACATAGTTTTTAAACTCGTCTGAGACCAAGACGTATCATTCGAGTTAACTTGATATCAGAGTTGAACGAGACCAACTCACAAAGTCATTTTTTGATCAAGATTTATGAGTTACAGTGCAATTTATTGATTTGTCTCGCGAGATGTCTCAATCGTATCGGAAAACTCGTCCGATATGACTCAGTATCGGAGCTGAACTAAACGAGACGAGACGAAATACCAAGTTTAAGAACTATGCATCTGAATCAATTGAAACCATTAACCCAACTTGCGCGCGCCAGACTAGTCCCTACGCCCCACACTCAGGCTATACCCCATTACGTGAAGCGGTGCGTGGCCACCAAGATTTTTTATGGGTAGTGGGATGAGATGCTCTAAATTTTAAAACAATAAATCTATGCTCACTTTGTCAACAACCATTTTTAAATCAATTGACGGGTTTTCACTTTCTTTTCTAGTGATAGGAAAACAATAAAGAAAATTGTTATTGGCACTCGAACTTTTATTTATTATATCTTAATTTTTAAATTATTTAACGCACCAAATTAAGAGAAGTGTTAGGGTGACACAAGATTGACTCTGATTCTCACAAATTTGACATGCATACATAACTGTAGATGATTTTTACTCGTATCGCGAGGAATCACATCTATGGTTATATGCACATCCCATGTGACTTGCGAGAATCGCAAAAAATACTTTTTGTCATTTCAATGTTTTTCACCAAATTAAAGATTAAAACACATTTTTCAAACATTACAAAGATTTGGCTCAAATTATACTCTCAATGTTACAAAATATTATCACTCCTTCAAATAATTTTAGTAGTTAATTACAATTAAGATTAAGCTCATATAAAATCATAAACACAAAATATAAAATTTTAGTCGAAATAAAATAAAATTGAAACATTTTTTATTGGCATCCCATACTTTTATTTATTATCATTCATTGATTTACTTTCATTATTTTTCATTGTGGTTTAATAAGTAAAAGTTGGTGATGTCAATAACTACCGCCAAGCTTAAGCTTGAGTTTTTGTCTGCAAATTTAAACAAAATCACCATTCAACAACTCCTCTCTCTCTCTCTCTCTCTGAACCAGATAACCAGTTCGAAGAAAAAGAAGCAGTTTTAATGGCGGAAATCGACCCAAAAAGCGGATTCTGCTCTAAAACGAAAATCTTCCGAAGTCTCAGACCTTCCGTACCTCTCCCACCGGAGACTAACTCTCTCTCTGTTGCTGAATACGCTTTCTCTACCCTCCAGAGCTCACCCTCATCGCCAGAAAACACCATCGCAGTCATCGACGTCACCACTGGCCAACGCCTCTACTTCTCTGATCTCATTCGATTGACCGAAAATCTAACAGCTTCTCTGCAAATCCGATTCGGCTTCTCCAAAGGCGACACAGCTTTCATAATCTCTCCACCAAGTCCTAAAATCCTGATTCTCTACTTGTCTCTCCTCTCTCTAGGCGTCATCATCTCTCCCACTAATCCAACCAGCACAATCTCCGAAATTTCCCGCCAAATCGATCTCACCAAACCCGTAATCGCCTTCGCTACATCCGACACCGCTAAGAACCTCCCCTCACTCCACCACGGAACAATTCTTCTCGACTCGCTCGATTTCCAATCCATGACGATTCCAATCGGTAAGAAACCGAGCCGAGTCGAAGTAAACCAGTCCGACACAGCGGCGATTCTCTATTCCTCTGGAACAACAGGGCGAGTCAAGGGAGTTGTACTGACTCACCGAAACTTCATCGCGTTGATCGCTGGGTTCCACGCGACTAAAGCTGAATCAGTAAGGGAGAATCCGTTACCACACCCAGTGGCGTTGTTTACGGTTCCTTTGTTTCATGTTTTTGGATTCTTTATGTGTTTAAGAGCTGTAGCTTTGGCGCAAACTGTGGTTTTGATGGAGAGATTCGATTTTGTGGGAATGTTGAAAGCGATTGAAACGTATCGGGTGACTTTCATGCCGGTTTGGCTGCCACTTGTGGTGGCGATGGCGAAGCTTGAAGTGGTCAAGAACTTCGATCTTAGCTCTCTGACTATGGTGGGCTGTGGTGGTGCGCCTCTTTGGAAGGAAGATTCAGAAAAGTTCATCGCTCGCTTTCCACACGTGCAGATCACACAAGTTAGTTGTTCGACTTTCAATCATGGTTTTTAAACTCGGTATCCCGTCTCGTTCAGCTCCGATACCGAGTTGACTCGAACGATACGTCTCGTCTCGTTCGACATTGAGACGATGGTTTTTAACGGTTTAACCATTTTAAAAATCTGAAAATTTCTGAAAAAATTTCAACGCTGTCGTCTCATGAGACATTGTGAGTTTGTGAGTTGGTCTAGTTAGACTCTGATACCGAGTTAACTCGGACGAGACGTCTCGGACGAGTTTAAAAACCATGCTTTCAATTCGATACATATTAATAAACTTACGTGGAGAGCCGTAGCCGTTCAATCATGCAGGTCATCTAGTTAAATTGCATTTTAAAATATAATATATCTATTATTTTTTACTATTAAGAGCTGATTAGATTCTCTTATTAAATAAAAATATAAAACCATGCAGTCCATCTTTGTTAAATTATACGTTAAAAGTTAATATATAATTTTTTTTTACTATTAAGATTTGATTTTTCAAAGATATTGTACCCCCTCTTGGACTGGATCAAGTTGGTCGAAGATGAGGACATTTAAGTCATTTGCATTATCTCTCACAGAAGATCAAAGTCAAGGGGCATATCATTAGAATTTGTGGCCCACTACAATATTGAAGATTCTACATATCAACCAATTCACGTTTAGATGTATTCAATGCACCTAAATACGGGCCTACTCATCTTAAGGTCTCTAATTATATAATTATTAGAAGGTGACATGTGCAAACACATAAAATCCTTGCCTATTGGAATTTAAAAATATTAATTAGAAAGTTTTTGAATTACAAGATAAAAGAAAGGATATTTTTATAATTTTAAAAACTATTGTAGGATTGTAATTTTCTTAGTCTTTTACCAAAATGACCCTAATTATATTAAGTTAAAATGTAAAGGTGGCGGCATTTATGGAATCTAAATTTTGGTGTGGAATATGTTTTCAATTGTTATTTTCTAGTCGTTACTAAATGAACATTTACTTTTTTTATCATCAATTGCTTTTTAATTATCATCATGGCCCCCCATTTCTTCCCTTGATGATCATTCTTGTACAACTAGAGTTAAGGAGAGTGGAAAGAGAGATGACTAGGAGAGACATTGGGACAAAGGGAGAAGAGAGACTCTAAAATAAAATTTTAAAAATGGTGTGCCCATAGCATTATTTACTGTGTGTTATGCATAATTTTATTAATCTAAGTGTCATTGAGAGTGATGATGAATCAAGTGTGCTCGATGGGAATAAAAATAAGGACTATGGTGTCTTTCTTTGTGACAACTTAGTGTGCTTCCTGGTATCAGCATGGCAGGAACCGAGCTTTGTTCTCAGTTTTGCTTTAAAAACCTTGTATATGTAATGCTAGTGTTGATGTAGTGGGCGTCCCTACTTTTATTCTTCATAGGGCTATGGTTTGACCGAGACAACAGGGGGGGCTACAAGGATGTTAGGCCCT
Organism: Akebia trifoliata; assembly: GCF_017979445.1. Taxonomy (NCBI): domain Eukaryota; kingdom Viridiplantae; phylum Streptophyta; class Magnoliopsida; order Ranunculales; family Lardizabalaceae; genus Akebia; species Akebia trifoliata. Next base: position 1,802,938 of record NC_141379.1, read on the forward strand.
GATGAGACCAAGATATATGGGTCTGTAGGGCGCCTCATCGAGAATATGGAAGCAAAGATAATTGATCCTTCCACTGGGGAGGCCTTGCCTCCTGGTCAGCGAGGAGAGCTATCGTTGTGTGGGCCAACCATCATGAAAGGTGATGTCTATAATCTCTATATGCAACTTCGAGTTTTGTTACTAACTTCAACATTTACAGAATGCCAATTATTTGAAATTTTCCGTTCTTAAGTACTAAAAGTGTTGCATAACTTCACAATCTTTTTTATCTGAAAATTTGTGTCTAGTGAAACTTTTTTAAACTTTTTAAGGATAATTGGATGCTTGTTCAATTCGGTTGGACCAATTTACTTTTAGTCATCATGATTTGATTATTAATGGAAAATCATAGTCTTTCCCAAAATTTTCATCTTGATAACATAGCATTTTTAAAATTTGTGTTTGATGGGGTTATGGGGTTATGTAAAGACAGATGATTTTATTTCTAACAAGGAATTCTCCATTTTCTAGATATTTGCTCTGTTTTGCAAATGTGGACAGGTCTCGGTTTAAACAAATATTTGTTTTTTATTTATATGATGTTATGTGATATCGATGTATTAACAGCTTATCTAACATATCCTTTCTACGTTTTACTCTTACTGTGAACTAAATTATTTAAATAAAAACATTTCTACCACTACGATGATGCTCACCCTTAGAGCCTCGAGCCAACTTTAGAGCCTATATTTTTCCAAAATCACCCTTAGTTACGGTGTTCTACTCCTTTTCTCCTTAATACCCTCACAATTTTTATTCTCTTTAAACTATAGATCATAGGTCATACGATGCAAAGTATTTTTAAACGTTGCTAACAAAATGTCTGGTGGTTCAAGTATTTTCTCTCCTTTTAAAATTGAGTCCCATCTTTTTAGGAAATTTTACTTTTTTTCCCTCTTAGATTTCTCAAAAGCTCATAATTTTTTTAATTTATAATTCAATTTAAGTAAAGTGAGTCAATTGGAGTTCTCTTGCAGTGATCTTTCTAATGTATAAGTTTGTATTTATTATTATTATTATTATTATAAATTCTTATGATACTTTTTAGTAAATTGATTAAAATGGATATCAAAAAAATCTTTACTATTATAATGAGAAGGCGGAGGAGAAGTGATTAGACATCAAAATGTGGATCTCACAAATACCCCCACCTTTACATTTATACTTAATCATGGTCAATTTGGTCAAAAACCAAGAAATTGTAACCCATGACCCTATAATCACGTATAATTTTCAAAATTACAGAAATTTCCTTTTTTTTACTCTATAATCTTCAAAAACCCTTTAACCAATATTTTAAATTACAAATAAGCCCCTTTGATACATGTGCGTTTGCACGTTCCACTTTTTAGTTATTTTTAATTTAAGATAGTTATTCAGCATTTTAAAAAGGAAGTTCCATTTGTCAACCACCACAAGCATCACATGTGCCCCATGCTATAATAGAATAATTATGTATGGACATGTGAGTGTATTGGGTTTGTGGGGGTCCGGTCTGTTTAGCACTTTGTGACCAACCGTAGAAGTAAGTGGGCATCGAGGATGGCACCCACCATTCCTCTTTAAGAAATCATATTCTATACAAATTTATCACATTGAAGGGCCACACTGCCTTATGTATCAGGACATGTCCCATGTATTTTTAACGTGGTAAAAAGCTTACAAGTTCTTTGTCATAGCAAATCACTGCTCGTACATTTTTAATTCCATGTATTTTGTTCTAAATGTTATTTTACACCAAAATATTTCAATTTTGAGGATTCGGTGATTAATAATGCTCAAACTTAGTTGAGATATTATATGTTTTTGACTCTTGTTTGATGAATGGGATGCTGATATATTACAGGTTATGTGGGAGATGATGAGGCAACTTCTTCGACATTGAATTCAGAGGGTTGGTTAAAGACCGGTGATCTTTGTTATTTTGACTCCAATGGATTTCTTTACATTGTTGATAGGTTAAAGGAATTAATAAAATACAAAGCATATCAGGTACTCTCAACTCTTGAGAATCATATGGCTATGGAAGTCAGCTCATTATATCAACTAAACCAATCTGGAATGCTTTACAGGTTCCCCCATCTGAATTGGAGCATTTACTTCAATCCCACCCAGATATCGCTGATGCTGCTGTAATCCCGTATGTATTTGATGCTTTCATGTGCCAAACTTAATTCATCTTTTATTTGTTGATGGCGTTCTTCCAAGTACTGACATGTTGGACAATCTACCAAGGATATAGCAATAAATAGGTTGAACCCCAACTCTACCCAAAATCAACCTAACTAGATGATCTTAGATTATTTCATAGCTGTACACATGGAACACAATTGCGCCAAAAAGAGTTTAAAAAACATAAAAAGAAAAAATGGTGAATCATTAATAAAATTATAGCAGACAGTGTTGGTGTGGAGCAACTATTGAATGGCTTTACTGAGTATCCATGGGGCATCGTAGATTTTCTCTGGTTTTAATTATGCTAAAAAAAATTTCTCATGTACTATGAAGTACAAATAAAATACCTAAGCTCATGTATGAGAACTCATATTTGTATTATCCGATTACAGGTACCCTGATGAAGAAGCAGGGCAGATTCCCATGGCCTTTGTGGTTAGAGAATCTGGAAGCAATCTCAGTGATGCTCAAGTTATGGATTTCATCGCAAAACAGGTATATTTACTTCCAATTATCGTCAAGTAACAATTTGAATCTATAATTTTCTCAAGTACCATCTTTGGGATAAGGCTTTGTTGTTGTTGATATTTTTGAAGTACTTCCGCATTACTCAACTGAAGTGGAATGTGCACAGAATCACAAATCTTTTTTTCTCGAGATACACAAGGAAAAAAAAATCTATGATTCTATGCACAATTCCACGTCAGTTGAGTGTATTGGAGTATCTTTTTTTTTTTTTTTTGGAGTCAGTTTAGTATTATTCATATTGTAATGCATCAATCATAACTCAGTTAAAGCCTTATCTCAAAGATTTGGGGTCGGCTAAACGAATCTTGTTCCTCCATCCTCTTCTGTCTAAAGCAATTCTTCTGTCCACTTTCACTGCCCCACATTCTTTCGGTCTTTCTCTCATTCATTCCTTTTAACTGGGTTTATAATTGGGCCTTTCTTTGAATGTGACCAAACCATCTCTGTCGACTTTCTCTTCGTTTACTTCCTAACAGAATTTCATGTGTTATGATATATCTTTTGTAGGTTGCACCATACAAGAAGATACGTCGAGTCGCTTTCATTGAATCCATTCCAAAATCTCCTGCAGGAAAGATTTTAAGGAGGGAACTTGTTGATCATGCTCGCTCAGGTCTTTTAGCTTGACTATGATATCCTTTATTTTTACTCAGCAACAGAGCGCCTTACCTTCTGTAATAGTAGGTACACCATTCAAAATGTCATATTAATCCTCATTATTTCTTCAACAGTAAGTTAACATTATTGAAATCAAATGGTGTCTTTAAAATAAGAAATTAAGATATTTCTATTTTCTTGGGTCCTCGTGGTCGTCAGATTTTTCGTTCAGGCGTTTCCTTTGTCAATCAGTAGGTAAAATCCATAAGGGCAGCAATACCATAGTTTCAAAAATCAACTCTAGACTGTCCATTAGACGAGTCAAGTTGACACCTCATGATTCTACTTAAATCAGCCAATATTATAAATAAATAAAACTTTAATGAGCCAAACAAACTTGTATTGAAATTATAAATGTTTAATAAATAATTTTTAATATTTTAAAATTAGTATTTTTATTTATTTTTTTGGTTCTCCGCAAAAATCTATATTATAAACTCAGCTACAATTTTTTGGGGTCCACACTATCCTTCCTTTCCTCTTCACCCTATCAAATTTATTATCTTTCTCATCTTTCCTCATCCCCTCCCCTCCTTTTTTAAGAAATATCCTCTTAATTTTGCTATCTTTCTTCTTTTACTCACTTTTCAATTAGACCTCTTCTAATTTTACTATCTTTCCTCTATTACCCCTTTAACCCCAAAGAGTATTTGATATTTTATTCTCCACAAACATATCATATATAGTCAAATAACTCAAGATTCTTAGCTTTCCGAGTTATTTTCAATAATATATATATATATATATATATATATATATATATATATATATATATATATATATATATAGGGAAGTGTTCGGAGGCCTCATAGAGAGCCAAACATTGTGCCTAGCATTTTTCAAAATAGGGGTTAAAAGTTTGGAAATGAGTTGATTTTTTGTGAGGATGATCTCTATGGTGAAGAGATCATCCTCACAAAAAATCAGTTCATTCTGAAACTTCCAAGCCTAGTTTACAAATTGAAGAAATGTGAATTGTCAGATTTTTATAAACCAGTTTTAATGGGATTAGAAGTTTTGGAATGGGCTGACTTTTGGTAAGGATGATCTTCTCATCATAGAGATCATCTTCACAAGAAATCAGCCCATTCTGAGACCTCTAACCTATACATTGAAAAATGTTTAGCACAATGTTTGGCTCTCTTTAGGGCCTCCGAACACCACCTATATATATATATGGGTCCCATTCTGCACCCAACCATTTACCCAACAATTTGCCCAACATGTTTTGTCCTACATGGGTTAGAAGTTTTGGAATAGGCTGATTTTTGGTGAGGATGATTTCCTCACCATAGAGATCATCCTCACCAAAAATCAGCCAATTCCAAAACTTCTAACCCCATCACAAATGGTTTACAAAAAATGAACGGTCCACGATTTTATATATATATATATATATCTGTGTGTGTGTGTGTGTGTGTATTTTGTTGACCACAAAAATATCATATATAACCAAATAACTCTTAGAGATTCTGAATTTACATATATATCTGTGTGTGTGTGTATTTTGTTGACCACAAAAATATCATATATAACCAAATAACTCTTAGAGATTCTGAATTTTCGAGCTAAATTAGTTGACTTGGCAAGTTTACTTGGAACTTGGTTCTATCTTAGCTTTGGTGATGAATCGCTTCAAAATCCAATCGAGTTGACTTGACTGAATTTGTAAAACTAATGTGCCACCGACATGAGATGGAAACCCAACTTCAACTTCGACTAACTCCTTTGCGTATAATAAAAGAAAAGCACAAGACAAGTACCTTAATGGACTTGGGTCCTTCTATAGGGATAAAAAGAGGAATCGGTGGTCCTTATGACTTTTTGCTTGATCCTAAATCTTTTGGAAGGTGAAGTATTGAATTGATTTTGCAATCACCGATTAGTCAATTCTTTGTTAATGCTTTCTTATTGGAGACAGACAGAATTGAGCGATTGATCAAAGGGTCATGATAAAATGACCTGCTGTCTGTACTTGGACGATAGATCTTTTTCTTCGGGATACACAAGGAAAAGATTTTATGGTTCTGTGCACTTGCCACATCAACCATGTATGTGTCAGCACGTCATTTTATCATTGGTCTTAATCCATTTTTAGGACAAAGTGTGATCTTGTAACCATTATGTATCTGTTGCAATTACTCATTAATTCATGTACTTTAAAAATTCTTGTGGGGGCACGTAAATCCTCCCCTAGCCAAGAGTCCAAGATCACACCTAAGAGAGTCGAGGTGTTGAGTTTGAGTCCTCCTTAGAAGTCACCCTTAGTGATTCATCCTCCCCTGGTGTGTGTGTGGAAGGGAGATCATGGTTTTAAAACTCGGTTTCGCATCTCGTCTCATCCATGCTTGATATTGAGTTGATTCAAACTATACGTCTCATTTCGACATTGAGACAACAGTTTTTAATCATTTAAAAAATTTGATGAAAAAAATAAAGTTTTTCATCCCATTTGGATCAAAACCTATTGTTTTATAGTTCACTTGATTGAGAAGATGAGCAAAACTCGATTTGTGAGTGAAAATGATAGAGTTTCAATCATTAAAACTTGTAAAAGTTGTTGGTCTCGATTATCTTGAACGAGATTTTCTAGATCTCGTCCGAGACATCTCACGAGATTCCACCAACAGATCATCCATCCGTCTCATCCATGCCTAATATCAAGTTAATTCAAACGATACGTCTCAATCTTGGACGAGTTTTGAAACCATTGGGCGAGGGGATTGCACATGCCTCAAAGATTAAGATCAGCCTTTCTAGAAGTCCATAGTTAAGAAGTAGGTCATTGATTTGAAGACAAAGGAGTATCTTAAATATTCATCAAAACTTAAAAAGAATAATGAGAGTGAATTTATGAGACTGTATATGGGTTAGAATCATAGATCTTTTTTTCCTCGGAATACACAATTACACATATTTATGAGAGTGTATAATTGTGTATCCCGAGAAAAAAGTTTTCTCTTGTTCTAACTCATGCCACGTCAGGCAGCGTCAGAAAATCACGACTCAACTTAGAGAGAAGGGAGTGTCTAATAAGGTGGTTGTTGCTGAGCCACGGGTACGAATAAGACTTGCATATTCTCTTCTCCTATTAAACACTTGCATCAGCGTGATCACTATATACATGTATTTCGTTCGACTTTGATGCCCAGTTAAACACGCAACTTTCTTTAAAAAAATCTTTTATTCACCAATGACTTTGATGCCTAAACACATTACCCTTTCTTTATTGTAAGTGATTTATCTAACACTCACGACTCACTAATACTATCTTTTCAAGCAAAGGGCAATCATTCAGTACAATGGGAGTTACAAACTCAAACCTACTTCTTATTGTATCCTATTCTCTACCACAACATTAAACGTATGACACACCTAAGATGTTGCAATTTTGGAGAAAAGAGTCCGACTAGCCTTACCAAGAGTCCCTCGGCTCGCATTGTGACGTCCAAAATATGATTGGATACTTCAGGATTGTAGAAGATAAAATTCTATGAAATTTGAAAAAAAAATTTATTTTTATTTTATTTTTTTTTAATTTTCACTGTTGAATTTCAATTTTAAGTTTGGGAGTTATGTAGAAGTTCGATAACCATCTATTTTTTAAAACGTTGGATCAAGCTCAAAATAAATTATTTTTGAATTTTTATTTTTGATCTAAGTTTTTCGATGGAACTTAGAGAGATGTGGTGTTGGATTGCTGATGTGGTAATCCATTTGAGCAAAACGACATTGGGTTAAGGCTTAAAATCTTTCCTGGTTTGAATTTTAGCTTGATCTGAGATCCCCAAAGGCTAGTATCAATTAATGAGTAACAAATTTATCATTTTCTTAATAAAAGAACTTACATTCTTATTGGTTCACGTGTATTAATCAAATCCATTTTTAGGGTTGAAATCATTTCTCTCCTCTTGAATAGATAGAAGATCTATTTTCAATTATCCTTGCCCATCTATATAAAAAGAAAAATACTTTCCGTACTAACTTATTAAGATTTTAACTCTTACTAAGAGTCTTTGAGCTTAAATGGATAACCACATTGGCAATCCAACACCGCCTTCTAGATTTCAAGGAAAAAACTCAGATCAATTTTTTTTTTCCCAAAATGCAACGTATTTTGGAGTTGATCTAAGATTTTGAAAATAGACGTCTGGCAATCGAATTTCCATATAACTCCCAAACTTAAAATTAATATTCAAAGACGAAAAATAACACTTATATGAAGACAAAAAAATCAAAATTCATAAATTTTATCCTCCCTATGGCATCCCTATTATGTTTTTGAATGCCACAAGGTGAGGTCAACAACCCTTAGTAAGAGTTGAAATCTTAATAAAGTCGTGTTGAAGTAACGTTGAAATGTAAATCGATCTTGACATTCTAATGTGGTGGTGCATGTATAACTATAAATACTTTTAACTCGTATCTCGATGAAAAGCATCTATGATTATATGTCAACACCTCATCAAAATGTACATCGTGAGGGATGTATATGACGTGGATGTGTGTCAAAACTATAGATTTTTTTTTAATCAAGATACGATATATGAAATCATTTATGATTCTAACACACATCTGCGTCAAAATAGTCCGATATGATGTACATTTTAAAGTTACTTTAGCATTATCCTTTCACTAATGTTATTAGTTAGTGAAAATCAAAATAAATAAATAAATAAGTAATAATATATTATTTCTGCCCAAATATGCAAAGGGTTTGCATCAAATTTGTCTCTGAAAAATCGCTTCTGAAGGACAGCAATCTATAAATTTAAAAATAAAAACTCTCTTTCGAATCTCTATAAAATCGCTCTCTATTCTAACTCAATTTTTAACAGATTGAGGTCCGGATCTCTATCTAGCTCCCACGTAAAAACAAATTCATGGCTGAACTTCACATAAAAACAGAAGAATCTCCCAACCAAACAACCCCTCTGATTGATCCAGAAAGAACCCATACACATGAAGAAGAAATAAATGATACCCATTTGGATCAAACCCTTCAACGGCTAGAAATCTTCCTCTGTTTCTTCGGTTTCCATCAATCATCTGTTCTAAGCTTTCTCCTCTCTTGGGTTGTATTTCTAATAGTGGGTGTTTCAGTACCAGTCTTGATTCTCGAGTTATTTTCTTGTTCTGACTGCGAGAAGTATCAGATCAACACATTTGAACTCGACATCCTCGTATCTCAGGCTTGTCTTGCTGTTGTTTCTCTGCTCTGTGTCTCACACAATCTTCGCAAGTACGGTATTCGAAGATTCCTATTTGTTGATCGGTCTCATGGCCGTATGGCCAAATTCCGCAAAGAATACATCAAGAAGATCGAGGTGAGCGATACCCAGTTCCCCCTTTTTGTTATTTTTTTTTTCAATTTTGATCCGTAATAGTTCTTTTGAAGATCGCTTTTTTCTGGGTTTATTTCGGGGAAAATAGTTGAAATTAGACTTCAAATGATCTCACAAGGTATTTAAACTATGTGGTTATCCCACTTCCCCTTTTTTTGTTTTTTTGTTCAATTTGGATCTATAATTGGTCTATTAAATTTATTTTGGGAAAAAATGTTGAAATTATACTTAAAATGATCTCACAAGGATTTAAACTATGTGAGTATCTCGGATACTATGTTCTTATAGATGGGTTGAAAGATCATAATTCATAACTGATTGAAATGGTTTTATAACTCTTTTTTAAGACAATTTCTTTGTTGTTTCATAGTCTGGATTTGTTTCATGTTTGAAGCTATAACATGAATTGTATATGTTTGTGAAAGTGAAGATTATTGGGCTTGACAGTTTGAGTGAGGAATTTCCTCCCATTGAAGTGTTTTTCTTTATAATTTTGTCCCCAATTTAACATTCAATTTATCGGTATAATTTTACATAATTCGTCGTTGAGTTAATAATTTGTTCCTAAGATTTGAAATTGTTGCTTGATCTTAGCATATTGATCATCAATTTTTTATTTTTATTTTTTGGTATAAAAGCACTACATTAAGGAATATTCCTCCCAAATTGTACAATACTAAGAAAAGTTTGAATTGGGTATTTCGTAGGGTTTCTTCCGCTTGCTTGTTATGTGGATACTCCCATGCTTCTTTTTGAAGACTGCCTGTGAGGTCGTCCGCGTTATATATGTTCAACATGAGACATGGTGGCAGTCCATTACCATTTTGTTAGCTTTGGTTGTGTCATGGACTTATTTGACTACAATCTCTTTATCAGCTTGTGTTTTATTCAATTTGGTTTGTAATTTGCAAGTTATCCACTTCGAAGATTACGGGAAGCTTTTGGAAAGCGATTTAGATGTTTCAGTATTTATGGAAGAACACATGCGTCTAAGGCACCATCTCTCTAAAATAAGCCATAGATTCCGGATTTATCTTATTTTGGAGTGTTTGGTCGTGACAGCAAGTCAAGTTGTCACTCTTTTCCAGACCACGGGATATCGTGGAATGATCACTTTCATCAACAGCGGGGATTTTGCAGTAAGTACAGTTCTAGATTTAATTTTATTTTGAATTGTCAAAATGATTTATGTGGGGGAATCAGACATATTTATTGGATCCCAACAAGGGAAATCTCCTACTTGGAAGAGAACAAATAATTGAATGGATGATGCACTTCTGGTGATGGTTTAAACTTTAAAGTTCCATACTGTCTCATAATTTTTCGGCCAAAACCGGAACAAAACTTTGTCCCCAAAACATTGAATACTTTGGAATATCCCGTAATGTTTTGGAATGTTTTAATTGAGACAATCTTGATTTTTCTCTTGACCAAAACATTGCCTTGAGAAAAGATATTAAGCCTAGCTTATGAAAACCATCAAACATATAGACTTTTCTATGTGGTCGTGCTCTTGCATAGTATCGTACTATGTGAACTAGATTTCCCTTGCCTTTGTTTGGCTTCTCTTAGAATTCGGTCCATTGGATGTTCAACTATTTCGTTCTCCTTTATGTTGACAGGTCACCTCGATTGTTCAAGTTGTTGGCATAATTCTTTGTTTGCATGCAGCTGCAAAGATTTCTCATAGAGCTCAAGGTATTGCATCTGTTGCAAGTAGATGGCATGCGTTAGTAACATGTAATTCTACAGATGCATCTCAATTAAGAGTCTCAAACAGTGTGGGAAACTTCGAGGCCGCCAATACAGTTGGAACGTTTTTTTCAACCTACTCTGAAAGCGATTTGGAGTCGTTGGATAACATGGGGTTGCCTACTAATACACGACTATCTTCTTATATGTCCTCATACCACAAGAGACAAGCCTTAGGTATGTGAAAGCACGTTGAACCAATTTTTATACTATATTTTAGCTGGTTTTAATCTTGCTTAGGAAAGTATATTGTGTCTCTCTCCAGCAAAATTAGTTTATGCTCGTATTAAGTTTATAATACTGAAAGAATTTTAAATAAATCTGAAAACAATGTTTAAATAAATTGAGAATTTTTTTTAAAAGTGGGTTGACATGTTTTTAAAAAAAAGTCTGACATGGAATGACACGATGTATTCCTTGTTACTTAGAGCAATGTGTCCCTAGGAATTTTCTTATTTCAAGGTAGCCTTATATATGACACTCTAAATGTATTCCTCACTCCTTTGGTAATTGTATTTAGTGTAAGAATAAGGCTGAAGTGAGTTTAAGATTGTACCTCACATCGCACATCCTGACGTGAAAGTGTATAGGAACCATAGATGCTTTTCACTTGTATCTTGATGAAAGCATCTATGGTTTCGGAACGCTTTCACATCAGGATGTGCGATATGAGGTACAATCTTGAGGTCACTCCAGCATGACTCTTATCGTAAACGGGGTGAAACTCTTAATTTAGTAGTTATTCCCCTCAAACTTTTGAGCTTAGAATATTTATACATCATTCATCTCATTAAACCCATAGCTCTTCAACTAGAAGCATCACCGACTTGAGCATCTCTCATTGGTTGAACTCTGTTTAACAAACAAATAATTTTCACAATAATCCTCGCAGCCTTGCACCCCTTTTCATGAGTTTAAGAACTTGAGTTTTCACTAGCTTTTTAAGTCTTCAATCGTGTACCCGGTGTAGGGTCACCATAGGGAAATTCCTCTTTTAAGTAAACCTCTTGGTTCTTCATACTTGAAATCACATTCCTCGCCCTCCTATGATGATAGTAGAATCCTCATGGTTACTAACCAATTGTGGTTTCTTTGAACATTCAAAGTGCTGATTGCAGCTAAGTAGTTTCTTCATAGTAGATGGATCCTTGGGAAACCTTTAGCAATAGTGTTCCATTTGTTTCAACATTAATTTTTTTTTTTTTTTAACTGTATGAAGTATGTCATTAAATCCATTTTCCTCGTCATTAAAATAAACGCATTTCCAATTCTCTATTACAATTCTGCTTCAGCTTGAACTTAAGTCTATTTATTCAGATGAAATTGATGTTTTTTAAAACTTTGGCTATGCAGTAATGTATTTGCAGTCCAATCCCGGAGGAGTCACTATTTTTGGATGGACAGTTGATCGAGCGTTGATTAACACAATCTTCTTCATTGAGCTCTCACTGGTTCTTTTCGTCCTAGGGAAAACCATAGTTTTCACTTAAAAAAGAGTCACAAACCTCCTCGATGACTTTCCCACGACAAAGATGGGCTAAATGAATGACCATCTCAACAAAGAAAATTTTTTAAAGCTTTTCACACCAAAACTTGATCTTGAAACAGTTTTGAGACTTTGATAGATCTAAATAAGAGAAACCTAGACAAAGAAGAAGGGAAATGTGGGGGAGGTTCATACAACCAGATATCACAATGTTATGTACTTTGGAGATTTACGTGTTGTAACATATAATGGTGGATCGGAGATTTTGGGTCTTGAATTATTAGTGTATTTTTTATAATATTGAAAAAATAAAAAAAATTCTTTTCTAGGGTTTTGGTTAAATGAACACCATATTGGACTGTTCTCATTCTTTTGGAAGATCAAACAGATATTGAATCGAAATGAAAAAGTAAATGATATTCATGGGTCATGTGTTGATTCATATTTAAATTACTAATTTTATGCTTTTTATATAACGATATTTGGTACAGTTATCCAAAAATATGGTGAGCATTCCAGATTTTTTTGACTTACCCACTTTATACTTGTATAATTCACATATTATTTAAAAATGTAATTTTTAACCCAATATATAAAATACAAATGTAAATCTTGAAAATAAAAATAAATAAATAATATATACATATAGGATCAAGATCCATATACACATAAAGTTACAACATGTTTTGTCTTACATGGACAAAAAGGTTCAGATTGAACTGAATTTTTGTGAGAATGGTCAAATATGATGAGAAAATCTTCTTCGCAAAAAATCAACTCAATCTAAAACTTCTAAGCCTATGAAAAGTGATTTACAAATTATTGGTAAAAAATGGATGGTACAAATTCTAAATCACTTTTAATGGGATTATAAGTTTTAAATTGGACTGATTTTTTTTTTTTTTTTTTTTTTAAGGATGATCTTCTCATTATAGAGATCATCCTCACAAAAAATCAGCTCAATCCGAATCTTCTAAACCATATTTTAAAATTTTATTATTATTACAATATTTTTACATATGTCCCATGATCCGTTCTTGTAGATATATGGAGGAGTTCAAGAGATATAAGCAAAAATAATGATTTTTCAAAAATATGGGTTAAAAGTTTCGGATTGAGCTGATTTTTTGTGAAGAGGATCTCTCTGATGAGAAGATCTTTACAAAAAATCAGCCCAATCTGAACCTTCTAACCCCATCAAAAGTAATTTAGAATGTGGACCGTCGTTTTTTAACTAATAATTTGTATATCACTTTTGGTGAATTTAGAAATTTCACATTGAGCTGGCTTTTGGTGAAGATGATGTTCTCATCATAGAGATCATCATCACAAAAAATTAGCTCAATCCAAAACTTCTAACTCATATTTTGACAAAATCCTAGACAACATTCTAGACAAAACATTGTCTTTAAAGGACTAAAAGTTTCAGAGTGAACTGATTTTTTGTGAGGATGTTCTCTATGGTGAGAAAAGTATCATTACAAAAAATCAGTTAATTCTGAAATTTCAAACCCTAATTTATAAGTTGAAGAATCATGAACCGTCAATTTTTTACCGTTAGTTTGTAACCACATTTCATGGGATTAGAAGTTTGAGAATTGACTAATTTTTTGTAAAGATGATCTACTCACTACAGAGATTATTCTCATAAAAAATTAGTCAATTTTGAAACATTTTAGTCATATAAGACAACTTTATCTAGAATGTTATCTAGGATTTTGTTAAAATAACATAACCTTTTACCAATCATTGTACATTTAATTTGAGGCCCTAAAGAGTGCCCAGCATTATACCAAGTTTTTTCAACCATTAGATCGCACGATTTACATTTAATTTGACAACTGTAAAGTAATTTGACTTTTAAGCATAAAAATTTAAAATAAACCCCTTGAAATTTAAAAACAAATCCCTATCCCTTCTTTTTTTTTTTTTTTTCTTTTTACCTCCGCATCTCTCACATTCATTTTGTTTTGTACGCAAACATAGAGGGTCGAAACCCTCTCACATTCATCTTTTATAGATGGAAAAGAAAATTCATGTTGTGGGTTGGGAAAACAAGTGTAAATCAGTGGCTGAAGGTCAGAACAAAGAATGGCCTTGCAAATCAGTGACTGAAACTCCTCCCTCACACACACACACATTTCTTCAATGTTCAATTAAACTAAATGGAACATACTTCTGTTAAGAAAGACAAGAAGGAATTCTTTCTCATAACAATTAACTTAAACAGGAATCTGAAAAGAATACTTCACCCATTTTGAGAATAATTTAACAAAAAAATAAAGATTTTTTTTTTTTTTGAGTCATTAATTTCTCCCTCAAGTTTAATTTAATTCAGAACTCTCAAATGGCAGCCTTTCACACCAACACTTATCATTTCCCATTAAGATGTCTGGTTTATTAGAGGAAGGATTCATCAACAACTCATCTTCTTCCCCCTCCATCTCTTGTTTTCCTTATTAATTGTCATATGAGCCTTTTCAAGAGACTCCATTTCCAATTGATGTTGAAGTTTTTCAATGTAGTGATAATGGAAACTTTGTAACCGAGAAACAAAACACATATTCATCAACCATGGTGCTTAATCTTGAGGTAAGTAATCAAGTCAATCAAAGGGAGACCACTCCATTGCAAAATAAAAGAAGAAACACAGATGGATCTTAATTGATTTCTTCTCAATCCAAAGTAAATTAGTCAATATTTGACTTGAATTCTTGTGATAGCAAGGAGAGGTGAAGCAAAGCAACGGAGGGGAGAGATCTCGACGAATGGGAGAGGGTTTCGACTCTTGTTGTTGGTGTGTGCAAGATAGTGGATGTGATTAGGAGGTAAAAAGAGAGAGAGAGTGACTTGTTTTTAATTTCGAAGGATTTAATTTTAATTTCGAAATTTCTATGCTTCAAAGTCAAAAGTGCTTTATAGTAGTTAAATTAAACGTAGAAATTTGAGAATGGGCTGATTTTTTGCAAGGACGATCTTTATAGTGAAGAGATCGTCCTCACCAAAAATCAGCTCATTGTGAAACTTCTAACCCTAGTTTACAAGTTGAAGAATCGTGGACCATCCAATTTTTTTAAATCACTTTTGATAAGGTTAGAAGTTTCGGAATTAGCTGATTTTTTGTAAGGATGACCTCCCCATCATAGAGATAATCCTCACAAAAAATCAGCCCATTCTGAAAACTCTAACTCATACATTGAACAAATGTTTGGCTCTCCTTAGGACGTTCGGAGGCCTTAAAGAGTGCCAAACATTTTTGTCAATGTATGAGTTGGAAGTTTCATAATAGGCTGATTTTTAGTGAGAATAGTCCTTATACATGATGTAGAGATCATCCTCACCAAAAATCATCCCATTCCGAAACTTCTAACCTCATCAAAAGTGATTTACAAAAATCGAACGATCCATGCTTCAACTTGTAAAGTAGGGTTAGAAGTTTCAGAATGACCTAATTTTTATCCTCACCAAAAATCAGCCCATTTCGAAACTTTTAACCCTTATTTTGAAAAATGTTGGACTCTCTTTAGGGTTTCTGTATGTATGTATGCATATGTGTGTGTGTGTGTGTGAAAGGTGTTGGAGGCCTTAAAGAGAGCCAAACATTTTTTCAATGTATGGGCCATTAGTCGTACCCAACGGTCCACATTCTAAATCACTTTTGATGAGGTTAGAAGTTTCAAATTGGACTGAATTTTTATTAGGGTGATCTTCTCATCATAGAGATCATCCTCACAAATAATCCGCTCAATCTAGAACTTCTAACCCCTATTTTGAAAAATTATTATTATTACATTATTTTTACATATGTTTTTGCATGTCCCAGGTTCATATATATATGGCCAGGATCAAGGGACATATGAAAAAACATATGTAAAAACAATGTAACATTAATAAATTTTCAAAATATGGGTTAGAAGTTTCGGATTGAACTGATTTTTTGTAAAGATGATCTCTATGATGGGGAAGATCATCCAAAAAAAAAAAATCAGTCAAATCTGAAACTTCTAAACCCATTAAAAGTGAATGTGGACCATCGATGTTTTGCTAATTTTTATCAATAATTTGTAAATCACTTTTGATGGATTTAGAAGTTTCAGATTGAGCTAATTTTTTGTGAGGATGATCTTCTCATCATAACGACTATCCTCACAAAAAATCAGCTCAATCCAAAACCTCTAACCCATATTTTGAAAAACCATTGTTTTTACATATGTTTTTACATCTGTCCCTTGAAACGCCACATACATACATACATACATATATATATATATATATGGGTCCCGTTCAGCACCCTAAGCTTTACCACACACTTTAACAAACGTGTTTTGTCTTACATGGGTTAGAAGTTTTGGAATGGGCTGATTTTTGGTGAGGATGATCTCTATGGTGAGGAGATCATCCTCACCAAAAATCAGCTCATTCCAAAACTTCTAACCCCATCAAAAATGGTTTACAAAAAATGGACGGTCCACGATTTTTCAACGTGTAAACATGGGGCTAAACATTTTGGAATGGGCTGCTTTTTGGGGAGGATGATCTTCTAATCATAGAGATCATCCTCACCAAAAATCAGCCCATTCCAAAACTTATAACCCATGTAGGACAAAAAACGTTTGTTAAAGTGTGTGGTAAAACTTAGGGTGCTGAACATTTCCATATATATATATATATATGGAAATGTTCAGCAACAAACATTTTGGCAGAACATTTTTCAAAACATGGGTTAGAGGTTTTGGAATGGGCTGATTTTTGGTGATGATGATCTCTAACTGTAGAGATCATCATCACCAAAAATCAGCCCATTCCAAAAGTTCTAACCCATGTTTTGAAAAATGTTTGTTGCTGAACGGGACCCATATATATATATATAACTGCAGTACAACACAACCTAGTATTTATAATAAGAGCCGCGATCCAGATACCCATTCCTATAAATAGAAACAGTGTCTACATGGCATGGCAAGGCATGCTTTTGTTGGAGAAGAAACACATTGTGCTGCATGTACGGCTTGGTTAGCAGACTTGGGTGTTTTTGACTCCAATTGAAGCGTGTCTATGCAAATTCTCATGAGCTGGGCACATTGGTGCAACTAAGAAAAAAAGGAATATCAAGAGTTGGTGGAGCACCAGTGAGAACTCTGATACCACAAAGAAAAACTACTAAGCTGACTCTTTTCTGATACCTGCAAGAGCACTATTTTTTTTTTCCACCATGGCTGCAAGTGTGTTTAGAAAGAACAAAAATCCTTACCTGTTCTTAGGCAAGCGTTCCACAAGGCATTATTAAAAAATAACAAAATATACATAAGATGACATTATATCAGGATAAGCAAAAGTAATAATAAATATATATCACAAATCTGGTCATGGCCTTCGACGAGTAAGAAGAATCCCCATGTTTAGCCAAATATCATTCAGTTTTATTGACATTGTGAAAGATACCGTCTTAACTGGAGACATGAATTTAGAAAGAATAAAATAGTGGAATAAGACGTGATCCAGAATGCCAACCTCATATTCAATAGGTGTAGGTATCAAGTTCAATTGCTCATTGTTCTTGAAACTTCAAGGAAAACCTCCAAGAAAGTCCCCCGCCTAATGTCAAGCCTCGAAGAAGAAAAAGGTTTTAGAATGCCTCAAGTACCTAGTACAATTCTCCACTGCCCAATTTCAATACAGTGAAAGACATGGCACCATTTTTCAAAATCTGCCACCATTGCATTTCATGATCTTCGGAACAAGACTTCAATGATCACAATGTTTACCTCTCATGGACAAACATTGAGCTGTCGAGAATGTATACAATCTGCAAAATTTCTTCAACAGTTGATACCAACTAAATGAAACAATGACTTATTTAAATGATCATCGAACGAAATCACATTCTTATAAATAAATAAAAAGTTTATTTTTACAAAAATAATAAATAAATAAATAAAATTTACAAGTTAAATGAAGTAAATAGTAATATGTTATTATAGGGGTAGAATTAAGAAAGGTACAACTGGGAAGGACCTAATAAATTCACTTTTGAAAAAGGGGAGTGAGCCAGAGAAAAAACTAGTAGGAACATTGTCATCCTCAGAAATTAGTTTTCAAAAATAGAAAACTAGAATAGGAAGGAAATAAATGGACTGCAATTGCTATGATAAATAAATATAATAAAGATGAACTTTATTCTTTCTTTTCTCCATTAATATGTTCATAAAGATAGAACAGAGAGTTGTGATTCATGAACTAATATCATGGAAAACGAACAAATGGTGAAGGGACGGATCCTTGGACAAATGGTGCACAAGGCGCAAGTGGAAGTCCACATTCCACCATGTTTGATGAGTCAGCATTTTCAGTTAAAGAGAGTGCACAATGCCACAGAAATGATGGGGAAACAATGAAGAGAAGCCATGGCGTGTGTGTGTGTGTTGATTTGAGTTGGTTTGGTTATGACTCTCCCTCCCTCCCTCCCCACAAATTGTTTCTTTATGTCCTGACCTCATCCCCTTCAAATAAACCAGAAGGCATATATAACTACTAAAAAAAGAAGGCAACAGAACAACACAAATGCACAAGAAGTTATTGTGTCAAACTCAAAAGGGGAAGTTTAAGAGGGAAATCAGTAGAGCATTCTATGTCTAAGCAAAGGGTTGACATGGATGCAGAGGTGGAAGCTTTGGAAGATGATAAGCTATCTAGTGAGATGAGCGATGGGCAAGTTGAGAAATTAATCACCTCTTCCTTTAAAAATACATAGTGGTATACAAACTATATCTTTAAAGTATCCTCGACCCAAAAAATAGGAATTTAATGGATAAGTATCCAAAAGTTTTCAAATGTTTCTCCTTTTTTCTCATTAAAAAGAATCACATTGCTTAAATTGCAGCAGCGAAAACACAACAGATCCCAAAGATGACAATATAAGAAGGGATGACCTCAACCACAAAACGATTAAAAAAATCCCAGTTGGCAAACCTATTTTAAAAGATAACTGCATACCAAACAGAGGAGCAATCACATACACTTCAAGGGGACGATGAAGCAAAGGGTGTTAAAGCACCTCTATTGAGCCAGACAAGATGAATTCAATTTCTGCAGAATGAAAAAACAATGCAGTTCTATAAATTCTTGAATGATTGAAATCCTCCTCAAGAAAGTTCGAGTGGCAGCAAAAGCTTGAACTTACTCACAACACAAATAAAGTAAAAGAACACGGGATGGAACAACACAATTTCTATCATCCAATCAGTACTTCACTAAGAGATTGGAGAAATTTTGGAACAAACAGAACAGTATTAAAGAGAAATAAACATCTGAAATCAGGTGCTACCAACACAATTAAGTAGCCACATCATGTCATCATACATGGGGGCGAGAAACTTGACAACAATACGAAACAACTCTTCCATCATATAAAAGTGGAAACGGGAGGTGGCGGGATACTGACCACAAAATAACATATTGGCAGCAAAAACTGCTGATGTTCAACCAAAAGCTTCAAAAAGTAGATCAGTAGTTATATATTGCTCAGTTTAGCAGCCATCAAAGTTCAAGCTTTCTCAAGGAAGCGACAACTTAAACTGCAGTTGTAGGGTAAAAAACACATTTTAATGGGCAGGTTCTTCCGTTGCCATTGAATTCAGAAACAAGCTAAGAAAAGTTCTACAGGTCTGAACATATTGATCTTGGGTACAAAATCAATATAGCATATTATAAATTACACAATGCTTATAAAAATTAAGGGACAGTTATCACAATTAAAAGAAAATAAACTGGAATTGTGGAAAGACCGGAGAATAAATTAGTCGTGATAATGTGACGCCCCCCCTCTGACACACGCCCCCTACACCCCCATCACAGAACCATCGATCAGTTGCATCGGGATACACAAGAAAGAATTATATTTATGCATATCCCGAGGCAATTGATCTACGGTTCTGTGATGGGGGCATGTGTCAGAAGGGGCGTCAGAAAATCATTACACAATAAATTACCCTACCAAATTGGAGATGTAAGAACTTGAGACTTAATATACCCTTGGCATTTAATTGGGGTTAGAAACATTAATTATTGTGTGCGGGTGGTCTTTAAAATGTGAAAGTTGGCAGAAAATAGTGAGAAGTACTCTCACATCCCATGCAATTGTTTCGCAATCCATTACTGTGTTGTTGCATCTTATTTACAGCAAAGTGACAAAATTCTCCGATTTTATGAAAAAGTTGCAATTAATTCACAAGACTTTCAATCGGGGATTTTATCCAAACATACATGAAAAGGTTTGAAAAATATATTTTAATGTTATATTTAATTTGAAAATTTATAATCTTATTTACTAATATGTTTAATATATGAAATATACATTTTTATATTATCCATAAGAAAGTGGACCTTTCTATTTTCTCAATTTTCCCCAACTTGCCATTTTTTTTTAATTTTCCCGAATCCTGACTTTGCCACTATGATTTACTGTGAAACACTGAAACTATTAGAGGCCCCAGCCTACAATGATATTTTTCCACGTGCAAACTAACAACTACAATTTCCATGTACAAATAAAGAAATCTGAAGCTAATTTTGGGAAGTTGCCATCATCTTATTTTTATATCTTTCAATGGACCCAAAAAAAGGGGCTAGCCCAGCTATGCAAAAGGTGCCTTAAACAAGTTCTGAAGGTTTGGTTCCTATTGCTCCATTGGAGTCATCCACACCGCCAAAGGCATCACAAATTCCTAAAATGCTTGGATATCTTGGATATGTAACTCAAGCACACCCCCCCCCCCCCCCCCCAAAAAAAAGCACTTGTTTATTTATCCATACTGCTGAGATAGCATACACTGACTCATTTATTATAGAAATATCATCACAACCACACACCACTCTTTAGGAATCGATCTTGAATGAAAGCAAAATCCCAGTCTTTCTTACACCCCAAAAGCATCGAGTAAATTACCTTTAAAGTAAAATATTTTCCATCAACTTCTCCAGGTGTGAAAAGCAAAGAACGTCCCCTCCACTTCCCACCAATCGTCTCTTGCAAAAAAATGCAAAGATTAAAAGAAACAGCGCTGAGAGTAGGCAGTAAATCTATATAAGCCATAATATTCTGGTATTCAAAATCAAGTTTTACGAGAACCGCTTACAATGAACAGATAAAAAATATATTAGATATACAAATTTCAGAAACTGTTTTCTAACAAAGAAAAGTAGAAAGTCATTATCCCACACCTTGCAAAGCAAGCAAAGATGCACTTTTTATTGATCGTTGCCCAAGGACAAAAACTATCCTGCAACAAAAATTTAATTGGTGGGAGATGCAATGGAAGAAATTCTTTCACCACCCAAATCATCTCGGAGGCCTGCTAAACAACAGCTTCAGCGATCATCAAACAAAGAATTCACAACCTCATAAACAATGCATATCTTTCACCTCAACAGCTTCGCTGCAAGCCCTGTGAGAATGTAAAGAATGGAACTCGAATAGCTTTCTTTACTCAAATAGCATAGTACACATTCATTTCTGTTAGCCCCGCTAGCCAAACAGACCACCAGTGCCTAATTCCCCTTGTTGTAATTCCCTTATCCGCTGCTCTTCTAATGGATCTGGGCTCTTCATAATTGTACGCCGCCGCCGCCTAATAATAACATAAACAAAACTTGAATGTCAAAAATAAAAACTTAGATGTGTGAGGTAACTGTTTGAAAATTTATCTATGTAGCTGCTGCTTGGTTGTCAGAGTGGCATACCTATCTTGAGCATGTTGAGCGGGAAATGTTGGCATAAAATCTTTCGACTTGGGAAGAGGAACCTCACGAAACCACTCATGGTTAACAGCGTCTTGTGCTGTTATGCGCTGCATTAAATAGTAACAGGGCTCAATTAGCACTATTATCAGGCAAAGGCATCAATTATAGTGAAAGATGTGACAGCCCTAACATATATTTACACTAGATAAGAATTACCTTCTCAGGGTCATAAGTTAGAAGTCTATTCAACAAGTCAAATCCGGCATCAGACAGAATTGGGGATCCGGTAAAAGATGTAGGAGGGAATTTCTTGCGCAGTAAGTTGTACCTGAAAGAAACGCGTCACTGGTAACAATAAACATGCAATACACGTGTGCAACTGAAAAATGCCACCAAGGCAAACAGAAAACCTGACCAGAATCACTCAAAGATGGAAGCCTGGGAAAACAGTTGCAAGAATAAGAACACGGCTTGTTTGAAATAGAAAGAAAATTAGAAACATAGAAAACATTAACTTACTTGTGCTTAACAAAGTTAACCTTGACCCCAGCCAATTTGGAAAAACCTGGCCAAATCGTCTCATTTGGTGTGCCAAGTACTCTGAAGATCTGCAATTAAGAAGAATAAGACTAAACTAATGAGACCAGACAGACAAAGTTAAAGATAAGTAGAACATTCAGAAGAACAGAGGTTACCTTGTCAAGCTGATCAACTTCACTTTTCCCACTGAACAATGGTTCTTTAGCTAAAAGCTCGGCCATAATACAACCCAACGACCACATATCAATCGCTGTTGAATACTGTTTCACTCCTAATAGAAGTTCAGGTGCCCTGCAAAGTATATACCATAACTACATGAGATCGTAGAGAAAACTGCAGATGCCCATAAAAGATAATAGAGAATATTGAAAAATCAAGGATTAAATAAAAGGTTAAAAAGGGATGAAATTTTGACTATACTAGCAATGAAAAGCACAAAAATCCACTAACCCAAAATAATCTGAACATAAATGTTATAACAGAGACATGACCAGAAGCAAAATACTACAACCATGTCAGTAAGCAAACAAAAATAGAGTAAGCCCCCGTTCATTGTAAATGTGTACTTATAATTAACCCTAATCACCAATGCGAGGGAATTTATCTGTTGGACAGTGCACTTTAGAACCAAGAAAAGAATGACTGCGTATTATAGCACTATGCATGGTCATCTGACATTAACTACAAAAGGAGCCCAAACCCCAATTTGGATGAGCAAAGCCATAATAATGGAAGATATCACAAGACAACACACAAAAGAGACTAGAGAAAAAAAAATCACTGCAAGAAGCGGATTTCTGCATTGCTGCACAAATATATATCATATTAATATGGATTGAATTTGAATTGAACGGGCCACTAAAAACCATATTTTATAGGTATATAGGGATGATGGAGGGTTTTTTTCACTGGTAAAGAAAGAGAAACATCACAGAACTGTCCTAGAAAAAAAAATGCAAGCAGTTCATGGAGAGAGTTTTGAGCTCAATTTACCTGTACCATAAGGTAACCACCAACTGAGTATAGGGCTTCAAAGGGCTGCCATATTGACGAGACAATCCAAAGTCACAAATCTTCAGCTCACCCCGGTTATTTAAGAGAATATTTGAAGTCTTCAAGTCCCGATGGAGCACCCAATTATCATGAAGATACTCAACACCCTCCAATAGCTGTAACAACAGACATTTAACTTCACTTTGACTAAAGGGCTGCTTCATCGTTTCCATAAGCCCTTTAAGATCATGCTCCATGTACTCCATAACCATATAAACATCATCAAAATTTTTCCCCATGACTACTTCCTTAACGTCCACAATAGATGGGTGATGGGACAACAAAAGTATATTAATTTCCCTCAAAGAAGTCAAAGGGAAACCTTCTCTTTCTTTCTCCATCTTCACCTTCTTCAGAGCAACAACTTCCCCACTTCTCTTATCTCTAGCTCTAAAAACAACACCATAAGTGCCTTCATCAATCTTGTTGAGTCTCTCAAACTCATGAACACTACGACACCCCTGAAGCATGTTTAAATTTCTTTGTGGCCGACAAGATCCATTTTCCCCATCAGAATCATCTTCTTTGTCTATCTCCATACCATTCTTATCCAACTCATTCTCAGGGAATTCGCCTTCGCTGGAAGACCTAACACGGTGGTTTCCTTCATCAGATTCTGATGATTTGGCATGAGATCCTCCTGAGTCCTCTCTTGTGAAAGCAACCACCTTTTTCCTTCTTGTATGCACTCCATCGCCGGAAACTTCATCTTCATCCTTAACTGCCCACCGTGAGGCTGAGATATTGCGTGTTGGGGCAAATTCTTCCTCTCTCAGGAATCCATGTCCTTGATCACTACTCCCGTGCCTCTCCTCAAACAATGAAGATGATAAGCCCACCGACAGCTCAGCTACAGCAGACCCAACTGAACAAGGAACAACTATAGGCTTGGCAGGTGAAAGCTGTGAGCCATGAAATTCTTTAGGTTTGATTGGAGGTATCTTAGACAGCGTAAGAGGCGGATGAAGGGGAGAACTTGTTGGGGCAACCCAATTTTTCAAAAAATTGCTTGTTTCCTTCTCCTCTCTATCCCAGACAATAGGAGAAAACTTGCGCTTCTTACCCGGGGACTGCCGGACGTCATTTTCAGACTTCAAAGCTACCTTATACGTAACCCTCGATTCAGAAACAATGGCACCATCAGACCCATTTCCACTTGATAGTTCACCTGGTTCTCGATCAACTATACTATCAGAAACCCCACTATGTCTGTGCTCACTATTCGAAGATGAATAGTACCCGCCATTAATTACTTCTTTCTCTTTGATATCCTTCTCTCTGACCCTAAACCTATCCTTTCCATCCCGTTCTTTGCTTCGTTCAGTTTCACGATCACGACCTTTGTGATAACGATAATATTCTTCTTTGGAGTAATAAAAGTTTCTCCTTGTAACATTGAGATCGGACTCACGGTCTCTGAACTCGTTATCACGGTAACCCCCATGTCTTCCTGCCGCCATATATGCCCTAAAACTTTGGTTCTCCTCGAATTCGAAATAAAACCCAGAGAGAACACAGAATTGAAACCCTAACAAGATAAAAATACCTCTGAATTATTCAAATTAAGAAACCAACCCTAACCCTAATCAATCACCAATTCCTCACGAAAAGCTTATTGATTCTTTGAAAAAAAAAAAAAACTAGATTCACGTACACGAATATAAAACCCTAGAAATCCAGACGAAAATAGTCGAGGAAATCAAGCGAAAAAAAAACAACGGACAACTGTTCGCGAATCCGTAAATCAAGAATTCTCTTAGATAATCAGAATACGAAGCGAGAAAAGGGAGATCAACAGCAGAACCCTAGAAATCGAGTTGTTAAGAAACCCTAGAAATTTGATCTCTCTACCTCGACTTACGAAAAGGGATTTTACAAGCAAAAGAGCCAAACAAGTGGGAAGAGCGTACCCAAATCCGAAGAACGAAAGAAGACTTCCAACCAAATCGTAAAGCGAGGCGCGTGGCTCTAAGCCACTCGTATGGCTTTTTATAAAGGAGAGATTGATCCCGCGTAATAATATATAAAATTGGTAATTCCTCCTTGAAATGTATCATATATTATAAAAACCCCGTTAATACAGCCTGGAACCTGGAGTTAGAGTTAGAGTTAGTGTTAGAGTTAGGCGGTGTTTGTTTGCGCTATTTTTCAGTGCTTATTGCTGAAAAAAATTAAATTCAGCACTTTTATCAAAATAGCGCGTTTGTTTACTTGTGCTTATTGCTGAAAATAAGTGAAAAAAATTCAGCACTATTTTGATGCTGAAAAAAAGTGCTGAAGCGGTAAGCACTTCGCTTTTTTCAATACGGACAAGTATGCCCTTTATTTTTTTGAGCATGGACAAGAATGCCCTTATTCTTAAAAGGATATTACCTCTTATATCCCATGGATAAGTATATAAACACCCCACAAATTAATAAACCCACACCATAGCTAAATTATTTTGTCTTATATGGGTTAAAAGTTTGGAATGAGTTGATTTTTGGTGAGGATGATCTCTACAATGAGGAGATCATCCTCACAAAAAATCAGCACATCTTGAAACTTCTAACCCTATCAAAATAAGTTCAAGAATCGTAAATTGTCCTTTTTTTTTTTTGAAAACTATTTTTAACGAGTTAGAAGTTTCAAAATAGGCTGATTTTTTGTGAGGATGATCTCTAAACCATATAAACCATCCTCACTAAAACTTTGCTCATTCCAAAAACTTTAATCCATATAAAACAAAATAAAAAATGGTTATAGTGTGGGTTGCCCTTATTAATTCATAGGGTGCTTTTATAATTACACATCCTTTATTTCCATCGAAAATTATTCATCCAAAATTAAGTTCTTTTTAAAGTTGATTTCAAATTTTAATGACTTGTATGACATTATTATTTTTAATTTGAAATTTGTGGGCTTTTATAAATATAAATTATTATTTATAAATTGAAGATTTGAGTATTATTTATTATTTAATAATAAATTGTATTTTAATTTTATAAGAAATAATATATTTTATTGTGTTTGATAATAAATAAGCATTTGAAACATACAAACAATGTATAATATGATTGTAAGGGTAACAAAGACAATTTATCAGTTTCAGCAATGTGTAACAAACATGATTCAGCATCTAAACAAACAACTTTTTCAGCACTTAAATTTAGCGCTTATAAGTTTCAGCGCTTAATGCTATTCAGCACTTATTTTTTTTAGTTTAACAAACAGCACCTTAGAGTTAAGTTGGACTTGGAACTAGCGCCAACCCCTCTACTTCAACTGATCCAAGTCGTTGACCAATGTCAAGGATATCGATCTAGTCAATCATAGATGGTCAATCACCCATTTATAGATTAATCAAAAATATCTAAATACCCTTATTTTCAATATCTTTTACTTTAAAAAAAAATTGAATAATGATTTTTTAACTAGAAAGTCTTGACTCGGTCAATACTCGACTAGCGATGTGCATTTGTGTATCCCAAGAAAACAGATCTATGATTCCATATTCATAACACGTCAGTCAAGCATTGATCGAGTGAAGACTTTATATCAACATTCTTAAAAAATTATTATTTTCTTAGAATCGTGATTAATCAACACGGCAAAATATACACGATTTTGTTTGTGGATGTTGTGGCAAGGGCATTGAACCATTGATCTTATTCTTTGAGATACGCAAGGAAAAAAGATCAACCAATGCCATATCATCTGCGTATGTTTCATCACGCCAATTTATCATTAATCTTATTCTTAAGGTTTTGTGGTTAAATTAGATAAAATCTTTAGTCGAAAATGAAGGTAAAAAAATAGATATCCATGAACTTAAAGCATGATTTGAGATCAAGTTGTCCAAATCATCTCGATCTCTTTTAACAACGATACGGATATATACGATGTCTCAACATCCATCTCATCTCATAAGATAAATGAGATGTCTGGAACAATCTTGTAGATTTTAATTAAAATAAATTTTTTTATATTTTAAATATTTATTATATAAATAAATATGATTTTATGACTAAACATATTTTTATTTATCTTATTTTATTATAAAATTATAATTATTTTAATTTAAATATATATAAATCAATCAATATAAATCAAGTTTAATGGATTTTCTCCTTTGAGATGAGTTGACTCATCCAACACATCTCGATCTCGTCCATGGACGAAATGTCAAACCAAGTTTCGAAACTATGGGTTAAAGGGATAAAAATGGAGAGTTTTTGTTATATGCGTAATACGAGGATATTTAAGTTATTATATGTAATTGATAATCTTACTATTTGTTCTTCATTTTCTGTTTTTTGTAATAATACTCCTCATATCCTATTTCGGATGCATCAGTTTGAATTATCTTGGGTAGTTCAGGATTCTGGATATGTAAACAAGGTAGTACCTTTACGGTTTGCTTAATTTTTTGTACTGCAAGCGTATGATTTGTAGTCCATATCTTTTTGGGACTATTTTTCTTTGGGGTTTTTAAGAAATCGAAAAGAATTTTGCGTTCTGCTTTTAGATTGTTTATAAAATTGAGGACATAATTAAGACATCCTAAAAATCTTTGTAATTATTTTTTATCTGTAATTTCATCAGGAAATTTGTCAGCAAGTTGAATAACGCGATTTATAGGAATATAAGTTTTATTTTCTAAAGAGAATCCTAAAAATTGGATTTTTGTTTGAAAAATGTTGATTTTTCTTTAAGAAAGAACTAACCCATTTTGCAAGATTGCTTTTTTAAATATGTAAAGATGTTTCCAATGAGAGTCTATGTTGTGAGAGAATATTAGGATATCGTCTATATAGACTAATATGAATTTTGAGAATTTTGAGAATATATCGTTCATCATGTTTTGAAATTCATTTGGGGAGTTTTTTAGTCCGAATGGCATTACGTTCCATTCATAGTGTCCAAATGGAACAGTAAATGTTGTTTTATACCTATCATTATTTCTTATTTGTATTTGCCAGAAACCAGATTTTAGGTCAAATTTTGAAAAGACATTAGCTTCTATTAGGCGATCAATAAGGTCTTGTTTGTTTGGAACGGGATATCGAATTGATTGTAGTACTTTGTTAAGGGGTTTATAGTTTATTACGAGTCTGGGAGCCCCTCTTTCTAATTCTGCTGCGTTTTCAACATAAAAAAGCAGCACAATTCCATGGTGATTTTGATTTCCTTATTAATTTTTTATTGAGGAGATCTTGGATTTCTTCTTTACATAATTCTAGAAATCGAGAATTCATTTGGATAGGTCTGGCTTTTGTAGGAATATCCTTCTCATTAAAAGGGGCCAATGTATTTCTTCAAAGGGACTCAAGTTTTTTCTGACCTTTCTCCGACCTTTCTCCGACCTATCTCCGACTACTCTCCGACCTTTCTCCGACTACTCTCTGACCTTTCTCTGACCTATCTCAAACTATTCTCTGACCACTCTCCGACCTATCTCCGACCACTTTCTGGCCTTTCTCCTACCATTCTCAAACCAAATCAAATATTCAAAATCCAATCTTTCAAAAGTAAATCAAATATTCAAAATCCAATCTTTCAAAAGTAAATCAAATATTCAAAATCCAATCTTTCAAAAGTACAAAGATCTTTCACAAAACAAGATTTGTTCTCCGATCCTGAAAATTGGTATCAGAGCCAAGTTTCAAAAGTGAGTGTAAAGGTATGTTTTATATGTATTCAGTGTTTAAATTTTTAAGATTTCATCTTTGTTTCTATTCATTTCCTGTAAGTTTAATTTTCTTTTGACGACTTTAATATCGTTTTTATAAAAACTAAAAGAAATAAAACTTCTTTATCTAGGCTCGAGGTTTCCTAATCAAGTAGTAAATCTCTTAAACCTTCTGTTTCTGGTGAGTAGTAAAACCTTGACCAGTCACTAGATAACAAGTTTTATAATTTAGTTTTAAATGGAAATGATTTTAAAACCTTTTAAAAGAAAATTACAGATAGAAAATATTTCTTCTCAACCTGAAACAATAAGATCAATCTTTATCAAACAAAATGACGAAATATCTTATGAAAATATTGAACAATCCATAAAAAATTGGACAATTCCAAAAGTTCCTACAAAAGAAATTTATAAGGATAAGTCAAAACTAAAAAATGATTATATTATTAATACTATAGAACAATCCTTACCAATATCAACAAAAATAGAAAATATATCTTTACTACCTCACAATCTGCTAGAAAAACTTCAAAATAAAAAATATAACTATATTCATTTCGGCCTAATACAAGTTGCCATAGTCCCATTAACAAAACAGGCATTAATACTTTCACCTTAGCACATGTCAGAGATAGAAGACATCTTAAATTCTCTGATCAATTAATAGGAATGATTCAAGCTCCTTTAAATGATGGACCAGTTTTCTTTAACTGCTTCCCAAATTTCTCGGTAATATTGACAAACCCAACAATAACAAAATCTTTAACTCTAGAAGTTCAAACCAAAGGATTTAATATGCCTAATTCAGAAAATATTTCTATAATCTACAGAATTTATTATAAATCTATGATGTCACTTATACCAAATGTTGCTTATCAAAGTCAAACAAAAGGTTTAACAACCTTGTTTCTAACAAATTTTAGAAACATAGTGATAACCCCAAAACAAATTCAATGGGATAGTATAGATCTAAATAACTCTTGGAAAATAGAAGAAGCACAAGAACCCATCCCTAAAGAAGAAGACCAAATTGAAAGCATAACCGAACACCCAGATGGAACAATTGAAATAAACTTTGAAAACATATGTCAAAAGAATTATATGATTTCAAGACCTTCTACTAGTTCTTCTTCAAGAAAATCGTTTGATCAAACCTCTAACAAAACATATAATACAGTTCCCACTCATATATCGTATCCCATCTATACAAAACAAAAAGAACAAACAGAACCAGAATATAATCCCACAGAATCTAATTTCGGAAGCCCTCCTAGACAAGTAAATGTGATAGAAATAGAAAATAATTTTATCATAAATAGAGAACTTTTAAAAGAAGAAATAACAAAAAATCCTTTAAGCAAATGGTTTTTTAAAAGTTTTTCAAAAATAGAACAACAAGCCATTAAAGAAAAATGGTTTGGTGAAATGAATAAAAAACAAGCCCATATTCCATTATTCTTATGGTTAAAAGCTCAAAATAATGATAAGCTCTCTGTAAATATGATAAAACAAAAGATACAAACATGGGAAACTGTAAAAAAAATGAAAAAATAGAATTTATATTTCCCCCATTTAGATCAATAAAAACTATGGGCTCTATTGCTACTCCTCTTAAATTGGAAACTCAACTTCAGAAAGATATTCCCTGTACTCAAAAAGATTTATCTCACATAATAGAACAAAACAATTATACTAATACTTATCTTAATCAGCTAGGACAACACTTTGAAACCATAGCCAATAAAAAGTCAAGACCAACACTCATAGGACAAACATAAAAAATATTAACCAAAGAACCTGAGAAATTACCAAAAATAAAGAATCATTTTCATCTACAAGAAGGTTTAACGCCAATTGACACTTTTACTTATTTTATTGATGAAATAATAAAGAGAATTCAAGGAAACTTAAAAATAAATGTATTAACTGAAAATAAAGACAATATTTCAGAAACTCACTCACAAAATAATGATTCTTCAGAATCTGAGTCACAATTATCCAGTGATAACGAAAAAACACTTCAAATAAATAAACTAAAAAGAGAAAAAAATCTCAGAACCTCTTATTCTAGGCCAAATTATTATAATAGAAACAAGAATTATTATAGGAGACCAACACCTGTTGATCTCCAATTTGAGGAAAAAATAAACCCAACCAAACATTATAATGGAAATGAAATATATGAATGGAACATAGATAATCAAACTGATTATCAAATAATGAACACTATATCTCAAATGATAGTCTTTGGAAACGCCTGTCATAGATACAACCTTTCGGTAGAACATATGACCCTTGCAGTTGCAGGAGGATTTACTGGACAGCTATATGGTTGGTGGCACAATATGTTAAGTCAAACTGAAAGAGATGAAATAATAAAACATGTAAAATTAAATGAAAATGGAGAATCAGAATTAGACGACAAAGGAAAACCACAACCCGATGGATTTCTGACTCTCATATCAACCATATTTCTACACTTCAATGGTAGAATAGATTAAATGGGCCAAAAGGATAGAGAAATACTAATGAGTCTAAAATGCCCAACATTAACAGACTTTAGATTGTATAAAGACGTTTATTTATTTAAATTATATTCCCTAAATTCTGGCTGTGATGATGTATTTTGAAAAAAAAAATTCATAAATCTCAATTTTTATTATAAAAAATACGGAAGAGGAGAAAGAAAATTTTCGACCTTTCAAAGACCAATAATCTTAATAAAATAATATAAAATTATTTTGATCTTTAAAAGGTCAAAAATCTGAATATTTTAATATTTTTTAATTTATATTTTCGATCTTTAAATGGCCAAAAACGATTTCTATCGGTAATTTTACAAAAATTTAATTTTGTTATGAATTAAAATTTTGTTTTTTTGATTTTCTAAATAATTTTCCCTTGAAAATAATGATATAAGTCGATTAGTCACCACAAAATAAATACCTAGAAGAATGATAACTTTTGGCCATATTTTAAGTTCCAGTCTCGTTATTTTTATGTGATTAATGATAAATCGACCTGGGAAAACAAACGCGATTTGTACGTGGCTGACGTGGTAAAGTCATTGTATCTTTATCTTATATAATTTAAACTTTACGGTATCTTCTACACTATGAATAATGATGAAGTGACATCAAACTGGAACTTCATATCGCACTTCTTCAGGTGAAAGTGAAAGTGTACGGTTCCTTAGTAAAACGGCAATTAAGGAATTTTTCTTATAAAAATCTTAGTAGACTAATGTGACGTCTGAGAAAGTGGGTCCCACGAAGGTTTTATTAATATAGTAAGGAAAATTCTGAAGTGCTTACGCAAGACATTGCATTTCACATAGATATGTGCGTGGAACCATAGATACCTTTTCTCGAGATACGTTTGAAAGGAATCTATGGTTCTGTGAGAATCTCCACATCATCGCAATTTTTGTGTAGTTACTCCAGCACTACTCTTGATCGTCGAACACTTTAATTCGGGTGATATCGAAATGTTACTAGACCATACGTAGCGTCTAGTAAAAAACATTTTTGTTTCGGATATTCTGATGTCACCTTCACAAACTCGCAATTGTTTCTGCTCAAACCATTTTGACTCTCTTATCCAAAACACGCAACTCTGTCTCTCTCTGCAACAGCTACGTTGTCCATTAAACACAGACACACCTCAAACCCTAACCCTAATTTTCCAAACAATAGGCGCCATGGATGCTGCGTGTATGCAGCACAGATGCATCTCCATTTCGTCTCCAATTCGCTCTCCCTTTCCTCGTCCCCTCTCTGTTTTTTCTAGGGTTTCACATTCAACAATTCAAAACCCTAGATATTCTTTTACATTTCGATCGATTCGTCGTAGAAATCTCTGTTTGGCTTCTAGTGCCGATACCTTAGTTACTGGATCACGAAAGGAAGATGGGAAGCCTCATACAATTGGGACCAAGAAAGTAGAGGAATTTGGAGACTTGAAATCTTGGATGCAAAGCAAAGGTCTTCCTCCTTGCAAGGTTGTTCTCAAGGAGAAACCTTCGCATGATGAAAAACATCGTCCGATACACTACATCGCAGCAAGTGAAGATCTTGAGGTAATTTCGTGAAAATTCTCCGTTAACTTTCTTTAAAATTGCATCTTTTTTAGGTTCAGTTGAGGATTTTCTGTGTACTTTCTTAAAAATTGCATTCTTTTGGGTCTAATTGTGGAATTTCTGTTCACTTTCTTAAAAATTGCTTCTTTTTAGGCAGGAGATGTCGCGTTCTCAGTTCCGAATTCGTTGGTTGTAACACTCGAGAGAGTTTTGGGGAACGAGACGATTGGTACAGTTTCCCTTTAATAATGTGTTTCAAATTCTTGCTTTATTCTCGTAGAGAAAAACTACAGTTTTCGAATTTTTGAAGAAGCTGTGATTGGTTGTAAACTTATAAGAATGATTGTTTGTTTCTGCAGCGGAACTATTGACGACAAGCAAGCTTTCTGAATTGGCGTGCTTGGCATTGTATCTTATGTATGAGAAGAAGCAGGGAAAGAAGTCTTTCTGGTACCCATTTATTAGAGAGCTTGATCGCCAACGAGGGAGGGGCCAACTTGCAGTGGAATCTCCACTTCTATGGTCAGAAACTGAACTGGCTTACCTTACTGGGAGCCCTACAAAGGTAAGTGTAGCTGCTATAGCTTCTTGAACTATAATTTGTTGTCCATATTATGTAATTGTCGCTTAGGTTGATTTGAAATGAACGCTGAATTCATGCAAGATATGTTCCATTCTTCACAAATGTAAATTTGGTTTTAAAATGTTTAAGAGATTCAGCATGCTGAAAATGGTTGTTTGGCATGTAATTCAGGCGGAAGTTCTCGAAAGGGGTGAAGGAATCAAGAGAGAGTATAATGAACTTGATACAGTCTGGTTTATGGCTGGGTCACTGTTCAAGGTTTTCTCTCATATAGCTTCAGTTGCTTTTTTTTTCTTTTTTTCTTTTTTATATTGTGAAGATTGAAATGACTATTAATTTTGCATTTTGTATTTGTAGCAATACCCATATGATACACCTACCGAGGCCTTTTCATTTGAGATTTTCAAACAAGCTTTTGTTGCAGTTCAGTCTTGTGTCGTACATTTGCAGGTAATATTTCTTCTGGAACTTTATATGAAATATTCTATCCTGATTTAGTGTTCTCTTCTAAGTGTGTCATTTCATGTATATCATCCAAAGGCCCGACTAGTGTATTTTCTTGGATCATCTTAAAATGTGAAATTAACACAAAACCCAAGAGAGTTCTTTAGTTTCTCAAACACACGTTACCTCTTCACTATGCTTTGCATGGTATATTAGATGCCAAATGAGATGGAGGGCTGCCATATAATGCAAGAAGATCTTCATTTAACACACCATTGATGATCATGTCCAAAATGCTTATCACTTGGTATACTAGTTAGACCTGATATTATCATCAATTCGCAGCAGAATTATTGTGTCCAATGTTGGATAGCAATAATAAATATTGTTGTTATGAGGAGGTCTATTTATCGCTCTCGGAGGGACATTGTTCTTTTTCACCCAACACAGTGTGCTATGTGAATTGCTGGTCCATAGCCTGTATTCATAAGGTGGTGACCACAGTCTCTTTTTACTAGTTATGCACGAGTTAGCATCAATTCTTGTTAGTGTGATATTATGTAGCAGTTAATGAGTATCGGGCAAATGCAACATGAGATAGCATTGACAGCATATTTTTAATTATCTGGGTACTGTGGAGGAACTTAAAGTTGCAATTGCGCTAGCTGCGCTGTCCACTTAACTCTTCCTTGTTATGCTGCTTCTGTTTATCTTTTTCTTGTAACTTAAGTATACTTTTACTTGGTGCAAACATCAGATTTTATTTTAGGTTGTGAAGGCATCATTACTGATGATTTGACCCTGGGTGAATCAGAAAGTCAGTTTGGCGCGAAGATTTGCTTTAGTTCCGCTAGGCCCCCCACTGCTTGCTTACAAAAGCAACTGCAAGGCTATGCTCACTGCTGTGGAAGGTGCTGTTCAGCTTGTGGTTGATCGTCCTTATAAGGCTGGGGATTCAATTGTCGTCTGGTACGCAATTTACTTCACTTGATATAGTTTTGTAGTTTTCTGATTGGTCAGTGCATTCTGTGATAATTTGTGCTACTAAGTCTCAAAGTTGGTATGTCATATAGGTGTGGGCCACAGCCAAATTCAAGATTGCTTCTAAACTACGGTTTTGTTGATGAAGATAATCCTTATGACCGTATAGTAGTTGAGGTGGAATCTGACTTCCTTGGTCTTCTATCTCAAGGCTGCTCGTGTCCACTAAAGTTCTTACCTTTCCTTTTTTTCTCTTTTAAATCTAGGCATCCCTGAACACTGAAGATCCTCAATATCAGGACAAGAGAATGGTTGCCCAAAGAAATGGAAAACTAACCGTACAAAATTTTCAGGTATGAAAATTAATTCTTTTATGATTTGTAACTTACGCCATTTTCTATGACCATCACAATATGCCCTTCCACAGGTGTATGCTGGAAAAGAAAAAGAAGCAGTGTTTGATATGCTTCCTTATATACGGTTAGGTTACGTTTCAGATCCATCCGATATGCAATCAGTTATTTCTTCTCAAGGCCCTATATGTCCTGTAAGTTCAATTTATGAATTCCATGTAATTATTAGTATGGGCATAACTCATGCTAATTATGTATAAGATTTTGGTCTTGCATCGTTAAAATGTTATTAAGTCCATGTTCATAAGTGTAGATCCATTACTTCAAAAAAAAATAAAAAATAAAAGAAGCGTAGATCCACTCCACTCTAAAAAAATATTTATATCGTATAGCCATTATGTACCAAACATTCATGGACCAGTGAGCTGAAAAGGGTGCTACGTGACACACACAAAGGGACCTGTTGGGTGGTTGCCCAACTCCCGACCTGCAATTGAAATGCCACCCAACTTTTTTTGTTTCTCTTGACATATAAACTCTTTCTAGTAAATTTATTACATGCTGTCAGGTGAGCCCATGTATGGAACGAGCGGTTCTGGATCAACTTTCTGATTATTTTATAGCTCGGTTAGCTGGCTACCCTACTACCTTGTCCGAAGACGAAACTTTGGTAATGTTGACATGAGTTGAGTTTTTCAGATCCTATCCTTCTACTTTAATATTGAGTCTTAACGAGATATTTCCCATTTTGTAATGAATCAGTTGGCAGATTGTAATTTACACCCAAAGAAACGAGTTGCTACCCAGCTTGTCAAGTTAGAAAAGAAGATGCTAAATGCATGCCTTCAGATGACAGTTGAATTAATAAATCAATTGCCTGATCACACTATATCTCCCTGCCCTGCTCCTTATGCACCTCGGTTAAAATAAAAGGTAATCTCTCTCTCTCTCTCTCGGGTGCGGGTGTGCATGTGTTTGGGGGCGGTGCGTGTTCAGAAATATTCTTCCATTGGATTCATTTTGAATTGTCTGAATCACAGAAAATTGCCAATCCTTGTTTCTGTGTGTGATCCTGCAATCAAGCAAGTTTTAGCTGCATTTTCCGTTGGCCATATTAATTCAAAAGGTGAGACACAGAGTCAGCCCAGTGTACCCTACGTGTATTGTCCTTTATAATAGGTTCTTTATTTTTATGGTGTTGCTATTCTTCATGCCTATTTTGGAAGCTAATTGATCAGATAACATGCAACTTGTGCATCTATTCTAGGTTAAGATTTTGCTTTGTAGCATGGGATATGCTTGAGGGACAGATTTTGTGGAGCTACACTGCAGAACTCTTCTCAGGGTAGGTGGGTTTCCTTTTATATGTGGCATCTGTTGCAGCAGGCCCACAGGAACCCACACATTCTGCCATCTCAACATCTCATCTTGTAGCATGTTAGAGCCTAATTGCACTCCACCATATAATAAAATGGCATGATGCTTTGGCTCTTTCTTTTTTTCTTGAATCCAATGAGGCTACACTTCGTCATTGAGTCTACAATACATGGTGGGGGTACAGGCAGGGCGTGGATAGGGAACTTTCTTCAAGGCCAATATAAAAGGGGTATGAAGAGATTCCCAATCTAAATGATGGTTTCTGAATGTAGCTCTGCAAAACTTTATCGGTATATTTATCCATGAAAATTTTAATGTTAAATGTTAGTTTTCTTACCAAAAAAAAAAATAATAATAATGTTAGTTTCAGCATCTTTACAATGTAAATTTTATCCCGATGCGATGGGCTGAAAGCTAGTTCTGAGTTCTAGTATTGTAATTCCAACATAAAAAATTTCGTGGGCATTTTTCCTTCCTACCAAGAGATCATGTTCACTCTGATGATTCTGTTTTATTTCTTTAAAATTTTTGCAGGTTTGATTATGACTCAAATCAATTTGCTTTCTGTTGTACATTTAACAACCAACAGTGGATATGATCAACCACGTGTAAGTTTTAGCTGGAATCTGTGGAGCTTCATGTGCAGTTAAAAATTTATGAAGTGTGGAAGATGTGGGTAGTTATGTGAGGCTGTGGTCTTCGTATTAAAAAAAACCTTGGAACACTCATGTCTTGGGCAACGCTATTGTTCATATAAGTTTGGCCGTTTATTATCTCTGTCAGTTGCGTTCTTTCTTTCTATATGAAAGGTGGCTCTGAGTGGTCAATCATGAGTTCAACCTGGGTGAGATTTATGATTGTGGCCAAGCATTCCCATGTTGAAAACAGTCTTAATTCTAAATGCCTGATTGGAGGGCAAACTTGTTTTATGGAGATACAAGTCAAAAAGATTTAGATTTTTTTTTTATCGAGATACAAGTCAAAAACCATTTATGGTTCCTATACACTTTTGCATCAAGAGGTGCGATGCAAGGTACAATCTTGAGGTCACTCAAGCATGATTAAAAAAAAAAAAAATGTTTTAATATAAAAATCGGATTGAGAATTTGAATTCTATTTTACCATTAAAGTCTATTTTGAACTATATCTTTATTTATGCCGTATGTAATCATATATTTGTGAATCTCCATTTATCTTTCAAGAACCTTGGGCTGGGTACCAGTGCTCTTTCTCATTGTTATTTATTTTGTTCTTTTTAAAGAATTGTCCAAACTGTTTCAAATCATTTTTTCCTTCATTTTATTTTGTCTTGATGGTTTTTTAAATTCTTCACATAATGCTAATTTAAAAATAAGAATTTAAAAAATAAAAAATAGGCAATTTATTTATTATTATTATTATTATTTTAAGGTTTAGGTGCAACTATACAATTAATAGTTCTTTATAATCTTTTATGAACAGTTTCCATGAAGTCATATATCAAGGGATGGCCTTGCAGAATGGCTCAATTCCATTTTAAATTGGCCATAAGCGTATTCATTAGACTTGACTATCCTTTATGGAATCGTTCACCCAAATTAATAATTGGATAAATATATATTTTTCAAATTAATATATTCTTAAAATTCCAAAAGTGAATTAGAGATCTAGTAGGATCTGATTGAATTAATAGACCACTCAATTATCATATCAAGTTATATAAGAATTGCAATTCAATTAACATTGATCTATTAATCAACTTGGGCAGAAATAATGAGAAACTGAAATTCTTATTTGCAATGTGGATGACTTAAAATATTAGACATTTTGATTGCGAATTTAAAACCCAAGAACCATTTTGGGTTTATGCTCGCTTTTAACTTGGTATATTATAGGTATTATCATAAAAACATACTCTGTCCAGATTATCGTAGAAGTCAGAATCCAAAAGCTAATTCAAAACAGTTTTGACTTCTAACCCGTTTTGGATTCTGACTTCTGCAGGAACCAATCAAACTGATTTTTTCTTTGATGAAAATCAACAAATCAGTCTGAAATATTTGGCATGAACAATACATGGGACAAATATTTCTGATGATCATATGAGTTTTCTCTTGAATTAAAAGGTATTACTCCTATTAACAAATTCAAACACCTGACAATATAATATTAAACAAAATCTCATATTACACAATATAAAAATCAATTAATCAAAACTTCACAAATAAATCAGCATTACCCTTCCATTTTCAGATTGGGGCCTGTTTGGATGGAAAATATTAGTGTTGGAGAAGGAACAGTTTGCAATAAAGGCATGATATTGGTTATTAGGAATTCTGAGGTAAACAACAAATTTCATTCTAACCAACACTCCAATCAAATTATAAACATTGTTCAACAAAGAAGCATGGAAAGTGTTCATTACTGACAGATCTTGTGATGGTGATTGGTGATCAAGGGATGAAAATCCTTCTTGACCAATCTAGTTAAGAATCAAGCTTGAGTAAAAGCTTTCTTGATTAAGTGGACAATCACCGCTGTGACAAATCCAAGAATCCCACCAGCAAAAACCTGTAATAGTTGCCACAAAAAATTCATCAAGTAAGGCTTATTTTCAAATGGAAAACATTGAAACTAACTAAATTAAATTGTTTAAGATCGGATTCATGGAAAATGGACACCAACACTGGAGAAAAACTAATGTATTGACACGATATTAAATTAGAGAGCAGTATATAGTCTTGTCCATTTACTACAATAGATATTGCTACGAAAACTTATAATTGATATTTCAAAAATACAATAAATATGTAATATGAAAGTTATTAAGGCATTGAAAACAAACCTGAGGAGGCGTGTGGCCAAGAAGCTCACGCAGTGGTCTGGTATCAGATAGAGGATGTTCGGCTGGAAGTTCAAATACAATTTGATTCAAGACCTGCATAACACCCAATCAGAAGATGATAACAATTGAAAAATAAAAATCATAATCAAATGGGATCTACTATAACGTGCTCCAGCAAACACCAAGAAAACAGTCCACTCATTTCTTTATATGGTCCTAATTTTATTTTTTTTGATAAATATTATATGGTCATAAAATAAGAACATATAGAGAATGTAAAAGGAAAGACAACAAAATTTTAAATAGAGAAGAAGGATGAGAGCCAAAATCACACCTCTGCTTGGCGACCAGCGTGTAATCTAACACCAAGCGCATCATACATCACCTGCCAAGGAACGCATTATATAAGAATAAGAAACATTATTCGTGAACGTAAACATCTGTTTATGTAGTTATCCATTAACTTTGAAAATATTAGATTAATACATAAGACAGGACTGCAATAATATAAACATAAAGACAGAAGTTGCCTATAAAATTTTCAAATATTGAGTTCTCTTTCATCAATTGAACAATTTCATGCCCCCAATAGTCTGGTTTTATAAATAAAAGACGGAAAACATTAATTTTTAGAGGAACAGGATGAGTGAGAAAGCACCGTAGAGATCATCAAGCACAGTAGGGATCTCACTTGAGGGTGAACTACCTTTTTTTCTCATTCCTTGATTGAGTGATGTAAATAGGGTTTTTTTTTAGTGTTTCCCTAGCATGTCTTTTAATTCCCCCACCCCAATTTAATACAATTATCTCTTGTTACCAACAAAAAAGGGACGAAAACAATGCATCAACATTAGTTGCAAAGCCATGTACAATATATTAACTTCTATATTGATGAGGACAACCCTATAACCATATTACCTCTAGCACTAGGATTTTAAAAATAGAGTAATGAAGCAGGATGTAATCATCTTGTAAGTTGTGAAAACACTTCATTAACTGTAACACACACACAAAAAATCCAATGACTTTTATATACTTAAATAACTTGACTATAAAGGACAAAAAAATGTGACATCAGATTAATTTAATTCTTAAGACAAAGAACCACTCAAACTAACTCTTTTTTTTTAATCAATGAAAAGAAGCAACTTAAAGCTATTTTTAAGAATCTGAGCAAAGTAAAGTCTTCAAAATACTTTTGAAGTAAAACTAACCTGAATGAATAAAGCATAATAGTGAAGCATGGTAAAAAAAATTGTTTATTATATTTTTGTGTTTATAAATATAAATTATCGGTTAACATCAATACGTACATAAAAAATAAACATAACTAAATACATCACCAGAGGATCAAAGAAACCCCCTCCAAATCAACTTGTGATCCATGAGTAGAGATTTGAGAATAAATTGGGAACTCAAAATTAAATCCTCTCTTTAGGAGGGCGTTGTAGTGGATGAAATCTATGCTCTCCCATCTCCCCATCTTTTTAATGATATTATATAGAATCCCAAAAAGGGGCCTTCCAACTAAGTGGTTCTAGAGAGTGGGATGGGTCAAACAATTCTGGTTAGAAGTGTGATTCTTGTTATCGTAGGAGGTAAATATAGAAGATGCACGTACATCTTGGAGAGACACAAGGTGGTCAAACCCTTCAGTAAAAAGCATAAGCCTTAAAAATTCAACTACATTGTTATTAGAAGCAGAAATAACATAACAAATTGTTGAGGTCAGTTATTGAAACAAGGTGTACAGTGTACATTTGTTAATGCACAAACCACGGATTATGGAACAATTAGCAATCAAGAATCAAAAAAGAAATAAACTCAATAACTGAATTTTTTTGTCTTCATTATCTTTTGAATAAATACAAAAGAAAATATTATACTGAAACAGAACCAAATAAAGAAGGATAATATACAACCCATTTACATCTAATCACAAGCTGGAAAATGGGTCAAATACTCTAAATACACAATAATTGCACAAAACAAGTAAACAAAGAAGGTCTCAACAGTTTTATTTTTATTTTTATTGATAGTTTTAACAGTTAATAATGTATTGGAACTCAAATCATGGAAACTTCTATATATTCCATGGTTAAATTTTTAGAATATGAAAATTCACGTGCCAACAATGTTAACTTAAGCAACTAAGAAAAAGCGTAGTTTCTTGCTAGAAGGCTTTAAGGAATAGCTCTCACAATGATTCAAGACATGGAGCTTCAAGTGTGTGTGTGGGTCGGGGGTGGGGAAAAATTAAACCAAACAATTTAGCCACAAACTTTTATAGATAATATATATGATACACATTTTTTGTTTGGTGGGCTGGGGGGAGAATAAAATTAAACCAAACAATATAGTCACAAACTTTTATAGATAATATATATGATACACATTTTTTGAAAATTTTAACTTGTATAAAAGATTGAGGGATCATACAACACAGGCTAAGACAATTGCAGTTGCAAATAGTGATCCTCCAAAGCCCTCTTGGAACCCAGTAGATATAGCTAGAGCGGTGACTGTGGCAGAATGGGATGATGGCATTCCACCAGATCCATAGAGTTGCTTAAGATCCCATCGTCTTTCCTTGTACCTGCAAATCTATCAAAGTTTATAACTCTTAGGAGAAATTAATAACAAAACAAATGTATAAGAAACTCATAGGGAAGGGAGTTTAGAACACTTCATCCATGTATGCAGAAGTATGTGCAAAGCAAGTTTCACAAAAGTTTAATGAGTATTTTAGTTTTTATTTTATTTTTATGGGTTAGCTGGTCTTGAACTCACAACCTCAAAGTTGCACTGTCTTATTTATGTCAATCAACTGAGAACGGAGCCAACCCTAATGAGTAAAAATAGTAAGCATGATTTCTAGCCCAGTAATCCTAATCAATCCATGAAATTTAAAATCTTGAAATCCTTAGAAGAG
Organism: Akebia trifoliata; assembly: GCF_017979445.1. Lineage (NCBI taxonomy): Eukaryota > Viridiplantae > Streptophyta > Magnoliopsida > Ranunculales > Lardizabalaceae > Akebia > Akebia trifoliata. The sequence continues at coordinate 1,845,494 of NC_141379.1, forward strand.
GCCCTCAAGTCCTGCTTTGGCCAAACATCCCAACCAGTTAAAACATAGGAATCTTAGCAAGATCGATCGATCAATATGGAATTTTGCACAACTAACAAAGAGTTAAATTTAGAAAGCCTAGAATCATAAAGACTTTGTCCATCAAATTTTTAAACCAATATGTATTGATTACTTCTAAGTTCTAACACAAGACATATCGATACAACACATTATAAAATTAGTCCAACTCTGCAAATACTTAATGAGCCGTATACAATCTCAAGATGAAATTTTATAACGCAAAAATATGAAGATGATTGCCCAATTAAAATTGAAGGTCTAGACATAAATCTTTAGGATAATGCTTCGTTGTTGTTTATTATACAATCTCGAGAGACAACCTTCATTTCAGACATTCAAACAAATATGAAGAATCTGTGAATTTTTTTTTCTGTCTAATTGATTCTGAAACTCTTTCATACAAGAATTGAACTATGTTCTTATGAGATCCAATTTCTAAACAACTTAGATAACGCAAAGAATTCGTATATATTATCTGTTTAACTAATTCTCAAACTCTATAATACAAGAATGCAAATATGTTCGCGAGAGATCCAATCCACGCTATAAAAAAAAATAAGAGAAAAAGACGGAGAAATGTACCAGGTGGTGAAGAACTTGATAGATTGGGCGATGGCGAAAGAAACGAGAGCCGAAATTAGAGCGTAATTTGTAAAAACGGAAGAATGAATCGATGATGGTGATGGAGAAACAGCGTGTTGGATCGAAGATGTCGATGGATCATCCATCTTTCTCTATGAAATTCAACCCTAATTTATCTATCAGTGATTCTCTTTGAAATTTGAATCTCTCTGACTTTTAATTTTCTTAGATCCAAAGAAGAAAAGTCAAGAGATTCGTAAACGACCAAGAAGGATTTTAGGGCAAAATTATGAAGGTGTTTCGTGTGTCTCTCCTCAAGTTCGCGCGGACCTTCAGCTGAATATGCTTCGTTTGTCCAAATGATTTCCAGAATATGCTTTGCTACCAGATGCCACCCTTCGTTGCTAGCGGGACACGCTAGTACTTAAAAAATTATTCTAGGGGTAGATATGGAATGTTAGCTACGTTACACGTTTCGTGACTTATAAATATGGTTTTAACCTTTGTTTAGTAATTTCTCATTCAATTCTTGAAAAATTCCCGAATTTTTCGTTTTCGAAAAATAAAATGAAAAATTCGTGAATTTTTTCAAATAAACGTGATTTTTACGAATTTTTATAAAATTTGATGAAAAAAAAAATGACTATTATAATTTGTTATATGTTGCAAAGTGTAAACTTGTAAGTTGTAACGTATAACACAAGTTGACTTTAAAGCGACCATGCTTTAAAATTTTAGAGGAATTCACATTTTTATATGAAAAATGTCTCTTTTATCTTTAAAAAATAATAATGACATGACCCTCGACATTTATTTGAGATTATACCTTAATTTTCTAAATTGATGATTTATCCCCTTGACTTTGGTCTTCTTTTAAAAATCAATAGAACAGTAATCTCAATGTCCTCATTATTATCACCTTATTACCATCACCAATTTCATTATCGTCATCATTGTCATATGATCGAATTTTTTATTTTCAAAATTTTGAAATGAAATGGATAATACAAGTATGAAGCATATGTCGAATATTTTCCATTTATCGATTTTTTGACCAAATTTTAGACTAGATTTTTGCAATCCAAAATCGAAATTTTCACGGATCGAATTTTTGTTGTATTCTAAATTGTTAACAGATCTTAAAACTATTTATTGAATTTGTCGTATTTCCATTGATCGAATTTTTGGCCAAATTATAAATCATGATTGCTAACAAGTTTTTAAACCATCAAAGACTTTTTGAGGATGTTTTTACTGTTTGAGATGAGTTGTCTATCCGTATTGTTGGTGGTTAATAACAAGACGAACCGGATGAGTCGTCTTGGTCTCCAATGAGATTTAAAACCATCGTACACAATAATGGTTTTAAATCTCGTTTGAGATTGAGAAGACTTGCCCAAGATTGAGACGACTCATATGGTTCATCTTGGTATCAGCCACCAACGATACAGATAGACAAGTCATCTCAAATAGTGAAATCATCCTAAAAAAGTCGTTGATTTAAGTCAATCCATTGGCTCATCGAGTCACTGTCACTGTTGAACAAGATGACTTGAATAAATCAGAAAACTCATCCGAGATGACTCAGTCTCGTTGGTGGACAAGATGAGACGTCAAAACGTGTTTTAAAATCATGTATGCAATCAAACACTTAAGATACTACTAACTCTCACCATCAACTTTCAAGAATTGGAATTTTCGAGAGTTTGAACTCTCCGAAGTCTAACTCTCATAGTGAATTAGTGTTTCCAAACACACCCTAAATCTAATAGAATTGATAAAAGACATTGCTTTACAATCTTGAACGGAAGAACAAACTCAGTTCTGCCAACTCCAAACTTTTGGGATAAGTCTTGATGACGATAAAGACTTATTTACCGTTAAAGAAATGGATGCAATCATATTATAATGCATGAGATACATTATATCATTAACAATGCATCTCATCACAAAAGGAAGGTAGTAATGAAAAATATATGTAGAAATATTAATTAAGATATTCTACATTAGAAAGTACTAATAAGTGGGAATAATTATATTGGGTTAGTATTAATTAGGATATTCTACATTAGAAAATACTAATAAGTGGGAATAATTATATTGGGTTAGTTTCCTTATATTGATTTACGTAATCTCTTTAAATATCTTATTGGGATTTATGTAATTAATCATCCAAGAATTCTCAATAAAATTAGATTTCCACACTTTCAACATAAGTAAAAGAAACAGACCTACAACAAGTGCCGCATTTTGGAGATTGACCAAAATGCCCCAAGTAACCTTGTTTTATGAGTAGTTGCAAAAACTAGTCATTTTGATCGATAAAATGGCTCCATAAGCCTTCGATAATTTTCCCAAGAATGACACGAATCGTGGATGCTCTAGGTATAACAACAATCATTTCTGTTCCACTGCAAGTTCTGAGGATAAAAGTAGATTCTCACCGATATAGCACCACCTAAGTGACTGTTTACTTACAAATTTAACGTTGCTCCCATGAGCTAGAGCAGCAGATGTTGTGGCGAAACTGAAAATTTTGCTGTCATAATATTATCTATTTTCATCAATGCTAGCCTCCTAATCAGGAATGGAAGATAGAAATTGAAGAAATTTATTCAAATTTAAAAGTAGCTTCTGAGTCTCACACCTTTCACTAAGTGATGAAACAGAGTAGAAAGAATAACAAGAGTACTTGCAGCAAAGGTGGACACAAACCTCTGATTCTTCTCGTGGAATCTCTCAAAGACAATAAAACTTTACACGATTATGTCATCAAAATAATGTGATGTTCCTTACAAATAAATTGGAACAGAGAAAATGATGGCAAAACATAAAAATCTCTATAGTACAAACACTCCATACCCTCGGAAAAGCTGAAGGAGGAAAGAGTTAACGAGTTATGCAGGGATGCAGTGGATGAATAAAGAATTCTTACATCACTGAGCAATTGCACTTGGATTCCAGCTTAGGTGGCCTTGCATTATCAACCTTCCTTGGAAACCCTGAAACATGTTTTAAGGAATCATCATGGGTTTCCACGTCAATTTCAGTTTTAGGTGATGGGTTCTTCACGTTTGTTTCTGCCTGCCTTTGTCTGGTCTTTCGGGATTTAGGCGTGGATTTCGTGAAATTCCTGCCACGTGGATCCTTCCAGTCAGAACTGGATTTTCCAAAGATGGTAACTATTGGAGAGGAACCCTTAAGGGAGGCGGAATTCTCCTTTTCCATCCCGATGTCTGCTGCCTGGTGAGCTAAGTTGTGAACTATTGAGCGGCAGAAGAGTGTCACATCAGTTACTTCTTCCAGTGTTAGGCTTCTCTTATGTTGTCCTGGTCCCTGGACTGTTACAATTGATTCCTCTGCAAAGCAAAGAATTAGTCATATAACAAGATAAAGATTACTCTAACATCCTGAAGCCAAGTTTTAGCAGAAGCACACAAACATAAGAGAGCTGCTATTGGCACCCCAACTTTCACTTATTACACCGCAATTAAAAATAAAGAAAATAAGTAAATGGTTGAGAATAAGTAAGAGTTGGGGTACCAATAGAAGTTCTCTCTTCTTCTTTTTTGTGCTAGATTTCTATTTTTTTGGCTTAAGATTTTATGAGCCTAATCATAATTGTAAACAACTACTGAAATTGTTTGAATGAGTGTTATAATGTTTTGTAATGTTGAGATCATAATTTCAATTAAACCTTTGTAATTTTTGAATGGTGTGCTTTTAATCTCTACTTTGATATGATAAGTAATCTAAGAAATTGGGGTGTAATAGGAAAAAGTTGGAGTGCCAGTAGCAGCTCTCAAGCCAAATATTATCTAAGTTTTAAAGGGTAAGAAAATAGGTCAATGCAAAACATATAGAGCAAGACATACCAAGGATGCCATGGGTGTGATTTGAGACACTGGATTCTGGAGCAGAAACTGATGCATCCTTCTCTGAAGTTGTAGAAATCGAAGGATACTGTTCATCTATGATGCTTTTTGAATTTGGGGAGTCTACACAATCACTTTGTGAGCCAAGGGAACCTTCACAAGCGTTTTCAAGTTCTCCTGATATTATAACGGAAGAACCATGAGTGGGAACCTCAACAATATCGTCTTCCTTTATGTAAGAGAAATCTGGAGTCATAACTGGTATTTCTACATCTGAGACACTACTCCCATTATTTGAGAGGTCCTCAGCATTCCTAGACATGAGAAAGTCCAAGTTGATTGGCAATTCTGCCACTAAAGCATCCTCCAACCTTATGCTTCGTGTACGACTAGATAAATCCAAGGTAGAAGCATCTGTTGCTCTACATGTCTCGGTGTGATCAAGTTCATCAATCCCATGGACATCTGTCCCAACAAAAGAGGTATCTCTATCATGTATTCTATCATCTAAAGGAGTTTCTTCTAAGGCCTTGTATTCTGGATTTCCAACAGAACAATCAAAGTTTTGTTCTTGTGTGATCTCAGCAAGTAACAAAGCTTGATATGCATGATTTGAAATTCCAGATAATGACGATCCTCTGCTTTCAGCTTTCCTGCCACCTAATTTCCGTTGAACATGAACCCCTGTTTGTTTAAACGAGCTCAAATCAACAGAAGATGATGTCGAGGCGCTACCATGTCCAGTAGAGCTCCTCATACTATTCATGGTATCTCTTGCAAACAAGGGATCACAAGAAGGAATGTTTGTAGCAGTAAAAGGCCTACCTTGAACAACAGTCCACTTGCTACTACTTGACCTGTTCAATAGTATGGAAATACCCGCACCTTCGGAAACGTCAACCTTCAAGCTTGGATGGGGATTTTTCAATTTTGGCTCTACGGTGTCACTGTCACATTGTTTGGAACCAACTATTGTCTGGTCTTGTTCAACATTCATTTCATGTTTGACAAGCATAGCTGCATTCCTACTAGTATTTTCCTGCAATTCTAGTTCACTAACCTTGGGAGCCAATTCATCAAACAATTCATGTTCTTCAACTTCCATCTGAGGGTTAATTGTAATGTCATGGGTGACAACTACTGAGGTCTCTGGAGTTTCTACACAAATGCATCCAGCTTTCTCAACGCAATCTGGACAAATATCATCATTCCCTCCCATCGGCTCAATGACATCCAACTTCCTGCCACATTGAGAACAAATTGCCATATTTCTAACAAAATCAATTCCTGAAAGGTCACCCTCAACATACAAGGATTTAGAAATAGTTGAAACTATTTCTGTAGTGGCATCCTGGCTGCTGAATTTTTCAGATTCACTTGGCTCAACTTCACCTGTTACATCATGGATTTCATGTCCAAGATCTTCATTTATCTCATCAACATTATCAAGGATAAATATTTCATCTTGAGCATTGGAATATAGTGCATTATCCTTTTCGATTGCCATATCATCTTGGCCATGGTCACTACCCTCAGTATCATGTGCGACACTACCACCTTGTTCAGAACTCGCATTACTGCTGGTTGTTACTGAGGAATTTGTAGAGATCAAAGGATGGTGAGCAGAGCTTGCTTTTCTAACGTAGAAGGTGGTACTGGGGACACTCGACAAAAGTGGCCTGAACATATTTTGAGGACTTTTTCGATCCTACATTAAAACATACAAAAAAAACAGAACCTTCATAAGATGTGAGGATAAAACTGGCATAGATTCAAGCATAATGGTAAGAGTATGCGTATGTAAAACTATATATGCATGTTGATGGACTGGGTCTCCAACTCGTGTAAAAAATAAACCGAAAACTCAGCAAATTTATATAATAAATAAGGAAGAACTTCATGGTATTTGTCAAACTGAACTGAACTGAACTTGGATAGTATTAGAAAAACAAACTAACCTGGAATATACAAAGATCAAAAAAGAAGAATAAGTAATGTTTCTCTTTTCCCATTTGCATTTGTTGTTACAACCCAAGTCTCATATTGATCCTCATTCCAATCACTTTCTCATTACAAAAAAATGAAAGAAAAGGGACATTCCTGAAGTTCGACTAGTTACAACCAGAAGGTAAGTAAATATGCCTTAATTATCATATATATTATTTATTTTATTATTATTATTATTTTTTTGGAGGGGGTTGTAGCAGAGACTGAGGAATTTTTGGATCAATTAATGTTTTGTTTGAAGGAATATTTGTATTTTAACCACCAAATTTTTTTATTATTTCAAAGCGATTATGGATGTCTAGGAGATCGAAATTGTTAGTTTCAGCAGGCTTTTAAGCCATCAAAGTTTGTTTAAGTGATTGAATCAACTTCTAACAATTTGGAATGATTAGAGAATTCCCCTAGCTTAAACTGAGGGTTGGAGGTCAGCATTGAGGTGCATAGACCAAGCCATGTTCTAAAAAAATCAACAAAAATGGGCCATCTTTTGTGGGTTTTTGCTAACTTACAGTGAGCCACTTAACGAAATTTGATCGTAAGAGAAATGGTAATTGCAGTCAGAATTCATTATACAATGAGAAACATACCATTTGCCAAAGTGCAGAATCGAAGGATCTTTTTGGAGTAGAACTTGAGGACAGCGTTCGCGATGGCTTCTTGGATAAAGCCGGTGCTCTGCTATTTGAAAATGCTCCAACTTTCCTCGCAACTGAGTGGTTCGAGATACTGATAGAGGAGGTCTGTAGAGAATCTATATCATCATCACCAGATGATTGCACAGATCCCTTACTCTGGGAACTATATTGATCCCGATCAAAACTGTATGGTGAACATGGACTTCTAGAAGAAGTTGGTGACATTGATTGCCTTCCAAATTTCGAGGACGAACCCTTCCCACTCCTCGATGCTGGTGATGAGCCTCTCACATAAGATGCCGGACGATCAGATAGAGAAGTACGGAGATTCGGAGGTGCATCCATTGAGAAACCCGGGATATTCGATTGCCATGCCAGCAATTTTGTAGTAGCAGAGTTTCCCTGACTTGTCTTTACAGGGGAGGTTCCCCTTCTTCCAGGCGAGACCACAGTACCACTTGACCCCGTGCTCATCCTCCGGGAAGTCGGCGTAGAAGACCTCGGAGCATGATTTGAAGGTTTATTTGGCGGAGTAGAAGGTCTACGTGATGGTGTAGTTGGCCTTAAAAGCGGAGATGAACTGGAATGAGGAGCCGAAGATGGCCTTCCCCTCGATTGAGATATACTATTTCCAGAGCGAGGAGATCGGCTTAGTCGTTGTGGGCTTGCACTACTTCTGCTGGTCTTGTAACTCTTCTCAGTCTTCCATCATATATACATTACTAGTATCAGATAAACTTTATAATTTGAAGTTTGAAGGATCATATTAACCATGAATTGTATAAAGGGCAAGTGATGACTTACTGTGGCTGATTTTGAGATGGAAATGGGTTGACTTCGAGGTCTACCCCTTCGACCAACATTAACAGGCGGAGGCTCATCGTCCAATGAAGGAAAAAGTGGTGAATCGGGCGGAGTCAATAGCCTTTAGTTCAACAAAACCAACTATGTCATTTGAGGCAAGAACAGATCATTTCTAATGGCATGAAAATAGCATTGGAGGAAAGGAAAAAAAAATTATATTTCTCATTAAATCAAATCTACGTGGTAACCATTCGCTGACACTAAAATTTCTTTGGGCTTTGTGATAAATATTTCATCTACTAGCAAAAAATAGTGTATGATAAGATGCATATTTATGTGCAATTTTTTCTTTCTTAGCGACCATTCAAGATATTCTATTGCTTCTTTTCTTTTTTAATTGTGAATTATAGGAAAATTATTGCAGAATCAGCCATGCTTAAAGAATATTATGTTAAAGGTTTTAAGAGATTAGGAGCATGACCCACCAATCGTAGTCCTTTTTCCTGCCACTTGCATTAAGCAGTTCACTGTTTTCTCCTCGAACTGGAATGGCAAGCTTGAAGTCTGAAAAATATCTCAATTTTGTTGCTGTGGAATATAAGCCAAATTCAGAAAGAGTAAAAATAATTGTCAGCGGGACGACATAAATGTTGTAAATCTCAAGATTTAAACTGCATAATGAAGCGGGGTTTTGAAATTTACACAAGGAGTCATCTAAATCATCGGTCGAGTGGAGCAAAAAGTTGTCTCTTTCTCTGGTTTGCAACTCGTTGAACAAAGCAAGATCATCGTCTTTCTCTTTCAGGATTAATCCACCTTCGAGACTACGCCCTCTCCTGTGATTCTCTACTCTGAGTGCCCTTTGAGGAGAGCATCTTAATGCTGGAGAAGGAGACATCTTCACTACCCAAATTCTCCACACAAAGATCTATTCTCACCCCAATTTCTTCATACCAACCAAAATCAAACCAAAGTTCTCCAAAAACTGAAAATTCGGAATTTTAAAGTTCTGCTCAAGTAATACTTCTTACAAATAACCCAAAAAACATTTTTGCCTACTAACCAAGTAAGCCATTAAATTCCTTTTGCACCGATCTTGAAAACGAGGCCACAATCTCTTAAAGCTCAAACAACCAACCACCAATGTAACAGAACCCTAATTTACAAAATCCTAATTCTTTGAGCACTCAACATTCACAAAACCCTACAATACCTCTCACTGTGATCTCAACAAGGTCCCTGAACATGAAACATAACCTTAATACACCCAAATTCAAGTATTCAACAACCTTAACATACAGTTTCACTTGGAATAAAACTGTAGAACCTCAGCAATCTAAGAATTCATAGCTGAACACACACAAAACACATTCTCTTCGAACTCTTAGCAGACCTAATTAAATCAAAAAATTTAACAGTAAAAGACAGCAAAAAAAACTGATTATTTTTTTCTCCTGGAATCACTCAAATAGTTTAACATACCGTTCTTGAAGTCAAAATGCTTTCAACAGAGTCAAAACCAGTGCTGTGAGATTAAGATCTTAAACTTCGAAGAGATTTCGAGCATAAACAAGTTCAATTCTCGATTCTAACGTGATAAATGCAGATTCAGATACTCGATTCTGTAGCGTTTCGTGTATTTATGGAGAATCAAGTTTGCAGATGGAAGAGAACCAGAGATCGAACGAGTTGCAGAAACCCTAATTCCTCGAACATTCTCTTTAGTGGGTTAAAGAATTAAAGAAAGAGATCGAGAGAACAAATGAGAGATTTTTAGCTTGAGATTCTTCTGGTTTCCCTTCACAGCAAGCTTTCATTCTTCCACTGTTCCTCTGTTGCGAGAATTATTTTTTTTCAATAAGTGAATTTACAGTAATACCCCTATAGTTTTAAAATTTTACTAGAGCTTAATAATAAGATTATCATAAAATGTTGTCTATTATTGGAAAAGGTGTATAATTATGTCGTTTTTATTAGTAGGTAATATGGTTCTATTGGCTCTTAGCCAAAAAATAAATAAATAAAATATCTTCTTCTCTCTTTCTCTCTCTCTCTACGAACTCTGGCGGCACGCTTTCTTTTGCACGTGAGGCGGTTGCTTGGAGATGTTTACGTTACATCATGATGATGAATGATAGAGTGGTACTGAGCAGCACTGATGATGTGATGTGCCTTATCCATACCAACCAATGAAACAAAGAGGTCACCTCTCTCTCTCTCTTTTTGGGCTCTGCGTTTTGATGGTGATGTGTCTTACTTCTACCAACAAAGAAAATCACCAATCAAGGGGATCTTGTGAAAATATTTAAACAACAAAAAGATAAAAATCGAACAAACGAAGGATTTATGTGATTCGACAATATGTCTACGTAGCACTGATTCACGAGCAATTGTCTCTTTACCAAAACCGTCGCCTTGTCTTTACTACTAACTATTGTTGTTGTTTCAACGGGATAAATGAGTAAAGGTACTGGGCACTAGGACTTTCAGTGTCTTAGATTTAAACTTGGAATAGATACTACTTGTGAGAGGTGGAATAAAATAAAAATAATTACTATTTTCTCATATATTTTACAGTCGTAGAGATCTCTATTTATAAAATCAGAAATTGTTAAACACGCGTAAATTTCATCGAAATAGAAAATTCTTAAAGAAATATTACACAATTTCCCCTTTCATATCTCTTAAAAAATCCCCTCCCCTGATTAAGGTGTTGCCCTTGCACCCTAACAACTCTGTGTTTTGCCTAACACAACAAAATACAAGACATTTACACAGTAGATCTATAATATATAAATCTATTACCGTAAAGCTAGAAGCATATTAATAAAGTTTGGATTCAGTAATTATTTTAACAATGATTCAATTCAGTTGCTTTGAAATAATTTCATAAAGTATTTAAATTTTTTTTTGAAGAATTACAAATGAGTTTTTAAATTTCTCTCCTAAACCTATAATCTTTCAACCTCCCTAAATACCTTTATGGTTTTTGACATTTGAATGTTAAACAAAATAAAATTTTGAGGGTAAAAGGTAAAAATACTATTATATTCCATGATCAATCTAGAAATCACCAATTCATTCGTTGATTTAATTGACTAGTCCCTAATTCAGAGGATTTTACCATTTTTTTGAAAAATTTGTGGAGAATTTTGTGACTATGGCCAAAGAACGTGTCACATGTTGTGAAACTAGAATGGGACTCGAATTACAGCCCAACTCTCTGGAGTATCGGATCTACATTCAATCAAATTATTTGGGAAATCCAAACCATCCAAATCTTTATGCAAACAAATGATAATTATTATTATTATTTTTTTTTTGAAGGGCTTAATATTTGGATTGTCACTGTCAACTATCATAACCAAGTAGTTTTTGCTTTCAAGTTGGGAGACCCATGTGTACCATTCACGTTCATCACTGTCTTTTATTGTTACTTTCGTACCCTTTATTGCTCATGGGTACCTCTTCTAGCATTACTATGTTTTCCTATTTATCTACTTTAGACAATGTCACCTATCTAGCATTTGATCCCACCAATTATTTGTTATGGAGTTCTCAACTATTACTAGTGTGAAAAGTCATTATCTATTTAAATAGAACTGTGATATTCTTACTAGAAAAATTTCACTCGAACTGTGCTTGGTCGACGAGGCAAGTGCACAGAACCATAAATATTTTTTTTCAGGGATACATATGAAAAAGATCTATGGTTCTATGCACTTGTCAGATCGAGTACAAACTGAATAAGTTTTTTCGAGTCAGAATATAATTACACGTTTAAATATGTTGATGCTTCAATCCCCATACCGTCTCAATTTCATGAAAATGATGATAAAATGTTTTTCTATGCCACCCTCTCTAAGATTGTTCTTGCCACTATTGTTGGTCTCTCTACTCCAAGAGAAGTTTGGGTTGTTCTTGGAACAACATTTGCATTCCAAGACCAAGTCTGGGTTATACATGAATTGTTCTTGATTACCATTGATCAAGAAGCCATCAGGTCTTCTGCTCTTGTGGCATACAATCTTAATAGTTGCAATCGTGACAACTATAAAGATCATGGTGGGGATTGTGGTCGCTCATTTCCTAGATCTAATGTTCACCTCAAGGCATATTTGGTTATGTTCCTCGACACGATTCTTCAAATTCTCTACTTGTCTGATTTGTGATGAACATGGTCATAATGCATTGTAGAGCCATCGAAATTCTCTAAAAAAAAATATCAAGCAAATGATTTGTCTGAGTCTTTCTCTACCACGAACTCATCTTCTTCGGCTTATGATAATAATTGGAGACCTAATATTGAAACAACCCATCCTATGATATATTACGTGGCCGGCTTAAAATGATCATATTTTCATTCTACTTTCAATTTCTCTATTAGGTATCGTTGAACAGATTTCTTCTAAGGATTGATTAAGGGGTATTGTATTCCATCCAAAACTCTCAAATTGGTGGTGTTGTGATCAATTAGAGGATTGGATTTGCATTAGTTGGCGTGCATTCTACTTTAGATGTTGGGCCTATGCGATTTGGTCATCAATTGGCTTTATTCTATGGTCAAGAAATTTGATGTGGTCGAGTTGTTTTATCTCATTCTCTTCACCATCCTCCAATGGTCTCCCATTTCTATCCTCCATCGCATTCCCCATCAAGCCAACCATATGTTTCTCACATTCTTTTAATCACTAAGAACCAACTACTAGTAGGAACTTCTGGGGACTAACAAAAGCCCTCCAATTTCTCCAATAGCTACAGGCACAAGAAATTAAAAATATACACAAATTGAGTTTGATCAGAAAACAACTCCCGTGTTTAAATTATTCAGCCAATAAACTTTTTTAAGGAGAAAATTGGATTCCCAAAAATATTTTTTTCTTAATATATGTATATGTATATATATATATAGGGTCCCGTTCAGCACCCTAAGCTTTACCACACACTTTAACAAACGTGTTTTGTCTTACATGGGTTAGAAGTTTTGGAATGGGCTGCTTTTTGGTGAGGATGATCTCTATGGTGAGGAGATCATCCTCACCAAAAATCAGCTCATTCCAAAACTTCTAACCCCATCAAAAATGATTTACAAAAAATGGACGATCCACAATTTTTCAACATGTAAACATGGGGCTAAACATTTCGGAATGGGCTGATTTTTGGGGAGGATGATCTTCTAATCATAGAGATCATCCTCACAAAAAATCAGCTCATTCCAAAACTTCTAACCCATGTAGGACAAAAAACGTTTGTTAAAGTGTGTGGTAAAACTTAGGGTGTTGAACATTTCCCATATATATATAGAGAGAGAGAGAGAGAGAGTATATGTGTGTTGAGTTGTTTTTAATAGATGGAGAGAGAGAGTTTATTAGGGAAAGTGCAATCCCATGTATTTGGTGGGATTCCACTTCTCCCCCTTTCAATCTTCGTAAAACTCTTTTATAGAGCATTATTCTTAGTTACCATTAATAAATGGATTTTGTTAACATGTGCCCTAAGGGTAGACGTTAAAGTACAATAAATACACCTTGAGAATAAGCATGAGAGGGTATTTTAGTATATAAAAAAAAATTAAGGGCAATTTCAATACAAAATCCCATTTTTAAAGTGTATTTATTGTATTTTAACGTGCGCCCTTGAGACAAACACCTAAACAATGAGATAGCGTATCCAGGGGTGGAGTCAAGATTTTTTTGCAATGAGGGCAAACTATGATTATTTGTATAGTTGAAGAATTAAAAGATGAATGATTTTAGAGATAAATTCATAGGTTTTTTGTTAGAAATTGAAGAAAAGGATATTTAGGTCATTTTCAATTAGTATATGAGAAGATCCGGTTAAGAGGCAATGTTATCAACAAAAAATTAAAGGGGGAAGGGACAAAAATTGGAGGGAGGTGAGGGTGTGAGGGCAAATGGGGAGAGAGGTGAGGGAGTGGGGACAAATGGGAAATGTAATTAATTGAAAATATAGGGGTGTCTCAAAGTTTTTTATGACGGCAATTACCCCCACCAGTTCCTTACTAGCTCCACCCTTGATTGTATCTGACCCTAAGACAGGACTTTATATCTCGTTGAACAAATAGGGCCCTTGAGTTTGATTTTTCATGGAATCATTTAAATAACTCTATGTTTATTCATCAATATTCATTGAGGTATGATTTTAACATTATAATTACTTATTAATGGCATTTTTTTCACCTATTACTCAACTTGGGTTTATTTTTGACATGAAAGAGTCACATGTTGGTGTCTTTTCGTGATACATTCTTGGAGCTGACACAACAAATATATTCTTGACCTTTTTATAGGGGTATGGATAAGTTTGATGTTGAAAGTGTTACTTAATTGGTAAAGTCTACGAGTAATAATAGAATAGACATGAGTTCAATTCCCATCATTAGGTATTTTCTTGATTTACTTGAAAAACATGCTTGTCAATGAAAAAGAAAATGTTAGATGTCAAGTCTCTTTCAACCCATGTCATGTCTCGTTTGGGTGGCAATGGATCGGTTTGGTACCGAATCAATATCACTTCAATATTGATCAAAAAAATTTAAAATTTGTCCTTGATCCAAGCTGATTCGATCAGATTAATGAATCTATGGACCGAAACCGATCCATTTCATTTCATCCTTAATCCGAAATCCATCCTATCTAATCCGAACACTTGCCTTATGTTCAAATTATTAACGTTTAAAAGTGTAAAAATATAAATATAAAATGATACAAAATAGAATTTTAGTTAAAAAAATAATCTATCATTGAAGAGATTTTAGATAAAATAAAATGGGAGATTTCTTATTAAGAGGTTGAAGATAAAACATTAGATAAATGAAATTAAGTTAATACAAATTTAGGGGTGTCAGATGGTGCCCATTTAATTGGAATCGAACTAGTGTCGAAAACCTCAATTATGTATCCCTTTTTATTGGAAATGTTTAGAATCAAATATATTGAAACAACCAAAATTAATATGAAACCTCAAGTATACATCCCTTTTTATTGGAAACAATTAGAATCAAATATCTTGAAATTGAACTGATTGACAATCAAAGTTTATATGAATTGAGAATCAAAATCATCTAAGGAGAAATTTTTTAATGGTTTCGATTATGATTCTATTGATTTGATAATCCAAACCGATAAAATTTAATAGTTCTGATTCCAAACCAAAACCAAAACCAATCTATGGACACCCCATACAATTGCTTTGTGATTTTATGTTATGTTTAGTAACACTTCCAAAGTCTAAAGTCTGAAACTATTTTCTATTTTTTTTTTTTTTTTTCTGATTTAAAACTTCTGGATTCATCCAACGAACCTTATTATTGGTTCAAAGCTTTTGGATTTCAGCTTTAAATTTTGAAATCTGACATGAAACAAAATAGATTAGTCTTGTGTGGATACACCTTTTCGTGTAAGAGCAAAAAATCTCTCTGCGTAAGAACAAAAATCTCTCCGCGCAAGAATAAAAGTCTATCCAAACGTTTGCTAGCTCCCTGCAGGAGCAGAAGTTATCAAGAATCTATATGCAAACGTAGTGTCAAGCTTATAAAGTTTGAATTTTAAAGGTGGACTATGTCGGTTCAGACTTGAGAAGTGTTACCAAACACACTTATTTTCATATTAGTGGCTGAATTTGAGGGCATCTTATGGTAAAATACAACCGGATGTATTATATCATTCGTCGTAAATCCCCCGTTTGGGCTCTCTGTCGATTCTCAGCTCGAACATTTGAAATTCGCTGCAACGGCAAGGCGGGGTTATTATGTTGGCGGCTTTAAGATGTCGAGCTCATCTTTCTCTCTCTTCTCTTTCTTCTTCATTTCTTCTCCAACAATGGAGGTTAGGGTTTTTAGGGTTTCAGCGTTCCATGTGTTCATCCTCCGACAAATTAGGGTTTCTGGAACTTCAAGAGGTAGAGAAGATCCTTAACGATGTTAAAGCAGACGATGTGAAGGTCATTCCCGTAAATCATCACTGTGATTGGACCGATTTCATGGTGATCGCCACTGGTAGATCAACTTGGCACGTGCGGAATATCGCTGAAGCTCTGATTTACAAGGTAGGTTCGTCTAATTGTCTCAGAAATTTTTAAAAAAAATTTGAATTTTGAACTCCGATGAAACCCTAGAAGAAGTAATAGTGTTCATTTTTATTAGTTTGAAATTCACTTGCAAATGATCTAAAAGCGAAACCTTTGAATTAGAAAACGAGTTCTCCATGTGCTATTGTTTGAAGTTTGAATGTACTTTTGGTTAATTTTGCAATCCGAGTTTTGAACACTGATGAAACCCTAGATGAAGTAATAGTGTTCATTATTATTAGTTTGAAATTAACTTGCAAACGGTCTAAAAGCGAAATCTTTGAATAAGAAAACAAGTTCTCCAAGTGCTTTTGTTTGAACTTTGATTGTTTTGGTTAATGTTTCTATGGATAGGTGAAGCAGAAACAAAAAGAAGCTACGAGGATGTTGTTGCCAAGTGTACAAGGCCATCAAGGAGGAAAATGGATTGTCGTCGACTCTGGTTTGTACTGCATTTGCAGAACTACATTTGTGGCAAATTGGTTGATTGTATTTTGTTATGTTTTTGTTCGTCGGCTTTTTGGTGTTTAAGTGGTCTTTCTTGTGGTATGTTTAGGGAAGGTGATAGTTCACGCTCTCGATGAGAAAGCAAGAGCTTACTACAATTTGGAAAGCCTTTGGACAAAAGAGATGTCTGCAAATGAACCCAGTCAGGTTAGTTTCAACCTTCAAATCTGTCATATTGGATTTTTCAAATTTGGAAATGATGTACATTCCTTTATTAAATTAGTATTTTTTTTTTTTCAATCGGTAGAATAACTTCGTTAATAAATACAAACGAGCTACACTTAAAAAGAAAGAAATCAGAAAGGGAGAGAACTTATCATGAAAGAATGTAGAAACGCAGATGAAGTGTTACAATTGAAAACACTGCCTTACCACCTGAAAACCCTATATTGAAAGTTAATTCTCCTATACTGCGATTAGTGGAAAACCATCTAAACATAGTGGTCTTCACCATTTAAATTAGCTGTTATTACTTAATGCTTTGAAGGCGTTTAGTTATTATTCTCGAAGAATGTAAAATAAGAAATGCTATGTGAAATTTGGATGCTTGAACTTGTTTTGGGCTTTATGATGAGTTGCAACTTACAACTCCTTGAAAAATGGGATAATTGAACTATAATGGACAAATAGGACATGCAAGCTTTTCTTCTTTTGCTCTTTATCACAGAGTTGGAGTTGTGCCATCTACCATGCGGCCATGCCTTCAAAGTGGACGTGAATTAAGATTTGCACTCCCGAGGGAAATACCAAAAAGAAAAAAGTAGAGAACCACATGGTTCCTCTCTCTTGCTTAGATGCCCTTGAAGTTCTTGGAAGGAATAAGGTGCTTCTTTGTTGTTGTTTTCTTGCATTTTTGTGTTTCTCGAAAGAGAATAGAAGAATCTTGAATTTTATATACTAGCAGGCCAAATGAGTAAAGATAACACATCAAATAAGGAATCCATGAAACAAGTGAGTTTAGAAATGTTGATAAGGTGGTGAGTTACTTTTATCCAAGTGCATTGTATTGCCTTTATGAATAAAAATAATTTAAAGTGTATCCAAAGAGGGACTCATAACAGACAAGATGTTATGTAGTGTGTTCATGATTCATATTTTAGATTAGGTGGGTCAAGTTTCATTATCTTTACTATTATAAGGAGAGAAGGCAGAGTAGAAGTGGTTCAACACTAAAATTTGGATTCCAAAAAGTCCCACTTTAACTTTTAAACTTAATATAATCAGGGTCTTTTGGATAAAAAAC
This sequence comes from Akebia trifoliata, assembly GCF_017979445.1. Classification (NCBI taxonomy): domain Eukaryota; kingdom Viridiplantae; phylum Streptophyta; class Magnoliopsida; order Ranunculales; family Lardizabalaceae; genus Akebia; species Akebia trifoliata. Next base: position 1,863,295 of record NC_141379.1, read on the forward strand.
CTAGACAATTGCAATCGCTCATCCCTAAAATTGTGTTGACATAGTTTTTAAAATTACAAAAAATATCCTTTTCACTATGTAATAGTTTAAAACCATCCTTTATTTAATATTTTAAATTACAAATAAGCCAAGTGTATCCAAAGAGGGACTCATAACAGACAAGATGTTATGTAGTGCGTTCATGATTCATATTTTAGATTAGGTGGGTCAAGTTTCATTATCTTTACTATTATAAGGAGAGAAGGCAGAGTAGAAGTGGTTCAACACTAAAATTTGGATTCCAAAAATGTCCCCACTTTAACTTTTAAACTTAATATAATCAGGGTCTTTTGGATAAAAAACCTAGACAATTGCAATCGCTCATCCCTAAAATTGTGTTGACATAGTTTTTAAAATTACAAAAAATATCCTTTTCACTATGTAATAGTTAAAACCATCCTTTATTTAATATTTTAAATTACAAATAAGCCCTTGAGATACATGTGCATTAGCACATTCCACCTTCTATTTAAAATAAAATGGATCAAATTAACCCTATAAAATATTTAGGGAGGAGAAATTGGAGGTTTTGTGGTAATTGTACTCATACTAGTATAAATTATTTTCCTTTTTTTCCCATTCAATGGTGGATTTTTAATGCTTGGGGAAATTATGAAAAAAAAACAAAAAAAAAAAAGTTTTTTCGAAAAAACGAAAACTTCGGCCATTAAATGGTCGGTAAAATTCTCTCTCCTCCCTCTCAATTAAAAAAAAAAAACGAAAAACTTTCGGCCATTAAATAGTCGAAAGTTTCTCTCTCTTCTCTTTTTCTCTCCTTTAATTTAAAAAAACGAAAAAACTTTTGCCATTAAATGGCCGAAAGTTTCTCTCTCTCCTATTTTCACATATTTTTCCCTCTTCCACCGACAAAAAATTATCAAATTTTTTCTTCTTGGCTTCTTCTGTTGTTTCTTCTACTTCTTCATGTTTTTCACCAACATCAAATTAAGGTAAGGTAAAATCCGAATTTCTTTCTTTTATAAACATCTTAATCGTAAGATTATGATCTTAAAATCTTAATCGTAAGATCTTGATCTTAAGACCCTAATCATAAGATGTTGATCATGATTAAGATCGTGATCAAGATCAAGATCTTGATCAATGTCATAATGAACAGAAACAATATTTTATGTCTAAAAAAAATACAACATAAAAAACAAAACGACTAATAAACAAAATCGCATACAACCACTATATATATCATTGAAATAATATTTAGACAAACCTTACTAAACCAAATATCACATTAAATAGATTCAAATATGAAGAAAAATCAATTAAAATAAAATTGTTTCCCTAGTTTTACAAATATATGCAGGAAGAGATTGCTAAAAAAATAATTTAAAAATAATTACATATTAATATATAGAATTTTTGCAAAGGCCACCCTAATTCATATGTAAATCATATAGTTTTGTTTATATCCAAAAGAATTTAACAATTAAACAGTGGGACCGCACAACATATATACATGATCACGATCATGATTGTCTTACGATGCGGATCACGATAATGATCATGATATCTTTGATCAAGATCAAGATCTCACGATCATGATCAACATCAATATCTTAAGATCAAGATCTTACGATCAAGATTTTAAGATCATAAGATTAAGATCAAGATCTTGATGTTTATAAAAGAAAGAAATTTGGATTTTACTTCACCTTAAATTTGATGAAGAAGAAGAAGCAGAAGAAGAAGAGAAGAAAAAATTTGATAATTTTCTGTTGGTGGAAGAGGGAAAAAGGTGTGAAAATGGAAGAGAGAAACTTTTGACCGTTTAATGGCCGGAAGTTTTTTCGTTTTTAAAAAATTAAAGAAGAGAGAGAAACTTTCGGCCGTTTAATGGCCAAAAGTTTTTCGTTTTTTTTTTTTAAATTGAGAGGGAGGAGAGAAAATTTTACCGGCCGTTTAAATGGCCGAAGTTTTCATTTTTTTAAATGGAAGGAGAGAGAAAGAGGGAAGGAGAGAATTTTATCGGCCGAATTAGTATCCTAATTACAATTTTCAACAAATTAGGTTTTTTTTTTCATAATTTCCCCTTAATGCTTTAACGTAAAATATGAAACAAGAGTGGTTTATTTGAGATTTAGTGTGTCTTGAAGGAATCTATGTCAAATTATCCAGGTATCACTGAAAGTTTGCAGGAAAAAAATTGGAGGTCTCACGAGGTTAATGGATTATACTTGGTTAGTTTTGTACATGCATATAGGTTGATGGTCTCATGCACGGGCAAGGAAAAGGCATAATTTATGGAACTTTGCACACAAAAAACTACAAAGAAAACTAAGCTTAATGGGGAGATACAATTTGATGAAGACACTCAAAGTTTTAAACAACATCATTCAATTTTGACTTGGGATGATCAAAAGCATTGAACCTATAACCAAATTAGGAAAATGGAAATTAGGCATAAAAACTATCTTGATGGAGGACAAAGTGATGATTGTATTATAAGAGTGGTGAAGGGCATTCTTTTGTTTACCACTTGAAAGGTTTTAACAGAATTTTGGTGTATGTTTTTTATTTATTTTAATAAGTTTTTTTTGGAGCAAGTTAGGCAACTGATATCTTTTGATTATAAGAAATCATGCTTAGGTTTAATTCTGCTTCAAACTAGGTATTGAGAAGGTTCCCTCGTTTATGCTAGAACTGATTTATTTTTCTTTTTGTTCAATTTTTATGTGAATATTTCCCTCACTGCCCTATGTTTGCTCTATCAAGCCATCTTCCTCAACGTTACTTTCATTATAAGTGTAACCCTAATATTTATTTTTTCTTTGAGATTAACGAGAACTAACAAAGATATTTCATTTGCAACTTGGATTTTCAGGCTAACAATGCATTAGATCAAATTTATTGGACTGAGGAAACAAAAGGTCATTACATAGGTGCACAGTATTTGAAACTAAAATGTCACAGATTAACAAAGAAGGTTTTGGATTTGAATCTTGTGCCAATGTTGGCTGTATTGTCTTGTATAAATAGAATTCTTACAAGAGGGAATCATGGGCAATCTTCGCAATTATAGAAAGCAAAATAAAGGAAATATTTACAAAAAATAGAAACAGTAAGAGAGGTGATTGAGGAAGGGGAGAGATGATTGATGAAGAGAATGTAGGCTATGATAATATGTATCTGTAGATAAGATCTAAAGCTGGATTATTTCAACAACTAAGCCTTAAAGTCTTTAAGTTGTACGTAGCATTCCACATCATTCACTATCTGAATGGGTGCAAGTTGGTTGTGATTTTATATTTTCCTCTAAAGAGCATTTTTCTCAACTGCAAGCATTCTTTCATTCATTCAGGATCTGGAGAAGTCCCTAGTGAAGATTCGTCGCAAGAATAACTCCAAGAAACCCGTGCAAAGAAGTCCTTGATATTGGACCTGTCCGTTTGCAAGACCGGGGCTCCTCTGTAATGGCATCTCAGTAATATTTTCTTCATATCTCTATTTAAACTGACTGAATGTTCTGTAGAGGGTTTTCTAAGGAAATCAAAATTGTTTCTTTTCTGCTCATCTAACATTCTAATTGGAACCAGTAATGGTGCTTATTGAATTAAAAAACAAAACAGGATAATTCAAACAGACCGGTGAGTACAGTTGTTTTATTTCTTTTGATAATAATAGAATATCAGAAGCAAGCACCATTCTTTGCTGTCGAGTAAAAAGAGTTATATTCCTTTCATTACAATCTAATTATCCTGGAGTTGGGGATGGACAAACATCTTTGTCTAATCATGGTCGGAGAAGAGATGACACTTTGTTAGGTTGCTGACATGACATTAATATATATTGACATGAGTTTGTGGGAGAATTCATGGGGAAGATGGCCGTCCCACTATTAAGACTCAAATTATGACTTGACTTTTTGCTGCAGTAAAACCTAGGTGTGGTTAGATTTGCATTAAATAGTACCAGAGTCAGCTCCACATCTTGGGGTTCAAACCTCAAAAGGGACAATCTAGGAAAAAGGACTACATGGGTCCAGAAAGAAGGGAACCAGGGTGAAAGCCACCACAAAGGAAAAATGACTACCTCTGTGCCTTGAAAGGGTGTTCGAGTGAAAGCCAATATTACATATTAATCAAGGTGTGGGTTTTAAGGTATTATCCCCATCTTTCAGGGCATTATACCCATTTGTATATTTATTGGTCTTTGCTACAAATACCCAAACACCATCTCAATTGTTTTTTCTTTCATTTTGTCTATTATGAAAGTTATTTCTAAATCATCCCAATTTTATTCATTTCTGATTTTCTCTATTTTAGTCTTATCTTCTATTTATCTTGGCATTGTCAATTTTACTAATTCATTTTATGAGCTTGTGTCTTGATTTTTCACATTCAATTTCATAGAGTATGACTTACATTACTCTGGATGTTTAAAATCTCCTTTTGAAATAATGTTTGGTGTGGTGAAAGTTTGAAAATAGTTAGAACAATTAGAGTAGGTGAGGATCTGAAAAAGATTGCAGTCAGAACAATTAGAGCAGATGGAGGAGGATCTGAAAAAGAATGGAGGAAAATTGAAAATATTTAGAACAATTAGAGTAGGTGAGGATCTGAAAAAACCCCTAAGGGATTGGCCTCGTGGCAAGCTGTGTTTGAAATCCCACGAAGCAATGAATTCCTTGGGGCCACCCTCTAGGGTTCAGTTGATCCTCGACTCAACCAGTTGCACGTAGGACTTTCCGAGGTGGTGGTATGTGTGACCGTGGGATTAATCTCATTCGAAGGGTGGGGATTCCTACAATAAGAAAGAAAAAAACATTTACGCCAAACTTTGAATCATTATTTATTTTTTCTTTTAGTTTGATTGGTCCCTTTAGTTGGATTCACTTCTAGAGTTGAAAACGCAAATATCTCATAAAGTTAAAGGTTGTCTATACTACTAAAGAAAAGGCAGAGTTAGATTAAAAAGTTGGTGATATGGCACATACGATGATGCCATGATCATTGTCCCCCACTGATCATATTCTTAACCTCAGTCTTAGCTATGCATCCTATTAAATGAATCCACATGCATTGTACGTCCATATGCTTTTCACTGTTATATAAAGTAAAGGCAAAAAATTCCCATTCTCTCTTTTTCATTAAGGTTCAAGCCATATAAAGTTGCTTCTTTTAGGTTATAAGGTTACCTACCAAAATTCTCTATCTATACTTGTAGTTCTAAGAGTTTAATCTCATCTAATCTATAAGACATGTTCGGATCTAGGATTTGGGCTTCAAGAAGTACTCGATCCAATAAGAATCTGATTTGATAACTTATCATATGGTTTTGGATCAATTATCATAATATGCTTGAAATACATAAATGATGTGTATTTATATTTTGTATTTTATTTAGATATATGATGTATACTTTTCTGGTTCATTTTTAGAAATGAATCTAAAAATGTTGATTTTTTGGATTGATTTGGATCTAAAATTTGTAGATCCAATTGGGTTGGGTCTAATAAATTTCTTGTCGAACCTGATCCACCGACAGTCTGAAATGGTTTTCTATCATTTTCTCTGAGAAAGAAACTCTATATCTTAATTGCCCTAGTCCTTATATTATTATTATTGCCACCCTCATCGACACATGTCCTATAACAATACGACTTACAAATTTAAGCTAGATCAAATTATTTACATACATTGAAACAAAGAGATTAAAATAAATTTTTATCTTATGAGTTTTAAGACATAGCTTTGACCTGCTCTGGTCTTATTGGATGTTGAGGCCCAAATTATGGAGGGGAAGAGAAAGCTTAATCTTTTAAGCTAAAATGGAAAGCAAAGTCCACAAAATTTCAAAAATCAAGAAGGGTCATTTTTAATTAGGTTTGTTTCCTTGTCTGAATGTGGGGTAACCTATTTATATGTCCTTATCTTCCTGATTTAATGTGACCTTTTCCTAACATTCAAATTGAATATAGTATAGTTAGGGATTAAAATATTTAAGAAATTGCAATGCTTCATGAAATAATCATTGTTGGAAAATCACATTGGGTTGGAATTTGAATATTAGGGAAATAAGAAATCAAACACAGAAATTATATTTTGAAGAAAAATTATTTTCCATGCGCAATCAAACAAACCCAAGATGTTTTCTAGAATTTTACTGCATCGAGGAAAATATAAAAAAGAGAATTAATCTATTAGTTTAGAGGTTATGATAACCATTAGAGAATAATATTAGTGGTGTGTTTGGAACATCTAGTTGAGTGTGAGAGTTGGATGTTCAACTATTCAATTTTCTAAAGTTGAAGGTGAATGTTAATTTTAACGTGAGTGTTTGGTAGCGGATGATTCAAACTGGAGGTCTTTTTTTGGGATGAAATTGGAGTTGCAAAGAGCATTAATTCATCATTAATAGAACAAAGAAAAGATATAGGGTTAGGGTTCTAGACCAATTACTTATGGTTAGAAATTCAGTTTAAGCCTCTAAAACTTAGGGTTGGAAATTATAAGATTTGTATTTTTGTTTATTTGCTAGACTGAGCAAAAGATCAAATTTAGGGTTTCAAAAATCAGATAACCCCCTATTTTGAACAAGAAGAGATATGAGGGGAGCAGTCATGTTCTGGATTTTCAAAATAAAAAAAGACAACAGAGGAAGAGTACATAGGCTCTAACAGAAAGTTTTGATTCATTTCTCAAAGGCAAGAGTCTAGGGTGTCAATCAAAAGTTGGAATAACTTCACAAGAAAAAATACCTTAAAAACACATGTTAGAGAATTTTGAACTCACGTGAGTTTAATTTTTCAAACACGGAATTTTGAGCAACTAGTGCGAGTTGCGGACTCTTGCATGAACCTTCAATTTTCACTTGTGTCATAGAAATTTTTTTTCGCACTAATGGGAAAATCATTTCCTAAAGAGTTAAGTTGGATAATATTTTTTCCTTTTTTTTAATGAAAAAACTTTCTTAGAAAAATAAATTCATGAAACATACAATCATGTATATGCCTACACATTTTCATTAAAAAATATATTGTTAGATTTTTTTTAAAATCGGAATCATACAGAGACTTATGAGTCATTACAAAGTTCCTATTTATTCTTGATTGATTAGATCTTATATTTGAAAGACAATATTACCCTTCAATCAGTTACATTTAATCACTCTCTTACCAATAGGTACCCCACTGTAATTATAACGTCCCATGGGGGTGTTCACGACAAACATCCAACTCCAACCTGGAACTATGTGCCTTTGCTGTCCTCTGTTTCTTCTCTTTTGCTTTTGTAAAATGTAATGTAAAAGGAAAAAAAATAATGGGTTTTGGATTTCCTTCCAAAACTGCCCTAAAAATTTGTTTGTTTACCAAAAATACCCTCAGATACTTATTTCGAAGGTGTATCTAATGGAGCTTAACGTGTCCCCATAGGGCGCACGTTAACAAGACCAAAATGATTCGCCAACTTCTATCCATTATCTATCCACGTGTCACTGTATTATTGACGTTTGTCCTGTACTCATCTGACCACTAACCAATGCATTCGTCTCGTGGATTCGAGAGCCCTTCGACAACCTAAAATAGATAATTAAGATTTTTATTGACTATTATACCCTTACGTTTTCTAAAACACAATATACATTCGATGATGTCATTTACGTCATCATTTAAAAACGACCTTCCAATATATAGGAATTTACACATTCCTCTTGCGAATTTTGGTGAATATTTGAGATACTCCTTTTAACAGTCTTATCTGGGAAACTAATATAAAATAAGGGATGTAACATAAATTTGAAAGAACTGAGGGGTCTCTGAATTATTTGGCTAAAATACGGACGGGTATCTAACAAGGGGGTATTTTCGTAATTCCAAAAAAAGGAGAATACGTCGTCTCTCTTCCTCCCCAATGTCGGAGTACAGTATGGCAAAAAACCGTCACTAGCTGAAGTCATCGATCTCACTCGAGATTCTTGTCTCTATCTTAGCCTACACGTGTCTCCATCCTCCCGTTACTAACAATAGCAATCCCGCAAACGTTAGGTTTCCTTTCTATCAAAATCAGCTTCGTACACGTGTCCTCAATCTCGAACCTACTTCCTAATTCTTCCTCCCCCAAAAACAAAGTTTTGTCATAATACCTTACACGCCGCCCGAGGTCAATCTACGTGCCTTCCTTAGGCTTAAAGAAGGTGACACTTCTCGCGTTCTCATTGGTCTAACATTTGGCACCAAATCATAACCCAAACTTTCGTCGTATCTTCAGCAGTCACATGGGCCCCGCTTTTGAGTAAAGCCACGTCTCTCTTTCAACCAATTAGGTCTCTGCGTTGTTTCATCCTCTCTTGCACACGTGTTAATCTGTAAACGTGTCGCACGTATTATCACTATAAGTATCTGTCAAACCGGTTTTGCATTTAGTGCGTGAGATCTCCGAGTATCAGTTAAGAAAGAGAAAGGAATAGAGAGAGAGAGAGAGAGATGGACAGCAAGGGAGGTTGCTGCATAGCGAGATACGCCGGAGGGGTGTACGATCTGTCGAAGATCGATAAAGCCACGTCTCTCTTTCAACCAATTAGGTCTCTGCGTTGTTTCATCCTCTCTTGCACACGTGTTAATCTGTAAACGTGTCGCACGTATTATCACTATAAGTATCTGTCAAACCGGTTTTGCATTTAGTGCGTGAGATCTCCGAGTATCAGTTAAGAAAGAGAAAGGAATAGAGAGAGAGAGAGAGAGATGGACTTGGTGGGTCAGTATCCGAAGGATCTCCGGTGAAGACGAACGAGGTCTTGTCCAGAAGTAGTGGGAGAGCGAAGCGGAGGTACGTTAAAGATAATAATAGTAAGAAGAGTTGTAATAGAAAAAGAAGGGTAGTTTCGGAAGAAAGAAAAGGTGTGTCAGACGACTCGGTTGTAACTCTGCCTCTTTTACCTGAGAAACCCGACCCGAAAGACACACCAGCGTTAGGATCACCGTCGGATCTTGATCGTACGGTGGGGAATAAGCCGTTGGTGTATCTCCCAATCTGGCTGAACTCAAACAATCCGGTTGGATCTGGTTCAGGTGCATCAGATCGGACGGTTGTAATGCCGCAGCCAGTGAGACCAGTGGGATCGTGTGTTATAGTGGAGCACGTGATGGACGCGTGTACGGATGGGAAAGAGTTAGGGTTTACGGATAAGGAGAAGATGAAGAATCTGGAGGTGGACACGTGTCCGGGTTTTATATCCGACGGTTTGAATAGGGTGAAGTGGACCAACGATGCGTACAGCAAGATGGTGAACCAAGATGGAGAAGGGGAGGCAAGGCCAGAGATGGTGTGGTTGGTGGTGAAAGAGATTTTGCCTGTAACGTATCCGGCATTTGCGTGTCGTGTTAGGGTGCAGTATACGTGTCGGAAGGAGAAGAACTCGTTGACGGTGCCTTGTGATGTGTGGAGAATGGACGGTGGAGGATTTGCATGGAGGTTGGATGTCAACGTGGCACTCAGTTTGGGTCGATGAATCTACCCTACACCTAATAAAAATAAATAATAAAAAAAAAAACCCTTGAGGAAAAAATTGTAAATATTTTCTCTGCTTTTATGACTTTGAGCTAAATTTTAGTCTCAATAGGATTCTCTTATTTTTTGCTTTTTGTCTTTTTTTTTTTTTTTTTCTGTTTCTCTCTTTGATTTGTGTTTATGTGTTCATGATATAGCATTTGTTTGAAAGAGATTTGCAAGTAAATGTTGGCCAACTTTTCGTCTTCTCTGTGTTTTGATTTGTGTTTATTTATTTTTATTTTATTTAATGGAGAGAGAGAGAGAGGAGAGATGTGTGGGTTTGTGGGGGAGGAGGGGTGGATCATGGATGGCATGCAAAGGGACAGGTGGAGAAAGAAGGATGGGTGTGTAGGGTAATATTTCTTGATGCAGGGTTGGTTTCCAGGATTTTTTTTTTTTTTTTTTTCTTTCCATACTTTGGAGTTTGGACTTTGTACATCTCTGTTGTGCCCTTACTGGTATATTGTCGTTGTGCTTTGTGAGAGAAGATCAAGAAGAGAAGTGGAGGAGTTGACACGTGCCTCGTAAGACAGGAAAGAGTGATAATGAAGGAAAGAGTGGACGATATTTTGGACGCTTTAAAGTTTTCTGTAGCTATCGAGAGATAGTTCTTGAACCTAGCATCCTTTAAACATCTTGTTTTGGTGGGGACAAGCCTTTTGCAACTAAAATGCTCAAATCTGATTGATTGTTTGCGTATAAATGACACTAGATATAGATGTTTAGATTTCAAATCATACAAAGAATCGTTGGGCCTACATGCACCAATCAACAACACAAGCATCTAGATTTCATGGTAAAAAAAATTCAATTAAAAAAACTTGATTCAAGGTTTTGAAGGTGATTCATATTAAGTAATATTGGGCCCTTATTCTCAATAAATCGGTCGACCTATGATTGGATGGGGGACACTGTATTGTAACTCGATCAAGTTGAGCGGCAACTCAAAGTTTCTGAGTCAATTTAATAAGTTAAGTTCAAAAGAGTTTTGTACTAGCCAGTTGGATTCAAGTTTCATTATGAGGCTCTATGTAACAGTCACATGTGTCATGTTATGATAATGGCTTTAATCCAATATTCAAGTGTCCCTTGCCACGTGGCATTCTACTGTATGGTCGCTGGATGTAAATGTTTACCCTGCATGGGCCAAAAGATAAAAAATGTAAATTCCCATTAGCCTAAGAAGCATGGCCCCACTGCTCAGATATTTTAAAAGTCAAATTGATTTTTTATCCACATATAGTTCCATCCCAATTGCATGGTGACAAGTGGAATTCAAATGGCAGATCACCTGCAATTACAAAAACATTTTTGTGAAAAAAAAAAAAAAAAAACTTTCATACGTCCATTTCACTTCAAAATGTAGGGGAACCCTCCCTTCTAAAGTTATTTTAAAAACATTGAATAAAGTAGAGAATTCAAAGTTTTTTCTAGGTTGACGGATTGGTTGATATATTGATAAAATCTAATATTAAGTAGAACGTAACTTTCAATCCAGGTCTTCATTTAATTATTATTATATATGAATTTTAGGTATTGTATAAAGGTTTATTCAAGACCTGATCGATATCCTGTAAAAAATATGAAAACGTAAAATTTTGTATTTCTCATCTTTTGCATTTGTTTGCAATTGCAATGCTTGGTAGACTTGTTTTTCTATCATCATAAAACTTTGCAATTGGTTGGTTGTACATTGAATGCAAAAAATTGTAAAAGAAATTTAAGATGTATTTTAAATCTATTCATTAATCTAACATCTAAAACCCCCAAAAAAGTTCATTTATGAACTTTTCTTTTAAATATTGTCATATTTGTTCATGTTTTTTTTTCTAAAAAATATTGGATATACCTTAAAATTTTGACATTAGAAGTGTAGACACTCAAATTTGATTGGCCCTCAACGCAAAATGTCCTAAAATCTATCAAAATTGAAATGGCCCCCAAGGCTCAAACCTTCAAAAATCCAATGTATTTCGTCATTTTTTTCAATAAAGGGCTCAAGACCTCTCACGTGACCAACAGACCAAAAACCCACCTCTCCACTCCTCAATCTATATTAAATCAAATCTAAGTCCACTAAATTCAACCCTCAAATCCATTCTTATTCTACCTATTACCCAAGCCTATTCAACTCGACCCAAATTCATTCCTAGTCAACCCACAACCTAAGCCCAAATCTAACACTATACCTACCCAATCCATTACCAAGCCTAACTCTCAACCCAACCTAACATCACAACCAATCACCATGATCATCAAGGTGTGATACATGTCACCACTTCAACTCACCTTCCTTATCCAATAATCTACCCTTATCACATTTTCTCTAAAAAATCACATCAATCCATTACCCTCCCCTAACCTACCCTCATCATTTCATACAAACCCCTATTCTCTCAAATCAAATACCTCCAACCCATACCTCTCATTAACTTACAGTCATCATTCCCTACAAATCTTCATTCTCTCAAATCAAACACCTCCTCCTAACCTATCCTCATCATTCCCTATAAACCCATATTCTCTCAAATCAAACACTCATCTCCTCCCATCAACTCATCCAAACATCTAATCTCTATACATTTTGACACATGTCACCATCTCCCTCACCCTCCCAAAAACTTAATTAATTACCCTCTTACACAATTCATTTTCTTAAATCAAACACCACTCCCCTTTCACATCACCAATTAATTATCATCTTACACAATCACATCCTTTCAATCACTCTCATTCATTTCATTCCACCTAACCCTCAACCAAAATGAGTTCAAAGATCCGACCCATTTGGGTTACAAAGAATCCATTTAACCCCTATTCCCTAAATATTTTTCCATCTCCATCAATTTACACACACTCTTTTCTAAAAACCCACACCATTCTATCATTTAACCCAATTTTACCTCTAAAAATAACTCATAAACTCTATAAAACCCCTTCATTCTCAACTCTCACCACCTAATGAAAATATAAAAAAGTGCCCTCTAAAAATCATAATTGTTTTCACTCTCAACTCTTTCAAATAAGTTAAGGAAAGTCAAAGAAGACTCATCCTTTGAAGAAAGCTAGATAAGGTAAAAAAGAACAAGGTGGGTTTGGATAAAACACCCCCTCTCACCCTTCCAACTTCCATTCTTCTACTTATCCCATTTTCTACACCTATGCATACACCATAAACGATTTGAGTCATCGAAGAGTCCATTTTTAAATAAGGGTGCTTTTAATGGTTTAAACCAACATCGAAAATCCCTTATACTTGAGGGCACACATCGGATTTTTCGATTATTTTTATTTTATTTTTAAAAATGACTGAATCCAAGGTTACCACTAACGGTGGATGGAGTAGGGTGCCTAATCCCTTCTGTACTCCATAAAATTGACCCTTTTACCTATAATAAAAAGTTAGACTCATGTACCTTATTTGTACGAGAGTTATCAAATGCCAAAATGACATAGTTTTCAAAAAATACGACATCGGGTGGTCATTTATAACTTTTTACAAATATGAATGGTGACGACTCCAAAACCCCTCAAAGTGATTGATATATTCAAAAATGAATAAATCACATGTCCACGGGAGGAAGGAAAAATTTCAATAGATAAAGGTCATTAATTAATTTAGGGAAAATAAGAAATGCCATGATTTTAACTTACCCGAGGACTTATAATCTTGGATTGTGAGAGCAGTGATGGTATACATGCATTGAGGGTCACATCGTATTTGTCTACAAATCTCTATGTTTCTTTACTCACTTAACTCATAACCCTCGAACAAAATGGGGTAATGGATTCCCTGTAGTACACACTCAAGAATTAAGAATAGTTGCAACCAGAAATGAAACTTTAGTGTATAGAATTTGATATCAATCCATGGGTTCTCAATTGAAAATTCTATTTCTGTATTTTGTATGTTGAAGTAGTGTTGCAACCATTGTCATGGATTTCGAAGATGGAGAATGCATGATTTTCAGATGGGAAATTGTTGGAGAAGGAGACGTATGAGAGAGAAAGATAGAGCTACGAGACATTGCACAGTGAGGGAGGGAAAGAGTTTTGTACTTGCCGGTTGGATTCAAGTTTCATTATGAGGCTCTGTGTGTGGGTTCCAATATCATAAAGAAAATGGCTTTAATCCAATATTCAAGTTCTCATGCCACGTGGCATTTTATTGGATGGTCGCTGGATGTAAATGTTACCCTGCATGGGCCGAAAGATAAAAAAAATGTAAATTCCCCATTAGTCAAAGAAGTATGGAACCACTGCTCAGAAATTTTGAAAGTCAAAGTGATTTTTTATCCACATACAGTTCCATCCCAATCGCATGGTGACAAGTGGAATTCAAATGGCAGATCACCTACAATTACAAAAACATTTTTGTGAAAAAAATAAACAAAGGCTTTGATGTGTCCATTTCACTTCAAAATTTAGAACCCTTCCCTCCATAGTTATTTTCTAATTAAGATTGGAGTTTGGTTTTCTTATCTTTAAGTAAAAAAGAAAAATAAATTCGTTGCTTGTCAATTGTCATTGAATAAAATAGAGAATTCAAAGTTTTTTTTTTTCTCTAGATTGACGGATTTGTTGATATATTGATAAAATCTAATATTAAGTAGAACGTAATTTTCAATTCGAGTGTTCATTTGATTATTATTGTATATGAATTTTGAGTACTGTATAAAGATTTATTCAGGACTTGATTGATATCCCGCGAAAAAATATGAAAACGTAGAATTTTGTATTTTTTGTCTTTTGCATTTGTTTGCAATTGCAATGCTTGGTAGACTTGTTTTTCTGTCATCATAAAACTTTGCAATTGGTTAGTTGTACGTTGAACGCAAAAAATTGTAAAAGAAATTTAGGATGTATTTTAAAACTATTCGTTAATCTAACATCTAAAACCCTCAAAAAAGTTTATTTATGAACTTTTTTTTAAATATTGTCATATTTGTTCACGTTTTTTTTTTTTTTTTTTTTTAAATATTGATTTTTACAACAAATAATTTAATTTTCTTAAAATTTTGGATATACCTTAAAATTTTGACATTGGAGGAAGGGGAAATTTCAATAGATGAAGGTCATTAATTAATTAAGGGAATATAAGAAACGCCATGGTTTTAACCTACCTGAGGACTTATAATCTTGGATTGTGAGACCACTGATGATATACATGCATTGAGGGTCACATCGCATTTGTCTACAAATCTATGTGTTTCTTTGCTCACTTAGCTCATAACCCTCGAACAAATGGGGGTAATGGAGTCCTTGTAGTACACACTTAAGAATCGAGAATAATTGCAACCAGAGGTGAAACTTTTGCATGTAGAATTGATATCAATCCATGGGATTCCAATTGAAAATTCTATTTCTGTATGTAAAATAAGATATCAATTGAAAACTTTGTATGTTGAAGTAGTGTTGCAACCATTGTCATGGATTTCCAAGATGGAGAATGCATGATTTTTGGATGGGAGATTGTTGGAGAAGAAACATGTGAGAGAGAAAGATAGAGCTATAAGACATTGCACGGTGAGGGAGGGAAAGATTCTTTCGAAAGTTCGCTTCTTTTGTTGGCTAGTCACCCTTGGCAGACTTCCTACTTTGGATCATTTGATATCTCGAGGTTTTATAAGTCCTAATTGTTATTTTCATTGCAATTCTAGTGCGGAGTCAACAGACCACAATTATTGTAAGTTTGTGATTTCCTTTTGATCTAACTTTCTCTCCCTATTCAAGATTGCTTGTGTGACCCCCTCTTCAGTGTTGACTCTTTTTCAAAATTGGGATCTTTCCTTATTCTCTGAGAGGAAGAAAATCTTGTGGAGGTTCTTTCTGTTTGCTACTTGTTGGGGGTTGTCATTGGGAAAGAATAAAAGGTTTTTGAAAATGTATGACTTCAAGTCCTAATGTTGGGGGTAATCTTCCTTTGGTGTAAATTTCATCCGTAATTCATTGGTGTATTTTTTTGAGGACTTTGTGTTTAGATGAGGTAGTTTATGCAAAGACTAGTCAGTGTTGAGATTCTTTGTGTTAATCATCTTGACCATATTCGCATATTCTCCTTTATGTTTGAATTAATAAATTTATGAATCGTGATAAAACGACTCTCCCACATGGCATATTCAATCGACTTCCTCTGACATGGCATGTGCCAGAATCATAGGACTGTTTGGATTGACTTTTTCAAGTACTTCTGACTCTAGTAAGATCATAGATCTGTACTTCTCGAAATACAAAATTACAATTTTATGGGGATGCACAATTGTGTATCCCGATGAATATAAATCTACTATTTTTGTCATGTCACGTCAAGAGAGTCAGGCATGTTGTATTTTCTCTTTTCCTATGCTCCATATCTCGTAAGATATTTTTCACGCGTTGCGGACGCGTTTTTGTGCAAACTCCAAACACATGCGAGACATTAGGGTTACCTAGGAAATCAGTTACCATTCTTAAAATATAAAGGGAAAAAAAAAAGAAGGGCAACGGGTTAGATCGGTTCTAAGGTCAAATATACACGTGGTAGAATTTTATTAGTAGATGGGACGATATTTGAGTATTATTTATTATATATATAATATATATATATAAGCCGCCCAAGTGACAGCCTTTAGTGTGATTTTTTCTTTTCAGGGGTGTGGATTCTCTCTCTTCTCAAAGCGGGGGGGAAGAACGAACACTGTTTTCTTTCGCTTGTAACGGCTCTGCTCGAGATCCAGGTATCGTATCGGATGTAATGTAGCAATTTAGGGTTTCCGCCATTTTTTTAATCTTTTTTTCTTTTTAAAGCTTCTCTCGAGCTTCGTTTTGATCTACGATTTTATCCGTATTGGGATTGGGTCTGATTTAGGTTTTTTTTTTTAACGCTCGTTTTGGTCTATATTTTGCTATTTGAGCTGAAATTGGTATTTAGGGTTTTGAAGGTAATCCAAATTTGGGGTTTGGGGGTGTTAATTTTAGTTTTCCTCAATTGGTTCTAAGAATCGGTGAATTTATCAAAGTTAGGGTTTTATTTTGACTTTTAGATTCGAAATCGCTAGATCGGATCATTAATTTGTTCTTTTTTTTCTTAGGTGGAATGTAATTGGGTTTTAACCTAAAATCCTCAATTTGAGCGTCAGACTCGGCCTTACTGATTCCTTTTAGTGAACACTTTGATTCTAATCTCATATACAAACTACGATGAAATTGAAGAAAATTGCCCCCACAGACAACTTGAATTTGATCTAACTGTGAAGGGAGGTAGACCAAATTTTGTATTAAATCTATGTTTTTGATATTCTTGAGGAACACCAAAACTGTTGTTCATAATAGCAATATTGAAGGATGAATCTTAGTGCTACAGTTAAACGGAAGGAATCAAAGAAATACTCGCAGAAGGTTTTGGTCCCAAAGATGGGTAAGACACATAAATTCTCTAGAGGTCATTCTTCGAGTTTTGTTCCGGATTATCGTCATGTAGTTGAGACCATGGGTGATTCTGAAGGTTTTGGTGGCTCAATTCGCGCTGACACTGAGATGGCTTCTTTGGATAATTCGCGTGCACCAAAAAGGAAACATTTTAGTTTGAACGCTGATAACTGTGACGGTTTTGGTGTCCCTCTACAAGTTATTTCGGTGTCTAAGATGCCTCGTTTGGAGAGAGAGGAGTTAAAATGGAACCTTAGAGCAGAGCTTGAACATGTTCGGATTGTACAAAAGAAAATTTCCATTTGGTTTGCAAATGGTGTTGGCTTTTCTTCTTCTAGTGATAATGGCCGGAAGAAGCCTTCACTTGAGAAATCTGAGTCTGTAAAGAAACAGGGTCCTTCGGGCCAAAGCAGTGGTGGTCCCCACATGAAACGTGGTCTTTCTGGAAGGTTTGAATCCGTAAAGCAAGGTGCTTTGTCAAGCACATCCCATGTGATGTTGATGAAACAATGTGAAACACTGCTGAAGCAATTGATGTCACATAAGTTTGGTTGGGTTTTCAACACTCCAGTGGATGTAGAGAAGTTGAACATTCCCGATTATTTCACGGTTATTAAGAATCCAATGGATTTGGGGACGGTGAAGAACAAGTTAGCTTCTGGCTTGTACTCAAACCCCCTTGGTTTTCTTGCTGACGTGAGACTTACTTTCTCCAATGCAATGACCTATAATCAACCCGGACATGATGTCCATTTGATGGCTTCTACACTTAGCAAACATTTCGAAGTGAGATGGAAATCTATTGCGAAGAAACTTCCAGTAACTGATTCCGAGTCAGTCCCTGAGAAGTCAGGTGTTTCTAAAGAAGCAAAGGCAGCTAAACCGATGCCAATGGCGAAAAAGAGGAATATCTCTTTAGTGGACAGTAAGGTTAAGCTAGACCCTGTGAAGCAGGTCATGACAGATGAGGATAAACATAATTTGAGCAGAGATTTGGAGTCTTTGATCACAGAACTACCAGTACATATTATTGATTTCTTGAGAGAGCATAGTTTCAATGCAAATCGAACCGGTGAGGATGAAATTGAGGTTGATATTGATGATCTTAGCGATGATGCATTGTTGACGTTACGGAAGCTTGTGGATGAGCATTTACAGGGGAAACAAGAAAAGCTAACAGGATATGAGCGTTGTGAAATGGAGGTATCTTTGTTTTATTTGAGTTTCCAAATCCTTTTTACTGTTTTATTATATTTGTTTTGGTTTGTATGCCTCATTGTGCTTAGGACCAGTACTATTATTTGAACACAGATTTTGAATGACTCGGGGCTTAGCAACTCATCAATGCAACCTTGCAAAGGTTATTTTCTTTTCTTTTATTTATTTTTCTTTGTTCTTTATAGTGTCATTTATGAATACAGAATACTTGTATCTCTTTTATTTATTTTTCTTTGTTCTTTATAGTGTCATTTATGAATACAGAATACTTGTATCATGCAATGAGCCCATTTGGATACGCTTAAAAACATAACTTTTTTATCTTTCAAAGTTAAAAAAGTAAGTTTGGATTCATTTTAGAAAACTACTTTTAAAAGTAAAAATACAAACTTTTTAAAAAGCTGAAGGGAAGACCTTTTTTTTACTTTTTAAAAGCTATTTTTTCCCAAAGTAAATTTCTTCCTAGTTACTTTCTATCCAAACTGGGCCCAAGTGGATTCTCCTGGCCAGTCATTTTCTCATCTTTTATACCTCCTGTGTAACTATTTCTTTCCTTTTATATATAAAATCTTTGTACTTATCAAAAAAAATTTCTCGTCTTTTATATGTCTACAGGCAATGACCCAGTTGATGAAGATGTAGATATCGGTGGGAATGATCCTCCTATCTCAAGCTACCCTCCCGTGGAGATAGAAAAAGATACAGCCAACAGAAACAGTAGTAGTTCAAGTAGCTCCAGTAGAAATTCAGGTTCTTCTTCTAGTTGTTTTTTGTTTGTTTTGGTATTTCTTTATCTTCTATATTTTCTTTCCATTATAGAAGCTTGTGACACTGAAATTTCAATATTTTTAGTAAGAAAAGAACTATTTAGTTTTTAAAGCTATTTGAAGAGAGAAATTTGGTTTTACTGGAAAAATTTATGGTTGTTCCCGTATCTGAATCTGGGAAGTGATTCATGTTTGCCTAATTCCTTTTCGTGATAGTTATAAGAGTGGTGGGATTGGATTCCGATCCCTGGTCTGTGGTATCACTAATCACAGTATTTCCCTACTTAGCAAGTTTAGTCGTGGTCAACCTGTGGATGCCTTGGTGAAACTTGGTCTCTTTTACACTAGTAGTGGTAACTTGTAAGTACTAATTTACTAATTTACTTGTTGATTTAGATGCAGTAGGATGATAACCATAGTTGTTTTTTTAAGGGTTGACCTAATCAGAGAAGACCGCTCCTTGTTTTTCCAAAGCCAAAGTAGCAGGCAAGTTCCACATCAATGGAATTCCCCCAAACGATCCGATGGCCGGTAGAGCTAGGGTTAAATTACTGAAGGGTCTTCTTGGGACAGGAGAAGCCGACTAGAGAGGTGGTTTTAGAGATTCTGGGCTTACTCTTATTTTGGTGTAAACTGAGAAAATATTTTGAAGGCTTTTTTTCGAGGATTTTGTGTTTGGATGGGTGGAGCTTTGATCTGTGAGAGGGGGGGTAGTCGTGTTTCTTTAGCTTTTGCTTGGTTTTGTTATGGTTTCTTCCTTGTACTGTTTGGAGGGACATCTCATCCAATAAAATTTATACTTATACCAGAAAAAAAACATCTCTACTCAGTTTTGCTCAATCAACAATAACTCTAGTCGAAAAAACCTATTTTTAGTTGAAAATTCTAGAACAGTAGATAGTTTTTCCAAATGGTATATGTAGAAGATTTTTCTATTTTTCTAATAGTATCATTTTTTACGAAACTGTTCGTATTTTGTGTTGACAAACCAAGGAAATTGTTAGGATTCGACAAAACAATTTGAAGTACAACAGGAAGTGAGCAAATAGTAACTTTATTATTAATTTAGCATCTGGTATTGGTATGGAATATCATGTTTGTGTAGGTATCTTTGATTATATTGGAGTATCTGCATATCTAAACTTATATTTAATCAATTTCAAGCTCCTTGTGCATTGGGAGAAGTGCAATCTATCTACAGTACCGGCCTAATTATTATCTCATATGTTGCTTTTCTTACCTGTATTGAGATGAACTTCACAGTGTACTTGATGATCAATAGATTACTTTAGCCATATCATCACCTGTATAGCAGCTCAAAATGTAATATGCTCGATCTTCTTGTTGGGATGATCTGTTAAGGTTCATTATTTTGGCAGCTTTTAGTAACATAGAGATTTTTTTTTTTTTCTAAAAAGAAGATAAAAATGAGAGCTCTCAAAGTTTTGTTTTTTGGCAGCTTATGATTTATATTGCTTTAAAACTTCATCAAGGATGATGCCTTTTTATTTATTATTATTTATCAAGAAAACAAGGATTAAAACTTCATCAAGGATGATGCCTTTTTTATTTATTATTATTTATCAAGAAAACAAGGATGATGCTTTTTCACATATTTGGTGCGTGTGATGTGGCCTTTGTGTTACTCCCGGTCATTGAGTCAAGTTATTATTATTATTATTTTTTCCTTTTGGTCTCTGTTGTTCAAGAGGCATTCTTTTTACTTTTTTTTGGTTTGCTTCTGCTTCCACTTTTAATTTAGTTTGGTGTAAATTTAAACTTATTTATCTATCCTGCTGAGGCAAAGGTTAGCATGCCTATAGTTGGGTTACTGTAACATTGCAGAAGCTGCATGATCTTGCTGCTTGCCAACTATTTGATTTTCGTGGATTTGTTTGGTTATTTTGATGTTAATTTTAGACTGTTTTGGTGATCCAGACTCTGGTAGTTCTTCTGACAGCGAATCAGATGGTAGTAAATCTACATCTCCAGTGACCAGGATGAAGGTATTTCCCATTATTTAGGAGTTCTGCATAAATTCACATAATTGATCTTGTTCCCTTGGTTGACAAGTAGTAGTTTTCTGGGAGATTAATATTGTATGATCACTTTTCTCTCACTTCGCTCAGCAGCTACCTATTCTTTTTTGCTGGTATGAGTATTGATTTTCTTGTTCTCCTCTACAGGAAACCTTAGGTTCTGGAGAGAATTTAGATCGAGAAAGAAGTGACGATGTTGATCCCCACGATGGAAATCGTGAGTGCCCCCACCCCCCCCTCCCCTATATATATATTATATATATATATATATATATTATCCCATTCCCATGCCTGTATAGTGAAGTAGAATGATTAACGTGCCCTTCTTCATATTAAAGTACTCAATATGTTATTAATGTAATTTATCCCTGGACACATACAGAATCTGTTAGTGGGTTGGATCAACTTGAGCAGACTTCCCACCCTGGGCCTGTTTCCGTTGAGGCAGATAGTTGTCAAGAGGAGGGTAAGCATGATTATCGCTGAAGAAAATTTCTCTGCTGGTGGGTTTAAATCTTTTGAGAGCAAGTTGTCTCACCCTCTCTGCTATGATATTTTTAGGGGAGAGTGCTCCATCTGAGAGGCAGGTCTCCCCACAAAAGCTCTATCGTGCAGCTTTATTAAAGAGACGTTTTGCCGACACCATCCTCAAAGCTCGAGAAAAGGCACTTGACAAGGTGGGTTACACGAAAGTTAAACATTATCCTAGTTGTACCTTCTCATTTTCATTGTCTGAGTGTCATTGGGTACAATTTTATATGCTGAGTCTAGGGTGAAAAGGGAGATCCTGAAAAACTGCGTCGTGAGAGGGAGGAGCTTGAAAGGCAGCAAAGGAAAGGTTCTGATTTTTAACCTATCAAACTTTAATATTTTACGATCTATGCTAACTGCATTTTGTTTTAAGTTTATATGTTTTTTTTTTCTACTTTGTTTCCAGAGAAAGCTCGGCTACAAGCAGAAGCCAAAGCTTTGGAAGATGCTCGTAGGCAGGATGAAGCAAAAGCTGCAGCTGAAATCAAACGAAAGAGGGAGCTTGAGAGAGAAGCAGCGCGCTTGGCATTGCTGAAGGTAAATATCAGATTTTTTGTTTGTTTGTTTTGTTGATGTTGGAGAAGCCAGTAATACTTCAGTTTTTAAACATGGACATCTTCCGGGGGTGTATATACATGCATGCAGATGGAGAAGACTGTTGAAATCAATGAGAATTCCCAATTTCTGGAAGACTTGGAAATGCTTAGGGTTGCCTCTGTCGAGAATTTACCGAGCTCTGTAGATGAGACAAGCCCGAATCACTCAGAAGATGGTATGGGTGGGTTCAAGCTCCTTGGAAGTAGTAACCCATTGGAGCAACTTGGCTTATACATAAAAGTGGACGAGGAGGAAGACGAGGAAGAAGAAAAAGGCGAGCCAAAATGTTTTGAGGATCCATTGATGAATGATGTGGAGGAAGGTGAAATTGATTAAATTAGGCACTTCTCGCAGCCTATGTATTGTGTATCACAAATCATTAGAATGTGAATGAAGCTGGTCAGGTGCTCCTGTGGGGGTTTTTTTTTCCCATCCCGGCATTGGGGCAGAACTGAAGTTGATGGTTATCGGTCTGTCTGGGTTGGTCATGGCACAATTTTTTTTTGTTTTTTTTTTTTTGTTTGCTTTGGAGTGGTGAAATGGCCGAGGGGTATTGTTTGTAAAATTAAAGAAGACTCTAAAGTACTTTAAATTGTCATGGTAAGAGATGTTCCTGGGGAGTGGGGGGGACGTTCTCCTATAACTGGCATGGTTTTGAAAGAGAACCACTATTCCACTCCACGTTTTACTTATAACTTCTCAATCACAGACCCACCATTATCCCAAAATAGTTATTTACAAAAATGTAATAAATGACCACGAAATCTTCGTATAAAATAAAAAAAAAATTAAACAGTAAAATAGGGATTTTGTGGAAGAAAATGTTTGTGTAGATTCTAATTCCTTAACGTGTACTCGCTAAAAAAATTGTCTCAGAAGATCTATTCTGCTCGTGTGACATCATCACCTAGGGTTTCCAAGTGTGGATCTTGCTTATTTTAGTTCTTTGTTTGTGGTGGTTTTGATTTTTCGAGTTAGGCTTTGGATGGATCTTTCTGAAATGCCTAAAATGCTACACCAAACTTTTATTAATGCCACAATAATTCCTATATGAATTCACGTAAAGGATTGCTCACAATTGGTGCGGCGTTAGTAAAAATTGGTGTGGGAATAGCAACTCTCAACATGAGTAATAAATTATCAAAAAATTGAAGTAATATGAGAAAAATAGATTACAAGTTAAATTTTTTTTTTTTTTCTTCTAGATCCTTGAAATTATTTTTATTACATTCTTTAATAATCAATTACCGGAACAAATTGTCAAATATAACTCAAATGTAAGTTAAAAGGTGAGAAGTGAAATGAGTATTTTTGATACTCCAAAATTTTGGCTAAGGTAGAAAAAATTAAGAAAGAAAAGGTTCACAAAATGGACTATCAAGTCACCCCAAAATTAAGGGGTGATATAAAAAGAAGCCCCCCAGTGCATTAGGTGATTTTCCTTTAATTTAACAATTTCGGACACTCATTTTTTCTAGAAAACTTCGACTCTAGTGACCTGAAGACGTGCAAAACCATCTCTTCAAAAAGGAAAAAAAAAAAAAACGAGAAGAATAATTTTGGGATAAGGTTTCAAGATGGATTCTGCCGATCCCACGAAGTAGAGCTACAATAAAAATCAATATAATTTGATTGTCCATGAAGTCTGTAAAAGAATGCTTTAAGCATAGAAAAGAATCGTAAGATCCGGCATTTGACATAATCTATCTCAGGTGGTGCAAAAGGTGCATTGTTACATATGTGATCCTCATCAGCAATTATTGCAACAAAACTTTCTATATTATACACTTGAGGCATTCCTAATCTAATTGTCAAACATACCTTCGTCCGACAGTCTAGAAGACTCAGTTCCATTAACTACAGGCCGGTTTGATGGATCAACAATAGGATTACCAAAAATGCTGTAATCGAAGTCGTCATCATCGTCGTTGTCTTCATCTTCATCTCGATCTCTCTCTGCAACTTCTACCTCTTTGACCTCTTCCTGCATTGTTCCTTTAGAACGGGCTTCCCTTTGCATCCGCTGCTTGATGGCATCCTCATAAGACATCTCATACCATACATTGCCCTTGCCCACAATAGATTTGTTATGAGCATCAGTCATCCGGTCTTGCTTGCTCTTTTCTGAGTTCTTGGGCTCCCCCCAATAGTCATAACGGTATAAAGGGTTTGAAGGGTCGTATTGATCCTTCCCAAAATAACTATCGTCAACATATCTCCCTGGCTCTTCCAATGGAAGACCAAGAGCCCGACGGCTGAAAAGAAACCAAACATTTAGTAATAGAAATACTATTATATGAAGAGAAGAATCCGGGGTTTCATATTCAACAAAAAATTCCCAGCTCTTAATAGGGTTTACAGAACCCTATTTGTGAGTGATAAAATATCCAATAGAGAATAAATCCAACGCCAATAACCCAATAGGAATAATCGTGTTAAGATATGTCAGATAAAATCTTCTATTAAACTTAGCAGAGGTTGTCATTTTAGTTATAAATCAATAGATAACCACTAAATGATTATCGATTTATAGAATATCGACACAATGTGTGAGAATGTGCATAACAAAGATAAAAGCCACTACTTGATTGAAATGAAAGATGGAATAAAGAATAAACATTTCCTTCATTGACAATCAAAATACGGATGGATAAATTAGGTAAGAAAATAAAAATAATGAAATACCAGCTAATATCTCTGATGAGAGCTTCTCTTTCCTCCAATGATCGGCGCCAATGAATTAAGTCATACTCATCCATCTCAATATTTCTTCTCAACTTGGTTACTTTATAGTCTTCTCCTCTCTCTTTTGCTTCCTTTCTCAACTACAAAACAGATGTTAAATGGTCCATTTACATAAACTTCATTCGTACAATTGTGTATGGCATAGCAGAGGATTAAAAACTACAAGATATAATAAAACTACAGCACTCCAAGGAATACTCACAACAGCAAGTCAGGCAGAGCATCCCCTTTTTGTATGAAGCACATGTAGCTCACAAGGGGGATTTGCACCAATCAGTGAATCCCAAAAAGAAGGTATCCTAGGATAAAAATGAACTTTATCAATTATCCTAGCCATCCAATCTCTCTGGACACCCAGAATGATAGATCGAGATACTTGACATCAATGGCTCAGATTTATTTAGGTCTAGAGAACTTGAGAGGGGCTGACCCCCTTGTGAGCCAAAACTAGAACAAATAAGGAAAAGATATGATCCTGTCCTGACATGAAATATTCATTTGAAAAGGATATGAATATATCCCTTCAGAGTTGCAGAGATCTATTATGGGATCAATGAAATATATAAACAGTTTCATAGTTCACCTGACGCTCAGCGCGAGCAGAATCCAAGTTGAGTTCTTTAATGTTTGTTTTCTGCCAAAAACTTTTAATCAGAGTGAAATCATGGACCCCAAAAAAAAAAAAAAATAAAGTCTTCCAGTAATCATAGAAAGTGTATATTCGACACTATTTTCTTCGTCAAATTCATCATCCTCAGTTAACTCCGTAATTTTTTTGTCCTTATATTTGTCCGGATTAGCCTCCTCATCATCCAGATACATTTGCTCAGCAACATGAAGCTGCCACAACTGCATAGCAAGCAAAAATTTCACATAATAATCAGCTTCAGCTCCACAAAGTCAATCGCTGGCTCAACATCAAACTGCCAAATGAAAATGTTACTCATAACTGAGAATAGTTCATTCATGGGGTGAGAGTCTTTATGTGTGTGGGCAAGTGTGTGTGTGTAAAATGTGTGCTTATTCAAAACCAGTTACATGTGTGCTCGGCCACCAATTTTGTTAAACATGGAATACCCTTGTAGGGTAGGAAATACCTTATCTACATAAGGATGATTTGACAACAAAGGCTCCTCTTCTATTTTTATTCCTGTTTTTTTTCTAGGAATAGGAGGTCTTCCACAATCCCGCTGCAATGGAAAGCATGAAACCATCAAAATTGCTAATAATTCATGTGAACAGACATGCATTGTGACTTGGACTACAGAAATTGAAGCTCATATTAGTACTGATTTTAACTATACAAGGCATCAAAGAAGGTAATATCCTGGAAAGCTTAAATGAGCTTTATGAAATATAAACAAAGGTGGCCAAACACTAAAAGAAATTCTCATCATATTCTTTAAGAGTAGCAAGGTACAAGGAGCTCTCTAGTCTTATAAAGGATACATCATTTGTCAGGCATCATGGCTGACACAATCCATGAAAGCGATGGAATAAAGGAATATACCATAAAAGCAATGCATAATGCTACCTGTAAGTTTCCCTTCTGCTAGTTTGAATATTGACATTTCACATGATTAATAGAATTTCATAAGCTACTTCTCTAAAATTTCCTAGTGGAAACTGCACATAAACTAAGTGTTCTGGTTAATAGACAACTTTGAGGTCATGGGTTCAAGTCCAACTTACCCATAAAAACAAAAAAACACAACATAATTGAGCCCTTCCTCAGTCAACACATGGTCCGGGGGGGGGGGGGGGGGGGGGGAGGGATGGGATGGGAGAAGAATCTTGATCCATCATGAAATGGACCGCACCAACAGGCTAAAATTCCACCATATAATCAGGTTAAGTGACACAGATTTCCTAAACAAGTATTGGATGATGGATTTCTACCACATGTAAAGTGTGGGTATGTATATAGTTCGGTAGGTAAGCTGGACTTTAACAGATGACCTCAGAATTTCATCATAATGTCAACCAATTGAGCTATAGGTCTAAGCCAGTGAAAGCTGTCCATACAGGTATTAGGTCATTCCCAGGGTCATATAAGATCAGGTTTGTGTTGGACCTATGAGTCATTTAAGTGGAGACTTAGAGCTTGGTTCAGCATCCTTGCAAGTGAAGTACTTGCGTGCAACAAGAGAATCGAGGAGAAAATCAGAAAAAAAAAGAGAGTAAACTTGAAAGAAAGAAACATACACGTAATTCATCGGGATTGGTATCTTCATCACGATGAAATATGGGTGGAAACTCAAACCGGTTGAAGCTGTATATACGGTGGCAAATGATTAAATCAAGAAATGAGCAAGTATAAATAATTTGAAACAGCAGCATATATAGATAGCATCAACAAACTAGGCCCTGCTTAGTATGACTGCAAATCAACAACGTAAGCAAAAAAAATTGTGGTATTCAAGTGCTTGGTTGTGTTTCTGCTTGTGGTATTCATTGGTTGCATCCATGATTTCCATTTGCTCACCATTGCAACTTCACTCGATCCATCTGGTTTCATTTCCTATCTTTATTTTATCTCGATGCTTTCTTTAAGATCTTCAAGGAGTTTTAAGGTCCTTCTCATTATGGATTTCTTGTTCAGGGGGACGTGTTTGTACAGACTTTGAGTAAAATGGTCTTGCTGAGTTTTTTTGGATAGATTTTTTTGGTTTTTTAGTTTCTTGTTTTTCTGGCGTTGCTCTCTTGTAGGTAGATCTCCCGAACTCCACACCCCTTTCTTCTAATACATTTATATCCATAAAAAAAAAAAAAGTGGCTGTTGTGCATATTATTGCAATGTTTTGCATGTCGCCAAGATTTCCCTTAAGAAATGACTTGAAACTTTGCTGCCATAACAAAATCATTGCAATTTGCAAATTTACGATTTTGGCCAGTGTACCAAGCAAGGACCTCAGTGACAAATTTTGACCAGTGAAATAAAAAATTGATGCAACCCCTGGGATTTGGAATAAAATACTGACTTACTGAGAACTATATTACATACATAAGATGATCAATATTAGGATTGACAAAACGCATTTCGATAGGAAAACGGAACCGGTATGGATCTCGCTTCGCCTGCAAAAAGAACAACAATTCAAAAATTAGCCCACAAAGAAAGAACAGAAAAGCTCTTTGATACAATTCTGGGACATGGACGTCAAAAATAGCCTTGCGAAGGTTAATCTATGAGCTAATGCATAAAAAATAAAAATAAATATTTCATTGTTTGCCAAGAAGCAACATTGATCATATAGCAATTGGGTAAACCCCCAAACCTGGACACCTAGTACCTCCAAAAAAACATGCGCTAGTATTCTACTTTCTTTCCGAGAAGAACTATAGATTACCATGTTCTATCTTCTTGTACATTTACAAGCAACTGCAACAATGGATCATCTAACAAGTATGAAAACCCACCACCTGACCTTTCTACCCAATCCATTACGCCGACTCAAAACCTCCAAGATTATATACTACAATTTTACTTCCTTTGCAAGTGGTGTTATCGTTTGTCCTGTCTCCCCCCCTACTCACTACACACACGCACAAACCATATATATATATATATATATATATGTTCTTTGCCTCGTAATAGCATTCTCCTACAACAGGAAAAAGCGCATCACCCCTACGTTTGTTATTTTCCACTAAAATCATATTCCCAAGGAAATTTACAAGATACAGAGTATAAGTAGCACACCCCACAATCAAAAGAGCAGAAAGAAGTGCCATTGAAACTCTGGAAAGCACTGCAAAAGGATATGTGGCTTGTTATTGCTCCAATTTAAGTTTTTTGGTTGGAATACAAAGAACTCGATAGAGAAAGAGATGAGTTTTAGAACTATAAAGAAACAAATGAAACATTATTTACAGTTTTAAGGGAAAAAAAAGTGCTGAACTTTAGGAAGAAAATACTTCCCAAAAGGCTGAAAGAAATTGGTTTAGGTTTGAATCACTTGATATCCACAAGTAGGATGCAAATTGTAGTGAAGACAAAGGCATGAACTTAATCAGCAAAAGATGCTTCCCTCAGATATTGAACATTGAAGAGAAACTGATAATTCTGGGCTTGATAAACGACACGGGACTTAATAATTTATCACTGTACACCACGTCAATGAAGAGATACTTTTAAGTTGTAAATAAAATCTGGAACTCGCTTTTTTCTCTTTTCTCTTTTTTTTTTTTTTTTCCGTTTTTTAGTAACTCTGGAACTGGTTCGATGAGCTCAGGCCATAGGGTATTAGAAATTTCC
This sequence comes from Akebia trifoliata, assembly GCF_017979445.1. Taxonomy (NCBI): domain Eukaryota; kingdom Viridiplantae; phylum Streptophyta; class Magnoliopsida; order Ranunculales; family Lardizabalaceae; genus Akebia; species Akebia trifoliata. Next base: position 1,892,399 of record NC_141379.1, read on the forward strand.
TTCTAGTTCCATTACATGAAAAAGGCATTTTTCCTCATTCATATACAGCCATCTATATCTTCTTTGTGGATGATGTTTCACTTCTCAATACATCTATTTTCTCTCAAAAGCAAAAAAAATTAAAACGTGAAGTAGACATTGACAACATCTATAAGATTAAAGTAAAGAACATCGTACACTTCCTACCTTCAGGCATGGAATCTCAATGCAAGAGTAAAAAAGCAAGTAATGAATATTATACTACTGATGCTAGGCATAAATGAGAAATTCAGATCAACACAACCAACAGTTCTCACTTACCAGAATTTCAACCATGACATGCATACCAACTTTTATGTGCTGGCGGATCCAATACCAATCATTGCCTTTTATAGGGACCCACCTATAAAGCATCAAAGAATACATGAACTCAACATGGAATATTGGCAAAAGTGTAGTTTTGTTGATTAATTTTTTTTTTCATTCAGGATAGAAATCATTGCTCAGCTCAGGAAGGATCTGAACAAATCAGAGCAAAAATTAGAGAAGTACATCAAAAGGACTCAGATATTTTCTTTACTTTGGAATTTTAGACAGGTAATTATCCTTTAGTGGTTTAAAATGTTACAGACTCTCATTCATAAATCGAAGAAAGAAATACCCAGTCACCCGCGTGCTCAAACGATTCAAAACCCAAGGTGAATTGGAACAATCTACAGTTGGCCCAACTCAGCTAAAGTTGAGATCGACTCGGTGCTAACTCAGCCTAAACTCAATCTTGATTTGGCTGTTGGGATTACTCAGGATCAGCCTGGGAACGTCCAACTCAAATGAGCTGGTTTAGAATAGGCATCAAACAATCAAAGAGAAGTTTGATCCCTTAAATCAAGCCCACCATACTTAGAAAACTCGGTTATCTCTATTCTTTCTTTATTCAAGGCTTTAAAACTCCCTTAGCTCATCACCATATTGAGATGAGGGAGGGAGGGACTAGACTTTCTTTTTTTCTTGACCTACCTATCATTTGTGAAACGGGGCAAAATTTAAGTAATCTGGCCCAAAATATAATAAAAGAGTTGAGCAAGAGCAAACACTCAAAATTTGCTCACAAAACCAAACCATGTTTTGGTTGTCTCACAAAAGGATCCACCCTTCCATATAAAATCCAAGTATTGTTAGAGGGAAAAGGAAAGGAAAGGGAGAGGGATGAAAAGAGATATTAAACACTAATCCCTCCCTTAATTTTCAAAGAAAGAAAGAAAGGAACATTGGCTCCCTTGCTATACATCTATTGTTTGATCCTTAAAGGAATGGATGAACTCAAGACGATACACTGGGTTGGGTTGCCAACCCAAGCCCTACCAACCTTGGGAGAACTGTAAATTTCCACCCAAGGGTAAGTCCCAGCCAAGCCCAACCTGAAGTTGAACTAAATCAATTACAATCCAGACAAGACCTATCCAAGTTGCAACCATAAAGCAAATGACCATAACCATTAGATCTAATAGATATTTTTAGTAATACAAAAATCTAAGTAAAAATAGTTTTCGAAAAAACAAAAATGCCTTTCAAAAATCAGGTTGCATCATTACGATTTTTAAGGGAAGCATCATATAGTAGGTCTTAATCCATCTGCGTTACTTCTAGTATAAATTTACCATTACATTAACAAAGTGGCAAAGAGTTACCCATCATATACGCCTCCAATGTCAACAAATGCTCCTTGATAAAGGTGCAGAGTGGTCACTTTTCCTGTACAGATCTGCATAGGGATTTTTCAGATAAAAAGTAATTTAGAGAAAATAATATCATTCTAAAATATGCAATAGCGAAGTGAAGACATAGGAAAAAATGATATATGGACCAAAAGACCATATAGAGCCCAGGCTGAGCTCCTCATTTGGGCTATGTGGACTGCTACGTTAGCCCAAATGATAACTCAGCTGCCAAGGGTTCATGGTTTAGATAAGGTTTAAAAAAATGGGAGGTCAAAGGCTTCGAAAATTGATGGCACTGAACTTTCAAATTGAAAATGTGTTGGCCAACAGTGAAAAATGTCTTTCTTTATTTTTATTTTTTTAGAGTTCTTAAAATTTTGTGCTCTACGTCCACATCGCACCTGATCATGTTTTTTGGTGCCACATGGACACGCAGTCCACATAAATGGATGGTCCTTCCTCTCCATCCAACTCAGTCTTCACACACACACACACACACACATATATATATATATAGGGGGAGGTTCATGGGACAATAATTGTGACAAAATTTATGACAATGGTTTTTTACAAACCACTTTTGATGGGGTTAGAAGTTTTGGAATTGGCTGATTTTTTGTGAGGATGATCTCTATAATGAGGAGATTATCCTCACCAAAAATCAGCTCATTCCAAAACTTTTAACCCATCAAAGACAAAAACCATTGTCATAAATACTGTCACAATTATTGTCCCATGAACCGTCCCTATACCAGGCCACCTTTTCGACTAGACATAACCCAAAGCCATCTCAACTAATAATATTGAGTCTTGACAATGATTCTATAAGTAGCACTCTACAAAAAAATGGTTCAATACATGAATGTTTGAAAGACAAAGAATTTACATGTAATGGTTGGGCAATAATCCAATAAAACGGATAGTTAGAACTTGTAATTATCCAATAGAAACCATTTTTTTGGGTTGATGAACGTTAAATAAAAGCCCCACAAATCGAACAATCCAAGCAAACCATAGTTGGGCTCTTTATAAGGTCCAGAAACTTTTGGTGTCCTTTGCATAGACCATACTTTCCCTATATGGCTATATTTCATTCATACTAGCTATTATGGCATCATTTTATAATTTGAAAACAGCAAAGATGAACCATTCTAATGACAAATTGAGGATACCAACTTTTGGTAAAGTTAGTATCTATTGATTCCACAACCTGAGTTGAAACCCGTCTTCACCAACCAACCCAATAACCTATGACACAAAGTAAAGTGATAGCTTGAATGACTTACCTGTCCTGGATAGAAAAATGGAAGTTCGAGCTGCACAAAGGTTGCAAAGTCAGAAAACTCTTTTTTTGATATAAATGTCAACCTCGCGAAGATTCAAACAGGAAGAAAGAAAATATGAATTTATCATACCATATCCTCTTTGTAATCCTCGCCTCTCTTCCTCCTACCAGGATGGTAATCTTGGTCTTCCTGTATAAAAATATAAAAATTTGCATATTAATCTGACAGACAATGTAAACTCAACTTGTACATGAGCAATGGCTTCTAGATAAATACAATTCTCGCTGTAGACATGCAGCACTCTTGAAACATGAAATTTAGTTACTCAAACAATTTGAAATGAAACATTAGTCCCTGGCACTAACAGCCATCATTCTAGACCATCGTATACTTGTCAAACAAAACAGATTTTGTTTTGGCTCCCAATTATCCAAATTTCCAAAAGTTTAAGTTCCCACCACATCCTTCAATAGTTCTCAATTTTCTACGAATTACCAAAACCAAATTATTAAGATGCCATTAGTGTTAGATGACAAGACTATTCTAAATGAATGCAATTCTATATATTATTTAAAATCTTGCCTCGGGGCTATGTATCCTGAGAAAAATCGGGATACTTTGCGACCAAGAATTTATGAAATTTCTCCAATGTCTCATTCCAGTTACCACTAAGACCTACCAACGCTACCAAATTTCAAATTATTCATCTATGTACAGCTCCAAATGTTTGTGTTCAAATCGAAAAAAAAAAAAGTGTTGGTTGAGAATCAAACCTTATAAGACTCCTCCTCCAATTGATCCTTGTTCTCCGCAACCCACTCTTTATATTGCTTCAGAAACACCTTATACCTCTCCAAACACAAATCATCTGTTTCTTTACTTGCCGACTCTACGTCCTCCAAATCAACCCTCAAAGCTTGCAACTTGTGCGCTTCTCGAATAAAAGCTAGCTCCTTTTCATCAACCTTCCAATCCTTCGGTGGCCAATCTCGTGGTGGAATGAGACGAACAACCAATGGGCCGTCCCAAGTCGTCTTCAACGGCTCTAGAATCTCTCCTTTGATCTCGAATTGCTTGGCTAAGTACTCATCTTCGGTCAATCCACTCTCCTCTATTTTCTTCTTCCTGTAACTAGGTTTCAACATCTTGAAAGCTTCGATAGCTTCGGGCGATTGAAGAGGGACCTCTTCGCCTTCGTTTAAGCTCTTTCGAGCAAAATCAGCTTCTGGAGTGAGAATTTCTTCCCATGGAGCCCAACCACGTTCGATCCAATTGCGTCGACGAGCTTCGTCTTCGGATTCTTTCTCTTTGGGTCCGAAGTTCTCTAAAAAGGTTTCGTCGACCGGGAATTCGTCGGAACTGAATGCTTTGACGGTGAAGTTGTTCAAATGTGGTCGGATTCCGGTGAGAAATTGGAAGCGCCATGAGATTTCTGGTCTGAAACTAGGGTTTTGGAGTTTGGAGGGTTTAATTAGAAGTTTGTGAGATTGGTGAGAGTTGAAGAGAAGAAAGTTAGGGGTTTTGAGGGTTAGCATCTCACTTCAGTGGCCAAAAGGAGGGAAATGTTTTTGCTCAACTAGTGATTCAGTAGATATGAAAGGAGTTATGTGGATATAATGGTTGTTTGGCTGCGGGAATACAACAATTCTTAGTGGGGAATAAAACTATTTTTTATTTTTAGGTTTTTTAAGGGTACATTTTATTCTAGTAAAATCTTTGGAAAAATCATTCTCAATATTTAGCTTTCTTTCTATCTTCTAACATTACAAAGAGTATTGTTTTTATTATCTTATTATCTATAAAATCAACTCAAATAATTTTTAAAATTACAGAATTGGGCCTACTCGCAAGGGTGCACCCTCACTTACCCAATGCATTTGATGGGCGGGCATTGCACATGCCTAGGGAATGAGTATGGCCCACATGCCTTACTCCCATCCTGCTAGTCGGACGTAAGTTCAGATACCCACATTATAGGGAAAAAAAGAATCATTCAATAATTATCAAATGATCTGAAAATTAATGGACCCACTAATTCAATATGGTCATCTGAATAAACAAGGAATAGGCCTTGATGTTGAGCATGTAAATGTAGGGTTAGACCAAACAATTTTTTGTCCATAAAACCAAGAATGATCTATGGCCTACCAAAGCTTGGTTTTTTGTAATTTAAAATACTAAGAGATTTTTTTAAAATAAATAAGAGTGTCAATGGGTACCCCTTTAATCAGAACCAAACCGAAATCGAAAACCTTGGTTCATCTAATCTCAAACGAAAACAAATTGAAGGAATCAGAACTATTGGATTTTGTTCGATAAGTATCCACAGGTACACGAAATCGATTTATTTTATCATTTCTTTTTATAATATACATGATTTAAGGTTTTCCTACATTTTAAAATAAATAATATTTTATAAAGTTCGTCAATTCTTCATATAAACCATGCATTGGAGTTTAAAATGGACCTATCTTTTAAAACTCTATCACTTGTAAAGAAAATGAATTTTGATTTTTTGAAAATATATCACTAACTCATAGCTTAAGTGGACAAATTGTAGTTAAATTGCTACTTTATACATAATATATTAATTTTTTTATAACAATTTAATTTTTTCCCCATTTAATTCTTGAGAATTGAAAACGATGGGTACCCGTGTTTGTTAGTAGTTTTGATTCTAATTCCACTTATTTTAAAGTCAGATTCAGAATCGGCTCTAAATGTAAAGGTGAAGCCATTTGTGGGATTCCTGATTTCAGTGTGGAACAATAGTAAATATAATTCTCTAAACAACTAAAATATATTATAAAATAATTAGTCTACTATCATATCTAATCCTTTTTTTTAGTCCCGAAATTAATCCCAGCTCGGCCCAAACTTGTTAGGGCTGGTTCGGCCTGATAGATTGGGCTTGGGCTTAACCAACCCGGCATCGGGTTTGAAAGCCTTACCCAAAATAGCAACAGTAGCGCCCCATAATTTTCTTTGTGGTTAAGACGTTGGCTACGTTGATTTATAAATTTTTAACATTTCGTTGGGACCCACAAATCGCACGTGTGCCTCTTAAATTATAGCGAGTAATAACGTGTATTAGTAGAGAATGAAATCTTCACGTTAACTTCATCGATGATCGATCGTGCCTAACCTTCCAACTTTATCTACAACCATAGCCAAACAAAGGAATGATTCTGTGTTTTTAGTTGGTCAAATGATGTTCACTTTCAATCAACCCTACCTTGTTGGATGAGTTAATTAAGCACAAAATTTGATTGATCCCCTCACAGATGGATTGTCAAGTATCTGGTCTCAATTATTTGATTAATAATTCGATTGATGATCTACAGATATGACAAAGGTGGTTAATAAACAGATGCACCGGATCATTCCCCATAGCTGGGAAAAGCGTGCAAGTAATTGCAGTACCATCACCATGCACTCTTAACTATTTAAATTAAATTGCAAATTGGCTAAGATTGTGGTATTTTTTAATCAATGGCCCAACTAGATGTGGCCCACTGATTTAAAGGGTCGTGATCGATTAGCTCATGCATGGATTATCATCTTTTGATTCAAAGGGAACCAAACCTCGTGATGAAAAAACCCTAACCCTTATATTTCACTAAATTTCTCACAAAAAATTTGAAGGTGGTGTGGAGTGTAGTTGTCGTCTATATATGAGCAATCGAAAGACCTTAATATAATAAGGTCAGTTAGATATTCGATTATTCAAATCCAATTGGCAATTCGAACTAGTATTCGTATGATATTAATTTACTGAAATATTTTGAATACCAAGTTTGAAATTGACTTTGAAGTAGAAATTGATCAAATTTTAGATAGAAAAATCAAGAATTTTTCATGAGGGATCATTACGATTTTGAAAACGATATATGGAAGATTAAATTTAAAAGATTCAAAATAATTTATAATACAGATTAGTATAGACCATGAGTATTTCATCTCATCTCATTCCTCGTCAATATCGAGTTGACTTATCCAAGTCATCTTGTCTCAAACAAGACAAATACAAAAATACTTTATAACTTGATTCAAAATTATTTATTAATATGTATTTACATAAAAATAATTTTAATGCTTTTTTTATATTTATTATATAGAATGAGTTGGATTTATATATTTTAATTTTCAGATCATTTTTTTTTATTTAGAAAAAAATATTTAAATTATAAAAATTTAGAGAGCCTCTATTTCCACACCAACTTTTGCTAATATCACCTAATTATTTTATTAAAAAAAATATAAAATCATAGGACAAATTCTTCTTGCCAATATTTTTTGACAATTGAGTATGTATAAAATGATTCTCATTAATCTCGAGGGATTGACTTTATGGTAATTTCAAACCGATGATATATTAATCCTATAGGTCATGAGTTCGATATATAGTATGCGCATTAATTCCTCAACCACCCCCTCTTCCCAGGGTGTACCTTCACTTACTTGGTACATGTAATGTGTGAGTGTTGCACGTGTTTCGAGACTAATCCTTAGATAAGACCACGACAAAGCTCAGATACAAACTCGAGGAATGATCTATGATTTTATGATGGGGACGTAGGGGGCATGTGTTAGAGGGGCATTAGAAAATCATTACAATTGTAAATAATATCACTTATTCTTAAGCCACACCAAAATGATTGGGATGAGATTTGTAGCTACATTACAAGATAAAGATAAGGCTTTTATATAATTTCCCATTAATATATTCGAGAAGGTCAAGTGTGCTTATCTTCATTCAGTTTGAATATGCGAAGTATCTCACTATTGACCCAAAACATGGAGTGTAAGACTAAATTACCCAACATATAATAATTGGAAAATAGTGGGGGAGGGACTTTGTTTTTCACTGCGTAGATGTGAATCTTCGAGATACGAGCAAAAACCATCCACGGTTATGTGCGAACCTCCACGTCACGAGCGTGAGAATCGCAAGTAAATCCTAACGTCACCCCAGCACTACTCATAATAATTTGGTGACTATCTTGATAATTATCATGAAATATGGGTGGAGGATGTATCAGAATATTCGTGATTGATCCGTACACGTGGACCAATCACGTCCTCCACTCACGCGAGAGCGCAAACTTGTGGTTGCTCACCAACCACAGCATCAACTAGTATTTCTATTCTAATCAACGATAAGTCAGAAATCAATCGAATTTAATCATTAGATGACGACATTTTTTTTTGCTTATGTTACCATCAATATTTTACGACATGGTTGGTAGATTTTAATAACGGTTCATGATCAAATGACATCATTTAATATATAACAGGGGTGTATCAAAACTGTCATCAATGAGACCCATATATGATCCGCGATCACGACGACCGATGACAACACGAGTAGCGTTCAAGAGTTTCGAAGCTCTCACCATCTCGAAAACTGCAATTTCTCTCAAGAGATTTGCCGATTAAAACCCTAACTTTCGCGATTCGAACATATTTTGATTTGATCAACGAAGAATCTCTCTGTTCACATAGGGAGATAAAGATTTCTGTAACTCTGTTTCCGTTCGTCTCTCAGTAGAAGCTCTAACCCTAGTTTTGGGGTTTATAAATTCTTACTAGTTTTTTCTCGTTATAAATCCTATAATTTGAGATTTCTATTGATCTCGAGGTTTTCAAGTTTCAAGATTTCAATATTATTGGGTAATTTTTTATTTTGTTGAAGAACTCTATTGTTTCCTGTGATTTTCAGTACTGAATCTTCATGGAAACCTTAATCCCCTCTCTTCCATTCCTCCCTGTGTTCCTCTCAATGTTTATGGTCATCTATCTTCTCGCCTTCTTTGGGGTTTTTCGCCATTGGAATCCAAAACTTCGCCCCGAAGCTTCAAGTTGCCTCATTTCTTTAGCCCATGGAACTCCTGCTGTTTTCTTGGCCGCTTTTTCAATTGCAACCCAATCTCAACGTGGGTTCGCCGCTCGAAACACCGATTTCCAGAACATGGTTCTTGATTTCAGTATCGCCTACTTCTTGATGGATCTTCTCCATTACATGATCTTCTTTCCGAGTGATGTTCTCTTCATTGGGCACCATTTAGCGACCCTTTTCGTGTTCGTGACCTGTCGGTACTTGGTCTTCCATGGTGCATTTGCAATCCTCGTTCTTCTTGCCCTAGCCGAGGTCACAAGTGCCTGCCAGAACGCTTGGACTCTCGCTAATGCTAGGAAAGCCGACGTGCCCACTGCAGCCAAACTGTATGAATTATTGTCTCCTCCATTTTATGCGTTCTATTCGGTTGTTCGTGGGCTCGCAGGGCCGTTCTTTGTGTATGAAATGGGGGTTTTTTATCTGAGTGGAGAGGCAGACAATGTGATCCCAAGGTGGCTTTCGGTTTCTTGGATGGTTGTGGTTATAATGGCAATTTCAGTGAGTATTCTGTGGGTTTCGAATTTATGGCTGGAATTGTATAAAGAGAGGATTGGGAAATTGGAGAAGAAAGTGAGATAAAACTTGATAGGTTTCTGGCTGGGCTACTATAGTATCAATGGGGTTTGGTTCTCGTACGATGTAATTATGGGTGATTTTTGTAATGGTGCAGTGGACCGATAGATCAACATGCATGTATCCGTGTCCTCAGCACAATTCTCTGTGACGAAGATGTTCTAAAGCTTACTTGGTAATCTGAATGTAGATTTTCTATAATTCATACATTGTTTGTTCCATAATTTCTATATATTTTATATTATAATTTGATTCCAAGCTAATAGATTCAGATCCATGACTTCATTACTTGCATCAAGAAATGACCCTTACTAATTGAAAACTCCAGCCCTTAGGCACCCTAATTCCAGTGAAAATCAAAATAGAGGATCAAATCTTAGTGACCCAATCCTTCTGTCAGGGGTGTTGCTCACGCTCACAAACCTTGCTTTGGCGCTTTTGGAATGAATCCTTCTCCAATCCCTGCTCTCAAAATATGAGAACCCGCTCACATTTCATCTATCATATTAAGTATTTTTTTTATTTCTTAAATAACTATTAGTCATGTATTTCCTAAAAAATTACAATTAGTAACAATAATATTTTAATGACTAAAAAATTAAAATATTATTGTAATAATAAAATTAATTTGAATCCTTCAAAATAGGAGCTTCGATCGTTAAATCATATATTGAATATTTAATTGGTAATAATTATATTGATCAAGAATTGTTTTGTCGTAACTAATTGGAGGTGGTGAGTAGCATAGTAAAATCAGTAATATAGTCGAGCTATATAAATAGTACAAAAAAATACAAACAAGCAATGGATGGATGTAGGACAAGTGAAAATATAACTATGGACCATGCTGGAGTCATGTAAAGAATCTATTAGAAAAGTGTGTTTATTTTATTGAAATTATCAATTCTAAATTGTAGAAGATGCGTTTTATGCAAGAGAAAGTAAGTAGTGATGGATTAATTAAAGCAAATGAAGTATACAATAGTAAAATTGATATTTGAATATATTATATATAACTCAATATATATCGTTTTGGAGAGGCTCTACACCTTAAGATATTTTCAACTAGGCGTTTTTGCGTTCGCATTCCTGCTCTCACACCCACTCCATGTTCTGGTCACTAAACTTATAGTACATTTTAAATTATTTACTTAAGTCAAAAGAAGAAATATAACATTAAGGAGTTTGAGTGGTCACAAAGCAATGTGCTACTAACGAAATTGCGCATAGTAGAGATGATGATGTTGAGAGGAGTGAGTAGAAATACTATAAAAGATAGAATTAGAAATGAACGCATTTGAGAAACGTAGGAGTAATCCCAATAGAAGACAAACTAAGAGTCCTTTGAGATAGTTAGGATATGTTCAAGGTTGATTACAGCCCTAGGTAGAAGAAATATTCAAGTGAAGGTTTCAAAAGAGTGAGAGGTAGACCCAAAAGAACATGGATTGAGATAAGGGCATAAGGCTCTGAACTAGGCCATTTGATTGAGTCTAGACCCAAAAGAACATGGAGTGAGAGGCTCTGAAGCAAGAAAATTTCACGAACAACTAATAGATTAAATAAATGAAATCAGTATTAAGTTAACAGAAGAACAGGGGAGATATGTTCAACCCACAAGCACACAATTGTATTTAACTTGCTCTTCTGCTTCTGCTCTTTCCCTTGGGGACAGTAGCCATGATAAAAAAATTTATGCTAATGTTCACTACAAATATGTTAAGATTCGTTCTAAGAACATGCCACAATAAAAATGTTTCCATGGATGAGAATATCTGGGAATCTGCAGAGCTTCTGAAGCAAGCAAGAGATCTAAAGGAACACCGTCTTAGGGTGGATATAGAGGATGGAAGGTGTTTGAACAAAGAACCAAATTTGTTTTAACTTTTGCAAATATTAATCATCAGTTAAGTGCACTAACTTCTCTCCTAGATTAATACTTAATATGTGACACAAGTTGCCTTATGTGGTATCTAGATGTAAGGTGATAAATTGAAGCTTTTGTCATTGGTTTCCAATTGATCAGTATAATAAGCTTTCTAGGTGTATCAATACAGATTTTCTAGGGTGCATTTTTCTCGAGAATCCTTGGGAGTATTGTATTCTCTCAACTCTTTTGCTCATTTGATGTTGGCTTTTACTGAAATTTTGTTTCTCCTTAGCCACAATGTGCTTTAGTTATTTTTCTTATTCTTTTATTTTATGATAAAATTGCATTTTGGATTTCCATTTACTTGGATTAATATATTGCCTCGAGAGGAGGAGATTTGAAAATTTGATTTATTTAAGTTAAAATTAGACCAAATGAGGAAGAACAGCTTACTATTGAGCATTAATTCTCATATCTTGGCCTTTCTATGAGAAAGCATTTTCAAGAGGTAATTGAACCAATAAGCTTATTTCTTAATTAACCTAGCTTATCTTCCAAGATAAAAATAAAGTTTTACCTGAAAAAGAGAGAGATTGCTATTAAAAAAAACCAAAAACCAAAAACAAAGCTAAAACATCATCTACACCCATTGTCATAAAGGGGAGAATTGAAATCCACAAACCCATACCACCAGAGCTGAAATTAACATGAAGAGACTTCTTGTTCATAGTACTTACATATAATAAACACAAAGAAACAGTAAATTGTAAAACCCTGTCAAAGACCTTCAATGGTTCCATGGCCTTCCTAAAAAAAGCTATAATACCAGACTCCACAGAGAAACCAAGTAGGTCTAGTTTGATCAAAAGATGAATCCTGATCAACTCACTACATACACATGGACACAGTCGATGTCATCATATTCCAATGATCTCCCAATCACTTTTTCTTCTCGTGTGAGAAGATCAAGAGTAGAACTGGTAAGTCTTGGCTTGAATGATGATCTGCCTTAGCCCACCAATTGGTGATATAGTCATCAACAGAAAACCGAGAATGATGCAAATCTGAAAAAATACATGAACCCAAATGAAATCATCAGCTCAATCTTGTAGAAAAACAATATACACACATAAAAGAATAAGCCCAAATTTGATTTTAACTTACCCAGTTTGTAATCCAAGATAAACTGAATCTTTTTGGCTTGTAGATCGCTAGCCACATAACACAAGGGAGCTGCAGAAGTGTAGAAAAGGAAAATGCATTAGTGCTGAAATGAAAATTAACTGATTATGTTTGTTCTTGTAAGAAAGGGAGAAAAATCAGTACTTACAAAGTAGGTAGTTGGGGCGAAAGCAAATCCTCCAAAGAATCCAAGAAGTCCACCGAAGAAAGGGAAGGTTATGGCGACGAACATTGTAAATGCTACTCAACACAGATATTTAACTAGGAATAAACTTCAGAAATATGAGATTTCACAATCACTTGGATGAAGAAGATGCCATTACTCACCAACGTAGAGACTTCGTGCAATCAAGCGGAGAACAAGACCAGGTGGGAAATTCATTTTCTTTACCAATACAGTTTCCATCATGTCGAACACTGGCATCGCATAAATCTACATCCATGAAAGTGAAGGCAATGTCAGGTTAAAAAGCCTTTAATACCAAAAGAAAGAGAAGAAGAATGGGGCGTTCCAAATTTGGGGAGAAGGTAAAACATTGCACCTGGTAACTTCCAATAACATGAACAACAACAAACATATTAGCCGTCACAATTAGCCAAGTGGGTTTCTTCAGTGAAATTAGGATGTTGTCCTCGACTTCGTTCCCAAACATATAATACCCGATCAGAGCGACAGGGAAGTAGCATATAGCAACGATGATATAGGCAACAACGACACCCTTCCACATGGGTTTCTTCGATGGCTTCTCAGGTGTAGAGGGGATAGTTGCTTGGATCTCCAATACTACATTATGCCCTGCATAGGCGAAAGCTACATCACCCAAGGCACTAAAGAAGCCAAAGACGGTTCCCGTTGAGGTCGATGCTTTGTAGCCATATTGCACATTTGGTTGAACCCCTTTATGAACTGAAGCTGTCCAAGCAATTGTGGAGTAACTGTTGAAAAACAAGTTGCAAAAAATTAATAAAATCGATAGAAATAAGAGTGATAAGGCCTAATAGGAGCCAAAAAGAAAAGAAAAGAAGGGAAAATGATACCTCAGGGACATGACTGCAGCAGCCAAAGACACGACAGATATGGAGTTGAAGTTGGGGAGCTGGGAGAGAATAAAATGACAGGAGGCGAAGATCATGATGAAGTAAGTGAGTTTGATATCTTTGCAGGGTTCTTTGCAAACCAAGTAATGAACCTTCTGCAATGATTTTCCTCCTGTCACCATATAGACTATATCCACGCCAACTTCACAGATCAATTGTTGAGGTACAACAATCCATAGACCGAGTTTTTCACCGAAGGCATGCTGACCCAGTTCGTGATATCTGTCGAACCGCTTCCCAGGCACCATCTCATGCATCTCAACCATTTGCCATAAAGTGTAGAGAGTGATGACCCATGATATTATAAGTATTGTCACACCAGGTCCCCTAAAATTATCAGGAAAAATTGATGAAAATTCGAGACATAAAATCACTAGAGTTTGCTTGTGCTTATGGCACGGGCATGCTCTTTGTGGATAAATGGATAAAAGAGGAAACATGGTAAAGCTAGAGAGGTGTAATTGAAAAATGAGGGATAAAAAAGGAAAGATTGTAAAAAGGAAAGATAACAATGTTGAAGGGGTGAAGTGAAAATGCAATAAAGTGTAGACTCCACTCTAATGTAGTTTGGGTAAGATACACAAAATTATTGCAAGTATACAAAATTATAGCAAAGTGGAACCTACCGTTGTATTTTTATTATATAGATGGTCTTTGTTTCTGAAAGAAAGGTCGTAAAGTTACAACACCACCATCTTATTCCAAAGATTTGGGGCAGGTTAAATGAGTATTTTTAATTGTTCTACTTAGCAATAAGTCTTTTATAGTCAAAGATCAATTTATATGTGATAATTTAGTCTAAGAATCCGATTTGGGAAAATATTGACATATAAAGTCTTCGTTGTTCATCACAGAATTAAGACCATAAAATCTTCATTTCTAAGAGAAATGTATGCAATAATCAGAATGGCATAATCAAATAAATTCTATAGTTTTACCATATTTTCATTATTATAAAAAATAATAATCAAACATACCAACCAAGGTGAGCCATGGCAAAAGGAAGACTGAGAACTCCAGCTCCAACCATGGCAGTGACATTGTGGAAAGCTGAGTACCACCATTTAGCATTTCGGGAAGAAGTGATCGGAAGCCAATCGTCGATCGCCTTCTCCTTCTCTGTTCTTTCATCAATCTGTGTAACATTATCCGACATTTTTGCACTCATTTTTAAAGAAAAATCAAACCCAACACCCAAACTCCTCAAAAAATAAAATTTTCAGAACTAATTTGTTATGCTCTTGATGCAAATAAAAGTAGTAGATTTAAATAGATCTTCTTGTGAATTGGAGAATATAGAATTAGCAACTTTATAAATACGGTTAAATGACACCAACTGGAGAAAATTTGAATGTTTCCTATTATAATTGAAACAGAATCTTTTAGAGTCCTAGAATCCAGTATTTCGGACGGTAGTGATTATATCTTATCAGTTTGTGTTCTTTTGAGGATGAAATTATCAAAATACCCTTAAGTAGTAGTGGTCTATTGCAATTATTTTGTCAGGAAAGGGTAGTATTTTAGGGGTATTTTGATAATTCAGCAATCTGACAGATGTAAATTGACTAAATTCTATGAATCTGAATATTCACACTTTTTTGGAAATGTAGTTGTCATTCTGCTGTGGGACTTATCGCTGAGATGAATCAGCCAATTAATAACTTTGCATTGTGAGGCACATTAATCATTTGCTCACGTGCATATTCTTACTCTGTTTTCAATTTTTAATTTTTTTTCCAGAAACAAACAATGTCGACTTCTGTCCATGGGTGGTCGGATCACTGTAACAAAGTTTGAATTCGGTAATTAGTTGGTCAAATTTTAATTTGATTAATTAATTTTGTTAAAAAACTTTAAGAAATATATAAACACTAATGATTTTTTGATTAAAAAATTTTCACTCGATTTGTACTCTGTTGATGTGGCAAGGGCAAAGAATCGTTGATCTTTTTCTTGCTTATCTCAAAGAAAAATATCTATGATTTTATGATCTTGTAATGTCAACCAAATAGATATTGAATGAAAATTTTTGAGTTAGAAAATCACGACTCATATATAAATGATATTTTTAGGTTTCTTATCAAAATTCATCCCTAAAATTTTAAAGAAAGTAAAATTTTGAAGGTAAAAATGTTATTGTATTCTATCATTAATTGAGTAGATTTAATTTGTTAGTCTCTTATTACGATCATTATAGCCTGGCCCATTGTGGATCAAATTTGTATAGTGTTACTAGACCTGTTTAATATGAGGTTAGGTAGGCTGATTCATGTACGGGTAGGGCCTAGCTGGCCCCAGGAAAGCGAATTAAGCCAATTGGATGAAATTATAATTTTATTTTGATTATATTTATCATAAATATAAATGTTTGTGAGACTAATAACATCTACCCCAAATGTGATGATGTCATTTCAATTTTGTTCTTGTCCTTTTAGGATAATTTACAAAAGCAAATAATAAATAAAAATAATATATATTTTACTTCTTTTATTTGTTTTATATCTTATGCCTTATTGTTTGATAGCTCAATATAGATTGAATGTAATATTAATAAAAAATTTCGTCATGATCATCATCATCATCATCATCAAAACTTTATCTTAAAGATTTTGAGATTTTATAAAAGAATCTTGCTCCTCTATTTTCATCATTATCTAAATTCAAGTCTTTTGTTATTATTGAAAGAGGGTTCATAATTGATCTTTCTCCATACTTGAGATTGTTTTGATGAGAAATACACTCCAGATTTGGTCATCCTTTCAAGTGTAAGAGTTTCTGAGCTGATCGTCCAGAGAAGAAGTTTGGACTGCCCATCTAGACTTAGAAGTTTGAACGTTAAGGTTCAACGTGAAAAACAAAGTGAGCTCAAATATCGTAATCCCGTATCCCACCAACTTTATTTAGTAGTCGTGATAAACAGATGTTCCTGACGTGGCAGTAGACAAAGTCATAGATCTTTACTTTGGGATACACAAGAAAAAGATCTATGGTTCTGTTCACATGCCACATCAAACGTCAAGAACGTCAAGTTTAGCGAGTCAGTGTATCATTAGTGTTATTTATAATGAACGGATCAAAAAAGCACTCAAAATTTACTCAACTGTACAGAAACATAGATAATTTTCCACGTGTATCCGGAGGAAAAAACCTCTGGTTCAATACGTATACCACGTCAGTTGATTAAATTTTTGAGTTTTTTGTTTTTGGAAAATGCTGAAATGACAAAAAAAATTTACTGCGATTCTCACAAATCTGACGTGGGATGTGTACATAATCATAGATGTGTTTCCTCGTGATACGAGTAAAATCCATCTATGATTATGTATGCATGTCCACATCAGACTTGTGAGAATCACAGTAAATTATGTGTCACCCCAGCATGACTCTTTGTTTTTTAAAGTCATTATATCATTATTCTACATTTTTATGGATTTTCTGAACACGTATGTCATTTGAGACTTCCCATCAAACGGTTGGTTGAGATATATACTATCTTCCTAGAAATCAGTACAAGTTTCCAGGATCCTTCAATATCAACCGTCTGTGTGCCCAAAAATCATTGGAAAACGAAATAGATTTCAAATTGAAGAAGAAATGAGTGAGTGAGAAAGAAGGATTAAAGTGGTAGAAGAAAGTGAGAGAAGATCAGACTAAGATACAAATCAAGAAATGGGTCTAACTCAAACAAATTCAAAGAGTTCCACAAAATCCCTTTAGTTATATCTAATTATCTAACAACCAAAATCAAAACAAATGAGAGAGAGAGAGAGAGAGAGAGAGAGAGAGAGAGACTTATCTCACCTTTCTGGAGACAATACTGTCATCATCCTCAGGAACTTGGGTTCCCATATGGCTGTAGAAATTTGCAGAAACTACTCACAGAGAAAAGAACAGAGCGATGGTTTAGAAAAAAAAAATCAAATAGATTTGTATTTAAAGAAGTCTAAGAGATGTTGACGATAATAGATAGGGAGAGATGACTTTTGTGTAGAAAGTATCGAAGTTAAGCTGTATTAAAAAAATTTAAAGGCAAAAAAAAAAAAAAAAACTTGTGTTTGGAACTGTAAGAGTCGGAGTTCTTTAAGGGATTCTTGTTTTTCCACTTGTCACTCTTTGCTAGTTTGTGTCCAAGCACAGAAACAATGACATTTTGCTTTTCTGGATACCAAAGGTGCTGCCGGCAATTTATTTATAAAATTGAGGGAACATTATAATAATATTAAACCTTAAGGCGTAAATGGTCCTCAAGTTAGATTAGGGCCTGTTTGGTTGTGGGTTTTGTGTGAGTGGTCCAAAATGGGGTAGGAGTGTTGGCATTAACTTGATTTTTTTTGTTTTTTGTTTTTGTTCTTTGAAAAGAGTTTTGGTGTCACAATCGAATTCTTGGCGATATTAATATGTTATACTAGTAGGGTTTTTGAAAAGGTTTTTTATTTTTTCTAAAAAAAATATCCCTGTTAAAAGATTTTTCACTTTAATCATTTCATATACATGGGTTATGCATGTCCAACCTATAGATGATACAATTTAACCAAATTATTAAAGGAGTTACCTAGGTCATGTCATGTTACCTATTTAATAAACGTGTTTCAAGCTTTTGACATGATTATCAAACAAATGAATTAGGATCGGTTGAGTAAATTTTTAGAATACCCTTACCTCAACATGACACAATATGACATGATTCCATCGCCACCCCTAGTTGTGATTTACGAGTAAGTCAATGGAACCTACTAGTACATAGTACATAGCATAGAGACTGAATCCATTTTTAGGAGTGCCGCTCCTGCTCATGTCTTACTCCCAACCTTGCTCTCGTGTTTTGGGAGTTAATCCTTCTTCAATTCTCTCTACAAAAATAATGGAATCTACTCCCAAAATTTTGAGAATCCGTTCTCCACGAAGATCTCACTCTATTGATCATATGGTGTTACAATTACACAATTATAAGAGAAAATGTTGCCAAACTATGGGCATGGGATGGGTATATGTGATAAGGAGAATGAGAATGTAATCCCTCTTGAAAAGTAAAGAGATCATGATGCAAACAAGGAAGATGGGAAGATGAACTCAAACTCTTCAATTTTCAAGGTTCTCTCTCTCTCTCTCTCTTTCTTTTCTTTCTTATTTTATATTTTATATATATATATAATAAAAAAGAATTATTATGTTTCGATATAACTAGAAGCCATTAGGAACTTTCAAGGAGAGTCTTTGGAATGAAGAAAAAGTTGAGAATAGGTTTTATTTTTAAAAGTTTAAAAATAAAAATATTTAGAAAGCAATGTGGGATTTACAAAATATTTGAAAAATGAACCAAAAAGAACTTTTACAAACTTCAATCCATGTAAAAAGATATTAACCAATAGAAATATTCTTTAAAAAAAATACTTACTTTTCTTTAACAAAAAAGTACACTAACCATAAAGTAACTTTCAAATATCAATTTAAAATAAACTAAATTAATTTTATTTGAATCAATTTTAAATAAATATTAATCAACATTTACTAATATTTATTTCAACAATCAAAGCATCAATAGATCCTGGCGTTCTTAATCAATTGCACCTTTTAAGATCATGACTCAAACCTTACATCAACTTTCAAGTTTTGTGTTGATCAAACTTACATCAAACAATTACTTGATGTGGAAGGAACAACTCCATTTGATTATGGAGAGTCAGTATAACGATGGCCATATTTGTGATGATCCTTGATGAAGAATATGAGTCCATCTTCCTTCTTTTCCTTACTTTTTAGGGAGAGAATATATTCTCATTGTATTCGCAAGAGTGAAAACATAGCCAAGTTATGAACCATAGTAGAACTATACTTGTCTAGTTCTCAAGGTACAATGATGGTGTAAGCTCCTATTGTTCAACAGAGATGCCTTCACGATGTAGCTTCTTGGTGTTAAGTTTGAAAATGGCATATTTTCAACCTAAAAAATAAGAAGATTTTGGCTTGAGGTTGAAAACAAGACCATTTATGTCATCTTCATTTTGTCCGTGATACAAGACCTAGGTCAAGGGAAATGACATCTGTTTGAAAACTTAGTGATTAATCTTTAATATTGATTCTAAATCAAATATAAAATGAAATGTTAGGCTCGTTGAGTGAGTAGGAAGGTTCATAGGATAGTCCTTGTTATATGTGTAAAAAGAAGAAGACGACTTGCTTGTTTGACCAAAAGAAAGGCAAATGGAGAATCATTCATCTTTGAATGTAACATCCATTGATCACAACTATTCTTCTCCAATTCCTTTGATTGGCTTGTATACAGCTGCTGCCACCTCGGTTATGTTTTCTATTTATGATTTTTGATCTGTTGCATGGACTACGTTCTAGGAAGCCATGGATACCTTGTCGATTTTTCTCACTTAATTCCCTTACGCTCACCCTTCTTGCAATAGCTACCAAACTCCCAGTAGATCTCACCACATCAATGCCTTCTGCTCATGATCAAATATCTAAACTTACTGGAATAGTCTTAATATGTATCTCCATAGGTTTTTTCTTTCCTTCACTTGGAGGTTAGAGTCCTTATGAACGTATTTCCAATATGGCCTCTCTGACCATCTTTGTAATAGCCATTATTGTCAATATTAGTATACAAATGGCCACTAGGGTGATCATCGCGTTCATTGTAGAACATGTGATTATCTTGTCTTTTATGGCCCTTTTGCTAATTGCATTATGGGATTCTACTTTTAGACTTCATTTTGGTTCTGATGTTTTCCTTGATGATATAAAAGAGCTACTTGAAAAGGGTACTGGCCCTCAAAGTTCAGAGAACCAGTGTATGAGTCATCGAATTAAGTTGTTTTACATGTCTAGTTATGGAAACAACCCTCAATTGTTTCTCACTGATTCCGCACCTGGTATGACTATGTGCATAATACCCATAATTTGCACGGTGGTTCCGTTACAAGCTGCAATTAGATCCCTTGTTCTTAACAATAAGATGGAGTTTGGTTATGGAGTTTCAGATTATAAATGGTCATCATCGAAAAATCATCAAGCCATGAACCGATATTTGAAGCTATTTAGCCAACAAATCCAATTCAATGATGAATCCCAAATATTTAAGACGCATAGAAATCTTGTTTCTTCATTCAATTATTATTATTTTTATTTTTATTTTTCTAAAGTCATGTCTTTTATGCAACTTACATAATAAAAATCTATGAAAAATAAGAATAAGAAGGATCCCCAATTAAAGAACAAAATCAATACATCAAGTGATCATGATTGTTTGATCAATATAATATTTTAGATCATGAACTGATCAAGGGCTATGTAATCAAAGACTAGACAAAAGACATTTCAAATCATTCATTCATACTTATAAGGTTTACAGAGAGGCTTCTAACCAAAAATGTAAAAGTGGGTAAAACCCAAAAACTACCTATACTAAACAGTTTGCTTCAAGCATTTATGGAAATCTGATAGAACTTAAAATATAAATCCTTATTTTTTTAGATAAATTTACAGCAAGAGTAGGTCAAGTGTTTGAAACCCTACAAAACAATGAATTCTTTGGTACTACCCTCCAGGTCCGGTTGACCCTTGATTCAACCAATTGCACATAAGACTTTCCGATGGGACAATGTGTGTGACTGCGAGATTAGTCTCACCCGAAGGGTTGGGATACCCACTATAAGCACATGAAAAAAACGTGCTAACCACTCTCATTAATTGGTCAATCACACAAAAATATCTCCACCAAAAGTGGCTCAAGCACTTCCTCCCAAGGCACCTTGGCCCATCAATTTTTTAACATGATCACAATCCCATGATATGACATGCATATTGTGAGTTTGGTAACATTCCAAATTATTAGGACCTTAATTTTCTTGAAAATGATTTGAATTCAAAACATAATGGAAGAAAATGGCCACCCCACCCCCTAAGTGGTTAGGTATTTGTAACTCTCTAATTTGAATCGACTTGCCCAAGATAACTTGGTGTCGTTAGTAATTAGGTCATGATCTTTGTGTTACTCAAGATCGGTTTGATTTGGATTTGCCTTGAATTCTAATTTCTTCAATCTATTTGGATCTTATTCGGTCTTGAGTCATTCTTCCTCTCATATTTTGACTCAATCACATTGAAATTGGTATGGATCATCTGAATTGGCTCAATATTGGTCAAGTATTATTTAAACTTCAAGATAATGTGACCAAGTCTCATTCAAACATATATGCACACTATTATCCTAAAAAAATATATTCCACACGCAATTATTGATATACCCTCTAACCTATTACTTAGAAGAATAAAAATGTCATTGTCTAGTCTACCTAATTTCTTTGTCCATATATGGGTATTTTGGTAATTTTAGATAATTTAGTCTCCTTCTTCAAACAAAGTAACTTAAAAATTAGGACTTTTCATACCTCTAACATCGTTTAAGGTTCTCTATCTAATTCTGACGTATGGCTGAGATCTGAGGACAAGTACAGATTCCTAGAGAATTCTGATTTCTTAGGGATATGTAAAAATTTTCCAGAGATGTATTATCTATAGGAGTATCTTCTCATCTAATCCGTACCGTTGGATTTGATAAAAATCTTGAACATGGTTTCTAAAAAATAATATAACTAAAATAACCGACCAAAAAGCCTTGACCACAGTCTTTGAGGAGAGACTAACAAGATATGATTTCGTGAATGCATCAATTTCTTTCCTAGTCTTTTCATTCATCCATTTCAACATCTCCATCTCTGCTACTTTAAATTTACTAAAAATGATGTTTATTTATTTATATCTTGGTATCCTCCTAAATAGCAGGTCGGACCATGACTAGGCTTTGCCCGATCCTTTCATCCGACACACTAACATATCCGACAGGACTAATTCAAGGTTATGTGCACCGACCCACATAGTACACACAACTTTTTTATTTGAGGGGCGTGAAAAGATTCAAAGTCGTGACCTAGGTATAAGTCAACCCGCTTCTTTGCCATCGCAGCAAATCCCTAATGAGTATAAACATATTAATTGTTGGCCCAAGCAGGTCTTGAACCTATGACCTTGATGCCTTTTCATGTCCAACATTTGGTTTTATAAAGCATAGTTGGCCTTTATTTTTTTTTTCCATCTTCTAGAAATTTTCTTTTATTTCAATTAATATACGTCTTTCAGGCTATTCTTGTGCAGGAAGAAGCTTCCAATTTAATTATCTAGCTTTGATTCTATGGGTAACATTCTCATTAATCTTTCCATCCCTAAATATGATAGACGTGTAATAAGAATCCCAAGGGATTGGTCTAGTGGCAAGCTGAGCCTCGATAAACTCTTGAGGAAGGGTAGGTCAGGAGTTTCGAAACCCCATGAAGTAATGAATTCCTTGGGGCCACCCTCCAAGGTCCAGTTGACCCTTGACTCAACCAGTTGCAGGTAGGACTTTCTAAGGGGATGGGGTGTGTGATCGTGAGATTAATCTCACCTGAAGGGTGAGGCACTATGTGAAAACTGAAAAATTTGACGGGTCAAGGCTTACAAATTTTAGAAACAGAATTTTGACGGTCTAGGACCGTTGAAATTCTTGATGTTCTCAGATTTGACGGCTTAGAGCTATCGAATTTCTCTCATCTTTTATTAATTTGATAATTTCGGCCCATCAAAAAAAAAATTTGACAATGAAAAATTCGGTGCCAATTCAACCTCTTGATTCGTCGAATTTTATGAAATTTGACGGCCCAAGGCCATCAAATTTGGGTTTTTTTCACATTGTGAGGATGCCCAGGATAAGCAAACAAAAAATAATAAACTTGCAATACCGACAACGATCGCTTCAATATATAGTAGATTTGGTCATACATTAGATGACCATTTTGTAAAACAAATTACAAAATTGGGTATAAGGTCTTTTACCTTGAACATCCAAGAATTTTTTCCATTCCCATATATATATATATTCATAATGACAACTTTGTAAGCAAGAATTTAATATTGGAGAAGACAAAAGGAAAACAACAATGATACCCAAATCAAATCTCCTTCCTTTTCTTAGATAATGACATTGGCAATAATTTATGTGGGGGCTACTTTGAGACTTGGGGGTTATTTATGCAAAATTTAATTTCCCCCCAAAAGGTGTGTTTGTTTCAGCATTTTGCAGAATAATTAGTTTTTCTGCCGGATTAGAAATTTGGTGTGAACTCTCTAGCACCTCCCCTCCCCCCTCACGAATTATTAAAATGTTTTCTCCTCAAACAAACAAGTCCTTACAGAATTTGATGGTTGGCAGGCATACAGAATTTGATGTCTACCTGGCCGAGTTTCAAGACAACTCAATGAGTTTTTTTAGCTACGAGTTGAACAATTACTTGCTAATTATTTAAAAAAGATTTATTACACAAAGTAACATCCTCCTAGTTTGCTAGACATGTCAAGTATTTAGGGCTGTCATGGATCATATTTGGGTAGGATATGGGTTTGATCTGGAACCATAATATTTAGAATCGGATTTGTTGGATTGGGTACTTGTTGGCTCAGTCCCGGATCAAATCCAATTTGATTGACAAAGTATAAAATATGCAACATAATTTATCAGATCGTTTCCCTATTGGAACTGAAAAGCTTTGATACACTTATCAAATCAGATCATTACCTTATCGAATACTTATTGAATCCTAGTTCTTGATCTGGATCCAAAGTTATTAGAATCAAACTTCTTGGATTGGGTATCGTAATCCGAAGGTTGGATGATTGTCTCTTGGGTTTGGGTTGAGTAGCAAGAGTAGGTGCTATAAAAGTATTGGCCAATTGTAAGGTATTTACACTAGATTTGAAACTTTGGAGTTTCGACTCGAGATGAATTATTAAAGAATCTTAAAAGAGAGCATCTTTAACCTAACTTCCAGATTCAAGAATAACTAATCTATGCCCCATGAGCATTAGTGTACATGATTAGAAACTCCAAGATTAGGGAATCCTATTAGGGGATCTTACAATACACGATTAAAAACTCCCAAGATTAGGGGATCCTATTAAGGGATCTTAAAGAGATCTGCCATTGTACCCATAGAAAGGTGAAACTCAAAACACTTCTTACATGTACACATCTCCACAATGTAGATGGTATAATAGAGATAAGTAGTAACATTTTTCTTACAGAGATGCAACCAAAAGCTCCCAAAAAAGGAGACCAGCCTCAAGACATTATATATATATCATTCTTGATTCACTTTTATTCCGATTCATACTTTCTTACTATATAGAACACGAAACTAAACCTCAGTTCAGAAGAGAAGGAAGAAATGTCATAGAACATGTAGGGTAGCCAGCCACCAACTTACTTTACTGAACCGAGGCCATGTGAAGGATCAAGTCGACCACTCGTGCGCTGCATTCGGGTTAAAGAAACTGTGTTAATTTCTAATCTATAATCTCACGTATGAGCTGAGTAGGGGGAAAAAAAAAGTAACAAACCATTTGACACAATTATAATTTAATTATAACATAAACCTATGATGAGATGAAGTGATGCAGGTCACCTCTATTGAAACATTTATAGCCTAACCTAACAATGAGGCACCAATGGAAATGCTACAAAACTTGTAATATTAAAATACCAATGTTTAGGGGTTTCTAATTCAGAAAAAGGAACAAACAAAAAAAGGTAAATTACCTATATCCCCATTCATTGTCGTACCAAGACACGAGCTTCACGAAGTGTTCATTCAGAGCAATTCCAGCCTTTACATCAAAGATGCCTGACCTGCCAGAGTGAAACAAATAAACATAACAGTATCCAAATGTGTGTGCGCGTGTGTGTGTGGGCTTTCCTGACCCTATTTACATTCCACAGCATCCCAATGGAGGATACTACGAAAAATGAGTATATAATCATCATGAGGACTGTTGGGAGTTTTGGACAGTGAGCTTCCCAGAGGAGATTACATATTTTATAAATTCTCTTCTACCCAAATGGCATGGAGAAGACAAAAAATGGACCTCTTGGGTAGCCAAAATCCAAACATTTGAAGGATTTTATCACAACTAATTGTTTTTGGATGGTAAAGTCATGAATTAGTAATTCTTGGAAAAAGGGTTGTTCAATTGGACCACAACCAACGAATATTGGGCTCAGATTAGCATCCATGTGTCCACACACACGCAAGTACAATATAAACTAAGTGGATACCAAAATAGATTTTTTGTAAACCAAGTGTCCTTACCTGCTGTCACCAACAAAATCACTGGAAACCACGTCATCTTCGGTGTATCCCAAGATTCCCTTCAGATTACCTTCAGACTCTTCCCTGAGAACCCAAAATATGATAATATACAATTAAAAATCAGAACAAAAAAATATCCCCTAAACAAACAATTGGTGAAATGCAAGTGCATACGAAAAACAAAAATCTATCCTTCATTTATAGGATCTTAGCGCCTACTTAATGAAAATCCCTCTTTAACTATTTCATCGAGGATTTTGGAAAGTAAATAATTTTAAATCCCTACTTGATAGCAGCCTTGATCTGCTCATAAGTAGCTGCCTTCTCCAGCCTCACAGTGAGATCCACCACTGAGACAACCACTGTAGGGACACGGAAAGACATCCCGGTCAACTTCCCATTCAGTGAAGGGAGCACTTTCCCAACAGCCTACACAATACAACAACATAAGTCACGTCTTTCAACAAAATACAGCCATTGTGCACCACTACAATTAATTACATCTCATAAGCAATTAACAACATACCAAGAGAACAAAAAAAAAAAAACTTAAGAACTGAAACTCCCTTGTATTTTGATCCTAGTTAGAAGGCATTCTATCATTTGTATGAATCCCAAATGAGGATTAATCCAGATCTAGAATTTTTTTTACCACTCATAAACCAATGAGATCTCTAGAAAGAATATAAACTAAAATCAAAAGTTTCAGGGTATGTTTGGTAACACTTCTGAAGTTTGGAATCTATTTTCTAAAATCTGGAATCTTATTCTAGAAAAGTTGTTTGTTTATCATTTTTAAAAGCTTCTTATTACAAATAGAATTTTAAAACATAATGGCCATTTTGACAATAATATCCTTTTGTAATTCTAATAAATTGTTAACCGAAAAACATAACATGGTATGCATAATGAAACCATTCACATATTTAATTTCGATTTCTAACACATCAAACATCCCCAAAAGTATTGTTTTCAATTTCAATTCATACTTGAGAAATTATATTCCAATAAGGTAATACTAAAATAATAAATAATCATTCATTTTCTAGTTGAAAAATATAGGATTTTAGGGTTTGTATAAAAATATAGGATTTTCCATGAAACAAGAGAAAGGAGAAAGACTTTGACAACACAGTTGTACAGGAATGAGAGGTAGAAAAGAAATGAGAGGTAGAAAAGTTAAAAATAAGGGTTTTAAAGTTCATGTAAAGAAGGGATAAGTGATAGAAATCAGAGTTTTGAGGAGGGTATTTTAAGAATAAAAAAAAAATTCAGATTTCAGAAGTTTCGTCCAACATCCCTCCATCACTGGTTCAAAACTTCTGAATTTTGGTTCTGAAGTTTGAAATCTGAACCAAAACAAATGGAAATAAAACTTCTAAAATCTGAATTTTAAATGTGGACCACCTCCATTCAGACTTCAGAAGTGTTACCAAACACACACTCAATGCTTGTTGATATCTCATAGGAAATGATAAATAAATAATAGGGTATTTTAGAAATACCCCATGAAATTGGTGATATTAGGAAAGATTAGATTTACCCCCCTTGACTGTAAGTCAAAATTTGACTTAATGGTGAAATTTTGTTTTCAAAATGCTCTTCAATAACTTGCATTAGAAAATCAAAATTTCATTGTTAAATCATCAAGAAAAAGCATGATTGACTTACGGTCGAACGGGAAAACCAAATATTGCCAATTTAACAAGGGATGTTTCTAAGATACACTAAATAATATGATTTATGTGGAAGAAGTCCATACCTTAGCAGCCCCCGTACTGCTGGGAATAATGTTAAATGAAGCAGCTCTTCCACCTCTCCAGTCCTTGTTGGATGGTCCATCAACAGTTTTCTGTGAGGCTGATATCAAAGAGGCGAATTAATGTAAACAACCCAAATTTCTAGAAGTAGCAAACTAATGAACACGTATACAATGAAACCAACCAGTGATGGCGTGGACAGTGGTCATGAGGCCTTCAACAATGCCAAATCTATCATTGATGACCTATTGAATTTTAATAGAAAACATCCGTAAGATACGCTAACCAATTTTATTTATTAAGAAAAATCATTTAGAAATACATATAGAGAATTAAAACAGAAGAGAGCACGAAAACAACCTTGGCAAGGGTAGCAATACAGTTGGTGGTGCAACTAGCATTCGAGACAATGTCCATGTTGGGTTTGTATTCCTTCTCATTGACACCCATAACAAATATGGGAGCATCCTTGCTTACTGCCGTAATGACCACCTTCTTAGCACCACCCTGATCACCCAATTCAACCCAATTAATTTTCAAGTATAAAAACTGAAGCTAATGAGACACCAACTTTTACAAAGTGCAATCCAATTTATCATGCAATACCAAAGAAGAATTTAGCACACATCTTTTGGGGGTGCTCTTAGTAAAAATTGGTGTCGTGATAGAATTTCTCTAATTTTCTTAATTAACAAAAGAAAGAGCTGCTATTGGCACCCCAACTACTTTAAATTATCACTGTGAAAACCTAATTTATTGAGTATTTTTAAATGAATATTACATGAACTTTAATAGGATATTTATAGGGATTACATCAACTAAGATAAGAAAACTAGCCTAGCATAAATATTCTAATTTATTAAAACTTTCTAATATAAAATATCCAAATTGATATTGCTACATATATTATTCTCCAATACTACCTTCTTTTTTAGATGATGATACAATGTATCTCATGTATCATAATATGATGCATCACATTCTCTCACAATCACACCCTAATTTTTTAAATTATTTCTCTCCAATTAAAGGTTAAAACACACCAATCAAACATTACAAAGGTCTGTCTCAAATTATTATCTCAAAATCACAAAACTTTATAACACTCCTTCAAAAACTATAATTTGGCTAGTGGTTTGTAAATATGCTTCGAGTCATAAACAAATCTCAAACCCAAAAGATAGAAATCTAGAAGGAAAAAAAAAAAAGAGCAAGAAACAAGATAGAGCTTATGTTGGCACCCCAACTTTTACTTATTCACAATCATTTACTTATTTTCTTTATTTTTAATTAGTGTGAAATAAATAAAAATTGGGGTGTCAATAGCAGTTCTAAAAAAGAGAGCTACTATTGCCCCCATCAACTTCTGCTAATTCATATGAAATACCAAGGAATTAGCACACCTCTTGGAGTGCTCTTAGTAAAAGTTGGTGTGACAATAGAAACTCTCTATAAAAATAAAAATAAAAAACCCAACTATTCCTTAAATTTAGAGACTAACCCAATAATTCCCTAAACTTTTAGACTAGTTAATTTATAAACAAACAAAAAAATATATATAAGTGACTGAGATCTCAAAAACCCATATGATTAACTAAAAAGACACATCTACGTACGGTCCGTACAGATAATAAATTAAAAGAAGAAAAAAAAAACCATTTCCCTTCTAACTTGGTCAGAGAAATTAAGCGCCCGATTCATTGTGCTTCTAAACGCAGATTTACCTGCGTTTGCGTCAAAAAGCGGCGGTTTGCAATTTTGTGTGTGTTTGATAAAGCTTTTAAAATCTGCGTTTGGTGCGTTTTAACGCAATTTATCAATTTTTACCGCTGTTTTGAAAAGCGGATGAGAGACGCTTCGCGCAACAGCGTTTAAACGCAGTTATGTGAAATGACTTTTATACCCTTTCACATTTTTAGAAATTCCATCGTCTGTTCGCGATTATAATCACTTCGTTCATCGAATATGTCTTCACCATTCGATTTCACAGCAGCGGCAACTGATCTCATCGACGACGACCACCATCACAGCACTGATTAACTTATTGACGACGACGACGGTAAACCCATTTGATTTGAAACCCATTGACGACGGACCTAACATTCATTGTTGAGCCCAACCCTGATCAAGACAGCGACGAAAATCGACGCCATTGACGATCCCGTTTGCTATTGACGGCATTGACAACGACGATTCGAAGTCACATCGAAATCAATCCCTCCGTTTACCCCTTTTTCCGATCGGAACCCCTTTTTCCAATCTCTGTGAGCTCTCTCTCTCTCATCGATTTCAATTTTTCTGAATAATTCTTGTCGAAATTGCATAGTGATGGTTAGATTAACAGAAAATTTTCTGTTAGGGTTTTAATTTGTTGGTAGATTTTTATTAAAATAAAATAATAGAAATAATTTCTATAGAACTTGAGTAAAAGGGCATGTATATCGATTTAAATTTTTGTGAATGATTCTTGATGAAATTGCGTATTGAAGGTTGGATTAACAAAAAAATTTCTGTTAGTGTTCTAATTTCTTGGTAGATTTTTATTAAAAAATAAAATAATAGAAATAATTTCTATAGAACTTGAACAAAAGGGCATTTATATCGATTTCAATTTTTGTGAATGATTCTTGACGAAATTGCATATTGAAGGTTGGATTAACAAAAATCGGCATATTGGATTAATAGAAAATTTTGTGTTAGAAATTATTGTCAAGATGAATATGAGATTCTAATATCATTGTTGTGTTTTGGTAATCTGATCCAACCTTGGATTTGTTTTTATAATTTCTTGATAGATTTTTATTTAACTAAAATTATGCTACCGGAATTTCTATATATATTTTGAAGTTTTCTACAGTTTAGCATGGATGGGTTAGAGACTTATTATTATTATTATTATTTTTAATGGAGTTTTTTACCAGAAATCTTGTATTTATATTGTAAGTTATCATAGATTTGCTTTCGGAGCCCTTGTTACATTAAATTATGATGTAAAAACGTAGGTTTCTACTATTAATTCAATGCATCATTGTTCTTCTTAATTGAACAATATGGGCTTTATGTGGACACTAGAGTGTGGGACTTGTATCGTTTCTACTTTTGGAAATTTGTATGTCTTAGATTCTTGTAGAGACGTTTGATAATGTTCGATAGTGCTTAGTAAAAGGAAACTCTTAAATTATAAAATAATTTTAATAGTAGTTTACATGATATGGGGAGGGATTAATTTTTTTCAAGGAATATATTTCATTACTTAGTTGGAAATTTTTTTAATTTTTATGATGGGGGTGTCCAAATTTACGTCTGACTAGGAGGGGTCGGAAGAGCCAAGGCATATGGGTCCCTCATCCGGGCACGTGCAAGGCCCACACATCATACGTGCTGGGTAAGTAAGGGTGACCTTGAAGAAATACTTCTCATATTGGGTATCGAACTTACAATCTCAACTATGATTGTTATGTTTAAATGACGTCAGAATATAAATTAGATATTATGTGGATGTGTTATGTATATACGATGTAATGTGAATGTTAGATTGTGTATTGTGCAGGTATTTTGTTTATCAGGAAAATTTCATATGTCCATTTTTAAGAGGAGATCTGCCGAAATTTCTATAGAATTATAAATTTTTTTTTTGGAATTATAAACATTTTAAAATGAAAACAATTATTTTATTAATTTTTTATATAATTTTATTATATTTATATATATTTAGTATAATTATATATTTATAGGGGTATTCTGGTAATTTTTTATGTATTCTGGGTGTATTATGTTGGATTGCGTATTATGCAGGTATTTTGTTAATCAGGAAAATTTCGTATGTCAATTTTTAAAAGGAGATGCTGTCGAAATTTCTATAAAATTATAAATTTTTCTATAATTTTTTTTAGAATTATAAATATTTTAAAATTAAAATTATTATTTTTATATAATTTTATTATATTTAGTGTAATTATATATTTATAAGGGTATTCTGGTAATTTTTATGCATTCTAGTTGTATTATCGACCTTAAGGGCATTCTAGTCATTTTACCCTACTACAGCAGATTTTAGAAAGTATATCAAACAGTAATTACTAGATTCTAGTAAAAAGCACAACAGTTTTAAAAAGCTCTATCAAACAAGCTTTTCAGATTCTGACAACAGATTCTGAGAGCATAAGCTGACAACAGATTTTGGCAACTGAATCAATCGGGCCCTACATGATGAAAGATCGTGCATGAAAACTAAAAGAGAGAACGTATAAGAACCTTCAAGTGGGCAGCAGCCTTGTCCTTGTCTGTGAAGACTCCTGTCGACTCAACCACAAAGTCGGCTCCAGTCTCTGCCCAGGGAATCTCCTCAGGGTTCCTTAATTTTTCATATAAAACGAATAGATTACATCACACATCCCTCTTGAGTCTTATCTTGCCAACTCATTTAATACCCAATTAATAATAGAGATGTAAATGAGTTCATAGTTCATACCTGAAACCGAACACAGTGACTGGTTTCTCACCAAAGAGAAGTGTCTTCGAGTCCTTCACCTTGATTTCATGGTGTTTCCATTGACCATTTACAGTGTCGTACTTAAACATGTATGTCTGAACAACAAACAAACAAACAAACAAAAAATTAGTTTTTTATTTTTATATTTAGTACAGATCAGACGGTTGAAATGATTCTCGCTACAGTACAGTCCATCCAAGAGGCCATGGATGATGGATTGAATTACCATGTAATCAGTGCTGATGAAGGGATCATTAATAGCGACAAGTTCAACATCGTTTCTCAGAAGAGCAACTTTAGCCACCATTCGACCAATCCTTCCGAACCCTAATTTTTCACAACAAATGAACCAAAAACACTGATCAGATCAAGAACATGAAACATTTAAAAAAAAATAAAAAATCAATCGAAGCTGGATCAAGTACCATTGATTCCAATCTTAACCTTCTTTCCAGAACCTGTGTAAATTAAAATCAAAATAAAATACAGAAAAATAAGTCTGAGATAGATAGAGAGTGAACTGTGATCTTAGACACGAAGAAGAAGAAGAAGAAAATAAGCCAAAAGAAAGACGATTTTACCCATAATTCTCCAAATGAGTGAGTCAGAGTGCGAGGGGCTCGAAGGTAATAAAACAGAGTATCCAAATAGTAGAGAAAGAGATGACTGAATAAGGAGTGGAGAAGGCGAAAAGGTTTACAGAGTGATTTTAAAGAGATGAAACCGTGAAAAGGAGGGTGTAGCGAAATACGGGTCAAAGTGAATTTGATGAAACCACGGGTTTTGGTAACATTAGCGGTTTTATCGAAACGACTGGTTTTTCTTACGTGGCTGTATCGCGCTCGTTAGGTTAGAGTGAGTCATTGTTTTATCGTGACGTGGCTTTCTCCTGATTGATCACGAGACACGACTCTAGAGTTTAGACTTGGAAAAGTCTCAGGAATGGTATTAAATTTACCTAAATACCCATATGATTGTAATAGAATTATGGCACGTCTCTGTGGGCTAAACGGTTCTGGGTTACCCAAAAGTAAACCCCTGTTTGTAAAGTCTTGTTGTATTACAAAAACGCCCTCAATTTTTGATATAATTACTAACTGAGGTAATTAATTACTAATACTAACCACGAATGCACGAGGTAAATCATAAGTGATTTATATGATGTTGACGTGGCAATGATACAAAATCATAGATCTTTTTCTTCGGGATACACAAGAAAGAAAAAGATCTACCATTCTATGCCCTTATCACATCAATCATGTATGATTTATTGCTTGCAATCATTATTATTCATAGAAATATTAGCATGATAGGCTTTTAGATTCACGGTTTAATAGGCGTTTGAATAAAATTATTAAAAAGAGTCGTTATCCAAAATACTATCCCGTTCCTATAACAATGTTATGTGTCTGCATGATACATTTTTGTTCGAATTCAAACTCCAACAAAATATCTTATCTTTATTATCCTAAGTCATATTAAAAAAAATTTAATTTAGATAAGAATCCTCATTTCCCCCACTTAAAATCCATTATCTTCAATTTTTAACATAAAGTAAAATGAGCTTCTATTGCCACGTCAACTTTTACTAAGAACACTCCAAGATGTGTGCTAATTCCTTGTCCAAATGAATTGGGATACTCTTAATAAAAGTTGGTGTGACTATAAAACTCTCCATAATTAAAAAGAGAAGTAATTACACAAGGAAAAAACTTTGAAGTGCCCATCCCACTTCAAACTTTCGGTAGAACCCTTCCCCGAGGTGTCTCAAATACTAATCAAAAAATAAGGACGCAAAATAAAATATCATGTTACAAGGAGGGTTCTTCCAAACTTTTAAAGTGACCTGTCGGTTTCAAAATTGGATTCATTACTTAATTGTGCAAGAACAAGTGGGGGTCATGTCACCAAAATTCAAACTTCAAAATAGGGTTTTCAAGAAAGTAAAGGGGTTCTGACCAGAAATTAGAATGAGGGTATTTTTGTTGTTTGGATAGTCTCACATAAATGACCATTATGAAGATGTGTTATATTAATCTTATAATCGAATAATAAATTATGAGACCTATTTAATAAGAGTCATGATTATATAACTTGTCAGGTGGCATACTCAAGTGACTCCATGATGTGGACAAGTTCGGGTATTGTAGATCTGAATGCCTCAGGATACTTTTTTTTATGGGGAAGTGCAATCGTGTATCCCAAGGCATTCAGATCTATGATACCTGAACTTGTCACATCATGAAGTCATTGAATATGTCATCTGGCGAGTCATAAAATAATGATTGCCATTTGCTGCTCAAAGAATATACTAATCAAACTTAATTTATGCTCTAACACCTGTTTCATATGTGCTTACTGTGTTTGATAAATGGTTTATTTTCGTACATTTTTTTATCATCAAAGGAGTAGGTGGTACATGCCTTTGCAATGCGTGTGTTTATAATGTTGGGATGATTAATTTTTGATCCATGGTTCATAGAAAAATTGATTTCTTAAAGTATATGATATACCCATACTTGTAAGATTATCACTTTCTTAACCCCGAGGGGTTGATTCAATGGAAATTTCGAATCGATAAGCAGTTAATTCTTATAGATTGTAAGTTTGATGTCTAGTATGAGCATTAATTCCTCAGTGGCTACCCTCAAGGGCACACCCTCACTTACCTGGTGCGTGTGATGTACGGGCATTGCACGTGCCTCGGGGACTAGTCCTTGGACAAGACAATGGTATATAGATTGGGCAACGCTCAGAGACATGCTCGATCCGCTGTCTATAGGGATACCCGGTTATCATTATATATATATATATATGGGAAATGTTGAGCAACAAACATTTTGGCAAAACATTTTTCAAAACATGAGTTAGAGGTTTTGGAATGGGCGGATTTTTAGTGAGGATGATTTCTACGGTGAGGAGATCATCATCACCAAAAATCAGCTCATTCCAAAACTTCTAACCCCATCAAAAATGATTTACAAAAAATGGACGGTCCACAATTTTTCAACTTGTAAACTGGGGCTAGAAGTTTTGGAATGGGCTGATTTTTGGTGAGGATGATCTCCTCACCGTAGAGATCATCCTCACCAAAAATCAGCCCATTCCAAAACCTCTAACCCATGTTTTGAAAAATGTTTTGCTAAAATGTTTGTCAAAATGTTTGTTGTTGAACGGGACCCTATATATATATATATATATATATATATATATATATATATATATTTCCAATAATGCTAATGTCCAAGCTCTCATGGGGACGTTATCATTGTCTAACACTTTTTTTTTTTTAATAATACCCCACCTCGTGTTGTCTTTTAGTGAAAAAGAAAAGGGCATGTTAGTCTTTTCATAATAAACACATTTATTATACCATTGATGAATACATTTATTATGTTGGCATTAATTACAAAAGCATTTACTACTAAAAGGATATTTAATTCAAAATAGTTAAATGCTCATATCATTTATTATGTATACAAGCATTGATTGTGTAAAAGACCAATACATCCTTATTTTTTTCACTAAAAGATAAAAATAAGAGGGATATATTGGAAAAAAATTATTGGACAATGTTAACGTCCCTATGAGGTCTTGGATGTTAGCATTCCCTTATATATATATATACCCTTGTCTTTTTAAGTAAAAGATAAAACGAGAGGAGTATTATTGAAAAAAATGTGTTGGACAATGTTAACGTCCCCACGAAATATTGGACGTTAGCATTCCCCTATATATATCACTTTCTTAATCCCTGAGAATATGATTTGTCCATTGGATGAGAAAACATTTATTCTTTTTCGAATGCGATTTCTCATTTCCTTAAAAAGCTTTTCTATTCATTTCTTTCCAAATCCAAAGTAAATTACAAAAGAGAGGATGGACCAAAAGTTCATGTTTCTATTGGAAGACACATTCTAACTCCACTATTGAAACTAGGCAAAATTGAATTTGGGAAGACCCGTTCAATTTGGAAGAGAAAGGAGAAGTAACTCCAAATTTTAGAAACAAATGGGCAATGAATCAAAATATAGTTGTTAGAGTCTCCACTTGCTTTACAAATTTTATAAAAATTTGGCATAGGTAAAATAGTAAGTTACATGTTGATCCTTTTTTTTTTTTTTTTACTATTAAAATGGGGTTAGACATACTCCCAACCAAAAAAATCAGAATTACAACCTATCATAAGCATGCCCGGAAGCATCCTTACAAATAATATTCACAAGACGATGAGGGAGGCCCGTATTATCAAACATTACTCTGCCTAAGGAGGAAAAGAATGAAGCAAGGTAGTCAGCAGCTTGGTTGCATTCTCTATGGCAGAATGTGAACTCAATACTACAGAAGTAGCTTGCTTTCGTCTTTTGACTTTAACCAACCTTTCCTTTCTCCAAGGGACTGATCCCTCCCATTTAATGCAATCGATGACCACTTTAGAGTCAGCTATATGATCTCTAACACTTGGATGTTTTCCTTTTCCGTTATTATCATTCCCTTCAGAATTGCTTGTAACTCATGGTATAAGATTGTTCTTCCTTGGTTTTGTTCTATTAGAGCTTTCACAGTCTTGTCCCCTACTATCTCTAATAGTAGCCCTCTCACCTCCATTCTTTCCTCTCAGAGACCCATCAGTATTAAGCATAAAACAGTGTTCTAAAGACTTGATCTTATTTTGTCACTCAACATCCACACAAAATTTATTTTAAAATTGATAACTAATAATTTATTTAAATTTTATTATGTAATATATGGGTCTTAAAAGTTATTGGTTTCCCAACTAACTTATACTATTGAGTTGATCCCATCTCTACAACCACTAGCCAAGAAGCATCAACAACTACTAAGCATGAAACTTGGCATCATTCTAAGAAAAAAAACAAAACAAAAGTTAGATAAGTGATACAACTAGATCCAACACTTAAACTATTGGGAGTTTAGTAAATGTTCATTTTTAAAGATATATATGGATCTACACCCAAAAAATGATTTTTTTGATTTTTTAATTTTTTTAAAGTTAGATCTAAGTCATGATCACAAGAGGTTGAGATGTAATTTTTTTTTTCTAGAATACTTCTCTCTCATCCGTTGAAATTGTGCTATAGGATGTATACAGGAATCATGTGGTACAAAGGATCCGCTTCCCAATATGTAGTGCAAAAGAAAAAATTACACAAGCAATGTGATAATTAACACAACATGCTAAAATAGTGAAATATAAGTTTAAACAAGGGAATATAAAAAATATATATTTGAAATATAAAGTAGGGAGAAATGAACTTAATTTTCACATTGGATGAAGAGGTATTCCAATGCACTTGTCAACAAATTTCTGCTATGTCCAATTGGCATTGTAGGCTAGGTTTTATCCATGCGAACTCAAATTTAGGCTATAAGACATTCATTCGTACCATGGACGCCATTGGGATTTATTGCAAATGTGAGGATTTTTTTCAATATTTTATATGTAATTTTCGGG
Organism: Akebia trifoliata; assembly: GCF_017979445.1. Taxonomy (NCBI): domain Eukaryota; kingdom Viridiplantae; phylum Streptophyta; class Magnoliopsida; order Ranunculales; family Lardizabalaceae; genus Akebia; species Akebia trifoliata. The sequence continues at coordinate 1,929,920 of NC_141379.1, forward strand.
TTTATAGCACAATTTTAAAGTAGATATGCCATCACACTTTGATTGATATCTGGACTTCTACCCCAATTACTCCAAATCCTCACGACTCTAAGGTTATGTTTGGATTGAGAGAAGTGGAGAGAAGAGAAAATCAATTTCTCTCCACCATGTTTGGATTGACAAGAGAGAACTTGGGATAACTTTGAAGTTTTAAAATATCTTAAAAGAGATCTAGGGACAAAGTTGAAATTATAAAATATTTTAAAAGGATTTCTCTCCATTTCTCTCCTCTTCTCTCCACTTTTGGAGAGAAAGAAAACTCACATTTTTTTCCCTCCAATTATTTTCTCTTCTCTCCCCACTTAACAATTCAAACAACAGAAATGGAGAGAAGCTCATTTATTTTCTCTTCTCTTCTCTCCATTTCGCTCAATCCAAACACAGCGTCGAGCACAAAATGTGACCCCCTTAATTATTCTGAAAATAATAAAATATCTGTGAAATCATGGCAACAAGGAAGAAGATATAGAACTTTTTCTTATGTGTATTTGTAGGTTAGAAAAAGGTCATTCCATAGAGATGAGGGAAAGAAGCACAATATATTAGGCAAAAATTCTGCAAAATTGTGGGTTATTGTACATTTTGTTATTTGTCAAAAGAATTTTAAAAGATGAAAATAATTTTTTATAATTTATAAAAAGAGTTGCGATGACCATAGATTGTTTTTCTTATGCACACGTCACGTCAAGCAAGTGGATTTCGAGTCAGTTTATCATTAGTCTTATAAAAAATATATAACATAGATTTTGATTTATAATACCCGCAATTCTCTCATTACAATAACAAGAATAATAAAGTGTTATCCATTGTATTATATCCAAAGCAGTGAGTTCCCATTTTTTTTCCCTTTTTCTTAAGCCTAGAGGCATAAATCCTCGAGAATGGCTCCTTGGGAGGGATTCAAACTCAAGACCTCCACTCCCGAGATGTGGTCTTGGCCATGTCGCCAATCCTTTGGGGTTCTTCTCATCGGCTTTCATTTTCTTTATCAAAGGCATTGAAATTTGATCATAAAAATGAAATTAGAGGGATTGAATTGTGAACTTTTAGTTGAGTAACTCTGTTTTAGAATGAATAGGGATTATATTCATTCCGGAATCTCACATCTCAATTTCATAGAATTGGTTTACAAATATACTCATGACTCAACTGGACCAGAGGTAGTCCGCACCTGCAACCAACCACCACTCAATATTGGTGGACCCCACGAAAATATTAAAAAAAAAAAAAAAAACTAAATTGCAAGATTACATTGGCGTCGCCCGGGTTCGAACCGGAGACCTTCAGTGTGTTAGACTGACGTGATAACCAACTACACCACGACACCATTTTTGTTTCGTTAAGACAGAATTATAAAAAGAACATTTATCTAATAAATCTCGCTCAAATTGTGGGATTATTTTAAGTCAAATTAAAAGAACCCGATTGGAGCATAATTTTCGCACCAAAAATAAAGGAGAAATCTTCTTAATTGCTTTGTTTGAGTTTTTATTTTTATTTTTATCTATGGATTAATTAGCAATCAAATAGACCCTAATTTTATGGGTTATATTATTCTAGTAATTGGTGTCCAATTCATAAGGCTTTTCTATTGGGTTAAAATTAGTGATGTAGAGGCATTGAAGAAACATATAAATAGAAGGGAAGAGAGAAGAAAAATGTAAGTGACTTTGAAATTTGTACTTTAAAGCCATTTAATAAACAAATATTGTGTTCTCTCATCTCTTGTAGCTCTACAAAAATGGCTTCATCCTCTTTCAGATGGGTGAGGCCTGAGGTAATTTTACCTATTTTTTTCTATTTATTTATTTATTATTATTATTGTGGAGGAAAAAAAATTTGGGCAATCGTCCTTGTGTAAGATTTAATCCTGAGCTCTCGGAACTAATTCACTAGAATATATACGTATTATAATTATAGTTTTAGATTCTTTACATATTAGTTACATTATTTAAATATTTATTATACATGAAATTGGGGGTGTCAATGGGTTAGTTTCGGTTCGGTTCCTATGAAAATTAGAATTATTATCACTATATTTTTCAATTTTGATTTCGATTTTAAAATTAGTGGAATCGGAATCAGAACCAGAACTGCTAAAAATCATGAGTACCGTCGATTTTGAGTCTTAAAGATCAAATGGAAAAAAATAGTATTTCAAAATCATTATAAAAAAATCCTTCTAAAAAATAATATATTATTTGCAAAGTATCTACTTAATAGTAATTTATTCCACTAAAAATGATTTAATGAGTTTTATTTTCAAAAATTAAAATTCATCTCCTTTAAAGGTAAAAAATTTAAAAAGAAATGACTCATATTAAGCTCCAATATTTAGTTTATATGAAATTTAAAGAACTTCATAAAATATATGTTAAGTTTAAAATATAAGAAACCTTCAATCATGTATAATGTAAAATAATTGACAAAATAAATCGGTTTTGAGTACCCGTGAGTACCCATCAGATGGAACCAAATGGTTCTGGTTCTAATCGTTTGGTTCCATATTAGACCTGATTCTAACCGGTTCTAATAAAAAGGAATCAGAACCAGGGTTTTCGATTTCGGGTAAATGGGTACCCATTGATACCCTACATGAAATAATCATAATTAAATGAATAATGATGAATGCACGCGATTTTTGGTACACAGAACTGCAGATATTTTTCTTGTGTACCTCGAAAAAAAAAAAAGAAAAAAAAAAGATCTATGGTTATGTGCTCCTGCCACGTCAGCCACATACCAAAAACTATGTGCATTCATCAAGACTCTAAATAAATTTAAATTGATATAAAGAGCTTGACTTGTCCAAGATGATTTAGCCTAGTCAACTCAGTATTGGTGGGGGCAAGATGAGATACCACGTTTTAGAACCATAGTCCCTCCCTCCATTTGATTACTGTTTAGTTCATTTCTGCCACTAAATCAAGATCGTATGGTTGAATTTATAGAACCATGGATAATCATCCAATATTTTTACCTCGACAAACAAAAAGGATAATTCATCCCAAGTGTACCCATGGTTACAATGTTTGGTGATCTTCGAGATTTATATTGTTGTGAATCTCAAGGACAATTGGGGTCATCCTAGGGAAGATGTTCTCGACACCACCTTCTTGGATGTTTGTAAAAAAATTAATTTGTTATTCTTTAGGAAGAAATACCAATGAAGATTCATAATCTCGAATAACATGCATATGCTGGCTTTACAACCCAAAGTGATTGAGGCTTAACTTTTTGTACCACTATTATTTAGGTGTTTTTGGTGTATTGGTTAGGTTCATATCAAATGGTGTTCGGGTTCAAATCTTGGAACCCGCCTCATGCCCCTAGGACTGGCAACAGATCAGTTTGATATCAGATCAATATCACTTCAATACTGATCCAATTTTTTTTAAAACATGTATCTAATTCGATAGGATTAATGAATATGTGAATCAAATCCAACATGTTTCATTTCATCTTTAATTCTAAACCAATCCGAGCACATGTCTTATTTTCAAATTATCAATGTTAAAAAAATTAAAAAATTTAAAATTTTAAAAAATCCACTTTTCAACTACAAATATAGAGGGAAATAAAAAAGACTATAACGTTTTATCTATATGTATTTATATGAAATTAAGAATAATAATAAAAATATTAAAATATGTTCAAATCGGATTGGGGTACATCTAATCCAAAATTGTATCGGATCTAAGATTTTAATCCGAATTTGATTTTTCATGATTTTTCGGATTCGATCAATTCGCACATCAAGTATATTTCAGATCATTGCCGGCCCTACTTGCCTCCAAAGAAAAAAATAAAAATAAAATGAAAAAGGAAAGAAAGTAATCTATGATCTCTGTTGAGTTCAGTCCTACATCGGACAGAAATTGCCTCGTCTTTCTCCTTATAAGCTCCTGGGTCTCTCCACTTATTGTCAATTGGTTTTGAGTTGGACCCCAGATTTATCATGGTATCAGAGTGGGCATTTCTCTTCTCCACGTCAACTAATTCATATTTCCACGTACTTGCCCAATCCAGCTCACACATTCAGGGGCGTGTTAAGTTTAGTCCCACATCGGACACAAATTGCCTTGTCTCTCTCCTTATAAAATCCTAGGCCTCTCCACTCATTTCCAATTAGTTTTGAGTTGGACCCCCAAATTTATCATTCTAACACATGCCCCCTGACTTGGTATGGTTTAGAACCATAGGTTTTTCCCTCAAGATACACAAGTGTACATCGTCATAAATATGTGCAGTTGTGTATCCTGACGAAAAGAATCTATGGTTCCTGCACATGCCATGTCAGGGGGTGTATGGGGGCGCCTGTCAGAAAATCATTATTCTTCAGAATTTTGCAAATTTTGAAAGGTGGAAAGTTGTTTTTGCTGTTATGTTCATTGCTTTGTTGTTGTTGTTGTTGTTGTTGTTGTTGTTACAGGTGTACCCACTTTTAGTGCCACTTGCTGGGGTAGTTGGCCTGTGTGGTATGCAGTTGGTGCGAAACATCTGCACCAACCCTGAAGTGAGGTATGTTTTGTCTCTCTACTCATCATCTTTCCCCAACACACTAGAATCATAATTTTATGGTTGTTTTACCTCAAATCATGGTTTTAAAACTCGTTTTGTCGTCTCGTGTCGTCTCATCCATGAATGAGACCGAGTCGTTCTGGATGAGTTTTCCGATATGTTTGAGTCGTCTCATTCAACAATGAGAAAAATGAACTGTGGTCTTAAATCTCGTCCAATACGTTCAATTTGTCTATCCGTCTCGTTGGTGAATGATACATAGACGTATACTATACTATCATTTTAAAACCATGCCTCAAATTGAACATATACTATAATTTTAACATTAAAGGCACTTGTAGGTAGTACATAAGGTTAATAAATGAATTAGAACAAAGGTCTGATCTAAGTAAATGAATGGATATATACTCTTGATTCTATTGGAAATATTGGTGGAAGTGATGACCCCGTTATAAGTTCGTTTGTCGTGGTTGGACTCTTATGGATTTCTGACCACATTCTCCATATCGACATCTTATATCTTCCTTCTCCGCACTCAGGTTATGGAAGAAGGAATTGAGGAGGTATCACTATCAACAATAATGGGTTTTATTACGTGAAAGCTCATGATGTTTATATCGATCTAGACATTAAAATGAATTAATAATACTTTCTATAGTGATTAATCGACAAATTTTCTTCATTCCAACTCATATGGTTTAGAAGGCACTTGTTAGATGATAATGGTTGATCTTTGATGCCCCGCTTAACCCACAACGTAGACGAAATCTTATTGTACTATATGTGTATTTACTCGCTAACTATCGTAGTAGATGATTCAAATTTGAATTTTGTTTACAGGGTTAACAAAGAAAATAGAGCTGCGGGGGTGCTTGAAAACTTCGCAGAGGGTGAGAGATATAAAGAACATTTTGTAAGAAAATTTATGCGAAATCAATCTGCCGAGATCATGCCATCCATCAACAAGTACTTCTCAGAGACAAAATGAGCATATGGCTGAGATTTGATCGCATTTCTTGATCGTTTTTTTTTTTCCCAACTATTGGAGTTTCATTTGAATACTGAGTTATTTGTATCACAACAAATATAGCTGCACATTGGAAATTGTTGTATTTCTCAACCTTGTTGAATAAAGTAAATTTTTCCCAAAATAGTTTTATTTGTTGAGCAGATATCGATTTTTCATTCATATTTTCAGCAGCATAAGTTTGTGCTTCAATGCACTACAATGGGAGATGAACTCTAACATTGAATTATTGTAATGTAATCTAGGTTTGATCTATCGAAATTGAAAATTAAAAGAATATATCAATAGAAATTTCAGCTTAAACATGAAATTTAACTAGTATCTTCTTTTACGATATTGTCCTGATTATTGCAAATGATGTCATTAGTGTTAATGTCGTTATCCTCGTTGTTATGTTTGCTGATGTTGATCCTGCTTTGATTAGAATGCTCTGCACAAAAGGAAAAAAAAAAAAAAACAGAAAACTTGCCCATGTTATTTATGGCAGACTAGGATTAGTTCGTGTATGTTCTCGACGATTATTCTTTCATCACATTGGGTTCCTGTGATGATGATTACTCTTGGTTGATCTCCTTAAGAACTCCATCACCAACTTTGAGAACGCAGATGACGTATCTTTAAGTAACTGGGCTGGAGAGTCGTACTCGACAACTTTGCCTGCATCGATCCAAATGACATGGGTCTTATTAGATTTGTAATTCAAATCCTTAGAATTATTCAGAACCTAAGTGCAATTAACTTCAAAATTATTTGCCTTGTATGGCTTACTCATACACACATGTACATGTCAACATGTATACATATATGTAGATGCAATATTCTTATTGTTAACCAACCAACTATACCAAAAGACCGATCTATTGGAGAGGGGGAGAACCATGAATATAAGAGGGTCACAAGGCTTAACTGAGGTATGACATACCCGAGAGCATAGGAAAATATAAACTCAATGCTCCCCCTCACCCATAACCGTGCAAAGAATTGAACCCGTGACCTATACGAACCTAGCGTTATCATGTTAACTTATCCAACTATACCAAGGACCGATCTATTGGAGAGGGGGAGAACTGTGAATATAAGAGGGTCATGGGGCTTAACTGAGGTATGACATGCCCGAGAGCAGTGGAAAATATTTTAACACTTCCCCTTACCCATGAGGTGGAAAGAATCAAATCTGTGACCTATGCGAACCTAGCGCTTTGATAACCAACCAACTACTCCAAAAGACTGATCTATTGGAGAGGGGGAGAACTATGAACATAAGAGGGTCACGGGGCTTAACTGGGGTATGACATACCAAGAGCAGAGGAAAATATACATTCAACACTCACCCTCACTCATAAGAGATGTAAGAATTGAACCTGTGACCTATACAAACCTAGCGCTTTGATACCATGTTAACCAACCAACTACTCCAAAAGATTGATCTATTGGAGAGGGGGAGAACTATGAATATGAGAGGGTCACGGGGATTAACTAAGTTACGACACACCTGAGAGTGGAGGAAAATATACACTCAAAAAATTATAGATTCCTTGACCATACCTTCATCGAGCACCAAAACAAGGTCATTATCAATCACCGTTGGTATCCGATGGGCCACAGTGATGACAGTGCAGTTGTTGGTTTCTTCTCTTATTGTTTTCTGAATTACATTATCGGTTGCAGTATCTACCGAAGCCGTAGCCTCGTCCAACACTAGAATCCTCCTCTTTTTCAACAACACTCTAGCCAGGCACACCAATTGCCTTTGTCCCACACTCAAATTCTCTCCATCTTCTGAAACTGCACCATCATTCCCAACATTTCAGAACAAAAAACCTATGAAACAGTTAATGTAGATGACGTAAATTGTACCTGGTGCATCAAGAAGCCTTTGATCTTGTCTTACTATATTCCAAAGATGACACTTGTTAAGAACCTGAAATATCAGATTATTTCAGTGAAACAATGAATTTGATCGGGAACTTCCAAGAAAACAACATAGTTGTCGCTTATTTTTTACCTCCCAAATCTCTGAATCCAAATGTTGCTTTAGAGGGTCGAGATTAGTTCTCATAGTTCCTTGAAAAAGGGTTGGGTCTTGTGGAATTATACTCAATCTAGACCTCAAATCCCGTAAACCCATCTTACAAATATCTATTCCATCGATCAGGATCCGTCCTTCCGAGGGCTCAACTACCCTGAATAGAGCTTGTATTAGAGTGGATTTGCCACTGCCCGTCCTGCCCACGACTCCAATTTTCTTCTTTCCTGGGAATGTACAAGTGACTCCTTTGAGAATCATGGGGAGTGAAGGGTTGTATTGTATATGAAGATTGTCGATATTGATGGTTCCAATCGTTGGCCAATCATGATCTGGTCTAAACCCTTCAATCTCCAATGGAGCTTCACTTGGAATGTTTGAGAATTGAAGAATTCTCTCTACTGAGATCATCTTGTTCTCAACATTGCAGAAGTTCCATACCACCCAAGCTTGTAGAATATTTAGGCTCAAACCATACGTCGCTGCAAGTCCTGCCATGCCTGGAATTCCATTCAATGAGTCCATTAGTTCTATGGGTACAACTTAGATCGGTCGAATTTTTTAATTACATGAACAGCAAGGAATCTAACTTACAAGGGTCAATGGCTGCCCTTGGCAGGCTAACCAAGATAATTAGAACAAGGAAGAAAACAAGGTTAAAGAGGAAGTTGATTCGAACACAAAGCCATTCCATTGTAGCAGAATTGTGGAAAGTGAGGCGAGAGTAATCATCAATCAAGTTTTGAATCTTTGCGAGAAAGCGATCCTCTTGATTGAAGCAGCGGATTGTTGCTGCCCCAGCAATGGATTCTGAGAAGTGGTGTAGGATTGGAGATTTTCTAGTTCCCACCATCCTTGCTAGTTCTCTGGCTGTGGTGATGTAGTAAGCCTGCAAAAAACCAAAAAAAAAAAAAAAATCAGATACTTTGAAGCCTAGTTTTTCAGAATGAATGTCACAATGTTGAGTGTATATTTTCCTCCACTCTCGAGTGTGTCGTACCCAAGTTAAGCACCGACACCCTCTTATAGTCATAGTTCTCCCCCTCCCCAACAGATCGGTCTTTTGGAGTAGTTAGTTGGTTAACATGGTATCAAAGCGCTACGTTCTTATAGGTCACGGGTTTGATTCTTTCCACCCTTATGGGTGAGGGGGGAGTGTATAATTTTCTCCACTCTCGGGTGTGTTATACTCCAGTTAAGCCCTGTGACTCTCTTATATTCATAGTTCTCCCCTTCTCCAGTAGATCGGTCCTTTGGAGTAGTTGGTCGGTTAACGAAGTATTTGGTCTACTCTTAAGAGCGATAGATTTGGGCATAGTTGTAGCAAATCTGTTATAACTTCAAAGAATAGTTAGTTTGCTTGCCTGATACCATATCGAGATCCCGAGGATGACAAGGAAGAGAAGGAAGACCTGCCAAGCAACATGAGACATAAGGATAATGATGCTCAGGAGCTGAACAAGAGCAAATGCCAATCCTGCTAATCTGTAGGGAATATCTGTGTCCACTGTGCTTTGGTCTGTCGAAGACTGAGTAAAATACAATAAAAAGAACAACATAAAGTTAAATTTTTTAGAAGAAAAAAAAAAAAAAAACAGATAGTTATAGAATGACTCCCCACAATTACAAAAGCAAAAAATCCCAAGTAACATAGGAACGGACCCTGTTGAGTATTCGACTTGAGGGTGTGGAGTCAAAGAAAGAAATGGGCGCTCGGAAAACGGAGTTTATCATGTTAAGGAAAAGCTTTGAGAAGTCTCGATGGCGATAGTTGCAAGAAAAACAGCTCTTCCCAAGATGAAGATTGAACTCCCACCAGACAACAAAGCAAACACTCCTATAAGCTTCTCTTTGCTTACCCTCCCTTCCTTCTCTGTTGCCCAAGCGAGCCAGTAATTGCTACTCATTTGTAATCCTTGGAAAAAACTTGACAAAGAAGGATCACCGGAACAAGTGCTCCTTTATACCCTGTAGTCACAAAGGTTGAGTAAACTCTCCATTTCACTCTACCGGATTCTGTTTCTTCTTCATGAATTCTCTCTGAGAGCCTCTCATCATTGTTGGGGTTGTCGGGTTTTTCTTCGGTGACCTCTGTTTGATTCATCTTAAGGGGTCCACAAGTTAAAATTTTGTCATCTTGAGGTGGGGTAACTTGGCTTAGAGATTGGTTGTGGGCAGCCATTTGTTTGACAAGCTCACCATATGGGTCTGCCATCAGATCTTCATATTTTCCAGATTGAACAATCTTCCCATCTTTCACTACCTGAAAACAAAAAGAATTAACACAAGACATATGAGTCTTATGGGAAAAATTCACTCGATGTGTCTTTATCATCTTTTTAAAGAATTCAAAATGGCTTAGGACCGACCGTTGGTGCCATTTAGTATTAATTTCCGTAGTTTAATATTCTTGCTGGTTTCATCAATCGAAACTACTTGAATAAGTCTCTCTACTAACTCATGGCGTCTAAAAGTGAAACTTAGAACTTTGATCAACCCATCAACCTAAGCTAATCTACATCATCCATACTAGAATAATGGACAATTACTATATGTCTACAACTTTTACATTTGATCTGATCGTCCGAATGTTTTGAACTGAGTATTCCTTTTCTATAATATGGCAACTCGAGTTGAATTGTCACCCAAGCACCCTTAAAACACTAGGTCTTGAGAGGATCCAATGTACTAGGGCGCCATTATGATTACCTCCGGGGTTCGTTTACATCTAGACCTATTATATGTATATGGTAATAGTCTATTGTGCCCGTGCATGTTGTTCTAAACTAGGTGTGATGTGCAACATAGAAAAAAAATTATTAGATGTCAAATGCTAATAACTTACCAGAACAAGGTCTGAAGCATCCAAGAACTCTAACTGTTGAGTAGCGTAAACGACAGTCTTCCGAGACAATAATCGCATTAGACATTCCTGCAAAAGGTTTATAAATTAATAGGGACTTTGATACAAAGGTATACTTTTCAAATTCTACAAACACATAGTCCCATGCCACTAAAGATGACACACAAACAAATAAGCCGAGAAAGATCAATGTGTGTTCACGTTGAAAAGATGTGCTCCTGTGTGTGCATCCACAGCGCTGAAAGGGTCATCTAGCAAATAAACATCCGAATCACTATAGATGGCACGTGCCAGCTGAATTCTCTGCTTCTGCCCACCACTCAGATTCATACCTCTCTCTCCCACCATGCTCAAATCTCCGTCAGCCCACATTTCAATATCTCTTTCTAATGCACATCCCTTCAAAACATCTTCATAGAATTCTCTTTCCATCTCCTTACCAAACAACACATTCTCTCTAACCGTACCCGTTTGAATCCAAGCATTCTGTGGGACATATGCTTTCGAACCGTAAACTTTAATTCCTGACCCCGAAATCCTTGGAATCTCACCAAGTATACTACAGAGTAAGCTTGATTTCCCTGACCCAACAGACCCACATACCGCAACTTTATCACCTTTCATGATTTTCAACTTCTCAGTAATTTTGATCATGGGCTTCTTCAAATTCAAACCACTTGTTTCCCATGTGTATTCCCCCATCTCAATGTCAATCGCGACATTGGATGCTTTGGAAGTAAAATTATGTATCAGCTTCTTTCGATCTTCTTCTTGAATGAAGTCTTGTAACCGATCGAGCGAGACCTTAGTTTGGGCAATCATGGAAATGAGTTCGGGAAGATTATAAATGGGTTCTTGGAGTACTCGAAAAGTGGCTAGAGCTGACAAAACTGTTCCGGATGTTAATGGTGTTTTTACTACAATACAAACACCAAAAGTGACGACCGAGACTAAAGTTGGTGAAGTCCAGAAGAGAAAGGCAACGGCGGCACATATATAAAGATATCTCTTTAACCAACTTCTCTCAGTCTCTCTAAGGTTTAGAATATTCTTCAAGTATGTGGTTTCCCAAGAATGCAACTTCAAGACTCTCATGCTTTTCAGAGTCTCTGAAGTAGCTTTGATTCTTGAGTCCTTAGCTTCCATGATCTTAGAGTGGAGCCTTTCTTGCAAATTGGCTAATGGGGTGTTGCTCACCATCATCAATATTGTAGCCAAAAGTGCGGCAATCGTAGGGACCCCTCCAAGGTTCCTATAAAGGATGACTAATGCCAGAAACACTTGGACAGGGAGCAACCATACTCCATGAATGTACCAACAGAATTCCCCAATTCTCTCAACATCCACATTGATGAAATTCACAATTTTTCCGTTACTCGGACCAGAGTACTTAATGGAAACGGCCTTTCCGTATATAGAGACCATAAGAGCTGATCGGACTCGAATCCCAATCCTATGAGCACCGAAGTACCATTGTCGCTGTGACAACGATTCTACTGTCTTCGCGAAGAATAAAAAGAATGCAAGAATAAGTCCATAGCCATGGGTTGAATCATCACATTTTCCCGATAAGAAATTGACGAAATATGTGATTAAGAAGGGACCCATGTAGGAAGCAATTGTGCTCATGCCTTCAAAAGAATAAAAATCTACATTAGTCCATAAAAACTTGAGAAATAAAATCATCCAAACAGATTGAGCAGAATAAGAAGTTGTACCTGCAAAAACTGCATTTGTGGCCAGAGGTCTCCATATAGAATGGATTATAGCTTTTGACAGAGAAAACGTTTCAGTTTTCTGCCTCAGAAGTGATTCTTGCAGCAAAGAGAAACATTTAGTTGCCTTCTCGGATTCGGGAACCGAAGGAACATGAGGTAGTTCAAGTTTTTGATTCCGACCCTTCTCAAAAAGAGAATTTAGCCATCGGAACGTAACCCGGCTAAAAATTCCGGCATTGGAGAAGGTATCGACGACGTCTCTAGAGATACCTTCAGCTTCTTTATGAAGTAGTGGCTGTTCAAGTTCTTCGGCTTTTTCATCATAATTGAAATGAAGGCCATTAAAACATAGAAGTATGGAGAAGGGAAGTGAAGCAAAATCAGCATAATTAGCCTCCAAGAGAAAATATGGAAAAAAGTTCGATTTTAAATGGGAGAAGATGTAGATGGAGACAGAGAAGATATTGAGAATGCTTAAAGAAATCCAACACGAAATAAGGACTAATGGCCAACTCTTGTTTGCTCTATTGGTTTTGTTCTTGAAATAGAATGCAAGAATTGTTATTGAAATCCAAGTTATTGCCTTGAAAACAGATTCAATGGAGATAGTTTTGAGCATCAAAACTTCATAAAAACAAAAACCCAAGTAGGAAACAGAGATTAAAATGTTCGAAATTATAGTGATCTTTGTAAAAACTTTAGATTTTTTGTTTCTAGATATTTGTTTTAATTCTTCATTTTCTACATTTCTCCATTGTTTTAAAAATTCTACAAGAACCCATGTCAGTAACATTGAGGAGAGAGCTATATTAACAACCTTTAGAGAAATCTCCATTAAAACTTATGATGGAATGTAGTAGAAAAATAAAAACCAGTTCAACTAAGAATGTAGAATAAAAGAAAAATTAAAATCCCATGTGTCAAGAACAATGTAAGATCTTCAACACGTACGATTGGTAAGAATCTTTCCATCAAAGATAAGGCAATAAAATAAGAAAATCTACTTTAATAAGAGAGACGGATTGAAAGACAAAAGAAATGAAGATTCTATAGAACAAAAGAATATTAAAAAATCATCAACAAAATGACAAACAGAATCTCCAAAAACATTGCATGCACAATGAGGTTATAATATGAGTCCATTTAAATTGACAGCTAGTTGTAACCATGGTTTTAAAACTCGGTTTCGCATCTCATCTTGTCCAAGCCTGATACCGAGTCATCTTAGACGAGTTTTTCGATACCTTTGAGATCTCTCGTTCAAAAAATCAAAAAATTGAACGTGAGATATTAAATCTCGGTCAAAAAAGTGACTTGTGAACTGGTCTTGTTTAACTGAGATACCGAGTTAACTCAGGTAATACATCTCGGTCTCGATCGAGTTTTAAAACCATGGTCGTAAGTTGTAACCTCTCTTTGATACTATATTATAATGAGTTCTCTTAACACGTGCGTTAAGGTGCATTAAATACAATTTATTTTCCAATAAAAATACTCTCAAAATTTGTTATTATCTAAAGGAAAATCGTAAGGGGATTTTGTTTTTCACTGTGATTATGACATCAATTAATATGATAATCAAATATGTGTTTTCTCGAGATACGAGTGAAAATCATCTATGGTTATATGTACATCTCCACATCAGAAATGTGAGAATCCTAATCCTAATGCCACCCCAGCATTACTCTTATCTGAAATACCTTCAAAAATCCTAAATAAACACACGTTAGAGTGCAATAAATACACCAGGGAAAATTAAAAAATTTATGAAAAAAACCCTCTAATTTTTTTTACCAAAATACCCCTAAATGCTTATTTTCAATGTGTATTTATTACCCTTTAACATGTGCCCTTAGGACACATGGGAACAGGACCAAATAAAAAGCTTATATTACCACATCATCTTTTACTAAAGCCACCCCAAGTTTGTGCTAATTCTTTACTGATTTACGTATGAATTGAGGTGGCCTTTGCAAAAGTTAGTGTGGCAATAGAATCTCTCTTTATTTGTCTCTTGTTTCTTTAAAGCTGTCAACCTTGTCTTCGAATCTTTTCGTGGGAAGATGAGATATTGGTTGGGCCTCTATGTGGCTCTGTGGGGACCTCAAGCCCATATGTGAGTGTGTTTTTAGGAATGTTTTAGTGAATTTTTTTGGCTGTCAGGTTTCCAAAAAGAGGGCCAACTTCTGCAAAGTTTCTAACCTGGAAAAGAAAAGAGAAAAAAGAAAAAAAAATTAATATTCGATTTGAAGAGTTTTAAATTTACAATGAAAAGTTATACACTGCGTAGAATTATACAATAAATGTGTTTGTATGAACTCATCTTGCCTATGGGATTAGTTTTATGTTTGACTTAATGGAAGTCAAACCAAGAGTAATGGATTGATTGGTTGGTATAGATGAGGTGGGCCACCTTAATAAATGTGAATATTATGAAATTACCTGAACCGTTGATTGGTGGGCCCGTCTCCATTCAAGAACCAAAGTGATCAAAACCAGTCAGATCAAAATGTTTCAACGACCATAATCCACTGAATTTATATCAACCTTGGCATCAAAAGTGGGTTCTGGAATACTCTTCTAGATCACTGACCATCAACATTAATCACATCCCTTGGTGGACCACCTGCAAACAAAAGAAAAGAAATCGAAATTAACGTAAATTATTGTGAATCAAATCCCTCCACAAAACTTTGCGGACATCACCTCTTTTCCTCTCTCTCACCTTTTTCTCTCCTATCTCTTCTCTTGCTTCTCTCTCTCTCTCTTTTTCTATTTTCTTCGTTCATGACTTCTTCCTTCTTTTATTCTCTTTCTCTTTGTATCTCTTCTCTCTCAAATAAGTATAGATGCCAAGAGTTAAGATCTCTCTCTCTCTCTCTCCCTCTCATTGACGATAGAACATTCTTGAACAACAAACTCTCGAGACAGAAGGACAAAGATGTATATCTCTTAAAATAAAATTTTTTAAGTTTTACCTGGATTAAAAAGTAAAATAATCAAAGAGATTAATATTTTAATTGGTTACAGTGAATCTAACAGTCCCTCCTTTTTTTTCATTTTCATTAGTACTTATCATCCATATAGGTTGTGGTGTTGGATTGTTAATGTGATAATTCATTGAGTTGAGCAAAATCGACCCTTAGCAAGACTTAAAATGTTACTATGTTAGTAAAGAAAGTTATTCGCTTAATAAAATAGGGTGGGGTTCTTGATAACCCTTACTTTCTTATCAAAATAAAGTACCAGATAAAACTAATTTTATCCAAGAAAAACAAAGTCTGATTGATAGATTTGAACATTTTCCAACGAATAATGCTTATAAGTTGCCTCAAGATTAGACCTCACGTCCATAGATTCTTTTCCATAATCCAATAATTATATTTTGCTCACCAAGGTCATAGTTTTGGAATCACGGATCATCATCGTCATCATTTATGTTTTTATCTCAAACTAGAGTTTGCTCATGCCGTTATCTTTTTTCGGGTTAAAAGGGTAAAACTGAAAAAATAATACAGTTGTTCAAATATTATTGGAAAAGAGATTAAAGAGAAAAGACACTAAAATCGAAGAGGAGGGAAGAAAGATAAGGTGATGTTTTAGTAATTAAAATGAATAGTTTACCAAAATTGTAAATTCATCTCAATAGTTGATCACTTTTTCGTAAATATCCCTAATAATGAACACGTGTTAGGCACTTTTTATTTATTAAATGGTCATCATAATGTCGAATCTACGATGAATCTAAAACTAATAATTTTTAAGACTACTTGCACCACCCTAAAAGTAGAAATGTGTGGATTAGATCCACGTCTACCAAATGGTGGTGCAGGTTGTTCTTCTCACCATGAAAATCTACTTTGAAAGAAAACTCCCCTAACTCTAAACTCCAAGTCTTTCTTACTTTAATGATTTATGAGGAGACATTTTGATTTAGAAGTAGCCCTCCTATCATTTAAAAAAGGTTGTAGTTTATGTTTATCAAAAGGGAAAATTACTTAATGAACCCTGACCAATGGATTTTTTTCTAAGCACTCTCTTAATTCTTCTGGAATAATTTGACAATCCATTTTATTACTTTGTAGACTTTTTCTTTCTTGATGGCCTCTCAATCCCACCTTCAATTGGTGAAATTGACATTTAAATTGTAAAGATTGATAATTCAAATCATTAATATCAACCTTCTTTTTTTTTTTAACATTGGTTGTGATCGAATTTTGATAATCAACGATTCAAATAGTCAAAAGTCAATGATTTGAGTTACAAATCTTTGATGACTAGCGTTCATCTTTTCTATCAAGAAAATTGCAATTCAAGCCCCTAAGTTAATTACTAAAATTATAAAATTATCATTTTTATTTATTATATAATCTTCAAAATAATTATTCTATAATATTATTGTAGGGGACATTTTTGTTGTGGATGTGTATTATAACCATATATGCTTTTCATCGAGATCTTCTACACGATGTCCTCGACAATATTACTTCATCATTATTTTATTCAAAATTCTTTTAATTAATACTTTGAAGAGTCATGCTAGAGTGACCTCAAACAAGAACCTCACACCACACTTCTTGACGTAAAAGTGGATAGAAATCATATATACTTTTTCACTTATTTTTTGATTAAAAGTATCTATGATTTTTTCTTCATTTTCATGTAAAGAAGTGCGATGTGAGATTCTAACCTAAGATCACTTCAGCATTATTCTATTTTAAATTATAGATAAAACCTTTAGTATACATTTGCCTTTGCACATGCCACCCATGAGACTTGCTGGAATAGTACTATAAAAAATATTCTCCTTGAAATGATTTGTGTTTAAGTGACCTCAAGTTGTAATCTAGCGCTTCTTGACGTGAAAGTGAGTAACAATCATAAACGTTTTACTCGTATCTCGATGAAAAAAGAAATGCGATGTGAGGTTCCAGCTGTCACTTTAGCAGTATTGTTTTGGAATTTCTGCTAAAATGAAGAGGTTTTGGGAGTGCCACGTTTTACAGGTACGGATGTTCATGAATTGTGAGTTGCTTTTAAGTCACGTTTTTTCCGTCCCTCAAAAGTAGAACCCACGTGGCTCGGTGTCTGGTCATATGCAGTCATCACCAAAATGGGACTGGCGTCCGTGTGCGTGATGGCCAGTGGGACCACCAAATATTTTGGAGAGATTTGCCGGCTGGCAGACCTAATTGTTTCATATTTATTAAAAAAAACTCCCTCAGAGTTCTGACAATTCCATAAAAACCTTACTTTATCAAATTTATTATTCAGAAAACCTTTAACTCTGGACACGCCATGAAATTAAAACATGATCAATTTGTTACTTAACATACCTTCGAATGAAATCCAAAACACATCGATTTATGGTATTCAAAAATATAATTTGATGACACAAGAGTATAAAGGATAAAAATCTAAGAATTTTGAAAATAAATATTCAAAATAATAAGTTATTTTTAATTATTTTTATTTTTATTTTAAATTTAGAAATTCAGTAACCAACCATTTTCAATACATTCGACCAAGATGAAAAAAAATAACAAAAAAAGTAAAATTTGTTTGTTTGTTTAATTTTTTTTTCTTTTTTAATTGAATATAAATTTTTTCATGAAATCTAAAAGATTATGACATTGGATTGCCGATGTGAACCCATCAACCATTGGTAAGATTTAAGATTGTACAAACTAATCATG
The DNA here is from genome assembly GCF_017979445.1 of Akebia trifoliata. NCBI lineage: Eukaryota > Viridiplantae > Streptophyta > Magnoliopsida > Ranunculales > Lardizabalaceae > Akebia > Akebia trifoliata. The sequence goes on from NC_141379.1 coordinate 1,947,810, forward strand.
TTAGCCTAATTCATAAAGTAAAGTTTGATTCAATAACAAACCTCATAAAATAAGGGAGTTTTTGTATTAAAATTAGAACAGATAGGTCTTTTCAGTAAATCTTTCTAATATTTAAAGTGTGTTAATTGTATGTCAAGCACACATTTGGATGCGTTAACTACCCTTTGAGATATGTATTTCATATCAAAAGTGCCCTTAATTTTTTTTCTTAGAAATACCCTCAAATGCTTATTTCCAACCCACCTTAACTCATATTTTAATGAGAGATTTATCACATAGACCTATCTCTAACATTTTTCTTAGAAAGAATCAAGTTTGTTACTCAACAAACCTTGAAGTAAGATCACATCTTTTAAAAAATTTAAATACTTATAATACCTTTAATTAAATCCATTATCTCTTAAAATATGAAGATGATGCAATAGTTATTTAATTGAAAACACTGAGGGTGCATGTATTTAATCCTTTTAAAAGACATGAGTGTGGGCCTTACTCCCAATTTTGTTACTTAGGAGAAACAGTCTTTTTTTTTTTTTTTTGATAACGGGGCGTTCGATGTAATAATCTACGTGGGAAATACATATAAGGGGGTTTTACTGATTTATACTTCTTCTTAATTTAATAAGATTTTTTTTTTGTTTAAAATAATGTAGCTCAAGTGTTTTGCATGTGGAGACTTGAAGTATTGCGTTACTCTCAAGTTTAAAACCTACCCATGTATGGTTAATATTAAAAAGAAAAATTTTAAAAGAGTTAGGGTTTTGTCGTCGTTTCATTTCAACAGTGAAGAAGATAGTCAATCGATCGAACCCTAAAGTTAATTAGGGTATTTCTAACATTTGAAATATTTTAGAGTATTTTGGACTTTTAACAGGCTCAGCTAAAAGAGAAACATTTTAATAATAACTTGACTGGGTCAACGAAAATTCTAGGGAGCAGACCTCCTCTTGCTTTTCGCAGGGGGTAACTCTAATTTTGTCTCTTTCACAAGGGGTAATACAAATTTACCTATATCTTTATCTACAATATAGTTTTCTAGTAACATGAAAGTGTACAATGGTACAATTGAATATTATAAGCTTGTAAAGAAGTAAAATAGATTTAAAAAAAAAAAAACAATTTTTAGAATTATCCAACCCAAACTGAGTTGGATTGGATATTGGATTAGTTAGTAATATCCATGTTGGGTCTGAATCTTTTTTTAAAAGGAAAACTAAATCTGAACATGAAAATAATAGATCCTACTTGGGTTCAAGCCATTTTATGTTCCAATTCAAACAATTGAATGGAAAGAGAGTGCAAAGGCAACATTTTGGTGATCCACCAATACCACACATTCCCATTGATTCACATATATTGAAATTTAAGGGCATTCTAAAATTACGAAAATACCCACATTATGTACATTAGGATGCCCTTCAATACACGTGGATCAATGAGGAGGTGGGGTCTCAGTGCGGTCTCCAAAATCGCACTCATGGATAGATGTTTTGCAAGGATAATTTAGATCATGCCTCCTGCTCTATATTTGACATGTCCTCTTCTTGAATCGATGATTAGCTCATCGACCATGATAACATCAAAAGTTAAATGAGATGGTAAGGGCGACTGGGTTTGCTCCTCAGGTCACATCTTTGAGTCTCTATACGTCCCTTCACATAAAGTGGTATATTTAACTGTTGTCACGTGCAAGTGGATGGTACATGCGGCCTGCCAAAAAAAAGAAAAAAAAAAAAAGGTCTAAAAACAAAGATTATTAGAAATGATCAAGTTTCAGTTAATTATTTGATTTTTTTTTCTATTATATGACTTTTCGAATTAATTGTATAGTTCTTCCCATGGATGACTTGAGCCTGCAAATGTAAGCTTGGGCTCAAAATTTTCAAACCTAATAAATCTAGGTCGGACTAGGGCCTAATCATATATGTATGTAAGTGTTGTATGAATGTTATATATAACTAAATTTATTATTTTGTAATAAAGAAAAAAACTAAAATATGTCATAAAATAATAAATTTACTCTCTTTTCTAAACATTTTTATAATTAAGACGAGGTACCTTATTTTGATGAAAAGTAACATTGAATGATTTTTTTTTTTTTTTTTATAGATCATGAATTTAATATTTTTATACAACCTCAAAATCAACCTGAACCCATCTTGAGCCTAATAGGGTTGACCTTAAACTTGATGGGTTTAGGACTAATTTAGTTAAATTCAAGATCCAATATGGTGTCCAGTTCCTATAAACTAGGTTAGGTGTCTATGTGGCATGTTTTAGTTGGTGTCTAATACACCTTGGGCGCCTAATCAAGCCATTCACGCAGCCTAATGTGTTTATTTTCTAATCAAATTGTGCCACGTAGACACCATTCATACCTATACAAATGGTACGTCCTATGGAATCTCGACTCATTTAGTTAATGAGTTAAGGCTTACCAAGTTCACCAAACCCAGACCAGAATTTCATAAACTCTAGATTCAGCCTTCAAAGCATCATGTGGACCGGGTCTTTTAATGATAAAAAACGGGGCCCAAGCACAACCCATCCAAATCTGGGGCTGGGCTTAAGAAATAAAATCTTAGTCAAAGCCTGGTCCACCTACAATAAATCATATTTTTTTACAATTATTTATAGATTTAGATTTAGATTTAATAAAATGAATTGAAATTTACAACAATAATATTTCAAGGCCATCATTATTAATTTATAAGAAAATCATTATGGATTGTGTTTTAATATAGTATAGTGGGCCGGGCAAGACCTGTTTTATTTTAGGACTGGATTTGGGTTTTGAATGTAGCCCGTAGGACAGTTCGACCCGATAACTAAATGGATTCAAGTATTAAATCCAAATCCGGCCCATTGACAGCCCTGTCAATCATGGGTTATTTATCTTCAAATTTGTGTAAAATTCTATAGAGGGTGCAACCAGTAAGGATAGAATATAATTTTGAATTAAAAAAAAGAGAGTTGTGTGCAATTCTTTGGTGATTTATAAAGGAATTGGTGTGGCAACAGTTGCTCTCTTAAAAAACTATAAAATAAAAATTCACCTTTGCACTCCATTTGAATAATTACACTCCAAAAATAATTAAAAAATGTTGCACTCCTTTTTTTTTTCCTTCCTCAACTATGTGCACGAGTAAAAAATACAAAACTACAAGTTAAAATAAAGCTTGAACCCTAAAAGATTTGCTATTGGAGTGCAAGCAGTAAGATAAAATAGAGATTCTAAAAAATTAAAAATACAAAGAAATAAAGGATTTTTTAAGGTTGGTGTGCAACCAAGAGTTAGTGGTGTGCAACTTGTCAGTCCCAAAACAAAAACAATAAAAGGTTTTTTGTTCTTAGATATTTCCCTCTTTTAAGTCTCAGCCTCCTTCCTGTCTCTCTCTGGTTCAAGTTTTTTACAGTCATGAATAAGACGAAATGAGAGCCAAAGATGAGATTCTTCATTTCGTTTTCTTCATCTTGAACTCAGCTGAGAACAACTTCTCATGTGTACTTCATCGTTGGACCTCTCTCTTCCAAAAATCAATCAAGCCGTCTCACTTCTTATCATCCTTCATCCAACAACACCTTCTGTAATCAGCAGCAGAAGCACTTCAATCCCTCTCTCACTATCAGGTTCAGACAACAGTAACACTCTTATTTCTCTAATTTCTTCATGTTTCTGATAATTTAGGGTTTCAAAATGTTTCATTTTTGCCAGGTTTTACTTAATTTAATACTTCCTGAACTTGGTTTACATTTACTTTATAACCTCCCTATAAAAGAACTTCAATTGGTAATTAGTCCATGAAATTTTGATTAATTATCATCAGACACTTGGGTCCGGTCCATAATCCTGAATCAAGACTCAAAATGGGTAATTACCCTTTCTTTCTTTCTTTTCCCCTGTTAGTTGTAGTCTCTTTGATGATGAGTTTGTGAGAAATTTTGGAGAAAATGTAAGATGTTGTATGAATATATTTGATTTAGATAGGAAGATGGTATGAGGCATGGTTTTAAAACTCGGTTTCGCGTCTCGTCTGGTCCAGGCCCGATACCGAGTCGTCTCAGACGAGTTTTCCGATATGTTTGAGATGTCTCCTTTAAAAAATCAAAAAATTGAACGTGAGTCCTAAATCTCGGTCAAAAAGGTGTCTTTGTGAGTTGGTCTCGTTCAGCTCCGATACCGAGTTAACTAGGGCGATACGTCTCGGTCTCGGAAAAGTTTTAAAGCCATGGTATGAGGTTGTAGAACTTAATCTTGGAAACTCTCTGACTTATTATACCCCTGCAAAACAACTTTACTTTCTAATTAGCCCATGAAATTTTTCATTAATTATCATTACGATCCTTAATATAGAGTTCTGTGGACATTCTACTTAAGGGTACATGATTCCTTGGTAAAGATAGGGAATTATCCTTTTTTATTCCCTCCATCAGTTGTATTTGTGTGCTCCTGAGTTTGTGAGAAATTTGGGGTGATTGGTGGTATAGGAATTTCTTCTTCTAACTGTAATCTACCTTTATTGAACATGTGCAAACCACCTGAGTCACTTTCAATTTATAGCCTATTGGAGCTACTCCTACATTTTCCCGAATACATTTTCATTTCTAATTTTATCTTTTATAGCCTTGCTACTCATCGATCTCAACATCCTTGCCTATGTTAAGTTCAATTTATTAGAATGATGTTGCTTGGACATTCAACTTTCATCTTCTTATAACATACATGGTCTTATTATTGTCATATAAATTTTCCTTTTAGTTTGATTGGCATGCATTTGTCACATTTTTTAAAAGTACGCCTCAAATTTGATAATCCAGCTCTGATTCTATAGGCAACATCTTCATCAACCTTTCAATTCTTTATGTGTAATAGACCCAAGATAGCTAAAGTGGTTGCTTCAGGCCAGGGTATTTCTATAGCATTAAATTGTACGTCTGTCTCTATAATTTTAGTGTTTTGTTAACACCTTCTCTAGTCTTATCAACTAGTACCACATCATCCTCAAACAACATACACCAAGGTACTTGTTCTTGAAAAAAGTGCTACCTTAGCTAAGTTGGTAAAGCTCATAGAATGTTGATACCACAACTTAGATTCAAAACCCATTGAACTTGCCTTTACCTTTGCTGACCACTAACCCTTGCATGCCTAGCAAAAATAAATAAATAAAAAAGGATACTTTTTCTTAGATATGAGCAATTACTTCATCTATAACTAGCGCAAACAAATACTGATCCAAAGTTGATCCCTAATGTAAACCAATTGTAACTGAGAACCTATTTGTCTCCTCTCCATTTGCTCCCACACTAATTACAGCCCTTGAAATCAGGTGGTGGTATTTAAATTAACAATCTTTGCTATGGTTAGGGGAGAGCTCATCACTTGGAGCACTAGATGATCATGCATGTATGTGTTTGCATGCTCCTAGTAAAAAGATGTGTATATATATCCATATGAGTATAATCATAGAAAAGTCTCATCTCTTTCATTATTTTGGATGGTTTCAACACAAAGAAATGCTTGATGCTTTGGGAAGAGTGAGCACATGTAGATCAACGGGTTAAGTTTGGAATTCAATTCCTTGTCTTCATCCAGATGTCCACACAAGGACATTGCATTATCAAGAATAGAATCTGTCATCTTTGCTGCTTTTGGTTTTTCCTACAATTGGACTGTGGTTATACATAGGCAAATGGCCAGAATATACCTGTTTTCTAAGACCCATAACGTGGAGTACGATAAATACTGATGATACATATGCATCAAAAGGAAATATTTCTGAAATTTTCTCATTTGTCTTCATTTGGTGTCTGTTTCCTTGCATATAATTCCTCTAACCTGACACTTTAATTAATTATCAAGCAGTGCATGACTGTGGTCCGATTCTTTCAACGATGACCTCTTCTTGCAGCACCAGATTTCAAATCCTCCACCACAAAGCCGTAGCACAACTGCCCCTCAGGAAAAGGTGTCGTAGTGGAAGTGTTCGTATGTGCTCCACTGCCACCTCAGTGATTACATCTTCCTTGCTAGGCTCACTCGTCCATCGTGCCCCTGCACCATTAGTGGTGACAAGCCACCTCACCCACTCCAATGCCCCACAAAAGTCAGAGGAGTGGTTTGCACTACGCAGAGACAAGCTAACTACAAGCACCTTCAGCACTGCTCTGGGCTTTTGGAAGGGAACTCGTCGTCCCGAGCTCTGGCATGAGAAAGTATTTGCACCTGAAACAGATTCCTTTGCTGCTGCTGCAAGGGCTGCCATGGAGTGGGGTGTGCTCAATGAAACAGTGGCAGTAGAGCGGTACAAAGGCATAACTGGTCGGGATGTGAGCTTCTTAGGGTTTGCCACTCATGCGGAGGAGCAATTACAATGGCTCGGTGCCTCTCCAGATGGACTTCTTGGGTGCTGCCCGGGTGGTGGGATATTGGAGGTAAAGTGCCCATATAACAAGGGGAAACCTGAACTTGGTTTGCCCTGGTCAACCGTACCTTTTTATTACATGCCTCAGGTGCAAGGTCAGATGGAGATCTTGGATAGAGATTGGGTTGATTTGTATTGTTGGACTCCAAATGGGAGCACGATCTTTCGTGTGTGTAGGGAGCGTGGATATTGGGATCTTATAAATGGGATTCTCAAAGAGTTTTGGTGGGAAAATGTGGTTCCTGCTCGAGAACTTTTGTTACTCGGGAGAGAGGAGGATGCGAGAGCATACAAGCCGGCATCTACTCATAGGCAGACAGGATTGGTGATCGTAAAGAGCATTAAGTTGGCAGCTGAGGCCAAGGTATTGTGCAAGGAAATTGCAGGTCATGTAGAGTTTTACAGGTGATTATGATTGAAAGAAAGGGTGGTTAACTGACATATTCTTGGATTCCTTCTTTTTTGGGTTTCCGTAATCATTGCTTCAACTGTGTATCTTGTCTTGTATTATTTGTACTTTGAAATTCTGATATTAAAGAATTATAAATTTCATTTGTTCATTGTCTCCCAGTTTCGCAATATCAGGAAATGGATTCAAATATATTGTGTTCATTGGTCCCACTAGATTTCCAAAGACAACAAACATTGATTGTATAATTTACCAACCGATTCAACCTTACATGCCGCCATCAAATGGATTGGTACATGTTCGATAGGAAATTAGCATGAGTATTGCATCCATTTCGTGAGTCTAAATATTTGATCCTTTTTTTGAGTCTTACGTGGTCATTGCTTGTATTAGAGTAAATCAAAGGTTTTTTTTTTTTTTTTTTGAAAGAAAGAAGGTGACCTCTAGAATAAGCAAAGCTTATGTGTTTATACTATAAAGGCCCATCTAAAAGAATTATTCCTTCCTAACAGCACTAGTCTCCTGAAAAATGACTTAGCTTGGAAAACCCATACCCCATTGAATTGTTGATTCAGTCAAATTTTTGTATAATTAGTTTGTGTAGAAAATCTTATCGATTAAGTTATTACAAATTTTGATATAAAAACAAAAAAGCACATGGTTTTGCCTTTCTTATATAATTTTTCAAAAACCTTGGTCGTATCACATTAACTATATCATATATGATTACTACTCATAGTTATATTGAAGATGAGTAATGAGTAAAGACTTTGCTGGAGTATACTTTCAGAATTTTGTTTTCAATTGGGATATCATTTATGACTCTTTTGAGCATGTTTTATTCTTCTTGGATTGCTTGTTTTTTTTTTTTTGTCGTTGTATGTGAGCTATCTTAGCCTCCTTTTTATCTTCTAGTTTCTAATAATTTTGTTGAGGGATCCCATTCACAGCTAATTGGATCCCAATATTTTCCAAACCCTAGATCAATAATACATTTTTCGACGAGTCAATAATTTTGAAATTTTGGGAAGTGACCCGATCGTGGTGTAATTTTATGTTACACAATTACTAAAATTGGATTAAAATGATTTTTGGTGGTAATGCTCAAGATGATTAGAGAGGAATTGTAGAGTTGGATCATCCAATATCATCCATCTCAAAAGTAATAAATATATGTACCTATGAAAATAATCCTTTTTAGAATGAGTTCTTTGTGTAACAAATTGTTTCCATCCTCAATGAAATAAAAAAATTCCCATTCACAATCGCTCGATTTAATGAATAACATCTTTGATTTGAGGACAATATCTTTGTGATCCATCCAGAGTACATACATAAGGTTGTTAAAAGTAACAAATAATGTAACATGAAGGGATACCATAGATATGAGATTTTAATCCTTGATACACATCTTAGAGCTTATTTTTCAGTCTCTTGTAGTCTCCTCCATTCTCCCAAGCCCTTTTCCAGCTTGAAAGGTCATAGGTTCAATCCCTGCTTACCTACCTGTGACACACAATATATTCAAAACCTTCTAGATTCAAGTAGGAAGTAGTGAAAGGGGCCTGAGCAAGTTACATAAGCCGAGTTAAAACGATCAAATAAAATACGTAAAATTGATCGGCTGAGCCAATCAAGTTATCGAACAACTCATGTTTGGTTTGGGTCAAGACCACAGGGACCCAACATGTTTTGAGTCAAATTGAAGAATCAATCAACCTTGTGAGATAAAAATTGGACTCAGGATCCAATAAGGTGTCCCATTCCTATAAAATAGAATATGTGTCCACGTGGCATGCTTTAATCAAGCTGCTCAAGCAGCCCAATGTGTTTATTTCCTAATCAAATTGTGCCACATAGACACCATTCTTATCTATAGAAATGGGACACCACATGGGATCTCGACTCTAAAAGTAGGAATTTAATCATACAGCAAGTTGTATCACCTTTTAAACCATTTTGGCTTAACGGGTTTCTTCTCAGCAGACTTAACATCTGGGGCATCTGTAGAGGGTGCCACTACTACAGGTTCTTGAGACGGTTGTTCAAACTTGGCCTTCTCTGAAATGAGATCCAGACCATTCAAAGACAGTATTTCATCCTGAAGGAAGAGCCCTGATTCGGCACCTGCATTGTCGTGTCCTGCACATGGCATAAGTGAGGTGTTAAATTTAATAGGAGGCATCGAACACTAATGGTTACCAAAAGCAAGAGACTCTTACATCATCTGAATATAAGAAAAGTCCTTCACAAAGAGGTACATCCAACCAAGGTTTAAAATCACAGGTGAGGCAATGCCTCCGTCAGTAGAAAAAACTACTGTCTCGAATGAGACACTCCAAGGCAATCCAAAACATTCCCAAGATACTGAATGTTTTGGGGAAATGTTTGGCTCTAGTCTAGGCCAAAACATTCCAAAACTTTAAACCATGAACCAACCCCACATTAATAAAATATTATATTATATATTATTATTATTATTATTATTTGATAATTACTATATAATATGATACTATGTTTTATTATCTCTGCCTACCATTCCGTTCGTTTGTTCTGTAGTGGCAAAAAGCAAATTCGAACAGACTGAACAAGGTGACATAGGTCTAACAACCAATGGATAACCAAGAAATAAGGATTTATTGAAGAGCAGTCTATTACTTCAGTTGTGTAAAGTTAGAGAAGAAATTAAGGTTTAGAATAAAGCATCCAAGAAGAAGGAAATCATAAGTATGAAAGAACAAGATGAAGGAGGGACAAACCAAAATGTGCATCCCTCTTGATTTCTTTTATAGTAAGCAAACCCAACAATTACAGAAATGTCTTAACGTAAACCAAAAGAGAACATAAATAAAGATGAACTAATTAGAGATTATAACATGTAGCAAAAATATTCAAGCTGACAGAAAGACACGTATGATCCATTACTAAAACATACGTTGTTGAACACTTTTAGGGGAAAAATGAGGACAAAACTCTAGATACACTTGGGTCAATCATCAAAACTAAACTAATATTAAAGGAAAATTACATCCAGAATATAAAAACTGAACTAAATATTCAAAATATATTGCAGTATCAAAGAGAGATTTTTACCTTTTGGAAGATCATATGAGAAATACACAATCGCACCGGGAATGAAGCCAGCAGAGAAAAAGTCCTGAGACATGTCTTTAATTTGCTTCTTTGGTGGAGTGGTATCTGAAACATGAACAAAGTTTAAAGTTTCTAGCTTCAATGGTGGAAATGCAAAACAGATATAATGACTGCCAAGATGAAACATAAGAATCTGACTGTACTGAAACATTTAAATATATGGGTTGGATATTACTTACATATATAAAAGGGCAGGTCAGGTCGAGAAACCACTTTCATGAGAAGATCAATTAAACTTTGAACTGTCTCTGATGGGTGAAACTTCGCTTCTAGTGTGTAATTATCAGGGAATCGAATCCTAATTATTGCCTGCATAAACAGACATTAGCAAACAATAAACCCAGTGTGACAGATTAAAAACTAAACAAATTAAATAAATCCAGGATAAGTAATAAAGTTTGACATAGAAAAATTATGTTTCATTAACAAAACCAATTTTGTTTTGCTAGGCTTGTCTATTTTATAATTTATCCAAGACCAAGGTAAGATTTCAATCCTATACTGCTAAACTTTCATACATTGTTTTAGCTATTGATGGGCCATTTGATGCCAAAAGAAGCAAGAAAAAATATATATCACATAATTGGGAATGAAAAAAAAAAGTTTGGAACTCATACAATAACCTCAACAAACTGAAAATAACCAAGAGAACTTTCATGAAGGATGAAAGTTTAAATACGGTCATAAAGCATTCCAAATATTATAATTGGAGCATAAAATGGCCTATCCTCACCTTAGTTATTCTTGATCTGCGAGCAGACTCCTCCGCTTCTCGGATTTTACGGGTCTTTAAGTATTTATCTGCTCATATTTTAAAGTAATCACTTACAAAAGGTGTCATGCATCTTAAGAGAAAATTATATCCACGATGACAGTTACCAAATTGATCAAATCTATGATTCTAGATCCAAAACTGTATACAATCAACTATAGGCTAGAGGAAAGGAAATGACTATCCTCCATTCATCTGTGGTATAGTGGCTAATATCAGTGATATATTACCAGTGGAGCTAAGGGACCTACCACTTTAAATTGGTCCCATAAAATTTCAATCACCCCAAATCACCAAGAAAAGAGTATTTTATAAATTATCTACTCAAACAAGTCATTTTTCCTATAAAAGTGCCAAGGCAGAATCCAATTTCAACTTCACTATTAATCACAAATTAATATGCACATTACCTTGCTTTTTGGTTGACAAAATCCGGTAATAATCCTCTGCAGTGAACTCGAAGAAATCTTCGGGCTCCTCTGTACAAAAATGTTGCAAACACTTTAAATATGATTAAAAACTTCAAGTGTTCCAAATTCCGATATGATTTGATAGCTGAAACAAAGTCACCAAGTAAAGAACATGTGTAGACTTGGGGGCAACTCATGTAAAAAATAATGAATATTGGTACATAAATGATCAAAACAGAATAAAGGTTGAATGAATATGCACCTTCGTTGGACACTTTTTCTGATGTTAGAGAAGGTGTTGATGTCTCGAACACGCGTATCTCTCTTCCAAGTTTTTCCGCCATATCAGCGAGCTTGGCCTGAAATTATTACAAATTAAATGGACAGTAGAGTTAAAAAAAACAAGGGTTTTTATGGAACTTATAAAATGAGTCATGATTTTCTGACACACGCCCCCTGACGTGGCATGGGCTAGAACCATAGATTTTCCACTCGGGATACACAATTGTACACCCCCATAAATATGTGCAGTTGTGTATCCAGAGGAAAAAAATCTATGGTTCTAGCACATGCCACGTCAGGGGGCCTGTCTCAGACGGGGGGCGTCAGAAAATCATTATTCTTATAAAATAACATAAATGAACTTAGTAGGTATAGAAATTTATACAGGTTGTCACTCTTAACCACTTAGAACGTCGAGAGTTAAAAAGTAGTAAAACCGCATTATGTAAACACGTAATCCCTTTAAGGATATAAAAGCAAAATTCCTGATTTTTTCTTTATTAGCAAAATTAACGAAAAAGATTCTGCCTTTATTATCACTGATGAAGCCAGCTCTCTAAAAAGGTTCAAATATGTAGCCTTTGACACCACAACCAATGTTTTAAGCTCTTACTCACCATTAATGCAATTGCCCGAAAACATTAAGATTCCACTTGACCAAATCCCTTAGTTCCCACAACAAATCATTACAATGAGCTTCTGAACACCTCCCTCTCAGTTAAATTCAACAAAGAAAGAGACCTTATGGATTAGAAACCTATCCGGGTTTTGGAAACCCATGAACCAACATGAAGACCACAGGTCATTTCTAATATCTACAACCAAAGATAAGTTCTGGGTTTTCGATCACCAATTAAATCTCAATGAACTTAGCATGAAAATCAGTCAGGAGAGTCACAAATCACTTGTACTGTTCAAATAAGTTCAGCCCTTGTGTTAAAGGGATTCAAAGAGAAGACCCACGGAGAGGGGTTAGGGGTTAGGGCTTAGGGTCATCGATTCAAACGAAAATGACTTGAACTTCAATGACAATCTTAGTTAAATTACAATTCGAAACAGACCTACAATTATATCAGAGAAGCAAATATTAATCGATTTAAATACTTGAATTTGTCGATAAAATTGGAAAACAATGGTCTCCAATCACAGCAGATAACATTCTGGGAATAAATTAACAGAATTTCCAAAAGAAAAATAGAACCCACATTAGAATTTTCGAAAATTCAAAAAAAAAAAATCACAAAAATACAGACCCAAATCGATCAATCAAAACCTGGGGACACGAATCGAATCAAAACGAAACGGAGAGCAAAAACAGATGTAGAATACCTTAGCGATGTCAGCCTCCATTGGATCAAAGCTCATCAATCTTCTCCTCTTTACAAGTAAAGGCGTCGTCAAAGAAACTTCAAATCTCATCAGCGAAACATAAAACACGGACACAGCTCTCTTCTCTACTTTCGTTTCCTTTTTTAAAGCATAAAAAAGGAATCAGAAGAAGTGCGTGACGTGTTTATATTGGACGTCAGATGAAATTACCAAAACCACCTCCACTTAAATCACTCTTTACGAAGGGCGAGCCATCCCGTTTAGTAATTAAGAATTTAAGGATGGGCTTAGACCCGATTCTTTTTTAGGGAACGGGCTCAGACTTGAGAGCTAGGCCCGTCATGTGACCTGATTGAGTTTTATTCATGATATATCATAGAAGGGGAATGCTAACGTCCAATACTTCACGGGGACGTTAATATTATCCAATATATATTTTTTCAATAATACTTTTCTTATTTTATTTTATTTTTAATAAAAAAGATAAGAGTATATTAGTCTTTTATACAATAAATGATTGTTTATATGATTAATGATATGAGCATTCAAGTATTTTGAATTAAAAGTCTTTGTTATAGTAAATGTTTTGACAATCAATACTAATATAATAAATATAATTATTGTATAAAAGATTAATATATCATTGTCTTTTTCACTAAAAGACAAAACGATCAGAGGGTATTATTGAAAAAAAAAATGTTAGACAATACTAACATCCCCATGAGGTCTTAAACGTTAGCATTCCCCCATCATGAAATTATTATACACATATAAAGAAATTTAAGGTGTAGGTTATATTGAATTTGAATTGGGCATTAGTTAAATTTTCGTTTGGCCACTTGACCATTAGCCAGGTCAGAATAGGACTAGATTTTCAGACCTGTTTTTTTATCAGCCCCGCCCATTCACACCCTTACAATAGGATTATCCTTCGGGCCTGGTGTTGTCCATATCTGCCAGAACCGATATATTTGATTACCTTTTTCCTCCTTAGAATAGTGTGCCTCATGGTGATAAAAGACTTGGAAATTTTTCAAGAAAAAAAAATTGTTGTTTTACATGAATGCCTTAGGATTTGTTGAGCAATCCTAGAAAACACAGAAATGATTCTTAATAGAGTTGAATGGAGAAATAGGATTCATGTTCCAATAATCCACAGTGACCCCACAAATGTTAAGCCTCCACTTAGAGGAACTACCCATCAAAGATGGTAATGGGCAACATGAACAGATCCATGGATGAAAAATATTGGCTTCCACGAGCAAATACTCAAAACCATGGCTAGAATTCAATTGAGAACAAACAATCAAAAGATATAATAGGAATGTTCTAGTAATCCAACAAAGGTCCGATTCTCGTGGACCCACCAATAGATCAAAAGCCCAGTTCTTACTTTTTCATGGTTTCAAAGAGACTTCCATCAACCTTTAATGTATGATACTTGAAACCAATAAGATTCACAAAATTCTGAGACTAGCCAATAACAATTCAAATTTGAGTTCAACTCAAAGCTCTTCCACCAAAATTTCGGTCAAATACAACTTAGTTTCTCGATTTCTTTTTTGACGACCTTGAAGAAGCCTTTGATGATTCTGATTTGGAAGTACCATGTGCTTGATTTGATTTGGCATTTGAAGCGATGTTATTAGTAGTTGCAGAACTGGCTTCGTGTTTCTCTCTAACTACTGCACCCTGAGAACCTCTCACCTGAGCCGCTCTTTTATCCTTCCTCTTGGGCCTATAACTAGACCTCTCCTTCTTGGGCAACCATCGCTCTGGATCCGGTGGTGGGCCAGGGTTTGCAGGGTCAAACCGTTTTGGGTACTTTGGCTTTCTCTTTCTCTTCTTCTTTGCTTTCGCTTTTGCCTTTCCTTCCTCGTACACTTCTATGTTCCGCACAAGACCTACATCCTCCACATGTTTTGCACCAGATGTCTTCTCCAAGCTCTCAACATTGACTCCTTTGAGGCCTGAGAGTGGCTTCAGCTGCTTCTCATAAGCTTCCGCCTTCTCAACGTCCACACGTGCGGCTGTGGTTACCAGACCAACCAAAGCCTCAACACTGCCGTGGCTCTTAACTAGACCCTCGTATAAGCGTGCCGCATCTTCCTCCCTCCCATTCTTGAGCTTAAATGATGCGGCTTCATGCATGATCACATCAAGCTTGTTGTCTTCAGCCATGGCATTCGACCACCAACCAATCGCAGAATCAAACACAGCGGCTGCACCATCGATGTCCCCAACACGCTCTTTCAAGGAGACAAGTGTAGCAACAGTGGCTGGCATGTGTTGTATGTCAGATATCCTGGCTAAGGATTCTGCAGCGATTTGAGGGTGTCCGGCTGTAGCAGCAACCTGTGCCCGTGCAAGGAGTACCACCTTAGATGACTCGGGGAACTTGTCGGCAAACTGTACGAGGATCTCTTCTGCTCTTGCCGCCTTATTCTCTCTCACTAAAACTGCAGCTTGAAGCAGTGCTGGCATCACACTACCTGGAAACATGTTCGGCAGAGCAGCTACAAGTTCTCGGGCCTGTAACATTCTCATAACCAACAGTCAGTTGATGCACAGAATAAAAAAAAAAGTTTAAAATGAATACAGAAAAAAATTGCAATTTTGACAAATAATAAGCATAAGCTGCTAAAATTTTATCCCCCCATAGAAAATCTGGGTTAATATGGTGACTGATTGATTGTTCTTAGTTTCTTATGAAACACGACAATTTCTGAATATTTAAGGACTTCACCTAGAAAAATAGAGGGGAGGGCACAACTTTTCATGATCTATTATTAAATAAAGAAGTATCACAGAAAGAAGTGCAAGTTCACGAGTGACACACCTGATCCATCCTATTTGCATGGAGAAGTAGAAGCACACGGTTACAGTATATAGTCTCCCTTTGTTTTGGGGAAAGCTTCAAGTCAAGCCCACGAGCAAGTTGAAAGCTTGGTGAACCATTACCTTTCTCTATTAGCGTATCAAGTTTCCTAAGGCCATCAGAGACATCCTTTGGACCCCTCAATGCAATAAGGTTGTTTATTGCCACCGCAAGTGATGAGTCATCAGCCAGGTTTCGGTTTATAATGTCTATGTAAGCTTTCATTGCTTCTTGGCGATGTCCGAGTAACTGAAGAAATTAATCAATTTGCATCATTGGGCATTCAATGCTATTTATGGAAAATAATATTTTAAAGTTATAATTATAATGCCACCTGTTGAACAAATGCCAGCTGGACTGCTATAGGAGCAAGTTCGATATCTATCTCATCATCAGCCCAGTTGTCCTCCATTAGAGTTTCCTGACCAATTCTGACAAAAGAAGAGTAGATTTTTATCCAGGGAGTTTTCTTTGTTTAATTGACAGTGAGAAAGTAATTAGAAAGGTCGTGTTTTCAGAAGACTTGACAAGTTAGAATTTGACAGTGATTCTCTAGTTCTATTTGTCATGTCGCTCACACTTTTGTGGGGTACAAGGAAACAGGGAAACTTTTGTACATCTTTAAACCTAGTATGTACTTACATGATCTCCTGTATATAACATTGATGTTGACAAAACACATAAGCTGAGGGCTACCATGATGGAAATCATATTACTCTAATCCAGAAGGAAAAGCAGTGGGTCTACCAAAGAAACTAATCAAACAACCCTAATTATTCACAAGAAACAAGAGAGAACACAAGGGATCAATAAGCAGTAGAATTCTGAAAACAGAAAGGATTCTAGTAGGTTGATGGATTGTGTTATTCTTTCCCTCAACAGATTTTTATTTATTTACGAGGAATGGAAAAAAAAAATGTAACACCTAAAAGATGTTCCATACAGAGAGAAGGTTCAAGAATCCACAAAGATTTTATAACTTCTAACCCTGGAAAAAAATGCACACCATGGCCACAAAAGAACACAAATTATATACATGCATGCACTAGCAACATAGTTATAGAAGAGGTTTCCCATTACACATTTTTCCCCCAAAAAAAAAAAAACGTACTTGATATGCTAGATAATGTTTAACATGAATTTCTCTACACATCAAAATCTAATTCCCAACTTCAAGGAAGTATGAATCTCCTATGCCATGCATAAGTTATAATGACAACTAAATCAATCCACATACACTGTTTTGGTAATTTTATGCAATGCCAAGAAGCCCTTGGTAGTTCAGTCAATTTTCACAAGCAGTCTATCATACCACACATAAATTATAATGACAACAAAGTCAATCCAAATACATCATTTTGGAAGTTTTATGCAAATGCCTAAAAGCAATTGCAGTTCCATCAATTTTCACGTTGTACATTACCTTCGAGCTGAAAGCAGGTGTTGTTCTGCATCCGTGTACTTTCTCTTCTCGATCAAAGAACAAGCAGTGTTATACGCCAGCTCAAAGCTACTATTTGCTTTAACTTTGAGTGTTTCCATCATTCCTTGAACTTCAGAAGCTCTTCCAGCAGAGATCAAACCAGCAACAATATTTATTTCCAAGGACTCAATCTTGAACTTTTGAAGCTTTTGATAGACATCCATACAAGCCTCCATTCTTCCTAAACGATAGAGAATCTGTGATTCTAATTGCATAGTAGCAGAGGTTCTCTCCTGACTTTTCAAGGATTCCAAAGCTTCATCTAACTTGTTTTGCCGATAAAAGCAATATGCCTACTTATAAAAAAGAATGGAGCTAGGGTAAGATAGATATTCAATGTAAGGACATAAACTCACACAACCTACAAAACAAACTAGAGGAACCCATGGGCAGATTTGTGAAAAATCTGAGAAATACAAATAAAACTAAAATGAAGTTCATGCAAGAGTCAAACAAAAATTAAAGTGTATACAAGAGTTGCTTAGTCCATTAATAGATTTTTCTTATTGTCATCGTCGTCGTCATCTAGTCCTTGTCCAAAATATTGGGTTTGGCAATGTGAATCCTTTTCCCATTCAACTTTGATTAGAGAGCTACATCCTCTATGAAGGAAGATTTTATTCTAATCAATGAAAATAAACCATGGAAAGTAAGAAATTTGAAAACATCAAGTGGAAAATTTAGATCAGCTTGTAATACTCAAACTAAAAAGGGGGATAAAAGGAAAGATATATATATATATTGACATGTAATTTTATTTTTTATATAATATTGATCAAGAAGAGAAGATGCAGAAAAATATCTAAGAGCTAATATACCTCCTTCGGGTATATTGTAGCCATGAATGCCAACCCAAAATTAGCTCTAAAGTTTAAACCATTATGTCTTTCCTTTGTTCCTCCAATACCCCTTGGTGGTGGAATTATGATATTAAAGAGGTGATAAGAGAAAAAAAAGACCCATTACAAGTCATGGAAAAATAACTAGAACCAAAGAAAACTTATAAAATTATATATTAGAAAAGGCAAAGAAAGTGGTAAGTAAAGCTAAGCATAGGGCAAATGATAAGCTATATAATAGGTTGAGTACTAAAGAAGGTAAGAGAGATGCATACAAGCCAGCGCGAATTAGGGAAATAAAACTAAACACTTAGATAAGGTTAGGTGCATTAAAAGCGAAGATGAGAGTCCTAGTAAGAGATGAAGATATTGGGTAAAGGTGGAAGGATTATTTCTAGAAAGTTATTAAATGAGAACCTCCAAAGAGACTTGGGACTAAACAAGAGATACATAGGATAGCCAAGAGAACACACCTACTCTAATAGAATTAGTGTTTCAAAAGGAAAAATAACTCTAAAAAAGATGAAAACAGGTATGGTCCTAGGAAAAAATGGTATGAACATGAAGTCAATAATAGAAGATTTGGTTCTAGGTGAAGTGGAATGTGACTCATTTAGCTGACACCAAATCCTCGGGATAAGGATATGATGATGAAGTCGCGGACAGTGTCCAAAAAAGGCCAAGTTGTATACTTTATCTTAATCACACGAGTAAGGCTAGCATTCGTCTAACCAAAATTTTGCAAGGCTTTTGCTTTCCAATGTGTGTGAGAACTTATGAATTTTGGGATTGTTTGAGCAATTGAAGAATTCATAAAAATCAACCAGAGAGGCAATGTCTTCGCCAAATCACCAATTGGACAAATGAGTATAATTTTGCGATCATAATTAATCCTGCCGAGTTATAATAACATGAATTCCAGTAACAGATGCCATGTAAAATATCACAATTTTTCGTGTCACAAAAAGATGAAATCGAGTTTCAATCGTTTAGAAACTAAGAAAAAGGATCTCTTTTGCTCCAAATTACAAGATCTACAACCTAATGCATCGCAAACACATAAAATTCCAAATCGATTAACACTCAAGTGTACCTTATGGAAACTGAGATCGATCTGGTGCTTTTCGGAAGCAAGAATCGTTGAAAGAGCACGATCGATGTTGTCTGCCTTGATCAAAGCTACAATCTTGCAACGCAAGGCATCCTCATCGCCAGGGGCGATTGCAAGAACTACAAATACGTTTCAGAAATGAAAATAAAAATTAAAAAACAGAATTTTAAAGTTTAAAAAAAAAAAAAAAAAAAAAAAAGGAGGAAGAAAAGAAGAATCAAAAGAAAATAACCTTGATCTGCAACTTTAACAGCTTGTTCGTACTCGGATCTCTGAACATGTCGATTGAGAGAGGCGAACAGATCTTCAAGAGAGATTTTCGGCTGAGATGGAGTTGAATGTGAGGGTTTTGGCCTCTCTTTGGTTTTGGGCGCCATGGATTTGTGAGGCTTGAATTATTGTGCTCTCTGCGACTGCGAGAACTCCTTGCAAGGAAGAGGGTTTTTAGGTTGCAGCGGTTTTTCTCGCACAAAATTAGGGTGGTTTCTAACGTGCGCGGAATGCAGAGTTTTGCGCAGCTTCGTACAGCTGCGTACGATAGTCTCTTTCCTAATTTAATTTGCCCCTCCGGATTTTTGTGAATATAAGAGATACCCCACATTTTGAACTTGATGTCTTATCCCTTGACCTTGGTCATTCATGAAAGACTAAAGAATCAAAATATCTTTATCAACAGTTTTTTGGCGAAAATTTCGAATTTTTGCCATCTATGAATTCAACTCTTATTATTTTCTCCTGATTCATAGATGGTGTTGGTGATCTTGGGAATCTAGCTTGAAACATTTGACCGATCAATGGCTTGATTTAGACCTTTTGATTGGTAGGCCCATGCACTGACTTGCAAAAATCTTTCGATCGGTCAATATTATCCATTCGATCTATGGACTTTTTTTTTTTTTCCTAATATTAAGTACATCCATTTTAAGCTTCCCAAATGTATTCCTTGGTTAAAAATTCTTAGTCAGCATTATTATCAATTATGATCCATCGATAATTGCACTTGTGTTGATAGTTGACTTAGAGGGTCAAATGGACGATCATGATTCCCCCAGTCCACCAAGCATTGGTGGGTGCGTTCCAGGGCTTTTGATGGACTGGGCCTGAGCCTGTGTCCCCAAAAAAGCCCAGAGATACGTACACCTTGTTTGACTTTTTTGAGATTCACTTGAATATAATAATACAATAATAAATAAAGAAATATATCTTGACATGATAAACGAAGACAGATTAAAAAAAATAAAAAATCAATAATATTGATGCATCCCCCTCACTATGTTATAAATAAATAGTATAAGTGATTTTACTATATGGTGTGATTTTACAATAAAAAATCACTTGTCATGCTTCTTCACATCGCTGAAAAATAAAATCGTGATAATATGACTCCCCCATGTGGTATACTCAAAATACTCTCTTGACGTGGCATGGGTTAGGATCATAGATTATATGCCTCGGGATACATATCTACATATATTTTATGGGGATGTGCAAATGTATATCCCGATGCATAAAATATATGGTTCTAGCACATGCGATGTCAGGAGAGTATTTTGAGTATGTCGCGTGGGGGAGTCAGAAAATCATTACTCAAAAAATAAATGTGAAATTACTTCAAATTGCTTGAAAAATCATATTATTCCAACAATAAAACTTTTTATTATTATTTAGAAATGAAATTTTGGTGGGCAATTGCACATAAACTTGCACATCATCCAAAAGAAAACAATTGATTATTAATAATAAGAAGAAGAGGGGAATCTAGAAGACATGTTAGTCCAAGTTGTGATGAATGATAGAGATACCTTACTTCTTCTAACTTATGACACTCAACCTTGGCCTCGGTCTTCCCTTATCAACCAATGAAAAATAACTTAAATGCCTTCAAATTTAATCTCTAACCTCTAGGAAAAAATCTCTTACCCTCATTTTCAACCTTAAGATTCTACTTACTTTAAAGTACAAACCTTGAGAATGAGATCTAATTTTTGGGACAAGTAAAAGATGGTGAAATTTGATCATAAAAATCAAATGTTTTTTGCAAGTGTTTAAGACAAAAGTTGAATATGAGCTCTGATGGGTTAAAAATAATTTATCACAAAAGTTTGAAGACCCTAAATAACATGAGATTTTAGAAGAAAAATGAAGTTTTGGGGTTAGACGTTAAATATGAGGTATTTAAGTCATTTTTCATTAGTCTATTAGAGAAAATCAAGTCAAGATATATGTCGTCGATTCAAAATGATCGGGATACATCAAATATTCATCAAAACGTGTAGGGGTATGTCTAAATCACCCATAGAAAATTTGAATCAAACGGAAAACCAAGTTTGGTGCTCTTTTACCTAATTTGTCAATTCGCTCAATCTGAACTCAGGTTTGTATGACACTTTAGAGCGAACCTTATCCATAAGGGTTGGCAAGGATAATTCACTTCTTTGTTCTTAGTTTGGTTCATTTGTGCATATATATAGGATAAAAAAATAACGGTGGACTGGCAATGATCCGAAATATACTAGATGTTCGAACTGATCCAATCTGAAAAAACATGAAAAAATCAAATTTTTGGATTGGATTGGGATTGGGATTGGAATCTTAGATCCGAAATAATTTCGGATCGGATTTAGAACTACTCCAGTCCGATTTGAACATATTTTAATAATTATTTTATTATTCTCGATTTCATATAAATACATATAGATAAAAACGTTTTAATTTTTTTGATTTCCCTCTATATTTGTAGTTGGAAAGAAGATTTTTAAAATTTTTAAATAATTTTATTTTTTTTAATTTTTTTGAACATTAATCATTTGAAAACAAGGCATGTGTTCGGATCGGATTAGGTACATGTTGAAAAAATTTCGGATTGGTATTGCAGTGCTATTGAATCGGTATTGAACCAATCCTTTGCCAATCCTAGATTCCACTCCCTCTATCCCTTACAAAAAGGAGGAGTTGGGGTTTAATATCGTCACAAATCTTGAGGATAATTTTTGACTTTATTTTCTTTTCTCTACTATTACCCTTTGAGAATACCTTACCAACTTTATTGTCTTTCCATTTTCACCTCCATTTATGAGAATACCTCTTAACTTTAGTGTCTTTCACCTATTACCTTTTATACAATACTCCTCTAACTTTATTGCATTTTCTCTTCTACTTTAATCCCAAAAATGATATATGTACCGATAGTCATAGACAAACATTAGTATACATGTAATATGAATCTTTCAAAAAAAAAAAAAAATCCTATTTTCATTAGTTTGCTTATCAAATTCAACAACAAAATTCAGCAAAACTCCCAACCTTTAGGTTTGCAAATTAGTTAGCACCTAACTCACCATATTCCACGAACCTATTAAGAGCCGTGTTATGAATTGGTTTGCTTTGTAATAGTTCCTAATTCGGTCTTGTAGGAATGAATTTGATAACAAAAATTTGGCTTTGGGGCAAATTACTCAAAGACCACTTCTTAAGCAAGAGAACTTTGATTGACACACCACTTTCAAAATTAAATGATTTTCAAAATGGTGGATATTACTTTTTTTTTTCCCATCATCTCACTCTATTGTATACAACTAGAAGCAATAAAGAAAGAATAATGATTTTCTAAAACTTCCCTCTGCCACACGCCCCATACGTCCCTTGATGTGGCATGTGTTAGAATCATAGCTTCTTTTTCCTTGGGATGCACAAGTGCATACATTTATGGGGATGTACAATCCGATATCTCGAGGGAAAAAATCTAGGATTTAACCCATGCCACGTTAGGGGATGTGCGTCAGAGGAGGTGTCAAAAACTCAAGACTCATAAAGAAAATATGTGTAGATCGAGAAAATGATTAGAGAGAGAAAGTTGCGGAGGGCGACATGGTGTTATTTTTAAATTTTTTACTGAGATTATGGTTCCATCCATGCTTTTGATCTATGATTGTGTGTGTGTGTGAGAGAGAGAGAGAGAGAGAGACTGGGTGAGATATGTGAGAAACGCAGGGTAGATATGAAGATTTAAGAATGGTGAAAAAAAGGGAGTGAGAGAAATGGAATGGTTAATGTGGGATGCAATATAATTGTTGTGTGATAAGAAAGTATCTGTGTGGCAATAAAAATTATTCTCAAACAATTATCTGTGATAGATAATCATTAATATTTGATTATGTTTACTAATTATAAGATTATGGTGGCAATACAATTAAGTTAGTTAGGTTTTTCTATAATTAATATGTTATTGGAAGTATTGATGTGGCAATAGAAATTCTCCTAAAACAGTTGTCTTTCTGATGAACTTATTTAGAGAGCTGCTATTGGCAGCCTAACTTTTACTTATGACACTCCAATTTGTTAAATTATTTATTAGACCCTGATTGAAGATTAAAACACACAAGTCAAACATTACAAAACTTTGGTTCAATTTATTACCTCAACATTATAAAGCATTATAATACATTCCAACAATTTCTTTACAATTAGGATTAGGCTCATATAAAATCCTAAACAAAAAAGAGATTTTTCTCAAGAAGTGTGCAATTTTTACAAAATTTTCGATTTAGTACATTGTTCATTTTAATTCTCAAAACATATTTTTGAGCGAATTCACTAGTTTTAAAGTGGTGATTTTGTTGATAAAAAATGACAATCTCACTAATAAATTTATTGACAAATTTCCTTATTTTTTTTTTAACAACGAGATCATTGGTAAGTATCAATGAATTCATCTAAACTAAAAAAACTTAACAACGAACTCGCTCCAAACGTGTTTTGGGAATCAAAGCGAATAGTGCACTGGACTTGAAATTTCATTATATTCAGCACACAAAATGGTAATTTTCCCAACAAGAAAAATGAGAGTTTTTATTGACACCTCAACTTTTGCTTGTTTTCAATTGTTGATTTTTTCAATTTTAATTGGAGTGTAACGAGTAAAAGTTGGGGGTGTCAATAGTAGCTCTCATATTTTATGATGGTTACTAATTATTAGATTTTTTAACCTTTAACTTTTATTATAATATTAAAAAAAAAAAAAAAATGAAAAGGAAAGAAAGAAAGAAAGAAAGAAAGAAAAAAAAGGAATCTCTCTGTGAGCTTTGAGAAGACCAAAGAAACAAAAGAGGATGGATAGTTCTAGCAAAACTGAACAAGAACATAGGGGTTGCTGTCTGTACCAACTCCTTTCAATTTGATGAGTTTTCCTTGTTACAGATAACTATCTCAAAAACCCCAAAATCCCCTTTTTTTCTTTTTTTCTTTCTTAGATTCTTAATTTCTCATTAATCAGGACTAGTTCATTTCTCTCTGTCTGTAAGTATCAAGAACACTGTCATCTCCTCTTGTTTTCATTTGGGATCCTCTATTTTGTCTCATCTCTCTCCCCATCTCTTCCTATTTATGTATTTTTGCTTTTTTTTTTTTCTCCTAAATTTTGGGTTGTTTCTGAATCAAATACCCAGATCTTATGAACTTTTGATCTAGCTGAAAAGTTGTTAATCTGGGGCTCTTGTTGTAGTTGAAGAACAGAGAAGATAGAGTCTTGTGAGGCGTGGAAGCAAAATCTGAAAAGTGGAAAGTTATCGTTGATCTTTGATTTTTAGAGGTTCTTTGTTTCTGGATTCTCTGTTTTTCAGATAAAAGGTGAGATTTTTTTCACATGGGGTTCATAGAGAAAAGGGGGGAAAGCAAGGAACTATTTTTTGTTTTGGGGGGTTAATTGGAACCTATGGGTTTGTCTGATCTGGGGTTTGGAATGGGTTTCCATGGCTGGAGTTTCTTTTTGTAGAAACAGGTTCAGTTTTTCTCTTAATATGGGGAGAAAATTTCCCCTTTTTTTGGAAAAAAAATGAAGAATTAGTGAAAATGGTTTTCAGATGTAACAGCAGAGAAGAACCTTCAGGGGTGGATTAAAACCTCAGTGCTTTGTAAGCTAATTCTTGGAAATGGGTTTGTGAAATTGGGTTTTTTGTTTGTTTGAAGGATCTTGTGTCCGTTGAAGGAGTTGTTTCTTGCTTTGAAGAGGCTTTGGAACTCTGTTTGGGTTTTCGGGGTATCCTTTTATTTATTTATTTATATATATTTGCAATTATGTTCAGACAAATACTGGGTAGGCTTCCTCGCAAGCCGTCTAGGTCTAACGAAAACCGAGAATCAGGGGGAACCTCTGCCCCTTCTTCAATTGCTTCAGCCAGCTCACGTAACAATGATCTAGCGAGTAATAGGTCAGGGATCACAAGCAACACAACGCTTCCCGGACCTAATTATGTGTCAAATTCAGGATTAAATAATGGAAATAATCTTACCCCATTAGCGAATTTGAATTTGAATGGGAGTTCGGTTACTTTGTCTTATGAAGCGTTGCCTGCTTTTAGGGATGTCCCCAACCCCGAGAAGCAAAACTTGTTTATCCGAAAGTTGAATTTGTGTTGTGTTGTATTCGACTTCACTGATCCAACAAAGAACCTGAAAGAAAAAGATATAAAACGACAGACATTGCTAGAGCTCGTGGATTATGTTACTTCCGCGAATGGGAAATTCACCGAAACCGCTATGCAAGAAATCACGAAAATGGTATCCGTGAATTTGTTCAGGACTCTCATTTCTCCACCCCGTGAAAATAAGGTTTTGGAAGCTTTTGATTTGGAAGAAGAGGAGCCTTCCATGGATCCCACGTGGCCTCATTTGCAAATCGTGTATGAGTTCCTTCTAAGGTTTGTTGTGTCCCCTGAGACGGATGCGAAATTGGCTAAGAGATACATTGATCACTCTTTCGTTCTTAGATTGCTAGATCTCTTTGAATCAGAGGACCCCAGAGAGAGGGAGTACTTGAAAACGATTCTTCACCGTGTCTATGGAAAATTTATGGTACACCGTCCATTCATCAGGAAAGCTATCAACAACATCTTTTACAGTTTTATTTTCGAAATGGAGAAGCACAATGGGATTGCTGAGCTTTTGGAGATTTTGGGCAGTATAATCAATGGGTTTGCTTTGCCACTGAAAGAAGAACACAAATTGTTTCTTGTTCGGGCTTTGATTCCTCTCCACAAACCAAAATGCATACCCATGTACCATCAACAGTTATCGTACTCCATTACACAATTTGTAGAGAAAGACTGCAAGCTTGCCGATACTGTTATAAGGGGTTTACTAAAGTATTGGCCAATCACGAATAGTTCGAAGGAGGTCATGTTCTTGGGAGAGTTGGAGGAAGTTTTAGAGGCAACTCAGCCCCCGGAGTTCCAACGTTGTATGGTGCCTTTGTTTCGCCAGATTGCTCGTTGCTTGAGCAGTTCACACTTTCAGGTATTAAGCTTCTCAATATTTTAACATATTGGTACCATAGTGCCTTTCGTTAGGCTCAAAAGCTATGTTTGATACATTAGTCATTTGAAGTGCACCCTATTGATGCATTGCCAATAACAGGAGAAATGTTTAGTATAATTTGATATGCATGTATGTATCAAAATAAACCATGTTTGATGCCAAGTTAACATAACAAAATATGATGTTTAGAGCAATTATAACCCCCTACAACATACTAAAATTGAATATTTATGTGAAATATGCCAAAATATTTCCATTTCCTCAAGGTCCAACATGAAATTCAACTGACAGTTTCGTTTTGTAAATATTTTGATGGAAACCACTACTCATTTCGCAAAATATTTCAGTGAATGGTAATTCTGACCGAAATAATTAAATTTTAGGTATAAAAATGCATGATCTCGGTGGAAATATTTCGATGAGTAGTAAATTTTGACCGAAATATTCTTAATTTGAAAGAAATATTAAAAAATATAGATAAAAATTTATAAATTTAAGAAAAATTGTAAATTTCTCATAGAAAGGACTTGTAAATTACACATAAATGTTTGCTAATAAAATAATTGCACATAATATACATTTATTAATATAAATGTCTATATCATCTAATTTTGATTTATTTTAAGTGTTTTATTGCGTTCATAGAAGCACCCACACTATCATTCATGCTTTAATACATTAGATACACAATGAATTTACTCACACATATCCAAAAAATAGAAAATATAATAACACGTAAATGCAATACTTAGTAGTTTTTTCCATTTAAGCAAGTGTTTTACATAATATGTAGTTTTTGTGACATAATTATTTTCATTTACATGTAAAATACTATTGTTTTTCAACGTTGTGTTCTCAAATACTTTCCATTACATATGACAAAATGTTGTTGATCTCCAATTCCAGAATACTGTTGATCTTATCTATCAAAATAAAAAATAAAAAAATACGATTGTTGTTCAACTTCGTATTCTCAAATACTTGCCCATTAGATATGACAAAATGTTGTTGATCTTCATTTCCACACTCCATATCATTGTTTATTATATTTTGATGACTCAATGAGAGTATTTTAATACTTATTTTATCATTTTTCATTATTGAAATATAAATTTCCTCAATATTTTCATCACTTCCACATCATTTCCAAAAAATGTATTAATTTCCACATTGATCGAAATATTTCCATTTCCCAGCTGATGAAAATAGATACCGAAATTGAAATTTAATACCTTGATTATGATGCATCAATACATCATGATACAAGTAAGTTACATAGGAATTTTGATACTATAAGCTAAAATTGAGACCATGTCCAAAGTAAATGATGTAATGGAAACATGCTCCCTTTGTTCAATGATGGGTCTGAAAACCTACTTAAATTTCTTTCCTAGTGGGAATAAGTTTCGTACTTTTACTTTATGGGTCCAAGACTCCCATTAATCTGAAAACCCTAACTTATCCTATCAATAGTGTATAATCTGGCCTATCTTTCTGAGGAGTTACCACATTCTTGTATTGTGCAGTTGGTCCTTTGGGCATTTTATTTGGATATCAATTTCTCTCTGCCCAGTTGGTTTGACACGTTAAGCAACTTTGAGGTTGTGGGTTCAAGTCCAACTTATCCATAAAAAAATAAAAATTTTGAACTAAAGGGAAAAAGTAAATTAATCATCTTGATTACCTAAGGATATCCTAAATGCTCTTAGGCTTCTCCTATTTTTTATGCTGCCAGCCGATGCATTGGCAGTTGTGTTTCCATGAGCACTACCACACTATTCCTTTGTTGACCTATGTTTTGATTAATTCGCACTTAAATAAGGGATCTGTCAAGTAGCTGTGTTTCCTGGAGGTAATATGGATCTAGTTCCATAGGAGCTATTGTAACAAAGACAAGGACACATGTAGGCTTCCAGCACAGGTACTAAGAGCCAGGCTTGCTGATCCCCATATTCCCAATGCATTTAAACATTTACACAATTTATTTCATATTTTGTGAGGTGTTCTTAGAATACTTTGTTTCATGTTAGGTCTAGACCATAAAAAGAATGGATTTAGATAAGCTCATCATCATCGTTGAAGCCTTATCCCATATATTTTGGGCTGGCTAAATGAATCCTGTTCCTTCATTCAATTCTGTTCAGAGCCTTGATAAACTTGAGCTATATATAGAATAAAACAAGACGGTTCTCCCCCACCCTTTGTCTCAACCTTTATCCCCCCCCTCCTTAAAGAATGTATTTTGAGTCTAACTTTTAATTGTCTTTTCTCTTCTCTTTCCAAGAATACTCCCAACTTTATTGTCTTTCCTCTTCTACCCCATTTCCAAGAATACCTCTTTTAAATTTATGTATTGCATTTCCTCTTCTCCTCTTTTCCAATAATACACTCTAATTTATTGTCTTTCCTCCTTTTACCCCTTAACCCCAAAGAGGACATGGGGATGCCCGTGTTGTAGGCACAAGCAAACCTTAGTATATATATTATAGGAGAGGTAGGCTCCTCCCTCTTTTTACACCCTATCCCAGCCTTTTATTTTAAAAAAATATCGACATTTCGAATGCATGTTGACGGAGCAATTAGCAACTTTCATTTTCTCCTATTTAAACGGCTCAAGTACAGCTGAATTCTTTGTAAATAATTGTTTCAACACAACATCTCTTTATCCATATTTTTTAAATTTAAAGGTATACCTCGCCATATTTTAAATTTGAATGCATACCTATCCCGACCTTTTATTTGAAAAAAAAAATCAACGGTTCGAATGCATGTTGACGTAGCAATTAACAACTTTCATTTTCTCCTATTTAAATGGCTCAAGTATAGCCAGATTCTTTTTAAATATTTGTTTCAACACAACATCTCTTTATCCATATTTTTTAAATTTAGAGGCATACCTCTCCATATTTTAAATTTAAAGGCATATTGTAAGAGATAGTCCCACATCGCCTGGGTATCATGACCTTGGGCTGTATATAAACTTGGGTCAATCCTCACCTTACAAGCCGGTTTTGTGAGGATGAGTTAGGCCCATGAGCTTTTACATGGTATTAGAGCAGGTAACCACAGAGATGTAGGAGACATGTTACACGTGAGAGGGAGTGTAAGAGATACTCCCACATTGCCTGGGTATCATGACCTTGGGTTGTATATAAACCTGAGGCAATCCTCACGTTACAAGCTGGTTTTGTGAGGATGAGTTAGGCCCATGGGCCATTTCTACACATACCTGTCCCAACCTTCTATTTAAAAAAAAATAAAAATCAACGGTGTGAATGCATGTTGGCGTAGCAATTAGCAACTTTCATTTTCTCCTATTTAAACGGCTCAAGTATAGCTGACTTCTTTGTAAATATTTGTTTCAACACAACATTTCTTTATCCACATTTTTTAAATTTAAAGGTATACTTGGTGAATGTTTGAATTACACTTGTATTTTCATACAATTATATGCCCTCCTCCTTGACCTTTGTCTTCTCTTATAGACAAGTAAAAAATGATCCAACTGCCCTCATCTTCAACCTGTAATCAAAGTATTAAATTTCCATGTCTATTTCGCTCAGTCTGGAAATAGAAATATTTCAATCAGTGTGGAAATTAACATAATTTTTGGAAATGACAAATATTGAAGAAATTTTCATTGACCCTGTAGGAAATGATAAAATAGGCTTTAAAAAACACTCATTAAGTCATCAAAATACAATAAACTACCTATGGAGTGTGAATTTGAAGATCTACAACATATGCTACACGTACACGCAAGTATTGAGAGTCCAACAGTGGAAATAAGAATAATAATGTTGCGTTAACTACACACAACTTAATATGTACATCACTGAAATAAAGAAACTATTAAATGTTGCATTGATGTGTTATTATATTTCTTTTATTTTTGAATTAGTATGAAGAAACTGTTAATGTATCCAACTAATTAAAAAATGGCCGATTGTGTGCATGCTTATATTAACGTACTAATCTGCTTAGCTAACTAATCTTAATTCATTTATACTAATGGATGAATGCTATGTACAATTTTTTATTAGTAAATGCTATGTGTAATTTACAAGTTATTTCTAAAAGTAATTATAATTTCTTTTAAAAAAGAATGTTTCGGTTGAAGTTTACTATTCATCGAAATATTTTCACCAAAATATTGCATTTTTATAATTAAAATTTGATAATTTTGGTCGAAATATTTCGCGAAATGAATGGTGATTTCTACTGAAATATATAAAAAAGAAATTGTCGGTTAAATTTTGTGTCGGAACTTGTGGAAATGGAAATATTTCGTGGAGATATGTTAAAATTTAATACTATGCTTGTAATAAAAAACACTTATTTTTCTTCCCAATGCCAATCATCTTCAATCTCTTGGGTAAAATATTTACCCCACTCTTCAACCTCAGGATTCTATCCACTTCAACGTCCAAACCTCAAGAATGAGATAGGTTTTTTCCTTTTTATAAGCAAAAATTTATTGATGGAATTTTGGGTAAGAAAATCAATAGTTTTCTATAAGGGACTAAGATGAGCTTGAAAATGATGGATTGAAGATGAGCTTCAATAGATTAAAAATAATTTACAATGAAGGTTGAAGAGCTTGAAGATGATAGGTTGGAAAAAATCGATGTTTTTTTATTTTTTATTTTTTTATATTTTAAATTATGGTTTGAAGACGAGGGCATTGAGTTCATCTTTTTATTAATCTATAGAGGAAGACCAAGATGATTTGGGTGAGTCATCTTGATATCCGAGGTAACAAGGTGAGATAGTCAATGTGAATTGTCCATTACATTGACTCAGCTGAGTAAACCAGATTTGTGTTTTTGATGTACAGCAATAATTTTTTTTTAGTGTTTTGATGTTTTATCTATGAAAAATAATATTTTGTGACTGAGCACATATTAATCTACCTTATAATATCGATTGGATGTAGGCAAGATGAGACATGGTACTAGTTTTTAAAACCATGATTCCAATCACTCGTTCATACTCATTATAGTGAATGGTCCTTCACATTGAGTCGTCCAATATTTTGAAAATATTGGCCAAATTATGAATACTCAGTCAAGACAATTGGGTTTTGTGTTTTTTTTAAAAAAATAAATAAAATGAATAATTTTTTAATTATTTAAATATTTTTTCCTATGTAAAAATAAGATTTTGTGATTGGACATTTAGGGTCTGTTCTTTACAGAAGCCAGCTTCAGCTCCAGAAGCTGGCTTCTAGAAGAAGCAGAAGCCTGGAGCCTGAAAAGCCATATCTGGCAGAAGCTTGTTCGTTACATAAGTACAGAAGCCAGAAAATCATGTTCGTTTGACAGCTTTTTATTACTGGATTCTGATAAAATGACAAAAATACCCTTAATGTTGATAATACACCCAGAATACATAAAAAATTATCAGAATACATTAATAAATATATAATTATACTAAATACATATATAAATATAATAAATTTATATTAACAAAATTATAAAAATAATTATTTTTAATTTAAATATATTTATAAAGTTTATAATTCTATCGAAATTTCGACAGCATCTCCTCTTAAAAATGGACATATGAAATTTTCCTGATAAAAAAAATACCTGCATAATGCACTGCATAATACATAATCTATCATCCACGCAATATCTAATACACATTAACATTAAAAAAAATACATAATATGTACATCAATATGTTTTAAGTCATTATAGTTCATCATTGTTTTAAAAGAAATGTTACTATTAACATTATAACAAAAATTGACCAGAATCTGTTAATAAATATATAATTACACTATATATATATATATAAAATTTATATTATAAAATTATAAAATTAATTGCCCAAGAACCCAAATTATCGTTCATATAACTACTATAAAAGTTCATCCTTATCAACAAACCACATGGTTATGTAGGGATTAGAGATGTATAATTGCTATTTGCACATAACACTATGCATTTCTGTTGATTGGGTTGTTACATAAGAAAGTTGATGCGGCAATAAAACCTCTCCAAGTATACATTGGTGGGCATTATCATCATATGAGCTAATGTTCTAGATTTTTTTAAATAAAAATAAGAAAAAATATATATTACAAGTGATGATAAAATTATATATGTTGTAGTATGTTCTTATATTGAATATAACACGTATATAGAGAAAGCAAGCGGATGCCGGAGTGTTTTTCTTATTTTTATTTAAAAAAATCTAGAACATTAGCTCATATGATGATAATGCCCACCAATGTATACTTGGAGAGGTTTTATTGCTAGGAACAATTAATAGGTTGGGAGTGCGGGGGCAACGCCCCCGCGGTACGGTACAGGGGTATTATTAGAGGCGGAGAAAACATTCCAAGGGAACCCGATTAAAATCAAGTTAAAATAATAAATAAAAAAACAACTCAAATTATCTTACTATGGGTCAATTTTCTCAAATGAATTATCTAAGCAGCAATCCAATACCATAGCCCTCTTTAGTTTCACCGAAAAATTCATATTCAAGATTGTATTTCAATAACACCAATTTCTTTTGAGCTTCATTAGGGGTGTCAATGATACCCATTTACCCAAAACCATGTTGGTGTTAGTGTTTTTCATGTATGTTCTTGTTCTCTCTTATTGAAAAATTATTTTGGAGAATCTCATAACACCAATGTCACAAGAATCCTACCTATACATGTATTTCACTCAAAACTTCAGCCAAAAAATTCGAACAAAAATAACGTAAAAAATATTTCTACCTTTCCTAACAATCAAATTCTGATTTCAAAAGAACACTTTACATGATCCAATAATCAAAGATACTAGTACACAAAATTTTAAAAAAAAATATATAATAAGATCCAAACAATTACAGAAGCAAAAAAAACGAAGCAATTACAAGCAAAAAAATGAAGAAATAAACTAGGGTTTCAAAAGCAATTACCTTTCCCAACCTTCAACAGGTTTCTGCGACAGTAGCGACTGAGAATCGTTTTGAAAAAATTGATCTAGAAACCTTAGATCTGCTGCTCTTTTTCTTTTTGTTTTTCCTTAATCGATCTTTGCGTTGGTGAAAAGAAATAGGAAGGAAAAAAATCACAGATCTGCTGCGAGGACAGAGGCGAGGAAGGGATTCGACTGGAAGCGTTGAAGGTTGAGAATGACAGAGGTCGAAGGTTGAAAATGACAGAGGTCGAAGGTTGAGAACGAAATAGGTTGAAGGTTGAGAACGAAAGAGGGTTTCGACTCAGATGAGCTGCAACAGTTCGTTGAAGAGAACAGAAAAGGTTTAGACAGAGACGAGATGCATCGTTGAAGGTTGAGAACGAAAGGGGTTTAGGGTATTTCGGTCATTCGATGTAAACCGTTTTCGGTGATCGACTTCGCGCAGAAGCAAAACAGCGAAGCCTCGTTTAGACGACTCTTGAAAAGAGCTGGTTTTGAGCTTTTTTTGATTTTCGTTTGAGCCGAAAAAATCGCAACGAACGTGTTTTATATGACTTATTTGGCTTTTAAGCCAAAAAAGCAGCAAGAGCTGGCTTTTTAAGTTGAAACGAACAGCCCCTTACTAACCTACTTTATAATAAGAAAAGATATAAACATTTAAATATAAATATAAATATATAGGGTCAGTTTCTAGTGATTCATGAAGAAACTCATGAAAAAACACATTATCCCCAACCATGTAAACAAATCCAATGGTCAGGATTATAGTATCTAGATAACTCACATCTCGAGGATAATAAATCCCGACCATTGAATTTCCTGTTTACATGGTCAGGAATCAGGATTATGTGTTTTTTACATGAGTCATTCTTCAAGAGTCATTGAACTCTAACCCAAATATATTAAAAAAATAATTTTGAACCAACATGAAGACACTTGAATCAAAAGATACTACTTTAGATAGAATTGAATGGTGCATGATTTATTCAGCCAGCCCCAGTCAGTCAGGATAACCCTTTGATGATGATAGCGATGATTCATTTGTTTTATATGACCTATGATGCACATGCCATCTTCTAGTACATTGATTGGAATGACTTCTCATGTTGTAATATATATTTAGTCTCTTCTAGTACATTGATTGGAATGACTTCTCATGTTGTAATATATATTTAGTCTCTTCTAGTACATTGATTGGAATGACTTCTCATGTTGTAATATATATTTAGTCTCCAAGGATTTAGGAATTTTTCTACCCACTTTTCAAATTTTCTCGTTTTTGCGTGATGTGTGAGCCACATGTCATCCACCAGTGAATATGATGTCAAAAATAAGAATGGAAGTTTCACATTTGAAATTTTAGACAAGCAAACCAACGACATGATCCATTCTTAATTTACCTTATAGAAGTTATGGCCGTCACATAAATTTCGATTCCTAAATCATATTGTCTTGTTTTTAGGTTGCAGAGAGGGCTTTGTTCTTGTGGAACAATGATCATATAGAGAGTTTGATCAAGCAAAACTGCAACGTTATACTACCCATTATCTTCCCTGCCTTGGAAAGAAACGCTAGAAATCACTGGAACCAGGCAGTTCAAGGCCTGACACTCAATGTCCGCAAAATCTTCTCCGATCTTGATCCCGAGCTATTTGACGAGTGTTTGCTCAAGTTTCAGGAAGATGAAGCAAACGAAGAGGAGATTAAAGGGAAGCGTGAAGCCACATGGAAACGCTTGGAAGAGATTGCTGCATCAAAAGCCACGAGTAATGAAGCAGTGCTTGTTCATCGTATAACAGCGCCTCACAGATCTTCGGGTTAGGACAGAAAGAGTTCCGATGGTCTCAATTTTCCAAATAGGTGTGATAGACGTGAAACGGGTAGCAAGCTTTGGGAGGTGGAATGATCATGGGTCGACCACAATCACTCTGATTGGCCAAGAACACTGTATAGGGAACACATTGGCCCAGCTTCTGGTTTTATACAGTCTGTATATATGGGGGACAGGACAGCCAATGTGGTTTACAAGCTAGTGTACGTCACATTCATATAGGAAGACTTGGTTGGTTGTTGTAGTCGATATTCTAAAGGAGCTTCAAGAGACAGGTATCTATTGACCTTATCACCACACTTGAATTTAGTTTCAATTGGTTGCCGTCTTGCTGGATATTAATTAAAGTACCCACTTTTCATTTATTTATATGTATGTCTCCACTGTATTTTTGTTACTTTTTTATGAACAAAACAATTGCTTGGCATGAATTTCTGTAATATATATATATATTTGATAAATCTAAGTTGGGTTAACCAAAAAAGAAAATTATATTAACTTCTGCGCTAGGCAAATATTACAGCAGAAAAATATTGGAATCTCTCTCCGCATCTCTTTTGCTCTTATAATGGCAGAGGTTGTCCGAACTTCCTTATAAGAGGGAGTCGGATTTGTTGGTTACTTATATTTGGGGAAGGTTTGGGTGTGTATTTAACAGGATAGGAGGCCATCTTGTTTATCCCACACAATCCCTCCATTTGATCACTCCTCTCCATCTTGATGTACCCATCTTCCCCCCAATCTGATCCCCATGAATTCTTCACTATCCAATACTTGACGCTCTCGTTCGTCTCTCCGTACCCAACAATCGCAACCCCATGGTCCAGGTCTGTTCCGCAAGTCCCACCAAACACTCCCTGCATCAATAATCACAAATCCTTTGACCCGTCAGTATAAACTTGGCATATTTCAGTAAGTGTTGGTGCTGTAAGAGTAGAGGAATGCGTACTTTTGAGTAGAACTGAAAGTAAAGATTCCCAGCTTCTATTCCAACTGAAACAGGCTGATGAGAAACGGCCTTCATCAAGGCATCATCACTGTTGACTGGAACATCTTCGTAACCATCTATAATCACCACGGGTGATTTCTTCTGCAAAAATAGTCTTGTTGCTTAAATACATTTGAAATTAATCTGTGTATTTTCTGAATGCTTGGTTGCTTAGAAATTTTTTACCGGAAATTAAATTCTTGTCATGAAAACCCTTTTCTGATAGATTTCTTTTGTTTCTGTTTTCCTTGTGTGTGTTTGTGTGCGCGTACGTGTGTGAATGGGTGTGTGCGCGCGCGTGTGTGTGTGTGGAAATTCTCTTTAAATGGGGATTTTCCCATTTTTTCCACATTATTCAGTTAACATTTTTTCCATAAAAAATATATATGTAAAATACCTTTGTGAGGTTGCATTCGTTGTCACTGGCAGTGTAAGGATAGTCATCTTCGCTGCTGATTCCACCATTTTCGGTGATAAATTGGAAAGCGTAGTCCATAAGACCACCATTGCACCCTTCGTTTACTTTCTTGTCACAGTCGACCAGTTCTTGCTCAGACAAGGAAATCAGCTCTCCTGACCTTATCTGGTTGATTCCTTCTACTGCCGCAATCGTTGAGAAAGCCCAACAGCTTCCTACATTTTCCAACTAAAACAAGTCAAAAACACTTTTGACACACATGGATCAAATCGTGAATCAGTTATCGAATCAAGTTTTTCTTACAAACTGAAAATTAGAGTTCCCTTTCTTCTACATACCACATGGTCCTTGATCTTTGACGCCAGTTACAGCTCCTTCCTTTCTCCAATCCACCGAGCTCGGCAATGGGTCTGAAACATTTTCATACAAGAAGCTTTGTATCTCTGGATTGCTTTTTCGTTGAAGAACCTTGCGTGGTGATCTTGTGTAAATTGCCCGAAACTCATCGTTACTCATATCTGCAAACTTGTTGAGTCCAAGAATGTAAGTCACATTGGGTCTTTTGTTATTCTCGTGGATGAACCTAACATTGTTCTTAAATATATTGTATCTCTTTGACAATGTATCCTCATGTTCGTTACCATGACCATTGTTTCCAAAATCTGTTTCATGGGGTCGATGGATGGAGAGCCATCTCCAATATAGAGCGATGAGATCCTTCTCGGACCTGATGTCGTCGTCTGTGACCCCAAGGACCATGTCAGGGTGGGGTGCAGTGTATGTAGGTGGAAGGAGGCATGAGATAGCAAAGAAAATGAACAGAACCAAAGCCATGTTATGTGTATGTGTGTGTGTGGGGATTGATTATGTTTATTGATATAGGGGCAACTTTGCTTAAGTTAGGAGGTTTTGTGAGGGGAAAGCAAAAAGAATCACTTGGCGGATGGTTCACGTGAAAGGGATTGGGTGGGGGTAGTGGGTAATTGAGACATACCCCTCTGGATTTTGGTGAATATCTGAGATGCCCCCAGTTTTGCTTATATCATCATTTTAAAAGGATTCTTATCTGATGGTGTGCCATACTATGATCTAAGTATGAAAAGGATGGGCCACAATCTGGCACTGTTTTTGGGTGTACTCCAGGGAATTGGGTTGCCACGCAAGCTTAATATCTCCTTGTGCCCCACAGTTTTGGGCCCACCGACCCGTGAAAGTTTCTTCCATCCTTTGGTGGGCTCCACACCAAAAATGAGTCTGATTGATGAATTCTTATAGTCGAATCTTAGTGACCCTATCCTTCTGTTAGGGGGTGTCTCTCTCGTTCTGGCGTTTTCGTAATAAATTCTTCTCTAATCCCCGTTTCCAAAATATGGGTACCCGTTCAAATAAAGAATCTCATTTCATATATCCTATTAAGTATTTTTTTCTTCTTAAATATCTATTAGTCATGTATGTCTTCAAAAATAAATATTATAATGGTTTATTGCCCGGATATTATAATTAGAGAAAATAACATTGTAATGATTCATTTTTTTTTTTTTGAAATGCTACTGTAATTATATAATTAATTTGAATCCTTGAAAATAGAAGAACCTTCAGCCATTAAAACATATATTGATTATTGAATTATTAATGATTATATTGATCAAGAATTGTTTTGTCGTAATTAATTGGAGGTGGTGAGTAATAATGGCAACAACAATGATATAGTCAAGTTATATACTAAAAATTGCAACTAAGCAACAGATGTGAAAATATAACAACTATGGGACATGGTGGAGTCATGAATATAATTTATTAGTAAAGTTTGTTTATTTTATTGAAAATTATTAATTTTAAATTGTAAAAGAGATGTTTTTTACAAGAACAAATATGTACTAATAAATTAAGTGTGTGTTTGGTAACACTTTGAAGTCTGAATGGAGGTGGTCTATCTTTAAAATTCAGATTTTAGAAACTTTATTTCCATTTGTTTTGATTTAGATTTTAGGAGATACTAAGCTTTATTGACAAGTTTAGTATCTCCTTAAGCCCCACAGTTTTGGGCCCACCGACCCGTGAAAGTTTCTTCGATCCTTTGGTGGGTTCCACACTAAAAACCAGTCTGATCAATGAATTCTTGTAGTCGAATCTTATTGACCTAATCCTTCTGTTAGGGGGTGTCTCTCTCGTTCTGGCGCTTTCGCGACAAATTCTTCTCTAATCCCCGTTTTCAAAATATGGGAACCCGTTCAAATAAAGAATCTCATTTCATATATCCTATTAAGTATTTTTTTCTTCTTAAATATCTATTAGTCATGTATGTCTTCAAAAATAAATATTATAATGGATTATTATCCGGATATTATAATTAATGATAATAACATTGTAATGATTCATTTTTTTTTTTTTGAAATGCTACTGTAATTATATAATTAATTTGAATCCTTGAAAATAGAAGAAACTTCAGCCATTAAAGCATATATTGTTGAATTATTAATAATTGTATTGATCAAGAATTATTTTGTCGTAATTAATTGGAGGTGGTGAGTAGCAATAACAACAACAATGATATAGTCAAGTTATATACAAAAAATTGCAACTAAGCAATGGATGTAGGGTGAGTGAAAATATAACAACTATGGGACGTGGTGGAGTCATGAATATAATTTATTAGTAAAGTTTGTTTATTTTATTGAAAATTATTAATTTTAAATTGTAAAAGAGATGTTTTTTACAAGAACAAATATGTACTAATAGATTAAGTGTGTGTTTGGTAACACTTCTGAAGTCTGAATGAAGGTGGTCCATCTTTAAATTCAGATTTTAGAAATTTTATTTTCATTTGTTTTGGTTCAGATTTTAGAAGATACTAAGCTTTATTTACAAGTTTAGTATCTCCTTGTGCCCACAGTTTTGGACCCACCGACCCGTGAAAGTTTCTTCTATCCTTTGGTGGGCTCTACACCAAAAACCAGTTTGATTGATGAATTCTTGTAGTCGAATCTTAGTGACCCTATCCTTCTGTTAGGGAGTGTTTCTCTCGCTCTAGCGCTTTTGCGACAAATTCTTCTCTAATCCCCGTTTTCAAAATATGGGAACCCGTTCAAATAAAGAATCTCATTTCATATATCCTATTAAGTATTTTTTTCTTCTTAAATATCTATTAGTAATGTATGTCTTCAAAAATAAATATTATAATGGATTATTTCCCGGATATTATAATTAGAGAAAATAACATTGTAATGATTCATTTTTTTTTTTTGAAATGCTACTGTAATTATATAATTAATTTGAATCCTTGAAAATAGAAGAACCTTCAGCCATTAAAACATATATTGATTATTGAATTATTAATGATTATATTGATCAAGAATTGTTTTATCGTAATTAATTGGAGGTGGTGAGTAATAATGGCAACAACAATGATATAGTCAAGTTATATACTAAAAATTGCAACTAAGCAATAGATGTAGGGCGAGTGAAAATATAACAAGTATGGGACATGGTGGAGTCATGAATATAATTTATTAGTAAAGTTTGTTTATTTTATTGAAAATTATTAATTTTAATCTGTAAAAGAGATATTTTTTACAAGAGAAAGTATGTACTAATAGATTAACTAAAGCTAATGAAGCACACAATAGTAAAATTAATATTTGAATGTATTATATATGAGCTGGGATCCGTTGACTCCTAAGAATGACTCAGTGGAAAAAAACACATGATCCCACTCCTTTAACACAAATTCCAATGGTGGAAATTTATGAATATCTTGATAACACAAATCTCAGAGATACTTAATCCGAGGATAAATCTCAATCATTGGGTTTTGCATTTAAAGGGTTGGGTTCATGTGTTTTTTTCATGAGTCATTCTTGGGAGTCGAGGTATCCTGACTCATTATATATAACTCAATATATAACGTTTTGGAGGTGTTTCTACACCTTAAGATATTTTTGAACTTGGCATTTTCGCAGACATGCTCTCACACCCGCTCTGCGCTTTAATTACTAAGAGTTGAATCCATACTTTTTTTTTTTGATAAGAAAATGCTTGAATCCAATGGTTAGAAATTAGCAATTAGCAATTAGATGGTTTTTGGTGGCCAGATGTTCATGGGTCTGTCAGCCAAAAAATTGTGCGCCATAGGGCAATGATGATTGGATACCAAGAGAGAAATTACTTAAAAAATCATCATGCACTAATTGAATGAATGATCTTAATCTCGATTGTTTATATTTATATGCTCACTAAATTTCACAATCGTGTTTATATAGAACGAACTTAATGCAACTGTTGCAATCAACTTATTTCTTCGATATTTATTTGTATTTTCGTTATTGATGGTAGGATCGTGGTTTTAAAAAAATTAAAAATAAATAAGCCTGATTTAATGAAACTAGTGACTCGACGACGGAAGGAAATGATCTCATGACAATGGTATCTTCACCCATAGACTTTACCAGCTAAACTAACTTGTTAGTAGTTTTATTTAAAAGAATAATGATTTTTTGATGCCCACTCTAACATACGTCCCCCATCACAGAGATCATAGATCATTTACCTTGGGATACATAGAACATAAATCTTTTTCTTGTGTATCCCAAGGCAAATGATCTATGGTTCTGTGATGGGGGCTTATGTTAGAGTGGGGCATCAGATTATCACCACTCTAGTTAAAATTTTGGTGTTACCACGAAGAAAAACCTATTTTTGACAAGATATGATTTTTGAAGAAATTTTGGATATAATAAATAAATGGTTTTCTAGAATAGATTAAAGGGGTTGGGTAGACTTAAAACAATATAATATAAAAGTTTTAGAACTTGAAGTAGATGATTGCTTTTGAGAAGACAAATCAAAGGTTTTTTTTATAGGTCATATATATAAAGGTCATCGATGGATAGGTTATATGCCTTAATCTCAATTGTTTATATTAATATGCTTCCTAAATTTCACAATGATCTTAATCTCAAATCTAAGAACTTAAGACATGGTCGATATAAATTCATTCCAAATCCTTCATCAAGATTCGAATTTATCATTTTGGGTCCCATCTGATCAATTGACAGCTTATTTAATGAAATAGGAATATTGGAATCACCAAGTAAGCTGCAGAGCTCTCTCTTTATGATTCCATAATTGAATTAAATAGATGTCTATGGTGTTGGGGGATAACCTAACAAGTCATTCTTGATATTATGAAATGGGGTTCAACTGTCCTCTTCATGTTTTAAATGAATTGAGATTCTATCCAATAAAAGTTAGGAATATATGCTGTTATCGACAAATCTCGAGGCTCATCATCAACAGTAACTATGGATAATTAATCATTCTAAGCGTAGAATTGGCAATTAACAAGTTGCAACTAATCATTTTCAGTATGGGACAAGTCGGTTCAGAGGGTATTATGGATAGGTTATAGGCCTTAATCTCAACTGCTTATCAATAATAATAAAAAAACTAAATCCAACGGCTAGGAGTCAACTATCAGCCACTATTTTTAATGGTTAGAAAAGTACATCACATAGCAAAATTTAACTCACAAAATGAACTATACGTGTATAGATGAATTGTATACCTGTATTTGTATTTAATTTGTAGTTGGCAAACGACAGTATTAATTGTAGGTATGGGTCATGGCTCGTTTTGGATAATTTTTTTTTCGAGTTATGATCTAGAATGGTGTCCCGTTTCTAGAATAAAGGTAAGATGTCCACATGGCACGTTTTTATTGGAGTTCAAAACATCTAGACTCTTAAATCAACTGTGCACGTAGCCCGATCTGTTTGAACTCCAATAAAATTGTGCCAAGTAGACACCGAACGACACCGTTCTTCTTGATTTTGAGCCTATCAGACCCATTAAGACGATTTTCAACCATACAGACTTCTTATCTTATTTATATTATATAAAAAAATAATGCATTTTATGATACTAAATCTATATAACATGGAAAAGATAGTTCAACATAAGAATTATAGGATCAAAAGCTTTTCATGTAGAGTTTCTCATCTTGATCAAATTAAGATCATGAGATGATTATGATGAAGGTTGAAGTTATCTCAAGAGAGACCATCAAACCATCTTCTCCTACTCCCCACCACCTTAGAACCTTCAACCTCTCCTTTCTTGATCAACTTGCCCCACAAGTCTATGTACCCATCATTCTCTTCTACTTGATCGATGGTCATGATCGTAAGATCGAAAGCATTGAAATACGTGATTCGACTAAAGGAATCTCTATCTAAGACCTTAATCAACTTCTACCCATTAGTTGGAAGGATGAAAGATGATGTTTTGGTTGACTGTAAGGATAAGGGTGTTGACTATATTGAAGCCCAAGTCAATGGTCAACTCTCAGTTGTTCTTACACAACCAAATGTCGATGTACTGAAACAGTTCTTGCCTTGTGAGTGTGACCCTTATTGTGCAGGAATCGGATCCGGGTCAGCATTGTTAGCTATCCAAGTCAACATGTTTGACTGTGGAGGACTGGCTATTGGTGTGTGCATTTCACACAAGATGGCTGATGCTTCTTCTTTGGCCACATTTGTAAACGGGTGGGCCGAAACGGCCCGTGGGTATAATGGAAAAACGGGGCCCCATTTCCAATTTACATCATTCTTCCCAAGGAAGAATCTATCCGGGTTCGGGTCACCTGCTAAGTTCTATAGAGAGAAGGTTGTAACAAAGAGGTTCATGTTTGATGCCTCTACCATTGCCTCTCTTAGAGCCAAAACAGCTAAAGTCTCACGTGTGGAGAACCCCACAAGTGTGGAAGTGGTGTCTGCCTTCATATGGAAACGTTTCATGGATGTATCTCAAGCAAAAGAGAAACCCATAAGGGTATATGCACGACATGCAGTAAACTTGAG
This sequence comes from Akebia trifoliata, assembly GCF_017979445.1. Lineage (NCBI taxonomy): Eukaryota > Viridiplantae > Streptophyta > Magnoliopsida > Ranunculales > Lardizabalaceae > Akebia > Akebia trifoliata. The sequence continues at coordinate 1,991,232 of NC_141379.1, forward strand.
AGGGAGAATGGTTCCACCATTACCAGAGCACTCATTTGGTAATATGTATGGTACGACAGCCGCAATCGCACCACGATCAACGGTTGAAAATCATCGAGGAAGTGAAGATGACTTGGTGGGCCAACTTAGAGATGCCATAAGGAAGATCGACGATGATTACCTGAAAAAACTGCAATGTGATGATGATGGGTACTTGAATTCCCTCAAAATGGAATTTGTAAGAATTTCTAAAGGTGAGATGTTGGTGTTGAACTTTAGTAGTTGGTGTAGGTTTCCTTTGTATGAGGCAGATTTTGGTTGGGGGAAGCCTGCATGGGTAGCTACAACTACTCTGCCATTCAAGAATGTGGTTATCTTCATGGATACAAAATCAGGAGATGGAATAGAAGCATGGGTGAACATGTTGGAAGAAGACATGGCTGAGTTTGAACGTGGCCTTGAGTTTGTTGAATTTGTTTCAACGACTCCGAAGACCAAAGTGATTAATTAAACATCGGTTGTAGCTTGATCTTCTTCTAGTCGAATTTGCTTTGTATCTTAAGACACAGTACACTGTGTTGTGAGCGTGTTGGGCGTTTGAAATCGACTTGAAATCATGGCAAGTCTGGTTTTAATTGATATTTGTGCTATAATTACTAAAAGAATTGCTTACAATATGAATTTGGGTTAACCCAAATTGAAGTTTAAAGCCTTTGGAGTTTGTATACCAAATTTGTTAACCAAAAACTACTCCATAAGAATTATCTTTTGGAGAGGGGGAGAATTATGAATATAAGAGGGTCATGAGGCTTAATTGGGGTATGATACACCCGAAAGTTGAGAAAAATATACACTTAACACTCCACTTCACCCATAAAGGTGTCAAGAAAAATAACTTGAAAATAAAGAAGAAAATTACTTGCTTGAGGCACGTAGTAATCTATGTTGTCTTATAGACAACAGACGCCCCAACTCCGATTGAACGCAAAGATGTAGATGGGTTGCTGGTGAATTTGTCTTCAGGATACAACAGAGCCCAATTTTATCACAATTGTATATTTTTTCAAAATTTGCACTATTTTAAGAAAATCTGTCACATAGTATCTTGAATACATGAATGTCGTTTTTGTAGAAAGTTAGAATTAAAATTATTTTTATTATTGTATTTTTTTAACAGAATTGATTTCTATAAATAGAAAACAATTTCAAAAGTCACATCAATTCGTAAATGGATTAAGAAACTCAATAGGTATGAAACCCATTGGAACCACTAGGCACCTATTCGAATCAGAGAGTCCGTTAGGCGCCCTGCGGGCCCCTTCGACACTTTCTAAGTCGATTTTGGAGCCTATCCAAATTTGGACGGCTCCCTTTTTAATCTCTCTCTCTCTTTTCTTTCTTTCTTATATATATATATTTATGGGAGCAGTGCGGCCCTAAAAAAAACGCAGTTTCTTACCAAGTTTTCTTGGCCGTTAGATTTGACTAGATCCAACGAAGCGCAAGACGTCTTCACTTTTAAAGTAAAAACGTGGATATTACATAGCACCCCCTCTTCAATTTTTTTATTTTTTTAAAAAACTCCCTCTTCTTATTACCTCTTATTCTCTATCTATAAACAGAGTTTTAGAATCCAAATCCAATCGAAAACGCAAACGAAACCTTCTCTCTCTCTCTCAAGTTATGAATACTAATATGAAAAGAATAACATTGGTTTGATTGTTAAAACTTAAAATTGAATGAGACATCGAATTACTGGACTAATTTGAATTACAATTAACCAACCAAGCCATAGATCTTTTCCTGTTGAAACAAATTCCATATGAACTTAGATTAATAGCCTTAATAATCACAAAATCTCACCTTACATCGATCATAAATCTTTAAAATTTTCTAAATTGTTTAAAAAAAAAATAATAATAAACCCAAAATTGATCTAAAGTTCCAAACCCCAGTTTGTGATCTGGTACACGTTAGAATGATAAAGACAACTTCAAAGAGAGGCAAAAGAAAATTGAATTTAAGACATAAACAAGAGAATTTTATTTCCTTTAAATCCAAGGAAAGATAAGTCCATAAGCAAACTAAATTTTTCTAGCCCTTCTTTCCATTTTTTATCTTCTTCTTCTCCTCCTCTTCAGTAATCTAACAATTTCTCTCTTTTGAAATAAAAAAATAAAAAACATTAAAATAAATGCCCCCTTTGTGTCTCTATTCTCTACTCATACAGAATAACTTTCCATATTTCCCATAACTTTCAATCCTCTTGGTTTCTGACTTTGCATCATAGAAACAATAAGATCAGGGGAGACCCATTCTTTAACAAATCTATAATCCTCATAAAGTTAAAAACAAAATCGAATAAAAAAAATAAAATAAAAACAAATGTTATTCTTGCGTTAAGTCGTTCGAGCTGTAACTTGAGAGAGAGAGAGAGAGAGAGAGAGAGAGAGAGAGAGAGAGAGAGAGAGAGAGAGAGAGATGGGAGGGAGAGGGTTTCGTTTGCGTTTTCGTTTGGATTTGGATTCTGTAACTCTGTTTATAGAGAGAGAAGAAGAGGTAATAAGAAGAGAGCGTTTTTTTTTTTAAATAGAAAAATTGAAGAGGGGGCGTTATGTAATATCTACATTTTTATTTTAAAAGTGAAGATGTCTTACGCTTCGTCGGATCTGGTCAAATCTAACGGCCAAGAAAACTTGGTAAGAAACTAGGTTCTTTTTAGAGCCGCTGAACCACTCCTTATATATATAAAATAAAAAAGAATTATCAAAATTTTCACATAGGTAAAAACCATTAAGAACTCTCAAGGAGAGAGTATTTGGAATTAAGAAATAGTTGAGAATAAGTTCTTATTTATAGGTTTAAAAATCCCTTCAAAAAATTTAGAAAACAATGTGGGATTTATAAATTATTTGAAAAAAAAGTCAAAAAATATTTTTACAATCTTCAATCCATGTGAAAAGATATAAACCAATAGAAATGTTCTAAATACAAAACATTTACTTTTACTTTAATAAAAAAGGACACCAATCATAAAATAACTTTCAAATATCATTTTAAACAAACTAAATTAATTTTATTTGAATCAATTATAAATAAATATTAATTAACATTTATTTTAACAAAAGGGAGAAAGAATTGAACCTATGACCTATACGAATCTAATGCTCTGATACCATGTTAACCAACCAACTACATTAAAATGCCAATCAATTGGAAAGAGCCCGGGAGAACTATGAATATAAGAGGATTACATGGTTTAATTGGGGTATGACATACCCGAGAGTATAGGAAAATATACACTCGACAAAATCACATCAAAATTTCATTGAGTAAAGCCGATTGACCGTGTTTTAAGGTGACTTGTTGAGTATATTTCCTCATACATGATAATAAGTGAGGAAAGGAAATGTCTTAAGAATTTTTTATTTTATTTTTATGATGAAGGGTTCGAACACTTAGGCTTGACTAGCAGAGGTAGGGCAACTGGTCTCTTAGAACATAATATCTTGCCCAAATCCCCTACTACATGTAATACCCCACCAACCACACATACCAGGCAAGGTGGGATTATTGAAATATGGTTTAAAAATCAATTAGGCCCGGTTTAAGTGTGTGTATTATTGGGTCGGTTTAAGGTAATTTGGGTTGGGTTTGTAATTTATGTAAGTGGTCCACTTATGTGGTGTTTTTAAAAAGAAATTTATTTTTATGTTGTAAGAAGTCTAAGTCTTTTCTAAGAAGAGAGTAGAAAAAGAAAAAAACCCAAGAGAGGAGAGTTGAGAGATTTGGAAAAATTGAGATCTAGAAGAAAGTGAATCTAAGTGATAAAAGGAGTCTTTGTATCAATTTGACCCATTTTTTTCATAGTGAAATTAAGTTCCAACGCTCATACCTCCATGGACGTAGCCTTTGGGTGAACCACGTAAAATTTCATGTTGTGGTTATTATGTTCTTACTCTTTTCTTTGTATGGTTGTTTATTTTCTTTACATTTGTTATTATTAGTTGGGTTACCCTTCATTGCCATTATCAAATAAGGTTTCAGAAGGTGTAGCATATAAAGAGTTTGGTTAAATACCCAATAGGTGTTTGATCAAATTACTAAGTGAGCTTCACAAGAGTGTTCATATACACAATAAGGATAAATCCTTGTTTGAGAATTCTTTAATTTTAGGTGCCAATAGCCGAATATCTGAACACACTTCTATATTAATGTGCACAGCCATTGCTGGTCGGCAAATCTGTGGGGCACGAATCCTTTGTAATACCCTATGGTATATGTTTTCAGGCGGTTGAGAGAGCACCACATTGAAAAATAAACACATCAGGCATCTAAGATTCATGGTTTATATCAGATTTGAAAAGAAAAATGTTTGGAATTGGATTGAAGCCTTTGAAAATGGATGATTGTTAAAGTTCCAAATTTATACGATTGGATTTTGCTGTTTTAGTGATGTGGTGGTTAAGGTACTGCAGGAAATAACTAATACAAAGGATTTGCTCTTGAATTTTTGGGCATTTGTGTATCTCGAGAAAATAGATCTATGGTTCCATTTCCTTAACACGTCAGTCGAGTATTGACCCAGTTAAGACTATCCAGTTCGAATATCAACACTCTTTTGATAAGATGGCCTCTGATTTTGTCGGATGGATTGGGTTTTGTCCAGTCTGTAAATGGCCTAATGCTAATCGAGCATTCATACCCTGGTCCACAAATATGTGGGCCAATTTATTGGCTGTGTGGCCCACAATTATTTATTTATTTATAAATATACCTATAATATTATAAATAAAACTATAATATAAATTATCGGACTAGGCTACCTCGGGGGACTGGCTCCTAGGGCTTAAAATGGATTGAATTCGGCTTGGATTTGAGTATATCCATATTCAGATATGAATTTCTTTATTTGGATCTAAACCAGACTCGGATCCTACTAGATAAATCATGTATGTATCATTTTTATTTCACTTAATTTGGATCCGTATACAACCTGATCAAATTGCTTGATCTAGGTCGAATAATTCTAGATGGTTCAACATTTTTCTTCTACACTTGTTCGATAATTGCTATACTATTCTAGTTTACCATTATAATCATTTATTTTATAAGAACTTATGTTATATGAAAGTAATAGAAAATGATATGTTGAAAAACCTAAAAATATAATTTTCAAAACAAGATATAATCCGGATCTAGGTGGATATATGGATGAATTTGTATCCGACTTAGATCATGGGACAACAAACCATATTCAACCCATTTTTGGGTTCGGGTCTACTTCAAGGACCCAAACCACCTAAATTCAGATTTTGGAACACACAGAGTCGGATACAATCCAACCCACTTTATGCCCTAATAGGTCCAAAGCCTGATTTGATAACGGAAAGGTCCTAGTACTACTACAGCACTATCCAAACTTGATAAACCCGGCTCGTTGACAGCTCTATTAATTTGGGTTTACACACTGTGCTGATGTGGTAGTGGGTAAAGAGCCATAATTTTTGCATTGTTTCTTGAGGAAAAGTCTATGATTCTCTATCCACTACTGCGACATCCACAGCAGTGTAGTGTTGAACAAATTCGGTTTAGAATGACTCATTTTCATTTATTTTTCGAAAGAGCAACTCAAGATTGACCTCATTTCGCATTTTCCCGATGGAGGTGTGCATAGACCTTAGATTCTTTTCAATGTTTGAGGTCTTTGATGTCACTTCAGGATTATATATTCTTTTTGAAATGGGATCAACCTATAAAATTTGAACAAATTAGGTCAAAGATTCAAACCCTTTTAACAATGGAAATTGTTTCACATGGTTAGGGTGGTTGTTGGCTTTCATATATTTTATTTGTCATTGAACTTAGACTTTGAATGGGTCCAATGTGTGACTTTTAATTCCAAAGAGGTAATCTTCAACCTCTCGACCCACAATTTTGAAAAATCTGAGTGCCACCAAGACAAACAATTTTGGCTAATGAGCAGCAATAGTAATAGCAAGTAGCATCACACTCATTATTGCACCTTGACCAAAAACTAATGTGATTATTACAGCGAAAAGAGACGTGATGTTGATGACTGATGAAAATTAAGAGTACAACTAAAAGAGCACTAACTAATCTGATGTAATTGGATTCCATTCTTTAATGAGTCGTGATGCACACGGTTAGGTACGTCGTTGGTGTGGCAAGGGCACAAAATCGCACATCTTTTTCCTTAGATCTTTTTCATTGGGACAGAGAGGAAAAAGATGTGTGATTTTGTGCCCTTGCCACGTCGGCCACATACCTAACCGTGTACCACAACCATGTGAATTCATCATTATTCTTCTTTAATACATGTAATGAGATGCACCATACCAATAAGAATAATGATGAATGCACGTGATTTTAGTATACGATTGACATGGTAGAGACACAAAATCACACATCTTTTTCCTGTGTATCCCAATGAAAAAGATCTATGATTCTATGCCCTTGCCACATCAGCCATGTACCAAAACCACATGCATTCATCACAACTCTAGCAATAATATATGAAGGGCATCTCATACGCATTACTACAATGAATATGTAAAGAATGATCTATAGTGATTCACACGTCGCTATGATATACATGGAAGGCATATTATTGTCATGCCATTTTATTTTTAAATATCTGGAAACAACAATTTTTTTTTTCTCGGAACTACCACCGAGGTTTAATAAGCATCCTGAGTAGAGGAAACAAATTTAAGGATCTCCTTATCTTGCTCGAATTCAGCCATGTCTTCTTCCACCATGTTCACCCATGCTTCAATTCCATCTCCTAATTTTGTATCCATTAAGACAACAACATTCTTGAAAGGTATAGAAGTGGTGGTCACCCATGTAGGCTTCCCCCAACCAAAATCTGCTTCATAGAGAGGAAACCTACACCAACTACTGAAATTCAACAACATAAATTCACCTTTGCAAATTCTCTTTTCATTCTCTTTAACTGCATTTTGGTACCTATCACTAGACTTCTGTAGAATACTCACATAATCACCATCGATTTCGCTTATAGCATTTCTAATTTCCCCCACCAAGTTATGTTCATTTTTTTCCATCTCTACCGCTAAGGGTGCAATCGAAATAGTGTACATATTTCCAAAAGTGTTATCTGGCAATGGTGGAACCATTCTCCCTCTCAAATTTAGTGCATGTATCACTGCATATGACTTACCAGGTTTCTGTTTTTCTTGAGTTAAAACCATGAAACGCTTCCATATGAAGGCCGACAAGGCTTCGACGCGTGTGGGGTGCACACATGAGCCATTAGTAGCTTTGGCTCTAAGGGTGGCTATGCTGGATGCATCAAACACAAATCTCTTTGTTACAATCTTCTCTTTTCTGACCGATCCGCTTGCCTTGAATCCCAATAAGTCTCTATACGGGAAGAGCGAGGCTAGTTCGAAATGGGGATGGATCGGTTTACTAGATCCATGTGTTGTAGCTGCCCACGCCTTAACAAATGTGCACAAGGAAGAAGCATCAGCAGTCTTATGAGAAATGCATACACCAATAACCATTCCACCGCAGTCGAAAACGTTAACTTGGATTGATAATAGCACCTTCGACTCGGATTCTGAATCAAATCCGGGTCCAGAACGATATGGATCAAAAGGCAAAAATTGTTTCAGAAGATCAGCATTTGGTTGTTTGATAACATCCGATAGTACTAGACCATTTACTCTAGCTTCAAAAAAGTCGACACCCTTATCGTTACAATCGATGAATTTATCTCCTTTGATTCTTCCTGCTAACTGGTAGAACCTAGTTAAGGTCTCTGCAAGAGATTTTTTTAGACGAAGACATCTTTCGAGGCTTTCGATCTTGCCATCGTGACCATCGTTAGCGTAGAAGAGAATGATGGGTACATAGATTGGGGGAGCAATCTGATCAAGAAAGGAGAGGTTGAAAGTTTTAAGGTGATGGGGAGTTGGAGAAGATGGTTCGATGATCTCTTTTGAGACAACTTTAACCTCAATCATGATCATCTTGTGTTCAAGGGGAAAGGAGTTTGATCTTTTATGGTTTCTAGCTCCTATATAATGGATTTGCCAGGCCTGTTCCTTAGCTTATATAATAACTAATGTCCAATGAGGCATCCTCACTTCATCCCTATTGGTCTTTTTTGTCACTAATTAATACACGTCAACAATAATTTATTATTATTATTTTTTTATTTTAAAATTCAATGTGGGCTAATTTTTTATTTTTATTTTTTCAGTCCATGATTTTTTAAAAAGCCAATGTGCTAATTTTTTCAACATCTTTTAGGGCTTGTTTGGAATAGTAATTCGTGTGACTCTTAACTCCAATTTTACTGTTTGGAATGTGAAATCTCAACAGTTAAAACCCTAAAATAAAGTTAAGAAATTACAAATTCACTCATAGATTGGAAGGTCACATTTCATGTATCACCCCTATCTTTTGAGGCCATGCCACTCATGATGATGATGTTTATATTAAAAATCTAGCGATGAATCAAGAGTTGGAATCAGAGTACTAAGATCTTAGACGAATTGAAGTTGGAATCATTAATTATAAAGTGCTCAACACAAAGATGTAGACAAATTCAACATTTTCAAATTTGTATTGCGAAGATAGCAGGATAATTGGTTAGTGATTAGTAAGTCAAGGTCACAAATTGTGGTATCAACACTCACAAATTCTTTAACTCTTTTATTTTTTTTATTAAACTTAATTTTAATGAGTTTAGTGACTTGGTGTTGACAAGAATCGAATTTTGATCGAATCATTACCCAAAGAAAGATATTTTTTCCACTATGCTAACTGACACCTCTTTAACAACTTTGGTTAGCTATACCTTTGACTCCACCAAATTTACGAGTCAAAATGTTTTAAGAATCACAATTTGCAGAACTTAAGTTCTCGAATTTCAAACGAGTCATAGGCTCTAACTTGACCTTGCAAGTTTTTATTTTTAGGGCATGTTTGATTGCAGTTAGGTCTACTATTTGAACGTTGGACGCATCACATAAAATTTTACGAAAAATCATTTTTCATCTAATTTTTCTTGTCATCAAACGTGCCCTTATTTCCTTTTGGGGGTTTATGAACATTGAGACAATTACGGAGTCTTGACTTTTTATAATCTAAAATGACGGCATTTGATTGTACGATTTGACACACACCTTACGTAACGTGACGTGGGAGGAAAGTATTTTGGATTTTTTTATAAAAGGCATACTACACTGTTTGCGTCCAACACTCCATTGACTTGTATTCCACAGATAACCATAGATTTATTTCCTCGAGATACAAGATAGAAAATAAATTGTTTCCTGTTTACTACCAGGTCAACTCAGAGTTGGACATAGTGTCCAACGCAGGCAGTAAACTACTTCTGAGATGGGAGATTTTGCTCTACGATCTATTTCGCATAGGATCTTTAGAAAAATCCTCTCATCTCAGCTGTAGGTTTGTTGTTTGACATCAAACATCATTTTGATACTAGAATATTCAAACTTCTTCTTCAAACCTAACTAAGCCACTAAGGTAGCCTAAATTCATACGAAAATGGACCTATATCATTTTATCCATAATGACCAGTCTCCGTCAAATATCTTCATCCCCAAAATATAATAAGTCATACCAAAAAAACTTGAAGACCATTCAACGATTTGAGACTCCTTTATTTAATGAAGTTTCCCATTAGAGCTGTCGATGGATTGGGTCGGGATTTGATTTGTTTTTGGACCAATTTGATTAGATTTTATCAATCTCAATATTAAGATTCAAACTCGATTAAATAAAACTCAATTCAAAAGATAAAATCTAAATAAAATTTATTCATAAAATAATATATATAATGGGTTCGGATTCTTCAGTTTGTGAAAAAGTTCTAATAAGTTTACATATAATTTCAATCATATTGATGTAGAATCCAATGGTTGAGAATTATCTTAGAGATCTATGATGTATTTTCTAGATGTAAATCTTTCATTCAAACCATTGAAACTTTCATTTGAACCAATGCGATCATGTGTGAACATATGAGTTCCTTTTCCATGAGTTTAAATATTTTTATAATTTATGCATTTTTTTTTTCACATTTAATCGTATTAGATCAGGATATATATTGTTGATCTAGAATTGACCGATAATTAAGGTATTGGAATGCAAATTATCCACCAAGATCCAAAGTTATCAAATCACAACGGATCAGATTGTGGGTTTGATTTTATCAACTGAGAGCCACAATTACTATGTAACTAAGTACTATTTTTTATGTGTTAAACAAGCGAATAATTTGATAGAATTTGTAAATTAAAACATACAAAATTCAACATTGTGACCAAATTACAAACTTTCTTATAAAGAAGAATATAATTAATCTCAATTCTTATAAAAGCCTGATGATCTTGGATGCATTTGATTCCTTGGGCAAGAACACTAAATTTAGTTTCATATTATTAGTTGAGGCAGCAAAACATACACACAAAAAAATCCCTTAGTGATGTGTAAGTAACCCTGATTCAGTATTGGTTCACTATGTTGGATCAATTGTTCCACGATTTTGACCAATAATGTTATAGCTTTGACTTTAATTTAATATGACCAATAATGTTGTAGCTCTTACTTTAATTTAATATAATATATATTACCTGAATATCAGTCATGAGATGTGCCAATATAGAAGTCAAATATAATGGTTGATTAGCTTACAGTTATTAAAATAATTACCTAAAATTTTAAATATTTGAATTGTAGTTCTTTTCCTTTGCTTATTATATTTAATTTTAAAAAAATCTTATAATAATATGAGGTTAAATTTTTTTTCCATTAGTTGAAAACATTGAAACACTAATAATTTTTCTCTCTCTGTATGTGCACCAGTGAGTTTCAAACCATTTTAACTGAAACGGAATATTGACCTTGAAACATATACATACTCTTGTTTAGGTTGACATATTTTTCTTCGTTTAACACATACTCTTTTTCTCTTATTTACCTTCTTACTCTTATACAAAAGACAAATAATAAAATGACACGCTGGCACATACGCGGTTGACCAGGCAAGTGCACAAAATCGTAGATTTTTTTATTTTGTTTGTATTATATCTTGAAGAAAAAGATCTATGATTCTATGCACTTGCCATGTCAACCACATACGTGTTAGAGCATCATTTTATCACGTGCAAAAGCTTACACGGTTGTACATGTCTGACGTGAAAAGTACATAAAACCATAGAACTTTACACAAGGAAAAAGATCTACAGTTTTGTGCACTTGCCACATCAATCGTGTATCATAAAAAAATACTCATACAAAAATACTCACCCTTGCTGTAATGGTAGGAGGTGTTTCAGAACTTCTTAATGTTGGAAACATCTTCCAATCCCACCAATGATTTTTGAGAATTACTATTGGAACTCTAACTTTTACTTACTACACCCCAATTTCTTAAATTATTTATCATATCCTAATTAGTTATTGAAATACACCATTCCAACATTGTTGGTTCAACTTAATCCTCAACATTACAAAGCATTATTAATACATTCAAACATTTACAATTGGGATTAAGCTCGTATAAAGTCCTCAATCTAGCATATATATATATGGGTCCCGTTCGGCACCCTAAGTTTACCACACACTTTAACAAACGCGTTTTGTCCTACATGGGTTAGAAGTTTCGGAATGGGTTGATTTTTGGTGAGGATGATCTCTATGGTGAGGAGATCATCCTCACAAAATATCAGCTCATTCCAAAACTTCTAACCCCATCAAAAATGATTTACAAAAAATAGACGGTCCACGATTTTTCAACTTGTAAACATGGGGCTAAACATTTTGGAATGGGCTGATTTTTGGGGAGGAAAAAACGTTTGTTAAAGTGTGTGGTAAAACTTAGGGTGCTGAACATTTCCATATATATATATATATATATAGGAGAGAATTTTTAATATTGGCACCCCGACTTTTAGTGGTTCTCAATCATTGATTTGTTTTTTTTATATTTTAATTGGAGTGTAACAAGTAAAACTTGGGGGGCCAATAGCAGTGCTTTTAAATTTGACAGGATATGACTTTCTTAGATCAATCAAATCATAATAAACTATTGGATAATCAACTATGAAAAATATAAAACACATCTCCATTGATACAATAGAAAACCAATTGACCTGTAGAGAGAGCTTTATCTAAAGAGTCGTGCTGGAGTGACTTCAGGCTGGAACCTCATTTTGCACTTCTTGATGTGAAACTAGGTAGGAATCATAGATGCTTTTTAACTTGTATCTCGATGAAAAGCATATATGATTTTCAGACACTTTCACATCAAGAAGTGCGATATGTGGTTCCAACTTGAGGTCACTTCAACATTATTCTTACCTAAATTCTATCATACGATCAAGTTGATGGAAACCAAAACAACAAAAAGTCATGATAATATGACTCGCCAGGTGGCATACTCAATCGACTCCTTGACATGACAAGTTTGAAAATCGTAGATTTGTACGTCTCGGGATACACGATTGCACTTTCCCATAAACATGTATCTCGAGGAAATCATGTATCCCGAGATGTACAGATCTACGATTTTTAAACTTGTCCACGTCAGGGAGTCAATTGAATATGCCACCTGGCAAGTCATATTATCAGGATGGAACAACATACTTTTAAACCCTTCATAGTAGAGATCATGGCATGTTACTTATTACTTGGATTAAAGAAACCACATCCCATGAAGAAACTACCGGCCTTTGTGGATATACCTCTGCGCACAAGAGCAAAAGTTCAATCTCTCATCGCAATAGCAAAAAACCTCTTTGCGAAAGAGCAAGTTTTTAGAACTTCTCAACAAAGAGTAAAAAACCACTTCCCGCAGGAGCAAAAACCTCTCTGCATAAGAGTAAAAACTTATCCAAACGTTTGCTAGCTCCCCACAGGAGTAGAAGTCATCTAGAAACTCTATCCAAACACAGTGTACTTAAATGCATTTTCTTTAGTTTTACTTATAACCATCCTTTTGTAAATACATACAATTAATTATTTTGAAAAGAACTGAGGGTTATTCTTCCTATGCAAATAATTTAAAATCAAATTTGATTTTGCTTGATTTCAAGGTGTCTCGAGATTCAAAAGGTGTGGATCAGTTACAAGGGCATGAGCATTTTCGGTACTAGAGATAAAATTTTGAAATAAAAAAAGCAATCAAGATCAGAACAAAGCCCTACCCAAGCCCAACCAATATATCTAGGCCGGGCTTGGTGACATGAAGCCTGGCCCAAGTCCATTGTAGTCATAGATAGAGTTCAGATCCATGTGGATGAATTTCTACCATCATATTAAAAGACTTGTAATAAAAGAACGCATTATTGATACTAAATGTAGAAAACTAATTTATTTGATGACTCTTGAATGAGTAATGCGTGAACCACAATAGGGTATTTATAAATATTACATCAACCAAGACATAACATCTAATTAATAAAAATATCCTATTTTATCGATATATTCTAATGTATCATTCTCCATCATAGCCTTCCATCCGTGATGAGATACACTAACAATGATACAATGTATCTCATGAATCTTAATATAATGCATCTTATTCTCTAAAACTAAATATGTATAAATTAATCAAGAGTCTTTATTACTCATAAGATGAATAATAATAAGAATTGTGATAATCTGACTACCCCACATGGTAGACTCAATCGACTCACCTTGATGTGACATGTACTAGAATAGTAGATTTATACTCCTCGAGATACACAACTTCACTTTTTATGGGAATGTACAGTTGTGTATCTTGAGGAGCACAAATCTACGGTTCTCGCCCATGTCACGTCAGGAGAGTCAATTGAGTATGCCATATGGCGTAGTCAAATTATCACGACTCTAATAATAATTGTATAGGGTAAATTTGGACCCTACACGTAACTTGATCTGAGAAAGGCTTGATGATTGAGTAGATCCAACAGGGCCCAGACCTGCGGCACGGCTTAGTAATAATACAATGTTGTCATAAGGGATAGTAAAGATGGTTATCACCTTTATTGATAGAATATATTGCATACAACCATACCCACAAATTAAAGGACATTTTCCCTACCTAATACAATTAACAAAGTGATTATCTAATTGGCCCCATCGCCATCTCGAGTGGAAAGATTGTGCTTGCCTCTTGGATTGCATGGAAAGTTGTTCAATAGTGACCTCAATATTTGGGATACCACATAGATGATGATGACGACGACGATGATGTTAATAATCACCCATTGTTAGCCGATGATGGCCTGTACATGAAAGAGATTTTTCCACGTAAAAATCTTGTTTCCATGTATAGGATGGCTGCTAAATCCCAATTTGTCACATTCTTTTTTTAATATTATTATGTTACCCATCCAGAGATTGAATTTTTTTTTTTCTACGGTTGAGCTACCACTGAGTTCTAGGCATCCAGAGCAGACACTACAGGAAAATTGAGAAATAGTAACGACATTAACGACAGCCAACTTATTTCCGTCGTTGTGTAGAACTATAGCAACGAAAAAAAAAAAAAATGTGGGTCATTGTAGAGTTTTTAAATCTTGCCTAATTTCTTCACGCATTGTATTTCTCTTTCTATTCTCGTGTTTTATTTTCGAAATCTCACAACTCCCTCACTCAGATCCATCGAGCAAGCTCGCCCTCTCTCTCGATCTAAAATCTCACAACTCCCTCACTTAGATGCGATTGAGCAAGCTCGCCCTCTCTCTCTCTCTCTCGATCCAATTCCTCTCAATTCCCTCACTTAGATTGATCGAGCTATCTCTCTCTTTCGATCCAAAACCTCACAACTCACTTACTCAGATTGATTGAGAAAGCTCGCCCTCTTTCTCTCGATCACTTCTGGTTGTTGGCTTTCATATTATTATTTGTCATTGAACTTAGACTTTGAATGGGTCCAATGTGTGACTTTTAATTCCAAAGAGGTGATCTTCAACCTCTCGACAGACTATTTTGAAAAATCTGAGTGCCACCAAGACAAACAATTTTGGCTAATGAGCAGCAATAGTAATAGCAAGTAGCATCACACTCATTATTGCACCTTGACCAAAAACTAATGTGATTATTACAGCGAAAAGAGACGTGATGTTGATGACTGATGAAAATTAAGAGTACAACTAAAAGAGCACTAACTAATCTGATGTAATTGGATTCCATTTTTTAATGAGTCATGATGCACACGGTTAGGTACGTCGTTGGTGTGGCAAGGGCACAAAATCGCACATCTTTTTCCTTAGATCTTTTTCATTGGGACAGAGAGGAAAAAGATGTGCGATTTTGTGCCCTTGCCATGTCGGCCACATACCTAACCGTGTACCACAACCATGTGAATTCATCATTATTCTTCTTTAATACGTGTAATGAGATGCACCATACCAATAAGAATAATGATGAATGCACGTGATTTTGGTATGCGATTGACATGGTAGAGACACAAAATCACACATCTTTTTCCTGTGTATCCCAATGAAAAAGATCTATGATTCTATGCCCTTGCCACATCAGCCATGTACCAAAACCACATGCATTCATCACAACTCTAGCAATAATATATGAAGGGCATCTCATACGCATTACTACAATGAATATGTAAAGAATGATCTATAGTGATTCACACGTCGCTATGATATACATGGAAGGCATATTACTGTCATGCCATTTTATTTTTAAATATCTGGAGAAATCAATTTATTTTTTTCTGGGAACTACTACCGAGGTTTAATAAGCATCTTGAGTAGAGGAAACAAATTTAAGGATCTCCTCATCGTGCTCGAATTCAGCCATGTCTTCTTCCACCATGTTCACCCATGCTTCAATTCCGTCTCCTGATTTTGTATCCATTAAGATAACAACATTCTTGAAAGGCATAGAAGTAGTTGTCACCCATGTAGGCTTCCCCCAACCAAAATCTGCTTCGTAGAGAGGAAACCTACACCAACTACTGATATTCAACAACATAAATTCCCCTTTGCAAATTCTCTTTTCATTCTCTTTAACTGAATTTTGGTACCTATCTCTAGACTTTTGTAGTTTACTCACATATTCACCGTCGATTTCGCTTATAGCATTTCTAATTTCCCCCACCAAGTTATGTTCATTTTTTTCCATCTCCACTGCTAAGGGTGCAATCGAAATAGTGTACATATTTCCAAAAGTGTTATCTGGCAATGATGGAACCATTCTCCCTCTCAAATTTAGTGCATGTAGCACTGCATATGACTTGCCTGGTTTCTGTTTTTCTTGAGTTAAAACCATGAAACGCTTCCATATGAAGGCCGACAAGGCTTCGACGCGTGTGGGGTGCACACATGAGCCATTAGTAGCTTTGGCTCTAAGGGTGGCTATGCTGGATGCATCAAACACAAATCTCTTTGTTACAATCTTCTCTTTTCTGACCGATCCGCTTGGCTTGAATCCCAATAAGTCTCTATATGGGAAGAGCGACGCTAGTTCGAAATGGGGATGGATCGGTTTACTAGATCCATGTGTCGTAGCTGCCCACGCCTTAACAAATGTGCACATGGAAGAAGCATCAGCAGTCTTATGAGAAATACATACACCAATAGCCATTCCACCGCAGTTGAAAACGTTAACTTGGATTGATAATAGTACCTTCGACTCGGACTCTGACCCAAATCCGGGTCCAGAAAGATATGGATCAAAAGGCAAAAATTGTTTCAGAAGATCAGCATTTGGTTCTTTGATAACATCTGATAGTACTAGACCATTTACTCTAGCTTCAAAAAAGTCGACACCCTTATCGTTACAATCGATGAATTTATCTCCTTTGATTCTTCCTGCTAACTGGTAGAACCTAGTTAAGGTCTCTCCAAGAGATTTCTTTAGATGAAGACATCTTTCGAGGCTTTCAATCTTGCCATCGTGACCATTGTTAGCGTAGAAGAGAATGATGGGTACATAGATTGGTGGAGCAATCTGATCAAGAAAGGAGAGGTTGAAAGTTCTAAGGTGATGGGGAGTTGGAGAAGATGGTTTGATGATCTCTTTTGAGATAACTTTAACCTCAATCATAATCATCTTGTGTTCAAGGGGAAAGGAGTTTGATCTTTTATGATTTCTCCTATATAATGGATATGATTCCCAGGCATGCTCCTTGGCTTATATAATGACTAATGTCTAATGAGGCATCCTCACTTGATCCCTATTTCTCTTTTTTGCCACTAATTAATGCACGTCAGCAATAACTTTTTTTTTATTTTCAAAGTCAACGTGGGCTAATTTTTTATTTTTATTTGGCTAATTTTGTTTTTTTTATTAAAGTCAATGTGCTAATTTTTTCAACATCTTTCAGGGTTTGTTTGGAATAGTAACTCGTATGACTCTCAACTCCAATTTTGCTGTTTGGAATGTGAAATCTCAACAGTTAAAACGCTAAAATAAAGTCAAGAAATCACAAATTCACTCATAAATTGGAAGGTCACATTTCACGTATTACTCCTATCTTTTGAGGCTATGCCACTCATGTTGATGATGTTTTATATTGAAAATGTGGTGATGAATCAAAAGTTGGAATTGGAGTACTAAGATCTTAGACGAATTGAAGTTGGAATTATTAATTATAAGGTGCTAGACACAAAGATGTAGATAAATTAAACTTTTTCAAATTTGTATTGTTAGGATAGCAAGATTATATTAGTTAGTGATGAGTAAGTGAAGGTCAGAGATTGTGGTATCAACACTCACAAATTCTGAACTCTTTCATTTTTTTTTGCTAAACTTAATTTTAACGACTATAATGACTTGGTGTTGACAGTACCTTTTTAACTCCACCAAATTTATGAGTAAAAAAATTTTAAGAATCACAATCTGCAAAACTCAGGTTCTCCAATTCCAAACGAGTCATAGGTTTTAACTTGGCCTTGCAAGTTTTTATTTTTAGGGCAAGTTTGATTGCAGGAAAAACATTGTTATGTCTACTATTTGAACTTTGGTGCATCACATAAAATTTTACAAAAAATCATTTTTCATCTAATTTTTCTTATCATCAAACGTACCCTTATTTTCTTTTGGGGGTTGATGAAGATTGAGATAATTGCGGAGTCTTGACTTTTTCTAATCTCAAATGACGGTATTTGACTGGACGATTTGTTGCACACCTTAGGTAACGTGATGTGGGAGGGAAGTATTTTGGATTTTTTTGTAAAAGTCATGCTACATCGTTTACGTCCAACACTGAATTGACCTGCAATCCACAGATAACCATAATTTATTTTCTCGAGATACAAGATAGAAAATAAATGGTTTTCTATCAACACTCACAAATTCTTAACTCTTTCATTTTTTTGCTAAACTTAATTTTAACAAGTTTAGTGACTTGGTGCTGACACAAATCGAATCTTGATCTAATCATCACCCAAAGAAATATTTTTTCAATTATGCTAACTGACAGCTCTTTAACGACTTTAGCTAGTTATACCTTTAACTCCACCAAATTTACGAGTCAACAATTTTTAAGAATCACAATCTGCAAAACTCAGGTTCTCGAATTCCAAACGTGTGATGGGTTCTAACTTGACTTTACAAGTTCTTATTTTTAAGACATATTTGATTGCAGGAAAAACATTATTAGGTCTATTATTTGAACTTTGGACGGTTCACATAAAATTTTATGAAAAATTATTTTTCATCTAATTTTTTTATTATCATCAAACGTACCGTTATTTTCTTTTGGGGGTTGATGAACATTGAGACAATTACGCAGTGGAGTCTTGACTTTTTCTAATCTCAAATGACGGCATTTGACTGTACGATCTGACGCACTCTCAAATGACGGCATTTGACTGTACGATTTGACGCACATCTTAGGTAACGTGACGTGGGAGGGAAGTATTTTGAATTTTTTTTTAATAAAAAGTCATGCTACACTGTCTGCGTCCAACACTGAATTGACCTGCAGTCCACAGATAACCATAGATTTATCTCCTCGAGATACAGATAGAAATTAAGTGATTTTCTATTTACTACCAGGTCAACTCAGAGTTGGACACAGTGTCCAACGCAGGAAGTAAACTACTTCTGAGATGGGATATATTGCCCTACGATCTATTTTTAATAGAATCTTTAGAAAAATCCTCTCATCTCAGCCGTAGGTTTGTTGTTTGACATCAAACATCATTTGATACTAGAATATTCAAACTTCTTCTTCAGACCTAACTAAGCGGCAGCCCAAATTCATACGAAAATGGACTTTTGTCATTATATCCATAATGACCAGCCTCCGTAAATATCTTCATCCCCAAAATATAATAAGTCGTACCAAAAAAACAAAGCCTTGAAGTCCATTCAACCATTTGAGATTCCTTTGTTTAAGGAAGTTTCCCATTATACCAGTTAATGGATTGAGTCGGGATTTGATTTTGGACCAATTTGATAAGGTTTGAATTGGATTTTATCGATCTCAATATTAAGATCCATACTCGATTGAATAAAATCCAATTCGAAAGATAAAATCTAAATAAAATTTATTCATAAAATAATATATATAATGGATTTAGATTCTTCAGTTCGTGAAAAAGATCTAATAAGTTTACATATAATTTCAACCATATTGATGTAGAATCCAATGGTTGGGAATTATCTTAGAGATGTATGATGTATTTTCTAGATGTATGTCTTTTATTAAGACCATTGAAATTTTCATTTGAACCATCGTGATCATGTGTGAACATCTTAGTTCATTTTCCATGAGTTTAAATATTCCTAGCCCTAATATAATTTATGCATTTTCTCACATTTAATTTTATTGGATCAAGACATATATTGTTGATCCAAAATTGACCGATAATTAAGGTATTGGAATAAAAATTATCCACCAAGATCCAAAGTTATGGAATCACAATGGGTCAGATTGTGAGTCTGATTTGATCAATTGAGAGCCATAATTACTATGTAACTAAGTTTTATTTTTTATGTGTTAAACAAGCGAATAATTTGATAAAATTTGTAAATTAAAACATACAAAATATAACATTGTGACCAAATTACAAACTTTCTTATAAAGAAGAATAAAATTAGTCTCAATTCTTATAAAAGTCCAATGATCTTGGATGTATTTGATTCCTTGGGCAAGAACACTAAATTCAGTTTCATTATTAATTGAGGCACCAAAAGATACACAAAAATAAATCCCTTAGTGATTTGTATTTAACCCTGCTTCAGCAAGGACTCTATCCATTTATTCACTGGATCAAGCATTTGTTTGGATTGCTCATCGTTTCCCATTTGGGGCAAGTGCTTTAGTATTGACTAACTATGTTGGATCAATTGTCCCACGATTTTGACCAATAATGTTATAGCTTTGACTATAATTTAATATAATGGTATCTGAATGTCCGTCGTGAAATGTGCCAATATAGAAGTCTAATGTAACGGCTGATTAGCTTATAACTATTAAAATAATTACCTAAAGTTTTAAATATTTGAATTGCAGTTATTTTTCTTTGTTTATTATATTTAATTTAAAAAAAAATTATAATAATGGGAGGTTTAAATTTTTTCCATTAGATGAAAACATTGAAGAACTAACAATTTTTCTCTATCTGTGTGTGCATCTGTGAGTTTCAAACCATTTTAACTGAAACGAAACATTGACCTTGAAACATATATATACTCTTGTTTAGGTTGACATATTTTTCTTTGTTTAGCACATACTCTTTTTCTCTTATTTACCTTCTTAGGCGGTGTTTGTTTGCGTTATTTTTCAGCGCTTATTGCTGAAAAAAATTAAATTCAGCACTTTTGTTAAAATAGCGCGTTTGTTTACTCTATATTTTCAGCGCTTATTGCTGAAAATAAGTGAAAAAAATTCAGCACTATTTTGATGCTGAAAAAAAGTGCTGAAGCGGTAAGCACTTCGCTTTTTTCAACACGGACAAGTATGTCCTTTGTTTTTTTGAACATGGACAAATATGCCCTTATTCTTAAAAGGATATTACTTCTTATATCCCATGGATAAGTATATAAACACCCCACAAATTAATAAACCCACACCATAGCTAAATTATTTTATTTTGTATAAGTTAAAAGTTTTGGAATGAGTTGATTTTTGGTGAAGATGATCTCTACAATGAGGAGATCATCCTCACAAAAAATCAGCACATCTTGAAACTTCTAACCCTATCAAAACAAGTTCAAGAACCGTAAATTGTCCCTTTTTTTTTTTTTTTTGAAAACTATTTTTGACGAGTTAGAAGTTTAAAAATAGACTGATTTTTGGTGAGGATAATCTCTAGACCATATAGACCATCCTCACTAAAAATTTGCTCATTCCAAAAATTTTAACCCATATAAAACAAAACAAAAAATGACTATAGTGTAGGTTGCTCTTATTATAGGGTGCTTTTATAATTACACATCCTTCATTTCCATCGAAAATTATTCATCCAAAATTAAGTTCTTTTAAAGTTGATTTCAAAATTTGGTGACTTGTATAACATTATTATTTTTAATTTGAAATTTGTGAACTTTACAAATAGAAATTATTATTTATAAATTGAAAATTTGAGTATTATTTATTATTTAAAAATAAATTGTATTTTAATTTTATAAGAAATAATATATTTTATTGTGTTTGATAATAAATAAGCATTTGAAACATGCAAACAATGTATAATATGATTGTAAGGGTAACAAAAACAATTTACTAGTTTCAGCATTGTGTAACAAACATGATTCAGCATTTAAACAAACAACTTTTTCAACGCTTAAATTCAGCGCTTATAAATTTCAACGCTTAATGCTATTCAACACTTATTTTTTTCAGTTTAACAAACAGCACCTTACTCTTATACGAAAGACAAATGATAAAATGACATGTTAAAACATACACAGTTGATTAGGCAAGTTCAAAAAATCGTAGATCTTTTATTTTACTTGTATTATATCTCGAAGAAAAGATCTATGATTTTGTGCACTTTCCATGTTAATCACGTACATACTAGCGTGACATTTTATCACTTGCTAAAACTTATGCGGTTGTACATGTCTGACATGGAAACTACATAAAATCATAAATCTTTTTCTTTGGATAGACAAGGAAAAAGATCTGGAAAAATATCTACAGTTTTGTGCACTTGCCACATCACTCATGTACAAATCACGTATGTTTTATCGCATCATTATATCCTTATTCATACAAAAATCCTCACACTTACTGTAATGGTAGGAGGTGGTTCAGAACTTCTTAATGTTGGAAACATCCTCCAATCCCACCAATAATTTTTGATAATTGCTATTGGAACCTAACTTTTACTTACTACACCCTAATTTCTTAAATTATTTATCAGATCCTAATTAATTATTGAAATACACCATTCCAACATTACAAAGTTGGTACAAGTTAATCCTCAACATTACAAAGCATTATAACACATTCAAACGTTTACATCTGGGATTAGGCTATATATATTGAATTTCTAATATTGGCGCCCCAACTTTTACTTGTTTTCAACCATTGATTTGTTTTTTTATTTATTTTAATTGGAGTGTAACAAGTAAAACTTGGGGGGCCAATAGCAGTGTTTTTAAATTTGACAGGATATGACTTTCTTAGATCAATCAAATCATAATAAACTATTGGATAATCAACTATGAAAAATATAAAACACATTGCCGTTGACAGACAATAGAAAATCAATTGAGCTAGAGAGAGCTTTATCTCAAGAGTCAACAGTCATGTTGGAGTGACCTCAAGTTGGAACCTTATTTCACACTTCTTGATGTGAAACTGAATAGGAACTATAGATGCCTTTTCACTTGTATCTCGATGAAAAGTATATATGATTTCCATACACTTTCACGTCAAGAAGTGTGAGATGAGGTTCCAGCTTGAGGTCACTTCAACATTATTCTTTTCTAAATTCTATCATATGATCAAGTCGATGGAAATCAAAACAACACAGAGTCATGATAATATGACTTGCCAGGTGGCATACTCAATAGACTCCCTGATGTGACAAGTTCGAAAATCATAGATTTGTACGTCTCGGGATATATGATTGCACTTCCCCATAAAAATTTATCTCGAGGAAACCGTGTATCCCAAGATGTACATATCTATGATTTCCAAACTTATCCATGTCAGGGAGTTGATTGAGTATGCCACCTGGCAAGTCATATTATCAGGACTCACCAACACATACTCTTAAACCCTTCATAGTAGAATTGAGATCATGGGCAGTTACCTATTACTTGGATTAAAGAAACCACTTAACAGCATTTTCTTTAGTTTTACTTATAGCCATCCTTTTGTAAATACATACAATTATTTATTTCAAAAAGTACTGAGGGTTATTCTTCCTATGCAAATCATTTATAATCAAATTTGATTTTGCTTGATTTCAAGGTGTCGAGATTCAAAAGATGTGGATCAGTTACATGGGGCATGGGCATTTTCGGTACTAGAGATATATGTTTGAAATAAATTAAGAAATCAAGACCAAACTAGGCCCTACCCAAGCCCAACCTATACCGGGCTCGGCAACATGAAGCCTGGCCCAAGCCCATTGTGATCATAGATAGAGTTCAGATCCCTGTGGATGAATTTCTACCATCAAATTAAAAGACTTGAAATAAAAGAACGCATTATTGATACTACATCAACCAAGACATAAAACCTAATTAATAAAAATATCCTATTTTATCAATACTTCCTAATGTAGGATATCCCGATCAATAGATATATTCTAATGTATCATTCTCCATCACAACCTTCCATCTGTGATGAGATACATTAATTATACGATGTATCTCATGAACCTTAATACAATGCATTTTATTCTCTAACATTAAATATGTATAAATTAATCAAGAGTCTTTATTGCACATAAGATGAATAATAATAAGAATCGTGATAATCGGACTACCCCATGTGGCATACTCAATCAAGTCCCCTGATGTGACATTTTATAGAATTGTAGATTTGTACTCCTTGAGATACACAACTGCACATTTTATGGGGATGTAAAGTTGTATATCCTAAGGAGTACAAATCTCGCCCATGTCATGTCAGGAGAGTCGATTGAGTATGTCACGTGGGATAGTCAGATTATCAAGACTCTAATAATAATTGTATAGGGTAAATTTAGACCCTACATGTGTCTTGATCTGAGAATGGCTCAATGATCGAGTGGATCCAAGAAGGCCCAGAAGTGCGGTTCCCGAGAAGCTCAGTAGCTACGCTCGGCACGGCTTAGTAATAATGTAGTGTCATCGTAAGAGATAGTAAAGATGGTTATCACCTTTATTGATAGAATATACAGCATACAACCATATACCCACAAATTCAAGGACAGTTTCCCTACCTAATACAAGTAACAAAGTGATTAGCTAATTGGCCCCATCGCCATCCCCAGTAGAAAGATTGTGCTTGCCTCTTGGATTGCATGGCAAGTTGTTCAATAGTGAACTCAATATTAGATGATGATGATGACATTAACCGAAGACGGCCTGTACACGAAAGAGATTTTTCCTCGTAAAAATCTTGTTTCCATGTATAGGATGCCTGCTAAATCCCAATTCGTCACATTGTTTTTTTAATATTATTATGTTACTTATCTAGAGATCGAAATTATTTTTTTTTTTCTTCGGCAGAGCTACCACCAAGTTCTAGGCATCCAGAGCCGAGGAAACACATGCAAAGATCTCCTGATCGCGTTCGAATTCAGCCATGTCTTCTTCCAACATGTTCACCCATGCTTCTATCCCATCTCCTGATCTTGTGTCCATGAATATAACAACATTCTTGAAAGGCAAAGTAGTAGTACTCACCCATATGGGCTTTCCCCAACCAAAGTTTGCTTCATATAAAGGGAACCTACACCAACTACTAAAATTTAACACCATTATGTCACCTTTTGAAATTTTATTTGCATTCCCTTTGATGGAATTCAGGTACCAATCACCAGATTGTAGTTTTTTCACATATCCACTGTCGATTTCTCTTATAGCATTTCGAATTCGGTCCACCAAATCATGATCGTTGTTCTCGATCTCCACCATTAATGGCGCGATCGTGATACTGTACATATTTCCGAAGGAGTTCTCTGGCAATGGTGGAACCATTCTTCTTCTTAGGTTTAATGCATGTAACACTGCATATGCCCTAACAGGTTTCTTTTTGGCCTCAACCACATCCATGAAACGTTTCCATATGAAGGCTGTCACTACTTCCACACGTGTGGGGTACTCTACACGTGAACCATTACTTGTTTTGGCTCTAAGGGTAGCTATAGTAGAGGCTTCAAACACAAGCCTCTTTGTTACAATCTTCTCTCTTCTGATCCCAGTTGTCGACTTGAACCCACATAAATCTCTCCAAGGGAAGAGAGAAGCTAATTCAAAACTTGGGCCCACAGAGCCATTGGACCCATACGTGGTGGCAGCCCACACGTTGACAAATGTAGTCAACGATGAAACATCAGCGATTCGATGTGAAATGCACACACCAATGGCCATACCACCACAGTCAAAAACGTTGACTTGGATGGCTAGTAGTACTTCAGAACCGGATCCGGATCCGGACTCAGATCCAGACCCAGAACAATAGGTCTCACATGGCAAAAAATGTTTCAGGAGATCAGGATTTGGTTGTTTGATAACATCTGAGAGTAAACCATTTACTTTAGCTTCAAAATAATCTACACCCATATCGTTACATTCGATACAGACATCTTCTTTGATTCTTCCAGCTACTGGGTAGAACCTATTTAAGGTATCCGATAGCGATTTCTTTAAATGTTTGCATCGATTGACTGTCGTGATTTTGTCATCGTGACCGTCCATTGAGTAGAAAAGAATGATGGGTACATATACAGGTGGAGCAATCTGATCAAGAAAGGAGAGGTTGAAGGTTCTAAGGTGATGGGGAGTTGGAGAAGATGGTTTGATGATCTCTTTTGAGATTACTTCAACCTTCATCATCATCATCATGATGTTGTGTTCAAGGGGAAGGGAAGTGGATGAGACTTGAAAAGAAAATATTTGATGTTTATGGTTTCTTGTATATAAAAGATTTGCCATCTTTCTTCGCATATATAGTGAGGAATATTCACTGTTTCTTTGCCATGAACACACGTCAAATGATTTTTTTTCGTTTCTAGTTCACATGCATTAGGGTTTACGCGT
Source organism: Akebia trifoliata (assembly GCF_017979445.1). Taxonomy (NCBI): domain Eukaryota; kingdom Viridiplantae; phylum Streptophyta; class Magnoliopsida; order Ranunculales; family Lardizabalaceae; genus Akebia; species Akebia trifoliata. The sequence continues at coordinate 2,017,401 of NC_141379.1, forward strand.
TTGTCTCTCTGCCCCACATTCACACAACAGATTTATTTTCCATTATATATATAGGGAAGTCTCTTAGGGTTTGTTGATAGGCTTTGAATTGTGTGAATTGGATTTGCCCACTTTGCCTGTCCGGGAAGCAAATTCGCGAGGATAGCAACTACGTTGAATTACCATTTCGTGTGCTGAATTTGCTTCTCGAAAATAGCAACTAGGTTGAATTACCATTGTGTAAGCTGAATTTTATGAATTTACGATTCATTTTCACTGTTCATTTTAATTACCAAAATGTGGACAATAACAAATTCGGAGGTTTTAAAGTGACAATTTCACAAGTTTAAAGTGACTATCTTGCTAAAAAATAACGAAGAGTCGTGATGAATACACGTTGTCTTGGTACGCAACTAACATGGCAAGGGCACATAACCATACATCATTTTTCATCAGGATACATAGAAAGAAAATGTACAATTCTATGCCCTTGCCATGTCAGCCGCGTGTTAGGGAACCGAATGCAACATATTATGATACATGAGATGCATTGTATCATATCAATGTATCTCATCTCAAAAGGAAGAAAATGTGAGAGAATTATATATGTACCAATATCAATTAGGATATTCTACATTAGGAAGTTCAAATTTGAATATTTATATTAGGCCAGTTTCTTTATCTTGATTAATGTAATCCCTTTAAATGTCCTATCATGATTCATGTAATATTCATCCAAGAATACTCAATAAATCAGATTTCTACACCAAGCACCCAACAACATACCAAGACCACGTGCATTCATCATTATTCAATAGCAAAACTTACAAGATAGTCACTTTAAACCTGCAAAATTGTCACTTTAATCCATCGAAATTGAAACTGAGTACAACACTGGGCTGATGTGATAGCATGCAGATAACCATATATCTTTTTCCTCGAGATACAAGGAAACAAATATGAGCAAAATGTATTTTGTGAATCATTGCAAAGTTTTACCTTTTTTGTTTACTCACACATTATCTACAAATGCATGGATATCATAGTTGACTACACGAAAATTGAAAATTTCAATGGGACAAAGGCCCACATATTTTAGAAACTAAATTTTAACCTAGGGCCGTTGAAATTGTTTATGTTCCCTAGTTTCAACAATCTTTGAGCTGTCGAATTTCTCCCATCCTCCATTAATTTGATGGTTTTGGCTCGTCAATATTTTTTTGATAATGCCTTGCACAATTGAAAATAGGCTTTTTTAACGTTGTGATTACAATTTGTTTGAGTAAAGACATGAGTCATTGTATTTTTTTCAAGATCTAAATTGATATTATTTACAAGTAATAAAATTTTAAAAGAGATGACCCACTTTAAGCTCTAATTCATAGTTTTTATGAAGACTTGAAGAATTTATGTAAAATATATTAACTTTAAAATATAGGGAGCTTTCAATCATTTACAATATAAAATGAAATTAAAAAACAAATTCGTTCCAGATACCTATGGATACCCAATATTGAGAATTGAATTGGTTCTTGTTCCTTTTAGACCCTACTCTAACTAGATATAGAAAAAAGGGTTGCGGATCTTTATTTTTTGACTCTCACTTCCATTTGGTTCCAATTAAATGTATATCAATTGAGATTTTTAGGATACCTAATGTGAAAAAATGAAACAACAAAGAGACAAAAGATCACACATAAAGATTTACGTGATTTGACAGTATGCCTGCGTCCACGGATTAGAACAAGAACAATCATTTTTTCTCGTGAACCCCTAGCAGGGGGCGTTGCCCCTGCACAACCACAATTTACGCCCCTTACACCTCCTTAACTCTGCGTAGTGCTAACAAAATATAAGACATCTCTTATTGTAGTATGTGGCTTATATTGAGTGGAACAAACATATAGAGAGAGCAGGCAGAAGTCAGAGTAGAGAGAGGGGAGTGATGAGTTCCGAGCGAAACGGAGTGAACGACTGCATCTATTTGTTTTTGGGATTGTTGAGAACAATTAATAGGTTGGAGGGGTGCGGGGTAACACCCCCACGGTATGGTACAAGGGTATTATTAGAATTTACAAATACTTATTATACGATTAGGGTTTACTATAAATTCATATGATGTAACCCTAATTTTACATATAGTGAAAATTCAGCTTCTCGCTCTTGTGGATGTAGGTACACCGCCGAACCACGTTAAATTTGTGTTTTTTATTTCTTTATTTTTTTTTTTTTCTCTTTTCTTATTATTCATCATAATTGTCACACGTAGCACAACACATCTCATACATAACACCAAACACAAAATTTCAGTGTAGAACAATTAAGGTGGGCTAGGTAGCTAGGGTAATATTGTAGGCTTGGGAAACTTGACAATTTAGCCATGATTGGATTTGTTAATCAGGGTATGATCGGACTAGATGGTATTGATGATTGGGTGCTTGGAATAGAGATTTTTTGTTAACAAAAAAAATATGTAATAAGCCAATGAATCTATGGTAGGCATTGTTGAGTTTAGTCCCACATCTGACACTCATTGCCTTGTCGCTCTCCTTATAAGCTCATTAGCCTCTCCATTCATTGCCAATTGATTTGAAGTTGGACCCCCCAAGTTTATCATAGTATCAGAGTGGGTCTTTCTCTCCTTCACGTCACCCAATTCATATTGCCATGTACTTGGCCCAATACGGCTTACACGTGCAAGGCTTGTTGAGTTTAGTCCCACATTAAATACTCATTGCCTTATCTCTCTCCTTCGAAGTTCCTGGACCTCTCTACCCAGTGCCAATTGGTTTTGAGTTGGAGCCCCCAACTTTATCATGCATGATGCCATATGAGTTGAAAATTATGAGCATTGGTTAGAAGGAGATAAATTGCGGGAGAATATGGTTTAAGCGGTTAAAATATTTTCATCTTTTACTCTTTTCTATATATACACGTGATATCATGCCATTGATTCATAATTTAACAACTTCTTAAAGTTAGTGATCCAATTGATGAAATGGAGTTGAATCATCAATTGCAAATGATAGCTAGCTAGCTAAGTTAGTTAAAGCTTGTGAGTGTTGATAGCTACTAATTACCAACCATTAATCTGTTTGTCCAATGCAACAAAAAGAAAAGTCGAATCACGAGATCTGAAATCCAACACCATACAACTCTATCATTCAACTACAAGTCTATAACGTTAAACTTCATTTTGTTCATTCTAATCATCCAAAAGATTGGTACATCGAATCATTTGGACTCATCTAACAAAGTCAAATTTTTTGTGAGTAAGTGGGAAGTTAACTACTTTTCCGTGCGGGTACTTTCCCATTAGTATTGACTTTATCCAAAAAGGAGGTTGTACCATCACCCAATGTTTAAACCGTTTATATTCCTTGGGATGCACACATTATAAATCTCAAAACTCATTTAATGACTTAGATCATGAGATATACAAACAACCTACCCATATTTTGTCTTATTATTTATAAGAAATGCCGGAATGAGACACACGTAGACACAAGTGTGACAAAAACATGATGTGGTGGCGCGCATAACTGCAGATGCTTTTTACTCGTATCTTGCGGAAAAGCATCTACGGTAATATTTGTGACACTACATCATTTTATCACCTTTGTGTCACCCCAGCGTGATTCTTTATTTATAGAGGGAAGTTAATTTCACTAGAGATTTTTAGCAAATAAAGTGCATCTGTGAGTGAATGATGTGATCTACGATTTTGAAATCAAACCATTAATGCCATGGCTCAGACTGTAATTTAATATGGTAAGACCACAAAGTCTAGAGTCAATTGAAATGTCACAACAGGTTATATAATTTAGACCATATATAGAGGATCATTATTTTGTGGAAGGTTGATGAAACTTTTAAAAGAATTCGATTTTCTCCTAATTGTGAATATTATTTCTTCTACTAAATTATTTTTTATATGGTAAGAGATTGTCTGTGTTATTTCCCTAATATATATTAGGATAATGCTGAAGTAACATTAAAATGCATGTACCATTTCTGATGTGGATGTGTGTCAGAACCATAGGTGCTTTCATCGAGATCTCACTCATATATTGATGAAAAGTATCTATGGTTTTGACACACATCCACGTCATAAATTACTCCAGCACGACTCTATGTATTATTATTATTATATAGTGAAGAAAACACTTTCTTAATATATGTAACTTTGAGGAAAGAAATCTTTGGCCTCAAAGACTTATTTTAAATCCTCACTTATGATCTTGAGGAGGAGAAATTGTTTGCAATAGTCCCACATCGCCTAGGTATCAAGACCTTGGACTATATATAAACTTGGGCAATCCTAAGTTTACAAGCCGGATTTGTGAGGATGAATTAGGCCCATTGGCTTCGATATGGTATCAAAGTGGGTAACCGTAGGGATGTAGGAGTCACGTTGCATGTGAGGGGGAGTGTGAGCGATAGTCCCACATCGCTTGGGCATCAAGACCTTGGACAATAGATAAACGTGGGGCAATCCTCACCTTCCAAACTGGTTTTGTGTATTGGAATCACAAAAAACCCTTTCTTTTATGTGTCATCCAGTTTTATTAGGTATGTGGATCCAATATTTGGATTGGATTATTTGGACGTCTTTTGATTTCTAAAAGCTTTTATATGATTTTATAAGGGATGTAGGGAGCGAAGGCGCCAATTTGCCAAGTTAATTGGTTAAAGTCTATGAGTCTACACTAAGAGTGCGTAATACTCATATTATACAATGTTAAAATTTTGTAATAATAAACAATATAAAAATGAAGAATCACAAAAATAGGATACTAGAGTTGATGACCACTGAACTCACAAACTTGAAAAATGGAATAAGGCTCAACAGCTCAAGTGACCCCAAACATTGACCTCATATCGCACTTTCCTCGCGTGAAAGTGTGTAGGAACCATAGATGATTTTCATGGAGATACGAGTGAAAAGTATCTATGGTTCTATGCGGACCTCCATGTTGGGAAAATGTAATATGAAGTCAATCTTGAGGTCACTACAACACGATAGGAAACTGCGATAATAATTGAGATGCCACCTATGTTGTCCAACCAATGACATACCCATTTTGACTTGTTAGCCCTCCCCCTCCAAAAATTTCAATGAATATTTGACCCCTTTGCTTTAAATTGATAACATGCACCCTCAATTTTTAGTGAATATTTTTATCCTAAAACTAGTTATCTTCAAATTATTCAACTTCTATTGAGAATTAATTTTTATTTATTTAACCTCATCTTCAATCCATCATTTTCAATATCGCTTTAATCCCTTTATACAAAAAAAACCTTAGAAATTTCTTTCAAAATATCTTATCTAGTTCAAATATCATATTTTTTTCTTTCCTAAAGTTCAAGATTAGAGTGATTTAAAGGATTTTTTACCTTAAGTTGGTCAAGCGTGTTGAGATCATTAGGCATTAATATATTAAAAAAGACCAAGGTCACAAAGTTTGCTAGGCCGATGACATTGCCCTTTGATTGAGGTCTTCTCTTGTACACTAATGATAAATGACTTAAATACCATTCTTATTCTACCTCATGGGGTAACTCTAGTTTGCCGCCTCTCTATAAGAAAACCCTAGCTCCGCTCTACGTAGTCATGTGAGTGTGAAATCAGACAATCCCTAATTGACTTGTTACTCATCGGTGGTCAAAGTCCACTTTGGGCCTCTTTAGAATTTTGTGGCTTGATCCTAAAAAAGAAATTAAAAAATTGGGCTTGTGGAACCCACTTTGAACCAGTCAAACCTAACCAGTAAAGTGATGTATGATTACCCTATAATGGCATCCTCACCAATAATCCAATAGATCTGACAATCACGACCATTACTTTGTATGACTTTTTAAAACTGACTGCAAAGTGGGCGGCTAGGATCACATGATCTTTTGTAGGATGCACACCTTTCTTCTACTCTTCGTGGCTTTTTAAAAAAAGTCATGATAACCCGACTATCCCACGTGATACATTTAATTGGCTCCTTTGATGTGACAAGTTTGGGAATTATAGATCTGTACGTCTTGGGATACATGATTTTTTCAAGATACACATTTTTATGGGAAAGTGCAGTTCCATATCTCAAATCTAGCATTCCCAATAAAAAGAGTCATGCTGGAGTGACCTCAAACTAGAACTTCATATCCACTTCTAAACTTGAAGGTGGATAGGAGTCAGAGATATTTTTTCACTCGTATCTTGATGAAAAGCATCTATGATTTCCATATACTTTTATGTCAAGAAATGCGATATGAGGTTCCAGCCTGAGATCATTTCAACGTTATTCTGATAAAAATGTGTATCCCAAGGTATACAAATCTAAGATTCTCAAACTTGTCATATCTAGAGAGTTGATTGAGTGTATCGCGTGGGGTAGTCAGATTATCATGATTCTTTTTTCAACGGTTTAGATAACGTTATAATGATAAGATAGCAAAATCCGATGGTTTAAATTTGAGAGAGAAAAAAAGTCGTTCTTTATATTTTAAATTAATTAGTTTTTTCAAAAGAGGAGACGTGTGAGTGTTACAAAAAGATGTTTGAAGTTTGAATCATTAAACGGTTGAGATTAAAGTCCATATTTGACTACTACACCAATAATATATAGTCATTACATACTATAAATACATGAGTGAATGACAAACAAAGAGGCGTGTGTGGTTAGAGCTCAAAAATGGAATTCTACTACAGTTGTCTTCTTTGCTCTATCGTTCTCTTGATCTGCACCAATAGTTTTCTGTACTTCGTTACTTGGCTATCCCATCAAAGAAAGCTGTTTCCTGAGACAGAAAGACTCGTGCCACAAGGAGAGAGACGCCACCTGTCCTTTATCGATATGTATGGCCCACTCTCGACTGCACAGCTCCGATATATTATGACAGTTGTTGCGATGAACGATCGTAGCATCCTCAATAATGGATCCATGGAAGATATCCACCGTTGATAGCGTTGATGATGACTTGGATGTGTAAATAATATTTTTTCATAAAGCATCACTTATTGGAATGTAAGGCTTCATTAATAAAAGCTAATTACATTTCTTTCTTTAATTACTTTCCAATTTTGTTTCATAGGGGGTATGCCCCCCTCAAGTTATGTAAATTGTAATTCATGCTTTTAATTTAGAATTGTGATAATCTTACTTATCCGCGTGGCATACTCAATCAACATCCTGACATAACAGGTTTGAGAATTGTAGACCTGCTCTTCACGGGATACAGAACTGTACTTTCTCGTAAAAAGGTGCAGTTTTGTATTTGAGGAGAGTAGAGGAGAGCAGATCTATGATTCTCGAACCTGTCATGTCAGGGGTGTCAATTGAGTATGTCACGTGGGTAAGTCAGATTATCACGACTTATTTAATTTGTTCAATTCTTTCCTTGCTTATGGAAAAAAAAAAATTGTTTCAAAACTTGAAAATTCGACTCGGTGCCGTATAGCCATGCAATTGAGTTGAGTCAACTCGTGAATAAATGTATAATGGGGTCCAACTAACAAGTAACAATTGAATCTGCCATACAAACTGACATATATATAAAATCAAAGATGGGATTTTAAACTCGGATGAGTCACCTCGAAGTTAACCAGGATTCATATCTCATTAGAGACCAAGATGAATCGTCCAAGGAGAGGCCGGTATCGGATGTCAAACATCCGGTGAGGTCTTTTGTTTGACAACCAAGATGAGTCGGATGATATTTTAAAAATCTCGGTCTAGTCAAATGGGATTTTATATTTTTTTTATTAAAATAATTAAAGTTCTAATTGTTTAAATATTATATTTAAATAAATCTATTATTTTGTGACTAAGCATCTTCTAATCTATTTTATTTTATAAAAAATTTAACATAAATATATATTAATGAATAATTGGAAACCGCGTCAAATAGTTTTATCTTTTTCAAGAAAAGTGAGATGACTCATTCCAAGATGAATCGGTCTCGTCCATGAACAAGACGAGACTCCAAATCGAGATTTGAAACCATGCATCGAGGACGTAGTGTGAGTAAAGATACACCACAAAGACTGAATTTTAAAAACTAGTCAAATTAGCCGAGCGTTCCTGATAAATTCTTCCGATTATTTTATGAAAATTGGACAAGGTCAATCAGTTTAATTTGGTTTTGGGTGTTTTAATGTATAAATGTTTTGTAAGTTTTTAAATTTTTTGTTATTAATATAAAATGAGATGTGATTGACAGCATCTAACGACCCATATTATACAAATAAATATTATTAACTCTACACATACTTATTAATTAACGTTTAAAACTATGTCATCAGATTTTTTCATATTAATTAATCACCTAACCTCAATCATATTTGCTTCATGAAATATGACTCCGTATTACTAAATAATTTGCAATTCCAATCATTCCGATCCACGTACTTTTTAATTAACATTTAAAACTATGTCATCAGATTTTTTTCATACTAATTAATCACCTAACCTCAATCTTATTTGCTTCATGAAATACGACTCCGTACTAACTAATTTGCAAATTCAACCATTCCAATCCAACATACTTCTTTATTTGAGGTCTATGAGCTATACACACATGTACGTGTGCGGGCATACACCCACCCACCCACACATACGGTCATGATCCGAAGACACAATGAAAAATCACGACCTTGAATTTGATGATTTTTTTTATTTTTGAGCGAGAGGGATGGGAGGAGGGTTTTGTTATAGTTCTTCGGATTTTGTTAACATGTGCCTAAACGCCACGTTAATATGCATTAAATAGACATTGAGAATAAGCATTTGTGGGAAATTTTTGTGGGAATTTTTTTGAGGGCATTTTTGGTAACGCAACTTATTCCCAAGGTGTATTTAATGGATCTAACGTGTGCTCTTAGGGCACATATTAACAAAACCAATTCTTGAAGTGGGATTTGAGATCCACCTTGGAAAAACTTAAAATATATACCTTAATCTTGACCATTCGATTGTGTTAAGATATTTACTTGAATAATACTGATGCCAGTCTCATTCACAGCTGGGACAGATCATTTTGGCTCCTTCTCTGTTTCTTATTTTACTTTAAATGTCAACTGAGGCAAGGCAGTTGAAAATTTTGATAGGAAAATTAGATGGATTAAGGTCCATGAAGTTTAGAAATCAAACTTCTGACGGTCCATGACTGTCGATTTTTGTTTTTTTTTTCTCCTATTCGATGGCTTAGAACTGTGGAATTTCTCCCATCCTCCTTAATTTGACAATTTAGGTTCATCAAAAAAAGAAAAAAAACTGACAATGAAAATCTTGATGCCTTGATCCATCGAGTTTATGAAATTGACAGCGTTGGGCTGTTGAATATGACATTTTTTTTATATATTGTGGTGACTCAATGGAGTTTTTGAGTCACTCGAGTTTAAATTCCAGTAAATATTTATTATTATGGTAAATTACACTTTCACCCCATATGATTTGACATAATTCCATGTTGACCTCATTGACGTTTTGATAATTTGACAGTTTCAATCCATCGAAAAAAAAAAACTGATAAAGAAAATTTTGATGCTTTGATCCGTCGAGTTTAATGAAATTTGATGGCCTTAGGCTGTTGAATATGACCTTTTTTTCATGTTGTGGTGACTAGAGTTTTCGAGTCCCTCGAGATTAAATTCAAAAAATCTTTACTATTATGGTAAATTACACTTTCACCCCCTGTGATTTGACATAATTCCATGTTGACCCCCTTTAATGTTTTGATAATTTAACAGTTTTGGTCCATCGAAAAAGAATAATAAAAAAAAAAAAATTAACAGTGAAAATTTTGATCCTTGATCCGTCGAGTTTAAATGAAATTTGACGGGAATGTGACATTTTTTCATGTTATCGTGACTCAATAGAGTTTTTGAGTCACTCGAGTTTAAATTCCAGTAAATCTTTACTATTATGGTAAATTACACTTTCACCTCTTGTGATTTGACGTAATTCCATGTTGACCCCTGATATTTTGATAATTACACTTACCTCTCTTATATTTATCTAATGAGTTCACTTACCTCCTTTCCGTCTATTTTCTAACTGAACAGTTAAAAAAAATATGTTTTTTTACCTTTAATAAAGACCCTTTTTAAAATGTTACTCCTTTTTATAAATAAAAATATTCTATTAAAAAAATTGGTTTACTTGTGAATGCTTAGACATACACACTTATATAGTTTTAATTTATTTTTTTGGGGTATAGAAAAGATAAAATAAAGGGGTAAAATAACATCTAAATCTAAAACCGTGTATGAATGGAGAGGTAAGTGCAATGTTAAAATGTTAGGGGGTCAACATGGAATTATGTCAAATCATAGAGGGTCAAAGTGTAATTCACCCTTATTATTATTATGAGAGAAGGCGGAATAGAAGTGATTCGACACTAAAATTTTAATTTCAAAAATTAATTATAAAAGCACCTCACGAATTAATAAGGGCAACCCTATCATAGTCAAATTGTTTTGTCGGAAAGAGTTGGTTTTCGGTGAGGATGATCTCCTCGCAAAAAATCTGCCCATTTTGAAACTTCTAACTTCATCAAATTTTTAATACAAATAACTTCTAACCTCCACATCAGTAATGTGAGAATCGATATCCATTTTAAAACTAATGACATGCACCCCTTGACCTAGGTCTTCTTAGCATAGACTAATATAAATAACTTAAATACCCTTGTCTTCATCATTTAGCTAGTCAAAAAATTAACCTAGAGGTTTACAATTTGATGATGACGGTTTTGTAAGATGAGCTTGTACCCTAGATGTTAATAGTTAGAAGAAGGCTGATTTAGTGGAAGAAAGATCAAGGGTTTTTGGTTAAATGTTGAAAACAAGGTCATTTAGGTCATTATAAAATAGAAATGGTCAAAATGTTAGAATAGTAGGGATATTTGAATAAGTTTGGTTCTTTATTAGATCATAAAAGCCCACTTTTTGAAGATCTCTTCCTTTTCTTCGAGATCAAACATCAATTGCAACAATTCGATAGATGATTCATTGGGATAGAGTAAATGGCCTAGTAAAATATAAATTGTCAAAATGTTAGGGCCGGGGGCCAAGATAGATTCACACCAAACTATAGGGCGTCAAAATGTAATATACCCTAAAGTTAATTAAAACATGATAATTCATTATTTCATAATAAAATGCAACATTGTGATCAATAGGACATAATTAATTAATTAATTAGGCTAAGGGAAGAAATGCACGAAGATCATTGAGAACGCCTTCAAATTCAACCATGTCTTGTTCCAACAGGTGCACCCATGCTTCAATTCGATCACCTGACTATGTATCCATGAAGAGAACACTATTCTTTGAAGGTATGGAGCCAGCTCTCATTACCCATATGGGCTTTCCGCAACCAAAATCTGCTTCGTACCAACTCTCTTACACCAACTATTTGATACTAAAAGTTTTATCTCAGCTTTGGAAACATTTTCTACTTTAGCAAAAATATTTGGATTGACAAATGGATCACCTTCTTGTGGTTTAGTTCTCACAGACCTGGCATTGATTTTCCTTTTGTGTCTCTAAGAGGGGCCACCAAATCATGAAACTCTCTTTCAATCTCCGACGTCAATAGTGCAATTGTCGTGCTGTAAAATTTTTCAAAAGAATGTTCAGATTGTTAAGTCCCACACTGGTTAAGGAGTTAGGATTTTTGTGTGTTAAATATTTGTTGGACCGCTCCACTTGATATCAATTGATTTTAAGTTGGAGTCTGACATGATATCAGAGCCCATGGGCTGTTTATTGTTAGTAGGCCCGTTTGTTGGTTTGTTTGTTTACGTGTCAGGCCTTTGTTTTGTTTCAGTCTGTTTGGATTTGTCGGTGGGTGTTAAGTCTCACATCGATTAAGGAGTCAAGGTTTCTATAGGTTAAATATCTGTTGGGCGACTCCACTTAATACTAATTGATTTTAAGTTGGAATCTAACATGATATGAGAGGCCATGGACCGTCTATTGTATGTGTGGGGGAAAATTCTTGAGCACGGACACGTGGCTCGATCAGGGGCCAAGATTAATGACTCGAGATCGGGGCTCGGTTTATTAATCCCGACGAATGCATGTATTCGAAGCTCGGAACTGTGCCATCAGCTCGCAGGTCGGTATGAGGGGTCTGACAGATAAGCCTGCAATACCAGTTCTAACCACCCACGTCACGTCAGACCAAACCTGATTTTCTCAGAAGCAATAGGGCAGTTGCAACAACCCCTGCAGCTGACATGTCAGAGAGTCATGTCAGAGAGTAGGCTAACTACCCCAGGTCACCTCAAGGGATGACACGGAAAACGATCAGGTTGAACGCCTATATAAGGGAGAAAACTACGAGTAAAAAAGGTTCGAATTCTTCTTCTCAAAAGCACATTACACTGATCAATTTGGCTAACTTGATCGTCGGAGTGGGCTGTTTTGCAGGTCCCCCGAGCTTAAAGAGAAGGAAAGTGTAGTGCCATTTCGTGCATCTACAATTTGGCGCCGTCCGTGGGATACTTACAAGGAGAAAAACGACCAATATGGGAAGAGCTAGGGGCGAAAATCGTGGAGAGCCATCAAATCCACTACCAGCAGACTCGCCCCCAAATGCGCCGGATCCAATGCTAGCAATGTACAACTTACTCGCAGAGATGAGGGAGGAAATGCGCAGGGGGTTGGAGAAACAAAATGATGAGATAGTGAAAATCAGAGAGGAAAACGAAGAGCTCAGGCAAAGGTTAGGCGAGCGTGCGGAGACCGAGGAGGGCCCAGGGGCAGAGCAGAGCAGCGACCACCCTGTTCGAACGGCAAGAACGGAGGTAGATTGGACTGAAGATTCAGCAGCAGTAAAAACGCAGCAGGGAAGCTCCGAAGTTAAAGAAACCATGACGAGGAAGGAAGTGGAGGAGATGCTCAAAAGGAGGGATGAGGAGCTCGCGCGAGGAAAGGATCCCGCGCAAAAGGTACGGAACGCGATTCGGGAACTCAAGGGGACACCATTCTCGCAGGCGATAATGAAGTCAGAACCACCCAGGTCGTTCCACATGCCAAAGTTTGAAACTTACGATGGGACGCGAGATCCCATGGACCATATACTGCACTACAGAAGTCAAATGGTGCTGTACCAAAATGATGATCCGTTGCTCTGCAAGCTGTTTCCGTCAACCTTGAGGCTCGGGGCCATGATGTGGTTCCAGGCCTTACCAGCTGGGTCCATCACGAACTTTTCCGAGCTGGAAGAAGCGTTCGTTGGGCAGTTCGTGCACCTGCGAAGGAAGAAGGTCGGAGTTAACACTCTATTTAACCTTCGACAGGAGCCCGGGGAGAGTATTAGGTCGTTCGTAACCCGTTTTCGAACGAGAGCCCTGGACGTAGAGGGCATGGACGAGGCCACAGCATGCGCGGCGTGCATCGCTGCGGTGATCCCGGGAACACGGTTGCATGAGTCCTTGATCAAGTCTGATCCTACTCGTCTAGAGGATTTGTATGCGAAGGTGGAAAAATACATCCTGGTGGAAGAATCTGTGAAGGGCAGAAGAAGAAGCACCCAGACAGTGGCTAACAGCGAAGGAGGAGTGGACGCTTTAAAGGTACCGACCCACCCCGGAGTGGAAGGAAGTAAGAAAAGGCGGAGAGATTCGAACGAGCAGTCGTGGTGGAAAAGAGGCCGGGTGTATACCCCGCTCAACGAAAAACTATCCGTGATACTGAGGCGCATAAGGGGGGAGCCCGACTTCGTTCAGCCGCCACGGGGGTATAAGGGGAAACCCGGAAAACCATTCTGCGAGTATCATGAGGCTGAGGATCACCCTACTGAGGACTGCTACAGGCTGCGCCATATCATCCAGGATATGATCGACGCTGGGAAGCTCAAAGGTTATGTTTCCACGGGAGGAAGGAGAAGTGGGGAGACTACCGAGAGAGCTGAGCGAAAGCCCGAGCAAAGAAGGCCGGCTAAAGGAGGGCGTCGAGAGACGGAAGAGCGCAGGATAATTCATACCATCACAGGATTATTAGGGGCCGAAGTGCCGTCTAGGCGTGAGATTCGGGAGAAGGTAAAAAAGATCCGACATATGGTCGGGGTTAACAGTGTGGCGTCAGGAGTACGGGTGGTTGGAACGACAAACCACGGAGCAGATCCCCGGGCAATCATTTTCACAGAGAGTGACCTAAGGGGGACGGCAGGGCCCCATCAGGACGCGTTAGTAATCGCGCTTCCAGTGGGAAACGTCGAGCTCCGAAGAATACTCGTGGATTCGGGGAGTGCGGTGGATATTCTCTTCCTGAGCGCGGCTAAGAGAATGGGGGTTTCAGAAAGTTTGGAGCCAACGCCGACCCTCGTCTATGGGTTCAACGGCGCCGCCAGCAGCTCGATAGGAGAAATCACGCTCCCGATCTCAGCAGGGTCTAAAGTGGTAATGACAAGATTTGTGGTAATAGATGCAGACTCGGCTTATAACGCGATCTTGGGCCGGAGATGGATACACGAGATGAAAGCAGTCCCGTCGACCTATCATCAAGTCATCCGTTTCCCAGGTAAGGAAGGAATAATGGAAATCAGGGGAGATCAGGAGATGGCGCAGAGGTGTTTTCACTTGGCTTTGAAGCAGGACCGAGGCTCTGAGGCCGTCCCACCGAAGAAGAGAAAGGTGAATCCAACTGTTAATGAATCTTCGTAGCAATTACAGAAGCAGCCGCTGCCCGAGCAGCGAGTAACAGTTGAGGAAGTCGAAGCCGTGGATCTCGAGGGCGATGGAGGACAGATAGTTAGTGTTGGTACCACGATGTTGGAGGAGGAGAGGGCAGCAATACTCCAACTTCTGAGGGCAAACAAGGATGTATTCGCATGGTCATTGGAGGACATGCCAGGGATAGACCCGTCGGTGGCATGCCATCGACTAAATGTTGATGAAAGTTTCCGACCTATTAGGCAGAAGCCACGGAGGCTGTCGCCGCGCCTCAGGCAGGGGGTGAATGAGGAAATCGAAAAGCTTTTAAAGGCCGGGTTTATCAGGGAGGTAGAGTACCCGGAATGGATAGCAAACATAGTAGCAGTGCCGAAGAAGGATGGAAGGGTGAGAGTGTGCATCGACTTCACGAACCTGAATAAGGCATGCCCAAAGGATAGCTTCCCGCTACCAAGGATTGATAGGTTGGTCGACGCCACGGCTGGACATGAGAGAATGTCGTTTATGGACGGATATTCGGGGTATAACCAGATCCCCTTAGCAGTGGAAGACCAGGAACGGACATCGTTCATCACCGAGCAAGGGCTGTTCTGTTTTAAAGTTATGCCGTTCGGTCTTAGAAATGCCGGGGCAACCTACCAGAGACTTGTGACAAAAATGTTCGAAGGATTGATCGGGAAGACTGTGGAGGTGTATATCGACGATCTGTTGGTAAAAAGCAAGAGAGCGGGAGACCATCTGGCGGACCTCAAGCAAACATTTGATCGGCTGAGGAGTTTCAAAATGAAGTTGAATCCGAAGAAGTGTGTCTTCGCCGTTTCCTCTGGGAAATTCCTCGGGCACATTATCACCAGGAGAGGTATCGAGGCAAACCCAGACCAGATCCGGGCATTGGTAGAAATGCCGAGCCCCGTTAATCAAAAGCAAGTGCAGAAGTTGGCGGGGAGAATAGCTGCGCTAAACAGGTTTATCTCCAGGGTGTCCGATCGATGCCGCCCGCTCTTCATGTTATTACAGAAGGAGAAGAATTTTGCATGGAGTACGGAATGCGAGGTAGCCTTTAGCGACTTAAAAAGGTATTTGGGGCAGCCACCGATCCTTAGCTCTCCGGAAGATGGAGAGGAGCTGGGGATTTATCTGGCGACCAGTCCATCATCGGTAAGCTCAGTTCTCTTTAAAGTTGAAATGGGACGGGAATATCCTATTTATTATGTCAGCAAGACATTGGGCATATCGGAGGTTAAGTACACCAGGACGGAGAAAATGGGATTGTCACTCGTTTACTCGGCGCACAAACTCAGGCCTTACTTCCTTTCCCACCGCATCCGAGTTGTGACGGACACCCCGCTGAAAGAGATGATGCACAGATCCGAAAAGTCAAGGAGGATGGCGAGGTGGGCTGTAATCCTCGGAGAGTACGACTTACAGTTTGAATCCCGGACGGCGATAAAAGGGCAGGTGTTGGCAGATTTCCTTGCGGACTTCCCGGTAGAGGATCCGAACTGGGTAGAGTTGGAGAACGAGGATGAAGGGACGGAAGAAGTAGAGCTGTGGGACAAGCAGGCAGGATGGAGAATTTTTGTCGATGGGTCGTCAAACTACTCGGGCTCGGGGGTTGGGATAGTAATTGTAACACCGAGCAACGATAGACTGGAAAAAGTAATTAAACTTGGGTACGGGGCATCAAATAACGAAGCAGAGTACGAGGCCGTCATCCACGGGCTAAGAATGGCGAGCGAATTGAAAATCGGCCGGGTAAAATTATGCACCGACTCTCAACTTATAGCCAATCAATGCAACGGGAAATTTGAAGCAAAGGATGAACGCATGGCGAGATACCTGATCTCAGTTAAACGAGAAATTGAGAAGTTCGACCAAGTGGAAATATGCCAGATTCCCAGGGATGAGAACAGGCATGCGGATTCGTTGGCTTACATTGCCTCAATGCTAGGGGAGACGGAGGGACGGTCTTTACCTGTGGAGTACCTGCCTAAAGCAAGTATCGAATATGTGGAAAGGGAGTGCTCACAGGTCGATAGAACGACGGGGTGGATAGAAGAATTTACTCAGTATCTGCGTTCAAAGGTGCTGCCAGAAGACAGAGGGGAGGCCAGAAAGTTACTTCGGCAGGTCAGCAAGTACACTCTCGTTGGGGAGGAGTTGTATAGAATGTCCTTCGGGGGGCCACTTCTTAAGTGCCTTACTAAGGAAGAGTCCGAGCTCATAATGGCGGAAATCCACGAGGGAATCTGTGGCAATCATTCGGGAGGACGGTCGCTCGCCAATAAGGTTATCACCCAGGGCTACTTCTGGCCAAGGATGCAGGAAGACTGTAAGAGGTATGTGAGGACCTGTGGTCAATGCCAAAAACATGCCCCCATGCATCTGCAGCCAGCCAGTGAACTCCACCCTATGAAATCACCCTGGCCGTTCTCGATATGGGGAATGGACATCGTGGGACCTCTGCCTCGGGGAAAGGGGGGCAAGCTATTTATCCTGGTGGCCACGGACTATTTTACTAAATGGGTGGAAGCTGTTCCCCTTACACGGATCCGGGAGGAAGAAGTTATCAAATTCACGTGGGAGCACATCATAACGCGGTTCGGGATCCCTTATGCACTGATCTCGGACAATGGGACTCAGTTCAAGGGCAACCGCGTACAATCGTACTTCAAGGAATACGGAATCCGTTCTCTGCAATCATCGCCAAGATATCCACAGGGAAACGGCCAAGCTGAAGCATCAAACAAGACAATCCTCGCAAACTTGAAAAAGAAGCTGGAGGAACACAAGGGAAGGTGGGTAGACGAGCTACATAGTGTCTTATGGGCATACCGGACCACGGCAAGAAGGGCGACAGGTTTCGCTCCGTTCGCACTAGCCTATGGAACAGAAGCTGTCATTCCTACCGAGATACAGATTCCTACAACAAGGACGCTGGTGGCCGAGACAGAATTCAACGACGAAATGGTGGCTCGGAATTTGGACTGGTTGGATGAGACGCGGGAAAGGGTCGTAGAGAGGTTGGCGCGGTACCAACAGGTGTTGAAGAGATCTTATGACCGGAAGGTACGTTGCAGGGAGTTCAAAGTCGGGGATATGGTGTTACGAAAGGTATTTCCTAATACCAAGGAAATTAATAGTGGGAAGCTCAGCTGCAACTGGGAAGGACCGTATATTGTGCGAAAAATCGGGGAAAATGGCGCTTACTACTTGGAGACTCCGATCGGTGATGAAATTCAATCACCATGGAATGTATTCAATTTAAAGAAATACTATCAATAAAGTCATCTTTGTGCAACAGCCCTGCGGTCTAAGGAAAAGCCTCGGCCCCTCCATAGGAGCCGAGCCCAACCGAGGGGTTGGTCTGGAGGAAAAGCCTTGGTCCCACCACGGGGACCAAGCCCAACTGGGGAGTTGGTCTAAGAAAAAGCCTCGGCCCCTCCATAGGAGCCGAGCCCAACCGAGGGGTTGGTCTGGAGGAAAAGCCTTGGTCCCACCACGGGGACCAAGCCCAACTGGGGAGTTGGTCTAAGGAAAAGCCTCGGCCCCTCCATAGGAGCCGAGCCCAACCGAGGGGTTGGTCTGGAGGAAAAGCCTTGGTCCCACCACGGGGACCAAGCCCAACTGGGGAGTTGGTCTAAGGAAAAGCCTCGGCCCCTCCATAGGAGCCGAGCCCAACCGAGGGGTTGGTCTGGAGGAAAAGCCTTGGTCCCACCACGGGGACCAAGCCCAACTGGGGAGTTGGTCTAAGGAAAAGCCTCGGCCCCTCCATAGGAGCCGAGCCCAACCGAGGGGTTGGTCTGGAGGAAAAGCCTTGGTCCCACCACGGGGACCAAGCCCAACTGGGGAGTTGGTCTAAGGAAAAGCCTCGGCCCCTCCATAGGAGCCGAGCCCAACCGAGGGGTTGGTCTGGAGAAAAGCCTTGGTCCCACCACGGGGACCAAGCCCAACTGGGGAGTTGGTCTAAGGAAAAGCCTCGGCCCCTCCATAGGAGCCGAGCCCAACTAGGGAGTCGGTTTGATGGAAAAGCTTTAGCTCCAATACGGGAGCCAAGATAAGCTATGGAGTCTAGTTCGGAATCGGAGCTCCGGTTCTTTGCTGGCATCAAATCCACGGAAAAATCCTATGGTCGGACCTAAGGAGCTAGGTATAGGTAATTATTTCACTTATTTCTTAAGCAAAAGACCTCAATATGGTAAATAGAGGAAAGAATGCAGAACAGCAAAGGACACAAAAATTTCAGAAAAATATCTATTCATATATACGCTCGTTGATTACATACGGGATCAAAAAATTGTGCTACAAAAAGAAAGAAAAAAAAAAAAAAAAAAAAAAAAAAAAAAATCGATCAAGCATCCGCGGCAGGAGTGGCTTCGGCTTCATCAGGGACTTGTTCCTCGGTCGTAATAGGCTGATCTTCGATAGGTGGCTCGGGGGCAGCGACAGTTTCAACTTCAGGAATCACCTCTGGCCTCTTCGCAGCAGCCTCGGCTTTCCTTAGTTTCGCTTTCAGCCTGTTGTATGCCGCCTCCCAGGCCTCCTCCGAGGAATCCAGTTGCGCTTGGAGGGAGTTGAGCTGGTCTTGAAGAGCTCTCTCTTGCTCCGCCTCCTTTGCCTTCACTAGCTCCTCCAGCGACGAAATCTTCCCCTCCGCCAGAGCCAGCTTGTCTTTATTCTGCTCCAGCTTGGATAGTGCGCTATCCAAGCTTTTTTGGAGTTTTTGGGAGCTGGCCGCAGCCATATCCCTCTCAGCTTGGAGCTGAGACATGCGACCCTCCGCGGATTTAAGGTCCTGCGCGGAGGTGTCGCCAGCCTCAACGAGTTTGGCCACGGCGTGTTGGACCTGGAAGAAAAGAAGAGCAAAGCGTTAGAAAGATACAAGCGCAGCGGGATAGCACCAAAACAGAAACAAAAAGTAGAAAACTTACCAAGGCCAAAGCTCGGAATGCCTCATTCGAAAATTTTGCCGAGTCTCCGACAAAACTACGACGCACCTTCTCCACATCCCGCGGAAGCGCGGACGCGTCGAAGATCGCCCTGGCAACGGCCGGATCAGATAGGGCAGAATCCTTATCCGATACCGGCCTACCCCTAACTGATGGTCGTACCACCCAGGGGGTAGGAAGAGGCTGATCCTCCCTTCGGGCAGATCCAGCCGAGGACGCGTGCGATGGTTCGGCTGGATGAGCTGCTTCGTCAGCGGCGGGAGGCGGAGGTAGTTGCAGCACCGGCGCTGGTGCTGGGGACCTAGAAGGATGAGGCCCCCTCCTCAGCCTCTTGAGAAGAGGCCGGTGATCCTCTTCTTCCTCTTCTTCTTCAAAAGCAAAGCCACCCACCCTCGGGGTCTCGGTAGGTAGGGTGGGCGCGACTTCCGCAGCCTCGTCCTCGGAATCGGATCGCAGGACTGGTGGAGGACGCTTGGACTGAAGTGCCATGGATGAAGGGCGAAGCGCTGGTGGCAGGAGCTCGGTAACGTGAATGAAAAGGTCGGGGTTTGATAACAAATGCGTTATCACCACCGATTCCTCAGAGAACTTGTCCTTGCTAGGACCTGCGAACATGACGGAGAAAAGTTAGCCTCAGGAGCCTAGCAAATACAGACTATAACGAAAACTGGATAATAAGAACAGAGTAAGACTCACCATGAGGGTTGAAGGAATGGTGCGTCAAGGGAGGGAGCTCGTCCCCGGGAGCGCTCTCCCACTGCCCGGACAACTGAATAGGGAATAAGAACCATTCCTTATCCGAGTCGGGAAGCTCGATCAAGGACGGCTTCCCTCTCCTCTTGGAAAGATAGAAGAAACCCGGTCTACTCGGGCACTTTTTAAGGGCAAACTGGGCCCTAATGTCCGCTAGGCCGAGTTGCAGGCCTTCTTCCAGCCTCTCATTCATTAGCTCGAAAGCATGAATGAGACGGAAGAAGTTCCCGCTCATCTGGCCCGGAGCCCTCCTGAAGAAGTTCAGGACCTCTCGAGTTAGCCTGCTAAGGGGAACTCGGAGGCCTGCCTTCAGCTGCCCCCAGTATACCACCGAGGTACCTGGGGGGCATTCACGCTGGACAAAGGTCTCGTCCACATAGGACAGACGCACGGCCCTAGGGACACCAAAAGTATCCCGAACAGCATCCAGTGGAGGGCGAACAGGGGAATAGGTTTTCCCCTTGGCCATTTAAAAGAGAAAAGGTGAGGGGGAAGGGGCAGAGGAGAGAGGATGGGCCTTGACCGGATTACCTCTACAAGAAAAGTTGGTAACTCCTGGAATCCGAACAACGATCGGCAGAATGGCACGGCGATGGCGCAGCGGAGGCACGAGCAGGAACGTCCGAAAAGACTGAAGGATTGCGAGAGAACAATCGGGCAGAATAACGGCAAAGTAGATGAGAGTGAAAATGAGAATGAGAAATGGATGGGATATTTATAGGCCTGAGAAGCCTTGAGATGCGTTATCAAAATCAACGGCTGAGGCCTTTTAAGCTCATAATGATGAGGTATTAAATGCTGAGAAACCCAATACGACCGTTCGCCCCACTGCACGCGAATCGAGCCATTCCCCGGGCGCCACGTGTACACCACGCAATAATTGCGCCGTTTAAACCAGCAGACGGGGCGCGAACTGCGAGAAGAGCCCAACCGACCGCCGCCCTCGAGAAGTGAGAATGATCTCTTTATTCGCCGTAAAGATATCATTAATCTTAGCTGAGATCCAATGAGAGGCATCCACGTGTCAATTTTTGTTATTAATATTCCCGAGTACCCGATCATTCTGACCGAGCCCTCGGGAGGGGGTATTGTGGGGGAAAATTCTTGAGCACGGACACGTGGCTCGATCAGGGGCCAAGATTAATGACTCGAGATCGGGGCTCGGTTTATTAATCCCGACGAATGCATGTATTCGAAGCTCGGAACTGTGCCATCAGCTCGCAGGTCGGTATGAGGGGTCTGACAGATAAGCCTGCAATACCAGTTCTAACCACCCACGTCACGTCAGACCAAACCTGATTTTCTCAGAAGCAATAGGGCAGTTGCAACAACCCCTGCAGCTGACATGTCAGAGAGTCATGTCAGAGAGTAGGCTAACTACCCCAGGTCACCTCAAGGGATGACACGGAAAACGATCAGGTTGAACGCCTATATAAGGGAGAAAACTACGAGTAAAAAAGGTTCGAATTCTTCTTCTCAAAAGCACATTACACTGATCAATTTGGCTAACTTGATCGTCGGAGTGGGCTGTTTTGCAGGTCCCCCGAGCTTAAAGAGAAGGAAAGTGTAGTGCCATTTCGTGCATCTACAGTATGTAAGCCCATTTGTTGGTCCGTCTGTCCATGTGCTAAGCCTTTTTTTTTGTTTCAATTCCGTCTGGACATGTGGGTGGGTGTTAAGTCCCACGTCAGTTAAGGACTCAGGGTTTGTGTGAGTTAATAAATATCTGTTGGGCCACTCCACTTGATACCAATTGGTTTTAGGTTGGAATCTGACATGGTATAAGAACCCATGGGTCGTCTGTAATTTGGTTGATTGATGACATCTACTAGTAGACCATTTCCTTCAGCTTCAAATTAGTCGACACCCGTGTTGTTATAGTCAATGAAGACATCTTTTTTGCTCCTTTCGGCCACCGGGTAGAACCTAGTTAAGGTTTCAGATATAGGGGTTTTTATAGAGATGTTGCTATCATGATTAGTGTAAAAGAGCATGATGGGTACATAAAATGGTTTAGCAATCTGATCATCACGCCATTTCTTTGTTTGACTTTTTAAAACAGACTGCAAAGTGGGTGGTTAGGATCTGGCATCCTCACCAATAATCAAATAGATCTAATCATCACGCCATTTCTTTGTCTGATTTTTTAAAACATACTGCAAAGTGGGTGATTAGGATCACATGATCTTCTGTAGCATGCACACCTTTTTTTGTAACTCTTCATGGCTTTTTTCCAATAGTCGTGATAACATGGCTATCACACTTGGCACATTCAATTGACTCTCCTGATGTGACAAGTTTGGGAATCGTAGATTTGTACGTCTTGGGATACATTTTTATGGGAAAATGCAGTTTTGTATTCTAGGCATATAGATCTACCGTTCCCAATAAAAAGAGTCGTGTTGGAGTGACCTCAAGCTGGAACCTTATATCGCTCTTCTTGACATGGAAGTGTATGGGAATCATAGATACGAGTGAAAATACATCTTTGGTTCCTATCCACTTTCACGTGAAAAAGTGTGATATGAAGCTCCAACCTAAGGTCGCTTCATCTTTATTTCGATAAAAAAGTGTATCCCAAGGTTTAAATATCTACCATTCTCGAACTTGTCACGTCAGGAGAGTTGATTGAGTGTGTGACGTGCAGTAAGCAGATTATCACAATTCTTTTTTCAACGGTTTAGATAATGTTACATTGATAAGATAGCAAAAAAATAAAGTCGGTTTTTATTTTTAAATTGAATATTTTTTTTTTCAAAGGTGGAGATGTGTGAGTGTTACTAAATTTGAAGTTTGAATCATTAAACGGTTGAGATTAAAGTCCATATTTGACTGTTACACCAATAATATATAGTCATTACGTATTATAAATACATGAGTGAATGACAAAAAAAGAGGTGTGTGTGGTTAGAGCTCAAAAATGGAATTCTACTACAGTTGTCTTCTTTGCTCTATCGTTCTCTTGATCTGCACCAATAGTTTTCTGTACTTCGTTACTTGGCTATCTCATCAAAGAAAGCCGTTTCCTGGGACGGAAAGACTCGTGCCACAAGGAGAGAGACGCCACCTGTCTTTTATCGATATGTATGGTCCACTAACGACTGCACAGCTCAGATATATTACGACAGTTGTTGTGATGAACGATCGTAGCATCCTCAATAATGGATCCTTGGAAGATATCCACGGAGTTGATAGCGTTGATGATGACTTGGATGTGTAAATAATATTTTTTCATAAAGCATCACTTATTGGAATGTAAGGCTTCATTAATAAAAGCTAATTACATTTCTTTCTTTAATTACCTTCCAATTTTGTTTCATAGGGGGTATGCCCCTCAAGTTATGTAAATTGTAATTCATGCTTTTAATTTAGAATTGTGATAATCTTACTTATCCGTGTGGCATACTCAATCAACACCCTGACATGACAGGTTTGAGAATTGTAGATCTGCTCTTCTTGGGATACAGAATTGTACTTCCTCGTAAAAAGGTGCAATTTTGTATTTGAGGAGAGTAGAGGAGAGCAGATCTTTGTTTCTCGAACCTGTCATGTCAGGGGTGTCAATTGAGTATGTCACGTGGGTAAGTCAGATTATCACGACTTATTTAATTTATTCAACGCTTTCCTTGCTTATGGAAAAAAAAAATTGTTTCAAAACTTGAAAACTCGACTCGGTGCCGTATAGCCATGGAATTGAGTTGAGTCAACTCGTGAATAAATGTATAATGGGGTCCAACTAAGAAGTAACAATTGAATCTGCCATACACACTGACATACATATAAAATCAAGACGGGGTTTTAAACTTGGACGAGTCACCTCGAAGTCATCCAAGCATGGATTCATATCTCATCGGAGACCGAGATGAATAGTCCAAGGAGAGGCCGGTATCGGATGTCAAACATCCTGTGAGGTCTTTTGTTTGACAGCCAAGATGAGTCGGATGATATTTTAAAAATCTGGGTCTAGTCAAATGGGATTTTATATATTTTTATTAAAATAATTAAAGTTTTTATAATTTAAATATTATATTTAAATAAATCTATTATTTTGTGACTAAGCATAGTCTAATCTATTTCATTTTATAAAAAATTTAACATAAATATATATTAATAAATAATTGGAAACCGAGTCAAATAGTTTTATCTTTTTCAAGAAAAGTGAGATGACTCATTCCAAGATGAATCAGTCTCGTCCATGAACAAGACGAGACTCCAAATCAAGATTTGAAACCATGGATCGAGGATGTAGTGTGAGTAAAAATACCACAAAGACTGAATTTTAAAAACTAGACGTCAAATTAGCCGAGCGTTCTTGATAAATTCTTCCGATTATTTTATGAAAATTGGACGAGGTCAATCAGTTTAATTTGGTTTTGGGTGTTTTAATGTATAAATGTTTTGTAAGTTTTTAAATATTTTGTTATTAATATAAAATGAGATGTGATGGACAGCATCTAACGACCCATATTATACAAATAAATATTTTTAATTCTACGCATACTTTTTAATTAACATTTAAAACTATGTCATCAGATTTTTTCATACTAATTAATCACCTAACCTCAATCATATTTGCTTCATGAAATACGACTCCGTACTAAATAATTTGCAAATCCAATCATTCTGATCCGCATACTTTTTAATTAACGTTTGAAACTATGTCATCAGATTTTTTCATACTAATTAATCACCTAACCTCAATCTTATTTGCTTCATGAAATACGACTCCGTACTAACTAATTTGTCAGATTTTTTCATACTAATTAATCACCTAACGTCAATCTTATTTGCTTCATGAAATACGACTCCATACTAACTAATTTACAAATCCAACCATTCCGTTCCACATACTTATTTATTTGAGGTCTATGAGCTATACACACATGTATGCCTTGGGGGCATACACCCACCCACCCACACATACGGTCATGATCCAAAGACACAATGAAAAATCACGAACTTGAATTTGATGACTTTTTTTTTTTTTTTTTTTTTGAGCGAGAGGGATGGGGGGAGGGTTTTGTTATAGTTCTTCGGATTTTGTTAACATGTGCCTAAACGCCACGTTAATATGCATTAAATAGACATTGAGAATAAGCATTTGTGAGAATTTTTTGTAGGAATATTTTTGAGGGCATTTTTGGTAACACAACTTATTCCCAAGGTGTATTTAATGGATCTTAACGTGTGCTCTTATGGCACATATTAGCAAAACCAATTCTTGAAGTGGGATTTGAGATCCACCTTGGAAAAACTTAAAATATATACCTTAATCTTGACCATTCAATTGTGTTAAGATATTAACTTGAATAATACTGATGCCAGTCTCATTCACAGCTGGGACAGATCATTTTGGCTCCTTCTCTTTTTCTTATTTTACTTTAAATGTCAACTGAGGCAAGGCAGTTGAAAATTTTGATAGGAAAATTAGATGGATTAAGGTCCATGAAGTTTAGAAATCAAACTTCTGACGGTCCATGACTGTCGATTTTCGTTTTTTCTTTCTCCTTTTCGATGGTTTAGAACTGTGGAATTTCTCCCATCCTCCATTAATTTGACAATTTAGGTCCATCAAAAAATTAAAAAAAAAGACTAACAATGAAAATCTTGATGCCTTGATCCATCGAGTTTATGAAATTGACGGCGTTGGGCTGTTGAATATGACATTTTTTTTTATATATTGTGGTGACTCAATGGAGTTTTTTATTATTATGGTAAATTACACTTTCACTCCGTATGATTTGACATAATTCCATGTTGACCTCATTGACGTTTTGATAATTTGACAGTTTCAATCCATAAAAAAAAAAAAAGAACTGATAAAGAAAATTTTGATGCCTTGATCCGTCAAGTTTAATGAAATTTGATGGCCTTAGGCTGTTGAATATGACCTTTTTTTCATGTTGTGGTGACTAGAGTTTTCGAGTCACTCGGGATTAAATTCCAAGAAATATTTACTATTATGGTAAATTACACTTTTACCCCTGTGATTTGACATAATTCCATGTTGACCCTTTTAACGTTTTGATAATTTGACAGTTTTGATCCATCGAAAAAAAAAAAAAAAACTGACAATGAAAATTTTGATGCTTGATCCCTCGAGTTTAAATGAAATTTGACGGGAATATTACATTTTTTCATGTTATCGTGACTCAATAGAGTTTTTGAGTCACTCGAGTTTAAATTCCAGTAAATCTTTACTATTATGGTAAATTACACTTTCTGTGATTTAACATAATTCCATGTTGACCCTCAATATTTTGATAATTGCACTTACCTCACTTATTTATCTAATGAGTTCATTTACCTCCTTTCCATCTATTTACTAATTGAACAGTTAAAAAAATATGTTTTTTTACCTTTAATAAAGACCCTTTTTAAAATGTTACTCCTTTTTATAAATAAAAGTATCCTAGTAAAAAAATTGGTTTACTTGAGAATGCTTAGACATACACATTTATATAGTTTTAATTTATTTTTTTGGGGGCATAGAAAAGATAAAATAAAGGGGTAAAATAACATCCAAATCTAAAACCGTGTATGAAAGGAGAGGTAAGTGCAATGTCAAAATGTTAGGGGGTTAACATGAAATTATGCCAAATCATATAGGGTCAAAGTGTAATTTAGCCTTATTATTATTATGAGAGAAGGCGGAATAGAAGTGATTCCACAAAAAAAATTTAATTCCAAAAATTAATTATAAAAGCACCTCATGAATTAATAAGGGCAACCCTATCATAGTCAAATTGCTTTGCCGAAAACAGTTGGTTTTTGGTGATGATGATTTCCTCACAAAAAATCAGCCCATTTTGAAATTTCTAACTTCATCAAATTTTTAATACAAATAACTTCTAACCTCCACATCAGCAATGTGAGAATCAATATCCGTTTTAAAACTAATGACATGCACGCCTTGACCTAGGTCTTCTTAGCATAGACTAATATAAATAACTTAAATACCCTTGTCTTCATCATTTAGCCAGTAAAAAAATTAACCTAGAGGTTTACAATTTGATGATGACGGTTTTGTAGGATGAGCTTGTTACCCTAGATGTTAATAGCTAGAAGATGGCTGATTTAGTGGAAGAAAGATCAAGGGTTTTTGGTTAAATGTTGAAAACAAGGGCATTTAGGTTATTATAAAATAGAAATTGTCAAAATGTTAGAATAGTAGGGATATTTGAATAAGTTTGATTCTTTTCCTTTTCTTCGAGATCAAACATCAATTGCAACAATTCGATAGATGATTCATTGGGATAGAGTAAATGGCCTAGTAAAATAGAAATTGTCAAAATGTTAGGGCCGGGGGAAAGATATAT
Source organism: Akebia trifoliata (assembly GCF_017979445.1). NCBI lineage: Eukaryota > Viridiplantae > Streptophyta > Magnoliopsida > Ranunculales > Lardizabalaceae > Akebia > Akebia trifoliata. The sequence goes on from NC_141379.1 coordinate 2,045,077, forward strand.
TCACACCTATAGTTAATTAAAACATGATAATTCATTATTTCATGATAAAATGCAACATTGTGATCAATAGGACTTAATTAATTAATTAGGCTAAGGGAAGAAATGCATGAAGATCGTTGAGACCGCTTTCAAATTCAACCATGTCTTCTTCCAACATGTGCACCCATGCTTCAATTCGATCACCTGACTGTGTATCCATGAAGAGAACACTATTCTTTGAAGGTATAGAACCAGCTCTCATTGCCCATATGGGCTTTCCGCAACCAAAATCTGCTTCGTTCCAACTCTCTTACACCAACTATTTGATACTAAAAGTTTGGGAATCGTAGATCTATACGTCTTGGGATACATCGTTCCTTTGGGATACATTTTTATGGGAAAATGCAGTTTTGTATTCTAGGCATATAGATCTATCGTTCCAATAAAAAGAGTCGTGTTGGAGTGACCTCAAGCTGGAACCTTATATCACACTTCTTGACATGGAAGTGTATGGGAATCATAGATACGAGTGAAAATACATCTTTGGTACTTACACGTGAAAAAGTGTGATATGAAGCTCCAAATCATTATTTGGATAAAAAAGTGTATCCCAAGGTTTAAAGATCTACGATTCTCAAACTTGTCACGTCTGGAGAATTGATTGAGTGTGCCACGTGCAGTAATCAGATTATCACAATTCTTTTTTCAACGGTTTAGATAACGTTACATTGATAAGATAGCAAAAAAATAAAGTCGGTTTTTATTTTTAAATTGAATATTTTCTTTTTCAAAGGTGGAGACGTGTGAGTGTTACTAAATTTGAAGTTTGAATCATTAAACGGTTGAGATTAAAGTCCATATTTGACTGTTACACCAATAATATATAGTCATTACGTACTATAAAAACATGAGTGAATGACAAACAAAGAGGTGTGTGGTTAGAGCCCAAAAATGGAATTCTACTACAGTTGTCTTCTTTGCTCTATCGTTCTCTTGATCTGCACCAATAGTTTTCTGTACTTCGTTACTTGGCTATCCCATCAAAGAAAGCTGTTTCCTGAGACAGAAAGACTCGTGCCACAAGGAGAGAGACGCCACCTGTCCTTTATCGATATGTATGGCCCACTCTCGACTGCACAGCTCCGATATATTATGACAGTTGTTGCGATGAACGATCGTAGCATCCTCAATAATGGATCCATGGAAGATATCCACCGTTGATAGCGTTGATGATGACTTGGATGTGTAAATAATATTTTTTCATAAAGCATCACTTATTGGAATGTAAGGCTTCATTAATAAAAGCTAATTACATTTCTTTCTTTAATTACTTTCCAATTTTGTTTCATAGGGGGTATGCCCCCTCAAGTTATGTAAATTGTAATTCATGCTTTTAATTTAGAATTGTGATAATCTTACTTATCCGCGTGGCATACTCAATCAACATCCTGACATAACAGGTTTGAGAATTGTAGACCTGCTCTTCACGGGATACAGAACTGTACTTTCTCGTAAAAAGGTGCAGTTTTGTATTTGAGGAGAGTAGAGGAGAGCAGATCTATGATTCTCGAACCTGTCATGTCAGGGGTGTCAATTGAGTATGTCACGTGGCTAAGTCAGATTATCACGACTAATTTAATTTGTTTAATTCTTTCCTTGCTTATGGAAAAAAAAAATTGTTTCAAAACTTGAAAATTCGACTCGGTGCCGTATAGCCATGCAATTGAGTTGAGTCAACTCGTGAATAAATGTATAATGGGGTCCAACTAACAAGTAACAATTGAATCTGCCATACAAACTGACATATATATAAAATCAAAGATGGGGTTTTAAACTCGGATGAGTCACCTCGAAGTCAACCAGGATTCATATCTCATTAGAGACCAAGATGAATCGTCCAAGGAGAGGCCGGTATCGGATGTCAAACATCCGGTGAGGTCTTTTGTTTGACAACCAAGATGAGTCGGATGATATTTTAAAAATCTCGGTCTAGTCAAATGGGATTTTATATTTTTTTTATTAAAATAATTAAAGTTCTAATTGTTTAAATATTATATTTAAATAAATCTATTATTTTGTGACTAAGCATCTTCTAATCTATTTTATTTTATAAAAAATTTAACATAAATATATATTAATGAATAATTGGAAACCGCGTCAAATAGTTTTATCTTTTTCAAGAAAAGTGAGATGACTCATTCCAAGATGAATCGGTCTCGTCCATGAACAAGACGAGACTCCAAATCGAGATTTGAAACCATGCATCGAGAACGTAGTGTGAGTAAAGATACACCACAAAGACTGAATTTTAAAAACTAGTCAAATTAGCCGAGTGTTCCTGATAAATTCTTCCGATTATTTTATGAAAATTGGACAAGGTCAATCAGTTTAATTTGGTTTTGGGTGTTTTAATGTATTAATGTTTTGTAAGTTTTTAAATATTTTGTTATTAATATAAAATGAGATGTGATGGACAGCATCTAACGACCCATATTATACAAATAAATATTTTTAACTCTACGCATACTTTTTAATTAACATTTAAAACTATGTCATCAGATTTTTTCATACTAATTAATCACCTAACCTCAATCATATTTGCTTCATGAAATACGACTCCGTACTAAATAATTTGCAAATCCAATCATTCTGATCCGCATACTTTTTAATTAACGTTTAAAACTATGTCATCAGATTTTTTTCATACTAATTAATCACCTAACCTCAATCTTATTTGCTTCATGAAATACGACTCCGTACTAACTAATTTGTCAGATTTTTTCATACTAATTAATCACCTAACGTCAATCTTATTTGCTTCATGAAATACGACTCCATACTAACTAATTTACAAATCCAACCATCCCGTTCCACATACTTATTTATTTGAGGTCTATGAGCTATACACACATGTATGCCTTGGGGGCATACACCCACCCACCCACACATACGGTCATGATCCAAAGACACAATGAAAAATCACGAACTTGAATTTGATGATTTTTTTTTTTTTTTTTTTTTGAGCGAGAGGGATGGGGGGAGGGTTTTGTTATAGTTCTTCGGATTTTGTTAACATGTGCCTAAACGCCACGTTAATATGCATTAAATAGACATTGAGAATAAGCATTTGTGAGAATTTTTTGTAGGAATATTTTTGAGGGCATTTTTGGTAACACAACTTATTCCCAAGGTGTATTTAATGGATCTTAACGTGTGCTCTTATGGCACATATTAGCAAAACCAATTCTTGAAGTGGGATTTGAGATCCACCTTGGAAAAACTTAAAATATATACCTTAATCTTGACCATTCAATTGTGTTAAGATATTAACTTGAATAATACTGATGCCAGTCTCATTCACAGCTGGGACAGATCATTTTGGCTCCTTCTCTTTTTCTTATTTTACTTTAAATGTCAACTGAGGCAAGGCAGTTGAAAATTTTGATAGGAAAATTAGATGGATTAAGGTCCATGAAGTTTAGAAATCAAACTTCTGACGGTCCATGACTGTCGATTTTCGTTTTTTCTTTCTCCTTTTCGATGGTTTAGAACTGTGGAATTTCTCCCATCCTCCATTAATTTGACAATTTAGGTCCATCAAAAAATTAAAAAAAAAGACTAACAATGAAAATCTTGATGCCTTGATCCATCGAGTTTATGAAATTGACGGCGTTGGGCTGTTGAATATGACATTTTTTTTTATATATTGTGGTGACTCAATGGAGTTTTTTATTATTATGGTAAATTACACTTTCACTCCGTATGATTTGACATAATTCCATGTTGACCTCATTGACGTTTTGATAATTTGACAGTTTCAATCCATAAAAAAAAAAAAGAACTGATAAAGAAAATTTTGATGCCTTGATCCGTCAAGTTTAATGAAATTTGATGGCCTTAGGCTGTTGAATATGACCTTTTTTTCATGTTGTGGTGACTAGAGTTTTCGAGTCACTCGGGATTAAATTCCAAGAAATATTTACTATTATGGTAAATTACACTTTTACCCCTGTGATTTGACATAATTCCATGTTGACCCTTTTAACGTTTTGATAATTTGACAGTTTTGATCCATCGAAAAAAAAAAAAAAAACTGACAATGAAAATTTTGATGCTTGATCCCTCGAGTTTAAATGAAATTTGACGGGAATATTACATTTTTTCATGTTATCGTGACTCAATAGAGTTTTTGAGTCACTCGAGTTTAAATTCCAGTAAATCTTTACTATTATGGTAAATTACACTTTCTGTGATTTAACATAAATCCATGTTGACCCTCAATATTTTGATAATTGCACTTACCTCCCTTATTTATCTAATGAGTTCATTTACCTCCTTTCCATCTATTTACTAATTGAACAGTTAAAAAAATATGTTTTTTTACCTTTAATAAAGATCCTTTTTAAAATGTTACTCCTTTTTATAAATAAAAGTATCCTAGTAAAAAAATTGGTTTACTTGTGAATGCTTAGACATACACATTTATATAGTTTTAATTTATTTTTTTGGGGGAATAGAAAAGATAAAATAAAGGGGTAAAATAACATCCAAATCTAAAACCGTGTATGAAAGGAGAGGTAAGTGCAATGTCAAAATGTTAGGGGGTTAACATGAAATTATGCCAAATCATATAGGGTCAAAGTGTAATTTAGCCTTATTATTATTATGAGAGAAGGCGGAATAGAAGTGATTCCACAAAAAAAATTTAATTCCAAAAATTAATTATAAAAGCACCTCATGAATTAATAAGGGCAACCCTATCATAGTCAAATTGCTTTGCCGAAAACAGTTGGTTTTTGGTGATGATGATTTCCTCACAAAAAATCAGCCCATTTTGAAATTTCTAACTTCATCAAATTTTTAATACAAATAACTTCTAACCTCCACATCAGCAATGTGAGAATCAATATCCGTTTTAAAACTAATGACATGCACGCCTTGACCTAGGTCTTCTTAGCATAGACTAATATAAATAACTTAAATACCCTTGTCTTCATCATTTAGCCAGTAAAAAAATTAACCTAGAGGTTTACAATTTGATGATGACGGTTTTGTAGGATGAGCTTGTTACCCTAGATGTTAATAGCTAGAAGATGGCTGATTTAGTGGAAGAAAGATCAAGGGTTTTTGGTTAAATGTTGAAAACAAGGGCATTTAGGTTATTATAAAATAGAAATTGTCAAAATGTTAGAATAGTAGGGATATTTGAATAAGTTTGATTCTTTTCCTTTTCTTCGAGATCAAACATCAATTGCAACAATTCGATAGATGATTCATTGGGATAGAGTAAATGGCCTAGTAAAATAGAAATTGTCAAAATGTTAGGGCCGGGGGAAAGATATATTCACACCTATAGTTAATTAAAACATGATAATTCATTATTTCATGATAAAATGCAACATTGTGATCAATAGGACTTAATTAATTAATTAGGCTAAGGGAAGAAATGCATGAAGATCGTTGAGACCGCTTTCAAATTCAACCATGTCTTCTTCCAACATGTGCACCCATGCTTCAATTCGATCACCTGACTGTGTATCCATGAAGAGAACACTATTCTTTGAAGGTATAGAACCAGCTCTCATTGCCCATATGGGCTTTCCGCAACCAAAATCTGCTTCGTTCCAACTCTCTTACACCAACTATTTGATACTAAAAGTTTGGGAATCGTAGATCTATACGTCTTGGGATACATCGTTCCTTTGGGATACATTTTTATGGGAAAATGCAGTTTTGTATTCTAGGCATATAGATCTATCGTTCCAATAAAAAGAGTCGTGTTGGAGTGACCTCAAGCTGGAACCTTATATCACACTTCTTGACATGGAAGTGTATGGGAATCATAGATACGAGTGAAAATACATCTTTGGTACTTACACGTGAAAAAGTGTGATATGAAGCTCCAAATCATTATTTGGATAAAAAAGTGTATCCCAAGGTTTAAAGATCTACGATTCTCAAACTTGTCACGTCTGGAGAATTGATTGAGTGTGCCACGTGCAGTAATCAGATTATCACAATTCTTTTTTCAACGGTTTAGATAACGTTACATTGATAAGATAGCAAAAAAATAAAGTCGGTTTTTATTTTTAAATTGAATATTTTCTTTTTCAAAGGTGGAGACGTGTGAGTGTTACTAAATTTGAAGTTTGAATCATTAAACGGTTGAGATTAAAGTCCATATTTGACTGTTACACCAATAATATATAGTCATTACGTACTATAAAAACATGAGTGAATGACAAACAAAGAGGTGTGTGGTTAGAGCCCAAAAATGGAATTCTACTACAGTTGTCTTCTTTGCTCTATCGTTCTCTTGATCTGCACCAATAGTTTTCTGTACTTCGTTACTTGGCTATCCCATCAAAGAAAGCCGTTTCCTGGGACGGAAAGACTCGTGCCACAAGGAGAGAGACGCCACCTGTCTTTTATCGATATGTATGGTCCACTAACGACTGCACAGCTCAGATATATTACGACAGTTGTTGTGATGAACGATCGTAGCATCCTCAATAATGGATCCTTGGAAGATATCCACCGAGTTGATAGCGTTGATGATGACTTGGATGTGTAAATAATATTTTTTCATAAAGCATCACTTATTGGAATGTAAGGCTTCATTAATAAAAGCTAATTACATTTCTTTCTTTAATTACCTTCCAATTTTGTTTCATAGGGGATATGCCCCTCAAGTTATGTAAATTGTAATTCATGCTTTTAATTTAGAATTGTGATAATCTTACTTATCCGTGTGGCATACTCAATCAACACCCTGACATGACAGGTTTGAGAATTGTAGATCTGCTCTTCTCGGGATACAGAATTGTACTTCCTCGTAAAAAGGTGCAATTTTGTATTTGAGGAGAGCAGATCTTTGTTTCTAGAACCTGTCATGTCAGGGGTGTCAATTGAGTATGTCACGTGGGTAAGTTAGATTATCACGACTTATTTAATGTATTCAACGCTTTCCTTGCTTATGGAAAAAAAAAATTGTTTCAAAACTTGAAAACTCAACTTGGTACCGTATAACCATGGAATTGAGTTGAGTCAACTCGTGAATAAATGTATAATGGGGTCCAACTAAGAAGTAACGATTGAATCTGACATACATATAAAATCAAGACGGGGTTTTAAACTTGGACAAGTCACCTCGAAGTCATCCAAGCATGGATTCATATCTCATCGGAGACCGAGATGAATCGTCCAAGGAGAGGCGGGTATTGAATGTCAAACATCCCGAGAGGTCTTTCGTTTGACAACCAAGATGAGTTGGATGATATTTTAAAAATCCCGATCTAGTCAAATGGGATTTTATATTTTTTTTATTAAAATAATTAAAATTCTAATAATTTAAATATTATATTTAAATAAATCTATTATTTTGTGACTAAGCATCCTCTAATCTATTTTATTTTATAAAAAATTTAACATATATATTAATGAATAATTGGAAACCGAGTCAAATAGTTTTATCTTTTTCAAGAAAAGTGACTCATTCCAAGATGAATCGGTCTTGTCCATGAACAAGACGAGACTCCAAATCGAGATTTGAAACCATGCATCGAGGACGTAGTGTGAGTAAAGATACCACAAAGACTGAATTTTAAAAACTAGACGTCAAATTAGCCGAGCATTCTTGATAAATTCTTCCGATTATTTTATGAAAATTGGACGAGGTCAATCAGTTTAGTTTGGTTTTGGGTGTTTTAATGTATAAATGTTTTGTATGTTTTTAAATTTTTTGTTATTAATATAAAATTAGAAGTGATGGATAGCATCTAATGACCCATATTATACAAATAAATATTTCTAACTCTACGCGTACTTTTTAATTAACGTTTAAAACTATGTCATCAGATTTTTTCATATTAATTAATCACCTAACCTCAATCATATTTGCTTCATGAAATACGACTCCGTACTAAATAATTTGCAAATCCAACCATTCTGACCCGCATACCTTTTAATTAACGTTTAAAACTATGTCATAAAAATTTTTCCATACTAACTAATCACCTAACATCAATCTTATTTGCTTCATGAAGTACGACTCCGTACTAACTAATTTGCAATAAATCCAACCATTCTGACTTTTTAATTAACGTTTAAAACTATGTCATCAGATTTTTTCATACTCATTAATTACCTAACCTCAATCTTATTTGCTTCATGAAATACGACTCCGTACTAACTATTTTGCAAATCCAACCATTCCGATTCACATACTTCTTTATTTGAGGTCTATGAGCTATACACACATACGTGTGCGTGCATACACCCACCCAACCACACATACGGTCATGATCCGAAGACACAATGAAAAATCACGAACTTGAATTTGATGATTTTTTTTTTTTTTTTTTTTTTTTTTGAGGGAGAGAGGTGGGGGGAAGGTTTTGTCATAGTTCTTTGGATTTTGTTAACATGTGCCTAAACACCACGTTAAGATGCATTAAATAAACATTGAGAATAAGCACTTGTGAGAATTTTTGGTAGGAATTTTTTTGAGGGCATTTTTGGTAAAAACAACTTATTCTCGAGGTGTATTTAATGGATCTTGACGTGTGCCCTTAGGGCACCATATTAACAAAACCAATTCTTGAAGTGGGATTTGAAATCCACTTTGGAAAAACCTAAAATATATACCTTAATCTTGTGACCATTCAATTGTGTTAAGATATTTACTTGAATAATACTGATGCCAGCCTCATTCACAGCTGGGACTGACCATTTTGGATCCTTCTCTTTTTCTTATTTTACTTTAAAAGCCAACTAAGGCAAGGCAGTTGAAAATTTTGATAAGGCAAGGCAGTTGAAAATTTTGATAGGAAAATTAGACGGATTAAGGCCCACGAATTTTAGAAATCAAACTTCGATGGTCCATAACCGTTGAAATTTTTTATACTCTCCGATTTGATGGCTTAGAATCGTGGAATTTCTCCCATCCCCCATTAATTTAACTGTTTCAGTCCATAAAAAGAAAAAAAAAGTGACAATGAAAAATTTGATGCCTTGATCAGTCGAGTTTAATGAAATTTGACGGCCTTAGGCTGTTGAATATGACATTTTTTTTATGTTGTGGTGACTGAGTAGAGTTTTCGAGTCACTTGAGTCTAAATTTCAGTAAATCTTTATGGTAAATTACACTTTCACCCTTTGTGATTTGATAATTGCACTTGCCTCCCCTATATTTATCTAATGGGTTCACTTACCCCCCTTTCCGTCTATTTGCCAACTCAACAGCTAAAAAATAAATGCCTTTTCACCTTTAATAAAGATCATTTTACCCTTTTAAAAATGTTATTCCTTTTTATAAATACAAATATTACAGTAAAAAATTGGTTTACTTGTGAATGCTTAGACATACACACTTACATAGTTTTAATTATTATTTTTTGGTATAGAAAAGATAAAATAAGTGGGCAAAATAACATCTAAATCTAAAACTGTGTATGAAAGGAGAGGTAAGTGCAATGTCACAATGTTATGGGTCAACATGGAATTTTGCCAAATCATAAGGGGTCAAAATGTAATTTACCCTTATTATTATCATGAGAGAAGGTGGAGTAGAAGTGGTTCGATACTAAAATTTTGATTCCAAAAATTAATTATAAAAGCACCCCACAAATAAATGAAGGTAACCCTTTCATAGTTGAATTGTTTTGTTAGAATGAGCTGGTTTTTCGTGAGAATGATCTCTATGATGAGGAGATCATCCTCATAAAAAATCAGCCCGTTTCAAAACTTCTAATCTCGTCAAAACTGTTATAAAAAAAAAATAAATAAATAAATAAAAATGGATGATTCACCATTCTTAAACTTGTTTTGATGGGATTTGAAGTTTCTGAATGTGCTGATTTTTGGCAAGGATGATCTTCTTGTCATAGAGATCATTCTCATAAAAATCAGCTCAGTTCAAAACTTTTAACCCATACAAGACAAAACAAATCGGCTATGGTGTGGATTGCCTTTATTAATTCGTGGGGGTGCTTTTATAATTACTAATTCCCAAATGCCCCCAACTTAATATTAAACTTAATAATTTAATATAATTAAGGTCATTTTGATGAAAAATTAAGAAATTTGCAAGCACGCATCCCTAAAATGACGTTGATTAGCTTTCAAAATTACAAAAATATCTTTTGTTTTGTATAATCTTAAAAATCACCATTTAATTAATGTGTAACATTACAAATAAGCCCTTTTATACATGTACATCAGCACATGCCACCTTCTAGTAAAAAATAAAAAGGTCCTCGAAGCACTGGCCTGTCAACACTGCCAAATAATAATGGAAAATGCTGAAGTAACATTAATGTGGACATCGATTCTGACATGCTGGCATGGATGTATGTATGGTATCATAGATGCTTTTCACTGAGGTACGAGAGTGAAAATTATCTATGGCTATGTGTGCACCTCCACATCAGCAATGTGAGAATCGATGTCCATTTTAAAACTGATGACATGCACCCCCTGACCTAGGTCTTCTTAACATAGATTAATATAAATAACTTAAATACCCTTATCTAGCTAGCCAAAAAATTAACCTAGAGGTCTACAATTTGATGACCACGGTTTTTTAGGATGAGCTTGTTACTCTAGATGTTAATAATTAGAAGATGACTGATTTAATGGAAGAAAAATCAAGTGTTTTTGGTTAAATGTTGAAAACAAGGGCATTTAGGTCATTGTAAAATAGAAATTGTCAAAATGTTAGAATAGTAGGGATATTTGAATAAGTTTGATTCTTAATTAGATCATAAAAGCCCTCTTATCGATCTCTTCCTTTTCTTCAAGATCAAACATCAATTGCAACAATTCGATAAATGATTCATTGGGATAGAGTAAATGTCCTAGTAAAATAGAAATTGTCAAAACGTTAGGGCCAGGGGTTAAGATAGAGTCACACCAAACTATAGGGTGTCAAAATGTAATATACCCTGAAGTTAATTAAAACGTGATAATTCATTATTTCATGATAAAATGCAACATTGTAATCGATAGGACTTAATTAATTAGGCTAAGGAAGAAATACATGAAGATCATCGAGACCAGTTTCAAATTCAACCATGTCTTCTTCCAACATGCGCACCCATGCCTCAATTCCATCACCTGACTTTGTATCCATGAAGAGAACACTATTCTTTGAAGGTATAGAACCAGCTCTCATTACCCATATGGGTTTTCCCCAACCAAAATTTGCTTCATACCGGTCATCCTACACCAACTATTCAATACTAAAAGTTTTATCTCACCTTTGGAAACATTTTCTACTTTAGCAAAAATATTTGGATTGACAAATGGATCACCTTCTTGTAGTTTAGTTCTCACAGACTCGGCATTGATTTTCCTTTTTGTGTCTCTAAGAAGGCCCACCAAGTCATGAAACTCTCTTTCAATCTCCCACGTCAATAGAGCAATTGTCGTGCTGTAAAAATTTTCAAAAGAATGTTCTTAAGTCCCACATCAGTTAAGGACTCAGGGTTTTTATGGGTTAAATATTTGTTAGGCCGCTCTACTTGATACCAATTGATTTTAGGTTGGAATTTGATATGGTATCAGAGACCATGGGTGGTCTATTGTCTGTAGGCCCGTTTGTTAGTTTGTTTGTTCACGTGCCAGGCCTTTGTTTTGTTTCAGTTCTGTCTGGACTTGTGGGTGGGTATTAAATCCCACATCGGTTAAGGACTCAAGGTTTCTATCGGTTAAATATCTGTTAGGCCACTCCACTTGATACCAATTGATTTTAAGTTGGAGTCTGACATGATATCAGAGCCCATGGGTCATCAATTGTCTGTAGGCCCGTTTGTTGGTCCGTCTGTCCATGTGCTAGGCCTTTGTTTTGTTTCAGTTCGGTCTGGACGTGTGGGTGGGTGTTAAGTCCCACATTGGTTAAGAACTCAGGGTTTGTGTGAGTTAAATATCTGTTGGGTCACTCCACTTGATACCAATTGGTTTTAGGTTGGAATATGACATGGTACCATAACCCATGGGCCGTCTATAATTTTGTTGATTGATGACATCTGCTAGTAGACCATTTACTTTAGCTTCAAAATAGTCGACACCCGATGTAGACCAGTTACTTCAGCTTCAAAATAGTCGACACCCATGTTGTTACAGTCGATGAAGACATCTTCTTTGTTCCTTTCGGCCACCGGGTAGAGCCTAGTTAAGGTTTCGGATATAGGGGCTTTTTTAGAGATGTTGCTATCATGATTAGTGTAAAAGAGCATGATGGGTACATAAAATGGTTTAGCAATCTGATCAAGAGGGGAGAGTTTGAAGGTTCTAAGTTGATGGGGAGTTGGAGAAGACGGCTTGATAGTCTCTCTTGAGACAACTTCAACCTTCATCATCAGTATCTTATATTTGTTCAAGGGAAAAGGATTGAGACCTGAACAGGAAAATGTTTGATCTTATGGTTTTTGGTGTAGCAAAACCTTCTTCCTTGGCTTTTATATTGGGACATCCTCATTCCTCGCTATCGTTGAACTGATCATATTACCTCCACAATGAGCTAAAGTCAAACAAATTAGAATATTTAACTCACGTTATGGATATGTGTGTGTATATATATATATATATATATATAGGGGCATGTTCGGCATCTTACTATTTACCCTACATTTTGCCCTACATGTTTTGTCTTGCATGGGTTAGAAGTTTTGGAATGGTTTGATTTTTGGTGAAGATGATCTCTATTGCGAGGAGATCATCTTCACCAAAAATCATCCAATTCTGAAACTTCTAACCCCAAAGAAAATGATTTACAGAAAAAATGGACGCGCGGTCCACGATTCTTCAACTTATGAATATGGGGCTAGAAGCTTTGGAATGAGCTGATTTTTAATGAGGATGATCTTCTTACCATAGAGATTATTCTCACCAAAAATCAGCCCATTCCAAAACTTCTAACCCGTGTAGGATTAAAACATGTAGGGCAAAACGTACGGCAAATAGTAGGGTGCCGAACATTTTCCATATATATATGGGGGAGCGGGGGATATTTACGAAAAAGTGATCAACTTTTGACGAATTAACAATACAGCTCACTATTCATTTTAATTACCAAAACATGAACAATAACGAATTCGAAAGATTTTAAAGCGACTATTTCGCAGGTCTAAAGTGACTAATTGGAAAAAATCACTTTAAACCTGTGAAATAGGAACTTTAAAAACGTCTGAAATTCTTTTTAACAAAAACGTAATCATTTATGTTTTAGTAATTAAAATGAACAGTTAGCCGAAATCATAAAAACTCATTTTCAACTCACAAAATGGCAAGTTGCGGAACAGTTAGCCCCAATATAAGCATTCGTTGAACCCATTTTTTCACTGGCATGTATATGTTTATGAAAAAAAATGACATTTTAAAAAGGAAAAAATGGTCTTTATAAAGAAAATTTAATTGTTAGGTTGACAAATATTTGACATGAGCCCCTTAGATAACTTAAGGAAGGAAAGTGCAATTATCAAAACCTTAGGGGACCAGAAAGGAGTTATGCTAGACTACATAGGGGTCAAAGTGTAATTTACTCTTATGACAATGATTAGGATTAGATCTTATTAGATATGATAAGACCATGACAAGATTGTTATCTAGTTAAATAGACTATTCTTCTAAGAATCGTGATAATCTGACTACCCCACGTGGCACACTCAATCGACTTTCTTGTCGTGACATGTTCGGAAACCGTAGATATATACGCCTTGGGGTACAAAATTGCACTTTCTCACACAAAAAAGTGTATCCCGAGATGTACAGATCTACGGTTTTCAAACTTGTCACGTCAGGAAAATCGATTGAGTGTGCCACGTGAGGTAGTAAGATTACAACAACTCTTATTCTAATTCTAAATGCAACAATTTAATTTGTAATTCCTCATTTAAAAATTAAGACCAACAATGAGTTCTTTTAGAAAACCAAAATTTTGAGAATAAAATAAGAGAAAATTATGAAATAGAACATTGTTGTTGAAATTTTATAAAAATTTGGAAAATGAATGGCGTTCATATAGAGCAAATTAAGTATAAAGTATCCTAATACAAGTAGGTGCTTGGGCGTTATTTTGGAGAGTCTATCAACAATACTGGGGCTGAGTGCAAAGTTTTGTTCCAGGCTTTGGAGTCGTTTGATCTGTCTAACAAGAAAGTAATCTTAGAACTTGATTCTTTGTTGCTTGATTCGCTGTTGTTCCGGATTCGAAACTTGTTGGCCACAACAACTTGGTGAGTTCAACACGTCTAGACTCTAGAGAGAGTGTAAGTGTAACTCATAGGCAAACTTTGGGGTGGTATCTCAGACTTTCCTCTAATTTCTACAGTGTAATTAAGCTCCCTTTGAAAGCTAAAAAATGCTGGAGATAAGTTAGCTCTGTTCCAGATCGAAATTGTAAAATAAGGGGAAACCCCCCTTTGTAGTTGGTATAAACCGTTTTTTTTTTTGATGTGTGCCCCAAGCACACACGTTAAAGTGCAATAAATACACATTGGGAATAAGCATCTAAGAGTGTTTTGATAAAAGAAATAATTTTTAAGGGCAGTTTCAATGCAAAATCCAATTTCCAAAGTGTAGTTATTGTCTTTTACATGTGCCCCATAGACAGGAGATCCGGTTGTTTCTGGGCTTAGCCCAGTCCATAGACCATAGTCTTGTCCGAAGACTAGTCCTGGGGCACGTGTGATGCCCGCACATCACTCGCACCAGGTAAGTGAGGGGCCACCCGTGAATTAATGCTCATACTGGGTATCGAACTCGTGACCTACAGGCACTAACCACTTACGGTTAATGAAGATCATAAAATTATTGTGGGTCTTTCTCAATGGGTCATAAATCATATAAATAAGATGAACTTAACTGTCGAATAATGGGTTCTATAATTTTGCTAGTAAACAAAAAAAGTACAACTAACTAGAATAAACTCATTTTATATCATTTTTTTTTAATTTACTTTTGGTACAGGTTTTTCCTCTCTAGATAATACTTACTAGTGATACAACCTTGCATCATCTCTTTAATTTCATAAGATGATTGAGTTTCCCCATCTTTTGTTCTCCTCTCAAATCCCTAAACGTTTTTCAGTCTTGTTTGTAATGGACCAATTCATTAAAACTAAAAGAGAACTTTTACATGCACTCAAGAAAAATACATGATCGATATATTGTGTATATATATATATATAAACATTAACAAGTAGTTCTATTAACATGGGCCGATGGAGTTATTTTGTTTCGAGGAAACAAATGAAAGGAGATCTAAATTCAGATTTCGTTCGAATTCAACCATGACTTCTTCCACCATGTTTACCCATGCTTCAATTCCATCTCCTGATCTTGTGTCCATCAAGATAACAACATTCTTGAAAGGAAGAGTAGTTGTACTCACCCATATGGGTTTTCCCCAACCAAAATCTGTCTCATACAAAGGGAACTTACACCAACTACTGAAGTGTAAAAGGTCTATCTCACCTTTGGAAACTCTTTCTGCATCAGCCATAATTGAATTCAAGTGTGCATCACCTTCTTGTAGTTTTCTCACATACTCACCATCAATTCTCCTTATGGAATCTCTAAGAAGGCCCACCAAGTCATGACAGTACTGTTTTTCCATCTCCATCGTCAATGGTGCGATCGCAGTAGTATACATATTTCCAAAATAATATTCAGATAATGGTGGAACCATCCTTCTTCTTAAGTTTACTGCATGTAAAGCTGCATGTATCCTTACAGATCCATCTTTTGCATGAGCCACGTCCATGTAACGCTTCCATAAGAAGGTTGATACGGCTTCAATACGTGTAGGGTAATCCACACATGACTTATTATTAGAGGCTTTGGATCTAAGTGAAGCTATGATTGATGCATCAAACACAAACCTCTTTGTCACAATTTTTTCACTTTGGATCCCAGTTGTTGCCATGAAACCGGATAAATTTCTTTGAGGGAAGAGCGATGGTAATTCGAAATTTGGGTGCACCGGATCACTAGCCCGGTGGGCTGTGGTGCCCCATCCATTAACAAAGGTAGTTAAGGAGCAAGCATCAGCTATTTTATGAGAAATGCACACACAAATAGCCATTCCACCACAGTCAAAAACGTTGACTTGGATTGCAATAGGTACATCCGAACCGGATCCGGATCCAGGGCAATAAGATTGACATGGCAAAAATTGTTGCAGAAGATCAGTATTTGGTTGTTTGATGACATCTGAGAGGAGACCATTTACTTTAGCTTCAAAATAGTCGACACCCATATCATTACAGTCTATCAAAACATCTTCTTTAATCCTTCCGGACACCGGGTAGAACCTAGTTAAGGTTTCGGGTAGGGACTTTTTCAAACAACGACATCGTTCGAGGCTTTCGATCGTGCTATTGTGACTATCGTTAGTGTAAAAGAGCATGATGGGTACATAAACTGGTGGAGCAATCTGATCAAGAAAGGAGAGGTTGAAGGTTCTAAGGTGATGTGGAGTTGGAGAAGATGGTTTGATGGTCTCTCTTGAGATGACTTCAACCTTCATCATCACCATCTTGTGTTTGTGTTCAAGGGGAAGGATAATGTTTATCTTATGGTTTCCAGTGTACAAAAGAGTTCCTATCTTTATTAGATTATATAATGAGGAATCCTCACTTCTTCAACAGAGAAGGGGAATAAGCCAATCACCTTATTTGTTGTCAAGTTCACTGTTGACCCACGTATCAATAGGTTGATACCCTATTTATTAAGTCCAGTCCAAAGAGTCAAAGACCAACATAATTGTTCACGAAGAATCAAGAACTTAATTGATTATAAAAAAAGTTTGATGACATCCTACTTGTTTTGAAGGTAGAGGAATTTTGTTCTAACCCTATATTTTTATGAATGTTTGAGATATCTCCTTACATATATATTTTTTTGATAAATTGTATTTCATTCATAAATCAGAAACAGATCGGTCGAGATGACCAACTTGACGAGACCTTACAACTCGACGCTAATCACCAATAGAGCAACAAATCCCATCCCAGTTATACATAAAATCTTCGAAAAACAGACCCTAAACTCCTTATAGACTTTGGACCAACAAAAAATAAGTCCCAAAATACACCTAAAATAGAAATAATCATATCTCTAAACAATCTTTATGTTTCCCCTCAAAGATACGCCTATTTCTTTCAAACCTCACCCCACAACAAATTGTGAATGGTGTGATACTCTACAACCTCCTTTTTGCACACCAAATGAATACCCAATTGTTGACCAAGAATTGAAGAGGTCCCTCACTGTTTTAGACAAACAGGTTAGTACCCCATACATCTTAAAAAAATGAGCCCAAATAGCATGAGTGAACTTGTATAGCTCCTTATATTTTCAAACTGGTAATATGTCCCTTGACTAGTCTTCTTTTATTGACTAATAAAATATGGAATTAAAACCCTTGATTTTTCTTCATAATACTAGTCATCTTCGACCTCTTGAATGAGATGATGATGGAGGTCACGATAATGTGATGATGCTTATACAATGATAATGAGAGCATTGAGATCACTCTTAATTCATAAGAGAAGATTATCGAGAGGTCTTTGTGCTAAGCTCATGAACCAATGGAATGATGCCACGCAAATTAGAAAATTACTAAAAGAGTCGTGCTAGAGTGTCCTCAAGATTATACCTCATATTGCACATCCTGACATGAAAGTGTGTAGGAATCATAAATGCTTTCATCAAGATGCAAGTCAAAAAGCATCTATTGTTCCTACACACTTTCACATTAAGATGTGCAATATGAGGTACAATCCCGAGGTCAAGCTAGCGCGACTCTTGTGAGAAAGAAAGGGGATATCAATAATAGGTCCCTCGATGAAGACCTCAATATCGAGAAATAACCAAATTAATGGAGTACGAATTTACTGTTAAGAAATTTTTGTAATCGATGGCATGATGCCACGTGTATTGGAAAAAAGAAAATGTGATTGGTTAGTGGAAAGAAAAGTTAGGGAGAAAATTTATGAGCGGTCAGGAGTTCCTATTTTTACTTTTTAGTACGAAAAAGTTGAAGTGATCTCAATATGTACCTCATATCGCACATCCTGACGTGAAGGTGTTATTATCAACAAAAAAGTAAATAGGGGATCCATTTTTGTCCCTATATATCAAGCAAGGAGCAAACTCAAATACGATACATCCCATCTTCTTTTGTTGATAATATCCTAATCTTTCAAGGAAGTCAAATGAGTCGGCCTTGGAAATTATAAATTTGATGAATATGTCCTCTAGTATGTTGCAGCTTGATACAAGCCAATAATAATAATAAGAATTCGTCTGTTATTGATAAAGGGATGATCTTGATAAAGGGATGATCTTGGAGTCCCTCTGATTTTTTTAAAGGTCAACTTAAAATTTGTTATTTAGGTTTTTGCCTCTTCTATCATCCTATATGCCTTTTCGAAAATTGAGGGTTTAAAATGTCAGTTTCTTTCCTAATGTTTAGTTTAGTTCTACATCGGACACTCATTGTCTTGTTCCTATCCTTATAAGCTTTTGGGCCTCTAATTGTCAATTGATTTTGAGTTGGATCCCCAAATTTATTCTGTTATCAGAATTGGTATTTCTCTCTTTCACGTCACCCAGTTTATATCTCCATGTGCTTTGGCCCCAGTCCGGCCCACATGTGCAGGGTGTGTTGAGTTTATTCCCACATCGAACACTCATTACCTTGTCTGTCGCCGCCAATTGATTTTGAGTTGGACCCCCAAATTTATCACCTAAGACACCTTTAATTGATACTTAACGAGTTCATTTGAATTTATTGGTCTTCATCATTTAACCTTCTTGAAAAAAGTTTATATTTCAAGGTTTTCTCTGGAGCGGTCTGACTATGAGGTCCTCTTTTCACTTCTTAAAAATGTTTGCAAACTGTTTGAGGAAGGGAGCTTGGCATTAGATGTAAATCTGATTGGAAAACTATGAATGCATTTTGAAACTCTTCATTGAAGAATGATTCTTTATGGAGCAAGTGGGTTAGAGCTAACTGTGTGAGAAATGTTGGATAAGTATTGTATTCTTATTTGGGTATATCTAGACTAAGTATTTTTTAGGGAATATATATCATTTTGGGATAGCCATCTTTTTTTTTATTGGGAAAGGAAAATACATTTTTTTCTCTATTCTCGTTTTTTTCCTAGTGCTCTCTAGGGTTGTAAACTTGAAAGAATACAATGGGATTTGATTTTGATTTGATCCGGAAATGCATGCACATTGCCAAACCACGTAAATCCTTTGGTTTTGTATGTAATTTTAATTTTCTTCTCTTCGTTACTTTGTTTTTCAAATAATCTATGATTTTGCTCAATGCCCAACAAGATTTTTTGTTGTTGAAGTTCGAAGATTGAAGGTGATAGAATCTTAAGGTTGGAGAAGAAGGTAACAATGCGTCATCTTCAAGTTGTTAATCTCTTCGGTAAACTATTGTTTAACCTAATCAATCTCGTCTTCAATGTCTCGTAGAAACACTTGATTTTTGTAATAATCAAAATTCTATGGTGTTCTACTACTTCTCAAAAAGTCATATCTTGCTCTTAAGGTTTGAAAGTTTAAACAAGATAGAATTTCAGGTTTGAAATAGAGAGTTTAAAATTTTAAAAACAAAAAACAAAAAAACATTTTATCCTAAGGTCAAACATGAGACATTTACACAATTATTCAAGAATATAATTCTAGAATGTTTGTCTTTTTTTTTTTAAACCTATTTTACACTTTTTCATAGGGATGGATCCATATTTGACCTAAATATAAGTCAGGTCGAGGGACATTAAACCATTTCAACCCATTTTTTTTATGAATCTATTCCAAGTATCCAAAATTGTTAGAATCGATTTTTGAATGACTCAAATTCCAGGTGTATTTCAAAGATTGCTCAATCCTTATATGCACTAGAGTTGTCAAACCCTCTCAAACTAGTCATTCCATTCTTTTTGTTTTTTGTTTTTTTATCAGTAAACTAGGTTTTATTGAATTCAATAACTCGGTGGTAGCAGGATTTGAACCCAGGTCTCTGGTATCATCACTCAAAGACTTTGGCAACTAAGTTAACTCGCACATGGCTAATCATTCCTAGTGGCATGTGCAAACATGTAAAAAAAATTATTATTATTATTATTATACATATATTATTATTATTATTATTATTATTATTATTATTATGGGAAATGTTCAGCAACAAATATTTTGGCAAAACATTTTTCAAAACATGGGTTAGAGATTTTTGGAATGGGCTGATTTTTGGTGAGAATGATCTCTATGGTGAGGAGATTATCATCACCAAAAATCAGCTCATTTCAAAACTTCTAACCCCATAAAAAATGATTTATAAAAAATGGACGGTCCACGATTTTTCAACTTGTAAACTGGGGCTAGAAGTTTTGGAATGGGCTGATTTTTGGTGAGGATGATCTCCTCACCGTAGAGATCATCCTCACCAAAAATCAGCCCATTCCAAAACCTCTAACCCATGTTTTGAAAAATGTTTTACCAAAATGTTTGTTGCTGAACGGGACCCTATATATATATATATATATATATATATATATATATATATATATATATATATATATATATATATATGGGTGGGGTACCGTAGACACATAAAGCTACAACGTTTTTGTCTTATATGATTAAAAAGATTCGGAATAGGCTGATTTTTTGTAAGGATGATCTCTATGGTGAGGGGATAATCCTTGCAAAAAATCATCCCATTCCAAAGCTTCTAACCCCATCAAAACTGATTTACAAAAATTGGACAGTCTAAAATTTTTCAACTTGTAAACATGGGGCTAGAAGTTTCATAATAAGCTGATTTTTTGCAAGGATGATCTCATCACCATAGAGATCATCCTCACAAAAAATCAGCCCATTCCAAACATTTTTGCCCATATAAGATAAAACATGTTGTAGCTTTATGAGTAGCTTTACGTGTATACGGATCCTAATTCTATATATATATGTTGCTTTGATGGCCCGCAAATATGTATAATAATTAAATATAATCATTTATCATGGAGGTGCATATATAGATTCGAAGGTGTGATCACTTGGGGAGCAAATTTAGTGGTCTTTACCATCTCAACTAATTACTTTAAAATTTTTAATTTAGTAATCTAATTTTTATAACATTTTACCATTTAAATCACTGTAAAGATCTTTTTTTTTTTAATTTAAAATATTTAGTAAAATAATTTTATAAATAATACAAAAAAGGGATATTTCTACTATTTTATACAACTAAAAACTACTTGATGATATATAAGGATTGTAATTTTATTTATTTTGAAGAAATAAACCTTTACAAATAGTTGGCTTAAAGTAAAATTGGATGCCTTCTTCAATTATGATTGTGAATATTAATCCATCTTAATATATAAAAAAAGAATATACTTTCATATAAATAATATTAATTAGATTATAAAAAAAAAATTATTAGTACAAAAATCACTGAATTTGAATTGATGGTCTGATTTAGCCGAGTTCTTTTGACAAATCGGTCGAGTTGTGTCTGATTTGACATGGATAACTCGGAATGAGGCTGAGTCAAAATGTCGAGATCGAAAAGGATTTTCTCTTGATGAGATAAGATTTAAAAAAAAAAAACGTCATGCACCGTTTTTTAGTAGGATGCGCTGGCGGCCATGCAATTTAGGAATTGATCCTTTAAAACAAGGGTGATTTAGACAGATACCTCATTCTTTGGTTAATATTTGAATTACCTCCTTATTTTCAAATTGATAACATGGTCTTCTATTATAGACTATAAGAAACTGACCCAAACGCCCTCATCTTTGTAAAGTAATTAAAACCCTCGATTTTTGTTTTTCCAAAATAAATCACTTCAATCTATTTAACCTTAAGATTTTATCTCTTTCAACCTTTATAAACAAAAAAATTACACTCCTCTTTGGTCATAAATATTTAGGTAATTCAACATTTAAATATAAATATAATAAAATACAACGATCGATCCCACTATGTTACAGTTTAGTGAGTCTTTCCTCTTCACCTTCGTCAATTTTAATATCTTTTTTCCTCCTATTTTTAATAATACTCTCCTCCCCCCGCACCCCCTCAATTTTACTCTTTCCTCTTTTTCTCCTTTTTTTTCAATGATACATTTCCAATTTTACTATTTTTCCTCTTTTACTCATTTATCCCAATTTATTATCTTTCTTTTCTCCCATTTTTTTATTAAATATCTCCAACATTATTATTTTTCTTTTTTTAGTCTCTTAATCTCAAATATTTTTAATAATACCCCTTCAGTTCTATTTTTACACTTTAAATCCTTTTACCCTAAAGAGGATGCCCATATTGTAGGCAAAGATGAACTCTAGTAAAAATCAAAACAGATTTTTGAAATATAGATTAATTAAATTTTTTGATTGAAAAATCAAGGATTTTCTACTAGAGACTAAGGAAATGAAAAAATGATAGATTTAAGAACTTGTCATAGAGATTAAAGAGTTGGAAGATGATTGATTTTCGAAGAAAAAATAAAAAAAATCAAGGTGTTTTGGAGATAAGATGTTAGTAGGGTTTCTCCGTTAAAATGTAACTTACATTTTAGAGAGTTGAAGAGAAATTTCAAGAAAATGTAGGATTTGCAAAGAAGGTGAAAAGACGGACGAAGAGTGAGAAAAAAATCTAAGATGTAAAAAGAATTTATATTAAAAATAAGGGTATTTTTGTCGATGAAAAAGTCGTACAGAACGGTCTATTTTCATATAAATAATATAATATAATATAATATAAATGTTGAAATCACTATTTAAATAATAATTTAAAAAAAAAAAACAGTAGTGAACGATAAATTAATTTGAATCTCGTCATCCTACCTGGCAAGAAAAACACAATGTGACAGTTCCAGATAATTCTATACTCCAAGAGTTGATTAGCTTTACTTACTCCCATCTCAGTTATGCATCATTTAATCAATAAAAATCATTGGAGATTTCTAATCATTTTACATTTTACAAATTTATTCTCCAGCACTTCAAGAACAGAAGGTATGTTCGCACCAAACCCATAAAGAAAAATAATGAAATTATTGCTTCAAGAAGGGATGTCGATGGGTACCCATTTAATCAAAATAGAAACAAAAAATCTCAATTCTAAATCCATTTTTTTTTTATTTAAATAATTGAATAGAATCAGAATTGAAATAAAATTGAACCAATAGTTTCTATCCATGGTTTTAAAATTTGATTTCGCATCTCGTCTTGTTCATGCCAGATATCGAGTAGTCTCAAGTGAATTTTTCGATATGTTTGAGACGTCTTATTCAAAAAATGAGAAAAATAAACATGGGATTTTAAATTTTGTTCAAAAAATTGATTTGTTCGTTTCGTACATGCCTAATATCAAGACGACTCGAACGATAAGTCATGATCTCGAACGAGTTTTGAAATCGTATTTATATCTGATGATTACACACAAGTATTTGAAATCTATTTATTTATTTTCATTTTCTTATTATTATAATTATAGATATTTTTAGACTTCTCTATATTTTAAAATTAATAGATATTACTATCTTTTAAAAGTTTATTTCTTGTAAAGAAAATTGATTTTAATTATTTAAAAAAAAAATCTTATATTTTTACTTTCAATTACATTATTGATATTTTTTAGATGATATTTTATTTTTTAAAGAAAAATAATTTTATAAAGATTCAAAATGTTTTTTCTTTTTAATCTCCTTCTTCCAAGTAAATGTAGTTTTTGACAATTTCAATTTTGATTTAAATCGTTTAAAAATCGAATAATTATAATAAAATAATTTCGATGTTATCTTAGGAATCTAATAGGGCCGACCCATTGACATGCCTTCAAGTTTAAAGTGGTAATCATCTTGATTTTTTGTGTGGGTCCACAAATGCCCGGAAATATCTGCCACGTGTTAAAAAAGTGAAATGGGATTGCTTTTAAATTACTCTACTTCTGAAGCAGTGGATCCCATGTTCCCAAAAAAGGCCAAAACTTGTGCGTATCACGCACCTTAGCCTCCACCCAACTCTCCTCCTCTTGTATGATTGAAACAGAGGACCGTAATTTTATCTTTAAAATCAAACCCTCTCTCTCTCTCTCTCAGATTCTCTTACGCCTTTGAAATGTTGAATTTGAACCAGTCTCCTTAATTTCTCCATGAAATTTCAACATTAAAAACCCTAATTTTAATCTCCATTAATTCACCTTTAACCCTAATCTGCAATCACAGAGAGAGAGAGAGAGAGAGAGAGAGAGAGAGAGAGAGGGAGAAGGGGGCGAGATGCCTAGCGTGGCTGTGAAACTCTACAGTGTTTTCTTCAAATTTCTTCTAAAACACAGATTACAGAACCGAATCCAAACCCCATTTGATGAAACCAATCCATTCGGCGTCACATCTCGGCCGGAAGAATCCGTCGCCGCAGCTAATCCTACCTTCACCGACGGCGTCGCCACCAAAGACATCCACATAGATCCCTTCGCTTCTCTCTCCATTCGAATTTTCCTCCCGGAAACCTCCCTAGCCGCATCAGATTCCGACACCAAATCTCAATCTAGGGTTAGGGTTAGGGCCTCTTTAAAACCATCTTCCGATTCCGATTCAAGATCGTCTGCTACGTTGGAAGCTAATCAAAATCTCAATCATCTACAGCACTCACTTCGTCGTAACAGCTATGGTGCCTCTCCGACCACTAAGGCCGCAACCCCATCGGAGCAGATCCGTAGGAGCAGTTATGGTGGAAGTAGTGAAGCTGAGAGTTTGAATTTGAAACAAGAGAGTGGGAATTATAGAGGGTATTCTCCATTGACAGATAATCACAATCAGATCTGTAGAAAATTACCTGTAATCTTGCAATTTCACGGGGGAGGATTCGTTTCTGGAAGCAATGATTCGGTGGCGAATGATTTCTTTTGTAGAAGGATTGCACAATTGTGTGATGTAATTGTGATCGCGGTTGGTTATAGACTGGCACCGGAGAATCGGTATCCAGCTGCATTTGAGGATGGGTTGAAGGTGTTGCATTGGTTAGGAAAGCAAGCAAATTTGGCAGAATGTAGTAAATCGCTTGGGAGCACGCGTGGTGCTGGTTCAGATCTCAAGAGATCGGATGTTAATCGACATATTGCAGATACATTTGGGGCATCTATGGTGGAGCCTTGGTTAGCTGCTCATGGTGATCCATCAAGGTTGCGTTTTTATTCCCCTGCATTAGATTAGTTGATAAATGTTGAATTTTTCATGCAATCTTTTATTAGTGCTAAATGTTTTTTCTAATATGAAGAAACCCACTTCTAGTTTTTTGTTTTATCAGAAGATTATGATGCTTTAGGGAAAAAAGATTCTCATTGTCTCAAAAAAGAAGTTCTGAATACATTAGTGATGGGTAAATTGAAAACAATGAATTTGAATGCTTACCGTTCTAGGAGTTCAATCCTGCACCTTATAAAGTTTCCACCATTTCAACTCTAATTCCATTTGACGTGGCTTAGAACTTTGTTGTTGTTAATTGTTTTGAAGTTGGTTTGCTACATATGGATAAATGAAGACGGTAGTATGGAATTACTTTCATGTCCAAGGGAACTTAAAATATATTTCCTGTGCTCAAAATCTAGAAAAAAAAAGTGTATATCTCAGTCTTTTATTGGTTTGAGTAGATCTGAGCCCTATATGATTGTATGATCCAATTTATTCTTTGAACCTAGGTTTGATAATTGCTGATCTTTATATTATATGATACCACGTGGGATGATAAAGATGACAAAAATTGACAATGTAGGTCTCAAATTGGACGAACTAATTGATATCTTTCCTCAAATAGTGCTTTCCAAATCTAACCATACTACCATTATGATACAATGTATGTCAAATACCATATTACAATGCTCTGTTATCTTTTCGCACCCCTCAAACAAATATGAGAACCTTAAGTTGGATGGAACTCGTATACACCAAGAGCATATAACCTTTGAAGAATATTGTTGATTGATTGATGTGCCTCCATGGGAAAGCAAAACTTGTCTTCTTCAAGTGGATTACAGTAGAAACATTGCCGGCATCAAGTTTTATATCTTTATGTGACAGAACTGGGGATGGCCCTGATGTTGAGAATCACTCACACAATATGAATTGTAGGCTAGATAATAATCTAATTCCATGAGATATTACATAGATAAAAAATGGCTGCAAATATAAGCTCAAAGATTTTTATGAGCACTGTGCTTATGTATCTTTATGGACAGAAGCTATGATGGCTATGATGTTGAGAATAACGGACAATATGAATTCTGGATGGATGATTTTGTCTAGTTCAGTGTGATGGTAAATTGATCAAAAGATGGATGTGGACATAAGCATATGGATATTTACATGGGGCGTTGTATTTGTGTATGATGTCAAGTGTAGGTAGGTTGTTGGTTTTGTGGGAGACAATCTCCAAGAGAACGTGATATCCTGTGGGGTTCCATCAGCGCTTTTGGAAATTCACGACCATGATAGCACTCAATCAGTCAATTAGATTGCTTGGTGGCACAGAAGGTCCATTTGCACAAGAATGAAAAAGGAGTAGAGGTTTCTGCAGATGTTATGGCTATATCGTAATCATCCGATGGTTTAGATGTGCAAACAAACCCTTGTTAACCAAAAAAATTTGTGAGAGACAAGTGAGATAACAGGTGTATGGGCTTGATAATGATGGTTGTTGAGGTTTTAACTATACTGATTTATCAAAAGATGGGTGTGAACATAAGCACAAAGATTTTCATTGAGCGGTATATTTCTGTATCATGTCAAGAGTGGGTAAGTTGTTGGTCTTCCATTGGTGACAATCTCCAAGAGAACATGATATCCATGTGGGGTCTCTACAGTGCTTTTAAAAATTCATGACCTTGATAGCACACTATCTCAATTAGATTGCTCGGTGGTAAAAAAGGTTCATTTGTACAATAATAAAAAAGGGAGAGTGGAGGTTTACACTAATGGTGTGGCAATGTTGCGATTCATTCCATGTTTTGGATGTGCAAACAAACCCTTGCTGCTCATAACAATTCATGAGAGACACGTGAATATCTGGTCTGTGGGCTTGATAATGATGATTTTTTATGTTGTAACTGCTGAGAAATTGGGAGACTTGGCAAAGATACAAGATTGGTGATCAACTATGAAGAAAGCGAACATCTCTATTGATGGACATTGGAGGAGTGATTTGGGCTTGATCTCTATGACCTCAAACTTGTACTTTCAGAAATAGGGCTTAAAATGAGTCAGATTTTATTAGAAATCCAAGTGATCCGAATCCGATTTTAGCGGGTTTGGTTCCTTAAGTATATCCGAATTCAAAAATGGGTTGGATATGGGTTGATGTCCCTTGACCACTAAAAATGCCCAAAAGGTGGCTTGAACTCAAGACCTCTTCCTTTTTGGAGGAGGCCTTGGCAACAAGTGTTTGACACAGTGGCTAAGGCCTCCTCCAAAAAGGAAGAGGTCTTGAGTTCAAGTCACCTTTTGGGCACTTTTAGTGATTTTCCTTGAAATGACCTTGAACAATTCAAAATTATCCAACCCGAATCAATTAATTCGTTCTGGTTGGATCCAAATGCGGCTTTAGTAAAAGCAAAATGGTTTGGATATGGTTTTAGCTTGTAGGGTCCGAGTCGGATCCAGATAAAAAAATCGGATATTGATATGGATAGGCTCATATCCGACCTGTTTTAATCCCTATTCAGAAATGGTGCTTAATCCAATCACCTTCAGCGCCATTCTATGAAGAAGAAATCATTGAGTGATGTGATAAATTTATTTTGTTCAATATTTTCCCATTTTTATTTGGGTAACTAACAAGACTTTGCCTAACTAACATCATGTGGAAACATTTGTATTAAACAAACTATTTTCTTGGAAAATATTGTTAGGCAAACATACGCTTGCTAAGGTGAATTATCAGGAGCACTGAGTATGTGTGTTTATATGAGCTGCTCTTTAGCATGTGAGGAAATTTTTTCAGGGTCCTTTTAAGTGACCTTGCAAATATTGTTGGGGGTCTCTTGTCTGCTCGAAGACCTACTGATTGTGGCATGCCATTCCATATTTTGATGGGTCTTGAACTTCTCTGTGAAAGAAAAGCATTTTAGTTGCATAACAGGCTTTGTTAACCGAATTACATATCGTCCACTTTTTTATTTTAAACTTCTATTTTACCAAAGTTCTAATAATGTATTGGTATTTTACCGACATAATAATGCTGTTTGACTATGGCAAATCAGGTGTGCTCTCCTTGGTGTGAGCTGCGGTGCAAATATTGCAGACTATGTGGCTAGGAAGGCAGTTGAGTTGGGCAAGCGTCTAGATCCCGTCAAGGTGGTGGCTCAAGTTCTCATGTACCCATTCTTCATTGGGAGTGTCCCTACACATTCAGAGATCAAGCTGGCAAATTCTTACTTCTACGACAAGGCCATGTGCTTACTAGCGTGGAAGCTATTTCTACCCGAAGAGGAATTCAGCCTGGACCACCCAGCAGCAAACCCTCTTATCCCCGGGAGAGAGCCGCCGTTGAAGTACATGCCCCCAACACTGACTATTGTGGCAGAGCATGACTGGATGCGAGATCGTGCCATTGCATACTCAGAGGAGCTCCGTAAGGTGAACGTCGATGCACCCGTCCTTGAGTACAAGGATGCCGTGCATGAGTTTGCAACACTCGACATGCTCCTAAAGACGCCACAGGCCCAGGCTTGTGCTGAGGACATTGCAATCTGGGTTAAGAAGTATATCTCACTTCGAGGCCATGAGTTCTCTTATTAAGTAGATGTAAGTGATGACAGTATCAGTTTTGTGCACCAGTGTTTCTTCTATGAGATGGGGAGAGCATACTACATTACTCGGCTATCTAGTGGGGTGCGTGCGTAGATTGTTTTGGTTAATCTGTCTGCCGACCTTTGCTTATGGTTGTTCCGTTCTTTTCTTTTTCTTCCTTCCTTGTTCTCCCTCCCTCCTCCTCTTGTTCTGTTCTTTTTGTAAGATATAAAAGTTGCATGAGTAGGATTCAATTAAACTCGGAGAGACATTTCCATCCTTGTTCGATACTACATTGGGATGTTCTCTGAACATTCTTTTGTTCATGTTCTTCTCTATGTAAAATGTATTATCGTAATGAATAGAGAATTGAAATTAATGAATTACCAAAGCTTCCTTTATTTTTAAGATCTTTATAGATATACGTTTACTCGACTAGATTTGCAAATACTGTTACAAATCTCAACTTTTTCATCTCTAGTTATAAGCTTTGAAACATTTTTCATGACTGTAAAATGTTGGATTAGATGGCTGTTAAGCGATGCTACTGGACTTATTCAATGGCCGAGAATGCCTATTATATTTTCGTTAAGCTGTTCACACGACTTATTCAATGGCCGAGAATGCCAATTATATTTTCTTTAAGCTGTTCACACATACATTATATCGCTAACTGTTTTAAAAATGGTTTTTTGTTGGTTTTTTTAAATTGTTCTTTATTTCTCTTCTTAAACTCAGTAGAAAGTCATTTTTCTGCATTAAGCCATAGTGAGGGCTGCAGATGTTGCTCGTTCCATCGGCCATTGGGCGTGTGACCACATTGGGTTAAAACTATAGCATGATGCCCACAACACCCAACCAGATCAAAGCCCTACAATTCAAACTAAAGCGGATTGTGAGAAACACGCTTCCTGGGTCTTATTCCATGGTCAAACAAGCTGGGTGATGTTCGAACCAGATTCGGCAAAGGACCTGATCACTGGATCAAGTGTATCGTCTCTGCTGTTGTTGTAGATTAACAAACATTGCCCCCTAATGTGTCCATAGTACATGACAAATTTACAGATTAGTATTTATATTTAAAAAAAATCTGAAAATGAATTTCTTTCTAAGAACTAGCAAGAGGTAGATATAGTTTGTTACAATCTTGTAGCTGGGCAATTTTGTAAATTTAATTAATTTAAAGATATGGGTTTAATTATTTCTTTTAGCACAAAATTTCAGAAGATATATTACAAATTTGGACTCTATAAATTATTTTCATTAGTTAGGTTCAAATGGAGAAACTAGTCAAGAAGCATATCCAAAGTGATGTGTACTACTCAAACTAAAAGAAAATTTATAAACATCAATAACACCAATCATGTGAAAATCTCATAAAATTAGTGATAGGTGGGTAAAATGGAGAAGCACTACTTCTACATTAACATGATCAAGCTTAACAAAATTTTCATGAACAATAATAAAATCAACCAGTTTTAAACAAGAGTCGTGATAACCTGACTCCCCCCTCTGGCATACACATCCGTCACAAAATCATATAACATTTAGCTTGGGATAGGTAGAATCATAATCTTTTTCGTATGTATCCCAAGGCAAATGATCTACAACTCTGTAATGGAAGTGTAGGAAGGCATATGTCAGAGGGGCGGTCATAAAATCATTATTCTTTAAAGAGTTGCAAAGTCGGGTTGTCAAAATACATATGGTAGAGGTGAGTATTGATACCTTGACTTGGTTCAAACTTTCACTTACTAACTATTAGTTAATTAAACTGATCTTGCTTGCCTAGCAAACAAAAGAGGGTGCTGAGTCAAATGAGTAGGAGCAGAAAAGATAAAATCAGAAATTGGTGAATCCAAAAAAAAAAAAAAAATAGTAATAACTCAAATATGATATATAATAAAGAATAATATTTAGAATATATATTTATATAAGGGAGATGCTATTGGCACCCCAACGTTTACTCATTGCACCCCTATTAAAATGAAAAGTGTCAATGGTTGAAAATAACTACAACTTGGGGTGCTAATAGAAACTGTCTATCTCTCTATAGTTTTTAGTGTATGAGGTGTTTTAATCTTTCATTATTGTGTGAAATAATTTAAGAAATTGGGATGTAATTAATAAAAAAGTTGGGATGCCAATAGCAGCTAGCAGCGAGTGTCCAACGTCGTTGGAGGGTTGGAATAGAATCCATCTATTTGAATGTGGATCAGTGGATAAGGGTAAGAGAGAGAGTCGTTTTTGATGATTTGTATCCTCATCCACCTTTTAAATCAAAGAAAAACATAGAAACACAGAGAGATAGAAAACGAGACTGGGAGAAAGAATCATTTCTACAGTTTTCACAGAATTAATGGAGGTGGGTATGTCTCTAAACGCCCTGATTCGACCTCCTCCATCGAGATCGAGAAGAACCCAGGAAGATTTGCTCGTCAAACACTCTGTTTCCTCTACTCAGACTGTCAAAAAACAGCAACAGAGACAACATGTTTTGGTGGTTCAAGCGAAGGGGAAGAGAGGAATGCAAGATCGTCAGTTCAAACGCCCTCCCCCTCCTCCTTTGCCCAAGATGGAAGACGATGGCAACCCCAAATTCGTCATTTTCATCCGTATGGCTAATGTTAGTTCTCTCTCTCTTGAAGTTTTTTTTTGTTTGTTATTGGTTTCCTGATGATGGGTATTAATAATTTTGTTATTTGAATGTGAGTTTGGTGAAATTGGTTCATGTTTGCTGATGGGTTTCCAGTAATTTTTATGGGTTTTTAGTATTTCCATTTCTTTGTTGATTGTTTTTCTATAAGTTTAGAATAATTTTCTGTGATGGGTTTCTCTTAATATGCATGGAAAGTTTTCAATTCTGTTCAGAATTATGTCTTTTTCTTGGTGTTTTTTTTTTTTAATTAAATTATGCAAGTGTGGGTCATTTCCATGGCTTGAGCTTGTGTTTTTAGTAATTTCATTTCTTTGTTGATTGTGTTTCTGCATTTTAGAAGAATTTTCTGTTATGGGTTTCTTTTAAAATATATGGAAGTTTTCAATTCTGTTGAGAATTATGTCTTTTTCTTGTGATGTATTCTTGCATTAAATTATACAAGTGTGGGTCATTGCCATGACATTAGCTTAAGTTTTTTTATGGATTGTTCGGTAAATCTTTCTGATATTTGACTATGGGACTTCATGTAATTGTAGTTTTATTTATGGTTAAATGTGTCAGCAATGGGTTCTTACTGTAATGTTGATGCACTTGCGGGTTCTTCAAATTCTGATCTTGGTAATTTTTCTTGATTTTTTTTTTTTGGTGATGGGCTATTAATTCCTGTATACCTGTACTTTGGGATGGGTTTTGATGGTTATGTATGAATTGTTCCTTGTTGTATACGTAACAAGAACACTCCATTTTCTATGTCTGACATGGTGTGTCAATCATGTTTTGGACACAATCCACTTCAATAATTTATTCAGATTTTTCTTTCCTGTTCAGATATGATTTATATATTTTCTATTTGTTTGTTTTTTCTGATAAATATAAATTTTAATACTGATGAAAAAGGATAAGAGGAGGCTGAGATGGCCCCCAAACAACAGAACAAGAAAAACCAACGAGGCAAAAAAAGAAAGAAAGGAAAAGAATACACACCCGCTGAGGGGCTACGAATCACAAATGGTTTCCCAATTAAAAATAAAATCTTGGAAGCACACTCCTGCAAAGTGACTCATCTTCGACCAAAAGAAAAGAAACCCCAAAATCTCTAAAATCACCATGTGAAACGAGCTCTCCTTGCTATGGAATACCCTATTGTTGGGCTCTCTCTAGAGACCCCAAGCAATGGTGGAAGGAAAGATAGCCCAAAGATACCTCTTTCTAGAAGAGAAGATAGTGAAACTCCAGCCCTCTAAAAGAACGAAAAAAGATAAAGAAAGAACCCAATCCACTTGGAAACGAGATAAGAAGAACATCCAAATAACACGGGAGAAGGAACAATGAATAAGAATGTGGTTGACGGACTCCCCATCTCTTGAACAAAGATGGAAAAAATTTGGGGTAATTTAAGGATTCTACCCAAAAAGGCAAGTCATACAAAGAAAGATACCTTGGAGAGAACAAGAGCGGACCAAATGTTAGATGGGGAGAAAGATACCTCACACAACGGAAGCAAGCAATAATAGAAAGACTTGACAGAGAACCTATTATCCTTAGTCTTGAATCATTCCCTCTTGTCCTGCTCGTTTTCTCTAAATTTGATCGAATTAAGGAGATCAAGAAGAGATGTGACTTCCATCAATTCCTGATTATTGAAATTCCTCCTGAATCCCAAATCCCAAGAATCCGTGTTGCCGTCCGGAATCAGACACTGTTTCACTGAGTTTTTTTTTTTTTTTAAAGAACAAGCATACAAAGATGGAAATGTAGATAGAAACGAAGTTTCACACCAAAAATCCTCCTATAATCTAACCTTGTCCCCTAACTCAACTTTGAATCTAATCTCCCTATCAAACTTATCAACACTCTTCAGGATACTTCTCCACACACTACACCCGTAAGTTCCTCTAGTCTCACCACTATACCTACCAAACCTCTTCTCTCCATATTTAGCCTGAACCACCCTCCTCCACAAGTTGTCTCTTTCTTCCCCGAATATGTAAAGGCACTTACCCAAGAGAGCTTTATTTGTTAATCTTAGCCCCTCTAATCCGCAAGCCTCCATTCATTTATTTGTTTTTAATGTATATCATCTCATCTTAGTGCATTCTTTCTAGATTCTTGATAATATGACTCGCCAGGTGGCATACTCAATTGACTCCTTGACGTGGACAAGTTTGAGACCCGTAAATCTATATGCCTCGGGATACATGGCTCCCTCGGGATACATTTTTATGGGGAAGTGCAATCGTATATCCCGAAGCGTACAGATCTATGGTTTTCAAACTTGTCACGTCATGGAGTCAATTGAGTATGCCACCTGGCAAGTCATATGATCACGACTCTTCTTTCTATATTGCATTCCTAGCACCAATTAAACCATTATAAAATATCTCAATTCTCAGCAGATGTAATAATCTGTATGTCTACGTCGACTTATTGGGTTTTTGAGAGTCAATGTGTAGAACACTACACGTCGCTGTTGGGCACTGACACACATGTCCATGTCTTTGTCACATTGCTTGTCATTCTGTATATTTATACACTAATGGGCTTGACGTTTGGACAGGTTTATCTTTGGTACCCACTTAGTCTTATAACTGGTGGGACAACGGCAAAGATCATGGTTGCAGCCAAAGATAATATTCTTGGAAAATATCTCTACAAGGATACACTTGCGAGGAATATTGCAGCTGTGATTTACAGAGTAATATTATTCAGGCTCTATTCCCCCCTCCCCCTCTAATTACACTTTAGGAACTTTTTTTTTTCTCGGAAAATAATGGAGCTTTTATTGTTGTTTTCTCTGATGTTCATACACTACTGACTTTGTCAGGCGGTCTATGATTTAAACAGGATGAGAAGGAGATACAGAAGACGGCACTTAGGCAGCATCGTGTATTGCGGTCGTGTAAGGAGTTTAGATATGGCTACAAACTTGTCGTAATGTCTCTTTTCCTTGCACTAGATAGCATTGTATTTTCCTCGGGCCTCAAAGTTACTTACTATCAACAATTCAAACATGCACAAATAAGAGAGAAAATAGTTCTATTAAGCTATTATGTAATTTTAGTTTCATGGATTGTGCAGGAAAATAACAACTTGAGAGCTGCACTTTCTACTTCAGATGTGATTGAGGTGAGGTTTAGTTCTTCTTATTCTTCTTCATCTTTTTTCATTTTTAAAATATATTTGCAATGCAAGTTTTGTTCCTTCTACCTTGTATAACAGATTTTAAATAATACAAGATGATATAATGGAAGGGCAATGCCCCATTAGAATGTTTCAAATCAAATAACTGAGATTTGGGATTTTTTGTTTTACAATTTCCCTTGCATTAGTTTTCTTAAAACTCGGATCATATTGTTAAAGTGTGCTCATTTTGTATTGCATTGTAATCCCATCTTCAGCTTCCGAGGCAAGAGGAGCTCAAAACTGTGCTTGACAAAGTAAAGGACTTCTTTGGAGATGCCAAAGAATCATTTGGAAAGATTACAGCCCTGAGTTCAACAAGTGAGGAGACCGAAGAAGAATCCAAAGAGAAATCCAAGTAAGTTTATTTGCAAATATTATAGTTACTCGATAAGGCATGCCATCCCCTCTCTCTCTCTCTCTCAACCCACGAGAACCGCACACTCACAGCCGTATTTCTAATACCCACATATTACTTTTTATTATTATAAATGTACATGAAATCTCCTATATTGTTGCAGCGTGAAAGGCTGAAGATGAAGAATCCATCCTTCTGTGAATGGTTTGGCAGATGTTCTCGTAAGCTTGGAATGCTTCACTTGATAGCAACTAGTGCTGCATCGGAGCAAGGTTGCATATACAGCAACTCAACAGGATAAGCTTTTTTGTTTATAGATCTCTGTTCATTAAACATAATTTGTAGGTTTTTCTATGTTATTGTCTCAGTAGAAGAGATTTATCTCTCTAATTGTGAAATGTTGATTTGTGCATACTTGTGTCTCACACTCTTTGCATGCCCTAGTGAAGCTTTAGGGGAGAAAACTACACGTAAAAATTTGCCATTTATAGCGTTTTTTTTTTCCTTTAAAACTATAGTCTATAATTAACATTGGAGGTGTTTTTGAGAATTACCCATAGAGTATGAGTCTTGGTCCTTAATTGCTATTCAAACTGAAGTAAAACAAATCCCGATTCAAGGCAATGTTAACATTCCAAAACGGTCAGCTTCATAGCCATGGTCCTCGAGTACTTACTCTTGAGGGTCCTCAAGAAGAGCCACACTACACAAATCTTGATGGCCATGCAATGGTCTGGATATGGGAATTTTTGGATGGATCAATTTTTTTAAAGTTGAGTTTATCATGCAACTTTATGAATTAATTCACCAATTAATAAT
Source organism: Akebia trifoliata (assembly GCF_017979445.1). Lineage (NCBI taxonomy): Eukaryota > Viridiplantae > Streptophyta > Magnoliopsida > Ranunculales > Lardizabalaceae > Akebia > Akebia trifoliata. The sequence goes on from NC_141379.1 coordinate 2,080,881, forward strand.
ACAACAAAGATAAATTCATTGTTAAACTAAGAAATACTCAAATCTTAAAACAGCATTCTCTTAAGATCAAAGATAGACAGAAAAAAAAAAAAAAGGGGGGGGGGGGGGGGGGGGGGGGGGGGGAGGGGGGTTAGTTGAGATTTACATATTTTGATAGTGATTGTTCTTGTTTTGTTCCATGGAGGTAATAGGCACACTGTCAAACCATGTAAATCTTTGTATGTGTTTTTTTTTTTTTTTTTTGTCTCTTTGTTGTTTCGATTTTTCACAAATGGCATTAAGAAGCATAGAAGTTTTGAGAACTATCAGTTATGGCTTTCCTTCGCAAAAGTTTGGGAGGAGGAGAGTTGATATTTCGGCTTGGGACTCATATTATTTGACAATTTTTTGGATATTCAAAACAGTATTAATTGTTTCAATGCCAGCTTTCATCCTGTTAGAAGGGAAATTACCAAAAGTCTAGCATCCTCACACTTTGCACCAATATGAGCTTTTAAGAGTCAGTATGATTGCAGTAGTTAGTTTTCAAGGGAATGTGAATTCTTTGGGAAAATGAGTTCTATCATTTGATTACCAAGGAAAATGCCAAAAAGGGTGTTAGTTTTTAGTTTTGAGGATTGTGGGGGTAAGCATGACAGAATTACATTCAGAGGTGGGAAAATCATTTTCCGGGGGTGGGTTAAGAACATTTTCCCACTCGAGGTGGAATTTCAATTTTGACGGAAAATGCTCTATCTTACATGATACACCTGAAAATCTCATTTTCCGCACGCAATCATACAGACCCTGAGAGAGGAAGGAGAAAAAAAAAAAAAAAAAGACAACTGGCCCTTTTATATATATGAAATATGAATAAATTTAGTGTTGATATTGCCACACCAATTTTTACTAATGCCACACCGACTGTGCGCAATTCTTTCATGATTTATTTAGGAAAGTGTGGCATTAGTAAAAGTTGGTGTGACTTCCAATTTGTTTTTTAGGTTCACTATAACATTACTCACTTGTGTAATTAGATATCAAATAATTCTTCTCAGATGGTAATTTTATTGTAGCCGATTCACAAAGTTCACAGAAATATTTTGTAAGATCTATTAGGCGTGGAAATAGAGAGATCCATATATACCTTTTTTTTTAAACACATGACTGAAAAATAAAATCCCTCGGAAAAAAAAAAAAAAAAAGGAGAGACCTTGAGTTCAAAATCCCTCGTGGGTCACCCACGGATTTATCTCGGTTTATTTGGTATGTGTGATTTGTGCGGTGTTACACATATCAGGGGATTTGGGCGAGGCCAATTGCCTCGTCCCCTTACTAGTCGGACCTATGGTCCGGACACCCCATCTTCCAACAAAAAAAACAAAAAAAATCAAGTCTGGCACATTAAATTGACTTCGCTGATCTGCTACGATCTAAGGGAAATAGAGACTCCGATTTTCAAAACCAAAACAATAATATGGTAGGAAGTAGATGGAACTGAGGAAGGTTGCACCAAATCCTAGCAACAGCACGAAACTTCATCCTTCCTCACCCACTCCCTAATTTATGTTTATTGATCGAATCTATTAATTATTGATTAGTAGTTTTAGAGAAAAGATTGTGTTCATGAACCATATAATAAATTGATCTTTTGTTTGATGTTGTCCACATACTTTGTTTCTCAACCTTAAAAAAATCATGTTGTCCACCCTAATAATTGACACAAGGTGTACAAGGCAATGATCACCATTAATTCGGATGGTTTAAATTTATTGAATAATGATTTTCTAACGCCCCCCTCTAACATACATCCCCATCACAAAACCGTAGATCATTTTTCTTGTGTGTCCCGAGGCAAATGATCTATAGTTCTGTGATGGGGGTGTCAAATTATCACGACTCAAATCTATTTGTGGAGTACGATTTTGTTTATCGTTTTTTTCTTGATGGCCCCTTTATTTTTGAAACTTTGGTTAGTGATCAGACCAAATAGTAATATAGATCTGTACTTTTAAACTTTAGGAATTTCTATATGATCAACGTCGATTTGAACATGAGCAAGGTCGCATGCCATTGGTAATATTGTCAAATTAAGTCATCATTCTTTTGTCAAATGGCACTTAAATCATTTAATAAAGGGAGTCCTTTAATTGCCCATCCGAATTTCCCACAGTTTTTTTTTTTTTTTATCTTTCTGGAAACTTCAAAAAATATCAATAAATTCCAGCCATCGGTGCAATCCTAATTTCCCACGACTCTATCCATCATGAACCTCTAGTACTTTTATTTATTAACATGTAACATAATCTCCCGATTTGTCTAAATCACTTAATAAGTTGATTGTTCTTTTAGAGTCGTGGTAGAATGACCTTAAGATTGTGCCTCATATTGCACATCCTAACATGAAAGTGAGTAGGAATTATAGATGCTTTTTGACTCATATCTCAATGAAAAACATCTATGTTTCTTATATATTTTCACGTCAGGATGTACAATATGAGGTCACATCAGCATTATTCTTTATTTTATTCAGAATCTCATCCGATTTTTTTTTAGAGTCGTGCTGGAATGACCTCAGTGGGGGACATCTTAACATGGTGGCGTGCGCATGCCCATAGATGTGCTTTCGTTATAATTTATTTATTTTGGTATATGATTTTAAGTAATTTTCTTTTTTCCTTCTAATTTTTTTAATTTTTTTTTTATTTTAAGAATACTCCTTTTATGATTTATAAATGGCTAAAAGAATTATTTTATTAAAACAACCATCCGAATTTTGGAACCAATTTCCTAAATGTGTATCCAAATTGTACTCCATCTATTTACATGTGGGACTTGTCCTTCCAATGTATTGGCTCCCTATCTTCTCTCGATGATTGGGTTTGTAAGTCATAAATATGATAGAATATTTATAGGGTTTCTAAGTTGCAAATATAATAGAATCTTTACTTAGACTTTTAGAGCTCAAATATAAAATACAAAACACTAACAACTGTGCATCAAGAGCATCTCAAACAAGAGAAACCCTTTGGTGTTAGTCAAGGACATTTGATAGTTTTCACATTTTAGGGTACCTGTGGCCCTTGGATATTTGACCAATCTCTTAATGAACCTACTTACTCTAACTCAGCCAAATATTCAATCTTGTATCCAAAATCCAATCCATTCTTATCTATTAACTTAAGGTTTAGATCTAAGATTTGGGTATTGATAAAGACTCGATCTAACCATAAAATCCAATTTGATAATCTAATAAATCGATTTTGAATCAATATCCTTTTGATAATGTGAGAATACAATAAATCATATTCTCACTAAATACGTGGTTTTGGAAAGAGTGGAATTGAGGAACATGATTCGTTTTATGAAACCCTAAATCCTTGAGATAAAGTTTCAATGCCAATGATTATTATTATTATTATTTTGTTTATATATATACTAGAGTTCGTCGGAAAGGCATCCTCTTTCGAGTTAAAAGGGTAAAAATAATAATAATAATAATAAAATTGGAAGAGAATTATTAAAAAAAAATTGAGGTTAGAAAGGGTAAAAGAGAAAAAATAATAATGTTTGAGAGTTATTACTAAAAAAGGGGAGATGAGGACAGACAATAAATTGGGTTAATAAAGTTGAGGGGGTACGGAGGATTTAACAAAAGGCAATAAAGTTGTTAATGTGGACCCCACATAAAGGTTGGATGGGATATGTATCCCTCGTAACTATAGCAAGTGTAGGACTTTCAATTGTGTTTTATTATACATACTAGAGGATGCATATGCCCTGTGCATCTTGCATTGGCATCTTTTTTGAGGTTTAGGGGGTAAAAGGGGAAAAGTAATAAATTTAAAAGGATAATATTGGGAAAGGGAACAAAGTAGTGGGATCCATTTAAGGGTTAAAGGAGGTAAAAGAGGAAAGATAGTAAAATTGAGTGAACATGTGAGTCTAATTTGATGAATCTATAGGTCTTGACCCTTTAGTTAGATTTTATATATTAAATCAAGTTTAACCCAATTCAAAAGGGAAAGGGTTGGGAAGAGGATGAAAGTAAATACAATAAAATTGAAGGAGGGAGAAAAATAATAAAATAAGATCATTGTACATGATGGGACGTTTATCTCTTACAAGTGGATCTTCTTATTATGTTTCATTATATAAATGTATTGATAAGGAAATCAACACAATTGAAGGGGCACATCACATAAAGCTCAAAAATATCACACGAACACATGTCAAAGACATCAAGGATAAAGATGGAAGTAATCAAAAATAGAAAGTATTTGAAACAATAGCATTACATTCGGCCATTGGATCTATATAGATTGAAACATCCATCAATATTGATATCAATCAATCAATCAAATAGTTTGATATACCTAATTGAACCTAATTAATACAAATCTAATATCTTCAAAATACGTGAGGAGATACATCATAGCATTGATATAGTGTATCTCATGCACATTATTTAATGTATACACCTTATATCTATTGGGTTAGGATCCCTTGACTCCTAAGAATGACTCATGAAAAAAAAGACACGATCCCATCTCTTTAAATGCAAAATTCAATGGTTAAGATTTATCCTTGGGATAAGTATCTCCGAGATTTGTGTTATCAAGATATTCATAAATTTGTACTGATGGAAGTTCCGCCCAGACTTAGAAATTTCGAAATAGGCTGATTTTTAGTGAGGATGATCTCTTCAAAAGTGGTTTACAAATATATATATAAATTAATTTTATGTATTAAATTGGATTTGGTTCAATCTGTACTTGATCAAATAAGTATCAAATTGATTCTAGATCCAGTCAAATATATTCTTATTAGATTGCCTAAACCCTATTAATAGGGGATGGATCCCCTTTGTAGCGTGCTTTTCATGTAACCCTTTTTCTACAGTTTATAGAGCACCATGCATGTTGAAAAGAAAAATAACATCTCAACCCTATAAGGGTCATGGCCTAGATAGATTAAAATAAAAATCTCTTAATTAAAGGTTTTGAAAATGGAAGACTACTAAATTTCAAATTTTTACTATTTTGCTTCTTAGCAACATGACACTCTCTCAACCTTGGAAAAATATATATTAAAGGGTGCTACAGCCATAAGATTTAAGCATTTTCTATTATAGGCTAGCTTCATCAACTAGTCCATGGATCAAAAAACATTGTGCTGCTAAGTCCATGATTTTTATAAATAAATAACTCAAATCTTACAGCTAGGATTCACCTTAAGTTTGATTCTTGAGTGTAGGGACAAAGTGGTGAGCCAGTGGGCCCATGAAACAGGAGTTGCTTTCAACGACAAAAGCTAGCCAACTTTCAAGAACAAAGGAATCCTTCAATTCTCACATATAAAAATCTACTAAGAGACGACTTTCGATCCAATTGCAACCAAAACATCCCGCGTTTTTCTCTAATTCTTTCTTTCTTTCTTTATCTGAATTGTTCTAATAACAAAGACTTTCTCATTTGTGCTAATAAGTCTACCAGTCATTTATAATTATTTAAACCTCCACGCTTATGAACTAGATTCATACCAATCCAATCATGGATCCCTCTAAACCCATATTAATTATATTTTTTATGATCTGTCAAGCATCTTTCCTTAGATTATAAACACTTTTGGGTGTAGTCCCTCTATTCCCCGACCACAAATTCTCTTTGATCGCTTCGAACTTTATCTCTCTTTCAATCTCGATCTATTTATATAAATTATCACCTATTGATCTAAACCCGTCGTTCGAATTCTCTCGAGGAGCTGTACAATGGGTAGACAACCATGTTGTGAGAAGATTGGATTGAAGAGAGGTCCATGGACAATTGAGGAAGATCACAAGCTCATGAACTTCATCCTTAACAATGGCATACATTGTTGGAGAATGGTTCCCAAGCTTTCAGGTGATCAATTGTTTATGAACTATATGATCTATTCTGTTTAATTTGATTCATTTAGTTACATAAAATGACATTTATTTTATGTGTTCTTGGGTGGTTATACAGGTTTGATGAGATGTGGAAAGAGTTGTAGATTAAGATGGATTAACTATCTTCGACCCGATCTTAAGAGAGGAGCATTTTCGGAGATGGAAGAGAATCAAATCATACAACTCCACGCCCGTCTCGGTAACAGGTATTAATTTCTTCCTCCCTCGCTTTTCTTAGGTGGAATGCTTCTCGCGCTTTTGGTGCTCAAAATCGTTTTTTTGGGGGTTCAAAATTAATTAGCATTTGGTAACAAACTTGAGAAGTATTTCCCAACAAACATAGAAATTAAAAATAAGTAGAAGTGTGAAGTTGTCCAGACCAACTTTCTACTTTCTTTTTTAAAAATAAAAGCAGTGTGATGCTGTTCAAACCAACTTCCTGCTTTCTTTTTCTAAGAAGCGCTTCCACAAGAGTTTTTTAAGAATTTTTGCTAACATAATTTTGATCTTCTGTAGGTGGTCTAAGATCGCCGCACATTTTCCAGGTCGAACCGATAATGAAATCAAGAACCATTGGAATACTCGAATCAAGAAGAGATTGAAGATCCTTGGTTTAGATCCTGTGACCCACAAACCCATTAAACACGGTGAACAAATTTCGGAGTCTAATGGAGAAGAAGAGAAGCACTTGGAGGTTGAGACAACATCGGATAAACCCATCACAGAGAATTTTCAAGTGGCACAGAAGAAACAAGATGAAATTGAATTGGGATCAGATGACACAATTAATGTTTTGCAAAGTTATGAAATGTTATGGGAAAGCTTCAATGTTGATACAATGGGGAACCCAAAACTCGAACCATCCATCAATTGTAGCCCTTCATTCTCTTTGGAAGACTCTCTCAATCCTTCCATGGGTGAAAACTCCTCTCTGCAAGAAGATTCTCAACATTGGGTTGGCAGTGTAGATTCTATCCTCTCATGGGACAACTTTCACAATCTCGAAGAAATTTTCCCGATCAAAAATCACCATTTTTAATCTCATCTCAATCACTCAAGTAAAAGAAAATAATAAGAAAAAGGATTATATAGGCTGCTAATTCAAATTCTTGTGTATAATCCTCGTGTTGTACTTTTCGTTTATGGGTTTCTTTGTTTTAATATTTTGATCAAGATGTAACTTGTTTATTTCTTCCATTAGCAAGTCAAAATCGAACTCTCGATCTTGAGGCCCATTGCAAAGTTCAATGATGTTGTGCCTTAAATCCTAAGTTGAATTATTGTACATTTTAGTTTCCATTGTAACCATATACACTTAGTTATTTAATAATTTCTTAGAATGGTTTGAATAATTGAATGTCTTTTACCTTATATTGATAGTCTCAATTTCGAATAAAGGACGAAGATTATGTCAGATTGTCAATAAATATCCAATATTAAACAAAACCACTATGTACAAATATAACGGATTAAGATGATTAATTATAATTAAGTAATTGAACGTCAATGCCTCGAAATACATACCATAAAAATCTTAGCATAGATAATCTAAAGATGATGGGAAAGTGTTGATATTTACTATCATTTTTCCAATAAACAAAGCTTAGTGCTTCTGCAAAAGATAAACCCTAGCATTAATTAAAGTTAAATAGTCCCTAGTGACTCTTGGGTTGATTGGCGACACATAATAAAGTGGGGGATACTAAGAGATTCTTGCTTGGAACAAAGGAGTACTCTATGATTTTTTTAATAAATTTCTTAATTTCTTAATTTTTGTGAGGATAGTTGATGTCGAATGTCCAACAAATCGAATCAAGACGAAATCTCACGATCAGTCGACTTGAATGAGTCAAACAAAAATATATCAAATTTATAAATATGTTAAAAAAAAAAAAAAAAAAAACAATTCTTAATATTCATTTTTTGTTCTCCACACAAATATTTACATAACCCAATAACTCGGTCAAGTGTCTGAACTGATTCAATGCATGTTCGAGCTTACTTAGCTGAGTTGACTTGAGAATTTGCCAAATTGTCTCTCATATTCATGATTCCATGGAGTTTTGGGACAAATCACTCGAAATCCAATCAAGTGGAGTTGACTCAGCCAAGTTTCAAGTTGACTCAACGAATTTTAAAACTATGGTTGGTGCTTGGCATGAACATGGAGTCAACTACTGTTAACCACAGTTTATTTACGTGCACACAATCATGTAAACCGAGGGATCCAATTGGGAATTTCTTTTATATTTTTGTTGGAGACTTTTAAATCAAGAAATATTGAATGCTTTTAGGGAATTTGAGGCCCACCTTTTATTTTTACTAATTCTTTTGTTGGCTACTTTTACATCAATAAATATTTTAAGCATTTTATTGTTTTGTGGGCATTTTGTTTGGAACCCACCATCTTGTTTTTGTAAGACTTTTAAAAGACATAATTCATGTTTTATCAAGTTCATGATTAGGGTGTCAAGAGGGCAAGCGGACTACTAATAACAAATCTAGGCAGGAAAACATATGTGGTCTGTACACGGCTGATGTGGCAAGGTGCAGAATCATTGATCTTTTCCGTGTATATCCTGAAGAAAAAGATTTATGATTCTCTATGCCCTTATTGTTAAGACCCAAACCAAGGCTCCAAAAGCACTTAGGTGTTAACAGAGTGAAAACTTAAACCTTGAACGTGGGATTAGCTCTGATATCAACTGTTAAGATCCAAATCAATGCTCCAAAAGTACTTAGGTGTTAATAGAGTGGAAAGCTTAAGTCTTAACCTGAGGATTGTAACACCTTGCCACACCAACTACATACAAACCGCATATGTTTTGCCGCATTGATTTTATCACGACTCTATGTTAAAATCACGAGAGGTTTGTCGGGTTGAATCCGAATACTTATGAACCCATGTTTAAGGAGTTCAAATGAGTCTTTTTTAAATTTAAGGATTTTATAGGTAGATGGGATTGGATTTGTAATATCAATAGTAATTAGTCTTGCTTATAGGCGGTTTATGACTTGGTTGGTCATCTCTACTGGCCTTTGATTTCTTTAAGGAAAATGCTGGGAAATTGACATCGTATCAAAGATTGCTGATGTGGATGTATGTACAAAATAATAAATGCTTTTCATCGAGATATGAGTGAGAAGCATCTATGGTTCTGTGCACACCAATGTGTGAAACGAAGTCAATTACAATCTTACTCCAGCACGACTCTTATTTTAAATAAAGAATCGTGATAAACTAACCCAAAAAAACATACTCAAACACACTAGTTGACTGGTATGTGCATAGAACCATAATTTATCTTCCTCAAGATACATAAGAAAAAAAACAAAAAACAAAAAAAAAAAAAAATATATATATATATATATATATATATATATATATATATATGGATCCCTATCCGTGGCCAACAGTTTGGCAAACATTTTGGCAAACACTTTTTCAAAACATGGGTTAGAGGTCTTGGAATGGGCTGATTTTTGGTGAAAATCAGCTCATTCCAAAACTTCTAGCCCCATTTTACAAGTTGAAAAATCGTGAACCGTCCATTTTTTGTAAACCATTTTTGATGAGGTTAGAAGTTTTTGAATGGGCTGATTTTTGGTGATGATGATCTCTGGTGATGATGATCTCCTCACCATAGAGATCATCCTCACCAAAAATCAGCCCATTCCAAGACCTCTAACCCATGTTTTGAAAAATGTGTTTGCCAAAATGTTTGCCAAACTGTTGGCCATTGAACGCTACTCTATATATATATATATAGGGTCGGGTTCCGTAGACCCCCATTACGACTCACATTGCGACACACTGTTTTGTCTTATATGGGCAAAAATATTTGGAATGGGCTGATTTTTTGTGAGGATGATCTCTATGGTGAGAAGATCATCCTTGCCAAAAATCAGCTCATTATGAAACTTCTAGTCCCATGTTTACAAGTTGAAAAATTTTAGACTGTCCAATTTTTGTAAATCAATTTTGATGGGGTTAGAAGTTTTGGAATGGGATGATTTTTTTTGCAAGGATGATCCCCTCATCACAGAGATCATTCTCACAAAAAATCAGCCCATTCCAAACATTTTTGCCCATATAAGACAAACACTATGTCACAATGTGAGTCGTAATGAGGGTCGTAGGAACCCCACCCATATATATATATATATATATGTATGTGCACATAGGGCTGGCAATGGGTCGAGTGTGGGTCAGATGAAACTATTTCATATCTGATTTTTTACCCACTTATGCTAAGGATATCCATATCCGACTATTTATCCACTTTTTTAAAGTTTATCCGTATCCAACTTTTATTCAAATTTCAAGCAGATATCCAAGTCGGATACATATACATCATTATGAAGTTGATAAAAAGTTAATTTTGGATTATACATTTACTTTGTTATGAATTTACCGTATTAAGCTTGGATAAACGGATATTCATATTAGATAGGACTAATCTTCATATCCAACCCTAAAAATATTTGGATAAAAATAATTGGAGATAAATTTATCCGAATTCTTAGATGGACAAAAAATTTATACCCATACCCAAATAACTCTGGTAGGATGAGTCAGGTAAATAGATATTATCCGACCCATTGCCAGTACTATGTGCACATTTCATGTCAATTGAGTATATTTTCTTGAATCCGTTTATCATTATTATTAAATAAAATATTTTCCTTTGAAAAAAAAAAAAAAAAAGTCATCTATTCCCCTTTTCTTTAAATTCGTAGAAATTTTGAGTTTTCCTGTAAGATTCCCGTTTATTTGAATTTACTTTATACCCTTATTTTTAATTTGAAATAAACCCTAAATCTTAAATCTATTTAAGAATTTTTCATAATTTTGGTTCAAATGGTAAGGTTAAAAAAGTTAAATCACAAATGTTTTTTGCAACAAGATACCCATTTTGATAAAAATAAATAAATAAAAGGGTACTTAATTCTTTTGATACATATTTTAAAATCATGGTTGGGTCAATTATTTGGCCTCGTACACAACTGTGTTGGTACTTTAAAAAAAAAGGTGGAAGTTGTAATGTGGCTTACGCTATTCCTATAGATCACATAGTCGTCGTCTCGTCGTCATCACATATATAATAAACGAAACATAAATAAATTAGAGGCTTTATGATTAGTGCTTTTTATTCTTTTATATCAAAGTTATGGGTGCCTTTGAAGAGTTATCATAATGGAATAAAATTGATGGATCCATAACGAATCTCAAAAGATGGGGACTCTTGGCCTTCGAGGACTATAAAATTGGGGTTGATTGATCAAGTTCATCTTATAAAAATGACGTAATGAAGTTGATGCTGATGATAGTGAGATTATATAGGGAAAATCACTTAAAAGGACCTTGGAGGAGGGATTTATTAATACATAGACCCTAAGTTTTGCATGGTAGTCTGATAGGACATTTAGTAAAAAAAAAATTTATTTCTTAGTGGTCCTTCATTATTGGCGAATTCACTGCTTTTTATTTACTATTGAGTTCACTATTTTTTATTTATTGCCGAACTCGTCGCTTTTTTATTTAATGTCGAGTTCACAATTTTCACTGTCGAAGTCATCACTATTTACAATCGAGTTCACCACTTTTTTTTTCTTTTTTTTTGTCGAACTCGACACTAGTAAAACCCACCCGTTTTCAACTTTCAAGTTTTTTCGACTAAAACACATGGAAAGATTAACTAAAAACTTGAGATAACGACTTATTTATATGATTTCAACCCAAAAGAACTGTTCTTGAATGATTTTCATCTAAAAACTAATAAAAATGTGGAAAAAATAAATCCTAATTTTTTATATAGATCTTCAAAATATTTAAAAAAATCCTTGAAAATGACTTTTTCTTCCTACTTAAATTCTTTTCAACTGAATGAAGTCTTTGAAACGCGATTGAGATGCCAAAAAATCAAAAACATTTAGATGATAACAATGAGTTCGACGGTTAGGACATTCAATCGAGAGAATTGTGGGAGATGAGGTCCAAGACCATAAAGAAAAGAAAAGTTCCCTCCTTCAGGTTTTTTAAGTAATTTTCCCTTTTTTCTATGGTTCAAATACTATTTGGAGTTTTGGACCAGTTTTATGAAGTTAGTAATAAGGTGGGTCCAACCCCAACCCATTGTACACACAAAGGCCCTGTGTGGATACACCTCTCCACGCAAGAGCAAAAGCTCAATCACTCCCTGTAAGAGTAAAAAACCACTCCGCGGAAAAGCAAGTTCTTGGAACTTCTCAACAAAGAGAAAAAAAACCTCTCCCCGCAAAAGTAAAAACCTCTCTGCACAAAAACAAAAACCTATCCAAACGTTTGTTAGTTCCCCGCAGGAGCAAAAGTCATCAAGAAACTCTATCCAAACACATAGAAACATGCTTAGGTGTCATGGCTTTCAATGGACAAATGGACCGTAAAAAATCCATTTTTTAAAGGTGCTTAAAAACTTCCCAAAGAACCATGGTTTTAAAACTTGTTTTGCCGTCTCGTCTGTGAATGAGACCCAACCGTCTTGGACAAGTTTTTTGATACATTTGAGACATCTCGTTCAACAATTAAAAAAATGTACATGGATTTTAAATCTCATCCGATTCATTGATTTGTCCATCCGTCTCATTGCTAGGCAATAACAAGACGACTCAAGTGATACATCTCAATGTTAGACGAATTTTGAAACCTATGCAAAGAACACGCATTAAAACATCGGGATGGATAATAACTCGAAGTGAACGTGTTTCCTCATCAGTAATATGACATAATATAACCAAATACATGAAATTCATGTCCTCACCTCCAATTAGTGGAGTCTCCTGCAAATGAAAGTGCAAAATGAAATCTCATAACACACTAAAAATGAGCCCCTGAGGAACCCAAAAATCATAATGAGCATTCTTTGCATTTAAGCAATATTTCTTTTCAAAATATGCTCTCACAGATCGATCACGCGAGATAGTTTCTGGATCCTATTTAACAAGAAATCTCCTTGCTTTATAGTTGCTTGATAAAGAGCATTCTTTGCATCAGGCCTGTTTGTTTCTAGAACTCCAGCGACCTTATCAATCTTGCAATGAAGTTTTCCAGCGGCAATAAAATGTGACAGTTCCCTGAAAACAGAAACACGAACCACCCTCAAAATTATATAGAGCCTGTTTGTTTGAATTCTTATAAAAATTAGCACTAACTTACGACGGGGAAGGATCCCAAGTGTATTTAATGAAATGGTCAAATTTCTTCCAGAAGTTCAATTTGAAATGCTTACAAATCAATGAAGTCAACGGTTACTCCAAATGCAGTCGCCATTGCTTCCATAGTAACACTCTTATAGGATTCCAAAAACTGAGCATAAACAACTACGCGAATCTCTCTCATGTAATATCGGAAGTGAGGATGCAGATAACGGTCCAATTTTATTTGCTCAGTCAAACCAGCTGTGGAAACATCAAAACAAGAAAGACCCAGAATTTAAATAAATAAAAGATGGACAACCTACATGTTTGAAGAATCGTATAAAAATAATCAGCTCAGTAGTCCCCAAGAGAAACAACCACATCTTGCGTTTTCCTCTTTAACTGGCAAGCTAGGAAAGGATGCATGAACCCAGTTCTTTTTGGAAGGGCCACAAGTCTTAGGACTCGACCCAGGGGCAGATCCAGGATTTTGTCAACGTGGAGGCAACTAAGACCCTTATAAAAATAAAATAAAAATTGCAGGGGTAATAATGGAGGATTTTATTTTCCACCGCTGTTATCAGTCGCAATAGCATATAAATTGTTATAGCTTCAAAAACTCTTGTGGGGGGAAGTGCCCCCACTGTAAATCTGCCCGACTCAACCCCAACCACAATATAATAAATATGTAAGCAAGCAAAGCCAAGGCACTCCTAATTGAGAGCAACAAATGAAACAGAGTTGAATAACACACAACCATAAACATCCCAGTCCAACTATAGTGGAGTGGGGCCACACTACCCCACTTTATTGTCTTTCCTCCTCTCAACCACCCCCCCCCCTCCAATCAACTTTATTCTCTCCCTCCCCGAAAAAAAAACCCCCTTTTTCAATAATACCCTTCTAACTTTACTATCTATCCTCTTTAACCTCAAAGAGGATGCCCATGCCTACAGTCTTCAAAAAAAAAAATATATATATATATATATATATATAGAGAGAGAGAGAGAGAGAGGGAGAGAGAGAAAAACATGGTGATTTGTAGCATGTATGCTTACCAAAGGCTGAGAAGAATGACTTGTATTGGCACTCATATAGAGAGTTCATAAACTCTGACAGATGAGGGATTTTACCAATAACAGTCAGGATCTCGGGAGCATCCACAACCTGTAGTGTATCAACAGTAAAACATCAATACTAAGTGCAGCGAGCAGGACCATGTGTAATAAGCAGAAGATGAATACCTTCTGTTTTAGTGAAACTCTGTCCAAAGATATGATGCTTGCAAGAACAGTGTAGAAAATGAAGGTGTCGTACGGGAAAAGTTCATAAGTCGTAAACGTTGAGATGGAATCCAGAAACAGAGTAGTAGCTTTCTTAAAGTTTCTAGTGGACATGCAGTACAAGCCTTCATACACCTTCAAACGGTTCTTCCTCTCCCAGTCACCTCCCTCTTCAAACAAGCTGTCATCCATAAGCATATATTTAGGACAAAAAATTGTCTTATAAACCATGACAAGTGCATAAAGTGAACCCAAATGATAATTTTTCAAGGTTGCATCTTACTTTTTAGCTTTATCGATGCTTTTGGAGATGAGATCAAAATCCATGTAGAAAAAACCAAGCTGGAGGGTGTAAAATACTAAGTCCATCTTTTGCCCAACTGCTACTGTTTTGCTTTCTGTTACCTTGAGCTGTTCCAATGCTTTTTCCTAGGATTCATTAGGGAAAGCAAGGTGTCAAAATATTCAGTAAAGAGTTTTTTTTAATACCAGAAAGGGTTGTCAAGACTTGATAAGTAAAAATAGTTAAATACCTTGTCACCGATTCGGATATAAAACAAGGATTTAGCTAAATGAGCTTCTCTAACTTCGCTTTCACCTAAGTTCTCTTCAGCGTCGGCAATTCTACACAAATGCAACCAGATGGAATTTTTTAGATACATCGAGGAACAACAATCCAAGTAACCAAGAAGCAAGGCAGGGAGGTTCAACTCTTGAATGATCTCAAGTGCATCCTAAACGCTTAAAAATCAAGTTTAAACCCAATAAACAAAAGAAACTGTAATGGAAATAATAATTTAAGTATAATTAAAAGAAGAAATTAGTCCATTAGAAGGATCATAAAAAAGATATATTATATTAAATGTGTCCTTCAACCATTTAGCTAACCTTGAAATGAATGAACCAAGGTATCAGCCCACATGTTTGACACCTTTCAGATATAAGTGGAACAAAATGGCAAATATGAATGACAAGTCCAATCATCAAAGTTTAATTATGTTACCAGGATACATCAAAATGGGTGTTGTACCATATTGGATACTTCAATTTTAAGTACAAATGTTACATCCACGCTGCTAAGAAAATGAACTAAGAGGAGAAAATAGGGAGGGGGGGGGAGACAATACAACAGTTGATCGGCAATGGTGTTGTGACTCCTCACTATTTGAAGAATCCCCCATAAACAAAAAAATCAAGGTCGAGAAAAATACAATAGAGTTTGGTCCAAAAAGAGAGTGTTGTTTGATTCGAGAGAATTGAGAATGCATTGCAGATGGGCACACAACATAGAGGCTGGATGACCATTGTCCAACAAGAGGCTCCCTGCGCAACTAACTAAAATAGACACCAAAAATAAAAAAAAACCATGCCGAGAAAGAATTGAGCAAGTCCAATCAGGTCAGCCATCACCTAACAGATAATGCCATTAAACCAGTTCAAAGCAGGAATACAAATATCCCATAAAATTTAAAGTTTCCTATGATTTCAAAAATAATAATAGTTATAGTAACACTAACAGGAAGTTATGAAAAAAATGAATTCTTTCATATTTTTCTTCTGCTTGCTCTTTTCCTGTCCTTTTTCTCATTATTTTTACACAAGGTAGGCAATGTCTAGGGAATTTAGGAGTGAGTTAAGCCAATGCATACAAATAGACAGACCAGCCTCATCCTTCTATGTTGAGGTCAGTGCAAGTCTGTCTATGATTAAGAGTCTATGTGGTGTTGAAGGCTTGAAGCTGGCTCATTTGTGCTAGTCATCTTTTAATGAACTTGGAATTTCCAATTTTGCTTTCATATCACATGATTCATTTTTTCTACACCCTAGCCAATATCATTGAAAGTTCAGTTTCCGTGAAACCATTTTTTTTCTTCCCTAATCTTTTTTCTCAGAAAAAAGAAAAAAAGAAGACTATAAATAATGATAAAACAAAGGATCACTTTCTTGGCAAAATACAGAAAATGGATACATTTGAAATTAGGGAAAATTAGCAAATAAATCCACAGGGTTACCGACAAAAGAAAATAGGAGCATCTTCAACATAATATAGAAAATCGCACCATTTGCTATAATAACCGAACTATGTTGACGAAAATACCCTTGACCCACTCATACGCATGAATTAATTTTTCTCTCCCTTCAAAAAATAATATTTCTGTATTTTCTTACTTATATTTTTTCCTTCACTCTCTCTCTAGCACATCTCCAGCCCCTGCATCTCGCTCTCTCACTCTAAAATCTTTCTCCAGCACGAACACCTCTTTGTTTTCGATGAATCGATCATTTACCTCTCTCACCTGACACGAAGCAACAAAATAGACCGATCAAAATCTCATTGTTTTTGCTCAACTTCAAGGATCTGAACATCTCCAACGCCGATCAAAATTTTGTCTAAAAATCAGTCTTCAATCTCGCCATCACCTGGGTGGGTCTGTGTCTCCACCAAACACAAACACTAGATGCATCCAGTTTTTTTTTCCCTCAAATGGGGTCATTTTGTAATACATCTATACATTAAAAAAATCAGCTTAATTCATCTATGACCTTTAACCATTAGTATTGGGGCACTTAGATATAATCCAACAAGATCAATTTTTATTGTAATCCTCATAAACCTTAGTATAGTATATCATATTTAAATGCTCCAATCAAGACCAACAATTAACCCAAATGTGATTTTCAGTCATCACGAGCCCTTGAATTCACCTAATATCCAAGATCAAATTTCAATCTAGTTATATGTGCAATGAAAACCAATCGGACCACTCCTATATTTCCTCCCGTGTTAGAGATGTTCAGACCCTTGATTGTTCGTGATGGAGAAAGATTTTAGAGTGAGAGAGTGAGATGCAGCATGCAGGGGATGGATAGAGAGAAAGAAGAGAAGGAAAGAAATAAGAAAAGACAAAAATATTACTTTTTGTTGAAAGGAGAGAGAAGAGAAAAATTAATTCGTACATACGAGTGAGTCAGGAGTATTTTCATCAACATAGTTCAATTACTAAAGCAAATTGTGCGGTTTTCTATATTAAGTTGAAAACACTCATATTTTCTTTTGTTAGCAAACATGTGAATATTTTTGCTAAATTTCCCTTGAAATTAATGATCACCATCGCTAGTGGTCCAGCACCAGCAGAAAGTCTGGTACATAAAGTCATCCTTCTAACTAAAGATTGATGCCAGATGGAAAGGATTAGCACATGAAATACAAAAAAAAAAAAAAAAAAAAAAAACAGACATGGAATCATTTATGGTTCCATTAACCTCCTGGAACGAAGATCATCAAACTAACTATCTAACGTACAACCTGCTTAATTCCAGAAGCTAGAAAACCAGTGCCAACAAGTAGTGCCTTTTTCCACTTAAACAATTAGTTTTACTTATAACATAATGTGCCTTTTTCCACTTAAATAATTATTTTTCCTTCTAACGTAATGATTGTTTGATGGAAATTATTTCTTACATGCTAAAACCAACAAGACGATTTGGCTTTTGGGTGTATCAAATAATAATGATGATGATTAGTCTAAAGCGCAAGCGAGAGAGGGAATGATTATTTAAATGCCAATTCTTAGTGCTTGAGCTTGATCATTTTTAAAGGTCCTATACCCTGTAACATTCACCATAAAAGAGAATCCAAATTATTTTAAATTTTTAGTTCTTCGTGCTTAAGCTTGATCACCTTTAAAGATCCTAAAGTCATCTTAGTTCCACAAATCCCAGAGGTCCATCGGAAAGGTATACCTACTACATTCACCATAAATAAAAAAAAATCCAAGCTGAGAAGAATATGCAAATATCAACCATTTGCACTTACGAAAATCCACACCTCCTAGTATATAGCGTGAGAAACACAACCCCATGGTCAAACGCCAATGTCATGGTAATCTCATAGACATCCACCATGAACTCTACATCAACGATTTTCCAACTTTCAGAAAGTGCCTAGCATATATCACCACGTAACCTTTCTCATCACACCGTTGGAAGTGAATGAATAGCACATTTTGATAGTAGAAGTATAGCTCCATTGTGATAACATTATCAAGAATAGTACTCGAGTCAAAATATTTAAACTCTAAAAGGTGTGAATGAATAGCACATTTTGATGGTAAAAGTATAGCTCCTTTGTGATAACATTATCAAGAATAGTACTCGAGTCAAAATAAGGATTAAATCACTGATAACATTAAATACAACTCTTCAACTTTTTTCTTCAAAAGATCGTTCTAGGGTTTCTACTATAAGACACTAAAAGGTGCCAAACGCTGGGATTTCTTTAGATACTTTCATAGCCTCAGCTCTTGAATGCATAGATACATTCACAATGATATTATTCTTAAGATCCCTCTTATTGGTACCATAGATCAAAATTAGACTCCAATACAACAAAAAGGATAATTATTCACTCCTTTTTCTTTTGACTGGCATAAAAATCTTATTGAAAAGAAGAAGAAGAGAAACAGCGAAACAAGGTAATTAGACTCCAAGACAATAAACAGGGTAACAATCTACTCCTTTTTTTTTATAGGCCTAAAATAACCCCAAAAAACCTCCCTTCCTCCCTCCCTCCCTCCCTCCCTCCCCTCATAAATTCCTTAAGCAATTTGCTCCAGATGAAAGTGAGACCAAGTGATGACTACCTAATGAATCTCCACATATCAAATACCAAACAATAACATCAAATAAATTTGGTTATTTTCCAACATTGTTCAATTAGATTTTCACAATATAATTGCGTACAAGATTCCGTCAAATAAATCCAACTTCCAATGTTAACTATATCACCTAACCTCTTAACATTTCATGGGAGCCACCTCTTTCACAAGCAATAGATAAATGTGTGGTTGACAAACTATCCCCTAACTTCCTTCAATCACACTGTCCTGGATTTCTTACTATCCCAATGGTTGGGGATAAAGTTTCTATGACCATGATTCTAAAAAATTATCAGTTTTCAAATCCATTCCAATTTAGCTTCCAAAAAAATGCTTTATAAGCCTTGAACGTGCAAACCTAAGTAAGTTAGTAAAGAATGTGGGCGGCACGGACCTCTTTTCTTTTGCTAAGCAAGCAAAGAAATTATATAAAAGGAGAAAATAGAGTATAACAAACATCAGGGGCATACCCACTACTTTAACAATCTAAGGCTAGGGAGGTGAGGTCTATACAATCAGCCCAATAAGCCATTCTCACTACTAAAGTCATCTCAGATTCAGAAAACCCTACATTTCCCCTCTTACGTATGAAAAAAATCCTTTAAAAGCCCATTTGACAGGTACCTTCTCTCCCATTTGATCAAATTTTGAATGAATGATTCATATTCACCAAATACAAGTATACAACACAGAGTCCCAAACAAGAGAGACCATATTTGAGACCCTAAATTACTACAGATCCAACATTCACTCCAAGTGAAGTTTCTTCAACTTGCAGAAGAAACATTAAGATCTAAACCGTAGTCTAGTCCAGTACCCCAATTTAACAATATCTGTCCAAATGGTGTGTAAAATATAGTCCTCATGAACAGAAATCATGGCTTCAAGAGCCAGATTCTGGTATCAACTCAACAAGTGCCGAGATTCAAAATGGGGACCCTTTTTTATATATAGGAAACCACCTCGAACCTAACCTATCCATTTTGATTTCGCCAAATCAAATCAAAGATCAGATAAGTTCTAAAAAGATGGTGTAATCTGGGTTAATTCCAAATCCCAACTTGAAATTAAAAAGTTTTAACTTGCAGGTAAAAACTTTTAATTCTAACATAAAAGTTTGCCCTAATTTTCAACTTCAAATTTTCGCGCAAACATACTGGATCAAAACAGGTAAAAAGGTACAAAATTTTCAACACTATAACTTATGCTAAATTGCACCAAACTTAGAAAAATTACAGTCCGTAACATCAACAACGATAATTAGTGTATCAATCAACCCTAAACAATCCTAAATTGGATCGAAAAACAGTAACAAAGGAAAAAAAAAAAACTCACTTTTCGTCGATTTTCTTCAGCTCCTCGTCGATCTTCACACGCATCGAGTCTAAAACTGCTTGATCCATCTCCAGTACCGAATCGGCAGCTAGGGTTTCGAAAAGGGGAGCCATGTCTACAACGAAGTGAGAGGTCAGTATTGTGAGATGAAGTGAAAGAAAGGGCAATATGGGGAACCTAAAAGTGAGAAACGGTGGTTACCGTCAGCTTTAACGGAAGCGAAGACCTCTTCTCTGAGACGGACTTTCTCTATGTCTTGTACGTCAGGATGAGTGAGGAGGAAGAGCTTGTTAGCGAGCACCAGGTGAGGTTGCTGATTCCCTTCTTGCCCCTCCATTCTTTCAATAATTCCCTCTCTGTGTTTCTTCTCTTTCGTTCTTTTCTTGCGGAGAGGTGCAGATGTTTTTGAGTTCTTCAGTCGTGTTTGGCTCTATTTGGCTGTAGGGTGACTCATATAACATCCGCTTTTTTGCTCGTTAACCCTCCTAAACGCTATTCTCTAATAAAGAGCAAAATTACTCATCACACCCACTTAAAAAATAAACTAATTTTTTAAAGATTTTTTTTTTTTGAAGTTTTTTTTTTATAGATTTTGTTCGATAGGAAGTTATTGAAATTTACAACTCGAAACCTACCAATTGGAACACTATAGAAACCTTTAGAATCCTTTTCTATCGAATTTATATTGGCAAATTCTATTCTGACTTATTGAATGATTTTCTAACAACTATTAGATTAGGAGTTGAGGTTTCCACAATCATTACCAACCTATTTTGCAAGCTCTAAGAATATTGTTTTGTGTATCACGAAACCCTGATTGAAACTTATGTAGATTTGAAAAAGAAGAAAAATGAGAAGAAAATGAAAAGATATGAATGAGAGAGAAGAAGGATAATAAGGAGTTTGGGGGAAGATTGAATCAGATTTGATAAAGGATGGTGGGTGAAAGCAATAAAATTAAAATTATTGTTTTTCACCCACTTTTAGGTGGGTAAAAATAGTAAAGGTGGTGAGACAAGAAATTATGTGGGTGCATATAGCACGCCCCCTCGACTACTTAAGATAGAAAATTCTAATGTTCAACATAATTGGACACCGAGAGTCCAACTACATTTGATTGATGGCATTTCTAATCTCTATGGAATAGGTGTTACAAGTGTTCGATATGCTCCTCCCACTCTCAAATCTCGTTCCCAAATGTTAGAAACCACAACTCTGTACGAAGAATTATGTTTCATCCATCGATCCACCTGATTGACTACTTTTATTTTCTTAAATGAATCTTAAATATTTGTCATGCTGAATAGTAAATTTTGACTATGGTTTCCATAAGATTACCAATAAAATGCATCTAAATCTTTGTAAATTTGTTATCACTTTCATCTAGTAAGTTTTGATTATTGGTTACCATAAGATCACCAATTGAACACATCTAAATCTTCATAAATTTGTTATCTCCTTTGTTGTAATTGGACACCGGTGTGATAGTTGTCAATGGCATTTTTTTTTTTTATAACTATTAGATTTTATAAAAACCGAAAGGAGATAAACGAAACAATGGAGGCCAAGGAAGCCTCCAAGTAGAAAAGCAATACAACAAAAATAAAAAGAAAAGACTACTAGTTACACCAGCTATCCCATTTAAAAATGGAGTCTTAGAAAGAGATCCCAGCAAAATCCTTGCTTAACTTGGCCCAAAAAAATAGCAACTTTAAAATCTTCATGTACATCGTATGTGATTTACTCTTCTGCCCTAGAATACTCTGTTGTTTCTCTCTTTCCAAAGACCCCAAGCAATGACCATTGGAAGAATATCTTAAAGATGTCTTTTTCTATTAGAGAAGATGTTGTATCACTTGACAAATGAATTAAATCTCATCCAATATGATGAGTCATCCTAATAGTTGAGGTAGAAAATGCCCAAGAGAAATCATGTGATGACTTGAATTATAGCTATCGTTTTGTTATTTTTGGGTAAGGGTAAGTTTTAGGTGATTTTTTGTTAGGTTGGGGTGCAACCAGACTATGTTGGTATGCAAGTGTTTGGTCTATTTCCTTTATTTTAAAATATAAATAGATCATTTTGATACATGTGTGTTTGCAATACCGCATTCTAATTATGAGTACTAAATTTCTATCAGAGATGACCCATTTTACACTCAAATGTATATTTTATATGAAAAATTGAAAAAGTTTATATAATATATAGTAATGGAAGTTTGCCAATGCCTATGACACGAGCATCTCTTTAGGGTTACCATAATAAAAGAGGAAAAATAATAAAGTTAGAGAGGTATTATTGAAAAATAGGGTAAAAGAGGAAATACAATAAAGTTGGAGGGTACTCTTAAAAAGAAGTAGAAGAGAAAATGTAATAAACTTGGAAGGGTATTCTTGAATAGTAATAAAGGAGGAAAGATATAAAGTAAAAGTTGTCATCGGATTAAATCTCAACCCCTTTTTTATGTGAGGGTAAAGAGAGTGGGGTCCACCATTGTATTTTATTATATAAAAGCAAAAAAAATATCGAGCAGACTCATCTGTAGTATTCTACTACAAAAAATCCCTTACTTTATCAAGTTCAGTACTCAACAAATATATCTTTCTGGAAAATAGACTAGCTTAACTTACGTTGTAAGATTTGAAATCTTACTAAGGGTCATTGGCCCCATATGGATTATGAAATTGGCAATCCAATACTACAACCTTCTAGATTTCATGTAAAAATTTCAAAATTTTAAAAATCAATAAAAATAAAAATTTCTTTTTGGAACTTGATCCAATGTGTTCTAAATGGAAGACAACCAACCTCTGAAATTTAAAATTGAAATTCAACAGTAATTTTTTTTTTTTTTTTTAAGTTGTTTTTTCAAAGTTCTTAGCATTTTGTTGTCTACAACCCTGTGAAATCAGACCATGTTTTTGGATGCCAACAAATGATGGGAAACTTTTCTTATTAACTTAGTAATGAAAGTATTTTTCTTTATTAACAAATCTAGGATTGGGACTTACACATTTGAAAAAAAGTTAAATACCCATATTACCTTTAGCACATGGGTATGTGATTACAAGAACTGGGTTATAGATTTTTAATCATTTACAATGATGTGGATTCTACTCAAGGTATGTCAAGTAACAAACTTGATAAAATAGGAGAGTTTTATAATAATAAAAATGTAACATATAGGCCTGCCGGGTAAATTTCCTTAAAAGAAAAGTTGACATCAAGATTCATGGTAGAATGAAATTCAACCCCTCTTTTATGTGAGTTGTGTTTTATTTTATATATCTTAAAACATGGGAAAATCTTAAATCATGTATAATATAAAAATAAATGATAAAATACTACAGTTTCAGGTTCCTATCGGATAGAATCTAATAGTTCAAGTTTCTATTGGTTCGGTTCCATATTTGACTTGCATCTAATCGATTAGAATTAAAAAAGAATCAGAATATGTGTTTTAGGTTTTAGATTTGGTTCGATTCCCGTAAAATGAGTACTAATTTACATGCTTACTAAACACCTATAAACTAGGAATTGAAAAAAATAGAAATTACTCAAAGGACCCTGGCGGAGGGATTTCTTTCTAATTAGTTTTTAAGTTTTAAGGCTTCTCCTAATAGTTCGTTTAGTAAAACTTTCTTTTCTAATCAGTCCCTAAACCTCATTCACCACATTTCTCACGATTGAATGTCCTAATTGTTTGATCTCACCATTTTTGTTATAAAAAATTGAATTTTCGACATCACAATTGAGTTTCGAAGACTTCATTCCTTTGAAAAGGATTAAGAAGGAAGAAAAAAAACAATTTTCAAGTTTTTTGAAGACTTCTGTACAAAATTAAGATTTTTTTTTTCAAAATTTTATTTGTTTTTGGATGAAAATCAATCAAGGATGGTTCTTTTAGTTTGAAATTATCTAGACAAGTCGTTATCTCAAGTTTTTAGTCGATTTTTCTATGTATTTTAGTTGAAAAAACTTGAAAAACAAAGATAGGTGGGTTTAACCAGCGTCAAGTTCAACAAAAAAAAGTGGTGAGCTCGACAATAATGAGAGTCCATTAAGAAACAAAAAGTTAACTAAATGGTCTTTCAAACTACCACTCAAAATTCAAAGACTCCTTCAAGTAAGTGTCGTGATCATTTGACTACCTCACGTGACACACTCAATTGACTTTCCTGACATGACAAGTTTGGGAACCGTAGATCTATATGCCTTAGGATACACATTTTTATGGAAAAATGCAATTTTGTACCCTTAAGACGTACATATTTACGGTTCTCGAACTTGTCAAATCAAGAGAGTTGATTGAATATGCCATGTGGGGTAGTCAGATTGTCATGATTCTTCAAGTAATTTTCCAAAAAATAAAATAACGCTACACTCATGAGTCGCGAGTCATGAATCATAACTCACCCACAACTGAGCAATAATAAAGTTTTGTATTGCAAAGCTTTGCACATAAACTTTTCTAGTGCATCAAAAGTGTATTGACGAACTTGAAGATAAATGATT
Source organism: Akebia trifoliata (assembly GCF_017979445.1). Taxonomy (NCBI): domain Eukaryota; kingdom Viridiplantae; phylum Streptophyta; class Magnoliopsida; order Ranunculales; family Lardizabalaceae; genus Akebia; species Akebia trifoliata. The sequence goes on from NC_141379.1 coordinate 2,105,757, forward strand.
TTATGGAGAAATTCAGAGGTTTTTAGTTAGAAGTTGAAGAAAATGATATTTAAGTAATTTCCAATCAGTATATGAGAAGCCCAATGCAGCGTGATCATCAAAAAAAATTTGAGGGGGCATTGGGGGGAGGTGAGGGTGTGGGGGCAAATGGGGAGAGAGGTGAGGGAGTGGGGACAAATAGGACATGTAATTAATTAAAAACATAGGGTGTCTCAAAGTTCTGTGGGGGCAATTGCCCCCACTAGCTCGTTTATAGCTCCGCCCCACTTGTATGGATGCTAACAGAAGCGGTAGTGGTGTATCCCGCTAATGTACGCCGGATGGTATAGCTAACCTCTAATCACGCCCGATGCGAGGGAACTAAATGAAACGCTCGTGAACTAGAAATCTCTTACTGGAAACCTCGCTATCTGTGTAAAAATTCTTTAAAGCAGAGAGAGAGAGAGAGAGAGAGAGAGGGAGGGAGATTGAATGGCGATTTCGCGCACAATTGTCTTCAACCTCCATTAATTTGCTCTCCATGGGTAAGAAGAAGTTGAAAGAAATCGCTTCTTTCGATCTCGTTTCTTCTAGTTTAGGTAATCTTCTACCGTTGTTCGATTTTCCTTACTATTTAGCACTTATTGAGTCTGTAAAGATAGGATTAAAGGTTTATGCTTGTCAACAAAGTTGTTGTTCTCGATTGTAAATTTTCTGCAATTTTTCTTTAATGGAGGCGGTTTTCTTTATGTTTCTAACTGGAATTCGGTTTTTTTTTTTTCTATATGTTTCGATGCCCAAAAGAATCAATCTTTTTTATGGGATCGAGACCTCCTAGAACACTTATGTTATGTGTATTTTGTGCATTATATCCATATATCTTTCATCGTCATCATTGTCACCTTCAAAGTTCCTTATCCCATGGATGTGGGGTTTAGTTATATCCAATATCTTTAGGCTCCAAATTAAGCCCTAATTTTTTACTAAAACCTACTTGCTTATAAGAATACAACTCCTAATATGAAATTGGAATTTGTAAGTAAGCAATTAAGGTAGGGCGGGTGATGTTTCCATAGATGCATTTTATGTGCTTGTGAGCGTTAAGTGCATTTGCAGGCGAAGACAGTGGTTTTATTGGATTAAATATGCTGTGAGTGATATTTAATGTCTGTCGATGGATGAAAATGCAACTACACAAATAGCAGCTCTGTTGATGAAGCCTAATAACAACCTGCAAATCTAAAATGTTATGAAATTAGTGTGACCAGATCATTGGATTCTTATTCTGGATGTTAGACCATTTATCAATTAGTTAACTTGATTGGCTTAGACCCCTCACAATCATGAGGTCAAAGGTATAATATTAGTATTCTACTTGTAAAAGGACACAAAGGAAAGAAGAAAAAGGCTGTTAGACTCTGTTATTGGTAACATAAACGTATGGCCATTTTCCATTTTAACCACACTTTGGAATAAGAATGATACCCACGTCCAAAAGTTCAGTTTTGTGTGCAAACATGTGTCCATGTTACAATTTTTTTTCTTCTCAGGTTTGAAGATGAAAACAAAGGTCTATACTGACTTTGCTGGTGTGCGGGTGGAAAGATGATTGTAAAATGTGGTTTAAAGGTGCTTGTGGGTATTATTGAATTACTAGTCTTATTTTGAGAGAGGCGAATAAATTGCAAAGTCTTTTGTGCTGGACACATTCCTATTCTAAAAGAAGTTGGGTGTTGAAATTCTTCTTCTTCTTCTGTTCTTTTTCACTATTGGGTGGCAAGACAGATTTGGGAACATTTTCTCGGGCTTTTCGGCATTATTCAAAGGAACATGAGATTGTGGGAGGATAATATTTTTGATCGATTGTGGGAGGATAATAGAGATTGATGTTATTTAATAAATGATAATGGTGGTACACCATATCTAAACCAGAAATAAGGATGCATATTTCAAAGAGTGCGAAATATGTTTAAATGGATAGTTATGGAAATACCTATTGTTTTTCTAGTTAATATAATTTCACGAGAGACCATATTTATCTCACTTATTCAATTTAATTGTAAGTCTAACATGTTATCAGAGTATGATTGGCTCCAATTCGCTATTCATATTTCACTACTTTATTCTTTCCTTCCCTATTAGCTTCTTATTACTTTGATAAATAATCCCCTCTTCTTATTCCACATTTCTAATCTCCCTCAACATTATAAATGCGTTCAATCTGACAATTTTCACTTGCTTCATTTATACTTACTACAAAGAGAGAACCAAGCCACACGATCCACTTAAATTTCTTTTTTGATGGATCATGATAGACCTGATTTAGTTGGCCACGTGCTTCAACAAACTCCAAGATGAGGGAGCGGGATGCGACAGAGGTGGACTTCACAAACATGTGATGACTGCTACCTTCACGATGGATGTTTTTCGGCAATATCAACCTTTTAATCGATTAACTAAATGATGGATATTAAATGTGACCAATGTTCTTTGTTTGGTGAAATGAACATGCGATTGCAGGAGGGTTAGAGATTGATGGTATCTAGTAAATGATAATGGTGATACACAATATCAAAACTAGAGATAAAGATGGGTAGGTTAAGAAAATGTGGGTTGTGTTTATATATTATAGCTATGCAACTACCTAATTTCCCTATTTAATGTAATCTCACCGGAGTTCATATTCCTCTCGATTATGCACTATAGTTGAAAGCCAGAAGAGTATCTGTCTTATGAAGTTACCCACCGAAGGTGAGATAGGATTGATGTTCAGTAGTTGCTTTAAAGTGCAGACACTCACTTCCAATGATGATGAATTCTTGAATTCTTGAATTCTTATTTTCAGTGCCAAGGAGCTTCCCTAGCTTAAGTTACTTGAGGCTTATCTTTATTTTTCTGTTAGGTAGAGGCTTATCTAATTTGATCAAATTCATTAATGGATTCGGGTGACTTCTAACAGAGTTCCACTTTATTGTTGGAAATATCAGAGTTAAAAAAAGTGATGGGTCTTTTGTTTGTGGTTTTCTTTCAGAAGTTTATGATGATCAAAAGCCAAAGCGCCATAGTTCTTGTTGCCATCACATTGCAGCAGGTTGTCAGGCACTTCCAGACAGAATAACCAAGAAGAAAGCTCGGGAGATAAAGAGCTTTGAACTAGCCTTTCCATTTTTCTCGGGTACAATTCCTCGCCGTGAGCGGTCAAAGAGGATTCTTATCAAGAATTCAATCTCCAAGCAACATAGGAAGCTAGACTCCAATGTGTTTGAGAGCTTCTTGGAGTGGGTTCTTGTTTCTATTAATCTATTGTACAAAAAAGTAGTATCTGCTTGGTACCTTTGGTTCTGAAGAATCTTGTTTGGTTTATGCAGGAAGTTATGGAGCAGCTTCTCAGAAGATAAGAAAGCCTCCTTTACCTATCTTGATTGCTTATGGTTTGCCTTGTATCGGAAATGGTCAACCAAAGCAAAGGTGTTGACATGGATCAAGAGTAAGCATATTTTCTCAAGGAAATATGTTTTTGTGCCCATTATCTGCTGGTATATTTCTCCATTCTCCAATCAGTCACCATAGTATTCTTTCATGTTGGTTGGTGTGATGCTATTGATTATTTGAGACATGGAATTTCTAGGCATCACTGGAGCCTTTTGATCTTTTGTCACTTTGGAGAAAGTTTGCAATCAAAAACTAGAACACCATGCATGCTTCTACTGGATTCACTTGAAATGGCAAATCCAAAGCGCCTAGAACCCGATATAAGAAAGTATATTCTTGATAGCTGCTTTTATATATATATATATTTTGTAGTTTTAAGTTTGAGTGACCCATCAAGCTCTATGTGTATATTTGTATTTCCAGGTTTGTATTGGACATCTATAGGGAAGAGGGCAGGTCAGAGAAGAAAGAGTCAATCGCCAAAATTCCTTTCTTGGTGCCTAAGGTGCAATTGGTGTAACTTCTTCATATCTTTTGTGATCCATCCTTTTGAGTTCTCATTTACATAAATTCTTTTTTCAGGTGCCACAACAGAAAAATAGCGAGGACTGTGGCATTTTTGTTCTTTACTTTATGAATTTATTTCTGGAAAGTGCTCCAGAAGATTTTAATATTTTTGGGGGCTACCCTTACTTTGTCAGTTCTTTTCTCCACGGTGATCTTAGTTAAATTTTGTCTACATCTTTGATTAGCAGTGCCTCTAAGTGATGGGAGCTTTTTATGTGCTACAGATGAATGAAAATTGGTTTAGTTCTGAAGGCTTGGAGAGATTTTGCAAGAAATTCTGTATGTTCTGCAGGTGAGTTTTAGAAGTTTGGACAGTGAACTAATCATTATATTGTATTTGCTTATTCCTGCTTTATAAATCACAATCTCGCTTGTATCATTTTACACAACAGTTTTTGTGGGGCCCACTTTATTGCCTTTCCTCTTCACCCCTCTAACTTTACTATATTTCTTCTTTAACCCACTTTATTGTTTTTCATCTTTACCTCTTAATCACAATTTTTTTAATAATACCCTAATTTTTTTCCGACTTTGCCCCGAACTCTAGTATATAAATGTGCCAATATTAGTTCATGATAGCAGTAGTGTGGAAAAACCACTGGCAAATTTTAAACTATAAATCAAAACACCCCCTAGCATCCTAATATGTAGTACTCTTGTAGAATTCTAGCTAATCCTCAGATGTAGTCCAAGGCAACCTTCTCCAATGAATCTTTGGAGTTCTCATAACTCACTAAGATAATCATTTATTCGTGAGAACTCAAGTGATGTAAAACGAGAACTTGTATTACTCACGCTCTAAATGTTTTGTGTGATTTCAACTTTGGTTACATTGTAAGATTAGTTTTGAGTGCAGCAAGGGTGCGACTGGATAAAGAGGTCAGGTCTGTGAAACCGAGTTAAGTGCATAAACTTCACAAAGAAAGAGAAAAAGTATCGCTTAAGGTCCTTTTCTCTAGTAGCTTTGTTGATATGACCAACATGTTTCTGGTGTCTGTTTTTCATCGATATAACAAAATGGTATGCTGTGCATTAGTCCTAAAATATGAGATGATTTATGTATCGTTTCGGCGAATTCTATTTGAGAGCTCATTGTCCCATTCGTACTTTGCAGGAAAATAAAACCATGGACACAATGATCAGGTATGATCATATTACTCTATATCTTTTACTATGACATGAATTAAGATAATTCATGTATGATTTTCACTGCTCTTCTTTTGTAAGTTCTTCGCTGTCCTTATGTTGCAGGAAAAAATATTGCATCTTGAGTGAGACCTGGCACAATTTGGTAATTTTAGAAAAGTAAGATGATCTTGTTAATCTCCCAAGAGAATTAGTTTCCAGCGCAGAGCTAGCACAGCAAAGAAATTTTCTCAAGTCATTAGCTTGTTATGAAATTACCCAAAGAAAAAAAAAAACTCCAACCTGGTATTATCAGAGAATTGGAAATTTACCATCATATACTGTTAAAAAGTTATAGTTTTAAACAAAACATTTGCTTACCAAATCAGTCAAAAACGGTTCGGGTAGTTGTTTTGAAATCTGTTATGATCTGATAATTTTGTGATGTTTCAGTAATTTCCCCAAGATTTGTGGGGTGAAAAACCCTTGTCCAGCTTCAATCTTCTTGATTTCCTTTTGTTGACGAATTCTGATTGTTGATCTTCAATTTTGTGGACTTTGCAATTGTATACCGCCTTCATTTGTTACTTATTTATAGTATTTTTGAATCCTTGATACATCAATATCATCAATTTTGAAGTTCGTGTAGAGTTTTCACATGAAGGCCACATGTCGTCTTGATATCACCAGTTAATTTATTCATTACCTCATGCCAAATTGGGGAACGCATTCATTGTTGTTTCTCTTTGGGTCTCTGAGTCATGAATTGTCGATAGCTCTTCCTTCTCTTGGACTCGGGTTCATTTATTGTGATGCTCCCACATACTTATTTTTCCCCTTATTTAGTGTTTGTGTGTGTGTGTTTTTATTTTTATTTTTTATTATCTAATGGTACCATAGATCTCCTTTGCTACATCTTCCTCCAAAGTCTAAGGAGGCAATTTTAAAGATGAGCTATCGTAGCTGAACCACTAGCATAATGGCAGGTTTTCTTTTTCAAACCAATTTCTAAGTTTCTATTTCATGAATATATATTTTCTGCAATTTGGGGCATGGAAGCTTGAGATCCCACTAATTGAAGATGAGTTATGGAGGGTGATTCTTTCTAAGAGCCTTGCAATATTTATATTCTATAGCCTTGACATTCCTTCTCGGGAGAATGAAAATTACTCAATGGCAACATCACAATCCAATTGAATTTGTTTTCCCATCTATAATCATGGAAAAATGAAAATTACTTTCAAATTTCATCTTCAAATTTGAAGTTTATACTTTAAACCCTAATATTTCTCTTCTTTTTCTTCCCAACCACCGCTATCATGACCATATTGATTGCCATTGCCACCATCTCCATCTTTGATTGCCCCCACCTCTCTTTTCTTCTTCTTCTTCCTCCCTTCATCACAACAATGTCATCTCTCTCTCTCTCTCTCTCTCTTATTCTTGCTTTAATTTTTTCCCTTGTATTTTTTAGACAGAATCAAACAATAGACTTTGATTTTTTTCCCCACTATACTCTTATTGAATGTAGTGAACTTTCAATAAGTAGGTACCAGATTAGTCGTACACTCGTACGCATAAGAGACACAATACAATCTTTCCATATCCATTAATGCTGTGTTTGGATTGAGAGAAATGGAGAGAAGAGGAAAAGAGAAGATAAATGAGTTTCTCTCCATTTATCTTGTTCGGATTGTTAAGTGAGGAGAGGAGAGAAAAAAATGTGAATTTTCTCTCTTCAAAAGTGGAGAGAAGAGAGAAACCCTTTTAAAATATTTTATAATTTCAACTTTACCGAAATCTCTTTAATTTCAAAGTTAACCCAAGTTCTCTCCTATCAATCCAAACGTGATGGAGAGAAATTGGGTTTCTCTTCTATTCCCTTCTCTTCTCTTCTCTTCTCTTCTCTTAATGAGTTTTTCTTCTCTCCACTTCTCTCAATCCAAACATAGCCTAAAGAAACATTGAGGCATTTGGTAATTACATGAGCTAGCATGTAATAAGCGAGCAATAAAGAAAGGTATACCACATATGTTCGACTTCCATTTTCCCATTATTCAAAATTTATGGAAAATGAATTTCCATGTTATCAAACTGTCCTTTAGTAAAGTTTTTATTTCTAAATGTCTCTTCACATTAATATTAATAGAAGGGTAAAGTATCCAAAATATCATTTCTCACATCTTTTACCTTACTTGAGTTTTTCAACGATGACAATGATTGTGATCCATTTCGATGATTTGTGACAGTGAATAATGAATAATGAATAAAGAAAGATATACTTTTAATTCCGAAGATTAAGACCGTTTTCGATCTATTCTAATAATTTGTAACAACAAATGATAAACACAATGTAACATACTTATAATTTTAAAGATTTGACAGTATCTTTTGATTTGAATGTCCATTTTCACTATTTTTATGAATTTTGAATATTTTGTGAAAATCTATACATCAACGAACTGAACACTTGAAATTTCAATAATGATGAGCTCATCACATGTTGAAGTTCGAACTCTCCATCAGATAGATTTGCACTAAATACCCAATTTGCATATATAATAATGATGAAATGAATGCCTAAATTAAAAGTTCTAATTTGATTAAGATTATCTTACCCTAATATTAATTAGAGTTTAACTATTACAAACATTCATTTTGTTTTTATTATATATATATATAAATTTTGATATCTTATAAAGATCTATCGAATGGTGAGCCCAAACCCTTGTTAGCATTGAGCTCATATCTGGAAAGGTGTATCAAAAATATATAAATGATGTAAATTTATGTTTTATTTGAATATATGATTTATTATATGGGAAGTTTAATTGACAAGCCAATGAATTGTCAAAAAGGGTCAAAAGTTCAAAAATAAATAAATTCAAGGGCACAATGAACATAACCCCTCTCTCCGACACCTCTATGTCTTCTCTGGTAAACCAATACGTCGATCATTCTCTGATTAGTCTCTTCTTCTCTCTATCTTTCCTCCTTCAATCTCTCTTTTCTTCTTCTCTGGTCTCTCTCTCTCTCTCTCTCTCTCCTCGTCTAGGTGATCACTCGTTCAATAGGTCGCCTAGAGTTGGAAGGGGGTGCCTTTGACATGAAATGACTTATCATTTTAGTGCACTAGAGATTATTGACGTGTCAATGAAATTCTCCTTATATTATATATATATATATATTTTTATCAAATTGAATTAGGATTGATCCGAACATATTGATTTTTTCAGATTGAGTTTGAAAAACAATACAAATCGGATGAAGTTTGGACTCAAATGATGCATCCGACAAATTCCATCTGCTTCGATATAAATTTGGTATCAATCACAAACCGATCCAAACATTTATTGACAGCAACCTACTTAAAAGTAACGAGTCGGCAAAACAGAGTCGGAGAATCTCATCTTATCTTATCTTACACAACAGTTCTTAATGGAATTTGCAGGAAACAAAAGCTATGAGATACAAAAGCAAGTAGAGTTTTTGAAAATTGATGGGCGATCATGCGGGAAGGCCACCTTCAGGAAGTTCCCAATTATCTTCTTGTTCATCATCTTTCTTGCTTTTTGTGGCTTCTTGCTTATCTGTTGGTGGGGGTCTCCATGATGAACGCCTGATGATTAATTTACAAAAATTAAAGAGATTTCTTACCAAAATTATAATCAACAAGAAAAATCCATTAGAGAAAATTCTTCTGTGATAAGGTTTGGGTTTCTCTGTTTGCATATTTTGGTTTCAGAGGCGTATTTTAGCAACTAGGGGATAACCAAAACTCACAAAGATAAATTTCTAACCCGAAAAAAAAAAAAAAAAACAAGAAAAGTGATTCTCGGTTGGTTTTCAGAGGCAAATTTTAGCAACTTGGACAGACAAAAACAACAGAATACAAATAGTAGATAACCAAACCTCACATTACTCCAAAAATCAATTTCTACCCAAAAAAATAAAAAAAACCCCAAGAAAAGTGATTCTGGGTTGGTTTTCAGAAGAAGCAAATTTTGGAGACAAAAACAACAGAACGCAAAGAATAAACCAAAACCCACATCCAAAACATCACCAAAAACACATAATTGGTACAAAAATTACAAGAAACGAGTTAAATTGGAAGCCAAACCTTCTTTTATTTCTCTTAGCAGCTTCTCTGGTTTTCCTCTTCTTCTCATCCTGTTTGTTCTCAAAAAACTTCCTTCTCTTACTCTCTTGAATCACACCAGCCTTCATTACTTCCCTCTTGAATCTTCTCAAAAGCACTTCTTCGGGTTCATCTTCGCCAACGATGACCTGAACATTGTAGGCAGATTTGAAAAAGAGGGTATTCGCGTAAGCGAGAGAAGGGCACACTACAGACATGAAATCCTTAGGAGAAGAAGAGTAACCATCGTTCTCTATTACTGGAACAACAGCTTCATCTCTGTTTCTTCGACTTTGAAACGAAGTAGAAGAAGAAGACGAAGAGAGAGTTGGGAAAGATTCAGAAGAAAGAGATGGAGGGATGAATGGGGTTGGTGGTTTTTCGGGCTGAGGTGGTTTTAATAGGTTTAAAAATGAAAAAAAGTTGCAGAGAGATGAAGCAGCCATGGCCAGAGAGGCTTTGATTTGTGAAGATAGTGCAGCTTTTGTGGTGATGATGGAGTGAAACTTAGAAAAATGCTGTCCACCGTTATTTTCCACGTGGCAAGAAGATAAGGATAGATCCTCAACGGGTCGGTTCCATCTTCATGTAGAGAACTGCTACTTGCACTCCAACTAGCAGTCTCAATGGGGTTGGTCGGTTCAGTTCTGCTCCTAAGGAACTTATGACCATAACCATCATATTTAATTTGATTCCCGTTCTTGTTGGTTTCGGTCCGATTATAAAATAAATGGAACTAGAATCAGATCTATCAAAAATCACGAGTACCCATCGATTTTGATTCTTAAGAATCAAATACAAAAAAAAGTATTTCAAATCATTTTAAAAAAATTAACATATTATCAACAAAATTATTAACTTAGTTATAATTTGTTATATTAAAAATACAAATTAATGATTTTTACAAATATATTTTTTTTAATCTTATTAAAAGTAATAAATTTTTTAAAGAATAATTCATTTTAAGTTTCAATTAATAATTTATATGAAAAATTGAAGAAGTTTATATAACATGTATTTATTTTGAAATAAAAAAAGTTTCTTAAATCATCTATGATATAGAAAAAAAAATGACAAAATAAATCGATTTTGGGTACTCATTGGATATAACCTAATGGTTCTAGTTCCTATCAGTTCAATTCCATTTTAGATTTGACTTTAATCAATTCTAATAAAAAGGGAATGGGAGCTAGGGTTTTCGATTCTGATTTTAGTTAAATGGGTATTCATTGAGACCCTTAACTTTTTCTTTTTACCCTTCAATTAAAAATAAAGAAAATAAGAATGTTACCCGATTCATGGGTTTGAATTCGAGTTCGTGGTTTGTAGTTCATCACTCGAGAATGAACTTGATTTGTAGGGGTAGACATATATATATATATGAAGGCATTTGAAGATTGAAATGATAAGTAAGATAAAAAAGAGATTGAAGATGACAGATTTTGAAAAGAAAAATTCAATTATTTATTTATTTATATATTGAATATGAGGATTTTTTTTTTAAATATCATTTTTCATTAGTTTATTAATAAATATCAAGGTCAAATGGATTTGCTATCACTTTGAAATTTTTTGGGGAATATCTCAAATATTATCAAAATATGGAGGGAGATATAAAAAAATTGAAGTAAAATGACTTCGTTTGATTCGTTACATTTCACAAATCCACAATAAATCGTGGTTCAATACTTCATTAACGAATTGAGTAAACGAAATTGAGAATAAGTAAAAGTTGGGATGTCCATAGAATCTGTCTCTTGTTTATATTTTTTCTTGCTTAGATTTAGAATTTTAAATGAGTCTAATTTTAATTATAGTCAATTGTTGAAGCTGTTTGCATGTGTTATAATACTTTATAGGGAAATGTTCAACACTAAACATTTTGGCAAAACATTTTTCAAAACATGGGTTAGAAGTTTTGGACCGAGGAGATCATCATCACCAAAAATCAGCCCCAATCCAAAACTTCTAACCCCATCAAAAATGGTTTACAAAAAATGGATGGTCCACGATTTTTCAACTTGTAAACATGGGGCTAGAAGTTTTGGAATGGGCTGATTTTTGGTGAGGATGATCTCCTCACCGTAGAGATCATCCTCACCAAAAATCAGCCCATTCCAAAATTTCTAACTCATGTAGGACAAAAATAGTTGGCTAAAATGTTGGCCAAAATGTTCGGTGCTGAATGGGACCCTACTTTATAATACTGAAGTTTTAAAGAATAGCACGTGAGTTGAATAAGTCATTGAATCAATCTTAAGTTAGTTGCTAGTTTCTAGGAAGAAGTGGTCTTAGTTGTTGCGTTTAATGCCCATTGTTTTAGGAAATTAGTTTTTTTCCTTTTTGCCTATTTAAGCTGCTTTGATTATCAAATGTAATTATCCACTCTTGGTGAATTAATAGTCTTTTTTGTTCTTTTGCATTCTTTGTTCTCTTACATCTGGTATCAGAGCCAGGTTAGGCTCCTGGCAAGAAAGAGCAGAAACTTGTATTGTTTAGCAAGATGACAGAGTCTTTGTTACAACCTTCAATTCCTCGTTTCAATGGTCATTACGACTATTGGAGCATGTTGATGGAGAACTTCTTGCGATCCAAAGAGTTCTAGAGCCTTATTGAAGACGATGTTCTTAAACCTAGGACCGAAGAAGAGCTGCAAGCATTAACGAATGCTCAGAAAAAGACGTTGGAGGAGCGAAGGTTGAAGGATTTAAAAACGAAGAATTATCTTTTCCAAGCGATTGATCGGTCAATCTTGGAAAGGATTCTTAAAAAGGATACTTCCAAGCAAATATGGGATTCAATGAAATAGAAGTACTAAGGAACAGTGAAGGTGAAACGTGCACACCTGCAAGCACTCTGTATAGAATTTGAGACTCTTCGTATGCAGTTAGGAGAGTCTGTTTCCCATTATTTCTTGAGAACGATGATGATCGCAAACAAAATGCGAACCCATGGCGAAAAGATGGGTGATATCATCATAATCGAGAAGGTTCTTCAATCAATAACATCGAAGTTTGATTATGTGGTGTGTTCGATTGAGGAATCGAAAGATCTTGATGCACTCTCAATTGGTGAATTGATGAGTTTGCTGTTGGTTCATGAGCAGAGAATCAATAAACATGTGACGGTGGAGCAAGTATTGCAAGTTTCAATTACCGATTCACCCTCAAAACAACAAAGGGTAGGTAAAGGACATGGAAGCAGTCCTCATGATCGCTCCACACATCACAAACCAAAAAGAAAGAAGCAGACCGATAAATCTGGCATCAGATGCTTTCGTTGTAACAAGTATGGGCACTATCACTCTGAATGTTGTGAAAACCTCAATAAAGAGAGAGAAGAAAAATCAAATTTCGCAGAGGAGGGCGAGGTTACTATTTTTCTGGTTTGTAATGCTAAAGAAGAAGTTCATCAAAATATGTGGTACTTGGACACGGGAGCCAGTAACCATATGTGTGGCGACATATCCATATTTCATGCTATGGATAACTCTTTTCGTACCTCGGTGAAGTTAGGAGACAGTTCCACAATTGAGGTTATGGGGAAATGCGAAATCAACATTCAAACTTTGGATAACAAGTTGCAGTCGATTTCAAATGTGTTTCATGTTCCAGATGAAAAGCGGAAGAAGCTCGATAATAAGGGAGTGAAATGTATTTTTCTCAGTGTTAGCCAACATTCTAAAGCTTACAGGTTATATAACCCAATCACCAAGAAAATCATTATCAGTCGTGATGTTGTCTTTGATGAAGAAAAGAGGTGGAAATGGACTGTTAATGGTGATGGACAAAATGTTCTAGATTTTTTTGGTGAAATTGAAGCTGAAGAGAGTCATACTGGAACACTTGATATGACTCCACCATTTCTGCAAAACTCTTCATCTAGAAAAGAATCATTTGACTCAGCTGTAGTGAGAACTGAACGCATTAGGCGAAAACCTGCGTGGATGCAAGATTATGAGATATGTGCAGTTACATCACCTGCTGATCTAGTAACTCATTTCACCTTGTTTTCTGGATGTGACCCAATTGCCTTTAAAGATGCTGTTAAGGAATCAAAGTGGCAGAATGCTATGGATGAAGAGATAGCAGCCATTGAGAAGAATGACTCATGGGAATTGGTTGATCTCCCACAAGGCCATACGACAATAGGTGTTAAATGGGTTTACAAGACAAAGCTGAATTCGGAAGGCAAAGTTGACAAATACAAAGCACGATTAGTGGCTAAGGGCTATACGCAAAAACAAGGCGTCGATTTTGAAGAAGTGTTTGCTCCAGTTGCTCGGCACGATACTATCAGGATGGTACTTGCATTATCAGCACAAAATTCATGGCAAAATTTTCAGTTGGACGTAAAATCAGCATTCCTACACGACGATCTACAAGAAATTGTGTATATTGATCAACCAACAAGATATGAGAAGAAAGGGAGAGAAAAGAAAGTGTATCAGTTGAGAAAAGCTTTATATGGACTAAGACAAGCTCCACGAGCTTGGTATAGTCGCATCGAGGAGTACTTCTTGAAAGAAGGATTTCAAAAGTGCCCTTATGAGCCCACTCTATTCACAAAAACAGGGTTTGATGGTAAAATTCTTATATTGTGCTTATATGTTGATGATCTAATCTACACAGGAAATGATTGGAAAATGGTACAAGATTTCAAGCGATCTATGATGGCGGAGTTTGAAATGTTCGATCTCGGGAAGATGCACTACTTTCTCGATTTTGAAGTTGACCAATCACAAGACGGTTTTTTCTTATCACAGAAGAAATACATCAAGGAGATCTTGGAGAGATTTGAAATGAATGATTGCAATCCAGTACGTACACCAGTTGAAGTTGGGTTAAAGCTAACAAAGGAACCTGAAGGAGAAAAGGTTGATAGCACTACATATAAACAAATTGTGGCCAGTCTTATGTACCTAACTGCAACTAGACCAGACATCATGCATGCTGTCAGTCTCATTAGTCGTTATATGGAGAAATCAATGCAAGTTCATCTTCATGCCATGAAACGTATACTAAGATATTTAAGAGGTACATGTGATTTTGGAATGTTTTATAGGAAATGATCATCCTCTGAATTGATCGGGTTCATAGATAGTGACTATGGAGGAGATCCCGGTGACAGGAAGAGTACTTCGGGTTATGCATTTATATTGGGTTCAGGAGCGATCTCATGGTCGTCAAAGAAACAACCAATTGTCACGTTGTCCACCACAGAAGCTGAATAAGTTGCTGCTGCGTATTGTGTCAGTCAAGCGATATGGTTAAGAAGGTTGCTCAATGAACTACATTTTAATCAAGCTAGCAGCATCCGCATTTATTATGATAACAGTTCAATAATACAACTCTCGAAGAACCCAATTTATCACGGACGAAGCAAGCACATTGATGTGCGGTACCACTTCTTACGAGATTTTGTCAAAGATGGTACAATTGATATTCTCCACTGCAGAAGCGAAGATCAGGTGGCTGATATTTTTACAAAACCTCTTAAGTTTGAAGCATTTGAGAAGCTCCGAGCACTGCTTAGTGTCTGTTTGTTTAAAGAAGGGACTGGTGTGGAAAACCCAGCATAACACATGATGAGTTTAAACTATTTTTTGACACATCCAGTTTAAGGGAGAGTGTTAAAGAATAGCACGTGAGCCGAATAAGTCATTGAATCAGTCTTAAATTAGTTGCTAGTTTCTAGGAAGAAGTGGTCTTAGTTGTTGAGTTTAATGCCCATTGTTTTAGGGAATTAGTTTTTTTTTTCCTTTTTGCCTATTTAAGTTGCTTTGATTATCAAATGTAATCATCCACTCTTGCGTGAATTAATAGTCTTTTTTGTTCTTTTGCATTTTCTGTTCTCTTATATTAATAACTTGAACGAAATTTTTGTAACGTTTGAGGTAGGAGTTTTGATTTTTAGTTGGGAGATAATAAATAATTTAAAAAATTGGATTGTAATAAGTAAAAATTGGGTGCCAATAGTAGCTATCAAAGTTGGACATCTGATGACGTCATCTTGAAACTCTCTAGAGAGCTCTAGAACCCAAATTCCAGAAATCTCCACACATCCCTTCAAATACCGACTCTAGAGATAAACTGGTTGTATTGATTTTGCTGTTAATTGATCTTTGAAACAAACTTGTTAGATTTTTGATTGAGAAAAGAGAGGGAAGAGATGTCTTCATGTTTATCAAATCTCAGTGTCTATCTTCCCTTCTCAGCAGAGAAGAACACTCCTTCCAAGCCTCTCCACTTTACTAGATTTTCGCCATTTCTTAGACCAATGTGTAGAGATCACTACAGAAGTATCAAGGCAATTGCAAGAGGAGGACAAGGGAGAGAGGACCTTGATCACTTGCAGAGATCAAACAAGCGTCCTCAACCCACTCAACCCAAGAAGAGAATTCCTGCCCAAGTTCCAACTATAGGTAACTCAACCAAAATTTCAAGAAATAAAAACAATAAAAAACTTTTAGATTGTTGATTTAATGATCACAAGTGACTAACTTTTGATTGAATTTTTATTTTTATATATATAAACAGGGCTATGGGACAGATTTCCCACAGCAAGAACAGTGCAACAAATGATGGAAACAATGGAGAGAATGATTGAAGACCCATTTGCATATAGTGGGACTTGGCCTTCTGGGGTGCCAAGAGAGGATGTTGGAGGTGGTTATAGAAGAGGAAGGACACCATGGGAGATAAAAGAAGGTGAAGAGGAGTACAAGATGAGGTTTGACATGCCTGGTATGACTAAGAAGGATGTGAAGGTGTGGGTAGAGGACAAGATGTTGGTTGTCAAAGCTGAGAAGAAAAACAACACAGAAAGTAAAGAAGAAGAAGAAGAAGAAGAAGAGTGGTCTTCAAAGAGTTATGGGAGTTATAGTAGTAGAATTGCTTTACCTGAAAATGTGGAATTTGGGAAGATTAAAGCAGAGGTGAAAGATGGGGTTTTGTACATAATCATTCCTAAAGCCATTGTTTCCAACAAGACTTTGGATATTGTTGTTCAATAGTTTCAATCTCAATCAAAATAAATTTAATTAAATTTTTTTTTTTTTGGCTAGATTTTACATTTTTCTATTTAAAATAAAAAATTTCCATTAAAATGTAAATTTATACGTTTTTGGGAAATATCTCTTTCAAATTAGATGATTTTAAAATTAGATTGGTGTGTCGTAAGTAAAACATAGCGTGTGTGTGTTAATAAAATATCTCAAATTTAATTATCCTTTCCTTCCGGAATTTGTGACCCTTGCTTTAGTCCATAATAACAAATAAGAGGGAGAAGTGCGCACCCCTGCATACATTATCAGTGACCAGTGCTTTCTTACTTCGTTGATTCATCGTCACTGCAGTTTACAGTTACAACTTACAACCGAAACTTTTCATCCATTAAAGAAATCATGCTCAAAGCAAACTTCAAACCTTTCTTCTTCTCTACCATCCCTAACAAATCCATAATTCCATCTGTATCCAGTTCTCTTCTCCAAAGCTCACCAACTGTTCGAGAAAATGCCTCACCCAACACCACCATATTCCACCAACCAACTCCTCTCTTCCTTCCAACCTCGGCTTATGTTCACCTTCCCTTCTGTAGAAAACGTTGCCATTACTGTGACTTCCCAATTGTTGCTCTTGGTTCCTCTTCGAACCAAATTGAAGACGACCCACGGATCACAAATTATGTTCAACTCCTCTGTCGAGAAATTGAGTCCACCAAAGCAAAATCTAACAACCACCCACCTCTCGAAACAGTTTTCTTCGGTGGCGGGACACCATCTCTTGTGCCACCTAAACTTGTTGCATCAATCCTTGAAACATTAAGATTGAAATTTGGGATGTGTTCCAATGCTGAAATATCAATAGAAATGGATCCGGGTACGTTTGATTCGAGGAAAATGAGTGAATTGTTGGAATTAGGAGTGAATAGAGTCTCTCTTGGGGTTCAAGCATTTCAAGAAGAGATGTTGAGGACATGCGGCAGAGCTCACGGTGTCGATGAGGTTTATGAGGCTATCGATATTATTGGGTCATGTGGGTTAGAGAATTGGAGTATGGATCTTATTTCTTCTCTCCCTCACCAGACAACAGAGATGTGGGAGGAGAGCTTGGAACTCACGGTAAAAGCGCGGCCTACCCATGTGTCAGTCTATGATTTGCAAGTCGAACAAGGCACCAATTTTGGAGTACTGTAAGTCAAATGGTTGTAGTGATAGTAGTTAAAAAATCAGATTGTTTTGGGTGTTTTGGTTTAATGAATTTGAATTTGGTTCAACTACAGGTACAAAGCAGGGGAATTCCCTTTACCATCCGAAACACAGTCTGCAGAGTTCTATAAAATGGCTTCGAAATTCCTCTCTAATGCTGGATATGAGCATTATGAGATCAGTAGTTATTGCAAGAATGGGTACAATTGCAAGCACAATCTTACATACTGGCAGAACAGGTCTTTCTACGGATTCGGTCTTGGTTCTGCTAGTTACATTAATGGAGTGAGGTTCTCGAGGCCAAAGAAGATGAAAGAATATATGGGTTTTGTGCAGAATTTGGAGGATGGGGTGGTGGACACCCATGACGATAATCATGCCGATGCCAAGGACATGGCCATGGATGTTGTGATGCTTTCTCTTAGAACCGCAAGAGGACTAGATGTGAAGTCGTTTAGGGAAGTATTTGGTAGCTCTCTTGTTGTCTCTCTTTGCAAAACTTTCAGACCATATGTAGAGAGCGGGCATGTGGTTGCCTTGGATGATAGAAGAAGAGCTATGTGTGCAGATGAGTTTAGTTCTGTGCTATTAGCTGAGCCCGAGATTGAAGAGGCGGTTGCATTTATTCGGTTCAGTGACCCAGATGGTTTCCTTCTATCAAACGAGTTGCTATCAATTGCATTTGGAGTTATATCTCCATAACCGTGGGATCTCATTTGTAGTTTCAGAAAAAACATATAAGTATTGTTGACATAAAGGTTATGGCAAAGCACCTCATTACCAAGCTAGACGATCAAGAAAAATATGTCACCTCGTCTTGGGGCATCTACATGGAGTTGAATGACGGGATCTTTATGTAACTCTCTTGTGTGAAACAACCATAACCGTAGATTCAATCTACTCAATTTATATAAAGCTGAATGATTCAAGACTTTAGTTTGTTAGGTAAGTAGTAACTTAGAGATTTGCGCAGTAAATGTTTAAATCTAAAAGACACCTCTGTCAATACATGAGAATTTCACTTTTTTTTTTGAAAATTTCACTCATGTGGGGAATTTCTGTATAATTTATGAATAAAATTTATTGCATGGGACTCACCTCATAATTTCATTGGAATTTTATTACCTCCCCTTATCAATTGCCTTCTTATCACTTTATATAAGTTTTTTAGGTGGAGTAAGTTCGTTTAACCTAATTAATGGTAATTACAGTTTTCTTTATAATTCTTCATTACAGGTGAAATGAGTTATGCCCTTGTATTTTCTATCTGATTTTTTATCTTTGCTCTTTAATGAACAAAGGAAAGTAATGGTTGTAAAGATGGTGAAAGTGGATGACAAGCAACCATGTCTAAGAGGATGAATCCCTTAGTTATTTACTTCCAACACCATGGCTTCTCTCATAGTCTTTCTTTCATTCATCCTCCAGAAAAAAAAAAAAAAAAAAGAAGAGAAAAAAAAAACTATTCATTCTTTCTTCTTTATTTATTATTTGTTTGTGGTCTTGTGAGAGTTATTTTGAATTAGAACGTTTATTCATGTTTTGAAGGTATTCTATGCAATTGAGTTTATTAGTCCCGGTAATTGATTATGCTGTCTTCAAAGGGATACAATTGCTTTATCTAAAGATGTATCACAACAACCCAGTGATATTGAGGGCTGTGTGCCTCAGTGTATTCACCATGGGAAACGATAAATACCCTATTGGGTTTGCATCTTGAAAGCTTTTTTTATTTATTTTTTATTATAAAGCTTTTTGCGCTCAAACGTACTTTTTGGATCCAAATTGCTATTTGAGAGTTGACAAATATTTGAGAAGTGCTTTTAGCTCCAGCAGGAAGTTGAAAACAGTTAGAATGAGAAGAGCTTTGAACACACTTCCTGCTTCTAGTGTTTGCAGGTAAATTACAGGAACATATATAATTTTTGGATGATATTGCCTTTACTTAATTAGGCCATGAAAATTAAAATATCACTCACCATACTCTTAAGATACAAGTAAATGACCAAAAAGATCAAAACATGCATGATGCATCCAACATAATTGCGATACATGTAAAGAAGTTATTTCACAAAAAGCACCTCTCATCAAACACTTCTATTGCTTCTGCTTCCAGCTTTTGTGCTTCTACAGTTCATGGAAACAGAACCCCACAACAAACCCAAACAGACCCTAATTCTCTTTCCTTTTCTGGTTTGATTTGTAGATGATTCATAGAGCCACATATTGCTTAATTACATCAATCTCTTCGGAAACTCAGTATGCAGTTATTCATTTTTGATGCATAATATCATTCATGGGATACCAAAAATGATGATAATATATTGATATGGCTGTCCAAGATTAAATAGAACAGACCAATTATATTTCTCCATGTGGCAGAGTTGAAGTGAAAAGTATTTGTTGCTGCCTAGGTGCACTGAAAGTGATGCTCCATCCAGCCCCACCATTGTACCAACCTATTATTCTACCATATGATCAGTGTTCTAGTACTCGGTGACCCACCAGTCTCACAGTCCAAGTTGATCATTTGGCAGGTGGACCATTCATATTAAAGGGTGTTGGTGTAGGGAAAATCCTCTGTGATCCTGGTTAGAAAATGAAAAAGTATTTTCTTCTTAGTCAAGTTATACTTCTTGTTAGAACAAAGTTCCTTCTGATGTTCCTTTAATGGAACATCATTGACCCTAGTTAGAAAAGAAAGTCTTTGTTTTCTTTCAATGATTCTGGATAGAAAAGAAAGTATTTTTATTTCATTATTCTATTGTTTAGATTCCATCTTTAGGGATAACCTCTTAATGAAGCATCGTATGATGCTACTTGAAAAAAAGAAGAAAAAGATCTCTTACGTTTTTTTTTTTTTTTTTTTAATTCTTTGGTTAAATTATATCTCTGGAGACAACTTATTATCAATTAATCATGTATAGATCAGTTTCGACATCAGAGATATAATTAGAAAATTTGGTTTGCAAAACTGGTTTTATACTTTTATTCAAAGTACTTGCATTGTGTACCACATCTTTAAGCTGTTCTGTCGTATTAAAAAAAATTCTAAAGATATGCGTGAATTCACTAAGAAGTATCTAAAAATTTACCTATTTAATCTCCATTTCTCTCTTTCTTTGGGTGTATGTGTGTGTTTCTATTGTGATTTGACAAGAGAAGTAACCCATCTTGGGCGCTATTATGACGAAGTCACGATTGGTAGTTTGTTTTGGAGAGATGCTCATAGATTTTGTCCCTGACGAAGCAGGGGTTTCTCTTGGGGAGTCAAAGGGTTTCATCAAGGCTCCTGGTGGTGCCCCTGCTAATGTTG
The DNA here is from genome assembly GCF_017979445.1 of Akebia trifoliata. Taxonomy (NCBI): domain Eukaryota; kingdom Viridiplantae; phylum Streptophyta; class Magnoliopsida; order Ranunculales; family Lardizabalaceae; genus Akebia; species Akebia trifoliata. The sequence goes on from NC_141379.1 coordinate 2,126,523, forward strand.
CTTGCGCCATTGCTAAGCTTGAAGGTTCTTCCGCTTTCATCGGCAAGGTTTCAACTCTCTTTCACCATTATATATCCTTTTATTTTTTTGGTTAATTAGCAAATGTCAACTAATTTTTTTCCACAGGAACCCCTTATCTCTATTAGAGTATCAGAGATAGGATACCTTGTCATAAGGTTCATATTGATACATCATTCTTAGGCATGGTGACAAAAATCTGCGATTTTTTAAAATTACCGTGATTAAATCTTGATTTCTTCAAAAAAAATCGCCAAGTTTTTAAGAAATCGACAGTTTTTTGAAAAAATCACCAAATATTTTTATTTTTAGCATTTTTTTAGTGTCATTTTATCACTTAATATATGGAATATATATATTTCTTTACATTTTTTATAATTAATTAATTTTTTATTAAATTTATCTGCTGTTTTCCAAACTTGATCGACTTTTACCGATTTTTTCTGAAGCTTTCCCTTGCCGAATTATTCCTGAACCCCAACTTTGTCACTATGTTCTTATGAAGATCCCAGTTTATTTTGATTAGAATAGGAGCATGCACAATGCTTTGACGTGCTTTTTCATGGACCATTTGGTAACTGCAATTCTATTCTGGTTCAGTATAAAATATAACTTTAGATCTAATGTAAGTCTATTAGAAGAGAACTCCATTTAATTTTGGTGGTATGTTTGTTGGATAGTTAAGCTTAATAGCACAATTTGTCGGTCTGGTGCAAGTATGTGTGAGCTTAATATTAAAGTCATTAGCCCATTGATGCATATTAACTTGAACCAATCATGTCATGTATCATCATCGTTGTCATCATCATCATCATCATTGAAAAACCTTATCTAAAAAATATAAGGTCGGTTGGCCAAAATGATGTTCTTCCATTCTATTCTATGTAAAGTCTTGTCTTCTATTATTGTAAGTTTGTTTTATGCACTTTCGCTATCTCAATTCCTCTCGCTTTCTTAGAACTATCAACTCATACATTTGAAATCTAAATTTGAAATAATGGATACAAATATTTATCAATTAATGTTCTTTTTTCCATGTTCAATTGTTTGCTTCTTTATGGCTCAGTTGGGTGACGATGAATTTGGGCACATGTTGGTTGATATCTTGAAAAAGAATCGTGTGAACATTGATGGGGTTTGCTTCGACCCTGAAGCGAAGACTGCACTTGCATTCGTCACATTGAAGAAGGACGGAGAAAGGGAGTTCATCTTCTACAGGAACCCAAGCGCAGACATGCTCTTGAAGGCGTCAGAGCTTAACATGGAGCTGATCAAGCAAGCCAAGATTTTCCATTATGGCTCCATAAGCTTAATCTCTGAACCATGTAGGAGTGCTCACATGGCTGCCATGAACGCAGCTAAGGGCGCTGGTTGCTTACTTTCCTATGATCCTAATTTGAGGTTGCCGCTCTGGTCCTCACCTGAGGCTGCTAAACAAGGGATCATGAGCATTTGGAAGGAAGCTGATATTATAAAGGTTTAAGATATTTTTATTTAATTATGTGTGATTGTAAATTTTTTTTTATATGGAAATTAATTTTCTGAAAAAGCATTTTTAAGAAAACAGATTTTGTCAAAAAATAAAAAAATAAAAAATTAAAAAAATGCTGCAGGATTATTTTATCACCTTGATTAGAAAATCATTTTCCTGGAAGGTCAGGTTTTTAGATTATTTTTTGAGTCGTGATAAGCGGACTACCCTACCACACATGGCATACTCAATCAACTCCCCTGACATGACATGTGCGAGAACCGTAGATCTGTACTCCTTGGGATACATGACTGCGCATCCCCAAAAGATGTGCAGTTGTGTATCCCGAGGAGTACAGATCTACGGTTCTAGCACATGTCATGTCAGGGGGACTCGATTGAGTATGCCACGTAGGGTAGTCAGATTATCACGATTCTTATTTTTCTGCCAAGTGAAAAAAAAATGTTCTCTTGAAAAATGATTTCTAGCGAAATGTACAATCAGATGTGCAAATCACATTTTCCTTTTGATTTTCACATGCAATCATATAAATCCTAAATTTATATAATATAACCTTGTTTAATCCACGTAGGTTAACAACGAGGAGCTGGACTTCCTAACAGGACAACAGTCAACAGAAGATGTTTCATCATTGTGGCATGAAGGACTGAAATTGTTGGTTGTTACTGATGGAGAGAAGGGTTGTAGATACTTTACTAAGGTTTAATTTCATTTTTTTTCTTTAAAAATTCATATAATTTTAATTTAGTTAATTTTTTTTTTTCTTGTTTAAAGACAACATTTTTTTTAATATTTTAGAACTTCAAAGGAAAGGTGGATGGATACTCAGTGAAGACAGTTGATACAACTGGGGCTGGTGATGCATTTGTTGGTGCATTTCTTTATTCGATCGCCGTCGACACTTCTCCACTTCAGGTTTTTCTCTTAAAATTATATAATTCTATTTTTCGTAATGTTTACGGGGTTTTATTGGAATTATGCAAAGATATTTTTGTAAATATTAAAAAATATTAAATATTATTTAAAAAATATGTTACTGCACAATGACAATAAAATACCTTGGATCAATTACCATTTTCCTGAGAGAGAATTGTTTGTTGTTTATAACGGTCATTAAAATAGAGAGCTACTATTGGTACCCCCAACTTTTACTTATTACACCCCAATTAAAAATAAATGGATGAGAATAAGTAAAAGTCGGGGAGCCAATAGAAGCTTTCTCAATTTTTTTTTTGCTAGATTTTTATTTTGTGTGTTTGGAATTTTATATGAGCCTAATCAAAATTGTAAACAACTACTAAAATTGTTTGAACGAGTGTTATATATAATGTTTTGAAATGTTGAGATTATCGTTTGAGCCAAACCTTGGTAATGTTTGAACTGTGCGTTTTAATCTTTAATTGGGGTGTGATGAGTAAAAGTTGGGGTGCCAATATCATCTCTTTTAAAATATGACCACTATAACTATAGTTAAAATAGTTTTCAAAATTTAATAATGTATTTTTATTGGTTGTTACTTCCATTATTTCTGTTCAAAATTCGAACATGATTTAAAATAATTGTTTTGGGAATATATTTTATTTCAAAATTCACATTTTCTGATTGTTGTTTATTATATAGGATGAAGAGAAATTGAAGGGTTCTCTTATGCTTGCAAATGCGTGCGGAGCCCTTTCTACTACTCAAAAGGGTGCAATCACTGCTCTTCCAGACATGTCGACGGCTCTCCAACTCATTGCCAAGGCTAGCAAACCCCAATTGTTCTCCAACTTATGCGGATGCATTAAAGGAAAATAGTTCCTTTTGTTGTCTTATGAGGTTGTGTTGTATTTCTTTTAAATTATATTTTGTTGGATGTGCTCTGGTGGTGGTGTGCTTGTGAATTGTGGTAATGGCGTGCTTGTGAATTGTGATTGTCTTTAAGCAATATATATATATATATATATATTTATTTTTTTGCAAATTGGAACAAAAGAAAGATTTGAATATAAAATTAATAATGAAGATAGAGTCGTGCTGGAGCAACCTCAAAATTGTACCTCATATCGCACATCTTGGTATGAAAGTCTATAGGAATCATAAATGTTTTTCATTGAGATGATGCTTTTTCACTTGTATGTCGATGAAAGACATCTATGATCCTTATACATTTTCAAGGCAGGATGTGCGACGTGAGGTACAATATTGGGGTCACTTCAGGATTATTCATGAAGAAAAGCAAAGAGCAAGATTGACCCCTTTTTATTACATGCCAGGGCACACATCTTGAGTCCTGACATTCATAGCAAATTTTGTTAGAGGGGCATTTCTATCTTTTCACATAATGTACGACTTTACCTGGCGAGGGGAGAAGATGAGGGCATTTGGGTCATTACCCTATTGATTTTTCAAAATAGATCGAGGTCAAGGGGCATCAGTTTAAAAACACAGGGTGGTATCTCTAAGACTTTTAAAAAATCTCTAAAGTATTAGAATTGCAAACATGAGTTTTTGGATGGATGCCAAGTCATAATTGAAATCATCTGAAAACTTTGATTGATGGTGATCCCATGAGCATAGCTTTTCTTTACTTGTAATTATTTATTTATTTTATATTTTCTCTTTTAATACTTTGTTTCCATTATATCATAAAGTCACAATCATGAAGAAGATTCAAAGTTCCTTCATGTCATGTGGCCTCTTTTAAGTTTTAATCAAACAAATTTAAGTGCGTTTCTTCTGTAGTTAAGATGGTGACGATAGTGTTTAGGTGTCAAACAATCGATAAATTAGTTCATTATGACGAGGTGACTATTTAGAAAATGATAATCAAGTTCAATACGTCTGCTAATAAGAACAACATGATGGATTTCACAGTCGGCCCAATTCATTTTCGTCATTTATCACCAAATCGACAAACCAAGACAAATACGTTCTGTTCTCAAGTCGATTGTCCATTATCATCATTAAAGCTATATCTCAAAAATTATTCGATAGCTGAATGAATCTTATTCCTCTGTTCAATTATTTTCAAAATTGTGTATGATTTTATTACAAACTACCTCAATCCACGTTCATTTGGATCATCCGATTGCTTTTGCTCCTTTTAGCCATTTATCTCATTTAGTCTAAATTAAAGGCAATCATGTTCATAAAAGAGTAGTTTTTAATGGGTTTGTTTCATGATTTTGAATTAATTGAGTATCTTGTTTAATTTGACCATTTTGTTTGAAAAATAGTGATGCGTGGGCACAATGAATGGCTTGTCCCTGAAACATGGAAAAACTTGATTTAGGAGATGAGGTGTTTGGTTACTGATTCGAGTCTATTTCCCAAGATTTTTTGGATTGATTTGAACAATATGAAGCATTTTTCAAGCCGAGATTAAGTACTAGAGAGTTCTACTCCCTGAGTATATTTGCAACTCATATTATATAAGCCATTTTATTGGCAATGGTCAACAGATGAGTAGCAACCAAACACAACCTTAAGAGCTGAAACATTTGACTTAGCGCAACACATTAAAATTGAGAGTAAGGGGTGTAAACATGTCGAATTTTTTTGAAATGTTGATAGTTCTAAGAGTTAAGAATCAACTTGAAACTCAGACAAGTAGACTCAACTAAATGGTTTCAGGTACAATTGATCTTGGGACATGATTTCAGTCTATTTGAGGAGTCTCATTCAAAATCTCCAACGTGAAAGTCCAAAATGGGAACGATATATTTTTTATACCAATACTAATAATATTAATGAACATACAAATTTCCAGCCAAATCTGCTCAATCTGACAGATTTTTGAATCGGATTGAGTTATAAATTAGCTGGAAAGAACAGATGCTGGTGCTTGACGATATTGCATTGCAACGCTGTTGTATTGGCCAGGCCTTTTATGCTTCTTTATTTCACTCATTCTTTCTTCTTCTTCTTTATGATGAATTGGATGGGGTTTTTGTCTTACTGAAAAGGAATTTCAAGTTCAAATCTATTACACACGCATGAAGACACACCAAATCAAACACAAATGTCACTGATGGACACACGGTCTAGGCTGGCATAAATGCATGTGTTGTTCAATAATAGTATTGCAATGAAAATGATATGTTCGTGGTGCTTCTCACATTTCGCATTTATAAATGGCCATTGTGTCACTTTCAATTACTTCCGCAATTGAACAACTCTTAAAAACATGTATTATAGTGGGTTCATCCATATAAAGAAATTTCACGATAATAATCAGTTTAAAGGAAATCCAAGTAAGATGCAAATATAACTGTCAAATATTTTCTTTATAAGAATGTAGAAATATAATACAAGGGTAGATTAAGTTCATAACAACTTCATATACATAGATTCACAATTCACGCTCGTCAGTCCTAATTCTCAGGTTTTCAAAAAGCTGAGAATGAATGGCAAGCGCGTACCTTGTCCAATACATAAGTTATTTGCTGCATAGCTGTGGTTGCTTCGTCCAATACATAAGCACCTCTTTGATTTTGGACCTTCTATAATTAAAACATCCGCCTCATTCCATATCCAAGAAATGGGCGTCATCACTGTAATTGGTTAATTTATACCAAATTACCACTGAAACTAGAACTCCAATTCACCATGATCTCTAGTTTTCGATTAATTTGGGAGAAGGAATAAGGATAAAATACGAGACTTCCCATACCAGACTCTATATACAATGTGTTGGTCGGCATTTAGTAATTATTTACATCCTCCTTCCATTAGTCAGATCATGTAGTCATGTACAAAGAAAAGGGTATCGGTGACCATGAGAGGCAAGTTATCGATATAAAGATAGAAATTTCTAAGGTTTTCCTTTGCAAGAGTTGATGTGTCTACAACTTCACAATTGCTAGTGAGAACCCACAAGTCTTTTGAGCTAACTCTCTTTAAGCTACCTCGACAAAAAGGGCAGGATTGAGATCGTAGATTCCTGTTATTTAAAAGTTAAAAGATGTATTTTGTTGGTAAACAATTGAGTGTTACGAGAAAATTCAATAAGAATGACTAATGAACACGGGTTTTTTCCGTTACCAATCATGAAAGCAGCTGATGCACATGGAGTGGCCACAGTTGGGCAAAACCATCTTAATACAAGCTTCCATACAAATACCACATTCATCTTCTCTCTCTGGATCCTTATTGGAGAGTTTCCATCTCTCTTCGACACCCTTCTTGTCGGACACCTCCGTGCACCAACTTCTCTTATTATTATCCTCCAATTCTGTTAGGTCACCTTCTAATAGCCGAAGAGAAGGATATATAACAGCTGCAAAATTGTTCAAATTTTGCAAAAAAGTTGTAATTAGGATATATGTATCTAAGATTAAATGGAAAAAAAAAAATAGAAAATAAGAACAGACCATAGAATTCTCTAAGTGTTGCTCTTCTTTCGTGCGAAGATATGGTTGTCTTCCCATCAACATGTACCTGTACAATGTTGCGAAACTTAAATTTTTTGATATTTATTAATATAAGGGAGAGAAAAAATTGTTGAATCCCATATAACGATCCCTTCTGATTTCCCTAGATATGAAAACAATCAAATTTTAATAGGAAGAAATGTGGACCGACCTTGTATATAAGTATGTGGAGAAGGCCTAGATAATTCGGGAGAGTATCGGTGCAACTGCAATCCATCCACTCAATCAAAAATAGAAAGAAGGGTGTAAAAGTGCTATAAGACAATCTCATTTGAAGAAATTCTCCACCATAATCTCTTGGTAGAGCTGCTGCTCTGCAAACCCAATTTCCAGTACAAAATTTAAATTAGTTTGCTTCATTAAGGAAACATCGAAATCGTCTGATTATACTGCAATTGAATTGAACCAACCAAACAACACAAACCCTATTGGGGAAAAACCAGAATTAATCTTCTATTTTGAACAATATAAAATGTGAAATCCAAATGTTTTTTTTTTTTTCATTTTTCTGAGTTCTTTAGGGGAGGTGCTGAAAATGTTGAAAATGGGTGATAAAAGGCTGTAACACAGCTTCATCTATAGTCCTCCCTACCAACTCTCTCTAGTTAAACACCAATATTGAACCAACCACATAACAAAAGCTCAACCAGATATATATATATACTCCCTAAAAGATAGAACAAATTCTTCACTATTTTACAATTTAGATTGAAAAATATAAATGGTTTTTTTGTTTTTTTTTTCATTTTTTGTTGAGTTTTGATCAACAGGAGTTGCAAAAAAAGATTCTAAAAAAGAAACACATATTAACTGCAAAAAATAGAAAGAAAAGTAAAAGAATCCAAGAAGGAGAAAAGGTAAGAAAAGCTTACAGGGTATTGGCATGTTGTATATCAGCTTCAAGAGCTTTGATAGATTCTTTGTAAGAAGAGTTATTGGGCTGTTTCTGCCACATCTCTCTCTCTCTCTCTCTCTCTTTGTTTTCTGAAGAGAAAGCAAGAAAAAAGAGAAAAGTGGGGAACAAAGGATGGATTGGAAAGGAGGCTTTTGTAGGGAGAATTTTAGGATAATTAGAGAGAGAGAGAGGGAGAGAGAGACTTTTTTAGAAGGACGATAAGAGAGAGAGCCGTTTGCTTAGAATTGAATCCTTTTCCCCACTTCAAGTAAAGAAAGGGATGCCTTCTATCTTTCCTTCCCTACTTCCTTAACTTAAATCATTTCTTAGGATCTGTTTGTTGGTTGGAAAATTTATGCAAAAAACTATTTTAAAAAAAAATGTATTATCAAACAAATGATTTGCCAAGAAGAATGGGTCACCCACGATCAATTGTACATGGAAATTTAGATTTCTAAGAAAATTTGATCAAAAGGGCTAGAGGTTAAGGTAAGGTGAAGTGACCTTACATTTTGCTCTCTAGTAGGAAATTATTTTTTCTCAAGAATTATAAGAAAATAAATTTACTCAATATCCCAATAAAAAAATTGGGTATTGGTGTAATTTAATTTCTCAAGAAAATAAGAGCAGGAGATACAAGTATTATTTAAATATTCTCTTAAAATTTAGAGTTCTCTCAAATCCTTTTTTTTTCTTCAACTTTTGTACAAAATCACTCTCAGAAAATCATTTCTCTCATTTGTTGCAGATAAATAAATAAAAATAAACAAAATGCCCTTAACCAATCTAAACATGAGAAAATTACTTAAAGGACCCTTGCGGAGGGCTTCTTTCTAATAGTCCTCTTAAATTTTCAGCGGTAGCTTAGCAAGACATTTGGTAAATGTTTCTTTTCTAAATGGTCCCTCAACCCCATTCCCTCTATTTTCTGCATATGAAATACCAAAACTACCATTTTCTCATCTTTTTCACCTAGTTAGGTTTTCTAATGGCGATTGTGATCATTTTCAACAATCTTTGATCATGAATAACGAATGGAGAATGATATTCTCTTAATTTGGAATATCTAGACATTTTTTAATTATTTATTTCGATGATTTATAATTAAAAAATAAAAATTGAAGAATGAAGTTGATATTCAAATTTTTTTGATGATTATATTGTAACTTTTAATATGCAACCATAATTTATGCATTTTTGGGTCTTTTGATGAGATTTACCAACTATCGAAGTTGGAAAAATGGGGAAAAAAATGAAAAATCTAGTTCACATTACAATGTCGAGTTCACTACTTTTTATTTAATTGCTGTCGAGTTTAACGATTTTTTTTTCTTATGAAAATATTGTCGATTATAGGAAGAGGAAACCTATAAAAATATGGAAAACAATATAGATGTTAGTGATCCTTAATGAAATGATCCGATCCAACAATTGGAATAAAATTAATCAATCAATTTAGTACTCTTTCAATGAAAAATAAAAATAAAAAAATCAATCACCTTTATTAGTAGGTGATTGATTTATTTCTTTTATATATTTTTACATATTCATCTCATATATTAATTGTTTGCTGAGTTTTTCTTTTTAAATGGATAATAATTTTCATCAAAATATATATCAACTTGAAATTTAATATCAAGTTGGGGTGGGCAAAAAATTCATATGTCATGTTTTGGATGGACAAGGTAGTAGGTGGCATCAATCCAACGGTTGGGAGATCTTAGAGAGAGAACCAACAAAATCAGATCATCAAGATAGGTATCAATTACTTAACAAGATCAGAAAATAATAAAGATCAACGATTGGTGGGTATTCCAAGACCTCACTCCATGCAACTTAATCTGTGTGAGGTTGGTAACTGTCAAAGTTCAGTAGTAGTTGTGTTTCATAGTGGAAGTCTAAGCCATCGAGTCAACTATAACTTGATATCATCTTTGATCAAAGATCCTAAACAAATGCGATGATCAGAAATCAAACACCTGGAATCGATTAAAAAAAAAGTAGTCAAACACTTGGAAATTTTCTATTAATAATTATGGAAAATTTATGGAATCATGGAAAAGATTTAGGGCTTGTTTGGTTCTCCAATTTTTCAGTTGAATAATTTTTTTGGGAGTATTTAGGGTGTTCATGTTATGGTTTTTTTTACATGTTCATTGGTAATGGCTTTTGTTAAAACAACTTTTGTGGAAAGTCCAAAATTACATTTTTGAGAAGTCTTGTTGAAGTTGTTTTTGCCCAAGAGCCACTACAAGAAGCTAACATCGAAAAACATATGTCATTTCACCCCTCATTCTTCTTAACTCATCGATTAAATAATAGAATCAATTCGAGTTTTTTCTACTATTTCTTCATCAGTTTCTATAACAAACAAGGTTCTCCTGGATGCAGTTTTTCAGACTTTGAACTTTTACTTCTCTTAAATAGAGAATCTTAAAGTAGAAACTGAAATTTATAACAAGACATGTTCCTAAGCATTTTGTTAAACATTAGAGATATCACGTGTTTTTTAACTGATCCTATTCTCTGATAGACCAATATACATGCCTAAGAATTTAACCTCTAATAAAAAATTATTTGATTTTCTTCTCCAAATCAATCATCTTCAATCCCAGGATAAAATTTTTTGTTACTCTCATCTTCAACCTTAAGATTCTATCTCTTTCAACAATTCTTAAGAACAAGATTAGATTAGTAGAAAAATGAATTTTTGGACAAAAAAAAATCAATTAAGAGTTTCTATGAGACATTGAAGATGAAGTTAAATATATTTAAAGTGATTTACTTTTAAGTTAACATCTTGAAGATGATAGATGTTTTAAGGTAAGTCTTCAACATTTAATATGTTATCTCCTTCAACCTCCAAGCATCAAGAACAAAATAGGATTTTTTTTTTATTATAGAAAAATCAAAGATTTTCTCCAAGACATTAAAGATGATGGATTGAACATGAGGTTGAATGGGTTAAAATAATTTACACTATATATTAATAGCTTCAAGATGACAAAAGAACATTCATGAATATAGTAAAAAAAAAAAAATTTGAAATAAACTCATTTTCAGTAATAAAAAAAAAAATGGATAGATAGAGTGGAATGGAGGAATACAATACATTTAAGGGATCCCAAATCTTTTGAACTAGTATACGTTATTAGTAGTTGTTAAAATCAAGAATTTTTTTTTAATTAAAAAAAAAAACTATTTTGGGGAGTAAACGTGGGTTACTACTGGAGCATATATTTGCTTCTTTCACGCACGTGCGACCCGTCAAAGCAAATCTTTTTTTTTTCTTCTTTCACGTGTGAACCGAGTTTCGGATGTAGGCATGGGATTCGAGAACATTTTTAAGGTGTGTGACTTTGAATAATGGAATATTGAGAATCGAAAGTGATCCAGAATCCACATCGATGAGGTAAAACTTCAGAAACAGAAGGCGACTTCGAAAAATTGAAGCAGCCCACTCTACCTCTGACACGTGTTTCTCAAATTTCTTTAACCAACCCGTAATTTTAGTCTTTAAGCATATTTTCATGAGGGATGCTGATTTTCTAATTCAATTTGACAGAATAACTCAAAAAGTCACTGAGTGGCACGTGCAAGAAACATAGATTTTTTTTTTTCTTCAGTATACATAACTGCACACGTTTATGGGGATCTGCATTTGTGTATCTCGAGGGAAAAATCTACCGCACATCTAATATCACTGAATTTTTGAGTTATTCTCTCAAAGTTGAGTTAGAAAATCATTAAACTATTTTCAAAACTGTAATGTAACTCAACATTGACGAAATAACTCAAAAACTCACTGACGTGCATATATAAGAATCGTAATTTTTTCCCCTTGCGATACACAACTGCATATCCCCATAAACATTTGTAGTTGTAGATCCTAAGAAAGAAAATCTATGGTTCTTGCACATGCCATGTAAATGAGTTTTTGCGTTATTATGTCAAATTGAGTTAGAAAATCAACACTCTAAAATGTGACACATGTGCAGTGATTTTGGTATGCAAATTTATGCACCAACTCTCCGAGCCAACTCAATAAATCATCAAGCAACTTGACAACTCAACCGAGTTGGATCAGAAACTCTTCCAAGTCTTGAAGAACAGTTGCACGATTTTTCCTTCCGACAAGAAAACCAAGAAAATATTTTTACAAGAAAATGAGATTCCAAAAGGGAACAAACAAAATATATATTTTGTAGGCAAAAGCAGAAGAAAGGAGAGTGTAAAAACAATATTTGAACTTCTCTTTTTCTCAAATGTACTCTTTCTCGGAAAAAACTATGAAGCGGCCAACCCACTTCAAAATTTAGAAGCAACCCACTCCATTGGTTTACATGTGGCATTTTCAAGGATGTATTTCAAATTTTGACTAAAATGTAGGGGCGTCAAATAAATTTAAAATGCCATGTGTCTGATAACGAGAAGGGTTCCTTCAAATTTTGAAGCAGGCTGGACTCCTCTTTCTCTTACTTTGCATGCTTAAGTATTAAAAAACAAAGGACTTTAGGTAAAATCAAATGGGTAATTAAAAAAGAAAAATACTAAAGTGACTTCCTACGACATTGCGTTCGCACGTGGAGGAGTGTACGGAGATAAAAGTGAAAAGCATCTATGGTTCCATGCACACCACCACGTTAGCACAGTGTTGAATGCAGTATCATTGGAAGTCACTAAAGAACCGACTCTTTGAAAAAAAAGGGTTAGAATTGAAGTTTTTAAAAGCTAGAACTAGTGCATGGGGGCATTATATATCCTTTCAAAATAATGAACAAAAAGAGTGCGTATGAACATGATTTTTAATACTTTTTTGCTTGGGAAAAGCAAGATTCAAAGATGGAAACAGACATGTGAATGAACAATGAGCACACCAACAACTCATCCATGTCAAAAAGTGAAAGTGAGGGACATTAGTGGAGGGGACATGGGGTGAGATGTTGAAACTGAAACTTGAAATCTTAAAGAGGGTTTTATTTAAGATTAACATGTTAAACACACATAAGTTCCAGAAAGAGTCTTCAATGGCTCTGGTCTCTTGTTTGCTGGTTTTATTTCTTCATTTAGTTCCTTCTGTTGTCTGCCAAGTTAAAGGTAAGTTCTAGTATTGAACCTGCAATGTTTCAACTCATTTATATTAAAAGTTGGTGCAAAAACATATCTAGAGAATCCATATATGTTGTTGTAAACATTAGTAAAGGTCAAGAGAAACTAAGATGTAATTTGTAGAATTTTTTTTTTCAAAATCAACATACCCATTAAATCAACACGACGAAGTAAAATCGACGATGAAGCACAGATCAAATTCTTCTCGTGTACTAACAGATCATGCATAACATGCATGATGTAATTAAGATTGTAATAGTATTGCATTAATGTTATAACTTTGTAAAAAAAAAAATGCAGAATTTGTCAGTATAGATTGCGGAGGTACAAGTAATTACACCGACCCAAGTACCAGACTAGCATGGATTTCGGATACTGGGTTCATTAGACATGGTAAGGTGATGGAAGTTGGGAGTCCAAATGGAAACAGTCTGCAGCATGGGAGACGCAGAGACTTCCCTGCAGACGGCAAGAAGTACTGCTATACTCTAAACACAACTGAGAGAAGGAGATACCTTGTCCGAGCAACGTTTCAATATGGAAACTCGACTAATGGAGATCCATACCCAAAGTTTCAGCTCTACTTGGATTCTACTATGTGGTCGACCATAACAATCTTTGATGCTTTGAGAGTATATGTCGAAGAACTGATCATCAGGGCACCATCTAATTCTGTCAATGTGTGTCTATGTTGTGCATCAACGGGTTCTCCTTTCATATCTACACTTGAGCTGCGTCCTTTGAATCTTTCAATGTATGCTACAGATTATGAGGACAATTTCTTCCTCAATGTTGCAGCAAGAGTAAATTTTGGAGCTCTGAGCAACGATGTTGTAAGGTAAGGATTTGCCACATATTTATTTTTGATTTTTCTTACCCATGGGCAGCCAATAATTTTATGAGTTCTCGATGCCAATTTACCCTGTCAAAGCAACTTGTAAGACTTCCTCATCATCCCCTCCAAATCCTTTTTGACTATATACGGATCAAACGGGATAACCCATTACTTTCCCATCATCACATCCTATGATGAAAACTCAAACTCATATACTGATTTTAACTCCCTTCAAGTAAGACATCATACTGTAGAGAAACCGATCCAAGAACAATAAATAAAGAAAAGTTAAGCAAGATGCAATCACACACAAAACACACAGATTTTTACGTAGTTCCTTCAAGATTGAGGTACGTCCACGGATCACACATTTCCACTATGAAGGCAAAATTTGCAGTTACAGAATACACTCTTTCACCGGAAATATATATATATACCCCCAGGAAAACAAAACTACGATTCCAGTGAAATTACAGAACTACCCTTGGGAAATTTCTTGTATATGATTTTGATATAATCCAACGAAGAGGTACCATGACTAGTTTGCTTCTCCAACAGGTACCCCGATGACCCTTATGATCGAATATGGAGTTCAGATTTAGAAAAAAGGCAGAATTATCTAGTTGGGGTGGCTCCAGGAACAGAGAGAATCAGTACTCCCAAGAACATTAATACAAGAACACAGGAATATCCCCCTGCTAAAGTGATGCAAACTGCGGTAGTTGGCACCAAAGGATGGCTTAGCTATAGGTTAAACCTTGAAGGCTTCCCTGCTAATGCTCGAGCATATGCTTACTTTGCTGAAATTGAAGATTTAGGCAGGAATGAAACTCGGAAGTTTACAATGCAGCAACCTCATGTGCCTGACTATAGCAATGCCGTGGTAAATATTGCCGAGAATGCCAACGGGAGCTACACACTCTATGAACCTAGCTATATGAACATATCTCTAGATTTTGTCTTGTCGTTCTCATTTGTCAAGACTTGGGATTCCACTTGTGGACCACTTTTAAATGCAATAGAGATTAGTAAATATGTGCAGATTATCCCAAAGACATGTAACAAGGATGGTAAGTCACTTTGATGATTTTGGTTCTACAATTATTGCTTATTCTATGGTTGTAATGTATTTTTCTTACATAAGCTGATGACTAATACCGTTTCAATTGGAAGCAAATGTTCTCGATGCCCTCCGCTCCATGTCTCCTGGAAGTGATTGGACTCATGAAGAAGGTGATCCGTGTATCCCAGTCCACTGGGAATGGGTGACTTGCAGTTCCAGCACACCACCGAGGATTACAAAAATGTAATTCTTGCATTTCCATAACTTGTTATAAAACGCTGACTCACATGTAAGCTTAATGCACTATCATGTCGTACATTCATCATGTAGAAATCTAAGATACAGATTTGACTGATTTCTTAAACAGTTCTCTATCTGGAAAAAATTTGAAGGGTAACATTCCATCTGAGCTTAAAAACTTGGAGGTTTTAACAGAATTGTAAGTAATCACAATGATGCACTTTTCTTTTAACTAACAATGACCCAAATGTTATGTTCATTTCCATTGTATTGGTTTTTGATTCCTTAGGTGGTTGGACGGTAACTCCTTGACTGGACCAATTCCTGACTTGAGTAATCTTATCAGTTTGACCATTGTGTAAGTTATTCATCCATTCTCCACATTTTGGAGTATACTTGAAAGACAGAAGGCGATTTTATTCGATAATGCTCACTTTTCTTGGTAAATGTGCAGGCATCTAGAGAACAACAGGCTGATGGGCTCATTGCCTTCTTCCCTGAGTAACTTACCAAGCTTACGAGAATTGTATGCGATATCTTGGGTTGCTAAATTCTGCTAGATTGCTCTATTGGGTTGAAAATTGTTCTAGAATAATTTAGATACGACATTTTAAGGAATGGGTTCCGTTAAAATGATTTTAAGGTGACCCCAAATTTTTGGGATAATAGTTCGAAATAAAGAGAAGATTAAGACTTTATTAATTAGCCCTAATTAGGCTATATAAAAGTTACATAAGAGAAATTAAGAAAAGGAAAAGACTAAAATAACCCTAGACTTATTTAACACTCCCCCTCAAGTTGGTGCGTGGATATCAACTATGCCCAACTTGGACAAGACATCTCAAAGGAAGTTTTACTAACTCCTTTAGTAAGAACATCAGCAAGTTGTTGAGAGGTAGGAACAAAGGGAGTACAAATCTGTCCAGAAACTATCTTTTCTCTAATGAAATGACGATCAACTTCTATGTGTTTCGTTCTGTCATGCTGAACCGGATTTGCAGCTATGTTAATAGCTGATTTATTATCGCAATATAGTAAGAAAGGGACCGGCACAGGAAGACATAAATCAGCTAGTAAGATTTTGAGCCACAACAATTCGCATACTCCAAGTGCCATAGCTCTGTATTCTGACTCAGCACTCGACCGAGAAACCACATCCTGCTTCTTACTACGCCAAGTTACCAAGTTACCACCAACTTTAGTACAATACCCAGAAGTAGACCTTCTATCAGTCACTGAACCAGCATAATCTGCATCTGTCCATGCCTCAATGCGAAGATGACCATGATTGTTGAATAAAATACCTCGACCAGGACATCCCTTAAGGTATCTAAGAATACGATAAACAGCAGCAAGATGAGATGTTCGAGGCGAGTGCATAAACTGACTTACAACACTAACAGCATAGGCAATGTCAGGGCGAGTCATAGACAAGTAGATCAACTTTCCCACAAGACGCTGATATTGGCCAATATCTGATACACACTCCCCCTCAGAATCAGCCAACCTGTGATTCTGCTCAATAGGAGTATCAGCTGGACGAGATCCAAGCTGACCAGAGGCACTGAGTAAATCAAGAACATACTTACGCTGAGAAATAAATATACCAGACTGGGACCGGGCAACCTCAATACCCAGAAAATAGCGAAGATGGCCAAGGTCCTTAATCTCAAATTGACGTCCTAAATAAGTTTTGACCTCGGTAAGACCATCGGCATCATCTCCAGTAAGAACAATATCATCCACATACACAATTAGAGCAACAGTTTTGCCTTGGGAGTGACGCAAGAACAAGGTATGATCAGCAGAACTCTGATGGAAACCAAACTGATGCATGGCCCTAGTGAAGCGCTCAGACCAAGCACGAGGAGACTGCTTCAAACCATAAAGGGACCGGCGAAGGCGACAAACATGTGCAGGAGAAGCAGAAGGAAGAAACCCAGGAGGTTGGACCATATAAACTTCTTCCTGAAGATCACCATTGAGAAAAGCATTCTTGACATCTAACTGAAAAAGAGGCCATCCTCGGATAGCAGCAACAGAAAGGAGAACACGAATGGTGGTCATCTTGGCAACCGGAGCGAAAGTTTCTTGATAATCAATCCCATAAGTCTGAGCATAACCCTTGGCCACCAGACGGGCCTTATAACGAGCAATGGAACCGTCCGGATTATGCTTAAGCGTGAAGACCCAGCGACAACCCACAGCTTTCCTTCCAGGCGGAAGAGGAACAATTTCCCAAGTTTGAGTCTTTTCAAGAGCAGTCAACTCATCA
This sequence comes from Akebia trifoliata, assembly GCF_017979445.1. Lineage (NCBI taxonomy): Eukaryota > Viridiplantae > Streptophyta > Magnoliopsida > Ranunculales > Lardizabalaceae > Akebia > Akebia trifoliata. The sequence continues at coordinate 2,143,864 of NC_141379.1, forward strand.
ATCATAGCTGCGCGCCACTCAGGATGAGCAATAGCATCTGCAACAGTAGTAGGAAGAGAAACAGCGGAAACAGAAGCAAGAAAACTCCGATAGGAGGGTGATAGTGCAGAGGCAGATATATAATTTGAAATGGGATAAGTACAAGTGCGCTTACCCTTACGAGTGGCAATAGGACGATCATCACAGGGAACAGACGGAGGTGGAGCTGGAGGCGAGGAGGCGAGCTCGTCGGACATAGAAGTGACGGTAGTATCACGAGGACGTCGAGAGTAAACCTGCAATGGAGGAGAGGACAAACTGACGGGGGGTGGAGAGGGAGAAACAGGCATGGGAAGGGGAAATAAAGAAGGAAAAGAATCATCAGGTGAATCTAGAGGAAACCACTCAGATTGAATACCAACGGACCCACTATAGTAAGGAGTATGCTCAAAAAAAGAAACATCTCGAGAAATGAAACGCCGTCGAGAAGGAGGATGGTAACAACGGTATCCTTTCTGGGTAGAGGAATAACCCAGAAAGATACATTTTACGGCCTTAGGGTCAAGTTTAGTACGAGTTTGGGCAAGAATTTGAACAAAGCAGACACACCCAAACACGCGCGGAGGAAGTGGAAACACAGGACGATCTGGAGAGAGAGTAGAAAGGGGTGTCGCAAACTGAAGAACACTGGAGAGGGGTCCGATTAATAAGGTAAACAGCAGTAAGAACTGCATCGGCCCAATAGGATTGAGGCACATTCATGCCAATAGAAATGGCACGAGCTAACTCTAGAATATGGCGATTTTTCCGTTCTGAGCGACCATTCTGCTGAGGGGTCTTAACATTGGACATTTGATGCTCAATGCCAGACTCTAAACAAAGTTTCAAGACCTCACTATAGGTGTACTCAGTACGGAAGGTCTTGATGGTACAACCAAATTGGGTATGAACCATAGCAAGAAATTACTTGAAGATCCCATAAACCTCACTCTTGTGTTTCATAAGATAAACCCAAGTGGTACGACTGTGGTCATCGATGAACAAAACAAAATAGCGAAAACCAAGAGTGGATGTGACAGGGGAAGGACCTCACACATCAGAATGAATTAAGTCAAACATAGCAGGTGTAGTAGTATTCATACTAATAGGATAAGAAGAACGCACATGTTTAGCTAATTGACAAGTTTCACAAGACAAATCAAACAAATTGTTATTATGAAATAAAGTAGGGAACATGTGTTTCAAATATCCAAAGGAAATATGGCCTAAACGTAAATGCCAACGCATTACAAGAGCCTTATTAGACTGACTACGACTACTACTAAGCTGAAGAGCAGAATGAGTGCTAGGTGAACCGGGAACGTCCAAGAGATACAATCCATTTACTTCATGTCCAGTGCCAATCGTCCTCTTCGACTCCAGATCCTGAAAGACACAATGAGAAGGATAAAAGGTTACACTGCAGTTCAAATTTTTTGTAAGACTACTAACAGATACAAGGTTAGTAGTAAGTTGAGGAACATGAAGTGTGTTAGTTAAGGATAAAGAAGATGTAACGAGTAAATGACCTTGACCAGCTATGGAAGACAAAGAACCATCAGCCAGTCGGACCTTGCGATGACCAGAACAAACATTATAGGTTTTAAACAGGGAGGACGTACCGGTCATGTTATCCGAAGCACCAGAATCAATGATCCATGGTGAGGAAGTGGTAGAAACACTGTGTGCAGATGCTAAGGTACCTGAGTGAGCGAAGGTAGAAACTGGCTGAGATGAGGTCTCTATCTGATTGAAGAATTTTCTGAACTTGTCAAGCTCGGCTTGGGACAGAGATACCGAATCCGATGAGGAGGTAGTAGCTGAAGGAGTTGCTAAATCATTCATTTGCTGAGAAACGACATGAGCTGAAGACCGTTGAGACTGTTGACGATGCTGGTTAGGACGACCATGAAGTGCATAACAGCGAGCTTTCACATGACCCAACTTTCCACAATGATCACACTTATGTCGCTGACGGGTAGGCAGAGGCCCACTGGGGGACTGTGAAGAAGGCAGACGAGCAAGCATAGCGGAATGATCTCCCGACGAAAAGGGTATGACAGCGGCGCGACGACTCTCATCAGCCAAGACATAGGAATACGCAGTCTGTAGGGAAGGAAAAGGATCCATTCCCAATAAATGAACCCTCGCATATTCAAACTCATCTCGGAGACCAGCCAGAAACTGAAAAACTCGATTCTTATCCAGAATTGACGCATATAATGTCTCATCAAGAGGGTCCTTCCAGGAGTAGTACGAAGAATAAAATGTCAATTCTTCCCACCGAGCACGTAGTTGTGATATATAGGTAGTAACAGAAGAGTCACCCTGCGAGAGTCTAGAAATCTCACGTTCTAGGTTAAAAATTCTGACATTGTTTTGACGTTGCGAGTAAATGCTCTTTGCAGAATCCCATATCTGTTTTGCTGTTGAGGAGAACATAAAACCAGCTGCAATGTGTGATTGCATGGATGTAACCAACCAGGAACGGACCATAGAATCATTAGCAAACCAATGTGAGTAAGAACTGTCGGTCTGTGCAGGTTGTTTGTCAGCCCCGGTGAGGTAACCGATTTTCCCTTTTCCACCAATGAACATTTCAACCGATCGTGCCCAAAGGAGATAGTTAGGACCATCTAATTTCACGGTAGTAATTTGAATGCCTGGAAAGTCAGTTGAATGAGAAGGAAGACCACTCGATCCATTACTAATACCAGTGATTGAGGAAGAGGATGACTCAGAAGCCATCAAATAATCCGAGTACTTTGGTTTGAAGAGAGTTCACAAAGATGTGGGCACGATTCTCTAAAATAAAGTAATCGCAGCACCCTAAAGGTGACAATACACGATCGAAGGAGCTATAAAGGTTGATTAAACACTGTTGTGGGAGACCCAATAATCATTTTCGCAAGCGTAAAGACTTAAGGAATAACACTGTCGGTAGAACAGCCCCAAACAGCACCAAATGGCCACAATCTATGATCTCACGACTTAGAACAACCCCAAACAACACCAAATAGCCACGATTTATGATCTCACGACTTATAACAGCACCCTGCTGTGTTGCCTACTGAAACCAATCACTTGTTGTGATAAAAAATCGAAAAACAGAGGAAGAAAGAAACTCCCACTAGTGTCGTATAGGGCAGAACATCATCTGCTGTGATCATTCAGACTCAAATAGCCACTCACAAGTATCGTACAGGTTCAAACACCAACCTACTTGAGTCGTACGAGGTAGAACAGCCACCACTGGCGTCGCCGGTTCAAAAAAAGTCAGTTACTGTGATCGTAGGGGTTGAAACAGCCTACGTTGGGAGTCGTAATACTCAAACACAGACACTGTGGGTGTCGTAAGCCTCAGACAGAGCCATTTTTGATGTCCCTGGTCGCAAACAGCATCACTGCTGTAACTACAGCCTGATCGCAGGCTCTGTATAGCTATATATTTCCTATCGCATGCTGCGATTAGGGTTTTTGTGACGGAGAACCCCCGTAGGGGTGATACGAGTTGAAGAAGAGAAGTGTAGGGTGTTGTTTTAACGAAGGATCGATCGATTGAGTTTGTCACCGAGGAAGAAGAAGGAGTTGGAGGTCGAACTTGCTCTGATACCAAGTTCGAAATAAAGAGAAGATTAAGACTTTATTAATTAGCCCTAATTTGGCTATATAAAAGTTACATAAGAGAAATTAAGAAAAGGAAAAGACTAAAATAACCCTAGACTTATTTAACAGGATTCAATGATAATGATTTAAATGTGCAGGCATCTAGAGAACAACAGACTGATGGGCTCATTGCCTTCTTCCCTGAGTAACTTACCAAGCTTACGAGAATTGTATGCAATATCTTGGGTTGCTAATCTCTGCTAGATTGCTCTATTGGGTTGAAAATTGTTCTAGAATAATTTAGATATGACATTTTCAGGAATGGGTTCCATTAAAATGATTTTAAGGTGACCCCAAATTTTTGGGATAAGGATTCAATGATAATGATTTTAAGGATGGGTGCTCTGATTTTATGGGTCTATTATCTGTTTTTGTTCTCATCTTAGACTGTTTTCCCTAACAATACTTTAAGTAGGAGCGCTGAAGATGAAATCCTTATGTGGCAGGTATGTCCAGAACAACTCTTTAAGTGGGGACATAAATCCATATCTATTAACTGGAAAAGTGATATTCAAGTGAGTATGATTCTGCCAGGTATACTATTGCTAATGTATTGACTCTGTAGAGGATATTGTTTGGCTCGAATTGGTTGGTTCACCTGTATTTCTCCTAATGGATTAAAGACAGCCTCTTTGTCTAAATAACTATTAGAATGGTTGTAGATGGTGTACATGCTATATATCCATTAAGCATTACCTCCACATATAGCTAATGTCAAGCTTTAAAATGACTTGAAGCCTGTATAGAGGACTTCCAGACTTCAGATTAACAGAAATGGGCATTGAAAATTTTCCAAATAGTTGTTTAGCTCTATCTGTAAGGTGCCAACATCTAAATTAAATAATATATGATGTACATTCCAATGTTTATAAGCCCATGGAGTTGAGTTTGAACTCGGACAAAACAGGTCAACTTGCACTAGAGCTGAATCAAAGTCTTCTATAATTGTTCAAGCAAATTATATAAATAATAAATCTGAAGTCACTGACTGAGATATCGAAGCCCTCCATAATAACATTATATTGTTGCACAAATGACAAGGCTAATAAGAAGCTTGAATCAAACATTTGTAAACAACTAAAACATTTTCATTTGCAGTTATGATAACAATCCGGAACTAATTCGAAGGAGGCAGCACAAGAAGAATCTCAAGTTGATAATTGTTACTTCAATTGGGGCAATTGCATTTTTTGTAGTTTTTCTGTTAGGAAGTTTGTTACTATTACGTAATCTTCAAAGAAAGCAATCTGGGCAGAAAAGTAATGAAACAGGTATGTGCACTCAACAATTCTCTGCATTATTGACTTGTAGTTGCAAACCTTTTTTTGTTCTTTTTGCACTTTAACTAAATATTTTATTCTGCTCTTCAGGCAATTCACTGCGCATTATCTCCAAGCCTTCTTCAACTCCCCATTCCCTTGTACGAGGTGCATATATTATGGATGACGGCCTTGATGTAGCCTACTATATGACACTCACTGAACTAGAAGAAGCTACCCAAAATTTTTCGAAGAAAATTGGGGAAGGGAGCTTTGGACCTGTCTATTATGGAAAAATGAAAGATGGAAAAGAAGTTGCAGTTAAGATCTCGGCCAAAGCATCTAGCCATGGGGCACATCAATTCGTGAATGAGGTAGTATCACATTCGGGTTTTGCTATCACCATGCTTTGTTTGCACATAAGTGAACCTTCTTACGTGGGTGACATTCACACATGTCTACTCTTATGCTGTCATTTAGAGGCATGTGCCACACTAAATAACGAACTTTTTTAATCAGCTCATAGGGAGATCAAAATTCAATTGATTTCTACATTTTCTACATGTCAAAATCTAGTACCGATGGAAGGAATCTCCTTGAAGCTGGTATGATTTTTTCTGCCAATTGCAAACATTTGACTCTCAATTCTTAAAAGCATAGAAACCCTTCGGCACCATTTATAAAAGGATCCATTATGGGCGTGGAAGGACAGACCTAAATCCAAATAGGGATTCATATTTGAAACCCTTCAGCACCATCTTCGAAGGAAAGGATCACTCGTAGAAGGAAATCATCTATAGTATTGTGAGTTTATTGTTTTATTTGTGTAAGCAATTTCAAGAGTTTAGCTTTGAAGATTTTTGTTTAGAGGGACTTTGTGTGTAAAGGGTGACCGCTCTCTAGGGAGACATAATTTGCATTTTTGAGAAAAAATATATGAGGAATTGATTCAGGGACTGTTTTTCAAGAAACTACCATTTGTCAAACAGGTCAAAGAATTTATAGTGGTCTCATAACTAATCATTCATTGGTTGTATTTCAGGTTTCACTCTTATCAAGAATTCATCATAAAAATTTGGTTCCTTTGATTGGCTACTGTGAAGAAGAACATCAACAAATTCTTGTTTATGAATATATGCACAATGGAACTCTAAGAGATCATATACATGGTAAGAACTTGTAGATTCTGCCATTTTCTTCCTTTTCAGTTTTAATCGAAGCAATTCCATCCAAATCCATAACATAATCTGCTTCCAGATTCTATTAACCAAAAGCACTTGGACTGGCTATCTCGTCTTTCTATCGCAGAAGATGCAGCTAAAGGTTTTAAATAAGATTTTTATCTTGTTAATGAATTAGTTGTTTTTCCAGTTTATTGTGGAATCAAAGTGTGAGATATCTGTAGGTCTAGAGTACTTACATAGTGGGTGCAACCCAAGCATAATTCACCGAGATGTGAAGACAAGCAATATTCTCCTAGACATCAATATGAGGGCAAAAGTGTCAGATTTTGGTCTTTCAAGGCAAACCGATGAAAATTTCACTCATGTATCAAGTGTTGCATGTGGAACAGTGGGATACCTTGACCCTGAGTAAGCTATGGTTATTAAGTTCTGTTTTAGTTTTTACCTTAGCTGTCATACACTTCAAAGTCTTAACTAATTATATATTTGCCCCTGCAGGTACTATGCGAATCAACAGTTAACAGAAAAGAGTGATGTTTACAGTTTTGGGGTCGTTCTTTTGGAGCTGATTTCAGGAAGAAAGCCTTTCTCAGTACAAGATTATGGTCCTGAATGGAACATTGTTCATTGGGTATGCTTTTTACCAAATCTTCATTTAAAAGATGAGACATCTTTTAATCATCATTATGATTATATTCTTTTTGGAGGGTAAAATACACACACACAACAGACTCACACACCCACCCACCCACACCCACACACATATATTGCCATGGAAGTGGACTCCATCGATCCCAATAAACAGAAAGGAACCCTACCTGATCCATGAAATGCGACAAACATATAAACATAGGTAGGATCTCAACCAGGATATTTCACCATCATCTCTCGTCATCATCTTTGCTATCCCTTTGTCATTATTATTTATTGTATTTTTTTTTTTGTAGGCGAGATCTTTGATTCAGAATGGGGATGTGACAAGTATAGTAGATCCATCACTAGCGAGGAATTTCAAAATTGAGTCTCTTTGGAGAATAGCTGAAGTTGCAATATTAAGTGTTGAGCAACATGGAGTTTCTAGACCAAGGATGCAGGAAATAGTGTTATCTATACAAGACGCGATTAAGATTGAAGAAGGAAGCAACAAAAGCAGTTATAGAATATCTTCAAGTTCTTCTACATTGCAATCCTCTCATATTAGGTTACCATTAGATCCTATTGGCATTGAAAATTCTGGTTTAGATACGTATGTACTCCCGTCTGCAAGATAGAAATGTATCATCTCCACATAACATGCACTTCACAGAAGATTAGACGTTACTCACATGTATTATATTGTTGGGAAAAATGTATGGAAGCAACAAGAAATAAGGAATAGAATAAAGAAGATTGATTTTTCTTCAAGAGACATTGAATCAACGTTTTCCTTAAAGAATCAGGATCGGGTAAGGTGTTCCGTTCCTATAGAATAGGAATGGTGTAATGGCACGTTTTGGTTAGAGTTTAAAACACACCGGGCTCTAAATCAAGCCATTTTCTACATTGTATGCAGTCCAATGTATTCAATCTCCAACCAAAATGTGCCATGTAGACACCCTATTTTGCTATAGGAATGGACACTGTTCTGGATCGTGAATGTGCCACGTAAACCACGAATGCAAATGCGTTCTATCAAACACGTTCCTAGGATACAACGAAGTCCAGTCTCTATTATCTCTTACTATTTACGCACTAATAGAAAGAGATCTGAATACTAAGAATATATGCTCAAAGACGAAGAGAAAGAAGTCTAAAATCAGAAAATAGAGATTTTTCTTCAGCATTATATGTAGAAAAAAAAAATTATACCCTTTTTTTTTAAATCTCAAATGAGAATTTTAAAATAAAAAAAATAAAAAACCAAACCAGAAAAAGTGATGAATATGGTAAGGTTCTGGAAGTCTAGTCATTCAATTATCCAACTCTACATTTAAGTGAGTTAATTGGAAGTTGACACTGAGTCAACTCGGAATGATTTCCACCAGTATTGAATTAAAAAATTAAAAAAAAAAACCCTGAATTGTTGAACTTGAATCTACCAAAGAAAGAAAGAAAAAACAGGATTCAAGAAAAGGGTCAGTTTTGATTGTTTAGCTCATGAGTTTCTGCAACTCAGAAGCAACCATAAACCACTAAATCCATGAATTAAGCAAGAATTGCAGAAGCAGACACAAAAGAACCCTAAAATTCAAAATCAAAACCTTAATGAATCAAACCAACTTGAAATCATGACTAACCTGAGTTGCTCGAAGTTTGTTACAGAGAAGAGTTCGTTCTCCACCCCACTTTGAAAAGTGAACTAGAAATGGGATTTGTAACGAACTTAACGAACTCATGATTTGTGTTCTTGTTTATAGGCTACAACGCGCTTCTGATTAACAAATCTCTACCTTACTACCGGTGCACATTAACGAAATATTCGAAGTCAAAAATCTATTTGATAGGATGACTCTAACCGTTGATCTTCTCACATATAAATTTCTTGGGTGGAAATCATCTTTCTTGATGGACTCCTAACAAACTCTTCAATGCTTTAATTAGTTCATCAATTGGTCTCAAATCTCAATACCACACATGGTTTCAAAACTTGTCTGAGATCGAGACGTATCGCCCAAGTCGTCTCTGTATCAGGCATGGACAAGACGGACAAGTTAATTTTTTGGATGAGATTTAAAATCCTACGTTCATTTTTGAACGAGACATCTCAAACGTATCGAAAAACTAGTCCGAGACAACTCAATATCTGACATGGACAAGACATGAAACTGAGTTTTAAAACCATGATATTCCCACATGAACTTTTGGCCCACCTCTTGGTGGAATTATGCTATGTTTGGTAACACTTCTAAAGTTTGGAGTTTAGAAATTAAATATCAAACTTCATAAATTTTATCTAATGTCCCCATCATTGATTCAAAACTTATGAATTTCAATTATGAAATCTAAAATTTCATACGAAACAAACGAAAATAAAACTTTTGAAGTCTGAATTTTAAATATGGACCACCTTCATTCAGACTTCAAAAGTGTTACCAAAGACACATTTAGTGTTTTATACCTAAGTGTATAAGGTCTTTGGCATATTGGTTTAGATTTATGAGCACCGGAGCCAATCTCACATTGGGTTCGAGTCAAAAAAAAAAAATACGCTACTTGAGCCATCGTGGACATTGGCTGCAAAAATATTATGTCACCCAAGTTCCTCAAAAATGTAATTGGAATTCTAAATGACTCATTTGCTTAGAAATCATAAATTAACCTGATTAAATGTGGTATGCAAGTCCTCCAACAAAAGATAGGCCAAGTGGTCACAAAAAGGTTACTTAAAACCAAAGAAGATGAATAAATAAAGATACAAAAGGGTAAGAGATGGTGATCAAATAAACAACATCTTCCCTCTCCACTCTCTATATTTATTACATTATTACAGTAACACAGTTCCATTGACTCTATATTCACAATTCTCCCACTAGACACCAACCTTCATCTCCATCTATTTTATCAACCACAAACCCAACCTCACAGAAACTCAAATGATCTTCAACATCAGATTCATCACCACCATCATCTTTTATAATCTCGATTCCTCCAAAACCAATCTCTCTTGTTAAAGTAGACGAGTCCTCATAAATATCATCAACATAATCTTCAATTTCATCATCTTCTTGATTAAGATCACTAGATAGATATCCTAGCATTGCCGTGGCGGAAATTCCAACACAATTCATTCCATTGCGTCCCTTATCTACAACCCGCCAAGAGATCAAATGATTATTCATCGTGAAATCGCTCGATCTAATCTTTTGGGTGCCCTTAGTCTTGTCTTTGGATTTACAAGCGGGGTGAATATGACACCCCGGGCACCTTGGCCTACCGCATTTTCCCGTGAATTTAGAGTGATTGGTGGGCTTCGACGACACCTTTGTGAATAATCCGGCCGTAGGCGGGGAGTCGGTTTGATTGATTATCTTGGTTTTGGGCTTTGGATTCAAGGGTGATGGTAAGATCATGTAGCTCCTAACCATTCCATGTTGCCGTCCCTCTCTCTTCATTTTTCTTCTGTTGGATTGAAGGCTATGTGGATTGGTGATGGAGGTCTTGGCTTTATTCTCTATATATAATTTAATTTTTTTAGTGGAAGTGTTTGAAAATGATGTATAAAATGAAAGCGTGGTGGGCAAGAACTTTACTTGGTCATTCGTCCGTGTGGGGCAAGTTACAAAGACCAGCTAAGCCACCCCAATTTAGTATTATTTTATAAGGGTCACTCATTTGAGTTAAGAAAACTTCTATTGCCACTCTATTTTTTTTTATAGCACACCAATTATTTGTCAACATCATGTTATTAAACCTAAACAATAGAAATATGGGTATTTTAGAAATATACCCTGTTAAATTGGTGATATTAGGTTTACCCCTTACAAAATGCAAAATTAGGTTTACCCCTTTGATCGTAAGTCAACGTTGCATTTTCTTGATTATTTAACAGGGAAGTTTTGATTTTGATTTTTTTTTTCTTCAAAATGCTCTTCAGATACTTAAATTACTAAAGTAAAATTTGGAAAAAAAAAATATTCAAAATTTCACCGTTAAATCATCAAGAAAAATCAAGTTGACTTAAGGTCAAGAGCCAATCTTGTATTTTGCAAGAGTAAACCAAATATCACCAATTTAATTGGGGGTATTTCTAAAATACCCTAAAAATTATCTTAACACTTGATTGGCAATCTCTCTCTCTCTCTCTCTCTCTCTCTTCCTCTCTTGTGAGATGACTACTTTCTTGAAAAATCTATCTAATCAATTTTAGCGTTGGGTGCTACAAGAAAAGGTAAGTGTGAAAATATAAATTTTCTAGAAAGAGATACAAACCCACGTGAAAAGCTTTGTATAATATTAATTTGAGTCACTTTGGAGCATCTTCAACAGACTCTTTAACGTGTATTGGCTCTTTACTTTAAAAAGTGAAAGGTGAAACCATCGTCTCTAAAAAATTCTTTTAAAAGTAAATGTTAAATTAAAAATGGGGTTTCCACTCTCTAAGTGAATTATATCAATCTGATTAGTTAGAGCATCTCCAATAATGCTCTTTAAAGTAAAGAACATCTTTTATCAAAAAGTGAGAAATGTTATTTTAACTAACTTAAAATTTGTTGATTGCTCTAAGAGACTCAACAAATCTTCCCTTACTCTTAATGTTTTATATTATTTTATATTTACTAAAACCTACTTAAATCCTACTAAAGGTCTTGAGCTCACATTTTGGCATCTAAAAACATGATCCAATGTCATAGGTTTGTAGAGAATGAAATTCTAAGAATTTTGAAAAACTAAATTAAAAAAATACATTATTTTTCATCTTTAAATTTTAATTCTAAGTTTTGAGAGTTTAGTAACCGTCCATTTTCAACGTTTTGGATTAAGCTCAAAAACTATATTTCAAAAAAAAAAAAAAAAAATTGGATATGAGTTTTTCCATGAATTCTAGAAAGATGGTGTGTTGGATTGCCAATGTAGTAATCTATGTGGGCTCAACAACTCTTAATTAAGATTTTAAATCTTACTAAGTTAACAATTTTTTTTTTTTTTCATTTTTTAACATTAAAATAACTAGTCCTTTGAATACTCTCTACATCCAGAGAGTGGAACCCCATTCTTTATTTTAATATTTACTTTTAAAGAGCCTCTTGGAACTTGTTTTTTTCACCTTTCAATATCTAAAATAAAGAGACAACGAACTTTAAAGAGTCTGTTGGAGATGCTCTTATGCCCAAAACCTTATCTTTTATTATTGAAATTGTGTTCATGTCCATTTTTATTTTCAATCCATAATGAACAACTTGAATAATTCTTCCAATAAATGGCTTATTCCTAACCATAACATTTGAGTAAATTTTGAGAGGTTTCTAGTCATTCAATTTTGACTTTCTTGGGTAATCAAGTCAAATAAAAAAGAAAAAATAAAGAAAAAGAAGAAGAAAAAAAAAAGAATGAAGAAAGAATATGAAAAAAAAGAAATGAGTTATATGAATTATAAAAAAAGAATGATAAAAAAAAAATAGAAAAAAAGAAAATTAAAAAAAAGAAGAAATGAAAAAAGAAAAGAGAAAATTTATTCTTTTTTATTTTTCTCTATTTCTTCACTTTTTTCTATTATATATTCTTTTTTCTCTTATTTTTTCTTTTTAATTAGTTAGGACCACAAAGAGATGAGCCAAATGTTTCAAAAAAGTAATTATATAGCATTTTAGAGGGGTGGGGAACACACATAGAGAATTTGAAAACAATTAAAGAAGAAGATAATAATAAATATACAAGAGAGCAAGAGATGGTAAACTATAAATGTCACTCTGCCATAATATTTACAATTCACCCACCAGACACCAACCTTCATCTCCATCTACTTGGTCTACCACAAACCCAACATCACAAAAGCTCATATGATCTTCATTATCTTCAGATTCATCATCACCACAATCATCAATTTTGATTCCCCCATAATCAATCTCTTCAACTAAATTAGGCGAATCATCGTAAATATCATCTACACAATCTTCAATTTCATCGTCTTCACGATACTCACTAGAGAGACGCTTTAATATCATGTTCGTCGACATTCCAATGTAATTCCCCCCATACCCCATGTCTATGACTCGCCAAGAGATCAATTGATTAGCCGTATCGCTCAATCTAAGCTTTTGGGCACCTTTAGTCTTTTTTTGGGATTTACGAACGGGGTGAATGTGACACGAAAAACACCTCGGCCTACCACATTTTCCTCTCAATTTCAAGTGATTGGTCTGCTTGGCCGCAACCTTTGTTAATAGTCCGGCCGTGGGCGAGGAGTCAAATTGTTTGACTACCTTAGTGATTGGTGTTGAATGCTCTAGCTCATGTTGCTTACGCTCTCTCCTCATTTTTCTTTGATTGGTGATAGATAGAGTGGACTTGATTTCTCCTCCTTAACTCATAAATATATAGTTTTCTCTAATGAGGAGGTAAGATGAAAGCTTCGTGAGCAAGAATTACTTTGGTCCTTTGTCCTTGGGCAGCAAGTCACCAAAGTCTAGCCACCCACACAAAGTTAGCTTTTCATATATGTTATTAAATAAAGATATATGGTCCCATGTGAAAAGCTAGCCACAAAATTAATTTGAATCATTTATAGCCATCCGATGTCGATTATGCATCTCAGATCAAATCAGGATCTTTAAAAAAAAAAAAAAAAAGGTTAAGTGCGAGCACGTGTTTTACACGTCAAACTCAAGTGTCTTTTCACGTTGAAAAGCTACAATTAGGTGCCGAAGTGGTCCGATCATGGTTCATCAATTTGGTCGAACCGCTTTTTATTTGGTTCAGCAATTAGATAAGGGTCCCAAAAGATAACATGACATAAGTGGGTCACATTGTGTGTAAAGATTTGTATAGTAAGAGACTCGGCAAAAACAAACAAACCGTCTTTGTCTTTCGGTGGGTGTGTTTTGTAATTTGTACAAAGCAGTGACACAGATCTCTAGATGTGCCAAAATCAGTTACAGGGTCACAAACATCAGATGATCTGATTATGACCTTGATATGTGTAGTATTACAACTGTTGTACAACACAAATCTTGAGGTATTGTATGTCCTGTTACGTGACAGACATGACTTATTTTACATGATTCGTCGGTCCAAATTTGAGTTTTTGATTCATGGTTTGTCACTTGAACGAACCTAATTGGTATGCATGGGCAGAGATGTTTGGGTTCGCAAATTGGTTTGTGCATTGTACTCTACAAAGTAACTTAGTATGAAACTTTACGACAAATTGGCTCACTTTGTTTCGGTTTATGGTTCAATCTAGTAACATAGGGTGAGCCTATCATACAAAAATTATTGCACCTTGATTTGTCAACGGATCGAATATAACTTAAAATCCAATTTGATAATTTCATATCTTGATCAAGGATATGACACTTAGCCCTTTAGGATTCATAGTTTAATTATATTTAAAAAGTTTAAAAAATATATAAAAGGTCTTTTTTTTATATATATATCAAATTGTCATCATTACGTGATAACTTTGTCAACATTAACAACATTTCGAAAACATCGAAGACTTTTATAATTATTTGAGAATTTATCCTTTGTTTACCTGATCAATGGCACTGAAAATAGGTGATTATTAAAGCATCAAATTTAAAATGCATCAAATCGTGAAAAAAATATCTTTTTAATTTTGTTTATGATCCTTAAAGTGTTGTGCTCTACTACTAAGTAAGTGGGATTGGAGTGGGGCTATTTGGGGGAGAATATGTAAGTTACATTAGGGAGAATTTTCAGAAGTTTAGGAGCGAAATGTAATTTACATTCAAGTTTGGGGGGTATGGAGTATAAATGTCCGTTTTTTCTTTTTTTCCTAAGATGGGACTTTATGAGAAATGGACCAGAACTTCAGTAATTAGGTCTAAATCGGTTGGGTAGTTAGATACTCACTCATTGCCACCACACCAACTACTTAATAACACCTTCATATGTTATGATTTGGATATATCCCTTCATATTTTAGATACCCTTCTGTGCTTTTTTATACCGATCACATACCCTGGCTCCCGTCTTCTATGTGAAATTGATTAAAATGACTTAAATGTCCTCATTTTTTTTTTTATTATCTCGGTGGTAAATTCATTTTAATGTCATCAATCTTTTGTTGAAAATCCTTAATTTTTCTATAAAAAAAATTACTATTTTCAACTTCTCTAGAAATCCTATCATGTTATTGAGATTTAAATGTTTAAGAATATGAAAGCTTCTTGTTGAAGATGGGGATAAAGAAATTTCTCTAGAAGTTGAAGATGAAGGGTTTCAGAGGGCAAACAAAAAAACAATCAAACGAGGGTATCTACCATATGCATGACTCTTTATTTTTATTTTTATAGGTAAGCTGGACTTGAACCCACAATTTCAAAGTTGCTTTGCAATGTGTCAAACCAAGTTATGGGTCTAAACCCTGTACCTATATGACTTAATAGGGTCTTGTGAAGGGCACACGTTAAAATACATTAAATACACATTGGGAATAAGCATCTAAGGGCATTTTTGTTAAAAGAAATTTTTTTTAAAAAGCAATTTTGAGACAAATATCAAATCACAAAGTGTATTTAATGGCACACGTTAATAAAATCCGACTTAATATAAGGATACAAACACAACAACATAGATTATGAAATATAAGGAAAATAAATAAATACATTATTTTTTGACTTAATAAAAAAGTTAATCTAACCAATCACACGAACCCACGTGCATTGAGGGCATCCCCACTTTACAAAATTACCCATGTTGGGTTTAGTGCGATTGATCAATTTGGAGTGTATGAAATCCCTGATTAATTTTCCCGTAGTAAAAATATTTCTCATAAAAGAATATACGATGATAAATTAATAATAGTCAACCCTCTCTCTCTCTCATAATCGTTCCATTTAGAGCTTGAAGAGCATCTAATACAGTATATGAACAATGGAATGGCTATCTTGCTCCTCAACTACCATACATAATTTCATTATTTTGTCATGTGTTAGGAAAAGTTGGTGTGGAAATATAAGCTCTCTAAATGAATACAGATGTAGCAAGGCCATGAATGGATCATTAAAAAATGAGTCGTGCTGGGGTGACACAGGATTTACTGTGATTCTCACAATTCTGACGTGGACGTGCATACATAACTGTAAAGGATTTTTACTCGTATCACGAGAAAATACATCTATGGTTATGTGCACATCTCATGTCAGACTTGTGAGAATTGCAGTAAATTCTTTTTGTCATTTCAGCATTTTCCTTAAAAAAATGTGGTATGGTTATTTACAATCCAAACACCATATGCAATCTTCTTGTTTGGTGTGTACTTGAAAAGGTTGATGTGGCAATATTATCATAATTTGCCTCGGGACATGTAGAAACATAAATTTTTTCTTGTGTATCCCGAGACAAATAATCTACGATACAAATTATATAATCTCATTATATGGTGTGTTATAAAAAAATAAGTTGGCATTGCTACATAACATCTAATATAACAAATCAGTGAAAATCCAACAAATCAATGTTTTGAGATCTGATTCATGAATCCATAAGCTATGATCCATAAATTCATTAAGCAAATTTAATAAATTGATTCCAACATTTTGATTCCTAGATTAGTTCAAAATGTGATTCGTATTTAGGTAATTTCAAAAAGATCAAACAATCATGACCGTCCAATGAACAAGATTCTTCGTGATCATCATGAGATCAACATGGTATATTGGTTCTACCTGCTCATGTACAAAGTGTTCCACCAACAATCTTTGCATGTCTGTAAGCTTTAATGGCTTACTTGCAGGTCACGACTTATACCTGAATTTAATTAAACAAATACAATGTATTTGTCTATCAAAAATAGGATTAATTTGTTGTAATAATAATATACAAACCCACAAATTACACTAATCAAGTTTATAAATACATCGAATCGACCTTGTGAACGTGAATTGTTCTTGATTTCACTAATTTAATGACCTATAATGTGAATTAAATCCAACAAATTGGTTCATTATCTAACCCACAAAATCATGAATTCTATATATTTTAAATAAGTTGTTAGAATTGAGACCAACCTAGTAAAAGTTGAATAAATTTATCTAAATCTTCCCCAGTCAATGGGTCTCTTGTGATAGACCTTCTAGATATGATGCACGCCAAGTCAGATAGTTCAATTATCCAATAAATAAGTTAGTTGAAAGGTTCAAATCATTCAAATGAATTGACTTTTAGGTCAAGAAATAAAAAAGTCCTCAAAGATGAACACTTCATCGAATGGTCCATATCGATGGCTAGGTGAATTTCGTACAATCAAAACGCTCCCCTTTGACATACACCCTCGTTACAGAACCGTAGGTCATTTTGTCTCGGGATGCATACAATCATAAATCATTTTTTTGTGTATCACGAGACAATATGATCTATGGTTCTGTGATGGGGTGTATGTTGGGAGTGTCAGATTATCACGACTCTAAATATAATATTACCAAGACAATCAAATGTATCTTCGAAGATGATTTTTCTAATCTCAACCCACATTTCAAACATTGGGTTGAAATTGGAGGAAAAATAAAATTTTCCTAGGGATTAGTGCGTGTTCTATATGGATTCTTATCTTATGGAATCCATAGTTACTTCCTCCCATCTCAGCCCTTTGTTCTATGAGGTAATATTTTCAAAAGATGATGATAATGGTTCCATATTAAATTAATAATTTATTTATTAGTTAACAAAATAAATAATCAATAATTCCACAATTGCAAGAAAGATAGAATTTGGTGAGAACAAATTCAAAGATAGCATCCCAAGAGAGAAATCATAAGAAAGCAATAAAAGTATTAAATATTCATACAGAAAAGGTGTAATTTAGATGTAACCCTCCTTTTTTTTGGTGAATATTTCAGATACTCTATGTTTTTTCAAACTGATGATATAACCCCCTTGACTGTGATCTTCTTCTAAGAGACACAAAATGACCCAAATGCCCTCAATCTCAAGTTCTTGAAAAATAAAAATAAAGCCTTTAATTTTTCTGCTCAAACTCTTCAACATTTTTGATAACTTTTCTTTCCGTATTTAATCTTTGATCTTCAACATCTTGTGAAAAAAAATTCTTGATGTTTCTTCCTAAAATCTAGGCTATCGGTAGATCAAATCCGATAAAAAACTCTTGCATTTGGTTTTTGATAAGGAACCAATTTGATTACTATCGATTGATCTTAGATCAATTATGTACTGATCCAATAAGGACTTGATCTAAAAAACTATCATAGTGATTTCAAGTCCAATATGATCCTTATTGGGTTAGTACCAAATTATTCTTGATTTAATCAAGTGGAATCCTTACTAATACTCCATTTGACTTCTTAGATTGAGGATAAGGGCACAAAAAATTAAGAGTCGTGATAATTTGACTCCCCTCTAACATACTCCCTTGGCGTGACGGTGCATAGAACCATGGATTTCCTCGGGATGCATAATTACACATCCCCATAATTACATGTAATTGTGTATCTTGAGGAAACTCTGGTTCTAAGCGCTGCCATGCTAGGGGAGTGTTGGAGGGGGACTCAAAAATCGTTATTCAAAAATTAAAAGTTGTGTTCTTTGGGAGAAAAAATAGTGGTTTTTTTTCTTTTTTTTAATAAGAGGTTTAGGATGAGGGCATTTAAGTCACTTTTTATAGTCTGTGAAAGGAGACCATGGTCTATAAGGAGTATGTTATAATTTGAAGAAACAGAGGCATATAAAAAATTCACCAAAAACTCAAAGGGTTGCCTTAATAAACCAAAAGAAAAGGCTTGAGAAAACTTTAATAGAGGAAAGAATCATGAGCAAGAAAAAGAAAACAAAGGGTTTCCACCAAATATTCTGTCTTCTCCTAACCTTTTCTTTCACTTTCTTTGTTGTTTGTGGTGGGGATAAGGTACTCAAAACCAAACCCAAATGGTCCATTATTCATTCAAGTTCAAAGATTAATCCATTCGTCTCTCCCACAAAACAAGTCACAACACATGTACTACTATATAGCATTAAGACCATAAACCCTGAACAAAAGTTTCTTTCTTCTCATCATCTCCCTCTCTGTTCTGTCCTGATTAAGAAACAAATCCCAGTAGAAGAAAGAGATGGGGATTTTGTATGATCATCTTTCCAAGTCTTCTTATAGGGAGTCTATTAAGGTCCTAGAAGCAGACATACAGCATGCCAATTCTTTGTGAGTTCTCTTTCTCAATCTCTGCTCTTTTTTGTTGGGTTCCACTAACTGGGTTTCTGTTTTATCTTTTGTTTTTTTTTTGTTGGGTATGTTGAACTTTAAATTTATCTGTGATGGGTTTTTTTTCTTCTCCTTCTACTTCCATTTTATTGTGTTTTGGGGGAGTTCAATCTGTTTTATGCAACGTATGAGCTCTAAAAATTCATGAAAGAAAATACCCATGTAGGGTTTTAAATTTATCTGTAAAGGGTTTTTTTTTTTCTCTTCCATTTTGTTAATGTTTTGGAGGAGTTCAATCTTTTTTTTTTGTTGCAACGTTTGCACTCTAATAATTCATAAAAGAAAATACACTTGTTGGGTTTTAAATTTATCTGTGACGGTTTTTTTTTTTTTTTTTCCCTATTTTTTCATTTTATTGTGTTTTGGGGGAGTTCCATCTGGTTTATGCAACTTATGCAATTTAAAAATTCATAAAATAAAATACCCATGTTTGGTTTTAAATTTATCTGTTAAGGGTTTTTTTTTTCTCTTCTTCCATTTTGTTATGTTTTGGTGCAGTTCAATCTGTTTGCTGCAGATTATGCACTCTAAACATTCATAAAAGAAAATACCCATTTGGGATTCTAAATGTATCTCTAATGGGTTGTTGCTGTTATTCTATTTAATTTGTATTTTGGAGGGCATTATTATATGTTTATGCAAATTATGCACTCAAAGTAGCGAGGAAAGAAGAAACCCACTTGTGGATTTTACATGATCCAAAACAAGAGCAAATGCAATCGCCAGTCTTTTTTTTTTTTTTGTTTTTTTTTCATGTAGGATTGTTGTATTGGTATATGTTGTTTATGGGCAAAGCTGAAGTGGGTTTTGATGGAATTTTAATTTGTTTTTGCAGGGCAGCTGCAATACCAAGAGCCAAGGGTGGTGCTTGTCTTCAGATGAAACTTGCTTACAATGAGTTAGCACCAATCTTTGTGTTTTTGGTTCAATGGATGGATTTTACGTGTCTACTCCCAAGATATTCAAGCCTTTTCTACATAATTGTATACAAGGTGGGTTGTTATTTCATTCTTTTAATTCTTAGCTCCAGTGCAAGTTTAGAGAAATCATGAGGGACAGTTACTATATTTTGTTTTAGATTGAATATTCGAGCAAACGTGGAAAATATTGGATTATTTGCTTCTACATTGGGTACTCCCTTTAATAGCTCTCTTGACTTGTACAGGTATATGCAGATGGAAGGATGAATATATCTTCTCATGGAAGAAAAGCAACTATTAGGGAGTTCTATGGTTCGTAGACTACCCCTTTGTTTCCAACTATTTCAATGTGCTTATTGTCACGTTTATAATTTATTTTCACTTTTAAGTACTCTAACAATAAATAAAACAAATGCAGCCGTGATATTACCATCCCTTGAACAACTCCAAGATAACTTAACAGATCTAGATTCTACTCTTGAGAAGGGTCGATGTATCGAGATGCTTGGATGGAAGAGAGTAGGAGAGAGGAGAAAGCTCTCTGATTTGGATTTTCAAAGAGAAGATGAATGTGGGATTTGTATGGAACCTTGCACCAAGATGGTCTTGCCTAACTGCTGTCACTCTATGTGCATTAACTGCTACCGTGACTGGTAACTTCAAAATTCATTCTTCCTTTCTATTTGTCCAATGAGGCATCGTTATGAAAAATGGAAAAAAGACTTATCTTTATGTTGTTTTTGTTCTCTTTTTAATTACAGGAATACGAGGTCAGAATCCTGCCCGTTTTGCCGGGGTAGCATAAAAAGAGTCAATTCAGGAGACTTGTGGGTTCTTACCAGCAATGGTGATTTTGTTGACGCAGAAACCGTTGCCAAGGAGGATTTGTTACGTTTTTACCTCTATATCAATAATTTGCCTCGAGATATCCCGGATGCCCTTTTCTTAGTTTATTACGAATATCTAATCTGATCTAAGTTAGATGTACAGAAAGAGAAAGCCGACCATCACATGTAAACAGAATCTGGTAAGGAACACAGTCTCAGATTCTTGCATATAATAATCCCATCCATTGTTCTAATTGTGCAGAATAGTGTAGAATCTCAATGTAAAGACTCCTGGAATAAATAAATATTGAAATTCTCATTTCCAAAGCCTGAGATTCCATTTATGTTCTTCGCTTGTTCTAAACTTCTGATTGCATGAGAAAGTAGAAGAAGTAACGGGGGCACTGCTGCTTTTTGTTAAATCATATTGTGAAACTCACAATATGGACTCAAACTGAACTCCTTTCCACTTTCACGAAAATTTGAAAACTGAAAAGTACAATATACTTCTGTTGAACTACTTTCTTGCTTAAGTTTCATTTTATTTTGGATGAACTGAGCTTCAGTAAGATTTAAGTGATGCAGACAACTGGAAAAACTTCCATCACCATCAAAACCAAGATTCTTAGAGGGAAATCTCGGAAAATCTCCTGCAGGATATTAATTTAAGCAATCTCTAGAGTTCACAGATTAACTAAAAACCCCTAAAGAAAAATCTTATAAAATAATCATATATCATCCTCACAATGTTCTTATAACATCTATTAATAAGAAAATAAAACCGTAAAGGCTTACTTATGACCTAAGTAATAATATAATCCATTCATCTAAACTAAGCTAAATATATTTTCTAAGACTAAAGTATCCTTGATTTTTTGCTTCTCTTATCATACCCAACTTAGCTAATAAGCTGGTAAGGCTTGTGGAGTGTAGAAATTGAATCCCATATGAAAAGGAAGTCTTCAAAGAACAAACCCTTGAATTCCTCAAACAGCAAAGGGACACATCCAGAGAGATGAAATAGTGACATGAAATGGGTCCACTTGCACCATCACAATGGATTAGTATGTAATCAAAGTCATAATTCATAAATCAAAGTACCAAATTATAATTTGTGTGTGTATGTTTTTCAGGAATAGAAGTTTGAGTTCTATATCATACATCGCCATGGAGTCATATGAATCGTGTATGTGTCGGAGGGGGCGGGTTGGTATTGTATATGAGCCTCAAGGGACTCTCCCCCACCCCCTCTTTGAGGGGTTCTGGGGCAATGCCCCCAAGCACAAATTACATGTTTTTTTTTTGTATTATAAAACCACATAATTTCCTATTACGCGAATTCATCAATAAAAAAATGAGGGCAAGAGAGGGGATTAAATTATTATTATTTTTTTAAATTGTACTAGAAGAATAAAAGTGATTTGGACATTACATTGAGGTTCATTTTTGACATATAAGATAATTGAGAGGTCATGCGAGGCTAAGATGCGAATAAACATTTAAAGGTTCATCCCGTGAGACGGTGTGCAAAATAGTCTTAAGCTTTGCTTGCGGTTCACACCTCAAGGATTGGACCTCGTTCCTCGCCTTGAGTTTTGCTTTTTAGATCACTTTTCCATCTGCAGTTTGCTTTGTGTTCATCTGGAACAGTAAGTCAGAAGGGACATGCCAACAAAAACAGTGCGTTTAGTACTTCATGATTTGGGATCATTTATATTATGTTTGATTCTTGCTCTGCCTTTCAGAGAACTATAGTAAGTATTCATTAGCGAAAAGGATATATGTGTGCTGAATCGAAGGAGTGTGAGTGCCTATGATGTCGGAAGCATTTTTTTTTTTTTTTTTTGACTTAGTAAGCTCAGTAGATAGTCCTAAGATGTCAGAAGCAGAAGTATTAACATGAGCTGAATGTGGCTGCTTGGGGGGGGGGGGGGGGGGGGGTTGTTTGATTTTCTTTACTATGATTTTCATTACTGCACCAGCCATCCTTTGGATTGTTTTTCTTCACAGCACTAATCTTTCCATGTTTGCCAATACAACTATGCGGTAGGATCATAGAAACTCGTTTCTTTATATAATCCTGCAAGTGTTACATAATTAGTCTCCATTTCTGTTTTTTTCACCTTACTTTAATGTGGAAATTTTTTTTAAATGCATCAGAAACATTTGTCTGTTGCATGAAATATCTGTTTTGTAGTCCTCAGAATTTAAGGGAGGATTCAATAAATGAAGGATCCATGCCTGCTACCTTTCATATTAGGGATCATCTTTAAAAGGGTCGTTGTTTTTTCTAGTAATATATTGATAATCCATCTTTGTTCTCCCAAGTGCTGGGATACATAATCCTTGGATGTTCAGGAGAAACCGACATATTAGTTTTGGGGTTTTCTGTTGTCTTTGGTCTTGCGTGAACCTTTTTACTTTATCGTCAAAGATTTCCTAGGTGAAAAATGTTGTCTTCTCTCTTCCTACTGGAAAACAGACCATAGAGTGCTTACTAGTCTAAGCTTCAAATTTTAGTAGAAACTGAAACATCCAAGACTACCCTTGTTGAAAACATAAACATCTGAGGACAAAAGTTTGGTGGTCATGAGAGAGACATTAGCACCCTTTTTTTTTGTGTGTGTGGATATTGTGGGTATCCCCACCCTTCAGGTGGGACTAACCCTGCAGTTACACACACCGCACCCTCAAAAAGTCTTATGTGCAACAGGTTGAGTCGAGGGTCAACCGGACCCTAGAGGGTGGCCCCAAGAAATTCATAGCATCGTGGGGTTCCGAACACTTGATCTACTCTTCCTGAGAAGCTTATCAAGGCTCGGCATTCCACTAGGCTAATCCCTTGAGTTGAGACATTAGCACCTTTTGGCATTCACTTCTGTTTGCTTGGTTCTGCTTTCGCTTTGTATTTGCCTCAGAGGACTTCTTTTCCTCCTTTCAATAAAGTTGCACTAATAAACCCAAAAAAAAAGAAAAAGGAAAAAAGAATTGATTGATTCATCTTTGTGAGCCTTGGTTGAGAGGTCAGCATCACCATCAATTCAATGTGAAGAATGCATATTGCCTCTAGCAAGAAAGGTAAATGACTCTTTCCCCTACTTTCAATTTAGAAAAACCATAGAATTTGGTACGTTGTTGTGTGATGATGTTGATTAACTGCTATTTGTCAGCCGAATGAACTATTGTTGAGCCTTCATCTTACCTTGTGTCTATGATGACATCTTTCTTTGCCGGCGAGAAAACTAAAGAGTGGGTATTGCTTTACTCAGTTTGAAATAGCAATCTAAGGTTGTATTTCATTGTAAGTATGTTCATTGCCTTTCTTAGAGAGAAAACAGCGTGGTGGATACAAACTCATGAGATCTTGTGTCCAAAAATTATCTTCTGTTAAGGAAATCCGATTTCATTTGATTCGCCTTCTTTTCCTTTTCTTTCCCTCTTTTAGAACCTCCAATTTTTACACATTTCAGCTTTGCTTTATTGAACTAAATGTTGGGTGGTCTCGATGCATCATGTTAATAGATTGAGCATTGTAAAGATGTGGACGTGAAGACTGATGAGTGCAAAAAATTAGAAATGAACACATTTGAAAAAAATCAATTGAGATGATTTGGACAAGTTCAACAAAAGTTAGTTAAAGTGTCCAACAAGTCTAGAAGCAATTTCTAAGTTTAAGATTTTAAAAGAGCCAAAGAAAGATACAAAAATAATGTGGACCAACATAATAAAAGCGGACATGAGCTCATACTAACTATTCTAATGAGAGAAGGTGGTGGTAGAATTGGTCCGCACCCAAAGTTTTATTTCAAAAAGAGTTCTGTTGGACAAGTTTGAAAATCGTAGATCTTTACACCTCGGGATACATGGCTCCCTTGGGATACAGTTTTATGGGAAATTGCAATTTTGTATCCCAAGGCAGAAAGATCTACGATTCTGCACTTGTCACATCAATGAGTCGATTGAGTATGCCACCTGACGAGTCATTTTATCATGACTCTTTCAAAAGTACCTTCAAAATACATTTAAGTATATTATTAGTGTCTTATTGGTCAAACAAATAAAATTTGTTGAAAATAAAAAAGAAATTATCAATTTTCTTTTACATAGCCCAATTGGGTCTTTTTGGCATTCAAGCCTAATATTGGTATTGGTGCGTGTTATATACACCCACTTTTTTCTTGATACACCCACATACTGCATGCACCCATTGTACTTATGGGTGTATGCAATAAAAAATTGTCTACTACTTTCACCCATCGATTTATTTAAAATTTAATGGTAACTTACGAGATTTTTTAATAATTTTCAATAGGTACATACTGAACATTTTCAAAAAATGTTCAATAATGACATGTTGAACGTTTTTCACATGGAATTCTGAGGAATGCATTGTTTGATATGTAACTACCAATCTAAAATGATAAATTCGGTAGAAACATACCGAAATAATAGATATCATATGGAAGGTACATACCGAACAGTTCTTTACATGGGGATCTCATATGAAAAAATGCATTTGGTATGTACTTACTGAAATAATGCTAATGAATGCGGTCCTAACTTACTGAACATGCTAGGAATTTTGAAAAAAAAAATGATGCAAATGATAAAGATAAATCAATTTTTAACATGGTTCATTTGCAAAACGATTAAAAATAATTTCAAGAACAAAAGATGATGAAAATTAATGATAAAAAACTCACTTTTAACTATCAAATTGTTTAATTATATCAAATAATAGTAAAAATTAGATTTTAGTGAATAATGTCCCCACAAATGGATCAAAACACGATTTATTGAAAAATCTCTAAAGAAAAATCATTCAGTTATGTGAATTTGATTGAATTTTTAAAGGATTTTTCAGTAGGAATCGTTCGGTATGGTTTAATATGTAATCGATATGAGGGAAAAGTTTTATTTGCTTGACGAATATTAGGTGGGTGTATACAGCAAAACAAAATAAAACCAAAAAAGAGTATTTGCGTACTTACACATTATTGACATTTAACGTTTAAGTGGGTGTAGATAGTTTGCGTTATTAGTATATCATTAATAGAAAAAAAAAATTCCGACTTAATAAACCCTAGGGATGTCTTTCTAAAACCACCCTGAGTTTCAAGGTGGTATCTTTACAAGTTAGGTAATAAGATCTTTCTTATTACCCCCTTGCTCTAATAGAAGGTAGAGCTCAAATCCTTAATTGCTACGATCAATAATTTCTAATTGTTGATCTCAACAATTTAACAAGTCGCCTGGGGAAGTTCGCCCTAGGTTTCCGATTGGAACTTCTTTCTCGTTCTCGCCCGGTTCGCATTGAGGAGGATGGAAAGAACGAAGCGGAGGGAGTACGCTTTCGTTGCCCAACCAATCAGATCAGTCACCCGGGAAAAACGTGGCAAGTCCCAATCCACAAACATGCTACTTGGTCGATCAGAATAGTGACTTGAGAAAGAACGTTGATCTTGACAATTGGATCAAAAGTTGATCTCAATGATTTAAATGGTAAGTCTTGACCATTTGAATCATCAATCTCACCAAACAAAAGGGGGTGAGGGGTGTTAAGCAGGCTATCAAGTTATCACAAAAATGTTAAAAGGTATTTAGAGAGAAATCCCCCTCTTAGGTTCACTAAGTAATTTTCCCAAAATATTTATGAGCATAAATGGTGCGACTCCATGCATATTTAAGAGGACAACAACAAGAATTGTGTTGTACGAGACATCTAATTTATCCTCAAAATCTAAATCAGTTTTACCTCATCCCCGCATTTCTCACAATTAAAATGCGATTGTGCCCTAACTATTCGAATTAGGGCTTAAAATGGGTTTGATTTTATCTGAAATCCGAGTGATCCAAATATGATTTTTAACGAATTTGATTTCTTCAAATATATCCAAATTAAAATATGAGTCGGATATAGGTTGATGTTCCTTGACCCGAGTCGGATACGGGTCAGATGCAAACCCATCCCTATATCCGTCTATTTTTTAATGATATATTATTTTGTATGTTGCATATTATATTTTCATCTTTTTTAGTCTATCACTTACAAACAAATGAGTATTTGGTGTAGTTGTCAAAACTTCTTTTTTAAAAGGGGAAAGGTATTGAGTTCAAATCACATTTAAGCCATATTTTTTAATAAATTACTTTGTAATGATTTGAAATTATCCAACCCGAATCAATTAATACAATTGGATCAGATCCAGATATGGGTTTAATGAAAGTAAAAAAAAATCGGATATGATTTGAGCCAGTGGGATCCAAGTTAAATCCGGATTCAAACATGAATTAAAATTCAAATTTGGATATGGGTAGACACATATCTGGATTGAACCCGACCTGTTTTAAGCCCTAATTTGAATTCACCATTTTCATGCAAAAAAAATTGATTTTCGGCATCCTAATTGTGTTTTGGAGATTCCATTCAGAAGTAAAGGATTTGAGAAAAAGAAAAAGTCATTTTCAAAGATTTTTTTCAACAATTTTGAAGTTGTATGTAAAATATTAAGATTTAAAAAAAAAAAAAATTATTTCGTTTTTAGATGAAAATCTATCAAGGATGGTTCTTTTGGTTTGAAATCATCTAAACAAATCGTTATGTCAAGTTTTTAATTGTTTTTTTCATATATTTTAGTCAGAAAAACTTGTAAAATGAGAACAAGTGGATTTTACCAACATTGAATTCACCAAAATTTATTGTTAAAAAATAAAAAAGGTCAAACTGGACAATAAAAAGTGATGCGCTCGACAATAAACAGAAAGCGGTGAGCTCGATAATAACTAATAAATTAAAAAGTGATGAGCTCGATGATAGAAATGTTGACCTCGACACTACTGAGGGACTATTACTAAATAGACTATCAATCCACCCGCCCAAAATTCAAAGACTATTTAGAAACAAGTCCCTCTGTAAAGGTCCTCTAAATAATTTCCCTTTACTTTTAAGTAACAGGTGTTCGTTGCTCTATGCGGGTTTCATATATTATTTGATGCGAAGTACTGTCATCAAACTCGTACTCCAAGTTCTACTCCTCGACAAAGATCCCTAAACCTAATCCTCTCTCTCTCTCTCTCAAATCTCCAGAAAAAGAATAGTTTCAGATTTTACGGATCGAGAGCTCGTCGTCGTTTTCATCATCATCGGGTCTGTTTCGTGATTCGATTTTTTTTAATTTTTTAATTTTATGTGCGATCTCTGTATCTATATCTAGGGTTAGGGATTTGTTTTTTTTTATAGAACTAAAAATCTTAAACCTTGAATCTGAATTTTGATTTCCATCCAATCTTCAATTTTCTCGCTTAGTCCATGATTACAAACTTAGGGTTTCGTTTTTTGATCGTTTCCCCTATTTGTTATTAGGGTTTCTGTATCTCCGCTATGGCTGCGCTCAAAGACCTCCTTCCACCTGCGAAATCGACAACATCTACGTCTTACGACCACTCGAACGATCCATGGTTCAAGCAAAGATTCACCTCCACCGAACTAGATCTATCCTCATCGGCTCCAAAAACAAAACCAGTGCCTCCATACTTGAAACGTGCGGGCTTCATCCCCCGAAAACCCGAAGATTTCGGCGATGGCGGCGCATTTCCAGAAATCCATGTCGCACAATACCCACTTGGAATGGGCAGGAAAGATGAAAAACAGAAGCTCGGATCAAGAATTCTCCCCCTCACGGTTGATTCCCACGGAAACGTTGCCTTCGATGCAATTGTTAAGCAGAACGAGAACTCTTCGAAGATTGTTCACTCCCAACATAAAGACCTTGTCCCTAAGTTTCTAAAAGATGATGAAGAAGAAGAATCCGGGGAGGAATTGGAGAAAGAGATAGAAGAAACTATGTTAAGCACGCAAGCTGCTCTCAATAAAATTGTTAATGTTCGATTGAGTGCTGCACAGCCAAAGAATGTCCCGTCGCAATCCTCCGATTCGAAGTTCATCAAGTATAAGCCATCGCAGCAGTCGGCGGCTTTCAATTCGGGTGCGAAAGAGAGGATTATAAGGATGGTTGAGATGCCAGTGGACCCACTTGAGCCGCCCAAGTTCAAGCACAAAAGGGTCCCCAAGGCCTCTGGTTCACCACCAGTGCCAGTAATGCACTCACCGCCTCGACCTGTGACGGTGAAAGATCAGCAAGATTGGAAAATCCCACCATGTATCTCGAATTGGAAGAACCCAAAAGGGTATACAATTCCTCTAGATAAGCGTTTGGCTGCAGATGGAAGAGGTCTTCAAGAAGTACAGATTAATGATAATTTTGCCAAGTTATCAGAGGCGTTGTATGTTGCGGAACAAAAGGCTAGAGAAGCTGTTGCGATGAGATCAAAGGTTCAGAAAGAAATGTTGCTAAAAGAGAAGGAAAGGAAGGAACAGGAGCTGCGAGCGTTGGCACAGAAAGCTCGATCTGAAAGGACTGGTGGCGTGGCTTCTGGTGCCGTTCCTATGCCTGTCGAGAAGGACATGGGCATGGGCATGATCGATGGTGATGAGATGAGGGTTGATCATGATCGTATGAAGGAAAGAGAGAAGGAACCTCTGAGAGAAACAAGGGAGGAACGGGAAGAGCGATTACAGAGGGAAAAGATTCGTGAGGAGCGACGAAGGGAGCGTGAGAGGGAGAGAAGATTGGAGGCCAAGGATGCAGCGATGGGTAAGAAGAGTAAGATTACGAGGGATAGAGATCGTGATATTAGTGAGAAGGTCGCTCTTGGAATGGCTAGTACGGGAGCGGGACGTGGTGGAGAGGTGATGTATGATCAGCGGCTGTTTAACCAAGAGAAAGGAATGGATTCCGGATTTGCGACTGATGATCAGTACAACATATACGATAAGGGGTTGTTTACTGCTCAATCTACTCTGTCAAGCTTGTACAAGCCAAAGAAAGATTCTGATGCTGAGATGTATGGAGGTGCGGATGAGCAGTTGGAGAAGGTGATGAAGACGGACCGGTTCAAGCCTGACAAGGGATTTGCTGGTGCGTCTGAGAAGGCGGGTCCAAGAGATAGGCCTGTTGAGTTTGAAAAACAGGTTGAAGAGGCCGATCCATTTGGGTTGGATCTTTTCTTGACAGAGGTGAAGAAGGGTAAGAAAGCGATGGAGAAAATTGGTAGTGGAGGAACCATGAAAGCTAGTGCTGGGTCTTCAATGCGAGATGGTTATGATGGAGGATCTGGCAGGACTCGTATTGGATTTGAAAGGGGACGTTAGAGAGCCAATCATGAGGTTTTCCTTGCATTTCGAGTTTTATCATATAAAATGATCATTAGCTTCTGCTGGAGATCTCGCGCCATATGAAATCTGTTTACTAAGAATGTATGTGAAAAATATCAAGACTTTTTGTCATATGCTCTTTTATGTTTCACTTACGGTCGATTTCGTAGAAAGTATGTTGTTTATTGCTATGCGAAATGTTCTAAATGTTGATCTTATTTGGCAAGTTTGATCGTTTTTTTTTTAATTATTGTTTGGGAGTATGAACTTGCTATTGTTGCAGAGAATTATATAATTAAGAAATGAGCAGACTTGGGTATAAAGCATCATTTTATTTTCTTCTTCTGTGCGTGCATATTAGTGTTGTGTTTTGCAGATGGTGGCATTCATTTGAAGGTATGGGTCCTCATGCATCGTGACTTTTCTTTTCGATGTGTTGCATTCATTAGGATTTATGGGTCTAGATTTCAACATGTGGAGGAGGCTCCTCATGCATCGTGACTTTTTTTTTACCCAAAGTGTTGAGTTCAGTAGAAGGTATGGGTCTAGATTTCAACACATGGATGGGTGATGGGTTTCCTCATGCATAGTGACTGACTGAGTGACATTAGGATTTTCCTATGCATTCCATAGACAAAAAGCCTCACGCTTGAAATGGTGTCACCTGAGGCAAGCATTTCTTCAAGATAACATACTCTCTTGGAAGCTGGTGGTAGCTTTTGTGTTGTATGTTTTTTAAAAGGTGACAGTAATTAACAAGTGAACTTGGCATGAAACATCTATTTAGGATGAAGATTTAAATCTTGCTAAGATTTAAATTGGTTTGCAAATAGAAGCAGCAGGGAAGTTTTGCAAACTTCTATACTTATCTAATGGAACAAAGTTTGCAAAACTTCCTGACTTCTATTTGGAGCCCAAGGATCCCTTCGAGAGTGACTTTCTTCGCATGGTGTGCCTCTTTGGGTAGAATCTTAACAATGGGCCAATGCATGAAAAGGGGTGTAATGGGTCTGAACATATACTCTCTATGCTTAAGGTTTGACGAATCTGTGAGCCACATTTTTTTTTGAGCCACATTTTGATTCATTGTACCGTGGCAAACAAGATTTGGAAGCATTATATTCACCTTTTTGGTGTGGTGGGGTGCATGCCCGTGGCGATCCTAAACGCGTTCAAGATGTGGAGCTCGTGGTTTTTACTTTTGGTGAGGCCAAGAAAATATTGTAGAGCATCATTCCTTTCGCAATTTGATGGGGAATATGGTTGGAACGTAAGAAACGCACTTTTGAAGGAAAATGTGAACTGGACAATAACATTGTAATGTCCATTTTGGTTTTATTGTTCTTCTGGTGCAAGGTTTTCAAGGAGTTTAGAGGTGTGTCTTTTGAAGACTTTGTTTTAGAGGTGATCAAGTTTGTAGTATTGAGATCACTTGACCATCGTTTTCATTGTATTATTTCCTTATGCTGGTCTCCTCGATAGCCTTAATGAAATGATTCTTTTGACCGTTTTCAAAAAAAAAAAAAAAAAATTGGTAACAGAATGTTTTGAGGCTTATTCACATTTAGTAGACAACATGACTGATTAAGCATCAAAACACCATTTGAAAGGCTTTCAGGATCTGTTTTGAAGCTTGCCCATATTTTGGAACCTAGACTTGCCTTGTGGCACATTTTAAAACCTTGTTTGTCTTGATTTTGATACTCCTATGTTTTCATCAGGTAGAGAACTTCAGACTGAACAGCCAGCTTGACAAACCATAATACATCTTGTTTCTCTGCTATGGGTTCTCTTTATTATGGCTTTCTCTACTGCACCAAATGCTATCACTTCCAATTGTTTTTCTTCAGAGTGTTCCTTTTCAAGCCACATGGTTTTTCTGTCCTGAGGTGGATATCCATTAGGGAAAAACCCGAGGAATTTAGGAACAACCCGAGAACCTCACATAGCTGATTATAGAGACCCCTGCTTAAACTCAACTGACATGTACAGTAGGACCCTTCAAGTACTGAATTGGTCAAGAGCCTCGTGATAAGTGGTTCATATGCACACCAAACTGGTTCTAGTATCACCACCGTTTCGATGTTTTTAGCCTAACAAACAAAGCAGAAGTGAACACTGTAAAGATGATTGAAAGAAACCTCAACCAAAACATAAATTATATAATGTTGATCTCCAATTATTCCAGACTGATACAAAAATTGAAATAACTATCAAAGCATCTGTATAGACTAACCAAGTAAATGGTGATGGACTAATGGCTAAGTCACCCCTCTTGCCTTTTGCTACGTAGCAGGAAATCAAAAGGAGGATAACTATACCGACCATGGAGGAACAAGTCGGCAACCACCTTGTACATGGCTTCTGTGAGGTGAACACCATCCCAATTGATGAACTGGGCAGGGTTCATACAAGCTCCTGTTACCCCTGGAGAGCCACAAGTAGTAAATACGTCGAAGTTGTAAGGGTCACCACCAGTCCCGCAACAAGCCTTGAATGGCTCCTTGAACCTAAAGTAATTTGTGGTCTTCAGCACCCTACGATAGGCCTTCCAATAATTAGCATAAGAGATGACGGCATGGGGATACTGTCTCCTGAGCTCTTGTATCTTGATTTGGAGCAGAGAATTGTGGGTGTAGGTTATCTTGTTTGCGCTTGCAACACACCCTAAGTCATCTCTGTCGTCGATGGAGGCTAGTGTCATGGCCAGTGGCAAGCATCCTGTCGGTGGCGTACCTTGGACTACGATGTACTTCGCACCTATACTTAGTAATTCTTGTAAAAATCCTGTAACACCCTTGACGACGAGATTTTGAATCGATTTCATTGAAACAGAAGATGTAATGGTGTAAGCATAATCGTTCACTCCGATCTCACCGACCCAAAATAGTGCATCATTTAGTATAGCTTTGCATTTCGGCGACGTCGTTCCTGGACGACACCCATGAGTTTCTAAGAACTTTTTGAACCAATCAAGTTGAGTTTGGATCGACTGGGGGGTTACATCGAGTGACATATTGTTCTTAACGAAGAAATTGTGATTGATGGATGTGGATCCAGCAACTGCAAAGTTGACACCATGGGATGTGTCGGCTTTTTGATTGAGGTAAGGTGGTAGGTATGGTAGGGAGAGATATTCTGATACGAAGTCAATTACAAGGCGACCATCGGAGTATCGATTGGTGGGGTGATGGAAGAAGGTCATACCATAGGGAAGATTCGATACATGTAGGAAACCGTTTGGTCCCGTCTCTGATCTAGTGTTTCCTGTGTCGGTGAAAGAGTCTCCAAAGGCGAAGATCTTCGTAAAATGACCCACAGTGGTCCCATTTGGAGTAGCAGAAAAAGAAAATGAAGCAGATGAGATGATGATGATGAAGAAGATGATGAGGGTAATTTGGGGATGTAGAGATGTGTAGGAGTAGAATGCCATTGTAAAGAGCTTCTACAGAGATCTTACAAGTGAAAGTGTTCATGTTTCAAGTAAAAAGGACTATATATAAGTTTTGGGTTGGTTCTAGAGTCTATACCCTCTAATTTATTGTTAGCTCCCCAAATATGTGGGGCCATTGATCAGATGATCTTAGTCGTCCAAAGTTAACATCTTTCTGATGATCTGATGGGTCCACATGAATTGAGAACCCTTGATTATCTTTGGGTTAATATTCTCTCTCTGATTAGAGCATAATAAGTAGGGTGGTTGAGAGTTATGGAGTAGTGGGAGTTACCAATTTGAATTTAAATAAATGGAGGTAGTTGAAAAGGTTGTAGAAGTTGTTGGGCTTTTAATGTGACCAGTTTTGTCGGTTACTTTAAAGGGACAGAATTAACGAGAAAAACAGGTTAGCCAACCCAAGGGTCTAGCCAAGGAGTCCGACTTTGAAGGAACCTTCCTCCCCACAAGACACGTGGTATTTTGTATTTATTTTGCACCCTTACATTTTCGTCAATATTTAAAAGACCTCCTTTGGAATGCCATGTCTAATAGAGAGGAGATGGTTTTTTCCCTAGCCTAATGGCAAGTCGAGCCTTGATAAGGGCCTCACGAAGTGCCAGTCAAGTGTTTGAAATCCCATGAAAGCAATGATTCCCTTGAGGCCACCACCACTAAGCACGCCGGTGAATGCGGCGAAAAAGGAGGGGGGACAAGCCCCCAAGAGCTATAGCCAAGCAAGGTCAACTTTGGGGGGAACAGACTCTTTGTAATCTGTTTTTCCTGTAGCTTTTGTTCTACAATCCGTAGAAAAACCTCTAATCTTTGGAAGAAAAAAAAAAAAAAACATAAATCTAGTTAGATTACAATTTTCACATTCTCTTTTATTTTCTTAATTAGAGTCATTTTTGACTAGGTAACATTTTAATAATGAAATCCTTCCAAAATCACATTTAAATCCCGTCAAGTCAATGATTTAGCTTGATCTGTCATGACATAATGTCTGAGAAAAGATTCCTCCAATCTTACGCCTTCTCATACCGAGTTCCTTATATTCCAAATTCTTAATTCCCCCGACCTTATATGTTATGGTACCGAGCTCTAAGCTGACCTTATGCCATTTTGTTCCGTCTTTTCTCTACCACGAGCTCTAAGTTGATCTCCCCAAACCTCTAAGTTCGGAGTGTCCTTAATAGGTCAGAGTCGTGTGTATCCCTATATAACACGTGTCACCATCCAAGGACTTGTAGATTTAACCATCCACAATAACTGTAGGGAGTTACATGAAAAACAGGCTATAGAGGATCTGCTTCCAACTTGGGTCTTCATGTAGAAAGTCATGTGAGATCCAAAATTTGTTAAATAGGAAATCACATTCAAGAGGATATAATTTTAATATCACGAGTATGTAAAATTTTGTTTTTTATCTAAATATTGCCAAAAGAGGATGAAAAAATTACACGCTCATATAGTCAGACTGGTATTTTATAGCCAAATCTTAATTATTAGAAGCACAAAAAATAATTCTATGTTGGAAGTGGAAACGTCATTAAAAATTAGAAATTGAACTATTTTATGATCAGAAGCAGGCGTGAAAGCAAGAGCAATATATTGAGTAGAAGATGCCTACTACTATGGGTTGGCTAGGACCCAAAGAGAAATATAAGATAGTTCAACCACATTATGAGACATTTCGGGACATTTAATATTTTCGGGGCCAATATTTTGTTCTAGTTTCGACTAAAATTGGATTGTGTTTTCAAAATATTCAAAAATTGCATTAAATTTTGAACCACGGATGTGATGATTTTTAACTACACATCCCTCGAGATTTGAATAGATGTAGATCAATCTTCCAATTGTTTTATCATTGGCATGAGACACCAAATGTGAAGCTTGCCAAAGAAACTCCTAGTATTCAGTTGGTCAATTTGCAGAGTAAATATAATGGTGTCAAAGTTCAAACCTTCTTGGAAGTACATGTGACATGCATGTGCTTTTTAAGTGTGAAATCATTTAATTTTCAAAAGAGTGCTGATAACTTAGGTATTTTCTCACAACCCAACAAACATTTGACATGTGGCATTAATGACATCGTCATTCTCTCTCTTGT
This sequence comes from Akebia trifoliata, assembly GCF_017979445.1. Lineage (NCBI taxonomy): Eukaryota > Viridiplantae > Streptophyta > Magnoliopsida > Ranunculales > Lardizabalaceae > Akebia > Akebia trifoliata. The sequence goes on from NC_141379.1 coordinate 2,179,369, forward strand.
TGGCTGTCCACATATTTTATTTTTTTAGATTTCAAATCTTGCAAAGGATCGTTGGGCCCACATTGAGTATCACATTTGCAATCCAATAACATCACCATCTAGATTTCATGAAAATATTCATCTTAAAAAAAAAAATTATTTTTTGAGTTTGATTCAAGGTGTTGAAAATGTACAGTCAATGAGCACTCAAATTTAAAAATAAAATTCAACAGTGAAAAATAACTATTTTTTTCCTCCACAACTCCATTGCATCGGATCACATTTTGAATGTCACAAGAAGATCAGATCAAAAAGTTTATTTTTTTTCACTATGGACAGGAGAGAGAAAAGGATGTTAGCCAAAAACTACATCATATTATCAAAATTCTTTTCGATGACTTGTGTTACAAGTTTATGAGTTCATCTAGATTTTATTTTATTTATCCCTTTATCGTGGGTATCCCTGGTCCCACCTTTAAGTTGAGATTAATCCCATTGTCACACGCACCGCCCCTTTGAAAAGTCCTACAATGTTATTAATTCTTGATACTATGTTTATTCTGGTATAATGATCTAGCATAAGGAGTTGTAGAGTTATGTTTTATTTGATCGATTCTCACATTGCTGACGTGGATTTATGTACAGAACCACAGATGTTTTTCATCGAGAGATATGAGTAAAAAGCATCTATGGCTATGTGTACATCTTCACGTCAATAATGTGAGAATCAATGTCAATTTTAATGTTACTCCATCACTACTCTATATTTTATAAAAGATTTTTAATTCCAAGTCTTATATTTAGAAAATTTCGAGCTTCGTAAATTTTAAGCTTGTATAAGTATTTAATAAAACTAAGTTATATATTCATCACTATAAGACATATTGTATTCTTATTTTGAGGTACGTGGAAAAATGGTATTCCCAATGAATATCTCAGATTTCTCATTCCTATTGTTTTATGTGAGTTCTTTTAGAGTCATGATAATCTGACTACCCTACGTGGCACACTCAATCCAATCTCCTGATGTGAAAACTTTGGGAATCGTAGATTTGTACGTCTCAGGATACACAATTCCCTTGGTGTAGACACTTTTATGGGGAAGTGCAGTTTTGTATCCTAAGGCCTACAGATCTACGATTCCCAAAGTTGTCACATCAAGAGAGAAAATTGAGTGTGCCACGTGGTGTAGTAAGATTATCACGATTCTTTCTTGTATAGATAATGTTGAAGTAACATTAGGGGGGGAGGGGATTTCTGACGTGGAAGTGTATAGAAACCATAAATGCTTTTCATCGAGATACGATTCCCAAAGTTGTCACATCAAGAGAGACGATTGAGTGTGCCACGTGGGGTAGTAAGATTATCACGATTCTTTCTTTTATGGATAATGTTGAAGTAACATTAGAGGGGAGAGGAGGGGAGGGGGGATTTCTGATGTGAAAGTATATAGAAACCATAAATGCTTTTTATCGAGATAGAGTATACACTTCCACGTCAGAAATGCACCCCCCCCCCCCCCCCAACACAAATGTTACTCCGGCACGACTCTTCTTTTATTAAAAGTCATTCTAACGTGACTTCCATGGACACTGCACTGACATGGCAGTATGCTAGGAACCATTTTTTTTCCTCAAGATACAAGGTCAAAAAAAATTATGATTTTTTCACTGCCACGACAACATAGTATTGAGTGCAGTGTCCAAGGAAGTCAGATTAAATGAGGTTTATGATCAAAGGGTCATGATTACCTTCTGATCATTAACATTCTTTGATCAGACGATCCATTGTGCCTAACCATAGTACGGTAAAAAACATCATACTGTCCACATAGTCCATCATTTGGTTGGTCACCTCTGAGACAGGCCCACAAGGTTATCTCTTGATTGGGCCATTAAAATTACAAAATCAACATCTTGCCTTTGGGCTACATTAGACCATTTATATCAAAAACACCCAAATTAGGTTTGCAACATAACTCCCGGAAGTACAGGATAGGGACACAAAACAGAATAAACTAACTTGGAACATAATTCTTGAAGTATAAACATAGCTCAGACAAATATTTTCCAACTCTACTACTACCAAAGAATTGGTAAGCTTATGGCACACCACATCCTGACCATTGCTTCATAACAAGCACCCCAACCAACGGTTCAATTATGTTTAAATAAGTGTCATTATGTACATTTTTTATGCCTAATCAATTGATCGAACGATGGTTGACAGAAGTCCTTATCGAAGAACAAATCAGCCATCTTCTTGTACATGGCTTCTGTGAGGTGAAGCCCATCCCAATGGATGTACTTACTAGGGTCATCACAGATATTTGCGCTTGATGAACTGCAGACGGAATGTATGTCGAAGTTGAAATTTCCTTCCCCGGCTCCACAACAGGCTTTGAACGGTTCCTCGAACCCATACTGCATTGGGTTCTCCATGATCTCATAGTAGGCTTTCCAGTAATCCGCATATAGGATAACAGAATCCGGGTATTGTTTCTCAATTTTGGCCAGCTTCTTCTGGAGGAGTTCGTTGTGGGAAAAGATGATCGAATTGGCATTTTTAGCGCACCCTGTATCATCACGATCGGACAATGGAGACAGTGACAGGTCTAACGGGAAGCAACCTGTCGGTGGTAGCCCTTGAACCACAACGTATTTTGCACCATTTTCCAATATTCTCTGCCAAAAACACAGTTTATATGATTATCTAAACTTAATCCTCAGTGTCCTTTAACAACGCTAAAATAATGCTTATCACGACCAATGTCAAAATGCAACAATGAGATCTGAATTAACAAAGATGAAAAAACCAAATAAAAATTTGGTTTTTTTTTCAATCTGATGATACAAAAACGTTCGGTGAAAAAATGGCTAAGATTCTATAGGATCAAAATTGAAACATTTTGAATAATTTCCATATTTATCATGTACCTTCAAAAGTTTGCACGCATAATCAATGGACATCTCCATGAGGGATTCAGCTGAGAAGGCATATCCAAAGTTACGAATGTAATCGTTTACACCCATTTCACCGATCCAGAAGAGCACACCTTCCATCTTGGCTTTGCAGGCATTCACGTCTTTCCCGTAGCACTCGTGGTCCTTGACGAAAAAGTGGAACCAATCTATTTGAGTTTGTATCCAATCAGGTATAAGTTTCCACATTAGTGTCCGACCGACTTTATTTATAAGAAAGTAATCATTAGGAAGAGACGAGGATCCAGCGATTGCAAAGTTGACACCATTGGAAATATTGGCTGAAATGTTTTTGTAAGGTGGCAAGTATGGGATTGAAAATTTTTCTGCAAGGAAATCGATGACAAGGCGGCCATCAGATAATCGGTTCATGGGTTCCTTAAAGAAAGTCATGCCGTAAGGAGAGCCAGACGTTAGAGCGTTGCTAAAGGCGACAAGACCACCTAGAGATTGGGAGTTTCCTGTGTCGGTAAATGAGTCTCCGAACGCGTAGATCTTTGAGAAGCAATTCTTGTAAGTTTTGTTGTGTGCTAAGGAAGGAGAGAAAGATAAGAAAAGAAAGAAAAGTGGAAGAAGGATGGGGAAATTAGAATTCCCCATTGTGTGGGAGTAGTAAATGAACCTCTTGTGTTATTTTTGTATGTGTGTTTCACATTATTTGGTGTTTAGAGAAGCATTTATAAAGTCATGTTTGTTTTGAAATTCTTTCCTCTTTTCTATTGTTGGAGGGAGGATTGCCAGGTCAAAGAGTAATGTAAGAAGCTTCTTTGGTGTGTTTTTAAGGGTTCACCATGAAACAAGTGCTCCAAAGCTGGACAATGTAGTTGGAGGGACTATTTTGGGGAATGTTTGAGATGGTCTAATGGAAAATGACCGGAATACCCTTGTCTTCAATCTATTGATAAAAAACTAATTTTTTCCCCTACATGAGTCATCTTCAACCCTTGAATTTCTATCTTCAAAACCAACAATCTTCAACCTTAAGATTCTATTACTTCGACCTTCCTTCAATCTTTCACGCAAGATAGGATTTTTTGGAAAGCAGATGACGATGGAATTTTGCGTTGAAAAATCTAGGATTTTCTATAAATGGGTTGAGGCTAGATCTAAAATAACGGAGTGAAGTTAAGATCGAGTAGAATAAAAAATAAATCACCATAGAGTTTTTTTTTTTTTGAAGAAGAAAAATTAAATATGATTTTGGGAAAAGTGGAAAATGATGGAGCTTTGAGTAGAAAAGTTAGAATTTTCCACAAATTAATGATTAATGCTACGTTGAAAATGATGGATTCAGAATAAAGTTGAAAGATTAAAAATAAATTATACATAGATGTATAAAAGCTTGAAGGTGCCTGGTTTTGAAAAAGAAAAACCTAGCTAGCATGAAGAGATAATTGAGGTAGTTGTTGATGAGCTCTGCATAACACGTACCATGTGAAACCTTCATATCAAACTCGATGCCCCATGAAGGGTAGGTTCCAATAAAAATGGCCAGATAGATTAATGGGTGTTTTATGGGAAATTTCTAGATCTATTAGGCCTAAAACAGATCAACCTGGGTGTTGCTTTAATCAAGTGTTGTTATCAGAAAGCATATGATGGTAATCACTTAATCTGAAGATTAAGGATTATGAACTAATTACTTTGGTTAATGAGAATGTTGGCACTAAACGATTGATTGTAACTCTGATTATGGGATTGTGGAATTCTTACAGATTGAATGAGTAATGGTTCAATAACGATGAAAAGTGCGGTAATTGTTAGAGACATGATATATAGCCCTAGAAAGAGTTTGGATGACCAAAAAAGGATTCATATTGTCCAACCCAATATTTTCAATGAGGTCTAGATCAATATTAATGATAAAATGCAGCAATGGAAGCTCATTTCATGAACGTGGGGGATCTTGATATGCTTTGAAAGCAGAGCTCAATAGGGTAAAGGTAACTCATTTGACGACAGCCGATCTTAGAGGAAACCATGATATCTAAAAGTTCAAAACATCTTGGTTCCATTGATCAGATAAAGCATACAAAGAGACATGAAACTGAACGAGCGCGCTATGATTGGGGATCCACATATCAACAAAATTTCGGTAATTTCAATTCAAAGAAAAGATCACAACTTAATATTGCTTATGCAAAAGTAATCTGAACCTAAGATTACTTGGGTTCCATCCCCACTTACTTCTTTTAAACAAAGAAGAATAGTTTGTCATTGTGAACCTGATAGTTCAAAATAAAATGGTACATTAAGTAATTTTAGCTTTGGATGCCCAACAAGCTCATGAAGTTCCCTGTATCACAAAGATCAGGAAGAACCACAGCACCTCCACTGCTTGCCTGTTCCAGCTCTTCTTTCTTGAAGATTCCTGTGCACACTCCCACCGCCAAAGCTCCTCCAAACTCAGCGGCTTGGATGTCATTGGGCTGCAACATAATGATGGGAAAATTTTAAGAAGGAAAAGGAGAGGATTACATTTCATTGTATAGAAAGATACAATCATATTCCAAGACATAAAGTGCATTTGTTACATAGAATAGGAACAATAAGAAGAAAAAGAGATTTTGGAAGTTTGCGTACTGTATCTCCAACGTGAATTCGCAGGTCAAATCCTCCAGGAAATAGCTTCTCACCCCTATCTGCTGCAATCTTCACAAGATGTCCTCGATCGATGTGATCACTTCCAAATCTGCTAAAAGAATATCATTCATTCAAACCAAAAAGTGCGAGTTCTGAACAAGTTCAGTTTCAACTCACCCTCCAAAATTGGGAAGTGTGAAGTACTTCTTGATACCAAGCCCCTCCATCTTCATCCATGCAATCTCCTCCAAATTACCCGTGACCTAGAAGCAGAAAGGGTCAAGACTTTTAGAGCCATTGTAGAAACAAAGGATTTAAAGCATTGTAACTCTTGAGGGGTGATTCCTCTTCCTTGGATTCTGATTACTTATTCAATACATCTTGCTTAGTTACCCAAAAAAAAAAAAAATATAGGATTTAACACTCATGAAACTTGAAAGCCAGGATCACCATCATTCTGCAAGAAGAGCCGAATTCAACTTCATTAACTAAAGCCCTGTATGGAAACTTAGAAAGTTTATTTTGTGTTTTCTATAGTATGTATAGCATGCAATGCACGACCAAATATTGACTTATATACCAAACTCTCTAGTTAAATCAAAATCAAGAAGAAAGGATCGAAGGTTTCATTGTTTCAATTTTCTTGAAATCCATACTATTTCTAGTATGAATTCTTTCCATTCTATTAAGGAAGAAGTGAAAGGGTTTTGTTAAGAAACAAAAGTCAGGTAATTATGCAAAGACATCAGGGGCACGTTAATACACCGAACCCACTTCATAAATAAACAAATTTAAGTCCTACAATTCATTTTAGATCCAATGATTCAGAACTTCATGATGCAATTCTCATATGAATTTTACTATTCACAAGTAAAGATAATTCGTGCATGTCATTCAGTTTGTTATTTGCATGATTCGGTTTGAATCCTAAGTCCTAGGAAGGATTTTAACAACACAGCCAAAGACTAACAACAGAGGAAAATGCAAATAAGAACACATTGATAAAGAGCATAACCCAATAAAAGCTTCCAATTACGATAAACAGGATTGGTAACCTACCAACCCAATGGCCACATTTTCCTTTGAAGACAAAACTTGAAGGAGAGAATCAACTCCAGGAAGTACCTCCAGGCCTTCCCCAATATCCTCAGCATGTTCCCTGCTATATTCTACCATCCTAGACTTCAAAACTGGTAAATTTTCAACAGCCACCTTCACAAGGGAAAATGTAAGGAAAATTCAGAAGAAAAAATTAAGGAGATTGACTGTATTTGTTTAAATCCTAACATGCAGACATAATTCTTTCTTTCTTTCTTTTTTGTTGTATATTAGTCCCTCCATATGAGTCACACAAAGAAGATAAATAAGCATAACATTGAAGACAGACAACAAGAAGGTTGGCTCTGGATTTGGTATTTGATGATCTAAGTTACTGATACTCAGTGATTAATATTATTGTTGGAATCTGAGTTGATCGAGAAGCGTACAATGGTGGCGATCAAGATCGAGAGGAAGAACTTCAAAGTTAAGGCTATTCAGATAAGAGGTAATAGAGGGCTTGAGATTAAGGAATCAGATTCTAGAGGTGTAGCATCCATTAAATTATCTCACAGTGAGACTATATGGTTCTGTAAGGCTCTCGAGGAGCCTCTACAAGGAGGAAGCCATTGTGGGCTAAATGCTCGTTAGATAACAGAGTGTTGCTGGCAACGGGGTTTGAGAACACTTATGGAAGGTTCCTTCGTCTTCAGGTGTTTGCATTGAAAGGGTTTGTGAAACCTTTGATGATTCCAGAAAGGGTTGAAGGAAAAGGATGGCAGGTCCTTCGCTTTCATGTGAAGAATATCCTAGATCCAGAGGAGAAGATGGTACTAATGGTTAATGCTCATAAGGATGGAGGGAAACAGAATCAGTATGGCACTCGTCTTGTGGAAAAAGGTAAGAATACAGTGGTAGACAGCTGTCTGAATTTTAATGACTTAATAGTGGGGCCCAGAAAAGAGGTTTGAGCTGAAGCATCTTCAGCAAATTTGGATTTAAATCCCTATGGTCATATAGAACCCATGGATCAGTCTGCCCATTATGAATACGATATGTGGGGGGGATCCTTGATGGACTTGGGTAAAGCCTCTTTTACTTTCTTTGGGTGAACAGGCTTGTTTGACAGGCTGGGCTATTGACACTAATAGCAATAAGGGGGAAATTGAGGCCCAAACAGAAAAAGAAGTAGTGGTTACTCAAGAGCATCTAAATGATCTAGTCCCTGTCAGGTACCCTTCGCACAAGGAGAAATGGACTACAAGTCTGGATAACTCTTATCCAGTGGAGAAGTCTGTTGCGTTGATACATGAGTTTAAGAGTTGAGAATTCTTAGAAAATAAGTCTAAGACTCAAAAGTCCATCGTTCCAGGAGAGGTTGTGATTGAAGATTCCGTAGCTAGTGGTGAGTTGCTGCCCAGATTTCTATCCTTTGGCAGAATAGTAGGGGAAAGAGGGCGGTCACAGGGAGATAATTCAGGTGAGTGTTTCAAGATTTTGAGTACTCTATCAAATTCAGAAGGCAATCTAGAGGTGATGACTTGGAGTTGATTAAGAAGGAGAGACGTTCAGATGGTTCTCTTATCCCAGTCTCTAAGATTTGGGACAGACTGCGTAACAATCTTTAGAATCATCATGGGTTGTCACTTGATCCAAGGAGCTCGAGTATTTTGAGTTTGTGGAAGGATAGCCACAGAGAATTTTCCAAAGAAGGTATCTCAAACTCTTCATCGTTTCCTTTTGCTTTCGGTCTCCTCCCTTCTTTGAACAATTCATTGCTGGTTTTTTGTATGGGTTTTTCTTGGGCTTCTTGTTATTTTTCTGTGTTCCCCTGGTGTTTTGTTAACATGCCTCAAACTCCTTTAGCCTTGATCGATTCTCCCCAGAATAGTGAGCTTTCTCAAGATGAGGATAATTTGAGGGAGATTAGTAAAGATGTCCCTCGGTTTTCTTCGTCTGTGGTTCCCTTGACTCAAATTCCTGATGAGGTGACTGGTTTGAATTAGACAGAAGGGTATTTCGATAGACATTGGGCTGACAGAGGTTTAGAAGATCCAAACTCGGTTCAGGTGGAGGAATTGTTAGTGCAAACAAAGATGAAAACAGTTGAACGGTTAGTAAGCCAAGCCTTGAGTATGGTAGAGGAATTTCTAATAATACCTAAGACAGATGATAAGGATTGTTCTCTTATCTTAAGAGTAGTTATAAGAGATTCAAAGGATAGAGCCTTCTTGAGGTAGAGTTGCAGGAATTAAGTAAGGAAAGTGGAGTGGGTGTCGATGAATTGGGTCTTGTTGTTTCAGATAGCTAGGAAATTCAAACCTTCAGGGATGGTCAATCGAATGAGGTTGTTGTGGTGGCTCCTAGGAATTAGTGAAGAGGCTTTCTAGGCCAAAATTGGCCAATGAAGTGGAATAATTGAAGAGGTGGCTTGTGGTTTAGGTTAGGGTTCTTGTTTAGGTTTTCTATATCAATTAAGATTTTGTCTTGGAATGTGAAAGGTTTGGGGGATAGAATGAAGAGGGCGGCAGTGAAAGCTTTTATCAAATCAAAAAGGCCTATCTTATTCACTCTTCAAGAGTTGAAGCTTTCGGTGTGTGAGGACAAGGTGATAAAAGGATCTTTGGAGGGGGAATATCGGTTGGGTTGCTCTTCCAGCTCTTGGGACTGCAGATGGCATTATTTTGATGTGGAATAATGACTTGATTCAAGTGATCGACAACTTAGTTGGGTCTTTCTCCATTTCTATCCTTCGTAAGTGCATGAATGAGGATTTCTCAAGGGTTTATGGCCCCACAATTAGTAGGGAGAGACAACAATTTAAGGAAGAATTTGAGGATCTCACAGGTTATTGGGATAAGCCTTGGGTTCTGGGTGGGGACTTCAATGTCCTCAGATTCACCAATAAGAAGAATAGGGGGCAAATAATCACAAAGGGGATGAGGGACTTCAATGCTTTTGTAAATAGATTTGCCTTAATGGATTTACCCTTGCTAAGTAAAAGGTTTAATTGGTCCAATAACCAAACTGACCCTAGGATGTCTAGATTAGATAGATTTTTGATGAGTGGGGATTGGGAGGAGAAGTTTTGTAATGTGGTGCACACGGCAACACCCAGTCTCATCTCGAATCACATTCCTATCATTATTGAGGCAGGGCAATCTCGAACTAGTCCAATTCCTTTATGTTTTGAGAAGATGTGGCTTATTCACCCAAATTTTACAGATCTTGTCAAAGATTGGTGGAGGGAGTGTCCAACAATGGGGTACCCATGTGTTGTTTTCAAGAACAAGCTCAAATATCTGAAAGAGAAATTGAAATGGTGGAATAAAGAAGAAGCGGGGAGGGTAAAGTTGAGAAAGGAGAAGATCCTCAGGGAAATTGATGTCCTAGATTCCAAAGGAGGAAGTGGGGGAGTTAGAGATAGATGAAAGAGTGAAAAGAACTGAGCTTAAGTTAGAATTCCAAAGAGTGGCTTTGATGGAAGAGATAAGTTGGCGAAAAAAATCTAGGATCAAGTGGCTTAAAGAGGGTGATAATAACACTTAGTTTTTCCATAAGGTGGCCAACTATCATAGAAAAAATAACCAAATTGCCAACTTGACGATCAATGGGATTATGGTGGAAAGGGAAGAGGTTATTAAGGAGGGTGTAGTGGGCTACTACAAATAGCTTTATAGGGAAAGAGAGGATAGAAGACCTTGCCCCGACAATCTCGACTTCAACAGGTTAACTCATGAAGAAAGGGTGTGGTTGGAAAGATAAATTGGGGAGGATGAAGAGAGATTAGTTGTTGCGTCCATGGGTGGGAACACGGCGCTGAGGTCAGATGGTTTTACAAGGGAATTCTTCAAACACTATTGGGTAATTGTAACCGAAGATTTCATGAAGGTAGTTTGAGAGTTATAGGAAAAAGATAGTTTGCATTATGCTTTTAATAGTACATTTGTGAGTTTGATACCCAAAAGAGTAGGGGCGGTTAACTTGAGTGATTTTAGGCCTAGTAGTTTAGTGAGATCGGTGTACAAGATAATCTCCAAGGTGCTGGCAAACAGATTGAAAGAAGTTTTGAAGAAATTAATTGTCCTTGAACAAGGTGCATTCCTTAGGGGAAGACAAATTCAAGATGGTGTTTTAATGGCTAATGAATGTCTAGATTATAGAATTAAAGATAAGAAGATGGGTCTAATAAGAAAAATCAATATGCAAAAGGCTCATGATCATGTGAGTTGAGATTTTCTGGAGTATGTGTTGGGTAAGATGGGATTTGGTTCTAAGTGGATTGGGTGGGTTATGAAGTGTATACCTTCGATTTCTTTTTCTATCTTAGTTAATGATAATTCCGCAGGGTATTTTCGGAGCTCTAAAGGATTGAGACAGGGTGATCCGTTATCCCCATTTTTATTTTTTATATTGACAAAGGCATTGGGAAAACTACTCAAGAGGGGAGTTGAGATGGGGAGGTTATCCGGTTTTAGAGTGAACATTGAGGGCCCCTTGATTTTGCACCTACAATTCGCAAATGACACCTTAGTGTTCTTGGATCGTTCTAGAGAACAAGTGAGAGCTCTTCGGATTTTATTATATTGCTTTGAAGCAATTTCAGGCTTTCATGTCAATCTGCAGGAAAACAAGTTGTTTGGGGTTGGTGAAGTGTCAAACCTTCCAGTCTTAGTAGCTACTTTGAGGTGCAATAGTGTACGCTCCCTCATTCCCATTTAAGTTTACCTTTAGGGGTTCCAATTGTAGTAAAAACATATGGAAAGGAGTTACCAAGAAGATGGAAAAAAATTGAATACTTAGAAGGCAAAATATCTCTCCAAAGAGATAAGGTCACGTTGATTAAAAGTACTTTAATGAGTATTCCAATTTACTTCCTATCCATGTTCTCGTTGCCTAAATCGGTGAAAGACTCATGAAGAATTTTCTGTGGAATGATAATAATGATAGTAGAAAGTATCATTTGGTGAATTGGAGATGGTTTGCACTCTAAAGAAGAATAGAGGCTTGAGGATGAGAGGGTTAAGATTAACACATAAAGCTCTCCTGGGCAAGTGGCTTTGAAGATTCGGGGAAGAAAGAAACAACTTGGGGAGAATGGTGGTTCAAGCCAAACATGGAAAAAAGAGGTTTGGTTGCCATAGTGATGAGGCTAAAGGAACCTACAGGGTGTAGTGCGTGAAGAGGTATACTAAAGGGTGTTGATAAGTTTGATAGGGAGATTAGATTCAAAATTGGGTTGGAGGACAAGGTTAGATTTTGGGAGGATTTTTTGTGTGGAACTTCATCTCTGTCTACTCAATTTTCATCATGTACGCTTGTTCTTTGAAAAAAACCAACTCAGTAAGGCAGTGTCTGATTCGGGACGGCAACACGGATTCTTGGGATCTGGGATTCAAGAGGAATTTCAATGATTGGGAATTGACGGAGATTACATCTCTTCTTGATCTCCTTAATTCAATCCAATTTAGAGAGAACGAGCAGGATAGAAGGGAATGATTCAAGACTAAGGATAAGAAGTTCTCTGTCAAGTCTTTTTATTATTACTTACTTCCGTCATGTGAGGCATCTTTCTCTCCATCTATCATTTGGTCCGCTCTTGTTCCTTTTAAAGTGTCATTCTTTTTATGACTTGCCTCTTTGGGTAGAATCCTCACCTTGGATAATTTGATCTATCGGGGGTGGATTACCCCAAATTTTTGCCATCTTGGTTCGAGAGATGAGGAGTCCGCCAACCACATTCTTATTCATTGTTCCTTCTCCAGTGTTATTTCGATGTTCTTCTTATCTCATTTCCAGGTGGATTGTGTTCTTCCTTTATCTTTCTTTGCACTTTTAGAGGATTGAAGTTTCAATATATTCTCTTCTAGAAAGAGGTATCTTTGGACTATCCTTCCTTTCGCTATTGCTTAGGGTCTCTGGAAAGAACGCAACTTCATGGTGTTCCATAGTAAAGAGAGCTCGTCTCACACGGTGATTTTAGAGATTTTACGGTTTCTTTTCTTTTGGTCAAAGATGAGTAAAGACTTTGCAGGAGTGTGCTTTCAAGATTTTATTTTTAATTGGAAAACCTTTTGTGACTCGTAGCCCCTGTCGGAAGTGTATTTTTTTCCTTTCTTTCTTTTTTTTTTCCTTATTGGTTTTTCCTGTTTTGTTGTTTGGGGGTTATCTCAACCTCCTCTTCTCCTTTTCTTCAATATTAAAATTTATATTTATCCCCAAAAAAAAAAGACAACAACAAGGTTTCATTTTGAACTCATATTCCACTCTTCTACTCAAAATGCAAGTTGGGGTGAGGCAGCTTACATCAATTGTTTTGGTTACCTCTTTCTACAAAAAGGAAATGTGGTGGGCTTGCAACATTAACCACTTATTAGAACAAACAATACAATCCCACAAACTCTTCCCAAAATTAATAAAAATAATATAATCCCTATTATTTTGTCAGAATTTGAAAGGGTATCACAAGAAATCCATAAATGCTCCATAGATTATAACTTAAAATCATGGTTTTAAAACTCGTCCAAGGCCGAGATGTATTGCCCGAGTTAACTCGGTATCGGAACTGAACGAGACCAACTCACAAGTCACTTTTTTTACCAAATTTAATACCTCACATTCAATTTTTTGATTTTTTGATCGAGACATATGGGACAATTCAGCCGAGATGACTCAGTATCGGGCCTGGACGAGACGAGATGCAAAATAGAGTTTTAAAACCATGCTTAAAATCTTCTAGTTGATTGATACAAGAAACAACAAAAGTACCAAAGTTACCAACTTCAGAAGGTATGCCGTGGTGCACAAGAGTATTCACAATAATTGCAGGATCCGTTTGCCCATGATGCTGCAAAAAAAGTAGAGCATTTCTCAATCAAACCATGTGTTACTTAAGAATAATCAACCAACATAGTATCTCAATCGATTTTTTTTTTCTTTTTTTGGCTGAAATAAAAAAAGGGTATCTAAGCCAAAAAACAAAAACATTTTTTTAAAAATGGATATCTAAAAGGCGATCGACCCATTAACTTCAAAAATGTTACAGTAGAAGATCATTTAAAGACAACGTGGTGAGAAAGAGAGAGACCTGAATCGCGTCTATAGTTCCTTGGATGCCGAAAACATCAAGGAATGCGTGAGAGAAAGCTCGGCGATGTAGTCTGTTTGAGGCTTTTCCCGAGCTGCGAATTAGGGTTCCATCAACATCGAATGTAACCACAACTCTCTTTTTTCTCAAATCAGATTCGCTTTGCATCTCTGCTAATTTAGTTGCAGCTTTGCTTTCTCTGAAATTTGATCTCTCTAAATGAGACTTGAGTTCAGACTTTAGAATACTATACAGTGTATCTTTAGAACATCAAATTTTGATGTCGTTATTCATTACATTGGCACATAGCCAGCATCAGGTTTTGATGTCATGTCTCATTCTTGAATGAAATCGAGTCATCTCGGACGAGTTTTCCAACATTTTTAAGTCATCTCATTCAATAATGAGAAAATGAACCATGATTTTAAATCTCGTTCAATAATGAAGATCAATTGCCCGAGACATGAAACAGTCAATTCGAGTCAACGACTCCAGCTCTATTTGGGATTTGGGATTCAGAAAAAACTTTAATGATTGAGAATTAACTAAAGTGATATATTTCATTGATCTCTTGCATTTGCGTCTTCTCAATGTAAGTAAACAGGACAGGTGGGAAATGGACGAGGGTAAAGGACTTGAGATTCTCTGTCAGTTCTTTTCATAAGTAGCTTAACCCTTATTTCGAACGATCCTTCCTGGGATCCATTATTTGATCCAACTCAGTCCCTTCAAAAATCTCTTTTTTTGTGCGGTTGACTTTTCTTGGTAAAATTCTAACGATGGATAATTTGACTGTTTGGGGTTGGATTACACCTAATTGTTACCCGTTATACCTGAAGGATGGGGAGTCTGTCGACCATATATTAATCCATTGCCCATTTTCTCATCATATTTTGTCAAATTTTTTGAGTTTATTTTGTATTCAATGGGTCTTTCCTTGTAAGTTCTCCTCGCTGGTAAAAGGTTGGACCAGTAATGCTTTCTCTTTTAAAAAGAGATTCTTTTGGGTTATTCTTCCCTCGGTTATTGCTTGGGGGGTGTGGAGTAAGAGAAATATAGGGTCTTCAATAGTAAGATGAGAAACACTCATGGCAACTTCTTAGAGATTTTGGGTTTATTGTACTTATGGTCGAAACATAATATAGAGTTTAAAGGGATTACTTTTGATGACTTTGTCTTTAGATGAAACTCTTTGATGCTTTAGCTTTTCTTTATATTGTAGTTCTTTGAGACGCTTCTTGGACCTCATTGTACTTTGTTTTCTTTTCTTTATCAATATATTATACTTATCAAAAAAAATATTAGACAATTTAGTAAGAGTAATGAATTGTCCAAAGATAAGTAGTACATGAAAAAAAAAATACAAAATTTATTATTATTTATCTTAAATATATATTTTTAATTTTTCATACGTGAAATTATAAGCAAATGTTAAGAAAAACATGATGATTAATTAAAGTTTGAATTGTGAATGTAAAAGAAACAAAGATATTTAAAAGTATTTTTTTTTTATTTATTATAATCTATTAAGTTCTGGTTCAAGTAATTCGGGCAATCCAATGTCTATGCCCGAATCCAACCCTATTTGGTTCGGTCAAAAAACTTTTTATCCAAAGCAAATCCTACCCAAGGTCCGGTTAAACCTACCGGATTCGGGTTTGGCCCGCCCAAGGGTACACAATCTTTCTCAAACTCGTAATTTGGTTGGTTGGTAGTACGCAATTGTTTCCGTTTTAACCTCTACGATATAACAGTTTGCTTCGCTGAAGAAGCCATTGAATTTGTGGTTTCAATTCAATTGAAATTGGGAAAATTTCACTACACCAAAATCGCAAAACCGTTATTTATCTCATCTCTCTCTTTCTCTCTCTCTCTCTCTCTCTCTTGTCGATGGATCCTCAAATTGAGTTCGTCCATGTCGTTTACTCGAGCAGATCTTGACCTCTAATTTAGCTCTTCTCTCAACCAAATCATCTCTACCGATACATCTCTTACTCAATCGATTCGAACGAAGACTCTCTTCCTTGATGATGGAATCGAGACTGAGATCGTTGTATCTATTAAGCAGGTTTGTGATATCTCTTTTGATAGGGTATGTGATTCAATAGAGATTGATTGAGTTTTCTTTGTTACCAAACTCGAGAATTATTGATGGATTTGGTTAATTGTTGGTTGTGTTTTTAGTTTTTAGTTTTTAATTTTGAATTCTATTGGTTATCTACATTCTGATTTTTAATTATGTTTGTTATCTGTTTAGAACTTAGATTCACCTTATTTGATTGATGTTCAATGAAACTAAGGATTACAATGGCATCGTGGATATATATGAATTGTTTTTTTCTCGTCATGTCTTGTAGGCATCTTGTGATAATGGTTTTAAATCTCGTTCGGTCATCAATGATACAGATGTACACATCATCTCGCATCTTGAACGATATTTTGAAAATGTCGGCCGATTCGACAGGGATTTTGTAGATTTTGATTAAAATATTTAATTTTTTTTCGAATTTTAATATTTATTATCTAAATAAAATATTATTTGATGACTAAACATATCCTAATCGATCTTATTTTATTAAAAAAAAGTTACAATTATTTTAATTTAAATATATGTAAATCAATCATTATAAATTGAGTTAAATAGTTTGTCTCGTCTGAGATGAGTTGACTCGTCCATGGGCGAGACGAGACATCAACCATGCTTGTAATGCACTTATATTTTGATTAGCAAAATTAATTAGACTAAGAATGACATTACAGGGAGAAATATTATTATGTCTTCAATGAAATTTATTGTTTTTAAAATGATTTATCTTTCTCAAAGGGAGAAAAAAACATAAAAGTGTTTTGGGCATCTGATCAAATAAATGATTAGTGATTACTTTAATAATTGTGCATTTCTTGTAATATCAGCTGATCCTAAGAATTTCTTGCGAGCTCCCTCATTTAAGATGGCGTCAACGACATCATCAAACTTCAATTTAGAATGCTATCCAAAATGATATCTATAGTGAAATCATTAAGAGCTTTTAATTTTATTCCATGTTTTTCTATTTATCGTATTCTATTTTTCAAGTTTATGCAATCTACTTTGACGATCTTCTTGTAATTCTTGTTGTTTTATGTTTTTGCATTTCGATTTTGTAAATCGGTTCACAAGCTAGAGGCCACAAAATGCTTTGTTTATGTTAATGATAACTTGGAGAACTTTCTTTTTGTATTGTATCTGGTTATATCAACTGCCGTCTCTTTGCTTTAATAAATTCTTTTTAAACCTATATAAAAAAAAAATGATAACCTGGAGAACTTGGCAAGCTTTTGAATTTTAACTCTTGTATATTTTTAGATGACTTCCATTATTCGAACCATTGAGATTCCAAACAACGTTTTTTACTCACACCAATTACCACATGCTCTTGGCCAAAGGCCTGGTGGTCGGGCTTATGATTTAAATCCTACATCAAGAATCCGGTCTGCCTCATCAAGCACCAAAATTGTGCATTCTAGTCTCTCAATATACATGCCAAATGTTTGGCACACATAAGAAGAACGGCGCATCTCCCATCATCTTCAAAAGAACTACTTTATCTTTACCTGGAGTTGTGAGCAATTGAAATTTGGAATCTAATTCATGTGTTGAATAATCCGACCAGAGGTGCTCACCAAGATATTCAATTCATTGACACACTCCTCTACCCCAACATCTTTGCCAATCAAACGAAATTGGAGGTATTGATTCCTTTATCATTAATGCGCTTTTTTGAAATCCCTTATGCAATTTACAGTTCTACAGATTTTAATTTTATATTATTTTTTTGTTCGGTTTTTTCTCATTTTTATCCATTTATGTATTTTTCTCTTTTATTCTTACATTTCTCGACTCAAGTGCTTATTCACCATCTTTCAGTACTAAGAAAAGTTATACATTGTATTGCAGATGAGCAATATTCCATCAGAAAAGGCACCATGTGAACCCAAAGGATTGGATCCAATTTCCAAAAATAGTATTAATTCAAAGAACATTCCCTTATGTGAAACCAAAAATATGACTCCAGTTGCCAATAGTATAAATTCTAGTAATCTTCCATGTGAACCCAGTCGAATGGATCAAATTGCCAAAAGTACAATGAATTCAACTAGTAACACACCATATGAACTCAAAAGAATGGATCCAATTGCCAAAAGTAGTACGAATTCAGCAATTAACAACAATCCCAGTGAACATCAAACAAAGGCTCCATTTGCCGACAATAGTAGTGATTCGATTACTTCCGAAACAACAGTAACGACAACATCAATCGGCACAATTACTACAAGTGATGCCATGATTAGTGATTCCATTACCAACCAAGGGCGAGGGAGTTGCGCTAGTACCCGTAGTAACAGCTTAGATATCTCCAGTGCCGCACCACTCAAACCCCATACTGGTGGTGATGATCGGTGGGAAGCCATTCAATTAGTTAATTCCAGAGATTCCCCTATCGGTCTCAACCACTTTCGGCTCCTGAAACGCATTGGTTATGGTGACATTGGAAGCGTCTATCTTGTTGAACTCAGAGGAACTAACACCTTCTTCGCAATGAAAGTGATGGACAAGGCCTCGCTTGCTAGTAGGAACAAACTTCTTCGAGCACAGACAGAAAGGGAGATTCTTGGTCTTCTTGATCACCCCTTCTTACCCACTTTGTATTCTCACTTTGAGACAGATAAGTTCTATTGCTTGGTCATGGAGTTTTGCAGTGGTGGTAATCTTCATTCTCTTCGACAGAAGCAGCCTAACAAGTATTTCAGTGAGCAAGCAGCACGGTGACTTTCTTTACTATTTTCTAATCTATTTTTTTCATTTTGAATGTATTTTTAACCTTTTGCTTTTATATGTCTGTTTGCTTATGCTTGGGATTTGAGAATCCGGTTGACAATTATTAATCCTTGGCGTTTGTTTTTCAAATATTTCCATCACTCATCCTCAATATTCAGATTTTGGTAATTGGCATATATGATTTTTGAGTGCTTTATCATCTACAACTTATCCTAAATATTAGCATCACCAACATAAACTCCATTTCACCGTTCAACTCTATTATTTTATCTGTTTTACTTGCAACCATTCACTTTTTCTGTTTTCAAACAAGTACTAGAGTTGAACTTAGGGCAAATGATGTTTTTATGTTTTCTAGTTTTAATTCAGAAATAAACTCGCACTACATTTTAATGTGTTTTATATACTTGGATTGGATTGATTGTTTGTCGGGGTTTATAATTATATTCCCGACCGAGACAGGTTTTACGCTTCGGAGGTATTGTTGGCACTCGAGTATCTCCACATGCTTGGAATCGTGTACAGGGATCTAAAGCCAGAAAATGTGCTAGTAAGGGAGGAGGGCCATATCATGCTATCTGACTTTGACCTCTCTCTACGCTGCTCTGTCAATCCCACACTTGTCAAGTCATCGTCTGTCCACCATGTAACCCCTGGAGGAGGTGGCATACTTGATAACGAGTCTGCCGTGCAAGGGTGTATCCAGCCATCAACCTTTTTTCCACGCATCCTACCTAAGAAGAGTCGCAAGTCAAAATCGGATTTCGGTCTCTTCGCTGGTGGGGCTCTTCCAGAGCTGATGGCAGAGCCCACAAATGCACGATCAATGTCATTTGTTGGGACCCACGAGTACTTGGCCCCAGAGATCATACGTGGAGAGGGTCATGGAAGTGCAGTGGATTGGTGGACATTTGGTATATTCTTGTACGAGTTGTTGCATGGAACAACTCCTTTCAAGGGTTCGGGCAATCGTGCCACTCTTTTCAATGTGGTCGGTCAGCCTTTGAGGTTCCCCGATTCACCTGCTGCAAGCCTTGTGGCACGAGACCTCATCCGTGGCCTCCTAGTGAAGGACCCACAAAAGCGAATTGCTTACAAAAGGGGTGCCACAGAGGTAAAACAACATCCATTCTTTGAGGGAGTAAACTGGGCACTAGTCCGAAGCATCATGCCACCCCTTGTACCAGATCCCATAGATTTTAGGCAATTTGCCAGTAAGGATTCATCTCATATGGAGAAGAAGGTGGCAGGAAACGGCAGCAGTGGTGGAAATAAAAACAGTTCTCAAGATTCTTCTTACCTCGATTTTGAATATTTTTAGAGAATAAATGGGATTATTATTACACAGGTATTCGGTGGGACATTGTCTTGTATAGGTTGGTGATGAAGAGTGTTTATTATTTGTTTGTTGGTTGTAGGAGGGCTCATCCTCATCAAAGAAGATTTTGGTGGGATGGAGGATCTGATTCTTTGCCAAGGTAGGAAGAAATAAAATTGGGTTTTGCAGGGATGGGAAGTCCGTGCCAATATGATTTTTTGTATGACCCGTAGAAGATCTTCCGTTTGTATAATTTTTATATTTAATGTGCTTCGCGCTTAACAACTCTGTAATCTGTACACGATTATGTATACATTATTTCATTGATTTATTAAATAAAATTTCATAGATATTCACATCAAAAAGTTCTTGGATTTTTTTTTTCTTCTCTTATTTACATTCATACATGCAAACAAACTTCCAATTCAATGTAATGAGTTAGTGTTTTTTAATATTAGATTAGACATAAACCTCCGTGTCTCGGTGAATATTTGAGATAGCCGATATACCCACTTAACCTTAGTCAACTTAGGAGGACTAATAGAAATAACCTAAACACCATATCTTCAACCTCTCGTGAAAGACCTTTATTTTTCTCTTGGAAATCTATCATAATTGTCATGACCCCGCTAATGCATTACTAGCTGGACATGAAAATAGCTACAGAGATCGTGTGAGGTTGAAGTAGAGCCGGTATGTTGCGGGGTGGAATAGTAAGGAAGAGTGTGATAAGTACAACATTGGGTAAGAGAACATTCATAACTGGACTACAAGGACAAATCATACTCTACATGGTATAACAAGTTTTTTTGTCGTGCAGACTTTAGCCCAAAACGAATAATATCGTACTGTTGTTGACTTGGGGCATTATAACTGGTATTAAAGCCGATGACAACTCTTCCTGTTTGATGGGAAGGTGCAATGGCCTACAACAAGCTAAATTTACGAGGAACTCTTGTAATTATTGACATTAATTCTCATCCAAGAATGACGATATTGAGTGCAAAAAGAGCAATACCTTCTACCATGTCCTCAGAGATCACGTGAAAGCTAGCCACCAATATTATTTTTTTTTCAAATTTGGAAGGTTGAGAAATTATCAAAACATCTTACTTACCTCAAATAATGGAGCATATTTGACAATTCTTGCTCACTTAAATAAATGACTTGCCTCCATGATTCTTTTCACTTCACCCAAGCAAACAAAGAGAATGAACAATTCGGTAATTACTTGATTCCTCGTCTTTTTTCATTACACCTTGCAAACTTCAAGCTTAGTAACCATGCATGATTTGGCCTTTTGGAAACAACAATTATCCCAAAGATTTTTCATCTCATTATGTTCAAAGCCAAGCCTTTATCATTAATAGTGAATTCATTTCCGCCTTCACTTGAATAGTACTTCTAATGAGGTTGTAATAGCTTTTTGTTGTACATGAAACAAACCATCTCAATTTATCTCAGTATTTTCATCTCTGTATTCAATTTATTAACAAAATTCTATAAATTTTAAAATAAAAAAATTCAAAAAAACTTAACTTTTACCGATGAATTTTAATTTTAAGTTTGAGAGTTATGTGAAAGTCAAGTAGCCTTCCATTTTCAAAATCTTGGATCAAGCTCAAAAGAAATTTTTTTTTTTTACCTGAGTTTTACGATGAAATTTAAGGGTTGTAATGTTGGATTTTTCTAATATGATGATCCATTGAATAAAGGGAAATTATATCTATACGCCATTAAGTTCTAAGGACCCTCAAATTTTTAAGGGTGCCTCTAAAAATCGAAAAATTATTGTGGGCACTCCATGTCAAAGTACACACCTCTCATCCTCCACCTATTTCGACGGCTGAGGCAAGGAGGAGAAAGAAGAAGTAAGAGTTTCTTGGTGTGTCAATAACATTTCCCTTGAGCAAAACGAAAGGCTCAAAAGCTTAAACCTTCCCTCATCAAAATATAGATCATCTTCACTACTAAGTTGACGTAATTACCCTTCTAATAAAATTCCAAAATTACCCTTAATAAATCCTAAAACAGTGGCGGGGAGCAGAGATGAAGCTATTCGCTCTGGTGTTATGAGGATGAACATTGCACTCTACTTCTCAAATCTCAAATTCTCAACAAGAAAAAACCTTAAATTGAAATAATAAAAAAGAAAACAAGTAAATAAGGTAAGAATTTCTATTTCATTTAATCCTTTTTATTCTGATATTTCAGGGTTTTAATTTCAGCACTAAACCCCTCAAAAAACAACTGGCACAATCAAAATAAGGGTTTCTGAGATATAAAATTGCACAAATTTATTAATCCAGAAGCTGTTTAGGTCACCAAGGATGGAAACCCTCACTATAATCACAAGCAGAACATCTGGAACCCACCTAATGTGGAGAAATTCCGCCATTCTCGGTTAGTCTTTCTTGCCACTTACAGATTTTTTGGTTCAAAATTCATCTTAAAGTTCAAATTTTGATGTTAATTTTAATTATAAACAACCATATTGTATCACTGTTAACTCTTTCGATTTTGATTTCTTTCTTCACAAGATGTACTTGTCGCCATAATCACTCTAATTAGACCCTTTTAAAAGCTTAAATTTTTATTGTTAATTTGTTATTCATGATGCATTTTATCATTATGGCTTAACTCCTTCAGTGTTGATTTCTTTCTTGGATTCATCACAAGATGTACCAGTAGCCATAATCACTCTAATTAGACCCATTTTAAAATCTTAAATTTTTATTGCTATTCATGATGGAATTTATCATTATGGCTTAAAAGTGACTTCATTTGATTAGGTTGTAGAAATCGTAGTCACCTCTATCGCACAGGGAAGATTTTGCATACTAAACTGCATAATGTAAGTTTTTTTTAACTCTCATTTTTTGTTTTAGTGATTTATCGGACTTTGCAGATTGAAAAGGAGATCAATTCTTCTTGCAGGGCTTTGGGGCTAATATTAAATCTTTTGCAAGCCGAAATTCTGTGAAAAAATTGAGAAAAGATAAAGAAGCCCGGAAAAGTACAACTAGGCAAAATGATAACAATTCTTCAGATGAGTACATTGGGTTGATTGATGGGTCTTCTTCAAGAGATGATTTCATTGCTGATAATGGTGAGGTTTCATCTGTTGATGACTTGGCTACAAAGAATAAGATCGATAATCCTTCTAGAAGTGATGTACTTCAAGCTTGCACTATCACGTCCGGGTTGATATTTGCTTTGGGTTTTGTAACTCGACAGGTGCTTCTTAGTTTTACTTTCATGTTGTCTTCTTAAGAATTAGTTCCATGGGGCAGTCGATAGCCACATTGTCATATGGTTAAGTTCCTTTTCGATCAATTGCAGTTACCCATTTCTGCCTTAATTGACTTCCTCCTCTTTTATTGAGCACTTAGAAATGGGTTGGGTTCCGTTGACTCAATAAATATGACTCTGGAAATGACACAAGATCTTGACCGAGTAAACACAAATCCAATGATTGAGATTTTATGTGTATCGTTGGATTTGTGTTTACATGGCTAAGATCTTGTGTCATTTCCCAGGTCATATATCTTGAGTCAACGGAACCCAACCCTTTAGAAATTTACCTAATATTTGTTATTTTTGGTTAGTTTTGTGTTTCACTCACCAACTTCTGTATATTCTAAATGTTTCTTTCCTGGTTGTAACCTGCAGGCATCTCATTTTGCATTTACAGAAGGATGGCCAGTCCTTGACTGCTCTACACAAGTATCATGTATATATTTCTACGCTCACTTGGCTACCAGATGCCATAGTTTATCTTATTTTAGTTTTCGTCAAATAGAAGCATTCCCCCCTCCCTGCATCCTTCCACCTTATACTTAACACTTGGCAGACATCTGAATGTTTGGAGTTGGGACCGACTATGCTCCACCAAGGAGATTCTTATGTAAAAAATGAACCTAATCGGAAGAACACAACCATCTGATCCATGTGCTTCGAATATTTTTCATATTTTACCTGACCGTCCAAAAAGTTGTCATAGATTGGATGCTTAGGGACATTTATCAGGTTGATCTCCAAGATCACCTTGATGTGCCCTAATGAATGGTAGGTCCCATCCAATTTTGAGTGTTGTTCATATATATTATAATTATCTACCCATCAATAGTTTATTACTGATTATTGTTTCTATAAATAGCTTATATGAATTCATTGATTGGACACAATTTTTTCATTTTTTTTTTTTTTAAATTTGATGAGCACCTAAAATTTTCATTATTCTAAATGAGAATAATGGATTCTTTTTCATACAGTCAATTTTGAGATGTGGCATCTTGAGTTGATCATAGGACTAGTAATACTTATATCATCATGCCGATACCTGCTACTGCAGACATGGCCTGATTTCGCCGAGTCAAGTGAAGCAGCAAATCAGCAGGTATGCTTTTTCATCCAAACTTGTAATTATTCTTCCTTTGATGAAGAATTCCTGTTAAGAGAATTATTGTAAACTTAGTAGTTTACACTATTGCAATGTTCTTATTATCACTATGTCATCTTTAAGAACCTTGAATGCTTTTAGAAATCTGAGGTATTTTACTATATATTCATAAAACCTTCTCTACTTATGGTCCAAGTTGAGCAGGGATTTTTTGAATGTCTACTTCGAGGGCTTTGTGTTTAGATGGTATAATATTTGTAACATTTAGTTTTCGTCTTGTTGTTGCTTTTGTTTTAGCTTTTGTGTGTTTTCTTTTCTTTCCATTGTAGGGGGGTTATCTCAGTTTCCTCTTCTTTTCTTTTTTCTCATTTAATGAAATCTTTACAATTATAAAAATATATATATATATTAACTTAGTGCCACTTTGTAGCTTTCTCCCCAGCATAGAATCATACCAGTAATCATTCCTCCATAAAGATATTCTATCATCCTTAATTGATGATAATTATTCAAGAGTCAGACATGAATGATATAAAAACATAAAAACCTTTCTAACAAAAGGAGAGAAGCTGATATCTCTTTTAAAAGAGGGATACTGAAGATTTTGCCTAGGTCATCTGTTAGGTGTGACCCATCGAACAAGAATTGTATGTGTATGATAAGGGTGAAGACTACATCTTCTTCTTTTGATTTGAGTATCCTCTTTCTATAATGACAATTTTCTTAAATGCACTGAAGTTATTCAGTTTATAGTACCCTTGTTGGTGGTTATCTTTAGTTTCGAAAGAATTGGTTTGCTTTTGTATTTCAGGTCCTCAGTTCTCTTCAACCTTTGGATTTTATGGTTGTATCATTTCTGCCGGGGATTAGTGAGGTAAACCTGAATATCTATCACTAAAAAATTCCTCTTTTTTAACCAGAAATGCCATTATTTTGTTACGATAGTGTGTTTGTTATCCCAGGAGTTCCTTTTCCGTGGTGCACTACTTCCACTCTTTGGGCTCAATTGGAAGAGTGCAGTGGTGGTTGCCACCATTTTTGGAATTCTGCACTTGGGTAGCGGTCGAAGATATTCTTTTGCTGTCTGGTAATTATCTTCATGTCTTGTTTAGATTTCAGATGCATTTTCGAAATATAACGTAATTTAAACACATCCGAAAGCGAATTTCACTTGTACCTTGGGTGATCTGAGTTTTGTAGATGTCAATTACAATGTGTAAATTTGCAGATAGACAATGCACACATAGGCACAGTGACCTCAATTGTTGTTGGGCTTCAGCTGAGAGATTGCCAATGAAAAAAAGCTAATTTGATTTGATGGATTTTAACATTCCATTTATGGACTTACTTCTGGTCTGTTTGCCAAAATGGGTAAAGATTGGTAGAAACACTTGAGAGATTCCAAAAAATTCTTTTTCGATAACTTCTCATAAAAAAAAATTACCTTTCATTTATTTTTTAAAGAGATTGACATCACCTACCATTGCAAATGCTCTAGAAGTATCTTTGTACTGTGTTAATTTTACCGTGGTAATTGTTTTCAGGGCAACATTTGTGGGGTTTGCTTATGGTTACGCGACGATTGTTTCCTCGAGCATTATTGTGCCAATGACTTCTCATGCATTGAACAACCTTGTCGGAGGGATTTTATGGCGTTACCTGTCCACTTCATCAGATGAAAAATAGTGCCATATACTCCAATTTGGATATAGTGTCATATACTTTATATGATTTAATATCTATTTGTTTATATAATTTACATACTTTTTTATTGTCTTTCATCTTGATGTAGTCTACAGAGCCTGATTCATGACACTGTAATTGAGGTTTTGTGAGACTAATCAATAAATCACCTATTAATTCGTTATTCCCCCGACTAATACCTTATTCAAGAATTTTACAGAAAAAAAAAAATTGGAGAATTTTGAGACTCTGCTCCTAATTAAAAGTCCAAGTCAGCCTAGAAAGACAAACCCAAACCCAACTCAAACAGCAAGCTAAGACCAGAACGATTAATAGCTATCTCCAACTACACTATAGAATAGAGAGAGAGAGAGAGAGAGAGAACCCAACCATATACAGCTAATTACTGTTTGTATGTATTTTTTTATAAATGTTATTATTAGCTATTAGTTTTCCCCAAACTAACGCCTAGTGCGTAATAAGCTCCAATTAAACTTCTGTACAAGAGAGTAGTCAAATCTAGCCATGATTTCTACCAATCAGCTTGATTCTTTATTGGGTGGGGGGGGGGGGGGCCCAAAAATAGTCAGTGGGCTATGTTAATGCGCACTTGGTTCATTATAAGAAAACCGTTTAATACGTGTAAGAGACGTGTACGAGTGTCTTGGGCTGCACCTACATAAATCTCTCTCTCTCTCTCTCGCCCACCCCTCAGGACTCGTTCTCGTTCTCCCTCTCTTGCTTTTATCTCTCTCATTTTTCCGTTTTTTTTTTTTCATTATTTCTTTTTATCTTCTCTCTCTGTCCGGTTTTCGATTTCTGGAATTATTAGAGACTGCGATCTTCCATTCATGGCGTCGGTGAGCTCTCTCTCTCATTTTGGTTCGATTGGAACTGATATTGAATTAAATGGTTGAATTTGATTGGATTGTATCACACATGGAGAGATGAATTGGGAAATTGTAGGGTAAAATTGTATGCGGGACGGAGGGAGGGGTATAGTTAATCTTGAAGAGAAATTCGTCAAATGCGTAGGTTTTGTTTCATTAGAGGTAGAAGAGTTGAAATTGACTTATTGGAGGATATTATCTAAGCGTTGGTGATCTTAAATCTTTATTATAGTGAAATTTTGAATATTTATCGATCCTTATGTCCAAAAAATGAAGAATTAGGTTTTCTTGGAGCGATCCTGATGCTTTTAATGTAGGTTGGTCTTTGTTTGATTGATTTATTTGATTTGCTTTGCGTGCTAATTCTGATATTTGAGGATTTATGACGTTTTTTTTTGTTGTGTTTGATGGCTATTGAATTTTTTTAACAATATATGAATCCTTGAGATGAATTGGAATATCAACCACCACTTGATCATCATTATCTTCCTTCAGCGAGCATGAATTCTAATTCATTATTCATCCCATATTTACCATAGTTCATTATTCTTGTATACAATCTTGTCCTGTATGAGTGAAGGAAGTTTATGAAAAAAGAAGAAAACCTAGGAAGTTAATTCCTTGTAGACAAGGATCGCCGATCGCCTATGTAATTCATTTCCTATTGGTTGTCTTGTTTGTTGCACGATAAACTAGATGTTCTATACAAAATTACTGTTCCATCCAACATTTCCGTTTTCAGTTTTTCATTGTCCTCATTTTGAGATTTATTACCCAATATAATGGTTATACATCATCAAATTTTCTTCTTTGATACCTTGGCTATCTGGGTTTCTTAGAGAACCCGACTAATCTCATGGGGCATGCATGTCACCCCTTCCACACTTACCAGGTGTACCCGGATAAATTCTGGTGGTGGCACCAAGTGGGAACCCAGGACCTCTACTTCCAAAGGCGTGGTCCTGGCCATTGCAATCGAACTTAGTGGAAACTAGTTCAGCCTCTATGATTTTGATTCCTTTTGTTTATTCTTTTTTTAATTAGTACTAATTATATCACCAATGTCTAAAGAAAGATTTTTGTGTTTGAATTGGTGTTGTCTTGCCTAATTTGGTTGAATATCCTCTGTCACAACATGGTTGGAGGGAAGCAGGTACCATTTACCCAAAAAAAAAAAAAAAATTCATGTTCAGTTCATTTTTATTTAATTTAATAAGAAAATATGAAAAGGGCAAAGACTTCATAACTTTTTCTTCCCCCACCATCTCTTTACCCTATCATTACTATTGCTTCTCTCCGGCAATGGCCCTTCACCTTTGATAGCTGCCATCCCACCACAGGATACATGCATAGAAACATCAATTAGGTATCACTGTATCACATAGAAAGAAAGTCATGTAAGAAGCGCAACTCTCTTGGCTAAACATAATGACCCGCGATTTTTTTTAATAGTTTCCAATTAAGTCACAGTTTTTTTCAAAAAAATCACGATTAATCGTGATTTAATTGATGATTTTTTTGAAAAGATCACAGTTATTTTTATTTTAAGTGCTATTTTATCATTTATCAAATATGCAATACATTTTTTTTTTACATTTTTATACTAAAAAAAATTTTATTTTTATTTTTTAATTTATCCTATGTTTTCCCACTTTATCAACTTTTGCTGACTTTTTCCAAAGCTTTCTATTGCCGAATTATTCCCGAACTCCGACTTTGTTACCATGTCCCAAAAAATTTGCATAAAAGAAACATAAGTTCACGAACTAACCACAATTTCTCTTGGTCGCCACATCTTTCACCTTTCCAAATTTTCCATATCATCTGTTGAAAGAAGAAAAAGGCAAACCCCCAAAATATAAGCTCACAAAGAAAATCAAGAAAAGCAGGCAATATCTTTCTCTACTTAATGATTAGTTGTCAGTTAACATAGCTTATGGCTTATCTGTTGGGTGATATATTGAAAATCTTTCTCTAGAAAAACAAAATCTTGAGAGAGGTGTGTCTGAAGGTTTATTCATTTCATTTTTCAAAACCAGTATCGAAACACAGTTGATAAAAGGCTGTGGAGAGTATGTCGGATTGGTCCAAGTTGAATCTTTTAGCAAGAGCTGTTTGGATCTTACTGAATCGTTGGTGTGGTTAACTTGGCATTGCTCATGATAGTTTCCATGTCTTGGTCTCTCCTGAAGAATGTCTTTCTATGTTTGCAAACTATTTTCATATTCACCGGTTCTTGCATTAGATCATTAAGTAGGCTTTTAATACTCATTGTAAGACTTTGCTTATACGAATCAGAAAAATCCTGCTTATAGTTGCCTTTTCCATTTGCAGCAGGACAAAGGTCGTCCATTACCCAAATTTGGGGAATGGGATGTAAACAATCCCGCTTCAGCTGAAGGATTTACGGTCATATTTAACAAGGCCAGAGATGAGAAGAAGACAAACACAAATGCTGGGAATGTGGTGTCACCTCGAAGAAATAATGATGCATATAAACAAAATGAGAACTATCAGTACCCCACAAAGGTACAACTCGATTGTGTGATCTTATTATATATCCAATGAGGATGTTTATTTCGTAGTATTCTATTTATACGAAATCTCTCTGAACCCAATTGATCTTTCCTAATTTGGATGCAGCGGAAGTGGTTTTGCTGTGGTTGATATGGGAGCCCAGAATTTTTATCAACTTTGCTAATGGTGTTATAAATTCTTTGAGTCATTCCAAAGGTCCCTTCATGTGTTCCTTGCAGACTGATGGAATAGGGGTTGCTTGCTGGTTATATTTTTTTCATTGTTTCTATTTATTTATTTTTACTAGCTTCTTTGTTTACCTCCACTTATGTTCTCCAGGCATTTTTTATTCATGTATTCTAGGAGGAAAGAGATAAAGTACTGGATGTAAAAGAAAAAAAAATATATACATTTTTCTTCTTGTTTGTTACCGGATTAGAATCGTGCAATGGTTCTGAGGGCATTATTGCCTGGTTCTCAGAATTAATTTTATTCACTTAGAAAAATAAATATGCATTTTTTTTTTTTGTTGTTGTTGATGGACATACAAAATTGTGCAGAATTGATTTTCTTGCCTTCTGTTTTTGTTTGATGTTGGGGTGTCCTGCAACGTCTCCCATGAAGCGACTCTTGGCTGAATTTTTTTTATGAACATTGTGACTTAGAATACCTGCTGATCGATGAAAAACAAGGAATACCAACACTCAAATTAGAATAGATAAATGCCATCCTTGGCACTTGTGGGTCATGAGTCATTTTTATTATCCCATGCTTCTTGGTTGGTGGTATGTTGTCCTATTGGCTTGAGAGGTCTTGATTTCCTTCTTAGGTGGCTTGACCTTGGGTTGAGTATTGAACTCCTTCTCAAGTGCCCATGTTTATCAATCCTTGAATAATGCATGACAAAGTGCTGCACTTGGCTGTCATGATCGTAATCACCACAATATTGATGTGAATTATGTTACTAAATTTGTACTTTTGGAACTGGAAGAAGGGCTGAACCGAAGCCAATATGCAAACACAATGAGTACGATCAATGATGTGAACTCTCCTCTTTTCGACTATGTAACGTTAACATTCATTCCGTCAAATTTTTATCCGAGACATGCTAGTGATATGGAAAACGCCATCTGGAAATATTGGACAGTACATATCGCCAATGGACATATTCAAGTCTAGTGGTTTCTGAAAAAAATGAATTAGCTAGATAGGTGGCATCATCATCAGAACACAAAATGTCGGTCCACCTCGGGATAGGTAAAGCATCATCAAGGTAAATAGGCTCCGAAAAGGTGCACCCACCTAAGAAATCTATGGGGAAAAGGATTTTATGATAGAGATTTGAGCAGGAAAAAAAAAGCAACTAAATCATGATCCTGACCAACAGATATGGAATCACAGGTGCCAAAG
This sequence comes from Akebia trifoliata, assembly GCF_017979445.1. NCBI lineage: Eukaryota > Viridiplantae > Streptophyta > Magnoliopsida > Ranunculales > Lardizabalaceae > Akebia > Akebia trifoliata. Next base: position 2,210,076 of record NC_141379.1, read on the forward strand.
GCTCCAAAAATAGCAGATAAGAAGGTGAAGAACTTGATTAGAGACGACATATGCCCATAGGCCCCAATTGATAATTTTCCAAGTTATGCTCATTAGAGATGACAACAAAGTTGGTTTCAGATCCAAGCAATTGCTCTGGGTTAATGGATGAGCCCAATGAAGGCCCAGAATCAAAACAGATTCAAAATGTTAATTTGGGAAAAATGAAATTAATCCCTAATCCTAACCTTCTCTCAATGGGCAACAGTTTCATCATCCACAATAGTTTACAACCACCTTCCCTTTTCCCCCTTCAGCTATTCTTTACCCCTCACTGAATGGCCTGTCTTTCGCTTATGACGGCTGAAATCAGACACAAATCTGAAAGTCTGGCCACAACCAGGCTCACGACAAACGTAAGGCCGGGCACCTGTGTGAACCCTTATGTGCTCAGTCCTAGCCCATGCCCACTTGAATGTCATCTTGCAACCCTTCCATGGGCACTTCAGGGGGCGATCATCGATATGAACTCGCCTATGCTGCACCAGATACTTATGAGAGAAGAACTTCTTCCCGCAACCCTTGACTGAACAGATGTTGCGCTTGTGCAACACTAGTTCTTGCTTTGAGCTGAACCCCATAATGCACCCATCCATATCACACTGATATTCTGCCTCTTCATCCTTCATGTCATTACTACTTGCGACGGCTTTCTTTTCTTTCTTCTCTTTCTTCCTCCTGGCTTGCTTCTCATCCACTGGTTTGACTTCGAATTCCTCAGCGGGCTTTGATTTTCTCTTTCTAAGACGTGTGCTGGGTCCACCTTCAAACTCGTCTTTCAAATCTGAATCACATTGCATAATGTTCTTCATGCTATTGCCATGAAGTGGTGGGGTCTCATATTTCGTTTGCCCACTTCTAAGAATCCTCCCACACGGTCGAGGGGAACTATTTTCAGACGAAACTTCTGCAGCTTCGATTGAGTTGCCCATTTTGGGACATTTGGATCTCTTGCCTGCCCCCTCCTTGAATGCTTTTTTCCTCTTCTGTCCAAGCTTTCTATATATAGTGGCAGTTAAACCTCGTGGTTTCTTTGCTGGAAGCTGGGGTTGCTCAATCTTGCAGTCTGTGTCGGGTTTCCTCTCAAGCTTCAAATTTGGTGTCGCTCGAGCCTGGAAACTTATGGAATGTTCTTCTTCTGGGGTCTTCTCTCTCTCAGCTAGGCAGCGATGAACCTGGTTTGACATCCAGACCTTCCCACACCATCTGCCTGCAACAACTATTTTCTTCTGCTTACCGGAACCCTTCCAGGAAAACATTAGATTTCATGGGGGAGTTAGTCGGAGAACTGCAGCCAAAAGCCTTATATATGATTGAATTATACGGCATTTGCTTGGTGTAGAGAGGCGACCGGCTGAGATTAGCACTGTAAAAGAGATTGATACCCAGTTTTACAGCCCAGTCCCCGGTACCTTGTGGGGCTTCCTCATCATCCAGAGCTGATCGTATTCTCTCTCGATCCTCTCTCGTAGCCTCTCTAAATACAATATCCTTCCATAGATAATCAACTCCCAATTCTTCTGCCAATGATTTTGCTTTTGCTTCTACTTTAGGATAATCTGCAAAGTGTTGTCACAGTAAAAACCATGAATAATGGAAGAGAAGAGAATCCTTAAAAGACAATCCTCTCAAGTAATGAATGAGTTCAACAAAATTACTAGTACATGTCCTATGAAAACTCACCCGGATGACAGAGAAGCAGAATATGCACTCCACCTATTGATCGAAGTTGCTTTTCAACCTCTACAGCATGCTCGAGACAAAATATGTGCTTTCTAGAAGAATCTTCTAGTGACAAATCAATTGCAAGTGAAGAATTAGCATGCATTGTCGAGTGATCTGCAGCACCACACTCTATCCTTTCCATCTTCAACTCACTGTGATGGACTTCAGCAGATCCAGTTATCAACCTACCAGTATCTCTGCTTGAACCTGTTAAACAATTTGATTCCACTAACAAAGTCTCCATGTCACTCTCATGAGAGAAATCCAAATTTCGTTGACTTGGTCTTGATAAAGAGTGAGATATCATCCCAGCTGCACCATCCTGATGGAATTGCTCATGTGAATGCAAACTTGTATCATCGCAAAGAAATTTACTTCTAGATGATTTCTGATTAGATAATGGTGAACAGTCTCCAATATCACTTTCATTAAAACTCAAAGGCATCTCAGGTTCGATAAGCTCTTCATCAGAGTCGGATGAGTTTCCGTAGGCAAAAGCTAGTAGATCAAGAGAGGAAAAGTCATTCAGGGCTCCAGTATCTGAATCTGGAACCAGTTCATCAACCCTCTGATCTAGAATTTGAACTTGGTAACTGTCAGATTGGATTGGAACATCATATAGACCATCCTGGTAACTCTTCTGCATCCGTTCTGTGTCAAAAAAAAGAGTTAATTTTTAATATTAAACTTTGCATTAGGAGGCAATGGTGGATCATGTATCCCTGGGACAATGGAAGCCATGTGATGCATTCAAATGGTTTTGGAAAATAAGAATTTTTTTTTTTTTTTTTTGAAAAAAGGGAAGAAAAAGAACCACATCGTACCTGAACTATAATTTAGCTCAAAAGCATTTTCATTTTCATTAGCAAAAGTATATCTGTCATCAGATACTCTAGAACCACCATCCCAATTATTAATGAGGCTGCAATCAGCGGACATGAAGTATCTGGCAGCAGCTTTTTTGGGCTGAACGACAGCTACACATGCAAAGCTCAGAATCCCACACTTGACACATGAAAATAGTCCCTGGTCTAACCAATCAGCACCTTTAGGAGTACTTTCTCTTTCGGTGTCAGCGTCCGGTGTCAATGAAGAAGATTTGCATAAATCATCATTTCCACATTGGTCAAATTTTCCAGATAATGAAGCAAGTGTAACTCCTTCGAACCTACAACTATATTTTCCCTTCATTGAACGAAAACCACTCAAATGCCTTAGCTGCACATTGTTGTCTAGCATGATATCATCCGAAGGTAAAATGCTTGAGGCTTCCAATTCTTCCTTGTTGCTGCGTAAACCAAGTGACAACCTGGGTTTTTCCTTAATTTGGGATCCAACATGTCCATTTGTACATTCAGATATTTCTGTAGAATTCTGTGGAAGAAGTACACAAGAAGACCCACGTTCCAAAAGAACATGAAGTAGCTCATTATTTTGTATCACATTCTGCAAAAATAACTCTTTGACCCTGGCTTCTCCTTCACCCTTCTTCTTATCTTTTAGTCTGGAGCTGCGTGGTTCAATACCAATGCTCTCAGGAACACTGCACAAAGAAATGGAGATGATACAGATTAAGATGATAAAAAGATTACCTCTAGCTTAAATTCAAGCTTATTATTTTAAAAGTGTGAAACTTGTTGATGTGTCAACAATTATTTTTTGACTTTGGATCCTCATCCGTCAAGGGACTCAGGAATGAGGCTTGAAGCCATGTTGACTTCCAATTTTATCATAATTATGCAAAACAAAACAAAAGTACGAGCCAAAACTATACATGCAGAGACAAAATAAAAATGTATGCGTGAAAGATACACTGGAAATAACTGTCTCAATTTGTCGGCTTACTAAGAAGTTGAATGAAACAAAAAATTTAAACCACGTTAACAAGATGTATGACATTGCCGGTCTCGTAAAGGGATTTCTAAGAGGCCCGAATACCTTGGTTTCAAAAAACAAAAACAAAAAAAGGAAAAGAAATATAACAAATAAAAGATGTATGCCAGTTCACCCCTTTCCTACATATAGACTAGCAGGGGCGAAGCAACTGGCCTCTTAGAGCACCATATCTCGCCCAAATCTCCCGGGTACATGCAATACCCCACATACCAGGTAAGTAGGGAAAAATCCATGTGGGTGGCCAACGAAGGGGATTGACCTCTCCCTTTTTGGAGGGATGCCCTGGCCACTGTGCTCAACGCTCTTTGGTTTTTCCAACAGACATATTGTGTGCATTATTTTCAATTCTGTGCATCCACAATCATTTCCACTACCATTGAACCTTATAACTTGAAGGCATACTGAAGGAGATCCCAAATGCAAAGAACTAAACAAAAATCCATTACTATTATTATGAGAGAGAGAGAGAGAGAGAGAGGAAGAACCTTGAACATAATGTTAGCGCAAGTGCATAAAGCAACTGCAAATGAGACACCATGGGAGGATGATTGATTGAAGCCCTACGGATTGCAGCTTCTTTTGCAACCCTCAACCATTCAGGGGTTGCAATATTTGCCGCCTCACCACAATTAAATCCTACAATGCAAAATAAAATGAAGGAAATAAGAGCTCCAACCTGTAAAAACAATTTTTTTTTTTTTTTTTATCATGGTGAACAGTGAAAGTTCTACATACAACCAAAAAAAGTCACCATTTTATATTAGTAATAATTAGAAAAGAATGGATATATATAAACTAGGGATGCCATCCCAATAGCAAGAATCTACTATCCAGAATGCCTCTACCATTCCCACTTCCGGTCAAAAACAATTCAATGTATACTTCTTGATGGCACTCCAATTTCCAACATAAAGATGCTCCTTGAAGCTTCTGGTAAGTATAGTGCAACTTGAGCGGGTAAGGTCATGAGGGCTAGTCCGAGCCCAACCAGTTATTAGAACACTCAACCCAAGAGAGTGAGAGAGACAGAGTAGCCCAATGTGTAAGCCGAACTTTAATGTGGCTTCACATTTTTAGGCTTGAGCCCAACCCAAGCTCTAAAAAGCTCGGCTCAAGGTTGGTTTGGGCCTGCCCAAGTTGCACCATTGAAAAATTAAGAGAGAACAAACAAAGATATCAACAAAACAAAAAAAAAACACTAAATGAAGCATAAAAGAGATTTATCACTCCAAATAAGAACCTTAAATTGCTATTAAGTAGAAAACACTAATGACACATGACTGGTGGTCAGAATAAGCCCTTCGTACTTGAAAAGCAGGACAATAAATATCAAACCAAAAGGACACAGATAATTGTCACTCAGATATAACACTACATTCTCATTATCAACTAAAAAGAAAATTTTCACCAATAACTAGCCAATACAGCAGAGAACCTTTAGAAGCGTGAAAATCATCAGGATCACATCTAGAAAGTCCTAACAACATGTTCAAATCAATCCAGTGAACTAACATACAAATGGTATATTTTATGTTATTTTTTTTATCTAATTGAAAAACGATCTTCCTGAAGGATGCCTCACCATGGCTGAATCCCGAATGATAAGCTCCTGGGAAAGTGACCACAAACTCTCCAACATTTTGCACCAATCTGATATGGAGATAAATAAATAACGTAAGCAAAATATAAACATAGTCATGAAACTAAGCAAGAAACTAATTTTGTGTGGAAACAGAAAACGCACTTGAGCTTTGAAAACATCGTTACCTGCAGCAAGGAATTCCAGCACCAACAAGTACTTCAGGAGATATGACCGTATTCTTCTCACCAAGAGTATAAAAAGTAACTGCCACAAAATCCAAGGGATCCCAAAATTTGGATTGCATAAGAATGTGTACATAATTCACCAATTATCCAATAAAAAGTGAGCTAGAACAAACAAGGAGGTGTAGGTGACCTAGAAACAATCAAAAGGAATAAAAACATACAATTTAAAGAAAGTTCTCAAAGAAGAATCCTATAAATTCTTCAAACGATTTACTCCAAAAGAAAATTAAACCTAAGATGCTTATGATGACTTTTGTAACTGAAAGCTTCTTTCCATTAAAGATGTGCGTGCTCCTCTCTTTCCATATACCTCAACAAACCATAAACAGCAGCAAACGTCATACAATTCTCTCCTGGAATCTAAAGGCTGGGGAGAACCCCCTTTTTGCCAATAAAACCAATGAGAAGCCCAAGATGTTTCTTGTGTAAAAACTTGATAAATAACAGAAAAAAGAATCTCTCTAAAAGTGACTAAAAGAAGGCATTGTTAAAAAGAGATGAAGATTAAAAAGAAAGTACAATAATCTAATGTAGTTTGATTTCTCTTAAGGAAAAAAAAAAAGAGGATTGAAGAAGGAAACTATCTCACAAACGAGCGAAAATCTGGTCCAACCTGACCTTGGAGATCTCTGGATGTCTCTCTATCTTGCTACTGGCTTTCTGGCTTAATTTTTTAGGTTCTTATAGACCCTTTACCACACTTATTTCTTGCCTTTAGTAGCCTTATTGAGTGATTAAAAATCCACCAAGGAGTTAATTTATATTCTTCTTTCCAAAGAAAATCCCATTCTTTATTGAACCGGGTTGTAATAGACCCTTTACCAAACTTGTTCACTTTGGTTCCTTTGGTAGACTATGTAGTTACACATCCACCAACTAGTTACACACATGACAGCATTCGAAGAGTCATATTGTTCCCATCAAGCTACCTTAGATCGTACAGCCCATGTACAACCACGAGATCACATGAGAAAAATATAGCAAGTCACCCCAAAAGTAACTATTCTCTAGTGAAATCCCTCTATTAAGAAGACAGCTAATGAAACTACATGTTTGTGTCATAAAAACAAACTATTAGATTGAAAAAGATTTTTTACTCCTTCAAAACTTCCCAAACTCGAAACATTTCCTGTACCAAGACCATGTCATAGCAACTTTAGCAGTCATTATAAGATGTACAGCTTGATCAAAAACTAAAAACATGAGAGCAAAGGACACACTAAAAGGAACATAAAGAATAAGGAGGAAAAACATGAAAGGCACATCAAATGACCTGCCACCAGAGCTACGAGTAATATTTTCATATTTGAAGCAGAAAATTAACCCTTAAAGCCAAGTTACGATATCTGGAAGCTCTTGCCAGCATATCCCTCAGTCTCCACCATGACTGGTTGGCACTCCTCTTTGATATGAGAAGTGTCTTTCCACAACATTTGCCCATTGAAAGAACCTATTTAGGGGAATCCCATACAAATTGACAGGCATCTCATCTTAATTATAACTCAAAATCTGCAGACAAGATGCATTTGTCCACACACACACACATATTCCCCATTTGGACCACAAACAGCAATCCAACTCGATTAGCAGTCAACTATGTTATTCAGCTGGCAACTCCTTCCATAGATGATTCTGATCTCTCAAATATGTTTACCTTGGTATCCAACTTTCACTAATCACTACCACTTCCCAACTCTTGGGCAGCATACCCTTTTACATAAATGGAACTTCTTGGAAACAAAAAGTAAAGAAACAATGGGCCTTGGTATATTCTTTTGCACCAATGCCATCTTCAACTTTACCTCTAAAACCTAATGCTCTTTCATTATTCACAAAGACCCCTGAGGTAGTTGTCAAGCATAATTTTCAGAGGAAGTAGACCTTAATTAGAAAGAGCTCTTTGACAAGACTGACAAACAAAATACAATACAGTCTTGTTGAAGAAGAAAAACAAATGAGCAAGAGTTGATATTTATTCCTTTGTATAGCAAAGTTTCTCATTGAAAAAGGAAACACGTCCTGGTTATCTAAAATCAATCCATAATTCCTAATTCCTATGATTCTAAATCCTTAGTATAGTAAGTGTAGAGTTGGCATTACAAGGTTGGATCTCACTCAATGACACCTATCCACGAGGAACACATCCTTACATCAAAAATCCACCCTAATCATACTATCACCACAATCCCTAAACTTAATTGTCTCGTGAACTTCTCCACCATCTCCAATATCAGATATCTCAACCCCTTTACTCCTAAAAGGGTCCTTACATCCCAACCATGCCTCTACAGACCATATATTCAATCCCTTTGCATAGAACTTCTTCCTTAGCAAGCGTTCACAACTACTTCAGTGATAAGAATCCACTGACCAACCTGTAACAAATAATCTCATCTCTTCATCTTTCCTTTAATATTACACATACCTTCCCATCAACATGTAAAACCACAAACCCTACCACACCTCAGAATCAACATTGTTTCGACATTAAAAAGAACATCAAGAGCATCCATCAATAAGAAAGGGTAGGTTTTACATGAATGATGTAGCCCAAAAAGTTGATTCTTCAAAGAATGCTGAGGACAAGTTTTTCTAATAAGAAACAAACAGAGAAAGCTGTCTACATCAAAGCCTGCTTCCAATATCACAAAGGAGGCAGTCACCCAACTCCCAAAACAGGGCATCCACCATTGTTTACAACTTTGCGTGTCCCCCCCACCAAAATAAATCAATGATATTCTCAATTGAAACTCCATTGAAGGAGAAAAGATACATGATATAATGGTATCATTGGAAAACTGGTCTAGGGAATCTAAAGGATCAGAGTATCTTCTTCAGAGTCCTTCGTTTCTACTTATCGAAAGTCTCAAATTCACATTAGTGTCTAGCTTTTCCTTCATTTGATTGATAACCACTTAATCACGCAAATTTCAATACCCACAAGAGACAAATGCATGAACATAAAAGGGGTACAATGCACACATAGAGAGAATTCCCCAATCCAATTTAAGAAAATAGCAAAGAGAAAAAATGCAATAATTATTCAAAAACAATATCAAAAAATGCAATGCCACCAACAAAAAAAGAAAACATCTACAACAAAAACAGGGGAAATCTTATCTTTTTAATTATGTTTCAGGCAATAATGAATGAACTCACCAAGATGATTGAACTCTCCTCCATACCCATTCTCCATAACTACCTCCTCAAATGCAACCGCAGCATCTCTAGGCACTCCATACCAAGTCTTCCCTGCCCCCATATGCATGTAATTCAAGCTATGCAACTCGTGATCTTCAACATGCCAAGCAAACCAACTGAACAGCATTGCTATATAAACCATTGGCGAAGTTACACCCGATATGTCCTCCTTCATAAACCTCAACAATGACCCTTTCTCCCTCGAAACCCCTCTCATATTCCATGCTGTCTCCCCGACCGTCACTGCGGTCTCCCCTGCTTCTCGCAATTTCTTTGAATTAATCGGCACAAAAGCCGACCCACCCATGTCATTTGCATACTCCACCGTAAAGGGTTTATCCACACTGGCCTTCCAGAAGAGGGTTTCGATTTCCAGAGCAGAAAATCCCTTCTTTCCACTTTTCTTCAAATAATTCTTCTCAAATTGCTTCGCTTTGGACTCAAATTGCTGAAGAGTGTAGATTTCACCGCTCTCCCATACTGGTTTCTGAACTGGCCGAGACTTCCGAGGACAGAACCCGATCTGTTGATGTCGGGTGGTGAATGTGGGTAAAGATTTATGGTTTCTAGCGATTAAGGAACGGTTGAGGTTGGCGATTGCGGTTTTCTTCGGTGGCGGTGGTACTGGAGGGATGATCTTGCAGATTCCATACTTCGAAGCTTCTTTCTCGATCTTGAGAATGTAAGAGATTGGGTCTTGGAATTCTGCTAGGGTTGGGTGGTATTCTGGAGCTAAAGGTAGGGTTTTGAGCCATTGAGGGATCTCTGTAGGTGGCTCTGCTGGTACTACTGAAGCTGTTGCTGATGCCATTAATGGAGGAAACAATGGAGATTCAGATTCTTCATTTAGGGTCTCTCAGACCATTAAAATAGTAAAATGGGAAGAGAATCATGGAAGAAATTGGTTAGGGTTTCTCTTGGCGATTCTCTGGTCTCCTCTTGTTCTTCTACTCTGTCTCCTCTGCTTCTCTACTAAACAGGGGAGAGAGTAGAAATGCACAAAATAAGGGCAAGTTGCAGTTGCAGTTGTAGTGTGGTTTTATTCTGATTTAGACAGAGGTTTGGGAAATGACACTGTTTTTTAAGTTAATTGCAATTTTGCCATTGGATGGATAAAAATCTTTCTATTTTATTTACTAGATTTGGATTGTTGAACGATGAAATCTTAGGAAAAGAATCTTCAACAATTTTTCTCCTATTTTTGTTCGTTGGTTGAAATAATCTTTCGGATTATATGGTAGGATCCATAGATACTAATTAAAAATACTTTAAATAATAAACATTAAAAAATAAATTTGAAATATGAAGTTATGAACAAAACAAAACCCAAAAAAAGGTTAAATGCTCTTAAAGAAATTTAAAAGATTAAATTGCTATTTTGATTTCTTTGAAATATTCATCCAGGGTATTTTGGTAATTAAAAAAATTATTTAATATGTACATTTATCATGATCGTTAAAAAACACTCAGCATCTTTCGTGGTTGACTTGGATTTTTAATGTGAATCGTCCTGACAGTAACTCATTTGAGATTCAATATGACTTATCAAATATTTTAAATATAGATTATCATCAATCAAAAAAATTAATTTTTTTTATTTTGTTTTTGATAAAAATAATTAATTCTAAATAATTGATATTTTTTAATTAAATATAAATGTGATCTTGCGACTAAGCATGTTTTAATCCAACTTATTTTATAATCAAAATAAATATAATTATTTGAAAATAAATATATTAATAAATAATTACAAAATATTTTTTTATTATTAATGAACCTATTTTTATGGTATCATCACCCAAGAACTTTACCAATTAGGATAGTAAGTAGGACCAAATCATAAAGCAAGTTAGGTCATTGCCTAAGGCCTCCCTTCAAATAAGTCCCTTAAAAATAAAAATCTCTTTTGTAGGTCCCATTGAAGAGTCTCCAATGATGAAAATTTTCTCATAAAGACACTCTAATTAAGAAATTTCTCAAAAGAAAACAAAAAAAAAAAAAAAACTAAATAAATCTCCTAAGTTGAAAGTTTCATAAAGGAATAAAAAATAAAAAAATCTTGATAAACCCCTATGTTGGATGAAGAAAACAATCTTATTAAATCTCTAATTGGAAGTTTTAAAAAAAAAATGATTTAGACAAAGTCCACATTGCTCTTCTTAATAGACGGATGAAATAACTCCCTAACTTTATTCTTCTTAATAAACTAGTGGAAAATACATAAATAACACTCACTAACCTCTAATCAAAACCATTGATTTTTATTTTTTTTATTTTTTTATTTTTTCAAATCATTGTTTTCAAGTTAACACTAACCCTTCATAGAAAACTCTTGATTTTCTATCCAAAATTCTATCATTTTATATATTTTTAGAAAAAAACAAAATACATTATGTTCTTCCCAAAATCATTCATTTTCAAGCTTTTCAACTTCTATAATAAATGAACTCCAATCTGTTCAACCTTATCTTCAGCCAATCATGTTCTAACTATTGAACCAACCCTACTAGTAGGCACTTTCTATAAATCAGATTATCTTGTTTGAAGGACTCAAACAAGTCAACTAAATATCAGTAGTTGAGGAGATCGAATTGTGAAACCATAACATATACAATAATGTTCACCTTTATTTCATTACAATAGTGGAGTTAAAACAAGTATAATAATTTGGCATAACTTTTTTAGAGAGCCAAATGGATTCTTGGTGTTATAATGGCAATTTGATTACCTTTTTTTTAATTTCAAATCATTCATATAATATAAAATAAATGGATTGGTTTTAAAATTTAATCAAATTCACAATAAGATCATCTATTTATTGTTTTTTTTTTTTTTTTCCTTCTTGGACTTTTCTTTCCAATTTTAAAGCACCAATTATCTATGAGAGTGGAAAAACGTTAGTAGGATCACTCAATTTAATTATTTCATTAGATATATTTTTTTTTCAAGGATGATTCAAAATTTCAAAATTAATAAGTAATCCAGAAAAGAAAGTTCTACTTGCTAAACAGAACAAGTTAGAGAGAGTCCAAAATTTATAGAGATCATTTGACCAAATTTTGCAATAGCAAATCGACACATTTTCATGTTGACTACAAGACTTGATATTACAATTACAACTCCACTTAAAAGAAAAAGAGTCTGACAAGCCTTACTAACATAGTGAGGAAAAAAGACTTTATTAAGACTCATCCACCATCAAAAAATCTTAAGATTCATAAAATAAGTCTTCGAGAATCATAATAAATCTCGGGGTCTGTGCCCATGGATGAGGTCGAGAAAAGCCTTTTCTCTCAATATCTTAGTAAGGAAATGGCTTTTCAAAGAAAAATAGTATAAATTTTAAAAATATATATATTATTAAAAAAATGAAATTTGACAGTGAAAATAGACATTAATACACTTAAAGAATTAGAGTAAGACAGAGTGGATGAGACAATTAACCTTGTAGGCTAAATTGAGGAAGTTAAAAAGGCTTGAATGTCTTTTGAAGCACATTTCATTCTGCTATTAATGGTTGTACGATAAAATGAGGATGGATGGTCCACTTCTTGTACCAATTGTACGAATGCAGCTTATCTTGTTTGGGATTTGTGAGTATTTATATATACTTTCTTTTACAAATATGCCTCCTCTAATTTTATAAGACAAAAGTGCCCCTTAATTAATTTAATTTAATTTTTTTTTTTTTTAGTGGGTATCTCTATGAGTCTTTCCTAAGGGGTACCAAGTCCTGTATTGACAAAGGTGCAACAATGGATCGTTTGTTCTAGGGCAATCAATTGATCGAATTGGGTCAATCTAGAATCAATCCGATAAGAGCTAGATCTAGGGGTGTCAATGGTACTCATTTAATCAAAATTGATAGGATGGTTTTGGATCTCTTTTTATTTGAATCGATTAGAATTGGGTTTCTTAGATCAGTTATTCAACTCTAACACGAAATCTCTTTTTAATTAAATCAGTTAGAGTTGGTTCTTTTGAAACCAAACTGATAATAAAATCAACAACTCAATTCTAGTAGGAAATGAACCCAAGTCTATGATATCATCACCCATAGACTATCAACTAAGCATTTTATTTTTTTAATGAGTAAATTGGACTTGAACCCATGATCAAAAAGTTGCTTTGCAATGTATCAAACCGACAATTTCAATGGGGTTACAAAAACTTCTTTTTTGTAAAAGAAATGAAGCTTTCCTCTCATATGACTTTGTCCATCAAATCAAGTGTTGAAAACATTGAGGACGAGGATTTTTGAGTTATCTTTTATGGGTTTTGTTAACGTGTGGGTTAAAATGTAATAACTAGACTTTAGAAATTGGAATATGAGGATATTCTGGCAAAAACAAATTTTTAAACAGCATTTTCAATACAAAATTCAATTTTCAAAGTGCATTTATTGCACTTTAACTTGAGCCTTTAACAAGACCCACCTTTTCTTAGTGGGAAATTTTATTGACACACCATAAAATTCTAAAGGCTCTCCAACTTATAGAGACATCTTTAAAAATTGAAAGAATTATTGTGGGCACTTCATGTCAACAACACCTTTCTTACCCTCCAACAATTTCGACAACTCAAGAGAGGAGGATCAAAGGAAAGGGAGGAGAAGGAGGATCAGACAAGAATGAGGAAGAGAAGAAAAAGAAGAAGAAAACAAAGAGAGAGATAGAGATCAAAGGAGGAGAAAAAGAAAAATAGAGAGAGGGATAGAAAGACCAGAGGAGGAGGAGAAGAAGAAAAAAAAAAAAAGAGGGATCAGAGGAGGAAAAAAAGAAGAAAAAAAAAAACAAGAGAGGAACTTATTGACACGTGACTGACATTATGCTTGAACTTTTTGATGTGTTGATTCACCAGAGATGACAATGCAGGTGTTGGAGAGGCTTACCTTCATAGAGTACCCTCAAAAAGATTTTTTTTTTTTTTCAAATTTTGGCATGTTCATAAAGGTTGGTGGCATGTCAATATAACTTCCCTTTATTAATACCTCTAGTAGAAGACAATAGTCAAGGGGTTTCTGATCAATTCTAAAACATAGGGAGGATCTCAAATCTTCACCTTAACCTCAAGGGTTAGATTAGAATTACCAAATTTTGAATAAAATATGGATGAGATAAAACCTGTTTCTGTACTTTATCCAATCTAGAGTCCTTTCAATTGTCAAATAAATACCACAATATCGTCATATGTACTACAATTTGGTCCCCAAAAAGGCTCCTCTTGAAAAGTAAATAATCATAGTCCATGTACCTCTCTAATGCACATAAAACAAGTACAAATGTAACATTTATCAGCTTTGACGTTTTTATTTGTATTATCTCCACTGTAAAGATGACAATCTTAAAGTCTGCAAAACAGATTCAAATAAAGGGGTGTTTGGTTTGATTTGTAAGATTCTAATATTACATTGTTAGAATCAGATTCAAGAAATTGATTTCTGAAATCTAAAATCTTCATTTGATCATATTGTTCTATAAATTGGTTTAAGAATCCATTATCATAACCTCCTTCTATTGATCCTATTTTTATAAGTGTGATATGAAATATTATATGTCTAGACATGAAATGTCACATTGGTGTAAAAAATAGTCAAAAAAAAAAAAAAAAAGATTTTATCTCATTTATGATTTTAATTGATTATTAAAAAAAAAAAATTAAAATTCTGATTATTAGAGCATCACTTTTATAGCCAAGACCAAAATTACATAGGATTCAATATATTAGTCATACTTCCAATGTTTCCAAACCGATCATTATTTAAAAAAAATAACATTTGGACTCAATGTTCCACTCAATGACCCGTTTGAGTGGTTGGTGTGGTTTGAACTAGTCCGAATGATGGATCAAGTGCGTTCAACCCAAAATTAAGACATTGGGTATAACTTATGGTTTCTTCCCAAAATCAGACATCTTCAACCTACGGAGAAATTTTACTCTATTCTCGACCTGTAAATTCCATCTACTTCAACCTTCAAAAGCATTTTATCATTTTCTTCAACCATAAGATTCCGTTACTTCTTAAATCTTCAAACCTAATGAACAAGATAAGATTTATGACTGATTTTTGGAAGGGAAATTAACATTTTTTTTTTTTTTGTGGGTTATAGACAATAGATAAACCTGAAAAAAAAAAAAAATAAATAAGGATTTTCTACTAGGGATTAAGGTGAAGTTAAAAACAATGAATGGAGAACAAGATTTTATTTTGGAAGAAAAATCTAAGATTTTTTAATTATAGGATGAAAATCAAAACTATGAGATTATTTTCCATTAGTTTTGAAGAGAAGACGGCCTTTGATCAAGGGGACATGTCAATAGTTTAAAAAAAAAAAAAGGTGTGTCAAGTACCAACCACAATTTGGACAGGCGTGTGTATAGGAAAAGATGTTTAATCAAATTGTCCTCCTTACAAACTTGACCAAGCCAATTGGGTCATTGATCAAATTGATTGAATCATACTAATCAAATAATTTTTTTGAGTCGTGATAATCAGACATTATTTTTTCTTTGTTTCGAGATATATAGAAAAATATTTATGCTTCTGTAATTACCATGTAAGGGAGTGTATGGGGGTGTCTGAAAAAAGAACGTCAGATTATCATTAGTCAATTTTTAATTTTTTCTAAAAAAAGAAATGGATTTTCAACATTGACTATTTTTTTATAAAGATTTTGGTCCAATCTAGATTTTAAAACATTGCTCGACTTAGACTTTATCAGATTAAAAGTTCATTGCCCTTTATATATAAAGTAACATAATCATAAATTTTAAAAAAATAGCATTTTGTATAATTCACAAATATAATTTTATAGTATGAAAAAATTAAATTTTGAAACTCACAAATGAGCATAATAAATAAATAAAAAGGAATTACTTATATTTTCCTTCTATTTTTAGAAGTAAGGACATCATTGTAGTTAAATGAGGAAATGAGGGCAATTTTAGTTAAAGAGAATAAGAAACCGTTGAAAAGGAAACGCATTTGTATGTTTGTTATTACGTGGGGGTGGTGAGGGGTCAAGTGTAGTACGGTCAATGACATATGTATGATGAAGCCAAAGAAATGAATATGTGGGAGTTGAACTTGAATTCCTTCCTTTTTCCTCCTTATGATTAGTGGTTGTCTCTAGACCACAAAGGACTTACTTTCCTTTCTCACTCCCATCAACACCAACATCTTACTTTCTTACTTCTGTCAAATTAAACAACTTAGCTTTAGATGTCTTTATCAACATTTTTTTTTATCATAAATATATATAAAATGCTACCCATATGTTTTGCTCTAAAGAGTGTGAATAATAGGTGATTTATGGAAGTTGATTGGTCGATTAATAAAGGGGTGGGATTAGACTCTTGTGAGGCTAGTGGATCCATAGGATCGTGCCACATGGCATTAAGGCTAGGGGTGCAACTTGGTATTGCAACTGAACCAACATACGTCCGTTCCACTAGTTTAGAACCAGAACCAGAACCAGAACCAAAGCAAACCAGACTAAGGTCGGTTTGGTTCTTTGGGTTGCCAATATCCTATCAAAATTCTTGGAAGCAATATATTTTTAATGAAAAAAAAATTAAATAATAAAAATGAAATTTCATAATTCATATAAGAAGTCACTAACCTTTTTCATTAAAAGTGTCATTAATTTATCCTGAATGAAATTCATTAATTTATGTCCTTATTGCATATTAAATCAATATATCTATATATTTATGGATTTTGTTAACGTGTGCTCCAAGGGCACACATTATAGGGCAATAAATACACTTAGGAAATTAGAATCCAAGGGTATTTCGATAAAAAAGAATTTTTTTAAAGGCATTTCAGATACAAAACTCAAATTTCAAAGTGTATTTATTGCACTTTAACGTGTGCCCTTAGGTCAGATGTTAACAATACCCTGTATTTATCTAGAGTCGTGCTAGAGTATTTATTGCACTTTGATAGGAGTGAAAAAGCATCTATGGTTCTTATCCACTTTCACGTCATGAAGTGCGATATGAGGTTCCAACTTGAGGTCACTTCAACATTATTCATTTATTTATTATATATAAAGGTTCTGTTCTTGATTTGGTTTGGTTCTATACAAGCTTTGAACCGAGACTGAACCAAATTGATCGGTTCTCCATTTTCTTAACTTAGAACTGAATCGCAACTTGTTCTAAACCAAACCAACCCAAAGCTATCGGTTTAGTTCGATTCTCGGTTTGAACCGGCCCAAGTTGCACCCCTAATTTGGGCTGTTGACCAGACAAGCTTGGGTTGGGTTCAGCTGAACCCTAACAAAATTAGGATTTCGATGGGCTGTGTTTTCTTACGTCTCAGCCCAACCCATTTTTAACTAAGCTTTCTAGGCCCGTTTAGTTATTATGCATGTTTAAGAATGAGCCCAGGCTTGGAAACTAGGCCCAACAACTAGTATTATAATTTTATTTATGATACACTATAGCCATACTTAATTACTTGTATAAGAAAATTTGAAGGCTTATGTACGGGTCAGGCAGGTCTTGTATATATATATTTGGCCATTAGAGGAATCAGGCTTTGGTTATCATTTGGGCTTAAATAGGGCCATTCTGATTCACATCTATTCGACTTGGGCTCAGGTTTTGTTTCGGACTTGATAAAATTGACTACTACCTGTTTACAAGTACACACACACACTAACTAGTAGAAATGTAGAATTATCTTTTAAAAATGTTGAAATTAATTTTCGTATTTAAACAAAAATAACGCTTCATTTGAAAGATCCATTTTCTAAATTAGATAAAATTATAAACTAAAGTTAAAATTTTTGAAAAAAAAAAAAAGAAGAAGAAGTAAAGAACAAATCGGTCTTCATGTTGATCACAGAATATATTTATGTTCATGAGATTGACAGACAACCTAAAATAGTACCAAAACTTTTTTGATTTTTTTTGATATCTTGGTATCTCGGTAGATCGTGGGCCTAGGCTTTGCTCAACCCGTTCATCCGACACAACATATCCGACATGACTAATTTAAGGTTCCGTGCACCAATCCACACAATACACACAACTTTCTAATTCGAGTGGCGTGAAGAGACTCAAAGTCATGATCTGGGTATATAAGCCAACCAGACCCTTAGATGGGTTAGAACATATTGATTACCTGGCTTGGACCCATAGCCAACTTTGTTGACAGTTTGCAATACAACTTTGAGATGGTGGTCTCAAGTCC
This sequence comes from Akebia trifoliata, assembly GCF_017979445.1. Lineage (NCBI taxonomy): Eukaryota > Viridiplantae > Streptophyta > Magnoliopsida > Ranunculales > Lardizabalaceae > Akebia > Akebia trifoliata. The sequence continues at coordinate 2,227,966 of NC_141379.1, forward strand.
AATCCACCCACCAAAAAAACGTGTTTATTACCACTCGCTATAATCTAGTAAATTTCTTCTAAAAGTTGAATTATTACTTGATTGAAAAATATGACTCAAGATAAAGATGAATATAAGAAAAATAAAACTCCAAGTCAACATCTCAATATTTTAGATAAGGCGTTGTTAATGACATCTCAGACTCGATATCGATGGTTTGGATCCTATGCACCCAGGTTGAAGGGTTGAAACACTCCTTCCACATGGGTTGAGTCAGGATTTTGTTCACATGAGGACAGCAAAGAGTGATTTTTTTTTTTTTTTTTGGTGGGGGCAATTGAGAGTGATTTTCTTTTTTGCGGAGTAATAGTGACATGTTTTTTTATCCGCTGTTGTTATTTGTCATAATAGTTCATAAACCCAATAGATTTTCAAAATTCTTGTGGGAACAGTTAAGTGTGATTTTTTTTTTTTTTGTGAGGAGCAACAGTGACCTTTTTTTAATTTATTTGTCAAGTTATTTCTTGCAATAGCTCATAAACCCTAAGATTTTGAAATTTTTTGCAGGGTTAAGATCCCCATTGTAAATCTTCTTTTATTATTTTCTTAGATTCTTGATTATGTGTGGCATTTTTTTTATGGGTAAGTTGGACTTGAACCCACAACCTCAAAGTTGTTTTGTTAAACCAACTGGGTTGTGAGTCTAAGCTCTTATGTGTCATGTTTTGAGGTGTAGGAGGTCAACCAATGTATACCATTTGATTTCCCCTATTAACGAAATGGTTTGAAACTTCAGGTAAGAAGAAAAACATATGTTTCCTAGAGATCAATCAATCTCTTTTACGATCACTAATGATGTTTAGTAGAATAATACCGGAGTGACCTCAATTCACACTTTGTTGACGTGGAGGTGTGTACAGAACCATATATACTTTTCATCGAGATACAAGTATAAGCATCTATTGGTTGTATGTGCACCTCCACGCTAACAAAGTTTGAATTGAAGTCAATCTTGAAGATTGGATTGACCTCAAGATTGACCTCACTTCACACTTTACTCATGTGCACATGCATCGATCCATAGATACTTTTCACTCGGATCTTGGTGAAAAGCATTTATGGTTCGGTACACACCTCCACATCAGCAAAAAGTATGAATTGAGGTCAATCAAGCATTATTGTTGTTTGATTGATGAGATGATGTCTTGATCAGTAGAAAAATTGAGATTGCTTGGTTAAGACATTTTAAAATATTCTAAAAATACATTAAACCATGATAAATGAAAATATATATCCTACTTAATTCAATCGAGCTAACCCAACAATAGGAATAGGGTATTTTTTTTAACTACGCCGATGAAATCTGATTTCCTTGGGATTGATATTTAGTAGTTTTGTTACTAACTTAATAAATAGTCACTTATGATCTCTTAATTTATATGAGAACGACAAGAAAATATAAGAGGGACACGTGATGGATCAATATCATGGATCGCCTTTGTTTTGGTTTGGTGTGCCAGAGTACATGTTTGGCTCTCTTACGCATATATTCTTCTTAGATCTCTAATATTATTAAATTTTAAAATAAAAATCTATTAACAAAACCTGTAACAAATTTCCAGCCCTTTTCGAATCACTCAATGGGCTTGTTTTGTCTTTTCTAAGCACTTTAGCTTTCTTGGATTGTTTATTTTATGAACTCAAATAGTTTTCACATCTAGTTCTATATATTATTTTAACAATTAAGAAATATTAAATCAAGAAAACGTAAGATTTTATATTAATGACTAAATCAATCTATCAATGTTCATAGATGAGAAATAAGAAAGTTTCACTACATTGATAGACTGATTACAATCCTAACTCATATAATTATAAGTTCTAAAATCCGAAACCAATGTCTCTTACGAAATGTAAAATTTCATATAAATAATTAATTTGTTGCAGTTGCAAGGAGTTGATTCTACTCTTATTCAATTTTACATACGATGATAAAAAAAAATTTAAATTATTAAGACCTTCAAGCCTGTATGGGGTTCCGTATTAAGAATTATATTTTTCTCCTCACTTTTGTCTCCAAATAGGTTTGGATGGTCCAACAAAGGGACCCATTCAAGGTATGGGGGCTCTCCTGAACCCATGCTGAATCATCGATGGATGTCGGCTCAAGCAAATCTAGCACCGAAGAGGAAACATTTGCCACGACACCTTATCATTCCTCTCTCTCTCTCTCTCTCTCTCTCTCTCTCTCTATATATATATATATATATATAGAGTAGCGTTCAATGGCCAACAGGGATGATTAATCCGAATACCCATCCAGTAAGTTATGAAATCGAGACCTATGATCCGGATCAAAGATCTAAAATAAGAAAGAATTGGAGTTAGGGTTTGATCTGATCCATTGACAGTCTTACTGTATTTTTTTGTGCGTAAGAAAGTGGAGACTCCCACACAAACTCTACTCACATGGGAAGATACCCTTTGTTGCCAACCACCATTACAAAATAAAACCCTAAAGACCCACTTAAAAAATTCTAAATTTGATAGGAAACCCAAATCACAAAGTTTACAAGTCAAGACAAAGTACCTAACTTCCATTTATTTGAGTACATATATTCCATGGGACCAAGCCATAAACCCTAAAACCTAGTCGTATCCTACACACACCCAGAGACCCACTAAACTATAACATTTTTTAAAAGGCCAACCGACAATCAGATGTGATTTTCTTTGGCCCATTAACCAAGCGTGTTACCTAAGTGCCCGCCCCATGTGCTTTAGGCCCCAATAAAATCGGCACAAGATACTCCCAACCAATTTATAATAAAATTTCTTATAAGGGCGACTTATATTGTTTAATCCAATCTTTTTTGTCCTTTTTTTTTAATGTCACCAAGTTCTTTATAACTAGCTTTCTTCAACACTATCTCCTCCCCCTTGTAGAGGTTTTAGTCATAAAAAGCTAGAGAGAAAGAGAGAGAGAGAGAGAGAGATTAAAATGAAGTTGAGATCAATGAAGTTTTGTAGGAGCAATTCTAAGCTTGGTAGTGGTGGTGGTGGTAAAGAGTGCAATGGTGGTGGTGAGATTAAGTGGGAACTACGACCAGGCGGCATGCTTGTTCAAAAGAGAGAAGATGGAGGAAGCATAGGAGAGGGGATGATCACTGTGAGGATCTCAAATGTGTCACAATGGCATGATATCTCTATTGAAGCAACTTCAACATTTGGTAACAACTCATAACCCTTTCTCTTTGGTTCTTAGAAATTTATGGGTGTTGTATGATTGTAGAAAAATTGTTTTCTTAGGAAAATGTTTTATTCGCACATGTCTAGAAAAAACGATTTCCCATATTGAATGAAAAACTCAATCCACAAACATTTTACATGGAAATCTATTTTCTAAAGACAGTTTTCTCAAGGCTTTTATGATCAAATGAAAAAAAAAAAAAATTGGGAAATTTCTTTTTGTAAGTGGACTATTTACTACTCTCCAACCCTACCCAAGAGAGAAAAAATCATTTTTTCGAAAGATCATATTGTGCGATATTGATTTTCTAAAAAAAAAACATTTTCTTTGCTATCATACCCTTTGGTAATTAGTAAATAGTTTAATTATAAAATCAACATTGACAAGTATTAATTTATTTATTTTCCTATTTAAATTTGTAGGAGAATTAAAGATGATATTGTCCATGGTGACTGGTTTAGAAGCAAGAGAGCAAAGGCTGTTGTATAAAGGGAAGGAAAGAGAAGATGGTGATTATCTACACATGGTTGGGGTAAGAAACATGGACAAGGTTTTGTTGCTAGAAGATCCAGCTCTTAGAGAGAGGAAACTACTTGCCTTGGCAGCTGGAAAGCAAGTTATTGGGAATACTTGTCGAACCATTACTGTCTAATTAATACTCATATAGTATTTGATAATGATTCCTATTATTTTACCACTAACCACTAAACAAGGTTGGATGTAGAAAAGCTAAAGGTTTTATTTATTGTATTATGGTTTACTATATTTATGAAGTTACTTCAGTTTCATCATCTTGTGATTACGGATCTCTAGATCTAGCGATGTATATGATGAAAATAAACAAGAAATCAGAAAGGAAAAAAAATTAGATTTATGTTATTTGATCATGTCTATATCTACGGATAAGAGTTGAAAATGCTTCGTTTTGAATGAGAATAATTACATTCATTTTTTATAAAATCGTGGGTTTTTTCAATCCAAAACCATCTCACTTTAAATTACCCAAATTGTAACCGATTCCTTTTATTCCAACAAAAAAAAAAAAAAAAAAAATTGGCCCTAGGATAGAATATTTACAAAATTGGGTTAAAAAGTAATTCCAAAAATTATTTGTGCCCGCAAAATATAAACGAAAACATAGATATATTGAGCCATTGATGGGTTTTGAAACTGACGATCTGGATTTGTATGGTAAGGTCACTGAGCATTAACCTTGAGTGGGTGGCTCAATGGCAATTTTGAATCCAATAAATGATGAGAGTCCGTAAGTTGTATGTTCGATATCCAATATGAGCAATATTTCCTCAAGGCCATCATGAGGGCGCTCCCTCACTTACCTGGTGCATGTGATATCATCTAGGCATTGCACGTGCCCGAGGAGAGACCCATATGCCTTGGCTTCAACCTTGACTCATCTGGTCCCCCTGGTCAGATGTAAGTTCGGACACCCCTATTATTTAAAAAAAAAAAATAGTTAGCGAGCATTTGATGTGGAACACTTTCTTTATGTGCATTTTTGTTATTATTTTTAAAAATTTTAAAGCTTCTCCCCCTATGCAAGAAGTAGAGCTGTAAATTGTGATAGGTGAGGACAATCCTTTTAAATTTTGCACCAATCAAGATCGAGATCCATTTGGATCTCATTAATCTAGAACAATACCATCTAAATGGGGTATAATGGTTTTAGGTCTCATTCCAACTACTTTGGAGTGGGGTCCACACTACCTTAATCTTTCTTTTCATCTCCTTCAACTTTATTGTCTTTCCTCTCTTCCTTCCTCACCCCCTTAAATAATAATCGTGATAATATGACTTGTCAAGTGGCATACTCAATCGATTCTTTGATGTGACAAGTTCGAGAATCATAGATCAATATGTCTTGGGATACACAACCGCACTTCCTCATAAAAAAATGTATCCCACGACATATAGATCTACAATTCTCGACTTGTCATGTGAGGGAGTCGATTGAATATGTCACTTGACTAGTCATATTATTGGGGCTCTAAATAATATCCTTTCAATTTATTATCTATCTTTTTCTTTACCCTTTTTTTTTCAATAGTATCCCTTATAGATTCACCATCTTCCTCTTTTACCTTTTTAACCTCGAAGTGGATCCTCGTACTCCATTTTTTTTTTTTTTTCTATTTTTATTATTTTTCCAGTTTTACCCCTTAACCTTTACCAAGAAAACATATAAATTTGAGGCTTGTGCGTCTAAAGTCCTGTATGTAAACCAGTAAGTATCGGGCCTTCTACATCCATTGATCTCCTTAGCCCATTGAGATGCATAAGAGAGGGTTGATACCCTAGTCCAGCAGTTCAGCTGATCGACATAATCACTGGCCCCTAAATTTTTGGCCCTTTGTAGGCCGCCATGCGCGTACATCAAAATTTAGTCTGATTGGTAAATTCTTACCATTGACCCATTCATAGAGAATTAGTCTGATTTGTAGTATTCATAGTAATTGTTCCATAAAGGCCTGACATATTCATTTATTTGTTCTCTTTAGGATACAATATTTCCTTATCCTCATTTGTTTATCCAAAAAAGCCTTAGAAACTGTAAGGATAATATACAAACAGCAGACACATTAACCATTTTATTAATAATTTGGTCTCCACTTTTCACCTCTAGCCATAATCTTTGAATTTGAACAATGTTATTGGCAGCCCTAGTTAGGCAAAAAACAAAAAAAAAATATGTAAAATGAAGATTTTAAAAATAACCATAAAAACCAAGTGGATTTTCATAAGGGTATTGATGGGAAAAGCCATATGAGAGGCCAAATTATCCTCCTTTTCACTCTATCCAAAGTTGTTACCTATGTTATTATTGAAATAAATATTTCTATCTATTTTTATTATCTCCATCATGTTATTTTTGATAAGTTTCTTGGTCTTCATTCAATTTAAATATCTCTTTGAATTAATATGTAAAGCCCATTTTTATTCACATAGAAATTTTTTTTTTTTTAATACTTTCCAAAGTTGAAAATTTAATTTTTTTATTGATTTAAAAAATACTTTTAAAAATTAAAAGAATCATACTAGATTAACATTAAAATTGACATCGATTCTCACATTACTGATGTGGAGGTGCACATATAATCATAGATGCTTTTTTCACTCTTATCTTAATGAAAAGCATTTATGGTTCCATACATACATCCATGTCAGCAATTGAGAATCGATGCCAATTTTAATGTTACTTCAGCATTTTCCAATTAAAAATCTTAACTTTGTAAAAAAACAGTGAAAAGTATTTTTTTTACTTTCTACTTTGTATCCAAACAAAGTTGTAATCAATCTTTGTTAAGCATCATCAATTAACTTTTCTCAATTTATCATTTATTAAAAAAAATTCTATAACTTTATAAAAACATTTTTTTATTATTAATTTTATATTTTCTAATTTTTTTTTCACTCATCTATCCTAACATCTTTATCTTTACCATATTTAATTTATTAATATAATGTGAACCAACTTTCAACTCCACACAGCTTTTTAATACCGAAAGTAGCTCTAACTGATTAATTGCCACAGAATAAGAAATTAACCTTTATAGCACAAGCCTCTTAATACGGAAAGTGCTCTAATTGATTTAGAGAGTTGCTATTTCCACACCAATTTTTTACTAATTCCACACCAATTGTATAGAATTCTTAGGTAATTTATATAAGAATTGGTGCGGCATTAGTAAAAAATTGATGCGGCATGAAAATTTTAAAATTGAATTTCCAGTGGCACGTGTGCCATGTGCCAGATATTTCACCGGTAATAAATCGTTATAACGAGACAAATATTTCACACCACTAACAGACTAGCCGTTACACAACCGTTCTAGTTTTCTTGGGGATGTGTCATCTACCATGCATGCACATCATCATCATCAATAATCCAAATAAACAAAAAAAACAATTTTTTTTATTACACGTGGGAATGAAATAAAATCAAGACCGTTGAATTTTCCTCTTTTTTCGAAAAACCAATTCTGTATCCAAGCCGAATCCATCAACGCTCCTGATATGAACCACCTCTGAATCTCTAAACATCTCTACCAACGGTTCCACATTATAGAGATCATTTGCCGAATACTTATCAGACCGTCTAGATAACGCCACGTGTAACACACATATCCCACCAGGTGTCAACGTCCGCTCTATCTCCTCTACAAACTTAGACGGATACAAAGCATGATCAAACACGTTAGAGAATTCGAAGTCAAAAGTCTCATTATCGAACGGTTGATTATGAAAGTCTCCCTTCAACACTAACGGAGGGTACGGAACCAAATCGATTCCAACTGAGTCAGACACTCCAACTCGTCTCAACGCGGCAACTTCTTGTCCGACTCGGGCACCAATGCAGAGCGCTTTAGAATCGTTGGTGAGGAGGTTTTTATGTTTCAGATCTTCGAAGAAGTTTGCAAAGACGTCGATCTTACGGTCCCAGTCTCTTGTCGTCCAAATGTGTCTGAGTTTTGGATTTAGGGTTTTGTCGAGCTGACGTTGTATGTAGGCGTCGTAGGAAGTGAAACCGGGACGGATTCGGATGCCCTTACCGTTACTGTTAGGGAGTGGTTTAAAGGGAGGTGGAGAGGTGGTTTTCTGATGGTGGGGTTGGAGAGAGAGGAGGAGAAAGATGAAGAAGAGAGAGATGGAGAGGGAGATAGAGAGAAGTAAGGATTTGAGGATAAGTGGTATTGTTTGGGTGGTTTTCATGACTTTATGAGGAGAAATTGTGGTGGGTTTGAAAATTTACGTGGTTCGAAGGTGGTTTTGTGTGGTTGTTAAATGGTTTTAGTGTGGGGAAAGGTGGTTTTTAGAATCCGGGTTTGCAGGAATTTTTTTGTAGGATGAGTGGAGACTGGAAACGAAGCTCTTTTATCGTGACTCGTGAGTTGTTTGTTACTTAACGTACGCTGAGAATTCTAAAATGCGCACGAAGGAGAAGGATTCGTTTAGAAAAATATTTCTAAGGAAACAATTTCGAACCAAAGGAATTTTCAGCATGTCGTTTGACAGCATTTGGTTTGTCCGAATTTGATTGTACATTTAAACCACATAAAACTATCATTTTTATTAGAGACAGTCTAGCCTGACTAACTTAGTAAGATTTCAAATCTTACTAAGGGTCGTGAGCTCACAAGTTAGGATCTAAAACATGATCCAATGCAACATAGCATAAAGGACGAAATTCTAAGAATTTTGAAAAAAAAAATAATAATATTTTCCACGGTTGAATTTTAGTTTTACATTTGGGAGTTTGGTAGCCGTAGTTTACATCACCTTGAATCTTTTATTTTCTTTTAGTATAGGAGTTTTTCCATTAAATCTAGAAAGTGATTGTGTTGGATTGCTAATGTTGTAATCCATGTGGGCCCAACGACCCTTAGTAAGGAAAGTTTTTTTGTTTTTATTAAAAAAAAAATATGGCTAGATAACTGAGAGAACTTTTATTAAGATCGAGCAACTCCAACTGGGTGCTTCAAATTGGCATTTTCTTCATTTTGTAGTCTTTCAATCACTTTTGAACTCCAATGGGTCTCATCTTCAAATCATTATTCAAACTTCTAAAATTGAAATTTTTGAGAAAAAAAAAGGACATAATAGGTATTCTGAAAAAGGTGAACAGTGATAGAGATCGATCTTTAAATCTTCTTTCTCTTTTATATTTGAATATATGAACAGTGATATAGAGGAATTTTTTTGGAGTTTGGTTTAGGGTTCTTCCATCTCTAAATATAAAGATTTGAAGACGGCTGGAGTTGCTCTAAGAGGACTACAAGATCTGTGCTAATTCTCTCGTGATTTCATATAAATTTTACGTGCTCTTAACAAAAGTTGGTGTGATAATAAAACTTCTAGCCAGTAAAATTTCAAAATTCATTCAAGAGAGGAACTAAGATGGCTTACTACTAACTTCTATTCTTTTGAACTTAGAAATATAATGTGTACTTTTGTCTCTCCACGGTGTGCCAATGACCAATTGAGATTTTTAGGGGACTTGGTCTTGCATTTATTTTGTCTATATATATTTTTTTCTCTCTCAAGACTTCGTGCTTGATCGGTTGATAAGGATGCATTATCTTGATTTATTTTCTCTAGAATTTGATTTAATTTTCATTGGAGTTCAATGTTGGAACGGGAGAGGCTTTACTTTTCTTTCCGTAGAATGGCTTGTGTGCTTGGTCTTCTATCAAGATGGGGTATACATTTAGTTAAGGAGGCTTTGTCATTTCTAGGACTTGTGTATTTGATCTTCTCGAGAAAGAGATCTGAAGTCTAATCTATATTTAAAGGGTTTGCGAGCTCAATCATAAATCGATAAGTGTGATTAGATTTGTGAATCCAATTACCTAGTTTAAAACACTTGGACATATTCAAACTACATGTTTTATCCACTGGAACTCATGTCCAATAGGTGGGAGGCCCATTCCCAAATTACTAGTTAAGCTTCAATTGGTTGTGGAGCTTGTTTAAGAAAAAAAATTTCTTATAATTTATAAGATATATAAAACATTTATCTAAATTTTTACAACTTTTTTATACCTTCTTGGCAAATTATTTTCCCAGGCTGAGAGCAGAAAAAATATTATGTACGCTTCTATACATATGGACTGATGATTCGATTAGCAAACTATTTACAAGGAAAATATTTGAGGATTTTCTCCGTAATCAAATGTAGGCCAAAAAATGGATTTTCTATGTAAATGAATTTTCACATAATATTCTTTGCAATCAAACATGTCCTAATTGTCTTTTTAGTTATATTTTTATATTTTTCAAAGTATTTTTCTTCAAGCAACAAGTTTTAAACATAGTGCTTTAAATCTCATTTTGGTCACACTTTCCTTGAAATAATATTGAACGGTTCAAAATTATCTGACTCGCCCGACCTGATTCAATTAATTCGATCTGTTCAGATCCCGATATGAGTTTAGTGAAAGCAAAATGATTAGGATAAGATTTTAACTAGTAGTTTCTGAGTCGGATTTGGATTCGGATATGGATATGGATAGCCAAGAGAAGAGGAAAGACCATACCTCATAGATGTAGAAATTTGAATTTATTGAGATTCTTGGATGAATATTACAAAAGTCCCAATAGGGTATTTATAGGCATTACATCAACCAAGATATATGAAAACTACCTAATATAAATATTCTAGAATATCCTAATTGATATATTCTAAATATCAATATATATTCTAGAATATCTTTCGTCACAACCTTCCATTTGGGTAAGATACACTAACAATGATATAATGTATCTCATGCATTTTAATACAGTGCATCTTATTCTCTAATATCCTCCCACAATTGCATGGTCCTTTGAAAAAAGAATATGCAATTGGTTTTGTTGAATAATTGCTTGATCTCAATAATGGATATGTTTATTGATCGTCGAAGTGCCAATCGTGCTTGCTGGAGGTCACCGTCTGTCTATGAAGTCCATCACTGTCGCATCCCGCTCGTTTTGAGTCTGTCGGAGCCGGTGGCTTATTAGACCAAATCTGTCATGATCTCTCCCAGAAGCATAAAAAGTAGGATTGTGCCATTTAAATGAAAAAACTCTCGTTGGAGAGATTTTATATAGGAAAAAAAAATGAGATCATGTAACATGAATGTGTGAAATTGGGAGATTTGTAGAGATATAGAAGGAGTTGTGATTTTTATTGGAAAAACAAAAAACCTAGAATAATAGAAAAGAAGAGAATAAAAGATATCTAGATCCGAAACATAGAGAAAGACGGTATTTTTATTGAAAAAAATACTAATAACATAACAAAATGATTAAGGTTCGGCGATGGCAATGGCGCCATCGCCGAAGAATGACACACCAAGATCGATGTGCTCAGTGGAGCTTGAGCTCTGATACCATGTATAAATTTGAATTTATTGAGATTCTTGGATGAATATTATAAAAGTCCCAATAAGGTATTTATAGGCATTACATCAACCAAGATATATGAAAACTACCTAATATAAATATTCTAGAATATCCTAATTGATATATTCTAAATATCAATATATATTCTAGAATATCTTTCGTCACAACCTTTCATTTGGGTAAGATACACTAACAATGATATAATGTATCTCATGCATTTTAATACAGTGCATCTTATTCTCTAATAATAGAATCATTGAAAAGTTTATGACTCTTAAATTTAAAGAGTTTCACCTTTATAAATCGTCCTTTTTTCTTTTATTCTAGAGATCATGAATGAGAGAAAACAGTATCTATAAGATCAAATTATCAGCGATTTTAATGGTTTAACTGCAACCAATCAAAATATTGATCTTATATCTGCACAAAATCTTGGTTGCCCAAAGCTAGAGAAGGTGCAGAGCAAGGAAACAGAGCTAAGAAAAGGTTCTCTTGCCAGCCAATTTTAATTGAATTATTTTAGAAAACTGGGACAAGAAAGAGAGATTCTGAAGCAAGAGAGACACCCCCAAAGCACAAAATTCCTGAAACTAGGCAATTAACTAACATAATCCCCAAGATCCATCCTCTCATTGGTTCTTCCTCTCAAATTGAACAAATCAAGTTCTTGCTCTAATATCCAATTAGTGCTCAAAATACAACCAGAAAAAAAGGAAAAAAAAAAAAAAAAGACTTGGATATAGAAAATATAATACCATATACATATATAGTCACCTTGGGCTATGAGATACATGAATCCTAGCCATTACAACCCATTAGATGCCCATCTAAGTAATAATCATCCAACAACAAAAGATATTAAAAAAAAAGTTGAACATCATCCGCAAGAGGAGGTGTAATTAACAATATTTATTCCACCCAAACCCACTAAAATCCTTGTTACTAAGTCTTCATCCTATTAATCTGGTTCAAAGCGGGTTGAAGAATGTTGTAGAGGACCCAAAGAATAGCTGGGGCCACAACAAATAACAAAAGCAATCCTCTGCTATCATTCGATGAGGCATCGGCAATCATTGTAATTTCACTTGCAGATGCACTAGGCGTATTAATCAAGCTCGACGCAGCCAACCCACCGAGCCCAAGTCCAACGACAATCCCTTCCAAGCTCCTCATTCGGTTAATTTGGTTAAGAGCTGGTTGAAGGATGTTGTAAAGAACCCAAAGTATAGCTGGAACTAAGGGTAGTAGAAGTGCAAGGCCTCGGTTGTCACCTTCGGCGATGTCTGCGATTTGCTGAACTGCATAGGCCGGATCACAAGAACCCAATGTGGAAAAGATGGCACCAGCGATGGCGGTTCCAGTTAGAGAAGAAGATAAGTTTGAATTCGCAATGGGTTTGGAGGTGATGAGGCCTTTGGGGAGGTTTTGGAGGGAAAGGAGGGAGATTGGTTTGAAGGTTGGCTTAGTAGAATTGAATTTGTTGGTTGAGTTGATACTCAAACACTTGGAATTGAGCATGGCCATTGTGGATATGGTTGCTGCCATTGATGATGTTGTTGTTGGTGGTGTTTGTTATTTTCCTTAACACTATGGGCAGTGGAGAGGTTCAATGAGGGAGAGAAGAGAACTCAAAGGAGATTTTTGAGCTTAGAAAGATGATTGTGATGGAAACTTGGAATGTAGATTAGAGGCCAAAGTCAGGCAATGGTGTCCAATGGAATTATTTTTTCTAGATTCTTCTCTTATCCAAAGAGTGAAATGGTTTGATAAGGGCCTCATATTCCCCACACCTTATCACTTTGCTACCACAAATAAAGTTGAAGGAATTATCAATGATAGAAAGGAAGTTCTGGGGACCCATTATGTTACATGGATCCTAGCCCATGAAAATTGCAAATCTGATCAATCCATTCATGGTTTAAGATGGGTCCCATGTATCAACCATCCGAGCTTCTACACCAAAAAAATCTTTTTATTCTTTTTCGTTGCTTAATTAGGTATCCTTAATCCTTAACCTAGATGTTAAATCTGCACACTCTACACGATTTTTATTTATCTTTTACTTTTTAAGAAAATATCTTAAACCATCCATCAAATTCAAAGTCGGAATACGTAAAATCTAATTTTCTAGATCTTGCCAAATTATGTAGAAAATATATACCAATTCTTGGGAAATATTGAGAAAATCATAATTTATAGAAAACATACAGTATACAGACCATTAATTTTATTAAAAATATAAACTTCGCTGAAATCTGCTATAAAAAAAAATAAATCCCATATTTTTGTGTTATGAAACTTATCAACCAAGGTCCCCAGAGAAAAGCCTTTAGAATCAATAAAAAAAAAAGGTACCAGTAAATAACCTTAAAAACCTCGTTATTTGAAAATGTGTTGTAGAGAAAACGACTCAATTAGAGGATCAGATGTAGAACAAGGGATGGACTTTAAAATTCTTGACTTGATTGCCTATAGAAATAACAAAATCGAGCGTGGGTTGGGTTGGGTTGGGTTGACGAGAGCACAAGAGCCCCAAGCTCAGAAATATCCACTGTTAAATGGTGTTTCACAGCAGCTTCCTTTCAAAGGGTGCGAAAGTTCAAAATCTTATTAAATACCATATTTTCGTTGGGAGGAGGAAAGCATATGGATGTATCTTGACCAAAATGTATTAATACATTCCAACGTTTGCCCCCTAGGCCTCACACGTTAACAACCCTTGAAACATACATGTATTTTGTTTGATCAAAACTTTAGTAGTGCTCGACGACTCCACTTGAGATCCTCTCTCGATTAAACTTTCACTTGTCCCATATATTCTGGACGGGGATTCCATTATTTTGTTTGGGAAGGGAGCATGTACGACAGTGTGTGACATCCCTCCTAACAGAAGGGCAAATTTGGTACTGTCTCCCGGGAAAACATCCTTATAATAATACTAATAATTAAGAATATTTATAAAAAGAGTAAAACATTTGTTATAATCAGAAAAGAACAATTCATCTAGAAAACTCCAACCTGCAAATAATAACCAGTATTACTTAAATGGATGCACAAGTCGATTAAAGCAACTCTCTAAGTAAATGGAATCATCAAAAGACCAACCAACCTTTGTACATGAGTTAGGATTTAGAAAAAAAGCTCCTCCATCAAATAACACCAAGAAAACATCATCACCTGCAGAGTAAACCAGTGCCCCCCCATTTCGATCTACCTCCAAAGCGTACAAACCGAAAAAGTTATAACAGTACAAAAGAGGTAACAAGGCAACAACATACAAGGGAGAAACAAACAAAATGCATGTTTCTCAAGCAAGCAACGGAAGGGGATGGTCAAGCATGAGCATCCATACCAGATAAAGCAAAGGACGACAGTAACCATCCATTCTTCTTGGCATGATCAACATAAAACCCAAACTTCGCCTCTGCGTTAGGAATGTCGAGGGCTAGGTCTTCAATCCCATCTCTGATCCTAGCGAATCCCTTGGTCATCTGGTTGATGGTAATCAGTCCTTCCCCAAAGCACTCTTGCAGCAGATCCAACATCCTATCATTCTTTTTCTCCATTGCCATAACCAATGCCTTCTTCACCACCTCGTGGTTGAAGAAGGGCATCCCAAGATCACGTATGCACTGGCAAGCTTCAGCCACCACGCCCCCGCTCTCATACTCCTCCAATAGCTTTGTTATCTTGTCTTTAGCATCCTCCACAGCCCAACCAGTTCCACCTCCCCAGCATCTGAGGATTCTCTCACCTGCGTGACGGGCAGCAATTAGTGAGCGAGCCATGTGGACAGTCTCTGTCCCACTGCAATTTGGCTGCAGTTTACTGCTGATCTCCTCCAGATTTAAAGGAACCAGGACATCATCAATCACTGCTCTGGCCAGGAAGAGAGCAAGCTCATTCGAGGCATCCAAAATATCAAGTGCAGTATCCTCAGCAGACTCCAGAAGCATGACAAACCCGTTGACAATGTCTTCAGTTGAGAATATTTCAGTATGAAGTGCAGATAGCAGAACAGATGCCATCTCCTTCTCTCTGTTTTTCCTATCCATTGCGAGGGTTATCAGCTTCTTGAGAAAGACAGGGTTGAACTCTGGAGCAGCGAGATCTTCAAGACTCCTAATGAGTTCGGGTATGTCGTCCGAGAGGAAATATTCGTGAATGATTGTCACGGCCTCTTCCTTGAATCTCTTCACGGTTTTGTCATCTTCCTCTCGAAATTCTCCATCTTCAGCAGAGGATTTGAGAAATGAAGCATCCAACCACCCCTCAGAGATTGCCTTGGGAACCAGAGACTGGAACAAGGATTTTGCAGATGGGATGTCAAGAGAGAGGTCATCAAGGCTCTCAGCTAACCGGCCAAACCCTTTCGCCATCTGACTACTACTTATCAGGCCTTCTTCCGCTGCTTCTTTCAATAGTTTCAATATGAGTGGATCCCCCGTTTGGATTTCCATGGCAAGGACCAGAGCCTTCTTCACCACCTCATGGTGGAAGAATGAGACCCCCAGTTCCCTTATGCAACGACAGGCCTCTGTTGTATCTCCACTCTCAACAAACTCCCTCAACAAGTCTGCAATTTTTTTCTTAACCTCCTCGACGGTGATGTGGGTGCTACCACCCCATCGTTTCTCAACAAGTTCTGCGTGATGGGGAGCTGAAAGGTAACTCTTCTCAGCAGTTTGTAAAACCTGATATCCTTTGGAGGATTCTGATAGTGTTTTCTTTGCTCTGTTAAGGAATGCCGGGGGAAGGATGTCATCAACCACAGCACGTGCGACGAACAGAGCCAGGATATCAACAGCATTGAGTATGTCAAGTGCCAGGTCATCAGCGGCTTCAAGAAGCATGATAAATCCTTGGCTAATCTGAGTTGAGCTGATAACATCAGCATAGAGAGCTGATAGCAAAACTGAAGCCATTTCCTTCTCTTTGTCGTGCCTGTCCATGGCCATGGACACCAGCCTCTTTACAAAATAAGGATGATACTCACTTGAACCAAGATCTCTGAGGTCAGAAGCTGCCAATTCCACATCACCAGTGCTGAAGTATTCCTCTATTAGGGAAACAACAGATTTCTTATAATCATCCAAGGGATCAGAAATGGTAGATCCTACAAGCTGATACGGTTCCTGGGGGTTCAGCAGGGAGAAGTGATGAGTATTATAAAAGCAAATAATTATTAGAGGAAGAACAATACTGACCATTATTTGCACTTAAAGAAACTTGCAACTTCACTCTAGTGCAGGAATAGCCCAAACTAAGATCTTTAATAGGATCTCTGAGTGAGAATGGCTCACCAACCTCTTCAGAACATGCATATAAATTACATGGAGAACCTGAAAATAAGAGAGATTAACTACCTCGCCACTGTCGTAGTTTGGATCATTCCGATCGACACGTGAATCGCCATCAGTGTCAAGTAGTTTACCCCATGTGCCTTTGCCACCAGCACCATCTGTTATCATTGATCAGAATAAACAGCGGGACTAAAAGAGATTAGAAAAGATCATGACAAGCCAAGAATAAAAAAAAAAAAAAAAAAAAAAAAAAAGGAAGAAAAGTAACTGTACAACTTCCACTAAAAATTCCAACAAGAACAGCATTATAATTCACTGATCAAGTAATTCAGCAAAAACTAACAGCAGGTGCAAATTTTCCAGCTTTATCCCATGCCTTTCAATTTATACTGTTGAGAATTTCAGATGTTTTTTTCAAAATAGTTGCTTCACTATCTCCCAGATACTATAACCCTTACTTCCTTTGGCTTAATAGAAAAATGTCCAACAACAATGCCTAATGGCTACCATTGGGTTAATTAGATAGGTTATGTTCATAAGAACTAGCTTAAATTTAAAGCCATCTACACAAACAATGTTCCAAGAATCCATCTATAAAATTTTAACAAATTCATTTATATATGCCCGACTCTAGATAACACATAAAGCATCAAAAATGAAAAAAATAGAGAATTCAATCGTAAGCTTCATTATACACCAAACTGAGTTCTGACAATACACATCCCAAAAGTTCATGATGGATAACAATTTCTGAATTACAACAATAAAGGTATCAGCATGTCTAATAGATCCAGAGTTCAGGCACAATGAATATATATTAAATTCTGAACACCACAAAGCAAAGGAATAGCTTTCATAAATGCATGACGTGTTCTCTTCATGTACTATGACAAATAGCAAAAATAAGGGACCAAAAACTGCGACTTAAGTCATTACCAATTATGGAAATTAAGGCCTAATATGTCCATCTTAACTAAGTTGTGCCAACTTCACTAGAGACATGGATAGGTCCGACACCCAATGGATCGAAGTATCTCTTGCATTCATAAAAGACACCAGTGCACTCTCTAGACAAAGGGAGCTCATACATCATAATCTTCTATGCTAAGAACAGTATTATGGATGTGTTCTTCTTTGCTCTCGAACACACTGGTTTCCTTTTTTACCCTAATTCCCCAGTAAACATTAAAGAGGGAGGATTTTCCAAAACAGCAGCCCTCTTGAAGAAATCAGAGTGAGAATGTAAAGAGGAACAACGAAGTAAAAAAAAAAAAAATGATTAGCAAAACGACCCCAATATGATCTGAGTTCATATTTTAAGATTCTTGACTCCAAAACCACACCAAATTTTGGGTACACAAATAGTTCCCCAATATATTAGATAATATGTACAAGAAACGTCTTGATCATGCCACAAAAGGTCATTACAATAATTTCCCAATCTCTTCATTGATGAAAGTGACAGTATAACGGGACTAAACAACGTAAATGGGCAGGATGGATGAAGAATTTTAACTAATATCAATTTACCCCTTTGATAGACATGTCAGTTTCCAAGATACCAGCCTTCACCCAAATCGCTTAAGACATGTAATGATTTTCCCAAGCCAATTTATTTTTCAACTGAGGTGTATTTTTGGGGGGACAAAAAAATTCATTGCATCTGGACAGCACACATCATCCAAAGACGATAGATACACTAGAGATATTTAGTAACCAAAAGCAACCCAGATCTTGACATAAGAATATTATGCAGGCCAACCCGGGCCCCAAAGAAAAAACAACTGTTTTAGTTGTGCTAAAACTCACCTGATATAGTGATCTTGACCATATGATCCAATTTATTCAATATATGTATCTTTTCCTTAACTATTAGTATACGTTGGCCCATTTATGATATATCGTAGAAATGTTCATTTATTTTGGTTGAAAATGATAGGGAGAATGGTTAGCGTACAAGGCAGTGTTTTAAAAAATTTACACCTCAAGGCATGTGGCGTATGCCTCAAGGCAAGGTGTAGGCTTCATGCCTTGAGGCTTAAGCCTCATCAAACATGAGTAAGGCTTACATCTTAGAGGCATGAGGCGTACGCCTCATGTGTCACGCCTCAATAGGTTCGGCAGGACGCAATATAATTGGTAAAAAAATCAATTTTTTATTTTATTTTATTTTATTTTCTTTCTTTGGTTTACACAAATACCCCCAATGCCTCTTATTTACATAACCCTACTAAATAGAAGTATTTTTTGTCTTTTAAACTTAGATTATCAACATATCTCTCAAAATCTCTCTTTGAAACCCTAAAATCTCCCTACATCAAGTTTTCTTCCTAGAGGATCCAATACTCATCCGAATCTGTCAAAATCTGTCAGTTCCTACTATTTTCTTACAAATATTGTGATAATATAGAACGAAAAAATCAAGGATTTTCTGAGATTTTGAGATATGTGATTTTTCTATGTACATTTTTGAACTTTTTACCTATTGCATTTGATAGATGAAGAGGATTATGAAGACGTAGAGACAAATTAAGAAGATGATAGAGGAATACGATATCACGATGATTCTTTGGAAGACCCTACTAGTAAAAGATGATGGAGATAATTTTTAGTTGTTTTAATTCTTCTCTAGTTTATAATAGGGTCTAAAACTTCACTCATTTGCCTAGATTAGTTGTTTATTTGATGTTTGATACTCTATGAGTGATGATACATCGCTATTTTGCTACTATATTACATTGCTACTTCCCTACATTTTTCATGTATAATTTTAATTTGATGCTTGAAGATTGTTTACTTATTTTTATATGTTTTTTGAATTTATTATAATTTTTATATATTTTTTAGGATTTTTTAAAAGGAGTTTCTTTGAGGATTTTGCTGTTAGGTGAGATTTGGTTTGTAACTTAGAGGCACCATAAGAGGCTTTCCTCGCCTCTTTTTGATAAGTTTGTAATTTGGAGGTCATCTCATCCCCCTTTGTTTCTCATAAATAAAACAAAACTTTTAACTTATAAAAGGAAAAAAAAAAAACATGAGGAAAAAAAAGAAGATGAAAGCTTATTGATTCTTCTCTCCATTAGCCAATGATTTTTTAGATGATGAACCTAAGTAAGCATTTCCAATGCAATCAAGTTTTTGGGAGAAAGAGGCACCAAGGGACCAAGGTTCAAATGATTTCTTTTCTATATGTAGTGCTTTACTGATAAAAAGAACAATAAGAAGGAGACCAAGGAAGCCTACTAACAGTACAAACATAGAAAAAAGAAGTACATCCAACAAAACAATCGAGGCGAAAATGCCAAATCCCACTTAATTAAAGCAGGTCGTTAACCCGGTGTAATTGTTGTGAATACCTTCAATCGAGATGGGATTGGCATTATAAACATTTAGGGGGGGGGGGGGGGGGGGCAGGCTTGCCCATCCCCAAAAGGTTGAGAATTATATCAACAATTCTCTAGAAAAAGATTATGAAATTGGAATGGACTAAACTATAATATGGATGAACCCATGTGGGGATCTAGAGAAAAATCTAAACAAAAATAAACAAGAAGAATCTATATTGCAACTTCACTGCTTCACTAAACACGCATACTTTGTAAAATCTACCTTTTCAAGACCACCTTCCATATGGTCCTAGAGAACAACTTTACACAACACGTCAAGTAAAATAAGGGAAAAAAAAAGGAGCTCCACCTTCATATTTAAATCTATCAAAAAAAGAAAAGGAAAAAAAAAGAGAGATCATAATTTCACAATTGACACATACCCATTCAATCAAGGAACTATTCATTAAGCCAGTCACTCTTCAGCCAACCAAAACAGCAAATAAAACTTTAATCAAGCTAAACTACATGATTAAACCTTAAACGACTACTTTTCTCAAAGTTGCAACAAAGCATAAACAACTGCAAAATCAATAAAACCAGGTGGAAAAACAATTTCAAAGGAATTACTTTTATGAAGCGAGCAACACAGCGAGATTCTCAAGAGGGAGCGACACAAAGGATACAAATTTCATAAAACTAAAATTGCAATAAAAAGAGCACAGAATGATTAGCTCCCTTAACGAACTCTTGAAACTGCATCTACCTCTCAACCACCAATAGACTTAAATAATAAGAGAAAGAAACCATTTAAATGAAACATTAGATGACTGCAAGTGATTGCTACACGTTTGCACCAAAATTGGCCATCCTTTAACTAGACTGCAATACTTTGTGTAACTATCACATTATAAAAATCGCTCTCAAAAGTCACCACCTTCAACAAAGTGTAGTAAATTGGGTTCTTTTATTTTATTGGTTGTCAATTCACAATGTTTACAAGGTAATCTATATATATATAAAGAACATGTAATTTAACCCAAAATTTAAAAATAATAATAAATAAATAAAATTGGACATTATGAATCCATTTGGAGAGATTCCACTTTAATCATCTTAAGGTCCTCTCCAACAAGATCTAATAATATCCTGAAGATCATGATAAAATATCAAAAAAGAGCAGTTACTCAGACAAAATAAGTTGAGTAGAATGAAATGATTCAGGCATGTACAACAAGGACCAATGATGGCACCGATTTGTGCAAGTTGAATGCTCCAGAATGGTACCTAAAGGAAAATCGTATCTTTTGCGATGGTAGGTTGATAACCCTAATTTGTTAGGGGTATTTATAGTAGTTTTCTACAGGAGAAATCTTGTAATCTGTTTTGGCCATTTGATCATAGTGAAACCAGTGTGGATCTATGGACATACCTCAATCTTGAGGGAACCAAGTAAATCTATGTGTCATGCTTGCATTCTATCTCTTTTATTTATTTTCTTTGATTATTGCTTGGTCAGAGAAACACTCAAAATGTCCCAGATGAAAGTAGGAATATAAGAGATGAGAGGCTTTCAATAGAGTTGAATGGATAAATAAGATTTATGCCACCAATCCCAATAAAAAAGATAAGGTAAGATGATGATGATGACTGTTACCAATAAACACATACTGAAACTAAAATTTATATTTCTCTAACGAAACAATAATAGAATCTAAAGGTAAGTGCCACTCTGCAGCATAGAAATTTGCATATTCTTCTCAGGTCTATCAGAATAAGCAAACCATATAAATAAACTTACGTAGAACACAAGAAAATGCTGCAAAGAACCAACTCACCCTTCTTCACACGTACAAGCTTTCCAGAGTGTGACCGCCGCACATGTCTCACAGCAAATCCAACTGTCGGAGCCTTCCCACCTGTAGCAACTTTTATCTGATTCTCCATAAGCAATGGTTTTGGGGATTTCGGGGACGAAGAGAGTATTTCTGCATTCTGCGATGCGATTTTCAATACTTCTCTCTGTTCGTTCGTAAGAAACCCCTCGTTTGAAGCCATGGACAATCTAATTCCCTAATTTTTCCACAATTTTTTTAACAAAGTGTTTCAGAAAATTTATCACAAAACTTGCTAATAGAATCAATTTGTAGCAACGAAAAGTTATACCTCGAAAGTTATAAATAAATAAAAAATAATCGGCGCACTTTAACTGGATAAAACCTTCAATCTATAACACTAATCCACCATCAAAGTTCCAGAGATCTTCGCGAATGCTTCTTGGTCTTGGCCCGGATCTCGAGCCAAGACAGGAGAAGCTATCGGATCTCTGAATCCGAAGCAAAGAACAGTGAAGCAAGAGAACCAATAGAGAAGAAAGCGAGCAGATTTGTAGAAACCCTAGATTCTCGTAACACTAGATCCAAAAAAACACTATCGCTGAGAGAGAGACAGAGAGACGGTGAAACTGTTGGAAATGAAGAAAGAGAGAGTGGGCGGTGGCGAAGAGAAGGGTTTTTGTTTTTATAGGGAGGCTGCGGTTACGATTACACGTCATCGAGCTATGAGTTTCGAGTATATCTCTTCGTGCATCCACGTGGCTTTCGCCTAAAATGAGATGGTTGCCTATCTTTTGCCCCCACTCGGGTGGAAGTTAGGGTTTCGATCCGTTTTATCACTTTTACCAAAATACCCCTACCTAAAAGTTGTTTATGGTCAATCCGTTCGTCTAAACGTCGAGGCTACTTTCGTCCATTACACAAGTCGGGCCCTCAGCTTTCTCGGCCTATCCATGGAATTTATAGTTGGGAAAATTACTTAAAAGGACCCTTATGGAGGAGAATTTTTTAATTAATCTCCAAATTTTACGACTTCTTTTAATAATCCATTTAATAAAAAATTTCTGTCTAATAATCCCTCAACCCCACTACACACATCTTTTACTATTGAAATGTCAAGACTGCCTTTACCATTGGAACTTATCATTTTTGTATAAAAAAATTAGATTTACGATATCGTAGTCAAATTTCAAAGACTCCATTATGATAGAAAGGATTTGAAAAAAAATAAGAAATCATTTTTAAGCATTTTGAAAATGTATATAAAGAATTAGGATTTTCTTCAAATTTTTTATTTCATTTTTGGATAAAAATCTATTATGGTTCTTTTGATTTGAAATCATTTGCACCAATTGTTATGTCAAGTTTTTAGTCGATCATTCCATGTATTTTAGTCAAAAAACGAGTGAGTTTTACCATTATCAAGCTCACCACTTTTTATTTTTGGGTTTAATGTTTTTATTACTGAGTTTGTCATTTTTTTTAAAACTGTCGAATTCAACTATAAAAAGTGTTGAGCTCAACAAGAAAATGTTGAACTCAATAATACATAAAATGTGGTGAGCTCAACACTGTGATTTATTTTATTTTTGAATCTTAGTCTTGTTCTTTATTTTTTTTAATCGTTGATGTAGATAAGAAAATACATATAGGTGTTTAAAATTAGAAATATGTCATTTTCATTCATCACTCACGATAAAAAAAATCATTGAAGAAAATAATTGAAATCATGGTTGAAAAATCTAAATATGTGTAGAAGATGAAAAAAAGGATAATTTAAATATTTTAGAAATATTATAACCTGAGATGAGGTTGTGGGGTTATTAAGAAAAGAATGTTTTACTTAATGAATTATCAAGTAATCGTCCAAAATTCATAGACTACTTAAAAAGAAATCCCTTTGTCAGGGACCTTTAAGTAATTTTTTCCTTTATATTTTGTAAATGTGTAGTTTATATCTTTTTTTCAAAAATGCTCTTGAATAATGAATTTTTTCTGTCATTTTTTTAATACTTAGTCAAGGAAAGTATATACATATTTAAAAAAAAAAAAAAAAAAAACCAAAACAACATTAATTTGTTAGTTATTATAATAAAAAAAATATTTTTTTTAATAAATTACTAAAAAATTTAAAACATTGAACCATCCAACTTTTTAGCCTCCCATCTTTTTTTAAGAAAACACATTCCTTACTAATTTAATGTCATTTTTAATCTTACTAAGGGTTGTTAAGCTTTAATGGATGAGTACATTGGCAATCCAACACAACATTCCTATAGATTTCATGGAAAAACATATTCAAAAAAAAAAAAAGGTATGGGCATGATCCATGGTTTTGAAAATGGACGGCTACCGTACTTCCATGGAGCTCCCAAATTTAAAACTATAATTTTAATTCTTATTTATCAAAGTTCATAAAATTTTATCCTCTACAACCCTGTGGCTTCGGATAGTGTTTTTGAATGTCACAAGGTGAGCTCAAAGATTTTTTTTGTAAGATTTGAAATCTCACTAAGTTAGTAAGATTAACCTTACTCACCTCCAGCATTTAACTTAAAACGTTGCAGTGTTCAGCAATTTTACAAAACGCTAGATAGTCCCCCACGTTTCAGATAGTTTTTGGTTAACTTTTTAATTTTTTTAATAATTAATAATAAAAAATTGATCCTTTTTTAAAATGAAAAACTTTGATTTCTCGAATAAAAGAATAATCCTCAGTTGCCATATTTTATCCAACTATATTTAAATGCAAAATCCTTTCAAAAAGTATCTTTAAAAAAAATATACTCTCATGTATTTAATTAGATTATACCTTAAAAAAAGGAAACTTGTGATTCGCAACAAATGAAAAGGTGGTAAAATTAAGGCTCTTGTGGATAATATTACAGAATTTTATTCATTTACGTTACGTAAGATGACAATAAATTAGAGTTAATGTTATTGATAGTGTAGTCATATTTGTTTTAGCTTTCATTCCTTCAAATAGGTACATGGTTTTAAAACTCAGTTTCGTGTCTCCTCTCGTCCATGCCAGATATTGAGTCGTCTCAGATGAGTTTTTTCGATATGTTTGAGATGTCTCGGTATTAAACCTCGTCCGAAAAAATGACTTGTTTGTTCATCTCATCCATGCCTGATATCGAGACGACTTGGGCATTACGTCTCGGTCTCAAACGAGTTTTGAAACCATGAATAAGTAGATAGTGAAAAGGAAAGATAAGATGGGAAAGGATTGTTATTTATCTTCTTAAGGTTAAGATCTCTTGTCACTCTTATCCTTTACTTCTTTGCCTTAATTTTTAATCTAAAATTTATTAACTTGTTCTATCGATTCATTCCATTTTCATTATGTTTCTCCTTTCCTTCTCAAAATCATGAATTTTGTTTCCTTAAACAAATCTATTACTACCGATACTTCCTTTATCAATTAAAGTAGGTGATAAAATATTAGAGTCGTGTTGGAGTAACATTGAAATATACATCGATCTTGATGAAAGCAACTATGGTTCTGACACACATCCACATAAGAAATGTCCCCCTCACAATGTACATTTTAATGTTACTTCAAGATTATCTAAAATATCATCCTTTGAATTAGGTTTTTTTAAGTGCCAAAGTTATTAAGTGAGACTCTCAAAGAGTTTTAGGGTGATTTAAACATGCCCCCTCTATGTTTTGTTGAATATTAGACATACCCCCTATGTTTTGAAATTGATGACATTCATCTTGATCTTAGTCTTCTAAATAGAGGGAAAAGACTCAAATGCCCTCATCTTCAACCTCTAGTCAAAAACTTATATTTTTCTTCTTATAATCAATCATTTTAAAGATCTCTAACCTCCATGGTATATCTACTAAACTTAATCTTCAATTCATCTTTTTCGACCTAGAATTAACCCTTTACATAAAACCCTTGATTTTCTATCCAAAATTCCAGCATTTTTAATTTTTCTAAAAATATTATTTATTTTTTCTTCCCTAAACAACTCATCTTCAAGCTCTTCGGCTTCTAGGTTAATTTTAATCTATTTAACCTTATTTTAATCCATCATTTTTTACATTGCCTTCTTTTGTAGAAAACCCAGAATTTTTCAATCCAAAATTCATCACTGTATACTTCATAAATAATTTTATCTTCCCTTAAGATTTGAAGATTGAAGACTTAAAGTAGATAAAATCTAGAAATAGTTTATGTGAGTTAAAAAAACTATCCAATGAAGTTGAAGATGATTGATTTTTAAAAGAAAAATCTGGATTTTTTTATCAGAGGTTGAAGATGAGGCGTCTTCAAGTCTTTTCCCCTTAGTCCATGCAGAAAACTGAGGTCAAGGGGTGCATGTTATCATTTTCGAAACATAAGGGGTATCTCTAATATTTAGCAAAACATAGGGGGAATGTCTAAATCACCCTAAGTTTTATGGTACAAAAATCCATTTAGATCAAAAGGAGTGGTCAACAATATATATTTATATGTACGCATGTAAGATACTACATTCCAACAAAGCTCTTTCTATAATAAAATATTTTTAATATTGATTTTTTTTTCCTTTTTTAATAAAATGTGTTATCCTCTGTTCTAGTAGAAGATGTAAGTTCAAAGTCATACATTGTCAAATCTTACAAGGTAAATTCTCATATATAAAAAACCTGATCAATTACATAAATGGACAGATTGATCTCCATCAATTTAATTTGAGATTTTTTTTTTTTCAACATGGGTTTGAGGTCATCCATGGGGAGGGCATTTCATGAAGCCCCTCATAGATGGGATTATTATCACCCCCATCAACTTATTTTGAACTTGTCGAAATGGGCAACCATGCAATACTTTTCATTCGTATAGAAATATGTTCTTGAAGATAAAGCAGTATGGGCATATTCAATTTACATTTATATAAGAGAGGAATGATACAATTAAGCTTTGGAAATACCATGAGTGTAATTCTCCCATTTCCTTCTTGTCGGCTCTGGTCCTACGGTGCGCCAATGCTTCTAACAAATGCCACACCAACGTTGAGAGTTATCGTGGTATCCTCGATAACATAACTATTGGGATGAAAGAGCAATCTCACACAAAATGAAAGACCTCGATAGGAGAAGCAAACACCTGAAATGCGTGTAGGTCACTATGCATCTTGTGTTACCTCAGGGAACCCTTCACACCTTCCCAACCAGTGATCATAGAAGCAAAAACTCATCCACGCCGAGAACTGAAAGGGTCACTAGGCCCGGATCGTTTTGTCTTGTTTTTCCAGAATTCATCTTTCTTGCCCCTCTTGGGTTTCCGCAATCCCATTCTACTGTTAATTATACCCAATATGGCACTCTTATCCTTTCTGTTCTTTGTTGAAGCTTTCTTTTCCAAAATTTCCCTCAACTTCTGATAGGATTTTGGATCTGGAAGTTGCCTGCTTTTCACCATCTGCTTGTGATAATAAAATGCCCTACTGAAATCACGAACACGGACATATGCATATATCATGGTGGAATATGTAATCGAATCGGGCTTTAGATTAAGAGTTAACATCTCTTTCAATAGCTGTGGCAATTTTGAGTGTTGCCCTCCTCGTGCATATGCATTCATCAGCATATTATATGTAATCACCGTCGCCTGATGGCCAATCTTCCCAAATTCAGAGACAACATCCCTCGCTTCAATATAGTGACCTTGTTTTGCAAACCCATCAAGGAGAATGTTGAATGTCACTCGTGTTCCTTCGATTTTATCATTGTTCATTGATTTCCAAACTTCCATCAGTGTTTTGGTATCACCGACACGCCTAAATGCATCAAGTAGTGCAGTGTAAGTTTCTATTGCAGGTCTTATGCCTTCCCTTTTCATGTTCTCGAAAGCAATATTTGCTTTCTCGTGCCAACCACCTATTGAATATGCATGGATGAGGGCAGTGTAAGAATGGGAAGTCGGTTTTATCCCAACTTTCTTCATCCTCAAAAAGGCATCCGCAGCTTTGTCGCTCATTGTCTTCTGCTTTCCGTAAGCACTTATAAGGCACGTATACGATTTGACATTTGGTTCCAGGCCCATGTCATGCATCTCTAAGAGCAGATCTTCAATGATCTCAGGCTGCATTCTTCTACTATATGCATCCATTAGAATGTTATAGGTGGCGGAGGTGGGTTTAAGTCCCTTCTCTTTCATCTCGACAAAGAGACCTTCGGCTTCTTCAATCTGGTTGGCTTTACCATAAGCATCCATCAAGGTGTTATATATAATGGCATTTGATGAGATCCCTTTTTTCTCCATTTCTGCTTGGATGATAAGTGCTTCATCTTTTAGCCCCTCATCACAGAAAGATTTTATAAGAGCACCCAATACTTCCGAACTCCATTTGACTCCTTTCCTGTTCATCCTCTCAAAGAACTCCCACGCATCTTTGGCACTGCGACCACTTTTCCTCATTATTGTTATCAGAATAGAACATGTCACATGATCTGGTTGGATGCTATTTGCTTCCATTGTTTCATACACAGTCCAAGCATCATCAAACCTGAAACGTGTGGCTACCCATTAAAAATGAAAACTAATTAAGTGTATATTTTGAACAGGCATTATATGATCACAGCTTGTGCTACTTTTTTTTTTTTGATAAGTGTAATATATTAATAAAAGGGGACAAAATACAAGGAGGCCGAGATGGCCTCTAAAAAGTAGCAGAACAAGGAAAATAAAAAAGTAAATGATCGCAAAAAGAGTTCTATCTAAAAACGAAGTCTTCAAAAGTGATCCCCGCAAAGTCTATGTTTTGTTTTGACCAAAGGTACAACAGGCCCATTATCTCCAGAAAACTGCCGTGAGAACTTCTGCTCTTACTATTGAAGACCCTGTTATTTCTCTCGGTCCATACCCCCCAAGCAATAGCTGATGGAAGCATCACCCAAAGGAATCTTTTTCTAGGGGAAAAGACATTAGTGTCCCACTCTGCTAATAACGAGGAGAACTTACGAGGAAAGACCCAATTAATTCGAAAAAGATTTAAGGAAAAAAGACCAAATAATATAAGAGTAAGAACAATGAATAAAAATATGATCAATAGATTCCTCATCCCTAATTAGATATCCAATAATTCAATTAGGATTTGATACAACCTTTTGGGTGTTATATTGACGTGTCTTTTATCTTAGCCGTTGGATTAGGTTTTAAGTCAATGATTTGGATAAGTTTCTTTTATTGGAACCATATAACTATAATGTTTCGGGATATTTATTTTAAAGAGTAGGGTTTTCTTCTTCTAGGTTTTGAGAGAGACGGGGAGAGGGGTCTACAAGGGTTCCAGGGATTGGTTCAGGATTAAAACCTTAAGTGGTTGTTTCTTGTATTGTTTTTCCTTTGATTTCATAGTGAAGAAAATTGGATCTATCTGTGGACGTAGGCATTGTTGTTGAACCACGTGAATCTTTATTTTCTTTGGTATCATCAAATTCACAACATTGGGTTCATCCTCCAATCCCTTTTCAAACCAATTGAACAAGAAATTGCGGAGACTAATTGCCCAAGGAAATATAATTTCAACACATCCATAAATTCAAAAAACTCTCAATGATCTTTTTAACAATCAAACAAACATATGCTTAATCTTAAATTACATGATAGCATTAATATAACTAAATAAAACCCATTGATCTAAGAATGAAGTAAAGCTAATATAACCAATCTTTTACCTCCCACGGAACGACAAGCCCGACATCGCTGAATTGTACACGCGAACGTCCCTGAATTGTTTCATGCTCGGCAAATTTCTAAACAAAACCATCAATTTCTCTCCAAAACCAGCCTTACCCAAGACCGTAAACATAACTGAATAAGCCCTAGGTGTGACGAGTGAGGGCTCATTCATCCCCATCCATTCGAAGAAATATAAACAACCCATAACGAGACCCTCCTCTCCCATTAAACTTAACATCTCAACACACTCAAGCTCACTAATTTTCCCAACATATGAACCCAAAACCTCTCCCAACGTCGAATTTTCAGGAACATTTCTCGCAATTTGAAGAATTTCTCCCAAAATGCCTTGTACATGACTTGAACTCGGAACCCCAGAATCAAATTGCTCATTTTCTTCAAAATATTCGTCTTTGAATTCTTCCGATTCAGTTCCAATGGAATCAATGTTTGTGAGACGCCACAAAGAGCGTCGATTCTCTTGTAGGAGGGTTCGACCTTCGTAGTCGGGGTCTTGAGTTTCAGTTGCAGAGCGAGACTTGAAGAATCTGAGAATTGGGTCTTCTGGGTCTTTCTCTACTTCTTGTTCCTCTTCATTGTCTTCTTCTTGGAGATGAGAGAGAAAAATAGGATTTTGAGATTCAGAGATGGAGTTTGGAGTTGCAGACGGAGAGAGACACAGTAGCGTTTTAGAAGATTGGAAGAGGCGAAGAGTTGAGAAGTGAGATAACGTAGAAGAGGAATTAGGGTTAGGGTTTGACGGAAAAAGGGGGAAAGATGGGAAGGCATGAATGAGGCAGAGCTGCTTAAGCGCCATTTTCTTTCACTCTGTAAGCTACTGTGTGTCTGTTGGATTAATTCAGGATAAAATTTATGTTTGAGATACCCCTGGGTTTATAAATTGATGATATACCCCTTGACTTCAATCTTCTCTAAGAGATTAATAAAAAAATAACTAAAATGCCATTCACTTCGAATTCTAGCCATCTAGCTAAAAATCCCTTGATTTTTCTCCAAAGCCCCATCATCTTCAACCTTATCAAGGTGTGAAGATAACAACATTTAGGTATGATATCAGACAGGACTCACATGGCTCAACTCTATTTTAAATGGGGTGGTAGGCCTCCATGGTTAACCTAAAACCATCACCTCTGATAGAGACACAATGTTCATTAGCTATGTTGGGAGGATGTTGTGGATGAAATTGGGGATTAGATTACAGTTTTCAATGTTTAGTATTCACGTCAAAACTGAAAAATTGAAGGGAAATTGCCCTAAATTTGTTTATACCCCAAGGTCATGATACCTAAGCAATCTGGACTATTGCTCACACTCCCCCTTCACATGTAACATGCCTCCCACATCTGTGACTACCCGTTCTAATACCATGTACAAGCCCATGGGACTACCTCATCCTCAAAAAATCAGTTTTTAAGATGAGGATTGCCCCAAGTATATACATATGCCAAAGTCATGATGCCCAAGGTCAAGGGGTTTGTCAATTCGAAAACATATGGGTATCTCAAATATTGATTAAAACTAGGTGTCTAAGAAGAAATCATCTTAAAGGAGAAGACTTTGTGTGATTTGATATGGATTATATGACAGATGATTTTTGAAAGAATTACTTGGGAGTTTCCATCAAAATGTTTCTATGACAATATTTCAAATCAGATTCAAAATTCTTACAATTCAAAATATTTCAGAATGCCTCAATTTTCAGAGATTTTCTTCCATAAAAAACTGGCATGTTTTAACTTGTAAACCATCCCCATTCCCTTAGAAGTGTTGGGGCGAAGAAGGGTTCAATAAAAACAGTCAAAGTATCGGATAGTAGACCCGTGGTAACTCACTTCGGATAAAACTCAATGCCAAAAATAACAGAATTTTGATAATAATGCTTCCGGTGAATTGTTACATTCCAACATCATGCGGTTCCCAAATATAGATATAATCTCAAACTCCCAATAAGATGCTTGCAATATCTACAGATATCAATCCTCCACCATGTACGTCCTTATATAACCCATGGATCATCCAGTCATCCATTTATATTTCAGAATTACTTTGCAGTCGCACAGGGTAGGACCCACCCCAGTAGCTGATATCGTTGGTGCCGCGGCCTCAGCTGCCATGCCTGCAATATCACATTCAATGTATCGAGTTCTGCAGAGATTTTTACCAACAAAATGCACATTATTACCTTCCTAACGGGGAACTTGGGAGCTCTCCAGCAATGCAGCTTTGGGATCACCCCGGATTCCTTCCCTGATCTGCCAGAAAGATCAATAAAGAAGCAGAACACAAAATGTCAGAATTTGCTCCATCAGAGGAAGTACAATTGTACAAAGTCAACACTTAGCAGAGAAATATTTAAACAGACAGGAAAATCGATGGAGATGATTTAATGTGTCCAGAAACTACAAAAATGGATGGGCTAAGGAGTAGGAGTAGATAAGAGAGAGAAGGGTTTCTGAATCCCTTACCCCTCATCATCTTCGGAGCCATTACTGTACATACTAGAACTGGAACAGAGAATATAAGGGTCTTTGGTGCAGAAATATGGTTCAAGAGATGGTTTCTGTGGAATAGAAAATTCAAGTTTGTTGTGTGGCTGGATCCTCAAACAGATTGTATGAGAAGCATCAGACGAAGGTAAACTTCTCTGAAACCTTAGAGTCTTTGAGAAACAGCTCGGCTGGTACTCTGGTTCTTGAATGGCAAGAAGCTGACTTTCTCGGTTTACATCCTCTGGTTTGGAAGAATCAAGTCTTGTCTGGGACCCATTTGTCGAATCATCTTGTAATGATCTATGGGGCGGTAGGAATTTGGACCCATAATCGGACGAATGACTTTCAATGGGTTTCTCCCTTAGAGCTCTTTCAGAGGTAAAATCAGAATTACCCGATTCGTCATTTCCATCCTCAGTGGTAGAATGCATTCTGCGTGAACAACTCAACAAACTGAAGGATGGCTTCTTCGGTTTGGCATTCTTCCTGTCAGAAGCACAAGGCACAAGATTGATTCTGATTTCTATATTACACCCCAGCACAAATTGAAGTGAACTCGCAATGACTTTCCATGATTTCTCTGCTCTCAATACGTGATCAGGATGATAGAATTCTACCTCTACTACTGCCAGACCTGAAATTTGGACAACCATTTAATCATGACTCTGGATAATGAAGATAATCATTTGAAATATGTATGAGAAAAACCAAAACATACAATTCATATCCTATCACAATGACACTAGGATATTTCGAAGTGCTTGGCATAACCATATTGATGGGAGACAATACTAATACCAGTACCATATGCAGCATGGATACTGGTAGCATATAATTTTCTAATTTACCACTTGTATAGTTGCTAAATATTTTTGAACTACAAAAAATTATCTTACTTTTTAGTAAATGAAACTAAAAATATATTACAAGTTCATCTAATTTGACTTTTTATTGAAAACAGGACAAAAAAAATTTGAGCCTAAAAATACTAAAGATTAAAAGCATTATATTGACATATTGCATGGATACCTATATACATTGACCAGGATGTCCACATACAAAGAGTTATATCCACGCTCCTCAATGTCAAGGGTTATATCCATCTCTAGTACTTAGTTTGCTTATGAAAGCATCTCATCTAAGTCTTAGTAAATTTCTTCAAAAAAGGAATGCAATATCAACTAAGACAAGTTGGTGCTGAGCTTGCCTGATACCCAGTTATTATTCTTGACAACAAGACACTACTGGAATTGGTTGATGTATAGAAATCAACGACTCAAACTCATATGAGGTAAGAATGTTCTTATGGTTAACAGAGATATCATTGTAGTTTCAATTAACAAGACCAATTGATGAGAAATCAATTCGGGGGAGCTTCTTTTTTGCTATGCAATATTCCTTTCATCTTCTTCAAATAGCTAAGTAATAAGGCATGTATGAGGAAACAGGATGAAAGCCAATACGGTTTACAAATGTGCAACTAAGGTCAATAATGACCCCAGTGAGAACAAATTCTTTGATAGAGGATAAAAAAGTTAGAAAAATCTGGAATAACATGCCTAAACAAAAGTTATAGCACTTGAAAGAATTGACAGCAAAAAATAACATGCCTAAACAAAAGGTCAAAAGAACATGGATAGAGGTGTTAGAAAAATCTGAAATAACATGCCTAAACAAAAGTTATAGCACTTGAAAGAATTGACAGCAAAAAATAAAAAGTCCGTATTCCCAAGCCTGGGTAATTGGGATAAGGCACCCTAATGTTTGAAGTGGTAAAAAGAGATGACAATTAATCATAAATTACCCAATGGAAATATAAAAAAATAAGTAGTTACCATGGTTAACGCAAATAGAAGATAACTTCCCTGCTTTCTTTAAAAAGTTTCTGACAGTACTCGACTGGCATCTTTCTATGACTCCCCTCCAAATGGTTTCCAAGTTTCCTTTACCATCTCTCTGAATCTCCAACTGTCGGGACTTATTATCAGCACACAAAAAAGAGACAGAATTATTCAGATTCTCCTCTATTGAAGATGCACTGCAAAATCCATCATAAGCACCTGACAAGGAGAAAATTGGGTGTTAATCATGTTTACCTTACTGACATATTCGCTATTTCTCAACAAGTTAATTAAGTAGCAATAAAGAATAATTCTGAAGATTGTCACCTATCTGCTTTCTCTGACATTCTCTCAAATTGTTTGTATCCAAGGACGAGGAATCTACAGAACTTAACTGTAGAAGTGCTACTGTCAACCATGTTGTTTGATTCTTCGACGTCCTCAACTGCTTCTCAGTTTCGGAAAGTATTTTTAGTGCGTGTCTCAACTTCTGTAAGTCTGCTTCAGCTAGGAATAACAATGTAGCAATTAGTAAGACAGTATACCAACAATCTATTAACACGAATTATTGCTGATAAGTTCCCAAGAAAAAATACCCCCCATAGTATTAGCCCATCAGCAACCCTGAAAGATAAGATGTTACATTATGATAATTACTAATGTGTTCCACTAATATGCGACCCATTTGAAAAAGAGTCAGTATGGATTTCACCCTTACTAAGGGTCCTTGGGCTCAACTTGTGTCTTCCAAAAACGTTGTTTTCCACTGTTGAATTTCAATTTTAAGTTTGGGAGTTATGTACAAGTTCGGTAGCTGTCCATTTTCAAAACCTTGGATCAAGCTCAACAGAATTTTTTTTTTTTTTTTTTTTTGGACCCGAATTTTTCAGTGAAACTTGGAGAGTTGTGGGTGTTGGATTGCTGATGCGGTAATCCATTTGAGAAAAACAACCCTTAGTAAGGCTTAATATCTTACTATGTTAGTAAGGAACATGTTTCGCTTTGAAAATTGGTTTTGATGGTTAAGATCGTCCAATCACCATATCTTTTCAGGTATGCTGAAAGTGACTTGTTAATTGGATGGCCGAACAAAGATTTACTAACACAATGATCTAGAAAATACATATAAACCCAAAGGAAAAAATAAGCCACTTAACTTACAAGTATGTCTTCCAAAAAAGTTTCCTCCAGCTTCAGAAGTTCCTGTCTGACATCTTCCAGCAAGAATATCCATAATGAGATTAGCTAGCTGTGAAATTAGCTGCATAGGATCAACCCTTGATCTCATAAGCTCCCTAGCCCTTCGAACTGTATTTGGAGTGTCTGATGACAAAGCTAGGTCCAACAAATCAAGTAACTCCTCATCCGAAACAATTCCAATCTGCACAAGGACAATACAAGAAACAAATCATGACATTTTGAATGACATGTATACCCACTCGAGATGTGTGACACATGATGTATTGATCACTCACAAGTTCGAACGTCAACGACATTGTGATTCTTTTCCCTAGTAAACTCAGCTGATCAAGTATCATCTCAGCATCTCGAAGTGAACCATTAGATTTAGCAGCAATGAAGTCCAATGCGACCTTGTCGAACTCCAAATCTTCTTTAATACAGATTTTCATTAACCTGTTCACAATATCAGCATCTTTTATCTTTGGGAAGTGATACCTTTGGCACCGTGATAGAGCACTCCGTGGTAGGTTATCTAGGTCAGCAGTAATCATCATAAAAACAACATGTCGAGGAAGGTCATCAAAATTATTCAAAAGAGTTGCCCATGTTTCCCCTTTAAGTAATTGGCACTCATCGATGATGAAGACCTTAAATCGTGAGGAAACAGGAGGACGAGCTGCATTCCTGAGGAGGGATCTGACCCTATCTGTCCGATTGGCTCTTGTGGGGTCCACTTCCTTGATATTTCTACTCCTTCCAGAAAAGAACAAAGTACATTCACGGCATAATCCACATGGCCTACGTTCCTCAAGAGAGAGGCAATTCAAAGCAGCTGCAAAGATCCTAGCCGTTGAAGTCTTACCTGTACCGCGGGGACCATGAAAGATATATAAAGAGGTGCTTTTTCCTTTCAAAATAGCATTCAGCAGAGACCTTGCCACAACGTTCTGTCCCACCAACTCGTCAAAAGATCTTGGCCTGAATTTTTGACTGAGACTCCTCGGGCTGTCGGAATATGGAGCAATTTCACTCGATAAGCCCATTTCCCCTCCTTCCCCTGATAGCAATGGATGAACTTCCACATCGGAAGGAAGATCAGATTCTCTGAATCTCGGGGTTCTTGACCAGCAACAACTAATCCCACATCCATGGTGATCAGAATCAACGATACCCGCCTCGTCATTTGCAAAAAGTGATGTGCTTCGACTTGACCCATCCAACCGACCATCACTTACAGATGGGAAAGGACTACCTGTACGACTTCCAACAATGCCACCAACTACACCAGATGATTTGATTCGTTTAACGAACCCAGATTTCTGGGTTTTTACGGCAAGATCATGTTTTTCTGATCTATCACACTGTAAAGTTGGTTTACCAGTCGAGTCCACATCCTCCAAGCGATTGTTGGAAGGCTCCCGGCATACCAAATCCAATGCTTTCTCCCCTTGATCGTGATCATGATCATGTATTCCACCAAATGATTGGTTTCCATGAACCCTATCTACATTCACTCTAGAATGATCAAATAATTCAACCCTTTTCTTCCTTATATAATTTGAATCCCTTTTTCGCACCCGAGCCAATCTCTTGGACGACAATGACCTGGAATCTGGCTTTCTTGAGCTACAATCCAATTCCGGATCACTAACAAATTCCTCCTTTTTTCCATCCAAACAACAATTATGGTAGCTGAGTGGACTCCTATTATCCAAATCACTTTCTTCGTCACCATTCCCCAATCCAAGAGAAATCCCGTTACAAGAATCCATTTCCCAAGTAAGATTATCAACAAAAGCAGAAAACTTGCTCATAGAATTCGTTGAAGGATCCCTCAATGACCTAACTCTCCTGAGTGCGACTAAAGTTTTCGAAAGAGGGATGTCGACCGAATGACGTCGGCCATCCAACATCTTCTTTGAAGAAAACTTTCTCTTTCAAAATCAAAATTTGAGGTCCAATTGAAAAGGAACTAAATTTGCCAACCTGAGAGAAGAAAACAAACAGCAAAACACCACCACCACACAACTTAACAAAACCAACCAATGAAAAAGAAAAGGGAGAAAAAAAAGAAAAAAGAGAGCAGAGAATCAAGTTATCTTTATCTTTCTAGAATACCCAAAGCCATATGCGAAGACCAAAAGCAAACGAGTTTAAAGTTCAAACAGAATCTTGAAAAAGAAAAACTGAGATTCTCAAATTCAGAAACTAAAAATGGATTAAACAAGGCAAAATCCCATCAAATATGAAATAGAACACAATACATTTCCTTTTAATCAGAGTTCCAATCCTGCAAAAACCAAAACTTAGCAGAAATCACACTTCAAAGATCACAAAAATAAGAGAATCCCATTTCGTACAAATGCAAAAAAAGAAACACAAATTCTTCAAACATACATACATTCATACAGAAATAAACGAACCCGAGCGATGGAAAAAAAGAGCAAACCTTTAAACATCTGTTCTTGAAGATCCTTCGAAATCCAAGACATTCAAATAAGAGAATAAGAACCCTAACCCTAAAATACAATTTTTGAAGCTCGAGCTCTGAGTGGTGTATAAGAAGAGTGTGCAGAGACAGAGAGGTGAAATTAGTTGTTAAATAGTAAATATAATTAATTCGTGAGGGTGTAAAGAAAGCCATTCTTCTGAACAACGTGACAGTAGAGAGAGAGAGAGAAAGAGAGTTTCAGAAGTTATTTTGTTGGATTCGCAGGCGTTTGCAGAGAGGTTGGTCTCGGGAATTGAGTCCAAGGACAAATTCGGTATTTTAAAATACGACGGTTTTTTTCAACTTTGAATTTATGAACCAACCAGACTTTTGTGGGAAAAAGCTGTTTTAATAAGTGAGAGTAAGAGAGGAAAATGATAGGAAGAAACTGTTAGTAACAGTAAATTTGTAGACCCTATTTTTGGTCCGTTGGATTGTATATGTGGAGAAAGATAACGGGATGAGTGCCACGTATCAAGTAAAATAGGAAAGTTGGGGTATTCTAGTAATCTTCATCTTCGATGTACTGTGTGATCAGGGAACTTGGGGAAAGATTAACGGCATGGATCTGAGAATGGAAAAAAGTTGCTCCATTTATGGTGTAGCAAACTTAGATGCATGGCTTCTTTAAAAATGCCACATAGCAGAAACAAATAAGAAAGTGCAAATAAGAAAGTGGGGGTACTTTGTTAATCTTTAACTTGTAGATGTAGAATGTAGTCAGTCTATCACACTACTATGTCTAAGTGGCAAAGAAACTTGGGATAAGTTATATGGTAGTTTATTAAATTAAAAAAAAAAATGATTTTCAGACTATGAATCATAGATAATTGGCCTTGGGATACATAAAATTATAAATCTTTTTCTTGTGTGTTCCAACGCAAGTGGTCAACTGTTTTGCGATGGGGACATCAAATTATGACTCCTCAATTTTTAAAGAGTCGTGATACACTGACTCTAAAAAAGATACTCCAAATTCACTCAACTAACGTGAAGTCGTAAATTTTCTTCCTCGAGAAACACAAGGAAAATATCAATGGTTATATGCAAGTAATTGAATTTCGAGTATCTTTTTCTCAAATCAATTTATCACAAATCAATTTTAAAAAGGAGAATTTTAAAATAATTAATAACTTCATTAATAATTTTTAAATAATGAGAGGAAAATACTCTTATTCTCAATTTAAGGTTTTGAAAATGGATGACTATCAAACTACCATGAAACTCAAAACTTAAAAATACAATTCAACAATGAAAAATGATTTTTTTTTTTTCAAAACCTATAAAATTGCATCATATCATATTTTTGGATGCCACAAGGTGAACTCAATGACCCTTACTTATTCAAACTTGAAATCTTACTAAGTTAGTAAGATTAGTCATACATTACCTTCAATTATTAGAGTCCACATAATCTTCTTAAGGGTCCTTTTACTCACCTTGTGACATCCAAAAACATGATCAAATGCTTTAAGGTTGTTGAAGACAAAATCCTATGACGTTTGAAAAAATATATATATTTTTCACCATTAAATTTATAATTATATAAAAATATAATATATATATTTTTTCACCTTATTTTCAAAACCTCCTTCCATTTTCAAAACCTTGATCAAACGGGAAAGAAATTCTTTTTTATTTTTATACGATTTTTTCGATGAACCTTAGAGGGCTCGATTCGAGCAAAACGACCCCTGGTGAAGTTAAAAATCTTACAATCTTAGTAAGTATAAGGAAAGGATATCACAATTTATTATCCCCCTTGTAGATTAGGTTGGAATCTATCGGTCCTAAGTCTCTGTTTACAGGGAGAGGGGGGGGCGCTCTCTATTCGATATTATTTTAATAAAATTTGGTAAATTTTAATCACGTGATGCAGCGGAATAACCGCAAGATATTGTATCATTAAATACTGAAACAAGGGACGTCTCATTGACTGGTGTACTTCCTTCATGTGGATGTATGGCCCACACTTTTTCCCAAAAAACCAAACTTAAACACGATACGATAGTAGTCCTTTTCAAAACGGTGGACACAGAGCCTCCACCCTTGTTGTACAGTACATCTGGTACTTCATACTAAATGCTTTCATTGGCTACGTGTCTCATGATCAGAGGTGCCTATCCATTTTCAATGTCTTGGATGAAACTGAAAAACTTTTTTATATTTTCCCATTTTCAAAATCTTTTACCATAAAGAAAAAAGTTTTTTAATTTTTTATTTTGAAAATTTAATCTTATCCTTCTATAAAATTGCTCTTAACAAAAAAAAAAAAAAAATCCAAAATACCCCCATACGTTGAAATTATAAAAATATCCTTCAACTTAAACAACTATACTTAAAACATATTTCCCATCAATTTAAACCTAATTATTATTATTTTGAAATAAAATTTCATCATTTTCAACTGATGTTCATCTCAATCTCATTTTTTTAACCCCAACCTAAAGGTATTCCTTGACCTTTAAAACTCATAATCTTCGTATGGAAAACATTAAAATAAAAAATCGAGAGAAAAAAGATAAAACAATGAAGAAAATAAATTTAATAATACTTTTCTCGTGTAAATATGAATATTAGTGCTACCCCCGCACAATAAAGAACAAAATCAGCTTCTTGACCTATGTTTTTACTAAAATGTCAAAATAATCACATAAAAACTCACAGAGAGTCCAAACTTCACCAATTGCAAAAAAATATAAAATCTTTAACTCAATCTAACTCAAAATCAAAATCGAAACCAAAGTTTTAATGATATATTTTCGAAACAATGGCTCTATCGATTAGACATAACAATCACAACAATAATCCAACAATAACCCTATCTTCAATAAGTGCACTAATGAAAAAAAAAAAAAAACCTAAACTTCATCTTCATCTTCTTAAAGAAGATGAAATTGAGATTTTGTCTTTCAATCCAACGGTCCAAATGCATTCAATCTAACAATGTGCATCATATTAGAATATAAAGATTTGTCAAGTGAAGGGTATTTTGATAATTTAAACTTTATAGAAAAAATTTTGGTATTCAAACTTTAAACCGTCAATTAAACAAACATCATTGACAATTTGACCAAATCAACAAAAGTCAAGGGGACAGACCTCATCTTGCATTCCACGAGGGTATCACCAATTTTATAAGGAGGTTAGACTAAATTTCCCTTTTTAAAAATTGCAAACTTTAGCATCCATGTGGACCCAATGGTCCTTTCCTAAGATTTGAAATCTTACTTAAGTAGGCAGGCTAGCCTAACTCAAAAAACCATGCTAGAGAAGGATTGTTTTAGAACCGATAGGATCCATGGGAAATGAAAAGCGGGAGCAAAATCGGATTTAATTCAGGAAATATCCAACTCCGACATAACTTGTATTCGAAATCCTATACCATAGGTCTAGTTGGATCCTGATCTTGCCTTATCATCAGCCTAGTCGGACACGATTTGGATCCAAAATATTGATTGTAATTCACCTGTCCACAGCCCAACCCACCAGTGCAAATCAATTTTGGCAGAAAGAATCATTTTGTAGTTGCTATCACCTAATCCTTGACAAAATCACCCCACGGTAACGAGGGAGTGGGGTTCAATGGCAATTTTGGATCCAATAAGTGGTGAGTCCATAGGTTGTGTTCGATACCCAGTATGGGCAATATTTCCTCGGGGCCAC
The DNA here is from genome assembly GCF_017979445.1 of Akebia trifoliata. Taxonomy (NCBI): domain Eukaryota; kingdom Viridiplantae; phylum Streptophyta; class Magnoliopsida; order Ranunculales; family Lardizabalaceae; genus Akebia; species Akebia trifoliata. The sequence goes on from NC_141379.1 coordinate 2,268,932, forward strand.
CCGTGAGTTGGTATCACCAAATCCTTGACAAAATTCCCATTAAATATGCCCGGGGGAGGGACTCATACGCCTTGGCTCCGGCCCTGGCTCATCCAGTCCCCCCATGGTCGGACATAAGTCTGGACACTCCTGTTACCAAAAATAAATAATACGAAAATCACCCTGTGGTGTTTTAATGGTTGGTTCACCACAGAGGAAGCACCAAAAAAGTGAGTATACAGAAGCAAAGATCTCTCAAAAAAAAAAAACCATTATTTTTAGCTACAAACCCATATAATTCAGTCTTCTACTTTCGATGAGCAAAACATGCATTCCTCTCAATAAAAGACCTATTGGTGACTCAATGCATTAGTTGGATAAGCAAAATATAAATAGAGAGTTGATATTGGCACACCAATTTTTTTACTAACCTCGCACCAACTGTGTTCAATTCTTTGGTGATTTATATAGGAATTGGTGTGGCAATAGTAACTCTATAAATATCATGAAGAAAAGCATTATGGGAAGGTCTCCAACTCCATCGCGTATGTAGCTATACATGACAAAACATGTATCTCTTGGATGCTTTCAAACTTGAGAGCAATAACTCTTACCTAATAAGATCAGTAGGATGATGGGGTGATTACGTCATCAATCTTAAGAATCATCTTAACAACCTGTGTGGCCAGTAAGATCTGTTGTTGCTTCCCTATCAGAGTCTCAAACACATTCTGTTCACGCATGTCGTTTGTGCCAACATCATTGCAGTCAACCCCACAGCACGGATTGTTCTCCTGCATGCATCATCCAAAATGCTAATAAATATAGTTCATCGAGTAATAAGAAAAAAAAGCCGCATCAGTGACCGAAAAAGGAGGGATTCAGTCCAGCTATCACAACTAATTTTACCTTGATATGCTGGGCTTTGATTGCAGACAGTGTTCCAATTGGTTGGAGTCCGGCGTTCTCCGCCAGTGCCATGGGGATGGAATCCAAGGCATCGGCAAATGCCCTAATACCATACTGCAAGCAAAAGAATGGAGACAAATTTTCTCTACCCACTTACTTGAAAGGATTAAAATAAAAATAAATAAATAAAAGTTGTTGTACCTGTTCAACTCCAGGATATCTATCAGCAGCTCCCTCGACAGCAATAGAGCAAGAAATCTCAGCCGACCCGCCACCATATACAATGGAGTTATTGCGGATAAGATTCCTTGCTACACATAAAGCATCATGAAGACTGCGTTTCGTCTCCTCTATCATCATTTTGTTGCCTATAGCATCAAGAAATACCAAAAAAACATTGCTTCACAGTATTCATGGGGTTTTTTTCCCTCTTCTAGTTGGCAGACGAGATACTGTGCTTGCATGAATTATGATGCAAATATAAAAGCCAACCAAAAGTACTATGGAAGGGATACCACTAGGAAAGCAAGGAATCTTTTTTGTTTAATTCCAAAGGTATAGATGTTATTTTTAAATAAAATGAATGTTTTATGTAACTTCATCAAACATGTCAATGACAACTTAGTAATACCGATGTATTTGAAATCTGCACCTGGACATAAACCACCTGCATCCCCCCCACTGCCATTATCCCAACTAACTAAACAATGAAATGGGATCAGTATTCACTATCCATGTCTAACTGGGAATAATGATCCCGTATTCCTTTGTTTGCTTGTAGATTCTAGTAGTCTGGATTGGAAGTACAAAGTGAATGTGTCTTCTCTACTTCAATCTTAAGAACACGTGTATCACATTTAACATATAAGTGATTACTGCTCCAAATTATGACAACAAAGAAATAAAAATGCAGGCCGACTCTATAGTACCTGCAACTAGAAGTATTTGCAGTATGACTTCTAGAAGGTAGCCAAGCACCCAAATGAACATGACTATACAAGTTTAATCTCATTGTGAGGTAAAGCAAATGTATCACTTTGGCAACCAAGCTTCCTTCTTCCTGAAGTTGTCCATACTCTATACTGAGAGTGTAAATTGCTTATATAACTTTCTTGTTCCATGTTATATGTTCATACAGTTAGGCAGATGTGCAAAATACTTTTTTCCCATGTTAACTTGGGTATTTCACCAGTTACCAACCTCCTCAGACACGATCAAATTAAGATTGACTAAAATCATTTTTTTATACTCCAAAATGGAAATAGCATTTCTGTATACTACTAAGTCGAATTCTAAAATCAATACAAAAGTAAGACTGTATAAAAATAGAATACAGAAAAGCTATTATTTCCAGTTGTAAGTAGCATAGAATGTGTTGGTGAAGTACAGTGATGAAGACAGTATACTAAATATTGGCATGATGCACATGACAGCATGCTAATTTCAAAAAAAAAAAAAAAAAAACAAACCTGCATAGTAGCATATCTAAACTGTACACCGTAGCCCACACTAAATTCACAAAAGGATTCTACTTAATGTTGGGAAAGGCAATAGGATTGTCATTGGTGTGGGACTTCAGCCCTTTGATTGGAATTTCTGTCAATCTACACTCTATATTTGAAAAAAGGACTGCCAGTTTATTGTTTTCTCTCATGCCAGGGAGGTTTTGTCTCGGGATTTCAGCTTCACGAGAGATTTCAATGACGGGGAGATTCAAAGATGTAGCCTCCCTAATATTTTTTTCCCTTGTGCCTCTGTCCACTGATGCTGATTATGATTATGATGATAAGTTTAGCTATGGACTTGCGATTGGGATGGAGAGTTCAGGGTAAAATTGTTTTATTTGGCCCTTCAGCAGTCTCCCTCCTGGTGCTTCCTTTCCTTCGCAATCTGGGACCCAATGGTCTCCTCTAAGGTTGCTTTTTTATTTTATTTAATCCATGGCCTTGGATAAGTACTTAACCGGAAACAATATAATTGGTAGGGAGACTACCATGGTGAACATTTGTTATTTATGTATATCTGCAGGTGACTATGAATCATGGTCCCTTGGCCTCTGTCATTTGGTGTCCCTTTCTCTCCAAGGTTTGCATTTCTTGGTGCATTTCTTTTTGTAAAGAGTTCAAAGACCGTAAAGGAGGTGTATTTTGAGGATCTTTTATCTTGTTGGGTTTCTGTGTATATTAGGGTTTATAATTCTTGAGTTTCTGCTCTTATTGTTTTGTTCATATCTGAGCTATTTAGTCCTTGTAGTGGTCTTGCTCTCTTGGGAGGTCTTTCTACCTTCATTTTCTTGCTTGAATAAAATCTGGGTTTATCTACAAGAAGCAAAAAGTGGCATGACATAAAAGGTTATTCAACTATTCAAACATCACTCTTTTTTAAAACTCTTAACATATCATATTTCTTAATGATTACCAGTTACAACAATTTACAATGCCATAAGAAAGAATGAAAAAACCAAATCCACATGCACGAGAGAAGATCCACCAAAAGTATATGATTCATGATCTTAAGAGGTTTTCTGTGCAATAAAAATAAAATGATAGTGGTAAAATAATTAACATGGATACGATATAAAGAGTGTAAAACCTATTTTCCAATTTAACATCATGTACCAAAATTCATCATCCAAGTTAAACCTCTTAGCGCTGTAAAATTAATAATCATGGAAGCAATTCTATTGAAAAGGCAGCAAATAAGAAAAGAAAAACCTACCCCCACGAATGAATATAGTTACAGCTCTTGAATTCGCACAGTGCTCAATGTACAGCATTCGATCTTTTGTTGTACCAAATGATTTTTCTCTAACTAAACCAGCCTGAATGGATGAAATAAGAAAGGGCAATCCCAGTGAACAATGTTCATAACCAAAACAGCAGGTAACCAGAAAAACTCAATGGCATAAATCCGTGAACAAAGCCTATGACCAATGTGGTAGGATACCCAAAGAAGGTCCACATAATTCATTTTATAAGAACATCCAACTCCACGACTTGGTAGTTAAAAATGGTAATTGTTACGCATAACATGAGTTGCAAGCAGTATCATTGCACAATGAGCTCTACTAAGCAGAATTATAATTAAGAAACTCTCTTTGATATTATTCAACCCAACTAGGAACATCAAATTTGGCCTCAGGCTGTTGTGTGTGTGTGTGTGTGTGTGTGTGTCAGAAAGAGAGAGAGAGAGAGAGAGAGAGACACTAATCATTAGACTTCTGTTAGTTCCCTACCCCTGAGCCCCACCACAGTTGAGAAAGGCTGACAAACAGTACGTGTAGGGCTCAGTGAGAAGGATTTGATAGTATTATACCCAACTAGGAACATCAAATCTGGACTCAGGCTGTGAAAGTGTGTGTGTGTGTGTGTGAAAGGGGGAGAGAGAGAGATGTTAATCATTAGACTCTGTTAGTTACCTATACCCTGAGCCCCACCACAGTGGAGAAAGGTTGATAAACAGTAGGTGATAGGGCTTGGTGATAAGGATTTGGAACACTCATTCTCACGGCCAATCCCCCCCCCCCCCCCCCTTCCTTTTTATATGCTGAAATGGTGGAAACAGTGGAGGCTTGTGAATATATAGACCCTACTCCCTAGTCTTTTTTCCTTTCTAAGAAAGAAGATCCAAGATATATTAAATCCTGGAAGAGTTCTGCTAATGATAATTCCCACTTTACACCTCTGCATGTGTTAAACCATAAAGTTAAGTTCCACAAAGTTCAAATTAGATACAACCTAGATTAGATCAAACAGAATTCAGAAAGAAAGTCTTTACTACTTTGGATAGAGTCCCTTATCCATTAAATTTTAGAGTGAAAGCTTGTAAATTATTTCCAAAACTTCCTGGCATTGATGTTGTGGTTGAAAAAAAAGATTTCTAAAAAGGAGAGTCCTGAACAATCTGGTTTTATTAAGTGTAAACAACTACCAGAAAAAATACAGAAAGAGAAATCAACAGAAAAGTAATCATCTTAATCAAATTGAGAAGAAGTGAACACCAGGTAGACAAAAGAATACCTTCCCCAGTTTTTCCGGTGTCAACTCTTGGAACCTTGGCACAATCCTTCCACCTATAAAGACAGAGAGACCACTAGTAAATGACCAAACGCCAACTTCAAAATTAGTCTGGTATTAGGGAACAGGTGATGCAAACCTGTAGCTATCGCAATGAGCTCCAATTCTACTCCACCAACCCATCGAACAGCAGGCAAGTTCCTGTGCATTAATAAATGGTTTGCTTCATCATCAAATCCCCACTGACAGATAACCAGGGTTGCACCGACATCCTGCAAAATATAAAACAAAATACATTGTGAAGAATCAAATATGAGCTAGTTCACTTCCCCGATCAATCCTTAAAATAAGAAAGAGCGAACAAGCTTACTCCAATATAAAGCATTTCAATATTCACACTAGAAAATATAATATAAGGTTGCACTTCAACCTTGCTATTAATTTATTGATAAGGATAGAAGGATAGTTTGACAATTGACATTCTTGAGACAAAAGTAACTCCAGTGACCACAATCAGATATGAACATATTTGAAAAGAAACAAATATCAGTTACAAGTATTCTACCTTTACCTGTCACCAAGCTATCTTTTTTGTTAAACTTAATGCAACATCCTTACCTTGCACTTTTGAACCATGTCATCAAAGTATTTCTGCTCTTGTTGACGTAAAGCCTGGAACTTTTCCATGGTGTCGATATCAACCTTATGCTTCGTCTTGGGCTTAGGTGGCTCAAATGGGCAAGTCAAAATAGCAATTTTTGCATCTTCAATTTGCTTTGGCATCTGTGGATGACTCATATCCTTGTCAACAACAATTCCATAAACCAGCTCAGTGTCTTCCAACTTCCCCCCTACTTTTCCCTCAACTTTAATCAAGTCTAAATTAACATCCCTCCTCTCTAAATCTGCAACAGCCATAACCGCTTTAACAGCAATCTCAGCCAAAGTACGTTTGCATCGATTCACACTGCAAGAGAAAGCCAAAAGCTCATACTCTACATTCTTAGGGAAAGTGTCAGGTAAAAGTATAAGCGTCCATTGCATATGTTGTTATTGAAAAATATATATATATATATATACAGCAACTGTGGTTCACAACAAATATGACATTTCTTTCTATTTTTCCCCTAGACAAGCAAGGATTAATGATCAGCATGAAAGTGGGTTCAAAAGGTTTTGACCCCAGGTTGTGAGATCAACACTCCACACACCTTACCAACTTAGCTAAGTTGGCACCTCCAATGGCCACTCCTTATACTTCATTACAAAGATAAATCACAATGATAGGGAGTTCATTCCAAACTATTATTTGGATCTCTTCTCCAAACTCCGATAATTGTCAACTAAAAAATATACAAGTCAATGAAACATAATACACAAAGCTAAGAAAATATGAAAATATCAACAAACAATAAATAGTGTCCGGCAATAGGAAATTTAGCACTCTAGTCATAATAGCAATTCCTGTAAGGGAGTTCCCAGAGATCAGTATACTCTCATCATAGTTTACAAACATACTGTTCAATAGGAGAAAACTGGGGATAACAAGAAAGTGTAACATCCAACTGTTTTTCTGCCTTTACCTTTGGAAGATAGAAAGTTCTGAAATCTATTAAGAATACAAATTGCATTTCGTGAAAACAATTGGCCAACAGGTTGGAAATGTCATCAGAAACATCTACTTTTTTATAAAAGCGTAAGCATTATTTACTCGTCAACATCATTGAAGCCGTATCTTAAATTTAGGGCCAGCCGGATGAACCTTGTTCTTCCATTCAATTCAGCCTAAAGCCATTCTTTTGCTATCAGTGTTACTTTCTGATCAAAAGGTGCCAACTTGGTTAAGTCTGTGACTGGTAATACCATAGACGTGGATTCAAAACCGCACCTTTACCCTTATACCTATATATATAGGGAAAAAAAATCTGACAAACATCCTTATGAGATCGGACCCATGTTAAGGTTTGACAGTGGTTTACTTCTACAAAAAAGAAATAGCAGACCAAATTAACAAACTTACATTTTTGATGATAAAGTTGTCATGCAAGTTTGAACCAGAGGTTCTATGTTTGTTACACCAAAATCAAACTTCTGGGAAATATGTTCCAAATGTTCAACAGCAGTCCTTGAAGCCATCTCATAGCCCTCTGCAATGCGAATAGGATGAATACCATGCTCTAATAGTTTCTCAGCCTGCTCTAGAAGTGCACCAGCCATAACAACAACTCCAGTTGTTCCATCACCAATTTCATAGTCCTGACTCCGAGATAATTCAACCATCAACTTTCCTATTTGATTTTCAACATCCATCTGCTCCAAGATTGTTGCACCATCATTTGCTGATAAGCCAATAACATGTAAGGAAAGTTAATAATTAGGAAATTGGGAATTTACTCAAAAGGACTAACAAAAAATTAAAAAAGAGGCGAAGATTTAAAAAAGTTCAATTTTTTGCAAATAACAAGAAAATAAGTAAGTAAATCATCATTTGTTGATAACACAACAGATTTGAGCAAGATTAAGAATTAAAAAATTGGAAATTAACTCAAAAGGACTAACAAAAAAATTAAAAATACTAGAAGATTTAAAAAAGTTCAAATTTTTAACAAACAACAAGAAAATAAGTGAGTAAACCATCATTTGCTGATAAAAATAAAATAAAAAAGGAGTGAAGATTTAAAAAAGTTCAAATTTTTAACAAACAACAAGAAATAAGTGAGTAGGCCATCATTTGCTGATAACCCAAACTAGGTGAGCAAGGTCAACAATTAAAAAATTGGGAATTTACTCAAAAGGAATAACAACAAATTTTAAAAATTAAAAAGAAGTACTTATCAACAAAAAAATTAAAAAGAAGTAAAGATTTTTTCGTTTGAAAAAGGTCAAATTTTTAACAAACAACAAGAAAATAATGAGTAAAACATCATTTGCTGATAACCCAAAAAGGTGAGCAAGGTTAAGAATTAGAAAATTGGAGATTTACTCAAAAGGACTAAAAAAAAAATTAAAAATAAAAGGTAAGTGAAGATTAAAAAACAATCAAATTTCAGCAAACAATAAGAAAATAAGTCATTGAAACAATAACAGATGGGTAGTTGGGATCATTGAAATAAATAAAAAAAATAAAGAAAATACATTAATTTCATCAATGCTAAAAAGTTTTGATCTTCAATAGCTTCTCAATTAAAAAACAAAACTTCCTCCGCTCCATCAAATGGATCCCTCCATCTCCATTATTACGCAGTGAAAAGGTACCATCTTTCAGACTTTCACCATTTTGCAGTTTTACTAATAAAGCGAGAAACAGAAACAAGAATTTGAATCGAAATACAACGAATCAAGTTCACTAATTTGAGATTCTTCGAAGATGAGCGTGAAATCAGGAAAAAAAAAAAAAAAAAAAAACTTACTGACGGTTACATCTCCATCGGGGCTCTGGAGCAACTTGTCCATGCCCTTGGGGCCGAGAGAGGTGCGGAGAATGCGAGCGACAGCTTTTCCAGCAGAGATGTTCGATTTCTGAGCATCTAAACCTCTTAATCTGCTCTTATGTTCTTGTTCTTTTATGATGATGAACGGTCGCCCGTACTCATCGAAGGCCAACGCCATTTCTTCTTCGATTCAAACAAACACACTCACACACACACACAGATAGAGAGAGAGAGAGAGGGAACAACGAAATCGATAAAACGATGCTAAGTTGCAGAGAGAGAGAGAGAGAGAGAGAGGTTCTGGAACCCTCGAGAAAAAAATGTTCAGTGGGAGCCCTAATAAATATCAGATTATTTGAAGTGGAGCTTACTTTATAATGATATTAATCTCCCGCTCGAAACTTAAAAGGTAATTTTACTCTTTTGAGATACCCTTCACAAGCCATCTTGATTTCAGTCTACTTTAATAGACTGGTGAAAATTGACTTAAATGCAATTATCTTCTCAATGTAATTAAAAATCCTTGATTTTTCTTAGGTTAAAAAAAATTACGATCACCTAAAACCTTAAGATTCTAATTACTTTGACATTCAAACCTTAACGACATGTAAGATTGCAACCTGGGTGGGTTGCAGGGTAAATTCAGACTCAACCCAAGTAGCAAAACCCTCAACCTAACAATCGGGCCTAAACTCACTAACCCAAGCTCAACTTGAGTTTGATCTTCTAAATTCGGATTGAGTTTAGGTTAGTCTAACTTAGGTAATTTTGGACGGTTGGTCAAGTTGGATTTGTTGAATAACTCTAATTTTATTTTGATTAGTAAATGAATTTTATATTTTAACAAAAATAAATACTATATAAAAAAATAAATAAAACAAAATTATTAGTAAATAAAATCACATACTACCTTCAAATCTATCATTGAGGGAATATTTAGACAAATCATACTAAATCAAAGTTCACGTTAATAATAACCAATTGTTCATAAGTCATAATAATAAGATGGAATAAAAAATTTATAATTAACATAAAACTATTTATATATTAATATATATCATTGGGGTAGGATTGAATCGGTTTGCTTGTACCTTCAACCCGAGCTCAACTCATTTTCTACATAACTCAATCCAAGCTTGCCTGTCAATTGGATTGAGTTCGGGCAAACCCGCCTAAGGTTGCAACTCTAATGACAAGATAGTAATTTTGGAGAAGTAGATGATGATGAAATTTTAGATAGAAAAAAGAATAAATGTTTCGAAGGAGTTAAGTGAGGTTGAAAATAATGGATTGAAAGTGAGATTGGATGGAGAAGTTAGAGAGCTTGAAATTGATGGAGTTTGGGGAGAAAAATTAAAGGTTTGTATGTAGAAGTTGAAGATGATGATGTTTATGCCATTTTATTAATCTATGAAAGAAGATCAAGGTCCAAAAGAGATACTTCAAATATTCAATAAATTTTGCAGAGATATATTGAAATCAACATGATAATATTAGTTATATTATATGATTATCCCTATAAACACGTGAGATGTTGAGACAAAATGTGAAAAAGCAAATGGATCTATTAAATCTAATTGCATTATAAGGTTTCAAATTGAAGAGATTGAAAAGTTAAAATTGATGTAAACTAGAATCTAACAGTCCAAAATGTCCTTAAACATGTGTGTTCTCTTATTCTTTGTCACGACAAGTTTTTTTGAGAAATAACTCTCTATTGAACGGATCCTAGAAGGAATTCAAAGACACTCTTAACCCAATCTTAGACACTTTAAGATCATTTTCAAATCCCATTTTGATTTGTGAGAGAAACAAATAAAATATCTAGGTGAAATTTTGTTTATATTCAAAATACCCTTTAGAAACTCAAATTACTAATCAATATTCCAAAAAAGACAAATTGCTAAAAAGAGAGTTAAATATTTTAATATTTATAAAAAAAATTATTTTTTTTTTAAATTATAAAAAATGAGAATTAAGTCGTTGGACAGTCCATCATTTTAGTAACTGGCTGGCCTGTCTAATGTTTTAAATGGAGGCTAAATAATAAAACAAGCTATTAAAACGTTAGACAGTCCGGCATTTTAATCATTTTGAGGACATTTTCAGTAAATAATGTATTTTTACACATTAAAACACTTGGATAGACTTATTTTGTTTTTAATAATTTAAAAAAAATATTTAATCCTCTTTTAGTAGTTTTCCCATGGTAAACCTATCTTTCATTTTTCCAAGTGCAAGGTTAAATCCAACCTCACTAATTCACAAAGGATATTACTAAGAGTCATGTTGGAGTGATCTCAAGATTGACCTCAATTCACACTTTGTTGACGTGAAGGTGCCACAAAACCATAAATGCTTTTCACTCCAGCATTACTCTATTACTAAATTTCTAATATACAAACACACCCCATTTCTCTATTCTTCTTTATAAAGATAGATGATCAGATTCCGTGGACCACAAATCTTATTGAAAAGTTCATTAGAAATTATAGAAGACACGACAAGATTTTTCATTTATCTTTTTTTTTTTTTTTGTGTGGTAATAATGTATAATTAATCTTGAAAGAGGGAAGAGCTTGGGATAAAAAGAGGGGAGAGCTAAAATTCTCCCCAAAAGATTACATCAATTGAAAATGCTGAATTATTTGGCAAGGAGACCCCTAACTTGGTCGGTTTACTTCGTCCTATGATACACCATAAAAGTACAAAAAAAATAAAAACCAAACTAAATCTAAGGGACCCCTCAATAATATTAAATATTTTTTGTGACACGTGTACATGCATGCATGCAGTTTAGAAGAATAAGAAACCAGCCATGCTGGCAACACCAGCAACAGCAGAAGCCTTCAATGCAACTGCATTGCTCTTGGGCACATCATCAGCTGCAGGTTCCAAAGCTGGGGAAGGTCCCATGCTACTAGGTCCATCAGCAGGAGCATCACCAGTGGGTGACAAGTCACCAGTGTCACCATCAGGGGTTGGAGCAGGAGGTGATGACACGTCAGCAGATGGTGATGTGGCAGGGGAGGATGCAGGGGAGTCAGATGGTGATGATGCAGGAGCAGCAGCAGGGGTTGGAGCTTGGGTGGTAGTGGGTGATGAAGCAGGGGTGGATGAGGTTCCACCTGCACTGCCAGTTGGGGGTTCACTTGGTGGTGATGCACTAGTCTTGCTGGCTGAAGGTGCTGAGGCTGGAGAAGTGGGTGCAGATTTTGATAGGGTGGGGCTCGTGGCAGGTGCCTGTGCAGAGACTGACCCTGCAATGGCAATGCAGATTAGAATGAGAGCAACAATTTTTGGGGCCATTGTGGAGGGAATAAAAATGCAGGAATTCTCTATATGTGTATTTTATAGAGAAACACTGCAGAGATATTCGAAAGGGAATGATGAGGAGAAGAATAAATGTGGGTTTTATAGGGGAGGACAATTGGTGTCGGGAGTTGGGTGTTCCCGAGATATAAGGATGGACCATAGAAACGGTTGGTTTTAGTTAAATTGGTCGTTGGTTTCCATTTTTGGTCTAAAGCGGTTCACACTTGACATGTCACCAAGGGAAAATCGAAAAGAGAAATAATAGCCTCAAAACTCAAATTAGTAGTTCGAGGTTCCCTATCAAACCAACGGCTGAGATGGTAGGATATTTCCATGACAAATATAGGTTTGATTCTGTTCATCAAACATGGTTTGAGGTTGGAAAACCAAAAAATCTTGGATTGTCAAACTCGACGATCATGTCGAGGTGGGTTGGGGATCAACCTATACCTAATTCTCAACCCAAACCTGACAAACACCAACCCACGCCCTTGCCAAATTCGAATTCGGACATGAAATGCTCAACCCGAACCCTACTCAAGTCAGGTTAGTTAGATTAATATATTTCTCATTAATACTAAGTAATTTAGTATTCGTCAGGATTTATATAAATATAATTGACATGTAAAACAACTTAAAATTGACAATTATTTTTCCTAAAAAATTGTTTCAAAAATTTATATACATAAAATTATAATAAATTTAAAAAGAGAAGAGAAATAATAGGATTAACTAAAATAATTAATTTTTTATTAATAATCGTAATTTTCAAGAGAAAATAAACATTTAAATTTGAATATGATCATTGTATGACAATATAGAATTACACTTAAAACAAAGTATTAATAATAAAGATTGATTATTTATCTAACAAAAATAATCACACATTAGTTTGTACAAATTAGAGTTGCACACGCTTCAAACATTAATTAGTACAAACAAGAGTTTTTAGATTACACAGATTGGTATCTTATTTCATCTCCTCCAACACACAATGGTGTTGAGATGTTAAATCAACAAGATCACTAAGAAGTAAGATTCAGGACACTCAACCATTTCTCTTTTTTTCCAAGACAAATACGGTTTCAATGAACAACATGAAAGTGGTGGCTTCTACAATTCCTCGAAATTGATCTCAAGTCCCAAAGTCCTCTAAAAAGTGTTCCTTTCTAGATAAAAATGAATGATTTTGATCAGCAATCCAAGATAGACTTTTGGTGCCACCAATGCCATTCTTATAATTCACTTCTCTTGTTCATTGCGTCACGCTAGGACTTTGGCCTCCAGGGCTTAAAATTTATGGTTTCCCTAAGCGAAGTTGTAACTGTGTAAACCCAGACCCTCGTTAGCAATCTCTTGCTTAATTCTTGAAATTTTCACAAATTTTACGTTTTTTTTCTCCTGATTATTAAACTATTCTGAATAATTCACGGATTTTAAATTTGAAAAGAATAAAACATGTTTTTTACAAATTTTTATAAAACTCGGTGGAAAAAAAATTCCACTTGACCTTATGATACGTTAAAAAGTGTAAACTTGTAAGTTGTGACGAGTAACACAAGTCAACTTTGAAACAACTATATTTCAAAAATTTGGAGGAATCCACCTTTTTACATGACAAATGTCCCTTTTATCTTTAAAAAAAAAATGACATGTTCTCTACATTTATTTGAGATTACACCTTAATTTTTCAAGTTGATGATTTGTCCCCTTGACTTTGGTCTTCCTTTAAAAATCAATGGAACAATTAACTCAATGTCTTCATTATCATCACCCACCATTAACATCACCAATTTCATCATCACCATCACTATCATATGACCAAATTTTTTATTTTCGAATTTTTGAAATGAAACGGATTATACATGTATGAATATGTCACATATTTTCCATTTATCAAATTTTAGAACGGATTTTTGCAATCCAAAATCAAATATAACTCGAATTTTTGTTTATTTGAATTGCTAACGATGACTCAGATAGACTCCAAAGTTCAAACCATTACCAAGACATCATAAAGAGATTATTAGTCTTTAAGACATCGATACAAACAGCCAACAAAACCATCTTCTTACTTCAAAATACAAATCAAAATATACATAGAAAGGACATTAGAGGACAGATGAGACTCAGCAATACAAATCACCACATGGACATAAATATATGGGAGCGGTTCAACGGCCCTAAAGTTTGCCAAACGTTATGCCAAACATTTTTCAAAACATGGGTTAGAAACTTTAGAATGATCTGATTTTTTGTGAAGATGATCTCTACGGTGAAGAGATCATCCTCTCCCAAAATGAGCTCATTTTGAAATCTCTAACCCTAATTTACAAATTGAAGAATCATAGACCGTCCAATTTTTGTAAATCACTTTTGATGGGGTTAGAAGTTTTGGAATAGGTTGATTTTTAGTGAGGATGATCTCCTCATCATAGAGATCATCCTCACAAAAAATCAGCTCATTCCAAAGCTTCTAACCCATGTTTTCAAAAATATTTGACAAACTTTAGGGCTACAGAACTGCTCTCTCTATATATATAAAGAGAGAGAGAGAGAGAGAGAGAGAGAGATGCTAATGTCTAAGACCTCATGGGGACGTTAGCATTGTCCAACACTCTTTTTTTTTTCAATAAATACATTTATTACCATTAATGAATGCATTTATCATGTTGGCATTGATATCCAAAGCATTCACTAATATATATATTTAATTCAAAATACTTAAAATGCTTATAGTATTTATTATACAAACAAACATTTATTATGTAAAAGACCAATACACCATTGTCTTTATCGGAAAAAAAATGTTGGACAATGCTAGCGTGCTCATGAAGTATTGGATGTTAGCATTCCCTATAAAAGATTAAGCAAGAAAAGGAACTTTTGTCCCACTGATTACATGAGCTTCACACAATAATGCTAACAAAGGAAGAAGGTGATACTACATCAAATCAAACAACCAATAGAAACCCAAACCATGAACAACTTGATAAACCCATACAAGTGTTATGTTTCAAGGTTTTAAATCTATACAAGATTACAAATCATACAAAGAACACCAATAAACGAAAACACATCAAGAACCAACATACTGGTTTATAAAGAAACCCAAACAACCAAACTGACAACATAAGTACAATACATAACCAATTTCAGGCACCTACATCAAGATCGCATTCAAAACTGTACCAGATGGAGTTTGAAATTTTCCTTGGGGGCAATGGATAAAAGAACATCTTGATTACATTCATGGGACATTCAAATACATGTAGAACAAAACTGTTTAAATTTCACTATCGACAAAGTTGCACACCCCCAGCCTGATCAGAAGGAACATTATTTAGCTGAAAATTCAGAACCACCATCAAGAATGCAGCCTTATTAACCACTGAAACTCAGAAGCTAGTTGCTCGATTAGATTCAGATACAACATGAACACCCCCCCCCCCAAAAACCACCACACACACCCCCCAAAATAATAAAAATTCGAAGTTACATTTTGTGACCAACTGAATATTGATAATACAAATGTGGTGATCTCCTATCGACCAACCAGCCCAACAAACATGACCCATTAACAGGAAAAAGACCATGAGTTTCCAATCCCGAACTCTTCCAACCCCAATACAATACAGCAGCAAACTCACATGACACCCAGCGTTTACATATTACAAAGCAAATACAACTGAAAGTAATATTTCCTTCCCTAGATGCTTCAACCAAAAATGAGTGCATTAAATCTTGTTGTCGCCGATTACAAATGGAAGGAAACCCCATTGTTACAATGCATCAACTACCAACAGCACAGCCCTCACTCACACTACTAAGATGTAGAGCTAACATTATGGTACAATGTATTGAATTTTAACAAGTATAAACCACTGAAAGAATTATACAACATCTTGACAAATTCACTGTGAAGAAGGACACGATGAGAAAAAACAAAAAAACTCATTACATGTTTTAAACCTAATGAAACAGAAGAGATTCTACATGAAACACAACAGTGTTTTGCCAATGGACATGGTGGGCTAGGTCCGAAACTGACATCATGTTACAACTCTATTTGACTCTTTCCTATACATGGCATAACTACAGTTACAACTGGTTACATAGTCTTCAAGGAAAGCAAGGATGAAAACTGTATTTTCTTGACCTAACATGGCATGTGCCAATATCATCGAGACTATTTCACACTGAGCATAGATCATAGCCATCATCTGATGTACCCGATTGAGGTACACAATCCAAACTCATTCCTTCGGGTAACCAAATAGGCTGATTGAGCAGTGGATGTAAAGAATCGCCTGCTTTACTCCCCTGGATATGTTGATAAAAAGGAAAATCCCAATCAAAACCATAATGGTGTTTAGAAATTTAATATAGTATGAAGGTCAAATACCCAATCTCTTTTAGAAAGAAATTTATTTAAATTTACTAAAATAAAAAAGCGGCATCTTCTTATGTGTGTTGAGTGTCAATACTAAACATCGATACTAATCAACATAGCAAAAAAAAAAAAAAAAACTATAAATGTTGTGTTGTTGTCATGTAGGTCAAACACATGATAGCTGATCATCATACCATCAAAACCTTATTCCAAAAGATTGAGGTTGACTAAAAAACCATGTTAATCCAGAGCCATGTCTTCCGAGACAAATGATAGCCGATCATCTCCTAAAATCTCTTACAAATTACACAACCCTGGATATTACACTGCAATAGCCAAAACTACAAATGCACACAGAAAGTTTACATTAACACACCCTAGACAACTTTGTCTTTAACAGCAGTAAAACAAATATGGTTGGCTAATAAGGTAATAGAAGTAGATGTAACTATTTACGATGAAGACTGCTTGTTGGTTGTCCCATATGTGGAGGAGCAAATTGGTCACACTGTAATATCTTCACACAAAACTTCCAAAAAAGGACCTTTGAGACTCTCTAAGGAAAAACTCTTTCATCCCCATCATTCTCTTTGCCATCTACTGTATCAACTTTTCACCTCAAATAACATCCCTTTTCATACTTAGCAATATCACCTCCAACTCCTCACCCCCAAACTCCGCCAATCATGGTTATAAGTCTCAAATGAGACCAAGTTGACTCCCCCAAGACATGTTGGTCTTGGGTGAGGCTAGGTCAAGATCCATCGGGACATAGTAGCAGAAAAATTTTAAGAACAAAACCTGCTGCACTTCAAGGAGATTTAGACTTTAGGAAACACTTCTGCCCAAAGAACTTTCCTTACAATATCCACATCTTTCATATTTGCCAAGAGCTTGATACTAAATTGCTATTCAGTTAAGCTGGATTGTAACCAACAACTTGCCCCTTACTTCTTTCCTTTGTTATATCATCTTCCCACTTTCTTCTACATAACTCCAAGAAAAGATGGGAAACAATTTTTACAAATTTTTGTTATCGAAAGTATTATAACAATTTTTATTTTTGATAAGTAGAATTTTTTTAATAAAAAAGGTTAAAAAGCAAGAAAACGAAGAGTAACAAAAACATGAGGTTAGCCCTCTTGCTTATAAACTGAATCCCATCCGAATAGGTCTTTGAAGAAGACACCCTTGAACTCCTCAAACATCTTGTTTCACAAAATGAAAAATCCAAAATGCTAATTATAAGCTCATGACAATACTGCTTCTTCCCATCAAACATGAAAGGGGTTCCTCTCCTTCTATAAATCCCAAAAAATTGCAAAAGGTAGTAAATCTTATCCTCTCTCTTCTTCAAAGGACCTGACTTTACAAAATCTCAAATAGTGAAAGAACTGAGTGGGGCAAACAACCACAGAAATGAAATAGCGACATAAAATAAGACCACACAACATATAAAGTGTCGCAGTAGATTTGGATGTGATTAATCTCTCTGAATGAAGAGGGGACTCCTAGTCATCAATATGTTGGGAAAATGTACCTTGATGCAAACCTATTCACCCTAACACCATCCCCACCCTTGGTTATTGTTCCTTTTATCTGCCTAACTCCCCAGACGAAATAAATATTCGGGTATCTCTTAACCAAGAGATACTCTCAACATTTAGAACCATACTTTAAAATTTATTAGAAATAGAAAGAAAAAAAAAATACTAGCTAGCTAAATGAGTAAGTGTGCATACAAAATAAAAACCCAACATATGACCAAGCTAATTCAAAAGAATAAACCCACTTGAAGACATACTTCTAGGTTTTCTACACAAGTGAAAGAAAAGAAAATCCGGTACATCAACTGCTCAGTTCCAAAGGATTAAGACAAACAATCTGAAACTCAGCCTCACTTTAGTCAAATCTCAAGCATAAAAAAGGAAAAGAAAAAAAGAAAAGAAGATAAGCATGGAGCAATCTTGTATGAGGTCTTACTATAAAACTATCATGGATAGAAATGGTTGAACCCCTCACTACAAAATTCCAGAAATCAAGTAATGCAACAAGTGAAAAGGGAAAAAAAAAAAAAATCAACTCCATTGTTCAGATTGTTCAGACATACAAACACAATAAAAAGCCATTAAATATCAATTAATATTTTTTTCGTTTACTCTCAGCATCTAACATTATTGAAGGGTTTTGCCTAAGGGGCAAGCATGCAAATTGTGTTAACAAACTTGTCTCAGACAAACATCAAAGAAGGTTTCAACCGTGTCTAGGTAAAACCAACTTGTCTCAGACAAACAAACACTGGTAGAAACAAAGGTAAAACCAATGGAAAAATCCGGGCATCAGAATACTAAAAATCCTATCCCCCACATAGAAAAACCCCGTGGGTATGCAACTAAAACACTACTACTCATTTTAAAAAAGCACAAAAGTCTCATTGTTGCATCTAATGATGTTCAGTAGAAAGCAATATGAAAGTAGAGGAAGTATACTCTTCCCTCCTATACCACACAAGTGAAAAACTTACTCTTTCAACCTGAAGCCTTAGTCCTTCTTGAGACAATATAAGCAGGAGTAATGGTAGGTGCAGTTGTAGCCACCTGAAAAGTCAAACATGTAGCTTTTACAAGGCCTGTTCAATTACTTCCCATAGATTGTCACTCTGAAGGTAGACGTCGCCTCTTCCCATAATCCACATCCCTCGATCGAGATCGGTGATCATCCTCTTGCATCATACTAGACTTTCCCCGAGACCTAGATGAGGACTGCCCCCTATCCCAGTCATCCCCATTATCCCTGTCACGCTCTCTCAATCGATGGTCCCTGTACCCATCTGTTTCTTCCCTGTATCGGTGGTCCCTATCAGACCTATCCCGGTCTTGTTCTCTCTCATCACGATGCCTCCTCTCAGAGTTCCCAGACCAATCACGTTCAGAACCCCTATCCTTCTCCCATGATGGGGCATTGGACCGTCCTCCTCTTTCATGGGTTGCCTCTCCATACCCGTAGTCAGATGCCCCATCATCACCACCATAACTTGACTCCTTCGTCCGCCCATGTTCATCTCCTCCCCATCCTCCACCCACACTCGTATCAGTCCACATACCTGCATGATGTCCATCCATCCCCGTACTACCCATCATTCCCATTCCGTTTGCCGACATTCCCCGGCCAAAAAAGGCTGGATTAACATGGGGCGCCACACCTGGTAGTCCCACTGTATTCATAGTTGGGAATGAAGGAACCATTCCAGGAAAAACAGGCCCAGGAAACCCTCCATAACCACCTCCTCGACCCATATACATTGGATCGAATCCTGCTCCCATCATACTCTGAGGATGCATCATCCCACCAGCTGGGCCCCCCAAAGCAGGGCCTGCAAGGCCTTGTCCATAAGGGATCCCTCCACTAGAACCCCCTCCGACCCCACCATTGTTCCCAATCATGCTCTTTGCACCCATACCCACTCCTCTTCCCCTCATCGGTCCTCCACCACCTTGACCTCTGTTGTTGAACATTCCCTGCCCACCTCTACCCCCCCAACCAACCTTTCCATAGTTCATTCCACCACCTCTCCCAATCCCATCATTCATTGGCCTCCTTCCTTGTGGTTGAGACTGAGCCTGAACTTGGGTTTTGTTCTGATAAGCGGCCCCCATCTGCTTCAAAGTTTGTGGGGAAGCAAAAGCCACCACACAAGCTCGCCCATTGAAAACATAACCATTCATACCTTCTTTGCAAGATGCTGCAGCAACCGCGTCAAAGAACTCGACTTGACAATACCCTTTGGATTTCCCACTCGCTCTCTCATCAAAAAACTTGATTTCTTTAACCCTACCATACTGAGACAACACACTTTCAAGCTCTGCATCAGTAGTCCACCAATGCAACTCTCCTACAAAAAGCATCGTGGCCCCATTCTCTACAACCGGACGACTCATATTTTCGTTCACCATTGGACGATTGATATTCAAGCCAGGACGATTGATAGGAATTTGCGTGGCAACTCTGGGAGCACCAGTGCCTGCATCAGACAACGGAGACGACCCACTAACAAACTTTCCTGATATCTGGTTTGGATCAACACCAATTTTGGGGGGCATGGGTGCTGAATCTCGAAACCCAGTAGTTTCCACTTGAATTTCACGAGCCATCTCCAACACACTCCCTTTAAACCCTCCCTTGGCCTGGTCAGGGACAGTGGCTCTAATGTTTGAATCGTTCCTTTCCACGACTCCAGGAATATTTACGTCCTGCGAGGCACCATGTTCGGGAGCCTTTGACCCGGGACCATCAGTCTCCTGAGTTTGGACTCCTCCACTCTCCACACCCCCTAATGAGACCGGCTCGGACCGTTGCAACTGCAGGAAACCTTCACCAATGTTCACATCGTTATACAGATCATCATACTCATCATCTTCCCCCATCAAGTCCTCATCTGCGAGTGCAGATATTGCTCCCCCACTCTGATACTGCATTTTCTGAGTTCCATACTCTTCGTCTCCGTAATCCAATTGTTCTTCGGCCATGGGATCCATTTATATTCCAAATGAAACAACTAACAGATATCTCTATATTCTCACCTATATAACAAATGATAATAAAATCAAATTAAAGAAACATCTTCTTGTATAAAAGAAAAAGGATAATTTAAGAATCCATTTCATATTAAACAGGAAAAAAAAAAAATCTATGGAGTCACCCCCCAAAAAAATGAAAATTTCTATAATCCATTGAAAAAGAAGAAAAAGAGAAATCTCAAATACCCACACATGGCAAAGTCAAAAAAACAAAGGAATCTTCAAGAAAGACTCTATAAAAGTATCAGAAATAGATGAATCTCAAGAACACACTCCATAAAACCATCAAAAATATATAAATTTCTAAAATTAATCTCGCAACACAACAAGAAACAGAGAAATCTCCAATACCCACCTTGTAAACTCTAAAGAATAGGAGAAATCTCTAATACCCATCTCGTAAAACCATTATAAAAAAAAAAAAAAAAAACTATTAAAATCTACAAAACAACAAAAAAAAATTAAAGATTCAAGAGAATTATCAAACATCTAAACAACTACAAATCGTTGATCTAGTTGTGTTAAACATGACTTCTTACCAGGAAAGATTACCACCATAAAGAGGAGGCGAATGAAAAGGAGATTGTGAGATCTTGGGTTGCTTTGAGGTCAGAGATGAGAATGGGAACAAGAGAAGAAGGTTAGATGCTCCCTTACTCTTCTTCCTCGGTCTTCCAGCTTTTTTACCCTTGGAGTACCAATGTTTTTTTTCCTTCTTTTTTCCAACCCCTATCTCTCTCTAACTCGGCTGCTAGGAGTAATTACTCGGGGGTGCAACTGTCCGGTTCAAACCAAACGATAGTTTTGGGGAGATTTGGAATAAGTTACGATTCGATTTTGGATTACGAAAATAGAGAATCGATCAATTTGATTTGATTTTCGGATGATCAAATTTGGATAGAATCGAACCAAATTGAGAGTCGAACTCCAATACAATAAATAAATATATATGTATATAATAATTATTATGAATTATTTTATGAGTTAGGACATAAATTAGTGATTTTTTATAGATAAACTAATATTTTTTTATGAATAGATTAGTGATTATTATATGTAATTTTATGTTTCTTATATATTTATTTTTTTATTGAAATATATTACTTACAATTTTTAGAATATTGACAATCCATAAAATCGAACCGAACTAAACCGACTTTAATTCGATTTGGATTGATTTGGTTCCAATGGAATTTGATTCAGTTCTAATTCTTATTTAGTGGAACTGACCTATGTTGGTTCGGTTCCAATTTGACTTAAAACTAAACCAAACCTAATCAAGTTGCACTCCTAGTAATTACTTTGCAATTGTGTATCCCAATGCAAAAAAATTTACGAATGTAAGCACATCAACCTTTACTAGCGCCACACCAACTGATTGTAATTTGTTGTGATTCACATAGGAATTGGTGTGGTGATATCAATTCTAAAAAACCAATTCATATGATACCGATATCTTGGGTTCTATGACTGGCAATGAATAACTGCAGATCATGTTGATTTGGGACCAATCCAATATTGGATTGGATTTTATCGAATCTTGATTTTAAGATTCAAACCCATACCAAAAAACAATTAGATCATGTTTTCGTGGGTCAGGGTATGAAACCTTAGGGATTAGTCCCATCCCTAAAGGGTTGGGGATTTCCTAAGTACAATAAAAGTCACACCTAAAATCATCAAAGCCTTAATGATTTAGGGTTGATTAAACAAATTATGGTCCTTTATTCAATTATGACTAAAATCATATCTTATGTTATTACAATTATTCGTATCTACTCGCAATACCTTAATCTACATTATTTCAAGAAAAAAAAAATTGCCAACTTGTACGATTGCAGTCAATTTTTGTTGCAATGTTAAATCATTTCAATTAATTATTTATTTTTGGAATTTGAGAGAGGGGGGTGGGGGGGTTTTACTTCAACATTTTTCAAAAAATCACACCTATGATCAATATATTAATTTGAGATTGTCTCGAAAACTTGTATTCAATTTTAAAAATTCAATGAATCAATTAATATCGATGACTCAATTGCCCACTACTCTACATTTGATTATGGTGTTTTTTTTTTTTTTTTTTCGTATAACTATATATATTTTTAATTAGAATATTTGGGATATAAACATAAAATGAGATTCAATTAATTCAGATTATAACAAAAATAATTATTATTTGTGAGTCGTGCTATTGGCCCCACCATATACTCTTTTCGTGCCCACTTAAGTGTTTTTAAAAAAATAAAAAATAAAAAGAAGAAGGAAATTACTTTGTTATCTTTTCCTATGCACACACCATCTTCTCCGACTATTTATCAAATGAAAACTCTAACCATCTTCTGTATCCATTCTCTCCTTGTTTACCATCTACCCCTCTCTCTCTCTCTCTCGATCTTATTGTTCTTCATATTCCAAATATATATATATATATCTTTCACCTCTGGATTTTAATTTTAAATTTAGGAGTTCGATAGCCATCCATTTTCAACATCTTGATGAAGCTCAAAATATTTTATTATTATTATTATTTGAATATGAGTTTTTTCATGAATTCTAAAATGCCGTGGTGTTGGATTGGATGCCAATGTGATAATCAATGTGGGCCCAAGGACTTTAGTAATCTTTGAAACTTACTAAATTAGTAAGAAAAGCAATTTTCTTTTTTAGATAAACCTTTTACTGCGTTTGCTTTTGTTGTGGGAAGGCATTAAACATGCCAAAAACATTGGTGCAACGTAACAAGCCTATTTTGCTTGCTAAGTTGAAAGCTAGCAGTCGACCAAGTTCGATTATTTTTTGTCAAATTAGTCAACAACACAAATTGAACGAATTCCTCGGCTACACAATACCTTTCTCTCTCTCTCTCTCTCTCTATCTATCACTCTCATTGGAACTCTTTGATTTTAAAAATAAGAAGAAAAACTTATGGATTGAAGAAAAAGCTTAGGTTGTAACAATCTTCTCATTTCTCTCTTCCACTCTTTTTCTTTTTATATGTTTTTTAAGAACAGGGGAATGTCCCTTTAATTTGGATTTTTGTTATTTGTTTTCCATCTTCTTTATATCTACAAAAGCAAGGAAAACCTCTTTATTTATTTTATTTTATTTTTTGTGTGGTTTGTTTTTCTTCTTCATTTTATAAAGAAAGGGAACACCTCTTTATTTTAGAATTTTTTAAAAAAAATCTTTGTTTTTTGGGAAACATTTTATTTTGAAATTATTTTATTGCTCCTTTTCAAAATATTGTTTGGTAGTTTTTTTTTCTTTTCAAAATGACTTTTTAAATCTATTTTGTGTATATTTATTTTCATATTTTATTTTTTTATTTTTAATAATGATAAAATTATTGTATTTATAGAAAGGCATAATATTTGGGATATCTCCCTTTTTCATGTTTGTGAGAAATTGAGAGAAATCACAACTTAATAGACACCTTTTAAATTTTTATTTATATAATTGCATTATTATTTTGAAGTTGTTTGAATGTTTTAGAATTAAAAATGGTAAAAGTTGCCATAAGGTAAGATAGTACAAGAATACAAATTTTCTTAAATAAAATGAAGAATTGATTGTTGATATGAATATTGTACAAGATGAAATTGCTCAGCAAATTTATAATGCCATATATACATGATGATGTCAAATTTTATTTAATTATTTATTGTTTATTTGACAGACATTAACTATGTTAATATAAAAAAAATGAAATTGAAATTTATTTTTTATTTTTAATATTAAATCCTATGTTTATACTTATTATTAACATATTATTACTTATATCAAATAAATAATATTTTCTTTTAGTATTATTTTTTATTTCATTCAACAAATTCTAGACAACAGATTACCAAACAGTTCAACATCTTAACAGCACAATTAGACGAAATGTTACCAAACAGTATATTCAATTTAATAAATTACTTCAGGAATAATAACTTTCTCTCAACTTCAACAACTTAATTCAAAATGAACAATTTTACATATAATTTTTTTAAACAAAGAATTTATCTTCAAGTTACAAGTAATACTCTCAACAGCCAGGAACTAGTGCAATGAGCCAAACAGGTTGAACACGATCAACACCCTCTCACAACAAAAACAAACAAAGCAATGGAAGGGTGCCCCACTCAAGTTTTTGCGTTGGTCAAGGTCCAAATTGTCGGCTTCAGTCAAGGGATCAAATAATAATAATTGAAAAAATGAGGGATGTATCTAACATTTAATATAATTAGAGGGGTAAATCAAAATTTGCTCGCAATACAGAGTCCCACAGAACGCCGATCTCTCTCTAGCTGAGAGTGAAAATGGCGGAGGAGTCGGAGCCAAAAGCCGCATCGAGTAGCTCCTCCTCGTACGGTAATGGTGGAAGAACAGTGGAGGAATGCCAAGGAATGATCCGGAAGAGTCTCAGAAGTAAATAAACCCTATTTTTCTTTCTCTTTCTCTTTCTATTTCTATCTCTAATGGTTTTGGTTGGAAATTAGGCTTCCAATATGATTTATAGGGTTTTCTTCTAACACTATATTGCTCTTCGATTTTTTACAGCTCCAATGGTGAGGTTTCTGAGAGAGCATCTGGAGAAAGCTGGGTGCTTTGTGGGTGACAACCTCATCAAGGCCGTCCATTGCGACAAACAGATCAGCGGGGGTTATGTTCGAGGTGAAGGGGTAATCTTCTTAATTATGTTCGTTTGTTTATTAATCTATCGATTTGGCGCGTGAAAATTTCAATTTTGTTGGATGAATTAGATTTCAAAATAGCTAGTAATAAAATTACATATAACCAAAATCTTTAAGAACCTATGAACCTGTAATCTCTCTGTAACTCATTATTGGGACCCAATGAGTGGTTAAGTAAAACCCAAGTTCAAAATTCTTGATTGTTTTTTTTTTTTAATTTTAATTTTTAATTTTATTTGTGTGGTTGTCTGTGTTAGATAATGGTATGTAGTAACCACATGAACATTCAAGATGAGGTGGACCAAGTTGTTATTCACGAGCTGATCCATGCCTACGACGACTGTAGAGCTGCAAACTTGGATTGGACGAATTGTGCTCATCATGCTTGTAGCGAGGTATGCTTGATGCTAACTTTTTTCTTATACACATACCCATAGGTTGTGGAGGATTTCATTAATTCCTAAAGTTAGTTTTTTTTTTTTTTCATTTAATGTGTTCAGATTCGTGCTGGCCATTTAAGTGGTGATTGCCACTTCAAACGTGAATTGTTGCGTGGATTCACGAAAATACGGGGTCATGAACAAGTTAGTCTTTGTTTCTTTTGGAACTCAAGATATATCAGTCATTTTTATTTTGGTTTCTTGATCCTTGTTATGGTATTTGATCTGTTTTCAATTAATTAGAAGACTTTCATTTACCATGTTGATGTTGTGAGCTTATAACTCTTACAAAGACAGTAAATTTGACCTTGTTGAAGATAGATTGCAAAATATCTTGCGCACTTCAAAGGATTGATGGGTTGTTCAACATCTTTCTAGAAAACAACATAGTTTGAGATCTTATGACATTGCTTGTTTTCTGTTTAAGTTTGGAATATCTTGTTGAAGTATGGCTCAAAACAATTAGGTCCGGTCCAATTGTGTGTTTTTGGGTTGGTCCAAAGATAGTTTGGGTTTGGACTTTTGTAACTCATGTAAGTGGCTCACTTTGTGATGCTTCTAAAAAGAGGGTTTTTGTTTTCTTTTGTTGTGAGTCTAAGTTTTTTTTCTAGTGGAGAGAGTAGAGAAGAAAGAAACTCAAGAGAGGAGAGGTTGAGAGGTTTGGGAAGATTAAGATCTAGAAGAATGTGATGCTAAGTGATAGAGATGATTTCTTGTATCGATTTGCCCCGTTTTCTTCATACTGAAATCGAGTTCCAATGTCCATACCTCCGTGGATGTAGCTTTCAGGTGAACCGTGTAAAATCTCATGTTGTGGGTATGAGTTTGGGTGGGAATTGGGAGAGCTAGGATGCAAAAAAGGCTTTTGGATGTGGGGTTGGGAAGGGTATTCTTAGAGGACTTCTATTATTCCGCAAGAAGGTAAAATTCAAAGATGAAAGAGGTAATAGGATATGCTCTTGGGAAGATAGGTGGTGTGGGGTGATACCTCTCTTGGAGCTTTTCTTTGATTTATGTACGGTGTCTACGAAGAACGGAAAGACTATTGATTCTTTTTTGGTGGGTGAGGGTAATGATAGGGGGTGGGATTTTGGATTCAGAAGGCATTTTAATGATTGAGAGATGAGTAGTATGGACCGGCTTTTAGAGTTAGTTGGAGTATTTCAGGTGTATGAAGCTTTGGAAGATCGTAGACTTTGGGATGGTTCAAGGAATGGGAGCTTTTCGGTTTGATTGATGTATGTTGTTGGGATGCTGAGGTCTAACTTTTATTTTTCTGCTTCTTTTATATGGGGTGTCAAAGTCCCCTAAAAAATCTCGATGTTTGTTTGGCTAGTTGCTTGGGGAAGATTGACCACCATGGATCAATTGATCATTAGAGGTTTTCATTCCCCTAATTGTTATTCATAATGTTTGCGAAACGGGGAGACAACAGATCAACTCCTTTTGCATTGTGCTTTGCTCGTCATGTTTGTTCTCATTTCCTTGTTCTCTTTGGATTGGCTGGTTGCTTTCCTAGTACTACCAAGGAGCTCTTTGAGTCTTGGCTTAGTTGGGATTTTCCATTCAGAGTAGCTAAGCGAATCTTGTGGAATTTGCTTCCTTTTGCCATTTATTGGGGATTGTGGAAGGAAAGCAATAGGTGCACCTTTGATGGAAAAGAATTGCAGCTAGAGGAGATCATTCTATGTATTTTGGGTTTGTTATTTTTCTGTGGAAAGGTATTTAAGGAGTTAAAGGGGACATTTTTCGAGGATTTTGTTGTGAGATGGGACCATGTTTGTGCCTTGGAGGGGACTTAGAGGGTTGTATTGTTTTATCTTCCTTTGATAACTTTTGTTTTGTAGGGGGTAATCTCAACCCCATTTTTTCCTTTTTTCTTTTTCTATGATATAATTTCAACTTATCATCTTCAAATTATTTGATGAATAAATATATTAATATTTGAAATTTCCACCAAGGAGAAAACTGAATGCATCCAAAACACTCTACAAGACTAGAAAACCAGACAACCAGCCAAATGTTAATTTGTGTACCTTCAAACCATGATTAGTTGGCTTTGGACTTAAGCCTGTAACTCAAACGGATCTTTGTGTTACATCCATGTCCCATGATCCCAAACATAAAAACCAGTGCTAAGTTTTGCTTTAAAAAAAAAAAAAATTCTTTGAACCAGAACTAATGCACTGCAGGAGTTGTGTAGCTAACCAACTATGAACACTAACAAGCAATATTGACACATAAAATTCAATGCTTCAAAATGTGAAGTGCTTGTTTCAGAATGTTGTACTGTGTATCACTGTGAAAAGCAGGCTTTTTATGTATCAAAAAAAGAAGCATGCTTTAATTCTATTTGGTTATTCTTAATTTAATGGGAATGTTTTGGAAGTTATCGTTACATTCCGAGTGTTTAAAATGTATCGATATATATTGTGGTGTTTAGAAATACTGACATCGAAACTAAAAGGCATTTTAAACCATGTTTGCCATCGCAGCAATTTGGTTGCTACGGAAAGAAACTGCTCAGATTTGCTTTGACCACAAAAGCATCTCTACCCTTCGTCCCTCAATATATGATAGGGCTTAAAATGGGATGGATTTTATCTGAAATCTAAGAGCACCGAATCCGAATTTAGCGGGTTTGGTCCCATCAAGTATATCCGAATAAAAATATGGTTCGGATATGGGTTGATGTCCCTTGATCCGAATCGGATATACGGATTCATTCCTATATCCGCTAAGATCCGAATGATATATTATTTTGCAAGTTGCATTTTTATATTTTTCAAGTTATCTTCCATCCACCAAGAATAGTTGGGTGTAGTGGTCAAGATTTCTTTTTAAAATGGAAAGGTCTTGAGTTCAAGTCACTATTTAACCATATTTAAACAATTTTATTTAAAATAACCTTAAATGGGTTGACATTATCCGGTCCGACTGATCCGAATCAATTAATTCGATCGGATCGGGTTCGGATATGAATTTGATAAAAGTAAAATGGTTCGGATATGATTTTAGCTATTAGGATCCGAGCGGCTCCGGATATGAATCTGAGATATGGACATACTCATATCCGACCCGTTTTAAGCCCTAATATAGGAGAGCTAAACAAACTCTTCTCTGTTATGTCCACTGATATATGTCCTACAGGAAGCTCCACATACCATGTCTCATCTATCTGTGATGCAGGAATAATGTCGGAGTGCAAGTTAAAAATCTTATAAGCCAAGTGAATTAGTAGGTTGTCTGATTAGCTAGAAGGAATCAAATGGGAGGTAAATGTTTTAAACTTTGGTCGACAGCCCTTTTAGCAGTTTTACATTGAAAGTGAATACTGAATACTCATACAACAAACTAAAAAATGGAAAGAACTAATAGAAAATGAGGAGCTGATGCATCTCACATCTAGCTGCATTATGAAAGGCTAGTTTCCAAGGCCTCTTGAATTTTGTAAACACACTAGGGTTTGATGCTCAAATGTGCTTTTCTGTTTCTGGGCCGTCTGTTTTGCATCTTTGTTGACGTCCTGTGGTTGGGCCATATGCTAGCGTTTTTTATTTTTTTCGCTTTCAGTTGAAATTCTATCATCTAATTTAATTTATAATATTATTCCAAAGTGTTGAAGATGGTAATTTTGTGTTATTTTGTACTTTGATATTTGAAGGAGTGCATCAGAAGAAGAGTTATGAAGTCGGTTATTGCTAACCCTTATTGCTCAGAAGCAGCTGCAAGGGATGCCATGGAAGCTGTCTGGGATGTTTGTTACAATGACACGAAACCCTTTGACAGAGCTCCTTGAGAACAGTACTCCCCTGCGTCTTCTTTGTCTCCTATTTAATTGAAAACTTAAGCATATAAAAGAACCCAACTTTGGCTTCTGAGAAGAAAGGAATTTGTCTTATTCCCCTTCCATTTTTGAGCTGTATTTGATTATTGGTTCGAAAGTTCGTTTCTCTCATAATCTGATCTTCTCATTGCAATTGATTTTACTGCTTATGTTATTTATTGTTCAGCCGAATGTACACACATTAATGGTTAAAATCCATTTGAGATCTCATTGTTTACTTATATTCAGTATTTTTGTGCATCATCAAAGCCTTGTACCAAAATAAGGGATCGATTGATTGTTGTTCCTCCATCCAATTCCATCTAAAATGACGGATCAGGGATCATCTTTTACTTGTATTTAGTTAGTTATGGACATTTTAGGAAGAGGACCAACCTCACAATCTCTCATTTTTTGACAATCTTGGGGGTCCTTGGCTACGAGAATTGGACTTTTATGGAGATGGCCTGAACTGTGTTGATAGAGTGTCCATAGATGAAACATAATTTTAAGTTGCTCCCTATTTTAATAGGAGAGATTGGGTAATAGTTGAAACTTTTGTTTCTCTGATGCATCTTAAGGAACAAACCGAAGGTCAGAATTGCTACTGCCTCAAATTGAAGCGAAGAACATCTAAATCCAAATTATTACTGCGTCTGTAATTTGGATTTAGATTGCAAAAGTTTGGAAACTAAATTATTATTTTATTACAATATAAAAGTAGTATCGCATCTGCATTCTTCACAATTTTTGAGTACAGTGACCATTTTGCCATATTTTGGGAGTGCAGATCACCTTCCTCGTTCATTTTCACTTTATTAGGAAAATTTTCCGATTCTCCTCTGATTGTCTTCTCTATTTTCTCCTACTTTTAGCTTTTAAGCAGTCGACAAAATGGTATCAGAGCTCTTCTTGTATGCATTATTACATACGTGCAACATGATTGTACATCAAGACGAACAAAAGCTGAAATAATTCCACACCAGGTACTTCAAAACTTAAATGCTAGTGCCACCAAAAAACCTTGAAAAGTAGCTCAGAACACTAAACTCCAAAAAAAAAAAAAAAAAAAAAACACCAATCTCTCACTAATCAGAAATCTGAATCTCCATTCGGATTTAACTACTGCTTCTACTTCTACCGTTGTTAAATATCAGTTGCCATGCAAGATGATGACTGCTAACTTTAAATGGGTAGAGTTGTGCTTAAAATTGGACAACAATCAACCCAGGCTGAGAACCTCCACCACATCTCCTGCTAGTGCCTCTTCCCTGAGAGAGAGAGAGAGAGAGAGATTGGAACTTCCAAGGGAATGCCATATAGATTCACCCCCAACAAAATAAATGAATGTATATGGAATCTACTTATAAGCTAAATACTAAAAATACCATTCAGCTTATTACTTCATTCACGTCTCTCACTAATACAACCCTCTATTTCACAAAAGTTTTTACTGCTTGGTTTACTACAGGGGAGGAGAGGCTAAATCCTTTGTGGACTCTGAAAGACAAATTAATTGCTTTCTGGAAAAAAGAATACAGCTGCAACTAAAAGCACCTTGAGACCCCTTCATTTGCTTACAGATGAGATTAATAATATCTATCTATCTATCTATCATACAGCAGCAGCAGCACACCTCTCAATACATGAATGAGAGCACACAAAAATATGACTGGAAAAAATGAATCTGGACCCATATACGATGCAAGGGGGTAGAGGTAATGGCAACTCAGATAGTTGAACGTGTCCATCAGTAGATGCCCTGGAAATCAATGACGACAAGAAATTGGATACCCATATCAATACATTCCCTTGAAGACGGGATTTGTACGGCATATGCTCGCTCCATACTCCTCGTATTCTGCTTTAGTATGGCAAGCCTGCACAGAAAACATTTTTTAGCTTTGCTTTCAAAATTTGTACCTAATCTTTGCTATCGATATAAATGATAAGGATAATGAAATCAAATGGAAGGAAATATGGCCATCATTATCAGAGAGCACTAGCTCACCCTCCCACCCCTTCCAAAGCTCCAAAATTTTGCTAATCTGATGTCGAGTTACATCTAAAATAAAAGGGCATGGACCATACACAATGGCATTGTTTTAATTATGTTCAAGGCATCTCTTATGTAGCTGGCAAGGATTTTTCATCTATGCAAGAAAAATTAAAATAACAACAAAATAGGGGGAAAAAATCCTTTTTCTTAGGTAATGGATTCACAGTTTAATATGAACTAACATTTCTTTCCATTTCAATTATTGATTAAATATTCAGTTTGTTTTGAACTCAGGAGGCTACATTTCAATTACTGGTTCAATTATTTAGTTTGTTTTGGACTCGGGAGGCAGCTATCTTTAGTTCAATATATCAACTTTTCAAATTTGATTTGAAGGTTCAAGGGTTGAAGCATTCATTCACAAGATAGAAGTTATATTCCAAGAAACATTCCAGTTTCATTAGCAGCAAATAATTCACAACAAATACTTTGTTTATGATAAGAGTCATCAAAACCTTTAAACTATTGAGTATAAAGGGAAGGATCAAGATGTATTTTGAATTAGAAGAGAAGAACATACGGTGTAGAATTCGGGTGTTGATGCAAGTACAGAGCCTCCAAACCAAACTGCAAACCTTTGAATAGGATGGCTGACTACATTGACCTCCACTGGCTGCGACTGGAAGCAAAAACAATAAGAAGGTAAGCCCTTATTCACAAGGAATCAAATTTTATTTAACAAATACCTACTTTTACTTCTCCGCCTAGTCGGGCATCGGATGCCAGAACCCGAGCATCCACAATCTTCTTTAGATCCCGCTGCAACCTCCTATGGAAGTCCTTGAACATAGTTGATCCTCCAGATAGCACTACATTCTGAGAGAAATGACTTCAAAATCACTAAGTTGTGGAAGGAAAAACGTCAAAAGAAACAGAAAGAAACCTGACTAGATTCACCACACATTAAGTTTCTGTTGTTGGGCATTGGTATATTATGCAGAGGGTTGGATTCAACCTTCAATGTCCCACTTGGGAGATTTTCTTAGGTCAAAACTCTTTAAGAGTCTAAACTTTTCATGATTATAAGCTTCGTTGCCATTCGATATCACTTTCTTTAGAAAGTTGAAAATATGGCCACAGTTTAGAAAAGATGGTACTTATATGATGGTTGGATGGAATTGAATCTTGACCAAGGAAATTCCCCTAGGAGGCATCAAGTGATGTTCCCGACCGTGGCATGAAATTAAATGTCCCACAGTGCCCAACAAAGGAAATCTTGTAGTATTAGTTATCTTTACCAAAGGTTTCCTCTGGAAACAGAAATCATAATTTCATCCCGAGTATAACTAATTGACCTTATAAAGAGCCCTCCTTGTGTCAATTGGTGCAGACTGAATGCACTTGTCTATTACAGCAGGTAAAGGGGTGCTAAATTCACTGCTGTATATCTCAGGATTGAAGAAAATCTGCATAGAAAATCAAAAGTAATAACTTGATCAAATACAGAAGTAGACACAAACAGATGAACAAATTAAGGAAAAAAAATAAAAAAATGAGATTGCATAGTAAGAATAGGATTCTGTCTGGTAAGATGATTGTTGCAATCCAATTCATATTCATACTCCTCTTTTCTGAAAATCATGGTTTCTTGTTAATTTTTGTGTGGATAGTTTGCCACTTTCTCTTCCAGAACTATAAAAGAACTGCACTTATGATTAGCCAATCAGATCAACATATAGTGAGTACCAACCTCCTGTGTGTATGCCAAACATATGAAATGGGGAGGGAAAACAGATCCTTCCCATTTTCTTCTGGCTGATTAGCTTGTTCCCATTATTTTATCCCGAAGCAAATATTCCTCATTAAATGTTCAATGAAAAAGGGGGGAAATTGGAGTCTAGTATCGAGTTTAAGAAAATGTCTCCATTTTGCATTCTTCTTTTGCTTGTAATCTCTTTTGATTCTATGCTCTTTTTTCAAAATATGCAAAAATTTAAGACCCCCAAAAGATGGCTTAAATTTTATGTTTTTAACGAACTTAACATCTAATGATAAGGCAGAATCTCTGGCTAAAGAGGGAGCATGTGGGATTGTATTGTATTCAAGCAACAAGTTTCCTATCACATTTCTTCTCTATTTAGCGAAATTCATACTTCTTTTTTAAAACTTCTCATCTAATGAAGCTTCCAATAATGAGTGTCATTCTGACACTCGGTAGTTTTAACTACCCAAAGAGAATCTTCCAAAACCCAGTGTCATTCTGACTTGAATATATGTACATAGTCTCTAGGATTCATGTCCAATCCTCAAGTAAAGCCTCTGATCCATTAAAATCAGGTAAACCAATGTAAGGATTGAGATGCAACTTTTCCACACAAGGAACAAAGAAAAAGAAGAGAAAAAAGCATCAGTAGGTAGTGTTATACGATCAATTTACATAAAACTACAACTCTTGACCATGAGGTTATATATTATGGAGTCTTCTTCCTTTTGCTATTAATTTTTTTTTGTGCTTGGCATGGGGTTAGTGGTTAACAGTTAGCATTTAGTATAAGAAGGGGTTTGAACCTATGACCTTGGGAACAACCTCCACAAGGTCTTACCACTTAAGTGATGGGGCATTTGGACGGAAAGGAATAGCGATAATTTTGTAGACGGGAAAGTCTCAAGGCATCATTATAAACAATTAAGGTCTGTTGTTCCAACGAGCATCCCTACAGTGATTTCAAATGGGTGTATTCTGAGGATCTGGTCTTTAGATAGGAGTCGGTGGTCACAATTAAGTCTAAAATTTTGTTTGGTATTAGCTTCTCAGTGATTTCGTATGGGTGTGTTCTCTGGGTTCCTACATGATTTCAAATGGATGTTTTTGATGAGCATTCCTCCAGTGATTTCATATGAGTGTTATCTTAGTTCAGTTTATTTAGCTCTTTATATGTTTTCTTGTTAGGTAGGTATTTCTATCTTTTGTTGTGTACTCTTTCTGATTGGCTACCATATATGCTACATCCAACAGTGTTTCAAACATCGTTATTAAACACATTGTGGAAGACAACCCTCAAATCAGTAACCTTGCTATGAATCATATATTTCAAATTTGGATGCTAAAACTGTCGGTCAATATTCTGAATTATGATAAACTGAGATAAATAAGAAAACAATATCAAGGTAAAACGAACCTCAGGGCCAAGAAAGCGTTCATAGCCGATGTCACAAGAGTATGGTGCCCCTGTCTTTGGTTTAATCCCCCTCCATTGCTTGATGTACTTAGATGGTTCTCGATCATGCTTATTATATTCCTGAAACCATGGAAGAATTGTGAACTGTCATGATATAATCTCTCATCTGGACCCAGTATTTCTTTGACAAACATAAAATGAATGCTAAAAGAAATATGATTAGTTGAAAATTTGCAACGAGTTGTATATATTGTCTAGAACCTAAGAAAGGAAAAGGAATAAGCAGTCCTGAATGGTACAAAGACTTCATTTCTAGCTAATGTAAAGAGGGTAAAGATTACCTTGACAATATCTGAACAAGTGTAGCAATACATCTCTTTCACCTTTCGAGCCACTTCAAAAGAGTCTTCTGGTGGTACATGCTCTCCTCTTTCCTATATGAAAAAGTGTCAAAATGCAAACAACAATTCACAGCTAATCATGACAACAGTTCCCCAGAATCCATTTAACTATACTTTTGAACGGTACTGTGCTCTTTTTATTGCTACCAACCCCTCCATCATTCAACTAGCCCAATATACCCATTACAATAAGATAGGTCACCAAATATGGTAGTGCATCTCCCATTGCCCTGTTGGATATTTTCTAAAATCTAGACACTTATTTAATTTGTTGAGAAAAATATACAGTATACAGTAAAAGATCTCACACAGAATTTTGCAAATATTAGAATATTCATTACACAAAAACAAAAAAAAAGGATAGTAGGCTCAACAGTACAATAAATAAGGGGTCCATATTGATGCAAAGAGAAAATGTGATGGAGAATTTTAGGAGTTTGTGAAGTTTGTTTCTTTTGTAGTTTTTTGTCCTTCAGACAATCTTTGTTTGAAGTTTAGATGGCTGGTGTTCATCATCGAGACTTATGCAGTACTAACCTTAGGTGATTGCAGCATCAAAAAAGCTACTTCTTGAACATCTCACCATGGTTTCATTCACCATAAGCTGTTCACAACAAGTCTTATTTTCAACGTGAAAATTACTCACTCACTGTTGGTATTGTTTGGCATGGGTCACTTCCACAATGGGCACTTACCTATAATTTATGACTACAGGAATGGCCAGACATATAAAAGTATGAATCTGAAAAAGTTAGTGAACAAGTGCATTTCACCACTTGCAGAGCTCAACTTAGGAGAGAAATTTTCAGAAAATACAGAATTGAGGTTAAAAAGGTAGAAGACTCTATTGTAAACATACCAGTGCTAACAGTGATACAATAAAGCCAATTCAAAAAATACCCCAAGAAAATATACTGTTTTAGAAAGATTAAATCCAAGGGTCTTCTTATACCCGCATTAATTGTTGGATGAAGTGTGTAACATCCTTTCCAGCAATAGGAATCGACTTGATGCTACTCCCAATAACATAGCCATCTGCAACAGGTACAACATGTGTGGCCCCATCTCCAACATCCACTACAACCCCTGTCATTTCACACTGAGAAAATGTATTGGTTAATCTAAAGTGCAAGGACCATTAATTGGTTGTAGTTAAGACCAAGTTTTATAAAAGTCGTGAGGAATACTTGAGGAGGTCTGCCTATGTGAGGTGATGTGTAAGCCTCAAGGCGGTATGAGGCATAAGCCTTAATTTTATATGTATTTTTTGAATTTGTAAGCCTTCAATTTACCAAAAAGATGCTCCTAAAATTGCACAAGCCTAATAATCAGACACATAGTTCATGCACTTTATTTCACATATTATGAGATATATTTGGTAAAATAATTTTGTTCATAAACATGATATAATAGAGAATGAAAACATTTAAAAGCCCATGGACATGAAATACACTAGTATATAAATGATAGATGAAAACAATCTATTTTATAAGCTAAGATTTGTTTGAATAAGAGTTGTTGTGTGTTTTAACATGACTATGAGCTGGTGTCGTATAGTATAAAAAATTTCAAAAAATGGAGTGACCTTTTTCTCAACTCCTACTCAATGCGTTTGTTAATTGATCTTCAATTTTTAGATTAAATCCCTAAAGATAATGAGAAAATTGATTCAATTATCAACAACTTCTTGTTGGATAATCATAAATAATAAAAAAAACAATTAAGAGAAAGTCATAATCCAATCTAATGTGGATCCTTAACGAGATGAATTTCACACTGAGTAATCTGGTGGAAAATCTTCATTGCCAATCCTCGATCTTGATTAATAGGAAGAGAAGTAATAGGATTTCTCAAGAAAATATGTTGATTCTTCACAACTTGGTTCCCTCAAATGTTACATTGTGTTCACTGAACCGAATGAAGAAATCCAGTGAACTGCAACAATTGGGTTTGTTGGTACGTGGTTTTTGTTGCATTCCATGATTCTAAACTGAACCTCCCATGAACTGGTTTCCTTTGTACAGGTTTGCAATTTGGTTTGTGAGAGAATGCTGATACAAGAGGTCAAATCTAGGACCAAGCCCAGGTCCTATTAGTATATGAAGTTGGCTATGTAAGTTGTTGAGTTAGGATTGGGAACTTGAAGGTCCAAACTTTGGTTGCCATACCCTCTTAGCTAGTGAGAATGATTTCATTGATCTAGGTGACACATGTACAGTAGATAGTGGTGAGAGATTTTTGGCTCCCACAGAGACCAATGGGATTATTAGTATTTCTCATGGCTTAACATGAAGATATCCTTCCTCTCTTTTTTGCTACTCACCATTGCCACACAAAAAAATTGCTTATATATCCAAGTATCCTTGGATTGCCTTATAACTAGAGCTGGCAATTGGTCGAAAAATATCTGCTTACCTGACACATCCAACCCGAGTTATTCATGTATGCATACATTTTTTTATCTGATTAAGAATTTGGATAAAATTACCCATAATAATTTCATCTGAAATTTTCTTAGGTTCGGGCGCAAATATGTGTCGTGTCATATCCGACCTGAATATCCATTTATTTGAATTTAAAATGGTAAATTCACAATGAGGTACAAATATAACACAAAATTATGGTTCCTCTATTCTCCTCACAATGAAATATATTTATTTAACTAGGATATCCACTCAAAATTCGGGTACGAGTCGGATCCAAATATACTTTAAAAATTTGGGGCAATAATCAGATACTAATATCCTTGACAAAATTGTATCCGATATTCAGATATGGAGTCGGCTACAAACACGGATATAGACATATGCTTCATCCGACCCACACCAGATCTGTTGCCAGCCCTACTGTAACCTGTGATTTAAAACTTTCAAAAGTAGTGGGTCTCCCTCTTTTATTATGTACAATCATTCTCAGTCTCTTCTTTGCTTTGTATTTTGTACACCTAATCCTTCTAGACATTTATTAGTCAAGTGCCTCAAATATTTTTATCGAGTCGCAAGTGCCTCAACTATTCTTGTCGAGTAACATATATTGTCGAACTAATTCATGGAACACAGTCACCTTATCTTAACGAGGTGTATTTCATGTGGCTCTTTTTGATGTATATAATGAGAGAAGGGTTTGTATTGTTAACAGTTTAACACTAATCCACATTATTTAAAATTTAAAATTTAAAAAAATACTCTTTCATTATATTAAATGGCACAATACTTTATAAATCTAAATTATTTGAAATTTCAAGAATAATATCTTAAATTAATTATAATGACATTTTTTTTTATAACAATTATAATGACATTTCTAATCTTACATAATTACTATTCCTATTTTTAAACTTACATGCTAATGCACATACTGCCCAAAATCTCTTGTCACCATTATTTTGTTGCAATTAACACTAGAACTCGAAATTTTTGAAAAAAACTGAAATCCAACACAACTGACCTTAGAAGTGGTGTACCCAGCTGCAAGAGCAAGAACGGGCTGCACCGCTATATAAAGACCAGGAACATTAAAAGTCTCGAACATAATTTCTCCGGTGTACTCGCGATTCTCAGGAGCCGTAAGTGGGCTTTCGGTTAGAAGAAAGTAGTGATCTTCAGGATCGCATCTCAAGTAATTAAAAATACATTGTTGCCAAAATCTCTCCATTGTGTCCCAATTCTCTACCTGACCATGATGAATCGGATAACTAAGACTATAAGTACTACTCGATCTAGATCGAGATAACGCTTCTTCTCCTATGAAGTAATCGAGATCAGCCATAACGCCCGCACTGTGTTGCGCAAGCCAATTGCTTCCCTTTCCCGAACCCCTCGATTGGTTCAAGAAGGAATCGTTGATTGCGACTACAGTTGGTATTATAAAGCATGGTTCGACGTTTCCAGCAAAACCCATCTTAGTATACCTGAAAGAGAATCGAAAGATTAAAACTTTGTGAAAAAAAGGGGGCGGGGGGGTGAATTTTGTCAAACAGGTAGTGGGCATGGTGTACGAACCCAGTGCCATTGTCGATGACTACAGCCGGACGAGATGAAGCGGCGTCCATTGGAGAAGGGAGAGATGATGATTTGAGGTGGATCTGCGGTTGAGATCCAAAGAGGAGGGTTTAAGGGATAGGATCATGGTCGTGGTGGGCTCCTAGGGATGCGTGAAGGAGGTCTTGTAGACGTCGATCCCACGTAAAAGCGGCAGCTCAACTTACTGCACCTGCGGATTAGTAATCCATCCATTTCAAAGACACACGAAGGGTTTGCAGGCTGAGATCGTCATCATCATAAGCTTTCTTGCCTTCTTTTCTTTCCAATCAAACAACTCTCTCTCTCTCTCTCTCTCTCTCTCGCACATACACAAAAGCCTTTAATGGACCGATTTTCTTTTGCTTGTGAGCTTGGATTTGTTATTTTACCTTTGTTGGCTTCTTTTCTTGACAATCAAACAAGACTCTCTGTCTCTCAAAAAGCCAGTAATGAGCAAATATTATTTAGGTTTGAGGTACCCCTCAGAATTTTTGTCAAATCTACAAATACCACTCTGATTTCAAACTAATTCCATACCCCTTGACTTCAGTCTTCAATAAGATACTAACAAAAATGATCTAAATGCCCTCCAAGATCAGAATACTATTAGAATTTTGATGTCAATCTTTGGATTCAAATTTGATACAAAATGTAAAAAAAAAATTTGCATGTTTGGAAGAGAGCTTAGGAATTATTGTATTCGAGCATGTTTGGAATGCCAAACCTCAAAAAATTGCAAGTCTCCAACTCTTCATAACTCTCCTTAATTTTTATGATAATTCGCCAAGAGCCTAGTATAAGAGAACAAACGATGATCATCAACTATATTTAGATATATTGATAGTAACCAAACTCAATCTCTATCAAACATCTTTTATTCCCTCAAGTAATAAATAATTTTTTTTACTCCCCCTCTACTCTCCTAATGTGGCAATGTGCAGGGAGCCATGGATTTTTTTTCTTCAAAATATACAATCCCACATATTTATGTGGATGTGCAATTGTGTATCCTGAGGAAATATATGATTCTATGTCCATGCCACGTCAAGAGAATATGGGGGAGTATATCAGAAGGGGGATCAAATTATCACGACTAATAATAAATTGGACTAGGGAGTCCATGGATTTGCACCATTGCATAATGGAATTTGCCTATAACTCGAAGGTGAATTTTCATAGGAACATTGGGGTTATAATTAACTCCCAATGTCAACTATCAAAAGTTGGACTTCAACAATTTTACTCTTAGAAGTACAATTCATGGGGGGTTGTTTGTGATTTATATAAAATCACAATAAGTTGATAGAAGCTTTCCTTTAGGGGTCTATATAAAAGCGAAAATGGAAAGCATTATGAGACCCTAAAGAGAGCCAAACATAAATCAAAATAGGGGTTACAAGTTTCGGAATGAACTGATTTTTGGTGAGGATGGTCTCTTCACCATAGAGATCATACTCACAAAAAATCAGCCCATTTGAAACTTGTAACCCCTATTTTGAAAAATGTTCGGCATAATGTTTGGCTCTTTTTAGGGTCTCCGAATATCACCCATATAAATAAAATAAAATAAAACAAAACACAATGATAAGTCTCATTCTACTACAGTTTGTAAGGGATAAACGTCATTTCCAATTACAATAAAGTGAGTTTTACACTATTTTCTCTTCACTCCTTCAACGTTATTATCTTTCATCTCCTCCCCCCTCTCATCTCCTCTCTTCTTTTTAATAATATCCATTCGATTTTACCATCTTTAGAAGTAAAATTCATGTGGGTTGTTTGTGATTTATATAAAATTACAATAACTTGATAGAAGCTCTTCTTTACGAGTCTATAAAAACGAAAATGGAAAGTGTTATGAGGCGCTAAAAAGAGCCAAACATTATGTCGAACATTTTTCAAAATAGGGGTAAAAGTTTTGGAATGAATTGATTTTTGGTGAGGATGATCTCTTCACTATAAAGATCATACTCACAAAAAATTAGCTCATTTCGAAACTTATAACTCCTATTTTGAAAAATGTTTGACTCTCTTTAGGGCCTCCAAATGCTACCCATATATATAAAATAAAATAAAACAATACACAATGATAAGTCTCATTCTACTACAGTTTTGTGATGGATAAACGTCATTTCCAACTATAATAAAGTGAGTTCTACACTACTTTCTCTCCACCCGTTCAACTTTATTATCTTTCCTCTTCTCCCTCTCCCCTCTTTTCAATAATATTCTTTCGATTTTAACTATTTTTTCTCTTTTACACACCCCCTTTAGTAATAACTCTCTATCTTTATCATCTTTCCTTTTTTACTTATCTAACCCCAAAATAAGATGCTCGTGCCGTAAGTCTAGTATATATATATATAAATGAAAATTTTGCAGTCATTTTTTAAATAAAAATGATGTGTTAATATTCCTATTCAACATGTTTTGTTTTGTTGTATGCTTGATCATTAGGGGCGAGGCAATTGACCTCTTCAACCATCATATCTCGTCCAAATCCCCTGGGTACATGCAATACCCCCACCAACCACATATAAAAAGACGAGATAAATCCCTATGGATGGTCAACGATGGGACTTGAATTCAAAACCTTCCTCTTTTAATACAAGGAATAATCTTAATCATGATATCAAATTTTTCTGGAATACATCAAATTGTTGGGGTTCATATTACATCATGTATGTTTAATATCAATCTAATGATTTTTTAACACCCCTCTTTGGACATATGCCCCCATCACAGAACCGTAGATCATTTACATCGGGAAATACATAACCATAAAATCATTTTCTTGTGTATCCCAAGGCAAATGATATACGGGTTTGTGATGGGGTGTATGTCAAAGAGAGACATCATATTATCACGACTCTTAATGTCATTAAGTAGAGAGGTTGGTGGTTCTTGACCCGTCTCATTGCCGCTTACGTAAAACTATAATGTTTCGTAGATTATTGCTTGATATCCTCTTACCTAAAAGTCCATCACCAATGAAATCACCAACAAACAAACAAATAAACAAAGTGGTAATTCACCGTGTCGAGCACGACTCATAAATAAATCAAGTCCACCAAATTGAAGTTGTC
Organism: Akebia trifoliata; assembly: GCF_017979445.1. NCBI lineage: Eukaryota > Viridiplantae > Streptophyta > Magnoliopsida > Ranunculales > Lardizabalaceae > Akebia > Akebia trifoliata. Next base: position 2,311,184 of record NC_141379.1, read on the forward strand.
AACTTCGTTTGTTAGATTTTGGAAAATGTTAGAATAAGCATCACACGAGGGAAAAATAGTGTGATAAGACGACTGGGGCATGAAAAATTTTGGTCCCAAACATGTCTGCACTAGACTTTGAGAAAATTTAAACTAAGAGCCTATAAGTGTCAATATCAAAATCTGAAATGGTTCCACAAATCTAAATTCTTCACCATCAATTAATTAATTGCATTTTACTAGGTAAATTGAATCCGTAAAGATGTTGATGTTCAACGTATTAGGTCTCCTTTGCACGTCAAACATCTTCGTGTCCAATGACAAATTAAAGAATGTTTGGTTTATATGGTTTAGTTTCATTTATTATTTATAGCCATCGATTTCAGAATTTATGGTCAAGGAATTCAAGCATTTTTTAGGTAAGAACTTCTATTGCCATGCCAAATTTTCATTATCACATCTTAATCATAAAATTAAATCGATATCAAAGAGGTGGGGAATTAGATTTTCTTTTATCATCCACTTTTGTCGTCTATTTGAAATCCAAAACCAATCAGGGAGAGAACAAAAAAAGAGGTCATGTCAAAAAGCAAAGGTGGAGATACAATTGTCCCCACAAGAATTTTCAAAGTTTGTACATTAATGAGCTATTACAACGGATATTAACGACAGATAAAAAATCTGTTATTATTGCCCTCCTAATTTTTTTTTCTTACTCTTAATTGTCCTCACAAAATATTTGTTTCACTCTAAATTCGCCCTACAACTTGGCCTTGTCCTTGGCAGGAAGAGAGGAGATAGAACAATATTAAATAAGATTTTATTTTTTTACAAAGAAATTAAAAAGAAGATTTTTAATGGAAGACGAAGAATATTGTACAAATCGTTTTATTTGAAAGGCGTGTATTATTGCAGGAATTCATTTTGAAGCGATTATAAATTACTTATGAAGAGTAAACATATTGTGAGAAGATGATAAAGGGTTATGAAGGTTTTTAAAGAGTGAAGCATAGAATAGAAAAATAAAACAAAAAAGATAAAGATAAAGTTATTTAATATCATTTATTTCTTATTTAATAAATTACATTTAACATCATTAATTGGTGTATTGTAACCAAAAAAAATTGGAGCAGAAATACAAATTCTCCTTAATTACAACTAGATATGGAATAAAAGAAATTAGAGTCGTGATAATCTGATGCCCCCCTTTGACATACGCCCACATCATAGAACCGTAGATCATTTGCCTTAGGATACACAAGAAAAATATTGATGATTTTACGTATCCCAAGACAAATATTTCTCTTTTGGGTGTTGTCCGCCTAATTAGTCTACGATCAACGAGCGGAGGCGCAAACAAAGTAAGAGAGGTTCAACAAACTAATACGCAAACGGAGATCCTGAGTTAATGTCTTGAGTTGACTTGACTAGCTCTTCTTGAAGCTAATCGGTTGAGCCAAATTACGTTGACCATTAGTCCCAATATTAGAGATTGAACCTACGTTTGTGAGTAGCACCTACGATTCTGTGATGGGAGCGTATGTAAGATAGGGCCTCATTAAAAGTATTATTCTAAAAAAAAAAAAAAATGTACTTGAATATGGCATGAAGAGATCATCAATGAGATTTGTGGGTAGGCCCACCTGGGCCAAATTTTTTACTATAAACATTTTGCTTGACAGTCAAAGAGCATAAGGGGTCCCCAAGTTAATGTACCGCTACCATAACATACTACTTTTTGGTCTACAACAGCTTTTCGCATTTGGTCACATCTGCGGGCCCAAACATTATGTGTATGAGTTGGTGCCACCATGGTTAGATAACTACTTATCTCTCTATACAATATCTGTCTGAGTTGGTGCCGCCATTGCATTTCTAAGGAGGTATTTTAAATTTTGGCTAACATGTAGGGGTGTGAAATAAATTCAAAGTGCCATGTGTCTTGTAACGAGGAGGGTTCCTTCATAGTCAAACTCATGCCCTCAATACACTTAGATTCATATGATTGGATGGGGTTGTATGAAATCCTGGATTGATTTTTTTGTGAGTAAATTTTTTTTTTTTTTTTTTTTTCTAGAGTCTTAAAATAAATGTATTTTTTTTAATCCAAGGTTTTGATTTAGATGTATTTCGAGGATGGAGAATCCAATGTTTGGATCTATATGTAATTTATAAAAGAGAATAAAATGTATTTTCGATAAGAGTTTACTTTTGATGAAAAAGGACTCGTGAAAAAGCACAAGATCTCGATCATTAAAATACAAAATCCAAGGGATGGAATGTATATGTAACTTTATAATATATACTATTGAGAGTTATACCAGGGATAAATTTTGACCATTCACAGTCAAGATCATATATTTTTTCATGAGTAATTGGAACCCTCCTTTCTTTAAACAATTAAACCCTTGTTCTCTCACAATCAAACAAACAAAAGATGAAGAAAATCAACTACCAATATTAAATGACTTTGATGAAATTATTTTAATATCTCTCAAATGGAGATGTACATCATCATCATCATCATCATCAAAACCTTATCCCAAAGATTTGGGGTTGGTTAAAAGAACCGAGTTCTTGTAGTACATGTTTTGTATTATGTTGGCAAGTACGTTAAGTTGCGGGGGTGCAAGGGGCAACACGTAATTTTGTAGGATTACTAAAAAAACAATTATCTAATATTTTCTTAACGTTTTTTTATTTTTATTTTTAAATATTCGGGGAGATAGACACATTTAACAACTCTCGATTTTGTATATAAAGATCTCTAAGATTGTAGAACCAAAGAAAGAAAATAATAATCGTTCTTGATCTGATCAGTGGATGAAAGCACACTGCCGAACCATATATATTATAAATTATTGTGTTGTGTGTGAATTTTGTTCTTTTTATTGTTTCATTGTTTCACAATTCATCCATTTAATTATGTCTAAAGTCATATATTTTATTATTCAAAATGAATTTATATCCAACTTTAATAATCTCTACGCGTATTCTTCGAGCCTTCATTTCAAATTTTAAAATCTTCAAATTGTATGTTTCTTTTAACTAGGACTCTAAATCATTTCGATTGATTTTCTTTTACTTGATCACGTATTGAAGACAATCCTACATTATTATTATTTTTTTTGCAATGAATTAGTACAAAAAATGTTTAAAAAAAAGTCCATTGGAGATGAGATTTCAAAAAATCCCTAATAAACCAATCACATGAAAGTATCCCCAATTTACAAGACTACCCTCATTAGGTTTTTGTGCAATTGATCATCTCCGATTATGTGAAATCATAGATTGGCTTTTATATGAAAAAATAAATCACATGTATTTCGTAATCCATTTTCAACACCTTGGATGATGTTAGAAATTTAAAGGCCTTTGCCGTTGGATTGCCAATGTGGTAATCCATTGGAGCTTAAGAGGCCTTTGCCGTTGGATTGCCAATGTGGTAATCCATTGGAGCTTAAGCGACCTTTAGTAAGATTTGAAATCTTCTAAGTTAGTAAGGTTAACTTGCTTTTATGCTTTTTGGCGACTCAATAAAGCGTATCACAACAAACCAAAGAGTGGAAAACAACGTCGAACGATGCGTCAGCACCGACACGACCGCCATGACGCCGTACAAAACTACAAATGAGCTCTCACCCGTCAATTGTTTTTACAGTGGGACCCAGTTTTCACGTCGTATACCGAACAGGAATCATCTGGGTTGATTAGACACCTAGAGGGGACATAGTAGATTAGAATGACTGCCACGTCATTATCAAAACCCCAATCTATTTAATTTCCTTTAATTTAATTAAGAACAGTGTAATGTGGGATTTATGTTAAGAACAGTGTAATCAGGGATTTATGTTATGACCAAGTCAAGTATACTATTTTTGTGAACTAGAATAATCTACACACACACACACACACACACAAAAGGTCCCTGGTTGTAGCAAATATGACCTGGTTATATCATATTCCTGTCTTCTATCCTACTCATTGCTGACTATTCAGATAGAAATTTCTCAGGTCTCTCTCTCTCTGTCTATAAATACAGAAACAAATATACGAAGAAACTTGAAAAGCGTTTCTGTAATGGAAGAAAAGCTAATTCAAAGGATGACCATGTGTTGCTCGACTGGCTTTCCCCTCAATTTCTACTCATTAAGGCCGTTACCTGCTGGAGTTGATCCAAGCTCCATTGAACAACCTCCATCCGATGTTCGAATTCTTACTTCTGGTGGATTAAGCATCCCTGCGCATTCTAGTATTCTGGTATTTTTTTATTTATTTATCAAATTCTGATCTTTTTGATCTATTAAATTAAGAACTTATGTTCTCTGTTTTCTTCGATTCTTTTGGAAAATTTCTTATTTTTAAAGAATTTCAGTCAGTTCGGTTGTATTAGATCATTTATAGATTTAAGTTCTTGTTTTCTTCGATTCTTTTGGAAAATTCAAAAGTCTGATCGATTGTATTACATCATTTACAGATATAGACAGATTGAATTTTTGGTGAATTTCTCAGTTTTTAAGCGATTTTGGTGCAAAGTTCTGATCTTCTTTTTTTTTTTTTTTTGAAATTGAAGGCTTCGGTTTCTACAGTGTTAGAGAAGATCTTAGATCGACCTAGTAAGCGTCGAAGTTCGGAGAAGATCATCCCAATCCTTGGCGTTCCTTGCGATGCTGTCATCGCGTTCGTTCGATTTCTCTATTCTTCGAGGTTAGTTCAGTTGCTAAAATACGCATATACGCTTTCTATCTTTAATTGAATCGGATAATCTAATCCGTTCGATCCCATGATCTGTCTTTGTACGGGATCTGGGTACGGCCATGATCGTCCCTCTGTGATTGTGCAGAATCAGGCGCACGATAGATTCTTTATTTTATTCTATTATTTTTTAATATTAAATGGTTGAGGACGTAAGCCGTCCACCTTCTCTGCACCTTACATGTGGCGAACTTTTTGATACTTTCAAACTATTAAAAACGTGTTCAAAACCTTTGAAATGACGAAAGTGCCCTTGGTTCCAGTTGCACAAAGGAGGAGATTGACCAATATGGGATCCATCTACTGGTCCTGTCGCACGTGTACTCTGTACCACAGCTGAAGCAGAGATCCGCGAGAGGGTTAGCAGATCGTTTGACGGTAGAGGACGTAGTTGACGTGCTTCAGCTTGCGAGACTCTGCGATGCACCTGATCTTTACGTCAAATGCATCAAGTTTGTAACAAACGCCTTTAATGCTGTAGAGAAGACAGATGGATGGAAGTTGTTGCAAGATCACGACCCTTGGCTTGAGCTCGAGATTCTAAGAGTTGTTGATGGAGCCGAATCGGTAAGTCTTCTTTGGTAATTTTTAATTTACGGATTTTCAATTTTTTTTTTAAAAACATTTTTAACTTTTAATTAATTAAATTTATTAAACAGAGGCAGAAGCGGAGAAGTAAGATAAGAGAGGAGCAAAGTTTGTATCTACAGCTAAGTGAAGCAATGGAGTGTTTGGAGCACATATGTAAAGAAGGGTGTACGAGTGTGGGTCCGCACGATATAGATCCTAGCAAGAACAGAGGCCCCTGCAACAAATTTGCCACGTGTCGAGGTCTTCAATTGCTGATTCGTCACTTTGCCACGTGTAAGAAAAGGGCACATGGTAGGTGTTGCCGGTGCAAGCGGATGTGGCAACTTCTTCGACTTCACTCCTCAATCTGTGAACAACCTGATCTCTGCAAGGTTCCTCTGTGCAGGTGATTAATCTTGACCATTGAATTAAAATTTAGATAAATGCTAATGCCACACCAATTGCTATGAAGAAGTAAAATACGCAGTTTGGGGGTGGTGTTAGCAAAAGTTGGTTTGGCAATACCAACTCCCTCTATATTTATTGTGTTCAAATCTCAACTTTTCCGCCGATAGTTGGACTTGAAATACCTCCTTCAAAATGCCACGTGTAATTTAATGGAGGGTTCACGTTAAAGTTTCAAAGGTTTTTCCGTAGCCACCTTGGAGACTTCAAAATTTTGAAGAATCCCTCTCCTTTGAATTATACGTGACATTCTTAAGAAGATATTTGACAACGTGCAGGGGTGTGGCACAAAAAATAATGTCACGAGTCTTCGAGGAGGGTTCCTTCAAAATTTTGAAGCGGGCTGGCTATTTCAAAGTCGAACTCTTATTTTGTCGAGGCTTTAAATTGTGTACCTTTCTTTTTGATCCCCTAGTCATTTTCTAAAGTTGTCCCTTCCGAAATATGAGATGATCATATGGTGTAATTCTGATACCAAATGATACAAATCTAATCAATGCATAAAAAATAATTCTTAGGTGTTAGTAGTACAAAAAGCTAAACCACCTAAGTCTCTTTGACGTAGTAATACATTCTTGGCAATATAAATTTTAGAGAGTTAGTGTTGATACTTCAATTTCTTAAATTATTTATCACATCCTAATTAAAAATTAAAAGAAATCATTTAAACATTACAAAAGTATGGTTCAAGTTATTAACATTACAAAGTATCATAACACATTGAAACTACTTTAGCAATTGTTTATAATTAGGATTAAACTCATATAAAATATTAATGGGATTTTTCTCAAAATGTGTGTAATTTATGTTAAATTATGATTTCGATTGGCTATTCATTTAATTCTTAAAACATGTTTTTACAATGAATTCGTCATTTTTATAATTAACAAATTCGTTGATAAATTACCAGTGAGATTGTTAATAAAATAAAATCATTGCTATTTTATTAAAAAATCATATATTATAAAAGCGATGAATTCATTGTAAAAATATGTTTTGGGATTTAAAATCAACATTATTTCGCAATTTTAACATAAGTTGCCCATGTTTTGAGAAATGTCTCTTATTTTATTGGATTTCGATGGGCACACGTTAAAGTGTAATAAATACATTTGGAAAATTGGATTTTATACCATTAATTACTCATGAATACCTACAGCTAATCTGCACCATTCAATGGATTCAGCAGTCTTCAATAGAGTTACGGAAGAATCTTTAATGGTACTCATAAAAATCAAGAGACGCACCCATCAAAGCAATCGTGAGAATCACAAGTAATGAAAGACAAACTACAAGTCCCTTTTTATTGTTTTGAAGTGATTTTTGACAAATTTAGTAAAAAATCTACACATCATTTTCCTTTTTTCCTTTTTTTTTGTTTTTCATTAATTAATATCTTTCAGAAGTAGTGGTCCTGTGGGGGTTGGAGCAAAGGAAAGGTTGCAATCAACCCAGCAGCCTATACAAATATCATATAAGTGGGGCTCACCCCAACTAAGTGATGCTTGGGTCCCACTCTATAATAGCCATCATAGATGACTTTGAGCAGCTATAGAGTAAAATTTCCAATTTCTTTTTTCTCATGTTGGGTATTTTACAGGCAATTCAAATTGAGAATGCAAGTTGAAAGAAATGGAGATAATGCAAGGTGGAGATTACTAGCAAGAAAGGTGGTGTTTGCTAAAGTCATGTCTTCTCTGTCTTTGCCTAAGAGAAAGAGAGATGAAGCCACCATGGATGATGGGGTGAGATGTTTTAGACTACTCTGATGTGATCATAATGAAGAACATATATCCTAATCCCAATTTTTTATTATTTATTATTCTAGAAGAACAAAAGAGAAGACAAGAAATGCAGTAGTAGCGTGGTTCAAAATTTTCTTTTTCTTTTTTAGGGTTATTTAAGGCTAGTTGTGAAGAACCCAAAAGTATTAATTAATTGGGTTTAAATAGGGAGAGGTAGATGTGGTTGTAGGAGTAGGAGTGAAATAAATATTTAATGTAATTTGTTTGGATGGTTGGTTGGATCTCGGTAGGACCTCGCTGGTTATATAGAAATTTAAATTAAATAAAAGGTAAAAACATTGAATTGAGACAAATACACGTATTTTGTAATAGTTGCCAGCAATGTTTGTGGGTTGGCACTCTGTGGTTGTTCTTGTACGTATTGGTCTTTTACTTTTGAAGTGAAATTGCAGATTCATTCTCCTTAGGTGAACCTATTTTTTTAATTTCTAGTGGACAAGCATGGTTTGAATCAATGTTACCCATTTCGTTGGTACAAGCCAAAATCACAAACCGGTACAAATCGGATCAGTTCGTGGTACAATTATGCTTGAGTGAGTTTTTATTGGAATCAGCAAACCATGTTCGATTCACAACATTATTTTAATTGGTTCAGTGAATCAAACCAGTTTATTATACTTTTTTTCATTATCGATATTTAGATTTTGAATTATTATGACTAATGATAAATTGACACGCTAAAACATATGTGGTGTTGACGTGGTAACTGCACTGAATGATAGATCTTTTTTCCTTGCTCAATGGTTTTGTGCGCTTGCCACATCAACCACGCATAGATCATGTATACTTTAACGTGTCAGTTTATCATGACTCTTATTATATTAGTTTGTTTTTATTTAACTTAGATTTTTTTAACATTATAATTTTACTTGTAACGTGTATACTTGAAATATAGATGGACGAGCGGTTTAAGCTAGCAAATCGATCTACGAAATCAAAGCTAATTGAGAAATGAATTATCTCTACCTACCCATATCAACCACATTCGTTCATTCTAAAGTAGTGAACCTCGAACCCAAAATTAAGCTGACGAACCAGGTGACATAGGTTTGGACCACCTGTTATGGGAGGAACTTCATCTCCAAGAAACAATAAAAAATGAAGCTCCACATATAGAGAAATGGACGAATATCGGGTAGGTGACATATTTTCTCCAAGTATTATATCCTTTCTTAAATGGAGACGGCTAAGCCTAGACCTAATCCAAGTCAAGGTCATTTGTTGACTGAATTGGTTTTGTTTTTCATTCTAACCCAAGTTGTACGTTGTGGTCATTGATGTTGATGGGTGCCGTGTGAGTAGTGAGGGGGAACAAGTCATGTTGGATCATGATTTTAAAACTTGATTTCACGACTCGTCTCGAGTCATTTTGGATGAGTTTGATGAGATACGTTTGAGACATTTCATTCAAACAATAACGTAAAAAATGAATGTAGGATTTTAAATCTCATCCGATGCATTGACTTGTTCATCTGTCTCATCCATGCCTGATACCACTGAGATGACTTGGACGATACATCTCGATCTCAAACAGAGTTTATAAACCATGTGTTGGAATAACACCTTTTATAATTTATATTAGTCTTCTGATGTAAATTACCAGTCTGGAGTACAAATAATACTTCATCCATGAGACAAAATAATTTAATGATAAGATTCTCCAAGATTCCAGAGATGGTTGGCACCAAAATCAATCCACTACTAGTAGTTGGGATGGAATACAATAATTCAAGTTCAACTAATAAGAACTTATTTAAAGAAAAAACACATGAGATCCAAACTTTTGGTTGATCATCATTTTGGGAGAATGACAATCCAACAAGTAAAGGCAAACAACCAGTACCAACCTTTATTGATCTTCTATTTTTCTATTATTTCTAGGGACAAGAGTGTCAGAGTGGTTTATATATGAGAGCTGCTATTGGCACCCCAACTTTTGCTTGTTACATCCCAATAGTGTTGATCCCGTGGCTGGATCCGGGTTCAAAACCCATTGAACCCACTTCATCAACAATAATGAACATAAAGAGCATAGTACAGAACCCATGGCAATAATGATAATAGAAGTGTTAGCCCTTAAAGCTTCCCCCTATTCAAGTTTCATCTGCTAAAAGTTTGGAATACAGCTTGAGTGTGGCTGTCCACAAATGAAATAAGCTTCCTCAAAATTCATCCACAGGCATAATAATTAAATGATGGTAAATAGCAGAAGGAAACACAATTCTTCAAATGTCCACTAAAAGCTTTACTATGATACAGCAAGCCCTTCTGGTTTCAGTTTTCTGCAACATATAAGAGGCATATCTGGACTGGCGATTCATGGCAAACAATATGAATTAAAAATTCATGTAAAACTTCTTGGAAACAGTACGAAGAGACAAATTAATCTATGATTAATGTGTGTTTTAGAGTAATTATCTAGCCAAAATTTAAACACCACATTTGATGGTTTCCCAACTCAAATCATTACAACCAAAGCCGGCTTGCTGGAATGGAGACAACAAGCTATTAATGAACAGAACACATTTTTCTATTAGTCCACATGCCACAATATCCACCTGTGAGATTAATTTCAATCAAGTTATTTGAACCATATCTAATATCATGTATAGAAGTTCAAAGTAAAACAAAGCACACGAGAAAGATTAGTGCCATAAAGCCAACTTCGAATGCTACATATTTCGGGAACTAATAACTGACAAAGCAGTTCACAGAAGTTAGCATAATATTTGTTCATCAATGAAGCATTCAGTTTCAGGTTTTCTGAGAATTTATCCAAATCAGAGTAGGAACTTTGGGAAAAAGAAATATGAATTGGATGTTCACAGATAAGGTCACTGCCACACACAAAAGCAAAGCTTATGCAAGAGAATCTCTCTGGTTGTTTTGTGCCAGTAGCTCTTCTCTGACCCGTTTGATCTCCATTTCCTTTTCAAGTCTTTCTAGCTGAAATAACAAACAGATAGGAATTAATTGAAGTAAACAGAATATAACTTCTAATATTGAAGCCAGATTTTCAAAAAGCAGGAACAAAGAACTTGCTAGCATAGAACAGATGCATCAGTGCCAACTTGACAATCTGGTTTTAAACTATGTTGCATAAGTACCTGTAGATGAGCAAAGTACCCAATGCCAGATATGTGACAAACTCCAGTACTGCATGGATTCTAGTGAAGCAATTTTAAATATCTTTTTGATTTTTATTTCTTCATTTCAAAGTATTGGTCGAAAGTTACCACTGGGTATGAGATCTTCCTTTTCTGATCAAAGTTTTTTATGCAGTAAATGCAACATTTCATGTGTATTCTCTTGTTCCTAGGCAATCATAAGATAGCCCATACCATTATCCACTATCATCCTTGTTATATAAAAGTAATAATTACTTCTTTTTTTCCCCACATTATTCAAAAACAGAGTCAAGTTTACAGATCTCTCTATTTTCAAGCTTCGCTGCATCTAACATCCCTTGCCCATGTTGGACACTGACAAGTCCCCATATATATGGGCAGCATAGTGCACAAACCAGTTGATTCTATCAATATCATGGAGTCCAAATCAACTAGCAGTTCAACACACAAAGAAAGTATACTAGATAAGAAGATTTATCCTTCAAGCTCAATGAAGAAAGGTTAAGAGGAGAAATAGATATCGAAGTTAAGGTGATAAACTAAAAGAAAGTCCATTAAGAAGGTTTGTATATATGCTAAGAGTTGTGATTATAGCCTTAGTTAGAAGGAACATGCAAGCTGAAGGTTCTATAAGAGTGAGAGGAAGACCCAAAAGATCATGAACAAAGATGATGAGAATTGATACCCACTTGCATAATAGAATACATGGCTTTAGACATAATTGAATGGGAGAACAAGATTAGTTCATTCAAACACAAAATTACGGGAAAAGGCTTTGATAATGATAATGGTGTTTTCCTACATGCTTAAAAAACATGTTCAAAAGGAGAAACGGGAACTAGAACTTGAGAGATATCAATACCCAAACATAGGTATAACATACAAGAATTTCTCCTCACAAATTAACTCTGCAAAAATATGATTGATGATTAGATATTTTTATGTCAATAATTACTTTACCTTCAACATAGAACTGTTCATGTAGCTCATATTTAAGAAATAAAAAACAATACAAAAAGTTTGATAACAACCTAACCAATACACTAAAAGCACCTAGGTGAATAGTGCAGAAAGTTAAGCCCTTAACTCTCGGGGGTTGTAACTTATCACCATGTTCCACAGCCTACATCTGTTGTAGCTTACACTATGGTGGCTTTCATTCTCGTAACCTACCTTTTGGATTCCAAGGTCACCCCTTCTGTTGTCATCCTCAATAATCTACTTTGCAGCGGCTATCGCCCTGGTACCCTTATTTGAGGCCATTAGATATCCCTTCTAAGGCTCTAACCCGAGACATGGTGTTGGCACTGAAACCATTTGATAAAAATCTAACCCATAAAAAAAATCACTTAGGTGTCACGCCATTATTTCTTGAAGTCATAACACACCACCATGCTCCCCAACCGACACATGATGGGTTGTATGGAAGTCCGCTGCGGAGGAGTACGAGTTTGATATGATCTCCACATGTAGAAGCTATGCGAAGAATACAAGACAGTCACATCCTTTGATGCACATATTTGTTGTGCTCCAAAACACAAAAAGCATGATGTCAAATCCTAAAGTATCCTGTGAAATACTTTTTGGGGCCAACTAACATTATAAGTGGATCTTTTGGTAGACCTATAAATAGCATTCAACTTGATTAATGACTTATAGCTATTAAATTTTCTAAGTTTTCATAGTTGATTCCTAATCATTGATTTGTTCATTTTTATTTACTCCAATGACCCGTCATTAAATATGACAGGGTTAGTGGTCCCAATTAAGTGGTCAATGGGCCATTTACAACAAATATTTCTGTCTATGAACACAACAAATTTGCACCTCCAATGACATGTCAACCTAAGCGCAATTCACATAAGTTTTCTCATGCGAGGAGCTCACATCAAACTCATTCTCTGCTGCAAAGCATGTTGATGTGTATGACCCCAATATATAAGGGCTTAACTTTCTAAACCATTACAACATATATGGTTTTGTTGTATTGAGTTGGTTCTCATGAGATCATAATATTAGAACTCTCCTATTCATAAAATTTCAGATGTCTCTGATCATGGTTTTCAGGCCTCATTTTTCATCTTGTCTAGGGACACCCATTAAGACTAATAGTCTCATGCGAGTCATCTCTTCTCAAATGAGTCAAACCTGGTTAAAATGGATTTAATAAATATGCATTTATATTTTAATAATAATTACTTTTAACTATAAATTGAATTCATAGATGCTCAATCACACCATCTCATTTTATATAGCTCACAAACCTTTCAATTCTTTAAAAAAAAAAAAAAAAAAAAAAAATCATTTGAATTGGACGAATTTTAAAAATCAACTGAGATTTTTGAAATCTCTGCCGAGATGACAGTCAATGATGCAAGATAGTCACATTGGAAATCTGCTCAAATGCCTTGGAAACCAAGCCATCTGGGTCTCATCCATGATTTTGAAACTGGTCTCGGACTGATACGAGGTAGGTGAATCATCTGAGAATGAAAGGCAATTGGGAGAGAAAATCTGTCAAGACCCAAACCAATGCTCCAAAAATAGCTAGGCGTTAATGCAGTGGAAAGTTTAAGTCTTAACCTAAGGATCATAACAAAAACACTGTGAATCCCTATCACTTATCTGAGATTTAGAACCATGTCAATTTATGAAAAATTACATAATTTCCCCCAAAAAAAGAGGAAAAAAAAATATCAACTTTGGATCGATAATCTGTCTACCTCCATCCAACATCACCGATTCAATCCGGATCACCACAGAATCGCACACATTGAATTCCAAATTATCAATACATTTTAATGTCTAGGGCTTATCTATGTTTTTGTGTTATAAAACCCTAGATCGAAAACAACAATTACACCCAAAAAAAAAAAAAAAAAATCTTGAAATATAATTTGAATTTCTGAAAACAGGCCCATTGAATCGAATTCCCTCTTAAACAATCGAAATCCTGAGAGAAAGAGAAAAAAAAAAAAAAAACCTTACCTTCTCGTCCTGATGGAGAGCGATCCAGACGTGGAGCTTATCCATGGATTGCCAGAATACGAAGGCACCCAATGTCATAGCGAAGTAAGTTGCCACTTTCACCATTTTCTTATATCGACAGAGATGTGAGTGAGTCTCTCTGCTCTCTGCTCTCTGCTCTCAGCTTGGCTTTCGCCTTTCAATGAAGAAGATAAGTCCATCTACGTATAATAAATATATCATAATCAAATAACTAATTGATCTCTACCGTTCAATCCAATAGTGATCACTTTAGTGGGGCATCTGCCGTGGGCCTGAGTACCTGGATGTTGGGCCTGAGTATCAAAATTTATCGGATTGGGATATTGTGGATGCAATTTCTTGCACTATCTCGAGATTTGTAATTTATGCATTGATTATGTACGTACATAACGTTTGGGTGTGCCTGCAACACAATCTCTCCAACGTCCTAATCAAAATAAGTATAAAAATGTGCAGAGTTTCTTCTATGTCAAAGAAAAACATACATTTTGTGCCATTTTCCTCTATTATCATAGAGATTCTGTCCTGATCTTTTTAGATTCTTTGTTAATGTCATCTTCCTCAAAATTTGGAATTTTAGTTGGAATGTACTTCCTGTTTAATGATGTTTAGATTCATGGAGCCATATTTAGTAACGGGTTCATTATATCTAAGATAATCCCTGATTTTCCACTTATTAGATTCTTTATATTTCAGAGTTCGAATATTTGTTCCACTTCTCTGTTTTCGAGATCCAACTCTAAGTTTGGCATTGGGGTTGTTTCGCATCACTTTATATCTCTTAGACTCGGATGATTGCAATGTTTCTTCATGATCTTGGGACTTAGTTTCTATTCTTACCACGTATCATGGTCTCATGTCATCACTAAAATGATCATCCACAGATATGTTTGGTCAATTAATACAAAACCAATCCGATAGGTTATTAAATTAGATTCTAATGTGATTGGATCTTTATTGGAACCGAAATTCTCAATTCAAATCCAAAGTAGTTTGATCATAACCAATCAGATCCATTGACAATACAAGTGGGATTCTTCTTCCTCTCCCTTTTGGGCCTATTCTGATTCATGAATGTTTGATCCATCCTTCTATGGACCTAACACAAAAAAATAAACATTCTTTTCAATCTTAGGTTTTATGAGTTGTTGCTTGGGTTGGCTCCATCATTAAATCATTTATACAAAAAATTCCATCTCAAAAGGAAGCTTTTAAACCCACATGAAAATCAGAATTATAATATCAATTCAGCTTATTTAAACTTGTAATACATTTTTTATAAGGTTAATTAAAATTATCAAATGATGTTGAAAATAAATTCTTTTTTTCATGCTTGTTTGGACCCTTCAATCATGTGATATTTAAAAAATAATGCTGAAGTGACCTCAAGATGATACCTCATATCACACATCCTGACGTGAAAGTACGTCGGAACCATATATTCTTTTCATTGAGATACAAGTCAAAAAACATCTATGATTCTTACACACTTTCATGTCAAGATGTACGATATGAAGTACAATCTTGAGGTCATTCCAGCACGACTGATATTTAAATCATCTTCAGTTAGATCACTTGGATGATAAAATATATCAAATTAATAATCATGGATCAATCATGAAAAATTATTAAATTCAATAACTAGAAGTTAACAATCAAGTTGAATGTTTATGTTAGTGGGGATGCTAGAAATGTGATCGTCTTTGAACATTTCGCATAGTTTTTTATTAAATGAGCTCAAATCAAGGAGGACCCATTTATAGAAAGAGACACACTAATTAACATCAGATAAATTCAAATGAATGTAACAAATAAAGATGTTTGCATTGCGTAATCCTGAGTGAGAATTTAAAGTAGGATATCCTATGTTGACCATCCACCAATATATTATAGTCCATTATTATTATTATTATTATTATTATTATTATTTTTTGAATTTTTAGATTATAAATCACATTTATGAGATCATGTCTTTAGTATTTTTTTTCCTATATAATTTATAGTCTTGTAGAAAAGAAGATCATCAGATGTTGGGAAGATTTTCACTCCCAATCTAATCATATAAAAAGTAAATAAAAAATAATAAATTAATATTCATTGTAATTGCATATAAATTCGTCGTTGTTATCTATCGTAATAGCATATGAATTTTAGAAGTTGTAAAAAAAATTATTGGGGAAAATTCTCCTTTTGCCCCCACGGTACATTTGCCTCCGTCTAGGTTAAAGAATTGAAACCCTCCTCCCAGAACTCAATACAGACCGCCTAAGTCATAAGTTCAAAAATGAATGTTTAAAATATTATAATTTATGAGAAATTTAGGTCTAAAATATCTCTCTTTTGTGATTTGCTTGGATTGTGGCTTACGTGGCATGTATTGAGGGTTTCAATCCTCAACCTTTGGGTGTATACGATCCAGATGGAAGCGTATCCTATATAGCACACTTTAAATGTTTGAGAGAGAGAGGTATTTAATTTTTTTTTAAGATCTTAGTATTTTGTGATCATGACTTAGATCTGATTAAAAAAAAATAAAAAATAAAAAATAAAAAATAATATTTTTCTTAAATGTAGATCCATGTCTTTAAAAATGAACGGTTTTTGAACTATCTAGATTTTAAGTGCGAGATCTAATTTTGTCACTAATATGGTGCTTTTCCAACCGTTTAAAGTGTGCTACAAGAACTATGTGTTACATAGGATTCGCTTCCTGATCCGGCTACAAAGAAGGAAAAAAGGGTCATGACGAATGCACGATCTTAGTACGCGGCTGATGTGGCAAGGACACATAACTATATATCGTTTTCATGGGGATACCCACGAAAAAAAATGTGTGGTCGTGGATCCAATCACGTGCATTCATCATTATTAAAAAAAAAAAAAAAAAATAATAATATGATTTTTTGTTGTGTAACACAATGTATTCTTCTTGTTTCGCGGACGAGTGCAGCAAAGGAGGCGATGTTAAAAATATTTCTCCATGACTCTGACTTTAGCATAAAACAACATAACAGCTCTAAACTACAAATGATTCCATTGCCCAACAACAATCCATCATAAACCAAACAAAATTATCACTCTCAAGGACACTTTCAAGAAATATATATATTATGATTTTTGACTTGCCTCCCTGAATAATGATGTATATTTAAGTTGACAAGCCACCCTCAATTATTTAAAAATATTAGAGTCACCTCTCATTAAACCTTTGACAGAGACCCAAACATTATAAAGTAGTAGAATTTTATAATTAGGAGTTTGGTTGCTGCTATACATTTTTTTTAATTAATTATATTATATCGTGGTTCATGGATGATATAGAGCTAGCTAGCACGCGTACTCTTCTGTTGAGCGAAGCAACGAGCCTATCCTGACGGAATAGATCTATAAAAAGTAGTCTCGGGTGGCCAAAGAGAAAGTATAGTAAGTTAAATGGTTACTAGCTAACTACGACTTAAAGATTTTAAGAAAAATAGAAACATTGGAGAATAAAAAAAATAATAATAAAAAAGCAATCACAAATATTGTTTATAAGTTTATATAAATGAATTGAATTGTTGAGAATCTTAAGGTGATATATTTATGAAATTATCCTTTAGAGTATTTATTAATTATTATAGGGGAACGTACATTCCTCCTGTAGCTCTTCTCTTGTTCTATCGTCTATAGTGTGAAAAAAAATTACAATAGTAAAGATAATACAATTGCACAAAATACAAGGATTTATGAGATTCAACGATAGGTACATGAAACAAAAAAAGAACAATCACTATTTTCTTTCTTAAGTTTTACAATCCTAGAGATTCCTATTTATATAACTAAGAGTTATCAAAACAAGTAAAACTCCCTAAAAATAGAAAATCCCTTAAAAAAATATTACACGATAATCGTAGTTCTGTGTAGTGCAATAGAATACAAGACATTTACACAACACGTAGAACATAAATTTGTAGAAAAATAACAACTCAGTCCTCTTAATTTAGATCAGATTTGAAGAAAAAAATATCTTTATTTCATCTTAAAAAAGTATTTGTAAAGAATAATGTTGCAGTGACTTCAAATTGTACATCATATAGAAAAGGTACAATCTACAGTTCCTACACACTTTCACGTTAGGAAGTGCTATATGAGGTACAATCTTGAAGTCACTCCAACATGATTCATTTGAAAATGGACGGTCACCAAATTCCTAAATTTAAACTTTGGGATTTAATCATCATGACGATGTGGCACATCCTACACCATTGATAACATTGGGATAGAGATATTTAACTTTATATGTGGATCATAAGTATAGACTATCTCATATCAAGCCTATAAAAAAATACGACAAAAAGCTAGGGTGGAAAAAAATATTTGCTGTCACCTTATTTGGTAAATTTGTAGATAAAAACTATTAATAAGGACAGAGAAGATATATAAGAAGAAATTATAATTTATAATTTTGTTTTGTTGCACATTGTTATCTGCATTATACCAAGGGAGTGCGGCAAAGGAGCTGTAAGTAAATATTTTCTTAAAGAGTGCAAATCATCAAATAAAAGATTTCCCATCAGACCACCTAGAAATGATTCTATTGCACCACAACAAGCATCAACGAAATGCTCTTAGAAAATGGGGTTTTGGCAAGAGTTTGAATTTAGTTTTTATTTATTTATTTAATGTGAGCAAAACCAAATAAAAATGATCCATCAAAGAAAATAAAAATCACATAGAACACAGAGAATTTACGTGATTCGATGCTTACTTCATGGATGAGATCTAGATCAAGTCACTATATTCTAAAATAGATTACGGTGGAAATGTTTTTCTCTATTAATTTAAATCCTAATAATCCCTTCATTCAAGAGTACTCGTACAAAAATTTTCAAAATACCTTTAATCGATGAGATCGGTTTAATCTGTAAAATTCGAGACACCTATCACATCAGTGAAGAGATTGAAGACTTGGTTTTTGGGGGAAAAATCCACTGAAAATTGAGAATTTCTCAACATGGTGCACTATTCAAATTAATTTCGAAAACGATAATTTATCAATTTTAAAAATAAATTTATTTTTATCAAAATTGTAAGGAATAAAATGAACATTAATTTTTATAATTTTCATACCTAAGATACCCTTTTAACTTTATATTAAAATTACTTAAATAACGAAGGGTAAAAATGGTAAAAGGTTAAAAACATATAAAAATGGTCTTTTTATTAGTCAATATCATATAAAAGAATTGGATTCTCATAAATGTGAAGGATAAGAATGCTAAAAACGTAGAACAAAGAGAAAATAGTCTTCTTGGTATAAAAATGGTAGAAACTACTTTTCATTTTATTTCTTACCCTTTTGATAAAAATCTTATTTTTGAAAACGGTAAATTACTATTTTCAAAATTAATTTGAATAGTGCACCGTTTTGGTAATTTGCTAAAAAAAATCAAAGGTAAGATGAGAGCATTTTGATCATCTTTTGTTAGTCTCTCATTAAATACCCAAGCTAGAGGGTGTGTCATCAGGTTGAAAATGTGTTGGTATCTCTAATTAATTTCCACTTAAATCTTGTTGGGCACCTCTAAATTATCCTAATTTTTTTCTTCTTAAAATGGCTTTAACGAGCGGGAATATCAAATATGCCTTATTATTTAGAGATGTAAATTAAACAAATCTTAAATATTATTATAAAATCTTTAAACAGCTCCAATCGTTGGAGTTTTGGTATCAGTCGTGATAATCTGGCTTACCCATGTGGCATACTCAATCAACACCTTAGATGTGATAGTAGATCTTCTCTCCTTAGGATACAAAACCACACCTTTTTATGGGGAGGTGTAGTTCTGTATCCCGAGAAGAGTAGATCTACGATTCCCGACCTTGTTATATCAGGGGTGTTGATTGAATATGTCATGTGGGTAAGTAAGATTATTACAATTCTTTTGGTATTATTACATTAAGAATCATGATAAAATGACTACTCCACGTGGTATATTCAATCGACACCCTGGCGTGACATGTTCGGGAACCATAGATCTGCACTTCTTCAATGATTGAACTGCAAATAGTTAGATTATCACGACTCTTACTTCAAAAGAGTATCAGTGGTATGACGTAAGAACTAACGCCCCTGACGTGACATGTTCAAGAATCGTAGATCTACACTCTTCGGGATACAAAACTACAAATAGTCAGATTATCACGACTCTTACATTAAACTAGTACTATTGGTATGATGTAAGAACCCATACAAAATTATCCTTTTTATTTTTTATTTTCTTAAAACGAATTAAACAAGGGAGAATGTCAAATATGCCTTATTATCTAGGGATGTAAATTAAAAACTCTTAAGTAGTATTATAAAATCGTTAAACAGCTCTAATCCATTGGAGTTATGGTATTATTACATTAAACTAGTACCAGTGGTTTGACGTAAGAGTCCAACTACGTGTCTTTATATATATAGAATCATCATGAGTACTCTCATGGTCTCATCTTCTAAACCTCTCTCTCTCTCTTTTTTCTTTTTGTGTAAAAATGAGAAAGATGAAGGAGAAAGAAGAAGAAGAAGAAGAAGAAGAAAAGAAGGATGGTTCGTTGAGTAAGCCGGTTGAAATGGAAAACCCAATAAAAAAACCCGGTTCATTACTGATGGTTTTCAAATACTCAGACTCGACAGATATGTTGCTGATGATGCTAGGGATGATTGGGTGCATCGTAGATGGTTTGGCTATGGCCGCTATCATGCTAGTTCTTAGCTCCATGATGAACACTTACGCTGTCACCCCTTCTCTTAGTCTTAAAGATATAAACAAGGTTTGTTCAAAATCAATTTCTTCTATTATCTAAGTTTTAGCTTTCGTTTTATTCTTCTCTAATCTCTCATAATTAAGTCTTAATTTTAATTTTAATTTTTTTTCCTTTTTGTAGTACGCTTTGAATTTACTTTACGTGGCCGTCGGTGTGGGGTCAGGTGCATTTTTAGGTATGTACTACTGAATCACAGAAGTAGTATTTTAATCAAATTAGAGTATTAATTATGTTCCAATTTATTATGATGCATCGAGATATGTAAAATAATGTAGTTAGGATAGTAAGGTTGTATTTTATTAAGATGTATCGAAATGCATTTTCTATTTAAGTGATCTCATCAGAGATCAATTTTATCCGGGTTATTTACATCATTTGAATTGATATTTGATTATTTTGCTTAATTGGGTTGATTTTGAGAAAATTTTCTTAAAAAAATGTAAAACATACAAATGATGTATTTTTTTTTTTTTTGATTTCTTATCAAAACCCATCATCTTCAACCTTACTGAACTTCTCATCTTGTTTTTTAACTGATTAAAGAAATCCAAAAAGTTTTTTAACTGGCTCGACGAAGTGACCTACGACTCATGAGCCTGATCGACTGAGTTTAGAATTTGTTCTAAGTGTTCTTGTCTCTCATTTGTTATATATTGTGGTGGTGTTTAACAGAAGGATTCTGTTGGGCTAGAACAGCAGAAAGGCAAACTTCACGACTGTGCCAAAAATATTTAAGGGCCGTGTTAAGGCAAGATGTAAGTTTTTTCGATACACGACATGGAGTATCGACAACTTCCCATGTGGTTTCCAGTATTTCCACCGATACTCTTACCATACAAGCGGTTCTCAGTGAAAAGGTTCTTCTTCTTTAGTGCCTGTGATACTTTTATTTTATTTTATAGAACATATGTTGTCATTGAAGAAATCTGAATTTTATTAATAGTTCTTGGATGATGATTACATTTAGTCATTGGGTTTATAAAGATTGAAACATCCACTAATATAGAAAGACAATCAATCAATCCAATATTCTAGAATACGTAATTTATACTAATTAAAGCTAATTGATGTAAATCTAAAATCTTCAAGATTATGTGATGAGATACACTATACCATTGATGCATGAATCTCTATTAGCCACACCAATTTTTATATACAAAACACCAACTCATTGATATAATTATATGTAACACACCAAATAAGGATATAGACACATCAAAAAAAGAAAAAAAATAAGGACCAACTACTACATAACCAGAGAACAACCAACTTTCAATTTCTTCCTAGATCATCCCTCAAAGAGTTTTTCTCACATAAATGGAAGCACAACTTGAAGGGCTTCTTCGTAGATTGTAGTATTTGAAGGGATGAGAAGTGAGTGTAGTTATTAAAAATATAGAGTGATTATGTGACTTCCAAACATGTTTGAACAACAAAAGTCTTATGAAAAATTCTACTCTGTCCAAACTTTAAAGCCAAGTCTTATGTCATTGAGAATTAATTTATATTTGTTTACATTGTCGTCGTATATGCTCCTTTTTGGGTTTTCTTTTACTCTTTTAGGATATTTAACATAATATATCTTCTAACTAGGGTTGTAATAATTGGTCTTTGTTGAACATAATTATATTTTCTAAATATATCATTCTACAACACAACCTAGCATCTATGACAAGATGATAAGATATATTGACAATGATACCATGTATCTCATGCATCTAAAATTTATCACTTCTTTACTCCTATATTTTAAATGTGATTGTTTCTAATTTTATCTTTCCACACTCATCCATCTCAACATCCCCATCTTTGTTACACTCAATTTAGTGACACCTTACTTCTTGATTACCCAACATTTCCATACAAGATAGTTAGTCTTACTTTCTATATTTCAAGTAGGGCGGATTTACAATGGGGTCAATCGGCCTCACAAGAATTTTAAAAATTACATGAGTCCCTTTTGATATTTGTTATATTTTGAGTTTGCCCCAGAAATGTTTTGACAGTTGTCTCTGCCCACTCAATTTTTTTTGGTTTTATTAGAACCCCTCCATTTGATTGATATTTGAGATACAACCTATGTTTTTCAACCATGACATTTGGGACACCCTTTGCTTCAAAGCTTAAAATGATGATATGCCCCCCTCCCATATTTATGTCGATTTGGAAACCCACCCACTCCCCCTGGGCCTATAGAACTACGGTACCCCCGAACTTGTCACGTCATGGAGTCATTTGAGTATGCCACCTGACGAGTTATATTATCACGACTTAATTACTTTAAGAATCATGCTGGAGTGACCTCAAGATTGGACCACATCGCTGACGTGAAAGTGGATAGGAACCATAGATGTTTTTCCACTTGTATTTAGCATTATTCTTTCTTTAATTGGTGGGGCAATGTAAACACAAAGTTACGTTGGTGTGGCAATATAAGATAACCATTTTTAACATTCTAAACCGATAGCTTGTCCATGCAGATACCAAATTTTATTATGAACATATCCATGTTCATCACAGCTCAAATAACAGCTGCATACCTCTGCTGGAGATTAGCTATAGTCGCGATCCCGGCATTATCCATGTTGATCATTCCTGGTTTAGTATACGGGAAGCTATTATTCGGGATTGGTACGAAGATGCAAGAAACTTATGCAGTTGCTGGTGGGATAGCTGAGCAGGCATTGTCGTCTATCAGGACTGTCTTCTCTTATGTTGGAGAGCATCGAACAGTTGAAAGATTTTCGGACGCATTAGAGCCAAACTTAAAGCTTGGGATCAAACAAGGCCTAGTGAAGGGGTTGGCAATTGGAAGCATTGGTATGAGCTTTGCAGTTTGGTCATTGCAAGCTTGGTATGGAAGTATCTTGGTTACTGAGAAAGGTGTCAAAGGTGGAGATGTTTTCACTGCTGGTGTTTGCATCATCAATGGAGGATTGTAAGTAACATGTACTCTAATATTTATTTTTTTTACAAAAAAATAAAAAATTTCTGATTCTAACGATCTTGATAGTCGAAAAATAATCAAGTCATGTGTAATGTATGGAAACATGTTATCATACTATGCAATAATATTTTTTCGCTCAAATATTTATTGTAAACTTAGAATAAATGTCTAATGCATTATATATTGCATTATGGATACATTTTCATAATTTATATATATATATATATATATATATATATATATATATATATATATATGAGTTGCGTTATTACGACCCCCTTTGCGACACACCTTTTTGTCTTATATGGGCAAAAATGTTTGGAATGGGCTGATTTTTTGTGAGGATGATCTTTATGGTGAGGGGATCATCCTGGCAAAAAATCAGCCCAATCCAAAACTTCTAGACCGTCCGATTTTTGTTGAAAAATTATAGACCGTCCAATTTTTGTAAATCAATTTTGATGGGGTTAGAAGTTTTGGAATGGGATGATTTTTTACCAGGATGATCCCCTCACCATAGAGATCATCCTCACAAAAAATCAGCCCATTCCAAACATTTTTGCCCATATAAGACAAAAAGGTGTGTCGCAAAGGGGGTCGCAAAGGGGGTCGTAATAACGTGACCCTATATATATATATATATATGGGTCCCGTTCGCCACCCTTAGTTTTACCACACACTTTAACAAACGCGTTTTGTCTTACATGGGTTAGAAGTTTCGGAATGAGCTGATTTTTGGTTAGGATGATCTCTATGGTGAGGAGATCATTCTCACCAAAAATCAGCTCATTCCAAAACTTCTAACCCCATCAAAATTGATTTACAAAAAATAGACGGTCCACGATTTTTCAACGTGTAAACATGGGGCTAAACATTTCGGAATGGGCTGATTTTTGGGGAGGATGATCTTCTAATCATAGAGATCATCCTCACCAAAAATCAGCTCATTCCAAAACTTCTAACCCATGTAGGACAAAAAACGTTTGTTAAAGTGTGTGATAAAACTTAGGGTGCTGAACATTTCCCTATATATATATATATATATATATATATATATATATAGGGTCACGTTCCTGAGACTCATATTGAGACTCACATTGCGACACACCGTTTTGTCTTATATGGGCAAAAATATTTGGAATGAGCTGATTTTTTGTGAGGATGATCTCTGTGATGAGGGGATCATCCTGGCAAAAAATCATCCCATTCCAAAACTTCTAACCTCATCAAAATTGATTTACAAAAATTGGACGGTCTATAATTTTTCAACAAAAATTGGACGGTCTAGAAGTTTCATAATGAGCTGATTTTTGGCAAGGATGATCTCCTCACCATAGAGATCATCCTCACAAAAAATCAGCCCATTCCAAATATTTTTGCCCATATAAGACAAAACGGTGTGTCGCAATGTGAGTCCCAATATGAGTCTTAGGAACGCTGTTCATATATATATATATATATATATATATATATATATATATATATATTCTAAGGTTACATATTTACCGGTTTTCCCCCTTTTTTTTTTCTCGTTTTCTCTGTTTTTTTCCGAAGTTTTCCCTTTATGTTTTAAACCCATATTCCGACTTGGTGACTATGTCTAGTATGAGAAGACTTCCTGATGCTTGTAAACAAGCAGATAGAATCAAAAGTTTTTTTTAAAACATTTTATTGACTTAACTTTGAATTAAATGCAATATTTTCTGGCAAATTTATACTCTAAGAAAGCAGAGTGAAGATGACAAAGTGTTGAATTCTGTTTTTTGTAGGGCATTAGGAGCTTCACTAATCAATGTGAAGTACTTTAGTGAGGCAACCGTTGCAGCTTCTCTTATATTTGAGATGATCGAACAGGTTCCAAGCATAGATACCGATGATCAACAGGGAGAAACCATGACGGATGTTAAAGGTGAATTGGAGTTTAAAGATGTTGATTTTGCTTATCCGTCAAGACCAGAGAGTATGGTATTGAGGAAGTTTAATCTTAGAGTGATGGCTTGTCAGACTGTAGGATTAGTAGGTAGAAGCGGTTCGGGTAAATCAACAGTGGTCTCATTGATCGAGCGATTCTATGATCCTCTTGGAGGAGAAATCTTATTAGATGGGATTGGCATAAAGACTCTTCAGCTGAAATGGTTAAGGAGTCAAATGGGTCTAGTTAGTCAAGAGCCCGTACTTTTCGCAACCTCCATTAAAGAGAATATCTTGTTTGGGAAAGAGTGTGCTTCGATGGAAGACATTGTTAGCGCTGCTAAAGCTGCAAATGCACACAAGTTCATTAGCCAATTACCCAATCAGTATGATACCCAAGTAAGTGTAAAAATTGAATTTTATTGATGATTCTTGAATGAGAATACTTGGGCATGTGTTTCTGTGTTTCTCAGGTTGGGCAATTGGGAATTCAGATGTCTGAAGGGCAGAAACAGAGGATTGCCATTGCAAGGGCTTTACTAAAAGACCCAAGAATCCTTCTACTTGATGAAGCAACAAGTGCACTTGATTCACAGTCGGAGAAAGATGTGCAAGATGCTTTGGATCAGGCCTCATTCGGACGGACAACCATAATAATCGCCCACCGCTTCTCTACCCTACGTAATGCTGACTTGATTGCCGTTATTCAATCAGGCCAAGTTGTGGAATCCGGTCCTCATGACCAACTTATTCGAAACAAATATGGCCCATACTCATCCATGGTGCAACTTCAACAAACACTCATGAAAGATGAACCTTCTTTGACACAACAAGAAACCGACTACTATTCACCCCACCTTAATGCAAAAGCTCCAATTATTACCGAGGCATTAGAGGAATCGATCCCAACTGAATCATCTCATCATGATAGTAAAGCCAATCAACACCGAGAAGATCATAGTAGCTCCCCATCTATGTGGCCTCTGATGCAAATGACATCTCCCGAATGGAAGCATACCCTTATAGGTTGCATCGGTGGTCTTTCCTACGGAATAATTCAACCATTAGCTTCTTTATGCATGGGTGCTGTTCTCTCTGTTTATTTTGTTAATAATCATGATGAGATCAAGTCAAAGACAAAACACTATTGTTTTGCCTTCTTAGCCTTATCTATCTTTGCTATCCTCACAAATGTAACTCAACATTACAATTTTGGGATTATGGGAGAGAACTTAACAAGAAGGGTGAGGGAGACAATGCTTGCAAAAGTCCTGACGTTTGAGATTGGGTGGTTCGATCAAGAGAGCAACAGTAGTGGGGCCTTGTGCTCAAGATTAGCCACAGATGCAATGCTAGTAAGAACTCTTGTTGCTGATCGGTTGTCGTTTCTAGCACAAACCCTCTCAACAGCAACATTAGCAACTATACTGGGGTTGACCTTGTCTTGGAGACTTGCTATCCTAGTTCTTGCTATGCAACCTTTCATCATTATTTCTTTCTACGGGAGAGCAGTTACGATGAAGAGTATGTCTAAGAAAGTCGGGAGAGCACAAAACAAGAGCAGCGAATTGGCAAGTGAGGCTGTCGGGAACCATAGGGCCATCACCGCCTTTTCTTCTCAAGAAAAGGTTATGGAGCTATTTGAGGTTACTCTACAAGGCCCCAAAAACGAGAGCCAAAAGCAATCATGGTATGCAGGGCTCGGTCTATTTATATGCCAATTTCTAACTTCAGCTAATTCAGGCCTACTTTTTTGGTATGGAGGGAGACTCTTATATCATGGGAAAATCACGTATGAACACCTCTTTCAAACATTTTTCGTCTTGGTAACGGCAGGGAGAGTTGTCGCTGAAACGGGGAGCATGACATCAGACCTTTCAAAGGGTACGATTGCATTAAAAGCATTTTTAACGATATTGAAAAGGAAAAGCAAGATCGATCAAGATGATCCCGATGGAATCAAGCCCGAAAAGATAAATGGCGATTTAGAGCTCAAAGAAGTGGATTTCACTTATCCTGCAAGACCTAAACAGATAATCTTGTTGGGTTTAAGCCTCAAGGTTGAAGCAGGACAAACCGTTGCATTGGTTGGGCATAGTGGATCGGGAAAATCTACCATCATTAGATTGATAGAAAGATTCTATGACCCATTGAAGGGATCGGTTGAAATAGACGGGATCGACATCAAGTCTTATAATGTGAGATCTCTAAGGTCACACATTGCATTGGTGAGTCAGGAACCCACTCTCTTTGCAGGAACGATTCAAGAAAACATCGTATATGGGAAAGACAACGCAACTGAAGCTGAGATAATTAAAGCTTCAACTCTTGCAAATGCCCATGAGTTCATAAGGTATGATATTATTGAACATAAACTAAGTAACAACACCAATAATATATAGTTTCCATATATACTAATGTGTCTTTGCTTCTTGTGGCTATGGTTGATGGGGTTGATGACAACAGTTCCATGAAGGATGGGTATGCAACCTATTGTGGTGAAAGAGGTGTACAACTCTCAGGAGGACAAAAACAAAGGATAGCAGTTGCCCGAGCTATCTTGAAAAATCCTTCAATATTGCTATTAGACGAGGCGACAAGTGCATTGGATAGTGGATCGGAGCGCCTTGTTCAAGATGCAATGGAGAAGATGATGGTGGGTAGGACATGTCTAGTTGTAGCTCATCGGCTATCCTCGATACGAAAATCAGATTCAATTGCGGTGATCGACAATAGGAGGATTGTGGAAATGGGCACTCATAGTGAGTTGCTTACAAAAGGAGAAAATGGTGCATACTACTCCCTTATTAGACTCCAACAATATGACACCATGAAATAAGTGAGAGTTCAATCACACAAAATACCTATATATTTGGGTTTTTCTTCTTGATCATGTAAATGGTTTTATTCGATCTCAAGCATGAACTAGTATTAATAGCCTTCTGTATCAATAGAAGTTTTAGTTGATAAAATTCTGATCAAGTGCCACTCCTTAATGTAGACTAACTAAAACGATCCTTGCGATGCTTTCATTGTACATTTCGAGTTTATATAATTCTTGTTGAATTTAAAGATTAATATGGATTGGGAGGACCAGAAGAAGGTAGGCCGAGAGGCTAAATGCAAATAGTAGATCCAAACAGGCATAACTTCGCAATCGAAAATTAAAATGACTATTATAATACCAATTCCGAAAGCTTATAACGAGCTCTAAAATGAAGAGAATGGTCATTGACCGTTATGCAAATTTTAGATCACGAAAAAAGGCCTGTTCAAGGGGTCGAAACACACCTTTTGGATTACACTTTGATTTTAAATGATTTTCATTGTTTTACTTTGATTACCATCAGAAAGATGATTTACAATCTTTGATATTAATAATATCCTTACATAATAGCTATAGAAGAGAGCCATTAAACAAAGATAAGCCATCCATGCCTGGTAGAAAGATGATCTTATATCTATCCATCAACCCGGACTTTTCGATTTCTTATTGGATCTGGTTCGGTAACCAGATTGGTCAATGGGTCAGTCTGTTAGGACGGACCGTCCAATGGTCCTTGTCTCCTTGATTAAGTCATGTTGAATAAATCAAAACATTACAGTTGCTTTCCTATAAAGTGGGACCCAACATATCCATCATAAATACTTAAAGGATTAGGATCCGTATACATAAAGCTACTCATAAAGCTACAACGTGTTTTATCTTATATGGGCAAAAATGTTTGGAGTGGGCTGATTTTTTGTGAGGATGATCTCTATGGTGAGGAGACCATCCTTGCCAAAAATCAGCCGATTATGAAACTTCTAGCCCCATGTTTGCAAGTTGAAAAATTTTAGACTGTCCAATTTTTGTAAACCATTTTTGATGGAGTTAAAAGTTTTGGAATGGGATGATTTTTTGTAAGGATGATCCCCTCACCATAGAGATCATCCTCACAAAAAATCAGCCCATTTCAAACTTTTTTAATCATATAAGACAAAAAATATTGTAACTTTATGAGTAGTTTTATTTGTCTACGGAACCTGATCATACTTAACTGTTTATTAATTGATTATGAAAGAAAGCCAGGAAAGTCGTTGCAGACTTGAAGTTTGCACACGTGGACAGTACCAAGATCATTTAAGAAAATAAAACATTAAAATAATTGCATCAAAGTTCTTTAAAAGAATCTGAATTTTGTTATATAAACCACTAATGGTTATCTCTAATTTTCACCAAACCCTAAGGAGTACCTCAAATTACCCACAAAGACAATTGCTAAATCAATTGTTCAGATATGTTCAAGCAAGCAACAAAATTGTTGGACTAATCAATTATTAAATTTCTTATGACACTGCCACCAGCACGGCTCGTTGACGTGGTGGTGTGCACAAAATCATAGATGTTTTTTCTTGAGATAAAAGTATTGTACACTCGAGAAAAATTAATGGTTCTTTGCACAAAGTGTTGTAAGATGCCAGTGTAGCCATGATTTTAAATCTTGTCTGAGACAAAGACGTCAAAATGAGTTTTAAAATCATGAGTGTAGCACAGCTTACATTTTTAATGGGGACATGAATCACACAAAAGTTTATAATTTATAACGCCAAAAAGAGGACACCTGTGACAAAAAATCTGTGTGCCACATTGTGCCAGATGGATAGTAAATTTGTAATTCATCTATGAAAATTCCGCCTCCACAAAATCCACAGTCTGTAAGGACAGCCCAGAAAACCCTTGCTTCTTCATCATACTACGAGTTAAAAGCCGAAGTGCTTATGTCATATTAATCATTAAAGAGAAAAATCCAAACAAAAGAAGACTTAAGCATTTTAAATTAAGAAAACGATTTTGATTTTTATCTTATTTGTATAAGGGTAATTTATTAGTACCATTCCACGAATTAGTGAATATTTGAAATACCCCCTTGTTTTTCAAATTAATTACACGCCCTCTTTGATTTAGGTTCTCTTTAATAAATTAATAAAAATAACCTAAACACCCTATTTCAACCTTTAGTCAATAAACTCTTGATTTTTCTTCTATCTACTTTTAACTTTCAAATCTCATGAAGAAGATAAGATTTTTGGCTAAGGAGAATATGTTAAAATGTTTGATAGAAAAATCAAGTGTTTTTTTTTTTAACAAGAGGTTAAGGTCAGGTGGACAACGATTGATTGAAGATGAGGTTGAAGAAATTACCGTAAAGGTTCAAGAACATGAAGATGATGGACTTTTTGAAGAAAAATGAAGGATATCAAAGAGGAGGGCATTTGAATCATTTTTCACTAGAGTATAAGAGAATACCATGGTCATGGGGAGAAATCATCATTTTGAAAACATAGGTGGATATATATATCAAATATTTATTAAAGAATAATGATTTTCTGACGCCCCCATCACATAACCGTTGTACATTTGCTTTGGGATACACATAAAAATAAATCTTTTCTTCTGTATCCTGAGGCAATTGATCTATGGTTCTGTGATGAGGGCGTTAAATTATCACAACTCTTTATCAAAACTTGGAGGGGTATATGTATATCAATCCGTAAAAATAAAAAAATAAAAAAATTGCAAAGAGTGATTTTGTTGTTTTCATGAATATAATCGGTTGATGTTCTCTGCTTGAATATATTTTGTTGAAAATTTAATTGGGTTCACTAATCTCATGATGATCAAACTATATATTGTTATACATGGATTTAATTTCCTAAACAAAATTTGATCAAATCTATTGTTAAAAATCATCAAATATTATAATAGAACTCATCGACCAAGTCAAAATTCTTATATATAAGTCAAACAAAAGATCCACCTATATGGTTAGGGATCATACCCAAAAAGTATTTCACAAGATTTTGTTTTTACGAATACGCACTTGTATAACTTTTTAAGTCATGCTAGAGTGACCTCAAGATTGGACCTCATATTGCACATCCTGGCATGAATACGTGTAGGAACCATAAATGTTTTTTTGACTCATATCTCAATGAAAAGCATTTATGGTTTCTACACACTTTCACGTCATGATGTGCAATACGAGGTACAATCTTGAGGTCTCTTCAATATTATTCTAACTTGTTTTTTATATGAGGAGCTTGCACCAAACAATTGACTCCTAAATTAAATATTTGTAAGAATAATGGTGAAGTGACCTCAAGATTGGACCTCACATCGCATACCCACGTAAAAGTGTATGAGAATCATAGATGCTTTTCCTCGAGATACAAGTGAAAAAGCATCTATTATTCCTATCCACTTTCATGTCAAGATGATGTGCGATATGAGGTCCAATCTTAAGGTCACCCCAGCACGACTCTATTTGTAATTATTTGAAAGAAACATTCCTGACAGGACCAAAACACCAAACAATGCCGGCTAAAATAACACAAAAATCCATTTTGCAATAGATATAAACATAAAGACAAGGGTGGCAGCCTGCGAATTAGAATCTCCCAAATTTATATAAAGGGGTTAATGTGTTAGTATGAAATGAAAAATTTGATGAGGTCCAAATGATCATTTAATAAGGGTACGCTATAGTTGTTATGGAGAGCAAAGAGAGTATATCACTTTTTCAGCTTTTCAGATTCGCCGATGGGTTCGACAAGTGGCTTATATTGTTTGGAACACTTGGAAGCATCGGAGACGGGTTGATGAACCCTCTCACCTTGGTGGTTCTCAGTGGTGTGATCAATGAGTATGGGTCCACTGGGGCTGATCTCTCAAATCGTGTCGTTGATGAGGTTAGTTTAAGGGTCTGGATGGCTTGATCAGACTCATATTTTCTTATATTTGTCAAACAATGAAATAATCTAACATGTAAGGTTACACCATTACTATATATATATGGGGAGTGGGGGTCACAACCTTCTGTGAAATTGTAATTACAGATCTAGAGGTGGTGGTGGCTCCACTTTCCCTTGAAGTGATCACAATCTGATGGTTGTGGTTTTATTACAATTATATCTTTGCATGAGCCTTTTGTGTGAGCATGAAAACCCTATATCAAATCATTAGGCCAAGAAAGTAAAAGAAAGAAAACTCGAAATAAAATAAAATATTTGGTTGGGCAGTGCTTACATCCATGGATGCGATGATGGCAAAATACAAAGATTATTATATTTACTTATTTTTGGGTATTTATTAGAGAGAGCATTCGTTTTTTTTTTTTTTTTTAATTTTTGAAAGACATTTTTCATGATTGGATTTTGATTTTAAATAGAATTCAGATTCCATTTATTATTCATCAACGTGATGGTCCCTTTTTGTTTCTCTTTTTTTTTATTTTTTTTTTTTTATTTTTTTTTTATGATAAATGACATACTTAACTCAGTGGTTAGATTCTTTGTAGGAGTTTAGTGACTTCATTTTCAAAACCTTCAATCATGAAAAAAAAAATCAAAGTTGCCCTGTGACTCCTCTTTGCGTATGGAAAGTTCTTGTATCAAACGATTTGAGACTGTTGTTTAATACAATTACGAAGAAAATAACATAGAAAATCAAACAATAAATCAAATAACACAAAGATTTATGTGGTTTGGTAACGATGTTTACGTTAACAGATAGATCCAATCTTCTTCACTAAGCAATCAAAGAAAAATGATATAAGAAATAACCACTCAAGTTTTAATCTCAAACCCAATTTGTACACCCCCTCCTTGTATGTCTCAAAGCCTAGAAGAAGAAACTGTAACCTAATTAAAAAACTTCCCAATATTATTATTTATAGGTGTATATCCTAACCGTTAAACTAAACCCTGATCCAATAGCTAAGATGAAAGACACAATAAATAATGTAGTACACAATCTTTTTCTGGATTGAGAGGATGTTCCTAGGGATTTCCAAGAAAATATCTCTAAAGACTTTGTATTGATTCATATAAATTTTCCTCCCATCTCAGTCGTGTGTGTGCATCAAAAGTTGTTAGTGATTTGAGAAATCCTTTTAATATAATACTACTAGAGTTTGCTTATGACACATACATCCTTTTGAGGTTTAGGAGGTAAAAGAGAAAAATAATAAAGTTGGAATGGTACTATTAAAAAAGAGGAGAGCAGAGAATATAATAAAGTTTGAGGGTATTCTTGAAAAATGATAGAAGAGAAAATATAATAAAAATGAAAGAATATTTGTGAAAATAATAAAAGAGGAAAGAGAAAAAAAGTAAAAGTTGTCAGCGCGATTTGTATTGGATTAAATCTAGGATAAAATGAGTGGGATCCACTGTTATGTTTTATTAGATATACTTTTTTTTATTTCTCAATGTCCAACATATATGTCCTTGATGTATCCAAGACATCCATGTTACAAGTAGTTAATTAACTAATAGTGAATCCATTTTGTAGTATGCTCTGAAGCTGCTCTACGTTGCCATTGGAGTTGGAGTTGCTGCATTTGTTGGTACGTAAATTAAACCTCTACTAATCTTGTCTATTACACAGCTTACATGCATGTATGTCCTATTTGCTACGTATTTGTGGGAAAGTGCCAACTTGTTAAGCTTGTTAAGTCTATGGGTGTTGACACCATGACTTGGGTTTAAAACCCGTCTTCACACCTTAATTACAAATAACTAACTCGCCAACTTATTAGAAAAAAAATGTATAAGTATATGATCAATTTTGCAGTTATTTTTATATATTAGTATATAGAGTCGGGTTCGGGTTGAATTGGATTGCAGGAACTCTCAACCTGAACTCAACCCAAGTTATGGTTGGGTTGAGATATTCTAACCCAGGCTCAACTCATCTTCCATATAATCAGCCTGCCAACCAATCAGATTGAGCCCGGGTTGGTCTGGCTTAGTTGTAGCCCACTAACATCCAAGCCTAAGCCTGTCCCTAACATGAATCGAGCATAGCCCAACCTGGCCCAATATCCAAATGGGTATCCAAATCCGATCCATGCCAGGACAAAGCCCAGCCCATTGACATCTCTAGTTACAATAAGGGATTAAGGTGGTAAGACAATGTTTAGAGTTGCAGCATCCATCAACTAAGCAAATATTTGTTTATGCAGAGGGATTTTGTTGGACTAGAACTGCAGAAAGACAGGCTTCACGTATGAGAATGGAATACCTGAAGTCTGTCTTGAGACAAGATGTAGGTTTCTTTGACACCCAAGATGGCACCTCCACAACATACCAAGTTGTCTCCACCATCTCCTCCGACGCCCATTCCATCCAAGACGTTCTAGCTGAGAAGGTTTCTCTCATGAAACACTTGTTGTTATTGTTGTTGTAAAAGATTTTTCAAGTAACTAATCATCTTGTCGTGCAAATGTAGATACCCAATTTCCTTGCCCATGCGTCAGGATTCCTCTTCTGTCTCGTAGTTGCTTTCGTACTTTCATGGAGAATGGCCTTATCAGCATTCCCATTCTCGTTGATGTTCGTCTTGCCAGTTGTCGTATTTGGAAACCTTCTTATGGGCCAAGCGATGATGATGAAGGATGCTTATGATGTCGGTGGTGGTATTGCAGAACAAGCAGTCTCGTCTATCCGTACCGTGTATTCATATGTGGGAGAGCGTCGAACAATAGAGAGGTATAGCGATGGGCTCCAACAAAGTATGGAACTAGGAATTAAACAAGGATTTACTAAGGGAATGCTTATTGGGAGTATGGGAATAATATTTGCCGCTTGGGCTTTCATCGCTTGGGTTGGAAGTATTCTAATTATCGAAAAGGGAGAGAAAGGTGGCCCAATTTTCGCCTCCGGATGTAGTCTCATCATGGGAGGAATGTAAGTTTACTTTCAAACTTCTCTTATTGTGTCATTATCCTTTATAAACTGAAATCATGTTTTGGCATTGTCACGTCAGGTCGTTGATGAGCGCTCTCCCAAATATGACGTTCTTCTCAATGGCAACAGCAGCCGCTGCTCGAATATTTGAGATGATTGACCGCTACCCTGACATAGACTCCGAAGATGAAAAAGGAAAGGTTTTAGCATATGTGAGAGGAGATATTGAGTTTAAAGAAGTTCATTTCAGTTACCCATCGAGACCTGATGCACCCGTCCTTCAAGGGCTCAATCTTAAAGTGCCGGCTGGTAAAACTGTAGGTCTTGTTGGAGGGAGTGGTTCAGGAAAGTCCACGGTCATCGCTCTGCTCGAAAGGTTCTATGACCCTATCAAAGGAGACATTCTTTTGGATGGATACAAAATCAAGAGAATTCAGCTAAAAAGCCTAAGATCCCAAATTGGTTTGGTTAATCAAGAACCAGTCCTGTTCGCGACATCCATAATGGAGAATATATTGTTCGGAAAGGAAGGAGCGTCTATGGATGAAGTCATTAGTGCAGCCAAGGATGCGAATGCACACGACTTCATTACTAAACTGCCTGATGGATATGACACACAAGTAAGCCGCGCCATTAACCATTAAACACCCATCAATAAATTGTTATTTGTTTACTAAACCATCTTCATTTGATGTGCAAGGTTGGGCAATTTGGAGTTCAATTGTCTGGAGGGCAAAAACAAAGGCTCGCCATCGCTCGAGCTCTACTTAGAGACCCAAGAATCCTACTTCTTGATGAAGCTACAAGTGCATTAGATGCACAATCAGAAAGGATAGTACAAGAGGCTCTTGATCAAGCTTCGGTAGGGAGGACGACAATCATTGTTGCTCACCGCCTCTCCACAATCCGTAACGCCAACTTGATAGTAGTTCTTCAATCGGGAAAAGTCGTGGAATCGGGTTCTCACAATGAGCTAATCCGGATGAACAATGGTGAAGGTGGTGCCTATTCTAAAATGGTGCAATTACAGCAAACTTCGACGCAGAACGAAGTTTACAATCCCAACCATAACACCATGAACATGCAGAGTCCAATGAGGATACTAAGTCCGATGAGCGTGAGATCCAGTCATCAAGTCAGCCCAGCATACCCCTTTAGCCCCGCATTCACCATGAGCCCGGCATACTCATACGTCCAAAGTCATCACTACGACAACCCGGATGAAGGAAACTTAAAGCTTGTGTCTTATCCTCCGCCGTCACAATGGCGTTTACTTAAAATGAACGCACCCGAATGGAAACAAGCATTTTTTGGGTGCTTAGGTGCAATGGGCTTCGGAGCAGTTCAACCTGCACACTTTTTCTGCTTAGGAACGATGCTCACGGTGTTTTTCCTCGAAGACCATGACAAACTCAGATCAGAAACCAGATTCTATTGCTTCATGTTCTTACTCGTAACAGTTCTCTGCCTCATCACCAATCTTCTCCAACATTACAACTTTGCTGTCATGGGAGAACGCTTAACCAAAAGGATACGTGAAAAGCTGCTTGAGAAAGTTCTGACCTTCGAGATTGGTTGGTTTGATCAAGATGAGAACACGAGCGCAGCCATTTGTGCAAGGTTGGCCACCGAAGCTGCCATTGTCCGCTCCCTTGTTGGGGACCGCATTTCCTTGCTTGTTCAAGCATTCACTGGGGCTTCTATTGCATTTATTCTAGCATTAGTAATCACATGGAAGCTCGCAAGTGTGATAATTGCGATTCAACCTATTCTCATCGCGAGCTATTATTCTCGGACGGTTTTGATGGGAAGTATGTCTGAGAAAGCGCAGAAATCACAAAATGAAGGAAGCCAACTAGCTAGTGAAGCAGTAGTGAACCACAGAACCATCACTGCCTTCTCTTCTCAAACTAGAATACTAGACCTCTTTGAAGATACACTTGAAGGCCCTCGAAAGGAGAACATCAAACAGTCATGGATTGCTGGCCTTGGCCTGTTAAGTTCACAGTTTTTCACTACGGCCGCTATAGCTATGACGTACTGGTATGGAGGGAGGTTACTGACCGATAAACAAATTACGACAAAACATATGTTTCAAGCTTTCTTCATTTTGCTGAGTACGGGTAAGAACATAGCCGACGCTGGAAGCATGACTTCTGATTTAGCTAAGGGTAACAATGCAATCAGCTCGTTATTTGCAATCCTCGACAGGAGAAGTGAGATTGAGCCTGATGAGCCTAAAGGAATCAAGCCCAAGAAATCGATTAGAGGTCATATTGAGCTAAAGAATGTGTTTTTCTCTTATCCAACTAGGTCTGACCAGATGATCTTCAAGGGTCTGAGTCTAAAAATCGACGCTGGAAAAACAATGGCATTGGTAGGCCAGAGTGGGTCGGGCAAATCCACTATTATTGGATTGATTGAAAGATTTTACAACCCATTAAAAGGGTCGATAGAGATAGATGGACAAGACATCAAGAACTACAATTTGAGATATTTGAGGACACATATCGCATTGGTTAGTCAGGAGCCGACCCTTTTTGCAGGAACAATCCGCGAGAACATTGCTTATGGGAAAGAGAATGCTACAGAATCAGAGTTAAGGAAGGCTGCAGTTCTTGCCAATGCTCATGAATTCATAAGGTAAAGAGCAGAACCTCAAAGTTTAATGGAATTTGTTTAGTTTCTAAATTCTGAATTGTTTTTCCTATGTATTACAGCTCCATGAAGGATGGGTATGAAACCTATTGTGGAGAAAGAGGAGTCCAGCTTTCGGGAGGTCAGAAGCAAAGGATAGCACTCGCTCGTGCGATACTGAAGAACCCAGCGATTCTGTTATTGGATGAGGCAACTAGTGCACTAGATAGTGTATCAGAGAACTTAGTTCAAGAAGCATTGGAAAAGATGATGGTTGGTCGAACATGTGTCGTCATAGCTCACCGACTATCCACTATACAGAAAGCCGACACCATAGCAGTAATAAAGAATGGGACAGTCGTGGAAAAAGGGTCACATTCTAGTCTACTTGCCATTGGACGCAGTGGTTCCTACTACTCTTTGATAAAACTACAAGGTGGTAATTCCCCTTACCGGTGAGCCTCTGAAAAAAGATACCTTTGGGATATCAAGCTGAAACAAGAAAATCTCTATCGTATCGAACACACTAGAGACTGTCCCGGGTTACTCCATGATTCAGTTTTCCTGTTCTTTAGAACATAAGCTAGTATTTCATATGTAACGTGAAGTTAATAGAGCAGACAAGGCTTTGAGTTCCTCTTGTACTTAATATGCTGAAGTGATTATCTACCTTTTGTAGTTCCCTTGTTGTCTTTAAAACGAACACACAAGAACACAAGATTTACGTGGTTCGGCAAATTGCCTACAGCTACAGAGTGGGAGAAAAAATCCACTATCATGATAAAGATTACAGAGTCTGTCCTCTGCAGCAAGAAACCTCAGACACAAAAAATCATAAGTAAATCCTACCCGAAATACATATATATACCAAAAAAAAAAACAAAAAAAACAAAAATCGCATTGGATGCACTGCCCCCAACCCCCCGCACGGGCCCAATCAGGCTGAGCCCACTCCGCTTCGGATAAGTTCCCTTTTAATAGTGTCTTGCCTCTTGAAGTCCAAGCCCAATAAAAATACTAACATCTCACAACATAGAAGATGCAGAGCAGGCTAGAATAGATTCTAATTATTTGTTTTCCTCATGTGGTTGGTAGCGATCGGATTAGAACGCATATAATACACAGAAAAATTAAAATTCCCATGGCACAAATCTATAGGATATGTAAATAAACATCATAGAGGAAAGATCAAGGAGAAAGATTATAAGAACAACAAATCCTTCCCATTATGTGTCATTGTTATTATGAAAATTCCACAAACAAGTTACACACCAAAAACCATAAATAAAAATGCCCCCAATAATTTTCTTCCACAAAATGAAACTCATGTGTGAATTATACATTAAGAGTGAAAAGATTTACCCTGCCCGTACTCTATCCAATCGGTCAACACTCTTCCTTCCTCTCTCTAGCTGGTCAATGCTTTTCCGTGACTTCTCGAAGCAGTCTACACTTCTTCGAGACCTCTCCATATGGCTAAAAGAGATTCTTAACTTTTCTGGTTTGTCTCCATTATTAGACCTGTAATCGTGATTTTTCAATTTTGCAAACTTGTCCGTGCTTTGCCTTGGTTTCTCTCTCCGGCCAGTGCTTTTCCTTGAAGCCTCAAAACAATCAGTGCTCCGCCTTGATTGTTCAAACTGGTCCGTGCTCCGATTCAAACTGTTTCTTTGGGAAGGTGATCTTTCAACCATGTAAATGAACTTTTTAAGGTGCTTAATGTAGTCAGGATAGAGCTCTAAGTCGCAGTGGTTCCCTCCTTTAAGCCATAGAGGTTCGTACTTCTCTCTACATAGTTCCCAAAGCTGCTTACCATGAGAGCAGTCCACGACTTCATCAGAGGTACCCTGCACAGGGATGTGGACAAGATGAAGATCTGTGAGATGTCAAAACCACAAAAGAAAATTATGTAGCACGTAATAGTTGTGTCAAAATTTGAAAAACATTTTCCTTACCTAGTAAGATTTCAAGTCTTACTATGGGTCTTTGAGCTCAAAAGATTACCACAATGGCAATCCAACACCACAGTTCTCTAGATTTCATGGAAAAAGTTGGATCCAAAAAAATAAAACAAATTGTTTTAGGCTTGATCCAAAGTTCTGAAAATTGACGGCTACCAAACTCCCAAATT
Organism: Akebia trifoliata; assembly: GCF_017979445.1. Taxonomy (NCBI): domain Eukaryota; kingdom Viridiplantae; phylum Streptophyta; class Magnoliopsida; order Ranunculales; family Lardizabalaceae; genus Akebia; species Akebia trifoliata. The sequence continues at coordinate 2,351,045 of NC_141379.1, forward strand.
TAAAACTAAAATTCAATGGGAAAAATTAATATTTTTTTGTTTTAAAGTTCATAGAATTTTGTCCTCTACAACCCTGTGGTATCGGATCATGTATTTGGATTCCAGAAGGTGAGCTCAACAACCCTTAGTAAGGTTTCAAATCTTACCAAGTTAGTAAGGCTAGTCTTACTCATGATCACAAATACTTTCCTGTCTAACTTAGTAAGGGGGGAACAAAAGCCTCAGTAAGGCCTTTTTCCTTACTAAGTTTAGTCAGGCTAGTCCTACTCAAACATGATACTTAGTTTAAAATAGTAATGTATATTCAGGTTAATAATCACTCTGCAATTTTTAAATGCACAAAGTTAGAAAGGTAATACTTACATGAATGATCAACACAGGACAACTAACCAATGGGATTTTGTCAATGTTCTGCAAACAATCAGTGAAAAACAACGTTCAATCACATTGAACAAGCATGCTTGGAAAAATAGGTAGAAAAGTAACAGTAGTCAAATAGCCAGAAAAAGAAGAATGCAACCTTATAAATGTCAAACCAATATGTCCGCTTTACAGGATACATGACTCTTAAGCCTGAGAGGATAGGACTATGTAGAACAACAGCTCTTAATTGAGGTAAGCGAGCCGCTAAATCCAAAGTAGGGCCACTTCCAACAGATTGACCGTAAAGGATAATGTCTTCCTGTTTAACACCATAGCTCTCTTCAAGACATTTATATGCAGCTTCAATATCTGCGTAAGTGTTTTGTTCACTTGGCTGCAAAACAGGAAACCCGTTGAGAGGATACTTCCGAATAATGTCATTTTGGAAGACTTGTATCATAGAATTGGAGAATTTTACCAAGCAAATTTCAAAGTGCAACTAACCTTTCCCGTTGACTGCCCATACCCTGAATAATCGTACCTGCATGATATTACATGTATGAGAATAATTCCATTTCAGATACCTTTAAGTTTTCCTATAAATTTTAATACTACATCTGTTACAGTTCACTGAGGCGGCAAAGGGTTCACTACAAAAGGAACAAGGCACATGCCTTGTAACTGAGATCAACTCATCTAAACGATTAAATTATTATTATTATTTTTTTAAATGAGAGAACTTCATATATTAGCATTATATACAATAAAAGTAAAAGAAATAAATCCAGTTAGAGTATAACAACTTTAACTAAGGGGCTACAAAATATTAAATGAGAAGATAATACTGAAAATGGGGTAGGTACAGTGGTAGGGAAAGATTTAGTTTGTATCAATTAAACTAGTCTTAAGAGAAGAGAGAAATAACTAGAAAAGTAAAATTTCATATTCTAAAGTTTAATACCAAAGTCAAAACTCATCAAAGTCAAAGTAAAATTGTAACAAATAAAAAGTTTCATACTTCTAACCTTCTAATTCTAGCCCCTAAACTAAAAGAAGCAGTTAAAGTATAACAACTTTAACTAAGAAATGTAAAACCACTCTAAGACTACAAGAAAGAAAAAAAAAAAGACTGCACAGGGAGAGATCGAAATAGAAAAACTAGTAGTAATAGAAGAAGAACCAAAGATTGCTATAGTTGAAAAATGACTATGGTCTGCAAATAATAGGACCAAAAGAAAAGATGTAATATACATCCTTAAAGATCTTCATGTAAAGTAAATGTTATAATATGAGAAGCTAAATTGTCTTAGTTAACTAAGCTGTCTAATAAGATTTTGAAGACCAAGATAACATCAGATGATTGGAGCCTAGAGGAGAAGTTTAAAGTACTTAATTTTAAAAATAAGGACAATGCGAAAAATTGCACTAAATTATCATGTGATAAAACTCATAAATACCAATATATACAAGGGAATGCTAACATTCAATGCTTTATTGGGAAGTTAAAATCCTCTAATGCTTCTTTTTCCCAGTAATACCCTTACTTGTTTTGTCTTTTAATGAAAAATGAAAGGGGTATTTTGGCACTTGTGTCATGATACTTTTGTAAATATCAAAAATCTCACTGACATTTTTGTAAAAGTGTTATAACATTTATTGCACAAGCATTTATTACTTAAGATCTGAAGACCAAAATGTCTTTACCTTTTTTTTATAATAAAAGACAAACATTTAATGTCAAAAATAAAACAACTAAGGGCATTATAAAAAAATAGAAGTATTGTAGGATATTAACGTCCCAAGAAGCATTGAACATTAGCATTCCACTATATATACTACTAGGCGAGTAAGATTAGAGGCCTGTAATTAGTGGGTTGAAGGCAAGATTTGAACTCAGGTTGTGGGTTCAACACTGGTAGACTTTAACCAACTTAGTAAGTTGGCACCTTTGAATCACACTAAAAGATTGTGGGACTGAGTGATGGGAAAATGTTAGACAAGAACCAATGAGATCAAATAACCAGTTTCTCTTGATACCAAGAAGATCACCTGTTGAGATTAATCTTCTTACTCAAACAACCAATGGGTAAATTTCCACAGAAGAAGAAAAATTTACATGATTTTTAATTGACTTAAAAAAAACATATGATAGAATCCTTAGAGAATTAATTTGGTGGGTACTAAAAAGAGGGGGAGGAGTTCTAAGCAAGTGCATTAATTTTATTAAGGACATTTATGTTGGAGTTGTAACTAGCTCTAAAACGGTGGTGAGACAAGGAAGTTTCCAATTACAATTGGTTTACACATGGTTGTAACTTTTTACACTAGTTTCGGGTCAATTAACTATTCATATTCTAAGAGACGTCCTTTGGTGCATGTAATTTGCACATAATTTAATGTTGCTAGATGAAGCTAGAAAATGAATAAATTCCAAAATAGAGCTGCAAAAGAATCCATTAAAACTCAAAGTTTTAAGATAAGTAGGACCATGAGAAATATATGCTATGCAACTTTAGTCAGAGCACTCCCAGGGTAAAGCACTAGTTAATATTGAAGAACGAAACCACTGCCATTATTAGGTTCAATTACATATAAAGACGGAAAATTGAGAAGATTGCCAACAAAATTAGTGTTGGGCAAATAAAGTGGAGGAACACTTCTGAAGTGTTATTTGATCAGATGTACAGATCAAACAATAGGGAAAATTGCAATAAGACCGGGTCATCATTATCAAGTTCAATATTTGAATGTTAAGAAACTATATGTTCTTAGAATGAGCATAAAAGATAAGAGAATGTTGAGATTGATGAGTGGCAAGACTAGGAGAGACAAAATCCAAAATGACTATATTCCAAGAAATTTAAGAAATAATTCTAATAGGACATAAAAAATAAGAAATTCATTTGAGATGGTTTATGTATGTGCAGAGATATTTGTACCAGCCATGAGCGCTTTAGTGCAAGTCATGGGTTTTAAAAAGGACATGAGGAGGACCACAAATGACACGGATTAAAGTAGTAAGAGAAATAAAGGAAAATGTTTGACTAAGATATGGTTCAAGATAAGTTTAAATGGAGAAATAATATCTATGTTTCCGAACAAGTACTTGAGATAAGATGTAGACAATGATGACTTTGTTATTGGATTAATTCATCAAGGGATAGAGACCCATATTTTAATTGTTTCTACCTAGTAGATTTCACTAAATTTGACTTGCTCAGATAACCATACACACCCAATCTCTGGACTATTTTCTAAGTCATGATTTATTTTGATTGCCAAGAAAGGAACATTTCTACGAATTTGGAAAATGATATCTATTTAGATTTCCATACCTAAATTGGATGATCAAAGAAGTGAAACCAATTCGAACTTTTTGGATAGCTAAGATCATTTAGCCAAGGTGCTTTACTAATTATGGTCAAAAAGTGTCCTACAACCCGGGATCATTCTTGACTGATGAACCACAAACCGCGAACCCAAATTCGAACTGAGAGAACCCACGAATCAGGTAACATAGGGTTGAACAGTTATCCTGGGTTAAAGCTAGTTATTGTTTTAACACATCTAGTTACTCTGAACATATCTTACTCTATTATCCAGTAGTTGGTCACATCTGGTACACATCTTCATTGTGCATTAGGACAATAACTATAAAGCAAATCATTTAAGAATTGGATAAATAACTGTAGAATGAAAAGGAAAAATAGGATTCATGTTGCCGACCTCATTAAACGGGATAAGGTGTGGATATGGTCTAGACCAATATTTCAACTCCTAATTGATGTGGGGCTAAATTCCCCTTACACATCATTATTCCGTTAAAGTTACAAAGAGAAAATTACTTCACTTGCACTAAACTCACCCCCAACATCCCTCCCCCCCCACCCCAATCCCCCCAAACCCCCCCAAAAAAAAAAATTCCTTTCTTTTCCACCCCCGCAGAAAGAGTTACAAATACATATGGAAATAATAAAATGCTCAAGAAGGAAAATTTATAGTTGTTATTCTTAGAGTTGCAAAAGTGAAGAGCTCAAGTCACTAGAATTTCCTTAAACTTTCTACTGAAAATATCAATAAAACCAGGATCCCGGTATAAACTACTGCTTGAAAAGCAAGGAAATCATCTTCCAAGCCAATCCCTAATATCCCAGTGTGTAGACTCTTTTCAGCACAACTTGAGACACAAAATTAAACTTAGTAGAGTTCAGTGGACTACGATTTCCAAATCCCTCCAATGGAAGACCCATGTTCCATCAAAATCCTATATTAAAACAAGCAAATTGCAATTTAATAAATATCCAAATAATGTAGACAGCTAAAGCAGGCAGTTTACCATTCAAATTTTCCTATTTTGGCTCAGATCAACTGATTAGCCACAATTTTTTTTTTTTTTTTGAAAAGTATAATATATTGAAGAGAGGAAAAGTACAAGGAGGCCGAGAAGGCCTCACAAAGAACACTGATTAGCCACAAATACTAAGCAGGTTAGAGCTAAATTGTCCAGAACTTACTAATTTCTTCTACCCAACCATTGTTCTCTATTAAAACCCGACCCTAATCTAATCCTTCAATCCACTCCTCAATATGAAGAAGGGATCCATAAAAACGAAACCCAAACCAGTTTAACACTACTTTACCTTCTTACTTTGGAACCATCAAACGACGACTCGACTCGACTCACCATAAAACACCATCTCGAACTAATCCGAGATGCTAAAACAAGTCCAAACTATCACTAAAACTAACAAAAAAGAAAAATAAAATAAAATTTTTTCAACCCATCTCAAAAATAAAAAATCTAGAAGGTACCAATAGCTTCTCAACCAAAATGTCCCACAAAATTAAAACAGCTAAATTGCTCTGAGCGACATCATCATCTTCATCGTTGTCTTCACCACCACCACCACCAAAACCGAAAATAAAGAAAACCCAGATACAAGAACACACAAACCTTCAAATTGGTTACAGAATTCAAAGTGGGTATTGCTAATTTCACCAAATTCACTCAAACTCACTCTCAAAAAAAAAAAAAACCCCAGAAACCAAAACACACAAAATAACCAACCAAAATGAGGCAAGAGGGGTAGAGCAAACAAGGAATCGAAGAGTACCCCATGAGATTAACGCGTAAGTGGATGCTCAATTCGATGAAAAGCTCATACATCTGACCGAGATCCGCAGCGTTACCATGAGAGTAAAGAAGAGTAGAGGTGGCCATGGGATGTCGAACGTAAATTGCGACGATTTCGGTACTTCGACGAGTGGACAATTTGAGGATGTCGACGTTCTCACGATGAGGGAAAGTGTTGAAAGTTATGAGACCAGTGATCTCGTCTGTTACTAACTTGTAAGAAGGAGGATTGGGTGGAAAAAAGGCGAACTTAGACGCCATGGATGAAGTCACCCCACCCATCTCTCTCTCTCTCTCTGTGTCTCTGTTTGTCTTAGTTAATCAATCTGTCGCTCAAACGGTGAAGAAAAACTGTATTTTTTTTTCTGTTAAAAAGAGAAGAAGAGATCTTATTGTTGTTGCTGTTCCAGACTTCCAGCGTTTCTTACTTCGGCACACAGAGAGAGAGATTTTTCTTTGCCTTGGAGACAACTAGATTGATGCGAGTTGACTCGGAGTTTGAGAGAGGAGAGCTGTCTTTCTGTCTTTGAGGTTTAGTTTACAATTATTATTATTATTATTATTATTTTACAGGTTTAAGGTGGAAAGAAAGTGACAGCAAAATAGAGAGGATCCCGATAAGGAAGTGAGACCCACTGTTTATCAAGAGCGTTATGTGTTAGAATAATTCTAACGTACAATGTCGTTGGATAGTCAGGTGTCTGACTATGGACCATAGCTTGACCATTTGAGCAAAATTTCGTAGCCCAAAATTTTAAAACATTGGTTTGAAGAGAGCATACGAAGAAGAAAATAGTTCTATAGCTTTCTCAGACCATGGTTTTAAGACTTGGCTTTGCTACTTATCTTGTCTCATCCGTGTCAGATATCGAATTGTTTTAGATGAGTTTTTCAATTCGTTTGCAATGTCTCGTTCAAAATTTTGATAAATGGACGTAAGGTATTAAATCTCGTTTGAAAAATTCCCTTGTCCAGGCATGAACGAGATGACTCGAACAATATATCTCGAAGAATTTTGAAACCGTGTCTCAGACTGATTTAAAAAATTTTCCATGAATAAAATTCATCTCTCTCTTTCCATTTAAAGAGAAATTTGGAGGGAAACAAATGTATTATCTCAGAAGAGAGTATTTGAGGAAGAAATAGTGAGCTCAATGTTTCTTTTTGAGTAGAACATTTAGAGGAAAATAAATGGATTTGTGATTTCTAGGAGAAGATAAAACCTAGGGTGCCATAATAAAAATAAAGAGTCAGGATCCAATGAGATGTTCCGTTCCTAACTAAGGTCATCTGGCACCTCATTTTATGATGCCATATGACATTTTTGAGATCCATTGACCTAAGAATCTGTGGTCCATCTCCTAGTGAACCTAAATATCAAAAATCATAGTGTGTGATAACTTGTACCCACTAGATCCAATCACTTAAAAAAGAATTTAAATCCAACGATTAGAAATCATTCTCAAGGCAATGCTATCATCAACACATCGCGAATCAAATCAAGCTTTTGTATGTAGATTCACCAAGATACACCTGACCATGGTTAGGAACGGGACAAGATCCCTACTCAAATATAAATAACGTCTACCCGAAATCAATAAGAGAGACTTTATAAGCGAAAGAGTAAGATGAAGTTGAAGAGTTTAGAATTTTTTATTTTTTGAGAAAGATAATTTTCTTTAAAGAAGAAGAATTCTAAGACTTTTAAAAGAAAGAATTGGTGAGTTGAGATATAAAAAAATTGGTGTGACAATAGAAGCTCTCCAAAGAAATCCTAGACGAAAACCAGAATGTCTTTGTTTTACACGAGATGGTTTTCGAGAGTTGCTTCCCAATATTCTTCATTTAATTAATTATAAATTAATTTAAAATTAAGGATCTAAAATTTGCTTTAATCGAGGTGAAAGTCTACATTCTACAGTACATTTGGTCTATGGTCCAGATTGGTATTAGAAATTGGCCACTCCTTATTTGGGCCACGTGTTCTAGTTTACGAAACCACGTGAGTGTGGGTGCGAATTTAGTGTCTCCTTTGATACAATGTTTGATGTCAAACCCATTGCATTCTGGCATCTTTCTTGAACTATTGCAAAAATAATTCATCTCTCTATAGATTTTTAATTCCAAAATTAGGTCTAGATCGAATGGTCACAAATATTTTTGATAATGCTCAAATCTAACCTAGAAAAATCATTATCTAGCGGGACGTATTCTTTAACCAAATAAAAATCTTGATTAATGATAAATCGACACAGCAAAACATACAGGGTTTGTACATGGTTGATGTGGCAAAGGGCACAAAACCATTGATCTTTTTTCCTTGTATATCCCGAAGAAAAAGATCTATGGTTCTGTGCCCTTACCACATACAGACCTAAGAAGTTTTGCCACGTCGATTTATCAAGGTTCTTAAAAAAAAGACTATCAAAACAAGACTAATTTTTTTTTATTTTTATATATGGGAAATGAAAATTCCCTTTGTTTGAATCTAATTGGGGTGTCAATGGATACCCAATAAATTCAGATCAAATCAGAACTAGAGTCTATAGGACGATTCTAGATCCCTTTTGATTGGAACCAATTGGTGTTAGGTCTCTTGAACTGAACCAATTGAGAATAAAAATTGATACGAATTGAAGATCATAACCATTTAAAAAGAAAATAGTTGAGGGTTTTGATTCTAATACCATCAATTTGAGAATCAGAATCGATAGAAAGTAAAATCAAAGAAATTTAACAATTCTAATCTTTTTAGGAGTCGAATCAGAACCGACCCATTGATACCCCTTGCCTCAATGGTAGGTTGAAGGTCTCCAACAAACAAACAAACAAACAATTAACACCAAAAATACTCAATAGAGATTATCATCAAATTCTAAAAAAGTTGAATTATTTCCCTAAAACAATAATAGAGATTTGATGAAAAAGCTTCAAACGTGTTCTTAGGATAGAAAAGTCTGGAAGAAAATTGGGACCATTAGTTTCAAAACTCCTCCCACATTTTATTTGTTTCGGTCCCATTTGTTTTCTTCTCTTTAGTCAAATTCTATCGGCAACTTTGAGATTTAGACAAGAGAGTGGAGTCGCTCTCTACATCTCCTTTTACGTGACGTTTTTGTTCTAACTTCGCTAATTGTAGGAATGTCTCATCAACCGTCACACTTACATCAACATTAGGCCTTTGTAATGTAGGATCCACATTGTTATTTTCTTTATGATCTTATTATTCGTGTGGGGTCCACTACAGATACATTTGATTGGTGTGTCGTTAGGGTCACATCATGTTTATATTATATGTTTTGAAGGATTTATGCATATAACCTATTGTTTTTGTTGGGTTATCATTTAATAATACTTTATGGTACTAATGACTAGGGTCGATGAAATGTCTAGGTCGACGACCAACATGTGTTCCTTAAAATGCGAAGAATAATGCTGAAGTGACCTCAAGGTTGTACCTCATATCGCACCTTTTTGATATGAAAGTGTGCAAAAATCATAAATGCTTTTTATCGAGATATCAGTGAAAAATATTTTTTGTTCCTACACACTTCCGTCTCAAGAAAGTGCTATATGAGTACAATTTTGAGGTCATTCCAGCACGACTTAAATGCGAATATTTATTTATTTTTTATTTTAATGGGCCGCACACGTGCCATCCCACATGATACATGTACAACGTTAATTAGCCATGTTTTGGTGAAAGAGCATATAAAATTTCAAAGGCATGACTTGGAGAGCAAACCTCTTTCCTCATAGTGGTGTTACCAATATGAATAATGCTAAAGTGACTTCCTTTGACGTTGTGTTTGACACTAAACTGTTGTGAAGGTGTGCAAAGATTCCATAGAACTATGAATGATTTTCCTTGAGATATGAGTGGATAGAATCGAAAGAGATTTACCCAATAGACGTAATTGTTGCATTTTTATTATACAAAAACTTTAGTGGAATTCTGACAATCTCAAAGGAACCTTACTTTATCATGTTGGTTAACCAACAAACCTTGGAGTGAAGATCCACGTTATAAAATTCAAATTGAGGGTGCTCATTTCTTACTCAACAAACATTAGAGTGGATATAACCACATTAATTTGTAGTATCTAAAAACATGATTTGATGTCATAGATTATAGAGAGTTTTTTTTTAAAAAGAACTTTAAACTTTTTTTTCAAAAAAAAAAAAAAAAACTAATAATAATTTTCACCGTTAAATTTTAATTTTAAATTTGGGAGTTCGATAGCCATCCCTTTTAAATCTCTTCAATCAAGCTCAAAAAGTATTTTGATTTTGATTTTATTTTTTAGTCTGATTTTTATCATGAAATCTAATAGGCTGCGGTGTTGGATTACCCATTTGATAATCCATGTGGGCTTAATAATCCTTTGTAAGATTTGAAATGTTACAAAGTTAGTCATGATGGTTTGATTCATAAAGTAAGTTTTGTCAGAGTAATGAACTTGATAAATTAAGGGAGTTTTTGTAATAAAATTGTAATAAATAAGTCTGCTTGCTTAAATCTCTCAAGAATCAATGGTTTTGTGCACACCTCCACCACATCAGCGTAGTGTCAGACACATGTTGTATCCTGAGCAATCATTCACAACATGAAAAAAGCCTATATTTGACAGTCTAAGGTATTAAAATTTTCATTGTTAATTTTTTTCTTCTTCAATGGATTGAAACTGTCAAATTAATGGAGAATGGGAGATATTTGATGGCTCTAAGCCATCAAATTGAGGAACATAAACGATTTCAACGGCCATGGCTTGTTGAAATTCAGTTTCTAAAATTTGTGGCTCATTGAATTTTCTTATCAAAATTTTCAATTTTCACATAGTGATTATAGTATTGTTCTACCAATATTTCCTTTAAGTTAGGATTACAATCAGATGACTTGATCTTAAATTCCTGGGTTATGGTTTGACCATATAAAGATAGAATTTGATAATCTAATGGATCGATTTTGGATCAATCATGCCTCAATTCGTTATGATAATTTGCAAGAATTATCATAATGAATAGATATGGTGCTCAGCTCTATGAGGTGAGTTGCCCCGCTCCTGTTAATCGGGCCTTCGGGTCTGGAACCCCTATCATAATAAAATAAATAGATGAACTAAATTGGACTTATTTGGTAATTATGTCAATTTTTATGATTAGGAATCTACTATTGGGAAGCATTAGAAATAAATTTGAAAAGCACGTTTTGATTTATTTGTTTATGAGATTCATTGAAAATTTGTGGACTACATCCCCAAACTGTGAAGAAGTGATTTCACTATATGCAAATTGTGGCAAGACTTTTCGTTTACAATCCATGGCTTCATAATCTGTTTTCCTTCCTTGTTTACATGGCACAACTTGAAAAAAAAAAAACATATATTTAATGGCCCAAATCCGTCGAAAATTTTCATTGTCAAATTTTTTTTCGACAGACGGAAACAGTCAAATTAAAGGAGGATAGGAGAAATGTGATAGCTCAAAGCCATCGAATTGGAGAACATAAAAAATTTCAATGGCCATGACCTATCAAAATTCGGTTCTAAAATTTGCAGGTTTTGGCCCGTTGAATTTTCTTGTCAAAATTTTCAGTTTTCACGTAGTGTGGTAGTTCTCATCTCAGCCTTACGTTTTGCATTATAAGTTTAGAGAGTTACTATTGCCACACCAACTTTTACTGACACCACAGCAATTATGTGCAATTCTTTGGTGATTTACATAGGAATTGGTATGGTGCAACAGCAGTTCTCTAAGTTTATTGAAAAATTGACTAAATTCTAATATCCTTTTATTCATATATATAGGTCCAAATACTCTTACGGGCCATCTTGAAAAGCTCGCATGAAATAAATGTCCAAATCCAACGGCTAGAACTTACCAATTAAGCCCTTATAAGGGTTGGGCCCTAATATTCCATGGGTCAATTGAGCCAAAAGAGTGTGCAATATATGGCAAAGGAGGCACTTTTCCCATAAATAATTAAATATCATATTACTATTCCTATAAAATCCATATAATTATCACAATTGAAAGAAAATAATGAATAAAAATACATGAACAATACATATATTGCTTCGTTTTATTTATGTAAACATGTATAAAAGCAACAAGCACATAACCTTATAAAGCAAACCTATTTATCCAACACAGAACCTGCAATATGTCGTGCTAAGGCAACGACGTCACTCATCGCAACATCGATATAAGAAGTATTTCTCCATGGGACGACCACATTCCGCACACGATAGTTCATGGAGCTTTCTTGTAATCCTAGGGAGTACAAGGTGAGCACAATGCTCTCGACTTTGATATGATGCTAGAGTGTCATTTAACGCCTTAATAAACCCATCTTGTTCGATGTTTGTCTTCCATTTATCAAAATTTGTAAGGGTCTCAAGAATTTTCACTCCTGAGGCTTTTGCCATTTTTTCAGTTCCTCCACCTATAACAGCCCAGCCATCTTCACTACCATCAAAGGTAAGAATTGTCATGATTTCATGCATCATGGGATCATTCTCGATGGTTCGACCTTGTTGTATCTTGGAGTACCACATGCTTTCCAATCGGACCCAGAAGTACCAGATTGACATGAGGTTTTGCCAACAATGACTTAATTTATCTGTTGTGATGGCATCGATATTAGTCCGTACTCGTTCTTTGGGGTTGCTCTTCCCCACATACACCATTTCTAAGGGGATTTGTGCTTCTTGGGCCACACGTCGCATTGTGGTTGTAAATTTTCTGATCCAATCTATATTTTCTCCTCCATATAAGCAAATGAATTTTCTTTCTCCGATCTGTAAATAAATAAATAAAGATTTATAAAAGAATAGGTCGAAAAATGTGTGTACGCATGTATATGTACCAAAAGAGTGCTAGATATTTGTAAAAATCTTCAACTTTTAATTTGTTTTGTGGTTGTATAATTGATTTTATAAATCTCTTCTGTAGTAGAAACTTTTTTACACTCAAAGGCTTAGTTAACTTGTGCTTTATCTCTAGTCCCACGTTAAAAAAAAAAAAAAAGAAGAGTTGAAAACTAACTTCTATATTGAAATTGTTTCTATTAATCTTGGAAGTTAATATTATTTAAAATCTTACATTAATTTTTTAAAATATGTATAATAAATGTAAAACGGTCCGAACACAGTCGAGTCAACTTGACCAATTGAACTAGGGTTAGACTGGTGTCATTGGTTAAAATTTTAAAACATTGAAAAAAAATCGAGAGAAGGGTGTCGAAACTTACCCATGTGAGTATGGACTGATCAATGCCAGCCACCAAGAATTCAATCCTCCACTTTTCTTCATTCCACAAGTCCTCTTCTCTCTTCCTAGTGAAAGGGAAGGCAGAAATGCCCCATATCCACATCATGTGAAGCGCGTTGGGGCAGGTCACCTGTCCTAGCGCGTTCAACACCACCACTAGAGGTTTCTTCTCGAAATGCCAATTTTCCTTGATGTATCTGATGACAGCTGGATCAAGCAACGACGGATGGTGCAACGAGTACCATGGCATTGTAGACCGAAGATCTTCCAATATGTTTTGCTTATCTTCAGTCCATGGTGTCGGGCTGTCGAAGATTGGGAGCCAAACCACTTCATAAGGTCTCTCAGCCTTCCCTAGATGGGACTCATTGTATATCTGTTCTAGGATCAAAAGCTCCGTTTTTGCAATGTCAAGGTCTGTTATCAATAGCATCACTGTCTTCCTTCTTAATACCTCCACTCCTACCTGTTTTGTTTAATTTATTTTTAAAGAAAACTTTCAAATATATCTAAAATCTAATCATATTTTGTCTTTTAATTATTTCTTTTAGGATTTCAAGAAGATACTAAGAGAATGAGATATGTGGTGCCTTTTTAATCTTACTTAGGGAGTGATATAAATGTCATGAGTTTTGTGTGTTATATAAGTAAAAGTTGATGTTGCAATAGAAATTCTAATTTTTTTATTTTTCAAAAGGAAACCACTAGCCTTGAGGTTCTGCATCAAATAGACGGTCGAGATAATATAGATTTTCTCTAAAATTATTTGATCATCCCTATAAACATGAACTTATCTCTAAGAAAATTTTGCTTTTCCTCTTTAATGATGGAGAGCCTCAACCTTGCCATTGCACAACGACTTTAAAATCCATAATTTTTCTATCAAATAAAAGGTTTGTGTTAACTTCTGCCTTAAGCACACACGTTAAGATGCATTAAATACCATAGTTTTAAAACTTGTTTTGATGTCTCGTCTCATCCATGAACGAGATTGAGTCATCTCAGACGAATTTTCCGATACATTTGAGTCATTTCGTTCAACAATGAGACAAATGAATCATGATTTTAAATTTCGTCCAATACTTTTGACTTGCCTATCTGTCTTGTTGGTGGACGATACCAAGATGTATCGAATGAGTCATCTCGATCTCGAAAAAGGTTTAAAACCATGTTAAATACACCTCCAAAATTTATTTTACAACCTAAAATGCCCTCAAAGATTTTTTTTTTCTACCAAAAATACCCTCAAATGCTTGTTTACAAGATAATTTAAATGCATATTAAAACATTAAGAAAATCCTAAATAAATTTGAGAGCTACTATTGCCACACCAACTGTGTGCAATAACAGTAAAAGTTGGTGTGGCAATAACAGCTCTCTATTTTTGAAAGTAAGTGTGTGTGTGTGTGTGTGTGTGTGTGTGAAGATAGGGTTTTGAAGGGTTACAGACCCTTGTATTGGTGGAACCATCAACCAACGGCAAGTTATCCTTGGAGGAAATCAAAACTTTGAGAACCTTTATGTTTTCAGGCTGTGGTGTTTCAAAGAGGTACACAAGCGTCTGATACACCTTCACGCGTTTCTTCTCCTCTGCATCAGACCATCCATCATCATTAATTTAATTTCGTGTAAGCTAGCTTAACTTGTACTCCTCTCACTAGTATCCAATCTCTGATAGTTTTCTTAATTAAATCCTCCTTCACTAATAAGACGAATTTTACATGCCCCCAATATTAAAAAAAATCTTATTATGCCTCCTTGATCATTGACTTTATTTTTATTTTATTTTTACTTTCTATCCCGAATTCACCATGACTCAGATGGCATGGAACTAAGAGTCAGAACTCAAGGGAGGCAAGTCTAATTTTTTAAAATTAGAAACTCACCCATTTCTTGATGTAATAGGATCAGTTGATCTTTAAGGAGCCCATGTATGTTTCCAATCTTGTGAACCAATGTAGAAAATTCCCAAGACTCTGCTACGTACCTAAGTAAACATTAATGGTAATGGTTAAACATGAAATTAAAATAATCCAAAAGAAAGTAGGAAATTTTAATATATATATATATATATTTCCCTTCCTTACATGCACCATTCTTAATGTTGTATATTAGAAATGCCTTTAAAAATTTACAGTTGCCTCCCTACACTTGACATTGATAAAGTTTAGAGAATAATTAAAGTATCTCTCCATTGTCTTATTTCAAAACCATATCTCGAAAGTTCGTCATTTAGAGGGCCAATTTTATTATATTATTTGACTTTAATTTCAATGTCAGATTAAGGTTAAAATAATCAAATCAATGATTTTAGGAAGGCATATTTACTGAAACATTTTAATATTTCAATATTGTATAGTAAATTCAAATGGGTCCAACCAAATCAAACTGGGATTTGACAATGGTCTGACCAATTTGACAAATTTTTGATCGGATCATCTATTTGGTTTTTAAAATATCGTTGTGAACAATGATACTCTTGATTCATTAATCATAAAAAAATTGCAAGCATGACACCTACTCTTGATTCATGGCAAGGATTCCGTTGAATTGTGAGGCACAAGCCATTACGCCTCTAACGATCCAATAAACACCCTTAGGGATAAGGGTCTTGGCCACGGCCATGGACGGCAAGTCATCAAACGTAATATGTTCAGAAGGAAACTCATAGAACTCCATAATGCAATTGATCAGATCAAACATGGTCTTGATGAGATTATTGATGGCATCGATCCGGGACTTAAGTAGATTGTTAGTGAGACTCAATATGTCTGGTAGCTGCTTAAGAACTGCTACGTATTTGGCCAAGTGGTTTGTGGTGCAACATTGTGCTGTGAGCCAAAAGTCCCCATATGTCACAGCAAATGCTGCAAGGGCTAACACTGCCTTTGCACGCCATGGATATGTCGATAATTTCTCGAACAACCCTTCAGCTGCTGCAATTGCATCTATATTGCCAGAGCAGTTACATAATATCTGCCATTATTCCCATAAACAATAAGTTTAATAAGAATGAAAATTAGGCTTGGTTTGATTGTGTAGGAAAATTAGCATATCTTCTTTTAAATTTTAGCTTATATATATATATGGGATATCACCGTTCTGGTAATGGCTTTTTTTTACCAAATAGGCATCTATTGTACTTTCATTTACTTTTATATAATCTATTTTTCAATTAACTTCAAATAAATGCTCATGATAAAAATATAAGTACATATCAGGTACCCTCTTTGGTGAATTTTCTTTTTACTATGCAGAACATGTCCCCCATCTTTTAAATATTCTGAAAATGTGTAGACACAATACCAAAACAGATATATTTTGAGAGATTCTATTGCCACACCATTTTGCTAATGCCACCCCATTCACATGTAAATCATGAGAGAATTAGCACACATCTTGGGGTGGCGTTTGCAAACGTTTTCTCTACAATCATTCACACACTTATGGTAGTTGTCATGTTAGCCCGAGGGAGTTGAGTGTGTCTTGACGACAACCTCATATCCGATCTTTTGAATATCATGTGCTAAATATTTAAGCTCGCCAGCATTGTTCATGCCCTCTGTGACATCAACCTGTGGTTGTTCCACTTCCACCTACATATGTAAATAAGCATTCTATTAATTATCTTGATCATTAGATGTAGTCACACGATCCTGAATGAGGTTTATAGAAAAACAATAGAGTGCATTCCTAATTAGAAATAAATTCAAACTAATATTAATCAATTACAATATTTTTCCTAATCTTATGTTGAAGATGTATTAATATAATCGTGATAATTTGACTACCCCACGTGGCACACTCAATCGATTCTCCTGACGTGACAAGTTCTAGAACCATAGATCTATATGCCTCGGGATACACAACTGCACTTCCCCGTAAAAAAGTGTATCCCGAGACATATAGATCTATGGTTCTAGAACTTGTCACGTCAGGAGAGTTGATTGAGTGTGCCACGTGGGGTAGTCAGATTTTCACGATTCATTAATATATATTTTGAATCAATAGAAATTATCTTACAGAAAAATCAAGGTGGTACCAATTGATATATTTCAAACAAATTGAGACAATCCAAGGCAAACCCAATCGTGATAAACCAAACTAAAACAAATTACAACCCAAATGTGTCAGCCAGTAGATATTACAAAACAATATTGAATAGAAAACTATTGTCATGATTATGAACGATGTATAAAATCTAGGCTCAAAACAATATGTAGGTTGGGACTTGGGGAGTAAAATATAGACAGTCTAGATTGAAACATTTTTACATAATCTGAAACATTTCGAAACAATATGAAATTTTAAATCATGATTACTATCAAACATTCCCTAATATCACAATCAAACATAAATATTATTACCACTGCACCAGTTGGAGTGGCATGTAACAAGATGTCCTGGACAATGTATAGAAGTGATCGAGCATCAATGTTGCGGTCATCAGAAGCATGCGTGGAGAGGATGTTCTTCATCACCCCGACACTGTCGTCCAAAGTGAAAAATGGGCTGCTTTCCTTCTTTATCTGGTGAATTTTCTGCATTATTGGAGCTATTGCTGCCATTTTTAACCACAAAAAGTAAAGAAAGAGAGGGAGAGGGTCGAGAGAATGGTTTACATGATACTAGAGCCTTGACATGAGGGCAAGTTTATATATAATACATACAGATGGAATAAAGGTAATTGAATCATCTTCGTTGCTTGAGACAAGGTCCAAACACTTTGTACCTATCGAGGGACCACAACAAAATAAAGTATAAAAGCATCAGGCCTCAAGATTTGTGTAATGCAAATATCGTACTAAGGCAGTGATACCATAGTTCCTAATGCATCTGGTTATCATTTATCAGGAAGAATCGTGATAAAATGATTCACCCATGTAGCATACTCAATCGACTCCCCCCGATGTGACATATGCTAGAACCGTAGATCCATACTCCTCGGGATACACAAGTGTAATTTTATGGGGATGTCAAGTGAGTATACCGCATGGAGGAGTTATTTTATCATTATTCTGGCAGGAAATATAGCGTGCCACAATCTTTTCTGGCCATGACATCATCCTCTTTTAATTTGAGAGGATTTTTTTCAAAGAAAATTAATTAAAATAATTTTTTATTATAAAAGTAATTAATTCTTTAAAATTACAGGAAAAAAACCTTGAATGACCCTTCAAGAGGTGTTTTTGACAAGAATAATGATGAATGCACACAATCTTGGTATGTGGTTGGGTACACAATGGACATGGCAAGCACACATAGCCACACATCTTTTTCCAATGTATTCCGATGAAAATGATCTATGGTTCTGTACCCTTGCCACGTCAGCCGCGTACCAAGACCACATGCATTCGTCAAGACTCTTTTGACAAATTACAGAGTCTTATTTGCTCATAGACTTTTTCGTCACAATCTTATCGGACCATGACATCATCTTCTTTTAATTTGGTTGTGATATTTTGAGAAATTATTTGCTTAGACTTTTTTGTTATAGTGCTCACAGGTTCTTCATTGTGTGACATTGCAGCCTAATGAGGGTAGTTTTTGTAAATTTGGAAATGCCCTCAATTGACAAGTTCAGAAATCGTAGATCTGAGCTCCTTGGGATACACGATTCTCTTGAGATACTCATTTTTATGGGAAAGTGCGGCCATATATCCCAAGGAGCATAGATCTACGGTTGCCAAACTTGTCACGTCAAGGCCATCGGCTGAGTTTGCCACGTGGGGGAGGTCAGATTATCACGATTCTTATGTAATTTCTCTAAAATATGAGAGAGAATTTGGTGCTCAATTAGTTGTAACTTGGAAAATAATTATGAGAGAGAGAGTTTTACAACGCACAACATGCCTTTTAAGAAACTGAAGGATTACAAACAAACCAGAAAGTAGAGAGAGAGGTATGAGCCCACTCCCATTGAAATACATAATCTCACATATTTTTACCACAATCATAACACCAACAACAATAAACCCACAACCACAAACAACCCTTAAAAAGACCTAATTAACCCTGCAGTACATGGTACATAGTACATAATACAGATCACCCCACACACAACATCTAATAAAAATACTACCCAATTGATGGAAATAGAACCAACCCTTTCTTAGTTTCTTACTAATTACTCATCACAGCACTGATACATGAAGTACTTCTCCATAGGTTTCCCACACTCTGCACACACCACCATCTCTGGAATCCCTCCATGTATCCCTGGCAATATAAGTCTATTACAGTGATGGTCAGGCTTATGATCATGCAAGTGTTCATCAAGGGCTTGCACAATTCCTTTCTGTGGCACTGTATCCTTCCATTCATCAACCTGTGAAAGACTTGTCAACATTTGATCACCTTGAGCTTTAGTCATCTCTCCAATTCCCCTACCTATAACAGCCCATCCTTCATGACTCCCACTAAGAGTCAACATCGTTAGTATCTCTTGCATTATCGGATCGTTGTCCTTTGTCTTGCCGTGTTGAAGCTTCGAGTACCACATGCTTTCTAAACGAACCCAGAAGAACCAAATCAATCTGAGGTCTTGCCAACAATGGCTAAGACTCTCTAAATTTATGGTACCCATTATCTTTCTCACTCTTTCCCTTGGGTTGCTCTTCCCCACATATGCCATTTCTATGGTGAGACCTGTCACCAGTGAAACGTTTCGAACCAAGGCTGTAAATTTCCTAATCCACTCAAGATCTTCTCCACCATATAAGCAAATGATTGTGTCATGAGTCATCTGTGAAAAAAAAAAATTCCACATTTTAGAATTTTAGATTTTGAGTTTGAGATGTGAATGCAACATAGATACTATTTACCAATTTTTTGTTTTGGAAAAAAAAAAGGAGAGCTTATATTGCCACGTCAACTTTTACTAAGTGCACCCCAAGATGTGTGCTAGTGCTATTAGTAAAATTTGGTGTGGTAGTAGAATCTCTCAAATGGATTTCATGCGGAATGTAATATGTAACATTGGAGATTTGTGTAGGTTTGCGTTGTCAGAATACGACCCGAACCAATTCTTGGATCTGTCCTACAGGGAAAAACTCTAAATTGATTCCTTTTTTCCCCCCAAATCTAGGGAGGTATATCCAACTTAAAATTCACTCAAAAATACCTATAAAAGTTGAGTTTTAATTGATTGTATCAAACCTATAAAAGTCGAGTTTTAATTGATTGTATCAAACCCAAAATCCGACATATCTAGATTCATTTTGAGTTCAGTTCAGGATGAGATTTGATAACCTATTGGATCAATTCTGGACCAACAACGTCCCAATTCCATATGGTCATGACTGATAAAATGTATAAATTATATCATATATTTTATTTAAGTGTAATGATTTTATAACGACCCCCCCCCCCCCCTTCCCTCCCTCTGACACACCCCCCCTATGTCCCCATCACAGAATCATAGATCATTTGGCTCGGGATATTATCACGATTCTTAATCTAAACATGAATAAGGCTGAAGTGACCACAGGCTGGAACCTCATATCATAATTGATGATGTGAAAGTGTGGGAACCATTGATGCTTTTCATCACGATACGAGTGGAAAAGCATCTATGGTTCCTATCCACTGTCACGACAAGAAGTGCCATTTGAGGTTCCAGCTTGAGGTCACTCTAGCACAACTCCATGTAAGTTCTATCTACATTTTCTATATTTGATCGGATTTGGATCTAACCAAATTGTCATCAGATCGGATTTGAATTCTAACATTTAGATCCCATAAAAAAATTCTTGTACGGGTCCAATCGAGTTTTAGTGGGATCGGTTCCGGGTCCAATCCGATATGGATTGGATCCATTAAGAACACTATATAGTTTATATGAAATCTTTAAAAAAAAGAAAACATGTGTGAAGAGTTGCATACCCAATCAACGATTACTGGGTCAAGGCTATCAACCAACAACTCAAGCTTCCAACTCTCAGCCTTCCAAAGGCCTTCCTCCCTCACAGTAGTGAAAGGGAAGGCTACACTTGCCCATATCCAAATCATGTGGAGGGCGTTTATGTTCACAACCTTGCCTTGTGGATCCAACGCCACCACAATTGGCTTCTTCTCAAATCGCCAAAATTCCTTTATGTACTTTATCACCGCTCGATCCAGCACTGAAGGATGGGGCACACTGTACCACGACATCAAATGTTGCAACCGCACAAATTGTTCTTCTTTTGCATCAGACCATGGGGTCGACATGTCCACCACGGGCAGCCACACAATCTCGTAATAACTCTCTGTCTTGTTAGGGTGAGACTTAGTTTCCTTATAAATTTGATCCAGAAACACAAGCTCGTTGTCGGAGAAGTCGAGGTCCGATATGAGCAATAACACAGTTTTCCTTCTCAGCACCTCAAGACTAACCTATATTTTTGTGTGACACAAATGTACCAAGAAAGTGTTAGGTTGCATTTGATCCTGCTTTATGGGGTCCGGTTTTACCTTCTTGCACCCCAAAAACATTTCCCAATTATCTTTTGGTATGCACTCGAGAATCCAAAAGCTGTCTACATCGACTTTTAGAATAGTTAAGAGAGATTCTATTGGCACA
This sequence comes from Akebia trifoliata, assembly GCF_017979445.1. Lineage (NCBI taxonomy): Eukaryota > Viridiplantae > Streptophyta > Magnoliopsida > Ranunculales > Lardizabalaceae > Akebia > Akebia trifoliata. The sequence continues at coordinate 2,372,377 of NC_141379.1, forward strand.
CCAACATTTGCTAATGCCATGCCAATTTGGAGGTGTCAATAGAAGCTCTATTTATAACGACTCAGGATCCAGTACGGTGTCCCTTTCTATAAAAGGGGAATGGTGTCTATGTGGCACCTTTTAGTTGGAGTTTATAACACCTAGAGCTTCTAACCAAGCTATGCACGCTGCCCAATGTGTTCTTTTTACCAATCAAAATGTGCCACATAGAACACCGTACTGGATCGCGACTCTTGGTTAATTTGGTAAGAGCTTCAGAGTCAGACCTTTGTCTTGGTGGAACAATCAAAGAGTGGCAGGACGTTGTCTTGTGCACCGAGGACAATCTTTAGGACCTTCATGTTATCAATGTGGATTGTTTCGAAGAGGTGCACAAGGATGTTGAATGCTTCAACATGTTTCTTCTCATCTACATAACGCCATAATTTCCTTTCATTAAATTCAACTCTAATCTACATTAATATATAATTCAAATAGGTTTTACTAACCTATGTGTTGATAGCAAAGTTTTAACTGGCTTTGAAGGTGGCCATGTATGTTGGTAACTTTGTGAGCCAAGCCTGAAAGCTCCCAAGCCTCAGTTGTAGATGACATGTACCTAAAATAGAAGCAAGAGAACATCCATCATTCAAGGGAGAGTGTTAAAGAATAATGATGAATGCACGTGGTTTTCATACAGTTGAGTACTCGGCTGATGTGGCAAGGGCACTGAACCGCACATCTTTTTCCTTTGTATCCCAATGAAAAAGATCAATGGTTCTGTGCTCTTGCCACATCAGCCGCGTACCAAAACCACGTGCATTTATCACGACTCTTAAAGCATGACATGACATGAGATGAACACATACTCATGGCCCAAGCCTATGAAACTAATCATCTGCGACGAGCATGCTACTATGCTTTTAATGGTCCAATAAACAGCCGTGGGGATATGAGCCATGGCATCGGACATGACAGGTGTGTCAGCGTTAATGTACTGAGTTGGGAGCTCCTTGAAATCGATGATACACTTGGTTACATCCATCATGGCCTTGATAAGGGACTTGATGGAATCAAACCGGGGTTTCAACATGTCTTTGTGAGCAAACATTTCTGGTAGTTGCTTAAGGCATGCGATTGACTTGGCCAAGCGATTCGTCAGGTAAAGCTGCGCCACGAGCCAGAACTCCCCATAGTTCACAGCAAAAGCCGCTAAGGCCAGTACAACCTTTGCCTCCCATGAATAGCTAGAAAGTGTATTAAGCACCGTCATGGTTGTTGTATGGTCATCTACACCACCCGAGCACTTGCATGATATCTGTCAATAAACATATTAACTTTACATACAAATAAATTATAGAAGATAAGAAGAATAATTTTTTCTAGTTTTGGGGTGGTATATGATCCGCATGATGTACGTGTACCATCGTATAGGACACATGTCATATGGGTCATAAATACATTCACCCTTAGTCCTTAACCTCGCAAGAAATTTTATGTATGGTGTATGCCAACGCTTCAAGCATGCCGTCGATTTCCTCTTGATGGGCCTTTTCTTCTATAGCATCAAATTGTGCTTGCGTCGTGGCCTATTGCAAAACAAATGTGGCAGGTCATGTATAAGCTGAAGTAATAATAACAATCGCAATAACGACTATAAAGATCGAGTCAATATTTGATATATCAATATACCTTATTACAATACAATATGCATGTTCTGTTATATTAATATAATTTAATTAGAGGTGTCAATGGGTCAGGCACGGACGTAATTTTTTTGGCACTCCCACTTTGAACTTTATTACAATGCATCTTATCTAACAGTCTACTACTTATTGAAAGTGATTCAAAGAAAATATGATGAAATAGGAGTATACGTGCAAAATGCTATCAATGCTAGCCTGTTGTAGGATATTCTCGACGACATTCAAAAGGGGTTTGACATCAACTTCTCGACCGTCGGGAATGTGGGTAGCTTGGATTTGTTTCGTCATCACATTGTCGTCTGATGTCGAGAAGAAATGACGCTCCCCTTTCCCCAGCTGCAACTTCTTCATTGTTGGTACATTTGTTGTCATTGCCATTTCTACCTGCACAAAACAAATAAAGATGGATTGTGTCTTTGTATACCTTAGCTTAATTCATAATGCTTATATATAGTCATGGAAAGTTGGAATAAAGCCAAAATTTGAATTTAATTCACTTATTTGCTCTCAACGTGGTCTAAAGTGGAATTAAATTTGGATAAGGTCAAGATGGGCCCAGACTTAACTTTAAAGTATGAAAGTGCGTCCTCGGGATTCCCTCTCTAGGTTGATGTCGACCTCAGCCAAGAGTGTTGTAGTGTATCTCCAATGACTCCGGTACACCGACACAAGTCACCTAAAGAATCTTGTACACTAGGAGTAGGGAATGTTAACCAACTCCAGGCCAGTATTTTGTTATGGCTCCCACACTTTTGGGCTAATTAACGAGAGATACTATTGCCACACCAATTCCCATATAAATCACCAAAGAATAATTTAACATAGTTGGTGTGGCGTTAGTAAAAATTGGTGTGGCAATAATAACTCTCCTAAATAACTGATTTATGATTTTATTTGTTAGATTTTGAGCATTACTCATGATGGGCTTGGAGCCGACCCCCACACATCTGATTCATAGTTCTCTTGATGAAAATGGATGAATCCAAAATGATCAAAAGCCGGCGATAATGTACTTGATGAAAATGCGTGAATCCAATGATCATAAATCAGCGATTAAGATTATTAATTGATGTAGCTAATATGCCAAAAGAAAAAGGTGGATCAAATGTTCATGTGAAATGAGTCAACAAGAGTGCCTTCCACATGGGAAAGAAAAAAAGTGGATACCCGGTGCATGAAAACTGGATTTGATTCTTAGACATGTGGTTTAGAAATCAAGTGGGTCATTCCTAGGTAGCCTCTTTTTAGGTAAACAGATCAGCCAAACAGATCCTATCTATTGTTTATAGGAAAACATTTCCCTCATTAAGAAAAATTCCATGACCACCTATGAGGTATACAAAGAGAGTCGTGATTTTCTGCAAATTTTCACTCAACCTATACAAGGCTGATGTGGCAAAGGTACATGACCATAGATCTTTTTCTTCGGATACAAAAGGGAGAAAGATCAACACTGAAATTTTTCGAATTAAAGAATCATTAAACAATACAAAAATGATTGTAGGGATGTAAATCACAAAATTTAAAGAACTTCCAAAAGATTTAGTGTTGGATTTGAATTTTAAATTTAAAAACAATGATTACGTAATTTAAAACAAATAATTTAGGCCAATCATTGAATCGATGGTCTCCATGTATAAAATAGTGATAGACCCATAGAAAATAATGGACCTCATGAACATGGTAGAGTTTCTTTGGAAATATTACTTTAAAAGTCATGATTTTCTAAGATACTCCCCCCATACTCTCCTTACATGGCATGTATCAAGACCATAGAATTTTTTTTTTCCTTGGATACACAACTACACATCCCCATAAATATGTGTAGTTATGTATCTCGAGAAAAAATTATGATTCTAGTACATACCACATCAGGAGAGTATGGAGGGAGTATGTCAGAAGAGAGGAATCCGAAAATCATTAATCGTTACTTAATGTATAACCTCTGGTAGACAATTTCTTCTTAAACAACCCTTAAATTGATGAGATGGATGATTTAAATTGATAAGATCAACAATTCAAAGTCATTAAACCAACCTTTTCTCCAATCATGAAGATCAACCTTTTATAATTCGTCCAGATCAAAGATGGTAGATCAACGATCTCAATATCTAAACATGAATTATTGAGAACAAAGCTTTAAATGGTCGACGTTAAAATACCCACCAAAACTAAGGGTGCATTTAGAAAGACGGTGACTTCCTTAGGGACTATTAACTAATTTTCCAACAGTTCATTATTTACGATGTGATGATCTAAGCAATAATACGTCACATCTACAGTTAAGGACCATCGACAGCAGTTTAAGGTCGTGGCTGGACACCAATTTTCCACGATACGTCAAATTCTGTAATTTAAACATTAAAAAAAAAAAAATGTAAAAGAGGAAAGAGATTGATTCCTTGCTTCAGATGTTGGTATAGAAAGATTACTTACTTTTAAACCATAAATTAAAAAAAGAAATATATGATGGAAAATTTACATATATATATATATATAGGACAATCTTAACCGTTTGATTAAAAATCGACACCTAGAAAACTAAAAATAATGAAATCAACGGTCTCAATGGGATCAAAACAGGGTATTAGATATTTCGATTTTTGGATTTTTATACAAGTGGACCATGTTTTCGTTTATCAAATATATGGACCCTTTGTGTTTTTTATTCTTCAAAGTTGGTGTGTTATATTTTCCACAATAAAGAAAAAGAGAAAGTATAAGACAAACAAACAATCTGCACTTTGGAAAATTCCTTCTAATCATTGAAATAGACAACACTTAAAGGTAAAGCTGCCTACTTACTTATCATGTTACTTTTATTTCTTTGATATATCTCTCACAAAAAGAGCAAAAAAATTAAGTAAAAATATATATCACCAAAGAATGTATGCCGACCTGAGGAACTTTTAAAACTTGGAAACTCAACTCAAATCGATGACTTGAGAGTCGATTGGATTGAGTAAAATACAAATATTTCAATTTACATATATTTACAAAATTTTAGTATTTTAAGATATATATATATATACAATCAAAGTTTTACCCAACTCAGTGAACTTTTTAGGTTAATTGGTGATTTTCCATAAACATGGCTTACCAAATAAGTCTTCACCTAGTTTCATTGTCAAAAAAAAAAAAAAAAAAAATACGACGAACCAAAATTTTCAAATTAATGGAAGATGAGAGAAATTTGATGGCTCTAAGCCATCGAAATAGGGAACATTAACATTTTCAATGGCCATGGCTAGTCGAAATTCGATTTTTAAAAATTACGGGCTTTCACCCATCGAATTTTTTTGTCAAATGTTGCAATTTTCACATACTGCTAGGGTGTACATTGTTTTTGATTTTTTTGTTTTGTTTTGTTTTGTTTTAATATTATTGGTAGGGGTGTACATTGTTGCATTATATGGCCCAATTCAATCTCTGATTGTTAATCGATTGGAGTGGCCTATTTCATAATGGATTGGGCAATGGAAGAGAATTAAACCTAACGTATTTTAGGTTCTTGTTATTTAATAAAATTGGGATTGCTATGGGCATAGTCACAAAATTTTCTGATTTAAATATGGATAAACTCACAGATTTGATGGTTTGTCAAATAAATCGACAATCGATCATATATAGTATTGAATCGTAGATTAAAGGGCTAGACGAGTTGCACCCACAATTTGTGATGACTTCACCCACCCAAAGCACATTTTGGGGTGGGATGCATAGAGGATAGTAGGTGCCCTGAGCTTAAACGGTGGGTCTAGACACTCCATTTTTGTCCAAGTCCAAGAGCACAAAAAACTTTTTGGAAGCAGGCTTGACTCAAGGGATTTCTCACTAGGGCTTTAAAACCCATCATCATATAGCCAAAGGTCCCTAGAGGCCATTTTTGTTGTAAATTTTAGCCTGGTCATGGGTGACCCAAGGATTTGCACATTTTTGCTCAATATGGGGCTCACATATGACCTAATGCATTTTTACTCAGTCCCTGGCTCACCCAAGGGCAATTCTGTTAAGCAATTACAAGTCCATGTGTGTACGAGATTTTCTTATGGAAATGACCCTCTAAACTAGGGGTGTCAATGGATAGCCGAAATTCGAATCCGAATTCGAATTCGAATTCGAAAAATCGGATATTATCCGAAAATTTTGGATATCGGATTCGGATTCGGATGTTATTTTTAAATTCGAATGAATTTCGGATACGAATTCGGATATTGCGCTATCCGATTCGATAATATCCGCTCCGAAATAATATATGTATTCTGTATTTATGTTTTACAACAAAACATATATATATATATATATATATATATATATATATATATATATATATATATAAGCTGTGTATTCATGTTTTACAACAAAACTTGATCTGTTTTTATATCTTCTCTCAACCTAACCCACACGAACCAGTCGAAGTAAATGGAACGACGATGGGGTTTCGAACGTGCGGGGTTGCAAACTTCTTCTCCGGCCGGCGAGCATGCAAGTACGCATTTTCCTCTCTCTCTCTCTCTCTCTCTTCTTCTCTCTCGGTAAAAGCCATGTGGTGCGAACTTCATAACCAATGTTTTCTTCGGCTATCCATTGACACCTCTCTCTCTCTCTCTCACACTTGGAATAAAACCCCATTTTTTTTTTTATTCAGATTCGAATGGAGTTGAAAAAATAAGAAAATCAATTTTTTTTACAGGGTAAAACCTCATCGTCTTCTACCCTCAGCCCTCATCGTTTTCCACAATCTCAACCCTTCTCAATCACTGTCGGAATCTCTCTCAGCGGCTCACCTTCGGCATCGGCGTCCACTGACAGGTCGAATCGGTTGAAATCTCTCTCACTCTCTCTCAAAACCCATTTGATTTTATTTGTTTTTTTTTTTTTTCGGATAAATTTCGGATATTTTCGGATAATTTTCGAATTGTAGATTTCGTATTCGAATCGGATAATATCGGATATCCGATAATTTATTCGGATACGAATTCGAATATTCGTTAGTGCTATCCGATCGGATTCGAATTCGAATTCAGATAGTACTAAAAATTTTCGGATTCGAATTCGGATATACCACTATCCGATGGGATATCTATCCGTTGACAGCCTTACTCTAAACCCCTTCTAAATGTCTTTCTTTTCTTGTCCTTGCATTAATACACTAATAAATCCCTCACCAAGATTTTCTAAGTAATTCATCATTTCTTTCAATATTGACTCCAAGTCCTTGTTGGTCCCCTTGAGTTCATTTACCTCCCTAATCTCATCTTACTAACATACATTAGAAGTAGATTACTTTTGTGCCCATCAACCCTATAGCTCTTTAAATTCTTAACTTCTATCATCTCCTATAACTTTAGAAAATCAAAAACAGATTTCATACTTTACTCTTGGCCGATGTTTGGTTATCACAAACTTGGTGAATGGGATAAGGTGCCTAACATCTTCCTTGTACCTCAATTAAACCTCTTTTACCATTTACTTCTAGGTGAATATCAGATTTGAGTTATTATTTTCTTAAAAAATATAATTTCAAAACTCCTTTTTATAATATCCATTCACAACTTAAACTCTTTGAATGATGGTGACTCTCAAACCCACAAAGATGAAACCCAAATTCCTTGAATCTCCAATGTTTACAATGAATACAAATAAAACGACCCTTGTTAAATTGTTAATTTGTTTATTAAATAAAAAAAGAGTCGTGATAATCTGATGGTCCCTTCTATTACACACCACCCCCATCATAGAACCGTAGATCATTTGCCTAGGGACACACAAGAAAAAGATTTATGATTATATGTATCCCAAGGCAAATGATCTACAATTCTATGATGGAGGCCTAGGAGGCGTATGTTAGAGGGCGGTGTCAGAAAATCATTACACTAGATAAAAATTGATTAATTCGACTTGTCATTTGTTTGTACACTATCGCTAATTTGGCTTCTTATTTGTTTGTATGGATATGCCGTGTAAGTAATTAAGGGAAAATTACTTTATAGACCCTGCAATAGGGACTTCTTTCTAAATTTATCTCGTCTCGTCGATGGTATATCTTGAAACAACTTAGGAAAATCCCTGAAGCCTTCACCCATAAAAATGTTTATTTTTTTCTTAATGACCCCTTACCCTATAAAAACTCAAATCATCTTAATGCCCTTTACCCAATAAATTTTTTTCTTGATATTCAAATCGTTGAGATGGATCATTCAAATCCATATTAATTAAACTTCTAACTCTTAATAGCTTACATTTTATTGGTAGAAAAATTATTATTATTATGATAAATTCTTTGAAAAATGCACCTATTTTAGAGATGCATTAAAAACTTCATTTCTATAGTCTCCCAAATTTTCTCAATTTTTGTTTTTTTTTTTGAAAATTTTCTGAATTTACCCAAACTAAGAGAATTGATCCCTACCTGAATAGTTGCCGAATCCAAATTTTGTTAGAATGATTGTGAAAAATGATAATATAGAAAGCAGCACACAATGAAAAATAAAACGTAAAATACATATAAAGAGATTTATTAGGTTCTCCCTTTATGATCTATTTCATCATTGGAAATTGACCTTCTTTACTATCACGAGCAAAGGATTACAAATGGGGGTACCGTTTTCTGTCTCCCTCTCTCTCAAATTTATTTTCTCTCCATAACAAGAAACCCTTGGTTGAAGTTTTATGTTTAATATTTGACCTCTGATTACATGAATGCCCTCAAAACACAAATAATTCTCATTGCGTCCCCAAAAAAATTGGGCTAAGGATTATAGTACCCCTAGACCCCTCCCCCCACCCCTAATGGCCACTATCGTTCTTCAAAGAAATATGTGGTTAGAGGAGAGTATTGGAGTATTACCCATGTTCAAGGGGACATGTCATCAGCTTGAAAACATAGAAATAATCTCAATTAAAATAAGATAGTTGTTATTGGCACCCTAACTTTTACTTATTACAGCCCAATTAAAAAAAAAGAAAAAGAAAAAGGAAAATCTCCATTTCATGGGCTGAATATGATGAAATACGAGTCCAACTCTTTCTCTTTTCCTGTTTGTAGGTTTCTATTTGTTAGATTTAGGATTTTACGTGGGCCTAATCCTAATTGTAAACAACTACCGAACTTGTTTTATTTAAATGTATTATAATGCTTTGTAATGTTAAAGTAAGTACTTGAACGGAACTTTTATATTGTTTGAATGGTTGTGTTTTAATCTTTCACTAGGGTGTGAGAGAGAATTTAAAAAATTGGGGTGTAATAAGTAAAAGTTGGGATGCCAATAGAAGCTCTAGAAAACTGACATACATTCCCACAATTTATGACATCGAAAGACTTGCATATCTAGCATTATTAAGTACTAGATGGATACTTAATTATGGGCAGAATGAATCTCTAAGCATAACTAATTTATAACTTGAAAATGATTAATTGCGAAGCAATGGAGTTGTGTCAGTTTCTTGATCCAATTACATGAACCCTAATACGGGTTTTTTTTGGAAAATATACAATAAGCTAAAATATATAAATGTAAACTAGGATTTGATCTAATCTTAGCCCTCAATCTAATTCTTATTAAACCTTATTGTAATACATTTTAGAAATCATGATACGACGTATCAGGGTACATTTACTCAGTCCCATGACACTGATAGAGTACGAATGTCTCCATGGGACGCTTACAGTCTTCACATACCACTATCCCTTCCTTTGAGCGTTCGACATAAGGAACAACATTGCATCGATGGCAAGGCCCAATGTGAACATGAGGTTCTTCTAAAGCACTTGTTATTGCACCCAAGAACCCAACCTTCCCTATGTTGTCTCCCCATACTGGAAAAAGTGTCAATAACTCCATGAGCTTTCTTCCCCCTAATTGTATTGTCTTCGATGATGATCCTTCTCCCAGCAATGCCCAACCCCTCTCGTTATCGTCAAGGCTCATCAATGCCGTCACTTCTTTTAGAATAAGATCATCATCAGTAGTCTTTCCTAATTGGAGTCTCGATCTTCTAATACTCTCCATACGACGCCAAAATAAATGTATCTTTGGGTACGAGAGATAACTACTTAGCTTTTCTTGAGATATGGTTGCACAAATGTCACTCAAAGTTTCATCTTGCTTCCTCTTACCAACATATACTAGCTTTAGCTGAACACCTATGCTGCTAATGTCTTTCATCTTGCTAGTGAATTCTCTGATCCATTCTATATCATTACCTCCATAAAGGCAAATGGTTCTCCCTTCTTCTTCCTGAAATCATTCTTACGCTATGAGCATTAGCTTTTCGGAAAATTTTAAAATGAACAATTTAATCAAAGGTAAAAATCATGCTGTGTGCATTTGTGTGTGTGTGTGTGTGTGTGTGATGAGGGGCACATGTATGTTGTGTAAATGTCCTGTATTCTATTTTTTTGGGAGATAGACATGTTTTTCATTACTCCCGGTTTCTTTGAATAGAGATCTCTAGGGCTGTAAAACTCAAGAGAAAATAGTAATTGTTCTTCGATCTGATCCATGGACGTAAGCATGCTGCTGAACCACGTAAATCCTTGTGTTTTGTGTGTTTTTGTTATCTTTGCTGTTTCAATTTCTCACAACATGTCTGAGATGCCACATTAATGAAGGAGCTGTATAAAAAAACACTCCTCATAATAAACTTGACCCAGCTTATAAGATGCTCAACAAGTAAGAGCAACTTGATGAGTAGGCATGGGTAAGTAAATAAATATATATTAAGAGATATTTTGAGTTGTCTAAATGAATCACTCCCAACAAATTTTAATATCAAGTTAGATCGAAAGTCAATCAAGTAAACTCAACGAGTTTTAAAACACGGATATTGCATATAATTGTGTAGTATTTTTCAAGAATGCACTAGTCCATAATAGATAGCGTTGAGTAAGAACCATACCCATATGGAAATAAGGGGATCGATTTCGTGGGTTATAAGTCTTAGATTCCAATTGACTTCATTCCAGAGTTGTTCTTCCCTCAAAGTAGAAAAGGGATAAGCCATGGCACCCCAGACAAATACAACATCAATTGCGTTTAAAGAGGTCACTGACCCATGGGTATCTAGCACCACCATCAATGGTTCATCTACAAAGCACCACACATTCTTGATATAGTTCACCACGGCGGAGCTAAGTAACCATGGTTGTCGTATCGAATACCATGGCAAGGTGTTTGATAAATGGTTGAAAGCTTCCATTCCCATGTTATTGCACGTCGGGGAAGATGTGATAGGTACCCATACAATTTCATAGCGTCTCTCTGACTCATCATGGTGAGGAAGACATGACTGTTGCACAAGGAAGAGTAGTTCCTCTATGGGAAGGATATCTGGCTTTGAGATCAAGAGTACAACCACATTGTTTACTAGTTTAGACACGCCAAGCTGTATATAACAAAGATGTAGTTGATCTTAGTGTGAACAAAATCCAAGATCAAATCACGAAGGCAATAAAAATAAAAGAACACTCACATAGAACAAAGTAAGATTTACGTGGTTTGTGGTGCCCATGTCAACAAATGAGGTGAGAATACTTCATTAACTCAAAAAGAAATTACAACTCGCATTTCTCCCTACACCTTTCCCCAAAACCATAGTTTTCCTATTTGATTTCACTATCCCCAAACCCTAAAAGGTGTTTACACTACATATACATACCAGAAACCCGAATATAAAGATTGCCCCTACGACTTCTATCACATCAGTTACAATAACAAAATCAACCACACCATATGATCTCAATTCGACGATAAAACGTTCCTTGCATAAATAAGTGATGCAATTCTAAGGATTTGTTAAAGATGATTAAAGATGATAATGTGACACTAATGGGGTTCATATAAATTAAAACAATTTAACCTTTTAAAAATAAAAATTATGCCCTGGTTCATGACAGACCTTTTCATGTGATGAACCATCCTTGAGTGGCATGTCATCCTTTAGAGAAAACAATGTTCGAAGAACCTCCTGGTTATCGATGTGAGACTCCTTAAAGATTTGCAATAGCTTCTGATGCACCTTAGTCTCTATAGTTATACAAAAGAATATGAGATAGTTAATTTGTATAATTTTGTTCCAATCAGTTCTTATTAATCATCATTCAGCCTAAGAGGTTAATTGAATGAAAAAAAAAATAGGATATGTTTTTGCAGAGCCCGAGATTAGGGATACAAAGTTAACTACATGAAGATAATGATATAATACATTTTGATCTAGAGATTGTTCGAAGTAAATTAAATGATTAAAATTTGATCAAAACACCTCACTAACGAAATTTAAGATTGTTGAGTTCTAGCAAGAAACGGTCCTTGGCTTAAAACCATGAAAAACTTTATAAATTGTACTGAGCTTCATACTTACCTATCTGCAGATGGAACATATCGAATAGCTTTCGCAGGTCATCACATAAGCTGCTAACCTTATAGACCAAGCTTGAGAGTTCCCATGTCGCAGTGGTGGTTGAAGTCGAGTTCCTGGAATTAGATATTTTATATATTGTTAGGGAAAATTGAGTGGAATTTCTTTAAATAGTATAAATTCAAACTAGGATTATTATGCTCCAACTACAAATCTTGAAATTACCCAAACCATAACTACTCTCCGTTGATAAAAATCTGTTATGTTTGAACATCAATATACAGAAAATGAATCAAACCATCAAATTTGAAGGTCGAATTTGGTGAGTGAGGGAAAGAACATGCACTTGCTCATGCTTCATGGCTATCAAGTCTGTGATTAGTGAAGAGCATGTCAATGCACTTCTGATGACCCAATAAGCGGCAATATAGACCTGAGACTCTGTAGTGACCACCGCGTTGTCGTCCAGCCTTATGTGTTGCGTTCGCAAGCCTTCGAGCTCTATTATGAACCTTGTTACATCCACCATTGTCTTAACTAGCAAGCTCAAGGCCTTGAAGCAACGTTTTAAGGCACTTAAGTTGTTAGGCAATTGTTTCAGCATTGCAACTGATACGGCCAAGGGATTAAGAGGGTAGAGCTGAATAATTAGCCAAAATTCACCGTAACTTGTCGCGAATGCTGCAAGAACTAGAACCACTTTTGCATCCCATGTAAAATTTCCTAGTAAATCGAACAAGGTCATGGTTCTTGCGTGCAAGTCTACTTCCCCCGAGCATTTGCAAAGTATCTGCCATTGTTAGGAGGCAACGATATTTTTAGTTATTGGAAGTCCTTATTGAGTTTCAATAAATTAATCTTAGAAAGAAAAAGGGGGAGGGGAGGGTGTGGAGAGTACCTCACATGAGACCTTATAGATGGTGTGCCCCAATGCTTCAGGTGAGCCAACTACTTCAACATTGCAAATATCATCTACTTGCATGGCCTCTAAATGTGTTTTAAAAACCTGCAACCAAACAAGTACCAAAAGGAAAGAAATAAACCTTGTGATTTGTGTATCTTGAGACAATGTCACATTACCAACATTCACTAGCTTGTCATAGTATTGAAAAGAAGTTTATTACTACATTGGAAATACTAAAGTCAATACCATCTTAGTTCATAATACAAATATTTTCAATGAAATGTTAATAAAAGTGCCATAAAAAAGGGGTGATATTAGCCTATTAACATGAATTTCTCTCTTCCTCAAAATGTTACATGGTACTCTCATGCACCATGGATCCCACCTGAATGTTTTGGCTTACTAATAGTGGACCTAGACACAAACAATCAACCTCATTGGTGGGGCATGCTTCTTCATGGGCTCATAACCCACTCGTCGCCTTTTACATAAAGCCCATGAATTTTATTTTTTGGGCTTCTAGGTCCAGCAAAGTATAAGCCAAACATTCCTTGGATCAATGGCCACAAAAGAGTCTTCTAGGAGACATTTTCGGAGGGACGGAGGAGAACCAAAATTTACTCTGCACAAGATATTAAAAGAGTAAGAATCGATAGAAACAACAGATTTTGATAATATTAGACAGAAAGGAATGAAGGAAGAGAATTCGTTCAACCATCCCAAATTTTTTGTGACAGGACTTTAATGATGATTATATAAGGTTCACTAAAATGCACTGCATGGTTGTGACTAGTGGGCCTGATACACCCTATAATTGGATGCCTATCAATGTCACAAAGATGTCGAAGTTGAACCCATTAACAGGGCTGGTTAGGGCGTGTGGATATCATCACTAAGGAAATTGAGGGAATTAAATGCATACGTTCGACATGGTGGCATAACCCATGACATTCTCCATCGCACGAAGCAATGCATGGGAGTCAATACGGCGACCATCGGGATCATGTGTTAGGAGGATCTTCTTCACCAGGATATCTTCTTCCAGAGACGGTGTGGAACAATTTAGAGGCTTAGTACTCCTTCCTGATAGCATGGTCTGAGTGATGGTGCACCAATTTAATATGCATGTGTTGGGTTTGAGTATGCTTGCCAACATGTTCTATATATTGGAAATTATTAAGGAACAAAGTTGATCAAGGGATCTACTACCTTGCTTTAATTAGTTCTTGTTATATATATTCCTCTACATGAAATTAAAGGATGTGTCCTTTGTTTTGTGTCACACAACCCTTACTACAGATGCCAAGAAATAGGACTCTCTGTCTCTCTCACATTCAATATACTTGAGAAAGGTGCACAAGCCAAGGCCTCAAAAAAGGATAACTTATAGAGAGAAGAAAGAGAAAAAAGCCCTAACATGTGGTCAATTGTAGAAAATATTCTAGTTGAAGCTTTCAAATACTCTAGTGGGTCACTTTAGTTCTGTACCCTTAGATGAATATATTCAAGACTACTTTATTACTTTTTTCTTTTATTTTCTAGATTGAACTTGCTAGAATTAAGGGTGTTAATTAATGGGTATCAGATTAAATAATACATCGTAGGATCCTAATCCAATTGTCAATATGTTGTGAAGATGTATTGAATCTAGTTGGTGATTGATCATCAAGGATGTATTGTACACAAACAAAGTAATGTACAATTATACCTGCTTTAGCTATGGTTTTGAAAGAGTGAAATCGAAAATGAAAATAGACTTTCAGGGTTTAGTAGGTATGAGAGACACATTTTCGAACCATATAAATCTTTGTTGTGAGATGTCTAGTATTCCTAAGTTGGGCTGGGACTTCAAAAGACTAAATCAAGAAAGGATTTTAGTCAAGACCGTGAACGGGAATGATATTACATAGAGAGTTGTAATTGCCGCACCAACTTTTGATAATGCCACCTCAAGATGTTTGCAATATTTCTTTAGGGGTGGCAATGGATCAGACCGTGTTCAGGTAAGGGTATTATAAAAATTTACCAAACCCAACTCATTTAAAAGTAGGTATACCCGACCCGACCCATAAATAATCTCTTTAATAAAATTCTAATCTTTATTGAAAAAAATAAATTCCATTTTCACTACCAAAAATAAAATACCATTACTAAAAATAAAATCACTCAACCATAAATCAATATCTACCGACATAAATTAAGTACTGCAAAACATAAATTAAGTTTTATCAAAAAAATAGGTCATTTAAAAAATTATTAAATATTTATTTGTATATTTAAAATTGTACGTTAATGACAAAATAACTAAATATGTCAAAATGGATTAAGTGGGTTGACACCCATAACATAAAACTGACTTATTTAATAATCATGCTAGATGAATAAATGATATTATGATCTAAACCCAGTTAGATTTGACTCAAACTCACTTAATTTCATTGTAACATCACTTGTTTCAGAATTCAAATAATAGAGTAGACCATGACGAGATCTGTACTTTATACAGATACTATAGCTTTTGATCATGTGTTACTGACATCCAAACTATTACAGAGTACGGACTCTGTCGCTCATAGGTAAGGGTTTGCAACTTTTTGAACCATGTTTTCTAGGTTTTTTTTTTTAAAGCACTTAATTTCTTTACAAATGTCTCAATCCTTTCTCTCTCGGGCATGATTTGCTGTGTGGCTGCCACCAGCATAAGGTTCCTTGCGTGATGGGAAGACAAAGCTGGGCCCTTAGAGAGAAGCATCTTTTTGCTTTTACATTGTAAAGTGGGGATTGTAGAAGATTTCATGACTAGAGCTGTTAAAAATGTTCTATAATATATAGAAATAGATTCTTCTTTTATTGAGAAAAGTTTGGATAGAAGTTGATGCTTTGAGATGGATAGATTGATTGATAAGAATAAGATTGATACCCTTACTAGCGTAATTTACAATTGGAAGAAAAGTTATTAAGGTACAAAGTAAAAAAGTTAAGAGATGATGGTTTCGTCACCAAATCATTCCAAGACAACAAGGACATTCTTTGATTTTTCAAAATATTTCACGACAATCCAAAAGATTATTTTCAAGAAATAGATCAAGCTTATTATTTCGTTCTGATTTGATTGAAACATTATGAAACGATATAGAAATTTAAACCATTATTTACATTATTAGTAATAAAACTTTAAAATTTTGTATAATTGAAGAAATTGATTGCATAAGCCTTCTATATCTGAAATGGGTTTCTCAAATTGATTTAAGGCTGTTGTAGCCGAGGATTAGATTCTTGAGCATTTTAAAACAAAGTTTCGGTCAAGAGAAAAATTAAAACAGTCACGATTTAAATGTTTTGGCATAAAACTTTAAACAATGATTTCTTGGGTTTATGTGAGATTCTATATGCATTGAACATGGGCTTTTGTTTCATAAGTCATAATTTCCAAATTTGCATATTTCTTGGGTCAATGCCTGACAACTCATATCCGTTTATCTGCCTATGAAGTCATCCCACCAATATTTAGATTTTCAAATTCAAGTCCAAGCCTGCTAATAAGCAATTTGGGCTTCAATCAAGCCCACGACATAGAGAGATTCTATTGGCACACCAACTTTTACTTACAATGCATTATTAATCCTTTGAAAATTAGATAGTTATTCTTGTGCACGCATAGCTTGGTGTGTTATAAGTGAAAACAAAATCGGTGTGTTAATAGAAGCTCTATTTATGCCACGTGGCATACATCATCACCTTCGTGCCTCATGAAACTTTTGGCCAACTCATGGAAGGACTCGCTTGTATAATGTTCTTTAAAAAAAAAGAAAATGGTTCAAAGACCGATTTATCATTTGTGACTTTTAATCCAAAGTGAATGGTCTAAACAAATCATGGTTTTAAATCTTTTTCAATGTCGTGATGACTCATTTGATTTGTCTCGGTATTGTTCACCAACGAGACAAAGAGACAAGTCAAACATATTGGACGGGATTTAAAACCATGGTTCAGTTTTCTCATTGTTGAACGGTATCAAAAAATTTGTCTGAGACGGCCCATCTGGTTCGTGGAATCTGAATTTTTCAAGAAACTTAGGGTATGTTTGATTGTATGGAAAGTCACTTTCTATTGAATTTGAAATCCATGGAAAAATAATTGTGAAAAATAGGTAGAATTGGAAAATTAAATTTCATTATTTGATTTTACTTGGATAAAATCATGGAAAAAATATGAGAAAAAAGAAGAAGAAGAGAAGGAGGAAGAAGATGAAAGGAGGAGGAGATGAAGAAGATGATGAGAAAAAAGGAGGGGGAGGATGTGACGACGGTGGTGACAACGGAGGTAAGTGAGAAGATGGGGGGAGAACATGGTGGAGGTGGTGGTGGTGGTGGCGGAGGAGGTGAGGAAAGGAGAAGAAGAAGAAGAATAGAGAGAGAGAGAAGGTGGTCGGAGATGGAGCCGACGGCAACGAGTTTAGTATAATGTTGGTGGTGGTGGTAGGAAAGAATTAGGGATGGAAAATATGAGTGGATTTCATTTTCCCACCCATATGGGTGGGAAAGTGAAATTCATGTTTTGGTGGACTTTTTGATTGGGTAAAAAATGAATTTCCATTCCCATGTGCAATCAAACACTTGGAAAATGTCATTTTCAAGTGTTTGATTGCACATGGGAATGAAATTCATTTTCCACTTCAATTAAAAAGTCCACCAAAACATGGATTTCACTTTCCCACCCATATGGGTGGAAAAGTGAAATCCACACAAAATTTTCATCTCTAATTCTTCTCCATCGCCGCCGCCACTCAAAAAGTCCACCGTCGCCGCCACCATGTTCTCCCCTCTTCTTCCTCACTTACCTCTGCCGCCACAACCACATTCTCCCCCCTCCCTCTTCCTCCTCATCTTCTTCTTCCTCTCCCTCCTCTCATCTTCTTTCTTCTGTTCTTTCTCTCATTCTTCTTCTTTTTCCTCATATAATTTTTTCATGATTTTATCCAAGTACAATCAAACAATAGAATTTGATTTTCTAACCCTACCTATTTTCCATCACTATTTTTCCATGGATTTCAAATTCTATGAAAAGTCACTTTCCATGCAATCAAACATACCATTAAAGGATTGTGGTGTTGGATTGCTGATGTGGTAATCCATTTGAGCAAAACGAGTAAAGCTTAAAATCTTACTAAGTTAATAAGGAAAATGTTTCTAAAAAAATATCCATTACCGTCAGTGGACACAAGAAGTCTGGACGGATAATCCAGGCAAGGGACATAATCTGATCATGTGCTTCGCGACACACGATACACCATGAAAAATGCCCAAGTAATATACACGTGTCAATGCGTTGTTCGTACTATCAAAGTGAGAGAGAATCTTCCTGAAGGTGGAGGATGCCATCTTCGGTACTTGCGTATAGTTGGCGCTATTGTGCGCCTCTAAAGCAAGTATTATCCTTCACCACCCTCCGTTGTCGCCCTCTCCTCTCTTCTCGTTCTTCTCAAAACCCTAATTTCCTAACGGGGAACTCACTGGGAATGGAGGTACTGTTCTACTCCGCCTTCCAAGTTTCATTAAATTCGCTTTTTTTTTTTTTTTCCTTTTTTGTATAATAATCTCGCGTGCAGTTGTTGATTCGATCGAATTGGGCTTTGAATTGTGAAGTTGATCTCCAAAAACTGTTTAGTTTTGGTTGAAATTTTAAGTTTTAATTCGAGAAAACTAGGTGCACTTCAGCTTTGTATAAATGATTGATCGAGTGAGGAAGATTAAAAGCAATTGAGCTGAGTAATTTATATTGAAATGAAAATCATCTCGATTTAGTGATTAACCGAAGGATTTTCTGGATTCAAGGCATATTTGATGAACTTTGAATGATAATTCTAGGTTTACAAGTGTTGATTTGTATAGAAATTGTATATAAGATTGTGCTCTGCTTTTGTGTTAGATTATCCTATTAATACAGTGGTAGAAGTTTTCTAGATGTACCTAACTTCTTTGTCGAGATTTACTCCGAATTTGGATTGGCTCTGAAGATGGTTGACTGCCTCGACTCTCTTTGGAGCATTTGATTGTGTTTGGATTTGGACTTCTAAGAAGGATCATTAAGGCTGCTTGGAGCTTCTGTTCTCCCTGCCGGAGCCAGAAGCTCTCTGCTATCCAAACAGGGCTTAGAAATATCCTTAGGGTGATGATGAAGTTGTTGAAACAATTTCGATTTGGTGATTAAGGGGGGGCTCTCTTTACAATGAAATTCGGATTAATAGGTGTTTGTTTAACGACAGTTTTCGGTAGGTTTTGTTGGTAATATATGGACCCAATGAATGATATTTAAGAAATAATTTGTTGAATTGTATTTGTTTCCTTACTTTCAGAACCAAGACTAGATCGCTTCCTTCTACTGTGAGAAGTGAGAACATGTAGCTAGAGTCTCTCTCTCTATTTTGTGTTTTTTAGATATTTGTTTTCCTTTTAAGGTTAAAGAACTTGGTAGCACATAGAATTACTATTAAAAAAATGAAAAAAAAATCATAAAAATTGAAATTGCTTCTGATCAGTAATATGTAAAATCTGTTTTTCGGGTAATCTTTTTCTTTGTGGACCTATATATGAATATGTTCTTCACCAAAACTACACCTTTCCAACCATAAGTAGTTGGAACCAACACACTGCTAATGATAATAATGATGAATATGTTTTTCAAGAGCTGGTATGCTATCCTGTTTCAGTTCAGTGATAAAGAAGGCATTATAGTGAAGTAGTTTTGTGATCATTTTTACAGCGCTACTGGTCAAAAAGTAGCTCTGATCAGAATAAAGCACTGGTGGCACAGTTGCAGCAATGTGGGGTAGTTAGGTCAAAAAAGGTAGCTGAAATATTGGAGACTATTGATAGGGGATTGTTTGTTCCTGATGGGACTCCAGCTTATTTTGACAACCCCATGCAGATAGGTTATAATGCCACCATATCAGCCCCTCACATGCACGCCACATGCCTTGAACTATTGGAGCAGAATTTGCAGCCAGGCATGCATGCACTAGATGTTGGTTCAGGTGTTCTGCTTTCTCCGATTATTGTTTCCTACTTTACAATTTATGGTCTTTTTTTTTGTTTCTCTTCTGTCTTACTTCATGTCAGGAATATAGAATGGAGACTGCTTGTTTTGATTTTATTATATCGAATATTTTATAAAGAGCCTCCCAGTATTTTTCATGCCAATTATCTAAAACAGAAAGAAAACACAGAAGACCATCTTCTCTTTTATTTTGGCCAATGCAATTGCATGAGCCGTAAATGGTCACTCTTTAGTTTCGTAATGCAAGTCAAGTGATTCAACATAATTACCTTAATGTGTTTACAGCATCCATGAAATAGCGATTTGGATTTCAGTGGATGCTTACTTATTTTCATGCATTATGACTACATATAGTAAGTAAGACTAATCTTCATTTTTTTTTCTATCGATAAAAAAAAAAGAATAATCTTTTTTCCTACTTTATGCTTGTTTCACTGCTAAGGAAATTTATAGATTTAAACTTCAACACATTTGTATAATGCTGGTGGACCATGGATTATAAGGATGATGAACTTTTATTTTTATTTTTTTGATAAGTATAAGGATGATGAATTTTTATTGATAAATCTATGGCATTTGAAGATTAAATGGCCAAACATCATCTTTAGAAGCTGCAATTTAATGTTGGTATCAAAAAAGGCTAATGTCGGTTAACTTTCATAGAAAATGGTAATAGAATTTGTAGATTATGAGGTGATGGTTTAACTGAATTTGGATGAGAATAAAACCTTGGGTTGTGGTTTTCAATTTAATACCTTTTTGACAGATTATGAAGTGATTGTAGGACAAGAAGTAACATGTCCTAATAGTTAACCCAACAAATTTACATGCAATTCCTGAAGAAGAGTGGGATTAGCAGATCCAAACACTATTGTTAGTTTTTTTTTCCTTTTACAAACACTAACAAATTGCTGCCAAAAGTAATTACATCGCAATCCCAATATGAACAATGGACGTAAAAATGCAAACAGAAGATCTTGTGTCAAAAGGATAAAAAAATCAAAATCATCTATTAAAACTTCTCATCAAATTAAACAAGTTTACATCTCTTATCAGTAATCTCATTTCCCACTCTTTCAAATTGCATGCATAGACATGAATTCTTTGTCATTTATGTTGTGTTAGGGAATTAGTAAGATCACCTACTAGTTTCCTTATTTAGTATTTTGTTAGGTGAAAAAATGCAAACATGGGAGTCATTGCTTTCACTTGAAAGTGTACCCCATTTTATTTGAAGTTAATAAAATTGTAAGATTCAGTCGTGAATTGTACACTAACCGCGATACTCATTGAGAAATCATATTGTTTTTATTTAAAGGGATCCAAACATAAGATTCAAATTGTTTTGATTGAAAAAACTTTATTTGAATCGTAGGAATCAAATCATAAATGCTAGGATTGTAATAACACTAAATCATGCTACAAATTAACTAAGACATAAAACCAGATGTGAACTCTATTAGGCCCAATTAGTATTTACCATGGACAAACATTCAACCCGTAAAATATAAACTACAAACGACTAAGTTAGAAATTTTTGTACCCTCAAATAAAACTTGTTGGAAACTTCTGAAAGGGACCCATAATGGATGGAAATATGGGCTCGAATCCAACTTCGCAAGTGAGCTTCTCCTGAGGCATATTAGGTCTGATCGTGGACCATCAGTGGGGCTGCTTTTGAGTCATTTTGTGTAAATGTGTATGTGTCTATGTGCATTTATGGCTGTTCTTTCTCTTTCCTTGGCTCTAAATTTAGCAATTTTTAGTTAAATATTTCAAGTAGGTTTATTGTTTTTACCTTTTCTAGTAGGTATCATTTCATGAAATACAAAAGAATATGAAGGACCGAGCCCTTCTTCCTTTTGTAGAACCTCAATTTCTAGTATCCTTGGGAAATGGGACTATCCTATTAAATGTACATTTCTTATTGAAAAATTAGAAATGTATTAAATTACAGAAGATCTTATTTATAAATGCTAATAATTTGGGTACAACTATATATATGTATTCAAATGTTTGCATAATGCCAAACAGTACAAAGAGGTGAACTTGGTTTCCCTCATTGCCATGTTGGATTTCATGGATGCATAACTGGAACAGTACTATATCCAATATGGGACCTTTTTTCACTAAAAAAAAAAATGAGTTTCCTGGTACATCAAGGATTATTTTATCAAAGTATCTTAACTCTAGCGACTCGTTCTTCGGTCTGTTGGACAATAATTTGGGATCACTTTCATGTTTGATGCTCATCAATACCATTTTTGTACTTCCAGTTCTCATTTGGCAATAGTTATGCAGTTTTCATGGTTGATGTAATTTCTAAGTATGTTTTTGTTTTTCCAATAATTTTTATGTGTTTTTGTTTGTAGGAACGGGTTTTTTGACCGCATGCTTTGCATTGATGGTTGGACAACAGGGTCATGCAGTGGGTGTAGAGCACATTCCTGAGTTGGTCTCTACATCCATTGAGAATATCCAAAAAAGTGAAGCAGCACTGTTTTTGAAAGAAGGTTCCCTCTCCATACATGATGGTGGTATGTTCTGTAGACCTCTCAGATAACTAACCAAATGTCCATAAGTGCATGTGGCACAAGTGCAGAGGGTACGACCAACCGTCTGATGTGTCCTACCTGGGAGATCTCATATGAGAAAAAATTTCTTGAGCAGATGAACCTAATCATACATTCTATTTCATTCTTCTGGACCAGCTTGGGAAAGTTATGGAAAACATTCCCAGTTAGTCCATGCAATAGATGATTAGGATAAAACCCATTGGAACCATTTTTAGGCTTTTTAAGAGATCTCTGTGTTGCAACCCACTGACTTGCTGTTTCTCCACCCGTACTAACCTCCACTCGTGTGCCCTGTGGACTGGATCCTAGTGCCTCTGTAAAGTAGGTGGTTTGGTTTGCTAGATTAGATGGACCATATTATTCTACTGTTTTTATTTTTCATTTTAAATATTTTGTTCTGAATTCATCGAATCATGAGATGAAGAAGAGATTCGACTTGTACGTTGAACCAAACTAAGAAAAAAAATTCTATCGTTTCTCCTGCCGGTGCGTCTACCCAGGTAAGGGAATGGGTTACTAAGACCGAGGGGTCAAAGTGGAGCCGTCCTGTGCACTGGATGGAATGGTAAGGGGAGTTGTGAGTTTAGTCCAACATGACGGGATACACATTCAGAGCCTTGGCTATATGGGCAAACTTGACCCTATCACATAGAAAGTTTTTTAAGCCGTGTGGGTTTAGGCCCAAAGTAGACAATATCCTACAAGTGTATCTAGGTGCTGGTATACATAGAATATCATAATCTTCTAAATTATTCTTACGGTATAGTAATAAATCCATCCATCACACTGCAGATGGGAGGATGGGTTGGCCAGAACATGCCCCTTATGATGCCATTCATGTGGGAGCAGCGGCACCAGAGATTCCACAACCACTTATTGACCAGTTAAAGCCTGGAGGCAGAATGGTGATTCCAGTTGGGAAGGTTTTCCAGGATTTGAAAGTGGTGGACAAGAAACTGGATGGTTCTGTCACCATCCGGAGTGAAACCTCCGTCCGGTACGTCCCACTGACAAGTCGAGATGCTCAGTTACAAGGCTATTAATGCTGGGAGGTTCACTGAATCTAGCAATGCAGGTCATGTAGGTTGCAATAATCCCACTAGGTTATCTAATATGTTGTGTTTTATTTTTGTACATAGTTAAGGATATGGTCTGAAATTTGCACCAAGTTCCTCCTTACATGGTTGGTAGTTTGTTGTGGTATCGTTCTTAACGAATTTGCCTATGTAAATCTTTTGATTCTTACCCAATTATGCAACCTCTTCCTGTTTGTGGGAATATTAATGAAACACACTGGTGCCATTTGCCTTGTTGTTAAGTTAAAGACATAGAAGAGTGATGGTCTACGAATGGTGGACTGGCATTACAGTTATGAGTTACAGCCGTTGCATGTTGTTTTTTTGGTTTTTTTTTTTTTTTTTCTTAATAGAGTAAGTTGGACTTGAGCCCATGATCTCAAAGTTATTTTGAAATGTGTCATACCAACTCAACCAGGTGTGTTATTTTTAATAAAAATTCCTTGTCTTTGGAATTCCAAGTCCATAGAAAATGCTAGAGTGGGGAAAAAAAACCAATTGTTTGGTTGCAAGGAAAATATTGTTTGGAAAATCATTTTCTACTGTTTGAGCACAATTTTGAAAATTTCATGGAAAATTATTTTTATTGTTTGAGTTGCATTTTAAAAAAATAACAAAAATCATTATTTTAAGTTGTTGTCTGTGCTAACTATATATAAAATCATGTTAAAATTATTTTTGTGAAAAATTTGAAATAGTCTCTGGTATAAAATAGGATAAAAAAATTTCTTCTAATAGACAAATATTCAGAGTAGTTGTAAGTACAATATTTAAGGGTCCTTGGACTCAACTTTTGGCATTCAAAACCATGATCAGATGCTTTAGGGTTGTAGGAGACAACATTCTATAAACTTTGAAAAGAAAATTTTCATAAAAAAAACTTATTTTTCACCGTTGAATTTTATGGTTAAATTTGGGAGTTATGTAGCCGTCCATTTTCAAAATCTTGGATCAAGTACAAAGGAAATTGATTTTTGAATATTTTTGAATTTGAGTTTTTTTATGAAATCTAGAGGCTGTGGTGTTGGATTGCCAATGTGGTTATCCATTTGAGCAAAACAATCATTAGTAAGACTTAAATCTTTACTAAGTTAGTAAGCAAAATATTTCTCATGAAATGTATTAACATTATACCACTCGTTCAAACAATGTAGTACTTGTTTTAAACATGTAAAAAACAAGTTTGATGGACACTCAATACTTTACAGCTACTATAACTCTTCAATTAGTAGATACTACACATTAAACTACTCGTTAGGCTCATATAATATCTTATTCTAAAGTCTAAAATACAGGAAATCTAATATATATAAAAAAAAAAATGAGAAAGCTTCTAAGTCAATAAAATTGCAAGGTAAGAATTAGATTGGCCTATGATCGTGGAAAATCCTCTGTACTGCAAATTTTTTTATTTTTTTATTTGTTACGTCAAACTCGTGAAAATACCTTTTTGCCATAAGGAATCTTTTTCCAACTAATTTTTCTTGCAATCAAATGTACCCATAATGTTTGCATATGGGAAAAATACAAGGAAAAAAAAATCAGAAGAGGGGAAGAAAGGATGGGGAGCAAAGCAAGTGGTCGAGGCGAAGAAGAAAGTGGTAAGTTGAAGACATAGGAAAGTGATGGTCATCTCACATGGTGGACTGGCATTACTGTTATGAGTTATGACCATTGTATGCTTTTATTTTTTTAGGTAAGTTGGACTTGAACCTGTGACCTCGAAGTCATTCATTTTGAAATGTGTCAAACCAACTCAACTAGGTATCTTATTTTTTATAAAAATAAATTAATCTCTTTGATTACATAGAAAATCATTTTCTATGGAATTCCAAGTCCATGGAAAATGGGTAAAGTGGGATAATAAAAATAAAAAATAAAAAAACAAATTTAGTGTTTGTATCTAGGAAAAATATAAGGAAAGAAAATTAGAAGAGGGAAAGAAGATGAGGGGCATAGAGCAAGAGGTGGAGGCCATGGAGGAGAAAGAAGAAGTATAAGAAAAGGAGAGAGAGAGAGACTTAGTGGCAACAACGACATGGTAAAGGTGGTGGTGGTAGGGAAAAAAAAGAAGATAAAGAAGATTAGGATTCGTCATTTGGGGTAATTTTAGGGTGATTTCATTTTTTTTTCATGGGTATAGGTAGGAAGATGCTAGAATTGAAGATGAGGTTAGGTTTCCATTTTCCATGGAAAAAATCTAATCAAATAATAGAAAATAACATTTTCGATGGGAAATCAAATAAAGTAGCTTGAGAAGAAAAATGTTGTGTATGAGAAGTTTTGTATTCCATTGGCGTTACACAATGTTGCTAGGGTGCAACACCCCCTCCAGGGGTCTCATTGGCCGTTCAATAGGCGAGAGTGAAGGGGGCAGTGCCCCCTCCCAGGAGCTTTGGGGTAAAATCCACAGCCTAAATTTTTTAGAGTTTTGTAAATGGCAAACGTATAATATTTTCTTAAGAATTTTCTATTTTATAGGGTTTCTTATTTGGGTATATTTATATGTTTCAGTAACTTTTGATTTGATAAATAGAGATCTTTAGGACTGTAAAACTTATGAGAAGATAGTGATTGTTTTTGTTTTGATATGCCAACGTAGGCACACTGCCGTACCACATAAATCATTATGCGTGATTTTTGTCTATTTGTTGCTTCGTTTTTTCACAAAAGATACATAGGTGTATTTTTATAAATCAATCCAACCAAATTGAAACAAGATTTGATCTTAGCTAATTTGATAAATTTTGGATTCAAACAAGGGCTTGGTTTTAAAAATATTAAAAAACACCAATATTCAAAATGTTTTTAATATGATATTTGGTGGAGCTGGTGATCATAACGGCGAAGATAACAATGTCCCTAGTAAAATATACCTTATCCTAGGCGTATGTTTTAGAGTTAGGCTAGCTTGACTAATCATTGGGCTCACATGGATTATAAAATTGGCAATCCAACACTTCTACCCTATAGATATAGACTGTGAAAAATTCATATTAAAACAAAATATTGTGAAGGGGATAAAAATTAACTCTCATCTGGATGATTCATTCGCACAAATTGACACATGTCTCAAGGTGGACACATGGAGTTATTTGAGTCAGGAGCTTAAGAACCAAAAGGATAGGAAGGTCGTGGGCAAAGGAAGGTCAAGATAGAACTCGGGATAAAGGAAGGACGGGAAAAAGAAGACATAAGGTTGGGAGAATTAAGAGCTTGGTACCAAAAGACGCAAGGTCTGGTTCGGTACCTGAAGACGTAAGGTCAGGATCGGTACAAGAAGATAGAAGGTCGGGAGGATTCTCTTTTGAATGTCCTACCATGATAGATCATCTCAAATCCTTTCTTTAATGGGATTTGAACGTGACTTTGAAAAGATTTCATTGTTAGAATGTTACCAAGTCAAAAAGAACTCTAATTAAGTAAGGTTTTTTAATTTGGATAAAAGAAAAAAATCTGACAATTGTAATCTAATTAGGATTTGGGTTTCTTTTAGGAATTATGATTTTTCTATTTAAAGGGGCTAAAATCATTGTAAAAAGGAGAGAATGAAAGAGAAGAAAAATAGGAGGAGAGGAGATCAATTAATAAATTCAGAATATAGTAAAACGGCTCTACAAGCCCGTGGAAATAGGCACAATGTGACAAACAACGTAAAAAATTGTATATTCTCTCTTTTCTATTATTCGTATGATTTATTTATGTATTATCTTAAGAGAAAACACAAATCCCGAGGTAGGTCACAAAAATGACATTTACAAATACTTTTATGAATTTAATCCAAGTAGTTAAAAATGGATTGCCAAACTTTCAAATTTAAAATTAAAATTTAATAGTAAAAAATAACTTTAAAATAATTCAAAATTAATATAATTTTGCCCTCTACAATTAATCTTAATGGCATCATATCATGTTTTTGGATGCACCTATGCCCACAGAAGGTTATGTGGTCAGGAAATTTTCCAAGTGTTTTTAATAAGAAATGAAAAGTAAAGTTGGTGATATGTCTCTCAATTTTGATGGGACCTGGGTACCTTGGAAGATTAATGTTGGAGTGACCTTAGTGAGGGACACATGAGAGACATCTTGACCTCGTGGCGCACATATGCCCATAGATATATTTTTTCCGAGGAATGAGTAAAATGCATCTACGGACATGCACACGCCACCACGTCAAATGGTGTTCAGTGTATCCCCTACAGTCGTCACTCATGGAAGTACTTGGCCTTACGAGTTAGCACAATCAATGCACCGGGTAAGGCCTTGGTCTTACCAATAATGGATCGAACTCGGTAACAAATAGACTGGTTTAGATATCTAGTTGGTTAATGTCAAATCCATTTAATTAGAGAGTTAAATGCGTGTAAGAGCCGTCTATAACATGGTCTCTCTCTCTCTCTCTCTTCACATCGTACTAATTTCTATACATCAATCCAAATCTAACCCCACATAACCCATAAATTAATCTGATTGTAGGTAGAACTGACTAGGGCTCCATTTAATTAGGAGTTAATTTGTATATGAACCATCTGTCTCATGTTTCACATCTTCTCTTTCTCCCTTCACATCTTCTATGCATCAATCCAAAGCTAACCCCACATAACCCATAAATAAACCTGATTGTAGGTAGAACTGACTTGGGCTCCATTTTATCAGGACTTAATTTGTATATATACCACCTGTCTCATGTTTCGCATGCTTCTCTCTCACACACATATTGCCATTTTCTAAAGAGCAACCCATGTCTAACCTACCTTTTCACATGGTAAAATAAGCATTTGAAAGTATTTTTTATAAACATGCAAAATTTCTTTTGACGGCATTTTAGGTAGTAAAAAAAAATTGAAGTTTTATTTTTAAACAAAACCCTTTTTCAAAATCAAGCGTCCAAGCCCGTATCCAAATGCTACCAACACATGAATGCAGACAGTTTTGAAAAAGTCATCTCATATCAACTGTCTGTTTAATGGAGAACTGGAATATCTAGTACTGGAGAACTGGATTGAGTTTGACGTTAGAATAGCCATTAAATATCTAATAATGGCATAAGAGTCCTCTTTCTTCTTCCATTGATTACTTTTATCAATGTTGGTTCCTATTGAGTGCACGTTAATCATAAATATTTTAGAGGCAGTTGACATGTCATAATAGGGTCTCAGTAACGTGTGCCTAAATGCATTAATTACACCTTGGGAATAAGCATTTAAGAGTATTTTAGTAATAAAAAAATAAAATTTTCAGGGCACTCTCTCTCTCTCCAGTATCAATATTACCTCTCACCAACTTAACTTAGCCTTCAGTTATTTCATCTTAAAAAGTTAAAAATTAAAAATCAAGCATCCCCAAACTTTATTTTAAAATATTGGTTCAATCTCTAACTCAGTCCAACTCATTGAGTCCAAGACAAATAATGATTCTCTTTGAAACACTTAAAGTCCATGTGGATCTATTTAAGAATTTAATTAACCAATGCACCAAATATACCTAGTCATTAATGGTGCCGGACGTTGAGACATCATAATTTTGGGGTGATTATACACTCCTCAATCGATGCCTTTGTGGGACTTATTTTGTGACGACTGTCACTCTATTACCCTTCTTGGGGCCTCTAATACCATTTAATAAGAACTTAACCAATACATCAACTGCATTGTGCAGTACAAAGTTAAGTTCTTATTATCTCTTAGGAGTATTAACCTTAACAAAAACCGTGCACCAATTAGATTTGAGGCAATTTTGTTCCAGAAACTTGATGGACCTAATTTGCTGAGTTAACTCATCAACCTGCATGGGTCAACTAAAAATCACCTTGCCCATCAAGAATTTAATATATATATATATATTAAAACATTTATAAATTTAATATATATTTAATAGACTCATGAGATGTCAACTTTGAATTTTTCCATGGATACATACAAGTTGTGTTTTAAAACTATGGTACAATTAGCACATGGAATGAGTATTATTGTCGTTCCTATTATATCAATCAATTATTGAGTGCCTTAAGATTGATGGTTTACATCAAATGCGAAAGAAAAAAACAAATTGAATATGATCCAGTGATCCATAGCTTTGATATTGGACGATCAAAGGAGTTCCAAAATTAAATGGGTAGATATTACTACGAGACGATGCAACACTCTCTCAACCTCAACTGTCAAAAAGGTACTCAGGATCAGCTCCCCTTCGTAGCTATATCGCGAGTGTAGCCCAATGTATTACCTAAGTTGACACACCAAACTCTACCCCACCACTCCTTCGTGAGCACAAATTGTATATAATTTTCTTTACAGTGAGTTGACTCAGGTGGTCCAATATTCAAATTTATCAACTCATGGAATTCTAAAATATTTACCAATATAGGCAAAATTGGTATTTCACCAAATTACTATGAGATATTTACGAAAACGTGACCAACTTTTGACAAAATTATGATTTTGGCTCATTGATCATTTTAATTACCAAAACGTGAATGATATCAAAAGTTTTAAAGTGACAATTTTGCAGGTTTCGCTACTTTTAGCGAGATCGTCACTATACAAATCAGAGAGTTTGTCACTTTGAGGGGAAAAACCAACGAGTTTGTTACTTTAAACCTGCAATCTTGTCACTTGAAAAACCTGCAATTTCGCACATTCACATTTTAATAATTAAAATTAACAGATTAGCTAGAATTGTAATTTCATCAAATTCTACTCACAAAATGGTAATTTATCCAATATGAGATATTTATGAAAACGTGACTAACTTTTGACAAAATTACGATTTTGTCTCACCAGTGAATTACCATTTCATAAGCTGAATTTGACAAATTTACGATTCTGGCTCATTGTTCATTTTAATTGCTAAAACGTGAATAGTAACGAACTCAGAGTTTTAAAAGGACTATTTCACAGGTTTAATGTGGCTATCTTGCTAAAAATAGGGAAACCTGCGAAATAGTCACTTTAAAACCTCTAAAATCATTACTGTTCATGTTTTGATTATTAAAATAAACAGTACGCCCAAATCGTAAATTCTTCAAAAGTTGATCAGGTTTTCGTAAATACCGTAATTTTTCCAATTAATGGCGGGGACATTGATATATTTACGAATTGCCTTTTTAATCATTTGAAAGTACAAACTATTTACAAAAAAATGTTTTTTTATACTTATTTTTATGTTTGGGCGACTCATCCAATTTCTATACAGAGCTACTACTGGCACCCCCAACTTTTACTTCTTACACCCCAATTTCTTAAATCATTTATCACATCCCAATTAAATATCAAAACACACTATTCAAACATTACAAAGGTTTGGCTCATATTGTAATCTCAACATTATAACATTCATTCAAACAATTTTTTTTGTAGTTGTTTACAATTATGACTAGGGGATACAAAACCCTAAACCCAAAAAATATTAATCTAGTTAAAAAATAAAAAATGAGAGAGCTTCTATGGAATCCCATCTTTTACTTATGGGATTTTTCCTAAAATGTGCGCAACTTATGTCCAAATTCTGGTTTCAGTACACTGTTAATTTTAATTCCCAAAACATGCATCCCAGGTGAATTCATCACTTTTATAATCAATGAATTCGTTGGTATATCTACGAATTCATAGATATTAAAAGTGACGAACTCACGAGTTTGTAGGTGTAGACATGGGATTTTCAAATATTTTAAAACATCCCTCCACTTTGGGGTGTTTTGGAGTCGCCACCATTCATTTTCGGAAATGGGTGTGAATGGTCACTCGAAGTTGTATTTTTGAAGAACATGTCATTTTGACATTTTTTGATGACTCTCGTAGGATAAGGTGCATGGTCCAACCTTTGATTCAAAGGTAAGGGGGTCCATTTATGGAGTAGGGAAGGTGTTAGGCACCCTACTCCATCCACGTAATGTGGTAACTTCGGATTCGATCTTTTAAAATAAAAGAAAAATAAAATAGAAAAGAGTCGATATGTGCCCTCAAGCATGAGAGGCTTTGATGTTGATTTAATCCATTGAGGGCACCCTTATTGAAAAATGGGCTCTTGAAGGACTCAAATCATTGTGGTGTGTGTAAAAGTGTAGAGAAAGGGGTGAGTAGAGGAGGAGAGTTGAGGGGGGGTGTTCTTTTTGTCAAAACTCACCTTGTCCCAACCTTGATCTTCAAGGATGTACCTCTTTGATGAGTCTTCTTTTTGAATCTCCTTAACTTGTTTTTTTTGCTTGATTTGTTTGAGAGAAGGTTGAGAGTTTTAGAGTTGTGAGATGAGTTGAGAGTTGGGTGTTGAGAGTAGAGTAAGAGTAGAGAGTTGAAAGAGTTTTTAAGAGGTTTTTTTGTCAAATTTTCATTAATTGTTGTAAGGGGAGAATGGAGGGGTTTTTATAGAAGTTGGGGAGTTATTTTATGGGTAAAGTTGGGTGAAATGAAGAAAATGATAGAATGGTTATAAGTTTGAGAAAGAAGTAGGTGTAATTTAGAGGAGATTGGAGGGTATTTAGGGAAGGGGGGGTTAAATGGGTGAGTTTTGACCCAAATGGTTTGGATCCTCCCCAACCCATTTGGGTGGAGTGTTTGGTGAGTGGAGTTTAAGATGGTGGTTGTGATTAAATGGTGTTTGGTTTAAGAGAATAGATGATTTAATGAGGTGGTTGATGATATTTTGGGAGGGTGAGGGAGATGATGCCATGTGTCAAAGTGGGTGAAAATGAAGGGTTGGATGAGTTGATGGGAAATGATGAGTGTTTGATTTGAGAGGATGGGTGTAGGTTTAGCTTGTAGATGTAGGTTTTGTAGGAAATGATGGGGGTAGATTAGGGGGAGATGTAGGTTATAAGTGTTTGATTTGAGAGAATGGATAGGATAGGTTAGGGGAGAGGTGTAGGTTGGAGGTGTGTGTATATGATATTTAGAGAGAAGTTAATGGGATATTTAATTGTTTAGAGAAAGGTGATGGGAGTTGGTGGTTGGATGAGGGAGATGAGATGGGGTGATGACATGTGTCACACCTTGATGATTGTGGTGATTGGTTGTGATGATGGATTGGGTTGAGTTGGGTTTGGGTTGAATGATTTGGGCTTGGGTAGAGTATTTGGTTGGGCTTAGGTTGTTAGTTGAATAGGAATGGATTTGGGTTGAGTTGAATAGGCTTGGATAATGGGTTTGGGCCTATGTTGAATTGAGTTGAGTTGGGTTTAGAAGGATGGTAAAGGATTTCGTCCGTGGGCCACGTGAGAGGCTTTAGGCCGTTTATTGAAAATAAGATGACAAAATACATTGTATTTTTGTAGGTTTGGACCTCGGAACCCATTCCAATTTTGTGATTTTTGGGGCATTTTGCGTCGAGGGCCCAATCAAATTTGGATGTCTACAGTAGGTTATAAAAATGATGAATGCATGTTTTGAGAATTAAAATGAACAATGTACCAAACTCTTTCTTTATTAGCATGAAAGTTAGAAACCCATTTAATCATCCACGGTTGAAGAGCATCCATCAAATCTGAGTAATAAAAACAAGAGAGATTTAACCGACAAACCCTACTGTTGCATTTTTATTACAAAAATTTCCTTGGGCCTCTAACAACTCTATGGGAACCTTACTATATCAAGTCTATTATTCAACAAACCTTACTTTATCATGTTTGTCACGCAAAAAACCTTGAAGTGGTGATCCATGTCACAAAATTGAAATTGAGGTTGTTAATTTGTTACTCAACAAATCTTAGACTGCATCTAACTACATCAATTTTTGGCATCTAAAAACATGATTTAATGCTATAGAGTTATAAAAGAACAAAGTCTAAAAATTTTGAAAAAATAAATTCTAAAACAAGATTAATTTTTACGGTTGATTTTTAGTTTTAAATTTGGGAGTTCGGTAGCCCTCCATTTTCAACATATTCGATCAAGCTCAAAATGTATATATATATATATATATATATATATATATATTTGAATATGAGTTTTTCCATGAAAGATAGAAGGTTATAGTGTTGGATTGCCCATTTGATAATCCATGTAGGCTCTATACATATACATATATATATATGGATCTCTTTCAGCAACAAACATTTTGGCAAAACATTTTTCAAAACATGGGTTATAGGTTTTGGAATGGGCTGATTTTTGGTGAGGATGATCTCTACGGTGAGGAGATCATCCTCATCAAAAATCAGCTCATTCCAAAACTTCTAGCCCCATGTTTACAAGTTGAAAAATTGTGGACCGTCCATTTTTTGTAAACCATTTTTTATGGGTTAGAAGTTTTGGAATGGGCTGATTTTTGGTGATGATGATCTCTACGGGGAGGAGATCATCATCACCAAAAATCAGCCCATTCCAAAACCTGTAACCCATATTTTGAAAAATGTTTTGCCAAAATGTTTGTTGCTGAACATATATAGTAAGTTTATAGTGTTGGATTGAATATGAGTTTTTCCATGAAAGATAGCAGGTTATAGTGTTGGATTGCCCATTTGATAATCCATGTAGGCTCTGCAACCCTTAATAAGATTTGAAATCTTACAAATTTAGCCACGTTGGTCTGATTCATAAAGTAAGGTTTGTCTGAGTAACAAACTTGATAAAATAAGAGAGTTTTTGTAATAAAATTGTAACACATAGGTCTGCCCGATGAATCTTTCTAGAAACAAAGAGTCATGATTTTCTAACTCATCACATCCATATAGGGAGAGTTTAGGGGGGAGGGGAGTTATAAAATCATTATTTTAAAAATAAAAGAGTCGTTGACCCATAAAAGATATTCAAACATACTCAACTGACGCGAGAATATGCACTAAACCATAGTTTGTTTTTTTTTTTTTTTGAGTCGTGATGAATGCACACGGTTTTCTTCGGAATACATAAGAAAAGATCTACGGTTCTATGCCCTTACCACATCAGCCACGTACCAAAAACCATGTGCATTCGTCATTATATATTTTTTTTAGTGTTGATTTTCTAACTGGCGTCTTCAGTCAGTCATTACTTGGCTGATGTGACAGATCTTTTTCTTGGGATACACAACCGCACAACCCATAAAAGATTTTCAGTTGTGTATCCCGAGGAAAGACTTATGGTTCTGTGTCCGTGCCATGTCAGCCGAGTATTGACCGAGTGAAGAATTTCTAGTTAGAATTTTCTTTTTTCCCTTGCGTATAAAGTTTAGTATTATTCAAAACAAAATGGTAAAAAGATTAAAAAAAAAAAGTCTTCCCCATACTTCAATTTAATTTATAGTTTCTACCTATAACTAGTTTTGAAAAAGAACCTTGCTTTAATGACTCGAAATACCATTCAAAGTAACATTGTGTATGCAGAGATCCATCAAATTTCCTCAAAATGTAAAACAATTGTATCTCGAGAGTGATATGGTTTTCTGCACACACAAGTACTCAGGGCTACTTTAAGTATTATTTCATGTCAATATAGCATTTTTATTTTAAAAATTAATATTTATGTAGATACATGATATTTATAGCATTTTCATCAATAAACTTGTCCAAGCCCAACAAAGGAGGATATGGACTGTGACTACGACCATATAATTACTGTTATCTTCTTTTGTAAATCATTTATAACATACTTTTCTTTGGACTATCAATGTTTAATAATGGCAATTTAAAATATTCCTCCACGTTTTGGTAAATATTAGAAATGTCCATTAGTTTTCAAATTGCTCACAACCAAATACTCATTTGACATATGGTACAAATGACATAAGCAACATAGAGAAAATCCCTCTATCCTGCCTACACATCCTCTGCCCACAAATTTTAGTTCTAAGATTTCAAATCTTAAAAAGGTTCGTGAAATCCAAATGGATTATCATATTATAAATCGAATACCACAACCTTCTAGATTTTATTTAAAAACTCATGGTAAAAAAACATTTCGAATAAACAAATTCTTTCGAACTTGATCTAAATTGTTGAAAATAGATTATTGTTGAGTACCCAAATTTAAAATTAAAATTCAACAGTGAAAAATAACTTTGTTTTTTTAAGTTCATAAAATTTCTTCCTCAACAACACTGTTGTATTGGTCATGTTTTTGAATTCCACAACATGATCTAACTAGGAAATTTCATTTTTTCACTATGGGTAGGAGAGAGAAATCTTCTCTCTTATTGTTTACACCATCTGCGCCACATGTCAAACGGATGTTGAGCTATAAGCAAAAAATCACTAACATTGAATCCTTTATCTATTATAATTCCCGAATGAAATATGACTTACAATGGAACTTGCTCAATGTATTCTATATTCTAAAGGTCTTCTTCAATTAGATGTCACTAGTTGATGTTTATCTTATGCTAATTCAATCACGAGTCTTGTAGCATGACTTAACTCAAATTCGATACAAACATGATACTTGTATCCCATATTCTATGATCATGTTTATAGGCCAATACCCACGTTATAAGTCGACATTTATTCTAAAAATATGACTTAAATGCAATGATCATTATCATCAACATCAATTTCCATCATTAAAGATTGA
Organism: Akebia trifoliata; assembly: GCF_017979445.1. Lineage (NCBI taxonomy): Eukaryota > Viridiplantae > Streptophyta > Magnoliopsida > Ranunculales > Lardizabalaceae > Akebia > Akebia trifoliata. The sequence goes on from NC_141379.1 coordinate 2,408,512, forward strand.
GGGTATAAAGAAAATAGTATAAATTTTTTTTAACTAAGTAAAAATGTTTATGCATGATGCATATAATCTATATAATAAAACACAACAGTGGGACTCACAATGATCACGATTTTGAGGGAGATAACCCCCCACATCAACTTACAATTTTGTGGGGCTAGTTTATTACCTTTACTCTTAACCCCTCTAACTTTACTTTATATACCCTCTTTTAAATTTTAACCATCTTTGTTTTATTTATCTTTTACCCATTTATTCTTAATTTTTTTTTTTTTAATAATATAACTCCAATTTTATTTCTTTTCACTTTTACATCCTCAACTCCAATGATCAAGAAACAACATAACTCTACAATGGTATAAACAAAGAAATAACTCAACAAAATGATCAAGAAAGAAAAAAATATGAGACAATGATTTGTTGACGAGGTTCCCTACAAACTGTTAGGTGTGTCTCGGGCTCATAGAGCAATTTCACTATGAAGAACCTATGAAGAGAATACAATTGATCTTCTCCGCTATTAGTTGCCCTATCTACCATTGGTAACTCTTACCCCTCCTCTAGATGGAAGAGGTATATTTATAAATTTACAACATTGTCTCTTAATATCTTTCAAAGCTTTTTGGTATTCATAACAACATTTTAAATTTGAAACAACAATCTCTTAAATTCTCCAAAGAGTGTTACAATTTTTTGAAAAATATATTTTGAATATTCTTTGGAGAGCCTCTTCAATGTTGAATGAGTAGTTGCATGTGATGATGATAACACAAAAGGTTCCACATGGATGGTGGATAACGTATGCAAGTTTTTAGCTCCCACAATACTCACAAAAAATCAGCCCATTCCGAAACTTCTAATCCCATCAAAAGTGGTTTACAAACTAACAATAAAAATTGACAGTCTACGATTCTTCAACTTGTAAACTAGGATTAGAAGTTTCAAAATGGGCTGATTTTTTTGGAATTGGATCCGATTGGGTCTAAGGTGTTGTGATCCAACAAGGCCTCAAGTGTCATGGATGGTGTGGAGGGATAAATTCTCTGACCTATAAAGTAACACCACATGTCACTAAGGAACAATAGAATTCAGTGAGAGCATTCTTCCGACTGTAAGTAAGCAGTCGCTCGGTTGTTCATCGAGAATGTGAGGCTCGGATAAAGGTCGGGAGTACGGAATTCCGTAAAAGGAAAAGGGCTTTAATCCTTGGGATTTCGGGATTTGAACGATTGAATTAAAAGGGATTCTTGGAAATAGGATCCCACACGATTCTTATCCCAAAATAGAGGAGATATGGTTGGAAAAGTGCAAAATAGAAATTCTTACTCTACAAAATAGAGGAGGATCCCTATATCTAACGTACGCAATTTTTCTAGATTGAAACTCTATCAAAATTTCATTGGAATTGACTTAGGCATCGGAGGCTCTATAGAACAAGGAACAGGGACGATCTCGAGGAGTTGCAAGTCACACTATGTGAAAAAAGGGGTGAATTTGACATCAAGGTCCGTCGATTTTTGCCCTTTTTTCACGTAGTGTTTAAAAGAGTCACATCGAATTTACCCCTTTTTAACGTAGTGTCATCTGATTGGGAGATCTCGAGGTACTCCAAAAATCACCCCTACAGCTGGCAAACTAGACCTTATACAACTACTACAATCCTTATATACTTGAAGGAATAAAATGTCACTGCTCTTACGACCTAACTAATTCATCCTTCCTTCTGCCAGAAAAAAAAATATTAATCACTCTGCAACAGTTGATCAAGAAAAAAAATGGCAGAAAAGCTTCTGGTCGTATTCGTGGACAAAGTTGTAACTCACATAAAGCTTTCTGATGTAGTTTTGGCATTGATTGGTCTCTTCATCTTAAGTTCTGTGGTTCAAAGACTCACAAATAAAGGTCCCATGTTATGGCCAGTAATGGGGGCCATACCTACCGTGCTCTATCACTCCAATGATATGTACAATTGGGGCACCGAAGCTTTGATCAGATGTGGAGGAACTCTTTCTTTTAGAGGGATTTGGATGACTGGTGTGTATGGGATCATGACTCTCGATCCTTCCAACATTGAGTACATGCTCAAGACGAAGTTCATAAGCTTCCCCAAAGGAAAATTCTATAGAGAGAGGTTCTTCGATTTACTCGGTAACGGTATTTTTAATGTTGATGGTGAATTATGGAAAGAGCAACGACATGCCATGATATTGGAGATGCATTCGAGAAAGTTTGTCGAGTATTCCGTTAAGACCATACAAGACTTGGTGCACCAAAAGTTGTTGAAGTTGTTAGCTAAGTTCGTGAAGTCCGATGAGAGTGTCGATCTTCAAGATTTGCTTCTTCGATTAGCATTCGATAATATTTGCACCGCTGCATTAGGTGTCGATCCCGGGTGTTCGGCTGTTGATCTACCTGATGTTCCTTTTGCTAAGGCCTTTGAAATGGCTAATGAGGTGACATGGTTTAGGTTTCTAGTACCAACATTTATATGGAAGCCAATGAAGTTCTTTGGTGTTGGATCGGAGAAGAAGCTCAAGGATGCAGTCCTGACTGTTCATGAATTTGCGGAGAAGACTGTGATCAGTAGGAGGAGCGAATTCCGCAAATTGGGTTCTTTGGGTGATAGGTGTGATCTATTATCAAGATTAATGGTGGTCGAAGACCCAATTGAGGATCAAGGCAAAAAGTATCGATTTTGTGATAAATTTCTTAAAGATTTCTGCATAAGTTTCATCTTAGCAGGACGAGACACAAGTTCTGTGGCATTATCATGGTTCTTCTGGCTCATATACAAAAACCCACTAGTCGAAAATAGAATTATCGATGAGATTAAGGAAATTATCACCAACCGGAAGTCTAAAGGGGAAGATCTTGACGATCACACTGTTTTCACCTTTGATGAACTAAAGAAGATGGTGTATCTTCAAGCCGCATTATCAGAATCCTTGAGGCTTTATCCATCGGTTCCTATCGACATGAAAGAGGTTCAACATGACGACATGTTACCCGACGGGACCTTTGTTAAAAAGGGTGCTAAGGTATTCTACTCCATATACGCAATGGGTCGAATTGAGATGATATGGGGGAAGGATTGTAAGGAGTTTAAGCCAGAGAGGTGGATCAAACATGGAGAATTAATAAGAGAGAGTGAGTTCAAGTACGTGGTGTTCAATGCAGGACCAAGGTCGTGTGTTGGGAAGAAGTTTGCTTACATTCAGATGAAGATGGTAGCTGCTTCAATTCTGTGGAGGTATTCAGTTGAGGTTGTTGAAGGCCACATTGTTGCTCCAAAGCTTACAACTACATTATACATGAAGAATGGTTTATTGGTAAGGTTTAAGCCTAGATCAAGTCCATAATAGTAGCATTTGTTCCTAGTAGAAATATTATAAGTTAAAATAAAAAATTTGTGTGCATGAAGCGATATGTTGTGTGGCATTACATCTAAAGCCCATGAAGGGTAAATTTGTAAGATTTGCTTAATATATCTAGGTGTTGCTAGTTTTATATTTTTATTTTCTCTCTCTTCTTTATCTTGGGTGGTCGAGAGGTTTGTTGAATTCTCTATTATAAATAAATATTAATTTATAAATTTAATGTTGTTTCATATTCTAATTTATTTTATGGAATTAGGACTAGTAAGGTTCTTGTTCCTTAATAGAAGTGGTGTCTACCCGACACATTTTGATTGGAGTTTAAAATACATTTGAATTCTAATAAAATTGTTTTTTATATGGCACACAATCCAATGTGTTTAATCTTCAATTACAATAAGCCACATAGACATCATACATTGTTATAGGAACGGGACACCTTCACGAATGGTCTCTATTACAAGGCATTGATGATGACGATGATACTAGAAAATTGTTTGTATTTAGTGTGTTTCTCACGGAGACACCTCATTGATTCTCATCTTTGGAGCTCATCAAATCTGAGCACTTATTATCATAGTAACAAAATTCAAATTCGATTACTATTGATGAGGGGTTAGTTCGGTTAATTTGTATAAATTCATAAATATTTCGTAAGAAATTCGGGAAAATTTCGGAGATTTATATAAATAACATTTTTCAGTATTTTTTAAATTACGTGCATTTTTCATATAGACAACAAATTAAAAAATATATCATAATAATAAGTTTTTATTTAGAAGTTTTAAGTATGAACTTTTGAATGGATCATCTTAATAATTTGAATTTGTATACTTTATAGAGTAAGGGATAATTATGGAAAAAAAGTTGAGTGAGAAACATTAAGAAAGAAAATATTTTTTGGGTAAGAGGACATTGAGAAAGAAATGAGGGGTATTAACAAATAAAGGTGAAGGTGAGGGGGCATTAAGAAATAATCAATTTTATAGGGTGATAAGAACATTAAGAAATATATGTTTTTTCACAGTTTTAAGATACCGTACCAAAACTGACGCTGCATTAATACATTTAGAATTGGCAAAGGTGGCGAATCACCTATTTAATGGGAGATTTAACGATCTACACTATTAATCGCCGATTAATTAAGGAAATCTGCGTATCTTACCGAACAAAACCGAAAATTTGGTGAATTTTGTATTCGGTGTTGGGTAGAACACATGGCATTGAATCGCACGAATAATGTGTTTGATGAGCCCACCTGTATTTAGGTAGTTGGTCCCTAAAAATTTATTACCTTGTGAAGTAATGAGGCAAGTGCAACCACATGGGGACATGTACTAACAAATTTATTATATTTCTACCATGTTTTGATAGAAAAAACAATGGAGAGAACAAAAGAGATAAATGAGTTTCTCTCGATTTCTCTTATTTGGATTATTAAGTGGAGAGAGAAGAAAAAGGAAAAAAAAAGGTGAGTTTTCCTTCTTTTTAAAGGTTTAGAAAAAAAAATTTAAAATATTTTATAATTTCAACTCTGTCCCAAGATATCTTTTTAAGATATTTTAAAATTTCAAAGTATCCCAATTTTTTCTTGTCGATTCAAATATGATAGAGAGAAATTGAGTTACTCTTTATTAGTACTTTTTCCTTCATTTACAAGGTAGGACTTCAGTGGAAGTAAAAGATGAAGGAACTTTAAGGATAGAATAATTAAGGGTTTTCTATGTGTGGTTAAGGAGAGGTTGAAAACAATAGAGATTGAAGAGCTTATTGCAGGATAGTTTGTTTGTAGAAAAAATTCAAAGATTTTTTTGCTAGAATAAATGTTAGGGCATTTAAGTCATATTCGTTAATCTCATAGAGTAAACTAGGGTGAAAAATGAATATTCAAATGTATCCTCTAAATGTTGAGATACCCCTGTTTACAAATTGTTGATATATTCTCTTGATCTCAAAAAACCTTTGATTTTTCAACACAAAATTTGTTCGTCTTCAAATTCTAAATTTTTTTTTTTTTTTTAATCTTTGACCAAAAGATTCTCTCTCCTTCAATTTATTTTTTTAAGAGATATAATAAGGGTTTGCTACAGTAAGTTGAAATGATGATGGACTATAGAGAAGGTTGAGTTAGTTTTAGGCTAAACAAATATAACCCCAAAGTTGAAGAGATTTACGATGATGGATTTTGGGGTAAAAAAAAAAATTGATTGAAGGTTTGACACTTATTAGCAATCTCCCGTTTAATTCTTGAAAAATTCATGAATTTTTTATTTATTTTTCAATGATAGTATTATTTTCTGGATTATTGAACTATTCTGAATAATCACGGATTCTAAGTTTGAAAATAATACAACATAATTTTTATGAATTTTTATAAAACTTGGTTGGAAAAAAAAAATATACTATAACTTGTTATATATTGCAAAGTGTAAACTTGTAATTTGTGACGTGTAATACTATCATGTTTCAAAATTTTGGAAGAATCCACATTTTTATGTGATAAATGTCCCTTTTATCTTAAAAAAAAAATTAATGACACGACCCTTTATCTTTATTTGAGATTACACCTTAATTTTCCTAAGAATTTTGATAACATGATGTAATTTGTGGCTAACACACCTCACTTGACGTTATTTTCTTTCTCCTGCCCATTGTGAAATAAAGAAAACTTTATGATCTCATCACCTTTTAACATTAAAAACATGATCTAATAGAATACAATTGTAGAAAACAAAATTATATGAACTTTAAAAAATTATTTTTCACTGTTAAATTTTATTTTTAAATTTGGGTGCTCATTGGCCGTCCATTTTTAACACCTTGAATCACACTTGAAAACAATAATTTTTTAATATTTTTATTTTGAATATGAATATTTTCATAAACTCTAAAAGGCTGTGTTGTTAGATTGTAAATGTGATAATCAATGTGGGCCCAATGACCCTTTTTAAGATTTGAAATCTGAAAAATTAAATATGTGGGCAACGGGCAAGAGAGAGAATCTCTCAATTACAAATGTCATTCGTGCCACATATCCAACATTTGTTGGATTGTGAGCAAACATGTCAAGTGCATGCGCCAAAACCGCATAATATTATCTACACTCTTTTTCAAATTGATGATTTTTCCCTTGACTTTGGCCTTCTTTCAAAAACTAATGGAACAATTACCTTAATGTCCTCATTATCACACCATATTACCATCACCTTTACCATAACCATTAACATCACCAATTTCATCATCACCATCACTATCATATGGCCGAATTTTTTGTTTTTGAATTGTTGAAATGAAACGGATATTATACTTATGAAACATATGCCATGTCTTTTTCATTTATCGAATTTTTGGCCGAATTTTAAATCAGCTTTTTGCAATTCAAAATCGAATAGAATTCAGATTTTTCACAAATCAAATTTTTGTTGTATTTTGAATTGCTAATAACAAAGGGTTTGACTAGGGAATTTAGGTCATTTTATGATAATCTTAAAAAAAGGCGGGTATATCTAAATCACCTAAAATAATTCTTTCAAAATTCTAATGTACTTTAGGAGATTTGCTATGGATTCTAATCCCCAGGAAATATAAAAATCAAAAGCAAAACGACCTTTTTCCTCGATAAGGACCCAAAACCAATAATCAGAAAATTGGGCCCTCATGATATGTCGGGAGAATGATGTTCAATGTTATACATATGATGTTTAGTGCTTGTGGCCCAAAATTTTTGTCAATGCCATTTACAGGATCTAGAGGAGTCTTTGGGATCAAATAAGATACCAAATTTGAGGAGAGCGTTTGGAGGTCCTAGAGACAGCCAAATATTGTGCCAAACATTTTTTAATATATGGGTTAGAAGTTTTGGATTGGGCGGATTTTTTGTGAGTATGATCTTTATGGTTAGGGGATTATCCTCAACAAAAATTCAGCCCATTCTTAAACCTCAAACCCCAATTTACAAGTTAGATTGTCAATTTTTATTGTTAACTTGTAAATCACTTTTGATAGGTTAGAAGTTTCGGAATGGACTGATTTTTTGTGGGGATAATCTCCTTACCATAGAGATCATCTTCACACAAAAATCAACTCATTCCGAAACTTATGGTCCATATATTAGAAATTGTTTGGCTCTCTTTAGAACCTCCGATCGCTTCACCAAACTTGAATATATATATATATATATGGGTCGGGTTCAATAGACAAAATTCTAAGAGGTTCAATATGACGACGTGTTACCCGATGGGACCTTCGTTATAAAGGGTGCTAATCTACTCTACTCCATATATATATATGGGCCGGGTTTAATAGACAAAATTCAAAGAGGTTCAACATGACAACTTGTTACCCGATGGGACCTTCGTTAAAAAGGGTGCTAAGGTACTCTGCTCCATATATGCGATGGGTCGAATTGAGACGATATGGGGGAAGGATCGTAGGGAGTTTAAGCCAGAAAGGTGGATCAAACATGGAGAATTAATAAGAGAGAGTGAGTTCAAGTATGTGGTGTTCAATGCACGACCAAGGTCATGTGTTGGGAAGAAGTTTGCTTACATTCAGATGAAGATGGTAGCTGCTTAAATTCTGTGGAGGTATTCAGTTAAGGTTGTTGAAGGCCACATTGTTGCACCAAAGCTTACAACTACACTATACATGAAGAATGGTTTATTGGTAAGGTTTAAGCCTAGATCAAGTCCATAATAGTAGCATTAATGAAATTAAACCCATGAGGTAATTAATAGATTATTCCTAGTAGAAATATTAAAAGTTAATTTGTGTTCATTAAGTAATATACATGTTGTGTGGTATTGCATCTAAAACCCACGAAGGTTAAATTTGTAAGATTTGCTTAAGATATATATCTCAAGGAGTTGCTGTTTTTGTAAGAGAATAAGATGGATGATATTATGATATTTGAGATATATTGTATCTTTGTCGATGTATCTCATAATAAAAGGAAGCTTAAGGTTGTGATTGAGAATAAAATATTTAGCAATATTTATTCTAATGCTCTATATTAGGAATTATAGATTATTGGTATATCTATATTAGGTTAGTTTCTATATCCTGGTTGATGTAATATCTAAAAATACCCTAGAAGGGTTTTTGTAATATTCATCCAAATATTCTCAATAAATTAGTTCTCTCTCTCTCTCTCTCTCTCTCTCTCTCTCTGGTGGTTGAGGGACTTGTTGAACTCTGTATTGTAGATAAATATTAATTTATAAATTTAATGTTGTTTCATCTTCTAATTTATTTTAGAGTGTTGATTTGTGAACTCAACCTGACAGGGGGACTCAAAAAACTCACTGGCATGGCATGGGCAAAGAATTGTAGAGTATATCCCTTGGGATACACAATTGACCTGATTGACCTGCCATCTGCAATTGTGTAGCCTGAGTGAAAGAATCTACGGACACATCAGTGAGTTTTATGAGTCCAACTGTCAAGTTGAGCTCAAAAATCATTAGTCTTTATTTTATGGAATTAGGATCAAGTAAGGTTCTTGTTCCTAATAGAAACAATGTCTGCATGTCAAATTTTGATTGGAATTTAAAATAAATTGGGTTCTAACAATATTGTTTGGTATGTCGTAAATTATTTGAAATCAATTTTATGGGTGGTTACACGGTGCAAATGATTTGCATTGGAAAAATTTTGCTTGCATTATCTAAATTCCTAAGAAATTTCAACAAATGATTTGCAATATAAAAAAATTCGCAAAATTATTCAACTCCAACATATGCATAACAAAATTACTAAAATATCTATTATAAATAATCAAATTACAAAAATACCTCCAATACCTGTTATTGTAATATATACCTAAATTCAAGGACAGTGCTAGTAAGGAGTTAGTGGGCGCAATTGTCCCACGGAACTTTTCTATCATTTTCTTCGACTTCTAACTAAAAACCTAAATAGTTTATCCCTACTAAAAAAATCATGGTTCCGCAAACCTACATAAATTTATGAAAATACCCCTCATCAAAGAAAATTTTAAATTACAAAAATCATATCACAAAAATAAATCTCATCAAAGATATATTTATTTCATACAAAAATTACAAAAGTACCCCTCATCATTGTTTTTACAAAAGTATCCCTCATCATGAGGGTATTTTTATAAATTCATATACACATGTTATTGTCACCAGTACTGATAGTATTTTTGTAATTTGAATCTTCTTTTAATGATATATATTTTTCAGTATTTTTGTAATTTGAATAGTTTTTTTATATGATAGATAATTTTATAATTGCAATATGTAGGTATTCGAATATTTCTATAAATTAATATGTATTTAAATGTTGCAAGTACTGAGAGTACTTTTGTAGTTTAAATCCTTTTTTTAATGAGAATGAGAGCAAATAAGTTAAAGTTATTTCCACGATAAATCACTGGATTTCGCAAGAGATTTCAGGATGGCTACCAAGCAATAGTAAATTTTCATTAAAAAAGAAAAAAAAAGAACACATTTGCACTGCAAATGATTTAAGGTGTACCAAGCAGAGCAAATACTATATGCTCCACTACTTGCCTAACTCATCTCAATTCCTTTGGTTTGCAGTCTTGTGTCGACATCCCATCCATAACAACACCTAGTCTTGGATGAGTTTTCCGATACAGTTGAGTCATCTCGTTCAACATGAGAAAAATGAACCATGATTTTAAATCTCACCCAATACATTCGACTTGTCTCTCCATCTTGTTGAGTGGTCTTGGTCAATAATATTAATTGAAAACAAATTGGACTACTTGGACCTCTAATGTTTTTCGGCTCTCAATCATTTAAGTCCTGTGGTGCCATATGGAAATTTTTTGGCTCTCCATTATTTCAGTCCTGCCAGACCCGGTTGGTTCAGTTCCATACTCGTTCGAATTGGTTAGAGCCCTATTGGATCAGGTCGGATCTTTGCTGGATCAAGTAGGGTTTCATCTGCATTTCTTTCCACTAGCTTTTGATTGAGGTGAAACTTTCATAAAACTTTTTTGCCCCATTAATTTTTTTTTTCCCTCTAATTTCCATTTCTGACATCTGTGCTTATGATAATAAGTAGGTGTTAAAGGGGGGAAAAAACTCTTGTAAATCAAAACTAAATGGATATTTTCATTGGACTAGAAGCATGTATCAGTAAAAAAAAATTGAGTAATTGGTCTATCAAACATGGGCAAATTTATCGCACTGTAATGGATTATGAATGATTATAATAGGATGCCATTACCAACTCACAACAAAAAAAGAAAAATTACTACCATTAACTCATACAAAAATTTTAAACAAAAACCAATTGATCTGTAGCCGTGCTCCCTTGAAAAAGGGAAGAGGCTGTTTGATAACGCTTTTGAACTGCGCTTTTAAGTCATTTTTGCTTCTCAACCACAATTAGGTGACGCGTTTTGCGTTTGATAAAAAATCCAACAAAAAATTTGGCTTTTGAACTACGGTTACGTGTCACATAAGTTGGAGCTTTTCCAATTTGCGTTTGCGGGAGAAGCGAAGGGCGAATTTTAAATTAAAGTAAAATGATCTTTATACTCTAATACTAATTAGCAAAAGATAACAAACATCCCACAATCAAAATAAATCCATCTTCCCTATAGTAAACTCAAGCTCAAACCTTACCACCATTGTAACTAGGAGAAACCTTGCTTGCCATTGTTGCCGTTCAAACATCGAACGACAAAGAACACGAGGATGATCGTGAATCATTCAAAGGTGATTCAAAATATGATTTTTTTTTTTCAATTTTGAATTAAATGACGAAAAACTACCCATCTTGTTCAATCTGATTTCTTTCAATTTGGGATTCTTATTTACTTTGACTGTGTGTCTAATAAAGTTATGATTTGGTTGTAATGACTTCACGATTTGGATTTAATGGTTTGGGTGTTAATGGCTTCACAATTTTGGGTTTAAAGTTTTGGGGATTTAATGGTTTGGCTGTAATGGCTTTTACAATTCCGGTGTCAACAACTTTTATTGTAATAGATTCACAATTAATGACTTTCACTGTAATAAATTCACGATTTACGATAATCGATTTCTTGTATTTTTGACCATTTTTTTTTATGAACTTTATAGCAAACAGACAATGTACTATATATATTTGATTAATATTTCTTTGATAGAATCGAAATTAAACTTAATTTAATGTTCAATTCATATTAACTTGTTTAGTATATTGAATTTAAATATGTGGATGCCATGTAGTACATGTTTTTGTTGTTCATGTACATGTACATGTTTATTCATTAAATGGATTTTGATGGTGATCATTGTTAGATGGATGCTGATAATGAAAAGGACCAGAAATAAATTTATAATTTTTATAATTTTTTAATATAAATTTATTTCATATATATATAATGTAATTATATATTTATTAGGGTATTTTGGACATTTTTTGTGCATTCTAGGTGCATTATTAACATTAAGAGTATTTTCGTCATTGTACCAGAATACAGTAGAATCCAGCAACTCTATTAAACAATAATTACTAAATTTTGGTAAACAATACAACATTTTTACAAAACTCTATCAAACAAGCTTTTCAGTGTTCTAATTTTTTACAGTTGTTTCTGACAACTGTTTTTAGTCGCAAAATCTGACAGCAAGAGTTGACAGCGTTATCAAACAGGACCGAACTTATCAGACTTGCAAGAGATTCAAAGAAAAATGCTCTTGATGATTCATCTCTTGGAATTAAAAAGAGCTTCGTCGCGGTCTCTCCTCAGCAACATTTACTCTGATTGCCCTCCCATCCAAACTCTGCACAGTTAATAACACATGTCCATTCATGATGTTTGCTTACCAATGGGATAATTATCTACAATAGTGATCCTCCTTTTTTTTTTTTTCTTTTTAATAAGTAAAAACTTCATTAAAATCCAAGAATGAAACAAAGGGCACTCAAGAGTGGAGAACTATGAATATAAAAGGGTCTAGGGCCTTAATTGGGGTATGACACACCTGAGAGTGGAGAAAAATATACACTCGACACTCCCCCTCACCCAAAAGGGTGTAAAAAATCAAACCAAGACCTATATGAACCTAACGCTTTGATATCATGTTAACCAACCAATAACTCCAAAAGACCGATATGTTGGAGAGGGGGATAATTATGAATATAAGAGGGTCCCAAGACTTAACTGGGGTATGACACACCCGAGAGTGGAGGAAAATATACACTCAACAAGAACTACATCCTACAGAGAATACAAACCATTTCCCATCAAACTAGAAAATCCTCTTAAAACATATATATATATATTATTCCTCGAACAACTTGCCCCAGAAATACAAAAGATCCATCGAGAACAGTGATCTTGGAAATGTAAAAGAGGCAGAATAGAAAAGATCACCGGGATTTAATAATATTTGCACATATCATATTTGAGGTTGTTCACCAAATGGAGTCCAGGTTTTGGCACTTCTAAGAACAGAGTTGAACAAATGTTCAGATCACATGTTTCTACGGGGTCTAAAAGAATGGAACCAATTAGAAGGTCAAGATAAACTTGTCAGAGTTACCTTTGGCTTTAGATATAAGGTGAATCCAAATCCCCAAGTGTAACAAGGAAACATATAGACTCCATTCTGCTCAGGGTACATAGATTCATCTAATAATGGAAGAGAAGCAATACATCTTAGTATCTTACCTGTCCATCCAGAGCAGCGATGGCATCATCCAATTCAGTCTGTGAGGACATTGTTACAAAGCCGAACCCACGTGAAGATCCAGTCTCCCGATCACAAATAACCCTGGCATCAACAACCTTACCGTGTTCACTGAACACCTGCTCAAGGCGAGCATCATCTACTTGCCATGGCAGGTTCCCGACATAGATTCTGAAAGAAGCCTCAAACATTCGAGGGGGACGCTCTGGTCGGGACCCTCTTGGAGCTGCCTTGTTTACTGTCAAGCGTCTGCCATTTACATCCTGTTTCAAACATAGAGATAACTTAACGAAGTTGACAAAAGCATAAAAGTTCCTTCCAGTGTATGGTAAGTGATAATTTGAGTTATACAAGTGTACACAAAAGATAGACATGGCTTAGGCATAACACCGTAAGAAGAAGTGAATATGATGGTAACAAAAAAATCTAGGGATGCCCCGTCCTAATAATCGTACCATACAATTCCTGAGTGGCATAATGGGTTTAACCAAAAATGATATTCCCCTAAACAGGCAATAAGTTGAAATCGAGGTATCTATCGAAAAAAAATTTAAAAAAAAAAAAAAAGAGTTGAAATTCCCTTTGAAGCATGCCATGAAACAAAGGTGAAAACATACAGTTCCCTTTGAAAGCTTTATCCCCCCAACTAATGTATTAGTAGCAATTCACTCATATGACTTTTCCAAACTTGTACAAATTTTGGCTAATTGAGGATATGATATTGGGATTTGGAAATTAGAATAAAAACGAGGGAAATCAGCCCCAATAGAAGCATATGGGTAATTTGTAGCTTTAATATGTGTTTGGGTAGGTGAGTTTGAACCGAATTTCACTAACCGATAGCAAAACTAACCCAAGTCCCCTTACAACAAATATAGTAGGGTTAAGTGCACATTGCCCAAATGAAACCATCATCTATAATTTTATAATAAACCTAAACATCATAGATATTAAAGAAGTATAAAAGAGAAATTATTAATCTAAGTCTGGAAATAAAATGACAGGTACCAGATAAAGAATGTTGGCTCCTCCAAGATGATGTTAAACATGGAATATTTTTATTAAATACAACTCGCCGACCGAAGAATTCAATGTTCAAATGCAAATTGACGGTCTTAGAGCTTGGTTCTCTTTACTCAGTTTACGAGTTCAATACAGTACCAAGCTGCCAATCTTCTTCTCCATCTTATGTACTATCCCAACTACTAGGTTCGGTTCCATGAATCATCTTTTTCCATTTAACTCTATCTTGGATCATATCTACAGTCAATGCATGGGTCTTCACATACTTTCTTCTTTTCTTTTATTTTCTTTGTGTTTTTTTGGCTAATGATAATCTGATGCTCTTTAGCATCTGAAAAAAGAGCGTCAGATTATCACGACTCTTTTTTTCTGTTCTTTTTTTTTGTGGGTGGGTGGGTGGGTGGGGGTTAGACCAATAGCTCAGTTGGTTTCATACATTGCAAAGCAACTTTGAGGTCTATTTTGTTTTTGTTTTTTTTATACATATAATTCAGATTTGCTGAAGGCAGTGTTTTTTATCCCAGGTCTGTAGATTACCACTGACAAACTTCATCAAACCATCCACGTCACTCTTGTCATTCCTTTCCCCATTTTAAAGCCTTCAGCCTTGCACCAAAGTACTCCTCACAAGTGTTGTTATTATTCACTTTTAAAAACATTAGCTCAATCCAGGAGTATGTAGTTAACTTTGGTATATTGATTGAGTAGGATATGATGAACTCAAGTTTAATCTTTGTTCTCAGAAATTTGTAGAAACTTAGATAGACATCCACTTCCAATATTTTTAAACCTACGTGACAAAGACAGAAACATGTGCATTGGTGTCCAATTCTCATGCAAAGTATGCAACAAATTGACCAATTCATGCCAAGTGTACAACATAAATGGAGTGAAGTTAAATAAGCTGATTTACAAGTCCAATTCTCATGTGAATTGTTGTGGAGTTCTGTTCTCTCTGTAAAGCTAATGGCGAGACAGTTAACCATCTTCTCCTCCATTGTGGGGTGGCTCACTCTTGTTGGTCCTATTTTCTCTTTGCTCAATCTTTTGTGGTGTGCTCCTTGTTCAATGTTTACTTGATTGTCAGAGATCCACTGACTTTGTTGGCAAGGAGAGAATCTTTTGGAACTTTATTCCCTCAGCTATCTGTAGGGTTTTGTGGAAAGAAAGGAATGGGCGAATTTTCAAAGAAAATGAGCACTCCTTGCAGGAGATCATCTTCAATTTTGTGGTGTTCTTGTTCTGCTGGTGCAAACAGTTTCAGGAGTTCAGGGGATACCAGTTCGAAGATTTTTTGTTTAATTGGGAGCTTGTTAGTAGAGAGTGATTTCTCTTCGGGTGGTGGTGGTGCCGTTTTCTTTGTCCTTTGTCTTTCTTTCGTCGGTTTTGTTTGCCTTTTGTCTTTTCTTTCCACTTGGATGTTTGTTCTCCTGTTTTTTGTTTTTCAGTGGACTTCTTGTCCTCCTTGAATAAAATTTTGGCTATCAAAAAAAAATCTCATGTGAATTGTCAAATGGATTGACCCTCTTATGCCATATGTTGAGAGATATATTCTATAAAATACTTTAGTACATATCAACCATACAACATAGAAAGAGTGAAGTCTTTGATAATCTATGTACATTAAAATGACACAAATGTGTATATAAATACTAGTTTAAAATAAGATTTATTTGGTCAAACGTGTCAACATGTGTCTTGCACGTGAGTACAACAAGATGTACATAGCAAATTCTTTGAAGATGGAATGTCAGTAGTATTGGTTGTATAAGAAGCTCAGTTAGACTACCTTCTATTCATGTTTGTAGAACAAAAATTGATGTTAAATTAAATGGCCAACCTACTATTATTGGACCTTTGGACCAAGATGTGAAGACCCAACAGGGTTTTTTATTAAGGGACCCAAAAGGGTTTAGATTTGAAATATAGTTGAAGAAACATTGAGAACCTAACAAATTACCAAACCAAACTGAGAAAGGTTCAACAAAACAAACATGAAACATAAACCTTAAAGATCTAAGCTTATTTAATACATTTAGCAGAAAATTATCTCCCACAAAGTGTCTAAATACATAAATAATCTCATCGAAAAGCATAAAAAGATATCTAAACAGAAAGAAATACCAGTTCCAGAGAAATATTATTTTCAAATTCAAAATTTCTCAAACATTTGCATCAAATATAAACTTGACCAATAACCAATTGAACAAAAACAAAGCTTACATAACGATGGAACGTCTCCACAGCTTTCTCAGCCTCTTCAACACAACTCATTGTGACAAACCCAAAACCACGACTTTCATCAGTCCCCTTTTTGTAAATTACCTAAAAATAAAACAAGTCCACATCCATAAAATCTCAAATTCACGTAAAATTAAACAAAAGTAGGGAAATTTATACCTCGGCGACCTCAACAATTCCAACTTGATCGAAGAGCTGAGCCAAGTTCTCACTATCCATGTCATATGGTATATTACCCACAAATAGTTTGGCCTCTTCTGGCGGCTCTGGATAAGAATCTTCACCGCTCTCTTCTACAAAGCCATCACCACCACTATCTTCAACAGCAATGGCACCAGTCTCTTCAACATCAATGGCGCCACTCTCTTCAGTCTTCTCACCTTCTTGATTTTCCCATTTAAACCCATCTTCTATGACCTCTTTTTTCTCCTCTTGTTGAGCCCAATCAGATGTGGACGCAACCAAAGCCATTAAATTCGATGAAGAATTCTTGTTTTTGATAGAAATCCGTGAAGGAAAAGAAGAAGAGGGAGAGATCTGAAGGAGTTTTATGGGTTTTGAAGGGAGAGAAAGAAAGGGGCATGAGGTTTTGGTGAAGAGGGTTGGTAAAGAGGTTAGACATCCATCCGCCATGGATAAAGGCTTGAAGAGAGGTGTAGTGGTTGCAGAAGACATGGCGGGATGTAGCAGAGAGAGAGAGAGGATAAGGGAGAGAAACGTGAGAGTGGGTTTTGAGGAGTGAGTTTCTTCGACTTCGTTGATTGTTCAGAAGAGCTGCGGACGGTCCAAAAATGGCCAAATGATGTTAGGTTGAGATTTGTTATTGCATCTTAATATCTGAGGAGGAAAATTTTGTTGTTTCTCAAGGCCTACCTAAGAACCCTAGATAACCTACAATGGGCCACCAATAACATCTGATTGTTGTTTCTTAAGTATAGAACTGCTATTGGCACCCTAACTTGTATTTAGTACACCCCAATTTCTTAAAATGTTTAATTGAGATTTATCCTTTGAATAAATATCTCCGAGATTTGTGTTACCATAATACTCATAAATCTCAACCATTTCGTTTCTATGTTTAAAAGGTTGAAATCATGTGTTTTTTTCATGAGTCGTTCTTAGAAGTCAACCGATCCCAACCACCTAATAAAATATTAAAACATGCCATTTGAGTAGAGAGTTGTTATTGGCACACTAACTTTTACTTATTAATTTCCAATTTCTTAAAATATTTACCACATCCTAATTGAAGTTTAAAACACACCACTCGAAGTGGTACAAAGTTTGGTATTATAACATATTCAAACAATTTCTAATTGTTTACAATTATGATTAGACTCATATAAAATCCTAAATCTAGAGAATATATATATATATAGAGAGAGAGAGAGAGAGTTTTATTGGCACCCCAATTTTTTCTTATTCTTAATTATGGATTTATTTATTTTTTAATTAGAGTGTAATAAGTACAAGTTAGGTTGCCAATAGTAGCTCTCAAATAAAAATTAGAGCTAGAGAGAGATAATGTATCACTTCATAAAAGAGCTAAATGGATTGATAGTGAAATGGAGGTGTATAAATCAGGTGGTTAGGTTGATAATGAAACAGAGAAAAACTGTCACCATAATTTTTTTTCCCCACTTGTTTGAAGATGAAGGAGTGCAACTATTTTTGTTTTCTAATACAATCATATTAGTGGAGTGCAAGGAGATATTTAAAGTGATAGAGTAAAATTGGTATTAGGCAATATGTAACTTGTCAATCCCTGAACTAACTAATTGTATGGGCTGTGATGATAAATTGTCTAAGAGAGAGACAGAAATTGTTGCATTTTAATGGTGTCAACAGGTTCGTGGTTACGGACTACGGACTTGGGCCTTGGTTAGGTGATCAACATTGTGTTAAAAGTCTTAGGTTTGATTCGTAAGATGGGCTTGATCAGGTGTGATGTTTACTCCAGTCCATCTCAGGAGTCAGGCCCAAGATTAGATCTTTGAGGAAAAACTGATCATAGGGTAAGCCATTGTTGATAAATCTTTTCTTCAGAAATTTAATTTTACTAATAATACTTTTGATAAAATGAATTTTCTTAAGAAATATTTGTTGGTGTTTGACTCACCTTGTCTCATCTGATATTATGAAAATATTTTACAATTTATACAATAATAACACACTTTGTGACTGATCATCTGCAAATCCATCCTACAATAATAAAAAATAATAATAATTTTAAACTGATTTAAATGATTGATTTATTTTTTGGGGTGATTCTTTAAATCATTGATTCATATGGGAAAATGTGGGGATGAAAAATATGATTTTTATAAAAGGAGGGCAAAGCAACTCTCTTCGCGACAAGAAATAACTAGTATGGAAAAATAAAAGCCCAGTATGAAAGAGAGGTTTATATATTTTGGGCTTTTGGGAAGTTAAAGAGTCTATGGATTAGGGCTTCTGTGCATATAGAATATGTTGGAAATTAGTTATCCAAATAAATATTAATTTGATTTATATTAGAATTATTAATATTTCTTTTTAAGAATAGTTGGGTAGCTTATGACACTGACTTCCTTGAATGAATAAAGCTACTATCATCACAAACTTATTTTTTATTACTAGTTTGCACTACCAATTTCAATCTCAATTGCAGAACTTCAAAAGAATACATCATCATCATCAAAGTTTATCCAAAAATCATTAAATTATGTTTAAAGTCATGTTTTATGTAAATTCAAGTGTATTTATATAAGTGTCACTCTGTCAATTTCATATTTGTTTAGTTTTTCTTTCATATATTAGAATCTTCAACTTGTATGTTTATTCTAGTTTTTATTGATCTTCACAATATCTCAATTGATTTTCATTATCTATTGGGGTAACTCATATATTTTCATGAAGATATTCATTTTTTTTTTTTTATATTTGCTAGTCTTTACCATCACTCATTTCAATATATCCTCATATGTGATACTCTCAATTGTCTGTGTGTATATACTAGAGTTCACTCGTGCCACGGCACAGTCATACTCTTTGGGTTTAAGAGTGTAAAAAGAAAAAAAATGAAGTTGGAGGGATGTTATTAAATTTTTGAGATTAAGAGGGGCAAAAGATGAAAAATAATAAAGTGGGTTAAATGGATAAAAAAAATATATTTATAATAAAGTTAAAGGGGGTGAAAAGCACCTCTTTAGGGTAAGGGGGTAAAAATGAAAAAAAAAATTAGAAAGATTTTATTAAAAATAATTGATGTTAAGGGGTAAAAACATGAAAACCAATAAAATAGGTTAAATGAGTAAAAAAGAGAAATTATAGTATAGTTAAACGAGGTGAAGAGTAAAGCAAATTGTAGCTTGGCGAGATGTCTGTCTCACATAAAATTATAGTAGATGGGACATTTATCCACTCCCTCCCCCCCCCCCCCCCTCCTTTCACACAATTGTGACAAAGGGAGCCCTACAGTTGTGTTTTGTAATATATACTAGAGTTCGTCCGTGCCTATGGTACAAGCATCCTCTTTGGGAGTTAATGGGATAAAAGCAAAAAAACATAAATAAAGTTGGATGGAGATTATATTAAAAAAAATTGAGGTTAAGAGGTAAAAAATGAAAAATAATCAAGTGGGTTAAATAGGAGATATAAAAAAGTTAGAGGGGGTAAAGAGGAAAGAACAAAAAGTATAGGTCGATGGAACATTTGTTCACCTATAAATTATAGCTAAGGGAACTCCCCCCCCTCCCCACCCCCACCCCCACCCCCAAAACTATAGTAATTTAGTTGTGTTTTATTATATACTAGAATTTGCTTATGACTAAAGCACGGGCTTCTTTGGGGTTTAGCAAGTGAAAGAGGAAAAATAATAAATTTTGAAGGGCATCATTGAAAAAGGGGATTAAAAAGAAAATATAGTAAAATTGTAAGAATATTATTAAAAAAAGTGGAAAGAAGAAAGGAAAGACAATAAATTGCATGAGTGAAAAGGAAAGGCATCATTGTAGTTGAAGGGATGTTTGTCCCCACAAGTAAGTCTCACCGTTGTATTTATTTATATTATTATATAGGACCATCTATCTCTATAGGCCACATGCCAATGTGGCGCCCAAAACCACCATCAAATGTCATATGTATGTAGAGAATGAAATATTATGAACTTCTAAAAAAAATATTAAAAAAAAAAAATTCAAACACGAGATCTAACACATTTTTTTCCAAACCCAATCTTGACCACAAATCAAGATGGATGAGGTGTCATTTGGACCAACATGGCAGTCTACATGTCTCAAATGTGGAGCTCATTCTATGCTCTACAAGTCCCTTCGTCCATGCAACCTTTTCCATGTATATATATAATAGCCAACATTTAGTTTCACAAAACAAGGTCGATTCGTAAGTGTATAGAATCAAAGAGAGTTTCTATTGCCTCACCAACTTTTGCTAATGTCACACAAAGATGTTTGTTAATTCTTTGATGATTACCTATGAATAGGAGAGCATTAGCAAAAGTTGGTGTGGCAATATAATATCTCTACATAAAACATAATAGGTGGAGAGATTGAATTACTTAGTTGGATTGAGGAGGAGAGTGCTTTACACTATGTTGCTGTCCATCTTGGTGAATCCGTCTGTGTTGTTTCTAAAAAAAAAACTTCCAAATGCATGAATAAATCATCAGTGCTGACAGAGTCTCAATGTTAGGGTTGTTAATGGATTGGATCAAGCTCGATATTTAATATGAAAACTTTAAGTGTGGATCGATGTTTTGGATTTTGATAAGGATCCAATCTGATAAGGTTTCGATCTAATATCATATTGGATTGGATATGGATCATCCATATCCTGATCCCATAATATGTTAGAAAGTATATAAATTATGTTATATATTTATTAAGATATATAAAGTTTACTTAGAATTTATATATAAAACTAGGTTTGGCCTGATCCAGATCTAATCTGATTGTTAGTGGATTAGACATAGATCTTAATATCAAGATTTGATAATAATAATAAAAATCGTTCTGATAAGAGTCTGGTCCAATACTTAACTGATCAATCCCGAATCTAATCATTATTGGATTGACACCAAATGAACCTTGATCTGATCCGGACCCGATCCATTGCAATCCTAATTTATGCATCCTATTATCTACACCCTAGTCCAGCAAGAAAGCTTGTCCACACACAAAATATCAAGTTGAATAATGTTGAAGTGACCTAAAGATTGACCTCAATCAACACTTTGCTGATGTGGAGTACGAAATCATATGTGATTTTCATCAAGATGTGAGTGAAAAGCATCTATAAAATAAAGTGTGAATTGAGTTCACTCTAACGCAACTCTAAACTCTATCAATATATGTCAAAGAGTTGTGTTAGAGTGGCCTCAAGATTGGATTTCTTTAATTGCATATCTTGACATGAAAGTGAATTTTTGGCAGATTTACCAAAACATGCACAACATTTCGAATATTTACCAAAATGGTACACTGTAGCAATTAATTCCGAAAACGGTAAATTTATCGTTTTCGGAATTAATTTTTTTTACCAAAACAGTAAAATGTATTTTTCTTTATCGAAAATGCCCTTTTTTATTTTTTGACTGAAATTACGAAAATAAAATTGATTTCGGTAAAAAAAATTATAAATACATATGATTGTTGGATTACCGAAAGAGAGTGAATCTTTTTAGTTGGATTTTCATTTTTTTTAAGGTTAAAATTGTAAATATATGTGTAAAACAAAAAAGGGTATTTTCGGTAATATATATATTTTACTGTTGTTACCGTTTTGGTAAAAAATATTAATTCTGAAAACGGTAAATTTATCGTTTTCAGAATTAATTGCTACAGTGTACCATTTTCGAAATGAATTTCGAAAACTCTACCGTTTTGGTAAATTATTCTATATATATATATGGAAAATTTCAACAACAAACATTTTGGCAAAACATTTTTCAAAATATGAGTTAGAGGTTTTGGAATGGGCTGATTTTTGGTGAGGATGATCTCTACAGTGAGGAAATCATCATCACCAAAAATCATCACATTCCAAAACTTCTAACCCCATCAAAAATGATTTACAAAAAAATGGACGATCCACGATTTTTCAACTTGTAAACTGGGACTAGAAGTTTTGAAATGAGCTGATTTTTGGTGAGGATGATCTCTTCACTGTAGAGATCATCCTCATAAAAAATCAGCCCATTCCAAAACCTCTAACCCATATTTTGAAAAATATTTTACCAAAATATTTGTTGCTGAACGGATCCATATATATATATATATTCACTTGTATCTCGAGAAAAAGTATCTATCATTCCTAGACACTTTCACGTCAAGGTGTGCCATGTAAAGTCCAATCTTGGGTAACTTCAGCATTATTCTATGTCAAATCTGAACCTAATTTGTCAAGTGAAAAATAAATCACCATGCAGTTAGATTCAAATCATCTATGCTATCGTTGACTTAGCTGTACTTGGTGGGAATATACGTTTGTAATTGGGCCAACTTCCTTAATTTAAGATCAGATCGACAATTTTTATTCTTCCACGTGTACCACGTTAAAAGCAAGCACGTGTTGTCCACTTATTATATGAGCTTGACTAAGTAGAGCCTCGATAAATCCAAAACCTATTGGTGGCATGTCACACTGCTTCTGTTAATGGACATTTTGAAACACCCGGGAATATTTATTTATTTATTTACTATTTTGAGGAATAAAAGATGTTTGCCATAAGTTATGGAAACATGGTCAACTGATGATGATGATGATGATGATGATGAAAAATGACTAACAACTCACTTGAAGAAATTTCTTGGCGTGATTTTATACCAATCACATTGAAACCACGGACTCGGTCGTCTCGTCTCGTCTTGTCCCCCACCAATACCAAATTGAATTGTAAGAGTTATCTAGTTTTGGATGAGAAAGAATTATTTATAGAGTCGTATTGGAGTAACATTAATGAAATGTACATCGTGGAGGACATTCTGATGTGGATGTGTGTGTCAGAATCATAGATGATTTTCATTGAGATATGAGTGAGATCTCAATGAAAAGCATCTATGATTATGACACTCATCCAAAATAGAAATACCCCCTCATGATGTACATTTTATGTTACTTCAGCGTTATCCTTATTTATATAGATTTAAATTTATTTACTATTATTTTTTAGAGTCAAACAAATCTTATTGAGGGTGGTTTTGCCTGCATGGCTTACCACATTGGCAATCCAACACCACTTTGAACTTGATTCAAGGTGTTGAAAATGGACAGTTATAAAACTCTAAATTTAAAATCAAAATTCAATTGTTATAAATATACATACATATATGGGTTTGGATCTGTTGACTCATGAAAAAAAAAAAAAAAAACATAATCACAATCCTTTAAACACAAAATCTAATAGTCGAGATGTATATATGAGTATCTTGATGACACAAATCTCGAAGATACTTATCCTGAATATAACAACCATTTGATTTTACATTTAGAGGGTCTGGATCATGTATATTTTTTCATGAGTCATTCTTAGGAGTCAAATATACGTTTGTAATTGGGCCAACTTCCTTAATTTAAGATCAGATCGACAATTTTTATTTCCACGTGTACCACGTTAAAAGCAAGCACGTGTTGTCCACTTATTATATGAGCTTGACTAAATAGAGCTCGATAAGTCCAAAACCTATTGGTGGCATGTCACACTGCTTCTGTTAATGGACATTTTGAAACACCCGGGAATATTTATTTATTTATTTATTATTTTGAGGAATAAAAGATGTTTGCCATAAGTTATGGAAACATGGTCAAATGATGATGATGATGATGATGATGATGATGATGATGAAAAATGACTAACAACTCACTCAAAGAAATTTCTTGGCGTGATTTTATACCAATCACATTGAAACCACGGACTCGGTCGTCTCGTCTCGTCTTGTCCCCCACCAATGCCAAATTGAATTGTAAGAGTTATCTAGTTTTGGATGAGAAAGAATTATTTATAGAGTCATATTGGGGTAACATTAATGAAATGTACATCGTGGAGGACATTCTGATGTGGATGTGTGTGTCAGAATCATAGATGATCTTCATTGAGATATGAGTGAGATCTCAATGAAAAGCATCTATGATTCTGACGCACATCCAAAATAGAAATACCCCTCATGATGTACATGTTACTTGATGTACTTATTACTTCAACGTTATCCTTATTTATATAGATTTAAATTTATTTACTATTATTTTTTAGAGTCAAACAAATCTTATTGAGGGTGGTTTTGCCTGCATGGATTACCACATTGGCAATCCAACACCACTTTGAACTTGATTCAAGGTGTTGAAAATGGACGGTTATAAAACTCTAAATTTAAAATCAAAATTCAATTGTTATAAATATACATACATATATGGGTTTGCATCTATTGACTCATGAAAAAAAAAAAAAAAACATAATCACAATCCTTTAAACACGAAATCTAATAGTCGAGATGTATATATGAGTATCTTGATGACACAAATCTCGAAGATACTTATCCTGAATATAACAACCATTTGATTTTACATTTAGAGGGTCTGGATCATGTATATTTTTTCATGAGTCATTCTTAGGAGTCAAGGCCTCAAGGGATCTTGTCCCTATATATGTAAGAATGACTCGTGAAAAAAACACATGATCCCAACCCTTTAAACACAAAATCCAATGGTTGAGATTTATAAGTATCTTGATAACACAAAACACTTGGAAATATTTATCCCAATGACAAATCTCGATCATTGGATTATGCATTTAAAGAGTTTGGATCACGTGTTTTTTTCACGGGTCATTTGTAGGAGTCAAGGGATCTTGGCCCATATACATATAGAGACAACAACGGTGACAATGATTTTTTGTAAACTACTTTTGATGGGGTTAGAAGTTTTGGAATTGACTAATTTTTAATGATGAGGAGATCATCCTCGATCATAAAGATCATTCTCATTAAAAATCAGTACAGTTTGAAATTTTTAACCTTAGTTTACAAGTTGAAGAATCGTGGACCATATATTTTTTGTAAACAACTTTTCATAGGATTAGAATTTTCGGAATGAGCTGATTTTCGATAGGGATGATTTCTTGATGTGGTTGGAAAACTTTTCTTATTAAACACTAGACCTAGTCAAGAGAGAGAGAGAGAGAAATGCTATTGACACCAAAGGCAAAATTAGGATTTTCTTGTTTGGGGGGGGGGTAAGGTTGAAGAGTTTGAAAATGATTGGTTATGGAGAGAAAATCAAGGGTCTTTGTTAAAAGGTTGAAGAAAATGGTGTTTAGATCCTTTCTTTTAGTCTATGAGAGAAGACCCAAGTCAAAAGAAACGACATCAATTTAACAACATGAAGTATGTCAATATTCACCTAAATGCCACCTTCACCTCGGTCTTCTCTGATTGACTAATGCAAAATGAGCTCGTTATCCTTGTCTACAATTTGAAACCAAATTCCCTTTGAATTCTCCACCCGAAATCAGTCATCTACCCCTTGAATAAATTTTTTTTACCTTAGTTTTCAATCTACTTTATCCTTTAATATAAAGAACAAAATAGAATTTTTGAAGTAGAAGATGATGATAATTTTTTATAGAAAAAACTAAGATTTATACAAAGGATCAAAGTAATATTCAAAATAATGGATTGTGGATGAACTTAAATAAATTAAAATTAATTTTCTTTATAGGTTGAAGATGGAAAAAAAAAATAAAGATTTTTTTATTAAAATTTGAAAATGAGAGTATTTTGATTATATTTAATACTTAGTCTAAAAAATAACAAAAGGTCAAAGAAAACATGTCATCATTTTAAAAACACATAGATATCTCAAATACTAATCAATTCTATAGAGGGGCGTCTAAATCACCCTAAAAATTGGGGTGGGGGTATTAAGTAGGTAAAAGGGGGCATGTTATCAATTTGAAAACAAAGATGGGGGTTTCTCATATATTCACCCAATTGTGGAGGGGTGTCTAATCTCCCAAAAAAATTGGAAAGGGGGCAAAAATTGAAGGATGGAGGGGGAGGGGGGAACATGGTCAAGAAGAACATGTCATCAACTGATCGAGAACAGATGGGTATCTCAAATTATGTCCAAACTAAAGGGGTATATAACATTATCCAAAAAAAATGAAGGAGCAATGGGCCCTTACTGGCTCCACCCTTCATTAGCACCCCAGCTTTTACTTATTACACCAATTAAAAATAAGGAAAATAAGTGAATGGTAGATAATAAGTAAAAGATGGGTTGCCAATAAAAGCTCTTACGTTTTTTTGTTGTTGCTAGATTTTTACTAATTGTGTTTAGGATTTTACATAAGCCTAATCATAATTGTAATATTACTACTGAAATTGTTCGAAAGAGTGTTATAATGTTGAGATTATAATTTGAGCTAAACCTTTGGTAATGTTTGAAGAGTGTGTTTTAATCCTTAATTGGGGGTGTGAAATAAATTAAGAAATTGGTGTGTGATAAGTGAAAGTTGGGGTGCCAATAGCAGCTCTCCAATAATATTATCTTTTTTTTTACTCAAAATCAAGGGTTCGACATCAACAAATTGAAAAAGTCGGTTATTATGCTAATTATACCAATTAAGTGGGTAGGTGGAAACAAAATTAACATCCCATGAAGATAGGAGATCCTATAGATGCCAATCACTTTAGTGTGCCCGTGTGGGTCAGTTTTGCTCAAGCCATGCTACAACTGGTTCTCTAAGACTAGCTATAAGACAAGAATATGTTTCATGATGATGTTAAACAAAAGCAAAAGCAAAAGCAAATTGGAGTCATGAAGCTGATTGATGATGATGGTGAAACAGTGATCACTGTGTCGATTGGAACCCATCAGCATCAAACCCACATAAACATACCTAAATTTATGTTGAAATTCTCATTCTTTGTAACAAAAAGTAGTGGAAATCTTACTAAGTGTGTTCCCTCCTTGTTGTTCTTTATGGAGCCAATGTTCAATATTTTAACTTAATTCAAGCCTTCACTTCCTTCGTCAAATGTGCACACTAGCGCACGTAAGTTTGAAGATTTGTGAGACTAGAGTACCAAGTCAAAAAGGCTTTGTTAGTGTGGTAGGAGGGTAGGTGCCTACCTTTATGCTCGAGTGTTATATCCTTCTTCACTATGTGTACCATCCTACCCCATTTGTTTCTCTCTGGCTTTATTTTAATTTTGGATCCCTTGACCTCACTCTAATAGATGAAATTAGCGTGGGATCGATCCCATACTACAATTGATTGTCATTGGACATCCCAAGCTCCAACTATCAACATCGGAGCCTTACCCCAAAGATTTGGGGTCAGATGAACAATCGTGTTCTTCCATTAATTCAATTTTATTCAAAGTGGGCCTAGACCCTTTACTCAGTTGGTTTTACACATGGCAAAACAACCTTGAGGTGGTGGGTTCAAGTCCAGCTTACTCATAAATAAAATAAATCGAAAGCCATGTTTTTTGTTATTCATCAGCTGAATGAACCCAAACCGCAACTATGGGTGGAAAAAGATTCTGTACCCATGGCTGGTGTCAAAAGTTTGACAAATGTTGACATCCCAGAAACATGTCATGTGGCATACTCCTTTCATAACCATGCACCGACTCCATTTGCAGGCTTGTTCATGAAGCTCTAATAAAAGAATGGAAATCGCCAATTAAGTTGACTTCGGGGCGTTCACATCCATCTAGTGATCGATGCACACAAAGCTTACATGGGATCTCTGGGCCCAAACAAATACTGGCATAAGGTATTTTGGGAGGATATCAACATTGATATGTGGTCAATAGTGGGTTGTCCAGCTCAACTAATTAAGTACCATTTCATTTTGAATTCTAAGTGTACTTGAGCACAATCACCATTTTCTATAGATTTTATGCTGGGAATTGTAGTCCTAAGACCCAATCACCATTTTCTATAGATTTCATTGCATTTTATTTTGTGTGTGTGTTTTTTTTTTCAAACTTATTTGGTCAATTTTCATAAATTACTAATGAAAACTCTTTTTTGGGGCCTATGTTGATAACATTTAAGACAATCCAACCTCACAATCATGAATTTTCCGTGCCTTAGACCATACTTACAAAATTAATTTCAATCCATTCCGACATACTTCACTAGAAACTTGATTCTAATTTAAAGAATTTAGATTATTCATTGAAATCATTAATTTAAGATTACTTTTAAATATAATTAATAATGTTAGAGTGGAATGATTTGTATGTATTGTTTGAAAGAACTTTTTCAAACTCAGAAGTAACTTAACATTCTTATCACTAACAATATACCCAAAACTAATTAATCCTATTAAGATCTTGTCAGCTCTACCAATATAGGTTAGACCAAGAAACAAAATAATTAAGAACAGGTCTTGTGGGTATACCTTTGACACCCCTTTTATGAGACTTTTTATATCAACTTTCTGAGATTAGGATTCAGCCAACATTTATTTAAGAATTAGGCTATAAAGTAGACTTAGCTCGCTTTAATTTCCCTTCTTAAGAAAAATCAAATGAAAAACACTAGCTAGGAAAAAAAAAAAGTTTTATTAGCCATGTTTGAATTGTCCCCTTAAGAGGAAACCCAATGAAGAGAACTGCTCGGGGCCTAGATTGTATATAATATCCAAACTATCACACTTATTAACAAGGGTTTGGTAAGTTGAGAGAAGGTGCAAGGTTCTTGTTATCAAGTCATTCAAAAAGAGATATGGTTGGAATTGGAATTCTCTTGTCACTTGGTTTGGCTATCTTCTTAGCACTAGTTTTGTCCTTTGTGCTCCTACAATTCTTATTTGTAAAACAAGTGCCCAAAAGCACACCTAATGGTACCATGGGTTGGCCCTTGTGTGGGGAAACCCTTGGCTTCCTCAAGCCACACCAATCAAATACTATAGGGAGCTTCTTACAAGACCATTGCTCTAGGTGATCATACAATCAAACTTCATTGATTTGATTTTATATATTATTAGCTTAAGTATTTTGCTAATTTAGTTCAAATGGATTGATTATTTATCTCCTACTTTGTGTACTCAGGTATGGAAGAGTATTCAAATCACATCTATTTGGTTCTCCCACAATTGTTTCCTGCGACCATGAGTTGAATATGTTCATCCTTCAGAATGAGGAGAAACTATTCCAATGCAGTTACCCAAAGCCAATCCACGAAATATTTGGAAAGCTATCTTTGCTTGTTGTGGTTGGTGATGTTCATAAAAAGCTAAGAAGCATCGCACTTAGTTTGATTGGTACATGTAAGTCGAAGCCGGACTTCCTTCAAAATGTAAATAAGTTAGCAATTTCAATCATAGAGTCCTGGGAGAATAGAAAAGAAGTAATCTTCTGCGACGAAGCGAAAATGGCAAGTGAAGTACTTTTAATATATTACTTTCTGATTAATTAATATTTATGATCATCGTATATTCTCTCTAATTGTGTTTCTTATATGATCTACAACAGTTCACATTTAATCTTATAGTGAAGCAAATACTAAGCATGGAACCAGAAGAGCCACTGGCCTCAAAGATCTTAGAAGACTTCCTAACCTTCATGAAAGGTTTGGTGTCTCTCCCACTATACATCCCAGGAACCTCATATGCTAAAGCTGTAAAGGTATTAGTATACTCCAAGAAGAAACTCACCAACCATTTTATTTTATTTTAATTATTACTAAAACATATTTCATTTTTAATTAGACTACTAATTGAAGTTCTTATTTACTTTTTGAGTTGCTTTTGCAGGCTAGAGGAAGGATTTGTTCCACTGTAAGAACCATAATGAAAGAGAGGAGAAAAGAGAATGTGGGGTTTGAAAAAGGAGACTTTTTAGATGTGCTCTTGTCCAATACTAGCTTAAATGATGAAGGGAAAGTGAGTATTGTGTTGGATCTTTTGCTTGGAGGCTATGAAACAACCTCCATACTAATGTCCATGGTTGTCTACTTTCTTGGGCACTCACCACTTTCTCTTGAGAAGTTAATGGTACCCACTTCTCTCTCTCTCTCTCTCAAGAGAAGTGCTAAAAGAGTTCTGTTTTTAACTGCAATACAGGAAGAACACCATGCAATAAGGGAAAGAAAGGAGGGAAAACCCTTGGACTGGGAAGACTACAAGCAAATGAACTTCACTCAAAATGTATATATATAGTAAAGCAGCAATAGTAATTCTTCAATGTTTCTCTCTTTATAATTTTGCAAATTTTACAATTAGGATTACTAATTCAAGAATTGTTCATGCTTTAGGTAATAAATGAAGGTCTGAGATGTGGAAATGTGGTCAAGTTTGTGCACAGGGAGGCTCTTAAAGATGTAAAGTTCAAAGGTAGTTGTTTGTTTAACAATATCTTATTATATTTACTTCAGTTTTTTATTTTATTTTATTTTTTTTAGATAATTAAGCTTATTGAAAATGGGTTGTGTCAGGGTACGTCATTCCTTCTGGATGGAAGGTCCTTCCTGTTTTTACTGCAGTGCATCTAGACCCATCCCTTCATGAAAATGCATCAGAGTTTAATCCTTGGAGATGGGCTGTAAGTTGATATCCATTATTATTACAAGCACACACTTATATACAAAGATTCATGTCTTATATGTATACATTACCTGATCAGTGCTGATTTTGCAACTCAACCTGACAGGGTGACTCAAAAACTCACAGACATGGCAGGTACAAGAACAATAGATTTTTCCCTCGGAAAGTGCAATTGTGTATCCCGAGGGAAAATTTACAGTTCTTGTAGGGTACACACCAATTGAGTTTTTGAGTCAAGTTGTCAGGTTGAGTTACAAAATCATTACATTACCTCTAATTGTGTGTCGGAACATGTCTTGGTTGATGCATGCATCATGCATGTTCTATATGCATCCATCTTTTTAAGAAAAACATAAACAATTGAGAACAAAGAAAAGAGAAAATGCATTCACACAAAAACAAATATTTTTACGTGATATATTTCCTCAAGATTTAGGTATGTCCATCGGTCCACGAATCACACTGATTCCACTATGAAGAGAAAATTCGCAGTTACAGATTTCACCAAAAAAAGATAAATATATACATAGGGTGGTGTTCGGAGGCCCTAAAGTGAGCTAAACATTTTTTCAATGTATGGGTTAAGAGTTTCAGAATGGGTTTTATACAATACTAGTGAAAGTGTGAAAATACCCTTGAATTTTTTTTTTCAACCGGCAAAGGGACAAGTGGTTTTATTAACAGTACCTCCTTATTGACCAGTACCATCAGCCTCCACAAGTCACAACACATCTAATTTGGGTCCCAATTCATGCATGTATCATGTGTATCGCTTCGTTAATTATCAAATTCATCTAAAAAAAATGCATTTATATTCTAAGACAATGTGAATAAGTTCATCATGCATAATGAACTCTACACAGACGTATAAGCATGCAAGAAGCATATATACTAATGTTGTTGTTTTGTACTTATAGGATCGATCGATTGGCAAAAACGTTGCACCCTTTGGCGGCGGACCACGATTATGTCCTGGGGCTGAACTTGCAAAAGTAGAAACTGCATTCTTTCTACATCATCTTGTACTTAATTATAGGTAAAGATCTGACTAACCATTAGTTTACTACTCATACAATATACACACACAATGATGACTAATCATCATCATGGATGCATGTGGTGCATCTACATACAACTCATACACCATTCCATCCATACTTAAAATAATTTGTAGGGAAAAGTTGGCTAACCATATGTATTATGCTTTGCTTTGGCTGCAGATGGAGGATAAAAGGAGTGGATGACCATCCACTGGCGTACCCTTACGTGGAATTCCAAAGGGGTTTGCATATAGAGATAGAACCCATGGAGATTAGCTTGGGAAACCCAATTAGATAAATGAACTTGATATATAATCCATCGAAATGTTGTAGTTCAAATTTTTTCGATAATATTACTATGGAACGTCTTTATTAGAATAATTTTGACTTCTGAAAATATTTTTGTATATGTGAGTATTCACTATGTTCATTAATTATGCAGAGTGCACTCTAACTTAGTGTAAAATGTGCCAAAAAGAATTTTATTCTTCCAAATTTTGCTTTAATTTGCTTTTTGTTGATCTACCAATTTAAGTGGTTCCATGGGTTTAATTACTGCAGATTGTGCAATCCGAAGGGTTTGGATTGCCAGTGTTGACATAAAAACAGAAAATTAATACAAACCAATGGTTATATCATGATCTAGCGCATTATTCTAGTTTTTTTTTTTTTTTTTTCTAAGACCCAAACTAATGCTCTAAAATACCTAGGCGTCAATGGAATGGAAGTTTAAGTCTTAACCTAAGGATCGTAACATACCCTCATGCTTCAAGGCTGATGCCCTCGTTGGCCTCTTTATGACAAGCCCCCCCCCCCCCCCCCCCTAGGTACCACTCTCTCTTTTTCCTTAAGTCGCCCCTTCCCAAAATAATCACGGTGGCCTACTATGGTGGATCCTCCCCCCCCCCAAAAAAAAAACAAAAAAACAAAAAAAAAACAATAAATACACCCTTGGGGAACTCATCTACTTATATAACGGATTACAATTTCACTCATAAATAAAATCTAGAATATTTCAACAACAAAATCAAGAGATTTTTTTAAGGGCATTTTAGGTACAACATACAATTTCCCAAGTGTATTTATTGCACTTTAAGGAGTGCCCTCAGGGCACAAGTTAACAAGACCTTTATTCTGGATAAGTTCCCCTCCTACCCTAAAAACAAATAACTAACTAAGAATGATTTATGAACGGTATTATGTGATACCACAAAAGAATGTATTGTTTCAATTATCCCATGCACATATGGTGTGGCTGTTTTTTCATTTTTTTTATGGTTCGGTGATATCACAGCCCTATTTAAAATTGAAATGCCAAAGTATTCTGAAGATGTACGAAGGAGCCATTCTACAGTGACTTCCTAGGACACTGAATTCACATTGCACTGACGTGGAGGCACTACGTCAAAAAAGGGATAAATTCGACTCAAGTCTTTTAAACACTATGTGAAAAAAAAGTTAAATTCGACAGACATTGGTGTTAAATTTATCCCTTTTTCATCTATGGTTGTATGCACACCTCCACATCAGCATAGTGTTGAACGCATTGTCCTCCGAAGTCACTTTGACATTTTGTTATACGAAAACATTATGAGAAAGAGTCATATTGGAGTGATTGTGCAAATCATTGTGTTGACATGGAGGTGCACACATAACCATAGATTTTTCCACTCGTATCTTAAGGAAAAACATCTATGGTTCTATATGCACCTCCAAGTCAATACAATGTCTAATACAATGTTCTGCGCAATCACTTCAATATTTTCCTAGGAGAAAATATGAAAATTTATTAGTAGTCGATTGCACCCCCAATCTTAAATAAAAATATCTTTATTCTTTTAAGGGTATTTTTGGTACAAAATACAATTTCCCAAGTGTATTTATTGCACTTGAAGGTGTGCCCTTAGGCCACACGTTAACAAGACCCTTATTCTGGATAAGTTCCCCTCCTACCCCAAAAACAAATAAATAACTAAGAATAATTTATGAAGGGTATTACGTGATAACACAAAAAAATGTATTGTTTAGATTATCCCATACACATATGGTGTGGCTGTTTTTTCATATTTTTATGGTTTGGTGATATCACAGCCCTATTTAAAATTGAAAGGCCAAAGTATTTGAAGATGTACGAAGGAGCCGTTCTACAGTGACTTCGTAGGACACTACGTTCACATTGCATTGACGTGGAGGCACTACGTGAAAAAAATGATAAAATCAACCCAATTCTTTTAAACATTATGTGAAAAAATGGTTAAATTCGACATACATTAACGTTGAATTTACCCCTTTTTCACGTAGTGAGGTGTGTGTACAACCATAGATGCTTTTCACTAGTATCTATGGTTGTATGCACACCTCCACATTAGCGTAGTGTTGAATGCAGTGTCTAGCGAAGCCATTTTGACATTTTGCTATACGAAAACATTATGAGAGAGTCGTATTGGAGTGATTGCGCAAGTCATTGTGCTGACATGGAGGTGCATACAGAACCATGAATTTTTTTCACTCGTCTCTTAAGGAAAAATATCTAGGGTTTTATACACACCTCCAGGTCAATACAATGTCTAACACAGTGTCCTGCATAATCACTTCAATATTTTCCTATGAGAAAATAAGAAAATTTATTAGTAGTCGATTGCACCCCCAATCTTAAATGAAAATATCTTTATTTTTACCTTTTAAAAATTCCAAAGATTTCACCTCTCTTTCACTCTTTGGTGCACTAATGTCAAGGAAAGATGATTTGAGCTTCTAAAGAAACTAGAGTACTGTCAGAATGATTTGAGCTCTTACAAGAGTGCACTTTTTTTTTTCCTGAAATACAATATTACCATGCAGTGGAGTGTGGGATGAGACTTTTTAAGGAATTATGGAGTGCAATGGGTAGTATAGGTGATCTGCAACTAGTTGGAGTGTAACGGGCCTCACCAGTAAGGCCCATGGACCCATTTATCAAAGTATTGACGCGTTGAAGGAAGGTAGAGCTGGGATTAGGTGTAGTACTTCTGTATCGTGTCGTCTCTGGTTTTCTAACTTCGCAGCGTTAACTTCTCATCTGGTTTTCGATCCCTCCACACAAAGCACCATCTCTCTCTCTCTCAATTTTATGAGAGTAGGCGCTTAGTAGTATTTCAATTCTAGATAGATGTAGCTTTGGTTGAACTTGATGGAGTAATTGTGCTTAAAATCTTTCAGATTAATAATGTGTTTGACATCAGAAAATTAGAAAAAGAGACCCAAAAAAATTCTGGTGGAGACTGTTTACGAAGAGATATACGGGTAAAATGTGGTTACTAACCCCCCCAAAAAGTAAGTGTAATCTATGGGCACATATAGGATTTTGGTGGATATGTATCCATAAAAATTCTTGTCTGCATTCAAGTTTTTTCTTTTCTTGGTTGCGCCATGCAGAATTTCAAGACATCGTGGTTTTAAATCTCGTCCAAGATTGCGACTCGTCTGATTCGTGTCGGTATTGTCCACTAACAAGACTGGTTGACAAGTCATCTCAAACAGTGAAACCCAGCTCAAAAGCACTCCATTGTCTCATTGTTGAATGAGACAACTCGAATAAATTGGATGTCTCATCCAAGATGACTTGGTCCCGTTCATGGGCGAAACGGGATGTCAAAACAAGTTTTAAAAACATGCAAGAGATTAATGATATGAAATACTTGCAACTGAATCCTTTACATGTGATTTAGAACATCAGTGCTCAAAGGGAGCAGATCGTTTGTAGCCCATTGTTAGCTATTATCTATGGTTGAGGGTTTGCCACATCATCAAGACTGTTGCATCCAATCATTTAAATTTAGGAGTTCAGTGACTGGCCATTTTCAAACACTTTAATAGAGCAAAAAAATATTGTATTTTATATATTGCAAATCTGATCTAAACCATGAGTACAAGAGGACTGAGTTATTATTTTTCTTCAATGTGATGTTCTATAGTATGTAGAACAAGAACTACAAGAAAAACGACCTATAGAGGATCCGCTCCCATGATCAAAATCCATTGAAATTTATTTTTTCCTTTGCACCCCTGACACAAGCACCGAGTGATACATTTGTCTACACGTTCCTAGTATGAAACAACACCAACTAGAGGTAGTCACATGTATACTATAGCTGTTTAAACATGTGTTTCTTCTAATGGATGAAAATGGTTTTTGAGGCTTTTTTGTGTACTCGGTATTAATAATTTAGCTAGATTTATTTGTGTGAAGAATTTACTTTTGTTTGTATATATAGAAATTTGATGCTTTCCATATATGTAGATTTAGAAATGTTAGATATTGAAAGTTGAAACCATGACAACTTTTGGTGAGCTTTTAAATCTGCTGTCAGCCATGTGGAAAAATTGCATTACAGGGATCTAGCTAGACACCCCCCACCCAGGAGACCTATCTTTTTTTCAAGTAACATATGAATGCTTGAGTTTGCACGTGCCTACGGCACGGTCATCCTCTTTGGGGTTATGAGTTTAAGGGGGTAAAAGAGGAAAGACAATGAAGTTATAGGGGTGTTGTTTGAAAAGAGGTAGAAGAGTAAAAGCAACAAAGTTAAAAGGGTATTATTGGAGAAGGGGAAGAAGAGGAAAGACAATAGAGTTGAAATTGTTCATCGAGATGAGTGTAAGATTGTATCTGAACCACACTTTATGGGGGAAGTCAACCATTATGTTTCATTATATAGAATATAATTTGAAGTTCCGCTCATATGGCATGGATGTGCTATCATGTACCTGACCATTTTCTTACCATTCTGTAATTGTTATGATACATTGAGACAATTTAGTTACACCAGGATGAAAATATGGAATCTATAGTTGTTCTATTATCTTATTGAATTTTATGCAATTTTAGTCGACCTATTAGGATATGTGCTACAGCCGTTGCATGCATAATTCTTTTTTGATAGGTTACATGCATAATTCTAAAGCTAGATACTGGGAACTTATTGCAGGCTGGTCAGGAAGCTTTCAGATCTATCACTAGATCTTACTACAGAGGAGCAGCTGGAGC
The DNA here is from genome assembly GCF_017979445.1 of Akebia trifoliata. NCBI lineage: Eukaryota > Viridiplantae > Streptophyta > Magnoliopsida > Ranunculales > Lardizabalaceae > Akebia > Akebia trifoliata. The sequence continues at coordinate 2,445,447 of NC_141379.1, forward strand.
GCTTCTGGTTTATGACATAACCAGGTCTGTGCATGCACGGGTCTGTGTGTTTATGCATGCAGCTGTGTAACCATGTTTTTAAATCTCGTTCGTCAACCAAGATTTTGTATATTTTAATTAAAGTATATTTTTTTAATTTAAATATTTATTATCTAAATAAAATATAATTTTATGATTAAACATCATCTAAACTACCTTATTTTATTTAAAAAAATTATAAGTATGTATGTATAAATGAATAAATAATTGTGTAACTGAAACCAAATTATTTTGGATTCTTTTAATCTCAGGAGAGAGACATTCAATCACCTTGCAAGCTGGCTCGAGGATGCCCGTCAGCACGCAAATCCCAACATGGCTATCACACTCATTGGGAACAAATGTGATCTTTCCCATCGTAGGGCTGTAACCAAAGAAGAAGGGGAGCAATTTGCAAAGGAGAATGGGCTTATATTCATGGAGGCATCTGCAAGAACATCACAAAATGTTAATGAGGTGATGTAACTAAACCACCCAAGGCAACTTTTTTCTCAACTTTCTATTGTTAGTTCAGCAAATCAGATCGATTTTCCTTTCATGGTTAAAAAATATGGTTTTTATTGAGGATAATAATAATAATTATGATAGAAAACTTCCAGGCTTTCACAAATACTGCTGCAAGAATCCTAGAGAAAATTCAAGAAGGCGTGTTTGATGTATCCAATGAGGTAAGCTTATGCCCTTTTGATATGGATTCTCTTGTAATATATGAAGTGTTTGAAGCGAGCTTTTTTTTCGCATGTGTTTGGTTATGGCTGCCTGCACTGCAGTCATCTGGCATCAAAGTTGGGCACGGGCGTGCTATTGGTCCACCAGGGGCAAGAGATGGAGCCATCACTCAAAGAGGAGGGTGTTGTAGTTGATGATAGAAAAGCACAAACAACATCATAAATATGAGTATTCAATCCTTGTGCATATTATATTGGCCTCTGCTTCTTCAACCCAACATGGGAAATGAATTTACTCTTTCGACTTTCCTTTGATGATATGTGACCATGAAATGTACAGTTCTGATCAGATGCTTGTTGTAAGGTTGAATCCATGAATTTGATTTGTAATGGTACACAATCCTTTTCATCATTTCAAGCATTCTATTCGGAGCCTAGGCAGAAACCTGAATTGATCTTTAAATAATTTTATGATAGATTTACCTGGCACGCCTATCTGTAGCAATTTTATTACAAAAACTCGCTTATTTTATAAGTTTGTTACTAAACAAACCTACTTTATGAATCAGGCTAGCATGACTAGCTTAGTAAGATTTCAAATCCTAGTAAGAAACTAAGAACCATTGGGTACACATGGATTATCAAATTGGCAATCCAACCCCACAACCTTAAAATAAAAAATAAAAAAAATGGCTACTAAACTCCCTACTTTAAAGTTAAAATCAACTTTTTTTTTTCCTCTCTTTTTTAATAATTTATTGTCAAAGTCATTCAAATTTTGTTGTTTGTAACATGTGGCATCAGATGTTGAGTAACAAATCAATCCAATATTACGACGTGGAGCCGCTGGGTAACAAAATTGATAATATAAGGTTTGTTGAGTAACAAACAAACTTGTTAAAGTAAAGGTACTCTTTGTTTGTGTTCTCAGAACTCCAAGAGAGCTTTTGTAATAAAATTGGGTACCTTTTTTCCACAGCCCCAAATCTAATTACGACTATGGGTGGCTTTCACTTGGTTATCCGTAGCATCCCCCCACCCAGGACCATCGTGGCTTTCACTTAGTTATCCGTATCATGCCCCCATGTAGGCACAGCTCACTTTGTGTTGATAGGCTGTAGCACCTATCTTTAGGCCCCCAAGTAAACTCTTCTCTGAATCCAACATTGAAGCGGGCAGCCGCTTCAAAATTTTCCCTCCTCTCGGGCGTTCCTTTCATTTTTAAAGACAGTAAGCATGACTTTTTATTTGCTTGTGCATTTAATAAATAGGATAAATTTGAAATACCCCTCTTGGTTTTGCTGAATATTTCAGATATCCCTGCGTTTTCAAACTGATGGAATACCATGTTACTCCATAAGAGGTTAATGGAAATGAATGTAACACCCAACCGATTTCGATTCTCTATTATTTCATCTTTGGAATCACTGAGTTAAGTGAAGTTTTTTAGCCTATATAATTGTCAGATAATCAAGGATTAGGTTTTTGGAGGAAAAACTATTTTACAGTAAACTAACTCAAGAATTAAAGGCTGTGCATTTAAGAAAATTTTAACAAAAGAGTTTCAAATCACAAGTGGGGATGGAGCAAGAACCCATCTTTAGTGAGGATGAAGTGACCTTTACCAAGGATCCGTCTCTTTCCAAAATCTCTTAAACCACATCAAATATGAAGTTCTCTTTAGTATTTAAATGGACTGTTAATTATTATTTTTTATACTCATAACCCACTTTAGTAAAACCAGAATTGTTGGATTGATGGATTTTTTTTGTGAAAATGAAAAAGCTGATTTGGGTGAAAATGACCTCCAAAAATTAACTAAGATTCTGCATAGCAAAACATAAATATTTGGAGAATATTAAATAAAATAAAATAAAAACTGAAAACTATATGCATTTTGGATACATAAGCAGAGAAGAGTATGCTACCGCAGACAAAAACCCATATAAACAATTTAAATGTTTTCTAGTAATTGGGCTACATAATCATAATAAACATTAAGCAAGTAGTAAATTTTAAAACAAGGATGGCATGAATAGCAGCCCACAATTTTTTTTTTTTTTTTGAGGGGGGGGGGGGGGGGGGGGGAGAGGACTGCGATCGACTCCAGAAGGTAGAATACTCACTAGTATGTCTCCTTCACAATGCCCAAAAGGTACCGAAGACTGGGGCAATGTTGGTGATGATGACGACAATTATGAGGATGATGGTCATGAAGAAGCACCAAACACCTGTAAAGATACACAATTATGGAGCTTCAATGAGCACAATGTGTGCATAGGAGGGTAATCATAAACAAAAGGAAGAAACTCACCCCAGCCAAAATGTCTTTTGAGAGTCGAGATTTGCTCTGGAATGAAGAATCTGCCACTGGTCGTGTCTGCGGGAATTGGCGAATCACCTTTGGCTCCTGCTGGTCAACAGGGTCTGAGTCATGTTTGACCTTCTTCTGTTTCTGTGTAACATTGTAGTATCATCAGGCATTTTAAGTCTTATTTTCTTTTGTTGCAAATATTTTGAAGAGTTCAGGGGCTCTTTTTCTGTTCATGTTATTTTTTCCTTCGTTTCTACTGTTCTCTTGTAGGTGCCTTCAACCTCCTTTTGTTTCTCTTCTTTTGTAGCTTATGGAATCAACACTTGACAGAAAAAAATATCTCGAATGTAGGGAAAGATAGATTATGCCATACCATAGATTTTGTACCAGTAACATAAATAATAAACACAACACATCCCGCCTTCACACTTAAACCTATTAAAATCCCATGCACATGCACACACGTCTAGTTTAAAAAAGATACCTCGTGCAGGAGAGTAGATATTGTTTTTCTCCCCTAATAATGAGTTTTAATTTGAGTATAGTTGAACTCAACGGGTTTTGAAAAATTCAAAGTACTTATGTTTCAGCTTCAATCAAACAACCCAAGTTTAGCAAGATCAATATGCTTAAAATCAGAATGAATGACCCTTGGAGATGAATCCAGGTCAATATATTAAAATCAGGATCCAAGTGATGAAGCAATTACGTAAATAGTAAATAATGCACATACCTTCTTTAGCCGTTCTTGAATAGAAATCAAAGCATGAGACTGGTCAACTTTTTTGAGGTAGAAATCTCGTTCCCTCTTGGCAGCAGACATCTCCAAATTGAGCTTCTGCTCCCTTATTGCATTCTTGTAAGCTGCATTAACAATAAGCCAACTCAGAGAGGTGACCAACTGGTTAAAGCCAACAGTTGTATCATTCACCAAAATTCAATCAGTTTCATACCGATTTCTCCAGTGAGATCGTCCCATTTAAATTTACTTAAGTACTTGATGTTCCAAATATCATAATAGAATGATGACCTCTTCCTCCCACCTAAACATGAATAAAGCAGTAAGGTTGTGAAAACTCGGTCAAAAATGGAACACCTCCCACAATGACGACGCAAACTAAAATGTCCATCCTCTAAAATTGTAAAATTTAGTAGAAAAAACTTCATATGATATAAGATGAAGGTATGACAGATAGGCGTACCTACTTGTTCCCCATTTAACATATTAGCAACTCTCTTTGCTACATTTTTCTTCGTGAATTCAACCCAGCTACAGAAGTCATAGATTACCACAAATTAGACACTGATGATAACCATTATAGTAACTTCCACAAATGCAAAAGTTGATATGACTTGAACATAACTATAATATGATCTATAAAGAAAAAGGGAAAGCAAGAAAGCCAAGGGTAATGTTTTCAAAAGTCAATTAGTTGAAGCATTTATTTGTCGGTCAGTCTCACAATCTGGAAATAGCAGATGTAATTGGATGCATAGAATTTAAAATAAATAAACATAATCATTGATTCATGCATACCCTTCTGAAAACTCTTGACCTCGAAATCCACCAGCTCTTTTACGATGTACTTGAGCTGCAGGATCTGTCCGGTAAAACAATAAACTGCCTTTAATTAGTAAACAACAACAAATACACAACTTCTATTTTATCATTTGCAAATAGGCTTGTGACTTGTGAGGACTTCCATATATATATATATATTTTTTCATTTTATAGGCAACCAAACATATATTCAGAAGGAGAAAGAATTTACAAAAAGGAGGATGGGCTATCCAACCTGAAAAAGAAATAAGAAAAAAAAAAATGCACAACACAAAAACAAGAAAGCCAAACAAGACAAATTACTCCTCTAGGTTACAAACCCTTTCCCATCTCACCAGGAAATCCTCAAAAAGACCACTCTAAACAACTTATAGACCTTGCTCCAATAAAACAGACACGCCAAAGTCGAGATGATAATGTCCTTAGCCTCCATCTCTTTCCCATATAAAAATTCTAAATGAAGGATTAAGCAACTGAAATTGAATTGGTAATAGTCATGTAGGATTGTAAGGAAACATTTTTTTCCCCGACAAAAGCGTTGCCCCACATAAGTTACCTTCATATAATTGTTCATTACCTTCAGGCGTGAGATAAATCCTCTGTATTTCTCCATACTGAGAAATAATCTGCCGAAGTTTCAATGGATCCATGTGTGGAGGAATTCGACTCAAATAACATACTCCACGTTTGTCAGCACTAACAGTCTCCTTCATTAAACGTTTCTTTCTTTTGCTTTTCCGAGTTTCTGCATTTTTATCTTTGGCTTCGGTATTCACATTATTTCCTTCCTCTGAATGACTGGTTCCACTTTGATCACACTCTTCCTTTGTCATTTTACTATCTAGAAGACAATGAGAACAATATGAACATTACATATATATCAGAATTTGAGTAAATATATAAAAAGGCAGTATAAAGTAGTAAAGATGATATTTTAGGACATTCTCCATGAGAAAATGTTACGACTCCAAAGAGATATGGGCTTTTACACATAACTAACACCTAGGTATTGTTGGGTTTGTATCCATGGTTTCAAAGCTCATCCGAGACCGAGATGTATCACCCGAGTCGTCTCAGTATCAAGCATGGACAGGATGAGACGAGACAGGCAAGTCAATTTGTAGACGAGATTTAAAACCCCACGTTCATTTTTCAAAATTTTGAAAAACTGGTCGGTATCTGACATGGACGAGACGAGACGCAAAACTGAGTTTTAAAACCATGTTTGTATCAGAAAACAAGGTCGGGAAATAGCATAAATTGGATGGAGCAAAGAATGATTGAACCGGATATAGGAATATCCAAATTCGAACCCCAATCTGATAAACTTAGCGTATATTTGATAATATCTGATTTGCTATAGGAATATCCAAATTCGAACCCCATCCTACAGGCCATGCTACATGTCATCCTACAGGCCATCTTACAGGCCATCCTGCATTTGTTCTTTTCTTTGCAGATTGAGCCCTCTAATTATAAAAATTGACCATAGAAATAGATTCTAATCAACCCCAAATCCCCAATATTTTGTTGGGTTTTTTGAAGTTAATTTGGAGCATCGAGAGGGCAAAATACTCGACGTCTCTACCCATTGACAATAAGCCTACGGCCAAAAGTAATGGAGAGAGAGAGAGAGAGAGCCATACCCCTGCCTTGCAAAAGACGAGAGAATGAGAGCGATGAACCGCCGGCCGCCGGAGTTGAGATGCAAGAGACGAGAGAGAGGGAGAGAGAAGGATGACCGCCGGAGTTGAGCTCGCAGCCGCACGTTCGCTGCAAGCGACGAGACAGAGAGAAGGAAAGTCAGGGAACCGAAATAACGAAAGTCGAAAGAGTTAGGTACTTTTAGGGTTTAGTTTTTGTAAAAATTAAAAATCAATATAATATTTTATTTTAAATTAATATTGATTCGATTTTTTATATTGTCAGAATCGATAATCGAATCAAATTCATCGATTCTTTATTTATTAAATCTGAAATCGAATTGATACCCGTCTAAATCGAATTAAATCAATCCAAATTTCACGATTCGTTTGATCCTCGTTTTATTCGAATTAAATTGCACCCTTACTTAAGATCATGTTTTGTAGGTTAGAGAGTTTTTAGGGGATTCAAACTAAGAGTTGGTTTCCCTTTAAATTTATTTATTTATTATTCATTTTATCATTGGTTTAGAACAGAATTTAAAAAAATTTCTAATTTCATTAAGCTTAACTTTGCTGCTATAACATTCATAATAGCTTTTGAGTCTTTTCTTTTTAATGGTTTTGAGTCTTGATCTTTCATTTTCAGTTCTATAATTTCTTTTAACCTATAAAGGTAAAATTGCTTCTTAAAAATAATTAATATAATTGAAAAAGAAAAAAAAAAGTGTCCTCAAAGAGAATGAAAATTTTATTTCTAATCAGTCCATGAACCTTATTTCCCAAATTTCTCACGATTGAATGTCCTAATCATTCCAATTAACCGTTGTATAAATAATACAAAATTCATTTTTTGATTTCAATTAAGTTTCAGAGCTTCCATTCCATCGAAAATGATTTAAGAAGGAAGAATAAATAATTTTTAAGGATTTTTTCAAACATTTAAAAAAGCCTATGTAAAAAATTAGAGATTTTTATTTATTTATTTATTTATTTTTTTTTTTCACTTTTTAACTTAATTTTTTCATAAAAACCAATCAAGAATGTTTCTTTTTGTTTGAAATCATCTAGACAAATCTTTATTTCAAGTTTTTAGTCGATTTTCAACTCAATAATGAAAATGGATGAGTTTTTCTAGTGTAAATTCCCCATTTTTTATTGTCTAGTTTGACATTTTTTTTAATTGTTGAATTTAACAAAAAATAAAAATAAATAATGTTGATCTGGACAATAAAAAAAATAGTGAGTTCGACAATAAATAAAAAGTGATGAGCTCAATAATAGAAGTTGTGAACTCGACAATAAAAAAAAAACAGTGAGTTCCAAATAGAATAATGATAAATCGGCTCCACCTCTACTCTCTTGACTTGGCATTTGCCTAGAACCATGGATTTTTTACTCAAGATACACAACCGCACATCCCATTTTTCTTTTATATATATTATATATATATAAAAAAGAATAGTGTTTTAGAGCTGTAAATATATACAATTATGTATCCCGAGGAAATCTATGGTTCTATGCACATGCCACGCTGAGACTTGAGAGTAGAGGGAGAGTATGTCAGAGGGGGAGTTGGAAAATCACAACTCTTTCCAATAACAAGGGATCATTAAAAAATTAATTATTTTATCAAAATATGTAAAATTATGTCAGTTAAATTTTATTTATTATGACAATATTTTCCAAGTAATAAAGGAGTCATATAAGATCTTAGTCAAATATGAACAATTCACAATTGAATTCATACACTGAACCAAACACTAGAGTTTATTTAGGGTCTGTTTGATTCGAGTGGAAAATAATAAAGATTTGAGTTTTCATGGAAAATCTTAATTTCAAGTGTTTGATTGCAGATTTTTCCGTAGAAATCTATTTTCCAATACAAACAAAATTCCTCAATTTGTAGGATTTCGAAATTCCACCCTCACCCCAAGAAAAATGATTTTCCAACCAACATGAGACCTTTTGTATTTGTTTGATAATAACAAAAATTGTTTTACATATCCTAAATTGGATTTTCCTTGACTCTGTTGTGAAAAATCTTGAGTTCGATTAACTTTCATGCTGTTTGTTTGACATTTTTCTTGAAATATGTTTAGTTTGCTTGTGTTATCTAACACTGGTGTGAATCTATTCTTATGTACTAAATATTAAAATTTTGAATTTCATATTAAATTGTAACCCCAAAACAAGTATACAAAAATATAATCTTAATATAAAAACTTAAATTGTTGGTAAAAGTAAAAAATATTTCGTCATTATGATTTTTGAAAATCGCTCCACATTATTAAAAGGAGTACAAAGGCAAGACCAAGATTGTAAATAGTATAAAAGATTACTGGAATTTATTTTAAAAAATAGAAATTTCATGGATATTTCAAGTGGGAGAGTGATCGATAGAGAAATCTTTATAATTCAAAGAGCTGTAATTAATGATAAGGGAAAGAAAATAAATATTAAAATCATATTAAATATGAATGTGACACAAAACACTTATAAGATGAAATAGAAAAGAAGTTGAAATTCATTAGAAGAATTTTTTTTTTTTTTTTTGGTAAAATCTATTTTTAAAATATATAAAAATTAGTACAAAATATACATAAAACTCACAAAAAAAAAAAAAAAAATTTCAAGAACCGTTTTTTAAAATTTGAAAGTGAAGAAGATGTCAGAAATTAACTTCAAAAATAGAAGAAAGAAAAATTGAAACCACTTTCAAAATAAATTTTTTATTATGGATTTTGCTTCAAAAAACATCAAAAAATGAGAGTGAATTTTCAAATTCAAATAATTAAGGAGATACATTAAATTTATTTTTCAGCTACATCTACTTTTAAAATCTTTAGCTATCAAGTAAATAAATACGAAGATTCAAACTCAGATTAATTAATCAAAAATAAAATTTTATGATTAAATAATTTATAAACTTTTAAAAATAAATAAAATTAAAATTTAAAATAAAAAAATAGTATTTTTTCTTTCAAAAGAGGAATCCATCGTTTAGATCAAATCATAAATAATGATTATTTTTAAAATAAAAATAATTTTATGATTAAATTTTGAATGAAATCTGTATAAATTGAAAATAAAAGGAAATTCAGTAGGATTAAAAAACATCACAATTATAAAATTGATATTTTGGATGGAATAGTGTGGAAGCTAAGTTCAGTATATATGTGAGAGAAAGAGAGAGAGAGAAGAGGCATTGAATTGAAGGGCATAGGCGTCAGGAGCATTGATACGGGAAAGTGGAAATTTGATGGGAATCCAGTTTCTTTGATTTCCAAGTTCCTATAAATCCTTCTAACACTTTTCACAAACGACCCTTCAATTCCATCTTCTTCATCGGAGGAACTCCAAGTTACCAACTAACAGGTTCGTTCCTCTCTCTCTCTTATTATTATTTTTATGAAGACCCTGTTGGAAGCCATTTCTTCTTCCATGGCTACAAGAATGGTTGCCAGTGAAGAAGGGAAGAGAAACCCTTTCACAGATCCTGTTGGAGGTTTTTTAAATGATAATAGGAAGTTATAAAAGAGCTAATAAGTAACTTTCCCAAAAAAAAGAAAGAAAAAAGATTACTCTTTTGAAAACTCAAATCAATCTTCTTCTTTACATGATCAACTTCTCCTTCGTTTGGTGAAAAACAAAGCTTCTTGAGTTCGTGTCCCTCAAAATTCAAAATCCATTTGTCTAATACGCGTAAATTATATTTAGTTATTTATTTATTCCTGAAAAAGATGTATATTAACAAAGTCTTCTATTTCAAACCATTGCTCTTCGTTGTTAAAACTCTGCTGCGAAGCATAAAACCAAATCCAGGCAAAGAAGGTCCATTGCCTTAAAATTAAAACTCTCAGACACCCTGATTCCTTTCTATACAGCAATTTCATTCGCTTCTGCTCGAAACTCAACAATTTTACTTATGCCCATCGAACGTTTGATCAAATTCCTCAACAAAATCTTTTCTCATGGAACGCCATCATCTGCACTTATTAAGGAGTTAGAAAGAACATGAACAACTCCAACTCCAACCCCCAAATCCCACTACCTACCATTTTCAAACACACCCTTAAAAAAAAAATAACGTAAACTTTCAAACAATTAGCCCTGCTTGTTTGCTACTGAAAAATTGTAAAAACCGGATGCACAAATTATTCTGCACTTTGACGTTTCTACAACGAGTAGTACCCACTGTATTATCTGATTTTTCTCTGCAAAATCTACTTCAAATTACCGCAAACTATGATGGTTAAACAACTCGAAGAATAATTTGAGGAGGTTTATTGGGCTGAACCATCGCATTCTCTTGGCTTCCTTGCTCTCTCCATCTCTCACGAACTCCATACAGGTAACTCTCTCTCTCTATCACTCATTTTTCCTCCATCTCGGTTCTCGGTCACAAAAATCTCTCTCTCTCTCTACAGGATTGTCACCTGGGGTTTCTCCATTAGGGTTTATCAGATCGAACAACATGTATTTTCCTTGATTTTGGACTCATTCACAAAGGGTTTCTCTATTAGGGCTTAATGTGATGCTTGTTACCACTCAGATCTGTTAGGGTTTAATTTGCTCATCTCTACAACAGTAGTAAAGGCATCATTAACATTCTAGTGTACCAATGGCTTCATTGATTTAGTGGCTGCATAGTTTAGCATTTTAAATGAGGATATAAATAACTTTATTTACTTGTATTTTTGGTTTTTGTACTCTATTCAGATTGCAAAATCAGCTTATTTTGATTGTGATACGCGTCCAGAGTTGTGCTTTTAAGTGTTGTTGGAAATGTAAGTATTTTGTTGTTGTTCATGAAGTTGTTTCAATTTCTATTTTGTGAATCTCATTTTTTGGTTCTGTATCTTTGTGAAAGGGGGGCTATTAAATTGGAACTCCCTTGTCCCAAAAATATTGATGGACTTACGGTGGATCCCGAACCAAATTGGAGCTTAGATGCTCTTATATCAGAGTTGAATTCATTAGAACTGAAGCTTATTACCACTTCAACGGCTCCGATTTTTACGAAAACTCATCTCCGGTACAAAATAACACTCTTTAACCTTCATTAATTGTCTGAATAGAATGTCTAATGTCTTTCTCTCTCTCTCTCTCTCTCTTGTAAAGTATGCTCAATTGGTGATTTTCTTGTAACTTTTTCAGTGACTTTCCCAACTCAAATGGCGTTGTTCGTAGTAGTCCTCAAGCTTTTATAATGCGAATATCTGATGATGAGATGGAGGATATGGGTAGTGATGATGACAAAAATCGTGATTGGAGTTTGGTGGGTGGCAGACAATTCAGTTGTGCTGAGCTTTATTTGAGGTATTCATAATTTCATCAACCCACCCTCATGTTGAATTGTCTACAAATAGCTTGTTATGAATGCTTAATATTAAGTTATGAACTATGATGTGTGTTTTATTTGATGAAAACGATAAATTTTTTATTTTCATTTATGTATATATATGGGAAATCATATAAAATGTTTCCACTAATAGATTTATGTTGGGAAAATTTTCAAACTAGTTTTCTAATGCATTAGAGATATCAGGCAATTATCTTTGTTGTACTTGCCCAAGAGATATCAATCGGCCTTCCTTTATAGTAAATTTCTGGTTTTTTTAAGTCTTATCACTCATTCACCTCAACGGCCTATTCTTATTAAAAAAAATAAAAAATTCTTGATTGCTTGTTTTTTCCTTAATTTATCAAATACTATCTTTTGATTTTTTTGATTTTTTTTTGTTTTTGAATTTGATGTGAACTCTTACAAGGAAATTACTTGTATGACTGATTGGTTGTGAAAACAATGTTCATATGGCCATTTAGAATTTTGTACATATAATTTCCTATATATTTTTAATATCTCACTGGGATTAGTGCATGTCATTCTATTGTTCTTCCTTTCTTCAATCCAGTTGTTTGCTCAAAGTTTTCCTTTTTTTAGGTACACTTAATATTGTGACTCGCTCTGTTTATAATACCACTAATATAAATTCTAGATAATCATAGCCATGATTCCTCATTCATTGTGTCCTTTCAGTGACACCGATAGTTCCGAGGACGAATTTGCCCTTCAAGAAACTCAAGCTCATTTGTTGGATAAAGTAGGGTTATTGGAAGGCATTTTGTCTGAACGAGAATATGAACACCAGCTATGGGTTAAGGTTTGTATTTTGTTTTTGATTTATTTTTGTCATTTATGTAATTTTTGATTGGCTTAAAAGTCAAGAACGTGTACTTGCCTTTTTTATTTTATCTGACCATGTGTGTAGTAAATTCAAATTCTATTTTTCTCATTCCTATTTTCTTTTTTTCCTCCTCTTTCTCTTTTCTCTTAATCCAATTTAGACCCCAACCCTAGCTAGATTTCAATTGATAATACTGAAATTATGCTTTGTTGAGGTTTGAATAGTGTGATCATTCGTAGATCAAAGACTGATGTTTAAACAATAGCAAGGCAACTGATCCAATGCACCTATTTCCACTCAATTGGTATCAGCAGTAATTTGTCATATCTTCTTTTTTAATTTTACTCGTCTTCCTCTTCTTGCTTTCATGATGCAAGACTGCCCATCTGGGACTTTTAATGCAATTAGTGTTCATCAAGTCTAAAGCATTTGCATTTTCTTCTCAAGACTGCTTAAATGTGTTGCTAGTTCTTCAATTGTTATTATGGATCTGGATTGGAGCTTTCTTAGCATCTGCTTCACCCTGTAATTAAAACTATATTAATTGTCAAGGTTTTGCTTTTGGTTGAGGTAATTTCTATTTCTATTTGATTTTGTTTAGATGATGGTGCTCACTTGAAATTTGAGACCTTTGTATGCTTCTGCAATATATAAGAATGTCACATTAAATATTTTGTTTGGAGTCTTATCCTTCCAAAAACTAAGGGGCTTTGCTGTGATTTAGAACTTCTAGCTCCTTAAACTTTGCTTAAGTCAATACATGCATGCCATCCTCATAACTGTTTTTTTTTTTAACAGGAGGAAATCAGGAACAAAATTTCTGCATTGGAGACAGATGTGATGAATGAAAATGAGAAGTCAATTTCTTCACTCATCCAGGTTGATAAAAACACAGAAGTTAGAAGGGAGATGGATAGAAAAATAGATACGCAATATCGACGTAAAATGTAAGATCAATTTCTTTCTCCCTAGCAACATTCTTCGTTCTCAAAAGCAAGGCTAACAAATATATATATATATATATTTAGAGCCAAACATTTTTCAATACATGGACTAGAAGTTTCATAATTGCCTGATTTTTTGTGATGATCTCAATGGTGAGAAGATTATCCTCACCAAAAATCAGTCCATTCTGAAACTTCTAACCCCAGTTTAGAAGTTGAAGGATCGTGGACTGTCCAATTTTTGTAAACTACCTTTGATGGGGTTAAAAGTTTCAGAATGGGCTGATTTTTGGTGGGGATGATCTCCTCACCATAGAGATCACCCTCACAAAAAATCAACCCATTCTGAAACTTCTAACCCATAGATTGGAAAAATGTTTGACTCTCTTTAGGGCCTCTGAACGCCCTATATGTAAGAGCTGTTCGGGTGCCATGTTTTGGACACCACGTTTTTTCCTACATGGGTTAGAAGTGTGGAGATGGGCTGATTTTTGGTGAGGAGGTTCTCTATGATGAGGAGATCATCCTCACCAAAAATCTGCCAATTCCGAATCTTCTAACCCCATCAAAAGTGGTTTACAAAAAATGGACGGTCCGCAATTCTTTAACTCATAAACATGGGGTTAGAAGTTTTGGAATTGGCTGATTTTTGATGAGGATGATCTCCTCATCACAGAGTTCATCCTCACCAAAAATCAGCCCATCCTGAAACTTCTAGCCCATGTAGGACAAAATGTGGTGGCCAAATAGTTGGCACCTGAACGGATATATATATATATATATATATATATATATATTTTAAAGCCCATTTGGCAATATTTCGATTAAGCCTATTAATCTGCAAGCAGCCCAAAATAGGAGGTTTTTTAAACCATATAACCATCGATCTATGATCAAGATTTGTTTGAAGCCCCAAAGAACATAACTAGAAACAGTTGTTTAGGTTTTCAAATCCTGTTGAGCCCATATATAACTATGAAAAGGCCAATCTTTTTACAAGTTTATGATGAAGTTCTTAAATGTGTTGGCAAGCTTGTTCTGAGATCTACAAGTGTTTCATGACTTTTGTGGAGATTTTGGTGCAATGGATGTCAAAATTGTGTTGAAAATTTTCATTTATCAAATGAAGACTTGACTAACCTTTTTTTAATGTCTACTTTATCACAATTTTCTGAGATCCACCTCAAGGCGAGGTGACCAAAGGTTCCTCAAGATATGTGAGGCGAGGTAGTATAAGTGAGGTGCATGCCTCACCAAAAATTGAATAAACTAAATGCATCTGGTTTACTTTTTATTGTTTGTTACAACTTAATAACATGCATTATGCCACATAGTGCCATCAAAATAATATATAAATTGAAATTAAGAGAAAAAGATAATAATCATTAATTAGCCCTAATCAGGCTTAAAAGGTATTACATACTCATTAATAGAGGAAAAGACTAAAAAGGACATATAAATAGACTTATTCCAACACTCCCCCTCAAGTTGGTGCGTGAATGTCAACAACACCCAACTTGGACAGTACACCTTCAAAGGTAATTTTACTAACTCCTTTAGTAAGAACATCAGCGAGTTGTTGAGATGTAGGAACAAAGGGAGTACAAATTTGTCCAGAAATAATCTTTTCTCTAATAAAATGGCGATCAACTTCGATATGCTTCGTTCTGTCATGTTGAACTGGATTTGCCGTTATGTTAATAGTTGACTTGTTATCGCAATATAGTAAGAATGAGACTAGCACAGGAAGACACAGGTCAGCTAATAAGATCTTGAGCCACAACAACTCACACACTTCAAGTGCCATAGCTCTGTATTCAGACTCAGCACTCGACCGAGAAACCACATCCTGCTTTTTACTGCGCCAAGTTACCAAGTTACCACCAACTTTAGTACAGTACCCAGAAGTAGAACGTCTATCACTCACTGAACCAGCATAGTCTGCATCTGTCCATGCCTTAACACGTAAATGGCCATGATTACTGAACAAAATACTTCGACCAGCAATAGAAGACAAAGAACCATCAGCAAGGCGAACCTTACGATGACCAGAACAGACACTATAAGTTTTGAATAGGGATGACGTACCGGTCATGTTATCGGAGGCACAAGAATCAATGATCCATGGTGAGGAAGTGGTGGAAACACTGTGTGCAGATGCAATAGCACCTGAGTGAGCGAATGTAGAGACCGGCTGAGATGAAGTCTCCATCTGATTGAAGAATTTCCTGAACTTGTCGAGATCAGCCTGGGATAAAGATACCAAATCTGATGAGGATGTAGTGACTGAAGGAGGTGGTGAATCAGTAGTCGATTGAGAACCTGCATGAGCTGAAGATCGCTGAGATTGTTATCGTTGCTGATTAGGACGACCATGAAGTGCATAATATCGAACCTTAACATGACCCAATTTTCCACAATGATCACACTTATGTCGTTGACGGGTAGGCATAGACCCACTGGGGTTTTGTGGAAACGATAGGCGAGCAAGCATAACGGAATGATCTCCCGAAGAATGAGGTAGGATAGTTGCGCGACGACTCTCATCAGCAAAGACATAAGAATATGCGGTCTGTAAAGACGGAAACGGATCCATACCCAACAAATGAACTCTCGCATACTCAAACTCATCTCGAAGACCAGCTAAAAATTGAAAAATCCGATTCTTATCAATAATCGACGAATATAACGTCTCGTCAAAAAGTCCTTCCAAGCATAAGATGAGGAATAGAAAGACAACTCTTCCCACCGAGCACGTAACTCTGATATATAGGTGGTAACTGAAGAGTCTCCTTGTGAAAGACGAGAAATCTCACGCTCCAAGTTGAAAATCCTAACATTGTTCTGACGTTGCGAGTAAATGCTCTTTGCGGAATCCCATATCTGTTTTGCTGTCGAGGAAAACATAAAACCAGCCGCAATGTGTGGTTGCATCGAAGTAACCAGCCATGAACGGACCATAGAATCATTAGCAAACCAATGGGAGTAAGAGTTGTCAGTCTGTGAAGGTTGTTTGTCCGCCCCTGTGAGGTAATCAATTTTTCCTTTTCCACCAATGAACATTTCAACTGATCGTGCCCAGAGGAGATAATTAGGACCATCTAATTTCACTGTAGTAATCTGAATACCTGGAAAGTCGGTTGAGTGAGAAAGCGGACCACTCAATCCATTACTATTACCAGTGATTGAGGACGAGGATGTCTCAGAAGCCATCGAATAATCCGAATACTATGGTTGGAAGCGAGTTCAAGTTGGATGAGGACATAACTCCCTTGGATAAAATGATCGCAATACCCGTGGAATCTAATTAAACACTGCTATGGGTTATCCGAGCAGTCAATCTTGCAAGTGTAGAGTCTCTAGGAGTAACACTGCTTGTAGAATAGTCTCAAATAACATCTAGCTGTAATCACAGACCTCTATAGATGTTCAAAACAACTGTCACCATCCTCATATGACCCTGACGATGATCGAATCGATAAAGAACAGTCAGCTGCTGTGATTTAGGAGCCCAAATGGCCACCCACAAGTGTCGCATGAACTAGAACAGCTTTATAACAGCGATCTGCTGTTTCGTACAGTACAAGGAAGTCACCTACTGTGATAACGAAGCCCAGATGGCCACCCACAAGTGTCGCACGAACTAGAGCAGCCACCTACTAGTGTCGCTTGCTCAGAATCATAGATCTGCTGTGATCGTAGGGCTCAAACAGCCTCAAACAGCCACTTACCAACGTCGTACGAGGCAGACTATGGTCGCAAGAGTTGGACGAAGGTGTTTTCAGAGTCGCAAGGCTCGAAGACATCCACTTTGGGTGTCGCAAGGCTTAGACAAAACCACTATTGGCATCGTTATCCTCAAACAGCATTACTGCTGTGAACACAGCCTGATCGCAGGCTCTGAATGAGTAAGGAATCCCTATCACATGATGTAATAGGGTTGTATCGTGACGGAGAACCCTCGTAAGGGTGATACGAATTGAAGACGAGTGTGTGTGTGTTGTTTTGACGAAGAGTAGTCAATCGATTTGTCGCAGAAGAGTGGAAGATCGATGGAGGTAGAGAGAGAGAGAGAGGCTCTAATACCAAATTGAAATTAAGAGAAAAAGATAATAATCATTAATTAGCCCTAATCAGGCCTAAAAGGCATTACATACTCATTAATAGAGGAAAAGACTAAAAAGGACATATAAATAGACTTATTCCAACAATATACATATCTTATGCCACATGTTCTCATCGAGATAATAATGTGCATCATCCCCCTTCTTCTTTCCCTTTTTCTTCTCCGTTGTTTCTAATACTGCTGAGTCTTCTTCTTCTTCCTCTTGCAAGTGTTGAATTCTTTAACTTGTTTATAAAACTCATATATATATATATATATATATATATATATATATATATATATATATATATATATATATATATATTATAATTGTAAAATATCTAAAGCTCATGTTTTACTGGTTAATTTTTATAATTTCTATTGAACCTTTCTTCACTCATATGTGTGCCTCGTCTTGAGCCTTAGTCATCACGAGGGTGTTGTGCCTTTTGCCCCCTTTTCCCTTAGCTACTCTAATTTAGGGAAATTAGTGATTTACTCTAAAAATATCATATGTAACATGTACATTATTTGTTATAGATTTCTATATTCCAGGTTATGTATCTTGCCAATTGTCCAAATTAAAAAATTGATTGTTTTCTCTGCGCGCAACTGTTGTTTAGGTTTTAAGTGATAATGTATGTGGTTCAGATTTTGCATTGATAATAATTGTTGTTGCTATAATTTTTTTTCTATTACATGATGCAATTCATATGCTTTTTTTTCCCCCTTCAATTTCAAGCAAATTTTCTGATACTTTTCTCTCATCACTACAGTGCAGAAGCACTTGATAACCACTTAATTGCTGTCCAAAGGGATCATGAGCACAGATCACAAATAGAAGAACGGAGAATAAGAAACGATGCAGCTTTTGAAGAGGCCAAAAGAAAGGAAAAAGCTCTCCGAGAAGAAAAAATACGCCAAGAAAAAGCTAAAGTAGAAGCAGAGGTTAGTTGTCTTTAACATCATTTATCTATTTAGTTATTATATTTTTCATAGATAAACTTGGCATTGTAGTGTTAGCTAAACCTACACATACATTACTCTTGCTATAAAATTGTTTCTAACTTGCATGGGGAGGATCATGTCAGTTCATGTCATTGGAAAGTCTCATAGCATCATTCTTTTTGTCACATAAGTCATGAGAACCATGTAAAGTTAATGTATTCTTGCTTATGAAGAAAATTTTGGTATATTATATTGATTTGATGGAGGCCAATACAATTCGTTTAGCCGACCTTAAATGTTATGGATAAGCCTTTGATGACAATGATAATGCTTCTAGTGTATGAATGGTTACTGTTGGGATGCAGGTCGCAAAAAAGAGAGCTGAAGAAGCACAAAAAGCAGCTTTAGAAGCTGAGAGGACAGCCAAAGAAGCTGCAGAAAAGGAAGCTATCAAAATGACGAAAATGGTTTCTGGTGAAGTGGCCCAAAAGCTAGATAAGGGGAGCAAGGTTGATGCACATGCAGAAGCACAAAAGGAAGTAAAAGATAGAGATTCTCATAGCAAGGAATTTGAGTTAGGTAAAGCGCAATCAACAGCTCTGCAAAATTTTATGGATATGCTTGCCTTTGTAATACTCATTGATCTATTTATTTCTTCCATCCCGAAGTTTCAAACGCCGAATGATTGTTATTCCCAATATGTGGCATTTTTTAAATGGATTCGTGAAGTTCCATGAACTTGACGTGTTCCTAGTATTTTTCTAATTTATTTAATGATGCAATTACTTGATGTCCTGACAGGTAACATAGTTAAGGCTGCAGAAAGTGCCCTAAAAATTGAGGCAGAAAGACTACAAAAGTACAAGGAATTTGATGAAAAGAACCAGACACTGATATTAGGTTCCAATAAGGTAATTTCAAAATTATTAATGTTAAGTTTCTGTAACTGCATGTTGTTTTGTTTTCTGATCCGTGGTTTAAACATATCTATCTATTATAGTTGTTTGCTTACTTCTTTAAACCATTTATTATATTTGTACTTATATTACAATTTGGTTATTTAGACTCATCAGAGAACTTAACATGTTAGCTGAATCTCTGAATGCATCATCATCTTACAGTCTCATTAGTTGACTGTATCTGTTCTGCATTTGCAGATCTGTTTTACCTCACCTTGATGTAATTTTTCTCTCTGAATTTTGATTATTGAAATTATGTATCTTTTTTTATACTTTTGAAAAGAATTATTCTGAAGTTCTGATGTATAATTATCTTCTATTTGAACTGTCAAATTGCTTTGCTTTATATTTTGATCACAAGGTTTTATTTTGTGCAGGAATTTCGTAGCTATGAGCTTCAGATATCTAGACGGATAAAACAAATAGGTGGGACCAGAGAAAATGTCAGGTGAGGTGATTTTTGTTTGGTAAGCCTCAGAATGTCACCGTAGAACCCTATAATGTATACATCTCTGTACAATGTGGTTTTTAAATTTGTAACCCATGTTTGTACTTTGAATATGTGTGGGTGTTCTTTTCAGTTTTTTCATCTTTCAAATCTTTCATTTTCCATAAGTTTTCTGTTACGCAGTTTTCAGTTTAGGATGCTTGTAGTTTGTTTTCAAACATTGTACATGATACTTGATCTCTTCAAGTGTATTGCATTTTTCTATTTATTTCATCTGTAAATCTCTGTTTTGCAGAGCAAGAGCGAGTGAATTGATTAAAATTATCAGCGATCCTCTTTGTCCTCAGTCCATCAGTATTGCCATGTTTGCAAAGAAGGTACTCCAAACAATCAGGAAACATACATTATTTGGAAAGTTATTCTGTGATTCTAAAGGGATTGTTGGTATTATGATATGGTTTATCTAGTTCTCTTTATTGCCACTTTTGAGAATAACTTCTTGTGTAAAACATATGATGATGAGGTAGTTTATTTAATCCCTATATTGTTAGCATGGTGAATCTGTCATTCCTTCTTCTATTCACATTTTTATTAGACTCCTATTGCTGGAATGGATTAGACGATCAAACTATCTATTATAGTGGTTTGGGTCAAACCCAGACATTCACAAAAGTTGTGATCTATGAAATAGACTAGTGAAAGGGTTGTGATCTATAATATAGACTACTGAAGTGCTAGATAGTTGAAACTTGGACTTACCTCTTGTCAAAGAAGGATTTGAAGTTATTCTTTTTGTATATAAGAATGGAAATGAGAGATTTCATCACTTATCAATCTGTAAAAGTGTTGAAATTTGTCCTCAATTTTTTGCCTTCGTTCCGGGCATGGAAGTTGTGCTGAACACAAATCTTGGATGCTTGACCCTCTCTGTCATTTTAGCTGTCTTCATCTTTTGGTGTGTGAGTTTGCATAGAAGTCAAGGAATAGGATTTTCGATTCAAATATGTGGCTAAATCTTATTCTCAATTGATGGGAAGATTATGTAATATCTTATCCTGTCTGGATGGGAGAAAGATAACTGTACAAATATGCAGTTAATCATGCTCTCTGTCAGGTTGATGCATTAACAGCTACTTCTTTATTTTTATAATTAGAAAATATTAAGAGACTTTCACTTGATATTTAATAGCTACACTAGATAAAAGTACAAGGATTACACCGTTAGAGCTCTTAATATTGGCAATTTCATCCTCTATGGTTTATTTACAAATGTTAAATTTTGAAAAGCATTATGCATCAATTATGTAAAGCTTTTATATGATCATATCATACCATATTTCTTCTTCCATAGTTATAATGATAAACAATTTAAAGCTGTCATTTCTAGTGTATGCCATATATTATAGCTCTTATTTCATGTTTTTCCATCCTCAAGATATGCAAAAATATAGCCTAGTGATTTTCCCCCCTGTTTTTATTTTACAGATAGTTTCACAATGTGAAACCTTGAGTGCAAGCTTTACTAGCGCTTTCGCTTGTGGCCATGTCATTGTTCTTGTTACTTCTCAGGTATTCTTCTTCTTCATTCTTCTTGGTGTCATGGTTTTTTGTACATGCATCTATATGCTGAGTTTAGCAAATTATTGAATAGCACATCAAAGTGAGAACATCATGATTTTGTTAAGGACCACATAAAATTATATTCTTATACTTTATTTTTAAATGGCTTGTAAGGCCCACGTCAAGATGAGTCGAGGGATGATTTTTTTGGTGTGGATGGACATAGAGGTGTCGGGGTATTAGTCGATTGCCCAATTATAAGTGGTATTATACCGCTATTCTTACCATGGTAACCAATGGACCAATTCCCTTGGTCCATCTCTTGTAAAGCGTTTCTATCCATCTTCTTACCATTGAGATGATCTTCACCCTCGCCCCAAAAAAAAAAAAATTCAACCCATTACGAAGCTTCTAATTTTACAGAAAGTAGACTCAAAATTAATTGTGAAATGCATGGTCGGGAATGTTCTAAATGATAAATCTACTTTAAAAGTTTCAGAATGGACCGACTTTTGGCATCATCACAGAAAAGTAACCCTCCACTCATCTACATGTGGGCCCCACAAACCTTTGTAGGGTTTCTATGTAACAATCTACCACCCTAATATGAGAATTGTTCCAGTATTTTTATTTAAAATTATTTGTGAATTAGGTCCCGCTCGCAATGGATCTTCTTCTTGCTGAATTTCACAAAGCTTGCATATACACAGTCCCAAAGCATGTGGCCTACTCAAAGGTAAAGTCAGTTCCATTGCTTGGCCAGAGATCATTCTCATTAAGGCTTGTAGTTAAATATCGTATTAGGTAAAAAAAATATTAACCTTTGTTTTCTTTTTGACATATTTCAAGAACAAAATATCTTTTATGAAGCCTTCCATTTGTTAGATATTCAAATTTGGCTTCAATTCAATTAGATTTAGCTGCATTCTTACCCTCCGCTAGTATTTTTTCCTCTTTGCTTGATCCAAGCATGGCTGAAATCCCACTTGGAAAATGGCTGTGTTAGGCTCATCAACCTGTTGGGCACTGCCTATAATAGAAGTACTAGAAGGTTTTGATTATGGGTCAGTGCTTGGTGAATAATTTTAATAGAAACCAAGAATGCTAATTGAAGAATGTTGCCGCCAAAATTAAGGCTATCTGACAGTCAAGGTGTGGAATTAATCCAAAAACAATTTCTGTTCTCTTGTCTGCAATTTCAGTCTGCATCAACTGAAAAAACGATGGGTGATCGAGAAGATGGGAAGGTTGAAACCACTGACCGTTATCTGGAAGGTGTGGAATCTTATATGAAACTCTATGGTGCATTGGTTCAGGTTGGTTGCTATAATCCTTTATTCTGAAACAAAATTTGTGAAAAAAACATGGAAACATCACTAAACTCTTCAAATAATCTGCAAAATCATTTTTCAATTGAGGTTCTGTTTTACTTATTTATTTCTTCTTTGTGGGTATTAAATAAACTGTATTTTCATATTGTGGTAGACGGAAGTTGATGGTGTTCAAAACATACACGGTCTGAAGGAAGGTTGGGCATGGCTTGCGAGGTTGTTGAATGCTCTCCCTGCCAACATATACACAGCAATTGCACTTGAGGCCTTCCTGAAAGTAA
Source organism: Akebia trifoliata (assembly GCF_017979445.1). Classification (NCBI taxonomy): domain Eukaryota; kingdom Viridiplantae; phylum Streptophyta; class Magnoliopsida; order Ranunculales; family Lardizabalaceae; genus Akebia; species Akebia trifoliata. The sequence continues at coordinate 2,468,439 of NC_141379.1, forward strand.
GTTGAAACCACGACTTGTCTCCTTTCGCTTACATACTAGTGTTTTATTTACTAAAATGTTTCTATGTTTCCCAGATGGCAGGCTTTGCGCTCTTTCGTAAATATAAGTCCCAGTTCAGGAAGATTCTAAATGTCATCTCCCGCGACTTTGTGACTGCATTGGAAGCACGAAAAGATCCAAAGCTTAATCCAGTCCTCACAAAGCTCAAGTCATATATCGACACAAACATGTTCCTCAAAGAACCGGAAGGATGGCGTCTTCAAACATCTTTGTTATCAGAAATGGGTGTGCCTGAGATGGATTCGGGTTTCTACCAGGATCAGTACCATCATCAATCAAATCGATACCAAGATCAGTATTATAATCAATCAAATAGATGGTCTTACCATTATTGATGATTCAAAGTAAATTGTTTGTTGTACCATAAAGAGAAAGGCTTCGGAGGAAATTTCTCCCTCAAATATTACATTTAATTGGACCTCATCATGACGGCCAATGTTGCTTGTAATCTTCTCCATTTGATTTTATAACTTATATGAATTATTAATGAAGAAAAAAAAAATATGATGTATGCAATTAATTTCCTAAAAATTATATATAAGCTTGAGAATATTCCTTCATGTTTTTGTTTATATATGCTGCAACATTTCCATTTTGTGCAGCAGAAAAATTAATTTCAAAATCATTGCCCCATCAAGAGATTGTCTACCAGTTGGATGGTTGTGATTGATTGATCATGGGTCTCTCTGCTATGCAAAAACAGGGATGATGACAACAAAAATGGGCTCCTGATGATCATGCAAAACAGGTTAACATTCCCAACACTTAAATTGAACTATTAACTTCCTTAATATCAAATAAAACTGAGCAAACTATTAACTTCCTTAATATCAGAATAAAACTAAGTAAAAAAAGAGTGATACATGAGTTTAATAACCCTAAGAAGCATGTATAAACCTAACCCAATGAGATATACTGGGGATCCCTCCATCAACCACAGTGAGCATATAGTTACCAGATGGTGCAACATTAGGAGATGGAGGAGCTTCTACTGCTGCACTAACCCAGCCACCTTTCTCTCTAACCATACTCTTGCATCTGAGCCTCAACATCCTTTGATTCATGGACACTGAATGTGTCGTAAAAGGTGGGGAGTACGCACTAAATTCAACCACCTTACTCGGTTTCCTCCCAAGCCAGAATCGAACACTAAATTCTTCTCCATAACCGACACCATAACCATGGTTCGCATAAAGTATTGATACATTACTTGGTCTTCTATTGTGGAAATATCGACCCATATAGTATGGGACAAAGGCTTGTAGCCTCAATTCAGTAGGGAAGTCTACATTGTTGAAAATGTATCTCTTATTAGGATTTCCTCCAGCAACTAAGACCCTTCCATCTTGAAGAAGAATGGCTGAAGAGTGAAACATTCTAGCTATTTTTGTGGACTTTAAGACTGAAAATCTTTTACCCAATTTTTTCTTTGGTGTATAGAGGTAAGGTTGGAGAGAAGGCTTTGCTGCATTGATTCCATCCGGCACAACCGTGTTTTGCTCCATTGATGATCAAAATTTGGCCCGTTGGGAGTATCAACATGTCATTTAAGAGACGGGCTCCTGGCATTTCCTCCATTACCCACTTGTGTGTGTGTCCTGTGATCACAATTCTACCACAAGAGCTCAATCCTCTTAAAAATGTACCTTTTTTTGCAGCACTATATGCACCTGAAGTTGCACCCCCACATATCATGACCTCCACTTTTTGGAACTTATTAGTGTGGTCTAGTGGGAGAATTAATGATGAACCTGTGCTTGGGTAGTTCCTTGATCCATGTCCGGGCATCCGAGGGAAGGTCTTAACCACCCTATTTCGATTATAGTTGAACAAGATTGAATCCCGGTTGGCGAAGATGAACAAATTACCGTCCGAGGACAGGTGAAGGAATGGGTAGAGGTTGTTGCCTTCCTCTTTTTTGTTGTTGGTCTGGTGTAAGAATGGAAGATCGAAAGAACTCTCCCTCGAAGACAATTTAGGTACAAATTCATAAGTGGAAGTCCTTCTTCCACCCACAATAATGACCCTATCCTTCTCCGGAAGTATCTGATTCGATGCATACCAACGATTATCCGCCAAGTAATTCTTTGATTGCCTCCAATTGCAATGGTCATTGGAACAAGGTTCGAAGTAACAAATCCTTCGATAACCTTCACCATACCCACCTGCCTGGAAAAGTGTTCCATTGCTTAAGAAGGCACCTGAGGAGCCCCATGTATCAGTTTTGAGCCTTAATGGTCTAATTGAATTGTTGGCCACGTCGTACTCAACAGAGTGAGCCCAGCAAGACGGGTCGGTGGAAGCGGTACGTGAGCCTAAGCATCGTTTACCGTCGTAGCCTCGACGAAGATGGTAGCCGGATAGTCCAGAGCCTATTTGATCGAATATGGGTTAAGGCCATGTGCATCCCTACAACACCAGTGTTGTTTAGGAGAAGCTGCCACTTACCCATTTTCCCTCCTGTCGACCCTTTAATTGTACTAGTGCTAATAACACATTGTACCATGAACAAGAGAATTGTGATCACACATTTGAAAATGAGAGGGAAGAACAGTTTCTTAACTGCCATCTTTTCTTTCTTTGGAATTCTTTTGAATGGTGTTGGAGAGGAGAGAATCATTGTTTATATGTATATGTGTGTGTGTGGTAACCCCAGGTTGATGGGCACTCATGCATTTGAAATTGTTTCTATTAAATTATTTAAATGTTCTTGGTTGTCTTGAAAGACTTCAGCAATCTTTAAATGACACGGTCATTACTCCTCATTTTGCACCAATAATAAGCATAGATTACAAAGGTTAATTATAGTATCCAAAGTTGTTGGGCAAATACCATGCAAATAAACCATTAAAATTGTACATTATTTTACATCTAACATCATTAAAATTGTAATTATCTTTAAAATACAAACATGCCCATCATTTACAAATTACAATGATGTAATATGATATGGTACATAATAAATTATACTCTCTCTACATTCTTAAAAAAACTGGTGTGTTTGACAATGAAGTCCATTTTTTTTATATCTTTCAGACATTTTTTGTCCTTATGATTCTACATCAGACTATAATCGATCTGTTAATTTTTCAATAGAAATGTTTTCATAATGAGGCAGATGATTTTACTCTACTCTCGGATTTTATACTGTTTTGGTTTCTTATCCGTGGATTATCTGATCAAGTTGTGAACTTGAGGTCTTTACACTGTTTTTCAACCCTTCCTTGGTTCTCAATCCAAGGTTTTCACAGGGGAGCAATCCAAGTTCTCAACTTGATGTTAATTTAAAAGGGAAATGCTAAATAGGTGACAGATATCACCTCGAGATACGAGATAAGGTGTTGCGATCGAGATTATATCTTTGGAGTCGGGGGTTAAGGGCAAAGTCTGGCATCTGAATTCGATACATTCTTAGTCAGGGTGGAAGTTCATTTCCCAATACATCTAAAGGCCTAGACCTATGGGAACGTGTCAAATGTAAGCCCTTAATCAATCACTTAGGCATGTAATAAACCACCACGCTCCACAGTTGGTGTCCATGGTAGCTTTCACTTTAAGCGGGCACTTCTTAGGGCTTTCCTCCCTGTAGCACTCCCGACTCAAACCCGAGATGTGGGATCGGCTCTGATACCAAATGTTAGGTGCCTAAACAAAAGGCCTAGACCTAGTGGGGTAATAAAAGGGTGAACCAAGTAAATCTCTTGCTATTTATTTTGCATTATGTGCTTACTATTTTGTGTCATTTTTTGCGACAGTAAGTCGAACCTAACTCCTGAGATTCTAAACGGGAAAGGTCCGTCAAATCATTCTAAGGGACATGTTGAGCAAAGGTTCCAAGGAATGTAACTAAAAGCAGAGATTCACAATGATGGATTCCTCCAAATCCATGGGGAATAACGCACAATCAGAACAGAAAAAGAAAAACAAAATTATAATAAGGTGAAAAGGTAAACCAATAAATAGGAGAGGGAATTTCTTATTTAAATTGATTGAAAATCTATTGTAATAAACTGAGACCAACTTGTGACATCGAAGTTTCTTTTGTAGGTACCACACCGGGCCCAGGACAAGAAGACGCCATTCTGATCAAGCAAGTTCTGTGATCTGAGGGCATCATAAATCCTCCTCCACAGTTTCTCTGTTCATAGACACAAGTAAAGCACAACTGTCTTATTTATTCATTTTGGAAACATTAACAGTACTGGCCACCAAGCAAAGAGGATATTTCTTATGCATTACAAGCCCAAATGCTTCCTTCATATCCAAATCCTCTCTTTTCATACCATGAGGCAATTCCCAGTTAAAACAATGCAAAAGATTTGCGAGAACGAGCTCGATTAACACCATAGCAAAGTTAATCCCCGGGCAACTCCTCCTACCGGCCCCAAATGGTATCAACTCGAAATCTCGCCCTCTAAAATCGATTGATTTATCTAAGAATCTCTCGGGCCTAAATTTTTTGGGATTCTCCCAAATTTTTGGGTCATTTGCAATTGATTTTGCATTAATAAAAACCCTTGTTTTTGCGGGTATGTGATATCCGTTAATTATGCATTTCTCCATGGTTTCCCGTGGTACCATTAATGGTACCGGCGGGTGAAGCCTCATTGCTTCCTTCACTACTAATTTTAAGTAGCTGAGTTGTTGAAGATCACTTTCTTCTACCATTTCTTTGTTCCCAACAATCTTTCGAACTTCCTGTTGTGTTTTCTTCATTACTGTTGGATTCTTGATGAGCTCTGCCATTGTCCATACTAGTGTCGCTGCAGACGTATCGGTTCCAGCTATGAACATGTCCTGCAATATCCATTAACGAAGAAAACTGTAAGAAGATAAAGGATATATAAGAAGTAAGTGAAGAACATAAAGAAAAAGATGATTGACTAACCGTGAGGACCCCTTTGGTTTGATCTCTACTGAGCTGAGTTCGAAGTAGAACATCAACAAGGTCTTCAACTTTGGATTCAAGTTTATCAGCATTGAGATGCTCTTCTATTACTGAATCATAGAAATTGTCCAATTGTCGAAAATTCTTCTCTAGTCTTGCTTCTAAGCCATCGAACTTGTGAACCCATCCCAACCATGGAAAGAAATCTGCAATACTGAAACCTCCCAACAAATGTTGTGTTTCTTGAAGAACTTCCTGAAACCTACTCTTGTTATTCTCCCCACCCACATTGTACTTTCTACCAAAAGCTGCTTGACATGTAACATTGTTTATTAAACAAAGAAGCATCTCACTTAAGTCAATTGGAACATTAGATGAAGTAATGGATGCAAGCATGAGAGCCACTTCTGCTTCCCTCACTGCTCGAAGCGATTGGACTTGCGTCACACTTAGCAATTCCGACATTGCTATCTTCCTTACCTCCCTCCAATAGTCGCTGTAGGGAGCGAAACTTATGCTCAGGCATCCATAAGAGAACTTCTTCGCGGTGTACAAAATGGGTCTGCCCGAAAACATGAGATCATTGGTTTTAAAGACTTCTCGTGCCATGTCAGCCGAGGAGACCACCAATGTAGGAATGGAGCCTAAATGAAGAAACATGAGCGACCCATATTTATTCGATAGGCGTTGAAGGGATCGATGAGGTAAGTCACCTAGTTGATGAAGGTTACCGATGAGAGGAAGCCTCAATGGCCCAGGTGGAAGCCTAGTTTTGCGTTTTCTTCCTTCTTTCTTCCTTGTGTGTCTCAACCAAAACAACATTGGTGTTGTAATAACAAGGAGGAGGATCAAAAGGAAGTGAGCCATTTTGATTAGATTGGTGGTGCAATGTGTTTCTATTGTGAAATGTGAATCCTTTGTATATATATTTTAAAAGTGAAGGTCTGAACAGGGAATTGTGACAGATTGGAGCTGGGTTCCAACACAACGCCCATCGTACTTTTTTAATACCATGTGGCAGGCTTGCTGGGATATTAAAATTAGGGATGTTTGGAAGGTGGTTGGCATGTGCAAATGTTTTTACTTTAAAATATAGATTAAGGATTTTTGAAGATTATTACATAGTAAAAAAATGTTACTTTTGTAATTTTGAAAATTAACCTACTTGATGTCACTATGTGAAAACTGGAAAATTCAATAGAAAAAATTGATGGGTCAAGGCCCATGAATTTTAGAAACTGAATTTTGATGGTCTAGGACCGTTGAAATTCAAGATATTCCCAAATTTGATAGCGTAGAGCTGTTGAATTTTTCCCATCCTTCAATAATTTGATAGTTTCGGCTTGTTGGAAAAAAAAATTTGACAATGAAAAATTTGATGCCAATTAGACCCCTTTGCCTGTCGAAATTTTATAGCTTAGGACTGTCAAATTTGGGCTTTTTTCACATTTGCGTGGATTGCCATTTTCTTAATTTTTAACCAAAATGACTCTAATTAATATTAAGTTTAAATGTAGAGAGGGGGTTGGCATTTGTGGGATTTAAAATTTGATGTCAAACTACTTTTACTCCGTCTTCTCTAATTATTATACTAAAGATTTGAGAATTTTCCATGAAAAACTTACATGACATGCTCCTTTGTGTTTTGGTGAATATTTGAGACACCCTCAGTTATAGAGATTGGTGGTACTTAAAATATTCACTTTTGTCATTCATAATCTCCATAAAGATATAATTAAGGCATGTACTTTAATAAAATGCCTTTTAGAGAGATCACAATAGTCCTAATCATTATGGGTCATCAATATCAATCGAGTTCAAGATGAACAAGATGCAATAGAGATGGACTTCACAAACATGTTGTGATCATCAACAACATGATGGACATCTTTTGATTGATATCAATCTTTAAATCAATGGGATCATGGTTATCAATCAGTTTAAAAATGTAAGGGAGGTATCTTAGATTTCCATTAAAATGGGAGGATATAATATCAATTGAAATAAAGCACGTTTTTTCGAACTACAAATTCTCAATCACTCACAAAGTTAAAACGATCAGCATTCTTGTACAAGGTGGCCCGATTTGGCAAGCATTATTGGCCAATGTCAGCAATCTGAAAATTTTGATAGAAGAATAGGAGTTGAGTAGGGATACAGAACGGTGTCCTGTACCTAACCAAGGTCAAGTGGCACCTCATTTTTGTGTCACGTGGCATTTTTTTTTTGTTTTTTGTTTTTGGGATCCACTGACCGTATGGATATGTGGTTCATCTCTTGATGAATGTAAGCACAATAGATCCGTTTGATTGGAGATGTGCATCTGTTGATTATAGAGTTGTCTTAAGAAAGATTTATAATCATTGGATTTAAACTCTTTTTTAAAGAGTTTAGATCTAGTGGATACAAATTATCAAAAACTATGATTTTTGGTACTTAGATTCAGCACGGGATGGATCACATATCCATACGGTCAATGGGTCTTCAAAATGCCATGTGACATAAAAATAAAGTGCCACCGACCTTGGTTAGGTACGGGTTGGTTCTCATAAGAATTGATGGGTTGCAAGTTGCCATGGTGGTCGGGGATGAAATTGTATAATCCGTACTCATAGGAATTGATGGGTTGCAATTGATGGGTTGCAAGTTGCCATGGTGGTCGGGGATGAAATTGTATAATCCGTACTCATAGGAATTGATGGGTTGCAAGTTGCCATAGTGGTCGTGTGGATGAAATTATATGTATTTTGACACGTGGCATAAATGTCCATTAATATCAACAAAATTTAAGTTGTCCATGCTTGCCGACCAAATCAAGAGATGTAGCTATGCACATGTAAAACAAGGCACTTCACTCCAAAGTAGAGTGGTGGCAATTGCGTATAGGAAATGTGATAATAAATAGAATCCTAACAATCTGACTACCCCACATGATAAACTCAATCGACTACCCTGATGTGATAAGTTCGGATTTCATAGATCTGCACTTCCCAAGATACACAACTGCACTTCCCCAAAAAAAAGTGTATCTCAAGGTAAACCGTGTTTCCTGAGGGGCACAGATTAATGGTTTCCGAACATGTTACGTCAAATAGTGGATTGAATATGCCATGTGGAGTAGTTAGATAATCACGACTTTTATAAATAAGAATCGTGATAATTTGACTACCCCACGTGGTAAACTCAATCGACTACCTTGACGTGACAAGTTTGGAACTGTAGATTTGCGCTCCCTAGGATACATGACTGCACTAAAAAATGTATCTCAAGGAGTGTAGATCTACGGTTTCCGAACTTATCACGTCATATAGTCGATTGAGTATGCCACGTGGGGTAGTCAGATTATCATCACTCAATAAATAACTAGTTTGCCAAAACTGTACTACTAGAATGTGGTCGACTTTTAGAGGAATGCTGTCAATGGGCTAGTTTTGATCGGGCTTGGTTGAGTGCTAACTTGGCCCCGAAGAGGTAGGCAGGCTATGCTTAGAATAGCCTCATTATATTCTTATTGGACCTAACCTAACAGCCCGGATCAGGTTTAGACTAATTTTTGAATTTTTATAAAAATAAAATAAAATTTATGCATTTTTAGAAATCATTTGTTATTATTTTTCATCAAAATAGGGGTCTAATCTCTATCATAATTTTTTAAAAAATGGTTTTTTTTTTTAATCTACCAAACTTCTTCAAACTAGTCTTGCAACCCATCATCACCTTCAACCTCATCTTCAATCCCTTGGTGAAACCCCCCACCCCACCAAATCCTACTATCTTCAACCTCTCCGGAAACCCAATCTTATTATTGAAGTGAGTTAAAATCTTTAATTTGAAGACTTAAGTAAACAAATTTTTCTTAATGGTTAAAAGATGGGTTTTTATAGAAAAATGAAGGCTCTTGGCATAGGTTGATTATGAGGCTGTTTCAATCATTTTAAGTAAGTCTCTCAAGGAAGATGTGAGTGAAGGTGTATGTTTTCAGTCAGAAAACAAAACACAAAGGTATATGTAATTTTCATCAAAACTTGATGGGTTCCTTCAAAATTACCCAAACTTAAAATGTTGGGATTACTTTTGATTTGAAATAGGAGACCAAATCTTATGTACCCAGGGTGGAGGATTGAAACACCAAATAGCAGACCAAATCCTATGTACCCAGGGTGGAGGATTGAAACCCCCCCCTCCTCCCTCAACACATGCCATGTAAATCATAATCCAAAAAATTAATGCCTAAAATCTCTCCTTTTGAAAATTTCGTTGGATTGTGACTTATGTGGCAAGTGTTGAGGTGTGGGAGGAGGGTTTCAACCCTACACCCTAGGTGCATATGATATGAACTCTTAAAATAGAGTCTAGGTATAAATTCAAGTTAGAGGACTGAAATCCTCCTCCCATACCTCAAGACGAGTTTGACTAGCCATGCTAACTTAGTAAGGGTTTCACCTTTACTTAGTGTTCAGTGTATATTTTCCTCCACTTTTGGGTTTGTCATATCCTAGTTAAGCCATGTGACCCTCTTATATTCATATTCTTCCCTTCTCCAATAAATTGTTCTTTTAGAGTGGTTGGTTGGTTAACACCAAGGGTCCTTGGTCCCACCTTGTGGCATACAAAAATAAGATTCGATGCTTTAGGGTTGTAGAGGATAAAATCTATGAACTTTGAAAAAAAATTTCTAAGAAAAATTATTATTCATCGTCGAATTTTAATTTTAAATTTGGAAGTTAGGTAGAAGTTCGGTAGCCATCCATTTTCAAAACCTTAGATCAAGCCCAAAAGATTTTTTTTTTTTGAATTTTTTTGTATCTAAGTTTTTAGATGAAACTTAAGAGGACTGTGGTATAGGAATGCTAATGTGGTAATCCAATATTTGAGCAAAATGACCATTAGAAAGACTTAAAATATTACCAAGTTAGTAGGGAAAGTGTTTCGCATGAGTAATGATTAAATGGCGTGGGAATATCACTATTTTAAATTTGTTTTTACATCAAATTTTGCCCTTCTGGCTTGGTTTACAGTTTATTCTTTAAAAAAAAATAAAAAATATCGATCACATTCGAGTTGGATCTTTCCTCTACTTTCAATTTTCTTCACGGGTTTTGATGATTCTATCCCAGTTGATGAGGTTATGCATAATATAACCATTTTTCTCCTCTACCTTTATACTTGATTTATTTCTTGGTGTTTGGAACATTTGTGCCCTTCTTTGGTGTGCTCTGAAACAGAGGAAATCATTTTGGATTGTGTATGAGCCAATTAAGATTTATGATCATGAGAGAACTGCTGTACAACAACATGATTATTCCTTATTTCCAAATCAACAATATCGAAGTTCAAAAAAATAATGGATTTATTGAAATCTAAGTATGTTAAAGAAATATGAAGAAGGGTATTTGTCGGACGGTTGAGGAGAATTAATCCAAAGAAAGATTGTTCAATCTCCTCACATCATACAAGGGAGTAATTTTCTTGCTCATCGAATTTCATCACAGTGATCACGGACTCTCTAGCGCAAACCACTTCAAGCCTAACAAAGGTAATTTTGTAAATTGGGGATGCATTCAATACACGTGCTCATGTGAGTGCTGATTTTCTAATTCAACCTGACATAATAACTCAAAACTTACAGATGTGGCATGTACAAGAATCGTAGATTTTTCCCCGGGATACACAACTTCACATGTTTATGGGGTGCAGTTGTGTATCTGAGGGAAAAATTTATGTACGGTTCTTGCACATCCCACGTCAGTGAGTTTTTGAGTTATTCGGTCCGAGTTGAGTTGGAAAAGCATTACATAAAAATTTAAAGATGAGGCCTCCTATAGAAGCAACACGAGACTAACTAAAACCTCTACAAACCAAAATCCATCTAAAGAGGAGATCTTCAAACAAGATTTCTCTTCACTATTTACACTGCTTACACCAAAAAAAAAAAATTACGATAGAAAAGATAACATCTTGCATAGATAGCTCTTTTCCTTCAAAGATTCTATCATTCCTCTCCCTCTAAATCCAAATAAATTGAAAAGAGCATAAACTTCCATATCTCAACGTATCTCACTCCAGCTATAGAATAATAGAATAACCAAGCGAGGAAAGCACCATGAAATTTGGATGAGAGATAGCAACTGAACCAAAACTATCAATCAAAAATAAATAAATAAATGAACCAAAACCTTATAAGTAAAATCACAATGAATGACAAAATGATCCACATCCAAATAGCTTATTCCCCCAATCTAAGGTTGGCATATGCTATATACTCTCCGAGGACTCAACGTTTTGTTCTGCATTTGGTTGAAACTAACACACCACTAGGAGGGCTAGTCAGGACAATAGTGCATCGACTATGCAACCAGTACGAGTAATGAAAGAAATTCCGCAAACGCGATCGTCCTCTAAATAACCCTTTAACATATAATGTAACTGAATTTTCCTCAAATTGCTTCCTGAGGTGTTGAACATCATTCATTGGGATATTAACATCGCTTGATACCATGTGGATGTCGCGCAGCTTTGATTTGGTTCTTGTCGAAGAAAAAGAACCAATGGTGTTAGTGGCAATGAGTGTGTTGCCATAGTAGAGGTCAATTACGGTGTAACTAATGTCCACCTCAACTTTCTTGTTTGGATTGCTGAAGTTGGCAAGGATTGTGAGGTCGGCGTTGAGAAGATTTCCTGTGTCGAGGTAGGCAGCATTTAGACTAGCATTTTGGATGTTGAACTGTGGGCTTCGTGGACGGAAGGCTAAGTAAATAATGAGGATCGCTAGGCCACCGACTATGATAACGACCGAAAAGATGGAACATAAAATTGCTAAGAGCCATGCGATGGGATTGGTTTTTGTTGGTTGCATAAACTTGTTACCATGGCGATGCAGAGACGTGGCTTGTTGTAGTTGTTGTTGGTGTTGTTCGGGTGAAAGAAAATGAGGATTGAACTCATGGGGTTGGGACATGGAGTTTGGTAAAATTTGAGCCTAGAATAGTAAGAAAGAAGAGAGTTGGGATGAGAGAAAGTGAAGGAGAGGGATACTTCACGAGAATGACAAATTAAAGGAGAAGTGAAGGCAAAGTAAAGAATCGAGCATCAGTAGAGTTGACAGCAAGAAAGGTATTTTGGTTTCCTATCCAGTTAATGGAGTGCTTTTTTGGTCACAGTCCAACTCCCATTTGACATGTGGCAATCGGATCATCTTGTGGCATTCGATGCCATGAGGTTGCAGAGGACGAAATTCTACAAATTAAAAAAAAAAAAAACATGTGGTCTCAATGGATTTTAATTTTAATTTTAAGTTTGGATACTCGGTAGCCCTCCATTTTCAATTATATGGATCAAGCTCAGAAAACATTTTTAATTTTTAAATTTTTTTGAATATGAGTTTCTTTATAAAATCTAGGATGCTGTGGTTGAGATTGACAATGTGATAATCCATGTGGTTCAATGATCTATTTTAAGATTTTAAATCTCAAAATTGAAATTTGTGGGCAAAAGACGTTTGGGTAGTAGAGAGAAATTTTCTATCTATTTCTGATGTCACTTGTGCCACTATGTGAAAATTGAAAAAGTTCACACTAAAATTTGACAGCCAAAGCCCACAAATTTTAGAAATTGAATTTTGATAGCCCATAACTGTTGAAATTTTTTATGTTTCCCAATTCAACGGTTTAGAACCATCAAATTGCTGCCTTCCTCCATTGATTTAATGATTTCGGTATGTCAAAAAAAAAAATTGACAATAAAAAATTTGACGCCTTAATCCGTCGAATTTTATGAAACTCGACGATCTTGGACTGTCAAATATAGGTTTTTTTTCACATTGTATGCCACATGTCATATATATGTTGGGCTGTCTAACTGGCCAAGCAATAACCAGGCTCTGATAGTCTCGGTCCAATTGGGCCAGGGTTTGAGTTGGTAAAGGAACTTAATAAGTGTAATGATTTTGTAACTCAACGACAGGGTAACTCAAAAACTCAACTGGTGTGTACCCTGCAAGAATTGTAGATTTTCCCTTCAGAATACCCAACTGTGCATCCCGTAAACCATGTGTAGTTGTGTATCCCAAAGGAAAAAACCTACGGTTCTTGCACCTACCACGTCAGTGAGTTTTTGAATTACCGTGTCAAGTTGAGTTACAAAATCAGCACTCACTTAATAAAGAGGCGCAAGCATGTAATTTTCAATTTTCCGTCTTTGAAATGCACTTTTACTCTTGTTTGATGTGACATTAGAAAAGTTCTTTGCCTCAGATTTCTGTAACTAAAGAGGGGCAATCAAGCCAGTAAGTAGGGCGGTCCAGCTTTACAGTCTAGCAGGTCAAGGGATGAAAGGGAAGAAAGCCGTTTTTCCTCAATGGCTAGGCTCATGCTCAGTTTAGCTCACGAAGAAGACAAAGGGCTATCCTCGCTGTCTTAGTCGAGGGTGGTGTCCCATAAGGAAAGCCTACTACAAGTGGCTGACATACTAGAAGGCGAGGACGGGTCATCTCATCTGGTTTTTCGATCCTCAAATCGTGTCTCAGATCAGCAAGTCTACTAAGGCGATTGGGCATATGCTTTATAAGAGCTTCAAGTACGTACTAGTGTTGCTTGTGAAGTGCCATCAGCTTTCCCAAAAGCAGCTAGGACTGAGCAATCTAGGCAACAGTGGTCGGAGAAAGAAGCTTGAGCCGCATAGCTATCTGCTTACCGAGTCGGCCAGCCCTAAGTTTCCGTCTTTATCTCCTGCCGTTAAGTCACTGGCATCTGACAATCACGTAACACCAGCAAGCCAATCGGAGGTGACTACAGCCTACTTTCAGTATCACTTCCAGTAGTACTTTCTCAGATCATGGGCATTGAAGAGGGTTTCGAAGATCAGGAAAAAGGAAGGCCCTTTCTTGGATCAGCTAAGAAGGGCCTGTTTTCGCATCTGGTTCGTTTGACATGTAGTGCAAAAAAGACAAAATCAATATTAATATGGAGAGAAAAAAATTCTCTCCTACCCACACATCCTCCATCAAGAAATTTTAAGATTTCAAATCATAAAAAGGGTTATTGGGCCCACATGAATTACAACATTGACCATCTAACTCCAAAACCTTTTAGATTTTATGAAAAAAAACTTTTATATATATATATATATATATATGGGTAGCGATCCATGGCCAACAGTTTGGCAAACATTTTGGCAAACACATTTTTCAAAACATGGGTTAGAGGTCTTGGAATGGGCTGATTTTTGGTGAGGATGATCTCTACGGTGAGGAGATCATCCTCACCAAAAATCAGCTCATTCCAAAACTTCTAACCTCATCAAAAATGGTTTACAAAAAATGGACGGTTCACGATTTTTCAACTTGTAAAATGGGGCTAGAAGTTTTGGAATGAGCTGATTTTTGGTGAGGATGATCTCCTCACCGTAGAGATCATCCTCACCAAAAATCAGCCCATTCCAAGACCTCTAACCCATGTTTTGAAAAAGTGTTTGCCAAAATGTTTGCCAAACTGTTGGCCACGGATAGGGACCCTATATATATATATATATATATATATATATATATATATATATAGGGAAATGTTCAGCAACAAACATTTTGGCAAAACATTTTTCAAAACATGGGTTAGAGGTTTTGGAATGGGCTGATTTTTGGTGAGGATGATCTCTACGGTGAGGAGATCATCATTATCAAAAATCAGCCCATTCCAAAACCTCTAACCTCATAAAAAATGGACGGTTCACGATTTTTTAACTTGTAAACTGGGGTTAGAAGTTTTGGAATGGGCTGATTTTTGGTGAGGATGATCTCCTTACCGTAGAGATCATGCTCACCAAAAATCAACTCATTCCAAAACTTCTAACCCATGTTTTGAAAATGTTTGTTGCTGAACGGGACCCTATATATATATATATATATATATATATATATATATATATATATATTGGGAGCGGTTCAAGGGACATATGCAAAAACATATGTAAAAACAATGGCTTTTCAAAATATGAGTTAGAGGTTTTGGATTGAGCTGATTTTTTGTGAGGTTGGTCATTATGATGAGAAGATCATCGTCCCAAAAAATCAGTTCAATCTGAAACTTCTAAATCTATCAAAAGTGATTTAGAAATTATTGACAAAAATTGCCAAAAAATCGACGGTCTACATTCTAAATCACTTTTAATGGGGTTAGAAGTTTTATATTGGACAGATTTTTTTTTTCAGATGATCTTTCCATCATAGAGATCATCCTCACAAAAAATCAGCTCAATCCGAAACTTCTAACCCATATTTTGAAAATTTATTAATGTTACATTGTTTTTACATAAGTTTTTTCATATGTCCCTTGATCCTGACCCCTATATATATATATATATATATATAGGGAAATGTTCAGCACCCTAAGTTTTACCACACACTTTAACAAACGTTTTTTGTCCTACATGGGTTAGAAGTTTTGGAATGAGCTGATTTTTGGTGAGGATGATCTCTATGATTAGAAGATCATCCTCCCCAAAAATCAGCCCATTCCGAAATGTTTAGCCCCATGTTTACACGTTGAAAAATCGTGGACCGTCCATTTTTTGTAAATCAATTTTGATGGGTTAGAAGTTTTGGAATGAGCTGATTTTTGGTGAGGATGATCTCCTCACCATAGAGATCATCCTCACCAAAAATCAGCTCATTCCGAAACTTCTAACCCATGTAAGACAAAATGTGTTTGTTAAAGTGTGTGGTAAAACTTAGGGTGCCGAACGGGACCCATATATATATATATATATATATATATATATATATATAGGGAAATGTTCAGCACCCTAAGTTTTACCACACACTTTAACAAACGTTTTTTGTCCTACATGGGTTAGAAGTTTTGGAATTGGCTGATTTTTGGTGAGCATGATCTCTATGATTAGAAGATCTTCCTCCCCAAAAATCAGCCCATTCCAAAATGTTTAGGCCCATGTTTACACGTTGAAAAATTGTGGACCGTCCATTTTTTGTAAACCATTTTTGATGGGGTTAGAAGTTTTGGAATGAGCTGATTTTTGGTGAGGATGATCTCCTCACCATAGAGATCATCCTCACCAAAAATCAGCCCATTCCAAAACTTCTAACCTATGTAAGACAAAACACGTTTGTTAAAGTGTGTGGTAAAGCTTAGGGTGCTGAACGGGACCCATATATATATATATATATATATATATATATATATATATATATATATATAACAACTTTTTTCGAGCTTGATCCAAGGTGTTAAAAATGAATGGCTACCAAGCTTAAAATTACTCTTTTTTTTATATAAAGTTTATAGAATTTTGTCGTCTACAAACCAATTGCATTTGACCATTTTTTGTATTCCACAAGATGATGCCTTAAAGAAATTTCCCTTTTCCATTGTGGGCTGGAGAGAGAAAATTTCTTTCTTTTTAATTTTGTCTGTTTTTTTTTTTTTTTTCCACACGTCAGACGGGGTGCTGAGCAAGAAATTACCCATAATTTGGGCAGTAAAGTTTTATTTTTATTTTTTTTCTGAATCAAAACACTATAGGGTTGGAAAAAATAGAAGAAGAGTTAAGTACACAAAATACCCTCCATAAATATATAACTAATGATAATTTGACTAAATTTTTTTCATTAAATCCATACTCGGTCGATGTGGCAAGTGCGTAGAATCATAGATCTTTTTTCCTTGTGTTTCCCAAAGAAAAAGATCTATGGTTCTATGCACTTGTCATGTCGATCACGTGAAAATTTTTAAGTAGAATATCGTGATATATAAATTTAGTCTTCCACAACTATCTTTATAACTCATCCTAGATGTTCAATGAGTCTGACTAGGTTAGTAAGGATTCCACTCATACTAAGAGTCTTTGGGCTCACCTTGTGGTATCCAAAAACATGATCTGATGATCCAAGATTGTAGAGGACAAAATTTTCAATTGACTTAAAAAAAAAAACATTCAAAAAAAATTATTTTTCATCCTTAAATTTTAATTTTAAATTTAACAGTAAGGTGGAAGTTTGATAGTCATTCATATTCAAAACCTTGGATCAAACCCAAATGAAATTATATTTTATCTGAGTTTTTCAATGAAATTTAGAGGGCTGTAGTGTTGGATTGCTAGTGTGGTAATCTATTTGAGCAAAACAACCCTTAATAAGGATCAAAATCTTTTTTTGTTTTTTGTTTTTTTGAAACATTGTATCCCTATTGGTAGAGGACTAGGACCCAGTCCATTAGGCAATACATAGGACAGGCCCAACCTAGGTTTCCCTGTCATACCCTACAGAACTAATCCATGACCACATGCACCGAACCACACAATGGCTCAAAATCTTATTATATTAGTAAGAAAAGGTTTTTTTTCATTTTCAACGACTTAAAAGAACTAATTTGAAAGGACCTGTAGCTCTTGTTCTACAATCTATAGAATGTTGGATTGAAGGAAAACAAAAACTTACTCCTCTATACTCATTGTTTAGATCAGATTTGAAGAAAAAAAAACTTTTTTTTTTCTTTAATCAAGTGTTTAAAAATGAATTGTCGCTACATTCCTAAATTTAAACTGTTGGATGTAATCATTTTGATGATATGTCACACCCTCAATCCTTGATGATAGCTATAGAAATAACAGGCTACCCTAATTTGTAACAGTGAACAATGTACTACAACCTTTTAAAGATTTATTTCATGGTGAAACAAGATGTCTCATTCTTTCAAAAGGTAAGTTATTTATTTATTTTCTTCTTTAAATATCCCACAAAGACATGTAATTCTACACCTAGTTTGACTATGAGCCAAACATAGATTTGTTAGCTAAATATCTAATTAAACAAAAAAAAATATTTTTATTTATTTTTGGATTTGGAAGCAATAGATTTGTTTCTTTTAACCAAGTTATCTATCAATTCTAGAGAGCTGCTATTGACACCCCAACTTTTACTCCTTACACCTGAATTTCTCAAATTATTTTCTTATCCCAGTTAAAGATTAAAATACTCTTCAAACATTACAAATGTTTGGCTCAAATTATAATATCAACATTACAAAACATTATAACACTCATTTAAGCAATTTCAGTAATTGTTTATATGGGTGGCATTCAGAGGCCCTAAAGAGCGCCAAATATTTTTTCAATATATAGAGATCATCCTCACAAAAAATCAGCCCATTCCAAAACTTCTAACCCCATCAAATGTGATTTACAAAAATCGGATGGTCCACAATTCTTCAACTTGTAAAATAGGTTTAGAAGTTTTGGAATAAGCTGATTTTTGGTGAGGATGATATCTTCACCATAGAGATCATCCTCACAAAAAATCAGTCAATTGTGAAACTTCTAAGCCCTGTTTTGAAAAATGTTTGGCTCGCTCATTCTAAAACTTCTACACCTAGTTTACAAGTTGAAGAATTGTGGACCGTCTAATTTTTGTAAACCACTTTTGATGGGGTTAGTCGTTTTGGAATGGGCTGATTTTTGGTGAGGATGATCTCCTCATCATAGAGATTATCCTCATGAAAAATCACCCAATTCCGAAACTTCTAATTTATACATTGAAAAAATGTTTAGCTCTTTTTAAGGCCACCGAGTACCACCCCATCAAAAGTGGTTTACAAAAAATGGACAGTCCATGATTTTTCAACTTGTAAACTGGGGTTAGAAGTTTTGGAATGGGCTGATTTTTGGTGAGGATGATCTCCTCACCGTAGAGATCATCCTCACCAAAAATCAGTCCATTCCAAAACCTCTAACCCATGTTTTGAAAATGTTTTGCCAAAATGTTTGTTGCTGAACGGGACCCTAGAGAGAGAAAGAGAGAGAGCTTCTAGTGGCACTCCAACTTTTACTTATTCTCAACCATTTTCTTATTTTCTTTATTTTTAATTGGAGTGTCATAAGTAAAAGTTGGATTCCAATAGCAGCTCTCCAATTTTAAAATAATGCCATTTTTTTATGTTACAAATGCAATGAATTTATGCTTAACTTAAAAGAGTGGTGTTGGAGTGACCTCAAGATTGCACCTCCTATAGTACTTTTTTGATGTGGAAGTGTGTAGGAAGAATCATGCTAGAGTAACATCAGCAAGAGACACATGGGGGACACCTTGACGTGGTTGTGCGTGTATGTCCGTAGATGCGTTTTACTCATATCTCCGAGAAAACACATCTATGGGCATGTGCACGCTATCACATCAAGATGCCCCCCCGTGTGTCCCCCATTGAGGTCACTCCAGCATTAATATTGTAGCATATGCTTCTACATCACCAAAGTGTGATAGTAGGTACCTTCTTCAGGCCACTTCACCATTATTAAATTTTAAATCCAAAAGGCAGTTAATTCTTGGCTTAAGGTCACCAAGCACTGAAATCAATGCTTTTAAAAAAAATAAAAATCACACGGAGTGAAAACATGTGACACTCCGTTGGAATGGAATTGAAAAACAAAAGAGTATTGGCACCTCAACTTTTACTTATTACACCCCAATTTCTTAAATTATTAATAACACCATAATTAAAGATTAAAATACCCTCTTCAAACATTACAAAGGTTAGCATCGAGGGGGTGGTTCAATGGAAATTTTGAGTCCAATAAGCGGTGAGAGTTCGTAGGTTGTGTATTTGATACCTGGTATGAGCAATATTTCCTTAGGGCCACCCCACGAGGGTGTTACCTCACTTACCTGGTGCAAGTGATGTGCGGGCATTGCACGTGCCCGGTGGAGGGTCTTGTATGCCTTTGTTCCGACCCTGGCTCATCCAGTCCTCCTAGTCGGATGTAAGTCCGAACACACTTGTAATTGAAAAAAAAACATTACAATGGTTTGGCTCAAATTATAAGCTCAATATTACAAAACATAATAGAGTCGAGATAAATTCGCACGGTTGACTAGCATGGCTGATGTGGCAATGCACAAGGTCATAGATCTTTTTTCTTGCGGATAAACAAGGAAAAAGATCTATGGTGTGCACATCAACTGCATCACTTTATCATTAGTTAACATAGTAACACTCGTTCAAACAATTTCAATAATTGTTAACAATTATGATCATACTCATATAAAACCCTAAACCAAAAAAGGAGGTAATTTATCATTAAAAAAAGTGAGAGAGCTTCTATTGGCACCGCAACTTTTACTTATGAATGTGACAATCTGACTACCCCATGTGGCACACTCAATCGGCTCTCTTGACGTGACAAGTTCGGGAGCTGTAGATCTGTATGCCTTGAGTTACAAAAATGCATATCCCCATTAAAATGTGTATCTCGAGGGAACTGTATATCCCAAGGTATATAGACCTATGGTTCTCAAAGTTGTCACGTTAGGCGATTCGATTGAGTGTGCCACGTGGGGTAGTCAGATTATCACGACTCTTTACGTATTCTTTACCATTCACTTATTTTCTTTATTTTTAATTGGGATGTAATAAGTAAAAGTTGGGGTGTTAATAGCAGCTCTCAAAAACAAAAATCCTAATTTTCACGGAAGAATCAAATTTTCACAGATGATGAAATAACGTGGACAAAGATATGGTTGAGAAGAGAAGTTATTTTTTACCATCTAATTGTACTTTGTAATCAAGCTTTCTTAATTTTGAGGGTCACAAAATCCCTTTATAAACTTGAAATCGCCTCGACCCGACCGTCCGCTAAATAGTAGATAGGGATCCGATCTACGTATCTCAGGGATTGTTAAAGAATAGGGAGTCGCCACCTAGTTTAGGTTTAGGAATCAAAATTAACTCCAAATGGATATGGGTCGGTTTACGAATCAAAGAGATGGGTAAAGCATCAGGTTACGGGTTTCAGAAGGTGTTAGGCAGGGAACCTGCCTGATCAAGATGATCAGTCTCTACTACGATAAAAAAAAAATCCCATGGTCAACATTCAAAGATTAAAAGTCAAACTAGGATCCAATCATCATCAAATTGCATCGGATTTACTAAACAAATCCTACGGATAAAATAATTACATGGATTCTCGAATTTCGCATAATGGAATCCCACGATTGATGAGGTTTACGTGACACCAAAATTTAGTGAATCGATTCAGTCATATTTGGAAAAAAGTGAAATCAATTAATACCTTGTACACCAAAATCAATGAATTGGCTCATTTAAGACATTTATCAAAGATATTTGATTTCTGAATCGTCACGTACAAAAAATTAGTGAGCCAACTCATACATTATTAATTAAAGAAATCTGATTTTTGAATGGTCACATGTATTAAAATCAGTGAGTCAACCCACACATTTTTAACCAAAGAAATTCGATTTTTGGATTGCCACGTGTATCCTAAAATTAGCGAGTTAACTCACAAATTATTAACCAAAGAAATCCGATTTTTGGATTGCCACGTGCATTAACATCAGTGGATTAACCTACATGCCCAATTTTTTTTAACAAATCGAATCAAATTTCCAATGTACACAAAAATCAGTGAGTTGACTCATGTACCCATTCTATAGAAAATTTTGATCTGGAATTTCCAACGCACAAAAAAAATTAGTGAGTAGATTCATGTGCCCATTTTTAAAGAAAATTTCGATTTGGGACTTTTGATGCATGCAAAAATCATTGAGTCGATTATGTATACCCAATTTCATAGAATATTTCTAATATACACAACATCAACGAGTCAACTCAACAATCTTGATAAAAAAAATTCGATTTTTTTACCCTCCATGTGTACCAAAATTAATGAATTAATCCACATATTCTTTAAAAAAAAAATTGATTTTTTTATAGTCACTACGTGTATCAAAATTAGTGAGTTGATTAATATCAATGTTAGCGGGTTGGCCCAATAACATCATAAATCGATAAATTGACTCGATAATATGAACACCCAAGGAGCCAATTCACCAACTTGATATATACGAGTTAATTCGTTCAATCTATCACCAAAAATGAGCGAATCGTTCCATTAATATTTTGAAATCATAAAAATCACCATTAGTACCACGTATATCTCAAAAATCGGCTAATCAAATTAGGTGCATAAAAAAAGAAATCAAGGAAATAAAAAAATAAAAAATAAAATAAAAACTCACTATCACCGAATAACTTTGGATGTTTGAATTCCTTCAACAAAAAAAAAACCTCGAAACAGCTTGTAAGTTGTATCGTGCGGCTGGCTGTGGTTGTTGCCTATATGAGGAAAGAAGGAAAAACAAAACGACGTTGATGTGGCTAATGTTGTGACTGTTAACCAACTGTGAGAGAAACAAAGGAAGAGCAACATGCGTTGCTATTGGGACGAGTTGGAGAAGAAGGCGGAGATTGAAGATGGCTGAACTGTGGGACTGCTAATGGAGGTGATAATAGTGCTGTTAGGGACGATGGTTGGGGCTGTTGAAGACGGTGATAATGGTGCTGAATTGAAGGTGATTGGGGTTGTTAATGGCTGCTAATGGAGGTGATAATAGTGCTGTTAGGGACAGTGGTTGGGGCTGTTAAAAATGAAGAAAATGTATGCTTCTCAACTGGTTTTAATGGCTGAAATGAAGAAGAGGTGTGGTTCAGCTGCTATTGGAGGTGGTGTGAAAATGAAGAGGATAAATGGAGAAGATGGTTGTTTTTGTTTTTAATGGTGAAGAGAAGGAAAAGCTGAGGGCGTCAATGGAGAAGGTGGCTGGTTTTCTCCGAAAAAAAAATAGGTTGCAGTTTAATGGCAGCAAACAAAACGTCTTTTTCTTTTTTTTATTCTCTATTATTTTTAAAGAGGAAGCCTGAGTAGAAGACATGAGAAAGAGTTGCAGTCCTTTTCCTCCTTTCTCCTTCTTTTTTCTCTTTTTTCTTCTCTCCCTAAAACTTGGGACGGCAAGCTATTTATGGATAGATTTGGAGGGAAAGAGATGCTGTCCAACGTGGGGGTAGTTGCTGTCCAACATGAACAGGGGAGAGAGAGAGAGAGAGAGAGAAGAGAGAGAGAGAGAGAGAGAGAGAGAGAGCAACGTGGGGTAATGGGAGGGGGCGATGGAGTGGAGAGTGATGGAGAGAGTTGGAGAAGAAGTGGGGAAGAACGTGGGTTATTTTTTATTTTTTTTTTAAATTTATTATTATTATTATTTATTTATTTATTATTATTATTTTTAAAAGAATGAGAGAGGGGGATTCCACGCTACTCGTACTACGGTAATTCTCCGCAAATGAGTCGTGATTGGTCGATTTAATTTTTCTTCCATTGGTTAAGTTTTAGTTTTAATTTGATTTTAGATTGGGCTCGATTTTAAATTTTAAATTTATATTGATAGAATTTGAGTTTAATTTTAATGGTTGATTACTTGAAATTTTTATTTTCGTTGATCGAAATTTTTTATTATTATTATTTTTAATTTGAAATTTTTTTTATTGGATTTAATTGTTCGATTTTAATTTGAATTGTTTGATTTTTAATTTTAATTGTTTGATTTTAATTTTAATTGTTTGAATTTTTTAATTTTAATTGTTTAATTTTAATTTGAGTTTTATTTTTAGTTTAGATTGGATTTTGATTTTTATTACATTGTCATAGGGATCGGGATCTCTAAATTGTATTTGGATGTTAAGGGGCGTTTTGGTCATTTTTTTGATTTTTTTACAATTTTTTTCTTGAATTTTTCTGTTTTCATCGATTTGTGTCTCGTTAGACTCGAAATCATATTCTGAGTGCAATGAAGATACTTTTGAGATTTTTCGGGGGTCCAAAATTTATGAGGGGCATTTTTATCATTTTAATGATTTTTTTTTTTACAGATTTTTATGAATTTCTCTATTTTCATCGATTTGAGTCCTGTTAGACTCGAAATCACCTTCTGAGTGCAATGGAGGTACTTTCGAGACTTTTCGGGGGTCCGAAATTTGTGAAGGGTATTTTCGTTATTTTTGTGATTTTTTAGATTTTTACGATTTTCAGCGCGAGGTTTCTTTCGGTCATCGTGTGAGTATTTCTAAGTTTCAAAATTATATTTTTCTAGTGTAATGAAGTCTCTAAGTTGTCGAATTGTGTAGCGAACCTAAGTGTACGTGCTTGCTAAATCGGATGTAAAGTGTAGCGATCTTAAGCGTGCGTAAATTTCTATGTCGATTCGTGACGAGTAGGGGGGATGAAAAGACTAGAAACAGAAGGGATCGAGCAGTACTCACAAGCCTTCGAGTTCTTTTATGCTCATCATTAGAAATCCGTAATAGTCGACTAACAAATTGTCGAATTGGATAGATGCAAATATGGGGTGTCTACAAAATCCAAATACCACTCCTGAGAAATATATAACATTCTGATTCCCATCTCAACATTAGTAGGCAATAATGGGTTTAACATCACTGCTACTACTACAATGGCTGGACAACAAGGAATGTTGTTTCATCCCTTTTCACTCACTCTACTTCTCTTCTTCTCTATTTTCTTTCTACTTAGGCTCAACTGAGCTTTGTCAAAAATTCTAAATCTACCACCTTCTCCACTTAAGCTTCCAATTATCGAAAACCCCCACCAAGTACGCATGCTAGTTCATCGATCTTTTCGAGATCTCGGTCGGAAGTATGGCACACTAACGCTCTTACACTTGGACCATATGCTCCAACTCTTATTGTGTCATCTACAAAGATGGCAAGAGAAATCTTGAAGAATCATGATTTAGTATTTGCAAATAGGTCAGCTACAACAATAGCTAAGATATTCTTTTATGGATATGTTGGGTTATGTCTTCTATTCTTGTATATGGAGAGTTTTCGTGGATTCAACTTGGATCTTTTGATGGTTTTGATTTAGATCCAACCCGTTTATCCTCTTTGTAACCTTAAGTATATAAAGGGTAAGAGATGAAACCTGAAATGGGTTTGAGAGATATACGAGAGGCAGAGAGAAATTGTAACGTAGTTCTTCTTTGGTTATCATAGTGCAATCATCATTTTCACTCGTGGACATAGGTTGATGCTTTGACCGAACTACGAATATCTTATGTTTTGTGAGATTCTTGTGTTCTTGTTGATTTATACTTCGGATCTGAGGGCTTTTTTTTTTTCTAACAAACTGGTATCAGAGCTATGACTACGAAGTATGATGTTGAGAAATTCGATGGAAGGAATGATTTTAATCTATGGTGGGTTCGGATGAAAGTTTTGTTTGTTCAATAAGGTTTATCAAAGGCACTATTGGGAAGCAAGGATTTGCCTGAATCGTTATAATCACAACAGAAAGAAGAGATCATGGAGAAGGAACACAATGCGATTCTGTTGTCTTTGGGGAATGAGATTTTGCGAGAGGTTGGTGATTTAGGTACGGTAGATCTACTATGAAAAAAGCTAGAAACTTTATACATGACAAAATCTCTCACAAATCAGTGATATCTAAAGAAACGGTTTTACACCCTGCGGATGCGAGAATGTATTTCTATTCCTGATCATCTTGATGAATATAATTGTATTCTTTTGGATTTAAAGAATGTTGGTGTTAAAATTGATGAAGAAGATCATACCATACTTTTGGTTTGTTCTCTACCACTCTTGTATGAGAATTTCGTTGACATCCTAATGTATGGTAAAACTATTGTTTCGGTTGAGGAGATTAAATCTACTTTAAATACTAAGAAATTGAAGAAGGAAGTAGATGAAATTACAGAAGGCTTAGGCGAAGGTTTGTTTGTTAGGGGGAAATCAAATCATAAAGGGAACCATAATGGAAGATGATGGTATAGATAAAAATTGAAAACTAGAAAGTTAAATTATTTCAATTGTCATCAAGAAAAATATTTTAAAAGAGATTGTCCGAAGCATAAAGGGAAAGGAAAACAAAATCATAATGACCATGATGCTGGTGATGCAACAATAGCAGATGGAAATAACGATAATAGTAATGTATTCTCAGTTTCTACCAATCTTTCCGGTGAGGAGTGGATTCTTGATTTGACGTGCACTTATCATATAAGTCCCACTAAGGACTGGTTCACAACCTATCGGCCTTTTGATGGAGGTGAAGTTCTTATGGGAAATAATACTACTTGTAAGGTAATTGAGATAAATACAGTTTGGACGAAGATGCTTGATGGTATTGTGATGACATTATCAGATATCAGACATGTTCTAGAATAAAAGAAAAATATAATTTCCTTTTGTATGCTAGACTCAAATGGTTGTTGTTACAAGGCATGAGGTGGAGTTATTCGGGTTTCTAAAGGTTCTCTTGTTGTAATAAAATGACTGAAAAAAATGGGTTGTACGCATTGCAAGAATAGATAATTACAAGTACGGTGTCAGTATTAGCAACAGATTTAGACACTACTAGATTGTGGCATATGCGCCTCGGGTATATGAATGATAGAGTGATGACAATATTCAGCAAATTAAAGTCTAATTATTTTTGAGTCATACTTCAACACTTTTCCAATTCAGAATTGTAAATTAAGGGCTTGACCTTTGTAATCTTTCCTCAATTTATTGTATTATTTTCTTACTTAGCAAAAAAGAAAAAAAGAATGTTATGTGAATAGTCACTAAAACTCTATTATTTCTATTTCACAAGACATGTATGCTGGTAGAACTATTACGTCATCAACAACTATAAAATGGACTGTTGTGGAGCTTGTTCAGAATCAAAATCTGATGAAGAAAGCTCAAGAAGTGTGCTGGAAAGAAATCAAAGGTAGAAGAAGAGGACATTAATCAAATGGACTACTTAAAATCTGTTGTGAAGGAGACTTTGAGATTACATGCCCCTGTCTTGATGTTGATTCCATGATAATCTTCCACAAGTACCAATGTGAAAGGTTACCATATCCTTGCTAAAAGAAGGGTTGTCATTAATGTATGGGAGATTCATAGGGACCTCAAATTATGGGACAGTCCGGATAAGTTTATTTTTGCAAGGTTTAGCAACAATGCTATCTATAGACACCCAAATTTGATCGGGCCCTTAATGCAAAATGCCCTAAAAATCCATAAAAATCAGAATGAGCCCTTAAACCCAAACCTTTAAATTTTTTTTTCTTTCAATAAATGGTCCAGCCCTACCACGTGGCTCATGGACCCAAACCTAGCTCACTATTCTACACTTCTCAACCTTCCTCAACCCATCATCCATTACTATCCACTACCCAAGCCCTATCACCTAAGTCCAATTCAATTCAACCCACTACCCACGTAGCCCACGAACTAAAAACCCCTCACCACCTAAGCCCACTAATTCTCAATCCAACCACCACCCAATTCAACTCACCACCCAATTCAACTCAACCCACACCCATTCAACTTATCACCTAAGCCCACTAATTCTCAATCTAACCCAAGCCCAATTCAATTCAACCCAACCCAACATTCACTTCCCTCTTCTACTTCTCCCCTCTCTACACCTACACACACCACACACACACACACACACACACACCCACCCCACAAATGGTTTGAATCATTAAAGGCCCCCCCCCCCTTTTTTTTTTTAATAAGGGTGCCCTCAATCGTATGAACCAAGATCGAAATTCCCTCATACTTGAGGGCACATATCGGATTTTTTCGATTCTTTTCATTTTATTTTTAATTTAAAAAAAGACCGAATCCAAGGTTACCACTAACGGTGGATGGAGTAGGATACCTAACACCTTCCCTACTCCATAATATGGACCCCCTTACCTAGATCAAAAGTTGGACCGGTAAACGTTATCCATTCGAAAATCATTAACGCAAAAAAATATGATTTTTCCAAAATATGCGACTCGAGTGACCATTTACACCCATTTTCAATATGAATGGTGGTGACTCTAAAACCCCTCAATGTAGATGATATATTCAAAAATGAATAAATCACGTGTCCACACTATCGATTTTAAATGCCAAGACTTTGAATCGATCTCATTTGGACAAGGGAGAAGGGGTTGTCCTGGAATGTCATTTGGTCTCGTGGTCGTTGAGTTTGTTGTTGCAAACCTCTTATATTGGATCAATTGGGATTTGCCGGGTGATGCAAACAAAGAAGAGCTAGACATGACTGAAGCTTTTGGGATTTCTATCAATAAGAATAATCATCTTCATCTTGTTCCAATTGTTCACTTTTCTTGATATCTAAGATACTTTTGGGGGTTCCATCGATGTTGCTTATTTAAATGCTTAATATAATTTATATGCCAAAATATCAATGTATGTATCTCAGAACTCCTTATAGGCATGTTCGTGAATAAATATATGAGTGTAGATAACTTGACTTAGGCACGTGGCAACTCAATCGACTTACTTGACGTGATGGGCTCGAGAATATAAATGTGCTCTCCTCGAGATACAAAACTACGTTCCCCATAAAAAAATGCAATTTTGTATCTTGAAGAGAGCAGATCTACGGTGTCTAAGCTCGTTACGTCAAGTAAGTCTGTTGAGTATGCCACATGCCTAAGTCAGATTATCACGGCTCTAAATATAGTTCTCTTAAGGAATTTAGATCATGTGCGCCCTTGGGTTTGAGGAATGAAACTCTCCTCCCACACCTCATTACATGTCACGTATCTCACAATCAAAGGAAATTGAGTTGTGATAATCTAACTCCCTCACATGGCATACTCAAAATACAATCTTGACGTGGAATGTACTAGAACCATAGACTTTATGCTTCAGGATACACAACTACACATCCCCATAAATCTGTGCAATTGCATATCCTAATGAAAGAAAATCTATGGTTCTAGCACATTCCACATCAAGAGAGTATTTTGAGTATGACACGTGAGGGAGTCAAAAAATCATTACTCAAGGTAATTTTGAAAAAGAGAGATGTTAGGCCATAATTTATGAGATTATAGCTTATGTGGCATGTATTTAGGGGAAGCGGATCCTCAGTAGCATAAGGTTTGTAGCACCCTGTAGCATACTGTAGCACACTTTCAATAGATAAGAGAGAGTTGTACTAGAAAACATTAACACCTCAGTCCTCTTGTGATCATGAGTTACATTTGATTTACAAAAAAATTAAATAAAAATATAGTTTTTTTTCTCCAAATCCATGTCTTTACAAATGAACAACTACTAGACACCCAATATTTTAAGTTTGAAATTTAATTGCATCACTAATGTGACGCTCTTTCAACCATTGAAAGTGTGCTACATGCACTTGTGCCCTAGAGGATCCGCTTCCGTATTTAGGTGTGAGAGGAGAGTTTCAATCCTCCACTTGGGTTCATAGGATTGGGACTCTTCTCTTAATATATAGTTGGAATCAATAAGGCAATTACTATATTCCTGAAAATTTCCAAGGACCCTAAGACCTATATAGGGCTCAGCTCTAAGATCGTGATGAGAGGAAAGAGAACAAAATCTTCTTCTGCTTTGTGATAAGACCTTGAATCCAAAATGTAAAACAAGAGAAATAATTCTAAATGAGAGCTGATTTTGTAACTCAACCTAACATGGTAACTCAAAAACTCACTAACATGGCAGGTGCAAGAATTGTAGATTTTTTCCCTTAGAATACACAACTGCACATGTTGCAGGGTACACATCAGTTGAGTTTTTGAGTCACCCTGTCAATTTGAGTTACAAAATCATTATACATTCTAAATTTAATAATTAAGGGTTTTGTTAACGACTAGGGCGCACTTTAAAGTGCAATAAATACATGTTGGGAATAAACATTTGAGGATATTTTGGTGAAAAGATATTTTCTTAGGGCGTTTTCTATCCAAAATTCAATTTCCCAAGTGCATTTAATGCACTTTAACGTGTACCCTTACGGCACAAGTTACAAAACCCATCTAATAAGTAATAATAATGAAAAAGACCTCTTTCAATGGTTTAAACTTTAAATAGATTTAAGGATTTCTAATAAATTAAGTTTTAAAAAATCGTAAAAAAATCCTAATTTGACTAAAACTCCTCTACAATGGCCATCACTACCGGTTTATTCCCCCCCGCTCAAAAAAAAAAAAAAAAACTTTTGGTAAAAGTCACATTCAACGACAAATTATAAGCTCATACGTGATAAATTTGGGGTCCACCTCAAAACAATTTGGCAATGAGTGAAGAGGCCCAAGAGCTTATTAGGAGAGAGACAAGGCAATTTGTGTCCGATGTTAGATTAAACTCAACACACCCCCGCACATGTGAGCCAAACTTGGCAGTAAGCACGCAAAGATATCTGAACTGGATGACGTGGAGGAGAGAAAGACCTGCTCTAATACCATGATAAATTTGGGGGTCCAACTCAAAACTAATTGGCAATGAGTGGAGAGGCCTTGAAGCTTATAAGGAAAGAGACAAGGCAATTTTGGTCCGATGTGTGACTAAACTCAACAATAGGGATAGTTTATGCTCGTTTCTATAAGATCTATTTTTCGTCAAAAAAGGCGGGAAATTATAAACCTAATGGGGTTCCATTGGCGGTTGCTATAAGCTACATATGGCGACCACCAACCCTGGCTATTGCTATAGGGTTAATAATTTTAAAAATAATAAATGAATGCCTATATCGACTAGTGGTTAGACTCAACTTCATTAATTGGGTGATGGTACATGATTCAACATGCGTGCTAGACCATGAGCTTGATGCTCATGACCTTCTTTGACAATCATATGTCGTTCATGACCAGGTATCCAACTACATTCAAGGGCGTTGGTCAATTGAGGAATTGTTGCTTGCGTCTCATTCACTCATTCAAATATCGATGGCTGATTTTAGTGAAAGGCTTCAAACATTGCCACTATCATGTCTTCGTTCTCCGAATCAATAAAGGAAGAGTTATTAGAGTTCAATCCACCAGTAGAGGCTATTGAGCAGAGAAAAACCTCGTTATGATCCCAAATTACATAGACAACTGTAGTGAGATGAATGAGAATATCACCTTCTTCCTGCCTATGACAAAACCTTGAATCCGTACAAGGCAAAAGAAGAAATGTTTCTCCAAGTAAATTGAAAGTTTATTGTCATTCTAAATAGTAATAAATGAAGGCACAACCATTTTATTTGTAGGTGCCACTTAGCTAAGTGGTAAAGGATTGACGAGAGTTGATCCCATGACCTAGGCTCAAATCCCGTGAACTAACTTTCACTACTATTAACCACTAACCCCTTGCTTGCCTAGCCAAAAAAATAAGAGTTGAAATCCTATACAATATCCCTTTTTTGTAAATGCGAATGGTGTTTTAAACACAATTTGATTAGGAAATAAACACATCAGGCTGTGTGGGTAGTTTTATTAGGAGCCCAAGGTGTTTAAAACACCAACTAAAGCGTGTCACGTAGACACCTTACCTATGTTTAGGAACGAGACATTGGATCCCGAGTAAAAAAAAAAAAAACTCCAGACGTGACTGTGCATAGAACCATAGATTTTTTTCCCCCAAGATATACAATTGCACATATTTATGGGGATGTGCAATTGTGTATCCTGAGAAAAAAAATCTATGGGTCTATGCACAACCACATCTAGAGTGTTTGGGGGGAGTTTGTTAGACGGGGAGTTAAAAAATCATGACTTTTCATATAGATTCCAAGAGGCTAAGATTTATAATTTTACTCTACTTTGTACTCCCATTGATCGTTGAATTTCTTTTGTAGATTGCAGAGTAAGATTGAACAAATATTAGAAAGAAATTTGGGTAAGTAGGATTCGTTCACAGGGACAATGAAGATTCAAATGTTCATTCGAATTGGAAACCAAAACAGAGTTGGGAAACAGATTCTTTAAAAACAGATTTGTAAAATTGCAGTTAAGTTATAAATTGAAATTGAAGCAAGAAATTAGAGATTGAAAACAAAGTAAAAATGGTTTAGAGAGTTCAAATCAACAATTGCAAGTCATTCATAATGCTAAATAATTCTAATTTTATCTTGATCCACGTAACAAGTCATTGTTCGTGGATCAGAAAATAAATCGATTATAAATTGATTGTAACCAAAGAATATTCTTGTAAAACACGAACTTAGATGAGATTACCTGACTTATACCTCAATTCATCACAGAGCATGACTGTTTTTGAACTTATCTAAGCAATAATCATCAAAGCTTGCATCAAATGTATAAATCGAATGATTTCATCATAAGAAACTTCACAATATTACAATTTAAAACATAAATGATAGAATTAGAACAACAATATTAAATGAACTTGTCCGGTATCCTTGATCTCTCTAAGGAGGATCTAGCCGATCATCGCAAGGATTAAGTTGCAGCAATAGCAAATAAAAGAAGATATAAGGTAGAGAAGAGGATGTAGAACTATGTTGCACTTCAATATTTCTTTATTGATCTCCCAAATGAGTTACAATTAAAATGAAGAAGAAAATTGACAAAATCACTCTTGATGCTCTTTTTTTTTTTTTGATAAGTAGCAATTCATTCATAAACAAAACTAGGCCAGTCGAGATGACCGACCTAGCAAGACTTTACATCGGAGGACTACTCATAAGGAATACAACAAATCCCATCCCAATTAAAAACAAAATCCTCGAAGAAAACTTCCCTAAACTCTTTGAATACTTTGGAACAGAAAAAGATAAGACCCACAATGGATATAATTGTATCTCTACAATCTTTCTGCTTCCCCTCGAATATACGCCTATTTCTCTCAAGCCACACTCCCCAACAGATTGCAAATGGTGTAATACTCCACAACAATCTCTTTGTACCACCAAACGAATAGCCAATTGAAGACCAACAACTGAAGAGTTCTTTTAATGTTTGTGGTAGACAGGATATAACTCCATACAAGTTCAAAAAGTGTGTCCATATGCCATGCACAAACTTACAATGAAGAAGAAGATGATCCGAAGATTCTCCATTGTCCATACATAGCACACAGCAACTCGCCCCGCACAAACCACGACGCATCAGAAAATCCACCGTTTGAATTCTTCCTAAGGACGCCGTCCAAGTAAAGAAAGCAACTTTACTTGGTACTCTAGGACCCCAAATCGACACGTGAGGAAAGGAAATATCTCCATTATCGCATAAGGAGTGATAAAACGAGCGCACTGAAAACTTCCCATCCTTACTTGCCATCCACACTCTCTCATCTTCCCTTCCCGAACGAAATTCTAAGCGTGAAGCTCCATCTACTAATCTAACAACATCTTCAAGTTCCAAATTGTCGAGACCTCTCCGAAGCCCAAGGTCCCATGCACATTCTCCTTCTATGGATCGTTGGACTGATGTGATTGGACTCCCTTTTTTTGAGGATAAGGAATACAAGTTCGGAAATACCTCCATAAGTGATCGGTTTCCACACCAAATATCTTCCCAAAATCTTACCCAGTTACCTTGACCCACTTTGAATTTAATTCTCGGATTGAATATCGACATGCTCTTCATGATACCTTTCCACATCCCACAACCATGGGGATGTCTAACTGACCCTCTTTCCCACCCTGTCCGTTTAGTGCCATACTTTCCTTTTACAACTTGTCTCCACAGACTATCACCGTCAGTCCCAAACTTCCAAAGCCATTTTCCCTTCAATGCCAAATTCATTATCCCGAGTCTTCTAATTCCGAGGCCACCATACTTCTTGTCCAAGCAAACCTGTCTCCAACTAACTAGATGATGTTTCCTACTCCCAACTCTATCATGCCAAAGAAAATTGCGAAAAAGCTTATCTAGTCTTAGTTCCACACTTCGGGGCATTGAGAGTAAAGAAAGAAAGTAGACTGGGATACTAGATATGACACTTTTTATCAGCGTCAATTTGCCCCCCTTGGAGAGATAATTAGCTTGCCACGCTGCTAGTTTCCTCTCAACCCTTTCTACTATCGGATCCCAGATCTCCACCCTTCTATATTGGGCCCCTAGCGGCAACCCCAAATAAGTGGACGGTAAACTGCCCACTTTCCAACCCATCAAGGCCGTGAGAAGAGTGAGACATCTAACCATGCCCACCGGAAAAATCTTGCTTTTCTTCATATTTACTGGTATACCTGACACCGCTTCGAAACAACATAACATTCCACTCAGTCTCCTTGTCTGCTCTATAGAGTCATCTAAGAAATTAGTGTATCGTCCGCAAATTGGAGATGTGAAACAGTAACATTAGAACCTACTGAGAATCCCGCAAAAAAGCCATTCGATACCCCTCTTTCCATCATCTTTCCAAGTGTTTCTGCCACAATAATAAACAAGAATGGGGATAGAGGATCCCCTTGTCGAAGGCCTCTAGTACTCCTGAAAAAGCCGTGGGGTGATCCATTCACCAAAATCGAGAAGGAGGGGGAAGACACGCATGTCATGACCCAGGATATCCATTTTTTACCAAAACCCATTCTCCCCAACATGTATTCCAAGAACTGCCAACTGACGTGATCATAAGCTTTCTCAAGATCTACCTTACAAACCACCCCTGCTTTACCAGACTTCAATCTAGAGTCAATACACTCATTTGCTATTAAAACCCCATCTAAAATCTGCCTCCCTTTAATGAACGCACTTTGGTTACCCCCTATTAACCCTTGGATAACACCTTTTAATCTTTTCGCAAGGATGCTCGTGATAATTTTGTAACTAATGTTCACCAAACTGATTGGTCTCAGATCTTTGATATCTTCGGTCCCCATTACTTTAGGCATCAGAGCGATAAAAGTGCAGTTAGAGCCGAGGTCTAATACTCCATTTCTAAAGAATTCCTCAATTACCGCAATGAAATCACCTTTGATGATCTCCCAACAAGATGTGTAGAATTCCACAGGAAAACCATCTGGACCGGGAGCTTTATCAGTCTTCATGCTTGAGATAACACCCCAAATCTCATCCTCATCAACCGGCCTTTCCATCCAAACCCGTTGAACTTCAGAGACTCTATTGAATTGCAACAGATCGGGTTTTGGTCTGATACAAGATTCGTCGGTGTACAACTTCGAGTAGAAGTCTACGATTCCTTTGGCGACCGCCACTTCTCCCTCCAAACATTCACTCTTGATGCTCTCACTACAATAAAAAACTCTCTCCTTAAAAAAAAAATCAAAAGAATTACAGAGAATTTTAGAAAGAAGAAGAGAACTCAAGAGGGCCCAAGAGGGACCCCTTCTTTTAGGGACAACCCTTCAATTTTTAGCTTTCTTAATCGGGTTGTTACTTGATTTGTTTCGAGAAGAACCTTCTGTTACAATTGCCAAAGCGTTTAGAATGTTCGACTCGAATCTTGTGGTATAATTCTTCGAGATTACCGTGGGACACTAGGGTGATGCCGCGGCACGGTGACGTGGAGACGAATTACTTTGAGATTTGGTTGGATGTTTTCTCTTTCCTCACACGTTGTAACAAAAGTTGTTACATATTTTGTTGGCTTCCGAATGTGTTTTTTTCACCTGTAATTAGTAAGAAATTTTCATTAGCTTTATTAATTTGAAATTGTAATAAAATTCACTATTATTTAAGGGAACTAACACTTATACGTTAATAATCTTTGTGAAATTATGATCCCAAAATCAACTTATTGGGACATTATCATCCACCATAAAATAGAAAATTTTAACAAAAATAGCAAAGTTTTCAAAATAATAAAATATCTTATTCCACTAAACTCCTTTACTAGCCATACAATATCTAATTATAAAAACCTTCTAAAACAAATGAGATTTAAAATACCTAAAAATAATAAGTGGTTAATTCAGACTTGAATTTGACCATTGAAATGACCTTGTTTTAAGCTCCTCACAATCTTGTCAAGTTTTTGAATTTGTTTATAATGGTTGTTCTGATTTTTTTTTTTTTTTGAAGGTAAATTACGTCCATCTCTAGTCCTTCATCTTGGTCGGTATTATCTTTTGGCCTCTTTCTCATGTCAAGTCCTACATCAAGTTCTAATCGTAAAATTACTACACAAGACAAATACTTCAATGGACAGAACATGGCCCATTTTTGTAAGGTTCCAGGTAGCAAATAATAATAAGGATTTATTCATGTCCAACTCATTAATACTTTGACAGAGAACTGTATGATTTTACCATGAAAAGGTGAAAATGTTACTCTTGGTAGAGAAGAAGACATAGGAGAGTACAATATTATATCTCTATAAGTAGGCCTGTACAAATTAGTTATTTATTGATGTCGGACAAGTTGCTGAAAAATTAATGGAACGTTTGGATTGTCAAAAGTCCCCATATGTAAGACTTAGGCCCACATGGGCCCACAGACCCCGAGGGGTGATAGATTCAGAATCATCCGAGATGACCCATATTTGAATGGAAATGTTGAGATGAGTTTGTGTTTTTAATCTTGATTCACTTGTCCTACCTTGTTTTTTAGGCAATTTTATTATTTTTGATAATTTTCATTTTTTTAACAACTTTAGTTTTAGAAGTTAGAATCAGGAACTATTGATTCTCCCTTATTTTTAAGGTTAAGTAATATCTATTTCAGTGCTTAGGTCATTTTTACTATTTTTAGACGACGATTGGTAAAATGTAGTATTATATGTACTTGAGCCTTTGGATACCATTCGTTCGGGGTGTGTGTGTGTGTGTGTAAGTTGTCAAATGGGTAAAAGCCCAACTACCCAGGATAAATTATAGTTGCCCAATAAGGTTGAAGAACAAGGAGATGAGTGATTTTTGAGGAAAAAATTCAATTATCTTTCGTTAGAGGTTGTAGAAAAGAGGCAATGTCATCAATGGGGGCGGAGGGCAACTGCCAAATATTAAAGAAATAGAAGGGTTCTAATAAATTCAAAAACTTGAGTGGGGTGGGGTGGGATGGGGCCAAACTTAAACTATATCTAATTATCAAGAGATTTATTTAATTTTTTTTAAATTGTGATCTGCACCTATCAACTACCCTTCTTTTAAATGAAAAGTGATGTTCTGTCTTTGTATTTGATCCACATTGTTTATGGGACCTTCTCTAGTTATCAGCTTTAAATACTATGCAACCTTTTCAGACAACTTTATCCTATATACCTTGTTTTGCACTTTTACACAATGAAAAAAAAAAAAAATCAATATTTGTTTGTAACTTTCTTCAATTTCAAAATTAATAGAAACTGATCAAATTGATAGCAAGACTAAAGTATTACAATGGGATAATTAAATGAATATGATAAAATTGATTATCACGATCTTCTCGTGGACTCAAAAGCCCAAATGGGAGGGCAAAAAGAAAACATAGACATCACCAAATAACTCTCTTGTTCCATAACTATGCTCCATTCAGTTTATGAGCAAAAGCATTCTCCATTAGCTGTTTCAATCATTTGCCTTAGCATGGTCCCCGTTGACAATATATTGTCATTCTAAAAAGTAATAAATAAAGGTGCAACCATTTTATTTATAGGTGCCACTTAGGTAAGTGGTAAAGGATTCAAGAGAGTTGATCCCATGACCTAGGCTCAAATCCTGTGAACTAACTTTCACCACCATTAACCACTAACCCCTTACTTGCCTAGCCCCCCCAAAAAAAAAAAAATAGTTGAGATCCTATACAGTATCCCTTTTCTATAAATGCGAATGGTGTTTTAAACACAATTTGATTAGGAAATAAACACATCGGCCATGTGGACAGTTTGATTAGGAGCCCAAGGTGTTTTAAACACCAACTAAAGCGTGTCACATAGACACCTTAACCTATTTTTAGGAATGAGACATTGGATCCCGAGTCAAAAAAAAAAAACTCCCAATGTGACTGTGCATAGACCATAGATTTTTTTCCCCCAAGATACACAGTTGCACATATTTATGGGGATGTGCAATTGTGTATCCCGGGAAAAAATACATGGGTCTATGCACAACCATGAAAAGAGAGTTTGGGGGGGAGTTTGTCAGAGGGGGAGTTCAAAATCATGACTCTTAAATAGATTCCAAGAGGCTAAGATTTATAATTTGACTTTACTTTGTACTGCCACCATAAAATAGAAAAATTTAACAAAAATAGAAAAGTTTTCAAAATAATAAAATATCTTATTCCACTAAACTCCTTTACTAGCCATACAATATCTAATTATAAAAACCTTCTAAAACAAATGAGATTTAAAATACCTAAAAATATTAAGTGGTTAACTCAGACTTGAATTTGACCATTGGAATGACCTTGTTTCAAGCTACTCACAACCTTGTCAAGTATTTGAATTTGTTTATAATAGTTGGTCTGATATTTTTTTGAAGGTAAATTACGTCCATCTCTAGTCTTTCAGCTTGGTCGGTATAATCTTTTGGTCTCTTTCTCATGTCAAGTCCTACATCAAGTTCTAATCGTAAAATTACTATTCAAGACCAATAATTCAATGGACAGAACATGGCCCATTTTTACAAGGTTCCAAGTTGCAAATAATAATAAGGATTTATTCATGGGTCGGGTTCCTGCGACACACATTACGACACACATATAGAAACGTGTTTGTCTTATATG
Source organism: Akebia trifoliata (assembly GCF_017979445.1). Lineage (NCBI taxonomy): Eukaryota > Viridiplantae > Streptophyta > Magnoliopsida > Ranunculales > Lardizabalaceae > Akebia > Akebia trifoliata. The sequence goes on from NC_141379.1 coordinate 2,506,655, forward strand.
GGTAAAAATGTTTGGAATTGGCTGATTTTTTGTGAGGATGATCTTTGTGACGAGGGAATCATCCTGACAAAAAATCATCCCATTCCAAAACTTGTAACCCCATCAAAATTGATTTACAAAAATTGGACGGTCTAAAAGTTTCATAATGAGCTGATTTTTGGCAAAGATGATCTCCTCACCATAGAGATCATTCTCACAAAAAATCAGCCCATTCCAAATATTTTTACCCATATAAGACAAAACACGTTATCTATATGTGTGTTGAAATGATTATCGTTTGAAGCTGACCCTTTATTCATATCCAACTCATTAATACTTTAAACAAAACGTTAAAACACTAGTGACTTGGACTTGACAGAGAACCGTGTTTTTTCCGTGAAAAGGTGAAAAATCTTACTCTTTGTAGAAAAGAAGACATAGGAGAATAAGATATCATATCTCTATAAGTAGGCCTGTACAAATTAGCTATTTATTGATGTCGGACAAATTACTGAAAAATTTATGGAACGTTTGGATTGTTAAAAGTACAAACGTGAGGCTTAGGCCCACATGCGCCCACAGACCCGGAGGGGTGACAGATTCAGAATCATTCGAGGTGACCCATATTTGAATGGAAATGTTGAGATGACTTTGCATTTTTAATCCTAATTCAGTCGTCTACCTTACTTTTTAGATAATTTTATTATTTTCATTTTTTATATATTAACTTTAGTTTATAAGTCAGAATCATTAACCATTGATTCTCCCTTACTTTTAAGGATAAGTGGTATTTATTTCAATGTTTCGGTTGTTTTTTATTATTTTTAGTAATATTTTCTATTTTGGATAAAATTAGCGTTTTACCAGGATTAGAAGTTTTTTTTTTATTATTATTATAAAAAGGACTCTAACTGCAATGCAAAGATCATCTTCGATTGAATAATCTTTAAGAGTTCTTTTTGGGTGGATTCCACATTTTAATAATCTTTTATAATTTCAATCTTCGTCATGTATAAGGATTAATTTATGATAATCTGACTTGAAAATTTTCACTCGATTGACATGGCAAGTACACATAATCTAAATCTTTTTCCTTGTGCATCCCAAGAAAAAGATCTTTGGCTATGTGCACTTCCCACGTCGATCGAGTGAAAATTTTTGAGTCAGAATATCATGACTCATTTATAATAATTAGTGGAAGGTTTGGAGGTGGATTGTTACAATAGCTTCTGAGCATTCTAACAATTAGTCTTTGAGGCATAACAATTGACTTCTCTGGAAGAGCGGGTTCTGCTACTGATCAATAATAATTTTCGTATATTAAAGTAAATAATTCAAGTATATGGCTAATTGAATCACAGCTAACGTAACCCTCCAAGCTTTTCAGCCTCACATGTCATTTTTAGCTCTAAACAATAATATCGTCTGAGCCTTTTGTACTTCTCTTCATTACTTGGCTGAATTTTTCCCACACATTTACTGGTCCTTCAAGAGGATTGATGAGATTCTAAATTTGTGGACAAATTTAAACTTGGCTGATTTCATCACCCTATATTTTATCTTTATCTCAAATAAACTCCATAAATATAGCTAGGGTACCTCAAATTGATCGACCTCAACAAACATACATCACATGGGGTGGAAGTAGGACTGTCAACGGATGCTTATTGGTTTGGATACAACAATATCCAAATTCAAATCCGATAGATATTCTAAAACTTCATCTGAATTTGAATCCGATTATCTTATTGGATATCGGATAATATCTTATTAGAATTCGATAATTTGTATATATATAAAAAATTAAAAAAAAAACATAAATTTTCCTTATCCAACTGGTTTTTCATTATTTAAAAAAATTTATTATATATTATATTATTTATATAAAAATTAATCAAATCAAATAATATGTATCATATATTATTTTGAATCGGATATTATTGGATTCGAAATGTTAATATCCGAATCCGTAACCGATAAGGATTTGAATAAATAAAACTATCCGAATTCGAATCCGATATCCAAAATTTTCGGATAATATCCGATTTTAGAATTCGAATTGGATTTGAATTTTTTGACTATCCATTAACACCCCTAAGTGGAAGTACGGGAGATTCTTTCTTTGATTCATGTCCATAGGAAAGATATCTAGTAAAGAAAGAAAAATTAATTTCTTCCATTAAACAAATAAATTCTTAATTTGCAAATGATGAAATAAATGCGGGCAAATTTAATTTCCACGTCCACAAAAAAATGATTTTCCTAACAAAAAAGAAGTTACTTAAAATTAAAAATGGAACAGAAATAAAATTCGTAGAGGTTTAGTTCATATTTATTAATTTCTAATCTGATTGTTTTCATGATATTTTAGCCGATGGTACTTTTTGGCTTCTTTTTTAAAATAAAATTGCTGATGTTGTTTGTCGCTGAGATGGGAAGTAATTCCTAAGATTCTCTTGTATTGATCTCAATGAAACCTATGTTTTTCCTACCATCTCAAGTTTGAGGTTGTACATCACTACCCAAAAATTGGAAAATTCAACATAAAAGTTTGATGGGCCACGGTCCACGAATTTTAGAAACTGAAATTTGATGGCTCAGGACTGCTGAAATTTTTTATGTTCCTCAGATTCGAAAGCATAGAGATGTCGAATTTCTCCCCTCCTCCATTAATTTGATGGTTTCAACCCATCGAAAATAAAAATTATACAATGAACAAATTGATGCCTTGATCTGTTGAACTTTTCAAAATAATATTCAATGGCCTTGAGATGTCGAATACGGGCTTTTTAATGTTGTGCATTAAATTTTGAGGTTATAAATTAATAAAGAGATATGAATCTTGATTGAATCTCTAGGATCTGCTTTCATCAAGATTTCTTGATGAAGTGAAGCGAGGAATAACATAAAATACCAAATCTCAATGACAACATGTGATCATAAATCAATATTGGAACTAGTATCTGGTGAAAATTCATTATGTATATGCAACATGAACCATACAACTATGTTCTTACAACGAAAAAAGGCGAGAAAGACCTAAACAACTAGATCTTGACCAGCACTGAATTTTATAAAATTATAATTAATAGGTCCTAATCTCGTGACAAATTAAAAAGATAAACTAAATAAGAAGAATAAACTCCATTGATCTAAAAAACAAAATAATAATAATAAAAAATAAAAAAGGTATAGAAAAATGTAGAGCCGATCAAAGGCACGAGAAATGTTATTTTCTTTAAATTGATATTTTTTCCAACACAAATCGTGATCAATAATGTCACCGACAAAGTTTATTCCAGGATTCAACAAATCAATTATATATATTCTTGAAAATGGATATTGAGTCTGTATGCACTCATCGAATACCAAATATTTTTTATAAACGACTTTCATTAACAATGTAATTAAGGGAATGCAAAATTGGTCTCTTTAAACAGTTGTGATGACGAGATGTTGGGGCATAGGTCAATTCAATCATCAATGGTAAAAATAAATATTTGAGAGATTTACTGGGCAGACATATTTGTTGCAATTTTATTAACAAAAAACTCCTTTATGTTAATAAGTTAGTTGCCTGTGCAAACCTTACTTTATGAATCATGCTACCATGACTTAGTAAGTTTTCAAACCTTACTAAGGGTCTTCGGGCCCACATGGATAATAAAATTAGCAATCCAACAATACATTCTCTAGGTTTCATGGAAAAACTCAGATTCAAAAGAAAAAATATTCAAAAAAAGAAAAAGAACTCTTTTGAGCTATATCGTAGATGTTGAAAGTGGATGACTACCAAACTCCCAAATTTAAAATCAATATTTGGGTGAAAACTAATTTTGTCCTTTATAACCTTGTGACATCAGATCACGTTTTTGGATTCTACAAATTGATGTTGTTAGAATCCACTCTAATGTAAGTTAAGTAACAAATTAACATGATAATATTGGCATTTTATGATGTGGATCTCCAGGATTTGCTTGGTAACAAACTTGATAAAGTAAGGTTTTCTTGGAGTTGTCAGAACTCCAAGGAAGTTTTGTAATAAAAATGTAATAGTTGGGTCTAGGGCTGGCAATGATCCGAGATATACCTGATGTCCAAACCGGTTCCATCCAAAAAAATATGAAAAATTGGATTGAAATCTTAGATCCGAAATAATTTTGGATCTACCCCAATCCGATCTGAAAAAAACCCGACCTGAACATATTTCAATAATAATAATAATTATTATTCTTAATTTCATATAGATATATATAAATTAAACGTTTTAGTCTTTTTGATTTCCCTTTACATTTGTTGTAGGAAGGAAGGTTTAAAAAAAATTTGAACATTGATAATTTGAAAATAAGGCATGTGTTCAGATCGGACTAGATAGGTTTCAGATTAAGGATGAAATGAAACGGATCGGATTCGGTTCACATATCATTAATCCATTTGGATCAAGTACATCTTTAAAAAAATTCGGATCGGATTGGATCGGAGTGGCATTGATCTGGTCCTGAACCAATCCGTTACCAGCTCTAGTTGGGCCTACGGTTATGTGCGCACTTCCAAGTCAGAAATGTAAAAAACCGCAGTAAATCCAATGTCAACCCAACAAGACACGAATTTAATAATTCCAATGCTGCTGTAAGATAGTAGCATTTTGGTTAATTAAAATCTTGGCATTGGTAGACAATTGTTCTCATACCACACTTGGGTTGAGCCGTTGAGGTGTAAAATGACCCGAATTTAGTCACCTCAAATGCTACTATAAGATGGTACATTTTGGTTTCAATCTGGACATCGGTAGACAATGGGTCTGATACCAATACAACAATGGTTGTTGGAGTTCAATGCCTTCTCACTCCCTATTTTTCTCTTCTTTTTTATTTCCATTTTCTTTCTTATTAGGTTCAATCGAGTTTGGCCGTCAAAGAACCCAAAACTTCCACCTTCACCGCCCAAGCTTCCATTTATTGGAAACCTTCATCAGGTGGGCACGCTACCTCATCGATCTTTCCGAGATCTCTCTACGAAGTATGGTCCACTAATGCTCCTACACTTGGGCCGGACTCCTACTCTTGTTGTGTCATCTGCAGAGATGGCTAGAGAGATCATGAAGACTCAAGATGTAAGCTTTGCCAATAGGCCAAATATGACTGCCGCTAGGATGCTCTTATATGGATGTACTGATGTAGGGTTTGCACCCTACGGCGAGTACTGGAGGCAAGTACGCAAGATTTGTGTTCTCGAGCTGTTAAGCGTCAAGCGAGTCCAAGCCTTCAAATTTGTAAGGGAAGAAGAGATTGCTGATATGATCGAGAAGATACGTTGTTCATGTTTGCCTCTGCTGGGAGCAACAATTAATCTAAGTCAGATAGTGATTGCTCTCTCCAACAACATAGTCTCGAGGTGTGCTCTTGGTATGAAACATGAAGGTGAAGATGGTAAAAACAGATTTGGTGAATTGTCAAGGGAGATGATGAGGCTTATGGTAGCTTTTAGTATTGGAGACTTGTTTCCATTATTGGGATGGATGGACACTCTCACTGGTTTGGTTAGGAGACTGAAGAGGGTTTCAAAAGAAGTAGATATCTTCTTGGATAAAGTAATTGAAGAACATCTAATTCAAAGAAAAAATAATCCAGAAAATAAGAAAGACTTTGTCGACATTTTGATACATGTTCAAAAGAATAACACACTCGGCATCAACCTCACCAGCGACAACATCAAAGCAATAATATTGGTCACATCTCTATCTCTTTCTCATTATATATATACATGTTATGTGAGTAGTGATCATGACTAAAGCTTGCTCTCTCATTTCTCATGTACAGGACATGTTTGTTGGTGGAACTGATACGTCATCCACAACTATAGAATGGGCTATGGCAGAGCTTGTCAAGAATCCAAATGTGATGGAGAAAGTCCAGGAAGAGGTTAGAAGAGTGGTTGGAAAGAAATCGAAGGTTGAAGAGGATGACATCAATCAAATGGACTACTTAAAATGTGTTATCAAAGAGTCTTTGAGACTACATCCCCCTGGCCCCATGCTTATTCCAAGAGAGTCCACTACTAGTACTAACATGAAAGGTTACAATATCCCCTCTAAAACAAGAGTCCTCATCAATGCATGGGCAATTCAAAGAGACCCCAAACTATGGGACAATCCAGAGGAGTTTATTCCTGAGAGATTTAGCAATAACACTATTGATTTTAAAGGGCAAGAATTCGAATTTATCCCCTTTGGATCTGGGAGAAGGGGTTGTCCAGGAATGTCATTTGGGCTTGCCGTCGTTGAGTTTGTTATTGCCAACCTCTTATACTGGTTCGATTGGGAGTCACCTCATGGTGCAAAAGGGAAACTAGACATGACTGAATTACCTGGGCTTACTGTCACTAAGAAAACTCCTCTTCATCTTATTCCAATTGCTCACTTTTCCTGATCTAGGATTGTGGAGGAGCGGGTCTATACATTATTGCTCATTTTAATAGTTAATGAGCTTATGTTATTATTTTCTAGGATGTAGCCACAATAGCAATGCTTAATCTGGATATAGGACTGATGGCCATAGTTAATTGTGTATTTCACATTCCACATTTTGATGCCTTGTACCAATTGATATTTTATATATTGGCCTCTCTTAATCTGTCGTGCAAAAGGATTATCAAGGACTTTCCTCTATGGCCATCGCGTAATTAAATCAGATTCTGTGCTTATGGTTAGTGCATTGAGAGGAGGATCTTTAATTTCCATTGAAGTTGGATGAATCGTCAATAAAATCTGGTCTTGTCTCAATAATATATCCTAAAATTATTCCATGTTTATGAAGAAGGTAATTCAGTAATTGATTCTTTCGTGGCATATTCAATGATCAATGGAGAATTTAGAGAGTTCGGGTTGCTGAATGATTTGCTGCTTTTTATAAGACAAAAGTTTTTTGGAGATTTATTGGTCTCCCAGGATTTCGATCAATGCAATCACAATGTGAAAAAAGCCCAAATTTGACCATCATAGGATATCAAATTTCATAAAATTCGATGGACAAAGGGGTCAAATTGGAGTCAAAATTTTCAATGTCAAATTTTTGTTTTCGACGGGCTGAAACTATCAAATTAATGAAGGATGGGAGAAATTCGACCACTCTAAGCCATCAAATCTATGAACATCAAGAATTTCAACAGTCCTAGAGCGTCAAAATTCAGTTTCTAAAATCCTTGGGCCTTGGTCCATTAATTTTTTCTGTCGAATTTTCCAGTTTTCACGTAGTAAATGTAGGGGGGGTATGCCCTCTTTTATTTATTGTGTATTCTTTCTTTTTATAAAATCGTTCTTTACTAGCCTAGCAAAAATAGAAAAACAAACAAACAAAAACAAAAACAAAAGGAAAAAAAAAAGAAAAGTCGAAATTCATTTGTTCATTTAAATTACAAAATTACGTAATCAACTACAATGCTTCAACGTCACTGAGTACCATTAAAACTCATAAATGAAAATTAGATTTACAATTTTACTTGTCCATTGACATCTCTAAAATTGGTCTATAAGAGGACACCATATACATGTCCTCGAAGTCTCTAATAAAAAGTATCTTGGGCAACTTCTTTTTATAGTACATGCTACATCAATATTAATAAATAGTCCTTAGAGTATGATAAGTGGTTGGTTTCACCAATCAAACCAAACGAAGTTCGTTTAAATGAAAAGTCTATATCATTTTAGATGGTTGGGATCATCCAAATAAGATAATTGTTAGTTTAAAGAATGCCAATTTTTGTTTCAATAATGCTGATTGAATAAACATGACGTATGTGGATATGAGAAATTCATCGTGCGAACCTCAATACTACGTCGGTTTTGGAGTCGCCACCATTCTTTTTTAGAAAATGAGTTTAAATGGTCACTCAGTTAATTATTTTGAAAATTTGTTTTAAAGCAATTAGTGACTCTTGAAATTGAATAAGAAAATCAATCTATCTAAAGTTCTAGGTAAGGAGTTCGATTAGGGGTTGGGGAAGGTGTTAGGCACCTCTCCCTTTCCACCTTATGTGGTAACCTTAGAAACATGACAATTTTCTTTTAAGAAAAATAAAAAAGATAAAAGATAAAAGATTTGAGAAAAAGGTTTGTACCATTAAATGGGGATGAACATTGATTTCAACTTAGATTAGAAAAGTCTCCTCATTTAGAGATGAGAGTCCCATAATATCTTGTCTTAAAAATTCATTTTACAAAAATGAGTAAGCTTTAAAGAAAAGTAAAATGGAGGGGAAAAAGAGAAATTAACCACATAATTCCTAATCTAGTCCACCTTGGAGCTTGACCTGTTATTTCTTGTTCTTGTTCTTAATTGAGTTTTTAGTGGTGTATTTTTGTTAAATCTTTTTGGAGAAGTGAAGAGAGAGAGAGAGAGAGAGAGAATTTAGAGATGAGTAGGAATTTTTATAAAGTTTTAGGTTAAGAGGGGGCCTTGAGAGCATTAGTTGGATTGAAGAAATATGAAGTTTATATAGAGTTAGAGGATGGATTTTGGGGTAAAATTTTCCAATCCTAAAAATAAATAAAAATGACATTAATTTTGTTTTCATTGTGGATTTTTCAATCGTATGAGGGTATAAATGAAATTTATCTTAGGGTTTGAGAGGGTGAATGTATAAGTGACATGTGGAAGGGGGAGATGAAGGTATGGGATGAAGAGAATATTTGGATTATTTTATTAGGGGGAAATTAGATTATTTTAATAAATAAAAGATCAGCATGAGGGTCATGGAGTGATGGGATTTTAAAATTATAGAGAATATTACGATTTTTTATGATAATGTGAGGAACATGGGGTGATGAGTTGAATTATGATTAGATTAGATTTGGACGGTTAATTGTGGTGGAGAATGTGAGGAACATGGGGTGATGAGTTAAAGTATGGTTAGATTAGATTTGGGAGGTTAATTGTAGTGGTGATATGTATCCAATTTGGTGCACATGACTTTTTGAGGATTTGTAAACCTTGACCTTGATATACCTTGAATTGATGGAGGTTGGGTTGAAGAGTATGTGGGCTTTGGAATGAAGATGGATTTGTGAAGGGCTTGGGCTTAGAATTGATTTGGGGTTAGGTTAGGATTTTATTTTAGGATTGGGGTTACGAGTTGGATGATGGGTTAAGAGTTGCATATGGGTTTCTTGAGCAGGGAATTCCTAAGGTTCTCTTGTATTGATCTCAATGAAACTTATGTTTTTCCACCCATCTCAAGTTTGTGGTTATACATCAAACCTCGTTCGAGGTTATAAATTAATAAAGAGAAATGAACCTTAATTGAATCAAGGTGTGATTTCATTAAGATTTCTTGATGAACTGAAGCAAGGAATAACATAAAATACTAAATCTCAACAACAATAAATGATCTTAAATCAATATTCCAACTAGTTATGGTTTCAATTCATTATATATATGCAACATGAACCATATATATAACTATGTTCTTACCAAAAAAAAAATGTGCCAAATACTTAAAAGGTTGTCAAGAAAACAGGTGCAATTGAAACAAGAAAACGAATCGAAAAACAAAGACAAGATGCAATCACACAAAAAAACACAGAGATGTTACGTGATTCCCTCAAGATTGAGGTAAATCCGTGGATCACATCGATTCCACTATGAAGAGAAAACTCACAGTTATAGATTACACCCTTTCACCAAAATGAGAAATATAAATACTTTAGTAACCTTGATTAGTGTTTTGCATAATATTAATGAAATTATGAAAGTACTTTTGGGAAAATTCTATTATACCTCTTGATTTACAATGCTTTCTTGTTGACTAGCTCGACTAGTGTGATGGCGTGGCTTGATTTACAATACCTCCTTGTTGACTAGTACTATCAGGCTCTACAAACCACAATAAGACTAGATCTCAACCAGGAAGGGTTTTCTGGTGTTGTTCATTAATTTTTCTATGTTGTGTTGAGATATCATGATTGCTTGCAGAAGCTAAGGTTTGGGTTTGTGAGGTTCCATGAAAATGAAATAACAACACAAATAGAACAATGGGTCTCTACTGTATGAAGTGGTTTAAATTATTTTGGACTTTGCATCCCAGTTATACAATATCAACTTTGATCAAGGGGAAGACCTAAAGTTGCTTTCCTAAAATACAGCTAATATCATCTGTTTAAAGGTGATATGGACATAACCTTCCAAATTTTGGAGAATTATTGAGAAACTCTTCTAATGTCGTAATGTAAATTGATGAAATTATTCTTATCTTCATTTCCTAGCCAAAAGCCCAAAAACACTTTCTTTGGGATGGGTAAGATGGACTTGAAACTATGGGGTGCAACTTGGTTTTGTTCAAACCGAAAATCGAACCAAATCGAGAGCTTTGGATTTGTTTGGTTCAGTTTATAATGAACTTCGATTCAATTTTGGGTTAACAAAGTAGAGAACCGGCCAATTTGGTTCGGTTCTTGGTTCATGCCTTGTATAAAACTGAACCAAAACAAGAACAAGATCCTTATATCAATAAAATTTTAAATAAATATTATTAATCTATTTAATAAACTATATGCATTTTTTATGGATAGATTCATGACATTTTTTGGATGAATGGATTAATGACTTTCTTTATCTCATGGAAAAATTATTGACTTTGTTTTTAATGGATACATTAGTGATTTTATTTTATTGATGGATAGAATAATGACTCATTATATGAGATTTCATATTCATATTTATTTATTTTCATTGAAAATATGTTGATTCAATTACGTGTTTAAGATATTGGCAACCCATAGAACCAAATTGAACCAAACCGACCTTAACTCGGTTCGGGTTGGTTTGGTTCTATGGCAATTTGGTTTGGTTATGGTTCTCATTTAATGAACCTGCCTAGGACTGTTCGTTTCCAATTTGGCCTCAAATCTAACCAAGATGTACCTTTACTTGAACCCACAAACTGAAAGTTGCTTTGCAACATGTCAAACCAACTGATCTCGGGGTAGAGCCAGGATTTTCTTCTAGGAGGGGCAAACTATAGCTAATGCTAACATTGAATATGAATGTGTTGTAGATAATTGATTTTGGGAGAGAAAATTTGATGTTAGAGGTTGAAAAAGGGCATTTAGGTCATTTTCATTAGTTTATGAGAGAAGGCTAAAGTTAAGTCGGGCAATTTACATCTTCAACCTTATTACCCTGGTATTCTATAATAGACTAATGCAAAATGACTTTATTACCCTCATCTTCAACCTTTTTTGTTGTTGCTTTTCACATGTATCCCCACCCTTCGGATGAGATTAATCCCATGGGCACACGCATTGCCCCCCGGAAAATCCTACATGCAACTGATTGAGTTGAGGATCAACCGAACCCTGGAGGGTGACCCCAAGGAATTCAGTGCTTCATGGGGTTTCAACCACTTGACCTACTTAATCTCATATTAAATTTATAGAGGTTGAAAAGTTTGAAATGATGACCTGTATTAGGAAGAAAAAGATTCAGGTTTTTTGGTTACAAGATGAAAATGAGGGTGTTTGGATTGCCAATAAAGGAAGAACTGTCGAAGGGCATATGTCATTAGATTGAAGACACAAGGATCTTCACCAATTTGGTAGAGGGGTGTCTCAATTATCAAAAAATGACTGAAGGTGAAACATGGTCAAAGGGACAATACATGTTGAAAACACAAGGGTATCTAAGATATTTTTCCAAGTGTACAAGGGGTGGGATAGGGGGCAAAAAAATTGAAGTGCGGAAAGGTAGGGCTTAAAGTGGGTTGGGTTCGGGCCGATATGAGTACATCCGAATTTTTTTTTTTTTTTTTCTAGATCTAGATCCATATCTGAATGGTTAAAATCATATCCGAACCTTTTTGTGCCAAACCCGTATTCGGATCTGACTCGACTCGACTGAATTAATTGATTCGGATCGATTGGATCAAATAATTTTGAATTCTTCAAAGTTAAGCTGTGACTTGAAATCAAGACCTCTTCCTTTTTTGAGGGAGGCCTTAACGACTGCCCAATATTTGTCGGTTGAAAAAATAACCTAAAAAAGATAAAAATATAACTTATAAAGTGATATATCATTCGGATACAGGGGTATCCAACTTTGATCCGACTCAGCTCAAAAGACATCAACCCATATCCAATCCATTTTTTAATTTGGATATACTTGAAGGAATCAAACCTGCTAAATTTTGATTTCAATTAAAATCTAACCCATTTTAAGCCCGAAAGAAAGGGGAGACACGATGAAAGAGGGTTTATTATTTTCTAAAAACACAAGGGCATCACAAATAATGACCAAATGTATAGGGATGTCTGAATAACCAAAAAAGTTGGGGGAGGGGAACTTCCCCATGGATCGTTCTTGGCTTAGACCCAGGCATGGCCTATGGGTTTAAGCCCAGCCCAAAAACACATGAATTTTCTATTTAAAGCCATGATTTTCAATCTTTGTGTCACATAAGTATTGATTGGTATTGGAATGAGTGGATTCAGTCGTCTCGATGTCTTAGACGAGAAAACATTTGTTTTCCTTTGTTACTATAATTTTTTGTTTTGTTTTTCCAACCCTATGAATAAGAAAGAAGATTGGGGGGGGGGGGGGGGGGGGGGATCTTGGCCTTGTCTGGTTTCGGTCATGAATGCTACTAGTGTGCCTCAGACGATTTGGGGGGGGGGGGGGGGGGGGAGATCTTGGCCTTGTCTGGTTTCGTTCATGAATGCTACTAGTGTGCCTCAGACGATAATCTGGGTTGATTTTCAAAACTATATATATATGGGTCCCGTTCGGCACCCTAAGTTTTACCATACACTTTAACAAATGTGTTTTGTCCTACATGGGTTAGAAGTTTCGGAATGAGCTGATTTTTGGTGAGGATGATCTCTATGGTGAGGAGATCATCCTCACCAAAAATCAGCTCATTCCAAAACTTCTAACCCCATCAAAAATGGTTTACAAAAAATGGACGGTCCACGATTTTTCAACGTGTAAACATGGGGCTAAAATTTTTGGAATAGGCTGATTTTTGGGGAGGATGATCTTCTAATCATAGAGATCATCCTCACCAAAAATCAGCCCATTCCAAAACTTCTAACCCATGTAAGACAAAAAACGTTTGTTAAAGTGTGTGGTAAAACTTAGGGTGCTGAACATTTCCCTATATATATATATATAGGGTCCCGTTCGCTGGCTAACGGATTGGCAAACATTTTTAATCCGTTGGATCTAACGACATCGACGGATGCGATTTAATCTCACACGAACTGTTTAAATTATAAAGTTATAGGATTATTTACAGCGCCGTCCCTTAAGTTAGCCATATTTTGTACTTCCTCCCTCTCCTCTTTAAACCAGAGAGAACAGAACGGAGAGTTCTCTTTCTCTTCGAAGAGAACTCTCTCTGGCTCTCTCTTCTCACTCTCTCTGAACTCGCTCTCACTTTCTCATTCTCTCTCGCTCTCTCTCTCACTCTCGCTGCATCTCTCTCTCTCTCTCTCTCGCCCTAGTCCTCACTGAAACCCTCTCACGAACGGCTCACTCTCTCATTTTCTCTCGCTCTCTCTCTCACTCTCGCTGCCTCCTTCTCTCACTCTCGTTGCCTCTCTCACTCACTCTCGCTACCTCTCTCTCTCTCTCTCTCGCCTATTCATCGTTGAAACCCTCACACAAACAACTTTCGCTCTCATTCTCTCTCGTACGAACACGAACACGAACGGGACCCTATTCCTCCCTGCAACTCCATCTCACGAACACGAACGGCTGCCAATCTCTCACCCACAGAACTGTAGGTTTTTTTCAATTTTTTTTTTGGAAATTTCTCAAACACTGTATGTTATTATTCTATGAACATGACTAATTTATTCATTCGTGAAGTCAAAAAAATCCAGAATTATTGTGATTTGATTTTCGATTTTATTTATTGTGATTTTAGTTTTCGATTTTTTGAAGACAATAAATTAGGTATTATTTAGGGTTTTTTTTTTCCCATTTAATTTTTTTGGGTTTTTTATTTTCTAGCTGATCAGTCATTAAGTTTTCTCCTGCCACTTTTCTATGTACTGGATCAATTATGGATAAAGAATGCATACCTTTTATAGCTTGTTTTCTGTTTACCTTATTTATGGTGCATCAGGCATGCATTCTATGGATTTTGCTCTGTGATTTAGGAAACTATCTCAAGTTTTAATTTGTAGAAGACCTCACTCTCTAGTATTGGACAAGACACGTAATTTTAGGTAGTTCTATGTGTGAAAGCTTTTCTATTGCATCCCATAGTTGTGAATTAGTCACTTAGTTCTTATTTTATCCTCTACTTGTTAGTGCACCGGCTTAATTATGGATAAATTATTGGTCCACAGTTTTAGCTTGATCACTATATCATTGATTTTTCTGTTATTTAATTTTTTCGGTGCTGAATTTTTTCCATATGTTCTTTTGCATTGAACTTCTGACTATTAAGTGACATCCCCTGATATATCTTTTGAATGTTGAATTATCAGCCTGATCCAAGATTGCCTTCAACACACAATCGAAGGGTGGCATGCTCTTACAGAGATCAATCTCTGTTCCAAAATTTTCAGATTTCCCTAACATCATTGCGTCAACTTAAAAATGATGGTAAAATGCATTTCTTAGTTTTTATACCGAGAGTAAGATTGTTGTAATTGTTGTGTGATTTGTATGCTTGATTCCTTGGTGACTCGAGATATTTTGATCCTTCATGTGATGTGCAGTTGGTAGCAGATTGCAGGAACTTGTGATATCTCTTTCACTCAAGTGTTTGTGTTTCGATTTTTTGGGGACATCTTTGGATGAAAGTTCTGAAGAGTTTGGTTCTGTCCAGGTACAAATTAACAGTTAAATGATACATTCATTTCACTTGGTCTTCTAGTTTTAAGTGTGACAAATTGAGTCGTGAACTATGAAAGCTTCAATCACTCTGGTTATCTCACAAATTCCGTCTTCTTGGAGGCCAATCTTGGAGGATCCTTCAACTCCGCAGATTTTTTTTTGATTACTATGCAATCACCAAGCCCCCTCTTTCAAAGGAGGTTAGATTATAGTAGTCTTAACTCTCAGTCTGTTTTTTGTGGTTGTTCTTCTTTCAAACTTATTTTCTCATCTATCGCAGTTTATTAAATGTCTTAACTCTCAATGTGTTTACTGTATAATTCACCAGATATTATTCTTTGTGTTTTATTTCTGGTTTTGATTAGTTTTGGTACTTGCTTAGGAGCTAGTACAATTAATTCATGCACTATTTTGTTTATATTTCTTGCTTGGTAAGTCTTCTTGATCTCCTTGATTTGTTTTAGCTTTCTCTTTCTTTTAATAAATTCTGTACTTATTAGAAAAAAGGAAGATTTAGCAATAGAAAAAAGATAGATTCAAGTACTTCATTTTTCTTTGTGATTGCATGCACAAAAGTAGTTGTTAACAAGCTAAGAATCTGGAAAATAAGATTAGGTCTCACCCAAATGTTGAAGTCTTCATCATCAATTTGATCGACTTCTATCTTTTGTTTTATGGATGTGTAAACATGAAATGTTCACAATAAACCTCAATACTACATTGTTTGGAGTCGCCACCATTCTTTTTTAGAAATGGGTGTGAATGGGCACCCGAATTGATTCTTTTGAAAATCATTTTTTCCATGGCATTGTAGTGACTCTCATTTGTTGGAAAGGACAAGGTCTACCTAAGATCTAGATAAGGAGGTCCGGTTAGAGGATGGGGAAGGTGTTAGGCACCCCATCCTCTCCACCAAAGGTGGTTACCTTGCTTGGCCATTTTATTTTGTAAAAACTTGAGAAAACAAATATTAAAAAATGCATGAGAATGCATGACAAGGGTGGTGTGTGCATTAAAGTGAAATGTTCCCTTTTTAAAGGGTTTTGATTTCAAAGTGACATTAAGGGGCATTCTATGGAAGAGAATGACCCATGTAGTCACATTGCATTTATGAAATGAATGTTGGTTTAAGCTCTTAGAGAGACTCCATGATGGAGTTTCCTTAAGGCCACAACCTTGATGCATGCATGTATGGCTAGAAACTTAGTGTTTTACCCCATCAAAAGGGTGACACATTTCTTCATCATTGCCATGTATGAGTGGGTGTGTGCATTGTGTACAATATGATGCATAAAACTAAGGTTAAAAGGGCTTCAACCCCCATCCTTTCGATCAAACCTTAGTCCAATCTACCGGGGATGAGAGAGGGTATTCATCACATCCTATAGGATTTCTAAAAGGAAAATAAAATAGAGGGTTAGAAGAAAGAGATGCAAGCTTTAAAATAAATAACTACATCTTAACCCCACCTTGTCCCTTGGTGGTTTTGAATGAACTTGATCTTGAGAAGTGAACTTAAGAGTTGAGTGAGGTGGTTGTAGGTTGAGTGGGTTGAACTTTGGAAGATGAGAGAATGAGTAGGGATTTTGGTAGAGTTTTAGGTTGAGAGATGGGGACTTGAGAGCATGTATTGCTCATAGAAAATTAGAGTATTTATAGAATTTTTGGAGAACTTTTGGGGATAAAGTGGTCCAACCCTAAAAATAAAGAAAATGGACATGAGATTTATGTTGTTTCTTTTGGATTTTCCATTTGTATGAGGGTAAAGATGGCATTTGTGTAGAAATCTTAAAAGTATTCTTTGATCCTTGATTTTTTGATAAATAGAGGTGAGAGAACAAAAGTACTTTTGGGAGGATGAATGGGGGAGTGACATGTGTAAAGGTGGAGTGGTAGGTAAAAAGTAGATCTTGGTTTATTTGTAAATAACTCATAAAACAAGGGTGGAAGTGTAGTTTTGAAATGGACCAATGGGAAAATAAAAACACATTTGGGAAGGTGAATAGGATGATGACATGTGTAAAGGTGAAGTGGTAGGTGAAAAGTAGACTTTGGTTCATTTGTGAATAACTCATAAAGTAAGGGTAGAAGTATATTTTTGAAATAGGCCAATGGGAGAACTCCATGTATGCACTTGAAGATTCTCACATTTTGAGGGCATAATGGGAAGTCCTCTCACCTTTATGGATTATTACCAAAGACCAAATAATCTTTTTGGTTTGATTAAACTTTTTGATAAGGGTATTCTTGAGTTTTCACAAAGGGGAAGTTGACTCTCCAATTGGATGATGCATTGGGTATTGGGGACTTATGAGAGATCAACATGTGTCATCTTGTGAAGGGGTATGAGAGAATGGGTTTGGAATGGGTTTGATATTGGGCTTAGAAAATGTATTTTTTCTTGGGCTTAGGTTGGGCTATAAGATGGATTTTGGTTATGGGTTTAGAATGGACTTGGTTTTGAGTTGGGGATATGGACTTTATTTATGGACTTGGGTTAGGATATGGGTGATGGATATAGGTTTAAAGTAGATTAGGGACAAGGTGTGGTATATGGAATGATATGAGATGCAACAAGTATGCATGTATGCATAAATGATGATGTCAAGTGGCAACGCGGGTCCATCAAAGAGCTTGAGTTCTAAATCGGAATCAATACGAGAAAATTTGGACTTCCTAACGGGTTCGTGCAAATTGGGATGTCTACATGATGGATCAATTAATTTTTTTTAAATGTCAATAGCATTGTCTAAATAAAAGAGTTCATTTACAATGCATAAATAAAAGCATAATATGCAATGACGAAACGTGCATTTCATCAAAATATTAGTCAATCTGCTGCCAACTGCACATCACATGAATAATCAAAATATCTCGAGTCACCAAGGAATCAAGCATACAAATCACACAACAATTACAACAATCTTACTCTCGGTGAAAAAACTAAGAAGTGCATTTTACCATTATTTTTAAGTTGACGCAATGATGTTAGGGAAATCTGAAAATTTTGGAACAGAGATTGATCTCTGAAAGAGCATGCCACCCTTCGATTGTGTGTTGAAGGCAATCTTGGATTAGGCTGATAATTCAATAGTCAAAAGATATATCAGGGGATGTCACTTAATAGTCAGAAGTTCAATGCAAAAGAACATATGGAAAAAATTTAGCACGAAAAAAAATTAAATAACAGAAAAATCAATGATATAGTGATCAAGCTAAGACTGCGGACCAATAATTTATCCATAATTAAGCTGGTGCACTAACAAGTGGAGGATAAAATAAGAACTAAGTGACTAATTCACAACTATGGGATGCAACAGAAAAGCTTTCACTCATAGAACTACCTAAAATTATGTGTCTTGTCCAATACTAGAGAGTGAGGTCTTCTATAAATTAAAACTTGAGATAGTTTCCTAAATCACAGAGCAAAAGCTGATCGATTGTAAATCTTGCTAAATAAATGCAGAGATAGAGATGTGAACTAAGACTTTGGCAAGTCAAATTCGTTCCACAGGGACAGTTTGGATTCAAAATCTCATTCGGATAAAAAGGCCAAAACAGAATTAACAACAGATTTTTCTTAAAAACAAAATTGATTTGTTTAAAAAAACAGAGATGAGGGTAGCCACTGATTTGTAAATGAAATTGAAACTGAAAAGAAAGATTGAAAATCTAAAAGAGAGAGATTAGAGAAGTCAAGTAGGCTTTTGCAATGAATCCATAACGTATATAAATTTTAAATATAACTCAATCCATGGAGCAAGTCATTGCTCATGGATCGGATGATGGAACAATTAAATCCTTGAAAGTAATTAAAAGATAATCATGAAAACACTAGCATGATTGAGATTGCCCAACTTATCTTCTGATTTTTCACAGAGCATAGCCATTCTTGAACTTATCTAAGTAATGGCTATCTAAGTTGGATCAGAATTATAAGCTGGATTACCTTAATCAGAATAGAATTTCATAATTAAAACATGTAAGCAAAGCAAGAATTTAAATCTACACTAGAGGGATTAATTTACTCTGGCTTCCTTAACTTCTCTAATGAGAATTTATCCAATCATCGCATAAATTAAAATTGCAGAAATTAATAAAAGATCAAAGAACATGGGTGAAGAAGATGATGATCGATCCGAAATTCTTCTTTTATAGCTCTCCCAACAATTACACAAACAATGAATGGTTCCTCTTGATGTTCTCACTACACTCAAGATTTCACCCAAAGGAAAATTACAGAGAATAAAAGAAGATTAAAGAGAGGAAAAACCAAAAATTAGAGAAGAAGAGAGCCAAGAGAAAGACCCCTTCTTTAAAATCAACCCTCCAATTTATAACATTCGTATTCGAGTAATCGGGTCAACTTTTCAGATGATTCGCTTCGAACGACCCATTCAGTTACAACCACCGAAGCAATTGGAAGCTTATGTGAAAATCTTGAGGATAAATTCCTCGAAATCACCGCGGAGCACCAAAGCCTAACCGTGACGTGGTGCCCAAATCGATCGAGGTTTTTCTGGAAACTTCCTTTCGGCTCGTGTATTGTAACCGTAATTGTTTCGCGATTTGATAACTTCCACGTGCGCTACAATTAACAATAATATATCATTAGGTCTATTAATTTGGATAAATAAAATAATTTTGCAATTATTTAAAGGAATTAACATTTATGCAATGATAATCTTAGTGTAATTACGGTCCCAAAATCGAATAATTGAGACCTTATCAAAAGCCATAATGCACGCCTGATGCACCATAAATAAATAAGGTAAACGGAAAACAAGTTGTAAAAGGTATGCATTCTTTATCAATAATTGATCCAGTACATAGACAAGTGGCAGGAGAAAACTTAATGACTGATCAGCTAGAAAATAAATAACCCAAAAAAATTAACTCCGAAAAAAAATCCTAAATAATTCCTGATTATTGTCTTCAAAAAATCGGAAACTAAAATCACAATAAATAAAATCGTAAATCAAATCACAATAATTATGGATTTTTTTGACTTCATGAATGAATAAATTAGTAATGTTCATAGAATAATAACATACAGTGTCTGAGAAATTTTCAAAAAAAATAATAAAAAATTGAAAAAAACTTATAGTTCTGTCAAATAGGACGAGAGATTGGCAGCCGTTCGTGTTCGTGAGATGGAGTTGCAGGGAGGAATATGGTCTCATTCTTGTTCATTTTTGTGTTCGTGCGAGAGAGAATGAGAGCGAAAGTTGTTCGCGCAAGGGTTTTAGCGATAAATAGGGTGAGAGAGAGAGAGATAGCGAGAGTGAGAGAGAGTGTGAGAGAGGGAGGCAGCGAGAGTGAGAGAGAATGAGAAAGTGAGCCGTTCATACGACGGTTTCAGCGAGGAATAGGGCGAGAGAGAGAGAGAGAGAGGCAGCGAGAGTGAGAGAGAGAGAGGAGAGAGAGTGAGAGAGAGCAAGAGAGAATGAGAGAGTGAGAGCGAGTTCAAAGAGAGTGAAAAGAGAGAGCCAGAGATAGTTCTCTTCAAAGAGAAAGAGAACTCTCTGTTCTGTTCTCTCTGATTTAAAGAGGAGAGGGAGGAAGCACAAAATATGGTTAACTTAAGGGACGGCGCTGTAAATAATCCTATAACTTTATAATTTAAATAGCTCGTGTGAGATTAAATCGCATCCGTTCGATGTCGTTAGATCCAACGGATTAAAAATGTTTGCCAATCCGTTAGCCAGCGAACGGGACCCATATAAATATGTATATATATATGGGTCACGTTCAATGGCTAACTTTTTGGCAAAACATTTTTCAAAACATGAGTTAGAAGTTTTGGAATGGGCTGATTTTTGGTGATGATGATCTCCACCGTAGAGATCATCCTCACCAAAAATCAGCCCATTCCAAAACTTCTAACTCATGTTTTGAAAAATGTTTTGCCAAAAAGTTAGTTATTGAACGTGACCCTATATATATATGGGTCCTGTTTGCTGGCTAACGGTTTGGCAAATTATATGGGTTGTTGGATATAACGCAATCTGACGGTTTGGATTTAATCTCAGCGAAATATACATTTATACATATATTTGCAGCGCCGTCCCTCGAAATATAATCATTTTATTTTGAAGCCCTTTTCTCTTTAAAATTCTCTGTTCTCGAACAGAACTCCAACCCTTCTTCTCTTCGAACTCTCTCACTCTCTCTCTTCTCACTTGCTCTCGCTCTCACTCTCTCGCTCTCTCTCTCACTCACTCACACTGCCTCTCTCGTTTAAACCTGATCGAACCCTCTCTCTCGCTCTCGCTCTATGCCCCTAGTGAAGTTGGTTGCCTTCTGCTCAACTGCAGACTCCCGCACCAAGAAAAACAACAATTGGCAAGCCTATTTTATTACCTTCAGCTACTTTTCCCTGTACAGGTCATCGTGTGCCTGGTTTGGTGAGCCCTTCTGCCCCAATCACTCCCCATGCTCGGGCTCCAGGATCTAATCTCGGCAAGGAGAAAAGCATAAAGGTAGAGGAAAAGGAAAGCCTTGGAGACAAGTTCACTAACGACATCTGGGGTAACCATTTTTCTGGATTTCATTTCGTGGGCATGGGCAGGGCCATAGAGGGCTCCACAATGATATCTAGTGCTTTAGAGGGAGACACACAGAGCTTTTTTGTAAGGGGCCCACAGATCCTCATGCAAAAGTCTCTAACAAGAGCTGTATCTCCTGGTCCTAAATTGCCCCCTTGTGCTATAACTTTTCTTAATCAAAAGGGTTAATTAAAATCATGAAGTAATTATTAGCTTTTACACCATTTTCCAAATCTCTTTAATTGCACGCTATTAGTATTTATGGTATTAGTTAAAATAGAATTCCCATAACATACAATTTCGTGACCTTACATTTTGTTTACATACCCTTTTTTTCTGATCTCTCGCAAGTTTACAAAGCGTGCAGATCCAAACCCTATTGCCATTCTGGTGCTACAAAGATCCTCGTCTATATATCTATTGATACATCTTGTATCATGCGGCTGGTGGAACTTATTTTGTATTTCCACATTAGCCCAAATACGACTAGATAGAAGAACCATACTCCTATACACGTACGACGTTCACCCTTCAGGCATTCATGCGTGTCAGTAGCACAATTATGGGTGCATAAAGGTGGCATGGTACCTACTGTATGTGTTGAGGGATGAACAAATAACCTTAAACATATTTCTCTTCTTTCCTTGTAAGCTTTTCACTGTCAGAAAGTAGGGTCTCAGATGCGCTTTTGCAAACTTCCAACCGTATGGATAGCTAGGATGCATTTCTACTTCTCCCACAACATTATTGTCCTACATCTGATCAGTATGCCCATATACATAACTGGGCATGTATTTGTATTTCTGAATTAGATGCTCAATGAGTTAGTACTTCATATGCACAGATTATGCAGTGGTTCCATCTGAGTCCTATTTGGGGTGGAGTGGCCCTGCCATCCGTGAAAAAAACAAAATACAATACTAGCCACGATTCATTTTCTTATTTTTTGGTTTTTGTGGTGACAATGAAATCAAGCCATAGCATCCCCAGAAAGTGACTTATCGTGTAGTCTATGTGGTAATTGTAGCAAATATTGAAACATAAGGTTAATTTTCAGTCCATACCCTTGGCCTATGCTGGTTATACCATCTCAACAATTTGAACCATTGTCCAATTACCTACTTTCATTTACCCATCTGTTTGATGGTGAAGTCTCAATTGATTGTTACTTCAAAATCATCTAGAAAATGGTATGCTGGTCATTAAGGTATTTGTGGCAAACTAAAAGGAGTAATCACTTCTTAGAATTAACAAGTTTGCTGAATCTTCAATTCTTCTTACAAGAACTCCTAACTTTCATAATAACAAAGAAACACTCTTTTCCTTTATTGTTGTTTTAGGTAACCCACATAACAAAGTCATATGGATACACTCCCATGTCTCTGCTCGGAATTGGAAGTGATTCTATGTTAAATAGATCCATCTTTCACATAATACACTCTCTAGGCTTCATAAATAGGGCTGTCAAATGATCGGACTGATCTGAGAACTTCAGATCTTAATTGATGTTTTGGATTCCGATAAGGATCCGATCCTATAAGGTTTCAATCTGATATCTTATTGGATCAGACCTGATTCAACCACGTCCCGATCCGATAATATGTTAGAAAATATATAAATTATATTATGTATTTGGATGTATGAAAGTTTATTAAGATTTTATATACAAAATCGCGTTTTACCCAATCCAATGTTAATGGATCGGATCTAGATCTTAATATTGAGTTTTGATATATAAAAAAAACCAATCCAATAATTATCGGATCAATCTTGGATCCAATCCTTATTGGATCAGTACCAAATCAACACCGATCCAATCAAGACCTGATCCATTGACAGTCCTATTCATATATCCCTAATTTTTCGTAGGATTCTTGACCTCTTCTTTAACATACTTGTACAATTCATTGACTAGTTCCGTCTGCATCATAATCACCATTTTGGAATCTGTTGTCCCGTTTTTGTATTAGATCATCAACATCTATTGACTCAAAAAACACATCCATTTTATTAAGCAATTTAATTGTTGCAACTTGTTTTGTTTTTGAAAATACTACTTCGCACTCCCCATCAGCAGATCACTACCCATGGCACTACACAAGGACCCTTGAGAAAAGAACGCCCAACACAACCAAGTGGTGTCTAAGGTGTTTCGAGAGATACTACGCTAGTAGAACATAACGGGATAAATCAGACAGGGAATTGATTCCAAACATCACTAACAATCTTACATATTGATACAAACAACTATCTGCAATTTCTCAGAAATAAGAGAAAAAAAAACTCTGTTCGCTTGGGGACAACAAAAATAAGTCGAAAAAACATATTAGCGGGAAGATAAATCAGACAAAAAAAAATGGAAAAAAAAATACACTATGAACAAACCAATTCATTGTACAAACTAATTCCACAATGATTACTCCACCCCCTCAGCTCTACTGAGCTCCTCTAAGAAACCTGAGATGGCCGTGTTGCAATAGCTTTGGGGAGGTAAAATGCTGTTTGATTCAACAAACAATCCAACAAGAGGAACCAGATTCTTGAATGGAAGTTGATTTAAACAAGAATGATTCTACAATTCTGTAGCAATGAGTGATCTCACCCAAATGGTGAAGTAGCAGGTCCTGTGATTGCATCTGATCTTTTAATGCTTCCCATGCCACAGATGATGCATCCTGGAGATGATAGGGCAGAGAGAGAGGGAGAGAATGATAGAGTGAGACAGATAGTCGCAGCGAGGAATAGAGCGAGAGCGAGAGAGAGGATTCGATCGGGTTGAAGCGAGAGAGGCAGCGTGAGTGAGAGAGTGAGAAAGAGAGAGCGAGAGCGAGTGAGAAGAGAGAGAGCGAGAGAATTCGAAGAGAAGAGGGTTTGGAGTTCTGTTCGAACATAATAGAGAGTTTTAAAGAGAAGAGGGCTTCAAAATAAAATGATTATATTTTGCAGGACGGCGCTGCAAATATATGTATAACTGTATATTTCGTTGATATTAAATCCAAACTGTCAGATCGCGTTATATCCAATGACCCATATAAATTTACCAAACCGTTAGCCAACGAACAGGACCCTATATGTATATATAGGGTAGCGTTCAATGACCAACTTTTTGACAAAACATTTTTCAAAACATGAGTTAGAGGTTTTGGAATGGGCTGATTTTTGGTGAGGATGATCTCTACGGTGAGGAGATCATCCTCACCAAAAATAAGCCCATTCTAAGACCTTTAACCCATGTTTTGAAAATGTTTGTTGCTGAACGGGACTTTATATATATATATATATATAGGGAAATGTTCAACAACAAACATTTTGGCAAAACATTTTTCAAAAAATGGGTTAGAGGTTTTGGAATGGGCTGATTTTTGGTGAGGATGACCTCTACGGTGAAGAGATCATCATCACCAAAAATTAGCCAATTCCAAAACCTCTAATACCATCAAAAATGATTTACAAAAAATGGACGATCCAAGAATTTTCAATTTGTAAACTTGGGCTAGAAGTTTTGGATTGAGCTGATTTTTGGTGAGGATGATCTCCTCACCGTAGAGATCATCCTCACCAAAAATCAGCTCATTCCAAAACCTCTAACTCATGTTTTGAAAAATATTTTGCCAAAATGTTTGTTGTTGAACGGGACCCATGTATATATCTAGGGAAATGTTCAGCAACAAACATTTTGGCAAAACATTTTTCAAAACATGGGTTAGAGGTTTCGGAATGGGCTGATTTTTGATGAGGATGATCTCTACGGTGAGGAGATCATCATCATCAAAAATCAGCCAATTCCAAAACTTCTAACCCCATCAAAAATGGTTAACAAAAAATGGACGGTTCACGATTTTTCAACTTGTAAACATGGGGCTAGAAGTTTTGGAATGGGCTGATTTTTGGTGTGGATGATCTCCTCACCAAAAATCAGCCCATTCCAACACCTCTAACCCATGTTTTGAAAAATGTTTTGCCAAAATGTTTGTTGCTGAACATGACCCACATATATATATAAACAAACTTGTACGAGTTTTAAGCCAAGTTTTTTGGATTGTTAGATCTGGACAGATCCAACGGTTTGCAAGTGTTTGACGGTTTTAAAGATAAAACAGTAAAAAATTAAAGTTGCCCCTTGTATAAGTTTTTAATTCTTTAAAAATTCCCTCCCTACACTCTCTTCCTCCTTTCTCTCTTTCAACTTAAAGAAAGAGAGAGAAACTTTCTCTTTCTCTCTCAAAAAGGGTTCGAACAAGAGCTAAATGGAAAATGTGTTCTTTTTTTTTTTTTCTTTTGAAAAGACGATTTTTTTTCTCCCTAATGGTTAGTTAAGAAGGGGAGATGTCAAGAGCCATGAACGCAATATTAGCCCTGATTCTCTACTACCCCTTTTTTTCGCACACATTTACAAACCCATTTTTTCGGATCCCCTATAGTGGTCCACTTTGTCTCGACACATTTCTTATAGTTAAGAAACGTGACCCACTTCAGATCTGATTTGTGGCAACGAACCAAAACGTGGTCGAGTGCTTGATGGAAACCTCAACCAAGTTTGATTATAAAAAGAACCGTTTGGTCCCCAAAACTTCTCACTCTCTCAATCTCCTTCATTTTTTTACACCATCTAAGGAGTGAATCAGAGTTTTGGAAGTACCAAATCGAGATCGACAGATCTGCAACTTAAGAGGATCAAAATCAATGGCTGGAGGTATTTATTATACAAATTTTGGGCAATTTCATATTTGATTCTCTTGATTTTTTTTTTTCGCATTTATTTTGAGAATCAATATTTCAGATTCAGATTTATCTAACATTTGGTATCAGAGCATCCATAATCTCTGCCTTGATATTTATTTTTTTATTTTATTGCATTCGAAAATTCACGATTCTCGAATTTTGGATGAAATTTTATTTTTAGTTTAATGCATATTAACGTAGAAATCATAAAGATAATGGATTTCTAAATTTTATGTATTTTAAAATATATTTAAATTTTGACGTTAAAATGGTGATTTTTCAGACTAGTTTTATCTGATGAGTTGTATCAGATAGAAATCATATAAAATCGATTGAGAAATTAAATTTCTAATTTTTATATAAATTTTTAAACAATCTTTTGGAGTTTTATTGGATAGAAATCGGATCGAAATTGGATAGATATCAGATCGAAATCGGATAGACTGAAAGTTGAAGAAGAAAATTTTCTATAAATAAAATAAATAAATAAATAAAATAAATTTTAAAATTATTTAGGCATTTATTTAGCAACATGCCTTTTATTTATTTATTTATTTTGCATATGATATTCAGTTTGTTTAATTGTATGCAATTTATTCATATTTATATATGTTTGCATGAATTAATAATTTTGCTTAAATTAATTATGTAAAATTTTGGATAAATATTTATGCTCGAAATTAGAGGATTAATTTGCAATAATTATGCTTAAAATATTGTTTTTACATATTTTTATGTTTAATTATGTAAATTATTAAATTCTATTATGATAATAATTAAGTGCATAAGATTAATATAATTATAGTTAAACTATGCAATATGTTCTCATAAAACTTAAATTTTAAGCACAATACAATAATGTCTAAATGATCTATATAATTTTAGTTAATTAGAGAATAGCCACAACGTCTTTAATTAAATAAAACTATAATTAATTAGGATCACATAAAATTTATTTAGACATTAATGGTAATTAATTATACTTAATATAATAAATTTTATCCCACATGAATTTTTATTATATTTATATAATTAATTAGGATAAAATATCAAATTATTCATAACTTACCCACAGGAATTATGAATTAATAATTTGATAGTTTTATCATAAAGTTTATTCTAAGATAGAATATATATCAAATTTATAATAATTATATACCATTTATAATTATGAATTAAATAAATAATTTGATAAATTCTATCATAAAGAAGGATTGAATCTTTTGAATTAAAATTTTAACGTAGAGGCAATTTTGGTCATTAGATTCGATTTTTAAGTATGATTTACATTGGTAAAACATGAAATTATTTAGGTCTCAATTTTAACATAAATATGTAATTTTTAATTTATGCAGCTTTACAAACTGTGAATTTTTTTGATATCCAATGTGATATTCCCGAATTAAAGGGTGATAACTATAAAGTATGGAAAGAGAGAATTCTCCTTCACTTAGGATGGATGGACATTAATTATGCTATTAGGAAAGACAAACCACCTGCAATTTCTGATACCAGTTCTACAGTGGACATTACGCTTTATGAAAAATGGGAGCCATCTAATCGCCTCAACCTAATGTTCATTAAAACAAAAATCTCTGCTGGTATTCGTGGTTCTGTAGATCAGCATGATAATGTCCGGGATTTGTTGAAAGTCATTGATGATCAATTCGTCACTTCAGAGAATACACTTGCAAGTACCCTAATCATAAAGTTTTCATCCCTAAGGCTCACCAATGCCAAAGGTGTGCGTGAGCACATCATGCATATGAGGGATATTATGGCTCAATTAAAGAATCTCGAGGTTGAAATGTCGGAATCCTTTCTGGTATACTACATTTTGAATACCCTTCCGCATCAATACGGGCCCTTCAAAATCTCTTACAACACACATAAAGACAAATGGTCAATTAATGAACTCATGACCATGTGTGTTCAAGAGGAAGGAAGGCTAATGATGGAACTGGGTGAGAGTGCAATGCTAGCTACGCGAGGAAAGGACAAATTTTATGCTAATTAGAAAGGAAAATGTAAAATACCTCCCCAAGCTGATATCAAAAAAAATTCCAAGTGTTTTTTCTATAAAAAGACGGGACACATGAAGAAGGAATGCATCAAATTTCATAAATGACTTGAGGATAAAAGTAATTTAATCTCATTTGTTTGTTATGAATTTAATATGCTTAATGTAAATATTAACACATGGTGGATTGATTCTGGTTCAACAATCCACATTTCGAATTCCTTGCAGGGTTTGCAAAACCTAAGGAAGCTAGTGGGAAGTGAGCAAAACATCTTATCTAGAAACAAGATGGACTCACATGTGGAGGCTGTAGGGACATGCTGTTTAATTTTAAGTAATGGTTTTGTTTTAGAGTTAGAAAAGACCTTTTATGTTCCAAGTTTTTCTAGAAACTTGATTTCAGTTTCAAGACTTGTACCTTTTGGATATTACTTTCACTTTTCAGAAACATCATTTAGTTTATTTTACAAATCTAATTGTGTTGGAAATGGTATTTTGTCTGATGGTCTTTACTGCATTAATTTACAAAATAATGCCACTCACAATGCTATGTGTGTTAAAACTGGTACTAAAAGATGTGTTATTAATGAGGATTCCTCTACATTATGGCACCAGAGATTAGGTCATATCTCCATAGAGAGAATTAAAAAATTAGTAAATGATGGGGTACTTAGTACTCTGGATTTTACTGATTTTAAGACTTGTGTGAACTGCATAAAGGGAAAGCGAACCAACAAGTCAAAGAAAGGTGCTAATAGGAGTTCGACCATATTAGAAATCATACACACTGATATATGTAGTCCAGACATGGACTCACATGGTCAGAAATACTTCATCTCCTTCATAGATGATTATTCACGATATATGTATCTCTACATGCTTCATAATAAGAACAAAGCATTAGATGCCTTTAAAATCTTTAAGGCTGAAGTAGAAAAACAATGCGGTAAGCATATTAAGATAATGAGATCAGATAGAGGTGGAGAATATTATGGTAGATACACAGAAAATAGACAAGTACCTGAGCCATTTGCAAAGTTTCTTCAAGAATATAAGATTGTTACCCAATACACTATGCCTGGTTTACCGAACCAGAATGGTGTAGCAGAAAGAAGAAATCGAACATTATTGGACATGGTGTAGAGTATTCTAAGCAATTTCAATCTTTCTAATTCCTTGTAGGCTGAAGCACTTAAGACGGTAGTGTATATATTAAATCGAGTTCCAACCAAGGCTGTTTCTAAAATGCCATTTGAATTATGGAAAGATTGGAAACCGAGTTTGCGACATATGCGTTTTTGGGGATGTTCGTCTGAAGTAAGAATTTATAATCCACAAGAAAAGAAACTGGACCCAAGGACCATTAGTGGGTACTTCATTGGATATGCCGAAAGGTCTAAAGGTTATAGATTTTTTTGTCCATCTTACAGCACTGAGATCATGAAATTGAGAAATGCAAAGTTTCTTGAAAATAACTTGATCAGTGGGAACAATCAAATCAGGACTATAAGTTCTGAGAATGATCATTCAGAGTCTTAACTTTCCACTTCAGGTGATAGATTGGTTATTGTTCACAGCACCTCTCAAGTACAAACTGGTGTTGAACCACCAATCATTGAATTTCCACAAACTGTTGACAACATTCCGATAGATCAGGTTGTTCAAGAGTTGCCCGAGACTTCTGAACAACGAGTTAAACCTCATACTTCCGAAGAAGATGATGGTGCGACATTAAGAAGATCTGTTAGAATTAAGAAGTTAGCAATTTCTGGTGATTATGTTGTGTATCTGTAAGAATTTGACTACAACATTGGAGTCGAAAATGATCCTGAATCTTTTTCGCAAGCCATGAGTTGCAAAGAATCAGAATTATGGTATAATGCTATGGAGGAAGAGATGAATTCTATGAAGAGTAACGGAGTCTGGAACCTTGTCGAGTTGCTTAATAGTGCAAAGCCATTGGTTGTAAATGGGTATTTAAGACAAAGAAAGACTCATTAGGGAACATTGAGAGATACAAAACAAGACTCCTTGCTAAGGGATTCACTCAGAAGGAAGGAATCGATTACACGAAGACTTTTTCTCCTGTATCTAAGAAAGATTCCTTGCGTGTTATTTTGACATTAGTAGCCCATTTTGATTTGAAGTTGTAACAAATGGATGTGAAAACAACATTTCTTAATGGAGATCTAGAGGAAGAGGTTTACATGAAACAACCTGAAAGATTCCCCTCTAGTGATGGTGAGAAATTGGTTTGCAAGCTCAAGAAATCCATATACGGTTTAAAACAAGCATCCCGCTAATGGTATTTGAAATTCCATAATGTAATTTCTTCATTTAGTTTTGTTAAAAATATTATGGATCAATGTATATACCAGAAGGTCAGTGGGAGTAAAATTTGTTAACTTATTTTATATGTGGATGATATTTTGCTAGCAACCAATGATAAGAGTTTGCTGCATGAGGTGAAACAATTCCTCTCTAAAAACTTTGATATGAAGGATATGGGTGAGGCATCTTGATAAGATCCCAATAATTTCATTTTGGGATCGTAATTTCACCAAGATTATCAAAAGTTTAAGTACTAGTTCCTTTAAAATAATAATAAATTTTATTAAATCCTAAATTAATGTGGCTAACAATAGTTTATTACTAATTTCAGGTGAAAATGGTACATTCGGAAATCAACAAAAGGTATAACAATTACTGTTACAATATGCGAGCAAAAAGGAAGTATCCGAAAAAATCTTGAGGAATTTGGGCGTCACGTCACCGCCCCACGATTAAGCCTTGGTGCTCCGCGGTGATTTCGAGGAATTTGTCCTCAAGGTTTTCACAGAAGCTTCCAATTGCTTCGGTGGTTGTAACTGATTGGGTCATTCGAATCAAATCATCCGCCAAATTAACCTGATTACCCGAATACAAAGATTATAAATTGGAAAGTTGATTTCAGAGAAAAAATGCTCTCTTCTTTTGTAATTTTTGGTTCTTTTTCTCTTTAATTCTCTGTAATTTTCCTTTGAGAGATCTTTTGAGTGTAGTGAGAGCATCAAGAGTGATCCATTAGCACATATTGTAACTCTTTTAAGAGACTATCAAAGAAGGAATCACATTGTAGCATTGTCCACATTATCTTCTCCATCTATTAGTTTTGCTTTTATTACTGTTGTAATATGACTTTTGTGATCAGCTAGACTCTCCTTAGAGAGGTCAAGAATGCCGGAGCAATTTCATCCTACTTATGTTGTTTTAATTCTTTATTTCTGCTTTACAAGTTAATTATGAGAATCCTCTTAGGATAAGATCAGCAAACTTATATATTCAAATCAAGCTTAAATGATTGTTACTTAGATAAGCTCAAGAACAATCATGCTATGTGAAGAATTGAAGTCTAAGTCAGCTAATCTTGTTTAAGTTTGGGATTCTCATGAATACTCTTTTGTTACCATTAATGTTTAATCCGATTTACCTTTCGATCCACGAGCAATGACTTATTACGTGGATTGAGTTATAATTAGAATAAATCAACATTTTAGATGAATTGCAAAGGTTGAATTGACCTCTCTAAACTCTTTTCCTTATATCTTCAATCTCTTTTGTTAGTTTAATTTCATTTACAAATTAGTTGTTACTTTCTTCTCTGTTTTTTTACAAATCAATTTGTTTTAAGAAAAATATGTTTTCTAATTCTGTTTTGGCATTTTTATCCGAATGAGTTTTTGAATCCAAACTGTCCTTGTGGAACGAATTTGACTTATCCAAAGTCTTATTTTAATTTCTATATCTCTGTATTTACAAATCAAGATTTACACTCGATCACGTCTTATGTCATTGGCATTAAGATCCATAGAGACAGATTTCGAGATATCTTGGGTCTGTCGCAGAAAACCTATATCAATAAGGTTTTAGAAAGATTTCGAATGAAGGATTGTTCACCAAGTGTTGCTCCCATTGTGAATGGTGATAGGTTCAATTTGAACCAATGCCCGAAGAACGATCTTGAGAGGGAACAAATGAAAAACATTCCATATGCTTCTGTTGTTGGAAGCCTAATGTATGCTCAGGTCTGCACAAGACCTGACATTGCATTTGTTGTGGGAATGTTGGGACGATATCAGAGTAATCCAGGTTTAAACCACTTGAGAGCTGCAAAGAAAGTGATGAGGTACCTTCAAGGAACTAAGAATTACAAGCTTATGTATAGACGGACGAACAATCTTGAAGTAATTGGCTACTCAGATTCGGACTTTGCTGACTGTGTTGATTCACGCAAATTAACATCGGGTTACATTTTTATGATGGTTGGTGGAACTGTATCATGGAGAAGTGCCAAACAGACCTTGATTGCCACTTCCACTATGGAAGCCGAGTTCGTTTCTTGTTTTGATGCTACTTCGCATGGTGTATGGCTTAAGAGTTTCATATCTGGGCTTAGAATTATGGATTCTATCTCTAGGCCATTGAGAATGTATTGCGACAATTCAGTTGCTGTTTTCATGACTAAGAACAACAAAAGTGGAAGTCGAAGTAAACATATCGACATTAAGTATTTAGCCATAAGAGAACGTGTTAAAGAAAAGATAGTGGTCATTGAACATGTTAGCACTGAATTGATGATTGCTGATCATTTGACTAAAGGCATGCCACCGTTGAAATTCAAAGATCATGTAGTGAATATGGGACTTGGTTCCATTATGTAGTTTTTCATTATATGTACAATGTTATTTAATGAAACTCTTCTGATTGTGATATTTTCCCATATTTATGTGCAACTTAATTTATTTTGAGAAATTTCATTTGTGTAGGACCAGAATAAACAAAAGGTTTATTCATCAAAAAATGTTACCACATAAAGTATAATATTAAGAAATAAATACGTTGTAATACATGGAAGGTAATACTTGTCATTAGAAGACTTATCGCCATGATTCGTGTATTTATTACTTAATGCAGTTCATCGATGGGTTTAAGATGAGACATTTGTATTGTGGACCAAGTGGGAGAATGTTAGCCCCGATTCTCTACTACCCCTTTTTTTTCGCACATATTTACAAACCCATTTTTTCAGATCCCCTATAGTGATCCACTTTGTCTCAACACGTTTCTTATAGTTAAGAAACGTGACCCAAATCAGATCTGGTTTGTGGCAATGAACCAAAACGTGGTCGAGTGCTTGATGGAAGCCTCGACCAAGTTTGGTTATAAAAAAGAACCGTTTGGTCCCCAAAACTTCTCACTCTCTCAATTTTCTTCATTTTTTTACACCATCTAAGGAGTGAATTAGAGTTTTGGAAGTACCAAATCGAGATCGACAGATCTGCAGTGTAAGAGGATCAAAATCAATGGCTGGAGGTATTTATTTATACGAATTTTGGGCAATTTCAGATTTGATTCTCTTGATTTTATTTTCGCATTTATTTTGAGAATCAATATTTCATATTCAGATTTATCTAACACGCAACTCTTCCCCAGGTTAGAGTTTCAACTCTCTTTATCTCTCAAAGACTTAACAACAGCCATGCTCTTAGGCAGTGTTCTTCCAAACCAAATCCTCAACAACAGCCATGCTTCCATTTGATTGTGAGTGTAATGAAGAATGGAAGAAATGTAACACCCCGGATTTTCAACTCATATCTCGAGGAAATTAAATGGTGAGATTTAGAGGAAAATGTCGAAGGAGAGATTTAGAGTAAAATACTCGAATATTGCTATGATTAATTTTGAGGAAAACTGACTTCGCCATTAGATTCAAAAGGATCGGAATATATACATTAGCTTGTAAGCAAGTTCGAATTCAAGTTCGGAGGAAAAAGTTAACAAATCCTCGAATTTCGTGTTAAGTGGGATCCAAAATAGTGGAATTTCGTTAGAGCGAGAATCGAAAAGATTTGATGATACCATTAGATCCGTAGTGAAAAATTATTCGAAATGGTATATTCGTTTGTCGTTTTCCGAGTCCGAATAGTTAAGTTACGATCGAAACTAAAAATGATTGGAGAAATTACAAGTATGCCCCTCAGCTTTATTATAAAAAGAAAAGTCTGATTTCTTTTATTTTATTTTTCTCTTCTTTTCTAAGAAACCCCAAACGACAGCCACTTCTCCACCCTAGGGTTTCAACCCATCCCCTTCAAGTTCTAGCCCGAACGAAGCCGAGTTGAACCTCGACGAAGAAGGCAAAGTTGTCGGCCACGATGAGGGCTACAACTTCACCACCTTTGGTTGTTCATTCTTGTTCGTTTTCTCCATCCTCCATCAAAAATCAACCGGGTAGCTCGAGTAAACCCCAACACATTCCATCCGAGGGCTTCATCGAGTTAGGAGCTAGGTCTATACTTCATTGTAGAAGCGAAGGAGAACGTCATTGTCGGATACCTTGCAAAACCTTGCTTATTTGGCATCCAAGTCAGCCCAACCTCGACTCTCGAGCCATCCAACCCTGATTGGTAGTGCTAGCTTGTATCCTTGGCGTCCACAACCAAGTAAGGGACTTCCAATTCTTATTGGTAGCTTTAGATATCCGAAATTTGCATTTAGGGTTTTGAAACAAAACTTATTGTTTGCATTTAAATCGTAGAAATTGGTGTTTGATTTCAAATTCATGGTAGAAGTAGGTGTTTTGTTTATGCTTTATCGAATTTTGATAACAAAATCGTGGGTGGGTCGAATGGTTCGAAGAATGGAATAAGAAATCGAAAAAGGGATCGAAAAACCCAAAAATCGCGAGTGAGGTTCAGGCTGTAGGTGGGAAGGGTCGGTGCCACCGGCACCTACCGAAGGCATTCTGTCAGTCCCACCGACAGAATGTTGCTTCTGCCACCGACGAAATCAAGAAACCGCCGAAAACTTTGTTCTGTCGGCAGGACCGTCGGTCCCACCGATACCTGCCGATGTGTATGCTGTCGGTTCCACCGACAGAACAAGGTTCTACTGCCGACAGCACTGTTCTGAGTCAAAAACAGACTCTGACTCTTGGCTTGACCTCCTCACACTTTATACACTATTTCTCACCCTCTATTCCATTAAAAACATTTAAGTAAATGTCCTCTTTAATTTTTACTTTCCATTTACTTTAAGTTCTTTAATGAAATTAAGGTTTTACCCCCCATTTCGGAACAATGGGAATGGTTTTAAGATCCAAATCTCAAAGGATCAAAATCCAAATTTTGGTTTCAAGAACAAAACGTATTTTTCGACGTTTTCGGCAAGTTTTCAAAATGAAATAACTTTCGCGTTCTTTTGAATTAGATTACAAAAACTATATGGTGTCGAATCTCATGATCAAGACTTTCATTTCGAAAAACCCGTTTTAATTTCGAGAATTTTGAAAATTTGAGTTTCTGACACTTAGCCAAATTTTCACCAGCTTTCTCTATTTTTAACAGCTTTGGTCCCGAGCATCGTTGGGACCTTGTTTGTGAATAAACTTTGAAGGTTTTCAATGGAAAGACCAAAAGAATGACTTTGAAAGATTGAAAATGAATGGTTGATTTGAAAGGATGAAAAATGAGAATGTTGAGAGAATGGGAAAAGGGAATGAACGGTAAAATGTCAGAATCACACCCGAGGGGTGATGTCTGCATTTTACATTGTATGTTGTGTGTAGGTTGGTGAAAGGATATCCAGGTTATTAATGAAAGGGTTGCATGTTTATTTCCGATTATGTTAGCGCTTGCGCTGAGTACTGTTATTTATTTTAGGCCGATTGGCCACGGTTGCATGGTAGGAACTGGATATCCGTTCTCAACCCTGTTCTATTAATTTCTCTTTTGTTTTAAATGAAAAATCATATATGTACGTAGCTATTTTGTGAGCTGTTAAAGGGTTTGTGAATGCCTGAAGGGATAGTGTGTCACATCATCCGGAGGGGTGCACTATCCTGGGATGTACGGTAGGGACCACCAAACTCATACGTGGTATGGGACGCGTATGAGAGTGGAGTCACAACTGGAATCCGGGTCCATTCCTTTCTTATCTTTACCAGTGAACGTGTATTGTAAAGGTGGTCGTATACGAGTGGAGTGTCATTTGGGAATCACATGCACGCCTGATAGGCATAGACGAAGATGATTAGTCAGTGATCACTAACAATCTAGTAGTAGTCGAACGTTCTGACACATCGAAAAGAGACCCATTGCTTACGGTCACGTCAAACGGCCAGCCTGAGCCGGATAAATGGTTCCGCAAGCGTGGTAGACACGACCAGCCACAAAATCAGGAACTACGATGTTATTGGGGAATATCATGTCCCGACTGGGAGCGATCCAGTCGTGAATCCCAACTCTTTAATTCCAATACTCCACCACTTGTATTATGTATCTGTTGTTATATTTCGAATTATAAACTGAAAAGCATGTCTATCGTTTTAATGTTGTCAACGGTATTTGCATAGAATGGAAAATGTATAACGAGTATGGATGATTGATGCCATGTGAAATCTTTAAACTGTTTAGTTGCTCATCCCTGGCTATATGTACCAGTTGATCGTATTTTATCTTGTAAAACCTTGCATGTATTAAAAATACTCAGTATGCTTTATTCGATCATGCTTAGGAAGGGTTATTGGTAGGAATTGGCGGTGGACTTGCTGGGTAACTTTCGTTACTCACCCTTTCTTTCCTATTTTTTAGTTTCAGCACTTGCAGCTACCGAGACAGGCGTAGAGTCAGTATTTGAGGAGTATCTGGTCGGTCAGATCGACGATCAGAGTTTATTGCCAGGTGAGCACTAAGGCTACATCCATTAGAATTGCCAGTTTCATCCAGGATGTATGTCGTTTTGGATTGAGAGTTTAGGCCTATGTTAGAGTGAGAGTATTTTGTAAGCCTGTATATGATTAAATCTTCCGCACTCTGATCTACTTAGATGTTAGATGTAATTAGTCTTCCGCTGTTATTTTCCTGTATCTACATCTTTATATACAGGTTTTGTTATAAATTGGTTTATCAGGTTTGAGTTCCGTGAAACGCTAACATAAACAGAGGAGACCATGCCGAAATTTCGAGGTGCCACCTAGTACCTTGGGATTTGGCCTTGGGATTTGTGTTAGCGTTTGGCGGGGCGTCACAAGAAAGTTTCCCTTGTTGTAGGTGTGAATCCATTAAACCCACCGGTGTTTGACTATATTACTATGTGAGATAAAAATTTTCTTTGTTCATGATGTGGGATTCTTTGAGATGGCAAGTTAAAGGATTGATTGGAGATTATTGTATAGAATAACTTATGCTAGTCCAGCCCGCTTGGTAGTGATTCAAAACGACTTGAAAAGAGAGATTTTGTAATAAAATGAAAGCTAAACTTATTTGCTTCATCTCCTCCCCCAAGAGATTAGGAACCCAAGAGATTAAAACAAGGAGAGAGAGAGAGAGAGAGAGGGAGAGAGTTTCTCTTTCTTTCTGTAAGTTGAGAGAGAGAAAGGAAGAAGAGAGTGTAGAGAGGGGTTTTTAAAGAATTAAAAAATTAAACAAGGGGCGACTTTAATTTTTTACTGTTTTATCTTTAAATAAGGGACGACTTTAAAACCGTCGGATTTGTCCAGATCTAACAGTCCAAAAAACTTAGCCAAACCTTGTACAACTTTAGGGCCTCCAAACCGCTCCCGATATGTGTGTGTGTGTATATATATATATATATATATAGGGAAATGTTCAGCAACAAACATTTTGACAAACATTTTGGCAAAACATTTTTCAAAACATGGGTTAGAGGTCTTGGAATGGGCTGATTTTTGATGAGGATGATCTCTATGGTGAGGAGATCATCATCACCAAAAATCAGCCCATTCCAAAACTTCTAACCCCATCAAAACTGGTTTACAAAAAATGGACAGTCCGCGATTTTTCAACTTGTAAATTGAGGCTAGAAGTTTTAGAATGGACTGTTTTTTTGTGAGGATGATCTCCTCACCGTAGAGATCATCCTCACCAAAAATCAGCCCATTCCAAGACCTCTAACCCATGTTTTGAAAAATGTTTTGCCAAAATGTTTGTTGATGGGGTTAGAAGTTTTGGAATAGGCTGATTTTTGGTGAGAATGATCTCCTCATTGTAGAGATCATCCTCACAAAAAATCAGCTCATTCCAAAACTTCTAACCCATGTTTTGAAAAATGTTTGACACAATATTTGGCAAACTTTAGGGCTGCCGAACCGCTCCCTATATATATATATATATAGGGTAGCGTTCAATGGCTAACTTTTTGGCAAAACATTTTCAAAACATGAGTTAGAAGTTTTGGAATGGGCTGATTTTTGGTGAGGATGATCTCTACAGTGAAGAGATCATCCTCACCAAAAATCAGCCCATACCAAAACTTCTAACCCATGTTTACAAGTTGAAAAATCGTGGACCGTCCATTTTTTGTAAACTATTTTTGATGGGGTTAGAAGTTTTGGAATGGGCTGATTTTTGGTGATGATGATCTCCTCACCGTAGAGATCATCCTCACCAAAAATCAGCCCATTCCAAAACTTCTAACTCATGTTTTGAAAAATGTTTTGCCAAAAAGTTAGCCATTGAACGGGACCCGCATATATATATATATATATATATATATATATATATATATATATATATATATATATATATATATAGGGAGCGATTCGGCAGCCCTAAAGTTTGCCAAGTTTGGTGCCAAACATTTTTCAAAACATGGGTTAGAAGTTTTGGAATGAGCTGATTTTTTGTGAGGATGATCTCTACAATGAGGAGATCATTCTCACCAAAAATCAGCCTATTCCAAAACTTCTAACCCCATCAACAAACATTTTGGCAAAACATTTTTCAAAACATGGGTTAGAGGTCTTGGAATTAAGTGCTGATTTTGTAATTCTATTGGAGTACACATCAGTTGAGTTTTGAGTCACCCTGTCAAGTTGAGATACAAAATCATGGGAAATGTTCAGCACCCTAAGTTTTACCACACACTTTAACAAACGTTTTTTGTCCTACATGGGTTAGAAGTTTTGGAATGGGCTGATTTTTGGTGAGAATGATCTCTATGATTAGAAGATCATCCTCCCCAAAAATCAGCCCATTCCAAAATGTTTAGCCCTATGTTTACACGTTGAAAAATTGTGGACCGTCCATTTTTTGTAAACCATTTTTGATGGAGTTAGAAGCTTTGGAATGAGCTGATTTTTGGTGAGGATGATCTCCTCACCATAGAGATCATCCTCACCAAAAATCAGCTCATTCCGAAACTTCTAACCCATGTAAGACAAAACGCGTTTGTTAAAGTGTGTGGTAAAACTTAGGGTGCCGAACGGGACCCCAAAATCATTACATATTCGAAACATCTTGGGAAGAAGCATTTGAGGATATTTTGGTAAAAAGATATTTTCTGTACAAAATTCAATTTCCCCAGTGCATTTAATGCACTTTTATGTGTACCCTTACGGCACATGGCACAAAACCCATCTAATAAGTAAAACTAATGAAAAAGACCTCTTTCAATGGTTTAAACTTTAAATAGATTTTGAGGATTTCTAGTAAATTGAGTTTTAAAAAATCATAAAAAAATCCTAATTTGACTAAAACCCCTCTACAATGGCTGTCACTATACGTGTGTATCTCTCCCCCACCCCACAAAAAAAAAAAAAAAAACCCTTAAATTTGGGGGTCCACCTCAAAATCAATTGGCAATGAATGGAGAGGCCTTGGAGCTTATAAGGAGAGGGGCAAGGCAATTTGGGTCCGATGTGGGATTAAACTCAACAATAGGGACAGCCTATGCCCGTCTCTATAAGATCTATTTTTCATCAAATAAGACGGAAATTATAAACTTGATAGTGATCCATTGGCAGTTGCAATAAGCTACACATGGTGACCACCAACCCTGGTTGCTGCTATAGGGTTAATAATTTAAAAAATAAAAAAAATGACTGCCTATATCGACTAGTGGCTAGACTCAACTTCATTAATGGGGGTGGTGGCATATGATTCAACGTGCGTACTAGAACATGAGCTTGATGCTCATGACCTTCTTTGACAATCATATGTCGTTCATGACCACGTATCCAACTACATTCAAGGACGTTGATCAATTGAGCAATCGTTGCTTGCATCTCATTCATATATCGATGGCTGATTTTAGTGAAAGGCTTCAAACATTGCCACTATCTTGTCTTCATTCTCTGAATCAATATAGGAAGAGTTATTAGAGTTCAATACACCATTAGAGGCTATTGAACCGAGAAAAACCTCGTTCTGATCCCAAATAACGTAGACAGCTGTAGTGAGATGAATGAGAATATCACCTTCTTCCTGCCTATGACAAAACCTTGAATCCGTACAAGGCAAAAGAAGAAATGTTTCTCCAAAGTAAATTGAAAGCTTATTGTCATTCTAAATAGTAATAAATGAAGGTGCAACCATTTTATTTGTAGGTGCCCCTTAGCTAAGTGGTAAAGGGTTGAAGAGAGTTGATCTTATGACTTGGGTATCCCGTGAACTAACCTTCACCACCATTAACCACTAACCACTTGCTTGCCAAACCAAAAAAATAAGAGTTGAGATCCCATTATGTGTCTTGATTCTATAAATCCGAATGGTGTTTTAAACACAATTTAATTAGGAAATAAATACATTGGGCTGCGTGAACAGTTTGATTAGAAGTCCAAGGTGTTTTAAACACCAACTAAAGCATGTCACGTAGACACCTTACCTATTTTTTAGGAAAGGGACATTGGTTCCAGAGTCAAAAAAAGAAAAAGAAAAAAAGAAAAAGAAAAAATGAAGTAAGGTTGTGCATAGAACCATACTTTTTTTTCCCCAACAACACAACTGCACATATTTATGGGGATGTGCAATTGTGTTTCCTAAGAAAAAAATCTATGGTTCTATGCACAACCATGTCAAGAGAGTTTGAGGGGAGTTTGTCAGAGGGGGAGTTCAAAAATCATGATTGTTAAATAAATTCCAAGTGGCTAAGGTTTCTGTTAGGTTATGTCTTCTATTCTTGTATATGGGATTATCGTGGATTCAAACTGGATCTTTTGATGATCCGTTAACGATCCGCATGACTCGTTTAATTGGTAATGTGTGGGGTTTTCCTGTTTAACCTCGTTGTAATCTTAAATATATAAAGAGTAAGAGATGAAACCCGCAAGGGAGTGAGACATATACGAGAGATAAAGAGAAATTGTAACCTAGTTCTTTTTTGGTTAATATAATGAAATCATCATTTTCGCCTATGGACGTAAGTCGATACTTTGACTGAACCACGTATATCTTGTGTCGTGTGAGATTCTTGTGTTCGATTTTGTTTGATTTATAATTCAGATCATAGGATTTAGTCTAAAATTTTCTTTTGACTTTACTTTGTATTTCTCCATAAAATTGCAAAATTTACTCAAAATAACAAAGTTTTCAAAATAATAAAATATCTTATTCCACTAAACTCCTTTACTAGCCATAAGATATCTAATTATAAAAACCTTCTAAAACAAATGAGGCTTAAAATACCTAAAAATAATGAGGGGTTAACTCAGACATGAATTTGACCATTGAAATGACCTTTTTTTAAACTCATCACAACATTGACAACTTTTTGAATTTGTTTGTAATAGTTGTTCTAAATTTTTTTAAAGATAGATTAAGTCCATCTCTAGTCCTTCAACTTGGTCTGTACAATCTTTTGGCCTCTTTCTTATGTCAAGTCCTACGTCAAGTTCTAATTGTAAATTTACTATTCAAGACCAATAATTCAATGGACAGAACATGGCCCATTTTTGCAAGGTTCCAAGTTGCAAATAATAATAAGGATTTATTCATATCCAACTCATTAATACTTTAAACAAAACGTTAAAACACCAGTGACTTGGACTTGGCAGAGAGCTGTGTTTTTTCCATGAAAAGGTGAAAAATCTTACTCTTTGTAGAAAAGAAGACAAAGGAGAATAAGATATTATATCTCTATAAGTTGGCCTGTACAAATTAGATATTTATTCATGTCGGACAAA
Source organism: Akebia trifoliata (assembly GCF_017979445.1). NCBI lineage: Eukaryota > Viridiplantae > Streptophyta > Magnoliopsida > Ranunculales > Lardizabalaceae > Akebia > Akebia trifoliata. The sequence goes on from NC_141379.1 coordinate 2,548,721, forward strand.
TTTATGAAAAGTTTGGATTGTTAAAAGTCCAAGCCTAAGGCTTAGGCCCACGTGCACCCACAGACCCAGAAGGGTGATAGATTTAGAATCATTTGAGGTGACCCATATTCGAATGGAAATATTGAGATGAGCTTGCATTTTTAATCCTAATTCATTCGTCTACCTTATTTTTTAGGTAATTTTATTATTTTTGATAATTTTCATTTTTTTTTATTAACTTTAATTTTAGAATTCAGAGTCATGAACCATTGATTCTTCTTTACTTTTAAGGATAAGTAGTATCTATTTCAATGCTCAAGTTGTTTTTATTATTTTAGACAAAATTAGTGTTTTACTAAGATTAAATTTTTTTTTTTACCATAAAAAGTACTCTAATTGTGATGCAAAGATCATCTTCAATTGAATAAAATTTCTCTTTAAGAATTTTTTTCTGGTGGATTTCACATTCTAATAATCTTTTATAATTTCAGGCTTTGTCATTTATAAGGATTAATTTATGATAATCTAACTTGAAAATTTTCACTCGGTTGACATGGCAAGTGCACATAACTTAAATCTTTTTCCTTGTGTATCCCGATAAAAAAGATCTTTGACTATGTGCAGTTCCCACATTGACCGAGTGAAAATTTTCGAGTCAGAATATCATGACTCATTTATAATAACTAGTGGAAGGTTCTGGAGGTGGATTGTTACAATAGCTTCTAAGCATTCTAACAATTAGTCTGGAAGAGAGGGTTCTGTTTCTGATCAATACTAATTTCGTATATTAAAGTAAATAATTCAAATATATGGTTAATTGAATCTCAGCTAACGTAACCATCCAAGCTTTTTCAGCGTCCCATGCCATTTTTAGCTCTAAACAATAAATATAGATTGAGCCTTTTGTACTTCTCTTCATTACTTAGCTGAATTTTTCCCACACATTTACTGGTCCTTCAAGAGGATTGATGAGATTCTAAATTTGTGGACAAATTTAAACTTGACTGATTTCTTCACACTATATTTTATCTTTATCTCAAATAAACTCCATAAAAACAGTTAGGGTACCTCAAATTGATGGACCTCAACAAAGATACATCACATGGTGTGGAAGTTGGGTTGTCAACGGATGCTTATTGATTTGGATACAACAATATCTAAATTCGAAACCACAGATATTCTAAAACTCCATCCAAATTCGATTCCGATTATCTTATCAGATATCGGATAATATTTGATTAGAATTCGATAATTTGTATATATAAAAAAACAAAAAACAAAAAAAAACATAATTTTTCCTCATCCAACTGGTTTTTCATTATTAAAAAAAAGTTATTATATATTATATTATTTATATAAAAAATTAATCAAATAAAATAATATATATGATATATTATTTCAAATCGGATATTATTGGATTTGAAATGTTAATATCTGAATCCGTATCCGATAAGGATTCGAATATATAAAACTATCAGAATTCAAATCCGATATCTGAAATTTTCAGATAATATCCGATTTTTTGAATTTGAATTCAAATTGGATTCAAATTTTTGATTATCCATTGACACCCCTAAGTGGAAGTACGGGAGATTCTTTCTTTGATTAATGTCCATGGGAAAGATATATAGTAATGAAGGAAAAATTAATTTCTTCCATTAAAAAAAAAAAAATCTTAATTTGCAAATGATGAAATAAATGCGGGCAAATTTAATTTCCATGTCCACAAAAAAATGATTTTCCTAACAAACAAAAGGTTACTTAAAATTAAAATGGAACAGAACTAAAATTCTTAGAGGTTTAGTTCATATTTATTAATTTCTAATCTGATTGTTTTCATGATATTTTAGCCGATGGTACTTTTTGGGCTTCTTTTTAAAAATAAAATAAAATTGCTGATGTCGTTTGACGCTGAGATGGGAAGTAATTCCTAAGGTTCTCTTGTATTGATCTCAATGAAACCTATGTTTTTCCTCCCATCTCAAGTTTGAGGTTGTACATCACTACCCAAAAATTGGAAAATTCAACAGAAAAATTCGATGGGCACGAATTTTAGAAACTGAAATTTGATGGCTCAGGACTGTTGAAATTTTTTATGTTCCTCAGATTCGAAAGCATAGAGATGTCGAATTTCTCCCATCCTCCATTAATTTGATGGTTTCAACCCATCGAAAATAAAAATTGTACAATGAAAAAATCGATGCTTTGATCCGTTGAACTTTTCAAAATAATATTCAATGGCCTTGAGACATCAAATACGGGCTTTTTTCATGTTGTGCATCAAACTTTGAGGTTATAAATTAATAAAGAGAAATGAAGCTTGATTGAATCTCTTGGATGTGATTTCATCAAGATTTCTTGATGAAGTGAAGCAAGGAATAACATAAACTACCAGATCTCAATGACAACATGTGATCATAAATCAATATTGGAACTAGTTTCTGGTTTCAATTCATTATGTATGTGCAACATGAACCATACAACTATGTTCTTACAACAAAAGAAGGCGAGAAAGACCTAAACGACTAGATCTCGACCAGCACTGAATTTTATAAATTTATAATTAATAGGTCCTAATCTCTTGTGAAAAATTAAAAAGAGAAACTAAATAAGAAGAATAAACTCCATTGATCAATATAAAAATACAAAAAAAAAAAAAAAAGGTATAGAAAAATGTTGAGCCGATCAAAGGCACGAGAAATGTTGTTTTCTTTAAATTGATATTTTTTCCAGCACAAATCGTGATTAATAATGTCACCGATAAAGTTTATTCCAGGATACAACAAATCAGCTATACATATTCTTGAAAATGGATATTGAGTCTGTATCCACTCATTGAATACCAAACTATTTATAAACTACTTTCATTAACAATGTAATTAAGGGAATGCAAAATCGATCTCTTTAAACAGATGTGTTGACGAGATGTTAGGGCATAGGTCAATTCAATCAATGGTAAAAATAAATATTTGAGAGATTTACCGGACAGACCTATTTGTTGCAATTTTATTACACAAAAATACTCCTTTACAAGACTAAGTTAGTTACCTGTGCAAACCTTACTTTATGAATCATGCTACCATGACTCGGTAAGATTTCAAACCTTGCTAAGAGTCTTTGGGCCCACATGGATAATAAAATTAGCAATCTAACAATACATCCTTCTAGGTTTCATAGAAAAACTCAGATTCAAAAGAAAAAAACTTTAACAAAAAAAAAAAAAAAAAAACCCCTTTTGAGTTTGATCATAGATGTTGAAAATGGATGACTACCAAACTCCTAGATTTAAAACTAATATTTGGGTGAAAACTAATTTTGTTCTTTATAACCCTGTGACTGTGACATCATATCACGTTTTTGGATTCCACAAATTGATGTTGTTAGAATCCACTCTAATGTATGTTAAGTAAGAAATTAACATCATAAATTTGAATTTTATGATGTGGATCTCCAGGGTTTGCTCGGTAACAAACTTGATAAAGTAAGGTTTCCTTAGAGTTGTCAGAACTCTAAGGGAGTTTTGTAATAAAAATGCAACGGTTGGGTCTAGGGCTGGCAATGATTCGAGATATACCTAATGTCCAAATCGGTCATAACCAAAAAAAATATGAAAATTTGGACTTCTGGATTGAAATCTTAGATCTGAAATAATTTCGGATCAGATTCAGATCTACCCCAATCCGATCTGAAAAAAACCCAACCCGAACATATTTCAATAATAATAATAATTATTATTCTTAATTTCATATAGATACATATAAATTAAACGTTTTAGTCTTTTTTATTTCCCTCTATATTTGTAGTAGAAAGGTAGGTTTTTAAAAAAAATTTGAACATTGATAATTTGAAAATAAGGCATGTTTTCAGATTGGACAAGATCGGTTTTGGGTTAAGGATGAAATGAAATGGATCGGATTTGGTTCACATATTCATTAATCCATTCGGATCGGGTACATCTTTAAAAAATTCGGATCGGAGTGGCATTGATCCACTACGGAACCGATCCGTTGCTAGCTCTAGTTGGGCCTACGGTTATGTGTGTACCTCCACGTCAGAACTGCAGTAAATCCAATGTCACCCCAACACGACACGAATTTAATAATTCCAAATGCTGCTGTAAGTAGTAGCATTTTGGTTAATTAAAACCTTGGCATTGGTAGACAATTGGTCTAATACCACACTTGGGTCGACCCGTTGAGGTGTAAAATGACCCGAATTTAATAACCTCAAATGCTACTATAAGATGGCACATTTTTGTTTCAATCTGGACATCGGTAGACAATGGGTCTGATACCAATGCAACAATGGTTGTTGGAGTTCAATGCCTTCTCACTCCCTATTTTTCTCTTCTTTTTTATTTCCATTTTCTTTCTTATTAGGTTCAATCGAGTTTGGCCGTCAAAGAACCCAAAACTTCCACCTTCTCCGCCCAAGCTTCCATTTATTGGAAACCTTCATCAGGTGGGCACGCTACCTTATCGATCTTTCCATGATCTCTCTACAAAGTATGGTCCACTAATGCTCCTACACTTGGGCCAGACTCCTACTCTTGTTGTGTCATCTGCAGAGATGGCTAGAGAGATCATGAAGACTCAAGATGTAAGCTTTGCCAATAGGCCAAATATGACTGCCGCTAGGATGCTCTTCTATGGATGTACTGATGTGGGGTTTGCACCCTACGGCGAGTACTGGAGGCAAGTACGCAAGATTTGTGTTCTCGAGCTATTAAGCGTCAAGCGAGTCAAAGCCTTCAAATTTGTAAGGGAAGAAGAGATTGCTGATATGATCGAGAAGATACGTTGTTCATGTTTGCCTCTGCAGGGAGCAACAATTAATCTAAGTCAGATAGTGATTGCTCTCTCCAACAACATAGTCTCGAGGTGTGCTCTTGGTATGAAAAATGAAGGTGCAGATGGTAAAAACAGATTTGGAGAATTGTCAAGGGAGATGATGAGGCTTATGGTAGCTTTTAGTATTGGAGACTTGTTTCCATTATTGGGATGGATGGATACTCTCACTGGTTTGGTTAGGAGACTGAAGAGGGTTTCAAAAGAAGTAGATATCTTCTTTGATGAAGTCATTGAAGAACATCTAATTCAAAGAAAAAATAATCCAGAAAATAAAAAAGACTTTGTCGACATTTTGATACATGTTCAAAAGGATAACACGCTCGGCATCAACCTCACCAGAGACAACATCAAAGCAATAATATTGGTCACATCTCTATCTCTTTCTCATTATATATACATGTTATGTGAGTAGTGATCATGACTAAGGCTTGCTCTCTCATTTCTCATACACAGGACATGTTTGTTGGTGGATCTGATACGTCATCCACAACTATAGAATGGGCTATGGCAGAGCTTGTCAAGAATCCAAATGTGATGAAGAAAGTCCAGGAAGAGGTTAGAAGAGTGGTTGGAAAGAAATCGAAGGTTGAAGAGGATGACATCAATCAAATGGACTACTTAAATTGTGTTATTAAAGAGTCTTTGAGACTACATCCCCCTCTCCCCATGCTTGTTCCAAGAGAGTCCACTACTAGTACTAATATGATAGGTTACAATATCCCCTCTAAAACAAGAGTCCTCATCAATGCATGGGCAATTCAAAGGGACCCCAAACTATGGGACAATCCAGAGGAGTTTATTCCTGAGAGATTTAGCAACAACACTATTGATTTTAAAGGGCAAGAATTCGAATTTATCCCCTTTGGATCCGGGAGAAGGGGTTGCCCAGGAATGTCATTTGGGCTTGCTGTCGTTGAGTTTGTTGTTGCCAACCTCTTATACTGGTTCGATTGGGATTCGCCTCATGGTGCAAAAGGGAAACTAGACATGACTGAATTACCTGGGCTTACTGTCACCAAGAAAACTCCTCTTCATCTTATTCCAATTGCTCACTTTTCCTGATCTAGGATTGTGGAGGAGCGGGTCTATATATTATTGCTCATTTTAATAGTTAATGAGCTTATGTTATTATTTTCTAGGATGTAGCCACAATAGCAATGCTTAATCTGGATATAGGACTGATGGCCATAGTTAATTGCGTATTTCACATTCTACCTTTTGATGCCTTGTACCAATCGATATTTTATATATTGTGCCTCTCATAATCCATCGTGCAAAAGGATTATCAAGGACTTTCCTCTATGGCCATCTGTAATTATTAAATCAGATTCTGTGCTTGTGGTTAGTGCATTGAGAGGAGGATCTTTAATTTCCATTGAAGGTGAATGAATCGTTCAATAAAATCTGGTCTTGTCTTAATAATATATCCTAAAATGATTCCATGTTTATCAAGAAGGTAATTCAGTAATTGATTCTTTCGTGGCATATTCGATGATCAATGGAGAATTTAGAGAGTTCAGGTTACTGAATGATTTGCTGCTTTTGATAAGACAAAAGTTTTTTGGAGATTTATTGGTCTCCCAGGATTTCGATCAATGCAATCACAATGTGAAAAAGGCCCAAATTTGACCGTCCTAGGCCATCAAATTTCATAAAATTCGATGGACAAAGGGGTCAAATTGGAGTCAAAATTTTCAATGTCAAATTTTTGTTTTCGACGGGCCGAAACTATCAAATTAATGAAGGATGGGAGAAATTCGACAACTCTAAGCCGTCATATCTGGGAACATCAAGAATTTTGATAGTCCTAGACCATCAAAATTCAGTTTCTAAAATCCTAGGGCCTTGGCCATCAATTTTTTTTGTCAAATTTTCCAGTTTTTACGTAGTGAATGGGGGGGGGGGGGGGGGGGGGATGCCCTCTTATATTTATTGTGTATTCTTTCTTTTTTATAAAATCGTTCTTTACTAGCCTAGCAAAAATAGAAAAACAAAAACAAAAACAAAAGGGAAAAAAGTTGAAATTCATTTGGTCATTTAAATTACAAAATTACGTAGTCAACTACAATGCTTCAGACTGAATAATAGAATAAGGCAACGTCACTGAGTACCATTATAACTCAGAAATGAAAATTAGATTTACAATTTTACTTGTCCATTGACATCTCTAAAATTGGTCTATAAGAGGACGCCACGTACATGTCCTCGAAGTCTCTAATAAAAAGTATCTCTGGCAACTTCTTTTTGTAGTACATGCTACATCAATATCAATAAATAGTCCTTAAGAGTATGATAAGGGTTGGTTTCACCAATCAAACCAAACAAAGTTCTTTTAAATGAAAAGTCTATATCATTTTAGACGGTTGGGATCATCCAATTAAGATAATTGTTAGTTTAAAGAATGCCAACTTTTGTTTCAGTAATACCGAATGAATAGATATGATGTATGTGGACATGAGAAATTCATCGTGCGAACCTCAATACTACATTAGTTTTGGAGTCGCCACCATTATTTTTTAGAAAATGAGTTGCAATGGTCACCCAGTTAATTATCTTGAAAATTGTTTTAAAGCAATTAGTGACTCATGAAATTGAATACGAAAATCAATCTATCTAAAGTTCTAGGTAAGGAGTTCGGTTAAGTGTTGGGGAAGGTGTTAGGCACCTCTCCCTTTCTACCTTAGCTGGTAACCTTAGAAACATGACAATTTTCTTTTAAAAAAAATAAAAAGAAAAAAAGATTCAAGAAAAATGTTTGTATCATTAAATGGGGATGAACATTGATTTCGACTTAGATTAAGAAGGTCTCCTCATTTAGAGATGGAGTCCCATAATATCTTGTCTTAAAATGCATTTTACAAAAATAAGTAAGTTTTAAAGAAGAGGAAAATGGAGGGGAAAAAAGAGAAATTAACTACATAATTCCTAATCTAGTCCACCTTGGGGCTTGACCTCTTGTTTCTTGTTCTTGTTCTTATTGAGTTTTTAGTGGTGTATTTTTGTTAAATCTTTTTGGAGAAGTGAAAAGTGAGAGAGAGAGAGAGAGAGAGAGAGAGAGAGAGAGAGAGAATTTAGAGATGTGTAGGAATTTTTATAAAATTTTAGGTTGAGAAGGGGATTTGAGAGTATTAGTTGGATTGAAGAAATATGGGGTTTATATAGAGTTAGAGGATGGATTTTGGGGTAAAATTGTCCAATCCTAAAAATAAATAGAAATGACATTAATTTTGTTTTCATTGTGGATTTTTCAATTGTATGAGGATATAAATGAAATTTATCTTAGGATTTGAGAAGGTGAATGTATGAATGACATGTGGAAGGGGGACATGAGGGTATGGGATGAAGAGAATATTTGGATTATTTTATTAGGTGGAAGATGAGCATAGGCGGCATGAAGTGATGATAGGATTTTGAAATTAGATTATTTTAATAAGTAAAAGAACGGTATGAGGGACATGAAGTGATGGGATTTTAAAATTGTAGAGAATATTAGGATTTTTTACTAGAATGTGAGGAACATGGGGTGATGAGTTGAAGTATGGTTAGATTAAATTTAGGAGGTTAATTGTGGTGGTGACATATATCCATTTTGGTGTACATGACTTTTTGAGGATTTGTAAACCTTGACCTTGATTAATATACCTTGAATTGATGGAGGTTCGGTTGAGATTTGATTTTAGGATTGGGGTTAAGAGTTGGATGATGGCTTAAGAGTTGCATATGGGTTTCTCGCAGGGAATTCCTAAGGTTCTCTTGTATTGATCTCAATGAAACTTATGTTTTTCCTCCCATCTCAAGTTTGTGGTTATGCATCAAACCTCGTTTGAGGTTATAAATTAATAAAGAGAAATGAATCTTAATTCAATCCAGATGTGATTTCATTAAGATTTCTTGATGAAGTGAAACGAGGAATAACATAAAATACTAAATCTCAATGACAATATGTGATCTTAAATCAATATTCCAACTAGTTTTGGTTTCAATTCATTATGTATATGCAATATGAACCATATATATTATTATGTTCTTACAAAAAAAATGTGACAAATACCTAAAAGGTTGTCAAGAAAACAGGTGCAATTGAATAAGAAAATGAATCGAAAAACAAAGACAAATGCAATCACACAAAAAAACACAGAGATGTTACATGATTCCCTCAAGATTGAGGTAAATCTGGGGATCGCATCGATTCCACTATGAAGAGAAAACTCACAGTTATAGATTACACCCTTTCACCAAAATGAGAAATATAAATACTTTAGTAAACCTAACTAGTGTTTTGCATAATATTAATGAAATTATGAAAATACTCTTGGGAAAATTCTATTATACCTCTTGATTTACAATACTTTCTTGTTGACTTGCTCGACTAGTGTGATGGCGTGGCTTAATTTACAATAACTCTTTGTTGACTGGTACTACCAAGCTCTACAAACCACAACATGACTAGATCTCGACCAGGAAGGGTTTCTTGGTGTTGTTCATTAATTTTTCTATGTTGTGTTGAGATATCATGAGTGCTTGCAGAAGCTAAGGTTTGGGTTTGTGAGGTTCCATGAAAATGAAATAACAACATAAATAGAACAATGGGTCTCTACTGTATGAAGTGGTTTAAATTATTTGGGACTTTTCATTCCAGTTGTACAATATCAACTATGATCAAGGGGAAGACCTACAGTTGCTTTCCTAAAATAAAACTAATATCATCTGTTTAAAGGTGATATGGACGTAACCTTCCAAATTTTGGAGAATTATTGAGAAACTCTTCTAATGTCGTAATGTAAAATGATGAAATTATTCTTATCTTCATTTCCTAGGCAAAAGCCCAAAAACACTTTCTTTGGGATGGGTAAGCTGGACTTGAACCTCGGGGGTGCAACTTAGTTTTGTTCAAACCGAAAACCAAACCAAATCGAGAGCTTTGGATTGGTTTGGCTCAATTTATAATGAACTTCGATTCAATTCCGGGTTAACAAAGTAGAGAACCGGCCAATTTGGTTCAGTTCTTGGTTCATGCCTTGTATAAAACCGAACTAAAACGAGAACGGAATCCTTATATCAATAAAATTTTAAATAAATATTCTTAATCTATTTAATAAACTATATGCATTTTTTATGGAAAAATTATTGACATTTTTTGGATGAATGGATTAATGACTTTCTTTAATTGATGGAAAAATTATTGACTTTTTTTTAATGGATACATTAGTGATTTTATTTTATTGATGAATAGAATAATGACTCATTATATGAGATTTCATATTCATATTTATTTATTTTCAGTGAAAATATGTTGATTCAATTAGGTGTTTAAGATATTGGCAACCCATAGAACCAAATTGAACCAAAGCGACCTTAGCTCGGTTCGGGTTGGTTTGGTTCTATGGCAATTTGGTTTGGTTATGGTTCTCATTTAATGAACCGGCCTAGGATTGTTCGGTTCCGATTTGGCTTCAAATCAAACCAAGATGTACCCTTACTAGAACCCACAACCTGAAAGTTGCTTTGCAACATGTCAAACCAACTGATCTCGGGGTAGAGCCAGGATTTTCTTCTAGGAGGGGCAAATTATAGGTAATGCTAACATTGAATATGAATATGTTGTAGATAACTGATTTTGGGGGAGAAAATTCAATGTTAGAGGTTGAAAAAGGGCATCTAGGCCATTTTCATTACTTTATGAGAGAAGGCTAAAGTTAACTCGGGGAATTTACATCCCCTTGACCTTGGTATTCTATCATAGATTAATGTAAAATGACTTTATTACCCTCATCTTCAATCTTTTTTGTTGTTACTTATCACATGTATCCCCACCTGATAAGGTCCCAATAATATCAATTTGGGACCGTAATTTCACCGAGATTACTATCATATAAATACTAGTTCCCTTAAAATAATAATAAATTTTATTAAATCCCAAATTAATGTGACTAACAATAGTTTGTTACTAATTTCAGGTGAAAAGGGCACATTCGGAAACCAACAAAAGAAATAACAATTATGGTTATAATACGCGGGCCGAAAGGAAGTTTCTAGAAAAATATTGATCGATTTGGGCGCCACGTCACCGCGCCGCGGCTAGCCAAGACCGCGTCGCGGTCATCTCGAGGAATTTGCCTTCGAGATTTTCACAGAAGCTTCGGTGGTTGTAACTGAATGGGTAGTTTGAAGCGAATCATCCGAAAAGTCAACCCGATTGCCCGAATACGAACATTATAAATTTGAGGGTTGATTTTAGAGAATGGTCCTTCTCCTTGCTCTCTTCTTCTCTAAGTTTTGATTTCTCCTCTTTGTAATTCTCTGCAATTTTCCTTTAAGTGAGATCTTGAGTGTAGTGAGAACATCAAGAGGAACCACTCATTGTTTATGTAATTGTTGGAAGAGCTATAAAAGGAGAATTTCGGATCGATCATCGTCTTCATCTTCTTCACCCATATTCTTTGCTTTTTATTAATTGTTGCAATTATGAATCTTGCAATGAGTGGCTAGAATCTCCTTAGAGAGTTCAATAATGCCAGAGCAAGTCCATCCATTTAATGTAGTTTCAAATTCATTATTCTTGCTTATCTTGTTAAATATTCTGTAAATTCTTCTTTGATTAGATCCCTTAGCTTATATTTCTGATTCAACTTTGATAGCCATTACTTAGATAAGTTCAAGAATGGCTATGCTCTGTGAAGAATCAGAATATAGATTAAGCAATCTCAATCAGATTAGGATTTACATGAATAACTTCTAGTTACTTTCGTTGATTAAACGGCTCCACTTTCCGATCCATGAGCAATGACTTGCTACATGGATTGAGTTAGATTCAGAATTAATCTGCATTGTGGATGGTTTGCAAAAGGCTACATTGAACTCTCTAATCCTTCTCTCTTAGAATTTCAATCTTTATTTTCTGTTTAGATTTCAATTTAGTTTCTACTACAACTTTGTTTTGTTTTTAAAACTAATCTGTTTTCCAATTCTGTTTTGGCATTTTTATCCGAATGAATCCGTGAATCCTCATTGTCCCTGTGGAACGAATTCGACTTACCCAAAGTCCATTTCTTAATCTTAATCTCTACATCTCTATTGCAAGCTTTACAATCGATCACCACCCTGCGGATGAGACTAATCCCATGGTCACACGCACTGCCCCCCGGAAAGTCTTACATGCAACTGATTGAGTTGAGGGTCAACCGAACCCTAGAGGTTGACCCCAAGGAATTCAGTGCATCACAGGGTTTTGAACACTTGACCTACTTAATCTCATATTAAATTTATAAAGGTTGAAAAGTTTGAAATGACCTGTACTAGGAAGAAAAAGATTCAGGTTTTAACGTTACAAGATGAAAATGAGGGTGTTTGGATCGCCAATAAAGGAAGAACTGTCAAAGGGCACATGTCATTAGATTGAAGACACAGGGATATCTCAAATCTTCACCAATTTGGTAGAGGGGTGTCTCAATAATCAAAAAATGACAGAGGGTGAAACAAGGTCAAAGGGACAATACATTTTGAAAACACAAGGGTATATATCTAAGATATTTTTCAAATTGTACAAGGGGTGGGATGGGGGGAAAAAAAATTGAAGTGCGGAAAGGTAGGGCTTAAAGTGGGTTGGGTTCGGCCGATATGAGCACATCTGAGTTTTTTTTTTCCAGATCTAGATCCATATCTGAATTGTTAAAACCATATCCAAAGCCTTTTGTGCCAAACCCGTATTCGGATCTGACTCGACTCGACTGAATTAATTGATTCGGATTGATTGGATCAAATAATTTTGAATTGTTCAAAGTTAAGGTGTGACTTGAAATCAAGACCCCTTCCTTTTTTGATGGAGGTCTTAACGACTGTCCAATATTTGTTGGTTGAAAAAATAACCTAAAAAAGATAAAAATATAACTTATAAAGTGATATATCATTCGGATATATAGGGGTATCCAACTTGGATCTGACTCAGATCAAGAGACGTCAACCCATATCCGACCCATTTTTTAATTTGAATATACTTAAAGGAATCAAAACCGCTAAATTCAGATTTTGGTTAAAATCCAACCCATTTTAAACCCGGAGGAAAGGGGGGACACCCAAAAACACATGAATTTTCTATTTAAAGCCATGATTTTCAATCTCTGTTTCACATCAGTATTGATTGGTACTGGAATGAGTGGATTGAGTCGTCTCGATGTCTCAGATGAGGAAACATTTGTTTTCATTCGTTACTATAATTTTTTGTTTTGTTTTTTCAACCCTATGAATAAGAAAGTAGATGGGGGGATCTTGGCCTTTACTTGTTTCGTTCATGAATGGTACTAGTGTGCCTCGGATGATAATCTGGGTTGATTTTCAAAACTATATGCTTATGCTTAAAACATGCCATCTTAAATCTCTAGGATATCAAAGAAACACCTTCATTTTCAACATTAAAAATTCCATCTTAATTAATCTTCCAAGATATAAGAGAATATAAACTCTCTAATCATTCATACCTTATGCTGTTCCCATGTTTACCCCCACACATAAGGATAAGGAGAATTGTTATTCTTGTTCCGCTAATACTATTGATGTGCTACTGCTATTGATCAACGTGCTCTTGATGTGGTTTAAGAGACGTGATACTGTTGATCTTGATAAGGATAAAATATGTGTTTCAACAACATTGTATTTGATAAGAATAACATACGTGATCTAGATTTGGCTCTTATACATTGTATAACGTGAATGTATGTGGGCATAGTAAGATCAGGCAACCACTATGTACTTCTTATAAATAATATTTTGTTTATTGGTGAATTTCACAAATCATCTCTCTCTCTCTCTCAGTTTTAAACCTTAATTATTCATATATTATGTGGTTTCCAAGTTAACCCCATGTGAATTTGTAAAAATATCAATGGACTCCCTGGAGGGAGACCCTTTAAATTAAGAGCCGTTCTATACTGACTTCCTACAACACTTGGCTACCTTGATGCCCTATATACTTTTAATTCATATCTCGAGAAAAAACATTTATAACTATGTATACACCTCCACGTAATGCCATGCTTTAGGAAGTCAGTTTAACAATTTTCTTAAATTAATCATATCATATAGTTTACTCTATCAATTAAGCATGTGTTGAATTATTCAATTCAAATACTAGCTGGACGAGAAATATTTTATTTTATAACCCCTTTGATATTAAAATACGTTTTAATTCATTTTCTAATCTATTTGTCTTTTTAGCTAATGAAACCTTGTTAATTATTTACTTTTCTTATTATCAAGTGATGCTAACTTTTAATTTATTTGATAAGAGGAAATTTAGATACAGATTCACATGGACCCTAGGGCAATATTTATTGCCTCACGTTTACGGTGATGAGGCCCTACCATTAATCATTCCCACCAATCAAATAAGTTTGACTAAGTTTTACAATTAAAAAGTTTTTTTAATAGTTTTTAAAATTATAATATCATCCAATAATGTTGTGAGATGTTTAGTATTTTTGTTGGGCTTGGATTTCAAGAGGCAAGACTATATCAAAAGGGACCTTTTCCGATGCGTATCAGGCTGGGCCCAAGGCAGATTTTTTTGAGTATATGTATTGTAGTTTTAGGTATTTATTATTGTTTTTTTACTTTACGAGATTCCTTGCAGTTGTGTATAGAGAGTCTATAATCTTTATTGTTAATTGTGAATTTTTTTCTCCCTCTCCTCTGTGGATGTAGGCAATTTGCCAAATCACATAAATCTTGTGTTCATTTTGCTTTCTTATATTTACTCTTGTTAAGCTTCTGCATAACAATTAAATAATAAAAATCAGAAGTGTTGTTGATAACATCACAATACATGATCAACAAGTTCTACATTGACCATGATAAATAAGAAACGAAAATTAGATTAACAATTTTATTCTTGGATTGCCATCTCTAAAATTGGTCTACTAGAGGCCACCATATAATTGTCCTCAAAATCCCTGATTAAAAGTATCTCGAGCAACTTCTTTTCATAACACGTGCTACATCAATGCAAATAAATAGTGAGTATGATCAATGGCAAAGATAAATATTTTACATAAATATAGTAGAAAACCTGACTTGTTGAATAACTTCGGTCAAAGTTCAGACCGAAATTAAAGGATAAATATTTTATTTCTAAACATAAATATTATGCAAATCAGCTACGTGTAACACGATACGAATTTAATAATCCCAAATGCTGCTGCAAGACTAGAGAAAATCGCAGACTTAATGAATTTTAAACTTATGATTGGATACTTGATGGAAGTAGGAAAAATAAAAATTAGGAAAGACTAGAGAAAATCAGGTGTAACACGACACAAATTTAATAACCTCAAATGCTACTATAAGATGGCACATTTTTGTTTCAATCTGGACATCGGTAGACAATGGGTCTGATACCAATGCAACAATGGTTGTTGGAGTTCAATGCCTTCTCACTCCCTATTCTTCTCTTCTTTTTTGTTTCTATTTTCTTTCTTATTAGGTTCAATCGAGTTTGGCCGTCAAAGAACCCAAAACTTCCACCTTCTCCACCCAAACTTCCATTTATTGGAAACCTTCATCAGGTGGGCACACTACCTCATCGATCTTTCCGTGATCTGTCTACAAAGTATGGTCCACTAATGCTCCTACACTTGGGCTGGACTCCTACTCTTGTCGTGTCATCTGCAGAGATGGCTAGAGAGATCATGAAGACTCAAGATGTAAGCTTTGCTAATAGGCCAAATACGACTGCCGCTAGGATGCTCTTATATGGATGTACTGATGTGGGGTTTGCACCCTACGGCGAGTACTGGAGGCAAGTACGCAAGGTTTGTGTTCTCGAGCTATTAAGCGTCAAGCGAGTCCAAGCCTTCAAATTTGTAAGGGAAGAAGAGATTGCTAATATGATCGAGAAGATACGTTGTTCATGTTTGCCTCTGCAGGGAGCAACAATTAATCTAAGTCAGATAGTGATTGCTCTCTCCAACAACATAGTCTCGAGGTGTGCTCTTAGTAAGAAACATGAAGGTGAAGATGGTAAAAACAGATTTGGAGAATTGTCAAGGGAGATGATGAGGCTTATGGTAGCTTTTAGTATTGGAGACTTGTTTCCATTATTGGGATGGATGGATACTCTCACTGGTTTGGTTAGAAGACTGAAGAGGGTTTCAAAAGAACTAGATACCTTCTTTGATGAAGTCATTGAAGAACATCTAACTCAAAGAAAAAATAATCCAGAAAATAAAAAAGACTTTGTCGACATTTTGCTACATCTTCAAAGGGATAACACGCTCGGCATCAACCTCACCCGTGACAACATCAAAGCAATGATAATGGTTATATATCTCTATTTCTTTCGCATTATATATACATGTTATGTGAATAGTGATCACTAAAGCTTTCTTATTTCCCATCTCACAGGACATGTTTGTCGGTGGAACTGATACATCATCGACAACTATAGAATGGGCTATGGCTGAGCTTGTCAAGAATCCAAATGCGATGAAACAAGCACAGGAAGAGGTAAGAAGAGTGGTTGGAAAGAAATCAAAGGTCGAAGAGGAGGACATTAATCAAATGGACTACTTAAAATGTGTTATTAAAGAAACTTTAAGACTACATGCCCCTGCCCCTATGCTTGTTCCAAGAGAGTCCACTATCACTACTAATGTGAAAGGTTATAATATCCCCTCTAAAACAAGAGTCCTCATCAATGCATGGGCAATTCAAAGGGACCCCAAATTATGGGGCAATCCAGAGGAGTTTATTCCTGAGAGATTTAGCAGCAACACTACTGAATTTAAAGGACAAGACTTTGAATTCATCCCATTTGGATCTGGACGAAGGGGTTGTCCTGGACTATTATTTGGGCTCGCTGTCGTTGAGTGTGTTGTTGCCAACCTCTTATACTGGTTCGATTGGGAGTTGCCTCATGATGCAAAAGAGAAACTAGACATGACAGAATCTCCTGGACTTACTGTCAATAAGAAAATCCCTCTTCATCTTATTCCAATTAGACATTTCTCCTGATCTAAGATTGGGGAGGGGCCGGGTCTATGTATTGTTGCTCATTTTAATAGTTAATGAGCTTGTGTTACTATTTTCTAGGATGTAACCACAGTATCAATGTTTAATGTAGATATAGGAATGTGCTGACCTGGTGACTGCCTTACCTTTTCTAGATCTCACGGGCATTGTATGTTTTTTTTTTTTCCATGAATATATGCTTCATAATTTTATAAAATTATGTATTTCACATTGCACCTTTTGATAACTTGTACCAATCGATATTTTATATATTGTGCCTCTTAATCAGTCGTGCAAAATGATTATCAAGGATTTCCCTCTATGGCCATCATGTAATTATTAAATCAGATTCTGTGCTTGTGGTAAGAGCATTGAGAGGAGGATCTTTAATTTCGGTTGAAGGTGAATGAATCGCTCAATAAATTCTGGTCTTGTCTCAAGAATATATCCTAAAATGTGGTTCCATGGTTAAAGAGAAAACAATTCAGTAGTTGATTATTTCGAGGCATATTCGGTGATCGATCAACAAAGAATTTATAGAGTTTGGATTGTTGAATGATCTGCAACTTCTGATTAGACAAAAGTTTTTGGGAGATTTATCGGTCTCCAAGGATTTCGACCATGTAATGTTGGGGGGTATGTCCCCTTATATTTATTATGTATTCTTTTTTTTTTTTTTCTTTTTTATAAAAGTCATTTTTTACTAGCCTAGTAAAAAAAAAAGAAAAAAAAAACAATATACATTTGGTCATTTCAATCATTTCAATTACAAAATACTTCATCAACAAAAATGCTTCAGACTGAATAATAGAACAAGGCAATGTCACTTAAAAACGTAACTTTTATGAGATTAACTATTGACAATTCCCATTTTAATGAGAAAAGATATGATATCTCAAATAATTGAGGTGTAGGTTTCATGAATATGCCTATTTTGCCATTTCAATGATCCAATGAAGTCAACATATATATTTGATTAGTGGATCTCTCCAACGACAATCTATCTACAATTTGAAGATAAACTAGTTTTAAAAGTTCCGTGTACGAAACAATCACAATCAGTGTATTTTATGTTGAAGTATGACTCAAAATCAATTGAGCCCGGTCCAAGTGTGTGTGTTTTTGGGTCAGTCCAAGGTGATTTGGATTTGGACTTATAACTTATGTAAGTGGTCCACTTATATGCTACTTCTAAAAGAGAAAGAGGATTTATTTTCTTTTGTTGTAATTCCAAAATCTAAGTTTTTCTAGAGAAGAGAGTAAAGAAAGAAAGAAAACTCAAGAGAGGAGAGGTTTGAGAAGATTGAGATCTAGAAGAAGGTGAAGCTAAGTGATAGAGGTGTTTTTTTATATCGATTTGCCTCGTTTTCTTAATAGTAAAATCGAGCTCAAACGATTATACCTCTGTCGACATAATCTTTGGGTGAATCATGTAAAATCTCGTATTATGGATATTGTGTTCTTACCCCTTTTTTTGTGATTGTTCATCTTCTTTACATTTGCTACTATTAATTAGATTTATCATTCATTACCATTATCAAACAAAGTCTTGGAAGATGTTGCATATGTGATGTTTGGTGAAATACTTAATAGGTGTTTGATCAAATTACTAAATAAACTTTACAAAGGTGTTCACATACGCAACATTTTATACAAAAGTCTAGATAGTATGTACTCAGGGCGAAGGATTGCCCTCCTCCCACACCCCAATACAATCCACATAAGCCAAAAAATACAAAAAAAACTTAGTCAACATTTTGTTACATGTTCAAAAGAATAACCCAATAGGCATCAATCTCACCCGCGACAACATCAAAGCAATGATAATGGTCATATATCTCTATTTCTTTCTCACTAAATAGACATGTTATGTGAATAGTGATCACTAAAGCTCTCTTACTTCCCATATCTCACAGGACAATGAAAGTGATACATCATCGACAACTATAGAATGAGCTATGGCAACGCTTTTCAAAAATCCAAATGTGATGAAGTAAGCACAGGAGGAGGTAAGAAAAGTGGTTAGAAAGAAATTAAAGGTTGATGATGAGGACATTAATCAAATGGTCTACTTAAAATGTGTTATTAAAGAAACTTTGAAACTACATGCCCATGTCCCTATTTTGTTCCAAGAGAGTCCACTATCACTACTAATGTGAAAGGTTATCATATCCCCTCTAAAACAAAAGTTTTCATGAATGCCTCGACGATTCAAAGGGAACCCAAATTATGGGACGATCCAAAGGAGTTTATTCCTGAGAGATTTAGCAACAATAGTATTGATTTTAAATGGCAAGACTTTGAATTCATCCCTTTTGGATTCAGGCAAAGGGGTTGTCCAGGAATGTCATTTAGGCTCGCGGTCGTTGAGTTTGTTGTTGCCAACTTATTATATTGGTTCAATTGGGAATCGCCTCATGGTGCAAAAGAGAAACTAGACATGATTGAATCTCTTCGCTTACTATCAATAGGAAAATTCCTCTTCATCTTATTCCAATCGCCCACTTCTCCTAATTAGAGACTGGGGCCAAGGGGAGGGGTGGCCTATATATATTATTACTCATTATAATAGTTGATGAGCTTATGTTACTACTTTCTTTCTAAGATGTAGCCACAATGGAAATGCTTAATCTTGATTCCATGAGTCATTCTTCGCAAGTCACCAGATCCTGACTCTTTTATATAGAATTTCACATTGCCCCTTCGATGTCTTGTGCAAATCAAGATTTTGTATTTTCTATCATGAAATGATCCTTTCTTAATCGATCGATAAAAATTTAAATTTTTACCCAAAATTCAATAACCCTCACACACACACACACACACACACACACACACACACACATATATATATATATATATGGATCATGGGACACACGTAAAAACATGTGTAAAACCAATGGTTCTTCAAAATATGGGTTAAAAGTTTCAGATTGAGCTGATTTTTTGTTAGGATGGTCTCTGTGATGAGAAGATCACCCTCATAAAAAATCAGCTCAATCTGAAACTTCTAAATCCATCAAAAGTGGTTTACAAATTATTGGTAAAAAATCGACGGTCCACATTCTAAATCACTTTTGATGGGGTTAAAAGTTTCAGATTGGACTGATATTTTTTTAGGATAATCTTCTCATTATAGCAAACTTCTAACCCATATTTTGAAACTTTATTATTATTACATTGTTTTTACATATATCCCATGATCCGTCCCTTATATATATAGGAGACAGATCATGAGACATATATACAAATAATGGTTTTTCAAAATATGTGTTAGAAGTTTCAAATTGAGCTGATTTTTTGTGAGAATGGTCTCTATAATAAGAACATCATACTCACAAAAAATCAGCTCAATCTGATACTTCTAAGTCCATCAAAATGATTTACAAATTATTGGTGAAAAATTGATGGTACACATTCTAAATCACTTTTGATGTGGTTAGAAGTTTCAGATTTGGCTGATTTTTTTAATTTATTTTTAGATGATTTTCTCATTGTAGAGACCATCCTTACAAAAAATCAGCCCAATCCGAAACTTCTAACCCATATTTTTAAAAAGTAATATTATTACATTATTTTTACATATGTCTCATGATCCGTCCCCTCCATAATTATATATATATATATATATATATAGAACAGCGTTCCTAAGACTCATATTGGGACTCACATTGCGACACACCGTTTTGTCTTATATGGGCAAAAATGTTTGGAATGGGCTGATTTTTTGTGAGGATGATCTCTATGGTGAGGAGATCATCCTTGCCAAAAATCAGCTCATTATGAAACTTCTAGACCGTCCAATTTTTGTTGAAAAATTATAGACCGTCCAATTTTTGTAAATCAATTTTGATGGGGTTAGAAGTTTGGAATGGGATGATTTTTTGCCAGGATGATCCCCTCATCACAGAGATCATCCTCACAAAAAATCAGCTCATTCCAAACATTTTTGCCCATATAAGACAAAAACGGTGTGTCCCCGCAATGTGAGTCTCAATATGAGTCTTAGGAACGTGACCCATATATATATATATATATATATGGGTAGCGTTCAATGGTAAACATTTTGGCAAACACATTTTTCAAAACATGGGTCAGAAGTTTTGGATGGGCTGATTTTTGGTGAGAATGATCTCTACGGTGAGGAGATCATCATCACCAAAAATCAGCCCATTCCCAAAATTCTAACCCCATCAAAAATGGTTTACAAAAATGGACGGTCCACGATTTTTCAACTTGTAAACTGGGGCTAGAAGTTTTGGAATGAGCTGATTTTTGGTGAGGATGATCTCCTCACCGTAGGATCATCCTCACCAAAAATCAGCCCATTCCAAGACCTCTAACCCATGTTTTGAAAAAGTGTTTGCCAAAATGTTTGCCATTGAACGGGACCCTATATATATATATATATAGGGTCAGGTTCAAGGGCCGTCTGAGAAACCGTCTAAGAAAACTTTCGACGGTAAATAAAATTTTAAAATATGGGTTAGAAATTTTGGATTGAGCTGATTTTTTGTGAGGATGATCTCTATGATGGGAAGATCATCCAAAAAAAAAAATCAGCTCAATCTGAAACTTCTAACCCCGTTAAAAGTGATTTAGAATGTGGACCGTCGATTTTTTACCACTTTTTATCACTAATTTGTAAATCACTTTTGATGGATTTACAAGTTTCTGATTGAGCTGATTTTTTGTGAGGATGATCTTCTCATCATAGTGACCATCCTTGCAAAAAATCAGCTCAATCCAAAACCTCTAACCCTTATTTTGAAAAACGAAAGTTTTCTTAGACGGTTTCTCAGATGGCCCTTGAACCGCCCCCATATATATATATATATGGGAGCGGTTCATTAGCCCCTTATGGTGCCACACATGGTGCCATGCATTTTTTGTAAATTAATTTTGATGGGGTTACAAGTTTTGGAATAAGCTGATTTTTTGTGAGGATGATATCTACGGTGAAGAGATCATCCTTACCAAAATCAGCTCATTTAAAATTTCTAACCCAAGTTTACAAGTTGAAGAATCGTGAACCATCCTATTTTTGTAAATCACTTTTGATGGGGTTAGAAGTTTTGGAATAGGCTGATTTTTGATGAGGATGATTTCCTCATCATAGAGATCATCCTCACAAAAAATCAGCACATTCCAAAGCTTGTAACCCATGTTTTTAAAAATGTGTGGCACCATAATGGGGCTGCTGAACCGCTCCCTATATATAGGGTCCCGTTCAGCAACAAACATTTTTGCAAAACATTTTTCAAAACATGGGTTAGAGGTTTTGGAATGGGTTGATTTTTGGTGAGGATGATCTATATGGTGAGGAGATCATCATCACCAAAAATCAGCCCATTCCAAGACTTCTAACCCCATCAAAAATGGTTTACAAAAAATGGACGGTCCACGATTTTTCAACTTGTAAACGTGGGGTTAAATATTTCGGAATGGGCTGATTTTTGGGGAGGATGATCTTCGAATCATAGAAATCATCCTCACCAAAAATCAGCCCATTCCAAAACTTCTAACCCATGTAGGACAAAAAATGTTTGTTAAAGTGTGTGGTAAAACTGAGGGTGCTGAAAACTGAGGTGCTGAACATTTTCCATATATATATATATATCCCATGTTTTGAAAAATGTTTGTTGCTGAACATTTCCCATATATATATGGGAAATGTTCAGCACCCTAAGTTTTACCACACACTTTAACAAACGTTTTTTGTCCTACATGGGTTAGAAGTTTTAGAATGAGCTGATTTTTGGTGAGGATGATCTCTATGATTAGAAGATCATCCTCCCCAAAAATCAGCCCATTCCGAAATGTTTAGCCCCATGTTTACATGTTGAAAAATCGTGGACCGTCCATTTTTTGTAAATCAATTTTGATGGGGTTAGAAGTTTTGGAATGAGCTGATTTTTGGTGAGGATGATCTCCTCACCATAGAGATCATCCTCCCCAAAAATCAGCTCATTCCGAAACTTCTAACCCATGTAAGACAAAACGCGTTTGTTAAAGTGTGTGGTTAAAACTAAGGGTGGCGCGAACGGGAACCTATATATTATATATATGGGTAGCGATCAAGGGCAAACTTTTTAGCAAACTTTTTGGCAAAACATTTTTCAAAAACATAGGTTAGAAGTTTTGGAATGGGCTGATTTTTGGTGAGTACAGTGAGGATCATCTCAACAAGAGCCCATTCACCAAAATCGCCCATTCCAAAACTCTAACCCCATCAAAAACAGTTTACAAAAAACGGACGCGTCCACGATTTTTTTAGCTTGTAAATATGGGTTAGAAGTTTGGAATGGGCTGATTTTTGGTGAGGATGATCTCCTCACCGTAGAGATCATCCTCACCAAAAATCAGGCCCATTCCAAAACCTCTAACTCATGTTTTGAAAATGTTTGCCAAAAAGTTTGCCAAAAGTTGGCCATTGAACGCCCCCTATATATATATGGGAAATGTTCAGCAACAAAACATTTTGACAAAACATTTTGGCAAAAACATTTTTCAAAACATGGGTTAGAGGATTTGGAATGGGCTGATTTTTGTGAGGATGATCTCTACGGTGAGGAGATCATCCTCACCAAAAATCAGCCCATTCCAAAAACTTCTAGCCCCAGTTTACAAGTTGAAAAATGTGGACCGTCAATTTTTTGTAAATCATTTTTGATGGGGTTAGAAGTTTTGGAATGGGCTGATTTTCGGTGATGATGATCTCCTCACCGTAGAGATCATCCTCACCAAAATCAGCCCATTCCAAACCCTCCCAACCCATGTTTTGAAAATGTTTTGCCAAATGTTTTGTTTAAATTTGTTTGTTGCTGAACGGGACCCTATATATATATATATGTGGGAAATGTTCAGCACCCTAAGTTTTACCACACACTTTAACAAACGTTTTTTGTCCTACATGGGTTAGAAGTTTTGGAATGAGCTGATTTTTGGTGAGGATGATCTCTATGATTAGAAAGATCATCCTCCCCAAAAATCAGCCCATTCCGAAATGTTAAGCCCCATGTTTACACGTTGAAAAACGTGGACCGTCCATTTTTTGTAAATCAATTTTGATGGGGTTAGAAGTTTGGAATGAGCTGATTTTTGGTGAGGATGATCTCCTCACCTAGAGATCATCCTCACCAAAAATCAGCTCATTCCGAAACTTCTAACCCATGTAAGGACAAAACGCGTTTGTTAAAGTGTTGTGGTATAACTTAGGGTGCCGAACGGGACCCTATATATATATATATATATATATATATATTATATCTATATATATTCTATATATATATGTGTGTGGGAAATGTTCAGCAACAAACATTTTTCAAAAACATGGTTAGAGGTTTTGGAATGAGATGATTTTGGTGAGGATGATCTCTACGGTGAGGAGATCATCATCACCAAAACATCAGCCCATTCCCAAACTTCTAACCCTATCAAAAATGTTTTACAGAAAAGGACGGTCCACGATTTTTTCAACTTGTAAACTGGGGTTAGAAGTTTGAAATGGGCTGATTTCTGGTGATGATGATCTCCTCACCGTAGAGATCAACCTCACCAAAAATCAGCCCATTCTAAGACCTCTAACTCATGTTTTGCCAAAATGTTTGTTGCTGAACGGGACCCTATATATATATATGGAAGCGGTTCAGCAGCCCCAAAGTTTGACAAACATTGTGCCAAACATTTTTCAAAATATAAGTTAGAAGTTTTGGAATGAGCTGATTTTTTGTGAGGATGTTCTCTACATCGTTAAAGATCATCCTCACCAAAAATCAGCTCATTCCAAAACTTCTAACCCATCAAAAGTGATTTACTAAAAATTGGACGGTCCATGATTCTTCAATTTGTAAACTAGGGTTAGAAATTTCAAAATGAGTTGATTTTTGGAGAGGATGATCTCTTCACCATAGAGATCATCGTCACAAAACATCAGCTCATTCCAAAGCTTTTAACCCATGTTTTGAAAAATGTTTGGCAAACCTTGGGACTGCTGAACCGCTCCATATATATATGGGTCAGGTTCAAGGCACATATGAGAAAATATATGTAAAAACAATGTTAACATTAATAAATTTTCAAAATATGAGTTAGAAATTTTGGATTGAGCTGATTTTTTGTGAGGATGATCTCTATGATGGGACAATCATCCGAAAAAAAAAATCAGTCAAATATGAAACTTCTAACCCCATTAAAAGTGATTTAGAATGTGGACCCTCGATTTTTTGTCAATTTTTCTCAATAATTTGTAAATCACTTTTGATGGATTTAGAAGTTTTTGATTGAGCTGTTTTTTGTGAGGATGATTTTCTCATCATAGTGACCATCTTGCAAAAAATCAACTCAATCCAAACCTCTAACCCATATTTTGAAAAACCATTGTTTTTTCATATGTTTTTACATATGGCCCTTGAACCACCCTTATATATATATATATATTATATATATATTAGGGAAATGTTCAGCAACAAACATTTTGACAAACATTTTTGGCAAAAACATTTTTCAAAACATGGGATAGAGGTTTTGGAATGAGCTGATTTTTGGTGAGGATGATCTCTTCGGTGAGGAGATCATCATCACCAAAATCAGCATTTCCAAAACTTCTAACCCCATCAAAACTTTTTACAAAAAAAGGACTGTCCACGATTTTTCAACTTGTAAACTGGGGCTAGAAGTTTTGGAATGGGCTGATTTTTGGTGAGGATGATCTCCTCACCGTAGAGACATCCTCACCAAAAATCAGCCCATTCCAAGACCTCTAGCCCATGTTTTGAAAAATGTTTTGCCAAAATGTTTGTTGCTGAACGCCTCCCATATATATATATATTGGAAATGTTCAACACCCTACATTTTACCCTACGCTTTACCAAATGTGTTTGTCCTACATGGGTTAGAAGTTTTGGAATGGACTGACTTTTGGTGAGGATGATCTCTACGATTAGAAGATCATCCTCACCAAAAATCAGCCCATTCCGAAATTTCTAGCCCAATGTTTACAAGTTGAAAAATCGTGGACCGTCCATCTTTTGTAAACCATTTTTATGGGGTTAGAAGTTTTGGAATAGACTGATTTTTGGTGAGAATGATTTCTATGGTGTAGAGATCATTCTCACCAAAAATCAGCCTATTCCAAAACTTCTAACTCATGTAGGACAAAACACGTTTGGTAAAGCGTAGGGTGGGAACAGGACCCTATATATATATGGGAGCGGTTTGGTAGCCCTAAAGTTTGTCAAGTTTTGTGCCAAACATTTTTTGTAAATCACTATTGATGGGGTTAGAAGTTTTGGAATATGCTGATTTTTTGTGAGGATGATCTCTATGGTGAAAAGATCATATTCACCAAAAATCAGCTCATTTTGAAACTTCTAACCCTAGTTTACAAGTTGAACAATTGTGGACCGTCTAATTTTTGTAAATCACTTTTGATGGGGTTAGAAGTTTTGGAATATGGTGAGTATGATCTCCTCATCATAGAGATCATCCTCACAAAAACTCAGCTCATTCCAAAGCTACTAACCCATATTTTGAAAAATGTTTGACACAAAACTTGGCAAACTTTAGGGCTGCTGACCCTGTATATATAATATATAGGGTGGCGTTCAAGGGCCAACTTTTTAGCAACTTTTTGGCAAAACATTTTTCAAAACATGGTTAGAGGTTTTGGAATGGGCTGATTTTTGGTGAGGATGATCTCTACGGTGAAGAGATCATCCTCACCAAAAATCAGCCCATTCCAAAACTTATAACCATGTTTACAAGTTGAAAAAATCGTGGACCGTCCATTTTTTTATAAATTTTTTTTGATGGTTAGAAGTTTGGGAATGGGCTGATTTTTGGTGATGATGATCTCCTCACCGTAGAGATCATTCTCACCAAAAATCAGCCTATTCAAAATCTCTAACCCATGTTTTGAAAAATGTTTTGCCAAAAAGTTGGCCCTTGAACGCCCCCCTATATATATAGGGTCCCGTTCGGCACCCTAAGTTTTACCACACACTTTAACAAACGCGTTTTGTCTTACATGGGTTAGAAGTTTCGGAATGAGCTGATTTTTGGTGAGGATGATCTCTATGATGAGGAGATCATCCTCACCAAAAAATCAGCTCATTCCAAAACTTCTAACCCCATCAAAATTGATTTACAAAAAATGGACGGTCCACAATTTTTCAACATGTAAACATGGGGCTAAAACATTTCGGAATGGGCTGATTTTTGGGGAGGATGATCTTCTAATCATAGAGATCATCCTCACCAAAAATCAGCTCATTCCAAAACTTCTAACCCATGTAGGACAAAAAACGTTTGTTAAAGTGTGTGGTAAAACTTAGGGTGCTGAACATTTCCCATATATCTATATATATATGGGAAATGTTCAGCAACAAACATTTTGGCAAAACATTTTTCAAACATGGCTTAGAGGTTTTGGAATAGACTGATTTTTCGTGGGGATGATCTTTACGATTAGGAGATCATCATCACCAAAAATCAGTCCATTCCAAAACTTTTAACCCCATCAAAAATGGTTTACAAAATATAGACGGTCCATGATTTTTCAACTTGTAAACATGGGGCTAGAAGTTTTGGAATGGGCTAATTTTTGGTGAGGATGATCTCCTCATCGTAGAGATCATCCTCACAAAAAATGAGCCCATTCCAAAACCTTTAACCCATGTTTCGAAAAATGTTTTTTATATATAGGGTCCCGTTCACCAACAAACATTTTGGCAAAACATTTTTCGAAACATGGGTTAAAAGTTTTGGAATGGGCTGATTTTTGGTGAGGATGATCTCTACGGTGAGTAGATTATCCTCACCAAAAATCAGCCCATTCCAAGACTTCTAGCCCTAGTTTACAAGTTGAAAAATCGTGGATCGTCCTTTTTTTGTAAACCATTTTTAGTGGGGTTAGAAGTTTTGGACTAGGCTGATTTTTGGTGATGATGATCTCCTCACCGTAGAGATGATCCTCACCAAAAATCAGTCCATTCCAAAACCTCTAAGCCATGTTTTGAAAAATGTTTTGCCAAAATGTTTGTTGTTGAACGGGACCCTAAAAAATGGACGGCCACGATTTTTCAACCGTAGAGATCATCCTCACCAAAAATCAGCCCATTCCAAAACTTCTAACCCATGTACGACAAAAATAGTTGGCTAAAATGTTGGCCAAAATGTTTGATATTATATATATATATATATATAGGGTCCCTTTCAGCAACAAACATTTTGACAAACATTTTGGCAAAACATTTTTCAAAACATGGGTTAGAGGTTTTGGAATGGGCTGATTTTTGGTGAGGATGATCTCTACGGTGAGGAGATCATCCTCATAAAAAATCAGCCCATTCAAAAAAAACTTCTAGCCCCATGTTAACAGGTTGAAAAATCGTGGACCGTCCATTTTTTGTAAAACCATTTTTGATGGGTTAGAAGTTTTGGAATGGGCTGATTTTTGGTGATGATGATCTATTCCCTGTAGAGATCATCCTCACCAAAAATCAGCCCATTCCAAAACCTGTAACCCATATTTTCAAAAATGTTTTGCCAAAATGTTTGTCAAAATGTTTGTTGCTGAACATTTCCCATATATATATATATATATATATATATATATATATATATATATATATATATACACCCGTTCATCAACAAACATTTTGGCAAAACATTTTTCAAAACATGGGTTAGAGGATTTGGAATGGGCTGATTTTGGTGAGGATGATCTCTACGGTGAGGAGATCATTCTTGCCAAAAATCAACCCATTCCAAAACTTCTAGCCCCAGTTTACAAGTTGAAAAATCGTGGACCGTCCTTTTTTGTAAATCATTTTTGATGGGGTTAGAAGTTTTGGAATAGGCTGATTTTTGGCGATGATGATCTCCTCACCGTAGAGATCACCCTCACCAAAAATCAGCCCATTCCAAAAACCTCTAACCCATGTTTTAAAAAATGTTTTGCCAAAATGTTTGTTACTGAACATTTCCCATATATATATATAGGGTCCCGTTCAGCACCCTAAGTTTTACCACACACTTTAACAAACGTGTTTTGTCTTACATGAGTTAGAAATTTTGGAATGGGCTGATTTTTGGTGAGGATGATCTCTATGGTGAGGAGATCATCCTCACCAAAAAGCAGCTCATTCCAAAACTTCTAACCCCATCAAAAATGATTTACAAAAAATGGACGGTTCACGATTTTTCAACATGTAAACATGGAGCTAAACATTTCGGAATGGGCTGATTTTTGGGGAGGATGATATTCTAATCGTAGAGATCATCCTCACCAAAAATCAGCCCATTCCAAAACTTCTAACCCATGTAGGACAAAAAACGTTTGTTAAAGTGTGTGGTAAAACTTAGGGTGCTGAACATTTCCCATATATATATATAGAGTAGCGTTCAATGGCCAACAGTTTGGCAAACATTTTGGCAAACACATTTTTCAAAACATGGGTTAGAGGTCTTGGAATGGGCTGATTTTTGGTGATGATGATCTCTATGGTGAGGAGATCATCATCACCAAAAATCAGCCCATTCCAAAACTTCTAACTTCATCAAAAATGGTTTACAAAAAATGGACGGTTCACGATTTTTCAACTTGTAAAATGGGGCTAGAAGTTTTGGAATGAGCTGATTTTGGTGAGGATGATCTCCTCACCATAGAGATCATCCTCACCAAAAATCAGCCCATTCCAAGACCTCTAACCCATGTTTTGAAAAAGTGTTTGCCAAAATGTTTGCCAAACTGTTGGCCACGGATAGGGATATATATATATATATATATATAGGGGCAGATCATGGGACATACGTAAAAATATATGTAAAACCAATGGTTCTTCAAAATATGGGTTAAAAGTTACGGATTGAGCTGATTTTTTGTGAGGATGGTCTCTATGATGAGAAGATCACCCTCACAAAAAATCAGCTCAATCTGAAACTTCTAAATCCATCAAAAGTGGTTTACAAATTATTGGTAAAAAAATTGACGGTCCACATTCTAAATCACTTTTGATGGGGTTAAAAGTTTCAGATTGGACTGATATTTTTTTAAGATAATCTTCTCATCTTAACAAACTTTTAACCCATATTTTGAAACTTTATTATTATTACATTGTTTTTACATATGTCCCATGATCCGTCCCATATATATATAAAAAGAATGATTTTTTCAAAATATGAGTTAGAAGTTTCAAATTGAGCTGATTTTTTGTAAGGATGGTCTCTATGATAAGAACATCATACTCACAAAAAATCAGCTCAATTTGAAACTTCTAAGTCCATCAAAAGTGATTTACAAATTATTGGTAAAAAATCGACGGTACACATTCTAAATCACTTTTGATGTGGTTAGAAGTTTTAGATTTGGCTGATTTTATTTTTTTGGATGATCTACTCATTCTAGAGATCATCCTTACAAAAAATCAGCCCAATCCAAAACTTCTAACTCATATTTTTAAAAATTATTATTCTTACATTGTTTTTACATATGTCTCATGATCCGTCCCCACATATATATAAAGACCAGGATCAACCGCCAATGTTTTGGCCAACGAATTTTGTCTTATATGGATTTGAACTTTCGCAATGACCTGATTTTGTTTTAAGACGATCTCTATGGTGAATGGAAAATCCTGTCAAAAGAGCAGCCCATTATGAAACTTCTAACCTTCTGATAGCAAATTAAATGATCATTCTGCATTTCTCATCGACTGTATCGAATCCAGATAGCACTCATGTCAGGAAATTGCATTCCAAAGAAAATAGCAAACTGATTCTATCTTAATCTCTATAATAATAAAAAAAAAAAAATTGATTCGATTGGCTTATTGCAATTCTAATACTCTAACATTGTGAGGTGCCTCGAAAATGGATAATAGACATACATGGCAAGATGGTTCTCTGCATTGCAGAGTAGATTTCAATGTTGTTGATGGAGTGATGATTCAAAACCTTGTAGGAGAGGAGAAAGAGAATTGGATAAATGAGAGATAAGAGAAGAAGAAAGAAAAATGAGACGAGGGGATTAAGTGTGTGATTTTTTAATTTTTTTGGGAAGATCTAAAATCCAATTTATTCCATAAATAATTGAGATGGGAAGATATTATTAAGGACCCCTCATTAATGCATTCTGATTCCCTAAAAAAAAAGTTTATGCATTGTTACAATAAGATTATAGAAATTGATTTCAAGAATTCAAAATCCCATTTATTGGCTAACACTTCCATCTGAAAATTGATCTTACCGGAAAAAATTATCCAATTGTACATTTAGATTAAAGATGAGTTTAAATATCCTTAAAATGGAAAGAGTTGATATCACATAGGCTGTTTCCTTCCTACAGATAGGAATGGTGTCTACGTGGCTTAATTTGATTAGAAAATGAATACATTAGACTGCATGATCTGCTTGATTAAGAGCCTGAGGTGTTTTAAACTAAACACCAACTAAATCATGCCGCATAGATACTTAACCTATTTTTTTAAGGAACGGGACACCATATTGGATCAGTCAAATGGAAAACGTTGTGTTTTGGGGAGAAAAATGTCAATGGCCTTGGGGAAGAGGTTAAAGAAGAGGGCATTTAGTTCTAATTTTTATATTAGCTTTTAAGAAAGAGAAAACCTTTCCTTACCAAGATAGTGAGCGAAAAGGCCTTACTAAGGCTCATCCACTGACAAAAGTATAATGATTTTATGTGGCCCGCTCAAACACACTCCCCCCTATGCCCTCATCACAAAAATGTAAATCATTTACCTATGGATGTGTAAATCATAAATATTTTCTTGTGTATCCCAAGCTAATTGATCAACGACTGTGTGATGGGGGTGTGTGTTAGAGGGGGCATCATAATATCACGACTCATGATAAAAAGACCTCGAGATGTGTAAAACAAGACTTTGAGATTTTTTTACAAATCTCAAGAAAATGTATGATGTGACGAGGCCCTCCCTCAACTGTCAACTCCCCTTGTAGGGAACGGTAAAGAAAACAAATTACAGAGGATCTGCTCCCATTAAGAGCCTAGATCGTATGCTCCCAGGGTGGAGGATTGAAACGCTCCTCCCACACCTCAACACATGACACGTAAGCCCCAATCCAAAAAATTAATGCCTAAAATCTCTCTTTATCAAAATTTCGTTGGATTGTGGCCTAGGTGGCATGTGTTGAGGTATGGGAGGAGGGCTTCAATTCTCCATCCGGGTGCATATTATCCGGACTCTTTTATTAGTAATGCTGAATTGACCTCATTTCGCATTTTACTGATATGGAGGTGTGTACGAACCATAGATATTGTTCATCGAGATACGAGTGAAAAACATCCGAGGTTCTGTGCACATCTCCACATAAAAAAAGTGCAAAATGAGGTCACTCCCTCACAACTCACATTTTATTACGCACTTTGGAAATTATAAAAGGAGATTTGGTTTTTAATATTGCGCATGGGGTACATAAGAGGTTGGAAAATCATTTTCCTCCTAGTGAAGTATTCAGAAAAAAAAATTCCCTTCTAAGGGGAAATCACTCTGGGTGGGAATTCATTTTTCAAGAAAAAATAAATCCCAATCGTACACTTGAAAATGTATTTTCTGGGAAAATCATTTTCTTGCCCTTTTTTCATGCATGTTCATACGTATCCTTCATTGCAAAGTAGTTCGTTATATGCTTAAATCATTTGAATTAGAGAGTATCTAGATTACCCCAATCGCATGGACATTTGTCATCCAGATTCATACAATGAAGAGGTCTGTCATAGACATGATCACTTAACCAAAGTTGGGTGATTAATTGTAAGTCAATCAAAAGACATCAATTGAAATTTATGGGTATTTTTATAGTTAGTTATCAACTTGTAACTTGTTAGTGCCAATTAATTGCTCTAGGCCGCCATTGATGTTGTGAGAGAATTGGCTTGTTTACCCTATCAAATCAATTGGAGTGATCTTTTGTTTTTAATCGAAAATTCTTTCTTTCAATAAATAAAAAAAAGTCTTAAATTAGATTGGTTAAAATGTATATCAACTAATTTTCATGAATTGATTTTTTGATATATATATATATATATATGCACCCAACCATTTACCCAATAATTTGCCTAACTTGTTTTGTCCTACATGGGTTAGAAGTTTTGGAATAGGCCAATTTTGGTGAGGATGATCTCTATGGTGAGGAGATCACCTTCAACAAAAATCAGCTAATTCCAAAACTTATAACCCCATCACAAATGGTTCACAAAAAATTGACAGTCTATGATTTTCAACTTGTAAACATGGGGTTAGAAGTTTTTTTGGAATAAGCTGATTTTTGATGAGGAGGATCTTCTAACCGTAGAGATCATCCTCACCAAAAATCAACTCATTCCAAAACTTCTAACCCGTGTAGGACAAAACATGTTGGGAAAATTGTTGGGTAAATGGTTGGGTGCTGAACATTTCCCTACATATATATAGGGAACAGATCAAGGGACATATGAAAAAACATTGTAATATTAATAAACTTTACAAATATGGGTTGAAAGTTTCGGATTGAGCTGATTTTTGTGAGGATGATCTCTATGATCGGAAAATCATCCGAAAAAAAAATCAGTCCAATTTGAAACTTCTAACCCCATTAAAACTGATTTAGAATGTGGACCGTCAATTTTTTGCCAATAATTTGTAAATCACTTTTGATGGATTTAGAAGTTTCAGATTGAGCTGATTTTTTGTGAGGATGATCTTCTCATCATAGTGACCATCCTCGCAAAAAATCAGCTCAATCCCAAACCTCTAACCCATATTTTGAAAAACAATTGTTTTTACATATGTCCCATGAACTGCCTCCATATATATATGTATGTAGTGTTCGGAGGTCTTAACGAGAGCCAAACATTGTGCCAAGCATTTTTTCAATGTATAGGTTATAAGTTTTGGAATGGGCTGGTTTTTTGTGAGAATGATCTCCATTATGAAGAGGTCATCCTCACTAAAAATCAGCCCATTCGAAAATTTCTAACCCCATTAAGGGTGGCTTACAAAAATTGAATGGTCCACGATTCTTCAATTTGTAAACTAGAGTTAGAAATTTCTGAATGAGTTAATTTTTTATGAGGATAATCTTTTCACCATAGAGATAATCCTCACAAAAAATCAGCTTGTTTTGAAACTTCTTACTCCTATTTTGAAAAATGCTTGGGTTTGAAGTTTCAGAATTGGCTTATTTTATTGAGTATGATCTCTATGATGAGGAAATCATCCTCACCAAAAATCAGTTCATTCTGAAACTTTTAACCCCATCAAAAGTGATTTACAAAAATCAAATAGTCCACGATTCTTCAACTTGTAAATTAGGGTTAGAAGTTTTCAGAATGAGTTGATTTTTTGTGAGGATGATCTCTATGATGAAGAGCTCATCCTCACAAAAAATCAGCTCATTTTGAAACTTCTAAACCAAGTTTACAAGTTGAAGAATTGTGGACCGTTTGATTTTTGTAAATCACTTTTAATGGGATTGGAAGTTTTAGAGGGGGCTGATTTTTGGTGAGGATGATCTCCTCATCATAGAGATCATCCTTACAAAAATCAGCCTATTCCGAAATTTCTAACCAAGACATTGAAAAAATGTTTGGCACAATGTTTTCCTCTCTTTAGGGCCTCCGAACACCACCCATATGTATATAGATATGGGTGACGTTCTTTTGACAAAATCCTAGACAACATTCTAGGCAAAGTTTTGTCTTAGATGACTAAAAAGTTTCGGAATGGACTGATTTTTTGTAAGGATGATCTCTATAGTCAGTAGATTATCCGCACAAAAAATCAACCAATTCTAAAACTTCTAACCTCATAAAAAGTAGTTACAAACTAACGGTAAAAATTGATGGTTCACAATTCCTCTTCTTATAAACTGAGGTTAGAAATTTCAGAATTTGTTGATTTTTGATGAGGATGATTTTCTCATCATAGAGATTATCTTCACAAAAAATCAGCTCATTCAGAACTTTTTAGTTTATATAAGACAAAATGCTTTCTCTACAATGTTGTTTAGGGTTTTGTGAAAAGAACGCCACCCAAAATATATATATATATATATATATATATATAGGGTCCCGTTCAGCACCAAACATTTTGGCCAATATTTTAGCCAACCTTTTTTGTCCTACATGAGTTAGAAGTTTTGGAATGGGCTTATTTTTTGTGAGGATGATCTCTACGGTGAGGAGATCATCCTCACCAAAAATCAGCCCATTTCAAAACTTCTAGCCCCATGTTTACAAGTTGAAAAATCATGGACCATCCATTTTTTGTAAACCATTTCTGATGCGGTTAGAAGTTTTGGAATGGGTTGATTTTTGATGATAATGATCTCTTCACCGTAGAGATCATCCTCACCAAAAATCAGTCAATTCCAAAACTTCTAACCCATGTTTTAAAAATTGTTTTGCCAAAATGTTTGGTGCTGAACATTTTCCATATATATATATATATATATATATAGGGAGCGGTTCGACAACCCTAAAGTTTGCTAAGTTTGGTGCCAAACATTTTTTGTGAATCACTTTTGATGGGGTTAGAAGTTTTGGAATAGGCTGATTTTTTGTGAGGATGATCTCTACAGTGAAGAGATCATCCTCACAAAAAATTAACTTATTTTGAAACTTCTAACCCTAGTTTACAAGTTAAAGAATCGTGGACCGTCCAATTTTTGTAAATCACTTTTGATAGGGTTAGAAGTTTTGGAATAGGCTGATTTTTGGTGAGAATGATCTCCTCATCATAGAGATCATCCTCACAAAAAATCAGCTCATTCCAAACTTCTGACCCATATTTTGAAAAATGTTTGGCAATATATATATATATATGGGTCCCGTTCGGCACCCTAAGTTTTACCACACACTTTAACAAATGCGTTTTGTCTTATATGAGTTAGAAGTTTCGGAATGAGCTGATTTTTGGTGAGGATGATCTCTATGGTGAGGAGATCATCCTCACCAAAAATCAGCTCATTCCAAAACTTCTAACCCCGTCAAAATTGATTTCCAAAAAATGGACGGTCCACGATTTTTCAACGTGTAAACATGGGGCTAAACATTTCGGAATGGGCTGATTTTTGGGAGGATGATCTTCTAATCATAGAGATCATCCTCACAAAAAATGAGCTCATTCCAAAACTTCTAACCCATGTAGGACAAAAAACGTTTGTTAAAGTGTGTGGTAAAACTTAGGGTGCTGAACATTTCCCTATATATATATATAGGGGACGGTTAAGCAGCCCTAAAGTTTGCCAAGTTTGGTGCCAACCATTTTTCAAAATATGAGTTAGAAGCTTTGGAATGAACTGATTTTTTGTGAGGATGATCTCTATGATGAGGGGATCATCCTCACCAAAAATCAGCCTATTCCAAAATTTCTAACCCCATCAACAGTGATTTACAAAAATTGGATGGTCCACAATTCTTCAACTTGTAAACTAGGGTTAGAAGTTTCAAAATGAGCTGTTTTTTTGTGAGAATGATCTCTTCACCGTAGAGATCATCCTCACAAAAAATCAGCTTATTCCAAAACTTCTAACCCCATCAAAAGTGATTTACAAAAAATGTTTGGCACCAAACTTGACAAACTTTAGGGCTGCCGAATCGCTCCCATATATATATATATAGGGAAATGTTCAGCAACAAGTTGTAAATTGGGGTTAGAAGTTTTGGAATGGGCTGATTTTTGGTGAGGATGATCTCCTCATCGTAGAGATCTTCCTCACAAAAAATTAGCCCATTCCAAAACCTCTAACCCATGTTTTGAAAAATGTTTTGCCAAAATGTTTGTTGTTGAACGGGACCCATACATATATATATATATATATATATATATATATATATATATATATATATATATATATATATATATAGGGTCCCTTTCAACAACAAACATTTTGACAAACATTTTGGCAAAACATTTTTCAAAACATGGGTTAGAGGTTTTGGAATGGGCTGATTTTTGGTGAGGATGATCTCTACGGTGAGGAGATCATCCTCATCAAAAATCAGCCCATTCCAAAACTTCTAGCCCCATGTTAACAGGTTGAAAAATTGTGGACCGTCCATTTTTTGTAAACCATTTTTGATGGGTTAGAAGTTTTGGAATGGGCTGATTTTTGGTGATGATGATCTATTCCCTGTAGAGATCATCCTCACCAAAAATCAGCCCATTCCAAAACCTGTAACCCATATTTTCAAAAATGTTTTGCCAAAATGTTTGTCAAAATGTTTGTTGCTGAACATTTCCCATATATATATATATATAGGGGGCGGTTCAAGGGCCATATGAGAAAACATATGAAAAAACTTTCGTTTTTCAAAATAAGAGTTAGAGGTTTTAGATTGAGCTGATTTTTTGCAAGGATGGTCACTATGATGAAAAGATCATCCTCACAAAAAATCAGCTCAATCAGAAACTTCTAAATCCATCAAAAGTGATTTACAAATTAGAGATAAAAATTGGTAAAAAATCGACGGTCCACATTCTAAATCATTTTTAATGGGGTTAGAAGTTTTAGATTGGGCTGATTTTTTTTTTTTTTTTTGGATGATCTTCCCATCATAGAGATCATCCTCACAAAAAATCAGCTCAATCCAAAATTTCTAACCAATATTTTAAAATTTTATTAAAAACGAAAGTTTTTACATATGTTTTCTCATATGACCCTTGAACCTGACCCATATATATATGGGAGCGGTTCAACAGCCCTAAAGTTTGCCAAACATTGTGCCAAACATTTTTCAAATCATGGGTTAGAAGTTTTGGAATGGGCTGATTTTTTGTGAGGATGATCCCTATGATTAGGAGATCATCCTCTCCAAAACTCAGCTCATTTTGAAATTTCTAACCCTAGTTTACAAATTGAAGAATCGTGGACCGTCCAATTTTTGTAAATCACTTTTGATGAGGTTAGAAGTTTTGGAATAGGCTGATTTTTAGTAAGGATGATCTCCACATCATAGAGATCATCCTCACAAAAAATCAGCTCATTCCAAAACTTCTAACCCATGTTTTGAAATTTTTTTGGCACATGGATATATATAGGGAACGGTTCGGCAGCCCTAAAGTATACCAAGTTTGGTGCCAAACATTTTTTGTAAATTACTTTTGATGGGATTAAAAGTTTTGGAATAGGCTGATTTTTTGTGAGGATGATCTCTACGGTGTAGAGATCATCCTCACGAAAAATCAGCTCATTCTGAAACTTCTAACCCTAGTTTACAAGTTGAAGAAACGTACACTGTCTAATTTTGGTAAATCACTTTTTATGGGGTTAGAAGTTTTGAAATAAGCTGATTTTTGGTGAGGATGATCTCTATGAGGATGATCTCCTCATCATAGAGATCATCCTCACAAAAAATCAGCTCATTCCAAAGCTTCTAACCCATATTTTGAAAAAATTTTAGCACCAAACTTGTGACCCTAATTTACAAGTTGAAGAATCGTGGACCATCTGATTTTTGTAAACTACTTGTGACAGGGTTAAAAGTTTTAGAACGAGATGATTTTTGGTGATGATGATCTTCTCATCATAGAGACCATCCTTACAAAAAATTAGCCAATTTCGAAACTTCTAACCCATGTTTTGAAAAATGTTTGGCTCTCTTTAGGACCTCCGAATATATATTTATATATATGGGTCGGGTTCCTACGACCCCCATTACGACTCACCGTTTTGTCTTATATGGGCAAAAATGTTTGGAATGGGCTGATTTTTTGTAAGGATGATCTCTATGGTGAGGTGATCATCCTTGCCAAAAATCAGCTCATTATGAAACTTCTAGCTCATGTTTATAAGTTGAAAAATTTTAGACCGTCCTATTTTTGTAAATCAATTTTGATGGGGTTAGAAGTTTTGGAATGGGATGATTTTTTGCCAGCATGATCCCCTCATCACAGAGATCATTCTCACAAAAAATCAGTCATTCCAAACATTTTTGCCCATATAAGACAAACGGTGAGTCGTAATGGGGGTCGTAGGAACCCCACCCTATATATATGTAGGGTCACGTTCCTAAGACCCTTATTACGACTCACATTGCGACACCGTTTTTGTCTTATATGGGCAAAAAGGTTTGGAATGGGCTGATTTTTTGTGAGGATGATCTCTGTGATGAGGGGATCATCCTTGCAATGTGAGTCGTAATAAGGGTCGTAGGAACCCAACCCATATATATATATATATATATATATATATATATATATATATATATATATATATATATGAAGTGGTTCGACAGCCCTAAAGTTAGCCAAACATCTTGCCAAACATTTTTTTGTAAATCACTTTTGATGGGGTTAGAAGTTTTGGAATAGGCTGATTTTTTGTGAGGATGATCTCTACGGTGAAGAGATCATCCTCACCAAAAATCAGCTCATTTTAAAACTTCTAACCCTAGTTTACAAGTTGAAGAATCGTGGACCGTCCAATTTTTGTAAATCACTTTTGATGGGATTAGAAGTTTTGAGATATGCTGATTTTTAGTGAGGATGATCTCCTCATCATAGAGACCATCCTCACAAAAAATCAGCTCTTTCCAAAGCTTTTAACTCATGTTTTAAAAAATGTTTGACAAACTTTAGGGCTGCTGAACCGTCTCATATATATATATTATCTCTATGGACCACGTGCCAATGTGGTGCCGCCTGAACCCACCATCAGGTGCCATCTGTATGTAGCAAATGAAATTTTATGAACTTCCAAAATATATATATTCATTGTTTGATTTAAATTTTATAATCGTGAGAATTCATTGGTTCTCCATCTTCAAACTCAAGATCTAGTCAAAAAAACAAATTAAAAATGAGGAATTTTCTTTTCAAACCTAATTTAGACCACAAATCAAGAGGGGTGGGTATCATTTGACAAACGCAACAGTCCACACGGCTCAATTGTGGATCTTTGAACATGCAACATTTTCCAATATTTATATGTTATAAAATTGAGGAAAGCAAATCAAGTGGAACACGAAATAAGTCTAAATTTAGATGAGTGGAGATCCCATATGGTGTCCTATTTATATAGATAGATTAGGTGTCTATGTGGCACAATTTGATGAGGAAACAAATGCCTGGGGCTGCATGAACAGCTTGATTAGAAGCTCAAGGTTTCAACACCAATTAAATTGTGCCACATAGACACCTAATCTATATAACGGGACACTGTATTGGACGCTGAGTCAATTTAAATAGTGTAAAATGTACGTCAGCTTGTTTTCAGTAATTAATATGACCATCCATCCGAGGAAGAAAAGTTAAATTAATAAAATATAATAAAACTGAGGACAGCAAGTCAAGTCGAACGCCAATAAAGGGGAGGGTTGGACAAGAATAATGTGGTCCGGTGTAGAAAAACCTACCACCTCCCACATAAATCCAAATCATATATGATGATGGGTTGACAAAGTCACAATAAGGGGGAGGGTTTTACAATATTAATGTGGCTGGCGTGAAAAAACCTACATAAATCCAAATCATATATGATGATGATTGACAAAGTCAAGTTTAACACGACGTCCCTTTCATAACAATAGAAAATGTAGAAATATATCACTAAAGCCCAAACCACATTTAAAGATGTGCGTCAAAGATAAAACAAACAAGAAGATAAGACATACCCGGGGCTTCCTAGGCAAGCAATTATATAGGGAAACTATTTTATTTTTCCATCCCATTTACGATTTTATTGGTTAAAAAATTTTTGTGACTAGAAAATTTTATTTACAATTCCCACATGTATATAATCCGTCGAATCCAAAATTTTTAAGGCATATAGGACAAATTTTATCTCTCAATATTATTATCTTAAGATTGTCTATTGAACTCTATCCTCTATATATATATATATATATATATATATATATGTGGAAAGCGTTCAGAGACCCTAAAAAGAATCAAATATTATGTTAAACATTTTTCAAGATAGGGGTTACAAATTTCGAATAGGCTGATTTTTTGTGAGGATGATCTTTATGGTGAAGAGATCATCCTCGTCAAAAATTAGTTACTTTCGAAACTTTTAACTCTAATTCAGAAGTTAAAGAACCGTGGACTGTCCAATTTTACTAAACAACTTTTTGACGTGCTTAGAAGTTTCGGAATGGGTTGATTTTTGGTGAGGATGATCTCCTCATCATAGAGATCATTCTTACAAGAAATCAATTTGTTCTAAAACTTCTAACCCATACATTGAAAAAATGTTTGGCATTCTTTAGGGCCTGAACACCACCCCATATACATATATATATGAGTCAGGAAAATTTGATTTACCCACGTGACATACTCAATCAACAAACTTGACGTGACAAGTTTGAAAATCGTAGATCTGCTCTCCGTAGGATATAAAACCACACCTTTTTATGGGGAACCATAGTTTTATATCCCGAGGAAAGCATATCTATGATTTTCCAAGCCTGTCACTTCAGGGATGTCGATTGAGTATGTCACGTGAGTAAGTTAGATCATAGAATCGTAGATTATTTGCCTAGGGATATACAAGAAAAAGATTTATAATTATACGTATCGTAAGATAAATGATCTACAATTCTGTAATAGGGGCATAGGGGGCAAATGTCAAAGAGGGGTGTTAGGAAATCATTACACTATATATATATATATATATATATATATATATATATATATATATATATATTAGGAAATCATTACACTATATATATATGGGGACGGTTCGAGGGACGTGCTGAAAACCAGCTGAGAAACAGACGGACGAGAGACGTTAGATTTGAGAAAACGGACGGCGCAGATGGTTCAACACGTCACTTCCAACTAAAGAAACGGAGTTTCTTTTATTTAAAACTAACTCCCTCCTCTTTTCTGTTTTTTCATTTTTTTTTAACTAACGATCTCTGTTTTTTCGTTCTCTCTCTCGACAGACGTTGTTGTTTCATAAGGTTTTTCAACGAAGAAGATGAACTCAACCTTCGGCTGAAAACCCATTATTTCTGTTTCATTAAACACCCTTCGTTTTCTCACTCAACGGACGACCCAACCTTCGTTTTCCTTCGACCCAACCCTTCGTCTCTTCTCTAAATCTCTTCGTCTCTTTGTTTCCTTCGTCTCTTCGTCTCTTCTGTAAATCCAAATCTCTTCGTTTCCTTCGAACCCTTCGCTGATTGCCTTGACTTTTCCCTCGTTTCTCCTTTTTTTTTTTTTTTTTTTGTAAAAACAACTCTCTGTTTCATTGAAACTCGACAGAAAGAAAAAACAACTCTCTGTTTGTGTTCCATGGTGTGGATTATTGGTATTTGGATTAATCTTATAAGTCATTGCTTATTTCTTGCAATTTTTATCTTTTACATGCAGATATTAATAGTTGTAATCGAAAGAAAAGGAAACAAAAGAATACATGATTCATCTGTAGTTTGGTTGTTGGAAACTTGGAATTTATGTTAATCTGCATCGATCCAAGACAAGATTGATATTTAAGGATTCTTTTAGGGTTTTGCAACGATATTTAAAAATATTTCTGGGTTATTAGCTAGAAGGAAAGACAAGATGAATGTGGTTGGTAAAGTTCGGAGCCTAATTTCCCAGAGTGTGTATTCTGTTGCCATTCCTTTTCATCCATTCGGTGGAGCCGTTGATGTAATTGTTGTTGGACAGGAGGATGGTTCCTACCATAGCACACCTTGGTATGTGAGATTTGGTAAATTTCAAGGTGTTCTCAAAGGCGTCAAGAAGATCATTGGAATCTCTGTAAATGGTGTTGAAGCCAGTTTCCATATGAACCTTGATAATTCAGGTGAAGCTTATTTCATAAGAGAGGTTGTTTCTAGTAAAGATAATGATAAGGAAGCAGTTGTTAATGAATCAGATACTTTGGAAATTATTGGAGAGGATAACGATAACAATAATGGTGATAGTGTTAGTCTTTATTGAAATGAGATCGATGTCTCCAACGCTGATAATGTTTAGTTCTCAGATGAACGTGTTTCGTTAAGTACAGATGAAATTGAAAATGACGAAGTTGAAAATGAAAGACAGTTTTGTGAATTTCAAGAATACCAGAAAAGAGGAGGGAGTTATTTTTAAATAAAAGAAATTCCGTTTCTTTAGTTGGAAGTGACGTGTTGAACAATCTGCGCCGTCCGTTTTCTTAAATCTAACGTCTCTCGTCCGTCTGTTTCGCAGCTGGTTTTCAGCACGTCCCTCGAACCGTCCCCTATATATATATATATATGAGAATGCTAACGTTTAAGACCTCATGAGACATTATCATTCTCCAACACTTTTTTTCCAGTAGTACTCTTATCTTTTTTGTCATTTAGTGAAAAAGATAAGAGTATATTAATTTACATAATAAATACTTATTTATGTAATTAATAATAGTCTATTTCATAATAAATGCAAATGACATTTAATGTTAATAAATATTTACTATGTAAAAGATCAACATATCCCTATTTATTTTTAGTAGAAGATAAAATTAATAGAGGCATACTCAAATGACTTCATGACATAGCAAGTTTGGGTATCGTAGATATGAACACCTCAGGATACACAATTGCACTTCCCCAAAAAAAGTGTATCCCGAGATAATTGTGTATTCTTAGGTGTGTAGATCTATTATTCCCAAACTTGTCAACAGCATGGAGTCATTTGAGTTTGCCACTTGGCGAGTCATATTATGAGTGATTGTTTGATCACATCACTATGAGCAAATTTGCTCACATACCAACACCGTTTTGACATGTGACGTTGATGACATAAACAATAATAAGAGAATTTTTCTCTCTTGTCCTTAGTAAAAAAAAATTGAAATTTTCCAATAAGATCATCTTGTCACATTCAAAAATATGATCCAATATAGAAGTGTTATAGAGGAGGAAATTTTATGAATTTCAACACAAATATATATATTAATTATTTTTTACTGTTGTATTTTAATTTTAAATTTGAGTGCTCGATAGTTATCCATTTCCAACGTCATTAATTAAGTTTGAATTTTTATTTTTTTATTTTTTTTACTATGAACTTATTTATAAAATCTAAGAGGTTGTGGTGTTCAATTGTCAATATGATAATTCATGTGGATCCCAC
The DNA here is from genome assembly GCF_017979445.1 of Akebia trifoliata. NCBI lineage: Eukaryota > Viridiplantae > Streptophyta > Magnoliopsida > Ranunculales > Lardizabalaceae > Akebia > Akebia trifoliata. Next base: position 2,592,627 of record NC_141379.1, read on the forward strand.
AATAACTTTTAAGATTTGAAATCTAAAATTAAATATTCCTGGTCAGTGGATTTATGCATAGGAGAGAGAAATTTTCTTCTTATTACCTACGTCATGAACGTCGCATGCAAAAGTGTATTGATCTTTTAGCAAATTTGCTCAAAGCACTAAGAGCCACTCGTTATATTATCAGGCCTCTATATATATAAGAAGATAACATTTTGGTTCCTATCTGAGAATTGGTAAGCAAATGGCTCTAATATCGCTGCTTCTGCTCCAAGGGATATTGCTCCATCCCTTCTCACTCACTCTTCTACTCTTCTTCTCCATTTTCTTTCTACTTCGTCCCAATCGAGCTTCATCGAAATATGGCCCTCTTCCACCTTCTCCGCCTAAGCTTCCTTTTATAGGAAACCTTCATCAAGTGAGCAATCTTGCTCATCGATCTTTCCGAGATCTCTCTCAGAAGTATGGCCCTTTAATGCTCTTACACTTGGGTCAGGTTCCTACTCTTGTTGTTTCATCTGCTGAGATAGCTAGAGAGATCATGAGGAACAAGGACATAGTCTTTACAAATAGGCCTATTTCAACTGCCTCTGAGATGCTCCTATATGGAACTATGGACGTATCATTTGCGCCTTATGGTGAGTATTGGAGGCAAGTGAGAATGATTTGCATATTGGGGATGTTGAGCATCAAGAAGGTGCAGAGCTTCAAGTTTGTAAGGGAAGAAGAAGTCGCGCTTATGATCAAGAAAATATCTCGTTCATGTTCATTAGGAACACCAATTAATCTAACTGAGATGTTGATCGCTGTCTCCGTCGATGTAGTCTCTAGATGTGCACTTGGTGGAAAATATGAAGGAGAAGATGGTAAAATCAGATGTGGGGAGTTGTCAAGAGAATTACCAAGGCTTATGACTGCCTTTTGTTTTGGCGATTTATTTCCATTATTACGATGGATGGACACTCTCACTGGCTTGGTGAGGAGATTTAAGAGGGCTTCCCAAGAAATGGATACCTTCTTCAATCAAATCATTGACGAACATCTAATTCAAAGAAAACATAGTGATCCAGACTACAAAAAAGACTTTGTGGATTTTTTGCTCGATGTTCAAAACGATAACACGCTTGGCATCCAACTCACTCGAGACAACATCAAATCGATATTATTGGTCTCATCTTCTCTCTCTCTCTCTCTCTCTATCTATATATCTCTCTCTCATTCTGTACATATATTGCTTTGCATTTATTATGTAGAGAGCCATGCTGGAGTAAATTCAAGATTGACATCAATGAAAAGCATGCATCTATGGTTCTGTGCGCACCTCCACAGTAAAATATGAATTGATATCAATCTTGAGGTCACTCCAGCATTATTCATAAACTAACATTCTTTTTACGGTCTATGACGTGGCAAGTGAACAAAACCAGAATTTTTTTCCCTTGGGTATCAAAGAGAAAGATCTATGGTTCTATGAACTGTCACATTAGAGAGCGTACAAAGAGTGTCAATTCATCATGACACTTAGTCTTACGTAAAAGACGATTATTTATTATGTAAACAAGTATTTATTGGGTAAAAGGCAAACATATCTTATCATTTTTACTAAAAGACAAAATGAACAGGAATATAATTGAAAAGTAAATGTGTTAGAAAATGTTAACATTCCCATGAAATCTTAGTGTTAAGAAAACAGGTGCAATTGAAATAAGAAAATAAATCAAAAAAACAAGCACAAGACAAAATGTAATCATAAAGAGATTTTACGTAATTCCCTCAAGATTAAGGTACGACCATGAAATACCGATTCTACTATGAAAAGAAAACTCGCAGTTACATATTTAATACTTCGGATTTTATATAATATTAATGAAATTACGAAAATACCCTTAGGAAGGTGTGGCTTAATTTATAGTATCTCCTTGTTGACCACTACTATCAAGCTCCACAAATCACAACACTTAGATGTTAACATTCCCCAAAACTATATATAGTACTAAAGCTCTCGCATTTTTCATTATTAGGACATGTTTGTAGCTGGAAGTGATACGTCATCAACAACTATAGAATGGGCTATGGCAGCGCTTGTCAAGAATCCAAATGTGATGAACAAAGCCCAAGAAGAGGTAAGAAGAGTAGTTGGAAACAAATCAAAGGTGGAAGAGGAGGACATTAATCAAATGAACTACTTAAAATTTGTTGTCAAAGAGACTTTGAGATTACATGCTCCTACCCCGACATTGCTTCCACATGAATCCATCACGAGTACAAATCTGAAAGGTTACCATATTCCCGCGAAAACAACAGTATTCATTAACGCATGGGCAATTCAAAGGGACCCCAAATTATGGGACAATCCTGAGGAGTTTATGCCAGAGAGATTTAGCAACAACACTATCGATTTTAAAGGTCAAGACTTTGAATTCATCCCTTTTGGATCAGGGAGAAGGGGTTGTCCTGGAATCGCATTTGGCATCACAATCATTGAATTTGTTCTAGCCAACCTCTTATATTGGTTCGATTGGGAGTTGCCTAGTGGTGCAAAGATGGAAGAATTAGACATGACTGAAGCCTCTGGCCTTGTAGCCAATAAGAAAACTCCTCTTCATCTTGTTCCAGTTGCTCACTTTTATTGATGGCTGTCTATCATTTAATGGTTAATATAGTTTGTATGGAGAATATATACTATGTACATGTCTCCTTTCCTTTTATATATATAAGTGGTTTTTAGTAGTATAAATCTTCTACCCAACATGCCGCTTTCATTCTCGGAATTCTGCTTTTAGTAATTCAAATTTTATTTATTTCATGAATTTCAAGCACAACATAAAGGCGCTTCCGATGACTAATTAATAAATTAAGAGTCGCAATACAGAACAGTGTCCTGCACCAAAAACAACATACGATGTCTACGTGGCACGTTTTTATTGCAGATTAAACACATCGGTCTACATGTCCGTACTAATAACACTATAATTCAATTACAGTATACTTGAAGCTTTAATTTCAATATCATTCTCCAGTTAAAATTTTCATGGTTAGAGAGAGAGAGAACCATTTTTGTATTAAAGCAAATACTGCAAACTTAGAGGGCACTACGTGAAAACTAGAAATTTTAACAAGAAAATTCGACAGGTCAAGGCCCACGAGTTTTAGTAATTGAATTTCAACGATCAGGGCCGTTGAAATTGTTGATGTTCCCCAAATTCAATGGTTTATAGCTGTTGAATTTCTCCCATCTCCATTAATTTGACAATTTCTTCTTGTCAAAAAAAAAAAAAAAAAAAAAAGACCATGAAAAATTCGACATCTTGATCTATGAAAATTTATAAAATTTGACGGCCTTGGACCGTAAATTTGAGTTTTTTTTTCATGCTGGGGCTGTTGTGTTGAATTTCTGAAGTGATAATCCATTTGAGCAAAACAACCCTTCTTAAGGCTCAAAATCTTTTTATGTTAGTTAGGAAAGAATTTCATTTCTATTTGAGTAGCTGAAAAGGTTGGACATAGTCATCATGTACGTTACATTGCCCTGCTCACTGAGTAATGTGAAGTACACTGCTTTACACTCTACACTGACGCGGAGGTGCTCCGAATCATAGATGCTTTTCACAAAGGCAGTTAATCTGGGCTTTTTCTTCACTATTTCATTGGTTTGTTGGACAGCCCAATCGATAATGAGTTGACTCATCACAATTAACTTGTCAAACGAGTTATACTGTTTAAATCGGTTTAAATTGTTTAATATTATATATAAATAATGATATTTTTTTTATATTAGGTGGATAAGTACTCACTCATCATAAATATATATTTTATATAGTTAAATTTATAAAAACTAATTATTTTCATAAAATTGGATGTGACATATGATGGATGATTCACATTGACCATCTTGCCCGCTTGCATCCTTGACCAAGATGACCCAGGAAAAACAATTCCAAGAAATTTAATTAAAATTTTGAATAATCCCAATAAAATAATAAAATAAAATAAAAATCCCATTACAATGATTTAACTAGGCTCTAAGTCTTCTTGTTTTACTTCATCTGTACTCCCACTATAATTATTCATAATAGTAAACTTTTCTCAATATAATGACCTTTTCAATAACAGTAAAACCAAGGGCTGTCAAAGGATTGGATTGGGGTCGATTTGGTACCAATCCAATAAGGATTGGGATCGTGACTGATCTGACAAGTATTGGATCGGACCCATGTCGGATCTCAATTTTAAGATCTGATCCATTAATATCGGATCGGGCCAAACCCGATTTTATATACAAAATCTAAATAAATTTTATATATCTCAACAAATTTATATATTTTCTAACATATTATCGGATCGGGATATGGTTGATCCAAATCTGATCCAATAAAATATCCCTTATCGAATTGGATCTTTGTTGAAATCCAAAACATCAATCCAGACCGGAAGTTATCGGATCAGATTTTGGGTCTGATCCAATCCATTGACAGCCCTTAGTAAAATCTTAACTAGACTAAAACTCTTTACTAAGTTTAAAATAGCACTACATGAAAACTGAAAAATTCAACAACAAATTTCAATGGGCCAAGGCCCACGAATTTTACAAATCAAATTTCAATGTCCCAAAGTTGTAGAAATTTTTTACGTTCCCCAATTTGACGGCTAAGAGCTGTCAAATTTCTCCCATCCTCCATTAATTTGATGGTTTCAACTACTTAAAAAAAAATTCTACAATAAAAAAATTCGACGCCGATAGCCGTCGAATATGGTTTTTTTTTTTCACTTGTGTAGCTAATGTCAATCTTCTAAAATAAATAAACCAAAATAAGTGAAACTGAAAATTACAAAAAGGGTCGGGATCCAGTGACTTGTGAAATCTAACTCATGAAAAAGCACATGATCTCAACCATGTAAACATGAAATCCAATAGTCCGGATATTTACATACCCATATAGTCAGTCTAACACAGAAGAAGAAGAAAAAAATTACCTTGAAACGATCTCTTTTTACCTTGATCTCAAAACCCAATCAGTATAAGCGGATTATCCTGGCATTGGCATAGAACTCATCAAGCTGTTGATTTATGATCATTTGAAGTTAAGGTGCATATTTAACCCTTTGACCCATCCTATTTTGGTGGTACGAACACCCCATATACTCTTCTGGGGCTCATCCTATATCAACGTTGCTAACTAATAAAGCTATTTTAATTTGATTAATATTAATATCTCGATGATGGTGGTTTTCTAAATTACCAAGGAAATAACTTGTTTTATTTTTTTCTTCTTCCCTCGTTGGTTTCAAGCGGATGTGTCACCTCATAACCCAGGTAATGCTCGAGTAGCTCCTCGGCTACTTAGATAAAAAAAATTCAGTCTATTTTCCCTTAATGAGATAGAATCCCACACAAGGTCATATATGGCTTCCTCATAATATAATATACATTTGAATCGTGATAATCTGACTACCCCACGTGGCATATACAATCGACTACCTGACGTAACTAATTTGGAATCGTAGATCTGCACTCCTCGGGAAACAAGTTTCCCTCGAGATACACTATACTATGGGGAACTGCAGCTGTGTTTCCCAAGGAGCGCAGATCTATGGTTTCAAACTTGTCAGGTTAGGATAGTTGATTGAGTTTGCCACTTGGGGTCACGATTATATATATATATATATATATAGGGTCCCTATCCGTGGCCAACAGTTTGGCAAACACTTTTTCAAAACATGGGTTAGAGGTCTTGGAATGGGCTGATTTTTGGTGAGGATGATCTCTACGGTGCGGAGATCATCCTCACCAAAAATCAGCTCATTCCAAAACTTCTAGCCCCATTTTACAAGTTGAAATATCGTGAACCGTCCATTTTTGTAAACCATTTTTGATGAGGTTAGAAGTTTTGGAATGGGCTGATTTTTGGTGATGATGATCTCCTCACCATAGAGATCATCCTCACCAAAAATCAGCCCATTCCAAGACCTCTAACCCATGTTTTGAAAAATGTGTTTGCCAAAATGTTGGCCATTGAACGCTACTCATATATATATAGGGAAATGTTCAACACCCTAAGTTTTACCACACACTTTAACAAATGTTTTTTGTCCTACATAGGTTAGAAGTTTTGGAATGGGCTGATTTTTGGTGAGAATGATCTCTATGATTAGAAGATCATTCTCCCCAAAAATCAGCCTATTCCGAAATGTTTAGCCCCATGTTTACAAGTTGAAAAATCATGGACCGTCCATTTTTTGTAAATCATTTTTGATGGGGTTAGAAGTTTTGGAATGAGCTGATTTTTGGTGAGGATGATCTCCTCACCATAGAGATCATCCTCACCAAAAATCAGCCCATTCTGAAACTTCTAACCCATTTAGGACAAAATGCGTTTGTTAAAGTGTGTGGTTAAAACTTAGGGTGCTGAACGGGACCCATATATATATATATATATATATATATATATATATATATATGGGAAATGTTCAGCACCTTAAGTTTTACCACACACTTTAACAAACGTTTTTTGTCCTACATGAGTTAGAAGTTTTGGAATGGGCTGATTTTTGGTGAGGATGATTTCTATGATTAGAAGATCATCCTCCTCGAAAATCAGCCCATTCTGAAATGTTTAGCCCTATGTTTACACGTTGAAAAATCGTGGATCGTCCATTTTTTGTAAACCATTTTTGATGGGGTTAAAAGTTTTGGAATGAGCTGATTTTTGGTGAGGATGATCTCCTCACCATAAAGATCATCCTCACCAAAAATCAGCCCATTCCAAAACTTCTAACCCATGTAAGACAAAACACGTTTACTAAAATGTGTGGTAAAGCTTAGGGTGCTGAACGGGACCATATATATATATATATATATATATATATGGAAATGTTCAGCAACAAACATTTTGACAAACATTTTGGCAAAAACATTTTTCAAAACATGGGTTAGAGGTTTTGGAATGGGCTGATTTTTGGTGAGGATGATCTCTATGGTGAGGAGATCATCATCACCAAAAATCAGCCCATTCCAAAACTTCTAACCCCATCAAAAATGGTTTATAAAAAATGGACGGTCCACGATTTTTCAACTTGTAAACTGGTGCTAGAAGTTTTGGAATGGGCTGATTTTTGGTGAGGATAATCTCCTCACCGTAGAGATCATCCTCACCAAAAATCAGCCCATTCCAAAACCTCTAACCCATGTTTGAAAAATGTTTTGCCAAAATGTTTGTCAAATGTTTGTTGCTGAACGGGACCCATATATATATATATATATATATATATGGGTGGGGTTCAAACGACACAAATTGCGACAACATGGTTGTCTTATATGGGCAAAAATGTTTGGAATAGGCTGATTTTTTGTGAGGATGATCTCTGTGATGAGGGGATCATCCTGGCAAAAATTCATCCCATTCCAAAAATTCTAACCCCATCAAAATTGATTTACAAAAATTGGACGGTCTAAAAATTTTCAACCTGAAAACATGGGGCTAGAAATTTCATAATGAGCTGATTTTTGGCAAGGATGATCTCCTCACCATAGAGATCATCCTCACAAAAAATCAGCCCATTCCAAACATTTTTGCCCATATAAGACAAAACACGTTGTCGCAATGTGTGTTGCAATGTGTGTGGTTTGAACCCGACTCTATACATATATATATGGGGGGCCATCAATGGCCAACTTTTTAGCAAACTTTTTGGCAAAACATTTTCCAAACACATGAGTTAGAGATTTTGGAACGGGTTGATTTTTGGTGATGATGATCTCTATGGTGAGGAGATCATCATCACCAAAAATCAGCCCATTCCAAAACTTCTAACCCCATCAAAAACAGTTTACAAAAAATGGACGGTCCACGATTTTTCAACTGGTAAACAAGGGTTAGAAGTTTTGGAATGGGCTGATTCTTGGTGAGGATAATCTACTCACCGTAGAGATCATCCTCACCAAAAATCAGCCCATTCCAAAACCTCTAACCCATGTTTTGAAAAATGTTTTGCCAAAAAGTTTGCTAAAAAGTTTGCCCTTGAACACTACCCTATATATATATATATAGGGTCAGGTTCAAACGACAACCATTTCAACACACATATAGACAACGTGTTTTGTCTTATATGGGCAAAAATGTTTGGAATGGGCTGATTTTTTGTGAGGATGATCTTTGTGGTGAGGAGATCATCTTTGCCAAAAATCAGCTCATTATGAAACTTCTAGACCGTCCAATTTTTGTTGAAAAATTCTAGATCGTCCAATTTTTGTAAATCAATTTTGATGGGGTTACAAGTTTTGGAATGGGATGATTTTTTGCCAGGATGATCCCCTCATCACAGAGATCATCCCCACAAAAAATCAGCCCATTCCAAAACATTTTTGCCCATATAAGACAAACACGTTGTCGCAATGTGAGTCGTAATAGGGGTCGTAATAAAATATATATATATATATATATATATATATATAGGGTCCCGTTCGCCACCCTTAGTTTTACCACACACTTTAACAAACGCGTTTTGTCTTACATGGGTTAGAAGTTTCGGAATGAGCTGATTTTTGGTGAGGATGATCCCTATGGTGAGGAGATCATCCTCACCAAAAATCAGCTCATTCCAAAACTTCTAACCCCATCAAAATTAATTTACAAAAAATTGACGGTCCACGATTTTTCAACGTGTAAACATGGGGCTAAACATTTCGGAATGGGCTGATTTTTGGGGAGGATTATCTTCTAATCATAGAGATCATCCTCACCAAAAATCAACTCATTCCAATACTTCTAACCCATGTAGGACAAAAACGTTTGTTAAAGTGTGTGGTAAAACTTAGGGTGCTGAACATTTCCCATATATATATATAGGGTCCTGTTCGCCACCCTTAGTTTTACCACACACTTTAACAAACGCGTTTTGTCTTACATGGGTTAGAAGTTTCGGAATGAGCTGATTTTTGGTGAGGATGATCTCTATGGTGAGGAGATCATCCTCACCAAAAATCAGCTCATTCCGAAACTTCAAACCCCATCAAAATTGATTTACAAAAAATGGACGGTCCACGATTTTTCAACGTGTAAACATGGGGCTAAACATTTCGGAATGGGCTGATTTTTGGGGAGGATGATCTTCTAATCATAGAGATCATCCTCACCAAAAATCAGCTCATTCCAAAACTTCTAACCCATGTAGGACAAAAAACGTTTGTTAAAGTGTGTGGTAAAACTTAGGGTGCTGAACATTTCCCATATATATATATATATATGGGTCCCGTTCAGCACCTTAAGTTTTACCACACACTTTAACAAATGTGTTTTGTCTTACATGGGTTAGAAGTTTTGGAATGGGCTGATTTTTGGTGAGGATGATCTTTATGGTGAGGAGATCATCCTCACCAAAAATCAGCTCATTCAAAAAACTTCTAACCCCATCAAAAATGGTTTACAAAAAATGGACGGTCCACGATTTTTTCAACGTGTAAACATGGGGCTAAACATTTCGGAATGGGCTGATTTTTGGGGAGGATGATCTTCTAATCATAGAGATCATCCTCACCAAAATCAGCCCATTCCAAAACTTCTAACCCATGTAGGACAAAAAACGTTTGTTAAAGTGTGTGGTAAAACTTAGGGTGCTGAACATTTCCCTATATATATATATATATATATATAAAACGATTTGGTAGCCGTAAAGTTTGCCAAACATTATTTGTAAATCACTTTTGATGGGGTTAGAAGTTTTGGCATAGGCTGATTTTTTGTGATGATGATCTCTATAGTGAAGAGATCATCCTCACCAAAAATCAACTCATTTCGAAACTTCTAACCCTAGTTTACAAGTTGAAGAATCGTGGACCGTCCAATTTTTGTAAATCACTTTTGATGGAGTTAGAAGTTTTGGAATAGGCTGATTTTTGGTGAGGATGATCTCCTCATCATAGAGATCATCCTCACAAAAAATCAGCTTATTCCAAAGCTTCTAACCCATGTTTTGAAAAATATTTGGCACAATGTTCGGCAAACTTTGGGGTTGTTGAACCCGCGCGCGCGCGCGTACACACACACACACACATATATATATGGAAATGTTCAGCAACAAACATTTTGGCAAAACATTTTTCAAAACATGGGTTAGAGGTTTTGGAATGGGCTGACTTTTCGTGAGGATGATCTTTACGGTGAGGAAATCATCATCACCAAAAATCAGCCCATTCCAAAACTTCTAACCCCATCAAAAATGGTTTACAAAAAATGGACGGTTCACGATTTTTCAACTTGTAAATTGGGGCTAGAAGTTTTGGAATGGGCTGATTTTTGGTGAAGATGATCTCCTCATCGTAGAGATCATCCTCACCAAAAATCAGCCCATTCCAAAACCTCTAACCCATGTTTTGAAAAATGTTTTGCCAAAATGTTTGTTGCTGAACAGGACCCATATATATATATATATATATATATATATATATGGGAAAAGTTCAGCAACAAATATTTTGGCAAAACATGGGTTAGAAGTTTTGGAATGGGCTGATTTTTGGCGAGGATGATCTCTACGGTGAGGAGATCGCCATCACCAAAAATCAGCTCATTCCAAAACTTCTAACCACATCAAAAATGGTTTACAAAAAATGGACGGTCCACAATTTTTCAACTTGTAAACTGGGCTAGAAGTTTTGGAATTTGCTGATTTTTGGTGAGGATGATCTCTACGGTGTAGAGATCATCCTCACCAAAAATCAGCCCATTCCAAAACCTTTAACCCATGTTTTGAAAAATGTTTTGCCAAAATGTTTGGCCTCAAACGAGTCTAAAACCTATGGATGTGGCTGAAGTAAAAGTTGGGTTGACAATAAAAGGTTTCTAAATTTATTTATCAAAGAATACTTTCCGTCTCTTGGAAACTTACGCCCTATTTGGTATCCTTAAATCTATTTTTTGGGTGCGTATAGGTTACACAATGCAAATGATTTGAATTGCGAAAAATTTGCATGAATCACCTTAATTCTTAATAAATTTCAGCAAAATAATTCAACGCCCACCTATGTATATAACAATTACAAATATATCCCTTATAAAACAAATAATTAAATTAAGAAAATATCCACAGTCCTTGTTATATACATAAATTTACAAAAATGCCCCTCGTCAAAGTTATATTGAATTACACATTGTAATTACAATAATTCCCCTAATTTCATAAAATTTTAAATTATAAGAATTAACAAAAATACATCTCATCAAAGATACATTTTCTTGCATATTAAAATTACAAAATACATCTCATTAATGTTTTCATAAAAACATCCCTCGTTATAGTGGTATTTTCATAAATTTATATGCATGTTATTATAACAAGTGCTATAAGTATTTTTGTAGTTTGAATAGGTTTTTTTTATAATAAATATTTTTTAATTTCAATATGTGTAGACACTCCAATTTGCATGAACTCATTAAAAAAAAATTCAAATTTTCAAAAATTCCAAGTTGATTTCGATTAATGGTCAAAAACCCTTCAACAAGCCGACTTTTCATAATAATTGCAACTTGGCACTTTTCTTCATTAATACGTGCACACATGCATCATTTCACATTAATTTGCATTCCTAAATCTTATCCCTAGTCCAACCCCATCCAACTTCATGACCCATTTTCCATCCAATTTTATAATTCATTCTCGATCAAATTCCATAACTCTTAATCCAATTCAATTACATACCCATTTCCCTAATTCAATTCAATTACATACCCACTTCCCTAGCCCATTTCTTTGAATTTAGGACCATAACCTCTATCTAGAGTGTCAAAAATCTAAGGTGGAATATGCGACATGGGCAAGCAATGAAGAGCCGTGTTGGAAGTAAAAATCAAGAGTTTCTTGGCTCAAGGATGGTGACAGAAACACAAAACTCTTTCATCTTTCTGCTAAGATTCGAACTATAAGAAATTTGATTAGAAAAATAAGAAAACCTGATGGGTCTATTATAAAAGATACAGAAGAAATTGGTCGTGAGGCAGTCCATGTTTTTAAAGAGCTTCTTAATTCTTCTCAAAGATGCAATTACAGTAATTTGTTGGAGGGGTTGAAATGTAAAGTAACTTCTCAACATAAACTTCGGTTATGTGTTATCCCTACTGAAGTTGAGGTTTTGCAAGCTGTCCAAAGTGTGAATGCACAAGGAGCAGCAAGTCTGAATGGTTTTTTGGGATTGTTCTACATCAAATGTTGGGACATCATCAAGAAAGACTTGTTAAAGGCGGTTACAAATTTTTTTTAGGAAGGCATCATTCCTAAATCTGTCAATACCACGTTTATAGCCTTGATTCCCAAGGTTGAGGTATCCCTTTCCTTTTCAAATTTTAGGCTTATTAGTTTATGCAATTTTTTGGATAAAATTTTGTCCAAAATTTTGGCTTCTAGATTTGAATAGATTCTTCCTTCCTTGATTTCTCCTGAACAAGGTGCTTTTGCGAAGGGAAGGAATGTTTATGATAACATTGTGTTGGCTCATGAAGTGTTAGATGACTTTAACTTGAAAGCAAGAGGCAATAATTTGGCATTGAAAATTGACATGAAGAAAGCTTATGATAGGCTGGAATGGCTTTTCTTGTTGGCAGTCCTCTCTAAGATGTGGTTTCCAAGAGATTTTCTGAAAACGGGTGCATGCGGAGTGTTTCTTATTCGGTGCTAGTCAATGGGTGCTCTTATGGATTTTTTGGAGGTAGTCATGGCCTAGGACAAGGAGATCCATTATCTCCTAGTCTTTTCATCCTTGCGGAGGAGACTCTAAGTGTGGGGCGGAATAATATTGCACTAACTGGAAAAATGGAGAGATTTGCAGTTTCAAAAAAAGGAGTAGCTCCAAGCTATCTATTATTTGTGGATGATTTAATTATTTTCTCAAAAGCTACAATAAAATGTCTTAAGTCTATCAAAGATTTTTTAGAATCTATGACCAAGCCTCGGGTCAGCAAGTTAGCTTAGAGAAGAGTTGTTTCTTTGTGTTAGATCATGTGGAATAAAGGCAAATAGATCTTATTAAGACAATTTTTAGTTTTACTAAGGGATCTTTACCAACCAATTATTTGGGTGTTCCATTATTTTATGGTAGAGTAACGAGAGAAATGTATAGAGGCTTGGTTTTGAAGATATCGAGGAAGATGATGGGTTGGAAGTCTAATCTTCTATCCGAGGGAGGACGTTTAACTTTGCTCTCACATGTATTTTCCTCCATTCTAGTGTACCTTATTTCAATTCTTCCTATCCCAAAGTATATTTCAGATTCTTTGGAGTCGTGCTTCGCAAAATTCTTTTAGGGAAGCACTGAGGGAAGGAGAAAGAATCATCTTGTGGCTTGGAATAAAGTTTGCAAACCGAAATTAGAAGGTGGGCTGGGTGTTAAAACTCTTGCTGAGGTTCACAAAGTAGGCTTAATGAAAATTTGTTGGAGATTGACTAATGAGAAAGGGCTATGGATAGACTATCTCAAAAACAAGTATGTAAAGGATGGAAATTAGTGGACTCCTTCAAAAACAAAAGGTTTGAAGATTTGGAGATCTATTCGGAGTTTTCTTCAACTTACAATTAGCCTTTCAAAAACGTTGATCGGAGTTGGTGCAACGACTTCTCTCTTTTTACACAACTGGCGAGGATCCGCTCCATTAATTGAAAACTATCTGGAAGCAAATAAAGAAATTACAATGAAGGAGGTATGGAGTAGAGAGGGTTGGAATGTTTCTAAACTTAGAGAAATTATCCTGGATGACAATGCTGTGGAGGATATAATTGCTTCGAATGTCTAGCAAAGTAGTATTGACAGAACAATTTGGATGCCATCTTTATCTGGAGTGTTTTCATCTAGCTCGGCAAGGGAATTAGTGAGGGTAAGGGGTATTACTTCTCAAATCTGTAAGGCAATTTTGAAGGCTCAAGTTCCCACTAATATGAAGACTTTGGTGTGGAAAATATATCACAAAGCGTGCTTGGTAGACCAAGTTCAGAAAAAATGGGGTATATCCATGGCGTCAAGATGTCCGTGCTGTGAAGATGAGAAAGAATCCATTGATCACCTCTTCTTTCAGTGTTCTTTTACAATTAAGGTGTGGAATTTTTTTAGTTGCCAACTTCTAGATGAGCAAAATAGATTTTGGTCGTTAGCTTCAATGCTGAAATGGGGTCTATCGAAAAACAACTTAATTTGGTATTATCACTGGTATGATTCCATGGGTAGTATGCTGGAACATATGGTTAGAAAGAAATTGGTCCATTTTTTATAGTAGGAAGCCTACTGCCCAATGAGTTATCAACAGATGTCTTAAATGGTTAATGGAACTCGAGAAGCATCAAGTGATCAACCTTCCTTCCTCAGACGCGACAATCTGTAAGTTGAAAGATATTGGAATAGATAGGAAACTGATTTCTCATAAAAGTATTGTTAGAATTTGCTGGAAAAAACCGCCTCCAGGCTGGTTTAAACTCAATACAGATGGTTCAGCTAGAAGTAATTCAGGCCTTTCAGGAGGAGGGGCTATTATCCGTGATGAAAATGGTGATCTTGTGGAAGCGGGGCATTGGTTCTTAGGAGCAACGACAAACAATATAGCAGAAATTCGAGCTTTAAATGCTGCATTGGAAAGTTTCGATTTAGTTGAAAAAATCACTTATAGAAATAGACTCAGCAATAATAGTAACGAGTCTAGTACGTCAAGTCGTCTCTTGCAGACTGGACCATTGGTTGCACAAGGCAAGAACAACGTTATCCAAACTTGAAGTATGAGTAAATCATGTCTGGAGAGAGGCGAATGTTGTAGTAGATACCCTTGCTACTGCAGTTCTCCATAACCAACATTCTTTGATAGTTAAAGAGTAATGGATTTTCCTCTAAATGTAAAACATGCTTATTTTGGAGATAAGTTATATCTTCCGCAATTCCGATCTGTATTTCGTTAGGGCTAGTCCTATGTATCAATTTTTACATATATAATATATCTCCCCTTGCTTGCTTAGCAAAAAAAAAATGGACCTAACCAATTTCACACTTGTTCCCTAATCTAAACTTATTCTCCATCAACCAACAATTATCCATAGCCTAACCCAATACCAAGTTCACAGTAAGTCTAGTCCAAATACCTAAACATAAATCATCTTAAGCCCCATACCCCAAGCCCAAAACTAAAATTCAAAACTAAGCTCATTTCAAATTTATTCTAAGTCCATAGTCTTACACCTCCCTCAAAAAAGAACATATGGTGGTCTCTTATAAGTCCCAATGCCCAATATTCTAACCTAATTGGAGAGTAAACTATCTTTAAAAAATTCAAGAATATTCTAAAAAAATAAGGTCAAACAAAAAAGGTGTTTTGATTTTTGATAAAAATCTCAAAAATTTAGAGAACTTTCAAATATACCCTCAAAAGTTAGGAATCTTTAAATAATAAAAAAAAATCATAAAAGAAACAATAAAAACCTTATGTTCATTTTCTTTATTTTTAGGATTGGACAACTTTCTTCTTAAAAATTTTCCAACACTTTATAAATAGTTCAATTTCCTATGAGCAATTCATGCTTTAAAGCCCCATCTCTCAACTTTAAACTCTATTAAAATCCGTACTCAACTCAAGCCCTCATTTTTCAACCTTCAAGCTTTTAAACAAAAATCATTACTAATCTCTTACCTTCAACACTTAGTCAAAATTCTAACATCAAATTATTTACTCAAGACAATTTCATTCAAGATTATAAAGAAACAAGGTGGGTTAGGATTTAATTTCATTTTAAATATTTGCAACTTCTTCTTCTATTCCTTTCTTAAAAAATCTTAGAATGTAATGGAGAATCCTTCTTCCTCTCGAGTAAGTTGAACATCAACTTTGGGCATGAAATGTTTGAGACGGTTTAGAAGAAATGATGGAGGTTGAAACCTTATTTTCCTTACGATATATCTCATGTATCATATTGTACGTCATGCACTCACTCACATATGCTTGACAATGATGAAAAAATGTGTCACCCTCTTGTTGGGGTTGTAACACTAAGTTTTGAGCCTTACATACATGCATTAAGGTTATGGTATTAAGAGAACTCTACCATGAAGTTTCTCTAAAAAGTCCAAATCAACATTCCTACTCATGAAAAATAATGTAGACTAAATGAGTCATCCTCTTTCATAAGATATTCCCAATGTCATATTGATATAAAAACCTTTTTTCTAAGGGAACATTTCCACATATTGCACATATCACCTCTAAACATGCACTTTTGTCCATTTTTTATTATTTTCTTAAATTTCAAAAGATTTGCCAAGTTCTTTAGGTAACCACCTTAGGTGGAGAAAATGGAGTGCCTAACACCTTCTCCATTCTCTAATCAAATCCCTTTACCATAGATTTTAGATAGATCATACTCCTTTTCATAAACGAGAGTCATTACACTAATAAAACCAATTTCAAAATTATTTCAGGTGCCCATTCACATCCATTTCTAAAAAGAATGGTAGCGACTCCAAATAACATAGCATTCAAATTCTATGATAAACATCTCATGTTTACAATATATAATAGGAATATTTTTGTAAATGCATATGTATGTTAATATAGTAAGTACTTGAGGTACTTTTGTAATGTAGATCATTTCGTTTATGAGATCGAATTAGTTAAAGTTATTTCCATGTTTTACTTTAACAATAAATCACTTTAAAAACTTTGCATGACAAATATAAAATTATCAACCAAAGAAAAAAAAATGATTTCGCAAGAGATTTTCCAATGACTACCAAACATGATATAGTAAATGTTTCCATCACATAACATTTTTTTTATAATAATCCAGTATCCTTGTAGATAGCGGGCCATGATGGGCTTTGCCCAGTCCATAGACCATGGTCTTGTTCAAGGACTAGAACGGAGGCACGTGCAACACCCGCATTAGATAAGCGAGAGTGCAACCTCACGAGTGTCCCCTAAGGTATCGAACTCACGACCTACATGCATTAACCGCTTCTCAGTTTGAAATTGTCATTGAACCAACCCTCAATGTTTTCTTCACAAAACATTTGCTATGCAAATGATTTGTAGTGTACCAAATAAGACCTTAATAGGAAAATTTCAAGAGAGAAACTATCCCTAAATCAATCAAATCATTTGTTGTTGCCTATCAATTAAGCATAAGTTGAAATGTTGGTTTAGACGTGATAAACACTTTATTTAATACATTTGGGAGTAGATGATAGGAATGGGAAACATTAAAAATACTATTCTATATGTTTTCTTAAGTGATAGGATTTTAACTTAGAAAATACACTTGAAAATCGTATTTCTAGGAAAACATATTTTTTTTCACTTATTTTCCATTTTCTATACGCAATTGTATAGAATCTATAGACTTTTTATTTTTCTTTAGAATCGTGCTGGAGTGACCTCAAGATTGTATCTCACAACACACTTTCTTGACGTGAAAAGTGCAATGTGAGGTACAATCTTAAGGTCATTTCAGCATTATTCTTTTCTTTAAGACTGATAGTACATAACATTGTAATATGAATTCAGACCAAAAGTAATTTTATTATAAGATCGCACCATATAAGAAGCAATTCTATTATATAACTTCTATTACTTGCGGTGTGATTTTATATTATAATGGTGTGGTAATATCAACACCCTTTATTTATTGCCACGTATCCTAATGAAGACATCGTTATGATATTGTAATGGATAATGATTTTCTAATGCCCCCACTCTGACAATCGCCCCCATCACAAAATCTTAGATCATTTACCTCAAGATATGCATAACCATATATATTTTCTTGTGTATCCCGAGGCAAATGATCTACGGTTCTATGATTGGGGGTGTGGTGGTGCATATGTTAGAGGGGGGCATCAAATTATCACGACTCTTGTGTATATGTGCTTATTGTTACTCTAAAATGTCTATCGTCTAAGAGTCGTGCTGGAGTGACCTCACGCTGGAACTTGATCATATTGTACTTCTTGACATGACAGTGGATGAGTACCATAGATGCTTTTTCTCTTGTATTTTGATGAAAAGCATTTATGATTTCCATACACTTTCACGTCAAGAAGTGCGATATGAGGTTTCAGTCTGAAGTAGTCAACATTATTCGACTAAATACTTATCAAAATGGTGGGTCAATGATTGGACCCTGGCCAATCTGATATATATTTTATAAAACAATAAAAATATGTAAATATTTTAACTAAAATTCCTTTTTTTTATTTTATATAATCGTAAATGAAAAAAAATACTCACAACCAACTGTTCATTAGCTGGACCATTTTTATTACAAAATCTGGTCGAACCTGATTCAACCACCAATTCGATCAGATTTTTAAAACATCTGAGCCGAATGCATAAATTGAACTCTTCTAACTTATTCTGATAATATCTAGTATAGCTTATTAGGGAAAAGAAAACAAAAAAGTACAAGCAGTCGATATAGAATGAAGATTTGTAAATTAAATCAATCACCAACAATAGACATCAATCAATCGTCGGAAAGCGACTTTAGTGGCACACACAGGATTTCTAAAAGTAAAAGTCCTCCACCACACAATATTTATTGTACAATATTGGAAAATATAGCCACATCAAAAACATATTTTGAGTGTTTGGTAAGTTTTTTTGATAAAATCTCTTCATGAAAACTGACTTGGGGATTTCTTTCTAACCACCCCCTTAGCTTTTTCTTGGTAATTTGATAGTTCATTTATTAAATTCTATTTTTCTTTCTTAATGCCCTCTCATCCCCCATTCAATTGGTGAGATAGGTGAAGATGAAAAATTCAAATCATGCATTGAGCTCAAACCTTTGATCCAATTGTAAAGATTGATCGATCTTTTATAATTGCCGATTTCAACATGCATTTGAACATGAATCATTATAGATCCACGTTTAGATTGTCAAGATCGACCTCGGTACAATGAGTACATACATGGAGCTCACATCACATTTTTCTAACATAAAAAGTGCAATGTGAGGTACAATCTTAAGGTCATTGTAGCATTTTTCTTTTCTTTAAGATTGATAGTACATAACATTATAATATAAATTCAGACCATCAGTAATTTTATTATAAGATCGCATCATATAAGAAGCGATTCTGTTATGTAACTTTTATTACTTCCAGTGTGATTTTATATTATAATGGTGTGGTAATATCACCACCCTTTATTTATTACTACGTATCCTAATGAAAACATTGTTATGATATCGTAATGGATAATGATTTTCTGATGCTCCCACTCTGACAATCGCCCCCATCACAAAATCATAGATCATTTACCTCGAGATATGCATAACCATAAATCTTTTTCTTGTGTATCCCGAGACAAATGATATACGGTTCTGATATTGGGGCGTAGGGGCACCTATGTCAGAGGGGGCTATCAGATTATCAAGACTCTTGTGTATATGTGCTCATTGTTACTCTGAATTGACTATCGTCTAAGAGTCATGCTGATCATAATGCACTTTTTGACGTGAGAGTGGATAAGTACCATAAATGCTTTTTCACTTGTATCTTGATGAAAAGCATCTATGGTTCCCCTATACTTTCACATCAAGAAGTGTGATATGAAATTCCAGTCTGAGGTCACTTCAACATGACTAAATACTTATCAAAATGGTGGGATAATGATTGAATCTTAGCCAATCCTATATATATGGATTAGGATCCGTATACACATAAAGTTACTCATAAAGCTACAACGTGTTTTGTCTTATATGGGCAAAAATGTTTGGAATCGGCTGATTTTTTGTGAGGATGATCTTTATGGTGAGGAGATCATCTTTACCAAAAATCAGCCTATTATGAAGCTTCTAGTCCCATGTTTACACGTTGAAAATTTTTAAACCGTCCAATTTTTGTAAACCATTTTTGATGGGATTAGAAGTTTTTGAATGGGATGATTTTTTGCAAGGATGATCCCCTCACCATAGAGATCATTTTCACAAAAAATCAGCCCATTTCAAACCTTTTTAACCATATAAGACAAAAATGTTATAGCTTTATGAGTAGTTTTATGTGTCTACGGAATCCGACCATATATATATATATATATATATATATATATTAAATATTAAAATAATTAAAAGTATGTAAATATTTAAACTAAAATTCATTTTATTTATATTCTTAAATAAAATAATACTCACGACCGTTGGTCATTAGCTGAACCATTTTTATTACAAAATCTGGTCGAACCCAATTCAACCACCAATTCAGTAAAATTTTTAAAACAATTGAGCAGAATGCATAAATTGAACTCTTCTGAGTTATTCTGATAATATCTAGTCTAACTTAGAGGAGACCAAAAAAAACGAAAAACAAAAAAGTAGAAGCAGTCGTCATTTGCTTCTGTTCGTTAATCAAATCAATCACCAACAATGATATCTTATTTACATTAGCACAATATACATCAATCAATCTTCGGAAAGCTAGTTAAGTGGAACACAGAAGATTTCAAAAAGTAAAAATCCTCCACCACACAATATCTGTTGTACAATATAGCCACATCAAAAACATTTTTGAGGGTGCGTTAAGTTTTTTGATAAAATCTCTTGATGAAACCTGACTTAGGGATTCTTTTTAACCACCCCCGAAGATTTTTCCTGTGAATTTTACAGTCCATTTATTAAACTCTGTTTTTCTTTCTTAATGCCCTTTCATCCCCATTCAATTGGCGAGATGGATGATTCAAATTGTCAAGACGAACAATTCAAATCATGCATTGAGCTCAAACCTTTTTGTAAAGATTGATCGATATTTTATAATCGCCAATTTTAACATGCATTTGAACATCAATCATTATAGATCCACATTCAGATTGTTGAGATCAACCTTTGTACAATGAGTCAAGTTAGCTTGATTAAGTAGGATTTCAAATCTTATTGAGGGTAATTGGGTCCACATGGATAATCCAACACCAATTCTCTCCCAATTTTAGTGAAAAAACACATATTCAAAACAGATCAAAAACTCCTTGGCCACTCATTAGAATTTATCCCTACTTACTTAGTATATGGAGTTTGTGGGATATTGTATTATGTACCTGAGGGATTTGAGTGACATATGGTGTTTTAAGAGGTAAGTTGTCCAACCCTAATTAATCGGGCCTACGTATCTAAAATCCCGTCATAAAAATTAAATAAAAATAAAAAATTGGACTTGATCCAAGGTGTTGAAAACATACTGCCACCAACTCCTAAATTGAAAAATAAAATTTAATAGTAAAAAATAACTTTTTTTTTTTTTTTCAAATTTCTTAGAATTTGTCCTCCACCTCCTTTTGTTATGCGATCATTTTAGATGAAGGTACCACTTGGCTAATTGGTTAAGGCTTGAGGAAAGTAAATCCCATGACTTTGATTTAAATCCCGTTGAACCCATCTTTATCTCCATTAGCCACTAACACCTTGCTTGCTTAGGAAAAAAAATGGGATCATTTTAGATGCCATAGGTGATGTAGTCAAAAAATTTTCCTTACCAACTTAGTAGGTAAAGTATTTTTATTTTACAATAATTTATCCCATTGAAATATCTAATGATTTAAGTTTATCACATGGTATCTTTTCCCCGTAGAACTTCTCACTTGAAAGGGACAATGTCAAGTTGGAAAAATACCACATCTACTATTTATGGTCTAGATAAGATTTTAAATCAAAAATAAAAATAAAAAATTAGGTTACCTAGGGCCTATCCCCACCTTAGATGAGACTAATCTACGTGGGGTCACACACACACCATCCCACCTTGTCATGTGTTACGACAGGTAAATAGTCACTTTATGTGGAGCCACATACAAAACCTTGAAGTAACGACATAGGGAACTATTCGCTTCTTACCATCTCAATTAATCCTCAGTGAGTATCGTTTTGAACTTGATTAAAGGCTTTTGAATGTTTTGTTGACCTGGCTCTTTGAACACCACCAGCTACTAGATGAAAAAAGTACAACAAATGCTAAGGTGAGGCCATTATAAGGAGTGTGCTTACTAAACTAATTAAAAAAACATGCTCAAATACACTCAACTGACATGGAATGTGCATAAAACAACAGATTTCCTTGAGATACATAAGAAAAAATCTATGGTCCTGTGTAAATTCTGCGTCAATTGATTTTTTTTTCGAAGTCAATTTAGTGGTATTCTTATAAGAAAGAAAGATTTTACAAAAGAATAATGATACATGCATGTGGTTTTGCTAGGCGGTAGGGTACGTGGATGACATCGTAAGGACACATAACCTTACATCTTTTTCTTGTGTATCCTGATGAAAAATATCTATGGTTATGTGCTCTTGCCATGTCAGGCGCATATTCAACCGCGTGCATTCATCACAACTCTTTACTACATGAGTCGTGATGAATGCACACGATCTTGGTACGCGGTAGGATATGCGGCTAATGTGATAAGGGCACAAAACCTTAGATCGTTTTCCTTGAGATACACAAGAAAAAGATGTGTCATGTGTGCCCTTGCCACGTCGGTCTCATACCATCATTATTCTTATTACATGCATGGGTGGTTAAGATGTTAATTACCTCAAAACTCAAGGTGCATTTAGAAAGCTATCCTTACCGTTGCTTTAAATAAGGAGTGTTGTTAATATGAAAAACTTTTAGTGGACAGACTTGACACATGTTGACGTGGAAGCACATAATTTATTAAAAAAAGTGAGAGAAAATTTATCCATCTTGCCTATTCTTTATTCACATTTATTTTTTGTATATTTCAAATCATAAAAAAAATCATTGGGCCCACATTGATTATTACATTGACAATTCAACAACACAAACATCTAAATTTCATTAAAATATTCATATTCAAAATTTTCGAACTTGATCCACTATGTATAAAACGGACGACTATCGAGTACCCACATTTAAAAATAAAATTCAACGATGAAAAATAATTATCTTTTTTTAATTTCATATAATTTTATTCTTTACTACTCCAATATGTTGGATCATAATTTTGAAGTTGAATATGAAATCATTATTATTATTATTATTATTATTATTATTATTATTATTTCACTATGGTCTGGAGAGACAACTCTCTTTTTCATTTTTTTTTTTTTTTTAATAAATTAGGTGCTTCCACGTGTTAGCATGTGTCAAGTCCGCCCACCAGAAGTCTTTCATATTATCAGCACTCTTAAATAGGATGACACGTTTGGGCTCCAATGAAAAAATTAGTAAGCAATGGCTCAGTATTGCCACAGCTGCTTCATGAAATGTTGCTCCATCATCCCTTCTCTCTCACTCTTCTTCTTTTCTTCTCCATTTTCTTTCCTTTTAGATTCCTTCTAGCTTCACCGAAAAACTCTTTTAAACTACCGCCTTCTCCACCTAAGCTTCCATTTTTTGGAAACCTTCATCAGGTGAGCATGCTAGCTCATCAATCTTACCGTGATCTCTCCGTGAAATATGGTCCACTAATGCTCCTATACTTGGGCCATGTTCCAACTCTTGTTGTTTCATCTGCCGAGATGGCTAGTGAGATCATGAAGAGTCAAGATATGGGTTTTGCAAATAGGCCTGATATCACTGCTGCAAGGATTCTTCTATATAAATATAGCAATATATCTTTTTCGCCTTACGGTGAGTATTGGAGAAAAGTAAGAAAGATTTGCATTATGGAGCTGTTGAGTATGAAGAGGGTTCAGAACTTCAGGTTTGTAAGGGAAGAAAAAGTCGCGCTTATGATCGAGAAGACATCGCGTTCATGTTCGATGGGAGCACCAATTAATGTAAGCGAAATGGTGCACACTGTCACCAGTGACATAGTCTCTAGATGTGCTATCTTGGTAGGAAATATGAAGCAGAAGGTAATAAAAAAAGTTATGGAGAGTTGTCAAGGGAGGTGATGACGCTTATGGGTGCTTTTAGCTTTGGAGACTTCTTTCCAACATTGGGATGGATGGACACTCTCAGTGGCTTGGTTAGGAGACTGAAGAGGGTTTCTAAAGAATTGGATACCTTCTTTGATCAAGTAATTGAAGAACATTTGATTCGAGGAAAACATGATGATCAAGACAGCAAAAAGGACTTTGTGGATCTTTTGCTCCGTGTTCAAAAGGATAACACGCTTGACATCAACCTCACCAGAGAAAACATCAAAGCAATAATATTGGTACCTCTCTCTCTCTCTCTCTCTCTCTCTCACACACACACACACACACATGCACACACTATCCTTACTATATGGCTGATAGCGTTTGCTAAACATTGTGAAATTCCCTTCCAGTACATCATTCATTTTAGAGTCGTGATAAACCGACTTCCCCACAGGGAATACTAGACCGCCTCCGCTGACGTGGGGTGTGGCAAAACCATAGATTTCCTTTCAACGGGATACACAACTTAGATTTATGGGAATATATGGTTGTGTGTCCCGAGGCATAAAATATGATTCCAACATTTTAGAGTCGTGGTGGAGTCATACTATAACCACTCTTCATTTTAGGGCTGTGCTAGAGTGAACTCAAGATTGTACCTGACGTTAGGAGTGAAAAAGCATTTATGGTTCTTATGCACTTTCATGTCAGCATGTATGATGTAAAGTACAATCTTGAGGTATTTTCAATAACATTCTTCATTTTAATTCTTAAAATAACAAATTATTATTATTTTTAAAGAAAAATGCAAAAGAGACTTCCCATCCACATATTTTACGGGGATGTGAAATTGTGTATCCCGAGGTGAAAATCTACAAATTTATTTTGCAGGATACACGTTCGCATGAAAATCATTAAATGTTTTTCCTACAGATACAAATGAAGGGCATCTATGGTTCTGGAGACACCTCCCAATCATTTCCATATTGAATGCAGTGTCCTATGCAACATTGCATTGATATGCTAGTTTACACAACCATAGATGCTTTTCTCTCTTACTCTTAAGGAAAAGCATCTATTATTCTATACATACCACCACGTCAGCAAGTATTCTAATAGGTCTGTTTAGCATTAATCTTATAACAATGCTTGAGAACACTGACTCACCAAACTTCACCTTATCAACTTTGTCACCCAAGAAACCCAGGAAACTTTGGTGTGGGGATCCACATCATAAAATTCAAATTAATGCAGTTAATTTCTTATTTAACATACCTTTTTGAGTGGATCCTAACTCGCATCAATTTGTGGCATCCGAAAACATGATTTGATGACATAGAGTTATAAAAGACAAAATTCTAAAAATTTGAAGAAATTTTTTTTTTTTTTAATTTTACCATTAAATTTTAGTGTCAAATTTGGGAGTTTAGTAACTATCCATTTTCAACCTCATTGATCAAGTTCAAAAAGATTTTTTTGTTTTATTTAGAATCAGACTTTCTCCATAGAATCTAGAAGTTGTTGTGTTGGATTGCCAATTTGATAATCCATGTAGTAAGATTTAAAATATTACTAATCATGCTAGCCTGATAACTAAAAGAAAAGTTTTCTCAATAACAAACTTGATAAAGTAATGGAGTTTTAGTAATGATATTGCAACAGGTAGGTCTACCCGGTAAATCTTTCGTTTTCTTTTTCTCAATCTTTAAGCAAGGTAGTTTCTATTGCCAAACCAACTTTTGCTAACGCCACCGCAAGGTTGTGCAAATTCTTCCATGATTTACATATGAATTGAAGTGGCATTAGCAAAAGTTGGTGTGGTAATAGAATCTCTCTTTAGCAAATAGATAAAAAAAATCAAGCTGAATTACAAAAATACCCTTCTAAAAAATCTGATGTTAATAATAAACACTAAAGGTATGTTTGATTGCAAATGGAAAATAGGATGGAAAATCAATTTCCATGGAAAATGACATTTTTCAAGTATTTGATTGCACATGGAAATGGAAATTCATTTTCCACCCCATTCAAAAAGTTCACTAAATCATGGATTTCACTTTCCCACCCATATGGGTGGGAAAATGAAATCCACCCATATTTTCCATCCACAATTCTTCCCTACTACCACTACTACCACCACCACCATTACACTAACCTCGTCGTCGTCGTCGTCGTCATCGCCGTCGTCACCATCGTCGTCGTCGTCGGCTCCGTCTCCGACCACCTTCTCTCTCTCTCTCTTCTTTTTCTTCTTCTACTTTTTCTCCATCCCTCACCTCTTCCGCCACCACCACCACCATGTTCTCCCCCCATCTTTCTCACTTACCTCCGTCACCATCGCCGTCGTCATCGTCTTCGCCGCCACCGTCGTAGCCGCCATCGTCGTTGTCGCCACCGTCGTCGCCGTCGCCACCGTCGCAGCCATCGTCGCCGCCGCCACCGTCGCCACATCATCCCCCCTCCCTCTTCCTCATCATCTTCTTCTTCCTCTCCCCCTCCTCTCATCTTCTTCCTCCTTCTCCTCTTCTTCTTTTTTCTCATATTTTTCCATGATTTTATCCAAGTGAAATCAAACAATGGAATTTGATTTTCCAACCCTACCTATTTTCCACAACTAATTTTCCATAGATTTCAAATTCCATGGAAAGTGACTTTCCATGCAATCAAACATACCCTAAGAGAATATTTTAATAATTTAAAATAATTTTTTTGTAAATTATCATTTTCAAAATTTAAATGAATAGTGCATTAGATTAACCGAGATTTTAAAATTTTCTATAGTATTAAATATCTCATATATATCATGCACAGGACATGATTGTTGCTGGAAGTGATACATCGTCAACAACTATAGAATGGGCTATGGCAAAACTTGTCAAGAATTCAAAGGCGATGAAGAAAGCCCAAGAAGAGGTAAGAAGAGTCGTTGGAAACAAATCAAAGGTGGAAGAGGATGACATTAATCAAATGGACTACTTAAATTTTGTTATCAAAGAGACTTTGAGATTACATGCCCCTGCCCCAACATTGATTCCACGAGAATCCTGCACAAGTACTAATGTGAAAGGTTACCATATCCCTGCTAAAACAAAGGTCTTCATTAATGTATTGGCGATTCATAGGGACCCCAAATTATGGGATAATCCAAATAAGTTTATTCCTGAGAGGTTTAGCAGCAATGCTATTGATTTTAAAGGCCAAGACTTCGAATTGATCCCATTTGGAGCGGGGAGAAGGGGTTGTCCTGGAATGTCGTTTGGGATCGCGGTGGTTGAGTTTGTAGTTGCGAACCTCTTATATTGGTTCAATTGGGATTTGCCTGATGGTCCAAACAAGGAAGAGCTAGAAATGACTGAAGTTTCTGGGATGGTTGTCAATGAGAAAAGTCCTCTTCTTCTTGTTCGAACCATTCACTTCTATTGATATGGTTGCTTATAATTTAATGGATATATACTCTTCTGGAGCTCATCCTATATCAACGTTGCTACCTAATAAAGCTATTTTTAATTTGATTAATAGTAATATCTCGATGATGGTGGATTTTTACGTTACCAAGGCAATCATTTAATTTTTTTTTTCTTCTTCCCTCATTGGTTTCAAGTGGGTGTGTCACCTCCTAACCCAGGTAATGCTCCAGTAGCTCCAGTCTTTTTTCTCTTAATAAGACAGAGTCCCACACAAGGTTTGTAGGGATGCCCCTCTCTATTGATGCACTTTTCAAGGTCGTATATGGCTTCCTCATAATATAATATATATTTGAGTCGTGATAATCTTACTACCCCACGTGGCATATTCAATGGACTACCTATCTGCACTCCTCAGGAAACATGTTTCTCTCGAGATACACTATTTTATGGGGAAGTGCAGCCGTGTATCCCAAGGAGTGCAGATCTACAGTTTCAAACTTGTCACGTTAGGATAGTTGATTGAGTTTGCCACTTAGGGTCATGATTCTATATGTATATTTTTAAAAGGTCAACAGGATTAAGGTAGACCAAGACCTACTACAACCTCAGGTCATACATGACTTCCTCAAATATTATATATTTTTAGGAGTGCCATTCATGTAAGGGTATTGAAATCTAGGATGTCCTATAAGATTCTTTGTTGATTCTAAAATTCTATATATTGGATGTGTCCATGCTTTTAAAACTTGTTTTGACATCTCATCTTGTCCATGAATGAGACCAAATTGCCTTGGATGAATTTTTCGATACATTTGTGTCGTCTCATTCAACAATGAGACAAATGAACCATGGGTTTAAATCTCGTCCGATGCGTTTGACTCTATCCGTCTCGTTGGTGGACAATATAGAGACACATTAGACAAGTCGTCTCGGCCTCAGATGAGATTCAAAACCATGGATATGACTGAAGTAAAAGTTGGGTTGACAATAGAAGTTTTCTAAATTTATTTATCAAAGAATACTTTCCTGTCTCTTAGAAACTTAGGCCCTGTTTGGTATCCTTAAATCTATTTTTGGGTGCGTATAGGTTACACAATGCAAATGATTTGAATTGCGAAAAATTTGCATGAATAACCATAGTTCTTAAGAAATTTCAGCAAATGATTTGCAATTGGGAGGTACTGCAAGTCATTTGAAAAATAATTCAACGCCCACCTATGTATATAACAATTACAAATATATCCCTTATCAAACAAATAACTAAATTAAGAAAATACCCACAGTCATTGTTATTGAAAAATATACATAAATTTACAAAAATACCCCTCGTCAAAGTTAGATTGAGTTACACATTGAAATTACAATAATTCCCCTAATTTTATAAAATTTTAAATTATACAAATTAGCAAAAATGCATCTCATCAAAGATACATTTTCTTGCATATTAAAATTACAAAATACATATCATCAATGTTTTCATAAAAATATCTCTCGTTATAAGGGTATTTTCATAAATTTATATGCATGTTATTGTAACAAATACTAGACGTATTTTTGTAGTTTGAATAGTTTTTTATGATAAATATTTTGTAATTTCAATATGTGTAGACACCTAATTTACACAACCCATTAAAAAAAGTTCAAATTTTCAAAAATTCTAAGTTGATTTCGATTAAAGGTTGAAAAACCCTACAACGGGCTTAAGTTGTATAATTGAAATTTTCTTTATTCATACATGCACACATGTATCATTTCATATTAATTTGCATACTCAAATCTTATCCCTAATCCAACCCCATCCACTTTCATGACCCATTTTCGATCCAATTTTATAACTCATTCTCGATCAAATTCCATAACCCTTAATCCAATTTAATTACATACCCATTTCTCTAATCCAATCCAATTACATACCCACTTCCCTAGCCTATTTCTCTGAATTTATGGACTGACACATTTTCATACTCATTCCCTAATCTAAACTCATTCTCCATTAACAAATACATTATCATATCCTAACTAATACCAAGTCCGCATTCAAACCTAATCCAAATACCCAAACAGAAATCATCCTAAGCCTCATAACCTAAGTCCAAAACTAAAATCTAAAACAAAGTTTATTCTGAGCTCATTTCAAACTCATTCTAAATCCATAATCTTACACCTCATCCAAAAAAGGACATATGGTAGTCTCATAAGTCCTAATGCCCAATACTCTAACCTAATTAGAGAGTCAACTCTCTTAAGAAAACTCAAGAATACCTTCTTAAAAAAGTAAGATTAAACAAAAAAATGTGTTTTGATATTTGGTAAAAATCACAAAATTTGAGAGAACTTGCAATCATATCCTAAAAAATAGGAGTCTTCAAATACATACATTAAGCTCTCCTATTAATCAATTTCAATATATATGCACACTCTTGTTTTATGAGTTATTTACAAATGAATCCAGATCTACTTTTTATTTACTATTTCATCTTTATAAATGCCACTCCTCTACTCATCCTCCCAAAAGTACTTTTGTTTTCTTATCTCTATTTATCAAAAAATCAAAGATCAAAAATGATTTTAGGATTTGATCTTACAAATTCCACCTTTACCCTTACAAAATAAAAAATCCTAAAAGAAACAATCAAAATTTTATGTCATTCTTTTTATTTTTAGGATTGGATCACTTTATTCCTAAAAAATTTCAAAGAACTTTATAAATAGCCTAATTTCTTATGACTAATTCATGCTCCAAAGCCCCATCTCTCAACCTTAAATTATACTAAAATCCCTATTTAACTTAAGGCCTAATCTCTCAACCTTCAAGCTTTTAAACAAAAATCATCATTAATCTCTTACCTTTAACACTTAGTCAAAATTTTTAACAATTTACTTAAGATAATCTCATTCAAAATTATCAATAGATAAGGTGGGTTAGGATTTAATTTCATTTTAAGTATTTACATCTTCTTCTATTCCTCTTGGTTTTTTTTTTTTTTTTTTAATAGAAAAACCTTTGAATGTAATTAAGAATCCTTCTTCATCCCGAGTAGGTTAAACCTCAACCTTAGGCATGGAATGCTCGAGGCAACTTAGTTGAAATGATGGAGGTTAAAACATTATTTTACTTACGATATATCTCATGCATCATATTATACATTATGCATCCACTCACATATGATTGCCAATGATAAAGAAATGTGTCACCCTCTTATTGGGGTTGAAACACTAAGTTTTGAACCTTACATACATACATTAAGGTTATAGCATTAAGACAACTCCACCATGGAGTCTCACTGAAAAATCCAACCAACATTTCTATTCATGAAAAATAATGTAGACTAGATAAGTCATCATCTTCCATAGGATGTTCCAAATGTCACATTAATATCAAAACTCTTTTCTAAGAGAACATTTTCACATATTACATACATCACCTCTAAACATGCACTTTCATGTATTTTATATTATTTTCTTAAGTTTCAAAAGATTGGCCAAGTTTTCAAGCTAACCACCTTAGGTGGAGAGAATGTGGTGCCTGACACTTTTCCCACGCCTCATCATCTAATCGACCCCCTTACCATAGATTTTAGGTAGACCATACCTTTTTCTATGAATGAGAGTCATTACAATGGTAAAATCAATCTAAAATTTATTTCATGTGCCCATTCACACTATTTCTAAAAAGAATGGCGGCGACTCCAAATAACATATCATTGAGGTTTTATGACGAATATCTCATCTCTACAATATATAATATGAATATTTTCTATACGCGATTGTATAGAGTCTAGAGACTTTTTATTTTTTTTTCTTTAGAGTTGTGCTGGAATGACATCTAAATTGTACCTCACATCACATTTTCTTGACGTGAAAAATGCAATGTGAGGTACAATCTTAAAGGTTACTTCAGCATTATTCTTTTCTTTTAAGACTGATAGTACATAACATTATAGTATGAATTCAAACAAAAAGTAATTTTATTATAAGATCGCACCATATAAGATGCGATTCTATTATGTAACTTCCATTACTTGCAGTGTGATTTTATATTATAATGGTGTGGTAATATCACAACCCTTTAATTATTTCCACATATCCTAATGAAAACATTGTTATGATATCGTAATGAATCATGATTTTTTGATGCCCACTCTAACAAACGCCCCCATCATAGAATCATAGTTCATTTGCCTCGAGATATGCATAATCATAAATTTTTTTCTTGTGTATCGTTAGGCAAATGATCTATGGTTCTGTGATTGGGGTGTAGTGGTGCATATGTCAGACGGGGGGCGTCAGATTATCACAACTCTTGTGTATATGTGCTTATTGTTACTCTAAAATGTCTATCGTCTAAGAGTTGTGCTGGATTGACCTAACGTTGAAACCTGATCATATTGCACTTCTTGATGTGACAATGGATAAGTAGCATAAATGTTTTTTCTCTTGTATCTTGATGAAAAGCATCCATGGTTCCCCTACACTTTCACGTCAAGAAATGCAATATGAGGATCCAATCTAATGTCACTTCAGCATTATTCAACTAAATACCTATCAAAATGGTGGGACAATGATTGGATCCTGGCCAATTCGATATATATTTAATAAAACAATTAAAAATATGTAAATATTTTAACTAAAATTCCTTTTATTTATAATCTTAAATGAAAAAATACTTACAACCAGTTCATTAGGTGAACCATTTTGTTAGAAAATCTGGTCAAACCCAATTCAACCACCAATTCGGTCAGATTTTTAAAATAATTGAGCCGAATGCATAAATTGAACTCTTCTGAGTTATTCTGATAATATCTAGTATAGCTTATTGGAGACAAGAAAACAAAAAAAAAAAAAAAAAGTCCAAGCATTTGGTATAAAATGAGGTCATTGGCTTCTATTTGTCAATCAAATCAATCACCGACAATAATGTCTTATTTACAT
Source organism: Akebia trifoliata (assembly GCF_017979445.1). Taxonomy (NCBI): domain Eukaryota; kingdom Viridiplantae; phylum Streptophyta; class Magnoliopsida; order Ranunculales; family Lardizabalaceae; genus Akebia; species Akebia trifoliata. The sequence continues at coordinate 2,624,780 of NC_141379.1, forward strand.
CGTTTACAACAAGCAATCTTTGAAAGGTGACTTTAGTGGCACACAAAGGATTTCTAAAAATAAAAGTCCTCCACCACACAAAATCTATCGTACAATATTGGGAAATATAGCCACATCAAAAACATATTTTGCGTGTGCTTTAAGTTTTTTGATAAAATCTCGTGATAAAAACTGACTTAGGAACTTCTTTCTAACCACCCCCTTAGCTTTTTCCTGTTAATTTGATGGTCCATTTATTAAATTCTATTTTTCTTTCTTTATGCTCTCTCATCCCTCATGCAATTGGTGAGATAGATGATTCAAATTGGCAAAATGAAACATTCAAATCATAAATTGAGTCCAAACCTTTGATCCAATTGTAAAGATTGATTGATCGATCTTTTATAATTGCCGATTTCAATATGCATTTGAACACAAATCATTATAGATCCACGTTCAGATTATCGAGATCGACCTCTGTACAATGAGTCAAGGAAGCTTGATTAAGTAAGATTTTAAATCTTATTAAGGATAATTGGGCCCAAATGTGATAATCTTATGTAGACACCCCATTTTTGCACTCGCCTGATAAATCAATTCGTCAACCCGATCGCGACGATTCCAAATGATGGATGATTATTCCAATGCTTTATTTGTTACTAGATATGTTTCAGAAATTCAGATGAGGTATCTCAAACTAACAAAACTGTAGAAGCCATGCTACACTAGAAAAATATAACCTCAAAAATATAGAAATCACCATCTTGCAAACAAAAAGAAGCTTTACAATAAAAATCACTAAAAAATGACCAAATTACCAAAATACCCCTAACATCAAAACATCCTTAGAGCCCCCCTTACGCTTAGGGAAACCCATTCAAATACATAAAATAACAAAATGAAATCAAATAAACCATTTCACCAATTTTCACAAAATTTGACAAAATTACGAAAATACCCCTCATAAGGGTTGACAATCATTTCACGCCAAAAAATTTCATAAATAACACAAATTAATAATCTCATTGAATTCTTTATGAAAAATTGATTCCATAACATCCTAAAACATCGAAAACCGATTTAAAACGCAAAAGTTCTATTCGGGGGCAAAACAGTAATTTTTCAAATTTTAAAATTTTTAATTTCGAAATTAATAAATAAAATATTAATTAATGTAAAGTAAAATCTTAATAAAATTAATTTAAAAATCTAAACCAAGTCAATCTCATAAGACTTAAGTCAAAATCCTAATTAAAATCCTAATCTATAAAAAAATCAAGTCAATATCTTAAGACTTAAGTCAAAACCCTGATCTAAAAAGACCAAGTCAATCTCATAAAACTTAAGTCAAAATCCTAATTAAAATCATAATCTAAATAAACCAAGTCAATCTCATAAGACTTAAGTCAAAATCCTAATTAAAAATCCTAATCTAAAAAGACTAAGTCAATCTCATAAGACTTAAGTCAAAATCATAATTAAAATCCTAAAGGAAACCTAATTAAACACTAATTCTATCTAAAAAAGTTTATAAATAAGAGACACCACACCCTAATCTCGTATCCAAGAGAAAATCCTAGAAAAAGTAAGTCAAGGAGCCTCCCCAACCTTCCCAAAACCCTAATTTTGAAGTCCTAACCCCTTACCTATCATCCAACCCCCAACTTTTGCTCAAAAAAACACCTAAAGACTCTTCAAAAACACCCAGAAATCCATAAAAACTCAAAAAATTCACAGATCTAAGAAGAAGATATCTCAACTTGGAGATTAGAATCAGATCCGGTGACGGGTGAATAGTAAGGAAATACATACGAGGATACTTTCCGCCAGTGTTGAGGGAATCGTTGTAATTCGCAAGGTAACTTTATTTTATTTTTTTTAATTATTATTTGTTGTTTTTAGTCTATTTTGCAATGTAATCATTTTTGGGAAGTAGTAGAGACCGGCGTTTGTCGGACGGGGTTGGTGCCTAATATCTTCCAACCCCATAACATGATCCCTGGATCTAGTTTTTTTTTTTAGATTAGTTTTCATTATCTGTTTAGAGTCGATGTTCGATTCCTAGATCGTAATAACTAGGTGGCGACTCCGAAACCTCGAAAATCAAAAGCAGATCCGCACACCCCGCGGATCGAGGGCGTTTTCATCCCACACCAATTCTCTCTAGATTTTATAGAAAAACACATATTCAAAATAAAACAAAAGCTCCTTGGCCACTCACTAGGATTTATCCCTACTTATTTAGTATGTGGAGCTTGTGAGATATTGTATTATGTACCTGAGGGATTTAGGTGAGATATGGTGTTCTAAGAGGCCAATTGCCCAATCCTAATTAGTTGGGCCTACATATTTGGAACCCTATCATAAGAAAAAAAAAATTACACTTAATTCAAGGTGTTGAAAATGGACTGTCACAAACTCGTAAATTGAAAACTAAAATTTATCAGTCAAAAATAACTTCTTCTTTTTTTTTCAAATTTCTTAGAATTCGTTCTCCACCTCCCTGTGGCATGGGATCATTTTAGATGAAGGTGTCACTTGGCTAAATGGTAAAGGCTTGAGGAAAGTAAATCCCATGACTTTGATTCAAATCCCGTTCAACCCATGTTCATCTTCATTAACCACTAATCCCTTGTTTGCTTAGGAAACAAAATAGGATCATTTTAGATGCCACGGGTGATGCAGTTAGAGAACTTTCCATACTAACTTGGTAGGTAAAGTGTTTTTATTTTGCAGTCAGAGAAAGTTTCTCTCTTTTGCCTGATCTCTGCTCACATATTTATATTTTTTCCATTGACAATCCAACAACACAAACATCTAGATTTCATGAAAATATCTATATTCAAATTTTTTTGAGCTTAATCCATGATATATAAAACAGACGACTATCGAGCACCCACATTTAAAAATAAAATTTAACAATGAAAAATAATTGTTTTTATTTATTTATAAAGCTTCATATAATTTTAGAGTCATGCTGGGACGACACATAATTTATTGTGATTCTCACAATTCTGATGTGGACATGCATACATAATCATAGATGATTTTACTCGTATCACGAAAAAACACATCTATGGTTATGTGCACAACCATGTCAGACTTGTGAGAATCGTAGTAAATTCTTTTTATCATTTCAACGTTTTTCATAAGTTTATCCTTTACGATGGCATTTGATCGGATCATAATTTTAAAAGTCAAAAGATCACATGTGAAAGTTTTTTTTTTTTTTTTTTTTTTTTTTTTTTTTTTTTTGTTTTTTGTTTACACTAAGGGTTGGAGAGAGAAACTCTCTTTTTTAATTTTTTAATAAATTGTGCGCTTCCACGTGTAAACATGCGTCAAATCGATCCACCGAAGTCCGTGACATTATCAGCACACTTAAATAAGATGACAACGTTTGGGTTCCTATGAAAAAATTAGTAGAGCAGCAAGCAATGGCTCTAGTATTGCCACAGCTGCTCCATGAAATATTGATCCATCATCCCTTCTCACTCACTCTTCTTCTTTTCTTCTCCATTTTGTTTCTTCTTAGATTCCTTCTAGCTTCACCAAAAAACTCCATTAAACCACCACCTTCTCCACCTAAGCTTCCATTTATTGGAAACCTTCATCAGGTGAGCACGCTAGCTCATCGATCTTTCTGTGATCTCTCAGTGAAATATGGTCCACTAATGCTCCTATACTTGGGCCATGTTCCAACTCTTGTTGTTTCATCTGCAGAGATGGCTAGTGAGATCATGAAGAATCAAGATATGGGTTTTGCAAATAGGCCCGATATCACTGCTGCAAGGATTCTTCTATATAAATATAGCAATATATCGTTTTCGCCTTACGGTGAGTATTGGAGAAAAGTGAGAAAGATTTGCATTATGGAGCTGTTGAGTATGAAGAGGGTTCAGAACTTCAAGTTAGTAAGGGAAGAAGAAGTCGCCCTTATGATCGAGAAGACATCACGTTCATGTTCGATGGGAGCACCAATTAATGTAAGCGACATGGTGCTCACTCTCTCCAGTGACATAGTCTCTAGATGTGCTCTTGGTAGGAAATATGAAGTAGAAGGTAATAAAAAAAGTTTTGGAGAGTTGTCAAGGGAGGTGATGAAGCTTATGGGTGCTTTTAGCTTTGGAGACTTCTTTCCAACATTGCGATGGATGGACACTCTCAGTGGTTTGGTTAGGAGGCTGAAGAGGGTTTCTAAAGAATTGGATACCTTCTTTGATCAAGTAATTGAAGAACATTTGATTCAAAGAAACCATGATGATCAAGACAGCAAAAAAGACTTTGTGGATATTTTGCTCCGTGTTCAAAAGGACAACACACTTGACATCAACCTCACCAGAGACAACATCAAAGCAATAATATTGGTACCCCTCTCTCTCTCTCTCTCCCACCCACCCACACACAGCCACACACACAAGCGCAAGCGCGCACATGCACACACTATCCTTACTATATTGTTGATAACGTATGCTGAACATTGTGAAATTCCCTTCCAGGACACCATTAATCTGAAACCCCCTCCCCCCCCTGCCGGGGCATACTCAACTGACTCCCCTGAAGTTGGGTGTGCCAAAACCATAGATTTCCTTTCATCAGGATACACAACTTAGATTTATGGGGATATATGGTTGTGTATCCCGAGGCATAAAGTTTATGGTTCTGCCCATCCCACGTCTGAGGAGTCGATCGAGTATGCTACATGGTAGAGTCATATTATCACCCCTCTTCATTTTAGAGTGGTGCTGGAGTGAACTCAAGATTGTACCTGACATTACGAGTGAAAAAGCATCTCTAGCTTAGCTCCTATGCATTTTCACGTCACGATGTATGATGTGAGTTAGGTCACTTCAATAATATTCTTCATTTTAATTCTTAAAAGAGCAACCAAAAATAAATAAATAAAAGAAAAATGCAAACACGACTTCCCATGATGTTGTCTTCAACATTGCACTAACGTCGATTTTGTGACTCAACTTGACATGGTAACTCACTAACGTGGTAAGTGCAAGAACCGTAGATTTTTTTTCCTTTGGCATACACAACTGCACATGTTTTACAGGAATGTGAAATTGTGCTTCTTAAGGTGAAAAATCTACATTTCTTATAGGATACACTTCAATTGAGTTTTTGAGTTACCCTGTCAGGTTGAGTTACAAAATCATTATATTAAATGGTTTTCCTAAAAATACAAATGAAAAGCATCTATGGTTTTGGGCACACCTCAGAGTCATTTCCGTATCAAATGCAGTGTCCTATGCATCATTACGCTGACATGCTAGTGTACACAGAACCAGATGCTTTTCTCGCTTACTTTGAGGAAAAGCATCTATTATTCTATACATACCACCATGTCAGCAAGTATTCTAATAAATCAGTTTAACATTATTCTTAGAACAATGCTTGAGAAACATGTTTAACACTGACCCACCAAACTTTACCTCATCAAGTTTGTCACTCAGCAAACTTTCGAGTGGGGATTCACATTATAAAATACAAATTGATGCAGTTAATTTGTTATTTAACATACCTTTTTCGAGTGGATCCAAACATGGTTTCTAAACTCGTCTGAGACCGAGATGTATCGCCCGAGTTAACTTGATATCGGAGCCTAACGAGACCAACTCACAATGTGTCATGAGACGACCGCGTATCGTGAGATAAGTGAGTCATCTCGGACGATATTTTCGCAAAACTCGGGCGATACGAACGAGATATACGAGACAACGCAGATATTATGTTAACTCACGAGATAAACGAGTTGTATCAGACGAGATTTTCAAAATCTCATCCGAGTTAACCGAGACAACCGAGTTTTACCTCAATCCTCAATTATTTACCCCCAAATCGATTTTCCTCCATTATTTCTTCATCTTCTCCACCAAGTGAACAAAAAAATATAAGATTTTGGGAGAAAACTTCATTTTCTCCATCAAGTTAAGCCTCAATCCTCTATTATTTCACCCCTCAAATCAATTTTTCTCTATTATTTCTTCATCTTCTCCACCAAGTGAACAAAAAAAAGTTAAGATTTTGAAGAAAACTTCATCTTCTTCATCTTTTGTGGTTAAGTTGATGATTTTTAGTGATTAATTGGGAGATTTGTGTTTCTTAATTTACTCTCAATATTGACATACTGAATTGGGGTATTTTATTTATTGTTCCTTTATAGATTAGATTCAATTGCAGAATAGTACCCATTATCTGACTTAGTTATGAAGACATAAGGTCAAGGTTATTGTGTTCAGTTGTACTTCACAATCAACCATCAAATCTTTAGGTTTCTTATTAAATTTACAATCCCAAGTGATTTTTTTGATTTTTTCTATCTTGGATTTGAGCTTGTTTGGTAGGTGCATCAGTGCAAGTGGTTTTGGCTATTTTATTTTCATGTTTCAATAAATTTTGTGTTAGTTTCTCTTAATTTAGATATTGAATTTATAGAGAGCAACTAGAGAAGGACAATTTATGGAGGTCCCCATTTGCCAAAAAGCATTAAATACAAGAAAAAAATACTTGCTAAAATCATTAATTTTGGATTGATCTATATGAATTTGTTTTACTCATTTGTTTGATTATTATAAATATCATCACAAATGAAGAATATGTTTCTTCTAGATTTTAATGGTAGTGATTTAATCTCTATGGTTCAGGTTTAAGATCCATGATTAATTTCCAAGATGTTCATGGAAGAAAGACTTATAAATGTTTACTTTATTTATTTTGATAGGTATATTATGAAATTTTTTTTTTTAATTATATATATATATATATATATATATATATATATTTGGGTTCATTTTTTAATAGGAATCATTTCTGATTTTTTCCTGAATTTTTCAGATTTTTTAAATGGTTAAAAACCATTGTCTCAATGTCGAACGAGACGAGACGTATCGTCCGAGTCAACTCGATATCAAAGCTGAACAAGACGAGACCAAATACCGAGTTTAAAAACCATGGATCCAAACCACATCAATTTGTGGTATCCGAAAACATGATCGGATGATATAGGGTTATAAAAGACAAAATTCTAAGAACTTTGAAAAAAAATATTGAAAAAATGTTAATTTTTACCGTTGAATTTTAGTATCAAATTTGGGAGTTCACTAGCTATTCATTTTCAGTCTCATTGAACAAGTTCAAAATGATTTTTTATTTTATTTTTAGAATCTGACTTTTTCCATAGAATCTAGAAGTTGTGGCGTTTGATAGCCAATTTGATAATCCATGTAGTAAGATTTAAAATATTACTAATCATGCATGCTAGCCTAATAAATAAAAGTAAAGTTTCCTCAATAACAAACTTGTTAAAGTAATGAAGTTTTTGTAATAATATTGCAACAGGTAGGTCTGGCCCAATAAATGCCTCTTTTTTTCTCAATCTTTAAGCAATTGCCAAACCAACTTTTGCTAATGCCACCCTAAGGATGTGCAAATTCTTTCATGATTTACACATGAATTGGAGTGGCATTAGCAAAAGTTGGTGTGGTAATAGAATCTATCTTTAGCAAATAGATAAAAAAATCAAGTTGAATTATAAAAACGCCCTTCTAAAAAAATCTGATGTTAGTAATAAACACTAAGGGGGTATTTTAATAATTTAAAATAAAGTTTTAGTAAATTATCATTTTCAAAATTTAAATGAATAGTGCATTAGGGTAACAGGGATTTCAAAATTTTATATAGTACTAAATCTCTCATATATATCATTCACAGGACATGTTTGTTGCTGGAAGTGATACGTCGTCGACAACTATAGAATGGGCTATGGCAGAGCTTGTCAAGAATCCAAATGCGATGAAGAAATCCCAAGAAGAGGTAAGAAGAGTGGTTGGAAAGAAATTAAAAGTGGAAGAGGATGACATTAATCAAATGGACTACTTAAAATTTGTTATCAAAGAGACTTTGAGATTACATGCCCCTGCACCGACATTGATTCCACGAGAATCCTGCACAAATACTAATGTGAAAGGTTACCATATCCCTGCTAAAACAAAGGTCTTCATTAATGCATGGGCAATTCATAGGGATCCCAAATTATGGGATAATCCAAATATGTTTATTCCAGAGAGGTTTAGCAACAATGCTATTGATTTTAAAGGCCAAGACTTCAAATTGATCCCATTTGGAGCAGGGAGAAGGGGTTGTCCTGGAATGTCATTTGGGATTGCAGTCGTTGAGTTAGTAGTTGCGAACCTCTTATATTGGTTCGATTGGGATTTGCCTGATGGTGCAAACAAGGAAGAGCTAGACATGACTGAAGTTTCTGGGATAGTTGTCAATAAGAAAAGTCCTCTTCTTCTTGTTCCAACCATCCACTTCTAATTATATGGTTGTTTATAATTTAATGGATATATATATTTCTATTGATATGGTTGTTCAGTAATTTTTCCTAAAAAATATTGAAAATGGACAACTCAAATAATTTTTTGGTGTGACCTGACCTTTCTCCTATGAATAATAAGTTTCTAAACACCTTCCCTCCTCTGACATACTCCCCAATACTCTCTTGACGTGGCATGTGCTAGGACTATAGATTTTTACTCAAGATACACAACTGCACATATTTGTGGGGATGCGCAATTGTGTATCCCAAGAAAAAATGTATGATTCTAGCACATCCCACGATAAGAGGGTATAGGGGAGTATGTCAGAGGAGGGGAATAATAAAATCACGATTCTTCTCCTGTATGAGAGTAAAAAGAAGAATAATGATAAATAGACTCCTCACGTGATTGTATATAGAATCATAGATTTTTTTCTCGGGATACACAACTGCACATATTTATGGGAATGTGTAGTTGTGTATCTTGAGGGAAAAATCTATGTTTCCATGCACAGCCATGCGGAGAGAGTTAGAAAATCTCAACTCTAAGAGAAATATAATCTATCCAGCCTTAGATGGGGGTATTTATGTCATTTTATTAGTTTTTCATTTCGTCATATCTCACCATCAATTTGAAAAAGTGGAAGCTATTTGTTGATAAAGAAGCAAATGTGACGTGGCACATTGGAGTGTTGTCCTCTTAAGACTTTCGCTATATCTATTGAGATCAACTTTTCCGCAATAATAATCAGCCCATGCCCACGAGATAGTGGGAAGGGAAAGAGGACCAAATGTCCGAAGTAAGGGCGCAACTTGGTCATTTAAAACCGAGAACTAGGCCGCCAACGGGTCGGATGAAGCTATTTTAATATCCGTATCCAATTCTACATGTGATAATCCTCATTCAATTTTTTACCCACTTATACTAAAGATATGCATATCCGACTATTTATTTACTTTTTTAAAGGATATTGTTATTCGACTTGTACTCAAATTTCAAGTGGATATCCAAATCAGATAAATACTTTATTGTGAAGATGATGGAAAAAAAAGAGAGAGAAAGGTGTTAGAGTTGAGACGGAGAAAGTGAAGGTTATGATTTTGATAGTGAGAGAGAGAGAGTTAGGGTTAGGATTAGAGTTTCAAACGCAAATGACATCGGATTTGAGAAAGTGTTTAAAGAGTAGTGTAATAGGGAGAGAGTTATAGTTTAAATAAAGAGTGCGAGAGAGATACATGTAGAGAGAGAATACGAGAGATATTTGAAGCTTCTATTATCGGTTAATAGGTCAAAAAAGAAGAAGCCTTCGTTAGAGAGAGGGGATCTTCGAGTTTTTATATTATGTGCAAGGATCTTCACGTGAGATAGAAGACGAGAGGAAGACGTTCGATAGATGGAGAAGATGGTCTGATTTTGGGCATCAGAGAGAGAGAGATGAATGAATTTAGGGAGAGAAGGGTTGTTGTTAAAACAAATTGTGAGAAAGGGTTATTTTTAATTTCTAAACTTTGTATATGCAAAATGATTTCCAATTGTCTTATCTCGATCTCATCTGTCGGATCACACGATATCTAATGGTCTTTAAAATTTGGTACGATCCTTGGTTAACATTAGGCCTCCGAACGTCTCTCTCTCTCTCTCTATATATATATATATATATATATATGGGTCCCGTTCGCCACCCTTAGTTTTACCACACACTTTAACAAACGCGTTTTGTCTTACATGGGTTAGAAGTTTCGGAATGAGCTGATTTTTGGTGAGGATGATCTCTATGGTGAGGAAATCATCCTCACCAAAAATCAGCTCATTCCAAAACTTCTAACCCCATCAAAATTGATTTACAAAAAATGGACGGTCCACGATTTTTCAACGTGTAAACATGGGGCTAAACATTTCTGAATGGGCTGATTTTTGGGGAGGATGATCTTCTAATCATAGAGATCATCCTCACCAAAAATCAGCTCATTTCAAAACTTCTAACCCATGTAGGACAAAAAACGTTTGTTAAAGTGTGTGGTAAAACTTAGGGTGCTGAACATTTCCCTATATATATATAGGGTCTCATTCAACACCAAACATTTTTGTCCTACATGGGTTAGAAGTTTTGGAATAGGCTGATTTTTGGTGATGATGATCTCTACGTCCTCACCAAAAATCAGCCCATTCCAAAACTTCTAGCCCCATGCTTACAAGTTGAAAAATTGTGGACCGTCCATTTTTTGTAAACCATTTTTGATGAGGTTAGAAGTTTTGAAATGGGCTGATTTTTGGTGATGATGATCTCCTCACTAAAAATCAGTCGATTCCAAAACTTCTAACCCATGTAGGACAAAAATGGTTAGGCAAAATGTTTGGTGCCAAACATTTCCCATGTATATATATATATATATGGGCGGTTCATGGGACATACCCGAAAACATAGTTAAAAACGATATGGCTGAACCGTTGGATCTTGCGCAAACGAACGGTGGAGATCTACGCTTGTAATGAAAAGAGACTTTATATCTAATTCGCACAATCAGACTGAATGAGTGCATATTTCAGTATAATTCGGTCTTCTTCCCTCTAAAATTTTTTATTTAAAAAAAATTTAAATTTAAATTTAAAAATAAAACATTATGTTTACTCTCTCATTTTTATTCTCTCTTCTCCAAAGCTTTGCCTTATACATACGGATATGTTTGATCCAAATTCAGTTTGATTAGCTATCAAATGGGGTCTTTTTTGGAAACCCAAATCCTTGATCTGAACCTGCGTTATCAAATCAGGATGGATTAGATTTTGGGACTGATCTGAATCATTTACAACCCTAGAAAACCCTCCTTAAAAACCCACTCATTCACTGAATTTTGACATAGTATTTCACATACAAGAACACCGATTTTCATATATTCTACTTTTAATTGTTCAATTTCTAACGTAAAGTCGCTTCCTGGTATTTCCAAGATCTAATTAAGTAAATGGGGTCATTGTCCTCCGGACTTTTAGCAACACAATCATGCAATTAGAGTATAATCCAAAGATTCAGTCCTAATTTCAATATAATTTTTTCAAATTATTTTTCTGTAATGAAGAAAGAGCTCTTTTACTATTAAAAGTAAATACTATACATATGTGGTTGTAAGTTCATTCTCAACTTACCTAACCCCAAAGCTCTTTTGGCCTCACATTTCATTATGACATCTTAATAAGGCAATGGTTGGGCCTGTTGTATTGCTCTTCAAAACTCGGCTGATTTCTTTCCAGGCAATTACTGACTCTTCAGAGGATTGATGAGATTCTATATTTGTAGATGAAAGTTAGGCTAGCTGATTTCTTCGTATATATCATTTAGAATGAACCAGGCTAGCCTTACTCTTACTGAGGGACGTCAGGCCTACATGGATTATCACATTTGAAATCCCACATCACAACCTTCTAATTTTCACGAAAAAACTCAGATTCAACGAAGGAAAAAAAATATTTGACTATCAAACTCTCAAATTTAAAATTAAATTTCAATGGTGAAAATTACCTTTTGTTTAACTTTCTTTTTCAATGTTCTCACAATTTCGTCTTCTACAACCTCGTGGCATCAGATCGTGTTTTTTATGCCACAAGATGATGCAATCAATAAAATTTTATTGACACGCCAAGAAACTCTAAGGGCTCTCATATTTTTAAAGGTACCGCACCTCTAAAAATAAATAAAAAAATTGTCGGGTACTCCATGTCAAAGGGCACCCCTCTTATGTGCCTCTTATCCGTCAACGATTTCAACAACTCAAGTGATGAGGATGAGAGAGAGAGAAGGGTGGAAGGGGAAGGAGGAGGAAAAGAAGATTTTGGCTGGTTTCCGACACATTGGAGAAGACAAGTGGGGGTTTGGGTGCTTTAAAAACAATTTTGTTTTTTTTTTAATGTTTTTGTGGAACTTTGGCCAACCCTTAGATATCCGTGTTGTGTCAATAAAATTTCTCCAAATAAAATAGTATGATATTTCAAACAAACACCCCCAAAATATTGGGTAATCTTGAGGCACCATCCAGGTTTTTGTGATGATTAGACACCCTCGTGGACTTTCAACATAAGCCTTGACTTGGGTATTTTATGAGATACTAAGAAAAAATCTTTGAAATGCTCTCATCTTCGATCTCTAGAATAATAAAAAAATCTCTCTCTTGTTCAATCTCTAGATTTTATATCCATAAGCCTTCAAGCCTTTTTTTTTTTCAATAACAAAAGATAAGACTTTGGACAAAACGTAATGAAGGAACTCAGGCACTCAGCCCTTGGTAAAATTAATAAAAAGTAGAGAACTCGACAAAAAATTAAAAGATTGCACTCAACGATAAAAAGTGGTGACTCAATACTAAGTTTTGAACTCGACAATAAATTAAAATGTTGCACTCAACAATAAAAAATGCTGACACTAAGTGGTGAACTCAACAATTAATTAAGATATTAAACTCAATGATAAAATATTGAATTGGACAATAAAAGTGGTGAACTTAACATTGTAAATGTAATCCTTTTTTTTTTTTTGACTACGATCCTGGATAGATTTTCTCGAAATACTTGAAGTGCATATATTATAATTGTGAAATGAACACTTGGACTCAAAAAAAATTTAGAATCTCAACTTTCTTCTTCATTTTTCGTTATAAATCGTTGAAATAAATCGAAAAAAGTATATTTTAATTTTCAAAATCTGAGGTATTCATTCTCCATTCATCATTTGTGGTGAAAAAAAATTGATTGCAATCTCCATTGGAAACCCCAAATATGTGAAGAAGATGAAGATGAGGCTCGAAGACAATTAAAAAAAGAAAAGTTTCCTAAATCTAAGACACCTCCCAAAACTTAAAGACCATTTAGAAAGAAACCCCTCAGTCAGGTCCTTTGAGTAATTTTTCTTAAAATATATTGAAAATCGACGACTCAGCTGATTTTTTTGTTGTGACCCTACCTTTCTCCTATGAATAATAATTTTCTAACCACTCTCCCTCCTCTAGCATACTCCTCGATACTCTATTGACGTGGCAGGTGCTAGGATCATAGATTTTTACTCAAGATACACAACTGCACATATTTATGGATGTGCAGTTGTGTATCCCAAGGAAAAAAATATTTTATCCTCACACATGTCACAATAAGCGAGTATGGGAGAGTATGTCAGAGGAGGGGAGTCAGAAAATCACAACTCTTCTCCTATATAGAGGGCAAGAAAAAGAATAATGATAAATTGACTCTTCCCTTCTGACAAACTCTCCTCACATGGTTGTGTATAGAATCATAGATTTTTTCTCGGGAAACACAATTGCACATATTTGTGGGGATGTACAGTTGTGTATAAGAGGGAAAAATCCATGCTTCCATGCATAGCCACATGGGGAGAGTTAGAAAATCACGACTCGAAAAAAAAAATATATAATCTAAACACCCTTAGATGAGGGTATTTAAGTCATTTTATTAGTCTTCCATTTCGTCATATCTCATCATCACTTTGAAAAAGTGGAAGCTATGTGTTGACAAAGAAGCAAGAGTGACGTGGCAATTTGGAGTGTCGTCCTATTAAAACTTGCGCTATATCTGTGGAGATCAACTTTTCCACAAAAATAATCAGCTCATGCCCACGAGATACAGCGAAGAGAGAGAGAACCAAATGTCCCGAATAAGTTCCAACTTGGTCCATTTCAAAGAAAGAACTGGGCTGCCAATGGGTCGGATGAAATTATTTCCATATACTTATCCAACTCTACATCCCATTATTCATATTCAATATTTTACCCACTCATATTAAGGATATTCATATCCGACTATTTATCTACTTTTTTAAATGATATTCGTATCCGACTTGTACCCAAATTTCAAACGGATGTCCAAGTCAAATAAATATTTTATTATGCAGATGATGAAAAATAATCTTAATTTTGGATTAGACATATATTTTGCTGTGAATTTATTGTATTAAGCTCATAGTTGGATTAGATATAATGCATATCCATATTTGATCCTAAAAATATTCAAATAAAAATAATTACAAATAAATTTACCCAAATTTGTAAATGGATAAAGAATTTTTACTCATACCAAAATAACTCGAGTCAGTTGGGTCGACTAAATGGATGTTAGCCGACCCATTGCCAGCGGGGGAATTGAGCAAATTGGTATATTTGGATAATTTTGATTTGATTTGGAATAAGTTTTAATTCGGTTCTTGATCAAGAAATTGCAAAATTAGTTCCATTTTCGATTCAAGATTATTATAGAATTGACCAAATAAAGAGTCGACTCCTTACTAAATAAGAAATTATATGAAATTTATAAAATAAAACACAATGGTGAGTTGCACTCCACCTATAGATGTGGGTTATAAATTACAGGTGTCAATGGGTTGATTCCACATATATCCAGAATTGAAACCTAAATTTTAGATTTCGATTCTTGTTGATTTCGATTTTAGGTATGAAATCCTTGGAACCAAAACCAGCCTGACAAATACTCGATACCCGTTAGGTACCCACTAAGGTAGATTTTTTTTCTTCTTTTTGAATGAATAAAAAAGTATCTAATAAAATAGACAATTATTTATAAATGTAACAATTTAAATTGTAATTCCTTAATTCAAAGTTTAACAATAAATTCTTCAAGTAAATCACACTTTTGAGAATAAAATCAGAAACAATTATAGTATGAATCCTTTATTTGTCATTGAAATTGAATAAAAATATGAAAAATAAATGGAAGTACATGTAGAGAAAAGGAAAAAATTATAGACTTCTCATTTTCTTTATATTTTGATTTTACTTCAATTACATTTACTTTAAGATACTCTTTGTAAGTTTTTAATTAGACTAAAAGTTTTATCATAATTTTATAAATTTATTAGTTGGGTACATATCGAATACCCAAAGGAGACTCGATTCTTATCAAATCCTTAAGATAGCTACCTAGAATCAAACCAAAAAATGATCGAGTTCATATTGATATACCAAAAATTGACTAATCGATTTTGAGTACAAGTAATTAGGCATGCATTGACACTCTTAGTATAAACGTCCCACTCCAACTATAATGGAATAGGGTCCACCTTTAGTATAACTTACTAATGGTATGTGTGGTTGGTGAGGTATTGCATGTAGCAGGAGGCGATTTGGGCGAGAGATATGGTACTCTAGGAGGCTATCTGCCTCACCCATGTTAGTCGAGCTTATGAGTATAAAACACTGCCATAAAAAATAACAATAAAAATTTACTATCTTTTCTTTTTTCCTCTTTAATCTCAAAGACAATGCTCTATGTAATAAAACATAACAGTAAATCATTTTCCTTTGTCTCAAGACTTATATCCCATAAACAACATACCTTGAGGACAATTGTTTCTCCTATTATGTCTTCTCTTTTTTCTTTTTCAAGAATACCCTTAATTCTATTATCTTTTTAGGTTTACTTATTTTCAAAAATACTCTTACAATTTTTTATATTATTTTTCTTATTTTAAATAATATCCTTCTAATTTATTTTTTCCTCCTTCACCTTCTAAACCCCAATTAGGCGATACCCATACGGGCATAACTCTAATATTATCATAACTTGGAGCACCAAGAAAGGTGGTGCATAATTGGCTATTTGATTGTTAGTGACTTTTCACATGAAAATTTCTTGTTGATTATTATTATTATTTTATATATATGGGAAATGTTCAGCAACAAACATTTTGACAAATATTTTGGCAAAACATTTTTCAAGACATGGGTTAGAGGTTTTGGAATGGACTGATTTTTTGTGAGGATGATCTCTACGGTGAGGAGACCATCATCACCAAAAATCAGCCCATTCCAAAACTTCTAATCCCATCAAAAATGATTTACAAGAAATAGACGATCCACAATTTTTCAACTTGTAAACTGGGGCTAGAAGTTTTGGAATGGGCTGATTTTTTGGTGAAGATGATCTCCTCACCGTAGAGATCATCCTCACCAAAAATCAATCCATTCCAAAGCCTCTAACCCATGTTTTGAAAAATGTTTTGCCAAAATGTTTGTTGCTGAACGGGACCCTATATATATATATTAAAATATATGATATTTTGAAAGAAATGGAGATTAGTTTGATTTGATTTACTTCAGATATATGATTAATTCGATTCAATCCGATCCGATCCTTATTTTGTAAAGAGTCACCAATCCAGGTCGATTCGATTTGGATTTGGCCCAACTAAACCAAACCGAACCAAGACCCATAGTCCGAAATCACCTTCGCCTCAAATCCAAAACTAGCAAATCTGTCTGCAAGTAGTCCAACAACTCTCGTCATTGTCCTCTTAAATAACAAATGAAATACTCTAAAAACCCGCGAAAGAAATTATATCAGAAACTAGGGTTTATTAGTTTATTATAATTTCTAAGATCGAAAACTGTTCTGCTTTTTGGGTTTTTTTAAAGAAAGTTTTGGATCAAAATTCAAACCTTCGAGCAGATCTGAAAAAAAATGAAGCACAAGAGTGAAGTTCATTACAGTAGAAAGTTCATATCTTCTGTTCTAATTGGTGTGATTATCTTTTTCGGATTGATCTGTGTTTATTATGGATCCTCGTTTGGTCCTGATCTTTCGAATGCGGATGACGAAGGAGGTGGAGACGATGGAACTGATCCTGTCTTCGGTAGTTTCGTTCCAAGAGTTGATGACTTCGACGAACTGTTTGAAGATCAAGAACACAATCCAGATGTTCCTAAAAGCATACCTGTATGTGGTGAATTGTGTTTGTTTGATAGTTCAATTTCATTTAGTTTGGTTTCATCTTTTTTTTTTCTTTTTTCCATTTGGGTTTGTTTTTTTTTAGTAAAAAATGGTTATTGATCTTGTTTCTAGGTCTGCGATATGAAATTCTCGGAGTTCATCCCTTGTTTGGATAGAAATCTTACTTACCAGCTTAAATTGAAGCTCAATATGATTTTAATGGAGCATTATGAGCGACATTGTCCTCCTCCGGATCGTCGTTACAATTGCCTTATTCCACCCCCAATTGGTTACAAGGTTAGTAATTGATTTTTAGCTAAATTATGGAATTTGAAGTTTTCGATTTAGTTTCGAGTCCAACATTTGTAACAAAGTTCGGATTTGGTTATTATTCGGTGAGGGTTTGATTTGCTTAATTAGGATAAATTCGGGAAAGTTTCTTTTAAAAGTCAGCAAAATGTTTGGAGTTCATACAAAATATTGTCTTTGGATTTCTTACCAAAACCTATCATCTTCAACCTCTCTAAAAACCCTATTCTTCTTGATGTTTGAAAATATTGAGAACAAAAAAATTGAAGGTGAAGGGTAAAATTTTTACCATTTTACATGATTAATTGAGGAATCATCGATTAATTCAGCTAACCCCCAATTCAGTGAATTTTACTTTTTTTTTTGAAAAATTTGTATAATTTTGTGACTATGATTCCAACTAGGGGTGTTATTAGTGTTTCAGATTCCTATTAGATGGCCGATTAGTAGGGACCAAGTTTGGAAGGCAAACATACCTCATACACATCTTGCAAAAGAAAAATCAGATCAGAGATGGATGGAAGTGAATGGGGATAAGATAATTTTTCCTGGCGGAGGAACCCATTTTCACGATGGAGCCGACAAGTACATTGCAGCTATTGCAAGGGTATTGTAGAATTTCAATTTTTCTCATTTGTAGTTTATGCCTTTTTGTAGTTGTTCTTGTCGTGATGGTCTCTTACAATTCTGGTATTGAAGTAGATGCTTAAGTTTCCGGGTGATAAACTAAACAATGGTGGAAGCATTCGGAACGTACTCGATGTGGGTTGTGGGGTTGCAAGTTTCGGGGCGTACCTTCTTCCGCTCAACATTATAGCAATGTCAGTTGCGCCGAATGACGTTCACGAGAACCAAATACAGTTTGCATTAGAGAGGGGAATCCCTTCGACTCTCGGTGTGTTGGGGACGAAAAGACTTCCTTATCCAAGCCATTCATTTGAAATGGCTCATTGTTCTCGATGTAGGATTGATTGGATTCAGAGAGATGGTGTTCTCTTGTTAGAACTTGATAGGCTACTGAGACCAGGTGGCTATTTTGTGTACTCTTCTCCTGAAGCCTATGCACATGATGAGGCGAATAGAAGAATATGGAGTGTTATGAGTGATCTTCTTAAAAGGATGTGTTGGAGAATTGCTTCAAAGAGAGACCAAACTGTTATATGGGCTAAGCCATTGAGTAACAGCTGTTACTTAAAGAGAGATCCAGGGACTCAACCCCCTTTGTGCAGTTCTGTTGATGATCCTGATGTATCTTGGAATGTACCCATGAAAGCATGCATCACATCATACTCAACAAGTAAGTGGTGTTATATACAAATATCTCAGATATTGGCCTTTAAGAATTTGGATTTGTGATATGACATCAAAGGGTCTTAGAAATTAGAGCTAAGTGGTGAATGACATGCCCAGAAGCCTTATCTCAACTATTTGGGGTCAGAGCACATGAATTGGTTTCAACATTCACATTTTGTAGGGCTATTCTTTCAACTTTCAAGGCATGTGTCTTGACCCAAAAATGTCCGGTAATACTGCTTTCTTCCCGAAGCAAAGTTAGATGTTGATTCGTAATTTGTTTACTGCCTACCCCAAATCTTTTGGATGTGGTTTTGATGATATGATTTGTTATGTGTTTACTCAATCTCGGTGATGAAACTGATACACATGAAGAATTTGAGTTTGAGCTAACTGAATTTCAAACCCATCAAAGCCATACCTAGATTTTTGCTTCAGGCATGGCTCTTTTCAACTATATTATCGTCCTAAAAAATTCAGTATAGTATCTTATTTTGGTTTGATTATTTCTTCCATATAAATGGCTTGACTTTATTTGCAGTGACTATCCTCAAATGGATGGATTAGATGTTAATTTGCATACTTGTTAGAACTTCTTTGTTTTTTTGCTTTATAATACTCACTTATCCAGTTTTTTTCTTTTCTCTTGTTTCTTAAACTTAATTTTATTTGGGGAAGCAGAGATGCATAGAGAAAAGGGTGGTGAATTGGTTCCATGGCCACAAAGGCTTACCACAGCACCCCCTCGTTTGGAAGAACTTGGTATTAGTTCTGAGGAATTTCGAGAAGACACTGTAAGCTTCTGAAGTTTTCTGTGGATATTGCTTTATCTGTTTGGATTCATGTCTTTCCCATTATCACATTTATGTCTTGAAATGTAATGCAGGACATCTGGCATTTTAGAGTGATTGGATACTGGAAACAGATGAAATCTGTCATACAGAAGAATTCTTTCAGAAATATCATGGATATGAACTCAAACCTTGGCGGATTTGCTGCTGCCCTTAAAGATAGAGATGTGTGGGTGATGAATGTTGCTCCGATCAATGAGTCTAGTAAACTAAAGATTATTTATGACAGAGGCTTAATTGGAACTGTTCATGACTGGTATGTCATTTTGATCTGACCAGTACATCCCTCGCTTCCAATTTGTGCCAATTCTTGATTTGACCTTTTATATGCATTGACCATTTGTGTTTTGAATCTTAGTATACAAAAATTACTTCTGTGGTACTAGTGGATGGTTAGTTATTTGGTAGGCTGGCCTGAAATCCTGAATATTGAACCTTTGTCATATACATTAAATATAATCCAGACCACTGGTGTCTCCATTAGAAAACTCAATGCAGAAGGTTAGGATCTAAAATCAAAGTATTATTAATGCTCAGAGGTTGCAAAAAATATTTCCTGGAAAAACAGAAATATGAGTATGAAGGAAGGAAGGAATCAATTTGATGTATTATGTGACACAGAAATATGAATATGGAGGAAGGAATCAACTGGTCGGTATGGGTATTGGTGGCTCATGAGATAGACAGATTTATTGGTTGGTTTAGAAGCTGTTCTTTAATTAGATCTGGAGAACTTCTTTAGAGGGGTGTATGATAAGAATGACACAAGGCCATTCCATGGAGGGTTTTTGGTGGCAATTTGAACTTTGGACCTCCAAAGTTTCAGAAAAGAGAGTCTTCAATTTTTTTAATCTTCAGATCATGAACTCTATGCAGTATTCCCCAAGGTACTTTGAGACTAGGTTTTGGGGTTCAGTTGGAACGGAAGGAGAGAGAGAGGATTGGGAATAAGTATTATTATGTTGAAATATCTAAACTATGGGCACGCCATAATTGTGGGCATGGGAATATGATTCTCATTTTCTTTGGAGAAAAGAAAGCAGCTTTTCTGTGTGTAGCAAACTCAACCATAGTTGCATAATCACTGTGGGTAGAAGTCACCATGCTTACCATATGAGGAAAAAGATAGATGAAGTGATTGTGGATCTGTTTGTATTCCAGTGGCCTGAATAAATTTATACAATTTTTTCACAGCGTGTTGTTTGCATGGTACTCTTCATTCTTAACTAGGTCTCTTACGTCAACTTACTCAAAAACACACTAAATTTTTTTGCAACTGTCTCACATGATGCAGGTTTATCTATAGCATTCTAACGATTTTTCTTTAGTTATTTTTATTGTTGTTCAGAAGGATATTAGTTGATTAGCCACAACATGCACTGATTATTTAGTCATTAATCATGTTAATAGACACATTGCCACTTCTACATAATGTACATGTTGCCAGTTTGATAAGTGGGATCACCGTCTCATTAGGTCGTTGTGTCATCTTGTTTAAATCAGCTTTGAACTATTTTCAAGGAGTAAAAAGCAGCAAATAAAGGAACTCACATATGAGTAGTCAGAAATCATCTGAGATTTCTGTTTATTTCAGATTACATGGGTTAAGGCAAAGAAAGGTTTTAAAGCTAGGAGTTGATTCTAAGAGACTAGAATTTGATCCCTTCATATTAGCAAAAAAAGGAATGAGCAAGAAAAAACTAAAGAGGCCATTTGGAAAGTTTTTATCTTTTTTTGGTAAAAAAGACCTTATCTTAGCTTAGCTGTTTAGACCAAGGGTAGTTTATGGAATAGTAGTGGCATGTTTTCACCACTACACCCAACATTCTTATAGTTTCCTTGTTTCAGGAGGTTTGTTTGGTTACTCTGTGTAACGGACCTAACAGTCACAGAACTACTTGAAATCTCAGTAATCATTTCTGCTTTGTGTTTTCATCTTGTGCTTATCTGGAGTTACAATTGCAATAATTTCATTTTTAATCCAATTTTAGATGGATTTGGGATTTTGTTGGTAGTTTCTTGAAGATGATGCTAACCAAACAGAGGTTGAGGGTGCATACCTGCATGCAATGTGAATTCATATTTGAAATATTCTAGATGATAATAATTTCTATATGTAACATATAAAAAACCAGTGTCTAGGTTTTTTAACCTGAATATCACCATTGGCCGTGGCCTGCCTTCATAATTTTTCTGCTTGTTCTTGTTTAAGCTTTAGTTAACAACAGGTTTTATTGTAATGTAATAACAGGTGTGAATCATTTTCTACTTATCCCCGTACCTACGATCTACTTCATGCTTGGATGATATTTTCGGACATTGAGGATTGTGGCTGTAGTACAGAGGATCTACTCATAGAGATGGACCGGATGTTACGGCCAAATGGGTTTGTCATCATAAGAGAGAAACCCTCTATCATAAACTATATATAGGAAATTTTTAATTGCTCTGCTCTGCAGTGGGATGGCTGGATATCAGAAGTAGAACCAAGGGTCGATGCCCTCACCTCCAGTGAAGAAAGAGTTCTGATTGCAAGAAAGAAGTTCTGGGAGGAAGGTTCTGCGACTATGTAGATTCACTCTTACAAGTGCTATGTTACCAGGTTAGAATATTTTTCTTCCCACACAAGTTTGAGGGCTGACACTATTTTTCTTCCTGAAACTCATGCTGTCCAGTCCCATAGTTTTCTAATTAATTTTTTTTTTTATCTTTCTTTTAATATCAATTTTGTGTTAATCATGTTTATGTTATTTGGAATAGAATGAGCAGTTTCTAAGATTTTAACTCCGAAAAGAGACGAGAAAAAAAAAACGTAAAATTAATGTGTATTACTAGCTATTAACTAAATGTAAAAAAGAAAAAAAGATATCAAAAAAAGAAAAGAAAAGAAAAGAGAAAGTTTATTGTTCTTAAACACCTAACAGGATAAATTTTAGTAAGAAACATGGATTATTAGATTCTATATGATAACTTAACAGTTGAAACTAAAATAGTCTCAAGTATTACAAAGCTTTGAAACTACAATGTCCATTTGCTTCCCTTATTCGACATTTTTATTCAGGTAAAGATAGGTAGACCAACACCAAGACCTGCTAAAATGGGACAGCTTTTTCACCTTCAAATGTGTGGATTTAGCGTCAGGAGGATTTTCATGATGCAACTCCATGAACATCATCCTGAATGGTCTTGTTGGTTCTGTCATTCAATCTAGCAAAAAGAAAGAAAGGTTTTGAACCATTTATGTGGTAACACCCAGAGACTTCATTAACTAACTTTGTTTCACTTTCAAATATATATTGCATTTTCAAGTTTGAATTAGTTATGTTTTAATTTTGGATCAAGTCCTATCTATATTTTGTAATCTGCTCCAAGGCTGAAGGGGGGGGGGGGGGGGGGGGGGCATAGGCTTTGAATCCTTGATGAATGGAAGAATTCCATCATGAAGTTGTTCTAATAATAGTGTATATTTGCTATCAATTTTCTTAATTCTATTGATTTGCTCACTCAGTCTGTCAACAATTGGGATATGGTGTAGACATATATGATGAATAAGACCTGTTTTTCAACCTTTACTATGAGGCACGTCAGATCTCTAGTCTATTATGAATGACAGTGCAATTTATAGTTGCTGAGATGAAAATGATTAGGTCAATAATCAGTTTTTGACCATGTAATTTTGGTTTTAGAGATATCAATGGCATTTGGTAATTACTTTAATCAGTTGTTTTAAGAGAAACAAAAAAAAGGGTGAAAAATATATTATTTTAGTGAAAAACATTGCATAAACAAAAACAATTTTTTTTGTTGAACAACAGTTCTGGGCTGGGCTGGGCTTGGATGAGGTCTGTTCCGTGGATGTGACTTACTTCCCATTGGGCCTATGTTGGCCAAGCTCAAACTTGAATCTAACGGGTTTGGGTTGGATTTGGGTTTGTTCTCAGAGTTCATAAAAAAATAAAAATTGACATACTTTCGAAGACTGTTAGTCATTTGATACACCTTTTTATCAAAACTGGGGATCAATATCCATCTTAATTGAAAAATAGTTGGAGGAGTACATTTGTTATTCTATAATATAATTTTTTTTTTTTTTAATAAAATCTTATAGTTAACTATACACAACATGGTAGTAGATCGGCTGGAAAATTTTGAATCCGTCTCTACTTTTGGGTTGCAATTTACCAACTGATCTGGTGGGTCGCAATTTACAATAATCAATGACCCCCTTGATTGAAATACATACTTTTTTTGCTACGAACTGACCTTCGAATATTCATCAAGCCATCGTAAATCAATTGAATTTCTTTTGGGCTTTTCAATCGGAATCCCGAGAAAATTTCAAGCCCAAGAATTGGTCCAAGCTCAGCCAAGGGATTGTCTTTCAGAGACTGAGGTCAAGGACATGAAAACACATTGTTTTCAGTAGTAGACCGAGGACGAGAGGTATTTGTTTGAAAATATAAATGTAGAAATTGGGAGAAATTCAATAAAGGAAGAATAAGAACTTCAAGGCTCAAATCAGATATGATCTTTTTTAGACAAATATTTTCCCCTACTCCTTTAAACTACAAGTACACAACGGGTATAGAAATATTTTGCCTTCATGATACAATTAAGTCAACATTCGGAGATGCTGAATTGGATTATGTAAGGTCTAATTGCAAAATGGAGCATTCTTAAAAATGTTTTCTACCGATGCCAAACTCTTAAGCTCAGAAATATGAAAACATAGAAACTTTCGATGTAGAAATATGATTTCCAATTGATTTTTTATAATCATTGATGTGTTTGTTGACCAAATAGTCATGGCTCAGGAGACGTTTGATTGTTTCTAATCTTAGATTTAACGATTTAGATCGGACCCCATTCAAGGTACAATCATTTATGATCGAGTACTACCTTGATCCAACGTGTCTGATCAGATATGATAGGTGCAGATACGTGTCTGGTCTTTAGATATAACGATTCAGATCGCACCTCTTTGAAGGTACAATCATTCTAATCGAGTATTATCTTAATCTAATGCATCTGATCGGGTACCGATCATACTTGATCAATTAGACGTGATGGATCAACCACAACTATTATATGCTTTTAAATCTCAAAAACTTTCTCCAACTTCTTGAGAGAAGTGTAAAGTGCACCACAAAGCACCCTAAATGTCTAATTGTCATTTCGTATGACATGCTAGTATCTTGAAGCATTGGATCAAATCTCTAAAGGTATAACACATAAGATAACTAATTTAGTTTGCTCCCTCTGGTTAGATATCCCACATTATCACTTGTGAGCAATATAGGACTCAACTTTTTTATACTAAAAACCTCAAATTTTCAATTTAAGAATAACCACAACAAAATCAATAAAAATCGAATTTTATATTTTGAAATTTCGAACAATATTTCATTAGCCTATAGACATAGGAGTGTTTCAAATATAAATCAAATCACGAAGAGTTGTTTTAAAAAACAACCCAACTCTCTTTCTCACTCTTTGTGAATGAGAGTTTGAAACGAAATTGATAAGATTCTATTTTTAAGTATTCTTTTGATGTGAATGTTTTGTAATGTTCTAGTAAGATCATTGTTTTAAATTTGAGACCAAGACAACTCGTCCAATCCATCTTGGTATCGTCCACTAACGAGACAGATTGACAAGTCAACTCAAACTTGATGTGTTTCTCAAAAATCAAGTCTATTATGTCATTATTAAACGAGTTACAAATAAATCAGAGGACTCGATCTCATTCATGGACGAGACGAGACATTAAAACGAGTTTTAAAACCATGGGTAAGAAGAATAAGATACGAACGTTTAAAAACTTGCTCTACTGTTGGTTGGACTATATCAAACGACATTGCACGGAAGAATTTCCTTACCCTTATTGGTTACAGCTCTAAGAAGTCTCTATAAAAACCATGAAAATATATGTTAAATTTCTTTAAATCAAATGGTAAAGGTGAGGCATTCTCAATTGTTACAAAAAATTAACACAGTAAATCAATTACCTCCTTTTCTACATAAATAGAATTAGATCTATCACGTTTAACAAACAATATTGCATTTTTTTTAGATTTGAAATATTGAAATCTAAATGGATGAATTATATAAGAGTTCAAATTTTGAATTTGTGGAATTTGTTTAACTTAAATTTGATGAATATGATTAGTTAAATTGAATTCTTGTATAAAGTATCTAACTTTCGAATCAGTTTTGTTGATATCTCATTCTCTTTCTATTTTGATCTGGAAATTCTAAATCAGACATCAATCTAAAGGTATGTGAGGGGAAATTTTAATCTGGGTTGGTGGAAATTGGTGAAACAAACACAAACCTTTATCAGGAAAATGATAAGATTCAATGTAGTTGAAAACCTTAAGTTTGATATCACGTGTAGGTGATTAATCATAATCATCCTCACACAACTAAGAAAGGGAGACCCTGCCGAGTACGAAACCTAAAATAATTGGGACTTTAATTTACTACTCTAGAGAAGCTGAAAAATTTCTAGCTTAATCTAAACTAAAGATGTCACACAATTGACAATTTCGAAAGACTAGACAAATTATGTTCTACCAGTCAAGTTTCTAGATTGGTTATGTATGCGAAAAATCCCCAATAGTCCAAATCATCTCAAATAATTTTTTGCCTTAGAAGTCCTCAAATATCCCGCATAAAATAAAGAAAATTATGCATATTCTTATAAATAATGGATCAAGTCAAAGATGCATCTTTAACTTTTTAAGATAAAAGCTTATTGCCTTAAGAATATACAATTTTTCGTGTTTCTCAACTCCAATGTACTTTCTTGTAAACCAAACAAGAATTGCTCACACGAGCCCTAGGAAGAAGCAAGGAGGGGTTTGAGATTTATCCTTTTTTTTTCTTTTTTTTTGTGGTTGTTTGTATTGAGATGTTTAAGATTAGGTTCTTTATTTTTTATTTCAGTCCGACTTGGGAAGTTTTATTTTGTTTAGATTGAGAGAAGAGAAAATTGATTATTTTCTCTCCATTTCTCTTATTTGGATTGTTAAGTAAGGAGAGAAGATAAAAGAAATAAAGAGAAGATGCGGGAAAAAATGTTAAATTTGATTCTCTCTAAAAGGAGGAGAGGAGGAGGGAAGAGAAGAGAAGAGAAAGAAGTATTACATTTTTTGTCCTTCGTTGTTTTCAAAATTTTCAAAGATGGGTAATATTGGCAGGCCAATTATTGCTACTTACACCCCACGTAAACATATAAATTTAATCGGATTTCAGAAACCGTATGGAACGAAGGAGCGAAGAAACCTTGAGAGGTGTAACGAAGGAGGCGAAGAAACCTTGAGAGGTGGAACGAAGGAGGCGACCTGAGGTATCATCTCTCTCTCTCTCTCTTCTTTTTTTTAATTTGATTCCATGAACCCTAGAAACTTTGTTCAGCTCAGATTTGATCTAGGGTTTAGTGAAAGGAATCGTTAAGTAGCTTAAATATTGTTTAATTTCATCCATTTTAAAGCAATTGAACCCTCACTAGGGAAATTCATCATAATTGTTAATTTTTTTTTAAATTTTTTGGTGTGTTTTTTGATTTGGGATCTGAGTTGCAAATTTGATATGCCCTGTTTCATGTTGTATGTAAAATGGGTTTTCTGTTATCTAAATGGATTAAAAAAATTTATGAATCATATTGCTTTTTGATGTAAATTTTTTTTTTTTTTTTTTTTCTATTCTAACATATAGCTTTCAGATTTTATAGAAAGATTTCAGTTTGATTTATTAATCCAAACAAGATAAAGTTTCCCAAGTCCGACTGAAATAGAAAATAAGGAATCCTAATCTTAAACAAATCTCAATACAAACTACATAAACAGAAACAAAACAAAACAAAACAAAAAAGAGGATAAATCTCAGCGCCCTCCTAGCTTCTTCCTAGGGCTCTAGTACATTGGAGTTAAGAAACACAAAAAATTGTATGTTCTTGAGCCAATGTGCTTCTATCTTAAAAAGCGAAAGATGCATCTTTGGCTTGATCCATTGTTTTTGAGGATAGACATGATTTCCTTTATTTTATGTGGGATATTTGAGGACTTTTGAGGCAAAAAATTACTTGAGATGATTCGGTCTATTAGCGATCTTTCACATACATAACCAAGCTAGAAACTTGACTGGCAGAACATAATTTGCCTAGCCTTTTGAAATTGTCAATTGTGTGGCACTCTTTAGTTTAGATTAAGCTAAATTTTTTTCAGTTTCTCTCGAGTAGTAGATTAAAGTCCCAATTGTTCTAGGTTTCGTACTTGGTGGGGTCTCCCTTTCTTAGTTGGGTGAGGATGATTATGATTGATTACCTACATGTGACATCAAACTTAGGGTTTTCAACTACATTGAATCTTATCATTCCCCTGATAAAAGTTAATGTTTGTTTTACTAATCTCCACCAAATCAGATTAAAATTTCCCCTCACATACCTTTAGATTGATGTCTAGTTCAGAATTTTCAGACCAAAATAGAAAGAGAAGAATAGATCAACCAAAACTGATTCAAAAGTTAGATACTATATGCAAGAATTCAATTTAGCTAATCAGATTCATCAAATTTAAGTTAAACAAGCTCCATAAATTGAAATTTAAACTCGTATATAATCCATCCATTTAGATTTCAATATTTCAACAAAAAAAAAAAAAACAATATTGTTTATTAAACGGGAGAAATCTAAATTTATTCAGGTAGAAGAGGAGATGATCGACTTATAGTGTTAATTTTTTGCAGCAATTGAGAACACCTCGCCTTTACCATTGATATTGAGAGAGATTTAACAGATTTTTCGTGGTTTTTCTAGGTTTCTTAGAGCTGTAACTAATAAGGGAAAGGAAATTCTTTTGTGTGTCGTTCGATACCGTCCAACCAACAGCAGAGCAAGTTTTAGAATGTTCGTATCTCATTCTTCTTATCCATGGTTTTAAAACTCGTTTTGACATCTCATCTCGTCCATGAACGAGATCGAGTCCTCCGATTTATTTGAGACGACTCGTTCAATAATGACACAATAGACTTAACTTTTGAAAAAAAACATCAAGTTTGAGTCGACTTGTCAACTCGTCTCGTTGGTGGACGATACCAAGACAAATTGGACGAGTTGTCTTGGTCTCAAATTTAAAATCATGATCTTACTAAAACATTAAGAAACAATCACATCAAAAGAATACTTAAAAATAAAACTTTATCGATTTCATTTCAAATTCTCATTCACAAAGAGAGGGAGAAAGAGAGTTGGGTTGTTTTTTTAAACAACCCTTCATGATTTGATTTATATTTGAAACACTCATATGTCTACAAACTGAAAGGTTATTGTAACAAGAGAAGAGAGTTGGGCAATGTCAATTGGATGCCAATAATAGCACTGGTAAAGATAAATTTGTTGCATAGTTAAAGATTCTAAGTAGGAGATTGACAAGGACATACATTGATATAGTAAAAAGATGGTTATTTGATGATCACTATGTGGTTGGATCAAATCATGAAGACATAGGAGTGTTTCAAATATAAATCAGATCATGAAGTGTTGTTTTAAAAAAACAACCCAACTCTCTTTCTCCTTCTCTTTGTGAATGAGAATTTGAAATGAAATCGATAAGGTTCTATTTTTAAATATTCTTTTGATGTAATTGTTTCGTAATGATCATGGTTTTAATTTGATACCAAGACAACTCGTCCAATATGTCTCGGTATTGTCCACCAACGAGACGGGTTGACAAGTCGACTCAAACTTGATGTGTTTCTCAAAAGTCAAGTCTATCATGTCATTATTGAACGAGTCGTCTCAAATAAATCGGAGGACTCAGTCTTGTTTATGGACGAGACGTCAAAACGAGTTTTAAAATCATGGGTAAGAAGCATAAGATACGAACATTTTAAAACTTGCTCTGTTGTTGGTTGGACGGTGTCTAACGACATTGCACAGAAGAATTTTCTTGCCTTTATTGGTTATTGCTCTAAGAAGCCTATAAAAACCACGAAAAATTTGTTAAATCTCTCTCAATCTCTATGGTAAAAGCGAGGCGTTCTCACTTGCTACAAAAAATTAACACTGTAAGTCGATCATCTCCTCTTCTAACAAAATAAATTTAGATTTATCATGTTTAACAAACAATATTGCATTTTTTATTTATTTGAAATATTAAAATCTAAATGGATGGATTATATATCAATTTAAATTTTCAATTTATGGAACCTGTTTAACGTAAATTTGATGAATTGATTAGCTAAATTGAATTATTGCATATAGTATCTAACTTTCGAATCACTTTTGTTGATCTCTTCTTCTCTTTCTATTTTGGTCTGAAAATTCTAAATCAGACATCAATCTAAAGGTTTGTGAGGGAAAATTTTAATCTGGGTTGGTGGAGATTGGTGAAACAAACATTAACTTTTATCAAGAGAATGACAAGATTCAATGTATTTGAAAACCCTAAGTTTGATGTCACATGTAGGTGATGAATCATAATCATCCTCACCCAACTAAGAAAGGGAGACCCTGCCGAGTACGAAACCTAGAACAATTGGGACTTTAATCTACTACTCAAGAAAAATTGAAAATTTTCTAGCTTAATTTGAACTAAAGATGGCCACACAATTGACAATTTCGAAAGGATAGGCAAATTTTGTTCTACTAGTCAAGTTTCTAGCTTGGCTATGTATACGAAAGATCCCCAATAGTCTGAATCATCTCAAGTAAGTTTTTGCCTTGGAAGTCCTCAAATATCCCACATAAAATAAAGGAAATCATGTCTATCCTCAGAAATAATGGATCAAGTCAAAGATGCATCTTTGGCTTTTTAAGATAGAAGCACATTGGCTCAAGAGCATACAATTTTTTCGTGTTCTTAAATCCAATGTACTCCCTTGTAAACCAAAACAAGAATTGCTCACACGGGCCCTAGGAAGAAGTAAGGTAGGGTCTGAGATTTATCCTCTTTTTCTTTTTTGTTTGTTTCTGTTTGTTTGTATTGAGATTTGTTTAAGATTAGGATTCCTTATTTTCTATTTCAGTCGGACTTGGGAAGTTTTATTTTGTTTAGATTTAGGGTTGAAGAAAGTTTATAAATAGAGAGATGTAATCCAAGATTCAAAGGCTTAATTTAGTCAATTTCATTGTTTTTGGCTGAAATGTTGGGTTTTTTTGGTGTGTATGTGTGTGTGGGTGTGTATGTGATACATGCCATGCCATGAGAGAGAGGTCGATTGAATTTACGAGTACTAGTATACTTGTATCTTGCTGTCAAAATTTAGAGCAATTTGTCTTCGTAGGAAGTAAAAAACCACCCATTGTTTGGATGGTTTTCTAGTTTCTCAAGTGTTTGTTCTGCTTTTTGATAGGATTTTCTAGCTAGCTACACATAATGGCCTCCATGAATGGATTAGTGACACCACAAGGGAAGCAACCACTTTTTTCTTTTGGAGTTATAACTGACGTTCAATATGCCGACATTCCGGATGGCCGCTCATTCCTTGGTGTTCCCCGGTACTACAGACACAGCATTCAGGTCCTTCAAAGGGCAGTCAAAAAATGGAATGACCACCGAATGCTCAAATTTGCAGTCAACTTAGGGGACATTGTTGATGGGTTCTGCCCCAAAGAGGAATCTCTAACTGCTGTGCAGAAAGTTGTCAAGGAATTTGAGTCTTTGAATGGTCCTGTGTACCATATGATCGGCAATCACTGCCTTTACAATCTCCCACGCAAAGATCTTCTCCCATTATTGAGAATACCAACTCTCCACAGCCATGCTTACTATGATTTCTGTCCAACCCCCGAGTACAGATTTGTTGTTCTAGATGGTTACGACATCAGTGCCATTGGTTGGCCTCATGATCATCCAAATACACTAAAGGCGTTGGAGATTTTGCAGGATAAGAATCCAAATTCTGACAAGAACAGTCCAAAGGGAATGGAGGGACTCGAAAGAAGATTCCTCATGTTCAATGGGGCAGTCGGTAGGGAACAGTTGGTATGGCTTGATGAGATTCTTCAGGAATCAACCAAGCTTGAACAGAAGGTAGTGGTATGTTGCCATATGCCTCTAGATCCCGATGCAGCAACCGAAGCAGCACTTTGTTGGAATTACGATGAAGTGATGGATGTGATACATAGATATAACTGCGTGAAGGTTTGCCTCGCAGGCCACGATCACAAAGGCGGGCACTCGGTTGATTCCCATGGGATTCATCATCGGGTCCTTGAAGCTGCACTAGAGTGTCCACCAGGATCAAATGCGTTTGGCTATGTGGATGTCTACCATGACAGATTATCTCTTTGTGGTACCGATCGATTAGAGAGTGCTGAAATGGTCTTCTGTTCATAAGGGGATTACAAGTAAATATTAGCATAGTTCATCACTTGCAGTCATTATTCTTTGTCGTCGTCATTATTTATTTGGAAGAACGTCCTACGTGGAAATGTTTGAAGGGCCTTTCCCAAGGTTTCTTGTGTTTGTGCTCTTTTCCGTAATAAAGATACGATATTTACTGAAAATTACTTGAATTCTTTGTATCTTAGGATTAGTTGCAATGGGACCTACCTATTTTTGGGGGCATCAAATGTGCCTTTGTTATATACATTCAAAGATGAATTCTACTTCCCGTAAGCAGGCTTATATAAGTCATTTTTATGTTTGGAAATGCTGTCTGAAAAAGCTTCTGCTGCTTCTCTTTTTGAATTTTGTGGCATCAACATGACTGCGTTTTACCAACATTGAATATTTTTTTGTAATTTCAGTGGAAGAAACAGGTTTTGAACCAAATCTGTTTTTAACTTTTGTCCTACGGTTGCACATACCCTGACTCTAGAGTCCCAATGTCTAAAATGGTAAATCAAAAGGTCTACCTAGTTTCGAACACACGATCAGGGCGAAAACCATGTCGCCTGCTTTACTACTTATTATAAGTTCAGTGATAAATATGCAAACATTTATAACAAATCCGACATATCACTTGGCAACACATGTCCCTTGTATTTGGTTTTTTTTTTTTTTTTTGAAGTATAAAATTTTATTAATAAGAAAGAAAAAGGAACAACCAGAAATAAAAACAAGAGCAACCAAAAAAATATAAAGAAGAACGCTACAAAAAAGAAATACTACACGTCCTAAATCGAACTCTATCTAAAAACAAAGTCTTAGAAAGAAACTCCCACAAAAGTTCTGCTCAACGTGAACCATAAGTATAGAAGGCCCAAAATCGATATGTACTCACCTTACTCTAGAACACTCTGTTGTTTCTCTCATTCCATAGGCCCCAAGTAATGACAAAGGGAAGGATAGTTCAAAATATGTTTTTTTTCTAAGAAAGAAGGTATTAAAGGATCACTCTTCTAAAAACGAAAATAAAGTTTAAGGTAATACCTAATCCACCTAGAAACGATACAGAAAAAACATCCAAATATCTCAGGAAAAAGGACAATGAATTAAAATATGAATCACAAATTTTCCATCTCTCAAACACATGGAACAAAAATTTTAAGTAATCCAACCACGAGAAATTAAATCATCCAAAGTGAGAATTCTCCCTAAGAAAGCAAACCACACAGAAAAAAAATTTAGAGGGAACTAAGGTGGACCAAATATTGAGGCTGAGAAAGAAATTGAGGTCACTTAAATCCATAGTATGTTTAGGATCTCACCGATTGCCTTGAAACTGGGAAAATGAATTTCTTCCAGGTTGGGGTGATCGGGTGAGAAAATATTTTCCCACCAGGAGAGCAGAAAATCATTTTATGAAAAAATGAATTTGTTGCAAAAATGTGCAATTATACAACTACAATCACATTTTTCAGCAACAATGATCCAAAAAATTGCCTACTGGTATACTCAAAAGCCTTTGATAAAAAGTGATTGAATTAAATTAGAAATTATTAATTATTGACTTTAACGAAGTATGTAAAGATGTCAATAATTTTCTTACTAGGACCCATCTAAGGCCTATAATACTATTAATCCGGTATGGGTAGGCAGTAGGCTAACTTTTCATGTATAGATCCAATAAGGGGTGGGCCAACCTATGGTTCAAATCTATCTTCTTTTAAAAATAAAAAATAAAAATAAAAAATAAAAAATAAAAAACAGTTATATCTTGGACAATTACGTTTTCAAATTTCCATATTTAGCTTTCCAATAAATTTAAATTCTTCTTTTCATTCTTTTTTGATTTTTTAATTGGATAAATTTTTAAAAAATTATAAAAAAATTTGATATTTTTGAAATATTATTAATATTAACAAAGTCATCTCGTAATGTTGACAATTTGATAATATTTTGTCAACATTGACATTAACAATATTTTGAAAATATCAAAAATTTTGATAATTAATTGAGAATTTACCCTTTTAATAAACACAATCAATTTTTGGTTAATTATTAGTGGATGAAGGTGGATTTTGAATCCAAGTCCTGATATTAACATTCATAGATTTTAACCAACTTGGCGAACTGACACTTTCCTATGAGCCTGTATTCAGCTTAAGAGGATAACAGTAAATTCATCAAATGTTCGTACAATGATCTTAAACTCAAATTATCATTTTCCTAGAAAATATAATTACAAAATCCTGTACATGGCTATTTTCATAAATGACTAATTCGGTAATCTCGACAACTTATTTAACTGTTTTAGTAATTCTCTCTTTTAACTTCTAAGTAGGAAAATTAGATCATGCATGTACTCAATACAACTGATTTCATGTATGTTAATTATTTAAAACTCTATATGATCTAAGGAGATCTTATCCATATGGACCCACAAACCATTGTGTCTTTTTTTTTTTTTTTTTTAACTTGTAAAATTTTGGTCTAAATTTGAAAATTGTATCATGCATGTAATAAATGTAGTTGAGTTCATGTATTCTAATTATTTAAAACTATATGAAATAAATTTGGTACCAATGCCTTATCAATCTTGATAGTTTATTAATCTTGATCGATCAAAAAGAAAGATATTTGCAACATTATGATGAAAAGTTATACTGGAACTTCTCAATTTTAAAAGAATTGTGATAATCTGACTATCCCACGTAGCATACTCAATCGACTATTCGGATGCGACAAGTTCAAAAATTGTAGATCTATATGCCTCAGGATACAAAACTGCACTTCATCATAAAAAATGTATCTCGAGGGAACCATGTATCCTAAGACGTATAGATCTGTGGTTCTTGAACTTGTCACGTGAGGAATGAGTCGTGATAATATGACTTGTCAGGTGGCATATTCAAATGATTTCATGATGTGACAAGTTCCAAATATAAGCGCATCCCAAGGGAACCATGTATCCCGAGACTTACGAAACTTCGATCCCTGAACTTGTTCAAGTCATGGAGTCATTTGAGTATGTCACGTGACAAGTCATATTATTACGACTCTTTTAAAAATTTCAATATAAATAGCTAATTCTATTTATAATAAAATCCATTTTTATTACCAAATAAAAAGAAGAAAAAATAAATAAATTTGGATCTCTCTCTCTCTCTCTCATTTTTTCTCTCCAACTCTTTGAGCCCTCTTCTTGGCCTCCCTCTTCTCCACGTAGAAAAACCCAAACAACGACACAACAGAGAAAGCAGAGAAGCAACCAGCGGCTATATCGAGGGACACGTGTCGACCACTGATACCTTCGATGTCAAACAAATTGGTGGTCTTCTTACCGTCCGTTGTTTGACCAAAACCCACTTCGTCTCCAGCTGAGTTGTGCGCGTAAGCCCTCACGAAGTAAGTTGTTGTAGGGACTTCTCTCCCTATCTTCCACTCCAACCTCTGCAACCCTGCTTTTTCGTTGGACGAGTTGTATGGTCTATCAACGATGTTGATAGGGCAAGTCTTGTCTTTGCTCAGTAAATCATGGGTTTTCCTCCATGATCGATCTTTTTGGCCGATGGGTGCGTAGCATAGCTTAACCTTCACCTTCTTGTAAGCTTCATCAGTCCCAGAAGGGAAGTTTTGGTTCAATCCCCATGTCACAGTTATGTTGTCGTCTCCAGCTTTCAACACTGCAAATTTAATCAAATTCAAAGAAGAAGAAAAAAAAAATGAAAATTCACTAAACATGGACAACTTTAGTCGAATTTTTCTATTTCAGTATGTTGTTCATTTTAATTTCCAAAATATGCATGAACATGAGGTAGTGAGATCATAAGTATTTATTCCAATTTTAAAGATAAAAATTAAAAGGTTAGATAGTGAGATCACATGTATATATTTTAAAAGTGACGATTTTACAGATAGAAGTTAGAGGAAATTTTCAAAACGTGATCAACTTTTGATGAAAATTTGATTCTTGCTCACTGTTTATTTTAATTCCAAAAAACATGAAGTGCAAGATTGCAGATTTTTCAAAGTGAGGATCTCGCTGCGATAAAATAACGAGATTGTCACTTTGAAAGACAATCAGTGAAGGGGTCTCAACGGCTTGGATTTGGTAGAAATTGGAAGAGTAATTGATGTAGCTTCATGCATTGAACTCCGCAGGGGAAGGGAGGATGAGAGAGTGTGGATAGCAAGCAAGGATGATAGGTTTTCGGTACATTTTTTTTTTACCATTCCTTGTATAATGATGGTGCTAACTCCTTCCCTTACACCTCAATTTGGGGTCCGAAGGTGTCAAGTAGGGTCGCTTTTTTCACATGGATAGCTTCGTTAGGAAGGATCCAAACGACGGATTTTTTGATGCGGCATGGGTGGTATGGGGCAAGCTATTGTGTCCTATGTATGGACAATGGAGAATCTTCGGATCACCTTTTCCTTCATTGTAATTTCATGTATGGAATTTGGGTACATTTCTTTAAGTTATTTGGATTGGTACCTTGCTTGCCCAAAGCAATAAAGTACATTTTCACATGTTGGTCGTCAAGTGTATTTTCTTTTGGTGGCGTGAAGAGGTTGCTATGGAGTATTACACCATTCGCAATATGTTGGGGGGTGTGGCGGGAGAGAAATGACCGTATTTTTTAGGGGAAACAAAAAGATGGCACAGAAACGATTATTTCCATCTTGGGCCTTTTGTTTTGTTGGTCTAAAATTTTCAAAGAATTTAGGAGGATTTTCTTCGAGGATTTTATCTATAACTGGGATGGGATGCTTTGTATTTCTAGTGGGTAGCGTCTGATGTAAGGTCCTGCTAGGTTGGTCATCTCGACTGGCCTAATTCTATTTTTTTCATGAATATAATGCTATTTATCAAAAAAATAAAAAATAAAAGTGAAAAGCCCCATGAGCTTATATGGAGAGAGACAAGGCAATGAGTGTCATGTATTTTTAAGGTCAAATACCTTTTGATATGTAATGGTGAGATAATTGCTATTTGTTTTGAAGTGACGATCTCCTTTATTTATAATAAGAGATTTATACTGCTCAGTGGGGGACATCTTGGCATGGTGGTGCACATGCCCATAGATGCATTTTCTCCAGCATACAAGTAAAACAAATTTATGGACATGTGTGCCACTACGTCAAAGTGTCCCCCACCGGGGACTCTTAAAATGAACAGTGTACTACTGGAATTGAAATTGGAATTTTCCCATATTCAGCTAATGAAACGGTAATTTACCCTTTAAAAAATATGAAAATTCACGATTTGAGACCATTAAAATATGTGGTGCAGAATTTATTATTATCATTATTTTTTGTGCGTGTGTGTGATTAGGAGACCCATTGATCCATTTGATCAAATTTTGGGTAAATTTTTTTTTTTAGGGAATCAAATTTTTATAACTTTCTAGCACCCATTGATCAAATGGATGCACTGTTGGTACTGTTCCGGCTAAACCAGATTCCATAACAGCGCACGTTAGTAAAAAAAAAACTAAATCAGAGTCGGTGGAGGAGAAGAGATCAAGAAAATACAGAATATCATTCCTTACTTAGACAATTAGTATACGCAGGGCGCAATAACCCATCCATAGAAGAAATAGGCGCAAGTTATTAGCTAATAACAAAGGAAGAACTATTAAAGAAATCCAATTTGGCGAAGATGAGGTTTGTAGTTTATTACCATCTCCATGTTTCGGTGAAGCTTGCACCACTAGAGTTTGTTTAAGGGAGGAGAAGAGCACACTTCCATAACAAGTCCTAGCCAAGAAGAAAAGAAAAAGAGAAGAGATGAGATGACGAGAACCCATTTTCGATCTTTGTTTGAAGAAACAAAAGGAGGTGGAGATGAAGCTGCATAGACACTTGGCGATGGAAAATAGAGTTTGGGCTATGCTTCCTTAAATACAAGGTTCAAGGCTGTTTATACCCAAAAAAAAACAAAAAAAATTTGACAGCTTTCTAAGTGTAAAAATACAAAGAGAACTTAAGAGGCTTTTTAGAGTTTGATTATAGATTAGATGACCCTTAAGAATGGTGAAGGGGCATAATCTTAGGTTTTAAATTCCATAAAGAAAATTTTGGATCGAATGTGTTTGGGATTTAGTGAATTGTTTGATTTGGTTGAGATGATGCGTATATGATGGTTGCCTCCTTTCAATTCTACATTTTTTTTTTCCTACCTTTTTGTCCTTCAAGGCTAGATCATGGGATATTGTAACTTAAAATATAATTAAAATAAATTTTTTTATTATCTAAGAGAATTATATTATTTAACCAAAACATTTATTCACATTTTCATTTGTGTGGTGAGTTTTTTTCAATTGTACCCTCCTTGAGATACCTATTTTTAAGAAGATGCTTCCTTATTTTGCCAAGATCTATAAATTTTTTTTTCGGTTTTTTGACGTGTCTAGCTTTATATCATAAAGATCTTGCGGTTTATCTCTCTCCAGATATTATAGATTGTAGCACAAAGGGAGGTAGAAACCAAACTTTTGCACCAGATGAAAGAGTGTCGTTGAGCACCCCTTTTGTTTCAGACAATGTTGTGCCAGTAAACTTCATCTTCCCTCGACCTTATCGAGTCCCAAGCTGATTTGTAGGAGAACTTACATGAAGAGGTATCTTTCCAAATAATTTGATCTCGCTCATTAGGCCAAGGATGAGCATTTTCTTTAACCTTTAAAGTGATTTCCGCCATTCTTAACCCATCCTCATTTAGATTAGCCCAGCCATTAATATCTGCAAAATCACTAACCATAACATTCGAGTGGCTGTCCATTTGGAAGATCGCCCTTCTACCAAATTAATCAATTAGAAAGCCCCCATCAAGCCACGGATCTTTCCAAAACAAGGTATTGTGACCATTCCCAATAATGAATCTAATGTTCTTTGATGCCAAATCATTAACTTTTACTATGCCTCTCCATGCCCAAAAAGCATCATTCGGAGGTAAACCTCTCCACACCTCCCCATTACACATATAACAAGCACAAAGCCAAGAACTCCACATCAAGTCATTGTTTATAACTTTCCAAACAAGCTTCATTAACCCAATTGTATTTAATCTCTAATTTGTCTTATCCCAAGCCCTCATTTTTGAGGACGACATATTTGACTCCAACTTACCAGATGAAGGGAAGAAGAAAGAAAAGATTCACTCTAAAAAAAATGATTAGGTAAAGATTCGATTTTTAAAATCACACCTCTGGGGATTGCAAAACAAGTGGGCCAATAGATTTGAAAAGAGGAAAGAACCAATTTAATCAACTCTACTTTACCCGCAAAAGACGAGATTTGGTTTCCTACCCTCAACTCTTTTTGAGATTTTCTCAACTAAAGGGTAACAAATGTTAGTAGATGATCTAGAGGAGAGGAGTGGGAGGCCTAAGTAACAAATTGGGAGGGTCCCTTCTTGGAATTAGAGAACGTTTAAAATAGGATCTTTGTTGGAACAAGACACAATAAAAAAAAACGTTGCTCTTATCATTATTGGCTTAAAGACTTGAAATCTAGAAAAAAGACTCTATGGACGCTCCAATTTAAACGGGTCCCATTCGAAAAGGACTCAAAAAAATCATTTTTTGTGAAAAATTGTCAATGGGCCTAAGGGTCCCAATAATCCCTAAGTCAAAATCTTCAAAATTTGATATTTTGTTCAAATCAAAAGTCCTAAGGCTCTCAATAGTCCTACAAACCCACAATAAGGCTTATCTAAACCTTTACCATCTTTTCAAACCATCATTATTCTAACCCTAACCTAATCAAGTCTAACCCAACCTCTAAACCCAATGGACCTAAACCATTACCCAATCTTAAGCTCAAGCCCTTACTTTAACCCAAATCCATACCCATGTCCATGATCATAACCAATCAAGATTCATATAATCAATGATCATCAATAAGGGATACTTGTCACTACCACAACCCACCTCCCAAAACCATTTTACCCAACCTCATCATTACCCCTAAAAGCTATACAATCCATACCACAACCCACACCCCATGTCATAACTTAACCCCTTCACATTCTCCTCAAAACACTTAACAAGTCATCTCCATACCCCTCACACTCTAATTTTCTTAATCAACTCACCTAATCCATTTACCTCATACCATTAGACACATGTCACCATCTCTTTCAATCTCCCAAAATATCCACAACTCTCTTACACAATTATTCTTTTTAGTAACACTCACATCCCTTAACCCTACCTAACACTCAACCCATATGAGTTGAAGAATCCAACTCATTTGAGTCAAGAATGATCCATTACCACCACGTTCTACATATACCTCTCCAACCTCGAAATAACAACATCTTAATGCCTACACCTCATGTCATTATTTTTTTACCCTCCACATTTGGCATTTCTATCCTTAAAAGTACTTCCAAAATCATATAAACCCCTCTCATTCTTGAATACTCCCCTCAAGTCATTTATCTCAACTCTCAATTTCTCTAACCTCTATCAATTCTTTTAAAAAAACTCTTTTAACTCACAACTCACAATCCTTACACTAAAATACATTCACTATCATCCTCAATTTCAAAATACAAGAACAAGAAGACATATTAAGATATCAAGAGGAAAAAAATTTAAGAAAAGAAGACTCTAAAAACAAGGTAGAGTAATGATAAAGTGATGTAAAAACTCTCCCCTCTCTCTCCTTTCTATCTCCCTCTTCTATCTTCCCCCTTCACTTCTTTAATTTTTGTTTACAAAGCCCTAAGATGTAATGTCAGCCTTCCTTTACCTTCGGTAAATCGAACTTCAGTTCGATCAAAGGTGTAGGGTTAAAACCATTTTAAAATAAAATTTAGCCATCTTTAATCTCTATTCACAAGTGTGCACACCACAAAAATATTTTGAAGCAAGCACTAGTTGGGCCTTTCTCATTCTATGAAAATAGGCCCATAATCACAAAAGCCGATACTTTTCCCAAAATTATGTGAGTTTGAGGCAAAAAACATAGTGGAATCCCTTCTTTCGATGGGATGACCCTCTTAATTTAAGTCGATATCAAAAGCCCCTTGCATCCAAGGACATAAAATTTTCATTTAATTAAATTTTTTATTTTCTTTTATTTACCTAAAAATGGTCATATCTTTAAAGGTTATACCACTTAAGAAGAAGAGAGACGGGTGCTAACACCTTCTTCTCTTTCTAATCGAACCCTTACCAAGATCCTAAGTGGGTCAGTGTCCAAATCCATATGAGAGTCACTATGATGCAAAAAATGACATTTAAAAAAAAAATACCTTCTCGATGACCATTCACACTCTTTTATAAAAAAAATGGCGGCGACTCCAAATCCTCGTAGAAGTGATCTTCATATTCGAAAATCACATATTTACAAACTCTAAAAGCACTCTAGTCTTTGTTGCATTCTATTTAGAAAAATATTTTTCTCTTCTATCAAGAATACTTTTGTGTTAGGATACCGATGTGGTGCTTGCTAAGAGCTTTGATGATTAAGTTAGTTGAGAAAGAGGAAAATAGGATGAACGAAGAGTTATATAACACAATTTTCTTAAGGTTTATTTGATTGCATGACAATTCAATTTTCATGGATTTTGAAATCCATCAAAAAATGGGTGGAGTGAAAAGAAAAATGATGGATGTTTGATTACCTTTGAAAAAATAGGAGGAAAAAAAATCAGAAAATAGAGAGGAGGAAGTGGAAGAAGAATAAAAAGAAAATGAGAGAGAAAGAGAGGAGGAGGATGAGTAGTTGGTGGTGGTGGTGGAAAAGAAGAAGAAGAGAGAGAGGAGAAGAAAAAGAAAAAGAGGGGGGGGGGGGGGGGGGATGTTGGCTAGCAGAGAAGATGACGACGACAGAGGAGATGGACGTAGTGGTAGTAATAGAGGTGACGATCGACAGTGGGGGTAGTGGTGTGGACGAAAAATATATGAGATTAGAATTTTAATTTAAGGGTGAAAATTATGAGACAATTTCATTTTTTCATGGATATAAGTGAGAAAATGAAATCCACACTTCGTTGGGCTTTTAAAAGACTATGACATAAATCAATTAAACACATGGAAAATAACATTTTCCATAAAATAAAATAAAAATAGTTTTTCATCATATTTTTTATGTGCATTCAAACACACCCTTAGTGTCAAATCTAAAATAAGAAAAAACACCCCCTTTGGACTGTCTAATGATGCACCCTGGACTGTTAAGGGACATACCTTGTGTAATTTTTTTCCTTTTATAAGAAGAAAGGAGATTATTGATTTCTAATTGAACGACTCCTAAATGTTCCTAAAGGTTTAGTGGTTTCAAAATGCTCGGGCAAGAAATATAGAAAATAAGTTAGTTTTATACGAAGAAGTGGTCAAAAGGGGGAGGAAGATTGGCTTTTAGCCAAGTTATGAGGAGTGTGTGCCATGTATTCCAACCAAACAACTTTGAAACATCCTCTTTGACATGAGATTTGGTTTGTGAGAGGGGTCACTAAGAGCTAAAACCATATTGGTTATGAAAAATAATACCCACTTTGCAGCCTAGGCATCAAAGTACATGGATCTCTTGTTCATAGAGTGTCCTCGTAAATATATTTTTATTTGAAAACCATTTTCTCTGTCAACACTCAGGAGCTTGATACACCAATAGTGTTAGAATCAGCATATATCCCTAGTGAAGGTCGTTACATGGATAATATGCTAGGATTGTGGTTGTTATACGAAACTGAACAAATTTTGAAGAAAAATGATGAAGTCTTATCCTTGGTGGAACCATGGGGGATCATATTTGAGAATAAAAAATGTGTGTTCTTTTGCTAGAATATGCTTATTATGAAGTCACATTATTCCATAATAAAAATGAGTGCATGGAGTCCTCCATGTTATGAATTAGAATGTAGGAAGCCTAAGTGTGGGTACTATGCGTAAAGTGAAGGTATGTTTATACGAGAATTCTATAATGAGAGTATCATATTGATGCATTTGTCTTGTTGCACGATATTTGTGCGGGATAGAATCTCATTTGACCATGGTAGCAAATTACGATCTAAAACTTCATCAATGGTCAAGAAGTGGCTTATTGGATTGTTGGATGTGGTTTGGCCCACACACAAAAACTAAAATACTAAAATCTTATATAAATGTATCGTGGCAATACGAGTACACATTAAGATGTAAAATTCAATACAATATATATAATAGATGCATTGTCAATTTTAATAAATCCTCTATACCTCCTTAAAAAGCAAATTGATATTTCTTCCGTCATTATTTAGTACTTATTTAATTAAATTAAAAAAAATTAATTTTTTAATTATCCACTCCACATTTTAAAGAGTATGTTTTTTTTTCATAATTACTCAAAAAATATTATTTTATTTAATTGTTTTTTACTTATCTAGTCCACATTTTTAAGAGTTTGTCTTTCTGCAAATCGATTTCTCTTTAGTCACTTATTTAACAATTAATTAAATTAAAAAAAATATTATTTTAATCAATTTTTTTACTTATCCCCTCCATGTTTTTAAGAGTCTATTTTTTTCATAATAAAAAAATTATTTTATTTAATGATTTTTTTTACTTATCGATTCCTCGTTTTTTAGAGTCCATCTTTCTACAAATTGATTTTTCTTCTGTCATTTATTTAATAAAAATTAATTAAATTGAAAAAATA
This sequence comes from Akebia trifoliata, assembly GCF_017979445.1. Classification (NCBI taxonomy): domain Eukaryota; kingdom Viridiplantae; phylum Streptophyta; class Magnoliopsida; order Ranunculales; family Lardizabalaceae; genus Akebia; species Akebia trifoliata. The sequence continues at coordinate 2,668,247 of NC_141379.1, forward strand.
ATATTTTTATGTTTTCTTACTTATTCTTTTCATGTTTTTAAGAATCTATTTTTTCATTTTTTTCATAATTCATCAAAATATATTATTTGATTTGATTTTTTTTAACTTATCCATTCCACTGTTTAAGAGTCCATCTTTGGCAAATTGATTTTTCTTCTATCACTTATTTAACAATTAATTATTAATTAAATTATAAAAAATATTTTGTTTATAACTTTTTACTTATCCACTACACATTTTTTAGATTTTATTTTTCTCTAATCACTCCATAATATTATTTTATTTAATTGTTTTTTTTTTTTTACTTATCCATTCCATGTTTTATGAGTCCATCTTTGCACATATTGATTTTTTTTTTACTTATTTAAATATTAATTATTATTTTATTTATATTTTTTTACTTATCCCCTCCACATTTATATGAGTTCATTGTTTTTTTTTTTTTTTTTTTCTATAATCATACAAAAACTGTTATTTTTTTACTTATCCAATCTACTTTTTTAAAGAGTTCATCTTTCCACAAATTTGTTTTTCTTCCATCACTTATTTAATATAAATTATTTAATTATTAATTAAATTAAAAATAGAGCAATGCTAAATTGACACAGTTTTTGCGCACACCTTTGATGTGTTGGCTCACAGCCCAACAAACGCTTGACATATGGACGAATGACATCAGCAATAGAGAGAGCTTCTCTCTTGCCCGCTGCCCACATATTTAGTTTTTTAGATTTCAAATCTCGTTGGGCCCACATTGAGAATCCAACGACACAATCTTTTAGATTTCATGAAAATATTCATTTTAAAAAAATATATTAATTTTCGAACTTGATCTAAGGTGTTGAAAATGGACAACTACCAAGCACCCAAATTTAAAAATAAAATTCAACAATGAAAAATAACTATTAATTTATTATTATTATTATTTTAAAGTTCATATAATTTTGTCCTAGACAACTCTATTACATCAGATCATGTTTTTGAATGTCACAAGGTGATCAAATAAAAAAGTTTGCTTGTTTCACTATGGGCAGGAGAGAGAAAGGGGTGTTAGCCAAAAACAACGTCCATTTAGTATCACTCTTAAAAATATTATGTTATAATGATTTTTTTTTACTTATCCACTTCACGTTTTTAAGGACAGTAAAAAAGTATTATTTTAGTTAATGTTGTTTTTTTACTTATCCATTCCTTGCTTTTAAGCATTATTAAATTTTTTGGTCACTTATTTAATAATTAATTAAATAAATAAAATATTTTTTTTTCTTATGCACTGCATGTTTTAAGAATTACGAGTTTTTTTATTTCATTTTTCTATAATCACTAAAAATTATCATTTTATTTAGTGATTTTTTATCAATTCCATGCTTTTAAGAGTCTATTTTTCCACAAATTGATTTTTGTTCAGTCGCTAATTTAATAATTAATTAAATTAAGAAATATTATACATTGTTACTTATTACATTAATTAAATTAAGAAATATTGTATGACACTTACAATGTTTGTATTAATTAGAAACTTTCTACCATATTAATGATTAATTTTATTTATTAAAAGATCTACTAATTAATTATTTTATCCAGAGATCAACTTTTTAGATCAAATCTACATGTCATACACATGAATTTTACTAGCATTATTTAAAGATGAGATAATCGTGTCAAAGGGTGGGTTTACAGTGGACGTTGTGGAGGCACTTGCCCCCACAAGAGTTTTCAACGTCTATGGATTAATGAGCTATTACAATAGATCTTAGTGGTAGATAAAAAAAACCCGTCACTATTGCCCCCCATGAATTTTTTTTTTCTACTCTTAGTTGTCCTCACAATTTTTTTTTTCACTCTTAGTTGCATCCCCCCACCCTCGCCCCCAAACCCATGAATTTTTTTTCACTCTTATTTATTTACTCATTTCTAGAATATAAAAAATTAATGTTAACCCTATGTCTTCTAGCACTAAAAATCCAAAGAGTTGAGTTATTCTCCTCGTCCCTTTTAATTACTATCAATTTCATCTTTTTGAATTGATTTTGGAGGCATGTATGCATATATTGTGACATCTAAGTTGAGGTGATCAGTTATCAAAACTTTGAGATATTTTATCATTAACTTAGGTTTATTAAAATACAAGAAAATTGTCATCTTATGAGGTAGAGTTTACATAATTATCAAACTTTGAAGGGAAGGTTGTATTGAAGTTTTCCCCTTACATAAGAAGTTCCAACATAGCTTATCGACCTTAGCATCACATTGTTATATGCATATAGATAGATATATGTGTTGGAAATCGAGCACAGAATTTGATTTCTTTAAAAGAAATAAATAAAGAATTATAATCCCTAATTAAATTAATTTGTCTAAGAGGTGCGTAAATGCTTCTTGAAGATAGTTGAAACCTCTCATTTGTGTAAGGGAACACAACAACACTATCCTCAGGATTCAACCTAGCCTGGACTTGATCACGTTCCTCTACAAATTTGCACTACTCAATAAGAATTTGTATTTTGTCTTTTTAGGATGTCCAAAAGAAATATGTAGAAAAAAATGAAAATTCTTACGAATAGTAAAGTAAAAATTGAGTGAATTGTGAAAAATCAATGGGGTTAGAAGTTTATATAGTGGTGGAGATGAACTTGAGGAAATATATCATAATAAATTGATATATGTCTTACAAAACCTTTAATTAAGGTACATTGTACATATATTTATTAGATACATATCCCACAATACCTTCTAACTTTAAGTTTATTTTTAAATTCATTCATTTAGAATTAATAATGAACCTGGATTTATAAATCAACATAAATGTTATGAACATTGATCAATACACCTAGATCCATTAATTTGAGTTCATGAATTTAAACTAGATATAATTAACCTCTTTGGTTCATCTCTACACACTATACATCCCCTTTAGAAAGAAAATTAAAACTCAATTTAATGTTAAATTTATTTATATAAATCATACGCCCACACATAATTTTAAAACTCGGTTTCACGTCTCGTCTCATTCAACATTGAAACAATGATTGTTAACCATTTAAAAAATCTGAAAAAATTCAGAAATGATTCCGATTAAAAAATGAAACCAAAAAAAGAAGATAAGAAAAATCAATTTGAGGGTGAGAGCATAGGGTTTCAAGCTTGAAAATCTGTTGTCTCATTTAAGTCGGATGAAATTTTATAAAATCTCATTCGAGACATCTCGTTTATCTTTCGCTAAGTTGTTGTTTCGATTGTCTCATTTGTGTCAGATGGGATTTTGCAAAATCTCGTTCGAGACATCTCGTTTATCTTGCGATAAGCGACTGTCTCAAATGGGTTTGTCTCATCCAGTCAAGATATCGAGTTAACTCGGGCGATACGTCTCGGTCTCATATGAGTTTTAAAACCATGTGCCCATATGCCCATAAATATTTGAGATAGGACCCTATGTTTCCTAACTTATGACATGCTCTCCTTGACTTTGGTCTTCTCTTAAAAACTAATGAAAATGACAAAAATTCTCTCATCTTTAACCTCTGGTCAAAATCATCGTTTCATCTACTGGAAATCAATCAATTTCAACCACTTGGAGACAAACTTTTATCCGCATCTTCAAATCCCAAGAACAAAAAAGAATTTTTAGAGGAATCAAAATTTTCTACATAAATTCAAGTTTTTCTTTGAATAAGAAGTTAATGCGAGATTGAAGACAAGGTTTAATAGGTTAAAAATAATTTATCATATAGGGTGAAGAGCTTAAAAATGACAAATTTCAAGAAGAGAATTAAATGGATTTTCACTGGAGGTGGAAGATGAAGGCATTTAAGTTATTTTCCAATTATCCTCTATGATAGACTGAGGCCAAGAATTATGTCATAAGTTTGAAAACACACAGGATATCTAAAAAGTCTTCCAAAACAGAGGGGTATGTGTAAATAACCCTATTAATATATGTGGGCTCTGTAAGCCCATACACTGTTATATAACGGTTGTTGTGCTTCCTTATTCAACCTCATAAAAGCAAACTGATGAGAATTCATGTTGCCTATATAGTAGGCTGAGGGCCCACAAGATAAAGTTGGTAAACCAATACATCACTAAACAGGCAATCTTAAAATGGTATTTTCCATCATTACCAGCCCTCCAAAGATGGAGATGGATTCATGACCCTCACACCCCAAAAAAAAATGCCACGTGGGAAAATTTTGAATAGGGCCCACTCCATCAATCATTCTAATTGTTGGACTTTTAAAGATTCTGTTTTGGTGTTTATTGAGGCCATGGTTGTAAGACTTCGCAACCAAGTTTAATATCTTAAACTTAACAGCGAAGTTGACATTAAACTTCGTTGCCAAGTTTTGAGTCATTAAACTTTGCATATTTAGAGCTTTTTGCAGGTTTAGGAAGCAAAGAGTAGAGGACAGTATTTAATATTTACTGTAAAGGAGGTTTTTGCAAATGCAAATAGTGATGTTGTACTAAACTAGTTTGGTGGGTAATTAATAAGCCATTAAATTGTTGATTAGTTATACATTCTTAAATTATTATTAATTATTCAAAGAGAGAGAATTCTTGGTCTTTTTACCTCTTTACTTTCTTATATACATATTAAATGATTTCTTTTTAAACATATCTCCTCTATTAATGTAATGTTTTAAATATACATTCTAACAAAATACTACACTAACTTCCTATAATATTGCACAAAAATATCGATATTTTTTCTTGAGATGCAAGTATTATACACTTGAGGATAATTGATGATTCTTGGCCATTGTGTTGATGTGGCAGTGTGTAAATAATCATAGATTATTTTCTCTGAGATACAAGGTGAAAATTTTATGATTCTCTGCAAATTACCATGTTAGTATAGTATAGTATTGAGTAATCTCCAAGGAAGTCAATTAAGTATTTTTCTATTTTAAAAATTAGTTTTAACTCTTTAACTTGTGTTTTTCTATCATTTTTATAAAAAAAAATGTTGAACTGACTTCTTTTGACATTGCGCTTAACAATATGCTAATGTAATAGTATATCGAGAATCATAAATTTCTTGTCTTGTATCTCGAGGTAATAATCTATAATGGATTTATAGTATCACGCTAACATAATGTCGATGGAAGTGAGAAGGACTCTTTTTATATTACATCCACGTTTTAACTTTGATCATTAAAAGGATAATTTGGTTATGGTTGTTAAGCATTCACATCTGTTTTTGACTCACTCTAAGTAGGAGTTGATCTACATGTGTTAAATTTAAGGATTCATTTGTAATGTATCAAATTACTGAGGAGTTAAATATAAAATTTAAAAAATAAAATTAAAATGTAATCCTAGCTCTTGCTCTATCTAATCACATGTGTTTTCACCCTCTCGTGTGGAAAACATGATCCATATGTATCATGTGTGAAATTTATTCCTTTAAGGATTCACTTGTAATATAGCAAATTAATGAGGAGCTAGATATAAAAATCGAAAAATAAAACCATTCAGAAATTTAATTAAAAAATAATAATAACCTAAAGCTCTTACTCTCTCTCTCTCTCTCTCGAATCTAATAACAACATTTCATTAGCTGGCTAATGTTTCCTGTGTCTTTCTGTCGCTCTCTCTGCAACCAAAGAACTCGTAACCCTCGTTGAGCGCATGTTAGCGGAGCTTCGGCTCCGTTGAAGGAGCACCTCTTCTCTCTCTCTCTCTCTCTCTAAAAGACAACATTTGGGTTTTTTTTTTCCCCTCTTTGCGACAGTTTTCGATCATCTCTGTAACAAAAATGTCGAAAGCTTGGGGAGGAATCGGTGCTTGGGCCGCAGATGTCGAACGAGCCGAAGAGGAAGAGCGCGAGCTCCAGAACGCCGCCGCTGCAACACCTCAATTACCAGGCGCTACTGAGTCTCAAGCCTTCCCGAGCCTCAAAGAAGCCGCAGCCAAGCCCAAGAAAAAGAAAGCCATGACTCTTCATGAGTTCAGTAAAAGCACTTACGTCGTCCATGGTGGAACGAGGCACGATCTCTCGATAGGCTCAAAGGGTTTAACCTCCGAAGAGATGATTCGATTGCCAAAAGGACCGAAAGAGAGGTCGGCCGAAGAGATGGAGTACGGTCGTCTCGGTGGCGGCTTCATCAGATCGGGAGGCATGAGAGGTAGTAGAGGTGACGATGGTGATGGGTCTTGGGGTGGTGGTGGTGGTCGAAGATCTTACGGAGGTTTCGATGACGAGCGAAGGCTTCCTCCACCTAGGGTTTCTCAAATTGATCAGCCTTCTAGGGCTGATGAGGTCGATAATTGGGCAATGTCGAAGAAACCTCCACCTTCAATGGGTTCTGGACGGATTGATCGGTATGGTTCACTTGGTAGTGTAAGCGAAAGGGGTGGGTCAAGGGCTGATGAGGTTGATAATTGGGCAATGTCAAAGAAACCGATACCTTCTATGGGTTCTGGACGGATTGATCGGTATGGTTCGCTCGGTAGTGGTAATGAAAGAGGTGGGTCCAGGGCTGATGAGGTTGATAATTGGGCAATTGGCAAAAAACCGATCCCTGTTAGATCAAAAAACTTTGGTTCAGGTTTCAAGGATTCAGCTTTTTCAGAATCCGATCGATGGAGTCGGGGAGGATCGCAGTATGTGGACCACGAGAGGCCAAGGCCACGGCTTGTTTTAGAACCGCCCCAAAGTGATGGAAGCTCAAATGAGTCTGCTGTGAAAATGACTAAACCCAGTCCCTTTGGTGCGGCTCGCCCAAGAGAAGAAGTCTTGGCTGAAAAGGGTTTAGATTGGAGGAAAATGGATTTGGAGATTGAGACTCGGAAGGTGAGTCGACCGACAAGTTCTCATTCTAGTAGTAGGCCATCAACCTCACAATCGAGTCTGCATGAGAGCCAACTACAACGAGTGTTAGAAGGAGAAACGAAGGCTCGACCAAAGGTGAACCCTTTTGGGGACGCCAAGCCTAGAGAAGTTTTGTTGCAAGAGAAGGGGAAGGATTGGCGGAAGATTGATCGTGAGTTGGAGCACCGCGGCATTGATAGGTTTGTGTTTCTTTCTGTGTAATTACCGGTTACTTGTAGTTGTCGCTTGGTGGCCATCGATGGTGGTCTCCTTTTATACATTTCTGGATATAATTTATTTTTATAAAATGTTTGTGTGGGGGCAATTTAGGTGTGTAGTTAGCTTTTGCTATGATATGAAGTAATGTTGCTTATGTGATATTTGTCTTGCTGTGTGGTTATCTTCCTATCCATCACATTTGGCCCAAACTGAAATGGGTGGTCTTGGGTAGTCTAGTAATGAAATTCCCCTACCACAGTACCTCATGAACTAAGTCCTATGAATGGAAATTTTGGAACTTTCTTTAAAATTGTTAGGAATCTCCTCTACTATTTGACAATATTTTCACCTTCTTTCAGAACCTTATATTACTTCTAGAAAAGGATTAAAATTATTTCGGAATGGTGGGGCATTAAGTTGCCTAGCTATGATACAAGCACTGATGTGGGAAATGGTGATATGACTTTTTTTTTCTCTCTCTGTCTTTTATGAATTTTAAGACACAGACATAAGTGCACTATTATGCCATTATTTACTTTTCTATTTTATTTTGTTGTTTTATGAGCTAAGTACCTGGTTTTAGTATTTACACGACACTTTTGATATTTGTGGCATTATTCACACCTCAATTTGCTAGAATGTACTATTTAGTTTCTTCTACAACATTCAATAAAAATTTTGTTTGAAGTTAACTTTATGTGCTAAGTCTGGATATACAATACAAAAAAAAAAAAAAAAAGGAGTCTGGCATTGGTGCAATTCATCGAATTTTTTTTGTAGTGCTCTACACTTTAGCGGATTCAGCTTGTTTATTATTTAGTTAAGTCTTAGTTTAGATCAATTCACTTAGCAAAAAAAAAATAAATAAAATAGATCAATTTATTTAAAACAATTTTTTAAATAGAATAAAGAATCCTTGCTCTACTGATAAAGAAGAGTCCTTATGTCTTGTTCCTCAGGGCTCCTTCCATTTTGAATTCATGTGAAGAGTGTGAATTCACTATGTAGGGTGTAGGATTTGATACTTAAAGGTGAATGCTTCCATTTGTATTAAGCTGTTGCATACTTGCATTTGAATTGAGGAATAACCAGATTATAAGGACTAGAATTGGGCGTTAGATGCAGTCTTTACGAGGGTGAAAAGCATCACTCTTTCTTTGGCCAACTATCTTCCACGGCTTAAAGGAGTTAAATATATTAACTTTGTTTCTGTTTAATATGGTGATAGTGGAGGCAAAAGTCCTCTCTTTTGGTGGATTGGATCGGAAAAGAGGCATGGTATTCACTATAGTAGTGAGGAGCTGAAATGACAAGTAGATGTGTAACTGACTGTATACAAGTATAGTGGCTAGAAAAATTCTTGAGGAAGCATATGATTCATGAAAGGAAAAGCCTGCAGGATATGTTTTCTACGATTGGTAAGATTTCATGAAAGGGAAAGCATATGCAGTTAGAGTTCCCAGCACCTACTGTTTTCTACGTTTTCTGTACAACTCCAACGGGGGACGACTGATGGAAATATTAAGATAGGGAGTAAGATTGACAGATAGAGTAAGCCTTCAATTCATCTTGACTTCATCCAATTACGTAGTATTGCTACTGTTTAGAATTTTCTTCAGGCTTCATTTTTTTTTATTGGTATCAAAATTTATTGATAAGGTGGTTGAGTAGACCAACTAAAAGATACAGAGACAGAACTAAGCACAAGAGATACTACAGACCGAATCCCATCTTTCTACAAAATCATCAAAGAACACTCTCCTAAAGTCTTTAAACACATTACACCAGAAAAAAAAGGCAAGAAAGGATCGAGAAGGACACAGCAGAAGCATCCACGCCCTTCCCTTCAAAGCACCTACTATTCCTCTCCTTCCAAATCACCCAGCATATTGCAAAGGGAGTAAACCTCCAAAACACTCTTCACATTACCAAAAGAGCTACCCTACCCCTTCCAGGACTGGAACAGCGCCAAAACTGAACCCTGGAGGCAACCCTCAACTCCAAACCTATCAAAAAAGAAACTCCAGCCCTGTCTCCAGAAGGCACAGGGGAGAAGCAAATGATCAATGGACTCCTCAGATCCTAGGCAAAGTAAGCACTAGGCTCTGTCACACCTCTTATCGTTAGCTGGTCCATAGTCATAGTTTTCTTCAACACAGCACACCAAATGAAGGCCACCTTTGAGGGAATTTTCCAACCCCATACCTCCTTCATTGGGAAGGTAGAATCTGAAACCAACATCAACTGATAGAATGAGCTAACTGAGAAAGCCCTTTTTCCACTACCCCCGCCCCCCAACACACACACAGACACACGCCCCAAAGACGACCATCAACTCATAGAATGAGTTTCATTGGAGGCTTCTACGACCTTATCGGCTTAAGACGAGCCAAATTGAAAGAAAACTAAAATTTTTTACCACATAAGCATTATTTAGAACCTTAGATTTTCATTTTGAGTTATAGAATTTGAGATACCTTTTAAAATTGGGTGTAAGACTGGGGCATATGTGTTGATGGATAATCCCATGCACGCACCCATGCACAACACATCCACACCCAATATCAAACTTTATTTCCTTTTCTCTTATTTTAATTATTATATGTTTCCTATGTGCCACCTAACACTTTTGACTACATTGGTATCTAATCATCTATACCGTTACCATATTAAATGATTTGCTAGATTTTTGTGTTTTTGAGAGAAATATTGTTGTCTATATTTTTATCTACATCTCTAGGAAATGTTGTACTATTTGTTTATGGGCATGATATTCTTGGTTGTGTTGTCTGATTTTTTTGTATAATGCTTAATCTTATAGCTTATACACCATGCGGTTTACACTTAAAAATGCTGTTGAACTATCGAAAATGATATAGGCATCCTATTTGAGATGAGGCATGATGCCAACGAAGATAACGAGGATCACATTCAGACTTATACCCCCCCCCCCCCCCCAAAAAAAAAAAAAAAAAAAAAAAAACCAAAGCATCACATTTACATCTTTCAAGTTTAACATTCTGGTTTGGTATTAAGTCCATTTCAATTAGTTAAGCAAGTATAGGAATGATGAAGGTATGCATGTTTGGGTAAGTAATATCTTTATCTTCCATGTTTGGTCGAAGCTGTTTTATTTTATTTTCTGAAAAAAAAAAGAGAGAGAGAAGAAACTCTAGGTGATGAATGTCACTTGTGATTTCAACAAATGTTGCAGGCCTGAGTCAGAGGAAGAAAAGCTGCTGAAAGAAGAAATAGTCCTTCTAAAGAAGGAACTTGAAAAAGAAGCTGTAATAAATGCAAATGGTGAATCCATTGAAGGGTCTGGTGGAGAGCAAACTAGTCTACATGAGTTAATACTTCACAAAGAAAGGGATTTGGAAATTTTGATCTGCGAGTTGGATGACAAAATTCGCTTTGGGCAGAGAGCCACAGACAGGCCTGGTTCTGGATCAGGCAGGGGGGTTGGCTTTCATCAGAGACCACCCTCTCAGACTGGTGTTCCAGAGGGTTCGAGAATTTTAGAGTTCATGAATAGGCCTCAATCACGTGGGATGGGAGACGACAAAAGAGGTTTCCTGGGTAGCAGGGAAAGGGCCGGATTTCTTAGCAACAGAGACATAGGCAGGTATAACATTCTAACTTAAATTTTTTGCCACGTAAGTTTGTTTGCATCTGTATCATTGGTTCTTTCTGTTCTGACACCATAGTTCTTATAGTTTTCTATGCATCCTAAAAGTGGTACTTCCATAGAATGGTTCAAAAACTCTTTTATTAGGTATCCAGAGTTTTATGACAACGATTGCCTGTATTTTGAAGTTGCATTCTTTACCTTAGATGCCCAGATACAGATCCTGATGACGTCAGCAGTAGAGGGAATGGGAATACAGCTCCTTGTTTCATGAAATCCAGTGCTTGGATATGGATAGAGTCTGACTAGCCTTACTAAGTTAGTAAGGATTTCACCCTTACTAAGGGTCCTTGGGCTCAACTTGTGGCATCCAAAACCATTATCTGACGCTTCAGGGTTGTAGAGGACAAAACTCTAAAAAATAGTTATTTTTCACTGTTGAATTTTAATTTTAAATTTGGGAGTTAGGTGGAAGTTCAGTAGCCATCCATTTTCAAAACCTTGGATCAAGTCCAAAAGATTTTTATTTGTGTTTTTTTTTTTTTTTTTTTTTTTGAATTTTTGAATTTTTTTTTCTTGGATCTGATTTTTTCCATGAAATCTAAGGACTCTGGTGTTGGGTTTGCCAATTTGGTAATCCGTTTGAGCAAAACAATCCTTAGTAAGGCTTGAAATCTTACTAAGTAAGGAAGTGTTAACTGGTATGGATATTGTCATCCCATCCAATATCTGGACTCCATGTTTTATCATGTAGCTTTTATGCCAAGTATCGTCAATGTGTGTGAGTGTGTGTGTGTGTGTGTGCATAACATTTTGATAGTTATATCAGTGCATATTATTTAGTACCTTTTGAATCATATTGAAATGCCTGATAAAATACATGTTCCATCTCATTTTGGCAGATCCAAGTCCAGGGAGAGATGGTGAAGCTGTTGGTGTGAATACATTGGGTTTTGTTTCTTCACTTTGACACCAGAACTGAATAACATTTGGATTTATTTTTATTTCCTTCATTTTGTCCTCCTCTGGTTTTTTTTTTTTTTTTTTTTCAGTGAGAATCGACAAGAAACATCGAAGTTGGATGACCCCTTCTCATAATTTATTTTTTACTTCTTGTTAACTTTGTAAAAATTGCATTTTTGTTTCCCATGTTGAACCAAGCAGCTTGTATTGTACTGGAAACGTATCCCTTTAATTAAAATTGCACTAGACTTTTAGGAGACTGCTTCTTGTTTGCAGTAATTCAAGTCGTGTAACAGTAACTAATTTGGTTTCTCTATGAACTTGGCACACATAGTCTATCTTGCTTCCTCTCCAGATATTACTGTTTAGTTTCTAAGTCTCCAAATGAGTCTCTTTGGTTGAGAATATTAGCATTTACAATATGTGTTATAGTTTCAATCATATCTGTTCCCAGCCCAATCAAGCTTCTATCCCTTCATGATTTTTCAGTTATATTCAACTATGAAATTCAATCAAGCTCTTCTTTGACTTCACGGAGTACAGATTTCTATCTCATCTAATTTGGATTGGTGTATGATGTAATGTACAAAATAATAATATGTAATAGAAATCTTCCATCAATATTTCATATTTTACATTGACTACAACAACCCCAGTGTAATATTTGTCCCTTTGGTTCAATAATAAAAGAAAATATAAAAGAGAAAGAGTATCTTTACTATTATAATGAGAGAAGGCAGGTTAGAAATAGGTGGATACCTAAATTTTGATTCCATTAATACCGCTATTTTAACATTTAAAATTAATATAATATGAGTCATTTTGATCAAAAATCAAGAAATGATCAGTTTTTAAATTTAAAAAAATTATTGTTTTTACTATGTAATATTTAAAACATGGTTTTTAAACTCGGTATCATGTCTCGTCTCGTTCAGCTTGGATACCGAGTTGATTCGGACAATATGTCTTATATCATTCGAGGTGTCTTATTCGACATTGAAACAATGGTTTTTAACCATTTAAAAAACCTGAAAAATTCTGAAATAATTCTTATTAAAAAATGAATCTCAAAAAATATATAATTAAAAAAAAAAAAATCGATTTGGGAGAGTGAAAGAATAGAGGGTTAAAGTTTTAACTCGGTTAACTCGGACGAAATTTTGAAAATATCGTACGATACATCCCATTTAACTCACGAGTTAATTATTTTCTGTGCAGTCTCATTTGTATCACTCGAAATATTGGAAAATATCGTCCGAAACAACTCTCTTATCTCATGATACGCGGTTGTCTCAAAATATTTTGTGAATTGGTCTCGTTCAACTTCGATACCGAATTAACTCGGGCGAGATACGTCTCAGTCTCGAACAAGTTTAAAATTCTTGATTTAAAATCACTCTTAATTAATATTTTAAATTACAAATAAACCATCCAAACTTGTGTTTGCACATAATCCACCATCTAGTCTATATAAATAGAATTCAAACTACCTTTTTTTGAAATGAAATGGGATTCAATTATAAAATTGTGAAACTGAAATCTTAAACACATGGGTTCTATAATGAAATAAAATACTTTACTTTTTTCTCTAAGATCTCACTGGACTAGGAGGGTTAGGTACCTTATTTTCCTCATGACTATTGAAATCTTGATTATAGTTTAATTAAAAATATTAATTGAGAAATCATTTGACTATGATTAATATTGTTTAAGGAATATCAAATTTTCTATTTCGATAAAAATTGTACATAATGGGTCGTGATCCTTATAATATTACATTATTCTAATTATATGGGGCCGACAACAAGAATCATATTTTTTTTGTTTTAATTCTACTTATGGATACATATTTATTTAAAATAAAAAAAAAAAAGTTAAAAACATGTGTTCTTTAAATTTTAAAATAATATTAAAATAAAATAAAAAAACCCATTTTCTCTTATAAAGAATTCAAAGAATCTGCATGTGAAATATGTTTGGTAGCCTTGCTTTGCCTAAATAAGCTTTTTAGTACCCTGACTGACTCATAGGATTCCACTGATTCTCTTAGTAAAACTTGATTTGTTTATATTCATTCAGGTGTAATATCCATCTTTAGGATAATATTCCAACCTTCCAAATCTCTTACATAATTTAGATGGTAAATAAAAGGTCAGGATTTGGTGACTCAGAGAAACACGATTAGAACACGTATCCCAATGAGATAAATCCTGGGATTTTGTCTTTTTTTTTTTTTTTTGCGAGTCAACCGATTCCAATTTCCAACCCATAAAATAATCACATAAAGCTCATCACATTATTATAATAATCTGATCAAATTGATTTTGAGCTTAACAAATCAAGTGACCTACCAAATTGATTAATTAGTGTGTCCACCATTTGGTGAGTGTGAATCCTGTACTCCCTCTAGTTGGTTTACAATCCAACTCCCAGTTTCCATCGCATACCATGTGGCATTCTCTTTTGGACCCACCAACTACATGAATGTTTTGCCAATCATTTTACCCCCAATATATCAAAAATCAGTTTGATAAATGAAATCAAACATGTGACCATTGGATTATTTGAGGAGCCAAAAATCATTGATTGGGTAGTTACAGTACAGGCAGATTTATTAAGATTGGTATTTTACTTAAAAGGGGTGATTCATTACAAAGACAATTAGAAAATGAAGGTAAATTAGGACTTTTAGGGAAATAATTCTCACTGAGTCCAGGTACGTAGTCATTTGATTCAACAGACCCCATAAAATAGAGGACGTGTTCTTTCTTTGTGCAATTTTTTTCTTTTTCCCTTTTTATGTGATCGATTATTGAGTCTTGGAGAAATTGAGTTACAAAAAGAGCGTTTGATCATCCAAGACAAGGAGAAGAGTATCCAAATCTTTAATTAGCATTTTTAATGTATGGTGCAAGGAACACCAATTTTCAAAAAATATGATATTGATAATAGCATCTTATCCACAAATCCGAGTTCAAAATCATTATTGGAATGAATCGATACCCATCCATTTCATTGAGAAAAAAAAAATTCAGTAATATTATATAAGTTTTTCTGAAGAGATTTACATGTTTATGGTTCAAATCTACCATTAGCAATTTTTCAGTCTCAAGTATGTTTAGTAATCGGTTCAGTTAAGCTTTTAATATTAAAAGTAAAATACTTTTAAAATTATTGTCGTTATGATTATCGGAGTACATATAAATAAATAAATGAAAGTTCAGAGCCTTTACGGGATATGATCTTTTGATTAAAGTCCTATTCATAGCGGGCCTTTTTGGGGATTTTTTTTTTTAATTGGACCACTTTTCTCTTAACTTTTAGCTTTTTAGTAAGTGGCCTCCACAATATGGCATTCGAGTACTTATAATATTATGTATAGTTGTGTGTCCCAATGAAAAATAAAATATATGATTTTAGCACATGCCATGTCAGGAGAATATGTTAGAGAGGGGTAGTCAGGAAATCATTTTTCTTAGAATCACGATAATTTGACACACGCCCTCATCATAGAACCGTAGATCATTTTTCTCGAGATATATAAGAAAAATGATTTATGATTCTACATATCTCGAGGAAATGATCTATGGTTCAATGAGGGGGGTGTGTGACAGAGGGTGGGCATCAGAAAATCATTATTCTTATTCTTATTAGAATGTCGTCTATTGAAGTTGAGCTACAAATACATTAATGCATCATAAAAAAGTAGATGATTATGGTTAAAAGAGAAATTACCAATTTGTTGCAGGATATAATTATAAATTTGACCAGCTCTGAGTGGTTGAATCGGTGATTAGAGGGGAGATATAATTAGAAATTTGACCCTCGCACAAATATAATAATCATGGACATATATTGTCATGTGAGATCAAAATTAGTTCTCATGAATTTTAAAGAACTAAAATCATTTTATATTTTCATTTCCATTTCCATTGAGAAGCAAAGAATCAAATAATAATAATAATAATAATAATAGTAATTAATTTACACAGAAAAAAAAAAGGAGGGGGGGAGGGGGGGAACAAATACATGTGAATTGCACATAAAAGCTTATACAATTAGTGCTTCCATCTCCATCAACTACTATTTCTATATAGAAATTACAAAAAAAAATAGAAAAAAAAAATGCTCACTTATCAACAAGAGAGAAGACCAATGTGAGAAAAAAAAAATGGAGATGACCAAAGATGGGGAATTAGTGGCATGTATGTGATCCAATCTGTCATGTCCAATCATGTCCATTTATCAACCCAGCTGTAACTAACTTCCAACCTCTTTCTAGGGACCCACCTCCCTCCCACGTGCTTGCCACCTCTCCTCTCTCTCTCTCTGCAACTGAAAGTCACCACCATTTATCTTCCATGGCCATGGACCCAAATACCCATTTCAGATTTCAACTATTATTTGATGAAAGATGATGGTATGGTCATTGACCATTCATGTATCACTTATTCAATCTTCCAACCATAGAGAAACAAACAATACCCAGATGACCCTCCTCCATTATACCCCTCTGTTGATGTCAATGAAGAAGATGGCATCGATGATAATGTCGATAATGGTGATGTTGTCGATGATGATGATGATGATGATGAAGATGGTTTAAATATGAATGATGCATGCCTTAGACCAGGACTAAAAAGCCAATCATGAACATCCCAATAAACTTCTACTCTAACTTTATTAACAAAGATGGACTCATTACCTCTAAATTTCCATTGAAGATGCTTCACATGGATTGCTAGATGCCCATCTATCTTTATCTCCATTTCTGGATCAAATTCACCAAATGAAGTACTATTGTTGTTGTTGTTGTTGTTGATGATTTTCTTGTTATTGCATTCTATGGAGATCTCATGAAACTTATCCTTCTCATTAAATTTAGCTCTAGTAAAGAATTTCTTCTTACCAAATATATGTTCTTTCTTAGATACCAAGATTGGATCGATGAGCGATGGCCGTGACCTCATCTTTCTATAAGCATCCTTCTTCAAATCACCAAGAAGCAATACAACCTCCTCTTCACATACCACAGCAACATAGTAATCAGATTGAGGTTCAGTCTCTCCATTGAATTTGACAGCTTTAAGATCCCAACATATATCGACCGCCTTATCGTCTACTAGTAATCGATACGAACCTTGTTTCCTCCAAAAGTACCATGGCTTGAGCTCGATTTTGAAATTGTACTGGTTGTCTCCTTCAGATCCTTCGATGGAGACGGAGAGGCCGTGGAGTAACAAATTTTTGCACCATGTGATGGTGATCAATCGACACTGACCCGCTACCTTTGTTTGGTATACAGATGTGAACACACTCTGGCCTGACCTGGTGATTGCGGCCGGGTCATCGGTCTGATTTTCACTTGATGAAAAACAAGCTGGTATTCCAATTGAATCTTGCATCATATCTGATTAATGGTGATCGATCTTTGTTGACACAATTGAATAAAAAAAATGGACTAATTGGATTTTTTTTTTTTTTAAGAGAGAGGGGGATAGAGAGAGAGATACTTCAAGATCTAGACATAGATGGTGCAAGAGGAGTTGTTTGTAGTATTTATCATCAAAGAGAGAAAAAGAAAGAAAAAGAGAAAAACCCAATTTACAAACTGGCAATTAGAAAGCAAAGGAGTGAGAGTGAGGGAAGAACAACAAGAACCCATTTTTTTATATGCAATTATCTACAAAGGGTTGGAGGCTTTTGGAATTGGGTTTCTTTATCTTTTTATGTTTTGTTTCTTTCTTCCTTCCTTTTTTTCTTAACAAACCCACTTTTTGAATCCAAGGTGGTTTTGCTTCTGTTATCGTTTTCATTTTAATTAAACTATATATATATTTTTACGTGAATGGTGAAAAGGAGAGAAGCCCTTTTCACCAGATTTGGAGTTTTGATTGCTACATACAGAGTGAGTCTTTGGAGGCAATGGAGCGTTAAAAGAGGACTAGTCAAAGTAAATTATGAGAAAAGGTTTGGTTTCTCGATGTGGGTTTGTAAAATTCTTTAATAATTTGTGTTGGAATTTAACTTTTTAACTTTATCTCTTGAGCTGTTGCTGAAGAGTGGACAGTAGGGAGGAATCTAAGGGTAGCAGTTGCAGAAAAGTCTGAGGAATCTGCGGTTGAAATTGCAGATCTGGTCAAAGTATCAGTCTTCTGCACTTGAGTTTAAGAATGGCTATGTAGACATGAATAACCAATTACCTTCACCCCTACTTCAGTTTAAATGACAAATAGAGGAAGAAAAATAAAGGAACCCATGTGGGTTTTGATCATTAGATCTCATTAGATGAGATTCAAATGTCTTTTGTTCGAGGAATTATCGTCATCAGATCCTTATCCAAATGATTAAACCAGTCTTGTTCTTCCATTTAATTTGTCTAGAGTTTTCATATCTACTCATTGTCTCAATCCACGGCTTTTTGGGTTTTGCTATCAATTTTTTAGAACCTTCAACTTGTATGTTCTTTCTAGGAGGCATTTTCATTGGCCTTTGCTTTATGTGACCAAGTCATCTCGATTGTGTTTACATTGTTTTAGCGCAATTAGGGCTACATCTACAATTTTACCAATTCCTATTTTATTTTTATTTTTATTTTTAAGAATAATTCTGAAGTGACGTTAGGATGTGCAATAGGAAAGTATCTATGATTCTTACACACTTTCACATCAGGATGTGCAATATGAAGTACAATCTTAAGGTCACTCCAACACGACTCTTTTTAAAATCTTTCTTAGTTACATTCAATGTATTTATATGTTGTCACCTAATGTTTAACTCCATTGTAATCTTATTATTATCTTATAATTATTTTATTTATTTATTTTAATTTGATTGGGATGCATCTCTTACACAAGTTTCTAAAAACACACTCCACTTTAAACATTCATCTATAATGCTACAGTCATCATTGACCTCAAAGAACTATAGTTTTGAGGATTGCTAATGTCTCGTTGAAGTCTTGGAAGCTAGCATTCCTCTTATCTAAATAGCCTCATATGTGTCGATTTGTATGGGATGGAGTCCATCCCAAGATCTCAATGTTGCAACAACACAAGAGAAGTGTACTGGGGTGGAGTTTTACCCATGTGGGCAATCAAAACCAATAAGCTCCCCACCCCCACGAGTCACGGCATCAACTCTAAATGGAGTCGTTGGTGATGCTAATCTGGATTCTGGATCAATAAAAAATGAAACTCTAGCGTGTCTAATTGATATGTCATCTAAAATCTCATTGAAAGATGTTTTCTATCTTAAACCTTGTTTGATTGTTGTATCTAACAAGTCCAATTCTATAAAATAAAAAGAAATTGGTGTTTTCTTGTTTCTTGGCCTGTATTAAAAAGTCCCTTGGTCATGTTCTGTTTTTGACTTTGGAGAGAGGGTCAAAAGATTAAGTCCCCATGTCAAAATATAGAATCTCAATAACCTAAGTTGGAAAAAATCACTGGAAATTCACTCGTTGATGTGACATGTGCACAAAATCATAGATCTTTTTCCTTGGGATATACACAAGGAAAAAGATCTTTGATTCCTGTACACACATTAACATCAGCGAGTGAATTGCGAGTTATCTCAAATATAACACATTTCACTCTGCCTATATAGTACCTAAGACAATAAATTACTGTTGATAATGAGAGAGCTTATATTACTACACCATATTTTTTATAACTCGCCAAATATGGATAGTAATCATTGATGTATTAGCTTTCCTTTGTTTTTTGCTTTTAGAGGTTTCCTCGGCCTCCTTGTACTGTGTTTTCCCTCTCTTCATCAATATATTATACTTATCAAAAATAAATAAAAAAATACTGATAGTAAATATTGTGCTTGGGGTTATGATAATTAACCACTCTATTTATCTAATGAGTGCGCTCTTTGTAAAGAAACCGATGCAAGAACAATAAATAAAATATAAAAAAAAAACCAAATAAATTAAGATATATGCAAAGTCATAGAAAATGTAAACATTTTTACGTGGTTCCCTCAAAATTGAGGTACGTTCACAGATCACGTCAATTCCACTATGAAAAGAAAAACCGCAGTTATAGATTATACTCTTTTACCAAAGAGAAATATATACCCTAGGAAAATCTAACTAGGGTTTTACATAATACTAACAAAATTACAGAAATACCCTTATTGACTAGTACCATCAGGCTCCACAACCATAACCATCTGTTCTATTTCTTCTATCATGGACTTGGCTTTCCACTCAGATGAAAAGAGCCCTTTCATCTTTGAAGGTGCAGTGGTTGGATGGATTGCCAACCCAGCTGCTTCTTTCTTTGTCCTCTTCTCTCTGTCTCATTGTTTATTTCTTTTTCTTTTTTCCTTTTTTCTTCTTTTTTTTTTTTTTTCCTTTTGTTTCAAAATACATTTTCATATATTTAGATCCTTATTTAGTGTATTATAGACAATTACATCTTGTAATAAAATTGTTGGTGCTGCAATATAAGCCCTTTAAAGAGAATATCACAACACCTTAACATAGGTCAGGGGTTAAGGATAAAATCATCTGATGAGGGTGACATTTTTTTTACCTTACAATGTTCCACACAAGATGCATATAACGTTGACTCAATAGATTAAAACAAGTATTAAACCGATATTTATTTATTTTTCGTTGCAATATTCTACACGAGATGCTTAGTGTTGAATCAAATAGATTAAAACAAGTATTAAACCAATATTTTGAACCATGGATTAAGCTTAAGCATGTATAGCTCATTTGGTGCTCTCTACAAAATAAGTTTGGTCCCAACTTACCATGCAAGAAGAGCTTAACTCTATGACCTAACATGGGCCAGTACATGTTTACTCAATAATTGATAGAAACAACAGAAAAGCATATATATCCTTGACTGCTTTATTCTGCCAACCATTCAAAGGGCATAAAAGTTCTCAATTATCAAAGACAAGGCTCATGAAATGCATCTATAGATAAGACCATAAACCATGTTGAAGACAAACAACTAAATGAATGACAGATAAAGAATTTCAATGCAACAACAACAACAGCCATCACCACTTGAAGGAGCCAGCTAGCTTAGTTGGTTAAATCCAATGGTAATGATGCCATAGACCAGGGTCACCAAGTTACGGATTTTAATAAAAACAAGCTTACCGATCCAAAGCAACAATAATAACAAAAGACTAATCCCAAATATTTGGGGTCGGCAAGAGTGGAATGAAATGTCTGATCAAGATTGAAGTTAGGGGGACATATTTTTACACCATCTATTAACATGACACATGTCATCGTCCTTTGTCTGGGTTTGGGATCAGTAATGTAGTGCACAGGGAACACTACACTAAGGAGTTAGTGTCACAGCCTTGCAAGTGCATCACTGGTTGGATTGGAAAGAGCTATAGATACCGAGTGGTCGAAGTGGAGCCGCCACATTGTGGGGTGAAATGGTAGTGAGGAGTGTTATTAGTCCCACATCAGATAAGAGAACATTTAGAGCTTGGACTATAATAACAAA
Organism: Akebia trifoliata; assembly: GCF_017979445.1. Classification (NCBI taxonomy): domain Eukaryota; kingdom Viridiplantae; phylum Streptophyta; class Magnoliopsida; order Ranunculales; family Lardizabalaceae; genus Akebia; species Akebia trifoliata. The sequence continues at coordinate 2,689,362 of NC_141379.1, forward strand.
CTAGATCTTATATGGTATGACGCATTTTAAAGTCGTACAGGCTTCGACTCAAAAAGAGGATGATCGACACCAAACTTCAGAAGCTCAAAAATGCCCCTACCTATTACATCAAAATGAAACAAAAAACAAATACAAATTTTTAAATCATTTGGAGGCAGAATGCAGTTAGATTTCCTTGATAAAAAGGCTCGTGAAATTTTTATACTTTGTGAATCAGCTTAGAGTTCTAATTACATGGATCTTCTTAGTTTTTTCATGTTTATTGTTATTTTGAATTGTTTGTATCGATACGGTTGGCACAAGGGTCAACTATCACGCAACTGAATGAATTTATTCTTCCTGGTAACATTGTTTCTCACTTTCTCCAATATCTGCTCAAACACATCTTCGATGAGTTCTGCGTGTTGTATTGGGCAAGTAGGTTAGTAGGAGAAGACGTGTTAGCATGCTGGTCTAAACATTCTCAATCATGTTTCGTAGGGGTGCAACTTGGTCCGATTAAAACCAAGAATTGACCTCCTTATAAAATAAATAAATTTATATATTAAATTTATTATAGATATTCTACAATCTTTATACACGGATTTTATTTACGAAGTCCCAACCATTATTGTCTTTAAAATCTAACAACTTAAACCTTAAGTAAAATACAAACACAGATCTCCTTTTTATACCCTTAAAAAAAATACAAAAACTTAGTCCCCAACTCTCCAAATCTATTACATTTTTTTTTCATTAAAATAAATGCTATTTGGAAGTAGGTTTATAGGATATTGATGATCCAAGAACCGAATCGAATTGACCTTAATTCGGTTTGATTTGTTCTAAGGTCGATTCAAATTGGTTCTAGTTCTTGATTAGTGTAATCGACCTAGGTTAGTTCGATTTGAATTTGACCCCAAAACCGAATCAAGTTACACCCCTAATATTTCATAACCTTACCTAATCAAGCAAGAAATAATAAAAAGATATAAATGAAGATTCTGGCTTGTTAACTATGATTTAAGAAGATTATATTTATTCAGATTATTGCTGAAAATTTGTGAAAATAATATAATAACAAAAAAGAACTATTAAAACAAAGAGTCGTGACAATCTGACTACCCCACGTGGCATACTCAATCGATTAACTAACGTGACAAGTTAAAAAACCATAGATCTATATTCCTCAGGATACATGGTTCCCTCGACATACACTTTTTATAGGAAGGTGCAGCCGTGTATCCCGAAGAGCCCAGATCTACGATTCCCGAACTTGTCACGTCAGATAATCGATTGAATTTGCCACGTGGTGGGATAGTCAGATTATCAATGATTCTTACTCAAACGGTCCATTTTCTTGCAGGGTAATCCTTTGTGTTTGACTTCAGCTACAACCGCCAATTCTTTTTTACTAGAGATTGCCAACATTGCCCTCCCTGACCCCATCCAATTCATGGGCATAAGGGTAAATTCATCAATTATCCATACAATAGTCGGACATTAGTTAAGTAACCGTTTTTCAAACAAAAATTTACAAAATTGGATGTATAATAATTTTCGTAAATATTTAAAAGAAATGACCGATTCAGTAATTTCGGCAAATTATGTAACTGTTTATGAATTTAGTATTTTTTTTTCCTTTCTAATTTTTACTTGTTTGTCGACAAAATGCAAAAAACCAAAAGGAGTTACGGTCAGATGGGGCAGTTCGGTCAGCCATTAATGCAGCTTCGCTTTCGGATGAACTCGCACGGTTCGCATCTTGACACGCTTATTCCTCCTGAATCTTCCTTCTCTCCTCCTTCGCCCATCTTGAAACCCTAGATTTCGTTCTCTTCTCTTCCAGCGTTTTAATTGTTTCTTTGGTTTTATTCGTGGATTGATACAATATGTGGCTTTGAAGGAAATTAAAAGTTGGATTTTTAATTTTTAATTTTTAACTTTTTAAAAAAAAAATTTAATCTGAATCTTAAGAGACAAAAATGGTTGGAGATTTGTCATCCGAACAAGCACCAGACGATTCTGATTCGGAGTTCGTGGAGATTGATCCAACACGTCGATATGGTCGGGTCGGTAATTTCTTTATTTCTCTCCTTAGTTTTATTTATTTAATGCTATTTTCAAATTTAATTAATCCATCTCAAGTTCACATTTTGGATCTTTATTTTTTCTAATTTATATTAAGTTATATTTTTGGATTTCCATTTTTTCTTAAATCTGTTGTTCAATTAGCTTAATTTTGCTGTCAATGTTAATTTTATTGATTTTTTCTCATTTTTTTTTTTCTTTTTTGGATCACATTTGATGGCATTGCAGTATAAAGAGATCTTAGGAAAGGGAGCAGTCAAAATAGTGTATCCTTTTTGCTTGAAATTTAATTCCTTTTATCCATAATATATAAAAATTACAAATTTAGGGGAATTATGTTCATCCTTGATCAATTTTCCAATCTTCAGATATAGAGCATTTGATGAATTAGAAGGAATTGAAGTTGCATGGAATCAGATTAAATTGGCTGGTGTAATGTGCAATTCGGAACGTTTGGAGCAAATCTTCTCCGAAATCCATTTGCTCAAGACTTTGAAGCACAAGAACATAATTAAGTTTTACACATCTTGGGTCGACACCAATCACGATAATATAAACTTCATTACCGAAATTTTCAGTTCTGGGACATTGCGCCAGTGGGTTTACCTTCATTTCTATTCTATATTATAATAGGGTGATTTACCAATACATACATTGAATAATTACCAAAATGGCAAAATGTTCATTTTAATTTGTTCCACAAATTTACCATTTTGATAAAAAGGAATTAATTCCGGAAAAGGTTATTTAGCATTTTCGGAATTAAAATGAAAATTGTGCCATTTTGGTAATTATCTCTATATAATATGTCGAGAAAAATTTCAATTGGTGCTTTTTTTAGGTACCGTGAGAAACACAAGCGTGTAGATTTGAGAGCGTTGAAGAATTGGTCGAGGCAGATCTTGCAGGGTCTTCTCTATCTCCATGATCATGACCCACCAGTTATTCATCGGGATTTGAAGTGTGATAATATTTTTGTTAATGGGAATCAAGGCGAGGTGAAAATTGGTGATCTTGGATTGGCTGCCATTCTTCAAAAGACTCATTTAGCTCATAGTGTCATTGGTGAGTAGTGCACGTCTTTTGTGGGATTGAGTTACGATGGAGGTTTTGGAATTGGAGGTGATAATGTTCTTGCGATTGTAATTGTGTTTGTAGGGACTCCCGAGTTCATGGCACCAGAGCTTTATGCGGAGGAGTACAATGAACTTGTAGATGTTTATGCCTTCGGCATGTGTTTATTGGAGTTGGTAACATTTGAATATCCATACACCGAATGCACCGATGCATTTCAGATATACAAGAAAGTGACATCGGTAAAGACACCAAGATCTTTAGTTCATTTGCAGTTTTTATATATCATGTAGTCATTCTCTCATCGGGATTTAACATCGGTGATACTTCTCCTGATCACAATATCTCGGTATTTATAAATCATGATGTTGTTCTCTCATTATATACACGCATATATAATACAGTATCCGATGGCCTGGATTTATCATCGAGATATTAGTAGTGGGGCATGAATATATCTTAATGATGGATATTGTTTTTACATGATCGCGATCATGTGGTTTTTACACAAGTCAATTTTCACGAGTCACCGAAACCCAACCCTATCTACATATGTATACCTTCACATTATCGACTAAATAAATAAATAGATTTATAAGAAGGAAGACTGTCACATAAAGATACTAAGCATCAACTTGTTTAGAAGACGAGCATGTCAAAAAGCAAAAAAATACTCTTATGTCTCATTTTTAGTCATATATTTGGCTCAAGGTGATCGATAATAACATAATTAAGTTCGTGACCAGTGCGAGAAGAAATGGTGAGGAAACAAATGAATTCCCGATTACAATTGATTTACAGAAGGGATTGACTTTAGTTTTGTATTCGTTAGCACTACTATAGATGAAATATATGCTCATATTCAAAAGAAAGTTTCTTAGTGTATATTATTCACAAATGTAGTGTTAGTTGAGGAGACTAAAGAGGGAATCAATGTGGAGTGCAACGGCTTTAGAATAAGTAGAATTTAGAACGAGTACGTGGAGCGAAACTTTAGTAGTGACATCCATGAGGAAGGATCAATAAAAATTTATGGTGATGAAATTTCCCGAAACAAGTTTTGTTACCCTAGTTCTATTATTGAATGGAAATCACTTTGGGTTGATTTCAGATACTTTGTGCAGTGAGTTGTGAGTTGGTAGATCATCTTCTTGTACATGGTTTTGTAAGAGAAATTTGGTTTCATTTCCTTTCTTTTTCACGTCTTTTAAACTCTGTCATGTTCCTTTTGCAAAATTGGAAAGTCAAAGAATTACGTCAAAAGACATGGATATATACAAATTAAACAGAAGAACAAGGTTCGTTCAGCCTACCCCAAAACCTGGTTACCCCTGAAAATATGTGACAACTTGCTAAGTTGATTCACATACAAAAGTGTTAATACCACGACCGGTTTCAAACCCATCTTCACCTACTAATTATTGACTTCTAATCCCATTTGTCTAGCAAGAAAATGAAGGATTACCCCTGAAAATGTTCCCTTTAAATTGTAAGATTTGCAATTGTGAACTATTTTCTAATTGTAAGCTTCATATGGAACATAGGAGTTTTATTTAATAGGAATAAGAAAATTAATATAATTTTTCATTTTTGTGCAGGGAATCAAGCCTGCATCACTGGAAAAGGTGAAAGATCCTAGAGTGAGAGAATTTATTGAAAAATGCATTGCAAAGGCCTCCATGAGATTACCTGCTAGAGAGTTGTTAATGGATCCTTTTCTCCAATTGGATGATGATAATAGAAGTGTAGGTCTTTCTTTACGACCAAATCCCAATCATTTAGGTAAAAATTTAATAATACTTCTTGTTGTTTAAAGAAACTCTATGTTTTTCCCCTCACACTCTGACATGGCAAATGCAGATGCTAGCGATGAACAGTTTGGTGTTGATATAGATCCTTTAAGTTCTACAAATGACCCACCCAAGGAAATTCAAGACTTCATGGTTGAGGATCAAAAGAAAGACGAGCACATGATACTTATAAAACTATGCATCCCAGACTCCACAGGTTTGTCTACCTTTTGCTTCGCTTGCTTATGTTCTGATTTATATGTTTCATTCCCAAATTATCTAATGAAAGCTTCCAATTGGAATCCACAGGTCACGATAACAACATATATTTTCCATTTAATACTGAGGTGGATACACCATTAAATGTTGCTAGTGAAATGGTTGTGGAGTTGAAATTGACAGATCACGATGTTACAAACATTGCTAAGATGATCGATTCAGAAATACAAGCATATATTCCAGAGTGGTCAAGCACAAAAGCTTTAGAAGATAATTCTGGTGGTCCATTTGCAATTACCAATAATTGCGACTTTGAAACTAAAGACGAGCAATCTCCATTAGCAAGTGACTTAGATCCTCCTTCAGGTGATCTAGTTCTGGAACAACTCTCTTCAGGTCGGAAGTATTGGTCTGATTCCCACAATAAACACTACAAAGGCTCCCTCGTGACACCTACCGAGTCAAACTCGTCTTCTCAACAAGAAGACAATGAGCGAATTGGTGCTTTGTCTGGATCTTTTGAACTGCCCCATGAATCCCTTGATGATGGGCTTAATATTAAAATGAAAGAAGTTAGCATCCTTACGTGTTCACAGATCTGTGATAATCAAAATGGGGGACTTAAAGATCATGACAGTCAATATTCTAGCGAGGGTGCACTGCCATTGGGGGAGAACGATAAAGTGTTTAACGACAATGAACCAAAAGATGTAAGAATCATCGTAGAGAAATTAGAGCTTCTCTTGGTAAACACCGAAATGAACTTGATGAATTAAAGAGGAAGCATGAATTAGCAATAGAAAATCTCCTGAAAGAACTACCTCCCGAAACTTGTGACAGAGTTATCAATATGTGTCACTTGAAGTTTCCTAATTATAGGACTCGCAATCAGTCACATTGGTACTCTGGGCATTCTACAGATTCAGATTCCTCATGTCAAGAGGAAACATTATCAAGTCACATACCCAACTCTCTAGGGGATAATAATTTTGAGTGCTCTTCAATTCCACTTGGTACCAACACTCTTATTCGACCAAAGAGGATCTTCAATTCGCCAAGAGGTTCAAATATCGTTCGAATTTTCGGGAGATTTGGGAGTCGACCGTTTACAACTGAAAATAGTGTTGGTGAGCTTTTCCTCAAAGAAAGATCAAATATATTGAAGGGGGATTCCAAATCTTCTTCTAATATGGGTATTGCTGTAATTTTGGGAGATTATGTAGCGAAATCATAGCTCAAAGGGATGCTTTCATGCTAGACAAAAGAGAAATGAAATTCGTTTTCTACCATGTAACGGCTTTGGAAGGAGATGCGGTACCATGTATATTCACCATCAAAATCGTATCCACCGTTTGCAACAAAGTTCGGTCCCAGAAAGATGTCTACATTTCATTTATACTCGATTTGATTACCTTGTATGTATTATCTGATATTGGCCTATAAATGGGTGGATGTTGTACATATGATCATTTTCTTTGTTTCAACTATACACTAACCATCAGTTATGACCTTCTGTAATTCATTGTTGCTTTGTGCAAATGTGAGACTCTATGTTTGAAAGAGCCATTAATGTATCATGCATGAACTGTTTAATGTTAGTATTCTCTGTTTCTTGAGCTACAATTTTAATTTTAATTTTAATTTTTTTTTTTTAATATTTACTGTCTGATTTAGCTTAAGCACAAGTTGTTAAGAAAACAAATGCAATCGAACCAAAAAAACAAATCGAAACAAAACACAAATCACATACAGAAATACAGATTTTACTTGGTTATCTCAAGATCGAGGTACATCCACAGATCAACCGATTCTACTATGAAGAGAAAACTCGTAGTTACAATTACAACTTTTCACCAAAAATGAGAAATATAAATACCCTTGGAAACCTAACTAGTGTTTTACATAATATTAGTGAAATTATGAAAATACGCTAGCTCAATCAGCATAAACGCATGGCTTGATTTACAGTACCTCCTTATTCTATTAGGCTCCAAAAATCACAACACAAGTTCCTTTCTTCTAGTTCAGTAAATTTAGTTGCATTATTCTACCTTCGAGCCTTACACTGTAGCGTTTCTTTGTATTACGTTAGGGATCACAAGCCCAGGATACATCAGGGAGGCAGCCGGTGTAGAAACTCTATCGCCTATGAAGATAAATCCTAATAATTAATTTCTTTCAGTTCTAACAAAGTCAAATGAAGAATGAAGAAACAAGATTCATTTAATCGACTCCAATTTTTTGGGATAAAAAAACTACTTTGATGATGATGATGATGATTTATTTACCGTGAGGTGGCTTTTACCAAGTTATGCATTCTCTGAATCACTCTGATTTTCGCACAAATACAAGGGAAGTTATTTATCCGAGTAAGTTGTCCGTACTATTTTCTGCAAAACACGTTGTGCGTGAGGCGTTTACTTTGCAAAACGTGTCTAAAACATACCTAATTATTATTAACTTTTACAGTAGAATCAATTCTCTTGATAATCTTCCCATCAGCGTTTTTAAATTTTTCAATCCCAGTTAGTGAGTTAACTATGATCAAGACATCTATATTCCTTATTTCCACCTTGTCAAAGCTTTTGATCTATCTCTTGGCCAACTTATTCAATTTATAAACTGAAAAATTAGACTGATTGGCAACTTCAAGAATTTAGTTTAAATACCAAAAAAGTGTTTAATTTCATGGCTAGAATTCGATGAAATGTTTGATCTCGATGGATAGAAGTAGATAGTGACTGCTTTTTGGTGTAAGTACATCAAGAAGGACTCAAGACATCTTCATCAATATTTGGATAAAGATATGTTCATCATTGGTTTCATACAACTTCAATGGTCGAATCCATCAACCTCTGGTTTCAAAATCCACCTTCACCTGAGTAACTGATTATGTTAAAAATTGACTTTCCTAATGAGAGCCTCAATCTTCGATCTAACAGAAGTTGGGAAGAAAAACTGCCATGTTGATACTGGTTTCCTTGTACAAAGCTAGTTAAAGAAGATTCAATATCTCGACTACTTGGCTTAAAGTGTAAACCATCTATAAAGGATGTCCAAGCTTTGCCAAATTGCAACCTTTGATTCTTATTGAAGAATCCTCTTAACAGGTTTGTAGATTAGATAGGACGATGAATTTACCAACAATGTAAAACATCTTTCTTTTCTAAAAGAATCGAGTTTTAACGAGGAACGAAGTCAATTAAACTATCTCAGTTATGTTTCCCAAACCAGTTCAGACAAAATGAAGGAAAACTGAAACATATAATGATAATAATAAATAATAAAAAAAGAATAATGCGGAAGTGACCTGAAGTTGGACCTCACATCGCACACCCTGACGTGGAAGTGTATGGGAATCATAAATTATTTTCCTCGAGACACAAGTAAAAAAAGCATCTATGGTTCCTATCCACTTTCACGTCAAGATACGCGATATGAGTGTCAAATCTTGAGGTCACTCCAGCACGACTCTAATAATAATAAAGTAGTGAATTGAGTCACTAGAGAACCAGATTCATGATATTGAAAATAATTATAAAAATATATATAAACAAACTTTTATCGACAGACGTAAAGAGCTACTGACGATGTCCATCTGGCAATGGAACCACCTTGTGGAAGTGTACTGTCCTTTGGGGCATGGATCCATCTTCTTCGTCATCATCAAACTCCAGCAAATAACTAGCCAATGCAAGCAACACATGGATCAACTTTAATTTCCAAAGTAACCATGAAAAATATTTTCACAGTAATAAGGTGTAGAGAAAACTAGACATTGATAGTCAGATATACCGATATAAAAAGTAAATATGGAGCTCTTAGGGGTTATGTAAATGTAAAGAATTTATTCTGCATTCCTTCAAGGAATGAAATACGTTCTATGTGATATACTGAAGAGAGAGTAACTTACTCATCAGTCTTCCTCTGAAATTTGCATAATAGTTGAAAGAGCACCACCACCACAACAACAAAAAAAAAGGTAAATAATAGTCAGTTTGAAGGTCTTGTAGAAAAATATATTTGAAACTAACCATGAAATTCCCGATGAAGGAGAACGTTTGGACACCATACAAACCTTCCGATGGGGATTGACTACAGTTGCTTTATATAATGCAGTGGTTCCAGGATAGACTGCCAAAACATGCTTCCCGGTTGGGTAATCTGGTGCACTAGATGGATCATTTCGCTTTGGAAAAGGAATAATGCGCGACATAGGCAGCTTGTATGTTCTAAAAACAGAAAGGACTATAATCATTAAGTCAAATTTAAACTTAACACCAAATAAGTATGAAAATTAAAAAACTGGAGAGAGAATTAGATCAGACCCTCCTATTGTAAATATTCAACAACAAAATGGAAGAATGGATCTTATTTGTTAAAATTGAAGGATCTTTGTAAGTTTATCTATCAACAATCTGAACTCTACAGACACTTAAGCAGAGACCATTCCACCTATCTAACTCCAATGAGAGAGAGGGAAGAAGAAGAAGAAGAAATTTACACCCCAAAAGAAAACAAGAACATCACCCATAATGGGTACAACAGATGCAATTCAACAAATTTTGGATATCATATGCCAGAAATCTAGGTGCACAATCCTATCCTTCTTCTTGGATCAATTAACCAAGGGAAGCAAGAGAAAAATATTAAAATTAAAATTAAAAAAAAAAAAAAAAAAAAGTCAGCTGAAAAGGGAAAATAAATAAATCTCACATCACAAAGAAATAAGAGAATTCTCATTTTCATCATCAAATCATTAAGACAAATATCTGGAGTCAGATTATATTTTCTCCCATTCAATTCCAGCTAATGCTATATTTTCTCATAATTCAAGAGCCTTTATATCTGCTCTCACTGCAGCATGTGTATGTATGGCATATACCATAAAACAATACCAGATAGCACTAATATGGGGAAAGGGAGAAGAATACTTAATATATCACAATTCAAATGGAATCGTTAAAAAAAATACCTTTGGCCGCCACCATCTTCATCATCACCTGGTTCCTCGTCAAACACTTCAAATCTGCATAAATATAGTTTTGTTATATCTCAACGAATAAGAGCAAAATGGAATCCGACATGAAAAAGACAATCTTGAATTTTCTATTCTTCAATGTGTTTGAAATATAATTATTTCTCAATCGCACTAGTCATTTAGTGAATGGTAGTACATTACCCACTTAAAAATATGAGAATCATGTTTAGTCATTAGGTTATGTTTAAGGTATTTTTAGCATGTTGCGTGTTTAGTTCCTCATTGCCGTAGGTTACTTTATACTTAGTTGTTGACATGAGCTTAGTTTACTTTATAATACATCTAATTCAACAACACTATTTTCTTAACAAGGTATTGGAGCACTTGATTATCTCTCCATCACCTCCTGGCCCTGAAACCACTTTTCTCTGTTTGTTCAATCTTTTCTTCTAGTGTTTACCATGTAACAGATCTAATTGCGCATTGTTCATCGTTGGAGCTATTTTTTATCGTAGATATTGTTCATCACATCTATTATTCACAATACATTATATGGTTCTACTCACATCAAATGTGAGATTTTATTTGGTAAATGAATGCATGCTTCTGTTTGTACACTTTTTGCAGGGATTGCACTTGTACCTAATGATTGCATCCTTGTTGATTGATCACTTATCTAATCTAGGGGGATTGTCTCGTTGTAAGATCACTTCTATATGATTTACATGCTATGGCTTTCACCAAGCTTAACATCTCTATTTGACCAAGTATTTGGTTGATGCATGGTCTATTGACGTGTACCGAGACCAATTGATCATTGTCTTAAGTAGTGGATTGTAGCGGCTGGTACATATTCCTCTCGTTTGTGGAGAAGCATTTATTTGTGATCATTGAGTACAAGTGTGTTCATAAAATGAAGTGACCCCTATCAATTTCAAAGGGAGTGTTGAAACATACAAGTGTTGAAGCATACTAGACTGTTAGATGAAAAGAACTACAAACAACCATAAAAGTTGGAGTATCATGATCTTTTTTGCTCCAACTCAAGGGGGAGTGTTCAAGATAATTTTTAGAATCATGTTTAAAGGAAATATAGGATTTTTACAACACAGACCAATGACACCACCGGGGAGGAGTGCTTGGAGAAAACTGATAGTTATTGCCAAAAATGAAGTCGATTGAATAGCAAGAAAATATGCGAAGATGCATGCTTTGAGAGATGTGGATGTAGAAAGAGTGAAGGGAGAAATTGGATTCATGAAGCCAACGCCAAATAAAGGTGTCAGATAATGTTGATGCTGATGACTTAAGGTGCAAACAGAGTGGAATGGTGAAAAACAATTCCTATAGTCCATCCCAAATAATTCAGATTACAGATAAGGATAGTTGGTGATGATTACATGATGATGTAGAGAAGTTGTAATGGGGCCGGCAACTGTTAGACAATTGAGAACCTCTACAACAATTGTTCTACAAACTAGGGCACTAGTAGCTCCATCATCTTCTCTTGACTATAATTCCCTTATTACTTTATAAAAAATACGGATAAGGATAGTTGGTGATGATTACATGATGATGTAGAGAAGTTGTAATGGGGCTGGCAACTCTTAGACAATTGAGAACCTCTACAACAATTGTTCTACACACTAGGGCATTAGTGGATCCATCATCTTCTCTTGACTATAATTCCCTTATTACTTTATAAAAAATAGGTCGCTTAGTCTAAAGTTTATCTGTATAGCATATACCAGGCATATAGATGATGTGAGATATCCACGGTGTTTCTTTTTATAAGCTTCAAAGATGATATTATTATTTATTATTATATAAGTTAGCACCTCAGCATTTTGTTCTGGGCACAAGGTCAGACCAAAACAAACAATCAAAAAAAAAGTTGGACCAAACCCATCATCTTCCACAGCAGAGAAGACTCAAATCTTATCTCATAGTTAGATGAACTTACGAAGAGAAAATACATAATTGGCTTCTCTAGCAAAACATAATATGTAACTGGAAATAATTTATTAGCAGAATAAAAAACACAGTGCAAACGAAGGTTAAGTAAATTCTTCTTTATCGGGGTTCTCAAAGCCAACTTCATAAGTACTCTAGTTCTTCGAAAAACTATAAAAAAGAGAATAATAACTTCCTAAATACATGGAATGGAACTTACTCTCTTGCTTCTCTATCAAAATGAATTACTTTTACAACAAACCACTCATCTTTTTCAGCATCATCAGGTGTGACCTTAGCTGCTACCTGAAAATATATAGCACAGGTCAGATGAGTTCGGTTCAAGAATAATCATTTTGATGCAAAGTACTGAAAAGAGGGAAAATCACCCAAAAAAGAAACAGATGGCAATGAACAGCTAGGACATCACCTCAACAGTGTTTAAACGAAACGTTTACAAGTACAGCATATAAAGTTTTTATAATCAACAATTCCAAACCAAAGCTGCTGCCCATAAAACTAATGACATACCTGTTCACCCTTCAGGCTAGCAGCAAGTTCAAGTTGATTGCGCATTGAAGCAGAGGGAGAATGCCTTGAAATATCTGAATCCACCTTCATTCGTTTTTTTTTCTGCTCGGTAACTTCTGCAAGAAATTACCATGTTCTTCTCAAACAAAAAACCTGAATATGAGAGTATTCCCAGCTAAATGTTCCATAAACAAAAATTTCCAGAGTTTCTCAAAGAACAGAAGGAAAAATCTTTCAGAGTGGCATTGAAATCCTACTGGACCCTATACCCTGAAAAGGCATTTCCTTTAAGTTTATGTCATTGGCCTAGTTGGGCAAACCGGAATCCAATTTCACTTGTGTGTGATTGTTGATGTAAAATTCTTTGTTTATGTCCAATCAGCATGTCAAATGGTAGTCATTGGGCTACCTTTATTGTAGTTAGTTACTAATTTACCATAAATAGTCAATGATAATATATGTACTTTTTTGGTAAGTGCTTATTGACAGTACATAGCTATTGTGATAGTAATTTATTAATTTACGGTAACAGGCGTTTATTATATATGGCAGTGATCAAGCTTAAGTCAGATTGGGTTGCTTAAGGCTTCAGCTCGAGCCCAACCCAATTTTAGGTCAAGCTCATAAATCACCCAAGTGGCACCTCTATTAATGATGTCAATGTATTGCTCCTGACTTCTTGTTTACTACTCTTTTGGAAATATTTTTTCTAAGTTAATAAACACTATTTAACTCTTTTTCCAAAACTTCTCCATTAATAGTCAAAGAAGATAACCCAGTGGTTGACCTCCCTAACAGGAAGTTGAACTTGTTATCTAATATCTTGTTTCTTTTTTAATATTTCTCCAACACCCTTATTTAGTTTCATATTTCAACTTTTAAGGTTGTTCCCAAGGTCTTAGGTTCAAACCCCTTGAACCCTTTCTTATACTAAAGTTAACTGTTAACCACTAACCCCACCAAGCCAAAAAAAATGTATGATTTCACAATTTTTAGAGCAACTAGTTTACATTTCCCCATTTTTTGTAAATAGGTGTCAACACTTCCCCTCCACTCACATACTTTCAAAACCTTCATTGATATCACATGTGAACTCTTAGTTCTTCCCAACTTCCCCTTCTAGTCCTAAGCTCTTGATGTAGTCTTCTTTAAGTAGCATTTGAAAGTAGCCTCTTCATTTTTCCTTAATCTCCTCGTATCTTGCCAAAACTCCTTGGCCATTACAATTAATGCACTAACGTGATATAAATCTTCAGTTTTCCTCTCTCATCTTGCAAGTTTGTAAAATATCTTTTTTACACACTCTCATGTGCCCAACCTATAATTGACTAGTCATTTAATTAAGTGGTATCATCAGCCAAAGACTTTACTAACTATATTACCTAGCACTTGCTCCAATTTATGGTTATTATTCAGCATTAATTTGGTTAATTAGTTTAATTTTCACTTTTGTATGTGTAAGGTTCAAGGTGCCACAAAATGGCTAGATATGGACTTTTAAGTAAAGAAGATTTGCAAAAAGGTGGAGCAATATGGGACAAATACAAGGAAGGGCTAAAGAACAAAAGATTTCAAAAAGGGAGCAAATCTCTCTCTCCTACGTACTAAGCTAGCCTCTCATTCTATTTTATCTTTTCTAAAAGATTCCCTACATCTTTCTCATATCTTTTTATTTATATTTCTCTCTCTCTTAGCTTTCTCTCTAATTTCATATTAATTTTTTTAAGTTTTTTTGCTCAACAATTTTAATGGATTTTTCTATGGAAATTATTGGCTAAAATCCTATCTATAGGTAAGAGTGAAGCTTGAATATCAATAATTTTATTTTGTTCAACAATGATGTCTAATTATCATATTTTTAAGTTGATCTAAAGGTAAGTTATTTATTTTTCAATATTTATATATTCTTTTTGAATTTTTGTTTATGATCATCATGTTGAATGCTTGGAAATTATCTTTGATTTAGTGTGGATGGAAATTACATTGATTTCTTAAAGAATCTCTGTGATATGTGAATGTGTTACAAGTGACAGCTTTAGATTTTTCAAAATACTTTAGCAAATAATTTTTTTAGTTTAATTGATATATCATCTAGTTAGGAAGAATCTTTATTCAAATCTAAATGAGATAAAATTGGACAAAATAAGGTTGTGAGTTTTGAGTGGGTCCCTGATGCCTTAGCACATTTTAATTTCTGTTTACTCCATACCAAAGTGTGGAAAATTTAACTTTATAGTAGTTTAGGTAAATCCACTTTAATCACATGCTTTCATTCAATTTGAACACAACCCCTATGGATCAACCTCGGACTCTTAAGATTTTATTACTTTGCTACACACCATGCACTTGGGGTAATTTACACTATTTCATTTGTAGCACATACATGTAAATCCCTCAGCATCATCTAAGGGACTTCTAATATGACACGTATGATCATCATGTACATATTCAGTATTCTAAGCCATTGGTAATGGGACTGCTCTAGGAACTTGCCAAGCACATTAAGAATGTGCACAGCTGTTACTGCAAGAATAGTATTTAGCCCGAGGGGTCCAAAAATATGTGTCATATAGTACCAATAATTGGTGAATTATTTTGAAGAACTACCAACATCCCCAAGAATTGAAGACTTTTAAAGCTAGGAGTTGGACTCCATCAGAACCTTATAAGTTTTTGTCAAAAGCATATGGGAAGATGAAGAAAAAATCTTTCTCACAAAACCCTGGATATAGCTCGCTAGTCACACCTATCTTTTTCCGCTGAGCTGCAGAAAGTCCAGAATGCAGCACAGGATCCAGTTGAGCCACCAATGCACTTGAAACACTGCAATAGATAATGTAATTTCTGGTTTAGATGAAAAGAAACACTAGAAAGTAATAAGACTTTAAGAGTCTAATCCAGAAACAATATTGATGATCAACTGTACATATAATAGGAAGTAAAACAAATAAAAAATCAGAGAAAAAAGAAACAGCGAAAGAAAGAATGTTCAAGAAAACAAATTGACTGGACCCCCCAGTCCACAAACTGGGTGAAAAAAAAATTACTCTTTCTAATACTTTTTTTATCCATATTGAAAGAAAACAGAACAATTGTTCCTTTCTCATGTTTACTAGTCTATCCTTAACCAAATTTACAGTGTAGATATACCTCAATTCATTTTCTGAAAGCTCTTTGGCCTGAACATATAAAGCTCGAAGTCTCGGTAATATGTCCCCAGACTTCTCGACTATCTCAGGGTCTGCATTGATAGCAAAAAGATCATAGATGGAATCCACCAAATGAATTTGTCAGAAAACTAAATGATTTTCCGAAATGCACATAGGAACAAAATTGTGGGCACAAATAAGAGTACAAGATGAAGATTTAAAAAGTAAAATAAAAATAGGCACCACATTTCATATGACAAGAGGAGCATGTAGTCATTGCAGCTTTGTTATCTAGACACAGCAAAGGCACAAGTTTGAGTCATTCCGAAACAATCTAAAACATTCCAAAACATTCAATGTTTTGAGGTCAATTTTTTGTTCTGAAAAGGTATGAAATTTTAAATCACACACAAAGACTTCACCGCATCGTTAAGGTAGAACCCTCAAAGTATCCAATATGGATGACATACATTTTTTTTTTCGTTTGATAACTAATTACATACCAATTTTGAAGTATCCCGGTAAAATAGCACCAAAGAAATAAATTAACAACTTGAACCCCTTCTTACATTTCCCTTCATGAGAGAGGTATCAAGCAGATTCTGGTTGTGTTTTGGTTTCATAAGTATTCTTTGAGAATAAATTGAAGCTTCTTAGAGGAAGGTGGATAAGGGCTTTCGAAAGAAGTAGACTTCTTTTGAGCTTCCTCCCATTTGCCTTTTGTGGGTGCGTGGAACAAGAGGAACAACAGGATTTTTCAAGACCAAGACAAGATTATTCTCATAAAATATTCAAAAAGATTTGATTAAGACTAAAAGATGGGATCCTATTCTTCAATATTTGGGTGGATTTGCCTCAAGGAGCTTGAGCAAGGACATAGTAAAGGAAAGAACAACACTACCAACCTTCAATGAACCTATTAATGGAGACAATCAAATAAAATTCTGATTGTTTATTCTGAAGTCTTAGAAAAGACACTATACGTGGCATCTTTCAAGATAGTAGCTGCTCGAGTCTCAAAATCTTTTCCAGACTGTTAGGAATTAAGAATTCAAATAAAGTGGAAGATTTCACTCTCCAAGAAGGACTCTAGAAGTTTTTTGAAGATCCTCTAGAAGCGAAAGGGGGCTTCTCACGTCCATTATTGTGGATGATGAGCATATCTTTGAGCCCTCGGGGGCAACATGCTTCATCATATCAGGGACTGTCACAAATTTAATATTTTTTACAGACACATTCTAAAAAGTGCTAACAAGAAAGTGGCCTCTCTTGCTAAAGATGGTAATCATAGACAGGTTGTCCAACAAGAATGATCTCCCTTGTCTTCTTTTTCTCTCTACTACATCCTTTCTTGTCACCAATCAAAAAAATGTGGTGGAGAATCGTAATGTATTTGTGAAAATCAACCTATGGCAAAGTTTGTGTTCGTGAACCTACTGCCACAAACAAATGTCAAGAAATTGACAAACATAAGATAAGTTGCTTTTTGGTTCAATACCAGCCTGGAATATTTTACAAGTTTTTAACATAATAACTCGAGAAAGGAAATTTTTTGCATCCTTTACAGACTCTGTTGAATGGAATCAAAGTCATATCTTCAATATCATTTGCAAATGCTAAAGAATTTTCAAGACAAAGAGTCTTACACTAAGAAATTTTCAACATAATTAAACGCCAAACAAAGAGAATGCGCTTCTTGAGCTCTAGCAACCACTCCAACTTCTCAAAGTAAATGTACGCTTATGGGAACGGACTCCAGAAGTAGGGATTTGAAACAGAATTTCCTTTAAGACAGGCATGGACACAGCAAGAGTATCCCATCCTAATAATCGCTACAATGTCTTTTGGTCTTCATCGTATTCTATTGTTAAATTTTTAAGAAGAAACAAGAAATCATAATAAATAATAGAATTTGATACAATTAACACTATCCTATAGCTAATTACGAGGATCGGCATCATATGGACTCAATACCTGTGATGTCAATCCTTGTAAATTTTTAAGACAAAACAAGAAATTGTAACAAATAATAGAATTTGATACACTATCCTATAGTTAATTACAAGGACTGACATCATATGGTCTCAATACCTGTACTATAAATAAGCATAAAAAAATTTGCTCCAGTCCTAGTAGCACTTTCGCTGTTTTCTATTTAGTCAAAACAAAATCTACAGAAAAAAAAAATCAAATTTGAACTAAGTATTAGTTTTAGAAGAACATCAAGAACAATCCTCACTTCTCCGAAAAATTTAAGCATTTTCTAACACAAATTCACTTTAAAGATGAAAATTGAACAAATTTACGACATCTAAATAGTAACAAAAAAATCCTTGGTATGCAAACTCAAAGAACATCAAGATCAAACCTCGCTTCTCCAACAAATTTAAGCATTTCCTTAGATGATTTCACTTTGAAGATGAAAATTGAACACATTTGCGACATCTAGAATATAAAAAATAAAAAATAAAATCCTAAATATGCAAACTCAAATTCGAACTAAGTATTAGTGCTTCTTCAAGATCATCAAGAACAAACCCCACTTCTGCGACAAATTTAACCATTTTCTTAGACGAATTCACTTTAAAGGTGAAAAATGAACACATTTACGGCATCTAAATAGCAATAATAATAAAATAAAAATAAAAATCCTCAATAAGCAAACTCAAATTTGAACTACGTATTAGTGCTTCTCGAAGAACATCAAGAACAGACCTCGCTTCTCCGACAAATTTAATCATTTTCTAAGACGAAATCACTTTAAAGGTGAAAATGGAACAAATTTACGGCATCTAAATAGTATTAAAAAAAAAAACTCAAATTTCTAGGGTAAGTAATTATGATCAATAGTGTTGATCAACAATTTGATAATTGAAGTTGCAGAAACTCACTCGATTGAAGCTTTTTTTGGATTTTGTTGATCTCAGTCAGAACGTCCTCTTGTTCTTTCCTCAACCGATCGAGGTCCTTCGAGTTCTCCATGATTCCGCTGAGGTCTATAGTTGACATCCAGCTCTGAATCTTTTCTCTGCAGTAAATGCTCGATTTTGCTAAAATACGCCGAATTAGGGATAAGTTATCCTCCTTTAAAATCAGCACTGGAACACAAAAGGGAAAATGGTTGGCATTATCTGCGAGAATGTCCTACAAGGACGGGACGTTATAAACGTGCGCCATGTTGCGCAGGTTAATTACCAAATCAGAGGTTGGTTCTCCCTTCTCGGATACTCTCGAATAAATTCCTGATTAAGCTCAAATCACTACGGTCCACTTGGGACTTAAGGACAATTGTTGTGCGCAACGTCGTTGGATCTATGTCTCCAATATGAGAGGCTGGGATTGGTCGACATTGTCTGGGCATTTCGTTGGAAAAAATTGATAATTTAGACATACCCCCTCCTTTGTTTTGGTGAATACTTGAGATGCCCCCCTGTGTTTTCAAACTGATGGCTTTCCTTTCCTGTCTTGACCTCGGTCTCATCTGTAATATTTTCATATAATGACCAAAATGCCTTCATGTTCCACCTTTAGCCAAAAAAATTTAGGTAAGGGGAATGCTAACATCCATGACCTCATAGCGACGTTAGCATTGTTCAATACTTTTTTTTTTCTTTTTTTTAATAATACCCTTATCAATATTTATCTTTTAATGAAAATATAGGGATATGTTAGTCTTTTACATAAAAATGTTTGTTTGTATTAATTGACAAAACATTTATTCCAAACAAAACATTAAATATAAAGAATAAATGTCCTTAACATTATTATGTAAAAAAAATTAATATACATTTTATCTTTTTCATTAAAAGACAAAATGGATAGGGGTATTTATTGAAAAAAAATGTGTTGGACAATCCTAAAGTCCTCATGAGTTAGGGCTTAAAACGGGCCGGATATGAGCGTGTCCATCTCCATATCTAAATTTTTTATTCAAATCAGAATTTGACTCGGATCATACTAACTAAAACCATATTCGAATCATTTTACTGTTATTAAAATCATATCCAAATTCAATCTAATTGAATTTATTGATACAGGTCGGTCAGGTCTGATAATGTTAAGCCGTTTAAGATTATTTAAAATAAAATTGTTAAATGGTGATTCGAACTCAAGACCTCTCCATTTTAAATAGAGGCTTTGACAACTACACCCAACTACTGTTGGTTAATGAAAGATTATTTAAAAAAATATAATAATACAACTTACAAAGTAATATATCATTTAGATCTTGGTGAATATATGAATGAAACTATATCTGACTTAAGTCAAGGGGCATCGACTCATATCTAAACTATATTTTAATTCGAATATACTTTGATGAAATCAAATCTGCAAAATTCGAATTTCGGATAAAATCTGTTCCATTTTAAGTCCTACCATGAGTTATTGGATGTTGGCATTCCCCTTTAGATAATATTGACATCACTCCAGTATGACTTTCTAACCACCTCTCTTCAATCACTTTTAGATAAGTATTGATTTTTATACCCATAAGTCGGTCATCTTTTATACTACTTAAAATACCTATCTTATTCTAAAGATTAAAAACCAAGGTAAAATTTGTACCTATTAGAGGTTTGGAGTAGACAAATAACTATGAAAATGCATCACAATTTACATTTCAAAATCCTAACTAGCTTTTCAGATTTGAAGGTTGAAGTAGGTAAAATTTGAAAATCGGGTATAGGGGAGAAAAATGGAATTGATTTCATTGGAGGGGGGAAGATTAGAGGATTTAGGTCATTTTTATTAGTATTTCAAAGTATAAGGTCAAGGGGCAAAGTCATAGTTAGAAAATATAGGGGGCATGTCAAATAGTTACGACCCATGCCTAAATCACCCAAGATAGGGGTGTTAATGGGTCGGTTCCAGTTCGATTCCTACACATATTAGAACTATAACCACTATATTTTATCAGTTCTGATTCTTGTCAGTTCCTATGAATATTAGAACCATAATCATTATATTTTATCTAAAATCTAAACAAACCACCCATGAATCCTATACTTTTTTTTTCGGCTTTGACGGGGCACACATACCAACCACCTGAGCATGTGCTAGCAATTAAATATAGCCACTTTTTAGTCAAGGGGCATATAAAAATTCGAATATGTGACTTGAGGAGCATACCCAGTCGACCTTACCATCTCAGCTAACCCCTCGTGGTGAATCCTAGACTTAATAAGATAAATGTCATTAATAGCTTGAGGTGAATCTCGTTTTGTGAAATTTAAGCCACACTATAGCTAAAATTAAACGTCATTGCCATCAAAAGATTCATCACAAAAAATTGAGGTTGAACAATTGTTCCATCATTTAGCTCTATCTAAATCAGTTATTATGATAATTCAAATATGACATTTGACAAATAAAATCTTGCAATTTTATTTTATTGTTTAATGAGCACCGTGTGAAACTAGGGAAAAACATATTGTATCCTGCTAATAACATATTGACTCATATTCTGATTTCACTTGTATCCATCATTTCGTATTCATATTCAACTCCTAATCCAGATTGACACATGTTTGAATCCAATTTACATTGTGAGCACACTCACATGGTATTTATGGTAAGAGTCGTGCGAGAGTGACCTCAGCGGGGGACACCTTGACGTGGTGGCGCTCACATATCTATAGATGCGTTTTACTTGTATTTCGGAAAAAAATGCATTTACGGGAATGCACATACCACCACCTCAAGATGTCCCTGTGTGTCTCCCACTCAGGTCACTCTAGCACTAATCTTATGTGGTAACTATGGAGGTAAATTTTGGATTTCTCAATCAATCAATCATACAATCAAATAAAGAATAGCAAAATGTAGAAAATAGAGAAATTGCCTCCACAATAAGTAGCTATATGATATGAATCAACCATATCATACGATCTTGCCTTAACAATTACAACATTAGAACCAAATATGATGCTCATAACCTTGGAAAAACTCTAACAACAAGAACAAAAATCTAGATTGTAGAACTTGGTTCAATTTTTTATCTATGAGATTGGGGTTAATCTAAAATTGATCCAAGCTTTTTATTGGATTTGCAAATTTCAATCCAAATTTTCAATCCAAGGTTTATTTATTGGATTGGGTATTGAGTAAATCCATCGCATTGCAACCCTACTATAAAGTGCTCTATAAAAAATAAGTTGGTTGAACTAACCTCACCATCTTCCCTTCTTAGATAGAGAGTAATCATGGTAACCAAACAACCCCTAATATAATAAGTGGAATAATTTGAGAATTGAGACAACTTTATGATGTAACCAAAGCTCTATGCCTAACCCTTGACTGGACCAACTAGTTAACTAAAAAAATTCGACCTAAACAAGGTGAAATTTTATCAAATCTTGGAAGCTACGGCGCTCTCTTTAGAATTTCAAATATAAGAGACCGTATAATTGTCTCTTGTGAATTTCCTATTTAGCTTCTCAAGCATTCCTTTTGTAATCTTTGATGAAACCCCAACTGAGTTGTTATAGTTATAGGAGATAAATTTTTGCGTGGGAGTCACTTTAATCACTCTATTATTTTCTTTTCTTTTTAAGCTCTTAATTTTATTTTTATTTCTCTAACTTTATTATAAATTTTCTTTTACTATTTTAACTCATTTTATTGTTTTTACTCTTTAACCTCAAAAAATTTAATAATACTTAAGTTGAAGATCTTAAAAAAAAACAATAGACCCACTAAAAGAACTTGAATAATCTAAAAGAAAATAAATATGAACTAACTCTCAATCAGAGAAAGTAGAGTCACTCTCATATGGCTAATCTTACCTGCCTCAATAACCATCTCATATATGATATGATCGTGCAAGTAAATTATTCTAAATCATCCTCCATCATAACCATTTCATGCAACACCAATTTGTATAATTAGTACTTATGAAGCAATTGTAGCTACCACACATTTTTCTAATGTGAGAATCTCGAGGACACATCTTCCTTAAAAAAAAAAAAAAACAATCCAATTACCTAATAACAAATATTCTAAATGATAATCAACTAATCATTATGTAGAGGGTTAGGGTTTATCGATTGATGAAAAATACGAAATCATAAGTGTTAAAATACAAAATTGAACTATCGAGATTTACTATATGAGTCATCTCATATGGATCGGCAAATAAATAATTAAATTACATAGTAGAGGGTTCAATAAAAACAAATCATGGTTAGTTGCAAGGGCAATAACTCTAAGATATCTTTATTCCTTTGAGGCCGAAAGTGTCCCAAAAGATAGTATCTATGATATCTTGTATTACAGCAAAAAGTTTATGAGCACAGACAGCACTTTAAAATGAGGAGGGAGAATCTGCCATGTGTAAGACTGTACACAATCCATTTCGAATCTTGGAGAGAATGCTTTATTTTAGAAAATTCTTATATTTGCCGGAATTATTTTAAAATTTTGAATTGGACAGCCTGTCATTATATATATTTTCCCAATTTAACATGACCTACATCAGCTCACCATCATTATCCCCTCATTTTCATCATAAATATATAAAAAAAATAATGCTGAAATAACCTTAAGAGTGTACCTCATATTGCATAGCGATATCTTAACGTGAAAGTGTGTTGAAATCATAGATACTTTTCATTAAGATACAAGTAAAAAAAATCTATGATTCTACACATTTCCATGTCAGGATGTGTGATACAAGGTTTAATCTTGAGGTCACTCCAACACATGCTTTCCAAACTCGTCCGAGATTTAGAAGTATCGTCTGACTCATCTTGATATCAGACATGGACAAGACAGACGAACAATTTAATGTATTGGATAAGATTTAAAATCTCACATTTATTTTTCTCATTATTGAATGAGACGTCTTAAATGTATCGAAAAACTCGTTCGAAATAATTCGATATTTGATAGGGTAGAGACGAGATGTGAAACCGAGTTTTAAAACTGTGCTGGAACACAACTCTATAAAAGAAAATGAGCTTTTAAAGTATATATAAATTTTGAAATGCTCACCGTCATTATGACATTATCCCTCTCATTTTCCATATGGACTTTTAAATATAAATAAACTTTGAAAAAAAAAAAAAAAAAATCTTTCACCACTTGCCAATGTGATGTCTACTAAACATGTTATTTGGGTTGTTACAATCAAAATTTATTATTGGAGTACAACCACCTCAATCGAAGCGCTTGCGATGCTATAGGGATTAACCTAATTTTTATAGGGATACATTTTTCTTAGGAATCATTACATGTTGATGGTGAGTCTCCACTTGTATTTGGTGGAAAATCACACCCTAAAAAAAGTTTTTTATTATTTTATTTTTAATAGTTTGAAGGTGGCCTTTACAAAATTTCAATTTTAGTCATCATTGACAATTGATTTGAATTTGAAAATTTTAAAATAAAATATTTAAATTATATAACATTAATTTTAGTATCAAACCAATGAGACGAAGACACGTGGAAAGATAATACTTATCACCTAAATTACTTGTTTCATTTATCACTTATTCCCTTCGATTTTAAAAAGGAAGCCGATCTCTTTGATTTCTTCGTTAACCTATATTATCTTTCCACGTTTTTATATCAAAATTGAAGGATGTGTCTCTAATATTTATCAAAATTGAGAGGGGCTTAAATCACAGATTATTTTTCAATGCCAATATAGCTCTGCTGTCAGTTTGAAAAATATAAGAGTTATATCTAATATTAATCAAAATAAAAGGGCCTATTGGCAAATAAAAATAAAAATTCAGTGGGTCTATAGGCCCCACTCGTCCCATATAACTCCGCCCTTGTTTCGTTGGCACATAGTGCGCAACGCCATAGGAAGTCTGCCACGTGGAGTGAAATTCGTTACAAACCGGTTATAACTAGTTTTCTCTTTACGTGGCGCGCCAAACGATACTTAGCAAGACAATAATAATAATGATGATGAGTTAAAAAAGGAAATTAAATTAAATTAAATCAAATCAAATCTTAAAAAAGATCGAAAATCTCGTTCTTTCTCTCTTGGCCGAATCTCAAATCAAATCGACGAATCTCATCAGTTATCGCTAAGATCACGAAAGAAACACTCATCCATCTCTCCTGAGTTTCCGCCATTAAGTAACTTATTCGCTCGCTTTACTCGTTTTATCGGAT
The DNA here is from genome assembly GCF_017979445.1 of Akebia trifoliata. Lineage (NCBI taxonomy): Eukaryota > Viridiplantae > Streptophyta > Magnoliopsida > Ranunculales > Lardizabalaceae > Akebia > Akebia trifoliata. Next base: position 2,714,255 of record NC_141379.1, read on the forward strand.
TCCTCGGAAACGAATTATTATAATTTTTTTCAGTAACGAAGTTCGAAAGAGCAGAGCTGCTCGACCACGTTTGTTTATTCAGATTTCCCTAGAGTTCAACTTGCGTTTCTTGTGATTGACAACTTCCTTTTTAGGGTTTTTTCCGGCTAAGATTTTTTATTTCGATTCCAGGTGCGTTGATTTGGACTTCTTCAGTTCTTCTTCTTGTTGGTTTTATAGGTTTTGTATTTCTAAATTCTAATTGGATTAAAGTTTCTCTTTTTATGGATTTATATCTTTGATTTTTATTGTTAATTAAAGTTTATTAATATGATCACCAGATTAAATAACGGGGATTTCGAAAAACCAGCAAAGTTTTTCGTTCGTTCATGGCCTACTAGTAACAATTCTATTCATCTGCTCTGTAGCTTTGATCTTAAGCAAGTACAGTTGTTTGTTTTAATTGGTTTATTGGGATTTGGGCTCAGTTTTTTAAATCATTGAGAGGTATGTTGGTCAAAGAGTGTTACATATAGAGGGCTCAAATGGGGTGTTTCTTTTACTCAATAGTTTTGTAGGCATTTGGTGAAGAGGAGAAGCACATGTTGATTGCTTGTAGAATTGTTTGTGGAGGTTATGGAGGGTGGAGCACATGGTTGCTTGGTCATAGAGTTACCTGTATAGCTTGTGAAGAGGAGTTTATTTTGAAACTAGATGCAATTTGAGAATTTTTTTTAAGGGATTTGAAGGTGTTTGCTTTTGGGTTTCTTACATGGGTGAGTGTTGATCTCATCTTATAAAAGGAAGAAAATTGTACTTCAGAAGTACTATCTTCTCGTTGTGTTTTCTGATGAGCTCTGAATCATAAATTGGCACTGATATATATGTACTTGTACACGCACCTTTTCTTTTTAGAAGAATTAGAGCTTGCTAGATTTTATTTTATTATAATTATTTTTTCTGTTTAAGGTGTTTTAGTCTCTGGATTCTATATTTATTGAATATCTAGTTTTTATGACTGTTGAAATGAATGATTGTTCCTCGGTTGGTTAATGCTATTTTTTTTCTTCATATTATATTGTGATACTTGCTGACCCCAATATTTGGAGTAAGATGAGCATAGTGACAAAATCTGCATTTTTGTTTTTTGAAAACATCGTGATTTTAGTTGTTGTCTATTAAATCACAAATTTTTCAAAAAATCACTATTAATCATGATTCATTATTCTTATTTTTAGCATTTTTAAGTGTTATTTTATCATTTTTATACTCAGAATTTTGTTTTTTTGTTTTTTTAATATTTTTAATTTATCCAATGTTTTTCAACTTCATTGATTTTTGCCGACTTTTTCCGAAATTTTCTCTTGCCATATTATTCCCAAACCCCGACCTTGTCACTATGAGATGGATTTGCTGATGACAATTGTTGTGATTGATTACACTTTGGGTTGAAAAAAGTATCATTCCTTAATCAAAGCCTCTGTTCATGTTGAGTTCTGTGTTGCTTCAGGTCCCTCCTTCTTTATTGTATTATTCGCCACGAGGACGTGCGCTTCTTTATGAGGCATTAAAAACAACAAACTTGTTGAGCAATGCGGAGCAGTCCTTGCTTGCTGAATTGCAGATTTCTTTGTTGTGGCATAGAGTCAGAAGATCATGTCTAAAATGAAAACCCATGGACGCAGGTTCAGAAATTCCAACCACTTTCTGGACGTCTGTCACTTTGTTAATAATGAGTGCGTGTGACTTTGTTTTGTTTGACATTGACCTATTTTATATTGCAGTGGAATTGTAAGAAAACCAAACGAGACAATGAGGCTTATTATAACAACTTTTATTGGAATTGTGTTTGGGTTCTTGGTAGGAGTATCCTTTCCAACAGTTTACCTAACAAAGGTACACAACATTTCCTTATCGTTTCTTTTCCATTTTATCAATACGGTTCTGATTTGTACCCTTTCATGATGCTATTCAATAATTGCTAATCTGTGTGGTTTGGCAGTTTAATTTCCCCTCCAGCCTTATCCCTTCCATTGATCTTACTTACATTGAGGATAAAAACTCAGGCCTCTCAACCAGAACCTTTTTTCATCATGCTTGGTCTTCTGTAATGGGTCAGAATAGAAGTAGCACAACCCAAGCTCGGAACTTGAATGATAAATCAAAGGTATATCCATTTCAATCTTAAGTTTCTTTCTTTCTGTTTTCCCCCCTTGTGGAACTAGCTCCCCTATATTTTCTTGTCTTAAATAGGAATTCCTTCTTTACTGATGTAGAAGACTACTATATTTTTCTTGTTCATGCTACATATGTTTCAAATGACCTACATTTTTATCACATAGTATGCCAGAAGCAATCCACTTTATATGCTCAACACTGATTTGGTGGGTCGCATTGTTACCTATTTCTCTATCTTTATGGATTTGAAATAGTGAAGTGTTCTCTTTGGTGAATTTCTTGTCCATGAATCTTACCTAGTGTCTCATTTCTACCAGTGTCCAAATTAAGGTCACACTATATAATTTCTATTTGGTCCTACTTGTTTTAAAATTCTTAACTTCTAAGGTACACCTCAATAGTTCTAATTTCGATTTTACTCTCTTTCGTTTTATTGACCAAAGAAATACATCATCTGCAAATATTATACACTAGGGAAGATGCTTATCTACCTACTCTTTTAGAAATGAAATTGGAAAAGACATTATTTTCCACCACTTCTATTACAATGATCTTGATGTGAAAAACATTTTTGAGGGTTGAAGAGCAAAAAGGTCATAATAGTTATTGTTTTTTAGCACATGTGTCACGCGGGAGGGGGGGATGGGACTACATTCGTTCGACATTTATGAAGCACTACCTTGCACCTTTAGGTTTTACATTAGAGATAGAGGGATTGTAATCAACTTATCCTGGTCAAACCAATGGGAAATTTAAAAGACAACAATTAGTCCAGTAGTGTTGTATTGATTTGAATGTTGGGCTTTCAAGAAACATGTTCATGGACTGAGGATACTGAGATGAACTACTGTTTAAGTCAAGTGAAGGTAAAATTAGAAATGAGTGCACTTGAGGAAACTTAAGAATAGCTCTAGAGGAGATGAAATAAATGAAAACCGTTGAAGATGGTTTGAGCATATGCAAAGAAGATCAATAACTGCAACAGTGAGAAAGAATGGTTTTGTAAAGGTCTTAAAAGAACAATTTGAAGATGATGTGGATGTAGGTAGTTGGATATAAAGGAACATACCTTGACTGAAGATTTGACCCTAGATGGAGTTGAATGATGAAATAGGATTCATGTTTCCGACCCAATAATTGGGATAAAGCATAGAGGGTGATTAGCATTATTATTTATAGTAGTACTTTTTCATTTTATGCATTGACATTAACTACATCCCTATTGACTCTGATGCAGATATGGGTTCCAACGAATCCTCGAGGTGCAGAAAGACTGCCCCCAGGCATTGTTGTACCAGAGTCAGACTTCTACCTCCGCAGATTGTGGGGTAAGCCCAGTGAGGTGTGTGCTCGTAACTTTTACATGAAAGATATATCCAGTGGATTTACTATTGCTTCCATATTAGAATGCTAGCAACTTATGAATGTGTAGTTTGTACTCTTTTGTGTTCCTTCATGAATGTAAGAGGAACATGGATGTCTTCTACAAGCACATCCATGCTTCAGAAGCAGCCTTTGTGTATCTTACAACTTTTCATGCCTTTTTATCAGTCAAATCAGGCTAGGCAGTGATATGATAATGATATTCTGAGGAACCATGTGTTATAGTGTCCTGGTCCTATAGTTGTTTGCTTCAAATTTCAAGGAAGATGCAAAGTGTGTGATTGGGATGAAAGAAACATAATTTCTTCCTCATCATTTGCCTTCAAAACATACTAAACAAAGAAAAATGATCTAAAATTGTAGGTGGAGTAATAGAAACAGTGAGTGATAGTGTGCTAAAAAAAAAACATCAACCACTTGAAGCTGGCTGTGTCTAGGCAAGATATTCATTATAACATAAGAGTTAATAAGTCACTCGGTGGTTAAACACTAAGGTTTAAGAGCATGCATTTTTAATAAATAAACAATTCAATATATGAATAAGTTATTTTAAATAGAAGAGAAAAACGAATCTCAAAAAAGAAAATAAGTATGACAATTCATAATTATTCCAAAGTCAAATGTCTAATCCAAATTCATCAAGATCAAACTAAGATTATGCCATATCCACATTTTCATACTTTCTAAGTTTTAATCCTTCAATCAAAAAGTAACACTTAAAAGTGTAACAACCACTCTTAACTTAAAAAAGCATACACCACTCTGATGCTAGAAGACATTAAATGTTATAAAAGAGAGAACTTCATAATTATGATACTACAAAAACAAATAAAAAGCATCACATGTCCAGAAGATGTACGTCTTAGTTAAAAGGCACCAAAAAGCGTATTCTTGCTACCTTTTAGCAATTCGAAAAACTTAAGGCTCGAAAAGACGGGTCAAAGGAATTTATTCGCTTCCTAGCCTCTGATCACGTACCCTTAAGCATAAGTCTTTTTAATGGCTCTTTAAATAAGGTGTAAATCTTCAGAGGAAAAAGAGCATTTTCTTGAGGCCTCAGGCATTTTATGAAAGCCTCACTCCAAGGAAGGCCTCAAGATGCAGGCTTGCATTGAAAACATTGATGAGTAATAGCTAAAACGAAAAAAAGGAATATTCTAAAATACACCAACAATGTATATGCTTTTGATGTCCTGTTATGGTTAATTGGGGCATGATTTCTTAATTTTGTATATTGGGGTGTTGACCATGCTTACACTTGCAGGACCTAAATATCAAGCCAAAGTATCTTGTAACCTTCACTGTCGGTTATGATCAGAAACGTAATATTGATGCAGCAGTTAAAAAGGTCGGGCAGGAGAGGAACTCTGTGTGTGTGGTGTGTGTGTTGTTTGCACATCTACTAAGTGTGCTTCTCTTGCAGTTTTCAGAGAACTTTACCATCCTATTGTTTCACTATGATGGTCGAACTAGCGAATGGGATGAGTTTGAGTGGTCAAAGCGGGCTATACATGTGAGTGCTCGTAAGCAAACAAAATGGTGAGGAACTACCACTCCACTCTTCTTTTTCTGTACTTTTTTTTTTTTTCCTCTTTTATTTCTACCCTTCTATTGTTAGTTCAGCAACATACTTATAACGAGGTCTCTTTTAGTTAGACTTCTCTTTCTTCACCTAAAATCTCTGAAATTTGGTCCAAGGTGGTATGCTAAACGGTTCTTGCATCCCGACATTGTGGCATCATATGACTACATTTTTATCTGGGATGAAGACCTTGGGGTCGAGCATTTTGACGCTGAAGAGTAAGTTTTTGAACTATATTTTTCCTTTGCCAAGATTCTTTTCCCTTTGGACCAAGGGTTTTTATTTACTCTGTTGAATCTAGATACATAAAGCTGGTGAGGAAGCATGGGTTGGAGATTTCACAACCTGGTTTAGATCCAAGCAGAGGGTTAACATGGCAGATGACAAAGAGAAGAGGTGACCGTGAAGTCCACAAGTAAGAATCATAAAAGTTTCCTATATGCTCTGTTTTCATTTTCTATTCACTAAGATAGTCATCTAATGGTGGCTTTACTTTCCTTTTCAACAGAGAAACAGAGGAGAGACCGGGCTGGTGCTCTGACCCCCATTTGCCACCATGTGCAGCGTATGTCCAGTCATTAATATTTATAATTGTTTTTCCCTTTTCTTTTGTTTCCAAAAGTTGACATTATCCAGATAAACTGTTGGCCTACAAATGTGGTTCCAATCCTTCCATAGATGCGAGAGGTTGTTTTGATATTATGAGGCCTCAAGGCAGACACCTAGTAAGACACATGTCTCCAACTGTAAGGCAAAACAAAGTGCATGCCTCAGTTGTTTAGGTTTTCCTTGAAGCGTACCCTCACGCGTCTTCACTACTCATACAAGGACTCTTTTTATCAATAATTTATTCTTCAAATGCCTCACTTCAAGCCTCCATCATCTAAATTTGTGCTTCAGTTCTTTCCTTCCCCAGGCTTGTAAATAAATCTTACCACTTCTCTCCTATATCAGATTTGTTGAGATCATGGCTACTGTGTTTTCTCGAGATGCATGGCGCTGTGTGTGGCATATGATTCAGGCATGTAGAATTCCGATTTTTTCGTCATTTTTTTAGTCCGAATATTTTCCCTAATACCGTATTGTGTGACTTCAGAATGATTTGGTCCATGGATGGGGACTTGATTTTGCTCTTAGGAAATGTGTAGAGGTTTGTGAACCTCCTCCCACCTGAGTGATTTCTTTCACTCTTTACTTTTTAATTCTTTATTACATGTGGCTAATTTACTTGCACTTACGTTGTATTTCTTAAAATAGCCTGCTCATGAGAAAATAGGAGTTGTAGATGCTCAGTGGATTGTTCATCAAACGGTTCCCTCACTCGGGAACCAGGTGAGAAGAAACTATCCATCAGTTCATATACACATTACAATAACTTCTCACTTTAATGTTTTGGAATCATAAATTAAAAAAAAAAAATTAAGTTGCTTGGGGTATTCTTTTCCAGGGGCAAGCACAAGAGGGGAAGGCACCATGGGAGGGGGTACGTAATAGCGTGTTTTATTTCTTTAAGTTATTCCAGAGATACAATCATGGATTCCAAGTTCTCTTTGTGACTAAGCTATTAATATGGATCGCTTCTGGCGACTAATAATTCAATTAAAATGAGATAAAGAGGTTTTTTTTTTTTTTTTTTCAATCTCTTTGTGGTGTCAGGTGAGGGAAAGGTGTCGAAAAGAATGGACAATGTTTCAGGGTCGAATGGCAGATGCAGAGAAGAAGTATTATAAAGAAATGGGAATCGATCCTCCCAATTCGACAACACGTTAGAGTGACAACATTGACAACAGAACCTGACATAATAAAATTGCCTTAGCTATTGATCATGGGTTTCACCGTCAATATTGTTGCTGGTAGATTCTGAAAGGGAGAGAAAGAGACCAATACCATGTTTATAGAGACTAGTTGTTAATAACAAGTATTTATTTATTTTGTTTTCTCATCTTTTTCTGTACTTTTGAATTTTTTTTTTTTTTGAAGAAATGACAACAGCACAAATTGCGAGGAACGCTGTAGATTCTACGCTTTGTGCAACTCGGTGTACATGATGGTGAGTCGGTGTACATGAATACAATGAAGTAAGAGAATTAAAGATAATTTGCAGTAATACATACACTTGTAACAAGAAGATTCTGCCTAGTACTCTGGTTGGCAATGTTTGTTTGAATTTCCCTTTTGATTATTTAATTTTCTGAATTAACATAATATAAAAGTTTTGTTACGAATTATGAAATTTGGCTTGCTTGATTCTTTCAATGGGATCGGATTCTCTGTTATAATGGAATCCAATAATATCAGAATCAGTATATAAGTATAGGGGAGCCATTTGGTGCTGTTATGGTAAAATTGAACACTTTTCGAGGAATGAATACCAAACAAACAAGAGTCCAACTGGCCTTACTTAGAGAGGATTTCGCCCCTTAGTAAGGGTCCTTGGGCTCACCTTATGGCATCCAAAAACATGATCTGATGAATTTCAAAATCTTGGATCAATATCAAAAGAAATAGTTTTTTGAATTTTTTATTTTTTATTTTTATAATCTTAAATGAATGCTTTTGATGATAATGATTGATAGGACCATATCAGCTGATCATCACAGATTGAGGTTAAAATGTGACCTGGACCTGAAGATGGAACACATTTGAGTTAGTCCAATATGTTTCATACAAGTCTTTCGAAAAGGTGAGGTGTTTGTGTCTTGCTTCATCACTTCTAATCATAGTCACTAAGTTGGGGTTGGGGAATAAGTCGGCAAGGGAAAATTTTGATAAAATTAGGAAAATAATCGTGCTAAGGTTAGGACTATGTTAGTTTCTACGAGTGGGCGTTCCTATATTATATCAATAAGTGTCATATTAAACTAGAATGATAAATCATCAATTCCCAAATTGATATCATTTATGCATCAACAAACAAATAACCATAGATCCAAGACATATTCAAGATTTATACTATTCAAAATAAAATTTAAAAAAAAAAAAGAAATGACAATTATGAGTCCTAATTAGGATTTCTTAATAGATCAAAAACGTCAAATCAATGTCGTTCTCATTTGCATCCTCATTATTCGTGAAATTCGTAAAGGTCAGCAATTTAAGAATAAATGAGAGACTTTGGTGACTATGCTTCTAATTGCACTTAGTGCTTACGAATGCGGCTTTATTCATACAAACTTCTAAACAGGTACGGATTGCACTATTCCACACGGCTTTTATATGTGTAAAGTTTCGTATATTTTAGTTTAAATATAATAAAATTATACTTAAGTATATGCAATCCGACCTTAGCTCAGTTGGTAGAGCGGAGGACTGTAGTGGGATTCAACCAATTAGCCATCCTTAGGTCGCTGGTTCGAATCCGGCAGGTCGGATTTTTGTGAAATTTTTTGAAAAATTTGCATAGAAAAGAATAGTATGCAACAATGTTAGAAATCTGAAAAATCATTGTCTGTGCTATTTTTAAAAATATCCTCAAAATTTTATCTAATTCAAACCTCAAGAACAATATAGGAGTTTTTTTCTTTGAGAGATTAGAAAATAATAGAATATTTGGTAAAAAAATCAAGGCTAAAAGGGAAGCTAAGATTAAAAACAATGCACTGAACATGAGATTGCATGCATTAAAAGTAATTTGCCATATATATATATAAATCCTTGTAGATAGGAGATCAGACCCGTATATAAGTTTTGCCCAGTCCATAGATTATGGTCTTGTCTTAGGGCATGTACAACACCTGCACATCACACTCACTAGATAAGTGAGGGTGCACTCTCGCGAGTGACCCATGAGGAATTAATGCTCATAATGAGTATCAAACTCATGACCTATAGGCATTAACCACTTGTTTGTCCGAAATTGCCTTTGAGCCAACTCCTTATAGATAAAATTTGAACAACTTGAAAATGATATAAAAATCATAGGGTTTTTGACTAAATGTTGAAGATGAAGTCATTTACTTATTTTTCATTCATTAATAAGAAAAGGTTGAGGTCTATGGGGCATGTCATTAGTTTAAAAACATAAGGGGCGTGGGTAACTCTATATGTTAGGTGGTCTCTTCTTATTCAATTTATTTAAATTGCCTCTACTTGAAAATTCTCCAACAATCAAGTTAGTAGTAAATTGAGTAGAATATTGATTAGGGGAAACAAAAATTCTGTATGTTATTTCATGTTAAGGTCTCTTATTTATAAATTTTTAGAGGATCTCTTATCTAAATAGTTGGTTCCTAGTTATTTCATTCCTCTAGTGTGATCACATATTATAAATGCTACTTCTTAGGATTGTTTCCTTGCAAGTTCACTTCACGTGTTGGATTTTATTCGTTTGGTGGGGAGCGGTTCCTGTGTGGCACAAGTTCATTGTAGCACTTTTAGAAAAGTCCATAAAATATCTTAACCAAAAGAAAAGAAAAGAAAAAAAATCAAAATTCTATATTTTTAGTACGATCGAGTGTTTAGGATGGATGGTCAATGAGCTCCTAAATTTAAATTAACTAGATGACATGGCACACTGTCAAAGAGCTATAGGGAACTATGGCCACAGGGATGTAGAGGAAATTTTATATTTTATATTTTTAATTTGAATTTTTTTAAACAAAAAGTTACTTTTCATCATTAAATTTTAATTTTACATTTAGAAGTTTTGATGGCCGGCCATTTTCAGCACCTTGGATGAAATTCAAAACACATTTTTTTTTTTTTAAATATGAGTTTTTCCAAGAAATCTAAAAGGATATGAGTTGGATTGCCAATGTAGTAAAATTTGAAAATTTACTAAAGTTAGTAAGTAAAGTATTTTTCTTAAAAGAATTAAAAAAAAATAGAAAAATTTAATCTTGCCCCTTATAAAATTGGCAAAATTAATGATACCCCACGGAAAATGCAAAGATGAGGTATGACCCACTGACTTCCGTTGACTTGGTCAAATTATTTTGCCATTTATTTAATTGACGGTGAAAAGTCTAAATATCAAAATTAGCGGAAGGTGTTTTAAAGAAGACCACCAAAGTAGACAAAAAGTGCATGAAGAGTCCCATTCAAAATAGCGCAACACATCTATCATTTCCACCAAAAGCTTAAATCATCTGTCCCCTCTTTAGTATTCGGTTCTGATAAAGATGCTCTCTCACCAAATCTCTATAGCTGTAACGGATCTGATAACACATATGTGACCCATCTAATCATTAAAAGAGATCATCAAACACCCTTTGATGTGATTTCATACGCTTTTAATGGTGTGGCGAATCTCAATCTCGCAAAAGGACTATCTGTGTTTATTTTTAAAGTCAAGGTTGTGGCAAGTTTATATTAAATTGATTTGACCATTCAATTGGTCTTTCCAACTGTAGTGTTTCTTTTAAAGATCAAATGGTCTTGAATACAGTTTTTTTCTTATTTTGTTTGCCTCCCTCATTAATGTTGATATATTTAAGATGCCTCCCTGGATTCATTCCCTTACAAATTGCCAATATAAATCACTAAATTTGAAACATGGGTTAAGATTTTAAAACAAAAATGATCAAAGGGTCTTATTATTTTAGAATCCAGGGTGACATATCTAATGTGCCATGTTCACAAGGGAGGTAATCCAAAATTAACAAAGAATAAAAGATCAAGTTGGATGGAAGAGGGACGATTGGATGTATAGAAACCTCAATCAAATCTAGTGCTGTTGTTACACTAATCACCAATCACTGATTTACTTGGGCACCTTACATTCTAACTTGTTATTCATCAAAATATTACAAGTGCAAATGAGAATAACACAAGAAATAATCCTAAACATCATATATAGGATGAATTACAATAGTGATGCTTACAATGAAGAAGATCAATATTCTATTGTCAAATAAATTAGATAAAAAACATAATAAAGAAGAAATTGTGATCGGACCATGTTGCCTCAATTCCCCTTCTGATTGGTGATCTTCTTACTTACCTCATAAACGTCACTCCTGGAGATCCCTCCAACTTCATTAAAATAGACTTTGAGAAGCTGCCCATCTCAAAAAATGAGAGAGAAGCCTAAAGAACAGCTCTTGGAGCAAAGAAGAAGACATGGATTTGATTAAGGAGCTAAAACCAACAACAACCATGTTTGAAGAAGAGAAGCTATTGGTGTTTTACTTTGCAAATAGTGTTGTAGTGTTGGTGAAGGAGGGTAGAAGAGAGACACATTTATATACAAAATAATAAAATATAGTTGATATATTAGAGGGAGAGAGAGAGGTTGTAATATTGTGGAGCACGCATAGAGTAGAGAGAGAGAGAGACCTAATCTTATATTCCCGCATGCACGTTTCTCTTTAATGAACAGAGTGGGGGCACATTTTTACAAGAAAAGAAAGAAGAAAGAAAAAAGAACAAAGAAATGGACAGAGGTGGTTTTTAGGGTTTTTGAAGGCAAAGCAAAAGCATTGTACCTTAAAGCTGGGACACTTTGGTCTATTCAAAAGGATCTTTGTGTAATCTACTTTGAATTATTTTTTTTTCTTTCTTCTTTTTCTTTGTTGGGTTTCTTGGATCAATGGGTTTTGTAGTCTTTTGTGCTACTTTATACATTGTTGTTGTTGTAGACTTAAATCTCGAGAGGTCCCCAGGTTTTGACCTTCACCTTCACTATGCCTTGCTTACCTACCCTACATAAACATAATTACTTATTAATTTCATAATAAGTAGGGTTGGTTGCTGAGTTGCTTTTAACTCGGGCGGGTTAGTGAGTGCACATCAAAATCCTTGAGTAAGATATAGAGATGAATTAATCATAAGAGACCCCCTAATAGAAGTGAGGAGAATTACCAATAAAATGATAATGAGATGGAGGGGTAGCGGGTATTGGAAAAGGGGGACACTTTGCCCATTTTGGTAGATATTTAATAGTTGAAATCATGAAAAATCATTACTTAGATTCAAGGAATTAAAAAAGAAAGATGAGGATGAGAATATAATGTGGAATCGGGGATGATGCGAAAGATAACCCAAAAGGAATGTAGCATTCCCATAAATATAAATCTAATATTTTCCATTACTTTTTAGATAATTCAAATTAACATTACTATAACAATCTGACTTTGATATCTTGGTCTCTTTGCCACATACCACACTAATATCTAGAGGAGAAGAACTTGCAATGGGATCGAGGTTCTCGATCATTACCATGAATCTTGTTGTATTAGTGATTGAAAAAGAAAAAAAAAAACACCAGAATAATAAAGATTGTCATGAAAATTGACAAGAAATAACAAGTACAAAAATAAAATAAAAAAGATAAAATACAAAGATTTACGAGATTAATTCATTCTTTTATGTGTTACATCCTCAGACGTAATTGATCTTTTTCACTATAACAAGCTCAAGATTACAAAAGAATTGACATTTCTACACTCCCTCTCCCTTAGACTTGTTTTCTCCTTATTAGAATCCTACATTTGCTTATTATGATTGTAATCACAAATTGAGTGCATCACAAAGATCAACTTAAGTATGAAAAATGCTACAATGACTTCCCAAAACATTATCCTAAACACTGTACCCACATGGTAATGTATATAGAACCATAGATGCTTTTCCTCAAGATTTATTTGTACATTCAAGGGAAATCTATGGTTCTCTACACAAACAATGTTGTAGAAAGTGATTGGGAATGGCAATGTAGCCTGACTCTTTAAGTATTGTAATGGAATCATTTTAAGGAAAGACAATCACACATAAAACATTTCTTTTTTAGGAAAATTCATAGAGTTGTCCTAAAATGACTACAAGACTCTACGATCGACACTGAGTTGACATGGAGATGCGCATAGAGCCATTGACACTTTTCACTCGTATCTCGAGGAAAGGTTATAATTCCATTCCCAAAGAGTAGATATTTATTAACCGATGTGATAAATTGGCACGCTCAAACATACGCGGTCTATACGCAATGGACGTATAGACCATTGCGTATAGACAATTAATATTTTAGTGCGTCAATTTATCAATATCCATTTATTAATGAACCGATTTAGGTTTGATATACGAGTACTGATATTCCAACTAGAAAGTCTTCACTCAGTTAATACTCAACTAACTAACTTTCTAATTTCTATGGACAAAGAATCATAAATCTATTTCCTCAAGATACAAAATGGCAAATCCCCATAAAAGATGTGCGGTTTTGTATCCCAAGAAAATAATATATTATTCATGCCCCTGCCTCATCACTATGAACTAAAGTCTTTTTAGTTATAAAATCATTACTCTTGGTATATAGTTCAGTGGAATATTAGTGGTGCCATGTGGCATGCAATCGACAACTGGAAATAGGTTACAACTTACAAACTTACCACTGGGAGCATAGGATCGGTATTTATATATTTTTTTGAGGACAGAAGGAAGAAGCACCGAATTGTCTCCTCAATCAGTGTCAGTTTGTCAGTTTCCTATAGGAGGACCAAGAAATTTATGTTGCGTAACTTGCACTGAAGCGTACCGTTACTTGAGTTGTGGATTTGTGGTGTGGTGTGGTGTGTCCTACTATCCCTTTCTTGCCTTACATTAAGTGACACGTGTGATAATAGTTCCAGACCTCATAGCACGCCTATATATCTTTATGAAAAGAGGTGGGACCAGAGATATTTAACGGAAGAATATTTCCTTACAAGACAATCCACGTGACAATAACGACAATGCAACCCAACCATGCGACATGCTCTACAAAAAGACGTTTGACTTGATCAATGGACCAGATGATCCATGTGGACGTTTTAGTATGTATCGATCATACACTTAAACAGAGGTAGGGGTGGATATTTGAATTAAATATATATCAATTTAATGGGCCCTTGTGAAGGATAAATTTCTAACTTCGACATTGTTCAAAGCTTTTTAGTGCTTTAGCTCAGCTTAGATTGGGATCAGTTGACTTTGAGAAATAATTCATGAAATCTAACAATCAGGATACATGATATCTCCTTGGGATACATGTTTTCTTATCCCTTATCAGTAATAACAAACCAAGACTCCAAAGCTGCAACAGAAAATATAAATAATAAGGAAATAATTTATAGTACTGTAATTTTTTAAGGATTTCACCCTAACTAAGGGTCCTTAGCCTCAACATGTGGCATCCAAAAACATTATCCGATGGTGGTTCAGAGTTGTAGAGGATGAAATTATACAAACTTTGAAAGAAAAAAAAATCCAAAAAAACTAAATTTTTTTACCATTAAATTTCAATTTTAAGTTTGGGAGTTATGAGAAAGTTCAATAGCCATCTATTTTCAAAACCTTGGATCAAACTCAAAAGAAATTAATTTTTAAATTATTATTTTTTATTTGGATATGAGTATTTCGAAGAAACTTAGAGGGCTGGGTGTTGGATTGATGATTTGGTAAACCATTTGAGCAAAACTACCCTTGGCAATCCATTTGTGGTTAGTAAGGAAAATGTTTCCCTTTTTTAAGGTTTAATAATGTCGGACTGAGATGGGAAATTCTTTTTAATTAACTATTAATTGTTTTTAAATTCTTAAACATCCAGGGTACACAACTTGAAAAAGCCCATATTCAATGGCTCAAGGCTGTCAAATTTCATAAAATTCGACGAACCAAGATGTCAAAATTTTTATTGTCGAATTTTATTTTCCAACGAATCGAAACCATCAAATTAATGGAGAGTGAGAAAAATTTGATGGCTTTAAACCGCTGAATCAAGACATAAAAAAAATATACGGTCTTGGGATCGAATTTTCCTATCAAAAATTTTAACTTTCATGTAAGGGTAAATCCTTCTTAACTTATTATATCTTGTCTTGAATCCATCATCATCAATTTCTTCAAAAACAAATTCTCATTTTTTGATTTTTTTTTTTTTTTGAACCTAATTCATAATTTGATGACTAGATCGTCAGAAAAGAAGAATTTAAAAAAAAAAAAAAAAATTAAGGTAATGATTTGATTGAAGGCAAATTAGATCTCCTAAACCAATTCGATCAAGTCATGAGTCAAAATTCTAAACCAATAAAAACTTAATTGTATACTAAAATCCTAATCCTATTCTTACCGGTTAATATTACTACTATGTACCATGACATATTATATTGAGTAATGATTTTTTAACTCCCCCACGTAACATACTCAAAATACACTCTTGATGTGGCATTTGTTAGAATCCTAGATTTTTCTCGAGATATACAATTGTATATATTTATGGGGATGTGCATATGTATATTTCGAGGTAAAAAAATCTATGATTCTAGCACATGTCACGTTAGGAGAGTATTTTGAGTATGCCACGTGGGAGAGTTAGATCATCACGACTCTACTATGTAAGGTTGAAATCTCTCAAGATCCTATATAGCATTGGAAGCAAGTTATTACTTGCCCCTTGTAGTGAATGATAGTGTTTTTATAATTAGAATCATTGATATATTATATTTAGGTCTTGGTACCTATAAGAAAGAATTGGTTGACAATTAATACCTCAATTTTGATTGATCGATTGTCTATGGATTTTTTCAATCTTTCAATTTTTATTATCAGATCTTCTTGTCTTCTTGTCTTTTGTTTTTAGCGTTTATGGTGATGTTGACATCTATCTTATGCTCTCGAAATTAAGAAATCAACTATTGTTGGATGTAAGAAGGAGAGCTGTAATGGATTGATGTGTTTAGCCATATAACTTAAGATCTTACCAACAATTTACAAAACATAAATTTTATGATAAATAAATGGTCATGTGTGCCAAATAAGGGTACAAAAATCAGCTTTTATAAGAATGAAGTTTTTCCAAATCTTTCTTCTAAAAATGTTATAGGGTGGATGCACAACGTAAATGGTAATTTATAATATGGACCAATCAAAAGAAATGCAAATTGTCTTACTTTGATCATCTGACGAGGCATTCCATAAGAAAGTGAAGTTATAGCCCCCATGGCACTATCACTTAAATGACCTCAACATGTCCAGCTTACCCACCAAAAGAAAAGAACAAGAAATCATGAAAGGTGATACTCCATTTGACCTTGAACTTGTGTCCTCCATTTAGAGGCAGTGGGCATCTACCATGTGATTTCAACAATATGTTTGATATTCCCATATTGAACACAATTTCAACATGCTATTAAGGTCTATGAGTCTAACTCAACTTCAAAAATCATGGTCAAGAGGTGAGGGTTGTCTTCTCCTTATATACTATATAGATTGGATTCCCACAGATGACGTGAAAGAGTTAAGGAAATGCTTCCATGCATTTAAAAATAGACACGCCCAGCCCAGATGCCATATTAAGATCTATGGGCTAACTCAACCTCAAAATCATGATCAAGAGGTGAGGTTTGTCTTCTTCTTATATACCACACGGATTGGACTCCCACAGTCGATGTGGGACTATCGTTCTAACACATGCATTATCTCATATTTCTTTTTTCAAATGCTTTAGTACTTATTTCTTAATAGTGTAGGTTCTGCATTGTAAATGTGTGGAGTTTGGTTTTATGTCACTTTTGTCTCCCTTCTTATTTTGGTTTCGCAACATATACCTTTGATCTACTAACTGAATTTTCATCCCAACAAGGCCAGACATATCTAGCCACAAATCGGTCCTATAACCTGTCTTCATCTACTAATTACTGGCCAATGACCAGTGACTACTATGTTACAACTTAATTACAACTTCCAACCTAAAATATTCTCTCGTTTGAACTCATTGGAATTGCAGAACTCGATCCTAAACATAGTAATGTAAACAACAGAGACTGAAAGTGTGTTTATATGTGTTTTCACCATCTTCATCCATATTATTTTTTGGTGTTCATCTCATTAAAATCTTTATCTTGAGTATTTATTTTACTTAGAGTTGTGAGTTGTGAGTTGTGATTGGCCTTCATTAAACGTGCACAAATCATCTCAATTAATTTTCTTTTAGTTTGTCTCTTAGTTATTAGAGTTGAATTAATTCAATTTAATGATTTATGATAGAAAATATTTATTATTTAAAAAATAAATTTTATTTAAACCAACTTAAAAGGGTTTGACCCATCAAGACACGGATGCCAAGACAAGAGGAGAAACAAGGTTTGAAAAGCATGGCTCCTAATTCATTAATTTCATCTTGGACTCAAAAACTTTGCATGAAGGGGACGTTGATACCAAGGGCTTCTCTCTCACATTAGGCCTTCTTTTACCATACATAACATATGGGCTTATAGGGTCCTCTAGGCCCTCCCTAAATGAAGACAATGTAGAAAAACTAGCTGTTATAAGGGGTAGAGGAACAAGAGCTTGAAATTCTCAAGGTTGTGGCAGAAGCTTGGCACATTGGCAAACCTAGACCCACAAAGGTAATTGAAGCTTAAAGAAACAATTACAATAGCAAGCCAACTTGCTTAAAACTCAAAACCACCACCATTTTTATTTATTTATACCTTACCCGAGATTCTCAATAGCTATTGAGATACATTTCAATGAATTAACAAGGAACGACATACTCATTATTTTATATTGATGCTCACATCCTTTAAAAAGATTATTTATCAATTTTTTTTCTTCTAAACATTAATTATATTAGAATACTTGATGTTTTAAAATAAAGTAACCCAACAAAATTTGTTTACTTCTTACTTTTGTGAAAAACAACGATTTCACTGTTTTATTCAATGTCCAGAGACAAATACATTGCTTTCAAAAGAGACAAATTTCTTGTTTTATTTATTTCCAATAGGGATGGCAATGGCACGGGTTTGGGCTGGGTTTAGCTAAACTAATCTCCGACCCTAATTGTAATTGATTACCCAGAATCCGCCTTGAACCCGACTTGGGTATGGTTTTTTTTAACCCATCCCTATCCCAAATAGTTTTTTCTAAACCCCACCCCGTGATCCACTCCTTTATAACGTTAATAATTAAAATTTGTATAAGTTGAGATTTGAACTTAGAATATGGGATGAATTTTTCACACACCTTATTATTAGGCTAAGTGGCATTTCCTAATAATAACTCTAATATATATATATATATATATATATATATATATATATATATATATATTGGGATAGGACGAGGTAAGGTATATCAAAATCATTCCCGCCCCTAGATGAGGTGGGGTATATCAAAATCATCCCCGCCTTGAAATTGACTCGATTTTTCATTTTTAATACCGAAATTTTCTTGAAATCGTTTAAAATAGTGAAAATCCGAACCTGTAAGGACGGTTTGGGACAGGGTAAAATTGCCATCCCTAGTTACCAAGCAACAAAATCTTTTTTTTTTTTTTTTTTTAAACATGTAGATAGTTTTCTTTCAAAATCGATGAATTCAATGCTTTATTTATTTGAAAGTTGAAAAATCACTACTATACTATGTCTTAACATTTGTGATTCTACAACTTTCTTTATTTTTATGTATGAGAATGATTACAATCTTGACTTATAAAATTGTCGGTTTCCAATTTGTAATCAACTATCCCAAACCTCTTTTTTTTTTTTTTTTTTCATATTTTCCCTTGCACCAAATATTTCTATTAGAGTTTCGTTGAGAAGGGGTATTTGCTCCCATACAACCTCGCCAAGGGCCATCATGGGACTCTTAGGTTAGGTATTTGATGAACAGTATTTTATAGGATATTAATTTAAGGATTAGTGATGATTTGACGCCCCTTTTGACATACGCCCCCATCACAGAACCGTAGATCATTTGCCTCGGGATATACAAGAGAAAGATTTATGGTTTTGTGTATTATGAGGCAAATGATTTATGATTCTGTGATGGGGGCGTCCGGAAATCATTATTCTAACACAAAAAAATGGTGAGGTTTTCATATCTAACTCATAAATTTGTAAGTTTTTATGAGCATTTCAAAAAAATGTATACATCATCATGTTTTTATTTTGTCAGTATCTTGACCTAAAAATCAATCTTATTAAGTGAAAGAAAACTTTTGGTATTTTAAATCAATTTTTTTTAGGTCATGAAATGTTTAGTTATTGGAAAAACTTTGTTGGTTAAGTAGTTGCCACCCAAAGAAATTAAGAACATTTAATAAAGAAAATAATATATTAGAATGTATTAAATAATTTTCTCTTACTTAAATCATCTTTTCGACTTTTATCTCAATGGACATTTTCTTGTTATTTGGTGGGTTACCTCTCTCTCGATTGGCTCAACAAACTCCACGTGGCTTCGTGCGCACCTGTTTATAATCAATTAGAGAAATCTAATTAGTAATTAATAAATTGAAAAGTAAAGTAAAAGGGTTTGTTTGGTCATGGTTGTCTAAACGACTTTGAGAATGTATTTCACAAGTTACATTTTTTTCCCTTGAAGACTTGTACACTACAATCAATATAAATGCGAGACTTAGATCTTATTAGTTGACCCGACTCCCAGCGGTGCAGAGCTAACAGGAATGACAAAGACAGGAAAATATATATATATATATATATATATATAATTGCCACGTGGCATGATTTAGCATACTCAGAACAAAACCACTTGATTGGTTCCTAAAGAATTCTATAGGTCAAGGTCATGCTTGAGTTGTTGTGGGTTTCTACTTTGGCTGCAAAATTATTGTGGTAAGAGGTTTTTTGAAGAAATAACTTTTTGGACTTATTGATAATTACATTAAATGTTTTCATCGTTAACTTGATAAAGTGTTAGGCTCTTTTAACCACACACACAAAAAAAAAAAAAAAAAATGAAAACGAAAATTCTTACTATTAAAACCCTATATCCAATCACTAAGGGGGTGGCTGAATGGTAGTAACTTGGGGTCAAAGAATTTGCTCTTTCTATGATCTCAAGTTCAAATCCCACTATCCATAAAAAATCTTGGTGGTCACGCACCGCTCCACGTAGTAGGGTATAGCTTGAGTGCGGGGCGTAGGGACTAGTCTAGTGCGCACAAACTGGCCCGGATACTCTTCATTATAAATAAAAAAAAGAAAAAAACTCTATATCCAATCATTAGGGTTTTACTTTAACAATACATCACATATCCTTGAAATATGTATCTAGCCCAACAATTGGATTTCATTTTTTAATGGTCGAGCCTAAGTGTTTTTTTCTTAAGTCATTGAATCTTGATCCTTTAAAACAAATTAGTAGCATTATGGCGTGTATTTTTTTTTTTTTTGATCAGTAAACCTATTTTTAATGAGTTTAGTAACTCGGTGTTAACAGGATTTGAACCCAGGTTTTTGGTATCGTCACCTACAGACTTTACAAATTAAGATAGTGAGCATATGCTAAAAGAATTTTATGGCCACCATGGGTGGGTAAACTGGACTTGAACCCATGACCTCAAAGTTATTTTACAATTTGTCAAATCAAGTGAGCTATGGGAAGAGATATTGTGGATGACATTTAACCACTAAATTAATTAATTAAATCATTAACGTTCGAAAATCACATAATTATAGCAAACTTCGGAAGTGGGAAGTGAATTTGATCCACTTCTCACATTTTCGACGTCCTGTAATGTTTGCCAAATCATAATTTAAATTTTAAAAGCGGTTCTAAGTACAAAAAACAGCACAAAATCGCTTTTCAAATACAAATCTTAACAAGTGCTGAGAAAGTCATGTGGCATGATATGGTTGTCAGTGGTCCAACAAACCAAAAACATGTCAAATTCCAGGGACTTTGCACTCCACGTGGAACATTTTGAGAACATAAATGTGTGGACCACCACCACAAATAGGGATGGCAATGGCTGGCTAAACCCGACCCCGCCTGATTATTATTGGTTAACTGACTCGGGTCTAGTATTTTTGACTCATCCCCGCCTCGAATAATTTTACTCCACCTTGATTTTGGTAAATTATTTAAGAAAATCGATATATGATAAGTAAAAGTTGGGTTGATAAAGATTTGAACTTAAAAGGTGTGAACTACTTTACACACAATTTACTATTTCATTAAGTGGTACTTCTTGATAGTAAATCTAATATATATCAAGATGGGCATATTGGCAAGGTGGGATATATCAAAATCATCCCCATCTTGAAATTGAATTGATTTTTTATTTCTACGGTGAAGAGATCATCTTCACCAAAATCAGCTCATTCTTAAACTTGTAGTCCCATGTTTACAAATTGAAGAATTTTCGACCGTTCAATTTTTGTAAATCACTTTTGTTGGGGTTATAAGTTTTGAAATGGGCTGATTTTTGTAAGAATGATCTCAACATATAGATTATCCTTACAAAAAATTAGTCCATTCCGAATTTTTTTTCCCATATAAGACAAAACACATTGTAGCTTTATGTGTATACCCATCTTACCCTATATATATATATATGGGAAATGTTCAGCACCCTAAGTTTTACCACACACTTTAACAAATGTTTTTTATCCTACATGGGTTAGAAGTTTTGGAATGAGCTGATTTTTGGTGAGGATGATCTCTATGATTAGAAGATCATCCTCCCCAAAAATCAGCCCATTCCAAAATGTTTAGCCCCATGTTTACACGTTGAAAAATCGTGGACCGTCCATTTTTTGTAAATCAATTTTGATGGGGTTAGAAGTTTTGGAATGAGCTGATTTTTGGTGAGGATGATCTCCTCACCATAGAGATCATCCTCACCAAAAATCAGCTCATTCCGAAACTTATAACCCATGTAAGACAAAACGCGTTTGTTAAAGTGTGTGGTAAAACTAAGGGTGGCGAACGGGACCCTATATATATATATATAGGGTCAGGTTCAGAGGACAACCATTTCTACACACATATAGACAACGTGTTTTGTCTTATATGGGCAAAAATGTTTGGAATGGACTGATTTTTTGTGAGGATGATCTCTGTGATGAGGAAATCATCATTGCCAAAAATCAGCTCATTATGAAACTTCTAGACCGTCCAATTTTTGTTGAAAAATTATAGACCGTCCAATTTTTGTAAATCAATTTTGATGGGGTTACAAGTTTTGGAATGGGATGATTTTTTGCCAGGATGAACCCCTCATCACAGAGATCATCCTCACAAAAAATCAGTCCATTCCAAACATTTTTGCCCATATAAGACAAAACACGTTGTCTATATGTGTGTAGAAATGGTTGTCCTTTGAACCTGACCCATATATATATATATATATTATTATGAATTATTTTATGACTTAAGACATAGATTAGTGATTTTTTATGTATAGATTAGTGATTATTATATGAAATTTTATATTTAATTTTTTATTAAAAAATATTATTTACAATTTATAGAATATTGACAATCCGTAAGATCGAATTGAAGCAAACCGACTTTAGTTTGGTTTGGTTCCAATGGAATTTAATATGATTTTGGTTGTTATTTAGTGGAATTGACCTATATTGGTTAGGTTACTATTTTGATTTGATTCCAATGAAATTTAGTATGATTTTGATTCTTATTTAGTGGAACTGACCTATATTGGTTAAGTTCCAATTTGACCTTAAACTGAACTAAGTTGCACCCCTAATTTTTACTATCATAACTGCCTCAAATTCGTTAAGAAGTGGGAAAAAACGACCCTATAGGAGTATGGTGGGGCGCGGCGGATCAAAATGGCCATCCCTACGTACAAACTAATTTCATTGGTCAATTATGGCCATGGGATTAAGTCATCTCTATTTACTTTATTTATAGAGTATTTTTGGATTTTGAAATGGAAAGACTAAAAGTCCAACAAGGAAGCTTATTTTACTGGCTAAGTCCACTAATGGGTGGGGTGACATCATTAGGCCTGAAGCCTCATTTCTGGGGTGGAGAGGAAAGTTTCTTCTCCATCCACATAATTAGAAGATAGAATATTCATAAGATGTATATACATGGTGTCTTACAAGTGCTCCAGAATTTTTTGAGAAAGTCTTCCATGTTATTAAATATGATCTAATAAGTCTTTTTCGAAATTTTGTACATTTCTGCCTATTGATACTTCTTCACAAGCAAAATATAATTTGCATTTATTCCTATTTACCCTTTCAACCTTACAAAAAGCTAGGGCAACAGCCAACAAACATGGCAATTGGAACCTTTTTCAGGTTTATTTATTTATATGTAAAGGTCGACACTGTAATAACTCCAATGCCAATAAATTTCATGAACTTTTTTGGGGCCATCCATTGGTGATAGACCAATTTCTAGCCAATAAAACCAGATCCATGGGTTAAATCTAAGGGTCAAAATAATCCAATCTTTCAGCTATAAATCATCAATCTTGCTAATTTTTGGTGCAGAGCCAATAAAAGGGTAAGCCAAAATTTCATGAGGAAAGTTGACCTACATGTATGAAAAAGAGTGTGCCATGTGGCATTTATGAAACCCCACCAACTTAGAACTACGCAATTAAATTTTTTCTCTTTTCTTATTGTTGGTATCCTCATCCGAGCCCTTCGGGTGAGATTAATCTCACAGTCACACACATCACCCCTTCAAAAATTCCTATGAGCAGCTGGTTGAGTTGAGGGTCAACTAAAACTTGGAGAGTGGCCCCGAGGAATTCATTGCTTTGTTGTGTTTCGAACACTTGAATTACCCTTCCCAAGAGTCAATTAGATCAATCGATATGGATTTAATACAAGCGTGAGAGATGAATAATCCTTTTAATGGACTTGTCGAATTTATGGGACATGCAATGGTTCCCTGATTTATATATTTCAAAAACCCTTTTATGAGAACCCTTGTTTATCACAAAAAGAAAGTCTAAAGAGGGGAGGGGAGGGGAGGGGAGGGTGGGGAGGGGTGGTCCTAGCACATGTGCCGTTAACCATATGGGGTACCCCATTACCCAACACAAGGGACTTAGTCTTCACTTCTTTACATAGCAAGTAGGTTTGTATTTATTTTTATTTAATTTTGTGCTTCTAGGGTAAGAAGGTTTGCAAATATTGCAAGAGACGAGTACCACAAGTAGTCCCCTCATGACACATAAGTGCTCAAGATATGAGTCTAGTGTCAACTAAATCCCCACCCTTGTATGTCAAGGGTCAAGGTACCTTTCTAAATAGAACTTTGGGATCTTAAGGTCATGTTAGAAGCAAGGAGCCAAGGAATGTAGGAGGGACTAAGAATCATGAACCAGACATGGTTGGAATATCTCCAAATGCCTCAAATCCTCAATAGAAAAGACTATTGAATTTAATCCCATATCGGACACTTATTGCCTTGTCTCTCTTTTTATAAGCTCCTAGGCCTCTTCACTCATTGCCAATTGGTTTTGAGTTGGACCCTCAAATTTATCATGGTATTAGATGTCTTTTCTCTCCTTCACGTCACTCAATACATATCTCCATGTGCTTTGGTCTAGTTTGACCTACACGTGTGGAGGCAAGTTGAATTTAGTCCCACATCAAGCATTCATTGGCTTGTCTCTCTCCTTATACACTCTTAGGCCTCTTCACTCATTGTCAATTGATTTTGAGTTGGATTCCCAAATTTATCAAAGACAACACCTGCTTACTGTAGACGTGCCTTGGAACTATACTCACCAAGGTTACTTGTGCTTCGAGTAGGTGAACAAACCCTAACATTGAAAAAATGCGAACTAGACATGGTCAACATAATTCATGAAATATACAACTTGGATGTGTTGACAATCATTATTGTAGAAAAAGTAGATGAAAGTAACAATAGTAGAAATAAAAAATTAAAACGCAAATCAAGATCAAACTAAAAGGAATACCAAAACTTACGTGGTTCAATTTTGAGACCTACACTCATAGGATGTGATCAAATCTTCTTCACTATGAGAATCACATGAGAGCAATATATACAAACTAATTCAAATTTCAATCCCAAACCCATACTCTAAATTCCTTGTACACTCCTCCATGGCTCTCTCACATCTTAGAAGAATAATACATAATTAATGAAAAATTGTTCCATGGATTATTATTCATAGGGTTCCAAATAAAGGAAACTTATCCTAATAGTCAAATTATAACTTAATCTAATGGTTTGGATAAGCGTAATGATTTTCTAACTCAACTCTAATAGAATTACTCAAAAACTCACTGACGTGGCATGTGAAATAACCATAGATTTTTTTCTCTCTGGATACACAACTACATCCCCACAAAAATGTGCACTTGTGTTTCCTGAGGGAAAAATCTACTGCTCTTACACATGCCACGTTAGTGAGTTTTTAAGTTATTATGTTAGAGTTGAGTTAGAAAATCAGCACTCTTTTGAATAAATATATATATAACAATCGCTCTATATAGTTATTAGTACTCTAATAGAGCATATAAACGTCTTTGAATAGACCCCAACCTACAAAAAGAGAATCAAAGGAAAAAATATGTTATTTTCTCTGCAATATTGTCTTGAAAATTTGTTAAATTATTTACTAACTTAATCATCATAATATATTTGATAGGAAAATCATCGAAATTTGGAGGGTTTGACCTAATAACATGAGGCAAAAAGACCTTCAAGCACTTATGGGAGGATTTGGGAATTTATCCAACAAGTAAGATCCAACGGTGGAAACATTAAGCAAATAAATCTAATTCTCAAAGGCCAATGATTTTCGAACTCAGTTGACATAACAAGGGCATAGAACCATGGATCTTTTTTCTTCTATATCCCAAAGAAAATGATCTATGGTTCTGTGCACTTGCCATGTCAGACGAGTACAGACTAAGTGAAAAAAAAAAACGAGTCTGAAAATCATGAGTCATTCTCAAATCATCCGACTTGACCTTCTCTAAATCATAATTATATCAATCCAACCCAAGACCAAAACTAGGTTAAAATTGATTTTTAAATCATACAATTTGTTCTTGTGTACTACTCCATATAAATCCAAGCCAAGACAAAGACTAGATTTTCATTAGAAGATCAATGGAGCACTCACAATCACACAAGGTTCTAATTGGGGAAGTGCCCCTAAAATTATTGCGAAGATTTTTACTTGGGAAGTGCTCTAAGATGACTACTGAAGACTCAACGTGTACTTGACCGAGTCAATCAATTAATGGGAGATGAAACTCCAACCATATATAAAATTAAATGACTCAAATATCCTTAGCCACAAACCCATAGCAATCACGTAATGAAGGCTATATTGGTAAAACTAGACCTAAACAAAATATTTTATTATGATTTTAAGATAAAACCTTCGTTGTAAATAAATATAAAACTGCCACGCATTACAAGTTACAGAGGTGTTTTTGTTTATTTTTAAATATTATTAAGAGTATTTCAGTTTATTTAAAATTCTAATTTTTAGGGTTTTAAATCTCTCTCTCTCTCTCTCTCTCTGTCTGTTTTTGTTTCTCTATTAAGATGAGGAATTATAGCTGTGGAAGAATATCTGGAAGAGCGAAAGCCCAGTAAACGGGCTAGAAGTGCTGTTTGAGTCTAGATAGAGAGACAGAGAGGACCAGAAGCCATAGATCGCTGCCTTTTTGAAGTTTTTTTTGGACAGATTGTGAAGTGGGTCGTGAACCCATTTCGCAGATTCGAAGGTTGATTTGGATTTAAAGGTCTAATATTGCGGTCGAAGGGAGAGAAATTGACGAAAAAATAAGTTTTTTTTTTTGTTGTGTTTAATAATCGGATGTTCATGATGCCTGACGGAGGGTATTATAGTTCTAAGAAGACTGATGCCATTTGCGAAGATGTTTGTGGGCAGGTAATTATGATCTTCTATTTTTTCCTTTTTTTTTTTTAAATGTATATATATTTTCATGTTTATGAAATATATGAATCTTTTTTTTTTAATTCGATGATTTGGCTTTTTTAATTTCTGGGTATATATTTTTGGATTAATTGGTTTTTAATTTCTGTGGATTATGATCTTCTATGCTCTTTTGAACCCTAAGAAATGTTGATGAAGGGGTTTTAATTCCCTTGTGTGGGTTTCCCCCATATTTTTATGTCAATTGTTGTTTCGATCAGAAAAGATTGTATCTTTGGGACTAAATTAGATACAATGTAAAGGGAGGTTTTAGAATTATGATTTAGGGATTTTAATCATTAGGGTTGTAGATCTTTCAAAATGGGTACCATTATTTCATGCAAAAAAAGGTGTTTTTTTTCCCCTTTCAATTTTGACATTTATATTTGGATGGGCACTCTGCTTGTAAGATTTTTTTTTTTTTTTGACAAGTACTCTGCTTGTAAGAATTCTGTGTTAGGGTTTGAAGAACTAGATTTTTTTTTTGTTGAAGAAACTGAAACTAATAAGATGGATTGATTTAGATTTCCTTTTATTATCTTGGGTGTCTTAGAAAAATTATGATTTTAATCTATAGGAGGCGAGAACAGCTTTTAGCATGTCGAGACTTCGCTGCATTCTCCGAGGGTTGGATTTGAAAGCCTACATCCTTTTCTTTGTAATTGTACCAACATGTGTTCTTGGTATTTATTTGCACGGGCAGAAGATCTCATACTTCCTACGGCCGATTTGGGAATCTCCTCCCAAACCCTTCCATGATATTCCACACTATTACCATCAGAATGTATCAATGGAGAATCTCTGCAAGCTTCATGGATGGGGAATCCGTGAGTCCCCAAGACGTGTCTTTGATGCAGTATTGTTCAGTAATGAACTCGACATCCTTACAATCCGATGGAATGAGTTATACCCTTATATCTCAGAGTTTGTTCTCCTCGAATCAAATTCGACTTTCAGCGGTTTACAGAAACCTTTGGTTTTTGCTAGCAATCGTGATCAGTTCAAATTTATTGAGTCTCGACTGACTTACGGATCAATTGGGGGAAGGTTTAGAAAAGGGGAGAACCCATTTGTGGAGGAGGCATATCAACGAGTAGCACTTGATCAGCTTCTAAAAATAGCAGGTATATCCGATGATGACTTGTTGATAATGTCTGATGTTGATGAAATCCCAAGCGGCCACACAATTAATCTCCTAAGGTGGTGTGACGAAATCCCTCAAATCATACATCTTCGGCTCAATAACTACCTCTACTCTTTCGAGTTTCTTGTCGATAATAAGAGCTGGAGAGCTTCGGTCCATAGATATAAAACGGGTAAGACAAGGTATGCACATTATCGGCAGACCGATGACATCTTGTCAGATGCGGGATGGCATTGCAGCTTTTGTTTCCGCCGTATCAGCGAGTTTATATTTAAGATGAAAGCTTATAGTCATGTTGATCGAGTCAGGTTCTCACATTACTTGAACCCCAAAAGGATTCAAGATGTAATATGCAAAGGGGCTGACCTATTTGACATGCTTCCCGAGGAATACACATTCAAGGAAATAATTGGAAAGTTGGGACCCATTCCTCATTCGTATTCGGCGGTTCATCTTCCATCATATCTTTTGAATAATGCTGATAGGTATAAATTTCTCTTGCCCGGCAACTGCAAAAGAGAGAGTGGCTAAGTGTCTCACTGACATGTCTTCAAGTCTTTCTTTGTAATGGTTGGAGGTTCTGTTTGTTTGATGCACTGAGAAGAGTCCTATTGGACGATTGATGACTTTGGTTTGGTACTAAATATGGGTAGATTGTATATCTATTTAAATTTAGACCATTCTTTAGAAAGAGTTCGAAGAAAATTGGATGAGCCGTTGCACCTTAAGGATGAGACTCTCTGTATATTGCCTTTTATGGTATTTGTTTTGTCCGAGATGGAGGAATAGATTAAGTCGCTGAGGAAAGCTTGTGCATAGCATCTTGTTGGTATAGCATGAGCCACCAAATGAAAGAGAGAAAAAAAAAAAATAGACATCGTGAGCTTTTCCATGTCAGGAATTTTGTTTTCTTTGAGACTAATTTATTCATATATTCTTACAACTTGTTTAGCTGTTATCTTTTAACTCCTGGATTTGTAAAAATTGCTTTGGATCTTTCTTTGATAATGCTGATTTTATTCTTTATCCATACCATTCTAGATGGTGAGGCTGCTATTATATTAGTACTGTTGTTTTTTCTCAGAATTTCTGTTTTGTGGTAGTGATGGTAGTTCTCCAGAATGGCTCCATTATATCTGCATATAACCCTTCAATTTCTTTTTATTTCTTGTATCAAGGTAGATGTTTGACTCTGATCTTCTTACTGTTATGGGCGATAACGGGGTTCTGACCTGCCTTTATTCCAGCTTGATATATTGTAGTAATTTGAAACATCTAAAACAATAGGAGGGAGAACACCACTCGTTAATTATTATTGTTAGTTTGGGTATTTTCAGTGACAAATGGTTGGTATGAGCTTTATTCCCATATATAATGTATACGCTTTCTAATGCGTTATAGTTGCGCCATGTGGTATGGTGGACTTTCAAGGCTAAGATGCTAGCTATTGTACATGGTGCTGGGACCCCACCTCTCCCAACTCTCTTTGCTCCCCTTCATAGGATGAAATGGATGGATTCCAAATTGCTATCCTTAGGAAGTGCCAGCTAAGCTTAGTTGGTAAGGTCTTTGGGTGAGGAGACCATATACCTGAATCCAATTCTTGGCTTCACCATTTATTGATCACATTAATAACTTTTTTTTGTCCATTTTATTAAAAAAGAAAAAAAGAAAGGAGCAAGAAATATTGCTTGGGTTCATTGGTAGGCATAACAGGACTTCAATCATTTTTCTTTGGAAAAGTTACTTGAAGGTCCATGGCGGAGGGATTTATTTTTTAATAGTTCCTAAGTTTTGCACATTAGCTTGATAGGACAGTCAACAAACTTTTTATTTCTTAATGGTCCATCATTATTGGCGAACTCACCACTTTTTTATTTATTGTCGAATTCACCACTTTTTATTTATTGTCGAACTTGACATTTTTTTATTTAATGTCGAGTTTACAATTTTTGCCATCAAACTCACCAATATTTACTATCGAGTCACCACTTTCTATTTATTGTCTAATTTGACATTGGTAATCCCCCCTCCCTTTCAATTTTTGAGTTTTTTCGACTAAAATATGTGGAAAGATTGGTTAGAAAGTTAAGATAATGACTTGTTTACATAATTTCACCTCCAAATAACCATTCTTGATTAATTTTCATCCAAAAACTAAGAAAATTAATGAAAAAATTCTAATTTTTTTACATACATTTCAAAATATTTGAAAGAACCCTTGAAAATGATTTTTTCTTTTTTCTTAAATCATTTATGACAGAATGGAATCTCCGAAGCTTGATTGAGATGTCAAAAATTCAAATTTTTTTTAATATGAAAACAATGTGTTCGAACAGTTAAGACATTCAATCTTGAGAAATGTGGAAGATGAGGTCCAAGGACTGTCATGAAAAGAAAAGGTCACTAATATTAAGAGACCATCCAAAACTTAAGGGACTATTTTATAAAAAAATCCCTCCACCATGTCCTTTTAAGTAATTTCCCCTTTTTCTTTTTTCAAAAATGCCTTATATCACCCATCTATCTCACTAATAATTTTTTATTTAAAAAATATTCTTATTATTAAGAAAAAACATATTAGCCCCCACCTCGCATTTCCCATGACAACCACACAAAATTTGGATGACTCGTTGCGTGTTGCATCTTCCCCATGAGATCAATCTTTTTGGGATAATGATTTGTCAACATGATATTAGAGCACTAGACTTGTATAAGTCCCGGGTACAAGTCTCCTCAAGAGAATTTTCCACTCTTACCAATGAGAGAGAGTGTTGAGTGTTATATTATCCACCTCTACTCCTAGGTGTCACGTCCATACGTATCATACCCTAATTCCACCCATGACCCTCTTACATTCATACTTGCATCCTCCCCATCAGATCGGTCCTGAGGTAAATGATTTGTCAACACTACCTAGATAATATAATCAAATATTTAAATACTTCATCTAGTCAAATCAAATGATTGATAGTTCTACTGACAATTACAGTTGATTTCCTTCTTAAAAAACGCCAGAACGTTGAATAACTTACCCATAGAAACCCACTCATGTATAACAAAATAGCTTACCATCTTCTCAGGAAGCTCTATTTTTACCTTCTTTCAATTGTTTTAAAAGAACAGCTCTCTCTCTCTCTCTCTCTCTCTCTCTAAATTATCTTTTGTGATGATATATATTTAAAAGGGACACTCTCTGCTCTGCAATTTACTAAGCTAATCACTATCCCAAGTCTCATCAACCTGTTTTGGTGTCTTGGCCCTTTTATTATTCTCCCCATTTGTTGGATCTCTCGTCGTGCCATACTCCTCATCCTCCCCACTACTGCTCAGATACTCATAACCATTCCCTTCCGGTGATCTCAAATCTTGTTCTTCCTCACCATCAGATTCCCATGAAACATTTTCTGAATCACTAAATATATCCTCAGACCCCGAGTCTATGTCGGAGATCTTTCCTCGTGATCTGCCCCCACCGTTTTTCTTAAAAGCTTCCTTGTTCTCAGCTCTGTTAACAAAATTGTGTTTCCTGTTCACAGTTCTCGATACCTTTAACTTATCACAATCTTCATCAGAATCATCCACTTCACTGTCAAGATCATCAGATGCCTCAGCAATCTCATGACCTTCATCTTCACTATCCCATTTACGTGTATCACTTGTCCTATGCCTACTAGTTCTCGTCCCTCTGATCTCATCATCGGAATCTCCACCACTTATCATTGGAGATCTTCTAGCCCTCCCGCCTAAATCTTCTTCTCTGTTCCGATATCTCATCCTCCCCATCTCTTCTCTCTCTGCAGCTTCCTCTGCTTCCCATTCTTGTTCTGCTGCCTCCTCAATGTCAGCAATAAATTTATCAAGCTGTTGTTGTTCGTGTTCTTCGGAAAATTGGTCGTGGTCTTCCCTATTATCAGGCTCAGATACAGAGCGTTTGTCTCCATGAAAGATGTAAGGGCTCCCTTGCTTCTCGTCAATTGCCCTAAAGAATGTTGAAGCAACTCGTTGAATGCTAGCCATAGCAACAGGGTCCTCGGGGTTCACACCCTTGCGCCGGAGTTGCTGCTCTATCTTCTTTATGTTTAGTTTTTGAGAATCAAGGGCTTGCTCAAATCTGGCCTTGAAGAGTGCCTGCATATTGATAAAAACGTGTTTGTACTTGATTCGAAAGGGCAACTCATGTAGCAAATTTATAATCCCAAATGAACCTAACCCATCTTACAATAGAAATCTAATGTTCTAGTGTCACAGATCATGCTACCATCTACAAGCCAGCAGGAATACCGAAACAGGCACACCGAGGAACATGGTGACAAAGTCAGGAAAACATTGACTTAACTAAAAATTAAAAATATTTTTTTAAAGTATAAAAATGTAAAGAAAAATGTATTTCAATATATTAAATGATAAAATAAAACTTAAAGGGTCCTGCCGTTGCATCTGTAATAATAATCTTACTAACTCTGCTTATTTCGAGGCAGGTCATCTCGACCTCCTCCCACTCTTTTTGGTAATATAATTATATAAGATTCACTAACATAAGGAGGGGAACTCCAAAGCAGAAGTGTTTTGTTGCATATTGCCAAGTATACACATTCAACATGCTAATGCAAAAAAATAGAGATCATAAAAGTATGAATCTACCTTCCTTTTGGTAAGGGTGTTGACAGGTATCAAATTCTTTGGTTGCCGATAGTTTCTGCCACGGAACATGATAATTGTTTTCACATCATGTATATTAACCACAATACCACCACTTAATCTCGCAAGCATAGTTGCCATCTCTTTAATTTTTTCTTTAGGAAAGTTATCACAACAAACTTGAACTGTCTCATGAAACTTCCAGTGGAGATGCATATTTTGAACGACACCTCCAAATACTCCACGGACACCAACAGGCACATAATTTCTGTTCCTAAAGCCAATCTTCTTATATGCCTGAAGCTGCTCAGGAGTCAGTAACTCAGGGTCGTGTCGTGGAGGTGGTAGCTCTGGTAGCTCGTACTTCTTGAGTTTTTGTAGGAGCAATGCCACTTTCTTCTTTGCCTTCATGAGCAAAAAGTGACAATAAGATGAAATTAGTTAATATATTACCATCAATAGCTTTAACATTGCCATCAATAGCTTTCACGAACAGAAAAAGGAGGGAAAAAAAAAACAATGAAATTAGTTTATCTTGTTTCCTAACAAATAAAACTAGTTTAACTGATAAAAGGAAAGTTTGATTTAATTATCTAAAACCTATTAACAACAAACTGGTTATGATTAGAGAAAAATGTCAAATCCAAACAACACTAGAAAAAGAACGAAAAATACAACAAATAAAAGAAGAAGAAGAAGATTCATATGCATTCAAAATAGAGTTTAGATCAATGGGACAGACACAAGTTGACTGTGAGAATAACATCATGAAAGGTCTTGTAACGGTTATAGACTTACATTTTCAATAATGTGGAAGGAAGTATCCATGATCCAGAATATTATTAGAAGCCTATTTAATCACATTAAGAAAATGTCCAATAACTAAGGGATTTTACGAAAGATCCTAGGTCCTTCAAACAATGACCCTTCTTCATTGGAGGCTATAGTGCCAATCAGACTAGAAGTATGTTATCTGAAAAAAACATATTTGGATGGTATGGACATATTGGATGAGGTACCTGTAATTATATACACATTATTATCTTTAAACATGTTTGGAAGAAACAATTAATAGTGGAAGAGATTGATGGAGCTGCAAATTGACTAGGACTTGTAAATAATGGGGCTCAAAGGATGCATTTAAATTTAAAATTAAGTACCTTATGTATATATGTTATAACAGGAGCAACTTTATAATTATAAGGGCTATCATGTAACAATACTTGAGACGTAAGCTTTTTAAACAAGGACATAAGCATATGCATCCTTTAAGCTGAAAGCTTTTTCGATGACTCTTCACATAAGGTGCAAGCTTTTAAGGCAAAATGAACTTTTCCTCAAAGACTCAATGAAAAATGGCCTTCCCACTTTTTATTTCAATTTATAACCTCATTTAAGACTCCCATTCAGACCCTCAGGTCTCAGCTAATGCCACTGAAAGCCACAAATGCTTCAATAAAGGTAACTTGTCTCACTAATGCTGTTATAGAAACCTCAAATCATCATCAAAGAATTTGGGGTCGGCGGAGCAATCATGTTCTTTCATTCAATTTAATCAAGATTCAGAGTTGAACTCAGATTTTTTCAACCATTATAGTTAAGTTGACCCAAAGAATTTACAAGCAAAAAAGTTCAAACTTTTTGAGACAAAATTAATCCTTGAATCAGCAAGTTAATAGGAAATAAAAAAAGAATTTAAAAAAAAAAAATCATGCTTTTCATTCAATTTAACCAAGATTCATAGTTGCACTCAGATTTTTTCAACCATTATAGTTAAGTTGACCCAAAGAATTTAGAAGCAAAAAAGTTCAAACTTTTTGAGACAGAATTAATCCTAGAATCAGCAAGTTAATAGGAAATAAAAAAAGAATTAAAATAAAAAATCATGTTTTTTCATTCAATTTAATCAAAGATTCATGGTTGCACTCAGATTTTTTCAACCATTATAGTTAAGTTGACCCAAAGAATTTACAAGCAAAAAAGTTCAAACTTTTTGAAACAGAATTATTCCTAGAATCAGCAAAGTTAATAGGAAAAAAAAAAAAAAAATTTAAAAAAAAAAATCATGTTTTTTCATTCAATTTAATCAAGATTCATGAGAAATTTCTCACCCATTATAGTTGAGTTGACCCAAAAAATTTACAAGTAAAAAAGTTCAAACTTTTTGAGATAGAATTTATCCTATAGAATCAACAAGTTAATAGGAAATTAAATAATTAAAAAAAAAAAAATCAAGCATACTCTTCTGAGGTTCCATATAAGCCTCTCCTCATCCGTCATCAATTTTTTCCTCAAGTTCCTCGCTCTTCGGACCTCCTTCTGAGTTTTCCCAACATCTCTTCTCATTAACTTCTCTACTTTACTCCTCATAGTCCTCCCTCTAGCAGTCGACATCGATCGAGTCCCATTAAAGCAACCCAACATAGATTTCGAATGCAAGAAGTTATCTTTTCTAGCTAACATTGAATCAAATACATTGTTTGCAAGAAATTTTGAAGAAGAATCACCCAATTGTAGAAAAGTCCTGATGTAATACGAAGAAAACCATAAATTAGGTTCCAAATAATGATAAAGTTAGGGTTTCAGAGAATGAAGGTTTAAACTTACTTCTTATCTTTGAGGAGAGAGAAACAAAGGGTATTCAAGTAATGCCTTTGGAGGTTCTTCGCTGCTGCCCACATGGTTTGGCTCCTCTCTCTCAAGTCGAAGGGAGAGAGACTACGAAACAGTAAATTTTTTAGTTTCTACTTTCACGGGACACTCAACCTTACATACATACATTCGCATAGATTTTTTTCCTCGAGATACATATTGACGGAATACCTAATGGTTCCGTACAGACTGCCACGTTACTATTTAGTGAGCTTATTTGAGTGTTTTTAGTCACTTTATTATTAAGAGAAATTATTTATAATAAAAAATGAGTTGTGCAATATTCATATTGACATCGTTTGGTACATTAGTTCCGTGCACACTGCCACGTTACTATTTAGTGAGCTTATTTGAGTGTTTTTAGTCACTTTATTATTAAGAGAAATTATTTATAATAAAAAAATGAGGTGTGCAATATTCAAACTGACATCGTTTGGTACATTAGTGTGCACAGAACCATAGATGATTCTCACTTGTATCTCGATGAAAAACATCTAGACACATCCACATCAGCAATGTTTGAAATGATGTCAATTTAATGTTACATCAGCATTTCCAAAAAAAAAAAAAAAAAAAGTTAATTTTTTTTCCTATTTACCAATAAGAACCCAAAGCGTCACTAGAAGTGGCATTTTGACCCATTTATTAAATTATCCCTCAAAAAATACCTCTACGATTGGCATTTAAAAAGAAAATAAAAAATAGAGGTTGTTTTCATAGGTGTATCTCGAAATTCATAAGAAAATGGTGGGCATCTAACAAAAAAAAATTAAAAAAACTTTCCTTGAAATGAGGAAGAAGTGTGATGTGTAATTCGTGGAAATGAGGAGGAATGAAGGAAGAAGCTGGTTCAGGAAGGATACTAAAAAGATCACTTTTAGTGGTGTTTTTCAAGGGTAATTTGGGTGTTTCATCAAAATAAATAATAAAAAATGACCTTTAGAAGTGGCATTTTGGATTCCTATTTGATAAATATACGAAAAACTGGAAATTGCATGAACCCCAATTTTATTTTTTTTTTTTTTTTTTAATATCTAGAGGGCTGTGGCGTTGGATTGCCAACGTGATAATCCATTTGAGCAAAATGACCCTTAGTAAGGCTTAAACTCTTGCTGAGTTGGTAAAGAAAGTTTTTTTCATTTACATATGACATCCCTTAGTTTTTAAGCTGCATCTCCAATGATTTACTTTGTTTCATGACATGAAAGATGTGTACATTAGTCTTCAAATTTAGGATTTGGGCTTCCATTATTTCCTAGTAGATGGATAAATTAAAGCTAATATGCAGTATGGCATTTAGATTTCTTTCTTTCTGCCAACAATTCAATGTCACGAGGCCCGTGTCCACGCAGCGCAGAATGAGCTACCCCCACAGAGCCAGACATGGCCATGCAACTAAGCTGCAAAACAACATCATATTAGATCTAATGCTACCAACAATACGTGCTCTCCTTCATAGCACCATTATGTCGCCAAGTCCATATGATTACAGCCAACCCATCCATAGATTCTATTTTGACACCAACCCATTCATCCATCAAACATATCGACAATTCAGAAAATTTTGGGACACATTTGATGATAAAAATTACAATTGGTTAGGTCCTCAACTAAACCATGTTTAACCATAAAACATGGAGAAAGCTCCCTTCATACTTTGACGTGTCACAACAGTCCCAACTCCAGATTACAAGTTTTTTTCCTACACATCTTCGATAAGAAGACATTAATTCTTAGAAGGCTAATTAGGTTCTAACACCTATGTAAGTATAACAGTACCTTCAGATAGTTCATTGAGCTTCCCTTAAAGCAGTTTATGATTCTCTCTAGACTTTCATCTGCGATTCATCAGTAGCATTGGTTGAAGCAGAAGAAGAATCCCCTCGATTTATTTTCCATTATTCCCTTTGGGGTTTCCCCTGAGTCATCATGTACAGCCATTAAAGAACTTGTGCCAGGAGACTCTGGAGGTAAGACTGCATTCTCCGAAGTAAACACACGGGATGGGATCATGGGTTCTGGTGGTGAAAGCATAGAGAGGTAACGGAGGAGCATCTGTGCTATTTGGCTGAAGTTTGGTCTGGCATTAGGATCTTCTTCCCAACAAGAAGTTAGAATTAAAGACAAATCTTCGGGGAGATTTTCTGCGCTAGGCCTCACATTCTGAATAGCAAAGAAGAACAAACTTGAATCATCAGCTTACAGTCAACAAAAGTTCTCCATAATTTGATGTTATGTAGAAACAATGAAGTTGAGATGGGAAAGGAGTAGACACCATATATCATAAAGAGTCCAGATTGGATGCACCCAGGGTGGAGGATTGAAACCCACCTCCCACACCTCATTAAAAATTGAATAAAATAAATGTAGTTTTTAATTGATAGTTACAACTTAATAGCATTAATCATACTATCACTATCATGAATATATATATAGTAAAAACATATGTAAACACAATCATTTATCAATAATTTGTAAACCACTTTTGATGGATTTAGAAGTCTCAGATTGGACTGATTTTTTGTGAGGATGATCACTCTGATCAAACCGAAACTTCTAACCCATATTTTTGAAAAATGATTGTTTTTACATATGTCCCTTGAACAACTCCCCAGAGGGAGAGATGTGAACTCTACACCATATTTTGCATGTTTTTACACCCTTAGCTCCCCAGAGGGAGAGATGTGTCACATGAATGAACAACCACTTAGGCACCCAAAAACATGGCATAGGGTGCCACAGTGATGTAGGTGCCACAGTGATGTAGAGAATATAATTTTATGAACTAAAAAATTTAAAAAGGCATTTTTTTCACCGTTGGATTTAAATTTCAAATTTGGGAGCTCATTGTTAAATTCTTTAAATTTGTTCGTAAAAATCCTATTTATATAGGTTATAATTATAAAATATCTATAACCCATATTTCATTATTTAATTCTTTGATTTTTTATAATTATTTTATAATTGCATTATGCCTTGCTTCACTCAAGCGTGCACTTCACCTTGTGTCTGGCGCCTCAGACACCAAGAGGCTTTTGCAGCTTAAGCCCTTAACTACACTCTGAAAATAACATTAAAAAAACCCACGATTCATTCTGATTTAAAAACAATGCATAATACAGTTGATGTATATGCAGTGTGGTAGCCCAAAAAATGACAATTGAATTAGCTCACACTCCAATTTATCAGATTCTTAGAAACATCCAACCATCGTGTCATTATGCCTATAGATCTTGATGGGACCTCTCAAGATCATCAGAAATAGATTATTACCTTAAATGCAGCTGCATAGGCTGCCTGCAGGTTTGACATGCCTTCGAATGGCAACCGGTTGTGTAAGAGTTCCCATAGCACGATCGCAAAGCTGTACGCATCCACCTTATGATTGTAATGCTTCTTCTCTCCATGTCTCAATGTAACCGTGCTGTACAACTGCCACCAAACAAGATGATAGATTTAGAGAGCTGCTATTGGCACCCCAACTTTTACTTACTACACCCCAATTACTTAAATCATTTATCACCCCCAAATTAAAGATTAAAACACACTCTTCAAACGTTACAAAAGTTTGGCTCAACTTCTAATCTCAACGTTACAAAAACATTAATAACACTCATTCAAACAATTTCAGTAGTTATTTACAATTATGATTAGGTTCATGTAAATCCCAACCCCAAAAAATAGAAATCTAGCAGAAAAAATGAGAGAGATACCAATGGCACCTCAACTTTTACTTATTCTCAATTATTAAATTATTTTATTTATTTTTAATTGGGGTGTAATAAGTAAAAGTTGGGGGCGAATAGCAGCTCTCTAGATTTATGTTTCTAGTAATTGACAAAAAGCCTGGACTGTTTCAGTGTAAGTACCTCTGGAGCCATCCAACGGTATGTCCCTGTTTCAGCAGTCATCATCTCAGTTAATGACTCTTCTCTTGCTAATCCAAAGTCTGCTAGTTTGACTGTCTTGTGGTCTGCAGTCAAGATCAAGTTTTCTGGAAAAAAAAAATCCAGTGAATACTTTTTCCGTTTAACTGGCAAAGTCATGTTACTTTACAGAAGTGTGTGTCTGTGTGTGTGTGCATGTCCATGCGCATGTGCAATGAACCATACTTAACACTCTGACAGTTCGTCACCAAAAAATTAATCTGTTAAGATATATAAATTTTGAGAGCTTCTAATGCCACCCCAACTTTTACTAATGCCATCCCAAGATGTGTGCTACTTCTTTGGTGATTTACATATGAATTGGGGTGGCATTAGCAAAAGTTGGTGTGGCAATAGAATCTCTCTAATTTTTTTTTTTTTACCATAAGTAATGGTGCAAATAAATTTCCATGATGCAAGGAATGTCCAAATGGATTCATTTTTGAGAGCCTTAGGTGAATAGAGTTTGCAGGATATTGTGATGAGTATCTATTAACATTCAAGGAAGTAAAAAGGAAACAACATCAAAGGAGAACCATCATATATTCAAATCAATAATCCCAAATCATTTTCTCACACAAAACATTGAAAGCCTTGAATCAAATCACATTTTCAATATCAACACCTATCAAAAAAAAAAAAAAAAAATTCTACATTCCCCCAATCAGATTTGACTATAAAATTCCAATCCCCCCCAATATGATTGCATGTACTTCTCTCTTTAAGTCATAAGCCTGGCTACCCATATTGTCCTTAAACCAAGAAAACTGTGGGAGTAAAGACTCAATTGTGCGAACTATCATTTTTTACTGATGAAGAACATAAGAATATCCAAAATTTTATATTTATACATCCCTTCGAAGACTCAATCATGCTAAAGTGAACTGATAATCGCAACAGAGATCCAAGAGAACAACCCCCTCTAAACTTTTAGCCAAATGAAACAAGCTTGTTTGTCTCAACTCTAGCATAGAACATGAGATCATGGATCAATCTAATGCAAGAATCCTCCAAATTGGATCTAAGCTCTGATTCTGTACTTCTCCCCAAAGTGATCCAATTTAGAACTGTAAGGCACCCTATTCAAGATTATAGTTTTGTGAGCAGCCCAACTACATGTAAGTTTAAGGTTGGAAATGTCAACCAAAACAAGAAGAAGGGGGGGGGGGGGGGGGGGTATGGGGTTCGAGACAAAGAAAGATCAAGGCAGCATATCAGTTTTTCCTATATACTGAACTTGGATCTGTTTTTATGCTATTAGCTATTCCGTTGATTCTTCTCCAAACAGGAACCACCGATTCACAAATCTCATTAACCACAGAATTTAGTGAGCGGCGCCAAATCTTTCTATGGATTGCTTCTTTCGCCTCTAAGGTCTTATCTTCATTATTTAGTTTTGAGCCCACGCTATTGAGCTACAAAAGGTACATAACCATTAAGATGAAATTCAAAACATTTCTCGCGGGTGCAGGGTGTTAATCTATTAGGATAAAAGGAGGTTTGCTGCTCTGGTTATCACTACATTTACATGTAGGGCTTAAAAAGGGTCGGATACAGACTGGATATGAGTGTGCCAATATCCATATCCATATCCGATTTTTTTATCTGAATCAGAATCCTACTCCGATCATTCTAGTTATGACCATATCCGAACCATTTTACTTTAATTAAAACCATATCTGGATTCAATCCGACAGAATTAATTGTTTCGGGTTGCATAATGTCAAATAATTTAAGATTATTTCAAATAAAATTGCTAAAATGTGACTTGAACTCAAGACCTCTCCATTTTGAAGAGAGGCCTTGACCACCACACTCAACCATCGTTGATTGATGAAAGATGACTAAAAAAATATAATAATACAACTTGCAAAGTAATATATCAATCAAATCTTGGCGGATATAGGGATGAACTCGTATCCGACTCGGGTCAAGGGACATCAACCCATATCCGAACCATATTTTAATTTAGACATACTTGATGAAACCAAACCCGCTAAATTCGGA
This sequence comes from Akebia trifoliata, assembly GCF_017979445.1. Classification (NCBI taxonomy): domain Eukaryota; kingdom Viridiplantae; phylum Streptophyta; class Magnoliopsida; order Ranunculales; family Lardizabalaceae; genus Akebia; species Akebia trifoliata. The sequence goes on from NC_141379.1 coordinate 2,755,384, forward strand.
TCACTCAAATTTTGGATAAAATCCATACCATTTTAAGCCCTATTTACATGGAGCTTCAAAACAGGTGAAAATGTCGAGAGAGAGAGAGAGAGACCAAAAAGATATCATCAGGTTTATATTTTCACCATCGGTAAACTACCATATCTGGGTCCTTCAAATCCATCTGTGTATCCATGTCAACATGAAAGTACAATATTATCGTATGAAAGGGTATGTTCTTTACAGTCTGAATAATCCTTTGTTTCACATTTTTTTATGGGTAAACTGGACTTGAACCCACGACCTCAAAGTTGCTTTGCAAAGTGTCAAACCAGCTGAGCTATGGTCCAAGCCCTTGTACTTTGTTTCTCTTGGTTGGTCACCTCACCCAACCTTACTTTTCTTAATAAAATTTAACATATATATATATATATGTATTATGTATGATATTCATGTTAAGGAAATGCCTACACTTTTACAAGTGCAAAACCATTACAGTATCATACTATTACAAAATACTAATAAATAGATGTATCCATGTATCCTTAAATTCGCTGGTTGGGCAAGTCTGTCACCTAGACCTACACCTATATAACATAAATACTAACATAACCAAGCCAATACCAGCACTCGTATAATCATATAATTATATCAATACATATCCTCAAAGACAACATAAGCAGACTTTTAGCAAATAAGAAAAAAACAGCTTTTTCATGGTCTTCCAGTCAATGGCAGTGATGAAAGCTAGTGTAGAGATATAACATTTACAATCTGGCTGCAAGTCCAACAACTAAGTGAAGTAAATTAGACTACATGTCTAAGTTTCAACTGATGATAAAGTTCATAAATTGCAAGTTAGGGAAAAATGTGAAAAAACTTCAAGGCAAGGCGAGGACAAAAGATGGATAAGTGTGAATGATGTCCAGGCATTGTAATCTTCTACCTATTTTCAAAAAGTTAGTTAAGTACTTCCGTACTTTGTGAAAATGATATTAGAATTTTAAGTATCATCATATTTAATGAAACTATAAAATTAATTGGTGAGCATGGTTGAGCAAACTTAGAATATCCACATTCTGAGATGAAGGAAAAAAATTACAATTAGTATAAGCTTAACCTTTTTGTGTTGCTTAGAACATGCCAACAAACTAATATTTACTAATAAAATGAAAGAAATGGATTAGAAGTGGTTCGACACCAAAATTTGGATTCCTAAAAATGCCCCCACCTTAACATTTAAACTTAATATAATCAGGGTTATTTCGGTAAAAAACGAAGAAAATTGTAATCCCACGTCCCTAAAATCAAGTTGGATACTTTTCAAAATTACAAAAATATCCTTTTTACCATGTGATCTTCAAAAGCACCCTTTAATTTATAACTTAATTATAAATAAGCCCTTCACAGACGTGTGTTTGCACATGCCACCTTGTATAATCTAATGAATATGAAACCTATTTCTTAATCTGTAGATATTTCAGTTTTATTTCTGATCTAACAACAGATTGAATTTGAGAAGTAACCCACAAAACAAACAAAATCTTCCAAGCAAAGAACTCACTTTACGATACTTAACAATCATGAAAATGAAAGGGGAAAAAAAGACGAGAAAACTACCGGGCTTTAGATCACGGTGGATAATCCCATGTGAATGCAAGCAATCCATTGCCCGAGCAATATCAACTGCAAAACCAACCGCCACACGAGTGTCCAAGCACCTTGGCCGTAAGTTCACCAAGTATTTACGCAATGTACCACCCAATAAAAGTTCAGTTACTATCACCATGACAGGCTCGTTACAAGCCCCAATAAACTGTTCGATACAAAAAAACAATTGTTAAGACTCAAAACAAATATCATATGTAACGGTATAAATTTTCCAGCAATGAAGGATCTACAGAACACCTTTACTAAGTTTTTGTGTTGAACTCTAGACAACATTGCAACCTCTCTAGCGAAACGCCCTTCTCTCTTTGTTATCTCCTCTGGGGTCTCTCCTCTATGAACAATTTTAATTGCAACATTCTGGTTTTTATATCTGAATCACATAACACATCAGTGAGACAGTTTCCACACACACACACACACACACAAAAAAAACAACATTGTGCTGAAATGTACCCAACATAATTAACCCAAATTTCATCAGAGGATAGTAATACATAATCTCCACAAAAGAAATCTTGGGTTTTCAGAATATGAGCAAATATGAACAGATTTTCTCAAAATATAAAATTTTCAGTTACAGAACAAAGCGCAAAGATCAAACCCTAATCAGAAAATTAGACTTCCAACTGACTTACTTCCCCTCATATACTTTGGCATGAGCTCCCTCACCAATTCTTGGCCCAACAAAGAGATGCTTTGGATCGATCAACCACTTGGCATCCAAACGGAACTCGTTGACTGAGTAGAACCCATTACTTGACTCCATTTTTTTTTTCTAAAAAAAGAAGTATCTTTCATATATTTAGCAACAAAACCATGTACCCATCACCCATTATAGTAAAAAGAGACCTGAAGCAGAGCTAATTTTACATGGATAGGCTGACATGAAACAGAGAGCCATAAAAGACATGCTCTGCTCTACTTCTCTTCCCAACACAGATTATTAACCACAGATGATGCCCTTCTTCAGGAGGCAAAAAACAAACAAAAACCCTTATTTATCCGAACCCCAACAAGCGCTCTCTAGTTCTCTCTATTTCAGAAATAGAAATAAAGTAGAGAAATTTTCATTTTCATTGGGAACAGAGCACCAAACAATCCACAATGGAAGAACAAAAACTTAAGAAAAATATATTCAAAAAAATCAACAACCCAGTTTGAAGCTTTGAATATCGAGTAGTGGGTCGAATTTATTTTGATCTCTCGATCTGGGAACAATAAAGCTATGGAAGGAATCGAGTCTTTGTCAAACAATGAGAAAGAAATAAGAGAGAGAGAGAGAGAGAGCCGACACTTCCAGGATACGACACAGGAGAAGATATATTTCAACTAGTGTAGATCGTGTACATCCGAGGGCTGCTCAGAACCAGATTTCCAATGACACTTGCGTGCCACGTGGATTTTTATAACCCACGACCACTCGTGAAATGTTTGGCCAATCATTTAGTAGAATGCAAGTAATCATCATGATTATCAAAAACTCATTCAAAGTTAGCTAAAGGAATCCAATTCTTTTCTTGTATTCTGTCTAGAACCATACATTCCCTTATTATTTATTTTTAACTTCTTTTATAAAAAAAAATTCTTCTAAAATATTCAACTTCAACATTTCTCACAAATAATCAGTTTGTGTTCAACTTGATCAAATCGTCTCATAGGATTCTCCTATTTCATTGTCAACATAAATTTCTAACATAATTTTTCAAATGAGTTTAGTTTTAATTTTACATTTGTTAACTTTTTTTTTTTTTTATATACATTTATTCATCTCACCACTCTTGTTATGAAGGGTGATTAAAGTGCCATGACAAAGAGCACAACATTTAAATAACACTAAAAATAAAATTAATAGAAATTTAGTGGTTTTTCAAAGCTAATCTAACCCTTGAATGTCAAAGGGTTGAGGTGTCATTAATTTGTGCCAACGTGTCAGTAAGGGTGTAAGCATGCTATGTTTGTTTTTATATTGGTAAGCCTATTTTTTATGAGTTCAATTACTCGATATTGATACTAACGAGATTTGAACCCAAGTTTATGGTGTTGTCATCCAAAGACTTTACCAACCAAACAATGATAATCACACTAACATAAAAGGGCCAAGATACATTGATTTCAAAAAATAAATAAAAAATCCTCTTCTTGCTATCTTCAATTTATTACCATGGTTAATGATTTTTTTTTACTTGAATATTTTCACTCGATCTGACGTGGTAAGCACACAGAACCGTTGATTGGTTTCTTATGTATCCCAAAACATCCATAAAAAAATCAATCAATGGTTCTATATCTTTGCCACGTCAGACCAAGTGAAAATACTTAAGTCAAAAAATCATGATTCTGTTAACATTTTTCTCACCAGAAGCAAGGGTTAGTGATCATCGTCCCCACACCACCAAAAAAAAAAAAAACTTTATCAAGTTAGATGTTTATCGACAGTCCAACATTTAATTTCATAAAGCATGGTTTATCTTATTACAAAAATATTATGAGATTAAAAAAAAAAATGCCATGGTGTACAAATTAACGTTCACAAGTGAGTGGACCCAAAATCTATCACATGGATTGCAGAAAGGATGGGAGAATCAGGATTGCAAACCAACTCCTGGGAGTACATCATTGACACTTTACTCCAATATTAAATACTGTGCGAGCCAAAAACCATTGTGGGTGCACATGGAACCTCATCTTCAACATGGGGGCAACCCACTCTATTGGACAAGCTCCACCTTTCTCTCCTCCTTTATTTAGACTTGACAAAACTTTTAATTAATAGGGGCGGTGGTATCTAGTGCTTCACTCTAACATCTACTTCAGTGTTTGATAGTCTCCTCACCCTTGATTCTTAACTAGTCTATAACTTCACTTTAATCAATTTGATAAGTGATGAGATGGTGAATCCTAACTCTTGATGGTATGGATGTAAGTATCCACCATGCATAAATCACAACAGGGAGATCGATGGTCCAAATTTAGTATGATAATAAAATAGATTGGATGATTGTGATCAATGCCCTAGAGACATGAATCTAGAAGTTGTCCATCAGTTTCGTCTGTTAGTAATCCAAAAGATTTGACTGATCATTTGATCTCTTTTATCATTTTTAAGTATACAATTGATTAGTTGGACTTATCAAATCATAACTCCAATCGAAAGATAGAGAGATGATAATTAAGGAAAAAAATATATGACAAAAATATATCTTGACTGCAGATATAACTCAACCTAGAATAAAATGGTAAAATGTGATAAATGTTGTAGATGCAAATAATTATGATAAGGTGTAGATGATGAATTAATGAACTCTTGCGTGAAATTGTATATCTATGTTCTGATATATGTCTTGAATCTAATTGGTAGGGAATCGCACCGTAGGAAGGTATTATGTATATATACCCAAATTAGGGGTTGCTAGATATATGTACTTTGAAATTCAAGTAGAAATCAAAAGTATTTTGGTATGTTTCAGATCAGTCAAACCATGAAACAAAACCCTGTACAAGTCTGATGCTTAGCTCAGCAAATCAGTCTCAATTACATCAATCCTTGTGGTAGATAGCTTTCAAATAATCGACTGAGACGTGGATTTTTACTCGCATAATACTATTGATCTTGAATTCGGGGAGACAAGTTCGAGGACGAAGATCCTACGAGTGTTGTACGACAATTGGCTGCAAAGGCTAATTGTGCGAACATATACGTCACAAAACCATCGAGTAACGACGATTGGAGTACTGTGAATCCCAACGAGACCAATGGAGGTCTCCAATGAGAAACCTATCGCTAAACCTATTGCTGTAATGACGTCCAGATACAAACACTCTTTTTTTAAGCTTTTGAATTGATACATATAACATAACTCATTCTAGGGTAATAGGTGGTGTAAATGTCTTGTATTTTTTTTTTTTTTTTGTCTTACGTAAAGTTGCGGGTGTGTAGGGGCAACACACTTGACCCAAATTTTTTAAGAGATATGAAAGGGGTAATAGTGTAATATTTTCTAGAGGATTTCCTGTTTTTTGGGTTTTCTTCCTTGGAGAAGATACACATGTTTTAATAAGTCCCGAATTTATAAATAGAAATATCTGAGAGTGTAAAATGTATGAGAAAATAATAAATATTCTTGCTCTATTCTATGGACGTAGGCATACTACCAAACCACATAAATCCTTATGTGTAATCTGTCTCTTTGCTATTTCGATATTTTCACAATGAGAAAGTGAAATCGAACATGGAAACAATGCTTACAAGGTTCTTAAGACCTAAGAGATTGCTTTATAGAGAAATTTGTTTATAATTAATATTTCTTAGGATTAGTCAACCACTCTCATCGTATGATATATAATTCAACTGAATCATAAATATGCCAGATTAATGATAGTTTTAAAAGCTGAAACACCAACTTTTTGATATTCAAGTCAAACATTGAAGATTTTCTTACCATTGATTTGCTTTCATTATCAAATGTAACCCCTACTTTTATATCCATAAATGAGATTGAGAAAGATTAGGCTCTCTAAGTAGGTGCGAGGAAGCATCTTCACGTATAAATGTCCCCTCAACAAACTCTATAAAATTATTTTTCTTATATTAATATTTTATTTGCTTGGCTCTTCACATGTATATTTTTCTTTTATGTAACCGTGGAAGAGATATTGTTATATAACCCATAAGAATTTGTCCAAGGAAAATGTCATAAGTGAAGGGTGGGGAGCCAATTGTTCAAAAATTTTGGTGTTATCGATCGGTTGACAATATGATAATAAAAATATATAAAATAACAATTAGGCTAAGATTTCGGATATCAATAATGTCAATAAGTTTGAAAAATAAAAATTATATAGAAGATGGATTTACATCAAGATCAGGGTGACTTTTAGTGAGAAAGTCTTTTTTTTCCTTCTATTAGCCGATGTATTAGGAAAAAAAAATGATTGTTTACAATGGATTAGGTACACACCAAGTTGGCTAAGATGACTTGAACATGTTTAATGAAGTCCAATTCCATTTAAAAAACATATTTAAGTTGAAAATCCTAAAAAAATTGAGGAAGAAATTAAAAGAGCGTGGATGAAGACAATGTAAATATATATGACCTCACTTCTAATAATAGAAAATTGAGATCACAATGTATTACAATATAGGGACTAATCCTATCCCAAAGGGTGTGTGGGGATACCTACGTTTAAGGAGAGAGAGACGTGGCCTAGAACAAAGTGAAATGGAGTAATAAAATGTGTTTGAGATAAAGATTTGTTGTTGTTATTTAGGGACATATACTTTACGATTATAATTTTGAAAATCTAAATGAAAGTAAATAAATTTGATCTCTATCGATTGTTTTTCTACCATTGCTTAATATTTCTAATAATTCATAAAATGAGTGATCATGATAATTTCAAATTACTTTAGTAATCGATGCATATTTGGTGAGACAATCTCATTTGACCATTCTAAAGCATTTAGCTCTAACAAAGTTTTTGTACCCAATTTTAATAAAACTAGAACTTTAGAATAATACCATCTTTACAAAAAACATATAAAAAAATAAAATAACAAAGATAATACAATCATACAAAGCACAAAGATTTATGTGGTTCGGCCGTGTGCATACGATCACGGAATGGAACAAAAATAATTACTATTTTCTCATAAGTTTTAAGAGATCTTCATTTATATAACTAAGAGTTACCAAAACATATAAAACTCTCCAAAACAAAAACCTTTGTAGCTCTGTGTAGTGCAACATATAATACAAGACATTTACACTACAAAACACACCTTCTTGCGAGGTGAAAAGTGCATTTATAATCAGTACATGGAAGGTAGTACTACATAAGTTACTTGAGACATGTATATCTTATATCATACTCGTAACGATTTTTCACTGATTCACAACATGGCCTACGCCATGACACACACGTACATACACACGCACATTGGTTGGCAAAAGCGGTGGTAATGGGTTCAAATCAGAGAGAAATAGAGGGAGATCCTCTATGGAGGTAAGTGGGTCCAATATCTCCTGGAAAAAGTCCAATAATTGAAAAATAAGGACAAAATCAATATTTTAAAAATCTTCTCCTATTGAGAGGTATCATAATAATATAACCCTAAAGCAACGTGATTAATAAGATGCTGACCACTGTATGGTGGGACCAATTAATTGGCTAGTTGTAGCCTCCAAAACAGACCATAATACAAACCATTTGACATATAATGCATGACATATATATTATCATGTCGGTGGCAGGCCCCATTATTTGACGGAGTCTCATGAATTAGGACAATTTTCTCGATCATAAATTTGACTCTATTAAAAGCGTCAACTATCTCCATGATCATAAAAAAAAAATTTAAAAATCGAATGGTTAATAAGACTAGATAATGATCAAGTCAACTATTGGTGTAACAAACGTTTTGATGTACACACACAGAGAAAGAGAGAGAGAGACAGTTCAAGATTGTCCCTAAAGTCGTGGATTGCAAGCAAGTTTGTTATGATGTGGTGGTGGTTGGGAGGAAGACGGTGAGGGAGGGTGCCTTTTATACAATGTTGACTCAATGAACCTATTTCTTCTATTTGGCTCTTGTGATCATGATACCAACTTTGTTTGAAATTTAAATCATCTCTTGTGACTCTTGTCTTTTTTTCTTTTATCTCTATTGTTGGAATGAATGGTGTCAAGTCTAATTCACGTTTTGTGATTAACTGACAATAAAGAGAAGTAGGTGGAATAATAATAAGAATAATAATATTATTATTATTATAAGATCCCACCATGGTCCATGAATCAATGCAACTCCCCATGTATCATCAATAGAACTCAAGCCCAATTTATGTTGGGTATTCTAAAGGAAACAAAAGAAGAGCCCATGCTCAACCATTTGTGATTTGTGGAGCCCGATAGTACTGGCCAATAAGGAGGTATTATAAATCAAGTCATGTGTTTATATTAGTCGAACTCGTTGTTAATAAATTTTCTCAAAGGTATTTTTGTATTTTACTAATATTATGTATAACCTTAATTAAGTTTCTTAGGGTATTTATATTTTTTGTTTTTGATGAAAGATTGTAATTTGTAATTGTTAGGTTTCTCGTCATAGTGGAATCGGTGGGATCCATGGACGTGCCTTAAACTTGAGAGAACCATGTAAAATCTATGTGTTTTTTTGTGTGATTGCATCTTATTTTGTGTTTATTTTTCATTTTGCTTTCTTGGTTCGATTGCATCTGTTTTCTTACTACAACCCATGTAAGTAGAGAGAGTTCAGGTTTAAAAGAATTTATTAATGAAAAAAAAATACAAATAATGATAATTATTTCAAGGTATGACGAATATTGTTGTCACTAAAGAGATATTTTTTGTGACTAAGCCCGACCCGATAGTTAGATTGGTAGGGTTTGGCCCGAATCTAGTGGGCCCTAAACACGGGCCTCTAAGCTTCATCCAAAACTTAGATGAAAAAAAAAAAAAAAATCATTTCGAGTTTCATCCAAGGTTTTGAAAATGGTCGGCTACCAAACTTTATTCTGAGCTCGATCAAACTTAAAATTGAAATTCAAAGGTGAAAAATAATTTTACTTGGAAAGTTTTTTTAGTTCATAGAGAGCCAAAAGACCCTTGGTTTATCTCATTCGTCTGAAAGTAATTTTCTTTTTCTTTATACTATAAACTAACCAAGTGCAAGTTACATGGTTTTGAGGAACTTTACAGGAAGAAAAAAATTACTTCAGCCAAATGGGAGAAAACACATGATCCGATGCTTTAGTGTTGTAGAGGACTACCTTCTATTAACCTTGAAAAAAATTTATTTTTCACCTTTGAATTTCAATTTTAAGTCTGATCAAGCTCAAAATAATTATCCTTGGGCTCACCTCGTGGCATCCAAAAGCATAATACGACACTTTAGTGTTGTAGAAGGACAAAAATCTATAAACTTTGAAAAAAAAATGATTTTTCACCTTCGAATTTTAATTTTAAGTTTGGGAGTCATGAGGAAGTTCGGTAGCTGCACATTTTCAAAAACTCGACTCAAATTAAAAATATATATATTTTTTCATCTAAGTTTTTGGATGAAGTTTAGAGGGCTGTGGTGTTGGACTGCTGATGTGGTAATCCATTTTCAATCAGAAATCTCGATAATTGGATCAGTATTTAATAAGTCAATTGTATAAGTGCTTAAAAGAAAATAAGATAAGTGTTCACTCCAATAGGATTGCGTGGTCATGGTCCGTCGGTAAAATCCCACTCTTGATTGGAGCTTTTAAATTCCATTATCTACCAAAACTTTTGAGTCAAAAGATAAATGTTCAAGCTTTTAGAAAAAGTAACCAAAAAAGGGTTTAAGAAACCCTCTTTTAGAGGAAGGAAATCAAATTTTTACTGTTGTTGATTTGGAAATCTTATTAAAATAAATGTATTTTATTAATAGATTTCAAAATTTATTAAAGGTTGTTGGGTCACATGGATTGACAAAGATTTGAGGCAGTTAAATGGACCATGATTACTAAATTCAATTTTCTCCAATTTCATATCTTATGTTATTTAAAAAGAAAATCTTGAAATGACAAAAAGTATTTAGTGCGATTCTACAAGTTTGACGTGGGATGTGCGCATAACTATAGATGTGTTTCCTCGCGATACGAGTAAAAATCATCTATGGTTATATATACATGTCCACGTCAGAATTGTAAGAATAAATAAATCCTGTGTCACCCGAAACACGACTCTATGTTATTTAAAAAAGCTGTGTTAAGGTGATGCTGGATGTACTGCGATTGTCACAATTCTGATGTGTGGGTGCGCACATAGCCGCATTTGATTTTTACTCATATCACGAGGAAACACATATATGGTTACGTGTGCAACTCCATGTGAGGTGTCACTCCAGCAATAGTGTACTTAAAATGAAATATAATAAAATTAAGATCTATAAATAAGAGAGAAAAAAAAAATTGACCTTCACGAGTTGCTTTTGATTCACTTGTCGGGCTCACTTGGGCTCGGATCCTTAATAAACTTATGGTCATTGGATGTGAAATTGAATATTTTTCTAATTGGTACTGAAGCTTTGCTTGAATTGAACCCTACACTTAGGATAAGTAAAAGTGGAAATAAATAAGAAATGAAATAGAAACATTAATAAGAATTCCGAGGGTTTGGGAATTGAAGAGGCGTAATTGTTGGAATCAAAGAAACAAGAATAATGATTTTTGAGACTTGAGCCTCTAATTTGAGATCCAATTTGATTTGATAAGACCAAGAAGGGGTATTATGGGAAGTCATTCCTCATTAACCACTATCTTGATCTTCGTAAAATCAAGTCAGAATTATTCGTTTTTTTTTTTTTTTTTTTCTTTCTAAGAAGAAAGTATTCCCGAATTGATATGGAATGCATGGTCATTATGGATTGAGTCGTGATAATTTGACTACCCCATGTGGCAAACTCAATCAATTAATGTGACAAATTTGGAATCGTAATTTGCACGACTTGGGATACACGATTCCCTTGATATACATTTTTTTTTGAGGAAGTGCAGCCATGTTTCTCGAGGTGTGCAAATCTACGATTCTCAAACTTGTCACGTCAAGGTAGTCAATTGAATCTGCCAAGTGAGGTAGTAAGTAAGATTATCATGATTCTTATGGATTAAGCGAAGCAACACATGTGTGCCACATAATATAATAATAAGAATAATGATTTTTTTTTACTCCCCTGACATAGTCCCCCTCTACTCTCCCCCCGACGTGGCATGTGATAGTACCATAGATTTTTTTTTTCTTGAGATACACAACTACACATTTTTATGGGGGATATATGGAGATGTGCACTTGTGTATCCCGAGGAAAGAAAGTCTGCGGTTCTGTCATGAAGGAGAATAGAGGGGGAGTCAAAAAATCACAACTCTAATTATAATAAGCCTTTTAAAGAGAAAATGATCAAAATACCATCTGGGAGAAATTTTCTGCTCACAGCACAAGTGATTTTTTTGTCACAAAATTTGTGCTCACAGACTCCTCAAAGCGCATCACATCAAGCAATTGAAGGGTATTTGTGTAACTAACAAGAGTAGCTTGGTAAATTGGGGATGCCATTCAATACATGTGGGGTTAATGTGATTGGTGGATCCCAAATTTTCTGTAAGTAAAAAAAATTCCTCACAACACACACACTCTCTCTCTCTCTCTCCTACCCAGACATTATTTGTCTAGTGTTTTTTTTAGATTGACCTTAGGTTTTGAAGGGGTCATTCTTGGGATTTCTTCAGGGAATTGACTCTTCAATGAGCTTGGAGCATTAACCCAACAATGAAGAATTTTTTTTAGTGTTGGAATTTATGAGAGATCACCATGTGTCCTCTTTCAGAGAGAAGTGTAAGGCCATGGGCTTATAGTGTTGGCATGTGCCTAGAATAGGCTTAACATTGAATTAAGTCATGAGTTGGAGTTATGGACTTAGGTTTTGAAATAAATTATGTTTAGGTATTTGAAATAGGCTATAAATATGGATTTGGACTAAGATACATCATGGGAATGAATTTGGACCTTGGGTTACGGGTTAAGTTTTAGGTTAGGGAAGTGAGTATGAAATTGGATTGTATCATGAATTAGAAATAAGATTTGAGCACGCAAAACAGTATGAAATGATGCATTTATACATGAGAAAGAATGTCAGTGACAATTATCGTGGACCTTGGGCATATTGAAAGGCTTTAGACTTTTCTCATTGAAACCAAACAGGAGATTTGAAAATTTGGGCTTTTTTAGATGGATTTGTTAAACTTGAGGTGTCTACAAATTAAAGTGTATTAAATAATTTTGGGAAATGCCATCAATTTTTTTACCAAAATACCCCCATACTTATTCCCAATGTGTATTTATTGCACACATTAACAAGACTTTTTTTTTTTTTTTTTCTCAATTTATTATGCTCAACAATTTTTGCTCACATAAATTTTATAAATCGGAGATGCCCTCGATACACAAGACGTCTTTCCATTGGCACTCATTTTGGGCCCAGTCACTGTGAAGCCCATGGTTAAATATATACTGCTAGAATCGTAATGGTTATGTTCATGGAGAGCCACATCTAAGGAAGAACTCGCACTTGATGTATCAAAATTTCAGCTCTATTGTTCAGATGTACATTTATCCTCAATGGGTTCAGGTACTGATTATGGGCTTCAATCAGATCTCTATCATTGCCACTGTACTTCATTATCTCTATCAACATATGTAAGGGTAAAATTGTCATTAGGGCTTAAATTGAACGAGTTCTGTATCTTTGCTTTTAGCACACCCATTTTCGGATAGATAGAGCCATTGAGATAGATACGCGCAGTGATTGGCCTAAGTGAATCTCCATATTTCACTTGTGTCAACAGCAAAGACAACAAAGGTACCAAAGTAAATGACACATAGAAATAGAGAAATTTCTCTAAAACATGACCAACTTTTGACGAAATTCCGATTTCCACATCACTATTCAGTTTAATTACCAAATCGTGAAGTGCAAGATTGTAGATTTTAAAATGTAATGACCTCGCAGATTTAAAGTGACAATCTTTTGATTTTTTTTAAAAAAAAGTGATAATCTCATAGGTTATAAAATTATCACTATATAAATCAACGAAATTGTCACTTTGTAAAAAAAAAGGGTGAATTACCATTTTGTGAGCTGAAAAAGAGTTACTTGCGATTTCGGCTAACTGTTTATTTTAATTACCAAAATGTGAATGATGACGTTTTTATTATAAAAAAAACGTCAGAATGATAACGAATTTGGTGGTTTTAAAGTGACTATTTCCAATTAATCATTTTAAACCTGAGAAATAGTCACTTTAAAAACCTCCGATTTCATTTTCATTCACGTTTTGGTAATTAAAATGAACATTGAGTTGCAATTGTAAATTCATCAAAAGTTGATAACTTTTTCGTAAATATCCCAAAAAAATACATCAGCGAGATTATCACTTTAAACCTACGATCTTGTACTTCATCTTTTTGGAACTAAAATAAACAGTTAGCCAAAATCGGAATTTCACCACATTCGGCTCACGATATGATATAATTTACCAAGGAAATATAGGGAAATAATGTCAATTTCTCACCATCGACAGAGCTAATATAAAATGAATGTCACAGGGCAATCTGTTACAAGATGGCTTCAATTTTATTTATATTACTTTGATTAAAATTTCAAATTTTTTTTATAGAGATTAATAATACTCAATGGCACACAGAAACGCAAAAATTGAAGGTAAAATAAAAAGAAGCAATTAAATGAAATCAATATTAAGAAAAAGTGACCTTGATGGATTGCATGAAATACACATCCTTTTGACGGTCTAAATAACGCGTTTGATCCATATTGTATTTAAGTTTAAATGAATGTTAAATATAGATCGATTCCTTGTTAGCAAACTTGGAATACAATAACAATTCGATTCATGAAAAATTCAAATTCTATTCGATTTTGGATTGCAAAAATCCGGTCAAAATTTTGATAAATAAAAAATATGTGGCATATGCTTCACATGTGTGTATTATCCGTTTCATTTGAAAAATTCGAAAACCAAAAATTTGGCCAGGTGGTGATAATGAGGACATTAAGGTTATTGTTCCATTGATATTTAAAAAAAAATCAAAGTCAAAGGACAAATCATGAATTTGAAAAATTAAGGTGTAATCTCAAATAAATGTAAAGGGCCATGTCATTATTTTTTTAAAGATACAAGGGACATTTGTCATGTAAAAAGGTGGGTTACTCCAAAAATTTGAAGCATGGCCACTTCAAAGTCGACTTGTGTTACACATCACAATTTACAAGTTTTCACTTTGCAACATACAACAAGTTATAGTAGCATTTTTTTTCCCACTGAATTTTATAAAAATTTATAAATAATTGCGTTTTATTCTTTTCAAACTTAAAATCTATGAATTATTTAAAATAGTTCAATAATCCAAAGAATAATACTTTCATTGAAAAAAACTGAAAAATTCATGAATTTTTCAAGAATTAATGGGAGATTGCTAACAAGGGATCGATCAACTAAGAAATAAAATTATCCACTGAAACTCAAATCTAAACTCCAAATAAGTAGAAATGGATATAAATAAGAGATGAAATGGAAATGTTCAGAATTCCGAGGGATTGGGAATTAAAGAAATAAGAATTGAAGCTCTATTGGAATTGAAGAAATAATAATATATAAATGTTCTTCTAGACTTGACCCTCTAATTTTGAGATCCAAGCTTGAATATTTTGATTGAAGAAAGACCGAGTGGCCGAGTGGGGGTATTATGGGAAGTCATGCACTCATGCTCATGCATGCACGCCTCAACAACCGATAAAAATGGGTTTTTGTTAACATGTTCCCCAAGGACACACCTTAAGATGTATCAAATACACCTTCAAAATTTATTGAGAGAGAATTTGCCCGTGTCTCTTACAATTTTATTTAAAAAAAAAAAAAAAGAATCCCTTAATCTTAGTATGGTCTGGATTATCACATTGGCAATCCAACACCACGGACTTCTAGATTTCATAATATATATAGAATAATAATAAAAATCATTTTAAGCTTGATCCAAGATGTTGAAAATGAACGGCTACCAAACTCTTAAATTTAAAATTCAACAATGAAAATTATCATTTCTTTTTTTACCATCATTTACGAATATATTTTTCTTTTTTTATTTTCAATGCATTTCTGGTTTTGATGTAGGATGATGTGGTAGATGAGATCAAATATACATGGGAGCGAGGATGGGTGGTAGATTAAGCTTCTTGTTTTTCAGGGTTTCACTTCTCTGTGTTTTTTTTATAGAAGGTGATCTCATGAAATGAATTTTGAATAATTTGTATAATTGTCAGATGGATTGGTGAATTGAATTATTGAATGTTGATGGTTGTATAAGTTTGTGGGTCCATTTGAAGATTTTACAAAAATTTCGGATAGAACCTAGTTTTCGTCTGACCATAAATATTCAACGACTTTGGGCCATTGAATATGAAATTCGACAACCCTGAGCCCTCGAATTTACCCCCTTTTTCATGTGGTGCTAGACAATACCATGGGAGGATTTCATAATAATATAATTAGTTTCTCATCTTAGGGATGAGGATTAAGATCTAGACCATGATGAATACGTTAAAGAATTGCTCTACAACTATCATTTTTGTTTCATATGAAAATAATAAAAGAAAATATTCTACGACAACAACAACAAAGCATTATCCCAAAGATTTGCCCGTCAAAATACAGTAACTAAGTTAAAAATGGTTTTGAAAATGCCACGTGGCACCCATTTTGCGCCCAGTTACGATAAAACCCTTGGTTAAAAAAGATATATATATAGACTGCTCCATTATTGTTAATCACTCATTAATTGACCAAAGTCTACCCTAATTATATAATGTAATAAGAGGCCTCATGAGTTTTCCAAGAAACATTCAGTGTACATAGACTTTTTATTCCAAATAAGATCTGTATTCAAACAAACTATTTTCTAAGAACAATTTACAGATGCTAATTACAAACATCCCCAAAAACTTAAAAACAACAAAATTACAAGAGAGATATAACAAAACAAATTTTGGTGTGCTTGAAGACCTTGTCTTATAAGTCCAATTAAAAAAAAACTAAGTATCTTCCCCCCTAATAACTGAGGGCGATAAAACTGATTATGGCAAAGGCCGTTGTGATTAGGCTCTTCCGTTCCTTAAATACAATTTTCATGACATTCATGAAGATGTCTGCCATAATCTTATGTCCCTCACGGACTAGTGACTGACGACGCTTTCCTGCAAAGGTGAGGAGGACTAGTACTGTGATCCATGTTAGTACGGTGGCTCGAACAGCGAAGATGAGCAATGTAGCCATAGACAAGATTAAGAGAGCTAAGAGTAGAGACATGTAAGGAGTCGGCCAAGTTGGAGATGGGTTGGCCTTGAGGAGTAATAGAGGGAGAGACCATAGTAGAGTATAAAGAGAGAGAGGAACCATGTTGTTGTTGTTGTTTTGGTACTTCGGTTGCTCATTAAAACGTTGGCCATTGAAGCTTCTTTGGTTGTTTTGTGGACTCTTAATGAAACCTATTGTTTGTTTTTTTTTTTTTTGTGTGTGATCTGTTTGTGTGATTCTATGTTCTTCCAATAGAATTTGAAGCTTTTTAAACGGAATTGGGCGTCATGTGCGCACATGGTGAAGTTGGCACATGGGACCACGTAGGGCTGTCAAAGAATCGGATTGGATTGGATCGGATCAGACAAAATCTGATTCGTTTTTAAAAGATAACTTTGGATCTTTATAGAGGCTTTGGGTATGATCTCATTTTTAGATCAACCATATACCAATCCTATAAAATATAAGAACGTATACAAATAAATATTTTTTTTTTTGATAATGGGGTGTCCGGACTTACGTCTGACTAGGGGGACCGGATGAGCCAGGCCAGAACCAAGGCATATGGTCTAGAGGAAATATTGCTCATACTACGTATGGAGCACACAACCTAGTGGATTCGAAATTTTCATTGAGCCACCCCTCGGGATTATACAAATAATATTATATTTTCTATGTACGTATGATATTTATTTGAATCATGATTTTTTTACACCCCTTCTAACATACACTCCCTGATGTGGCATGGGCTAGAACCATAGATTTTTCCTCCAGATCACATCATGCATCCCTATAAATATGTGCAGTTGTGTATCTGGGGAAAAAAATCTATGGTCTAGCACATGCCACGTCAGTAAGCCTACGTCAGACAAGGGTGTCAGAATATCATTATTCAATTTATTTATATGTTATACATCAATAGAAGGTTGCGTGTGCAAACACACATGTATCATAGGGGTTTATTTGTAAGTTAAAACGTTGATTAAAGTGTTTTTGAAGATCACATAGTAAAAGGGTAGTTTAGCAATGTTGAAAACTAAGTAACGTACGCTTGATTTTTTCTAGGAAAATGACTCTGATTATATTAAATTTAAATATAAAAGTAGAGGCATTTATGGCCACTCAACTTTTGATGTCAAACGACTTCTACTCCGCCTTCTCTCACTGTAATAGTAAAGATAAAGAAGTTAATTTGGTCTGATCAGATCCAAACCCGAACCCATTATTATTTGATCGTATCGGATTGGTTTTGAATCAACCCAATCCAATCTGGACCCGATCCATTGACAGCCCTATGACCCCCTAATTTCTTATCCTAATTAAGGTGGAAGTCATGATTCTTTCAAGGTCAAAAGAGTAAATATTATGTGATATTTTCAATAGTCAGATTTTAAACTAATGTTTCAAAAGAATGATATAGGGATAGTAGTTTTCAAAAAGTAACAGTCATCCAACGGTTTTGATTTTCCCCCATCAAGTGGGGTCCTCTAGATGATTGGTTTCGGACCATCCATGTGCCTCTTGAGAATCAAGGTACCATTTATTTCGAAAATACTATTTTCAACTCAAATACTTTGTGTTTGTCTTTTACATGTTTGCATTTGGTGAACATAAATAATTTCTTTGGAAGATCATGGAATCAGGACACTTAGACAACTATTGAATATTTACAAATCCATTAATCAAGGAAATAATTGGGACACCAATAATGAAAAATCAAACTTATATGATTGAAGATCTCAAGATAATTCAATCGACAAAAAAAAAAAAAATAAATAGTCGCATGTGTATTATTGAGGATTCTTTAAAGAAGTTGAATTATGTACTCATTCTCTATCGTATTAGTTGTGTGATGATTGACTAACAAATTTTTATTGCTTTGGAGATTGAATTATTTTAGTAGATATTAATCCCAACGGATTGGTGAGATGGCCAAAACCACACCTCATGAAGTAGAGGTCTTGAGTTCGAACCCATCCTCGTGGATTTATCAAAATGTTCTCTAAAAATAATCAAGTTATTAATGACTGGACGAAACTAAGAAATAACCCCTCACGTGTGAAATTATAGAAGATCTCCTATAAGATCAAATAATTTCATTAGTAATCAATTGCCATCTACTTCAGAGATCCCTTCTGAAACAGTTTTCAAATACAAAAGTTCAGTATCTTCCCACGAATTAGTGAATTAGGTATTGTAAATGTGAAATACTTATACAAATTCAAATCTAGGAGAGATCGTGTCTTTTCTATTATTAATGAAACAACAATGTTATTATAGGAGCAATTTTTTAACCAAATAATGTGTATCTCAATGTATTCGTCATGATGTAATAAATCTTTATTGTAATCCCTAAGTTGAGAAACTAATTATATTATCATATAAATCATGGTGTTGTCTCACCCAAATTAAATGATCCTGAAAGTCGATAAGTAATGTATATAAAATCAAATGCCAAATGTTTCCCAAGAACACGAAACTAATATCAATGCTCTCTACAAGAAGATGATTAAATGGGAGGTCGTGAAGACTTGATCGAGAGCATGGTTCGAAGTTGGGCAGGGCAATTCTGTTATTTTATTTTGTGGATATTTAAATGCATTGGAATGGATTAACAATATACCTCAGCACTTCAAATGCTTAGAGTTTGTATGTGAGATATCTTGTGCCAATCTTCACCAACTTCTCGCTTGCATCGCTCTTCCAGAAGCGGGCAACCCCTTATCAACATGAACTTAAGTGCTTGTAGTTGCACAAACGTTTCCGGTATGTATCTCAGCTGGGGACAGTTCTTTATTTTCAATTCGATAAGTTTACTCAAATTTGGCAGCCAATTTGGAAGCGAATCGAGTTCAGGAAGGCCGTCGATTTCAAGAACTTGAAGTTCAGTAAGATTCTGCATCTCTTCAGATAGGCACTCTAGGATCGGACAGTCCTTGATGATCAGTGATTTGAGCGCCGTCAAATTTTGCAACCACTTGGGTAAATAACTCATTTCGTATAGGTTTCCAATGCTAAGAAACTGAAGTTCAATTAGATGCTGAAGCTGTTCTGGCATGGAGTTCAATTTGGAGCAGTTCCTGATAGTTACACGTTTGAGTTTTCTCCCCAATTCCTGCATTTCCATAAGCGAAGGGAACTTGGGTACGCCATCTATTTCTAAGGAGGTCAAGTTCAACAATGTTTCTGGTATAGACCTCAACTCCGGAAGATTCTTGATTTTCAAATGTGTTAGGTGCACAAGTTCATCCAAAATAATAGAATCCTGTGGTGGTGGTGGTGGTTCTGTCAAGGTAGAAGAGATGCATCTGAAATTCCGAAGTTTGGGACAGTCTCCGATTTCTAGAAACTCAAGCTTCATCGGTTGTCTTTCAACTTCCCACAAACTGTGTAGGCCTTCGCAGTCTTTAATGTATAAAGTAGTCAGCATAGGCAAGTAAGGCAATTTCCTCAACTTTGGGCAGTACCTCATGTGGAAGATTTGGAGACATGGGACTGATGTTTCATTATTGGTCTCCACCCATCCTTCCCAGTTGGGTGAGCTTTCAATATAGAGAGACACAAGGGCTGGAAGGCATGGCAATGTCTGCAGACTTTCACATCCTCTGATATCTAGTTTGGTAAGCGCAGGCATGTTTGATAAGATATGTAGATCAAGACATCTATAGATTGTTAATGTCTCAAGTGCTTGAAATGATATAGATAAAGATTTCAATTTTGGGCAATCTGTGAGATACAAACTCCTGAGGCAAGGCATAACAACTGCATCATCCTTGCACGACCAGTCCTCCCACGCATTCATTTGGAGTAAGCTGAGTTCCTCCAACCCTGCAAAGCCGATGTTTCGACCATCATCTATGCCATGAAAATCATCGTTTAGGTTCCTGACTTTGTATGCTTGGAATACGTAGAGTCGTTTTAAAAGAGGCAATTTCCCCAATGAGGGCAGGTGCTCAACCATTTTGCAACTATACAGAAGCACTTCCCTCAAAGCCCTCATAGACATCAAACTCCATGCAGGAAATTTCTTACCCAAGTAATCGCATATTTCAACCCTTATGATGTTTGGAGGAGGTTCAAGCTCTTCAAATACTTCCTCCATTCTCTCGGAATCTTCTATGCTCACATCTGTGTTGTCGTCCCTTTCCTCCCACCACAACTCCAAAGACTCAAGGTGTTCCTTCTTACTCAACTGGGCTTGCCTTGCCTCTTCTCTGCTTCTAACCCTCTCTAAATTCTCTATTACCAGATTTCCTCTTAACTTGTTCAAGTTCTTAAGCTCAGCTATGCTACATCCCTTTTTGTCCCGACAACCCACCACGAACTTTGACAGGAATCTTAAGCAAGTTAGATTCTTTGTTCCTTGAGGCATGTTCAATGAAGACTCAAATTCTAAATTTCTCAATTCAAGGAGTGATGAAATGCTCTTGGGCAATTCCTTAATGTACTTTCCAAGCTGCAACGTTTGCAAATTGCAAAGATTGCCGATTGACTCAGGCAATTCCTTCAGTTTTGTGTTTGAGAGATTGAGGTACCTCAAAAGTATCAAATCGCCTAACGAATCTGGCAATTTTGAGAGAGTAACATTATCACTCAAATCCAAAACTCGAAGCCGTTTGAAGTTGCCTAGTACTTTATAAATCACATATCCAACTTCATCCTTATTGGGTAATAACAGTGTTCTTAGGAAGGATTTTCTTTCTTCACCAAAGGATTGATCTTTCTTACCAATCAGTGATAAGTGCCGAGTAGCATTTGAGCTGATCGTCTGTGAGTACTCCTTCCCTGCAACGTAAAGCGCGAGATCGTGAACAACAGCGTGCATCTTGAATTTAACAATCCTCCCATCTTCATCCCTCTTCTCATCTTGAAACAGACAACGACCAACCATATCTTCAATGTACTCATTTGCCGTAATCTCCATCTCTACTCCTTCATCTGGAATGAAACCCTCTGCCATCCATAACCTGGTCAAGTAATTCTGATAGATCCAAAAATCTTTAGGAAATATGGAACAAAACATAAAGCATCTTTTCAGATGCATGGGGAGATGATTATAACTCAGTAGTAGTGCAGGCAGAATGCTTTGATCGGCAGAGCTTTGTCGACAATAATCCCAAATCTTGCTATTCATTACAGCTTGCCAATCTGCCCTAAATCGCGTTCTAAAGCGCATCGCACTCCCCATTGTCTTCACTGCAAGGGGCAAACCACCACATTTCTTTACTATTTCCTCCCCAATTCCCTTTAGCATTAATACCTCCAAGTCTTGTTCTGTCTCCTCATCCTTCAAAGCTTTCTTGAGGAACAACAACCAGCTTTGATTGTTTGATAAACCTTTTAATTCATGGATGTACGTCGCACCCATTTCAACCGAAAGATGTTTATTACGACTCGTGACTAATATTTTACTTCCTTGTGCACCACTTTGTAGAGGAGACTTCAACTCTGCCCACCAATCTGCATCCCAAACATCATCCAACACAAGCAAGAATCTCTTATTTGTCAAACTATCGATTATCCCCGCATAAAGGGTATTCAATCCCGTAATCCCCGTGACAATGTTACTACTCCCACCACCAATACTGATTTCGCCTCTGTTAACATCGTCGAGAATCTTTTTCGCCAATTCAGTCGGTCTTGGTTTCTCTGAAACATAAACCCACATGGATTTATCAAAATGTTCTCTCACCCTATTGTTGTTATAGACCTTTTTCGCAAGCGTCGTCTTTCCAAGACCACCAGTTCCAACAATGGAGAACACAGAAGCATTTTTTTCTTCCTTGACATCCATTTTCTCCAACAACCATTCAATCATAACTTGTGCATCCTCTTCTCTCCCTACTATCTCTGATTCCACCATTACTGAACTTGTCTGGCGGTACGACTCGGTAACATGGTGGAGATTGCTCTCCCTTGCAATACTAGCAAGCCCATACTTATCCTTATTGGAGGAAATCTCATTTAGTCTCATACTTATCTCTTTAATCCTTGAACCAACCTTGCAAAGTAAACCAACATGTTTGAACTTGAAGGTAGAGATGAAACATGTCTGACACTTAGACGTCTCTCTTGATCTCCTGCCAGTAGTGCCAAGCCTTGATCCATACTCATCAACTAGGTCTTCAGCATCATAGGCTGCAGACTTGAGCTGTTCTAACCAAAACTTAACATGTTCTGAAGAAAATTGCATTAGATCGGCATCCTGGAGTACATCTCGGATGATGTTAAGTTCCTCTTGTAGCTTCTTGAGCTCTTTTTTCACTCCAAATACAACACCCACCTCTCTTTCAATAAGGTAACTTAATTTTTCAAGTAAGAGAGAAACAAAAGGTTCGGCCATCACCTCCCTTCGCTATCCAACAAGGATAAGTTATCAAAGCCAAACCAACAAGTGAAGAAGAAGAAGAAGAAGAAGATCATGGCACATAGCTACAACTTTAGTAACATAAACAGAGATTGATCCTACAATACAAAGTCTATCACAAAGTCAATGAATATTTTGATTAAGAATTGTATGTCTACCATCTAGATCAACAGAATGAGTGATCCAGATTCTACACTGGTGGTTGATGGGACCGTGTGGATAAGTGTGAGAGAGAGAGAGAGAGAGACTAGACTTAACTGTTTGGTTATTGTTTATAACTTCAAAGGTAATTTTTTAACTTTCAAAAGTTAAAAAGATTAAAATAAAAATTAAAAAATCGTTTGGATTAGCAAAAAAAAATCAACTTTTAAAAAGTAAAATTTCTGTATTTTTAAAAGGTAGAGAAAAACTACTTCCTACAGTCAAAAGTATAAAAATAAATCTCTCAATCCTGTCTTTGATCTCCATATCACGGTAATCTCTCTCTCTCTCTCTCTCTTCGTGTTCATCTCCTTTGATTTTTGTGAGAAGTTGAATCAATAGAGATTATGTTTTAGATTTTATCAACTAAGACTTAAAATGACCAACTTCGGGCGAAACTAAGTATATCTATATCTGAAAAATGTATCAAAGTTTCAGATTTGAATCCAACTCGGGTCTTATTATCTAAAATCATAATCGGACCGTTTTACTTTCATTGAACCCACACCATACCCAAATTAATTGATTTGAGTTGGTCAAGTTGAATAATTTTGAACCGTTCAACTTTTTTTTGCTATATTTCTTTTTAATTACTATATTATTCTATATTACCATTATAATTCTTTTTCTATATATATATAAGAATTCAAGTTATATTAAAGTAATAGAAGTAAGTTATCTTGAAAAACATAAGAATATACTTTTTCAAGCAATATATTATTCATCTAAGCGGATATAAGGATGGATCTATATCTGACTCGGGTCAAAGGACATCAATTCATAGGAGTATAAACTGCTAAATTTGGATTCAGTCACTCGGATTTCAAATAAAATGTAACCTACTTATGTCTTACCTCCAAGACAACAATTTTAAATCAAAAAACTCGAAGATTTTTAAAAGATTTTGGTCGATAGATTCAGAACGGATTTTTTTTTAACAAATTCGATAGGTACCTACAGAACATTGTAAAAATGAACAATATTCAGTAACCACTTGGGTAAGTGCAACAAGAACTAGACAAAAAAATAAATAAATTAGGTGTGTGCAATGAGACATTCTATTTTCAAGATGGGTATCACGAAAAAATGGGTAAAATGAGTCATTTTGGCGTGTGCAAATAGAACCATCCCATTTTATATTTTAAATTATAAATATATATATATTTCCCTTTAGCTAAAGAAGCTTGACCTTTTGCTATTTCCCTTCTATTTCTAGTACGGGTTTGCTTGATGTTGTTGATAATTTGTCTAATTTGACCGTATTGATAATAAATACCTAAAACATTGGAAATGAGATTCTAAAAGCAATGGTTGTTAAAATCTACATACCATTGCAATTAAAGATCACCTACACCTTTTCTTGTGAGGGTAGACACTTTCCAGGTTAGTGGGCTCTTCTTTTGGTGTAGCCAAACGTACTAACTACATGTTCCAATTTCGAACAACATATTTATTTCCTTATAAAAATTGTCTGTAGTAATAATGGCCATCTTTGGTGTGCTGTTAGATGAATTTGAAAAACCTACTACGCATCTCTCTCTCTCTCTCTCTCTCTTAAGTCCCCAGCCCAGGACATCAACTCAATCAGCCTAGAATCTGGACAACTCGTCCGTGGTTAACATCTTCAGATGGCCATAATCCAATAACAGAACCGACAGTCGAATCCCAGACATCTAATTCTTAAAAATTCTACTAGATTTACAAGAAATGTAGCAGACCGCATATGTATACATACATACCGCAAGGACAACACACTTTGCCGCTCTTCCCTAAAAAATTTACAAGCATTTCTCGAGGAAATCGATAAAATCTGAAACAAGTAACAAGGAGATTCAATTTATTAGGATGTCTGACCGAGTTATCTCCTACAATAAAAGCCTTTATTTCATCTTCAGCTATACAAAGAAAGTAAATGGCTACCAGAGGCCCGAAAGATCAAGAAATCATAGCTGCTGATCGAGATATGGGTCTCTTGGAGATTTCTCTCCTGCTCCCAAATATCCCGTAACACTCTCAGAAACCACAGAAACCCAATTACTCAACCATGAGGTGCTGCGTGACAACAACCCAGTCTGAACTTCATTGTTACTTTCAAGCATGCTCTTCTGTTCTTCCTCAATAAGAATGTCGAGCCACCTTTTTGCCATGAAATCCTTGACAGCTTCAACCCCTTTATTCACAATCTCCATCGGAGGAATAACAAGTGGATTCTGATCCAGATTGAGCTTGGTCAGCTTGTCCAGCCGCCCAAAGGTATCGGGAAGAGCACGAATCTGGTTATTGCTGAGATCAAGCTCCCTCAGATTGATCAGATCACCAATCGTGTAAGGAAGCTCCGTGAGATCACTAAAGTTACTACTGAGATTCAGGATCTCGAGATTTGTCAGTCGTCCAATTGCATTTGGCAGACCTCGGAGCTCATTGAAGTGGACGTCCAGATGGCGTAAGGAACTCATCTCACAAATGGAAGTAGGAAGGGAACGGATCTTATTTAGATTAATCGAAAGCCTCTGAAGATTTACTAATTCATACCCGATGTTTGTTGGCAAATAAGTTAGATTATTATAGCTTGCGTCAAGCTCCACCAGCGATCTGGATGAACATTGTGTTATAGCTAAATATACTGGAAGGAACCTTGCATAACAAAGATCAGGTCTTGAAAGGAAACTAAAATTGATGGGTTACCTGCAATGAGAGATGCTATCAGGTAGGGCGGTAAGCTTGTTAGAAGAGACATCCAGGATCTTCAGCTTAAGCAACAGTCCAATGGAATCTGGAAGTGATTCCAGGAGGTTGGAGGAAAGGTTGAGCTCCTGAAGATTTTCTAGTCCTGCTATTGAATCTGGAATGACCTGTGTCCCACACACACACACACACACGAGACAATGAATACCAACCAAGTATCTATGGTCACTGTCAGGAAAAGTCCATATACTTGGCAACAAAAACTTAACTCTTAATAATTTATAACAATTTATGCAACTAGAATTTGCATGAATCTCCAACTATTGGAAATGGCAGTGTATACCTCTAACGGTAGGATGCTGTGTTTTACATTGTATGCTATGATATATACAACTTCATATTGGTAAGAAAATGAAAATCAGTCTTCGCTACCTCCTTAGCTCCTTTTTATTTTGTTTTTTTAATATATTCCTAAGAAGAAGAAAAAAATCAGTCATAAAGCTTTACTTCAAATTGTTAATTAAACTAGATGTATAAATAACATCCAGTTGTAAACCAAGAGATTATGGCATACCAAGATACATATTAAGTCATAAGCTAAAGAACATTAAGCAATTTAAAATTTTTTTTTATAACCCGGTATCCCTATAGACAGTGAACCGGACCCGTATCTGGGCTTTGCCCAGTCCATAGAGCATGATCTTGTCCAAGGAATAGTTCCAGGGGGCACGTGCAACACCCACACATCACACGCACCAAAGTAAGTGAGGGTCCGCCCGCACAGGTGGCCCTTGAGGAATTAATGCTCATACTGGGTATCGAACTCACAACCTAAGGGCATTAACTGCTTATCGGTCCGAAATTGCCATTGAGCCAACCCCTTGGGGTTAACCTTAAGCAATTTTAGATTTTATGTTTTCTTCATAATGAGTTTCTTTAGGGGCATCCCATTTAGGGAAGGATCCTCCAAAAATATGAAAATAGTGCTTTTTCTGTGAGCAATGAGCTAATAAAAGCACACATTTGT
The DNA here is from genome assembly GCF_017979445.1 of Akebia trifoliata. NCBI lineage: Eukaryota > Viridiplantae > Streptophyta > Magnoliopsida > Ranunculales > Lardizabalaceae > Akebia > Akebia trifoliata. The sequence goes on from NC_141379.1 coordinate 2,782,223, forward strand.
TATAATGTTTCCAAAAGAGTAGAGTGCTTAACGAGAAGATTGTATTTTAGCAAGAAAGAAACTCAGAGCAGTGGATTTATCCAAAGATAAGACCAACTAGACAACAGTGGTAAAGGAATGACCCAGCTAGAAGAATAGAAAATTGGGAGGGAAAGCAGAAAAAAGAGATTACTGAATGAAATTCCTATCATCAAGAATTGCCGATTTACTCCATATTTAGCACTTGTTGTATGGAAATACAATAGCCTATTTAAATGTCTATAATCATAATTGTCTACTTAATATCATGAGTTTTTTTTAGGCCCACTCTCCACATGAAAGCTTAAACAACCAAATTAAAAGAATTATCCAATGAAATACAAAAACAAGACTAAAACATACTTAACCCTTTCAACAGAACGCAGGTCTCTTTAGAATCTTTCTAAATAAATATGCACAAGAACACTTTTTATTTTATTTAAGTGATAATTTATTAGCAAAAAACAAGGTCGGGCAGGGTGACCGACCAAGTAACAAGAAGTACAAAGATTAGATAACACATTAGAGTAATTCACAGGCATCTCCAAACATGACAAAGATTCTAGCCAAATTAACATCCATAATGAACCACCTTTCAGTGCACCAGCTAGACAAATGGTACGGTTTAGATTTTTTTTTAAATTGGGCTCAATCTACAAATAAGCAGATATATAGATATCTGCTCTAATATAGTGCGAAAGAACATGGATATCAAGCAAACAAACAATTGGATTAAATAAACAGTTAATCACAATTCACATCTTTTGATTGCTATCGTCATTTCTCTAACATTGAGTAAAACAAAAACCTTTTTTTTTTTTTAAAACCTCGTCCAATACGTCACGGTATCCTCAGCAACGAGATGGATAGACAGGTCAAACGTATGGAGCGAGATTTAAAACCATCGTTCATTTGTCTCACTGTCAAACGATACGACTCAAACGTATCGGAGAAATTGTCCGAGATGACTTGGTCTCATTCATGGACGAGACAAGAACGAGTTTTAAAACCATGTAACTAAGGGATTAGGGATCTTCATAAGAATTATTTATCTAATATAATCAATATAAACAATGTAGCATATCAAACCATAATTAATTCAAATTTAAAGATTTTCGAATCTAAAAGAAGTAAAAAAAAAGTGAGACTCACCTCAAGCTGATTGCAGGAGAGATTAAGCACAACTAACCCACAAACCTTCCCAAAGGCCTCTGGAAGAAATCTCAATTCACGCCCTGAAAGCTCCACTCTCTCCAATCCCTTCCCATTCGCCTCTTTCAAGATCTCAACAACTTCTTCATTCACCTCTTCGATCACTTGAGAAGGCCAATACTCCTCAGCCGAACCTTCCTCCGAACCTGAAACCGAATCATAAATCTTAACCAAACGATTCTCCGCATCTCTCAGAAGCTTCTCGTAAGCCTCGTGCATCTGATCCAATTGCACCACAGCCTTGTAAATCTGCTTCTCCTTCTCCTCCGCATGTCTGCACTCCTTTTCCTTCTCCGCCTGTTGTGCTCTCCATTGAAGCCGATCGACACCTTCGGGCCTTGGTTCCAAAACTATATCTTCGAGGCGCTTCGACAACCTCGATTCGATCTCGACGATCTTGGCTCGAGCAGTATCGACTGTTTCGTGATCAGGACGGTCACCTAGGGTTTGTAAGATCGATCGAGTTTGAGCAACATCAGATATGGCTAGAGTCATGGATTCTAAGACCTTTGCGTGGGTCAGATTGGGCATCTGACCCACCAATTCTCCATCAGAAGATGGTGGTGGTTGCTCGATGTCGATCGAGAGCGAGTCAGAATCGGAGATGGGTTTGTGACCAATTTGGGGAATTCGAGACATGACGTAAGAGAGAATTGGAAAGTTTTTAGGGTTTGGATCCATTGTTTGGAGTTAAAGACAAAACTTACAGAACCAGAGTACACGAAGACGAAGAAGAAGTAAATCTGACAGGGTTAGTTAGATAAGAACAACGTAAGAAATGAGGGTGGGGGGGGAGATAATGATTTTGTGGTTCCGTAGTAAAGTAGTTTGATGTAACCCGACTCAATAATCCAAGTTTAAATGTGTGGTCCACACATTTGATATAGTTGAAGTTGCTGATTTTTTATGAATTTATTTGAATTGGTCAGAGTGGGTGGTGCATTGATCAAAGTAGATGTACCATCTTATAGTCTAGACGGCAATGCTGCTCTAGTTATTATATGAAGATAATAAGTAGTTTAAGTGTTCCAAATTCCATTTTTATATTATCTTCATGTCGTTATCGGTATCAATGGCATCTGAAGCCAGAGATGCCACATTAATATTAGTTATTTGATATCATTGTTTCAAAACTTGTCTGAGACTAAGATGTATCGTCTAAGTCGTCTTAGTATCAAGCATAGACGATACAGACGGATAAGTTAATATATCAAACGAGATTTAAAACCCCACGTTCAATTTTTTCATTATTGAACGGGATTTCTCTAACATATTTGATAATTCGTCTGAGACGATTCGATCTTATTCATGGACGAGATGCGATGTCAATATTAATTTAAAAACCATACTTGATATTCAAGATCTCTAAGGAAAGATGTTTGATATTTAAAAAAATTAGGAATATTATTTTGATTTCTTACCAAAATCAATCATCTTCGACCTCTCTAAAAGTCCTACTTGTTCGAGAGAATTTTACAAATTTTTGAAACCTGATCTGATAAATGAGGCTCCAATAAAATGTCTCAAATTATATAAATTTAATCATATTTTGTATATCAAATCAAAGTATCCAATTCAATTGTGATAGGATTGGATCCTAGTATTATTATTCAAAAAGGGTCTGGTCCTATTCTTATTGGATCTATTCCAAGTCAACTCTAATCCTTATTGGGGATATCGGGTTGAAAGACGGTAACCATGTTTTGGGGTGAAGGGCTCATGGAGATTTGATGGGATTGGGACAAATGAAGGGTCGGGAGTAAGGTTGATTGAGGACAACAAGCCATTAAATCCATCCAAACTCGAAACTTTTTCTTGGCATCAAAGCATAAGAAAATGTCCCCAAATTCCCAAATGTGAATAAAGACAATGTCATTGAGGGGGAAATGCCAAATGATATAATTAATGGGGCATTTTTATTTTTTTTGTTTTGTCAGGAGAACGAAAATTTGTTTTGAGAAATGGTCGTGGAAAAAAGAATTCCATTGTGTCATTACACCTAGGAAAATGTCAAAAAAGATTTGAAAGCTGCCAATATTAGTGTAATCTAGAAAAGAATGAAGAAGGTAGAAAAATTATTTCCCGATGGTGGGGTGAGAATATTTTGGAAATATAATTTAAAGGACCATGAAGAAGTGATTTTTTTTTTTTCTAAGTAGTCCCTAAGTTTTGGACATTAGCTTGATAGATCATTTAGAAAAATTTTATTTTCTTAATGATCTCTCATTATTGGCAAGCTCACCACTTTTTATTTAATGTCCAGGTCAATATTTTTATTATTGAGTTCATCACTTTTTATTGTCAAGTTTAACAATCTTTAAAAAATGTCAAATTTGACAATAAAAAGTGGTGAACTCAACGTTAGTAAAACCTAGCCATCTTTGTGTTTCGAGTTTTTTCAACTAAAATACATGAAAAAATCACCTAAAAACTTGAGATAAAGATTTGTCTAGATGATTTTAAGCGAAAAGAATCATCCTTAATTGATTTTAATCCAGAAACGAAGAAAAAATCCTAATTTTTCTACATGTCTTGAAAAACCCCCTTGAAAATGATGTCTTCTTCTTTCTTACATCTTTTCGACAGAATAGAGTCTTAGAAATTCAATTGAGATGTTGAAAATCTAATTTTTTGACAAAAAAAAGTGAGATCGAATGCATTCAATTGTGAAAAATGTGGTGAATGAGATTAGGGATTACCAAATTGGCTATTATGAAAAGTCTTAAAACTTGGGGAGTAATTAGAAAGAAATCCCTCCCGCGTACTTTAAGTAATTTTCCCAACTGTTTTTCTGTTAGGGGACAATAATTCATTCACCTGACAACGAGGGCTATTAATGGACCGGGTTTAAAATGGCTCAGATTAGTTGGGTCTCAAAAGCCTAACCCAAACCTAAACCCATCCCATATAATGGTTGGGCCGGGCCTTCTAAGGCCACCTCAGTAAAACATAGATCCAAGCTCGTGTCGGCCTGTCAAAACTAAATTTAAATATGGGAGAAGCTGCAAGATTTAAACTCAAAACCTCTTGCACACAAGAATTCATCCACCAAATTGAACATTCTTTCTATGATTTCACATACATACATATATGCATGCAATAATTGACCACTCAAAGGCCCGAGGGATTTGAACAGATATGGTACTCTGAAAGGTCAGTTGTCTTGCTTTATTAGTCTGACTTACTAGTCCAAACACCCTGTCATCAATATATATTTTTCTTTACTATTATAACGAGAGAAGATGGAGTAGAAGTGGTTCGATATCAAAATTTGAATTCAAAAATGCCTCCATCTTAACATTTAAACCTAATATAATTAGGGTTATTTTGGTCAATGTAGAAAATGGCATTCACGCATCCCTAAAAACATGTTGGTTAGTTTTCAAAATTACAAAATATCCATATAGTGGTCAAAAACCACCCTTTAATTAATTTTTAAATTATAGATAAGCACTTTAATATAAGTAATCAGGCAACCGTGTAAGACTACCTAACTGGTCTAGTTCTCAAACCCAAATCAGTCTTAGAGCAACTCCAACCGTCCTTTAAAACTCCAAATATAGAGGCTCAGGCAACTGAACCAAACTCCAATTAACCATCCTTTATTTTAAAGAAAACACTTTTAAATCACTATTCATTGCTTCATATTTGAAGTGGAAAGAGAAGATGTAAAGCTCCACATTTATCACTATTTACCTTTTACAATAAACCTTATTGTGTCCCATGTTTATTTTTTTTTATAAATGTCCATTTTAACCTCCTCTTTTCATGTAACGTGATTTAAATGCCACTTTTGTCCCTTACAAGGTTTTTTTTTTTTTTATAAAAAAACATTTAATATTTTAAATAGCAAATCAAATCAATTATTCGATCAAGCTCAATAAAAATTTGTCACAAATTATGTTCGAACCACCAATTTTGAAAGATTTTCTTACTTATATATATATATATATATATATACATAAGATGATCCACCATATATATATATTATTAAATATAAGATTATCCAATCAAATTGAGACAAACCTTTGTAATGTTCAGAAAGTGTGTTAATTTTTAATTGGAGTGTGATAAATAATTTAAGAAATTGGGGTGCCAATGACAATTATCTTTTTTTTCTTTTAATTAGAGTATAATAAGTAAAAATTGCAATACCAATAGCAACACTTACATTTTTATTTTTATTTTTATTTTTATTTTTATTTTTAAATGTGTTTTAAAGAAATTAATAGTGACTTGAAATAGAACCTGTTGAAGTAGAAAAGTGGCTCGGAACCTTTATTTTGACGTATATGCCAATTTGGAGGCATTTTTTAAAGTTCTTGGTTGGAGTTGCTCTTAGATATGAAACAGCCAAGTCTGACCTTCAATCGACCAGCCTGCTTCAAAATTTGAAGAAACCCTTCTTTTTACAAGACGCGTGACATTTTAAATTTACTTCGCACCCTTACATTTCTGCCAAAATATGAAATACCTCCTAAAATGCCACGTGTAATCCAATGGATAGGGTTTCTTTAAAATTTTGAGGCAGACTGCACGCTTCAAAGATTTTTTTCCAAAACAGCCTAACCCGTCCCAAAAACCTAAATGGAGTTAATTACATTACATAAAACTGGTCCATGGTAGACCGGGTCACATGGATTGTTATAATAACATATAAAATGTCACTCTACAGTGAGCTCAAGATTTGTACCTTTTCTTCATATTTGAGACATGAGTATCCATCAAACACTACATTATGCTGTCTTCTGCAAGCAAATGACACTGCTACCAATAGTCTGGCATTTCTGGTAATTTCTGTGACCCATCATCCTTCTGTTGTTTTTTTTTTTTTTTTCAAATCTACACTCCCGTGATATTTTCAAACTTCTAATAAAAAATCGTGTTTCAGAGTTGAGACAAGTTGAAGTGTTTGTGCAGCTTATGATCACGTTCCAGCAGTGGTGGTGCTTTCGATTTAGTTTTTCGAGGTTGATGGAATGTAAAATTGATCTTGAAAAATGCAATTTTCAATAAATGTATGATTATGCCAAAAAAAAAAAAAAAAAATTTTGGATCAGCAATGAAAAATGAAAGAAGGCAGAGAAAGAATAATAAATGGATTTGGTGGTAAAGCCAACATATAAATTCCAAAATACATGATCTCGAATTAGAAAGTGATGAATTAGTGTGAGAAGTGCTTAAATGCCTTTAAAATTTCTACAGTCCCAACTATTAAGGACCCCCGTTTGGACCAGTTTTCGAAAACTGTTGTCAAGGAGAATAAAAGCTGGAGTGTTGTTAAAAGAAGCTGATAAGTATTGTTGGAAGGAATAGATGGGTGTTGGGCAACAATGTTGGAGTAGTAGTGTTGTATGTGCAGAAGCAGAAGCCGGGGTTATTATAAGAGTCGTCCTAGAGTGACCTCATATTGCACATCTTGACATGAAAGTGGATAAGAACCATACGCACATCTCAATCATACTTATCTCAAGGATAAATCTCAATCATTAGATAACAAAAAGTATGATCTTAACATACAAATTCAATTTAAAATAATAATAAATAAAAAAATCAGATTTAGTAACACTAACTAACAAACACATGATTATACGTTCAATTGATCAATGATCATTTAGTAAATTAGACTGAGTATCGGTGATCACTGAAAATGATACTTAAAATCTAAATGAGGTTAAAAACATTCAATGAGATTGGGTGGGCCAAACTTGAAGTTGTTGGGTTGAACCCGAACTTGGCTCAGGTCTGGGCATAGTTATCTTGGGTTTGAACTTGGTTTCAGGCCAAAAAAGAAAAAAAATGCTTGACTCAAATTGGGTTGGGTTCAAATATAGGCATCGGGACAACCTATTTTGCCTGAACTCAATATGGTTATGATTTAAATTTTTTTCTTATATCTTGATTTTTTTTATATTCACAATTCATATTTCAACGAGTCGTGCTCGGGTGACACAAAGGTGACAAAATGATGTGGTGTCGTGCCCATTACCATAGATGTTTTTCGGGGAGATACGAGTAAAAAGCATCTACAGTTATGTGTGAGCCACCACATTATTTTTGTCACCTTTGTGTCTCCGTTTGTGTCATTCCAGCATTTTCCTATTTCAATATGTATGCTTGTGTTTATCTATATATCAAAATTATTGTGTGATTTTTTTTTGGAAGGTAATTATTTTCATTAAATAAATAATTACTTTGTCATTAATGCTTTTGTTTATGCAATTTTATATTGCCGTCCAATGATTATATTACAATTTTAAATATATTCTTTTTATATAAAATTGCAATTAATAATAAATAAAGAAGATTACTTGTGACTACACATGACATTGCGTTAGACCTTCACCTCCAGGGCAGAGCTAGTTAGGAGCAGGTAGGGACAATTGCCCCACAGAACTTTGAGACACCCCTATATTTTCAACTAATTACATGCCCCATTTGTCCCCACTCCCTCACCTCCCTCAAATTTTTGAACCCCCCCCCCCCTCCTTTTCTCTCCTTTTCAATTTTTTGTTTGGAAATGACCTAAATATAATTTTCTTCAACTTCTAATATAAAAAAACCTTTGAATTTCTCTCTAAAACCATTCATCTTCAAGTACTTTCAACTATACAACTAATCATAGTTTGCCCCCACTACAAGAAAATCCTGACTCTGCCCTGTTCACTTCAGCAGCTCAGTGTCTAACGCAGTGTCCAGTGCAGTCACTGGAGCCTTTTCCTTGGCAATGAGCCCTTATCATTACTAAATTAATTTGCATTAATGGGGAATGAATTATGCCGAACAACCCGAGTTGGGTTGGGTGTGGGTCAACCATTTCATGTCTGAGGTCAGGTTGGGCATGGGCGTGGGTTGGTGTATGTCTAGTTTGGGTTCGGCTCGAGCTGATACCTAAACCGGCCCAACCCACCCAAGTACAGCCTTACTTCTAGCTTATGGGCGTATGAAGTTCACATGGGGCTAAATTATTTGATAGCGCTTCCAACACCCATGAAGAGTAAGAAGTTCAAAGATTAAGCAAGGCTTCTTCTGAAATCAAAATCTGAGAGGAGATGCTCAGCGAGTCAAATTATAAAATCCCATATTAATGATTCTTGCTTGTGAGAGAACATATAAAAGGATTGGATCGAAAACCACCCTTGTGAGCTTCAGCAAAATTTGATCGTGTCCCTTGTACATCTAAAATTGGATTCAACTTCCAAATTCATGCTGAACTTTCTTGATACCCCTTTATATTCCTCCCTTCTCTTACACAGCCCTAGGACTATCACTTCCAATTGGTTCTATCAAATACTTGGAACAATGTTAATTACTCAAACCTCAAATTATGTTGTCCTACCCTTGAATTGCATTGTCCCAACCTCGGACTGCCACACCTCAGCAATACCAAAATCTCAAATTTGTCAATGTGAGAAAGGCCACAAATATTTACTAGGAAAAAACAGAATTTTCCACTCTTCATCCCTCAAAAGACTTGGTCAGTTTTATTTAATGGCTCCATCGGACCACCTCTACCTTTAAACGAAAAATTCGACCTAATCATTGTATTATAATCAATTGCAACGAACCAATCAAATTACTTGCCTGGAACAACACCACCAAGTTTCACAGAATTATTGAAGATTACTTCAAAAAGATGTAGAACACAATCTCTGATGCTCACTAGCAGTAACTTTTTCTCTCTCTCACGGGATTGGTCCAGAATGTAAATTCTTCAAATAATTATTCTCATTCATATTAGAAAGTCTCCCTCAATTTCGAGCAATAACTTGCAAACACGTACCAATCAACAACTGTACTTGCTCTGTTCACAACTCATAGCCCTTCCATTCTTTCAAGTTTCAACCTCACACACTGTTAATTCTCTAATAATGGGATCTAATAAAGCCCCCTCTTCCTTCCATTAAACCTATTTTTCTGATAGAGAGATAGATAGAGATATGAGATCTCCTTTTCTTATTTGAGATGGAGATGTAATAGTCTCAATGCTGAGATTATTACTTTGAGAGGGAAGTCCAGTATTTTTGAGAGGGAGAGAACCCTTATTACCAACAATTAGTTTTAGGTTCATTTTTACAGTTTTACCATCATCAACTCCAACATGGGGTTACTTCAATCTGTTATTAAAAAAAAAAAGAAAAAAAAAATTATCACAAACCGAAATTTCAATTAATTAATTAATAATGAAATAAAACAATCACCTCTTTCTTTTGTCTCTGCGAAATCTGAATTCTCACTTTCAAGAAACGGCGAACCAGACATGCTTTATCATCAACCTGTAGATAAAATAAAATAAATCAGAAACGGTGAAGCAGGGACATGACACGTGCGTCAACACGTGTCCACAATAAGAACGAGAAGATATAAGTACGAAAGCACGTTACGTGGAGTAACGAACTGAAGATCAAATACGTGTCAAACAGACGAAGCACTGAACTATAACGGTGAGTGACACAGCACAGCTAACACTTATCTGTAATTAACGGCTTTTTAACGAAACCCTAAAGGCGAGATTCGCGCCAACGAGAAATTAGAAAGCACAGAGAGGAAAAGAGGAAAGAATAATTGCCCCAAACCAATGGTCAATCCATCAATCAATCTAAAACCAGAATTTAAACTCTATATCAATCGAATTGGCCGTAAACTGCGAGTTCATTGGATTCCTTTCTTAATATTTTACAGACCAAATTACATCAAAGATAGTTTTTTTTTCCCCTATTTTTTCTTCTATTGTGATGAGAAATTAGGGTTATTGCCAGTAGTTCCCGTTGTGTACAAGGTAGATTCGTCTAGGATTTCTCTGGGGAACACAAGCGTGGTAACAGAGCTTTAATCCAGGACCAGCTGATTTATTGAAACTGACGGGAAATCCCATAGGAGTTGAGATCTGATGGATGGATCGATCGGTCGCCATGGCTGGAAATATTGGAGTTCGAGATCTGACAGTTTTCATTCCAGAGGAATCGATGACAGAGGAGTTGGACGATGGAGGAGGAGAAACTTTTTTCATCGATTTCGGAGGATAAAGAAAGGATCTGATCTTTAATGGTGAGGATGAACCCTTGCTTGCTCGATCGTATTCTTCGATGAGATTGGCGAGATCTTCATCAGAGGTGATCGAAACCAAGGCATCTAGATCTTCGGTTGGTAACTGACATCTCAGACTCACTGGAGATCCACACAACTCTCCAAACTTCAACAAAATTTCTGTATAAAAAAACAATCAAACTTTGTCACTCTAAACTCTAATTCAATCTCTAACAAAGAATCGATCGAAAACTTAATAAGAAAAAGAGAGAATCGAAGAACAAACCTGAAAACGGAACGGATCGAAGAACGGAGAGGACTCTGGTCTCGCCACCTACGTAACGAAGCTTGCCATCTGGAAAACGAGGGAGGATCTTGCCGCCGTAGCTACAGAGGAACTTAATGGTGTTAGTGCCATTGTGAGTTTTGACCGTTACGTCGTTGGAGTCCAGAGATGTTCCAGCCATGCTTTTAGGGTTTTGGATTCTAGAGAGAGAAGTTCAAAACTTCCAATTCAGAGAGAGAATGATAGAGGGAGAGGAAGCTCGAGTGTTTCCTTCAAGCCTATCCTCCTCACTCTCGTCTCCCTATTTGTAGGATTTAGTAGAGGAGGTGAAATAGAAAGTAGCCACCACTCACGTCACCGAGAAGTCAGGACCCCACCGCAGTTTAGTTTTAAATAAATAAAAATTCCTAAATAAGACCACCATTTTATTTTGAGTCGCGCTAGGGTGACATTTCAATTACTGAGGTTTTTGCATTTCTGACGTGTAGGTGCTCACATAACCGTTAATGCCATTTCCTCGCGATACGACTAAACACATCAACGTTTTTATGTGCACCTCCACGTCAGAAATGTAAAAGATGGCAGTACATCAAATGTCACTCCAGCTTTAGTGTGTTATTTTCAAATTTAGGGTTTAGGATTCAAGAACCGTGTCCCGTACTTAATTAAGGTCAGGTGGCACTCGATTTTTACGTCACGTGGCACTTTTGGGAGACACTATCAGTATAGATATTCGATGAATCTACACACACAATACCAGTTTGATTGGTGACGTGCACCCATTGACAACTTGATTTTTATTAGTTGGATTTAAATTCTTTTTTCAAGAACTTAGATCTAGTCGATACAAATTATTAAACATTATAATTTTTTAATATTTAGGTTCACCAAGACATAGACCACATATCCATACTATCTATAACTCCTAAAAATGTCATGTGCCATAAAATAAGGTGTCACTTGACCTTGATCAAATACAGGATATAATCTTGGATCCTTACTTTTTAATGGATCCTTACTTTTTGATTTATTTATTCTCGAAACAAGGAGGAGTAATTTTTAAAATAAAAAAATTAGGAGATTCTATTTTCACACAAAATTTTGTTAACACCAATCCAACTCATATGTAAATCCTAAAGCTACTAGTCCACTTTTTGAGTGGCATTAATGAGAGAGATCTTGACTTTTGAATTCAAACTCCTCTCATTGATCACTCATAAGGATTTGTGAGGGCATTACATGTTTTTGATTTAGGATGGATATGATGTTATAAGAGGTTAATTTTCTCGTCCTTATTAATCATATTTCTGTTTGTGTGGACATTAAGGACTACCCATACCTTCAAAGTTGGCAAATCCTCTTATTTGTGGGTAAGGAAATGACACGTTTGTTATTTATCTATCTTTCTATTTTACTCTTCGCAACAGAGTTCTACTAAATTTCTCTTTTTCTCCTTTTCATTTAGGTTAATAATTAATTTACATTTTTCTACTAACTTCTTATTATATAATTACCATTGAATTACTTGTCAAAAAAAATAGTCCAAACTCATCAAATTTGAATCTTAAATATACATCCATCAAATGACAGAAAATTATAAGTTGAGCACACAAAATTATTGTGATAAATGCATTTATTTAAGTTTACTTTTATTCCATTATTTTCAACATCAAATAAATGTCCATATTAAGGTTATAAAAAAATAAAAATAATTAAAGCACTCTTATTTAATCAAATGAGTCGTGGTAAAACGACCCCCCCCCTCCCTTTGATATGCCCCAATCATAGAATCGTAGATCGTTTGTCTTGGGATACATAAAAAAATATTTATGATTATGTGTATACGGAGACAAATGATTTATAATTTTAAGATGGTGGCACGTGTCAAATTGGGAAATCATTACACTTAATCAAGTAGGAGATGCCCCTTTTCATCTCAGTTTTTTTGTATGACACGATAATTTTGGATTCTTGTTAAGTCGGTTTGGAAAAACGTCAATACAAATGTTATAATTGGAAAAAAGAATTCGTTAACCAACCGGCAATTTCTCGCAGCTTCTTTCTCAAACTAACTATGTAACTAATAACCTATCGAATCTGACAACCCAACATCTTCCCAACAGAGTTACCATTTTTATATTCACTATTTAAAAGAAAACAACAAAAAATTGAATAAAGAACCCGCAAATACTCGACACCTTTTGGATCATTAATCCCACTTGAAAATACCAATAGTGTCACACTTTTATGAGTTGGAGTTACGCATTAAACTTTTGATTATAAAAAAAAAAAAAACAAAAATATTAGGCTGATTGATGATTTTCTATTCTTCTTGATTAGAGCATTTGTCATCATGGGGAAGGAAGATATACGTGTAACAAAATCGGTTGAGATCAGATACTTATGAAAAATTATTCCACCGATTCTCAACAAATTATCATTATCACTTGTGCTGATTTTAATGTGGGTCCATAAAAAGTAACATGGCATTTAGAAGGATCATGGCAGTGTCTAGATCGTATACGCCCAATGAACATGGTTAAAATCTGCCTTCCACGCCTCATCTTGTCACATAGAATCAGGGGCGGAGCCAAGATTTTCTTTTAATGGGGGTAAACTATCATTAATTGTATAGTTGAAGAACTTGAATGGAGGGATGTGAGGGTGTGGGGGCAAAAATTAATGGGAGATGAGGGGTGTGGGGGCAAATGGAGAGAGAGGTGAGGGAGTGGGGACAAATAGGATATGTAATTAGTTGAAAATATAGGGGTGTCTCAAAGTTCTGTGGGATCAATTGCCCCCCCCCCCCCTCCTCCCCTCCCCTCCCCTCCCCTCCTTACTAGCGCCGCCCCTGCATAGAACGTATGCTAAAAAATGTTTTAGAAAGTGTTGAGTTTAGTTTCACATGGGACACTCATTGTCTTATCTCTCTCTTTACAAGTTCTTGGTCATCTCTACTCATTATCAATTGATTTTTATTTGAATTTCCAAGGTTATCATAATATCAAAATGAGATCTTTCTCTCTTTCACATCACTTAATTCATATCTTCATATGTTTTAACCTAATCTGGATCACACACACACATGGAGGTGTGTTGAGTTTAGTCTCACATCAGACACTCATTGCTTTGTCTCTTCTTACAAGCACTTTTAGAGATATTTGTTTAAATTTTATAATTTAATTTTTGTCCATATTCCAATTTTAGAATCTAAAATAACATCTAATCCATAATACAATATTGAATCTGTCATTAAATAAATAAAAAATTAGTTAAAATGATAAATGAGGTAGGACACATTTCTTTCAACTTTGACATTTGTTTCATTTATTTCAGTATCAAAGTAGTATTTTTTATATTTAAGTATATAATATGTGTAATGATTTTGTAACTCAAACTAATACGGTGATGCAAAAACTCAATTAACGTTGACATTGCCAGAATTGTAGATTTTTCTCTTAGGATACTTTCTCCTCAGGATACACAACTACACATCCCCATAAAACATCTAAAATGTGTATTCCGAGGAAAAAAATATACAATTCTTGCACCTACCACGTCAGTGATTTTTATACTATGAAGTTGAGTTAAAAATCAGCCCTCATATTATATTTAAGATTTTGTTAAAGGTATTCGTTAAACTACAATAAATACACTTTGAAAATTGGATTTTGAACAAAAAATTACATTAAAAATTATTTTTTACCAAAATACCCTTCGATTCTAATTTTGATAGTATATTTATTGCACTGTAACGTGTGCCCTAAGGCACACGTTAACAAAACCCTAATATTTATTACAAGAGTCGCGATAATCTGATTCCACCACAAGGCATATTCAATTGACTTCTCTAATGTAAGGTAAGCTAGAATCATAGATTTTCTTTCACTGGGATAAACAATTGCATAAATTTATAGGGATATATGGTAGTGTATCCCGAGACATAAAGCCTTTGACTCTGGCACACCCCAGTTAGGGGAGTTGATTGAGTATGGCACATACGGGAATCATATTATGATCATTCTTTATTACAATTTTAGTAATATAAGAAACAGATTTCTAAGAATGCCTAAGAATATTTTCCCGTCTCATCCGTTAGATTGGTTAGATGCTCACATCTATTCTAAATATTTAAAGTACGATATCTATTGGTTAGCAAAATAAACCTAGGATATCTATTTCATGGAACTCGTTACTCCAACCACCTATGAACGCCACGTGTCCTGATAATTAGACAATATCACCATCAACGACATTAACACTTGTACACATTAATTAACTCTTTGAAGCGGCGTGGATGCATCTTAATCCATCGGGCCCACCATTGTACTACAGTACGCCTCATATCACAATCTTTTATGGAGATAGTATTCCCGAGACTTGATTTCACATTCATACGTAACCATGACTGTATGAGAGGCGGGACCCAATGCCACACACATGATGGCTCTATATTGACCAGATGTCAACATTTGATAAGACATAAACATATCTAAAGTACAAGTTGCAGCATTTAATTGCTGAAGTCGTCTTACAATAAAACCATTTCTTGTCAGGCATTGATGATATTTTTGAAGGCTATGGTGACTTGCGATATTTTGATGTAGAATTACGAAATTTTCGTATTTTTCCAATTTAAAATCCAAACTTAGAAACTTTATTTTCATATCTATATATCTTTTTAATAGAGGAATCTCTCTCTTATATGCTTTAAAAAATCAAATCTTCAATCCCTGCAATGATGCATAATTCAAAAGTACTCACATGGGTCTTCCAAGTGTTCTTAATGGATTCACATTGAAGGTCCTACAAGTATTTTATTAGTAATCCATCTTTTATTAGTATAACATAAGAGTTTTCTAAATCGACTTCTTTTGACATCACGAACAACATTATATTGACATGACAGTGGACAAAGAATCATAGATTTTCTTGAGATACAAAATGAAAAATCTATAGATCTTTGCTCATTGTCATGTTAGCATAGTGTTGAATCCAGTATCAAAGGAAGTAAATTCAATATTTTTAATAATATAATTTGATAATTTAATAAAATAAAATAACGAAGGTAATAATAATTATTATTCAATGTTTATTTCTAAAACTCCATGACGATAGAGTACTCATCAATTACACATTTATATTCAAGTCAATAATAATCTCAATCTAAATAAGACATTTTTAATTAATCTATTTTGTAACCCTCATTTGATGCTCTTTCTCTTTATTAATTTCATGGCTTACTTCAACACTGTATGTTCACGAAATTTGTCCCTCAAATTAGGTTTTTTTTTTGAAGTATTTTATTTTTCGTATTCTTGGGATTTACTTTTAATTTTGGTAATTTTGTTGAGTTGTGTCCATCAAGGACTTGCCATGTATTACTCCTGCGTCATGCGTGGGGGTCCCCTCTTGATTGAATTTCCAAGAGATATTTATCACATCTTCTAAGTTGGATTTTTGGATAATATTTGATGTAATATATAAGTCCACAATAATAAAAATAAAAATATACTTATATCTTAAAGATTAATAATTCTTAATTACTTTTATAATAAATTTCAAAACTTTTACGAGTAAGCGACAAATTCAATTACCTTAAGTAGGACATCAAGAAATCAATAGGTGCAAACAAAACCCATTTTTGCCATCTTATACTTTTATGAAAGAGGTTCGTGTTCATGATATTTTTTGGCTTCTTAAACTAAAAATAAGGCAATTTTTGTCCTTTTCACTTATTTACTAAAATAATAAATCAAATTTCATGAACATGCTTTGTGGGTCCAACTTAACTGAATGTATATCCACTCTCCTAATTATTCCTCAAAATCTTATTTTATATTTTTATATTTTTATATTTTTATATTTTTTATTTTAATTTGTATTTTATTTTATATTTATATATTTTTTATATAAAGGACCTAGCACATCCACCTTTTATCTCCTTATCTCTTGGAAGAGAGAATAATGCAACCCCCCTAGGTCTTCCCATAGGGCAAGTAAATTGAATGGTCTGGTCATAAGATCCCAAAAGAAATTGTTTTTTTTTTTTTTTTTTTCTGATCCACTCATTTTATCATTTCTTTACTCTTTGTTTCATTGCTTTAGAATCTTATCTCCACTCTTCTCTCTAACACTTGGCATGATAATGATTTGCCATCTGTCAAGTGAAGGGGAGAGTCACATCTATCACACAAACATCCAACTTGGGCTGTTGGGAGGTTGAATGTCCTTTTGTGTAAAGGTTGTCATCAGCCGTGTAAGCTTCAAACGACTATGGTCCTCGATATATAGATATCTTGATGAACATGCAACTCTTTGGACCTTGGGACATTTAACACTCAAAGAAGAAAAATAAAACTACCTATCATATATACCTACCAATTTGTGTTTCTTCCACGGCCATGCTCCACACATTTGATGAGCCTCTCAATTAAGACCATGCCAATAGATGATAGTAGACACTTGGAAAGACTGACAATGTTTTCCATACCAATCATAGAGAAACTTCAAGGCGTGGTGAGATAGCCAAAATCATGTCTCAGGAAGTCAAAGTCTTGAGTTTTAAGCCCCTTTTACGGATCACTCTTTGAGATTTATCCCAGAAAATTATTTGGTGCATGTGGGGGAAGGGACTACAAGTGTCTTGAAGATTACTTGAGTGTTCTAAGAGGTCTAGATACTTCGATTCCATTAAAAAAAAATGTATAAATGCTACAATAACATGCACATACTTACACACACACACATAAGAAAAAGTGTCAAGAGCCATGGACTCATGAAAATTAACTCATAAAAACACACAATCCTGATCATTAAAATAGAACATTTAATTGTCAAAGCAAAACAAAACACATCCCTAGAATAAATCTTAATAATTGGATTTTGTGTTTTACTAGTTGGGATTGCATGTATTTTTACATAAGTGAGTTTTACTGAGTCCATGGATCCCAACCTTGAAAAAATGCATATCTGAAGACAAATAAATGGTAAAAAGGTTACATGGTTCAACAGGATCACCTACATCAATGGGCGATTATGAGATCTTTTCGATTTTTTTATTTTATTTTATTATTTTTTTTTTTTTGTGTGGTGAAAATCAAGATTACAATCTCTTGATTCTCACTTTTCTCTCAATAAAACTGAAATCTCCTTCATAAAAATCCTAAAATCATGGCGATGAATTTGTAATGTCTATAAAAAATGAAACTACCCTCAGGGAAAAAGTCACAAAATTGAGGAGAAAGTTACTTCAAAATTATAACACTCCTATTTGATTTTTATCTGATGGCAATATCATGTAATTAGGAGAAACCGTGCCTCACACGTATAGTTGACAATGCCTGATATAGTGAGGCACCATTTCCTTTGATGGTGCTCGTACAGATTTTATTTACAACATCAAAATCAAGTGCTACTTCTCATAACCAAGATATTAGTATCCAATAGTTAGATACATTCACCTCACGAGGATTATGTGTCATCTTGAGATATGTGTTTTATTTAATTCTCGACTCACACCTCAACAAGATTGTAGAGACGGATGTTCCACAACTCATGTGCGAATTCCCTAGAGTGAAGAAGATGACAAACTACCATGCGTGATGGAGGAGGAAAGATTGCAAGTCCATACAAAAAGTAGGAAAGTTTGACAAAGAAATGACTCCTCAACAAAATGTCTAATACCGAAACAGGCAAAACATGAAATTGGACAAAACCTATGAAATACTTGGAACACAAAAGTTGCAACAGCTACGTATTGAGTGATCATGATATGTTAGGGAAGGAATGACCAATAAGTCAGTTCGAAGGCCTAACATGAACGATTGGATAACCATACTAACTTCAAAACATAGGACAAGAATGAACAATGTGATAGGATACGATGTATCACCCAATCCTCCTCCACCAGACTATAAAAGGGGTCAAAAATTGACTTATGTAAAATTTTCATTATTTTTTCGTAGACTGTTGGATTATTGATGATTTCTGTCGTTTGAGTGAAATTACAAGGACCCCATTAGAGTTAAGGAAAGAAGATATGATATTGATGCACATAGCCTAACATCTTGAGAAGGAATGAAAAAGAGGCATTTTTTACCTCACACTTGAGAGCAATGCATCATTTATCCAAGACCAAGTCACTCGGGATTAAAGAAAGAGATGAGGCAGGCAAGTTAATTTTAGTTGTTTTATATGTTTGAATTATAGGTGCTTTTTTTGAAAGAATTTTTTTTTTTTCATATAAAAATCAATATGAGATTTCACAGAATCCTCAATGACCAATCGCATGAAACTTATTAAGGGTAGTTTTGTAAATTGGGGATGTACTCAATACACATGGGGTTCATGTGATTCACTATGTGAAAACTGAAAATTTTGACAAGGAAATTCGACGGGCCAAAACTCACAAATTTTATAAACCTAATTTTCACGGCCCATGGCCATTGAAATTTTTTATGTTCCCCAATTCGATGGCTTAGACCCATCAAATTTCCCATCCTTCATTAATTTGATGTTTCCGATCTGTCGAAAAAAAATTGATAATGAAAATTTTGACGCCTTGGTCCCTCAAATTTTATGAAATTCGACGGCCTTGAACTGTCAAAGAGAGACTTTTTTCACATTGTGATTGGTCGATCCGGGATTTCATGAAATACCAGATTGACGTTTTTGTGAGCAAACATTTTTTCGTTTCCTTTTGCTAACGTACACCATCTGAGCATGAATTCTTTAACAAGTGGGGTTAAGACGGTGACATGATGGTATGGCATTCTAAAGGGTGGTCCCAACTGGCTCATGTTAGCTACATTCTTCAATTTTCTAGGATGTGGAGTGGGGTGATTCTATAGTAAGGATGGGGTGGGGGTTGGGGGTAGGGGAGTGCAACTGAAAGAATATAGATTCTATAGAATATGGGACCACCAAAACAAGTTGTGGTCCTCCTTTCACACCTGCTCTTTCCATCTTTCAAGATTATTGAGAAAAATACAAAGTAAGACTGGTCTGGGCGTTGATATGTTCGATGCTTTTGCCAACAACGAGGAACCTTTGTCACAGAAGATCGAATTTTCTTTATATCTATAGAATTGGTTTTCCCCTCAGTTTAGGAGGTTTATGGATTTTGTCAAATATATGTGATCATGGATATATTAATATCAGAAAATACTTATCAAGTGAGCATTGACCGTTGATCTATGAACAATAATTATATTTTATATTTGAATTAGGTAAACTATATCATGGCCCTACAATCGAATGAGCGGAATATGATTGACAAGATGCATGTATAAAGGATTATGTCGTTATTCTTTTATTCATCTTTTTCGTAACGAAATTTAAACAATCTTTGACTTGACTTGGTCATAAGAATCAAGATCGTATCCCATTCCTATAATATAGGTAGGGTGTCTATGTGCCACGTTTTTGTTAGAGCTTAAGACACCTAGGACTCCAAACTAAGCCATTTTACACATAACACGCAGTCCAATGTGTTTAAACTCCAATAAGAACATGTCACATAGACACCCAAGAACGGGATACCTTCATTTCACCCAATTTACTATTGATGAATCAATTCACCACCTTATATCTCTACCTCAATTATCAACTTTTAAGAAAATAGTTTTTTACTATTTTAGAATTCTAAAATTTTTATCTTACATTTTATAAATTGATCTAGGATAGAATATTATCATTAGAAAGTTCTTGCTAATATATCTTTACAACCATATCTATTATTAGTTGAATCATACTCAATGGTTCACCTAAAATTAAAGAATAAAAATTGATTTTTAAGGATTTAATTATTAAATCATGTAAGTAGGATTAGGATCATCAATATAGCATAAATAAAAAGTTCCACATGCCGTAAGTATTCCACATAGGCATAATTTTCTATTACATTCAAACGCACATGTATCAAAAGAGATTATTTTTAATTTAAAAATAATTAAAAGGGTTTAAGAAAATATTTTTGCAATTTTGAAAAGAGTCATCCCAAATTGACTTTTTGGGGACTGTGTTCAACACTCCATGTGATTATATGTAGAGAACAATAGATTATTTTCCTCGAGATATATAAAGCAAGACCTATGGTCATTGCGGTGTTGAACGCAATATCCAAGGTAGTCAATTCAACATTTTCCTTTTGAAAAAAAATTTATTAGAATTTTTTTTACTTTTTAATCAAAATAATTTGATTATATTTAAGTTAAATATAAGTATATGAGTATTTATGCCGACTCAAATTTTGGTGTCAAACCACTTCTACTCCGGATTCTCTATTATAATAGTAAAAATTATTACATAAAAAGCATTTTTGCAAAATCCATACATTATCCCTTGGCTTTGGCTTTGACATTGACGTTGAAATCTACGAATTAGGATCTCTATCGGTATTTTATAAAATACGAATTTAACATCCACTAACTATATAAGGCGAGCGCATCCAAATTGGATGACGGGGGATATGGTGTATGCCTCGTATATGCCGATAATCTCTTTCATCTAATGATCCTAATTTTTTATGAGAACTGCTATTGCCACACCAACTTATATTAATGCCACACCAATTCCTATGTAAAGCATCAAAGAATTACACACAGTTGGTGTAGCGTGAGTAACTCTCTTCTTTATTCTATTTGTGTGTGGTGTGTGGTGTGTGGTTTGTTCTACAAACTTCGGTATTTAATATGCATTTTTTGTCCAGGTCAGTCCAACAAAAAGTCGTCCAATGCAAGTTGAGGGGCTGCCATGTAGACGAGGGGTGGTAGAATTGACACGTGGTGGGAATTGGAATAAGAAGTTTCCTGCTGCACTTTTTTTTCTTGGCTTACCATCTCTTGACTTAAAGTCTTCCATGATAGACTATCAAAAAATGACAAAAATACCTTTTTCTTCAACCACTTGCCATAAAATCCTTTTTTGTCCGAACTTTGGTCTTCGAATTTGGTATCATCACCTGCTCTCTATGCTATTTTTATTAATTACTCAATTTCTCTACACTTTCATCTTCTAAATTGATCAAAATAAATAAATACGCCCTAAATGACATTATTAAGAAAATCAACGTGTAGCTCAACGGGTTTTTAGTGAAAAAATAAATAATATTTAAAGGAAAAAAAAAAAAATCTACCAAAACAAATCAATGTTCTTACTCTAAATAATTTATTGAAGACCGGGATCAAAATTCAAAGCAAAGTATCTCAAATGTTACCCATATTATAAGAGTCATGCTGGAGTGGCCTCAAGATTGTACCTCATATCGCACATCGTGTAGGATTCATAGATTTTTTTTTACTTGTAACTCGATGAAATCATCTACGTTTCCTACACACTTTCATGTCAAGACGTGTGATATGAGGTACAATCTTGAGGTCACTTCAGCATTATTCATATTTTTTAATCTATCAAGTTAGTTTGGGTAAAAAGGAAACATTGATATCTAAACATTCTCTTTGTATCTCTGTAGCGCTCTTTTTTATTCCACCATAGTGTGAAATGCATTTAGGTACAATCTTTGGCATCCTCATTAGTCTTTGTTTTTTTTCCCCCGCATTTTTGGCTAACACTCATTTCAAAAGTCCTTTTTTTATTTTCTGGTCTTACTTTAATAAAGCGCTAAGAGAATGGTCTTTTTGGACCACTGCAGTTTGTTTGGTCCAACTGATCATACTTTGATTGATCAAGTGAACAGCTCAAGATGGTATTCAAGTTGTCTCATTAGAAGTAGGTAATTAGATCAGACGGTTCGAGATACATCTCAGGATTAGATGGACATGTTTAACTACTACAAGCAACGCTACCTTGCACATGGGAGGAGGGGACCGATGGTGGGGTTGAGGTTGTTGTCAAGCTATATGGAATTTCCCTTTTTTTCACCTTAGAGGTGTCTTTACGTGATTTTTCAAAGTAATTTTGACATTTTAGCAGACCATGTGTCGGGTATAATATTGCATGCCATGAGGACAATAAATGTCATCATATATGAGAATGTGAGATTCTAGTCGACTGTGGTTTGGATATGTTCAATGAAGATTCATTACAATCTCAATTAGAATAAGAGTTGTGATAATCTGATTCCCCCACGAGTTGTGAAAATCTGATTCCCCCACGTGGCATACTCAATATACTCTCCTGACTTGGCATGTGTAGAGTCATATATGTGCAGTTGTCTATCTCGAGGCAAAAAGATCTATGGTTCTAACACATGTGACATTAGGAGAGTATTTTGAGTATGCAACGTGGGGGAGTCTGAAAATCATTACTCTTAGGATAAATATTTAAATTGAAGGATCGAAAAAACAAAACAAAAATCGAGAAGACTTGAAACAAAATGTGCGGAATTATTGAAAGAAAATATGAGATCACTTTCAATAAAGGAAGATGTAATTATAGACACATTGAAATGGAAGAACATATTCTATTTGGGCCAAACCCAAATCTTTCGGGACTGGAAGCTTTGTGGTTATAGTTTTTTTTTTCTTTTTAAAATGGGTATCCCCGTAGACCGCAGACCGATCAGGTGTCTGAGCCTTGCTTAGTCCATAAATCATGGTCTTGTCCAAGGACTAGTCCTAGGGCATGTGTAATGGCGTGCCCTTGCGGGAGGCCACTGAGGAATTCATGCTCATATTGGGTATCGAACTCACAACCTATGGGCATTAACAGGTTATCAGTCCGAAATTGCTTTTGTGGTTATAGTTGGTTCAACAAGGCAACAGTGATAATGTCTGAGAACTTCAACTATGCCAATTTTATGTTTTATTTGGCCAATTCCGTCCCAAATCTATATCATAGTGGTCATCCCATACCAATACAAATAGCAAAATAAATAATAAAAATAATAAAGTATAATACCAAAATGGTTCGAAAAATGCTCAAGTGTCTTGAAATAACACTGGAAGTAGCACTCGAGTGTGCAAAAGACCATAGACATTTTTTTTTTTGAGATACAAATGTTGTACACTTGAGGAGAATGATAGGTGGCCCAGCTTCATTGAGGGGTTGGAGTTCATAAGCATACTCGATTGCATGTGGAATATATGGAACAACTAGCAAGGAATTAGCCCTTTAGAAAGGGAAGGTGAGTGATTTGTGCTCTAAGAGTGGGCCAGGCCCATCGTGGATTGGGTTTGGAGTGTATTTCTATGATCCTTTAAGGATAGGCCAAATTCATGTTTAGGTCCATTCTCAGGCTAGGCAATTGGCCCATCAAGTGGTCCGGCTCCATATCTTATTTTATTAATGATATTAAACATGTGTGAAATTGGATCCAGCCCAACTTGTAAATAGGCCTGAATACTTGCCGGTTGGGGGCTTGGAGATAGGCAATTTTATTTGACCCAACCCGATTCGACCATCAAACAGGCTGGACTTGAGGTAGGATTTTAAGGCTCGGATAGCATTGGGCCATTTACAATACGGCCCATTCATAGCCCAATCATACAATTCAAAGTCAGCCTTGAAAAGTGCATACAAGTGTTTTAAGCAAATGCCATTCATTATAACTGCATAGACTTTTTTCAATAACATATATACAATTATATAAACTGAAAACCAAAGCAAAAGATAGTGATCTTTAAGTCTTTCAATGCTTCTATAAAAACTAAAGTACTAAGAAAGCAAAGCAAAGCTAAGGAGACTAGAGTGCAAAGTTGAGTGAATGGAAACTGAAGTAAGGATTCCTCTTCTTAGTACCAATGGTGAAACCTTGTGAATTTTGCCTACATAACAATGCGATCGACTCTTTCATCGACTCTGGTCCACATACCAACACTCCCACATCCGACCCACCCGTTTGGATTGGAAATTTAGAAAATATATCTGCAAAATTCATCATATATGAGTTTAAATCTTTAAAATTCAATGTATTTGAATGGTACATTTATAAAACTTGGATAACGTCGTCACGTAAATCAGTAATGGAGAAACATTAATAGAACTATACCTTGAAAATTTGGTCTCTCCCCATAATGAATATCGGGTTCCTCTACCGTTCCCTTTGCTTCCGAATATCTTGGCTCAGTCCCTTCAATTGGTTTGAAATAGCCCCGAGGAATATCTTCTTTCAACTTTCTCCATCTAATAATAGCCATGACTAACATGCCAAAAGTTGTAGCGATAACAAACGAACACATCAAAAGAAGGTCAGTAACCCATGAAGGGTTCTTCTTCTCGGAATCTTTCTTTTCGGAGTGTAGAAAGGTATTGTTTAAGCACATAAGTGAAACAAGGAAAATAATAGAGGAAAACCCTGTTATTGCAGCCATCCAAGGCAAACTTTCAAGTCCATAGGTTGTATAATTTAAACCTTTCGTGTCAAAGTTTATTATTCGCACCTGAGATTGATCGTTCAGTAATTCTCTCACAGTTGTAGCGGATCTATCTTCTTGGGTCACAAATATTTTTACCTTTATATGTGGTTGATCCTCCGGATGGTTTAAAAATATATGTGAAATTGGGTTTAATAAACTGATGTCTTGAGACTTCTTAACTACAAATATCAGTTGTATTCGTGTTGGGAGTTTATTCTTGTTTCTGTTTCTAGTATACGCGATTTCCTGCAAAATGCTTAGAAACGGACTTATCCCAATACCTCCCGCAATCAAAAGTAAGCTATCATATCTGCATCCATAAATTTTCTCCAAGGTTATTAACTAAGTGAGTTGGATACCATGATATAGTATCACTTTATAGTAAATATTTGTAAACTTGATGAACAACTTGTAACCAAAATGGTAACACCATGAAGGCCAAAAAAATGATAAATTTTTGCAATAAAACCATCAATTAATAGCTTTACCTAAGTTCTAGTCCTGTAGGACATCTTAGATTCTTAGTCCCTTTTTCTTTTTCTTTTTTTCCGACTGTTAAGCTTATTTTCATGTCTTGTACAACTTTTAACAAGAATAATTCTTCCTAGATGTAGGCTACCAATCAAATAATACTAATGAATGAGCTAATGCTATGTAATCAAATAACAGTAATAGCCCATTGTATTTTTTCTCTTATTTTAGTTCTAGTTTCTTACATACCTTAAGAAATCCATGGAAACTGGTCCATAAGGGCCTTCAACTGAGACAGGGAGGCATTTCTCCTGACGAGCATCAGAGTCCATGGAAGCAAGGATTGTGTTATAGAGTGAGTTAGTCCATGATCCTTCGCCTTTGATTATAACAGATATTCTCTCATCGTCCACACTAGGGCCCGAAGTAATACTAAAGGGGTGCCATTCAAACTTTGATATGCTAGGTACTTTTAGATATATAACACTCGTTGGAGAATACTTCAATCCTGAAATTAGTAGAAAGTTTCTGTTTAGGCACAACTATCCATCTTAATTTTGATTCATTAGAATGAATTTTCATACTTACTAGGATGTTTTGACAGAGTAAGCTCTATAGCTTTGCTAGGGAAAATACGTGCTGAAACAACGTGTGTAGGTGGTCTCGATTGTATAA
This sequence comes from Akebia trifoliata, assembly GCF_017979445.1. Taxonomy (NCBI): domain Eukaryota; kingdom Viridiplantae; phylum Streptophyta; class Magnoliopsida; order Ranunculales; family Lardizabalaceae; genus Akebia; species Akebia trifoliata. Next base: position 2,808,230 of record NC_141379.1, read on the forward strand.
TTCGGAGGATTTTATCCAAGGCAAATAGAAGAACACCAGAGAAGACCATGTAAAAGTGTCGATCTCCAACGTGAAACAAGAAGAATATGAAGAAGACGGTATATAGATGATGGGTATAGTAGAAAATTTCAAACCGTTTCCGCCTTATTTGTGGAAGTGAAGTGATCCAAATGACTAGCCCTATTACAAGAGCAATCTCTCCTGCGAGGTATATTCGTCCTGTTCTCTGCCACAGCCATATCTGTTCTTCGAGGGAAAAAGAATTACATTCAAGTTAACTAAAATGCAAAAGAGAGGGAAATTGAACTCGAATGTACCTCATCTTCAAGTCTATTCTTGATAGCCCATATAGATAGTATGATCAAGCCATGAAATGTGGAGAAAAATATCATCATGGTTCCTAGACAAATATGGTATCTTACTGAAGCTTCAAATTGGAGACCGATTAGCCGAAATAAACTCATCCCTCTTAAGATGGGCAGAAGAAGAAGTGCTAGACATGCTTCCGATAGCAAACCGAGCCTAGTCCCAATCTTCATGGACTTATACTGCCATCTGAAACATAGGTGAAGCATCACAAACTAAGAAATACTTGATTTTTCAGTCAATATTATGGCTAATTAAGATCACATTTGAGTACCCACGTATTCATTTTCAACGGTTTCATGGGCTTAATCTTCTTAAAATCGTTGGAAATGTGAGCATAGATGGTCCAAACCAAGAAGATGATAAAGAGAGTTGCGGCAAGAAGCTCGCTCCCAGATATAATCCCTAGCCGGCTATGAACAATAATTGGGTTGGAGAGATTGGTGATTGACTTTCTCATCTGTCTGCAATTCAAATTCAATTAGAAAGAATTAGAATTTAATGGATGATGAGATTGGAGAACAAAAAGTAACTCCTCACCTGTTTCTTGGTTGGTTTCCATGTAAATGTAAGTAAATGAATCCGATTATAGCCACAGCAATGATGGGCAACGTATAAACTATGAAATTAAGACCTGCATGTTTTCAACCGACCGAATTAGTATCTATATATTGATTTCGAAATCACGAAGAATTTCAATGCAAGTAAATCGATGAAAGCCACATTATTTTGATGAAAATCCAAAGCTAAGTACCATAATATCCGAAAACTGTATCATGAACACTATCTTCGGCTTTGCGCCATGATTTTGTCCATAATTCAGTTGGTTTGAGAAGCCAAAGACACACCCAACCCGCAGATATCAAGATCATCAACCCTTTGAGAATGGTCCGAAAAGTGTCGGCCGTCGCCATAATTGTTTCCAAGCTCTTGTGATCCGATAGCCACTAGATCTTTGAAAAAATAATGGAGAGTGCACTGTTTATAAAGAGTCCTAACTGGAACCATAAGGTCCCCCCCACTTGATATGTTTGGGACTGTAACTTCCATTGTTACTTTCTTTCTTGTAATCAAGAATTCAATGAAGTCTGCTTTATGGGTCCGGTAAAAGCTGATGTGATATTCTCAGTCCTTATCTTCTTCTTGTTTTGATGGCAGCATCATACAAATCACTGAATAGTGAGTACTCAGTACTCACTCATTTATCTCTCTTTTTTTTTTCCTCTGTTTTGGGCTGTTTTCTTGGTGACAACATTTTCCATGGCACGTTTGGAAGTATCCTCCTGTTTGCTTGTTGAGAGTTGAGACCAAAAGGAATCACCCATCTCAGATTTCAGTATAAGTGCTTCTATGGAATTATTTCTATTTGAATCACTCCTATAAGAATTACAATTGGAAGAGTGCTTGTTAGGCAATAGTGTTTAGGAAAGTGTTTTTTTTTTTTTTTTTTGGGTCTAGAAGCAATTATAGAAGTTGTGGAACGTTTGCTGAGAAATAATTTTTTTTTGGACATCTTGATCAATAACCTAAAAATTCTAACTTAAGTATTATGGACATTTTTGTCTAGTTTCGTCATGATGGACATTGAACCCAAGATCCAGAGATTTGTTCTAGGCAACTTGGATGGATGGGTATATGGGTGGTGTGTATGAAGACATGCATATATTCAGAACGGTCCAACCAAATGGGTATGAAGGCACTATCTTTTAGAGGACCACAGAATTCTAGTGGAGCGAAAAATACATCAAAAATCAACCAAACCAAAAAGAAATTTGAACTTACATTTGTTCTAATTTCCTAAACATTAATAGGACATACATGTGATTTTTTTTTTTTTGTTTGTTTGATAAGCAAATGGTTTGGTGACTATTGGACCTCATATCGCACATCTTGATGTGAAAGTGGATATGAACCATAGATACGTTTTCACTTGTATCTCGAGTAAAGCAGTTATGATTTCCATACACTTTCACATCAGAGTGTGCATGTAAGGTCCAATCTTTAGGTCACTTCAGCATTATTTTATCAGTAATTAGAAGGTGAAGGTGGATTTTGAACCCATGTCATGGTATCAACACTCACAAACCTTAACTAACTTAGCAAATTGGCACCTTCCATGTATGATTGTGTGCGACTAGAACATGGTCATTTTTGTGCTCGTGAATTTTATTGCAAGGAGGACAAATTTCAAATTAGAGACATTGTCAATAAATCAAGCCTAGAAGTCCAAGACCTCTAAATAAAATTCTTCATTTCTGCCACTAAATTCAATCCAATAATTGAATTGAAATTTCGACAAGATCATCGTCTAGAAGGAAAATTTTCGTGGGATTCCCAATTCCTACATGCTCGCCACGTGTCCAAAGTCTCTTTATAAGTCCATTCAAAGCTGTATTTAGTTGATTCTTACCCAATAGAGAAACCAAAGTCAAAACAGTACTAGATTCGATTGGGTGGGACTCTAATGAGTAAAAGATCAAAATTGTGGGATTTCTGTAATCCAAAATGTCAAAGTTAGTGAGATCCATCATTGCCATTTTCTTCTCCAGGCACTATACATGGTTGGTACCCCATTTGCTTATCATTTTCAACTTATGTCCTTCAATCAACCTTAATACTTTGGTCCCTTCCACTTCTTATCCTAGTCTTAAGTGTCCAATGCATGCTTTTAAATCTCGTCCGAGATCGAAACAATTCATTCAATACATCTCGGTATCATACACCAACGAGACGGATTGACAAGTCAAATATATCGAACGAGATTTAAAATCATGGTTCATTTTTTTTTTTCATTGTTGAACGAGACGACACAAACGTATTGAAAAAAATGCTTCTGAGACGACTCAATCTTATTCATGGACGAGACGAGATGAGATGTCAAAACAAGTTTTAAAACCATGGTCCTATGTTGCTGACGTTTCAATGTCATGTGGTATGGCAATTCTACATTATCGTCTAGGTGTTATCCTATACATTGGGCTCAACAGCATAAATGGGTTGATAAGTATTTTGGAAAACGCAAGAGAGTGGCCTTTGTGTTATGTTTTGTGAGTCTAATGGTACTGGTCAACAACGAGTTACTATTAATCAATCCACAGCTTTCGCGAAACCGTACTTTTGTGTTAATGGGGTTACTAACCCTAATTTGGTAGGGATATTTATAGTATTTTCTGCTGGAGAAACATTGTATTGCATTATGATCTTTTGAGGAAAGTAAAATTGGTGTAGATCTATCGACGTACCTCAATCTTGGGAGAACCATGTAGATCTCTTTGTGATCTTTGTTTTTTTTTTTATTTTTTTCAACTATTGTTTTAGTTATTTTTTGAATTTGTTTTGCAATCTAAGCCCTTCTTGGTATGCTGCAAATCATTTGCAAAATGCAAATAATTTTTTGAAATCTATTTTGTGGGTAGCTCGGTTACACAATGCAAATGATATGCATTGTGAAAATTTTGCATAGCTCACCTAAATTCTTAAGAAATTTCAGCAAATGATTGTCGACACAAAAAGTATCACAAATCATTTGCAAAAGTATTCGACTCCAACCTATATACATTAAATTTACTAAAATACCTCTTTTCAAATAAATTAATCAAATTGCAAACATACCCTCAATACTTGTTATTTTATTATACAGTTAAATGTACAAAAAATCCCGACTAAAGATACATTAAATTGCATATTGAAATTACAAAATAACATTTATCAAAGAAAATTTTAAATTACAAAAGTAGCCCCCTTAGTACTTGCCACAATATGAATTTATAAAATACATCTCGTCAAAGATACATTTATGTGCATATAAAATTACAAAAATACCCCTCATCAATGATATTACAAGGTATTTTTATAGATTCACATACATGGTATTATAACAAGAGTTGAAAGTATTTTTGAAATTTGAATAGTTTCTTTGATGATGGGTATTTTTATAATTTCAATATGTAGGTTACTATATCTTTTGATAAAGATCTTTTTCTTCAAATTAATGTGTATATTAATACAATAAGTATTGAGCATATTTTTTATAATTTAAATAAATATTTTTTATGAGGTCAAGTATGTTAAAATTGTTTTCATGTTTTATCATAGAAATCATTGCAAAAAAATTTACACTCCAATATCAACCATGGTTTTTAAACTCGATTTCACGTCTCGTCTCGTTTAGCCCCGATACCGAGTTAACGCGGACAATACATCTCATCTCGTTCGAGTTGTCTCATTCGACATTGAGACAATGGTTTTTAACCATTTAAAAATTTTGAAAAAATTTAGAAATGATTCCTATTAAAAAATAGAGCTAAAAAAAAAAAAAAAAATCATAATATACCTATCAAACTAAAAAAATTAAATATTTACATTGTTACGTATGTTTCATCTTCTTCATCCGATTTCATCTTGAATCAGATGAAGAAGATGAAGTTTTCCCTCAAAACCTTACTTTTTTTTTTGTTCACTTAATTGAAAAGATGAAGAAAAATTGATTTTAGTGAAAGAATATAAGGTTGAGAATGTTTACCTCGGATGAGATTTTCAAAATCTCGTCCGATACATATCGTTTGTCTTGCGATTTATTCATCGATTTTAGGTATCGTTTGTCTCGGACAAGATTTTGCAAAATCTCATCCAATACGTCTCGCTTATCTCATAATACATGGATATATCAAATAGGTTTGTGAGTTGGTCTCGTTTAGTCCCGATACCGAGTTAATTCGAACGATACGTCTCGGTCTCAGACGAGTTTTAAAACCATGATATCAACCAAACACAAAAATGATGTTGCAAGAGATTTTCTGATGGCTACCAAGCAGTAGTATAATACTATAATTTGAGAGTTACTATTGCCACATCAACTATTATTAACGCCACACAAACTATGTGCAATTCTTTGATGATTACATAGGAATTAGTGTGGCATTAGTAAAAAAGTTAGTGATTATAAGATACATTCAGTGCCCCAATGTCATGAATCAAGATTGGTAGAGTTTGTTATGTAAAGAATCTTTATTTTTCTTGGGAAAATGAATAAAGATTAGGGGTCAATAATTAGTAGTTAAGTGAAAGCGATATTTGAACACGGGTTGCAATATCAACATCGACAAATCTTATCAACTTAGCTAGTTGGCCCCTTCGACAAACCTAATTGTTGTTGATTAGACTTGTAGCTATTCTTCAAACTTGGTTCCGTTGCCAATGTTCTTGTTGCATGCACTGCTATATATGTGATTTGAGATTAACTTTATCAATCCAAACATCGATTTATCGCCTGATACTTTCTTCTAATTTTCTTTATGATTTTTGGCTACATCAATCATGAGATAAGGCCCATGATATATACATATTTTAGTAATCTTTGTTCAATGTACTTAAGTGCCTATTTGGGAATCAAGTGAAATGTGTAGGGCACATTTGATTAAACTTAAGGGTCTGCTTTGGATCCTAAAATTAAAGCCAGTCAAGGTCACCATTAAGTTCTAAACCAATGCTCCAAAAGTACTTTAATAGAGTGGAAAGTTAACATACCCCCACGATTTCAAGGCCGACGTCCTTGTTAACCCACTTTATGAACATTTAAGTGGGTATGATTGGCCTGGTAACTCCTATCACTAAAAACCTGATTCAAACTCTCTCTCTTTCTTTCAAAATTTGATTTAGACACATCCCTCCAAGATTTTGGTGAATATTTTGGATACCTCGAGTTTTCAAACTAATGACATGTCCCTTGACCTCCTTCTAGAATAGAAGATTATAGAAAATGCCTTAAATATCCATGTCTTCGACCTCTAGTAAAAACTCATTCATCTTTCTCTCAAAAATCCATTTATCTTCAAGTTCCTCGACCTCTATGATAAAGTATTTTCAACATATTCAACATTCATCTTCAATTTGACGTTTTTCAACCTCATTTTAATAACTTGTAGAAAATCCTTGGTTTATCTATCCATAATCCGATTGTCTTCTACCCCCACCCCAATCTTGCTTTAGACTTAAAAGTGTTAAAGACGGAATCTTTTATCCTAATGCTGAAAATTTGGGTAAAATTTTTAAAGATTTTTTTGGCTAAAAAGATATGTTGGTAGTTTGGAAATATATAGGGTCTCTCAAATAATTAGCCTATTTTTATTTTATATTATTTTATTTTGATAGAAGTGTAGGTGGGGCTGATTTTGGTTTTTTCATTGTCTACCTTCCTACACTAATGTCCGTCCGCTATTAAATGAAGCAAATTTAAAATAAAGTCCGACTTTTACCTCTTTAATCCCAAAAAAGATGTTTGTATTAGCGAACTCTAGTTAGTTGATAAAATTGAAGAACTTTGAATTTCTTATAAACATTTAAGATCTTTCCTCTTTAATTTATATATATATATATATATATATGTATTTTTTATTTATAATTAGGTATCCCCATAGATAGTGGACTGAGCCTATATCTAGGCTTTGCCTAGTCCATAGACCATGGTCTTGTCCAAGGACTAGTCTCGGGAATTGTGCAACTCTCACACATCACACGCACCAGATCAATTAGGGTACACCCTCATGGATGGCCTCTAAGGAATCAATGCTCATATTAGGTATTGAACTCACAACCTACTGGCATTAATAACTTATCGGTCCAAAATTGCCATTGAGACAACCCCTATTTAAACTCTTTCCAATCCAGATAAAATTCAGAATAGTGAGAAAATTAAATATGTGAATAATCCAAGAATAGAACAAGATCAAGAAAGAAGTAAAAAAAATGCAATCAAATCTGAAAGTTCAAAAGAATAGAAGAAGGATAAAAAGTATGATAATGATGCTCTTTAATTTCTTGAGATTGTCAAAGGAAAAAAGCTCACACACGCAAGAAAATAAAAAAGAAAGATAGATATGCAATTGGTAGGACTTCCAAAAAAATTAATAATAATAATAATACGTGCAACTTCAGATCTACACTAAGGCGGTCCCTTTGATAGTTTGATGTTTAAAATGTCTCTATCAATTTAAAGAAAAGGAAAAAAGAGTCATGATAATACAACACCCCACTTTGACACCCCCCCCCCCCCTACGCCCCTATCACAGAACCGTAGATCATTTATCTCGATATACATAAAACAAAGATTTATGATTATGCCTACCCTGATGCAAATGATCTATTGTTTTGTGATGGGGGCGTTAAAAACTCATTACAAAAAAAAAAAAAAAAAGGAATTGGCTTCTTGGCCCTTTAGACCATTTGGTAGACCTACTCCTTATGTAAAATGTCTCAATTTAATGATTCTACATCATCAATCATGTTGAAAGTTGGTTTAAATACATATGGAGGAGTGGGGCCAAACGTTCATGAGTTGCGTGCTACCCAACTTGGAGAAGTACTACAATCTCAACCTTACAACTTTTTTTAGGTCAAAGTGACAGAGATATTTTTGAAATCAATGGAGGCATGCAAAATAAGCCTCATTCTCCCCCAACAACAAATAAATAATAATATAATTAGTGATTTAAACATACCCTTCCGTTTGAGATATCCATATTTTGAAATTGATGACATGCCCCTTGACCTCAGTCTTCTCTTAGTGATTAATAAAAAAGTGACTTAGATGCCCTTATCTTGAATTTGTAATGAGAAAACAAAACCATTTTTTTTTTTTTTTTTTTTCAAAGCAAATCATTTTAAGGCTCAAGTTCTTCAACATCTATGATAAATTATTTTTTATCCATTGAACCCAATCCTCAATTCAACAATTTTTAATAGAGTTGTGTTGGAGCGACCTCAATTCACGCTTTGCTGACAAGGAGGTGTGCATAGAACCGTAGATGTTTTTCACTAATATCTCGATGAAAAAAAATATTTATGATTCCACACACATCTCCACATCAGCAAAGTGTGAATTGAGGTTGAGGTCTCCTTCACTCCAACATTATTCTTTTTAGATCCAAATAAAAAATGATTTTTCCATCCAAAATTGCATCATCTTTTATTTCAAAAATGCTATCTTGTGGTGAGATTAGAAGGTTGAGCTGTTGAAGCAGATAGAATCTTAATGTTTAAGAGAACAGTAAAAAGATTTGAAGATGAGGGCATTAGATCATTTCTCATTAGTTTATTGAGAAAATCTTGGTCATAGGGAGGGCATGTCATCTATTGTGGAAAGTTACTCAAACATTCACCAAGGAGAAATGGATAAATCACCCAAAGAAAAACTCACTTATTAACTTAGGTCCTAGGATAACTTAGGTCTTAATGAGTCAGATTTGACCAACAACAAAATATGTATATAGGATCAGGTTGGGCAGCCAACACGTTTGTCCTATGTGGCTTAAAAATTTTAGATTGAGCTGATTTTTGGTGATGATGATCTCTATGGTGAGGAGATCATCCTCACCAAAAATCAATCGAATATAAAACTTCTAAGTCCATCAGAAGTGATTTAGAATTAGAAACCATCGATTTTTTTATCAAAAATTTGTAAATTACTTTTGATGGACTTAGAAAATTCAGATTCGGATGGTTTTTGGTGATGATGATCTTCCCTCACAAAAAATCAGCTCAATCAGAAATTTTTGAGCCACATAGGACAAACATGTTGGCTCCCTAACGTTGGTTGTCAAACGCCACCCACATATAATTACATTTAACTATAGGACAAGCTAAAATCACGAAGGATTATAACAAGTCTTTTTGACTAGATGGAGTACGACCTAAATAAGACTACAGGGCTCATTATAGTGGAGTTGAGATTTGGGAGTCCCAAAATAATCTCCAAATCACTTAGTGCATCCCAACGCACTATGCATCCCCTCCCAACTACTGTTTTGGATGATGGAGTCAAAAAATAGTGTCTGCAACGCAACACCCATCCCTCAACATGTTAAATCTGAATTGAATTAAAAAATTATTAAACAATTTATGTTATGAATAATATAGTTAGAGTGCATATCCCATGAATACCCATAATTGTTACCCACAACTATTAAATTGAGTATGGGTACAGGTAGTAAGGTTGGAGTTGCTCTTAATATCTACATACTATACACATTAACCAAAAAGGTAAAAACTAGGCATACCCCTCCATATTAGAGAATATTTGAGATACCCCTATTTTCAAACTGATGACATGCCCCATGTCCGTGGTCCTCTGAAATAGATTTATGGAAATACCCTTCCAAATGCCATCCCTTCTTCAACCTCTAATTAAAAAAATAAAAAATGATGGATTAAAGGCGAGGTTAACAGATTAAAAATAGTTTATCATATATGTAGAAGAACTTAAAAATGAAAGATTTTGGGGAAGAATATTAAAGTTTTTTTTTTTTTTTTTTTTTTTCCTTCTTCGAGTTGGAGGTTAAAGATGAGGACATTCAGATCATTTTTCATTAATATATAAAAGAAGACTATGATAAAGGGGCATGTAATCAATTTGAAAGTATAAGGGTATCTCAAATATTCACCAAAATATGGAAATATCTCTAAATCACCCTATAAAATAAAAATTAAAAAGAAAAAGGTGTGGATCCGGGATAGAATTGTGGGCTCTCAAGAAGCACAACCACCACTCATTTCGATCAACCAGAACAAGCAAGCCAAATCCATACCCATCTCTCTTTCCACTAAAAACTGAAAATATGCACAATAAAACTTCCTCTCTCCTCCAGATTCCATGGTTAACAATCCAGCTTAATAGCATATTCTCTTCTCCCTCTCCATCTCATTCCCTCTCTCCCCATCCTCTCCAACCCCTCTTATTAAGACATGATAACCTCTTATTTCTTCTCTTCCACAAGAATTGTTGGAGGAACAAGGAAAGCTGAAACTTTTCTTCTTCAGAATTCTCATCTCTACCTCCATAAACACCGCTCTCTTTTCTTCTACCATGACACACACTTCTCCAAAGGAGAAGACAAGACTCAAATACTCAAGCCTCAACTACCCAATCCCTCCCTCCCTATTCTGAGATTCAAAAGTTCTAAACTCACCCTCCCCTTCGCAGCACTATCGTCTTTCGCCGAAGGCGAAGAACAAGCAGAACCCGATGGTAAACAACAACAACAACAACATGAGAAAACTAAATCCGACGAATTACCAGGAATGGCTCAAGCATTCAACATCTCTTCAAGTACTGCTTCTGCAATATCAATTTGCATTGTATTTGCGGCTCTTAGTCTTCCATTTTTTATGAAGTCATTGGGGCAAGGGTTGGAGTTGAAGACAAAATTTCTTTCATACATAACGCTATTGTTTGGATTATATATGGCTTGGAATATCGGAGCAAACGATGTCGCAAATGCAATGGGGACTTCAGTGGGTTCGGGTGCTCTGACTCTTCGGCAAGCAGTGCTGACCGCAGCGGTGCTTGAGTTCTCAGGGGCATTGCTAATGGGGACACATGTCACCAGTACTATGCAGAAGGGGATTCTTGTTGCCAATATGTTCCAAGGGAAGAGTTCTTTGCTCTTCGCTGGGTTGCTCTCTTCTCTGGCTGCTGCTGGAACCTGGTTACAGGTGCATTCCCTCATCCTTGTAAATACATTTTTGTTTCTTCTAGATGTAATGTCTTCTTCACATTGTATAGACATCACCCATGATAATTTAGCATTGAAAAGTAAGACGATAGAAAGGGCATGCTTCACACTCTAATGACTGTTTATGGGATCAAAAGCTGTAAACACCCTCAAAGGCCTCATGAATTTTTCAAAACAAATGGGAGGATTTGAATCCATTCGCTACTTACATTTTTGTAGCTCTGTAATACAATGTATGTCCTCTCACTATTGTGGATTCACATTAGACGAATTGTTGTGAAACTGTAATTCATCATATAGACTTTGCTCTTGCTTGTAAGTCTGAAGCAGTTTCGACCAAAACTAACATTTTATCTTTTCAACTTAATTGTATTTCCTCTCACTATCTTTCAAACTTCACCTAGATGTAATGTCTTCACATTGTATAGACATAACCCAAAATAATTTTCATTGAAAACTAAGACGATAGAAAGGGACTGCTTCACACTCTAATGACCAAAAGCCATAATCACCTCAAAGCCCTCAGAATGCTAAATGAGAGGGTTTATGAACTCAGATACTTTTCAAAACAAATGGGAGGATTTGAATCCATTCACTACTTACATTTTTGTAGCTCTGTAATACAATGTATTTCCTTTCACTATCGTGGAATCACATTAGATGAAATCTGTGAAACTGTAGTTCACATTAGATGAACAAACCCTTATAGACTTTGCTCTTGCTTGCAGTCTGGAAGCAGTTTTGGCCAAAACTGACATTTGACAATTATCCTCAGAATGTAAATTTGTTCTCCTACTAAATTGATCGGGAAGACGGTGCTGAAACTGGAAATGAAACTCACCTCTTGTCACCACCTGAGTTGTGGTCTCACTGTGGATGAACTCAAATGACAAGGGAATGAGTCCTCTACAAAAAGAGACCATTCTTTCTTTCATTGTTAGCTTCATTTACATTTTTTTTTTGATAAGTAAGTAGCTTCATTTACTTGGGGGGTGGGGGTGCCTCAACAAAAATCCAGAGAAGTCAGTAGGGATAGAAAGTATAATTTGTAATATAGGGGGCATCTTTTTTTTTTTTTTTGCGGGGGGGGGGGGGGGTGAGAAGAAAAAAAGTCGCAATGGAAGCTTTATTGTAAAATTCTGTTGTGTACCTGTTGGTGGCGAGTAGATATGTATTAATTGGAATACCTCAGCTTCATAATCTTTTATGAGGGGTCCTTGCTGAATCGACGCAACAATTTGGATCCCATACGTATGTCTGGAACATTTCATGTTATGAACTAACCTGAATATTGTTACTTCTAATATTGCCGACATAGTTAGTCATTTGTTTAATCTGAATCTGATTGGCTGTTAAAAGAGTTATAAGTTCTTGTTGCTTGATTGAAGATATTTCATACAATAGAACTACAAATGTCCTTTATCGTCTCATTGCATACATGTTAACAAGTTCAGAGAGTCCTGTTTTCAATCTCAGAAATGACTCTATTTCAATTTGCTCATAGAAAACTTGATATTTTGAAGGAGAACAGAAAAAATAACTAATGTTTTTGTTTTAAGTGACTACGACTGAAGTCATGACTACTTCAACAGAAAAAAAGGGTGTGTTTTGGTTTTGGCATCCTAACTTCAAATTATAAAGTAAGGGGTTGGCCTACCTTGATAGGATTCTTACGTTGGATTATTTGATTGTAAGGGGTTGGATCACCCCTAATTGTTGCCCTTTTGTTTGAGGGATGGGGAATCCGTTGATCATCTTTTAATTCATTGTTCATTTTCTTTTAACATTTGGTCTACTTTCCTTGGATTGTTCCGTATTAATTGGGTCTTTCCTCGTAAGTTCTCCTCCTTGCTAGAAGAATGGGCCAATAATACTTTTCACTCCAGAAAACGGTTCCTGTGGGCTATGCTACCATCGGCTATTGCTTGGGGGATTTGGAACGAGAGAAATAACAGGGTGTTCAATAGTAAGACTAGAAGCTCTCACGCAAGTTTCTTGGAGATCTTGGGATATTTATACATGTGGTCTAAGCAGAACATAGACTTCATGGGGATTTCTTTTGATGACTTTGTATTTAGATGGAACTCCTTTTGTAATCACTAATGTTGTTTGTTTCTTTTCTTTGTTGTTTTTGTGAGGCTTCCTCGGCCTCCTTGTATTTGTTTTTTGCTCTTATCAATATATTATACTTATCAAAAAAAAAGTTAACTTTCTTGTATACGTTCATTCAACATGGTTATAAAAGAAATGCTCAATATCTTCTTGTATTTTTATTGTTGTAAAAAATGTAGGGCATATTTCATTCATCTACATACAGTCGCACACTATATATTTCTGGTTATAGTGGATGATTTTTCTAGTGGTACAAATCGATGCCATTCATAAGTTTTCCCCTTTTATTCAGGTTGCATCCTACTACGGTTGGCCTGTCTCCACCACACACTGTATAGTAGGAGCGATGGTTGGATTTGGTCTAGTCTACGGGGGAGTTGGTGCTGTTTTCTGGAGTTCACTGGCTAGGGTGACTTCCTCGTGGGTCATCTCTCCTGTCATGGGAGCAGCGGTGTCTTTTCTCGTATACAAATGCATTCGTAGGGTATGTTCTCACTCTATATGGGGCTTAAACTACTCTGCGCATCTTGATAAATGGACAGAACTAAATCACCTCTTAACTCTCACTGATTCCTTTTCATTCTCTCTAGTTTGTGTACAGTGCTCCAAATCCAGGGCAGGCCGCTGCTGCAGCAGCACCAATCTCTGTCTTTGTTGGTGTAACTAGCATCTCTTTTGCAGCTTTCCCTCTTAGCAAGACCCCCCTTGTGGCTCTAGCCCAGGCCTTAACATGTGGGACAGCAGGTGCAATCCTAGTAAGTAAAGTTATCAAGAAACAGTTGGGTCACCTCCTCCTCAAGTCCAAATCAGCAGAACAAGAACCAAAGGACGATACTACCCTCCATCATAAAAATATTGGATTCCTCTCTGACATCGCAGGTCCTAAGGGGACACAACTGAAAATTGTATATGGTGTCTTTGGATACATGCAGGTTCTATCGGCCTGTTTCATGTCATTTGCTCATGGGGGCAATGATGTTTCCAATGCTATAGGTCCATTGGCCGCTGCACTATCCATTCTTCATGGAGGTGCCGGCGGAACTGAGATTGTCATTCCAATAGATGTTCTTGCATGGGGAGGATTTGGGATAGTTGCAGGGCTGATGATTTGGGGTTATAGGGTGATGGCAACAATTGGGAAGAAAATAACAGAATTGACACCAACTAGAGGATTTGCAGCAGAGTTCGCAGCAGCTTCGGTGGTTCTTTTCGCGTCAAAGCTGGGATTGCCCATCTCTGCAACTCATACTCTTGTAGGGGCTGTCATGGGTGTGGGGTTTGCAAGGGGATTTAACAACGTGAGAACAGAGACTGTGAAGGAGATAGTGGCATCTTGGGCTGTCACAATTCCAGTTGGTGCACTGCTGTCCGTTTTCTACACATGGATCCTAACTAAGCTCTTGGCACCTCTTCTTTGAGATGTATAATCATAAGATCCAAAAAAAACTTCTGATATATTTGATGGATTGAAGACACACTCCTCTTTTTCAATTCATATGAAACAGTATTGTGTATGTTTCTCAGTGAAATTCCTCTAGGCAAGAGAAAGGATTATGTTTAGATCGGAAATTCAAAAAGAATGAGGCTTCCTGGTTTATGGGGCAATAAAAGCTCTTTTAGTTTTTCATATTTCCATGTTATGCAAACTCAAAACACTCTAACCCATAATTTTGTTACGGGTTTCACAATATAAGGGTTAATGGATTTTCAGATAGACTTCTCTTCCTAAATTGGATGCGAAGCAAATAGCCATGTTCTACATATATACAGAGCAGGAAGTAGGTCCTCATTACCCTCTCATTCCATGAAAGAATATATGGCACCATTACAAAAGGCCATATAAGAGAAAAGAGAAAAACGATTAATACAGTTGAGCCAATTTGAATACAAGTAGAAAGCAATCATTTAAAGAAGTATATCACCTGCTAATTTCTTTAGCATAAGCAAGTACGAATTCCACATATAAATTTTTTAAGGCAATCATCACTGTCATTAGTAGAGGCCCCATGATCGCTCCCTGTACAAATAATGAAGTAAATTATCTACCATGAAATTGCAAAACCTCATCAATGGCTATAAAAACTATACTTAATCATAAACAATGAAGTTTACGAAACTGCATGATTTGTATGATATATCCTATCCAAAGAACAAAAAATCCTAGTAAAAAAAAGAACGGGAACAAGGCTTGTAGAGTGTATATTTTCCTCCACTCTAGGGTGTGTCATACTTGAGTTAAACTCCATAACCCTCTTATATTCATAGTTCTCTCTTCAAAAGATCAGTCCTTTGGAGTAGTTGGTTGGTTAACATGGTATCAAAGCGCTAGGTTCGTATAGGTGTGTATGTCACAGGTTCGACTCTTTCCACCCTTATGGGTGAGGGTGAGTGTATATTTTCCTCCACTCTCAGGCGTGTCATACTCCAGTTAACCCCGTAACCCTCTTATACCCAAAGTTCTCCCCGTCTACAACAGATCGGAATTTTGGAGTAGTTGGTTGGTTAACAGGTCTCACCTCCAGAACAGATGGGAACAATGCCATGCCACCAAGAATGCTAAGCCCAGTCAAATAGGCACTCTGCCCTGGTATCTCGGCTTGAATGGCAGCTGTACCATATTCCATGAGTAACAAATGGATCACCGTCAACAAAACAGCTTCCACATATCTCGCTTCCATGGCTAACTGTGCAGCCGCCGGGATTGAAGAGAGCCACATCGGGGTTATGGGCAACATGGCACTCATCAAAGCAAGGAACGTAGACATATAGAGGAAATGTATACGGTAGAATCGAAACAAAAGATAAGTTAAACACCCTTGGAAGAACGTAACCTTAGCGGTGGCCAACAACACACTACTAACCGCATGATCAAGAACTTCGGCACACCGAACCCTAGTCGACTTCGAAACAGGAAGCATCTCCAAAACATGATCCATGACACCACCCGAATCCGAAGTAATCAAATAATACAAAAGCCAAAAGAACACCATTAGCTGAGAAATGAAATTCAACAGTCCGGCGGCACCTGACACAATCGAAACCACCACTGAGAACAACAAATTCGTACTCCCCACCAAAACCATAGTACTACTTGCGAACACACGCTTCGGTACATCCAAACTGTGAAGAACAAAACCCTTAATTTTCTCCACTAAATCCTCCCATGCAATAACAGACATAAACTCCCTAAAAACCTTATGGAAATCTCTATAAATCACATTCCACTCTACATTCCTCATCCTCCATTTAAGGCAATAAAGCTTCTCGGACAACGGTCTATGTCGCACTTGTCCTGGAACTTTTTCAGCAAACGAAGTCTGTAACGGCCTAATCAAATAATCCTGAACTCCTTCAACGATTTCCGTCACATTGTAATGCAAAGCAAGAACATCAATCTGTTGCGACATTGTCTTGTAGAATTTCATCATATAAGTATCGATCATTTCTGGCACCTTATTCTCATCCATCCAATGATCGATCCCAATTCGCTCTGCATAATTACTCTCCTGCAAATGCGTTTTCAATGAAATCACAGCATCTTTCCCCTCAATTCCAATCTTATAAGAAAACAACATGAATCCAGACACTGATCCAAAGATCATAAACGTTATAAGTCCGATGCCAACCGTTCTTTTTAGTCCTTTAAGCATTAAGGAAGTCGAGTATCGACTAATTCTACTCCAAAATGAACTTTTGGAGACAATTAGACCGTTACGTCGAGCGAACGATATCGCTGTGAGAGTCGACGCGACGCCAGGTGTACTCGGAGTACCGCAACCGGTGGCATAGGCAATGAGGCAAGGGACGGCGAAGGCGGGGATTGAAGCGGCACCTATGCGTTCATAGACGAGAACAAAGGCGGCGAAAGAGACGAGCCATTGCATGAGTTTTGAGAATCCGATTTTGTCATTGTGGCGGCGAGGGTGGTGGTGATGGTGGCGGAGGAGGCGGAGGAGGGCGGCGTGGGAGTCGATGAGAGAGGCGGTGGAGGCGCGAAGAATGGCAATTGGGATGGTGAGGATGGTTTCGAAGAGGCCGAGATTAAGAGGATGAGACCAGAAGCGAACGAGAGCGGTTTGGAGTTCGCGTAAGGGCATGGAACAGAGGATGGCCCATTGGATTGGACGCCAGTATTCTTGAAGGAGTTTGGATAATCCGTATAAGAGAGCTAGGGTTAAAGCTAATCCTGCATGGGCCATGGCTATGTAAATTGCCAAACATACTTGAGGATCTGTTGTTAATTGGATTGTTCGTCTTTCACCTCCAAGACTCTCTTGTTCTTGTTCGTGGTCTACGTCTTGTTTTTTTTGTTTGTAACGGCGGTGGCGTTTCGGTTTTGAGGTGGTTTGTTTCGGAATCGAAGGGGTTTCGGTTTCTGACATTCTGTGGGATTTCTTGTTCCATCGTAAGAAGAGGAATTTTTTTTTTTTTTTTTTCTAAGAGAGAAGATCCGATATAGTCTCTGAACTCTGCAGCATTCTAAGGGTCAACTCAAGTTTCATGCAAGAGCCGCAACTTCCTGCAACGTTTTCTTTGGAGTTTGGACCGTTCAATTGCTCTACTCCGGAAATTGGGTAACAAACCAGATATGCGTTTCTTTGACTGTCAGGGTTTGGGAAAGTGCCTAAATAATATGACTCGCCAGGTGGCATGCTCAACCGATTCTCTCACGTGGACAACTCCAAGAATAGTAGATCTGTAGGTTTCGAGATACGCAGTTCCGTTGATACACTTTTTATGGGAAAGTGTAATCATGTATCCCAAGACATACAGATCTCAATCCTCGCACTTGTCACTCCAGAGGGTCAATTGAGTATGCCACCTGACGAGTCATATGATCACAACTCTTTGAGAAAAACACATATATCGTAGAGTTCACTTGCAATCTTCCAGGTGTAAATACTCTTTGAAAATCATTTTCCTTACTAACGTATTATGTTTGGAGTGAAAGAAGTGAGTTTCTCTCCATCACGTTTGATTAGAGAGAAAGAAAACTCGTCTTTTTTTCTTCTCATCTCTCTAATTTTTTATTTTCTCTCCCCCAATTAACAATCCAAATAAGAGAAATAGGGAGAAATTCATCTATTATCTCTTCTTTTTTCTCCATTTCTCTCAATCCAAACATAACGTAATGCAACTCAATCTGATCATCAAATCTTTGTATTTAGACGCAAGCTTTTGAACCAAACTTCAATCGAACTTTAAAATGAAGATTTCATCTCTATATATCATTATTCACATCATCACCTTCTTCAAATATAGAGTCAAGAGAGAATTTTTTTTTAACCAAAAATCTCTATCACTCTTTTTCAAATACTTATTATACCCCTTTTTTTCATAAATGCCAATTTAAAATTTTTATTTTATTTTTAAAGATCATTTTTCTCCTATCTAATATATGCTCATTTTATTTTTTTATGAGTGAGTGACTAGTATTTTAAAGAATGACTATTGATTTAAAGATGAGACTAATTAGAGTTCAAAAGTGATTGGGACTGGTTAGGATTCAAAAGTGGTTCAGAGCCTTCAAAATGAAAAAGATGTTAATTTAAATTCTTTAGTTACAGTTGCTTTTAGTATTATTCCATCTTCAAATATAGAGTAAAGAGAATTTTTGAAGACCTATCTCTATCATTGTTTGCATTTTTCAAAATACTTATTTTATCCCTTTTACTTATTGACACCCTAACTTTTACTTATTCTTAGTCAAAAAATTATTTTAATGGGTAAATCTCCATTTCATGCATTGAATATGACGAAATTCCAACTCCGATATATTCATTTTAATTCCCAAAACATGTTTTTTCAATGACTTCATCATTTTTATAATCAATAAATTCCCTGATAAAATACCAACAAATTTGTTGTTATTTGCAACCTCATGGGTAATTTATCAATGAATTCATTGATTATAAAAGTGATGAATTCACTGAAAAACATGTTTTGGGAATCAAAATGAATAGTGTACCATAATCAAAATATTGTCTTATGTTGCGCACGTTTAGGATTTTTTTTTTTGGGTAAAGAAGGGTGTTTGGGCCAGTTTGCGTGCACCAAATAATCCCTCCTTTCCAAACAAGGCTTACTGAACAAGACTTTTAACCCTTCAGTCCGTGGCCACAGATATTAGCAACCGATGGGAGTCGAACTTAGTGTGCCAATAGCAATTCTCTTTTTTATTTTATATATATGTATATTTTTATGTGAGTGAAGAACATTTTAGAGAATGAATAATGATTTGAAGATGGTGCTAGTGGGAGTGCAAAGTGGTTTTGGAGTCTTCAAATTTGAAGAACATGCCAATTTGATGAAAAATTTAGAAGACAAGGGTTGGAGTTGCATCTAGAAAGATTGGGTCATTTGGTTCACATGGATTACCACATTGGCGATTCAACGCAACAGCTGATTAGATTTCATGAGAAAAAAATTCACATTCAAAGGGAAAAATAATAATAATTCAAAAAGATATATTTTTTGAATTTGATCCAAGGTGTTGAAAATGGACGGCTATCGAACTTCCAAAACTTAAAATTAAAATTCAACGATGAAAAATAATAATTTTTTGAAAATGATAAATTCAAAGCTCTTAGAATTTCATTCTTTATAAGCCTATGGCATCGGATTATGTTTTTGGATGCCAATATTTGAGCTCACGACCCTTAGTAAGATTTGAAATCTTAGTAGGTAAGTTAGGTTATATTGACTTCTCTATTTGTGTCACGTAGGCGAATTATTTTGCTATGTGCCAAAAATTCCTATATATTGTTAATTGACAAAACTAATCCTAAAGATTGTTCAAGAAGAAGCATCTACGGACATGTACCTGCCATCACGTCAAGGTGTTCCCCACTAAGGTCACTCTAGCACGACTCAATCCTAAATAGGCGATCTATGTCGAGGTCAGTCTTGGGAGTAGATCATTTGTGGTACTTTTTCCAAAGTCAAAATGAAGTCACTTTAAAAATTACTAACAACTCAATCCTCTAGATTTCACATCATAAATCATACTTAAATGGTGTGTATTTGTTGTTTTGATGACATAAGATCCCAACCGTTAAAATTCGCTATAGGGAAACTAATGCGAAAATGTACATGTGGACACGGGATTTTCAATATTTAAAACATCCCTCCACTTTGGGGTGTTTTGGAGTCGCCACCATTCAAATTTGTAAAAGGGTGTGAATGGTCACCCGATGTCACATTTTTCGAAAAATCATACATTTTGTATGTTTGATGACTCTTGTTGGATAATGCACGTGACCCAACCTTGATTCAAGGTAAGGGGGTCCATTTATGGAGTAGGGAAGGTGTTAGGCACCCTACTCCATCCACGTAACGTGGTAACCTCGGATTCGGTTTTTTTAAAATAAAAAAAGAAAAGAAGAATCGAAAAAGGGTCGATGTGTGCCCTCAAGTGTGAGGGGCTTTTGATATTGGTTCAAATCATTGAGGGCACCCTTATTAAAAAGGGGGCCCTTTGGTGATTTAAACCATGGTGATTGTGCAAATGTGTGGAGAAGGGGAGAGTAGAAGAGGGAGGTTTAAAGGGGACGGTTCCTTTTCAAACCCACCTTGATCTTGAGTTGATCTTCAAAGGATAAGTCCTTGCCTTGATCTTGACTTGCTTGAGAGTGTAGAGAATTGAGTTGAGTTGAAAATCCTAGAGAGTTGAAAGTGAAGTGTTGTGTTTGGTAATGTGAGTTGAGGATTGAGAGTAGTGAGAGGAGAGTTGTCTTTTTTGGGGGTTTTTTGTCAAATTTTCATTAGGTGTGGTGAGGGGAGAATGGAGGGATTTTTATAGAGGTTGGAGAGATATTTTGAGGGTATAATGGGGTGAATGAAGAGAATAATGGATAATGGCATGGGTTTGAGAGGAGAGGGGTATGAAATTTGATATGGAAATAAGGGTAGTTTTGTAATGAGGGAAATGGGTTGTGTTTTAACCCAAATGGTTTGGATCTTACCCAAATCCATTTGGGTAGAGTGTTTGGTGGGGTGAGATGAGTGATGGTTGATGGGTGTAAGAGAGTTGTTTGAAAAATGAGTGTTGAGATGGTTGAAGAGGTAAGGTGTTTGATTTGGGGGGATGGGTAGTGATTGGTTTGATTTTGAAAGGATTGAAGGGATGATGACATGTGGCAAATGGAGAGATGAAGAGATGGGTTGATTGGTGATGGTGGTTAGTTGATTAGAGAAAAGAGTATGGGGGTGATGGTGGGAGGTATGGGTTGAGGTGATTTTGTGGGAGTGTTTTAAGGAAAGTGATGGTTGAGATGTGGGAGATATGGGTTGTGATGTGGGTAGTTGATAGTGTTAGAGAATGAGGAATAGGTTAGGGTATATAGGGTATGGGTTGTGATGTTGGTGGTTGATAATGATGAGAGGATGGGTAATAGGTTAGGTTAGGGTAGGATTATGGGTTGAGTTGATTTTTGGAGGGAAGTGATGGAGTTGGTTGATGATGAGGGAGGTGGAAGGGTGTGATGACATGTGTCATTTTTTGTATTGAGTTGGTGATTGGTTTGATGAGATTGATAGGTTGGATTGGGTTTGGGTATTGAATTGGGCTTAGGTTATGAATTGGGCTTTGGGATAATGGGCTTAGGTTGGGTTTGGATGTGGGCTTGGATAGGAAATTGAATAGTAATCGTAATGGACTTGGGTAGCATAGTATTGGGTTGAGTTGATGTGGGTTGGACTTGGGTAATGAGTTGGGCTTATGTTGGGTTGGATTTAGGAATATAGAATAAGGTGGTTTGGGTTTGGATATAATAAAGATGGGTTTGGGGCTTATATCGGGTTGGTTTTAAGGGTGGGGTGTTTGGGTCCATGGTCCACGTGAGTGATCTCAGACATTTATTAATGGAAAATGTATTGGGTTTTTTTTTGTAGGTTTGGACTTGGGGCCCATCCCAATTTTGGGGTATTTTGCGTCGAGGGCCCGCTCAAATTCGGGTGTCTACAGTACCATAGAGGGGTCCACTCCTAGTTGCTACTAAGGGAAGGGATCCGTTGTAGCTCTTTTTCCATGTAACTTCCTATAGTGCTATATCATGATTTGAGAGAGCATCAACGTCTATGAGACACCAAAAGCACTTCGTTAAGGAATGGGAGTTCAATGATTTTCAATTTTTTTTTATTTTTTTATTTTTATTTTTTTTTAATTTGGTATAAGCCAATGATCCTTAAATGGTTTATTACTTTCAAAGCATAACAAAGTTCAGATTTAGTAATTATTCTGTGAGGCTTCAATTAGGTTAATTAAGATGAATTTGAAAAAGTTTCACTAAAAAATTCGTCGAAGTGGCATGCTATCGAAGAAGTGTGGATTTGGTTGATTGTTAATTGCTTTCAAGGCATAATAACACAGTTTGGATTTGGTAATTATCCGATAAGGCTTCAATTTGGTTAATTTAGATAAATTCGAGAAAGTTTCATTAAAAACTTTTCAAAGCAGTAGGACGAGCAGACGAGGACTATCAAAAGTGCCTCGACGCTTCCCAACTACTACTTTGACTCTTTTTATTTATGCAATTATGAACTCCCATCCCCTTCATCTATTCTTCCTTGATTCCAATATATATATATATATAATTGAAAAAAAAAATACAAATAATGTTTTTAGGTTTCTTATCAAAATCCATTATCTTTAACTGCCCCGAGAAATCATATCTTGTTCTTGAATTTGAATATTAGAGAAAGTGAAAAATAAATAAAAAATACATCAAAGTGAGAAGGGTAAAAATGTTACCATGTTTAGCAATCGATTCATAACTCATCGATTACTTTGTCAATTCCTCAAATAATTTTACAATTTTCCACAAAAAAGAAAAATAGATTGGAGAATTTTGTCACTATGTTTCAAGATGGTGCTCTCTCCAACTACGTTATTCACCCAAGTCATGTGGGTCTCAAAGGTGCTTTAAAATCATATTTTCATGAGTACTCATAATATAACTCGCCAGGTGGAATACTTAATCGACTCTCTAACGTGGACAAGTTGGGGAACCATAAATCTGTATGTCTCGAGATACAGGACTCTCTCAAGATACACTTTTGTATGGGGAAGTGCAATCATGTATCCCGAGGCATACATATCTATTTTCATAGATACCCTCGCTCAACTATTCAGAAGTAGGGAAGTTTTTATCGCCATGAAATGAATAAAAATATCAATCCATTTCAAAATTAATCATACAAAAAAAAAATTAACATAAACTAACAGATTAAATAGAAAATTTAGATTTTGAATTTTAAAATCAAAATTTAATGACTTTTTATAATAACAGAATGGATACTATTTTTAGAAGTTCTAGACTCCGTAAATTGAGAATCTTCATAGAAAATATTTATGTGGGCCCTCTAACAAACTAAAGATTAATACAACAGTCTGTAAAGCAAGTATCACTCGTATTTTATATTATAGGAAAATGCTGAAATGACAAAAAAATTTACTGCAATTCTCACAAATCTGACGTGTGATGTGTACATAATCATAGATGTGTTTCCTCGTGATACGTGTAAAACCCATCTATGAATCACAGTAAATCATGTGTCACCCCAGCACGACTCTATTTTATATATAGTTAGCAAGTTTCCAATAATTACACCCCCAAGTAACAACCGCCTTATGTTAGCCAAACTTCGAAATTTGAAACCGAAATAATCCAACGGTCCAAACGCAACGGCTAGTTGAACCTCCTAAGAGTCGTCTTGGATTCCAAACCTGCCATTCACACGTGCAGATCCCTCTTTCCTTCAGTGCTGACGTACCTTTTTTTTTTTTGCCAAATTTAGAAAGCTTAGATTCTTTACTCTTAGATTCTAGATTCTTTATAGTAAAGATGCAGAGCTAGATTTCCTACCAAGTTCTTTGCTTCAAACTTCAACAAAGGAATCAAAGAAAAAGAAGAAACCCAAATACCCATAATTGAAATTGGTTTCTTGAGAGTTTGTTTTTATGAGATTTTCAAGGTGGGTTAGGAAGTTTTCTTCAATGGAGAGAAGAGAAGCTCAGATAAAAGCTGCTATGGATCTTAGCAAAGAAAGAAACAGATTAGCAGATGAGGATGTCATCTCTCCTCTTGTTTCCATGCTTCAATCTCGAGATCATGAAGCCATTGAAGCTGCTCTTTGTGCTCTACTCAATCTCACTTTTCGAAGCCAAAGGTAAATCACTCAACTATCCAAGTCTTTCTGTCTTTCTTTCTTTCTTTCTTTAGAATTACATTGATTTGAATCACAGAAATTTTTCAGAAACAAGATTCGGATTGCAAAATCGGAATTGTTACCAGCATTGGTTGTACTTCTCACCGAAGAATCAAATTCTTCGACCGAACTTGCGATTGCCGCTCTATTAACGCTCTCGACGTGCAATGAGAACAAATCTATAATTGTGGCAACGGGAGCTGTTCCGTTACTCGTTGGGTTCTTTGGTAGATATGGGGATGGTACTATGGGGTACATTAGCTTGCAAGCAAGGCTTGATGCCATTGACACACTCCAAAATCTCTTGACTTACGATGGGGTGGACATACCATTAATCATATCAAATGGGGCAATATTTTCTCTTCTTCAAATGATTTTCAATTTCGGTAAATCGTCTAAAGCTGTCGAGAAGACATTAGCGCTACTTGAAAAGATTGCTTCATTGTCGGAGATTGGACTTACTCAAATTGTTGGTGTCCAAGGTGGGATTCTAGCATTGGTGGAGACGATTGAGGAGGGTTCACAGCAGAGCAGAGAGCACGCTGCGGGGATTCTGCTTTATATATGTAAGAATAGTAGAGAGAAGTATCGTGAATTAATATTGAGGGAAGGAGCGATACCAGGATTGCTTCAATTGTGTGTGGATGGGACACGAAGAGCGAAGGATATAGCTCGAGCTCTGTTATTGATGTTGAGGGATACGGCGGATTATGGATTGAGTAGAGAGTTGGGTAATGGACTTTTCGAGCAGATTATGAGAGAAATTGACACAGATGAAGTGGTTGCCGATGCTACAATGAGATTGGTAGAGAATATGATAACAAATTTCAGTTTTTGATCTGTTTTTTAGGATTGGGTATCAGCCCTTTCATCATACCATTGTAAATATGGTCTCTAATGTATAAATTATGGTTTGGGGATTTTTTTTTTTTACTAACTTATTCAAATAGACCTTAAATGACCATTTACTAGTACCCAAGGCGTTCTTCAATCTCGTACAAACAAAAAATTAACCATTTTGATGATCATCGAGTTTCTACCTTAAGAAGGAAGTTGGTTATGTATGGGTACCTTTCTTAGGATCTACTCCATGGATTCCTTGATTTGTGAACATTGTGGATAAGGTACATTCACAGTTAATGGAATGAAGGAAAAGAACAAAAAATTAAAAGAAAGAATAGAAACTTCAAGACCACTACAAAGAAGAGGTTTCAAGTTCTTTGATGTTTTCTCATCTCTAACACACAAATTACATACTAAATACCTACTAGAGATCAAACCCACCATTTATTAAATTCCTAGTCAAATGATTGTCGACTCAATCAATAATCTATATTTGTTGCATATTTACACTGTTCGGTGCAGATACATTTAACTAGTAAAGAGCCATAACAGTTGAGGCTTGCTTAGAAATTTGAAGATAATGTAAGAATCTCACAATGAAAATTAGTTCAAACTTCAAAACACCTCCCACTATAGGTTCCTTTGCAATAAGAAACAACTAAACAAAGCGTTTAATAGAGAACCTCTCACCTTATTATAACATGAATATTAGCACATAAATCATGCGTTACAGATTCCTTTTGAGGCTCACAGTTCAGTTTCTTGGGAGGATTTGAAGGAAAAATATGCTGATGAGGGACTTATGGAGACGATTCTTTTACAGAAGTGAGACTAGGTTGCCACCTTTGTGGCTGCCACATTCTTGCCCTTTTGATGGGTGGCCTAAAAGGTTTCTTTTCTCTTCTACCACATCTGCACATATTGCATTGAGACCACTTTTCTCTAGAGATGAAAAAATCTTTTGCAGAACAAAAATGTTCTTCGGAACAATCGATTATTTTCTTCCATCCCAATGTTTCCTCTGACCCCTTTTTCGAAGCTGCTTCTAGTAGAAATTTCTCGGGGTGTTTAAGTTTCAGTTTATTTACCGTAGTACAAGGAACTAAATAAAACTTTTGACCCGGTAGAAGCTTCTGCTCTGGTCGAAGAAGAGACTCGTGAGGCCGTTTGAAGACTTCCGGACATGCAAGACACATCCCAGGATATTTCTCCATCACGTGAGACGCAAGAATTGCTTCTTGATACAGCTCCACAAGCCCACCTGCATGAACGATTCTCACATACAAATTTTTCTCTAGTGAGGTCAAGTCTAATAATGATATTGAAGCTCCATCGAGTTCTTTCTTTCTTCTTGATTCTCCAATGAGGTACCGGGCGACCCCTAACAAATTAACAAGCCTCTTCAGCATTTCTAGCATACAAAAGCCTTTTGATCATTGGGTCTGCATCGTAATACGGTTGAGCTGGTGCTTTCCATGTGTGTGTGTATCGAGAGAGAGTGAGAGAGAGGAATTTGAACAGTTGGGGTCATTGCTCCTAATGAGTATATCTTGTTCTTCATTGTAGGCTCTCTACTTTATCGTCTTCTTCTACATGTCGATGAAACTGAGGCTCACTTAGCACAAATGGAAAAGGACATGAAAAAAAGTTACTCTTGTTTTCTTCCCTTCAACTTGGTACAAATGGAAAAGGACATGAAAAAATGTTAACTCTTGTTTTCTTCCCTTCAACGTTGAAACCAAAGTTAGACATAGAGCCCAAATTTCAGCTAGCACCAACCAGGGTTCAGAAAGAGCTTCTCTCACTGTGGTCCTGTGCCAGAGCTATCGTTATGTTAACGTCTTACATACACCTGGCATCACATGTAGCTCGATCGAGTTTCTTCTTTCCCCTACTGGTCCAATTTCTACAGGGGATGATGCACACATTCTTCGTACAGGTCGCTTTTAGATTCTTCTAAGCCTTTCAGGTTTGAGGCACTTGTCATCACATGTGGGTATTCCCACCTTTCCCACATAATACATCATAAATGCTTGGATGCTCAGATAGGAACGAAGTCATTGTGTGCTTCACCACTCTCCACATCGACTATCATTCAATCGGAATGGGTGAAATAGAAACAATCATTTAAGCAACTAGTAAGTTTATGGGTCCTGCAAAAAAAGGACCTGAACAGGAAGAAATCAAGCTCTAGATGGCATACTCTCTGCTGGTACACCATCTTCTAATTTCAATCGATGTAAATTGGAGCATAGGTGGAAAATAATAGATGATACTCTGTCTTATAGCAAACACCCATCTCATTCCATTCATCAAGAATGCTCTATTAAAGCAGGGCCGAAGGAGCCAAGAAATGGCAACAGATTTCCGAAAATGTAGTGAAGATGCCACCTTTCTAAGTTGGTGAAAGAAGTGTAGATACACTACCCACATGGATTCAAAACCCACCTTCACCTACTAATTACTAAGCAATAACCACAAAGCCGCTTGCTTATTAAATAAAAGTATATTCAAACATGTAATGTAATCATCAAAATCGACCAGGAATACTTGTACCTTGTTTTCAGGGCCTGAAGCCCATCCAAACTTCAATCACCCTCTGAAAGCACTTTAGACACAGAGTGGTAGTAATTGAAGTCCATGTTTTTTTTTTTTTTTTTTTTTTTTTTTTGATAATTATAAAATTTAATTAGAAACAAGAAGAGAAAAAGGAGGCTGAGATAGCGCCCATACAACAAGAAGAAACAAAAGAAAACAAGCAAGCAAAAAAAAACACATCCAAAAGAGGACTAAGAGTCACAAATGGAGTCCCAATTGAAAACACAATCCCGCAAAGTAATAGACCAAAAGAAAAGAAACCCCAAAATCTCCATGATCACCGCTTGAAACATACTCCCTTACTCTGGAACATCCTGTTATTTCTCTCTTTCCAAAGAACCCAAGCAATGAGCGGTCTTTGAATTATGGCACACCCTAGGCATTGTTAGGACATGAGAAAATCCTACCCGCATAGATCATAAGGATGGCATGATGCAAGATGCAAATGCAAGGTTTTTCCAACCTATATAAGTGCACCCATCAAGGAGATCTACTATAAAGGACCACTTAGCTAAGTGGTAAGACCTTGTGGAGGTTGTTCCCACGGTCCTAGGTTCAAACCTCTTGAACCCCTTCTTATGCTAACCATTAACCCCACCAACTTAAAAAAAAAAAGGAGATGGTAAGACCTTGTGGAGGTTGATCCCAAGGTCTTAGGTTCAAACCTCTTGAACCCCCTTTTGATGCTAACCACTAACCCCACGAGCAAGCCAAAAAAAAGAGATTACCATAATAAACACGTAACTCAATTGTGCAATCCCAACCATTCCAGCATCGCATTGTTGGACGATTTTAGTATAAAAACTATCCGAGAAAAGGGCAAACCATTATTCAAAGCCACCTTCCTCAATCGAAGCGAGCCATTAATCTTAGCAACCAAATGGAAGTGGTAACAGTGGCATCCAGTACTAATTTTTTTAATTTCTTCTGAACAATAAAAGGGCTATTCAATCATAGTTGCATGGAATCATTCAGAGTGAGTCTGGCCCTGCCGAGGCAGAGATCCAACTAAAATTTAATTCCTTGAACAAATCCACCCTCGCATCATTTCCGTTTATCTCAATGGAGTATCCTAAAGCCCAATCCTTCGTGTGATTATTAGGGGATGAATGTAGTAGTTGTAAGGAATTAAATTTTGCCAGACCTTAGGGATCAATGCTTGTAATGAACAAAAGGTGAAAGGCTTTACATGGCACTGTATGAAACAGAGGCTTACATCCTCAGATCATTCAAGCAAGAGCATGAAAGAGCGAAGTCTTCATGGAAGTTTCTAAGATCGATCTTTAAGAGCATCCATCACATGGAAGGTCCTCTGAAAGCATCCATAATGATTTAGCTTCCACTCTGCTTAGCCTCCATAATAATATAATTTAGCAAAACTCATTTCATTAAAAACCAAAAAAATAAAAATAAAACATATTTTTGATAGATTGCGAAAGCATTCTCCCCCAATAAAGCAAAAGCATTTTGGGTATGAATCAAAATCTCAATTATAAGTAGTATCCCAAAACTATTGTGATAACATGTATAAAAGCCACAACCAACTAGCAGACTTGATACTTGCATCAAAAAACCATGCATCATATATGAACTGCAGAACAGATTTGATTTGTGTCAATCTATGTATTTTCATGTTTGTAGTATTTCACCTCCATATGTTTTAACAGGGTCCTATCTTCTTTATCATACCGCCTTTGGAAAATAAATGCGGTTCAGAGAATTATTTATGGGTCCTTTTTCAGCTCTTAACTTGGGAAGTCTCTAGGTACCCAAAACAACAGGAAAAGAAAATACAAGACTGAGTAATTCAGCCCGACCTTCTATAAACGCTATAAGCCACAGCAACAGTTGCCACTGCACCAATCACAGCAACAGTGGTGAGAACATCGGATTGCTCCCATTTATCCATCCATGCTGACAGCTTGTTCAAACCCTTCGCACCGACTTTAGTGCCTTCTTCTGCAACTCCAATGCAGTTCAATTCCACCTTTTCATCCCTGCAACAAGAAAACCCATTGGCACCCTGGCAACAGCTTCCTCCATCTTGGGGTTCTTTCTCCTTTTTCTCCAAGTCGGTTCCATTCGGATAAACCACACCATTTTCTGGAAGCTTCTGTTCATTTAATTTTTTATCTTCTTCATTAGGAGAACCCATTTGACCCCTGCAATTGATCATTTTATAAATTTTAATTTGTTTGGAGCTGATTAGAGGAATTCGATGAATTAAAAACATTGCGAGCTAATATGTACGACATAGCAAAAGCAGCCTATCAATGCCTGACAGCCAAGAGTTTCACATAAAAGAGTAACTATTCATAGATATAAAAAAATTAAGCCGAGGAGCGAAGTATTACTTTTTAATAGAATGTTAGCTTCTGAAGAGTACACTCTAATACACTGTGAATAAGAGTTTTCTGCACATGTGAGTTCTGACATTTTAGGATAGATGCCCTTCCCATGACATAGCAATATCGCACCCGTCACTATTAAATGACTCATCTTGGAACCTACAAAGCTCATAACTCACTAATATGCTATGCATGACACCAGTTTGCCCATCCATGTCTCCACCGATTTAGTTGCAATTTCAGGTTTGCTCGGTTCCAAATTGTTACTTGGTTACCAACCACTATACTTTCCTCTTTATTGAGATATAAAAGTAAGTAGTTCAGTCTCTACTTCACTCAAAAACCAATATATATATATATATGAAAATGGGCTATTTTAAGATGCTTTCTTAACTTATCAAAAGAATAATAAAATTCATTAATGCTTATTTAATATATACAAAGAAAAAAAATAAAAAATTGTGTCATCATCTAGGAAATTTTTATACGTTGAAACTATATTTATTGTAGGAAACATGCTTCTCTTTTACAAGTAAATAGTGCCTCATTATATGTAACTAAGTGCAACAAGCATGAGTTTGATCCATGGATACATATTTACTCTTCTTGAGACATGAGTATTGAGGACATAGAGCTAGACAGAAAGTTTGAAGTGATCCAAAACCAACATTTGATTGAAGAACTAAGCATATTTCCAGATTTTTTAGAAAGATGATGTTATATAAAAATTTCTCTACTTCTTAGGAGGTATTTGTAATTATGGGGTTTCAGTTTAGATGGAGGACATGATTCAATAGCAAAGCTCAATAGATTCAAGATTATGTTTCCTTAGCATTGATTTTAATGTTAAGGGTTAAAAACAAAACAAATAAAAGTGGAAGGAAAAGCTGAGAAGGGAAAGTTTTTTAGTTGACATTTGGAACAGAAGATTCGAGAGCATTCTAATGAAGAAAGTGAATAGGCTCCTCCATTGTAGATATTCAGGTTAGGGATAAGTGTAGCTTCCTTCCTCACTTCTACAAAGTTTTGGAGTAGAAACCTCCCAATCATTGGAATAGAGTTCAATGGGCTTAAGATCTTCTTCCATTAGGGGTTCTGGTAAGAGGAGTTGAATTAACCAACCCACCTAGTGGCATCAAACTTGCTCCACCCCCACCATTCCAAGGTCAAGGTGTAAGTGTTGCCCCCTCCCTCTTTCTTGTTCACCTCAAACTTGTCCTTCACACGGGCACAAAGTATTTGAGTAATCCTCAACAACTCTTACCCGAGGGACGTGAGCAGATTCATAAACTATTACCAGTAAAAAAAAATCCTTGCAAATAAATAAAGAAATATTTGCACTTAATTCTAATTTGGGCAACCCAATCATTGAACTCCTTTAGGTAGCAGATTAGGTGTGCCAATTACTATTATTGTAACCCTATATCATTATTTACCACTTCCTTCTACAATGCCCTTTATAAAATTTAGTTTCTTTAAACTATCCTTTAAGGGAATAATGGGATAAAAATTCTTACTATTATTATTAAGAAATGTGGGTAAGAGAGAAAACCATGGTGATACCTAAATTTTCTCCCTTTTTAACATTAAATTGTCTTTTTAAGTTTTTTTCTTTCTTTTTTTTTTTTTTTTTTGGTGGAAAAAACATGACTTTTTTAAGTACGTTCAAAAGCTTATAAGAAGTGAGAAAATTTCATACTAAAGGGCAATCAAAAAATCAAAATCAAAATTATACTGTCTTATTCAACCATACACAAAATTACAAAGCAATTTTTCAGAACTCATAACTTTTGGCACATAATTTAGTTTGCTATGAAAATGGAAACATTAGAAGGCTCTAGCCAAGACCTTCCAATATATGCTCAATTATTAAATATTTATATTCAAGGTTGTTAAAAATGTTAAGCGGGGACCCCCTTAGGGCCTAGCTGGAAAAAGAATAATTTTCAAAAGATAGTAAAAGTCATTAAAAAAAGAGAGCAAAAAAGAATTATATAAATATTACATTACAAAGATATTGCCAACTAGTAACTACCAATACAACTAACATGTAAACAAAATTAAATTTATGTAACCACTAATAATCAAGCGGTTTAATGCCCACGCTCAAATGTCTTTTACTTTTAGACATGCCCCTCCAAGTTTGGGTGAATATTTGATATGCCCCTTATGTTCTAAAATTGATAAAGCCCCTTAGACCATGGTTTCTAGTTCTAACCATTATTACACAAAATTACCCTTTTAACCTACATTTTGAAATCCCGCTTAAAGCAAGTGGGGCCTAGGTGCTTGGATGGTGTAGGAGTCTACACCAGGTCCTAGGCACAGCCGCACAGCTTTTGACAAAACTGTTTATATGTAAATATTAGGTACATTTAATAATTTGATTTACCACAACACCCCCCTCCCCAACACGCACGCATGCACGTACGACTAACATCTAGAAACATCTAAACATATGGAGAAACATATTTCATGAAACCATCAAATACAACAAAATCAACCTCAATTATTGCAAATCTCCCTATGAAAGTTAATACTTCGAAAATGGAGAGGAAAAGAGAGTCAGGGGGGGACTAGCTGGCATCACCCATGGGATCTCCAACAAAGGGACTCAAAAGTTTGGAGAAAAGCCTACACATCAAAAATTAAGAGTGTACATTTCCTCTACAATTAAGTTATACAATTCAAAATAGAGCAGCATTAACACCATTCAATAATCATTGGAAGAAAATTTTGGCCCCAATAAGTAATATTATAGTTGGGAATGCGATTTTGGAAACCACACATTCCCATTGGTCCGCGTGTATTGAAGGGCATCCCAACATGCATAACATGGGTATTTTTGTAATTTTAGAATGCAATTCAATACACATGGACCAACAGAAATGTGTGGCCTCGATGGGTCTCCAAAATTGCATTCCTATAGTTGGTTGTAATTAAGGTATGGTAGAACAAAAAAAAATGAATAAGATTCTAGTCTTAACTCTTAAGATACTAATTACAAGGTCTGGCACCACTACATAATCAGCTGAATATCAAGAAACTTCGTATAAACCTAACGGAAACAAACCTCCAAAGCCGCTCGATGATCTCTCCCTTCCCAATATGTTGATCAAGAAAAATAGGGACATCATCAGGTGTAACATAGCCATACCTGCAAAGCAAAAGAAAAAACCAGTTGGTGCCACCATCAAACCAAGCTAATAGTAATTTCTAAACTACTAAGCAAAGAAACCAAAACTAAATCAGTTCTCCGAAAAAACATAAAATAAAATAAAATATGAAAAAGAAAAAGAAAAAAAGATCAACATATAGCTAGAAATGAGAACAAAATCTCACCAATGACCCGCAACTTTCCCTTCTGAATTAGGACTGAAAATTATCAAGTTTCCAGCATATTTGTGCCCGCCTACGTGAGAACATGCACTAACAAAAACCTGATCCTTCAGCCCTCGCAATTCAATCTCCTCTTTGAACTTCTCAATAAGTACAGGTCCACAAACGCCACATCTCCGATCTCTACTACCATGAGAGCACACGAATACATGTGAACCCGTCAACAATTCCTGAGATCCAGAAACCCATGACGTCCCTTTCACAAGCACCTCCTCCACAAAATTATCCACTTCAAGGTGTGTCAAACCCCTTAAATAGATCAGGTAAAAAAAAATTCTCAAATAAAGAACTCCAAACAATAATTCAAATGAAACAAAATCAAAGAACTCGTAATTTACTTGTATTTGATCATCTCTGGGAATATTAAAACATCCCCATCTGAAGAATCGGTCCCGTCTCCTCCTTCACATACGGTCAATCGAGTCTGTCATCCAAAACAAATCTCAAAAACATCAATCAAACCGTAAAATTCCTAACAGATTATACTAAAATGAAGAACTCTAGGTGAAACTAACCTTTCCTTGAATCTCTTTGCTACGAGATTTCAAACCAGAAGCAAGAAGACTCGGAAGAGGATCGTATTCTGCGGCTTCAACACGAGCAGGCCAGCTCTCAGCATTCTTGTAACAAAGAAAAACATGGCGATCGTACGGGTCAACAGTTCCCGATAAAGAACTAGAGTACATTTCAGGTCGATCAAATCCGTACTTGAGGTCGTCAGATTTCGACGAATCGATGACGGGTGCCACATCAATCTGAGGATTCGAGGAATCGATGACGACGGAATCGGTGTTGGTGGATAAGGAAGAGAGATCTTCTCCAGATCCAGCCATGGCAGAAATTAGGGTTTGCAGTGAGGAAGATTGAGAGGAGATTTTAAGGAGTCTGAGGTGCGAGAGAGAAAATCGAAATGTGAGAAATGTCATCCACTTTAAAGCAGATAATATAATTAGTTAATTACAGAACAGTGGTGATTACTGAAATGGACAAGGTGCGCAGTGCGCACACCTTTGTTCTCATTTCTTTTAGAATTGTGATGCTTCATGCTTGCTGGGAAAGAAAAAGTCGGAAGGTGTAATACGCATTGTGTGTACTGTATCTATTATCCAATAATAATGTACAAAAAATATACTGGATCTGCTCTTTGAATTTGATAAATGACAAAGTTGTCCTAAACTCAACTGTCTTTTGCGCCAAAAGAGGATTTATTCACAAGTGAAATGTCGGTTCGTATAAATTCACGCTAATTATATATAGAGTAGCGTTCAATGGCCAACAGTTTGGCAAACATTTTGGCAAACACATTTTTCAAAACATGGGTTAGAGGTCTTGGAATGGGCTGATTTTTGGTGAGGATGATCTCTATGGTGAGGAGATCATCATCACCAAAAATCAGCCCATTCTAAAACTTCTAACCTCATCAAAAATGGTTTACAAAAAATGGACGATTCACGATTTTTCAACTTGTAAAATGGGGCTAGAAGTTTTGGAATGAGCTGATTTTTGGTGAGGATGATCTCCTCACCGTAGAGATCATCCTCACTAAAAATCAGCCCATTCCAAGACCTCTAACCCATGTTTTGAAAAAGTGTTTGCCAAAATGTTTGCCAAACTGTTGGCCACGGATAGGGACCCATATATATATATATGGGGGGCGTTCAATGGCCAACTTTTTAGCAAACATTTTGGCAAAACATTTTTCAAAACATGGGTTAGAGGTTTTGGAATGGGTTGATTTTTGGTGAGGATGATCTCTATGGTGAGGAGATCATCATCACCAAAAACCAGTCCATTCCAAAACTTCTAACCTTATCAAAAAAAGTTTATAAAAAATGGACGGTCCACGATTTTTCAACTGGTAAACATGGGTTAGAAGTTTTGGAATGGGCTGATTTTTGGTGAAGATGATCTACTCACCATAGAGATCATCCTCACCAAAAATCAACCCATTCCAAAACCTCTAACCCATGTTTTGCCAAAAAGTTTGCTAAAAAGTTTGCCCTTGAACGCTACCCTATATATATATATATGGGGGGCGTTCAATGGCCAACTTTTTAGCCAACTTTTTGGCAAAACATTTTTCAAAACATGAGTTACGAGTTTTGGAATGGGCTAATTTTTGGTGAGGATGATCTCCATGGTGAGGAGATCATCATCACCAAAAATCAGCCCATTCCAAAACTTCTAACCCCATCAAAAACAATTTACAAAAAATGGACGGTCCACATTTTTCAACTGGTAAACATGGGTTAGAAGTTTTGGAATGGGCTGATTTTTGGTGAGGATGATCTACTCACCGTAGAGATCATCCTCACCAAAAATCAGCCCATTCCAAAACCTCTAACCCATGTTTTGAAAAATGTTTTGCCAAAAAGTTTGCTAAAAAGTTTCCCCTTGAACGCTACCCTATATATATATATATATATATATGGGAAATGTTCAGCACCCTAAGTTTTACCACACACTTTAACAAACGTTTTTTGTCCTACATGGGTTAGAAGTTTTGGAATGGGCTGATTTTTGGTGAGGATGATCTCTATGATTAGAAGATCATCCTCCCCAAAAATCAGCCCATTCCGAAATGTTTAGCCCCATGTTTACACGTTAAAAAATCGTAGACCGTCCATTTTTTGTAAACCATTTTTGATGGGGTTAGAAGTTTTGAAATGAGCTGATTTTTGGTGAGGATGATCTCCTCACCATAGAGATCATCCTCACCAAAAATCAGCCCATTCCAAAACTTCTAACCCATGTAGGACAAACACGTTTGTTAAAGTGTGTGGTAAAGCTTAGGGTGCTGAACGGGACCCTATATATATATATATATATATATATATATATATATATATATATATAGGGTCCCGTTCAGCACCCTAAGCTTTACCCTATACTTTAACAAACGTGTTTTGTCCTACATGTGTTAGAAGTTTTGGAATGGGCTGATTTTTGGTAGGGATGATCTCTATGGTGAGAAGATCATCCTCACAAAAATCAGTCCATTCCAAAACTTCTAACCCCATAAAAAATGGTTTACAAAAAATGGACAGTTCGACAATCCTAAAGTTTGCCAAGTTTTGTGTCAAACATTTTTTGGTAATCACTTTTGATGAGGTTAGAAGTTTTGGAATAGGCTGATTTTTTGTGAGGATGATCTCTACAGTGAAGAGATCATCCTCACAAAAAATCAGCTCATTTTGAAACTTCTAACCCTAGTTTACAAGTTGAAGAATCGTGGACCGTCTAATTTTTGTAAATCACTTTTGATGGGGTTAGAAGTTTTGGAATAGGCTGATTTTTGGTGATGATGATCTCCTCATCATAGAGATCATCCTCACAAAAAATCAGCTCATTCCAAAGCTTCTAACCTATATTTTGAAAAATGTTTGGCACTAAACCTGACAAACTTTAGGGCTACTGAACCATCCCCATAAGGGTCAATTGTAATTTAAATATCAATTAAAGAATTTTAAAGATTATATCAGCATGAAAATCAGGTGGACTTGCAATTTTTTTTTTCCACCAAAATGACACTAATTATATTAAGTTCGAATGTAAAATCAAGGGCATTAATGGGATCAAAAATTTGGTGGTGTTATAATAGTTATTGGGATCGCTTAGTGATTACAACCCGTCACTTAAAAAATCTCCAGAATAATTGCACTCGAAAAATATTTGTATTCTTATATTTTTACAGAAAGAGAGAGGAGAGAGATGAAAGAGAGAGATGGATAGATGAGATAAGAGAGTGTGGGAAATGAGGGGAAAAAATAGAGATTATAGTGGTGTGCAATCTACAAAGATTTTAGATAGATTAAAAAATGGATAAATTTTTTTCAAATTGGGGGTGCAGAGAGTTGATCCTATTTCTTTTGGTTAATCCCACCTATTTTAATTAAAATATCTTTAAAATTTTAGAATCTTTTAAAAGAATTTAATTTGTTGCTCCCACACGTGAACTACATTCAAAGAAGAACTAAGTAATAAGGTTTGTTTTATTTCTATATCAATCAATCATAATTATAATTGGAAGAAGTAATTGTAAATCAAATTTCTCTTTCTTAATCATTGCATTTAGGGTTGTAATTTTTCGTAAGGAAGAAGATTCAGAGTTAGAGATTGATAGAAAATTAAGAATACAAGATAATGTGAGTAGAAAATAAATAAAAAATATCTATTTTGATTCAATCATCAATTAAGGGTTCAAATCCTAGAGAAATTATAGATCATGCTCCTAACTTAAGATTTTCTTGTCTTTCTCGAATGATAAGAAGAAGAAAAAAAAGATTGGGTCAAAAGAAAATGTCATTTTGCGTTCTATCAATAATTTATTTGTGTAGGTGGGGGTCTAGTAATTTTTGAGTCCTTATGTAAGAAATTACAAAATAAATCTTGTCAACAAAGATATATATAAGGATTGGTCAATTATATATGAACCAGAGATTGAATCTTGATATACGTCTGAACAATCCATTTTTTTGTAATTCTTCCAAAAATTGGGAACCCTCCTACGATGTCATTTGGATTGTCAGTTTTTATTTTTCTTCAATACACTAACATCTAAAGTATTAAAATAAATAAATCAAAATCTCTAATAAAACAATAAATAATAAATACTTGATACTTCCATTTTTTTTCTTAGGATGTCTTTCAATTAATTGATCCCATTTATTTTGATTGATGATTTTGTAACTATTGAATTTTGGCCATAGTTCCATTTTGTAAAATATCACATATATATA
Source organism: Akebia trifoliata (assembly GCF_017979445.1). NCBI lineage: Eukaryota > Viridiplantae > Streptophyta > Magnoliopsida > Ranunculales > Lardizabalaceae > Akebia > Akebia trifoliata. The sequence continues at coordinate 2,846,351 of NC_141379.1, forward strand.
GTATAAGATTATGGTTGGCAGGGGCGAAGCTAGTAACGAGAGTCGGGGGGGCACTTGCCTTCACAGAAGTCAAAACTTTGAGATATCTCTTATTGTCTACTAATTATATGTCTTATTTCCTCCCACTCCCTCATCTCTCCCCCTCTCCGGTCCTAATTCCACCCTTGATAGTTGGGAGGCGATGACTCCATGTAAATCATTAATTTGATGATAAACTGTGTTTGCTATAATTATTAGGGTTTTGTTAACATGTGCTTTTAGGACATGCATTAAAGAGTAGTAAATACACCTAGGAAATTAGAATCTAAGGGTATTTTAGTAAAATCAAAAATTCTTAGAAGTATTTTTAATATAAATTTTAATTTCTCAAATGTATTTATTGCACTTTAACGTGTGTCCAAGGGCAAACGTTACTAAGACACTTATTATTATTATTATTATTTATTATATTAGATCACCACCCTTAATTAAATGATGAAAAAAAAAAAAAAGTCAATTGGAAAGATTAAGACCTCCAATTTCTATATATATACTCTAGATATGACATAAGATTACAATAGGATTGGACCCATCATGAGAAGGATGTCACCTTACGGCACAGAATCTCAGCTACTGAAATATATTAAATTATTAGGCTTGTAATCATTGAATATTTTTTACGTTTTGTTACTTTTCTTCTCATCTCCCGAAGATTGCCTGTGGGGCACATCAACGGTTGTTCAAAAAGATCAAGAAAATGTGGTGGGTATGAATATGAAACATTGTCCACGTGTTGGATGGTAAGGTGTAACTCTCAAGGTCTTCTTAAAATTAGTTAAAAGTTTGATATCATTTAAAAACATTTTTGTGTAGTATACATGAACCACATATATCTTGAATTATTGAGAATTTTAAAAATATTTCAATTTATTTGGCAATAAATCACTGAAGATCATTTTGATTTTTTTTTTTTTTCCTTTTTTTTCTTTGACGGGTCGCACGTGCCATCTCACCCAGCACGTATACAACATTAAATAATCTTTTTTGAGGAAATGACATATAAAATTTCGAAGGCATGACCTAAGAAATAAACTCAATCAACCTTACCAATTCAGTTAACCCATTTTGAAAACATCATTTTCTTTATTGAAACTTTGTCTCAAAACGAGATTTTGAGATTGGATTTTGAAAATTTGTAATTAGAATCGATTTGTGTTAATTTGTTTTTGCGTAAAGATGTAAACATCCAAATGTGGATTTCTTATGTATAAGTGAAAAATTAAAGATTATTTTTTCAAGATAATAGTTATATACTTGAAGTTGTATCTCTTTGAAAATTATAATAAAATAATCATTTTACGAAAAATAATTTGTTCTAATCCATAAAAGATCAGTACTGATTTTTAAGAAATTTGTATTTTTCCTCTTATCTCAATAGCCTGTTTGATGGAGGAGAGCTTCAAAGGCCTCAGTCATGGGTTGAGGTTAAAAAAGTCCTTATTTTATTAAAATTAATTAATTCATTTTATATCATATATAAATTCATATTATAAAATTATATACGCCTCCTTTGATTGTATGGTGTTATTGTAGTGTGTACATTTGATTTTGTTCTTCCTCAATAAATATTTCTTTAATTATGGTGTTAAGAGTGTGATGTTGTGGCTGTGTTTCTCTATTTTTCTTGATTTTGAATGACCCTTGGTTCTAATTTTGCCCTTAAGATTTCTTTTTTGATACTCATATGGGCAAGTCTTTTTGAGTTTGTACAATTTTGTAGTTTGGTCACCATCTTTTAGGGTTACAACTTGGACGAGCTAACCAGAACTCAACCCGATTGATGGGTGAGCCTGGGTTGGGTTATATGGGAAATGAGTTGAACCTTGGCTAGGAAATCTCAACCTGAATTAAATTTAGATTAAGGCTCCAAATAACTCGAATCCGATGCTATATTTACATATAAATATTTATTTATTTATTTATTTTAAAAATATTAGTTTTTTACTTCCTAAATATATTTGTAAAATTAAGAAAAATAAATTATAATATAAAAATTAATAGATTTGGAGATTGTGTGCAAATTTATTTATTAGTGATTTTTTTTTTTTTTTTTTTTTGTATTTATTTTTTAAGATACATAATAAAATTTATGTGTTGATCAAAATGAAATTAGACTTGTTCAATGAACCCAACCCGTCCAAAATTATCTAACTTGGGTTAACCCGAGCTCAACCCGATTTTAGAAGCTCAATCTCTAGTTGAACTTGGGTTAATAAGCTCTAACCCGATAATTAGGTTGATTGCGTTTGGGTTGAAGGTTCTACAACTTGGGTTAACCCTCCAACCCACCTCGGTTGCAGCCCTATTATCTACAATGGATTTCACATTTTTTTGGATTAGGGCTTTCTTTGATGGCTCATTGATATTTTACCCTTAAATAGTATTATAAATATCCTGATCTACTACATGTTTTCAGAATTGTTATCTTTTACTGGACAATCAAAATAATTGAAAAAAATTACTTTTTTAGGATTTCATGCTTAATTAATTGAAAAGAATAATGATTTTCTTACGCACATATACTCCCCCTATATGGCATGTGCTAGAATCATAGATTCTTTTTTTTAGGGATACACAACTGCACATATTTATGGAGATGTACAGCTATGTATCCCTAGGGAAAAAAATCTATGGTTCTACCTCATACCACGTCAGGGAGAGTAGGGGATGTCAGAGAACGAATTTTTTTAAAAAGACGGAATTTAAATTTTTTTCTCTCAGGACAGCTTACTCTCTAGAAAAGGGTTTCTTCAGAAGGTGTAAATGTGTTGGAGAATCTTTGTTTTCTAAATAAAGAATGGCTTGTGTTGCCTGTTCTTATCTTAAAATTGAAGTCTCAGGTGTTTATGCCCAACAAAGAACAAAAAACAGATTTTTCAGTCTGAAATAGTATGAGAAACTCAATTTTTATGGCAAAATAACTTGTAAAAGTCCACTTTCATAGAGTATTCAATGTTTGTTTGAGCGCTCTAGGGAATTCTTTTGGAGCAAAACTTTAAATTGCAATTTTCAATTTTTCTTAAAGCTTTTTAGATTACATTCAGAACTTTTGAGCTATCAACACCAAAAGGGATTTACTTCTTGAAAAGATCAACAATCCACTAAAATTGGAAAACAAATTATTTATTTAGAAAATTTCCTAAAAATAACTTGACATTTTATTCCTGGTAGTACCTGTTACCCTCGGGCACCTATCGTTCGCCTTCCAATGTAGCATTCTCTTCCTCTAAGCACATACTTCATTGAACCTGGCTTACTTGGTTTGTATGATTTCCGGAAATTCAATTTATGGGAAAATAAATTACTTGAGAAAATGAATGCCAGTGTTAGATGACACCCAGAAAAATGTTAATAAGGGAGGTTGGTTATTAGTTTTGATCGGTGGGGGTAAGCATGATTCCTGAGAATTACATTGGTAGAGAGGAAATCCTTTTTCCGCTCAAGGAGCAATAGCTTTGGGCAGAGAAATAGTTTCCAAGGAAAATGCACAATCATACACCTGAAATTTGCATTTTTGAGGGGAAACATACGGACATTTAATGCTCAGATCTTTTCTTATACATTATTGAAAAATTGAAAGGGATGGCACAAGAATCGGACAATTTTCTTATCTTTAAGAGGGTGTTCAACCTATGGACGGATACCCAATCTGACACAATTTCCATAGTTGATTGTGTTCTATCTCTCCAATATGTGCATTTAAGGGTCGACTAAAGTTGAAAAGTTTTCAGTGTTCTATTTGTGTCCTACATTTTTGCCTCACCAAGGCCTATCAAAGATAAGAAAGGAAATCTGAAAGAATAACAACTGAATCTTTAAGATATTTTGCACTTGCTTTTTTATTTGGATGACCATTATAATATGGTACAATGCTAAAAAGAAACTAGAGACAACACTAGCATACATAATCTAATAGATACATGCATAACCACATCTTGGATACCTTTCCAATAGAAGCAAAACTTCAAATGATATAGAAATTATTACTTAGGTTCATAAAGAAAAGGTAAGAACAGTGAGCCTTAATAAAGGAGGGCGTGAACACATGACACAGTGCCCAAGTCGTTTGTATGTAGCCATTATAATAATAGGATTAGTAATATGCTCCTACTCAGTACCCATTGTTCTATTCATGGTTGATTTCAGCTAATAAATGTTCCACGTGAGTACGAGATCACACAGAGAACCATATAGGTGACAGTTGAAAATAACTAATTCCAGTTTGGTTAACTAATTCAAAAAGAGAAGCAAAAAAATTTGACGAAAAAAACAGCAACTTCAGTCTTTGTTTTGATGGACTAATTTCAGGAATATTTCTGGTCTCCGTGGTGTTGGAAAAAGATCCATTCAAACAGAATACATGGAGAGCAATGAAACAGATACAGGAAAACAAAATCACTACTAAAACAAATCAATCTCTAAGTAATTACCTGAAGGCTTTACATCAAACCCTGGCACATTCTCATTTTTGGAGACTGTTGACGTCTCTGTTATTGCTGATAAGTCCATCATGAATGGCTTCGGCACATCGGGTGGATTGGTGCATCGGATAAGTGCCCAATTCACACTTTGAAAAAATGGATGCTGTTTTATTTCTGTTGCCCCACGCCTATACGCAAAGCGATGCTGAGGTTCTTTCACAAGTAAACCTCTGATCAAGTCTCTTGCAGCAAAGCTCACGGTGGGTGTCTCTGGGAATCTGAGGGGTTGCCCTACTACATTGAACAGGGTAGCACGGTTTCCCGGCCCTTTGAATGGAGTCTTCCCATACAAAAGCTCATAGAGAAAGATTCCGAACGTCCACCAATCTACAGCACTGCCATGGCCCTCACCCTTGACGATTTCTGGAGCCAAGTACTCATGGGTACCCACGAAAGACATTGATCGAGCAGTTGTAGGTTCTGCAATGAGCTCGGGAAGTGGGTTCACTTGATTATAGACTTCATATTTTGGTTTCCCTTTTCTTTCTTTCTTGGATTTGCTTGATAAGAAGCGTGGCCCGAAACATGTCGGTTGCACACAAGATGGTTGAATCATACAAGTGGGTTCAATGCAAGCAGGCTGAACACAGTACCCAGAGTTCTTTTTTGACAAGTCCATGTCTGTCTTCGATGATTTCACCAGTGTAGGGCAGACGACACATCTTAGAGAGAGATCAAAATCTGAAAGCATTATATGTCCATCGTCCCTCACTAAGACATTCTCTGGTTTAAGATCTCTGTAAATGATCCCAAGCATGTGTAGGTACTCCAAAGCAAGGAGAACCTCTGCCACATAAAACCTGTATCATGATTACAAAGGTACAGAAGTTAAAAGCCAGCAATCTATTTTTCACTTGATCATTTCAGAACCATTTTTATGAACATATCAAACTGTCATAGTAAAATTACATGACTACTGTTAGCATTCTACACAGTTTGTACATAAAAGAGGAAATTGTCAACTTTGAATGTAAATCTATTAATTCTCATTCTGTGAGTTGAACACATGTTTATATTATGTACTCATCCATGGTCTAGGTGCGAAGTGCACTTTCTATATTTTTGGCTGCGTGTATGTATGCAAGGGGAGAACATCAAGGGTGTGGAAGTAGAAATAGACTTAAGAAAATATTACATAATTGCCTTTTTCGTAACCCTAAAAAATTTGGGTCAGGGGGCAGGGGGCGCTGCACCCCACAGCTCAGCGTACCACCAACAGAATACAAGACATTTTTTATTTTTTTTGGATAAGTATAAAAATTTATAAATCAAGAGAAAAAGTACAATGAAGGCCGAGATAGCCCCCCAAAACCGAAAAAGACAATTCACAAGGGCATAACAAAACACAAGGGACGCAAATATACAAGACATTTACACAACATGATTGTAGTAAGCAGTTGCTCTTAACACCATCATGTAGGTATCTAGGAAACCAGAATATCTATATGAAAGTAGAACCAAATCTCACAGAAGCAATCAATATTGAATAACGATTATTTTCATCAGAAACCAACAAAAATTCAAACAAGTACGAAGAAAGATCAAGGATCACACCTAGCTGCATGTTCAGGAAAATGCTTATCCGGTTGTCTTTGCCGGAGTGCGTGCAGGTCACCTCCAGGGCAGAACTCCATGACCAAGCAATAGAACTTCTCGGTCTCAAAGTGGGTATACAAAGTAGGTAAAAATGGGTGATCCAGAGACTGCAATATTTCTCTTTCAGTATGAGCCCTCGGAAGCTTCTTTCGACTTGCTAGAGCTGCTTTATCCATGACCTTCATCGCATAATAGCATCCAGTCCCACTCAATTCTGATAGATAAACACTCCCTATATCTCCACAACCCAACCTCCTCAAAAGCCTGAAATGGTTCCACCCCAACATCCCATCTCGAGACCGAATAGCCTGAATTGCTTCCCATCTTGTGTCATTCGCTTTGTGGGGTTTGTTAATGGCCCAGCTAAATCTACTCGAGCTGCTCTCATCACTAACATCACTGCCCGTGCTTCCTCTGCCAATGCTACTCTCCCTGCTCTCCACGAAATCGCAAGAGTCACTAATCTTGGCACTTCTGCAAGACTTATCAACACTAATCGTGGTGCCAAAGCTGTCCTTAGCTTCCATGTATTGGGTTCCACTGTATAAACTGTTAGGAGAACTCGGATAATGGGTTTCGTTATTCTGTTGCACAGAAACTTTTTTACAAGTACAAGAAACAGAATCTGCCGGCTTTGTCAAGCAATTCGAATTACAAGCCTCAAAATCATAAGTGAGAAGCGAACCCGACACATTATGTTCTTGAGCCACTTCCGTTGATCGTTGCTCCTGAGAGGCTATATCTGTTGTTTCAACAGAAGGATCACTCGAACCCACAACTACCAAATGCCCCTTATGGATCTACAAGATTTCTTCAATGAATTTGTTAGTTCTTGCTTTTGAAATCGGTTGTCGACCATCTTTTGTGAATGTTTCTGATCGATTACAAAAGCACTTTTCATCCCATGATCGGGAGCAGTTACATAGGAAGACGAGGATAAGTCTTCGTTTGAGGATTGTTTCCCGGGTGGTAGTGGAAGGGGGTGAGAGCTCCCCAATGTGCTATGGTTAGCTGCGGAATCGAGAGGTTTCGACAAAGAACCAATACCAGCACCATTGAGTGATTCGCTTGAGAAATTGGGTGCGGGCACCGCTACACTGTAATTCGATTGTGTACATAGATTTTTTTGTGAAGTTGCTCGAAATCCTGTTGTTGTAGCCATCAATCACAGAATACCCAACTCTGATCGAAAGACTCTATCGATCAGATGGATCAATGCGTGGAAACTGTTGTACAAAAATCAACCCAAAAGCAAGATTTCAGAGTAAAAATGCTTTAATTTGAAGGATCTTCCTTACAGATTTTTTTTTTCAAAACCCAATCCTCCGAATTTAAGGAGACTATCCATTACACCAGAATCCAAAAGATTACCGGAAATATCCCAAATCCATAATTAAGCAGAATAATTGACTAAAAAAGGATCAAAATCTTATCTTTTTCAGAAAAAAAAAGGAAAAGAAATCAATATTAGATTATAGAGACCAAAATATTGAATTTTAAAATTGAAAACCGTCATTAACAGATACTTCAAGAAATCTAAAAAATCTTCCACGAAATAAAGAAAGAAATCGATAGAAAGATTACCTGGTTAGAGAAAAGATCCCGAAATGCAATTTTTCATGACTGGGAGATCCAATGAGGCCCTTCAGAGCTCTGTGAGAGAGAGAGAGAGAGAGAGAGAGAGTGAGTGAGAGAGTTTCTTTCTAGGAGTTCAGATCCAATCTAGAGAGAGAGAGAGATGTTTTTCTGTTATTCGTCGTTTATCGTTTTGGCTTTTTTCGAAGAGAAAAAATGAGTTTCAGTCACAAGCAAAGTTAACTGCCCTTATTTTTGGATATTCCCATGACACAGTGATCTTTGTTCTCGGTTCTCGCAGACGGCACAGCAGACCAAAAGCCACAGAGATTCGGTTTTTAACATTTATTTGATATGGTCAGGCAAATTGCAAAATTCTAGTCCTCTTTCGTCTTTTAAAATATAGTCCTGGTTGTATCACTTTTACATTAGCTAGTTTTTTTTTTGGGCTTTTTTTTTTCGGCCCAAGTTAAGAAAACTATTTTGTTTTATGTTCTTGTTTTTTTTTTTTTTTTTTTCCTACTATGATTTGACTTTTCTTTATTTATTATATTGGATGGATTTTCTACACGGACTCCATGCACGTAAGGAATCTGTAAGGATGGGCTCTTCTTCTCTAACAGTCTTAACTTTTTGCCACCTCGCGTTGGGTGGGACCAACCCAACCTTGATGGACTCATTTCGATTGCAATCTGGGCTTGGAGTGGTACTATTTAGGGATTGGGTTGAAATTTTTCTACTCGGACCGAACTTTGGATCGTTTCTTTGGCCATCCCAACCAACCCGAGCCAATCACCATATATATATGATATTTAATAATTAACATATTTTTATTTCCTTTTCTTTCTTTTTTTTTAATAATTTTATATTCCTAGAGTTTAACCCATTTTAAATAACATAATACTTGACTTCAGACGCAAAGTTGAATGGAGAAACATTAACATTATTCGTTTAGTTGACCCAAATCTTTGGGACGAAGTTTCGTTATTGTTGTTTTGTCATAATTTTTTACACCCAATTTTTATTTAAATCTTAAAAAAATTTAGATAGTTCTTTCAACAATATAAGATAAAGATTTTGTCCAATCATAGGAGTATTAAAGAGATTTTAATAATAGTAAAAATATGACTAATATTGATGATATGATTGCAACATCTCTAGTTAAAATACACTTCAAATAGTGGTTTTTTTTTTTTCACTTTTGAGCATTTAAAAGTTAAGAAAAATTTGTTTGGGTTAATTTCAAACAAACTACTTTTAAAAAGAAAAATTCTTAACTTTTTAAAAACTAAAACTAAATTATTTTCTACTTTTTTTTTGAAGCTACTTTCTCTTAAAACTACTTTCTACTTTGTATCCAAACAGGACCTTCAACTATCACAAGGATGGTTTAAGTGCTAAACCATAAAATATCATTTTAAATCCGGTATAAATTGTTAATTACAATTATTTTTAATGCAAAAATAACTCAACCAATTGATCTCTAAAGTCATTGTGATAATATATAAACGTATCCCTCCATGTTTTAGTGGATATTAGAGATCCCCCATCTTTTCCAACTGATGACATACCTCTTGACCTGAGTCTTCTTTGAGAGACTAATAAAAAAACACCCTCATTTTCCACCTCTACCAAATCTCTTTCTTTTTTTTCCAAAACAGTCTTCTTCAATCTCTTGGGTGAAAAAATTTCATTCCATCTCAGTGTTTGAAGATTTTCTCTCCGTCAATGTTCAAACCTCATAAACAAGTGTCTTTGAGGGGGAAATGTTCAGCACCACCAACATTTTGGCAAACATTTTTCAAAACATGGGTTAGAAGTTTTGGAATGGGCTGATTTTTGGTGAGGATGATCTCTACGGTGAGGAGATCATCATCACCAAAATCAGCCCATTCCAAAACTTAAACCCCATCAAAAATGTTTACAAAAAGTGGACAGTCCACGATTTTTCAACTTGTAAACATGGGGCTAGAAGTTTTGGAATGGGCTGATTTTTTGTGAGGATGATCTCCTCACCGTAGAGATCATCCTCACCAAAAATCAGCCCATTCCACAACTTCAACCCATGTAGGATAAAAATGATTAGCTAAAATGTTGGCCAAAATGTTTGGTACTGAACGGGATCCATCTTTGGAGAAGTGAAAGAAAATGAAATTTTAGGTAAAAAAAAAAATTTAAGGATTTTCTCAAGGAAGTTAAAACCAAGTTTGAAAAGCATGGATTAAAGACGAAGTTGAAATAGGTACAATGGTATTTATGTCATTTTATGAGACCGAGGCCAGGGGTTATCTCAATATTTACCAAAAAGTGGAGGGGCATGTCTAAATACTGGGAGTTAGAGGGGCTGCTCTTTTTTAATATTTTACGGGACAAGAAGGCAACGATGTGAGATGTCGTCATGATTGCCATATGCTAACATGCGCTGCAGGAGATGCACCATAGGGTGGATCCCACCAATCCCCAAAGAGTAGTACGGTTTTGCTGTTTACGATACGATTGTTAAGCTTTAAGTGAACGTCAAACTGCCACGTGTTTCCTAAAAAAGAAAAAAATCTCATTCTCACCCACGTTTTTCTCACAATACAATTGATTCGGACATGTTCATCATGGGCTCAATTGAAAGGCCCATGGGCGGGTCTAAAGTCAATCACCTTCACCTTCCTCTGTTGGGTATTTACATTCTCACATTCTAGACTTACTAGGTGAAAATTATAATCAAGGAAACAAATAAGGTTTGTAAATTTTATTAGCAAAAAGAGAAGAGAATACAAATTATAAGTCATTGGAGGAAGAAACTATATTTTAATAATCAAAATATTGTTGAATTTCAACAGAAGTAAAATCAAGATTGTTCAAGTAGATTCTCTAGGTACAAGTTCAAGATGTACCTTCCAGTTGACAGTACGTCAAGCCTCTTCTCGCTCGGTTCATACTTTCCCTTTCGAAGCTGGTATCGATGAGTTACAGCCGAAACTGTGTAAGTTTGGCCTTCTATCGTCACATTCTCCCCACACTGCGTGTTCTGTTAAAGAAAAATGTGCACCAAACACAATAAACAAATAAATAAAATTAAAAAACAACACGACAAAGCCTCATCCTAGACATTTGGCTGTCCAGACTCCGGAGCCAAGTCTTCTATTATTGAAAGTAGGTAAATAAAATGCATATACATGTTTGGTAGTCCTTGTAGTAAAGGTATGATTAGGCCTACAAATGCCAATCATTGGACCATGCAGCTCACGTGTCCTGTGAAGTGCAAAAAATTTATTTATATGGAGTACACAACTCATGTCCTTGAAAATTTATTTTAGGCCTGATCATCCCAGTGATCAAATTATTTAGGGTCAGCGTGAGTCCCACATCTAGCACAGGCACATGGCGTTGCATGCTTATAGATAATATTCAATCAGTGGGCGGTCACGTCTTGAAATGCTTTCTAGTCCCAAAAGTATACCCATGGATGATTTCAATCAAAGGATATAAAGTAAAGAATTGTACAACTCCCTTTCTGTACAGGAAAAACTAGAGTAAGTGGTATCACTTTAAAAAATAATGAGACAGTAAATAAAGGGAGTAACTATTGACGCACCAACTTTTACTAATGCCACAAATATTCCTATGTAAATCACCAAAGAAATATACACATTTGGTGTGGCAACAGTAACTCTCTAAATAAAACTATTGGACATAGATGGAACTAAGCAGTAAAGAATCTAGCTCCAATCCACTTGACTGGATGACCTTTGAGAATAAAATTCATGTAGACATAAATCTAGAAATGTAAACAAGTTCCCATTCCATTTATATATCATGTGGAGATAGTGAACCAACTTTTTAGTTCAGTATCAACAAGAAAGGGAACGTAACACAGATTACATTACCTTTGGAATAAAATCCAACAAGAATTAAACCTAGAAATGTGGACAAGGTTGCCATTCCATTTATCTAAGTTGGAGAAAGTAAAATGACTCGCTTAACTATTAACAAAGATGCTCATAAAGTTGGAAAAAGGACAACCTCTTTTAGAGAGAACAACCAAATTTCCACCTTTACCCATACATGGAGTGTAGAGTAGGGTAGGGTAGGGTAGATTGATCGATCAAGGTCATGTGTAGGAGTGAGATGGGGAACCCGTTACCAAACTTACTATTTGTTCAAATTCTTAAACAAGATTTTGGACCTGTTCAGTAACCCGTCTTTCTGATCCACAGGGCCTTGCTATATGCATTTTGTTTTCACTGTTGTCCAATCCGATAACCGCATACCTAATAGACTCGACCATTTGTGGTCAGATTGGGTTCAATTTTAGACCGATTGTTGATGGGATCACGCTAAACATACTCGAATCCAATCAGTTGATACCCCTACTTGTGCATCCGAGGTGACTGATCAAGAAAATTTTGGGAAATGTGCAAAGCGGCAACATTGATTTGTATGCTTTGCACAGATCACAAATGAAACAATCCAGGAAAACAGTATCCTTCTAAAGGACATTCTTAGGTCACTAAAATCAATTTAAAAATGATCAGAACTTCCTAAGGGTCTTAATTAGAGAATTACGTAACCAAGGGAGGGAGGATGCGCAAGGTTGTTCAAGTCTATCTAAAGGCTTGAGTAATGTATAGGTTTTTTTTAAATAAAAAAAAAAAGGAATGCATCCCAACCTACACCCATCACCTCGAGATTTGTGCCATGCGACAAGATAAACAAATTCCGAGCCCATAACAAGATTTCCACTCACTTGCCAAAGGAAGTATCCCAACCTCAAGACCCAGACCAAGGATCAAACTGCAACAAAACATCAGTCAGGAATGACACGTCAACACGTAACAGTTTTTTAATATATATTTAAGTTCAAATTCAAAGAGTATCGATCCCAATTCTGTGGTACCACCACATGTAACTGATGTCGAGTTCTAAAAAGATAGTGATCCCAATCGCCAAGGATTACGGAAAGCAATATGGATGTGTACAGGAAAAGGTACCACCACATGTAACTGATGTCGAGTTCTAAAAAGATAGTGATCCCAATCGCCAAGGATTAAGGAAAGCAATATGGATGTGTACAGGAAAAGAAACATCCTAGAACATATTAAAGGGGGTAAAATTTAACTTGTTAGGGTTTTTATGCAATTCCAGTAGAACATTTTCTGTAAATCTAACTTAAGAACTGGAACTTGTTTGGCTACCCCACTGGTGCCCAGAAACAGAAAATTGGATTTATCGCAGTACGGGTCTTGAGGTGTCAGATTGAAGGAAAATATCCTCCACAAGCAATTTATTACATATTTCAATTCTCCCACTACTTCAAAAGAAGAAAGTTCTCATATCCCAACTCCCCTAGAACTCCCCAACTTCATTCATGAAACACATGTTAATAAGCGGGTTAGTGGAACCACAGATGCCCAATTGGAAAGAACTTCATTTTATCTAGAAGAATCGCTAAACAGATTTCATTTGTTGACAATCAGGATAACTTTGCACATCAATTTAGCTCATCAAAGTCCCAAGAGAGTCGATACAGATGGTGAGCCAGCAATCATAAAGACATGAGTATTAGGAAACACCACACATACTCTCTCTTATTCTTAGTGATAGTAGATGACTATTTTACTCTTTAAGTGCATTTTAATACTCATAATTTCGAAATAAAATTCTAATAAGCTATACTTCTTTTGAAATAAAACAAATAGCCAAGATGAACTATGAAATAACATCAAAAAGTTGTTTTCCCTCACAATATTAGTAAAGATAATGTTAATAAGACCTATGACAATTCAGGAAACATTAATAATTCCTTCAGTTTCACAAGCCTTGATGAGATACATCTAAACAGTTAATGCAAATTCAGAAAAATTATTATAGCCCATTGACCTCATGTCACATTAGACAGATAATTAATGAAATATCTATCATATTCTAACAAATTGAACATGAGGAATATTCAACATTCGGAAAAGCATAATGAGATAACCACATTCTCAATTCCCCCCATCACCGAGTTACTGATCTCATTAATAACATGTTTACCAATAAAAAAATTAAATAAACTCATATTTCCACATTTTCTTGCCCGCATATTTGAGGTAGTAAACACATCCAAATCATGATTTCCCCTCTTATACATTTTATTGTATTACAAAAGCATCATTATAAGCGGTCAGTCTCACATTAACCAAAAGCCAAATGTTGACAGATAACATTAGAGTGGTGTTCTCTTTGCAAAACCATGAGGTGAAATTTTTGGTTTTCCCATTGTAGCTTTAGCAAACAATAACTAGTTTTTAAGTTGGTATTCTTTGACCTCTCGTCTCATCCATGAACGATTAGTTTTCTGATATGTTTAAGTCATCTCATTCAACAATGAGACCATACCATGGTTTTAAATCTCGTCTGATACATTTGACTTGTCCATCCGTCTCGTTGGTGGACGATACTGAGACACATCGGACGAGTCGTCCCGGTCTCGGATGAGATTTAAAACCATGACACCAATGGCACTGAAAAAATTTATGTACTTGGAACAAAAGAAATTATTAGTGTCTTTATGGTATCACTGTGCTTCTACATAGTTAAATTGCATTTATTTTACTTTGGTGCATAAAATGGGAACCAACCCCACACTTGCAGAGCGGTACGTCGACCAATTCAGCAAAGGAGCTCAAACCCAAGTCTAGAATTATGTAAATGGAACAAATAATTATATTCTGTCAAGTAATAAATATACCACATAATTCCCCCCCCCCCCCAAAAAAAAAAAAAAATCATAATTGAAATAAGGGTCCCTCTTCAATTTTTCTAAAATTTCTTGTTTATTTATGGAAATCCCAAATCATGAAAACTAATATAGACCAATTTAAAATACTTAGAATTAAATAAATAAATAATCGAAGTACTAACGGAGGGAAAGCAACGAACGCCGAGGTTCTTTGGAGGTGGCGTAATTTCAATGACTTTATAGGGGTAATGGTCTCTATCTCTCTCTTTCTTTCTGCAGAAAACCTGAAGCCTCTGTGACTGAAAAATAAAAATAAAAATTAAGTTCCAACAATCATACTTAGTTTTTCTTTAAAAAAATATTCGAAATTTGGATGAAGAACGTAAGCACCGAAACCTCCAATAATAGTGGCATTTCGCACCTTCTGAAATGTGACCAGATTTGAAGCCATCGCCATTTCTTTCTCTCAACAACACGAAAACTACTTTGTGGAGAGAAAAGTAAGGATTTTCTCTTTTTCTTATATATAAAAAGGTTAAGTCCAATCCAGGGTATCTTCTTTGAGCCTAAACTGGGGCTAAGAAGTCATTTATTAGGCCCACACCCGTTTTAGATCCAGATCTATAAAAATAAAACAAAAAAATTGCATTCTTGTTGATTCTAGTTATTGGATTCGAGCATCTTCGTCATCCTGGCCATTCATTTTTTGGTATCTTCATCATAGATCAGTGGATCCAGAAGAGTATATATAGCATAAAAATAAAAAATAAAAAATAAAAAGGAAAAATTACTAAAAGAGGATTAAATATTTTAATATTTATAGAAATTTTTTTTAATTACTAAAACTAAATTAACTCACCAAACAGTCCAACAATTTAGTAACTCACAGTCCAATGTCTTAAATGAAGGCTAAATTACTGAGGTGTTAAAGCAAGCTATTAAACTACAGAGGGCATTTTTGGTAAAGCAATGTATTTTAACACATTAAAACACTGGACAATCCAGCGAATTACTAAAACGTTGGACCGTCCAAACAACTTAATTCATTTTTGATAATTTTTGATAAAATAGATATGGCCCTGGTCATGGATCTGCTGCTCATCTTCTTCCCACTCCTCTGATTCAAAGCCTTCAGATTCCAATTACGAGATCTCAAGATAGCATGAGATCATTTAACACGAAACTAGCAAAGCCATTCCGTTACTTATCAATCATTTAATGTGGGATCGACCGGTTAATTGTTGGGATTTTTACATTACACTGTGATCAACTCAAGCTGGTCTTTTGGACTGGGATCCTAACTAGTACCATGCCTCCCAAGATTCGTCAGTACATATGAGTTGGGGATTACAAGAACATCTCGCTAGTCATGTCCTCATTCCAATTAGGACAATGGGTAAGGAAGGCCTTCTTCCTAGTCTGCAGTTGTTGGAGTCACCCTCCCGTTATAGATCAAATCGGAGATTAGAAATCATAAGTTAGAGAACTTGAAATCAAACGCCCGTGGTCAAAAGTCACAAGGGGCAAAGGGGGGGTCCAAGTGATATAATATAATCAATACTTGGTGCACTGCAACTAGTCAATCACATAACCTTATTGTCATAGACGATCCATATTTTATTAAAGAGTCGTGTTGGAGTGACCTCATGTTTGGACCTCATCTCGCACATCTTGACATGTAAGTGGATAGGTGTATCACAAGGAAAAGCATCTATGGTTCTAATACACTTTCACGTCAAGGTGTGTGATGTGAAGTCCAATCTTGAGCTCACTTCAAGATTATTCATTTCGTTATGATTGAACTTGAACCTTCTTCTTAACTAAAAGATGATGGATGGAAAACGAATAATAAAGAGCTGTTTTTTTAGGAAATGGCCTCTTTGGAATAATTATAGATGTTTAGTCTTATTCATCACTCAATCTTATCTTAGAAGCATGGGTGGCATATTTTTATCAAGCGTTATTATCAGAAAAATTACATATATTTTGATGTTCTTCATCAGCTTTCCTTCCTTCCCACAAATGGGCGAAGTAGGTCTGAACCACTGTACTACACTTCGCCATTTTTGCCTTCCCATTTGGATCCAAATGTGCTTTCAAATGATAAAAACCCAAAAAAAAAAAAAAAAAAAAAAAGGGAAAATAGCAACCAAAAACCATTAAAATAACCGATTAAGGCCATTGGGTCAAATCATTTTTTTCTATACTAAGAGAAGGCATTAAAAAAAAAATGCATGTCATATAACATAAGCTTCAATCCCCTTGAACTTATTGCAATTTTCCTCAAATAAATGTCAATGGAGATGTAAAAAAATGTAACCATGCACCTACAATAAAACACAGAAAAACTTAAAAACATCCATCCACTTCATTGATGATAGTTAAAACTAATCCCAAGTACTAGACTTTCAGTATTTGTGAGGAGAAAATAATTGTATGGATGAACCCTACTATTGAGGTCACCAACCTCTCCCCCTTCCATAAAACCCAACGAAAGTACACCACCTCAAAAACCCTAAGGAAGATGCAAGTGAGCACAAAAATCTCCCCTTTGGTACATGAGAGTTAAAACTGTTTGATGCCA
This sequence comes from Akebia trifoliata, assembly GCF_017979445.1. Classification (NCBI taxonomy): domain Eukaryota; kingdom Viridiplantae; phylum Streptophyta; class Magnoliopsida; order Ranunculales; family Lardizabalaceae; genus Akebia; species Akebia trifoliata. The sequence continues at coordinate 2,863,344 of NC_141379.1, forward strand.
CAAATTGAAGATTTAAATTCTCCTCCAGTGCTAATGCAATTATCAAAAACCGTTGTCCACTCTACCTTCCATAAGGATGGTATCGACTACCCCCAGCACCACCTCCATAACCCCCTCTACTTCCATAGGAGTAGCCACCACCACTACCGCCGTAACCACCACCAAGGCCAGCATCAAAGCTACTTCCGTAACCACTTCCTACACCACCACCACCATATCCTCCATAACCCTCACTTGCTCCACCGTAACCAACTCCCCCCATATCATAACCCCTTCCAAAACCTCCACCATAGCGGCCTGAGTATCCAAGGGAAGGCTCACCCCTATAAGCTCCTAAACCACCACCACCATATCCTCCATACCCACCACTAAATTCACTTCCACCATAGGCACCGAATCTACCTTCGAAACCCCCTCCCGACCTATAAGAACTAGCGCCAAAGCCACGACCGCCACCACCACCACTGCCGCTGCCGCCACCACCACCATATCCACCATAAGCATCCCCAAATCCACCACTATAGCTTGACCTAGTATCACTAAAACGCTTGGGTGGTGGCGGTGGTGCGTTTGGTTTCTTTGGTTCAGCCTTCTTGATCTCCACCTGCAACAAGAGAGAAACACCAACCAAATTGTAAAACTTCAAAAGCTATCCGAATGGGTACAATCCAGGCTCCTAAGAAACCATAATTGAAAAAACAAGAGAGATCACGGGGCATCATTCATAAATCCATCATTTGCACAAAGAAAATGTAAAAACTTACCAAAAACAATAGCAAAGTCATTAATGAATAAGAGGCTCAAACACAACAAAGGTTTCCTGAAGTGTGCAAAATTTTCCACTCAAATGCATTAAAGTCCATAAACATGCATTTGCAAGGCTGGGTATTTATTGCCAACCTATCTGAGTGAAAAAGTTTACAACAAACTTATCATCTAGCTAAGCATGGTTTTAAATCTCTTACGAGATAGATTTACACGGCGTCACAGAATTCACACCATCTCGCGAGATAAGCATGATGACTCAGATTATATTTTGAAAATCTCATCCGAGTCAATAAAACTTGGCTGAGCCAACTGGGATTTTGTATATTTTGATTAGAATAATTATTATTTTTAAATTTAAATATTTATTATATATGAAACATGATTTTATGACTAAACCTTCTAATCTACCTTATTTTATTAAAAAAATTATAAATATTTTCATTTGTAAAAATATATATGGGTCAGGATCCGAAGACACATAAAGCTACAAGTGTTTTGTCCTATATGGGCAAAAAGGTTCGGAATGGGCTGATTTTTTGTGAGGATGATTTCTATGGTGAGGGGATCATCCTTGCAAAAAATCAGCCCATTCCAAAATTTCTAACCCCATCAAAAGTGATTTACAAAAATGGATGGTCCAAAATTCTTCAACTTGCAAACATGGGGCTAGAAGTTTCAGAATGGACTGATTTTTTGTGAGGATGATCTCCTCACCATAGAGATCATCCTCACAAAAAATCAGCCCATTCCAAACCTTTTGCCCATATAAGACAAAAGACATTGTAGCTTTATGAGTAGCTTTATGCGTATGTGGATCCTGACCCCATATATATATATATATATATATATATATATATATATATATATGAATAAAAAATCCAAACCCAAGTTAAATGGTTTATCTAGTCCAAGTGAGTCAACTCCTATGAGACAAATCAGTCTCGTCCTTGGACAAGACGACAACAAACCATGTTTTGAAACCATGAGCTATGCAAATGCGTAAAAACAGTTAATGACTAATGAATAATAACTGCAATTATCAGCCTAGTAGGCTGTGCACTAACCTGAGAACCAGCCAGCTCAATCTTGTTCCCCATAGCCAAGAGATCGTCGACAGCTTGCTCGGTCTCAAATGTAATAAACCCAAAACCACGAGACCGGCTTGTAGCATGGTCCCGCATGATCATATGTTCCTTGACCTCTCCAAACTTTGCAAAGAAGTCCTTGAATTCATCTGCCCCATTCAAGACGAAGATAAAATTACATCTCGATAGTCAAAGAAACCAACCTACCCACGTTGAGATAAAGGAAACTGAAAGTAGCGAAATTGAAAAACACCTTCCGTCACAGATGTAGGAACTCCACCCACAAAGATTTTCTTCGTCTTAAAATCCCTAGAACCAATGGATCCCTTTGGTATGGTCCGCTTGATTTCCACCTACATTTCACACAATCGAATCGAAACAATGTTAACTACATCAACAACCAACAAACTAATGAAAAATAAGAATTCTAGCCCAAAATAGGCATTTTGAGTTAAACCCACTTGTTTCCCATTTATAATATGGGTGTCTTGAATGACTTTATCGACGACAGACGGATCAGCATAAGTCACAAATCCAAACCCACGAGGTAGCCCACTTCTTCGGTCTTTCATTATAACAGAATCGGTGAGTTCACCATATTTACCGAAATGCTTGGTAAATTGGACTGCATAAACAAAGATAAAAATTAATTAATTAAAAAATCAGAAAGAAAACAATGCTAACAAGAAATTGGAAAGTACATGAACATAGAACTAACCAGGAGTCGTCTCTTTTGCTAAACCACCTATGAAAATTTTTCTGCAAATATATATGGAATTGAGTAAGAGATCGTGAAAGAGCCAAATGAATTGCAATAAAAAAAACTTTAATATAACAAGAAAAAGAGCCCAATTCACTAAATCAAAGAGAAGAATATTACAGATAAAGAACAAATTAATGGGTTCATAGAGGAAATAAAATGGGTACAAAGAGAGATTCTTAGTTGTTTAAGAGATAACTTCAACAAACCAAGAAAAAGAACCAAACAAATGAAACAAAAATAAATGAAGAAGAATGAATCTGTGAAAATGGGTACCAGGAAATATCTTTAACTTACTAAAAAGGATACAAAATCAAGAGCAGATAAAATATGGGTTCCACAGATAATAAACAGAGAACTTAAGAAGAAGAATTAAAAGGACTCACCCAGGGCTAGCTCCTTGACCTGTATGAGGGTGAAACTTCTCTTCCTCTGTAGGCTCTGAGGATTTAACGTCGTTAGCTTCTCCGTCAGAGGAACCCTCATTTGTCATGATTTCCGAGGTAGGAAGACGGAAGTTGAGACGGCGAGGAGGGATAAAGAGAGAAGACCTGGAGAGGGTACTGGCGGTTTCGAAGAGGATTTGGTGAGTAACGAACGTAAGCCCTAGAAAACAAAAGGATGTTAGATCTGCTTTACGTACTATTTATTGTTGTTGAAATATTTACCCAAAATGACTGAATCAGAATCACTGTATCACACGGATTAACGGTCCTGATTTACTGGAAAGAGAGCCCAAATGGACCCAATTTTGAAAATCACTTATTGGGTGAAAGTAGAATCTGGAACTCATCCAAAATTGACCTGAAACTCAGCAGAAGCTGTGAAAAATGGAATCTGATAGCGAAGCACTGCAGGCTTCGACCGAAATAACACTTTCAAAGAAGCAGTTCAAAGTAGCCTTAATAAGGATGCTTTTTAGAAACGAGTTTTACGAGGAGTTTAAGGCCTATATGCAAACATTGATGAGAGCTTTCAGTTCCGACCATGATTTTTAAGCTCGATATCGCGTCTCGTCTCGTTCAGCTCCGATACCGAGTCATCTCGGATGAATTTTCTGATACGTTTGAGACGTCTCGTGAGATAACTCAAAAAATATAACGTGAGGCATAAAACTCGGTCAAAAAAATCACTTTGTGAGTTGATCTCGTTTAGCTCTGATACCGAGGTAACTCGGGCGATACGTCTCGGTCTCTGACAAGTTTAAAAACCATGGTTCTGACGCTAAACCTAATAAGGGGTTAGTGACTCCATCCTTTATTTTGGCTATGCTTCTCCTGTTAACATCGGGCTTCTCCAAATTCATTCCCAAAATATTCATTTATAATTCCTAAAATGTTCAAAATATAAGTACATTAGTAATTAGAGTCGTGATGGGGGTGACAAAGCATTTACTGCGATTCTTACAATTCTAACTGTAGATTTTTATTCGTATCCCAAGAAAATACATCTATAGTTATGTGCACATCTCCCGTCAACTTGTGAGAATTGCAGTAAATACTTTTCATCATTTCAGCATTTTCCTTAGTAATTATATTTTTCTTTTCTTACAATGATCCCTTCAAACCGTTAAAATAACGTAAAAATTACGTTTCAAACACACATTCAATATTTATTACTCATAAATAATAAGATTATAATGATGAATGCACACAATGTTGGCATGCGAATGACATGGCAAGGGCACAAAACCACACCTATTATTCTGTGCCCTTGCCATTGCACATAACCTGCATATCAAGAGACATGAATTCATCACAACTCAAATAATAATTAAGCAATTTTAAAAATGGAGCAACGATTGTCCTTTTAAGGGTGTACATATATCTTCGTACTACTAGAAGTTTTAGAGTTACAACTCGTAAAAATGACAACCGAAGTTTTTTTGTTTGAGATGGAAAAAAAGCAAAATTGAAGTTTGACAGATAAGAACCATCCAGGTCAAAGTAAATGACAACACCATCTAAAGTTGGTTTCAGATTTATGGGACGCCAAAATTTTTGCAGGTATGTTGCCAGTGTTCAAGTTTATGATACATGAGGCCATTTTTTAGAGCAGAAGTACAAAAACAAGCTTCTCATCCATCAGTTGAAGAATCATCGCAAGTGAATGGTTGGGAATGGAATTGTCATCGATCCACGATTAGTAAGTATTCTGTGGATTAAATCTCTGTCGCCCATCGCGCCTATAGTATGGTGTTTCGTCGATGGTCCTCCTCACGTAGTCTATGTATGGTCGAGGTGTCTGAGGTGACTCCTGCAAGTTGTGACCAGGGGTACTACGATCAGGTGTGACCGGACCTAAAATATTTGGTGTGGTAGCCATAGATCGCCTGGCCCTATCAGGTCTATCGAGAAACCATATGAAGATCGCCACGGTCATTAACAACACAGCAGAACACCCAAGAATAGTAGCCCAAAGAGCAATACTTGTAGTTGAAGATGGTACTCTTTGTTCAGGCTCATAGCTGACACCCAATTCCTCTCTTTGACCTGTAAAACAGATCCATTAGATACGTTATTGCTGTGGTTGGTCTTAAAATTTGCCCCAAAACTCTTCTCCCACTCCAAAAAGCATTAAAAAAAAATTAAATAAATAAAAAGGGTGACTTGTTAATTTTAAAATAATTAAATGGAAGAAACCATCCAATTTATAGGCTCCCACACCATTCAATCTATCCCCTACATGTGTGACATGTAAAGGGCTAGCAGAAAGAACAAATCAAAAAGAAGAAAATCCGAAAATGAAAATTTCATGGGAGAGGTCCTGTTTCTTTCCAGGAAAAAGTAGGCATACCAGTGGCTGGGAGAGTGATGATGATTTTGTCTTTGAATCTCTCATCTCTAAGAACTTTGACCTGAAATCATGTGTGAGAGAAACGGACATCACAGCAATCAATATTTTTTTGGGTAAACTGAATATTCAGATGGGATTTGAGATAGTTCATTGTTGATAGATTGCATCATGACAACGTATCAAAAGAAAGAATTCATGCAAACCTCATATTCAGCACGCCCACCAATCCCAAAATCATCTCTGTGGATGCATCTGACGAGCATCAGATCTCTGCCTTGCCAATGGATTTCCACATCTACAATTAAGAATGAAATTAGTTCACCATTGTAAACATCATAATGGCCAATCCAAAAGGAATATTTGCAGGATGAACAGAAGAAATTAAATTATTGTCCACACCTCTACCCAACACATGTGACACGACAATAGCTGCAAACAATATATTCATAAACTAAGGTCTGTTTGAAAAAGATCGACAGCGTTTCTGAAATGTTGGTGCGACAACGTGTGCAATATCACCAAATTTTCAGAAAATGGAATGTCCTTGTTACTAGGATCATTCCCGATGGTTAACATACTAAATCTTTAGAGACATTCAGAACAGCTGTAGTGAATGTTCAAGGAAAGAAGTGTATGGATCATACAGTTAAAACATCTCATTTGGTTAGGTGTTTCTTGGAAAACCTTTTTGGTGAGAACCTCAGATTATAAGTTCCAACCCAAAATGAACAAGCCACATATCAAGGCAGTCACAGCTAGAGTTTTTTCATCCTCCAATTCAAATGCAAATATTCCTCACCAATCTAAACAAAATATAAATTACTCAAGTCATCACCTGTATTACCCACAACAGTTATGATACTCGTGTTTGAGTCTGGTGTCAGATTCAACTGCATCAAGTCCTGTAACAAGCAAGCATCTCAAGTTGAGTGACTATGTCGTCAGAAATGACAAATCAATCTCTAAATTTCTTCTTTTATTTTTTTTTTCCTTTTCACTAAATCCAGGAGGGACTCAATCAACTCTGTATCAATTGAATTATCAAATTCGCCAACTTTGGAAAAGCTAAAAGGTAAGCTCATACTGATGCAAACAACACTCCATGGTTATATAAATAACACAAAATCATCAAAAAAAAATGACAGCAACAAAATATAACTTGTTTCATATGTAATTATCAGCAGATATTTCTTTGTTTTGTATTATGTAACAGCTTACTACCTTGCCCATTTCTAAAACTTTGAATCCTCCAACAAAAAGTGCCGTTGATGATCCCATTACATGTTCCACTTCTCGAAGTGAAGCATTGACGGAAAGAGTTATGTCTGATTTCAAGGCCTTTGATTTCGGTATGGAATGCGCCAAATGCTCAGGGGAGTAAGGGAAGAAGAGGCAATATGAGTTGCCAGTATCAAGATCTCTCCACGGCTTTACATACCTTAAGTCCCACCAAAAGAAAGCAACATTGAAAATATGAGAAAAGAATTTGGTAGTTTCATAAATAAATAAGCTTTAAAGAACAAGACAGAAAAATACCCAAGAAAAGTTGGCTCCACCCTACAGTCAAACAGGACTCCCTTGCTGTTCCCATTAGGTTCAAAGTCATTGCTGTAAATATCGGTTTTTCAATCAAACAAATAGATTAAAATATATCCGTGTATTAATCAAGGTTTCAGTTACCGAAGAATCCACAATGTCATAAGATTACCAAAACAAAAACAAAGTAATAGACATGCAAATCCAGAAAGGTTGGCAATCAAAGCAAGGGAGCTACTGACCTAAATCTCACAGAAAAGTAATATCCTTTTGTAGGGAAAGGAACGTTTGTCAAGGTCTCTGCGGGAGAATCAACAAGAACCAAATCCACTCTTGGCACTGTAACTGTTGTTTGCAGTTTCAAATTCGGACCTTCAAAGATTACTGTTCACAGAAAACAGTTACCGTGGGAATGATAGCACTGAATCCAAATTCAAGTGTATAAAGATGATTGAAAGAAGAGCAATAAAATTTTCATCAAGCGCGTGTTTCCTACGTAGCTACTTATGCAATATCAATTAAAATATAGTTTGATTTCAATACCTTCAGTTGCACCCTCCCCAACAGCATGAGCTTCTCCTGATTGCACATCTATGGATAGAACACTTTTATTGGCACTTAACCATTGGCCAAGTACACGATCATCCAACCCTACCAGATAAAGTGAAATACTAAGATACCAATTTACAGATTAGATGATAAATCATGACTACAGTTTGTCCCTACTGCACCCTCTTAGATACTGAGTTGAAAAATGACATCAAAACAACGTTTGATAAGAAACAAGACAAGAATAAGGAAACAATACTATCGGTGGCCACAAGGGGTGGGGGTTGTTTAAAATGGCAATGAACCCATGACCTCAACATCACAACATATGGCGTATCTACAACATAAGATGTTTCACTTCACACCCTTCACCTCCAGCAACATAAAGTGTCACTAGTTCCAACAAACTATTTTATTATGGGATGAAAGCTGTTCATGCATATAAAGAAAGAGAGAACTTTATTGAAAAATATGACAGGACGAAAGAATTTTATTATTAGTAAAAAATATAGTGGATATAAACCAATAAATGGGCAACATAGAAGGAAAATCTTAAACATGCTTCAAGTCAGATATTTCATACATTTTGTATGTAAATGTGAACTTTCTGTGTCATCCTTTGAGCAACACTTCAATACAAATAATTTCATCTTCAGTGTGTCTTAAGAGAGAACAAGATTGAATGAGAAGGATTGGTGAACACAAGAGTAATATTTTCAATGGCTATAGCCCCTAAATAATCACCAGGTCCTGATGAATAACCAGGGCTAGAAAATGCTGAAAATGAAAGTGGATTTAAATGTTATCCATGCATCCAATTTCCAGGCAGGCTCTACACCACGGAGGACAAGTATGATCAATGTAGAAGGATGTGGTTCAACGCCAAGGAATACAGTTATTTCATATATAGGACCTAAGCCAATTCATTATTTTGATTGATTTAACAATTGGACCCCCTCCCATAAATCCTACAAGAAAATCGGATCTATAAATAATTATTACACAATAATCAAATCCGAATTGAGGAACTTTGACAGGCTAAGGACTCCATGCTGGTGAGTGAAGGATCCTTTTACCAGCTCTTTGCAAGTTCATCAGTATCATAAATGTATGTGATATCCTAAATCTAGGTCAAAGTTTATCTCAGGAAAACTCAAGCATTTGCTTTTATTCCTCAAGCATCTTATCGGTCATGTAGCAAAAAATAGTTGTTGTCTAGTGATCAATCTGATGTTCATAATTTTATACATAGCCAAAGTAGTGTCTCATATATGTTGGATTCCCCTGATGTAGGGATGATGAGTGTTGTTACTGCAAATCCGGGAAACAAACCTTGTAGCCTGAACAAAGTTTTTGATGGATTCCCATCAAGGTATACTTTGAATGCGGTGCAATGCAACTTCTTCGGCTCTTCCTAGATAGCACCAGTAGTGCACCAAGCAAATGCTACTCCCGCAATACAAAGCTTGTGGAGAACTCACATGTCAAACTACATACTGTTGTATGGGTTGATAATACAGCTTGTTGAAGAGAAGATAATCAATTAATCAAAATTATAATATTGTTAGAGTTCATCAGGACATATTAATAATTTTTTGTGGTTTAGAAAGCAGAAGAACAAAACAGTAGACTGTAGATACTTCTATACGGGTTCAGGAAGTTGTCAAATAAATAACGTTTTTGAAATATCAATCTTCAACGAAAAATGGAATTGTGGGGTCAAAACATCAGGGTTCCATCAGTGCCTTGGGATTCACTCCCAACTATCACAGACCTCAGAAGTGCCTTGAGCAATAAAAGAAGATGATGGAAATGAACTGAACTGAAGTTCATTTGCATCAAATAAGCATTGAGCGATAACGTGGAAATGCTTGACATCAGCAAAGCTTTAGCCAAATAAAATTGAACAAAATATGTATAATAAAGAAAGAGCTGCCTCATCAATATATCAGGACTGCCTCCTGGGGACTTATTGAGGAAACAAATTGGTTGAGTTATGTCATAACAAAACAAGAAATATGTATATATAAACAAAACCACTACCTTCAATACTGAAGTTAAGATAATAGGCCCACGAAAAACGACTGCATTCCGAGGGTATAAATGAGCACCAACTGAAATCTGAAAATAGTAAATTTCAAACAAATAGCAAATAAAAAATCATTTTTTTCTCATATGCTGCAAATGGAAACACACACGTCATTTCAATGGAAATACGAAAGATCAACAAATAGAAACATTGATTGCTGTAGAAGACATGTAAAGAGTTAGAAAATGAAGAAATAAAGTACCATCACATAGTCTGACTTCTGTGGACTGTTGTGAATTGATATCCGTATAAGAGCTCTACCATGGCGAATTGCCTTCAATCAGAATAACAAAGAGAAAAGGGTTGAGAGTTGGATCAAATAGACAGGAAGAGCTTAAATTGATAATAGACAGAAATGATGTGCATGTCTTCAAGATGAGAAAGTGAATGAATATCAGGATAATTATAGAAAAAAGGTAACAAAGATGCCAGGAAGTCCAAAGCGTGATTCCTCCCTGATTGCATGTTTTTTGAACCATGAGAGAATTCAGAAGCTGCATAAAATTATAACGATGCCAAGCAAACCTTGAGGTGAATATTTCCAGAGCTATCACGTGTGTCATTAATGGTCACAACATCTGGATAATTAGTCTCAGCATCAAATTGAACCACATCATAAGCTTCATGAAAGGGGTTTCCTAATCAAAAGATGGTGAAGCCCCAAAGTCAGAATACATAAAGATAAATGGTTAACAATTGATTTAAATTGTTGAACTATAAATACCTAGAGCATCACGATAGTTTAGTTCAAGTTCAAGTTTAGCACCAACAGCAAGGTCAACCACATGGCAAGGGAAGTCCTTAGAACCTACTCTTATTTGAGCCACCTAGTCATAAAATAAAGCACCCACACAATAAGAATTTAAACCAATCCAATAATGTCAAGAAATTAGACTGCGGGTTTTACATTGAGAACAAGTTATAGAAAAGGCTCACAAATTTCCTCAAGGCGTATAACTATTTCCATGTAAGAAATTATAATATCAAAAAGATAATGGAAATGCCTGATATGCAGGTCAAAAGGAGACTGGAGACATATACTTAGTTTTATATGTATACTTAGTTTTTCATTGTCAAGAAAATTTAAACAATGACAAAATGCAAAATTAGACATTTTTAATGGTAAAAAATTGTACTTTCCAAATAAATCTACGTAAAGATTATACAATCAAATCAGAAATTGGGGTCTTATTTAAACTAAATACATTTATTTTATTCAACTTTTAGTGAGGCATGCGCCTGGTGCACGTTGCACCTTGACTGAGGCAAAGTCAAGGCATGTGCCTTGCTACGCCTCGCTCACACTGCCCCGGCTGATATGTATGACAGTGATTTCGGTCTGCCCCACCTCGAGGCGTGCCTCGCCTTGACTATACTGAAAGGAAGTTTGTTGTGCACAATTATGTGTGTTTCGTAAACATCAAAGAAAATAAGATTTATTGCACAATTATGTGTCTCGTAAACATGATAGATAGTAAGATTTATTGCTTTAGAAACTTTGGCTTCGCAAAACATGGATGTTAACAAGTTTGGGGAAATACTTAAAATGTTGACCAGATCCAATTTAATGAACTTTCAGTTCATAGGATCACATTTTCTTCTCCCATTTATTTTTTGTTTTTGCCTTTGACTCGGTTTATTAGTCATTAGAAGAACTACTTAGTCATTAGAAGAACTACTAAGCATAACCATGAAATATTGACGTAATACAGCAATTCAAAATTTTCAACACAGGTTTCTAACATATATAAAAACTGAGATGAGAACAGCGAAACATAGTTAAATTTAACAGATACAGCAGAACGATAACACTACTGTAATAGTTACATACATCACATCATGTAAGAGCCATGGATAACATAAGTAGACATACCTCTGCCACCCTTACACAAGATGCAATTTCAGTTCTTCCAGTTGTTCGATCTTTTGCCTGAATGCAACCAAGATTATTACTCTCCCTTGTCTTTATTCTACTCCCATCAACAGAAATAGCATCCTGTTGAATCTCTTCATTCTTTCCACCGCAAGGTCTCAATAAAGAGTAAATAATAGTCCCTTTGCGACTGTAAGAATCCAATTGATTGTACGAGCCCGTTGATGCAGGTAAAATATTTGATGTGGTATAAAAAGGTGGAAGGATCCAAGTGATTGGCACTCCAAGAGCAAGAGGAGGATCAGAAACCACCCATAACGATCCCGATACATTATATGATATTGACTGTGAGAGAAGTGTGCCAGAAGAAATAAAATCACAAGAGAATGAAACACCAACGTTTGTTCGGCCTCCAGATCTGGTATGAATAGAAGTTCAGGAGAAATGACAAGTTACCAACTTCATAACACATTTTAGAAAACATCTTATTAAAAAGCTCTCCCTGGTAAGAAGGATAAAATCCATGCAACAACATTATATTACAATCAAAGAAAATGCAATAGATAAAATACAGAACAAGATGGGGAAACCTTGACTACCATTCGAAATTCAGAACTAACAAGGACCACTGAACAGGTGGAAAAAAGCCGGGCATACTCATGGAAAGTGGAAATGGAAGCAGATGAGTTTCAAGTGAATGGATACCTACAGATAGATCCATTGTTCTAGCACATATCTTAATCTTCCCTACCACATATCTTGGTTGCAAGTTATCAACTTGAAACTCTGCTGCCATTCGAAAACATACAATTCCTATAGCTGCTTCTAAGACTCATTATGGGCTAATGGACTAGAACTTAGAAATAAGTCAAAGAACCTATTGAAACACCCCAAAAAAAATCTGGTCCATACTCATCAACAATCCCCCGCAACTGCTCTTGGGCATGGAGAAAGATTTTGCATTCTCGAGACCAAACAAAAAAACTTCATCTACCACATAATTGGAAATGGAAAGGAAGTCCCTTTGGAAGACCCCTAGCACCCCAAAGCGTTTCTCTTTGAACACTTTATCCATGCTAGCACAATCGATCTCTCCCCCAAAGTGGCGTCGAAGTGTCCTCTATTATCTTCAATGGAGATTGGCCCTCCGCCTTGGGCTCTAACAGTAAAAATGAAAGAATTTGGGATAACTTAGCTCATATCCCTCTTTCCAGATTCTAACAAAAGGGTAATAAGTCTTATGTTGTTAAAGCTATTCGGCCTGCAGGTAGTACAATGAATCATAAAATTATTTGGGTTAGAAAATCCGTTTCTTGCATTTGTTTCAATGCTTGGCTAGAAATCAAAGGTAGACTCAAAACTCAAGACCTGCTCATCCGTTTAAATCTCTTCACCAAATCTGCAACCTTATTAGAGGATTCATTTTCATTGGTTTCCCTGATCAAACTTGAGGTTAGCAAGGAACAATGCATAGCACTGAAAAGGGGGCGGCCGAAAACACCAGCTACACCTAACATATGAAATGGATGCATAAGGATGTTGTGCTCAGCCTGGAATACAATCATAAATTTGAAAGTTTTTCAGATGGTATGCCTCCGTGAAATTAGCACCCAGATTTTTTGTCTCTTCCAAAAGGTTTTGGTGGGCCCCGGATTCATCTTGTGTTTTCATGTTTCACGCTTAAAACAGAAACTCGGAAACATGTGATTACATCAACAGCATTTCCCACAATAACAAATGACGGCATCATACAGGTGGCAGTGTGGCACCATACGGCAAACGCTAATTAAAGACCATCTAATGGTCAAGCAATCATTGAGGTATTAGTTCAATGGGTTGATACAGTTCAAGATTTCAATCCTTGCAGGCAAGGACATTGCAAGGGGACGATGTGATATGTGTTGTGTATGAGATGTCTTGTATTTTGTTGCACTATACAGAGTTGCGGTGGGGGGGGCAGCCCCTGTCGGGGTATGAAAAGGGCAATCGTGTAATATTGTCTTAAGGATTTTCTATTTTGGGGAGAAAAACGCGATTTAGCAACTACTGGCTTTATAGATAGAGATCTCTAAGGATGTAAAACTTAAGAGAAAATAATTATTGTTCTTGTTCTGATATGAAGACGTAGGCACACTGCAGAACCACGTAAATCCTTGTGTTTTTGTGCGATTTTTGTCATCTTTGTTGTTTCGTTTTTTTCACAATATGAACCACCCTAATAAACAGTTCCTAATTAATGATTAAGCTTTAATTAGTAAGAGATACTAAGTAGTAGTTACCATGCTGTTCTTAGCTTTCTGTTTCATATTCTTATCTCTTTCTTTTGTTGCGTCTTCCTATTTTAAGATCCTTTCATGATTAGCAGGATAACTATAGCAATAAAAAGTAGCTCTTTCTATTGAGAAGGCCTCTATGGTATCTTTTTTTCACAAGAAAAAAACTTTATTAATAGAAACAACAAGAAAGAAGGTGGTCAAGACGACCAACCAAAAGAAAAACAAAGAAGCCCCCGAAAACTAAAAACAAAAGATCAACCCTCACTCAGATGCAAAACACCCGTCCCCCGGTCATCTCGAATTGACCATCTTCTTTTTCTTCTTTTTTTTTTCTTCAGATTAAACCAAGTTTAAGAGATTCCTGGTCGTGTCGAATAGACCATCTTCTTCATTCTTCTTTTTTTTTCTGAATAAAATAAGTTACTGACAGCTGCAATTCCATACCAGCTCTAACCCACGAATCATCATGTTTGCCTTCTAAAATACACAAATAAAAAAAGGTCTACAACAAGCTGGATACAAATAGCAGCCCATCAACAATTAATAGATAACCGAAATTTAAAATTGTAGAAGATATGAAATTTCAATAATGTCCTTCCATCAACATAATCATGATCCAAAATAATCTTGTAAAGGAAAACAGGGAGATCTTAACTCGCAAGTCATTAAACATGCCAAAGAAAATTTAAATTAAGACTACCTTAAAGCCTAAAGGCAGAGCGATGAGAAAACAAACTGGATCCTAGCTTTAATATTTAAAAGAAGGAACCAGTGGCATTTATTTAGAAGAATGATCACAAATGAAAGATAGAAGATGACGATTGCAAATGGAAAATTAAATTTCAATGTACGTCAACAATCAAGGAATAGAAGAAAAAAAATTTCATTACATGGTCAGTGTAGGCATCAAAATTTAAAGAGACTTTGCAAGTCTCTGAATTATTGGAAAGTCCCTAAAATCAGACCTGGGCCTACACATTTTAATTATGACCCATTAATTGAGACGAATCTCATATGGTTTAGGTTTGGGTTTGGACTTTTGCAATATAACCCATAATCTAAACAAAATCAAGTAATCCACATATTAAGTGTTGGGCCTTACTCCCAAATAAATAAGTCTGGCCCACCAATAATCCATAGAATCCTTAAAATAGGATTTGAAGGAACTTAACCTTTAAACTAACCAATCAAATCCTTTAAGTCAAGGGTATAGTTGGAAAGTTAATTTAACTTAATTCTATAAATACCAAAGCTTCCTCATCTGAAGGAGATTTGGATCACTCTTTCTCAGAAGACAGAAGCTCTCCCTTTATAGAAGAAGAAACTCTCAGGCCCTCATCCAGAGACAAAGCAAAATTCTCCAAGAGACTCGGACTCTGATTAACAAGAAGATCAAGCCTAAAGCCCTTCTCCAAAAGCCAAAAAATCATTATCAGCCTATAAAGCACGAAGCCCAGAGAGAAGAAAATCTACAAAAGCTTCTACAAAAGATCAAGCACTAACAAAATCACCGTCAAAGCAACCTTCTCATCCGATCATGCACAAAGCCCGGAGAAAAGAAAGCTACACACACGTCGCTATCTTTATTTTGTATTTGACTGTTAATCAGAGGATAACACTAAGATATGTATCGCTATTTTATCAAAATCATTTGCGATCTTGTTTCACAAATCTCAATGTATATTTGTGAAATTTGTTGTCGACAGTTGGTACTTGGATCACCCCCCCCCCCCCCCCGGAGAAAAGAAAGCTACACACACGTCGCTATCTTTATTTTGTATTTGACTGTTATTTTGTATTTGACTGTTAATCAGAGATAACACTAAGATATGTATCGCTATTTTATCAAAATCATTTGCGATCTTGTTTCACAAATCTCAATGTATATTTGTGAAATTTGTTGTCGACAGTTGGTACTTGGATCACCCTCCCCCCCCCGCAAAAAAAAAAAAATTTACATCTTTAATTTAAAGTGAACAATGCAGAACATCCCTAGGTTTTTAAGATGACTAAAATTGCAAAACAAATTGACATAGATGCACAATCACACCATGAATAGGTTTTTTTTCCTCCTGGTCCAAGAAAACAACAGTAATCATTCAATTGAAAAGTTTTAGCTAGTGAAATTATTGACCGAAGGAAGCAATCTTATTTTGCCAGTAATTTCTGCAAGAAGAATAGACAATATGTGGAGCTGCTAAAAGATTTTTTTCCCTAATAAGTAGCAAGTTAATACAGTCAAAGACAGTTAAAGCATACCTCCCATATACTACAATAATAAAACCAAGATCTTCAGCATTTGAATAACTGTGGGAGTTAGTTTCCTTTGCATTAGAGAATGAAACATTATAATTATCACCACGCGATCGCCTGGGACTTTGGAAACTCAAAACCTAAACATACAGAAAACAATTTTATCTTAGTTGTAACAAATATAAAAAGTTGATCTCCTCAACTATTTAACACATCTGGAAACAAGAGCAATAGATACGAAGAAATAAATTATCTCATTTTACCTGTTCATCTTCTATAATCCACTTGTAATTCTTGCAGAGTTCATAGAAGGAAAACAAATCGCCCTGAGTTACATGAACAAATTAGTTAAACATGTGCCAAGCCAAGATCATCATCATCACCAAAGCTTTATCCCAAAATTAAAGGAAGGATCAGGATTCATAAAAGAAATCGCAAATTTTCTCCATAAAGTAAGAACATCATTTTTTTATGAAGTCATTATAGAAATCCATTATTATAGATCAATCCTCAGCATCCTACGACTTTGCTAGTTAGGACCCAAAAGAGCCACCTAAGGCATCCTTCTTCATTTGGTCAATTTCACTTTGAGAAATTCTTACCATGAATGACTAGGAGATTTACTTATGTCAAGTGTTGTCATATGTGTAAATCAAGTGGGGAATCAGTCAATCACCTACTTATTTATTGTTCATTTTCAAGAGAGGTATGGCCCCCACTTTCTTTCCCTATTCCAAATCTCAAGATGTTTTCCATCCTCAATTTTAGCACTGCGTCAAAGCTAATTGCTATAGCTCATTATCCGCAAACCAAAAAAATTCAAAATCAAATAATCTTAGTATTAATCAACTTATTAATCTACCATCGCAAATTAAATTAACTAATTGAGCCCATCGATCTTAATTTAGGATCAAACAAACCAATGTAAAAAATCAATAATTAAATTGATCATCAATCAAGCCAACCAATTAAATTCCGATTAACCAAAAATTCAACAAATAAATTCAATTTTAATCAATCTCACAACTGATCAATCTAATCCATGATCCATCTTAAAATCTTAGACCAATCAATGAACAAACTCAAATCACTTAAACTAATCAATTCGACCCGACTAAATATTTTCGATCTAACTAATCTCAACCATTCAATCGATCAATGATGAAGTAAAATTCAAGCAAATCATCAAACAACCAATCATAAAGAGACACCAAAGTGCATGAGATGTGTGGGATCACCCTTCCCCATTTGCAAGAATAGAAATAAAAAATAAAAGAGAAGCTTCCATCTTAGGTTCGGTCAAAGGAAAAAAAAATAGAATAAAAAGAAAAAAATTAGGAAAGAGAAAAATATTATAAAATCCACTCTCCCTTTGTTACAAGCCACACATTCGGTTCAGCCATAGCAGCCAAAAAACCGAGTTGAAGCAATCCCAAATTCATCTTTCCATATTCGCATTTTTTGCAAACAGTCCAATGCGTTTATTTAAACATGAGTAACTTTCTCTAGAAAAATCGAATCTACGAGTCATTTTTTATGTTAGAAACTACACATGAAGAGTTTTCCAACGGTATATCACAAGACTCTCAACTCTTCTCCGATTGGTACAGATTTATCTGTGAAGTTAAGGCAAAATTCGAGATAAAATATAAGGCAATTTGACACTTTTCAGTCAAACGCGTATATCTTCCTCTACAAAATTCCAATCAGGAACCGTTTTTGCGCTAGAAACTAGACACACAGAACTTTCCAACGACATATCGCACACCTTCTAACTCCTTCCCAATCAATACATATTTTTCCCTGAAATTGAGGCAAAATCTGAAATTCGACCTCGATTTTCATACTCATTCAAGTTTGACTCATTCAGCAAATTTCATTAACGTTAACCTTGAACATAGTCTTCTTCATTTGACCTTAGGATTTTCTTAGATCGTAATAGAGACCGCCCACCTTGATCGGGCGGGTTTAGTGTCTAACACCTTCCAAAACCCGTAACTTGACCCCTTGCTCATTTATCTTACCCGTGGACCAATCCAAATCCGTTTAGGAGTTATTTTGGTTCCTAGACCTAAATTAGGTGGCGACTCCCCATTCCCTCAAAATTCTCATTTATCATCAAACACTTTTATTTGAGTAAAAAAGTGTCGAGGCATTTACAATGGCATAATGAAATTTGTTGAACGAGTCGGGCTTGAATGAGTACGAAAATCGAGGTCGAATATCAGATTTTGCCTCAACTTCACAGACAAATATGTATTGATTGGGAATGAACTAGAGGGTGTATGATATGCCATTGGAAAAATCTGTGTGTCTAGTTCCTAATACAAAAGGCGGTTCATAAACTGGAATTTCATAGAAAAAGATATACGCGTTTAACTGAAAGGTGTCAAACTGCTTCAAATTTTATCTCGGATTTTGACTCAACTTCATGGACAAATCTGTACCAATTGGAAAAGAGTTGAGAGCCTTGCGATATACTGTTGGAAAACCCTTCGTGTCTAGTTTCTAACGTAAAAAACGGCTCGTGATTTGATTTTTTTTTAGAGAAAATTATTCACGTTTGAATAAAACGCATCAAAATGTCTGCAAAAAATGCAAATAAGAAGATATGGACTTGGGATTGCTTCAACTCGATTTTATGACTACTATGGCTGAACCGAATCTGTCCAGTAACAAAAAGGACAATAAATTTTATAATATTTTTCTTTTTCCAATTCTTTTTCCTCGTTTTTATATTCTTTCTTTTTATTCTATTTTTTTCTTTGACCGAACCTAAGATGGAAGTTTCTATTCTATTTTTTATTTCTATTCTTGCAAATGGGGAAGAGTGATCCCACGCGTCTCATACGCTTTGTGCCTTTCTTGATTGGTTGCTTGATGATTTGCTTTAATTTTATTTTATCATTGGTTCGATTGAATGAATGATTTGAATTTCAATGGGTTAAGGACAATAAGCCCTAGTAATTACTATTGACACCTCACATTCATTTAATTTGACCTTTCAAATTGGGGTGTAATAAGTAAAATTTTAATTTTTTATCGACAATGGTCCAATACCCAATTTCTTGATTAAAATAAATTCCAATTTTATTATCTTAACACGATCGAATAGTGTCATTCAATGTAATAGAAATCGTCATTTTATATGATCGATCGATGTCATTCCACATGACATAAATCATCATTTTAAGTATAAAATCTTGTCATTTTATGCGAAAATTCAGTTTTCCTAAGCGTGGGGTTTCTAGATATGCTCGATGTACGTGAATATTGTCGAAAGTTTTTTTTTCTTAGTCACATTTCCTAGGAATCGAGGTTTCTAAGTAAAGTCAAATATCAAGGGGCATTTTGGTCATTTTGTTGTAATTCTTCGTAAACATGAATATGCATGCTTCATAAACTCCTAGCAATTCTTCGATGTGCTCAGTATAGAAATCTAAGTTTATTGAGAATTCTTGAATGAATATTACAAAAGCCCCAATAGGGTATTTAAAGACATTTTACATCAACCAAAATATATGAAAACTACCTAATGTAAATATCCTAGAATATCATAATTGATATATTCTAAATATCAATATATATTCTAGAATATCCTCCATCAAAATCTTCCATTTGTGATGAGATACACTAACAATGAAACAATGTATCTCACGCATCTTAATACAATGCATCTTATTCTCTAACATGGGAGGATGATGATTAGTTGATGACTATTAATGGTGCAAACTTGAGCCCTTGATGATGTTCGGAAAGCATGGAGTGATGGAGATACGTCTTATTGTTGATCATGATCATATGTCGTTGGCAGCGATGATCTTAATGGCAAAGACAAAGGCATGGACGAGGTAAGGTTGCAATGGCTATTAGGTAGAATGTGTGGAATACATGAGAATAGGGTCAACAAAATGGACTCCACCGGCATTGTTACCACCACTGATTGGAAGATGAGATGCAAAAAGTAAGGATCAATAGACTACAAGTCGGTGGAGGTGTTAGAGAAGAAGTAAATACGGTGATGCATATAAGTTTTTTTGATGAAATACCTAAGAGACATAAGTTACTAATGCGGCGGAAGGTGGACTACTAAGATCAGTCTCTCAAGAGAGACTCAGCTTTGACACCATGTGAAACCTGGAATTTTATTGAGATTCTCGGATGAATATTACATGAACCCTATTAGGGTAATTATAAAGATTACATCAACCAAGATATTAGAAACTAACCCAATATAGATATACTAATTATCTATAATTCCTAATTTAGAATATCTAATAGATATTACTAAATATTTTATTCTCAATCACCACCTCAACCTTCCTTTCATTATGAGATACATTGACAATGATACAATGTATCTCATGCATCATAATATGATGCATCTCTTACAGTTCGTAAAGGAAATCTATCACAAAAAAAGAATCATTGAGTCTAGAATCTCGTTCACCGTGTGTCTGGAAATTTGGATGGAGCTGAATAGTAGGACTTTTCAAGGGAAAGAACATTCGCTGCAAGATGTCATTTTGTCCATTTTAAAAGGTTCTTCAAAGATTTCATGTTTAAATGGGATTTAATATGTTCTAATTGAGTGGAGCATTGTTTTTTTCTCCTTGGCCTTCTGTACTCTAATAAAATAAATAAAAAAATTACCTATCAACAACAAAGAGATCACAAATTTTTATATTGGTTGCCAACTTAACAGAACCCTCCTTTATACAGGCTTGGAACCGGTAATGCAACGTAAAATGAACTAATAAATTATTCTAACACTTGCCTCGGCCAAAGAAGGGAATACTGGCATTTCACGACCAACACCAAGTTGTTCACTCTGCAGACTCAAAATCATTGAGGAAGGAACCCCTACTCTAACTCTTCCATATGCTTGACATATCACAGTATCTCCATTCCCGTAAATCATGGCACGTATAGTCTGTTCACAAGAACAAATTCGTCAAAGTACATTAAAAAACATACTTTATATCCAAAACTAGGATGTCAACAATCAAGGTAATACAAATTAAAAGAGAAAGACTAAACACGCTAATTTAAAGTCACTGATGCAAAGAAGAAAAAGGAAAATCCACAAAGGGAAATTAAACTAGAGGAATCTATCCGAAATGATTCTTCAATATGTAACGTAGACAGAGAACATGTCGGAGCCGGTCACAAATATGAAGTGTCAGACACATTGATCCCGCAAACCCAATACAAAAACAGGCATGTGCAGTCGGCTTGCTTTATTAAGAGATATACCTTAAAATTTAATTTTATCCATATAATTACAGAATAAAGAAATAAGAGATTCTGCTAACTAAGATAATGTGCATTAAATTTTGTTTTGTTTTTTTTTTTGCTTATCGTGGGTATCCCCACACTTCGGATGAGACTAATCCCACAGTTACATGCATCGCCCCCTCGAAAAGTCCTATGTGCAACTCGTTGAGTCGAGGGCCAATCGGACCCTAGAGGGCGGCCCCAAGGAATTCATTGCTTCGTGGGTTTCGAACACTTGACCTACCCATCCTGAGGAGCTTATCGAGGCTCGGCTTGCCACTAAGCCAACCCCTTGGGGTTGCACATTAAAATCATACAATTGGCATAAATTATTCTTGAAAACAAGACTTCAATCAAAGAGATGAGAAATTCTATGGAACCCACCATAGGGTCCCAAGCATGTGGAAACCTCACTGCATAAAATTATATACAAATGGTATAAATTAGTCCTGAAAACAAGACCTTGATCGAAGAGATAAAAATGCTATGAAACTAACTGAAGGTTCCCAAGCACGTGAAAACCTCAATGCATCAACCTTACCAAGACCCTAAGTGACAAGAAACCAATACAACAGGCACTTCTAGACTAAACGAAATGAAGAGAAGGTAAGGGGCTAAAGTTTTATTGATTGTCAGACATCTAGTGTTTGCCCATTTCACATGGCATCAAATGAATTCAGGCCCCATAAAAAGGAACCATCCCGGTTGTGCTAGGATTAGTCTTAAGTGATTTCTGAACAAGTAAGGATCAGCATTTTTTTTTTTTTTGGATAGATATAGGATCAGCATATTTTTAGGATTACAGATGAGAAATTTTTAAATAAGAGAAGCATGGCACTTATGCTTGACACAAATATCTGGAAGTGCAACCTAATTTTTTCAGCTGAATCTAAATTTTCCAAACATGGCTAAGATTTTGGATCCCATTACAAAAATAGGACAAGATTTGTTATTTCTCAAAATCCAAGGATGTATACCGGGAAGAGAAGATTTTACAGGTTCCGACGGGAATCTTTTTAGGTTTTCACTTTTCCAAAGTCCATACCTCAAACGAGCACTTTGAACCTTGGATTTCATATTGATAACTAGAATAAAAGATAGGGAACTAGATTCTTACCAGGTCCCATATGAAGAACAACCATGTTTAGATAGTTTTTTTTTTTTACCAGGTAAAGAGTTAGTGGTTAGTAAGGTGAAGTTGGGTTCAAGGGCTTTTGAAACTAGACCGTGGGAACAACACTCCACACGTTTTAAATGTAGTTTTATAATGATAAAATTTCTACTTTTGTCCTTAACATACCAAACCCAATGGAACTTGATGTTTTTACATTTGGAATCTTTACAATATCCCATTTGTACGATTTTATTACAAAATAAGTAAGATATCATTAGAAGAACATAACAGAGCCGATAGTATACCCAAAAATAAGTTGACACTAAACAGTAACTCACAAGAACTCATGCACACAATATTCTCCTTCTTGATACTCCTTTGGCTTATAAAATAGGCACCAATGTCAAGTACCATTGTGGCAGTGTCAATACTATAATGCACAAAACATTAATAAAATTACAAGGAACGAGATGATTGCATCCTAAAAGAATTTAAGCAGCATCCAGCATACTTATAGGTCGATACTGATTTAATATGGTTTGTCAAGCAAGAGTAACTATTTGGGTATCAGAGCTTACAGTATTTCCTGGTGATACTGCTGAAAGCCGTCCTGAAGATCCAAGGATTGTTGCAGTCCCATCATCCATGCTGGCATACTCAACAAACACCCTATTTGTTGGGCCTCCTTTCAATGTAAGCTATATAAGAGAAATCAGACCTACCTTAAAACAAAACATAATAGAAGAAAAAAAGCTCCAATTTTGGCAACTAAAAATAATGAAAGATAAAGAACCTGAGTTATATAACAGACTGGAATGCATATGCACTTTCAGATATAAAGCTAAGACAGACGTGAACTTCAGATTTGAAGCAATTATGTTAAATTTTTTACTATTTTACAATCCCAGTATTTTAATTCCAATTTCCAAAATTACTGTCTGTCATCAACATATGGATAAAAGGAAAAAAGAAAATTCTGGCACATACCACATAAGATGCACCTGGCACAAGGAAAATATCATCAGGATGTATCCTTGGCGGTGCATAGACTTCTACTTTAATAGGCTGACTTAATATTTCATGGCCGGAATGTCGTCTAGCACTGACCTGCAGATTTCAAAATTTATTTGTAAATTAGTAACACACCCAAAAGAGGGTTAATCAAACCATATTAGTAATTAAGCAAAAGACTACATGGAGGACTCACATAAAGAGTTGTGAACCCAAGACTTTTTGCTCGAATTACAAATTTTGGCACACTGAGTTCTCTGTCACCAGGATTTGAGGCATGCATGTTGACAAGATCAAGTATAGGATCCTCTATATGCACATGAATATTCATATAGGCATACTGCATCAAGTGGAACGTAACATAAGCCCAAAGAGGAACATAATCTACGAGAAACAAAAATTGATTCCAAAGGAAATACATTTTGTGGAAAACAAAGCTTTAGAATAATTGGGTAGCAAGTGGAAAATACATCGTGGAAAAGAAAGAATCACTGGCCAGGGAACCCAGACATTATACAGGCACAAGTACTCAGTACATATGCTCAATGAATACAGATCAAGAAATGTGACCATAAAACACCGGAAATGAACACAAACGCATCAGAAATAATACAGACAACAAATTGTTCAAACCTGAGAAGAGTCGAAGACACCTCCATCGTTAACCCCTGCTAATATATCAACAGACTTTTCACTCCCTTCCTACAAAACATCAAAGTAAACGTCATACTTCCAACAGAAACAAAAAAAACAAAAACAAATATCCAAATTACCATAAGGCTTATATCTTCTTGTGAAATGATCTTAATCCAGTCCACATCTGCAACTTGAACCTGTAAAATTTATGTTAACCATGACATCATAAAAAAGTAGAGTTAGTGAAGGTAGCATAACTGTAATGGACATGGTAGACAGCAAAGATGAACGATCTAAGAAATGATTGAAAATCAAACCGTGTGATGAAAACGTAAGACACTTGCAAAAGCCATAATATCCAAAAGTAGTTGGTGTGTAAAAATTGAATATGGATCTCGTTCATTCCCAATTTTAAAGGGCTTTTCTTTGATGATATTTTTAGAAGGGATTGGACTGTGAATGGAGAGGGGCAGGTTTTAGGGGTGTGTGGTCCTTTTGTTTATTTTTTTTCTGTTTCTTTTTTTTTCTCTCTTTTACTTCTGCTCTTCTTTTTTGGGTACTTGATAGGTCATCTCGACCTTCTTGGTTGCTCTTATACTTCGTTTTTCTGCTTTTCTAATAAGATCTATATATTCATAAAAAAGGAACAAGAGGAACAGAGATGCAAGTAAAAGTCTCATAAAAAAAAATTATCCACGAGATTTTGTAAAACAGTAATACATGAAGTAAAGACCAAAGTGAGATCTCCTTTTATCTCTGTCACAAGCAAGAAGGTGGAGTTCCAGGAGGAAGAACTACACATAATAAAATGTGAAATTATCAAACCAATGAAGTAATCCAATATAAAAATACATCAGAAAAAAAAAATTACCACAGCAGAGGCTGCAACAGGAGGAGCAAGTCCATTATCATAAACAGTAACAAGTGCAGTTCCCAACCCTCTAGGACCAAGCATCAGAGGCAAGCACTGCAAACTAGGTGGTGCTTGAATTACTTCTACGACACGAGTATCATTCACAACGGCATCTAGGAAACAGGTCCCTCCAGTAATCGACAGATTTACCTGGTAAAGACATTCCAAGAAATTCTCATTTTATTTAAAATTACTAATATGGGGAAAACCAGAACCAAGATAACAGAAAAGAAATTGACCCAAGTTGTAATAAATTGATTAAAGTGAAATGGACAGAAGTTGGTTTAAGTAGCTTGTCTATGATCTATGCATTCAATGTATCCCTCCATATTTATCGCCTGTTCTTGTAGAGGATCTCACTTGTACTTACATTCAAATGTGACTCCCTATTTTTCTTTAATGAATGGGTAGAATTGCCCCAGCTTACCAATCAAAATAAATAAGAAGACTTGAAATAGTACTGCTCATCAAATCTTGTCATAAGAAATGACTAGATTGTGCAAGGCATGCATAGATGCATGATAAACAGGCAAATACAACTTTCTTATGGGACATTAAAAAATTGTATAAACATGATGATTACAGATCAGTTTAGACAAAGTTATGCATCAAAATAGTGGCAAGGGTTATGAAATCTAAATACCTTTACATCAGCATTGAAAAATAATAACATAAATTCTGGAACAACCCTTGGGGAAGAAACGAGCTGCATGGTCCCACAATTTGCAAGTAAGAATAATAAGAAAAGGAAACAAAAAGGAACAAGCAAAAAAGATAAATCAGCATAAGCCATCCGGCAAACATGGATATTATAATATCATATGCTACAGACCTGCAAACGTATGGCATCTGTGAGAACATTTTCTGACTTTTCAAGCAGTGAAGAAGCTTTCTCACGAAGATGACCAGTCATGGTATCGGAGAATCCAATTACAGTAGCACGGACAACGCACTGAACAGTGAACAACATACATTATGTTCAAATACCAAAGTTAAACAAACTTCATTTAATATGAAATTAAATAATCATTCAAAATATTAAGAAAGTCAAAAATAGTCCCAATCTCAAATTCATACATTTCAATAAAGAATACCAACCATAACATATAAATTCAAGTAAGAAACTAACTAGAGAACCTAACTACAAAAGGTTAACACAAACTAACTACTTGACAATATTATTGCACCAATCCAGTAGGAACAAGAAAATGACAACTAATAACCACTAGCCAGATTGGGCTCTAACTTCAGTTGGCTATTTTGTTTTGATAAATAAGTAGTTATTCATTTGGAAAACTTTTTTTTAGAACTCTCCCTGCACATACAAGTTTCTATATTTACACCATTTTTTTGGTAGTATAACTGTATTTAACCAAGAAGGGAGATTGATGAGGTTCCAACCCAAATCTCCACAGCCATTTCCCAAACTGGATGCAGAACATTGGAATTTGACATTGTGAATTGCCATAATGTTTTCTTTTTTCTTTTTTCTTTTTTCTTTTTTCTTTTTTCTTTTTTCTTTTTTCTTTTTTCTTTTTTCATCCAATCTTCACTTGATTAGAGTATTTTATATTTATTTATTTGTATAATTATAATTAATTATTTATATTTCAAAAATTTATGCTCGTGAGGCTTATGTCTCAGACTTTGGCTAGGGAAACACCTCACCTCACGCCTTAGCATTTAAAACAATGATTGGAATATCATGCAAGCCTAAAGCCTTTCATATATTAATCTTAGCTAAAAAGTTTCTTTCACTCTTGCAATCCTAATCCGACAACAATTGAATTGCCCAAAGATCCCTCTAGGATTAGCATTTCCTTCTAATTCCAAATTCCCAATATCGCATTAGAGCAACAAAGAGGGTCAACCTCCAAAAAAGCTCAAAAATATTATGATACACAATAATGGGTAGATATAAGTAGCATTAATTAGGTCTTACCAGTCCCGATGCATTCTTTAAAACCAAAAACCTCTCCCAACTGGCCTTAGAACTTTCTATCTCATTAGCATTCCAGTAGGTCAACCCATTACAATTGCTCAATTCCCACTTTAAGCAAAGAGATGAAGAATTTGCAAAAGCCTTTCCAGAGTTATGGATGGCAACTGCAGCTACTCGAATAGTGCAACCATTTGGCACAGTAATAGGTGTTGCACCCGGACTGTGATCAGCATGAGCCGCAGACCAAATAAGATCAGGCGTATTCACTGAAAAGTATGATGCGAAATTACACGCCAATAGATGAGAAGCAAACAAGGATAAAAACAGAAACATAACAAGTGGTAACTGTTATTAGGCACATATATAGGAATATAGGCGTAGGTTTCATGGAGGATTATCACTCGTACCAGGTTCATTAGCAATCAGAGTGATTGAAGAAGGAAAGGCACATGTAAGAGATAATTCCACTTTTTCTATAGCTGGCAGTGGATGGTCGTCACCAACCAAGTTGCCACGTGAGAAAACCAGTTGCTGTGTCAGTGAAACAGGAGAGTAAGTTGAGAAATTCACTCAAAAATATCAAATATAGGTATTTTATTAAGTATATCTTATCTTAAAAAATAAATGGAGAAAAGAAAGGCAAACCAAAAAAATATATATAGTAAATGAGAATTTATCCCAAAAAAAGAAGGAAAAGAAAAGAAGATGAGATGCAAAATCTTACAAAGTTGCCCAATGTTAGGCACAAAATTCTATACAGTCGCCCTCTATTTGCAGATGCATGAACCACATGAACTCCGTCATCAAACGGTCTATGTTCCTCATTAAAAATGTCTACACTTACAAGAAACTCAACACCATGGTCCCATGGTTCAGGTCCTCCGACAAGCATTACATTTAATTCTGTTCCAGGAACAAGATTCAGCTCATTCAAGGTTTCCAACAGAACACCAGCTTCTTCCCTAGGCAAATCAACCGAGTAACCCCCAAATTTGTTTCCATCCCCGGCCTGTTGCATAACAAGAGGATCATACGCAGCTATAAGTGAAGAGGCTTTCAAAACATTCGATCCATCTGATGGGCGATCAGAAGATTGCAATTCTTTGGACAAAGTTGCATGCAGAAAAGCTCGACCAACACTCAACGCATATATATAGGTCCATGCACATGGAGGACTATAAAGTGATTTAAAATCCTCAATGTCTTGTAACTTGTTGAAGGCAGATGCCTTCCCTGATGTATTGACGATTTTGAAAGACTCGCTTCCAGATTTCCACCTTACAAAGGAACTAAAAGAATCACACCTGTCGAAATGGCTACCTGAAAATTTCAAATCACATACATAACAAAGAGAACTGGAAAATAAAGTAATAATAAAAAAATAAAAATAAAACATCTTCTAGATAATCACCGTCGGAGGCTTTCAATGTCACTGCAGCTTGAAGATATGTTCCTACAACAGTCTCTACAGGGAAGTTATGTAGCATAACCATTGATGAAGGAATTGAAACTTTAATGACCACCTACAATTAAAAGAACGACAACATGAAGTCAATAATGAAGAAGAAGAATAAAGATCGAACCGGCCAACAGCTGATGACTCCATCTGTAAGAGTGTGAATAGACCTAGTACATTAGTTAGGCAATATTAACTATGTAAGTATAAAATAACTCTCAACAGAAACCAGATGTACAGAGAAGGATTTAGAGCTTAAGATCAAAGAGTATGAAGGTAAATTCATTAACAGAATATCATTACCAATATTTTATTTTATTTTTTTGATAAGTAAGAAAGAATGTACAAAAACCCAGAGTTCAAAAGACCAACCAAGTGAAAAAACGGGAAGAAAAAAAAACAACAACAAAGCTTGGGACACAATAACAATCATGTTCCATCTAAAAAAGAGATCTTCAAATAAAATCCTTTAGCATTCCTCAAAAACAGTTGACCACGACAAAGCAAGGCCTTTATGTTGATCCTAATGTTCTAGATGTCCTCTACTTTTGCTTTGAAAACCCCATGAATCATTTCCTTACCAATGCCCCAGCAAATGGCGAAGGGAAGCATCCTCCACAGACTACACCCGCTCGACAATCGAGAAGGCTAAATTTGCCAGCTAAAACAGAAGAGGTATCTACAGCTGTAGAGTCCTAACAAAATATACTTCAAGAACTAAATTGGATAAGATCCAGGCCATTCCAAATTGAAGGGAAAATGAACAACAAAACGAATGAAATCCTGAACACCCAATAACCAAATGGTTCACATTTTCCGCATTTTTCTTGCATAAGAAATAGAAACTAAAAATTACATTCCGGGACCTGAAATAATCAATGTTTAGAATTTTGTGGAGACATGAGGTCCAAAAAAAGGTGGCAACCATGGAAGGAACTCTAGATCCCAAAATGAAAGATGACGGAAAGAGAGAACTGGCTTCATTCCCCTATGTTTTATAAAAGGGTCTAATTATGAAGCCACTATCTCGATCTCAAATCCAGAATCTCTTGTCTGAAATGGATGGATTTATGTGGATACTAGAAAGTTTCGTGAGAAGCATAGAAGGGGATTCCAGCTCTTCATCATTAAGACTTCTTCTGAAACCAAAATCTCATGACAAATCTTCGTCATTTTAAATTATAAAATCCCAGATTAATGATTCCTACTTGTATGACAAACATAAAGGATTGGAAAGGTACTTTGAAAGGGCTTTCTCCACACCATTTTCCCTATAAATTATCTTATCTTCTCTATCAACCTTAAATATGATTACTCTTTTAAACTCAGATTGAACTTTCATGATATCCCTCCAGAATCCCCGCCCGAGATAGTACTCAAAGGCCCTTAGAAGTCACAAGAATTCACTAGGCAACTCCAGAGTACCATCAACATCCAACACTGAAAGGAGAACAAATAAACCCCAGTAATGACCATAAAGAATTGGAAGAGCAATGGTTTATAACCATATTGAGCATGATATCTTAATACTTTCGACATGCACTTTTCTGGTTGAAAATAAACAACATCAAACTTCTTGAACCAATTATCTAACTCTAATGAACTAAAATACCTCGTAATTCTTAGTAGGCTGGATATCATAATTCACAACTACCACCTAAAATAACATAATGAAACCCGATACTGCTGTGCCAATATATTTTTTAAAAGCATAAATGTTGTAGAAAGAAACCATATTCAAACCCCTGTGCAAAGGTTTTGTTGAAAAATTCATTCCAGATTCCTATATTTAGTGTGAACAAATTAATGTATCATATATAAACATGCATCTTCACAATAACAAAATAATTCAAATTTCTCTCCGTTTGGTATCTATGAGATGCGTGAGTTAAATAACCCACCTGAATGTGGTACTGTCCTGACACCATCCACAGGATCAGCTCAGGCCCCAGTATGAGCCCCATGTTAAACAGGATCAAACAGCCCATTCAGATGCAATATCCAGATCCTATTCTAGGTCTAGGATTCACTGATACCACATACCACATAGAAAACAAGAAATAAGAATTTCAGCACTATATTTATTATAGACTTTTACAAAAACTACAGAAAATAAATGGATAAACTATAACAATGGAAGGTCAAAGCACACAGAAATTGTCTTTTTAAATACAATGCAATTCAAATTAAAAGCAAGTAAAGAATGGATTATTATTTGGACAGGATATTCTGAATATTAGATTGTCTAAACAAATATTAACCAATTGACCGAAATCCTGTTGGTCTCGTCTAGCCTAGTTCATTTCTTGTGTCCAACTTAATGTTTTATCTAGTCCCACAATAAATTAAAAGCATGAAATGTAAAATCTTTTTTCCCATCCATACCCACGATATGAAGGGAACTATCAAGAGAAGCATGACTATCAACAAAAACTATTTCTGCTCATCTGAGTAACCAGATTTTTGTTCCCAATCAGAACAATAGTAAATATAAATAAATAAATGTTTGCTTGGACAAGAAAGCAACACAAGCATCTATAATGCTACTGGAATATCAATACCTCATCATAATTCATCGAATCGAAAACAGATACCACTTTAATCGTAGCCTGACCAGGCTTCTTTGCCCGGACAACCCCAGAAGCAGATACAGATACAATGTCCACATCAGAAGAATACCACTTATAATCCAAGGATGTTTCCATACAACCTGCAGTTTGTGAATCCCAAGTTTGAGAGTAGTGTCACAAGTGAATTATTTAAAACATCAAAACTCAAAATCCCTGACCTCCTGTTGCCCTTAGCTCCAATTCTTGATAAACTCCGGGTGCCCAAGGAAGGTGAATGAATTTAGAGGAATCATTAATATTTCCCATGTCAAACTTCACTTGATTGCAGACCATGACTTCTTGCACAATTTCAAGAACCTAAAGGTGCAATTATCAGTAGAAAGCAGCCAATACTTGCTTAAACAGTGTAATTTTAAAAAGAACATCCCCACCCCCAGCCATACTCCAAAGAGTGCAAGGATGCCATTTGTGCGTATGGGTATAAGTTCCTCCCCCATCAAATACAAGAAAATAGCAAAGTTGGCCACACCTTGGTTGTTTCTGGAAGCCCACTATGATAAGATAAGGAAGCAGTCAATCTTCCCAGCCCCCGTGAAGTTGCTTTTAGGATTCTACAACTCTGCCAACCATGTTTAGCAGTGATATTATCTGGCACCACAAACGTTGTCCAATATGCAGACTCGTTGTACTGCAACTTGATATCATTGCTCTGCACAACGGGGAGGAATTTTAAGTATAAAAGAACTCGGTGAAGGAGAAAAAAGAAATACACCAACTAAAGTATAATTTTTATTCACCAAGAGAATTAAACAACAAAACCGAAGAAGTCCTATAAGGAAAAAATTGATTTTCACATGGAGAAATGAGCATGGTGTAAAAAAGCATTCTCAGAAAAATAAACCCAAATAGAAACTCAACAAAGTCTTCATCATCATCACCAAAGCCTTATCCCAAATATATGGGGTAGGCCGCCACTGAACAAATCTGTTCCTTCATTCAATTTAACGATGTAACATGCTTCATGATAGGAGATAGTAAAGTTTTTAGACCGGTTGCCAACCTTATGTAACATTCCTCCATTATTTGGGCTTTAGACAAGCAATGTAGAGCCCAAAAAAAAAAAAAAACCCTACACAGTACTGATTTCACTTCTTTTTTGAGCAGTGGTAAGATAAACTTCATTGTTAGAAAGTTACAATATCTTTTATCTTATTAAAACTTCTTTTTACTTTAAAAAAAAAAAAAAAATCTTTTATCTTCGCTCCTACTGACAAAAAAGGTAAAATGCCGAGGCATCTACTGATAAATGATTGATCTGCCCAAAAAGATATGGTAAAGACCTAATCATCTGGTTATCACGAGTACCACAGATTCAACTAGTTATGCATGTACTGGGTTTTTCCGGAATCCATGGACCTACAATGATCGGGAATCAGAATCAAGTTTGGGAGGAGCTTGATGGCGTCACTATGTTTCAGGCCTGTCTATGGTGAATCGAAGGAGATTTTAATGTCATCAGCTTCACGCATGGGAAAAAAGGGGATCAAGAATAATGAAAAATATGAAAAATCTTCACGGAGTTCCTAAATTGCTACACGCTAATTGACCTTCCATTGAATGAAAGAGTGCTCACATGGCCAAACAATCAAGAGGAACTCGTGCTGTCTAGAACCATGTTACCGGGTTCATTGGTTTGCTCGATTCAACTTTGGGTCCGTGGCTTAACACTTTAGAATAACCTAATTCGCAAAGGTAGTTTCGTAAAGGGTGTTTAGGTAATTGTAATATCGTTTCTTTCATTATTGTAGTTGGTCTTAAAGATGCTGTACTTTCTCAATAGTTATCTCGACCATCGACATTTTTTTTTCATAAATAAATTTATACTTTTCAAGAAAGAAAATGGGATGTATCTTGTTACATACATTCAGGCTCATTTTTTTCTTAGTAACTTTGCATGTGGTAGGTCTTCTCAACCTCTACCCTTCTTTTTTGATATTCATCTATAATATATATATATATAGCTGTCAAAGCTATCGTTTAAAATTATTCCATGCCATCTTTAACGAATTTGACATATCATCTTTACTTTCTTCTTCTTAGAACGAAATAACGGTTGCTACCGGCTATGGTCCTTAATGATGTGCATGCTAATCACAATCAAATGTGATGAACATTTAATTTTAGTGACATGTAGGTAGTCCAAGAATCAATGTTTTCTACAAATGAAACATGGGTTGCAAACTACAATGCTTTTTCAACATGCACATCGACCTCCCACTGATCACCAACCTATAATTTATGAGTCATAGAACTTGTAACAGAAGTTGGTTAAAAAAAAGCACCAACACCGATTAAAAAAACACTCATGTCAATCATAGTCGCCGCCTTTTTCAAAAAATTGTGTTTAAATCGTGATTTTAAAGACTGGCAATTCAATCATGACTTTTTTTAAAAAGTCACGATTTTGACCCCAAAAAAAATGTTTTTTTCAAAGACAATTTATTCTTAAGTTTAAAATAGGATTTGATGTATAAATGATAACATCACTTAGTAGAAAAATATATATTACCTTAACACTATTTCGATTTTTTCCCATTTTTATCCCGATTTTTCAGTTTTTTCCGACTTTTTCCCTTGCCGACTTTTTCCCGAACCCCGACTTGGTGACTATGATGTCAATAAGGGGATGCGTACCTCTTTTTCCATTAGCTTGTAAAAAAATAGTAGTGGTCGTAATGGTAATGGTAATAAAAGTAATAAAAGGGAGATATACCTCTGTAATATATATTTCGTGTGCATCAGGTCCAAGTGAGACAACCTTCATGTAAATGATATATTGTAGGCCAGCAACTACATACCAGCGGCCAGTGGATGGAGTTGCTTTTATTCCTTCAATAGGATCACCATTAGCATCCACAGGTAATTTGTATAGACATAAAGTGCCCGGTAAGACAACATGAAGGGACGACATTTGCATGTGACCTGCAACTCTGGTATCTTCAACAGTGATAGTTGTAATCCCTAAGTTCAATGCATGAGCTACACCCATCAAAGAGTCCACTTGAGCGACCGAAGAGTTCCACACATGCCACTGGTGATGTGGAGATGGTAAAACTATTACTACAGTAGACAATGAGAAGAATATTAGATCGTTATAGAGAATATTCATAATTCAATAAAATATAAACAATCTACTTCCCTCTAGCATATAAATCATAAATTGGGAATGGGCTAGCATGTCAATGGAAGACAATTAGATGTTCTTTCAAGCCTTAACTTTGTAAACTAGGGTACGTATGATTGCATAGGAAATCAGCGAGAAAAAGGTTTTCTTGGGAAAATGCAATTTGAAGGTGTACGATAGCAGATTTTCATGGAAAGTAATTCTCCCCAGAAAACAATCTCCCAGTCTTGAAGGGAAATATTCTCCAACCCGTCTCCAAGAAATGCTTTTCTTGTGTGGGTGGGAAAATTCTAATGTCATTTTCTCTTGATTAGCACCAACTCCAAAACTAAAAACAACTTCGCTTTTTGACATTTTCCTAGGTGCAATAAAATTCACCAGGAAACATTTTGTGAAGAAATCCATTTCTAGAGACCATTCTCCTGGGAAGTATTTTCCCAGGAAAGCATTTCCTTTGCATCATATAGATCCTTAGCAACAACTTCTGCAGTTCAATTTATGTATACGGTATACCAGATTTTGTGCCAATTGCAAATGAAGTAAATCAGTAGCACATTAAAAACTAAAACGGGTTCATATTAGAAGACCTTGAGGAGTATTCTGACGGATAACTTTAAGACTATAATGAACAGATGCACCAATGATAACAAAAACAGGGGATGGAGGCTCGATAGACATGGCTTCCGCAACAGTTAAGCCAATATTATCTGCCGTAAGCTTGAATTCCGGCTCAATCAAATTCACAGAAACGACCTCATGGCCAATTTCAGTTCCTCTCACCACATATAAGTCCGAGAAAACACCCTGCATCAAATAACAAGGAAACTAACTGAATCTTAATTATTATCACTAGTAATCAATAAGAAAACTGTTGGCATCAAACTTACACTATCTTCCAGTTTTATTTGCATATCTAAGTCTCCACAGAAACCTCCACAATCACTCAAGGGAGATTCCTTCAAGGGAACATGAACAAGATGATGATTCCCTCCATAATCTTGAGGCTCAAGCCGCCACATAAATTGCAAACCAACCAATGATGAAAACACATTCTCTGCAACACAAATTACCTAGTAAACTACCATTCGTTCCCAAAATCGAATCAAATGCAAATAACTACAACTAAAAACACACAAATTACTGATCAAGCTACCATTTGATCCCAAAAAACTTCCAATCAGAATCTACACTGAAATTCAATCAAACGCAAATAGCTACAACTTATAACACACAAATTACTGAGTAAACTGATCCCTAAGTGCTTGCTGTTAGAAATCTACACTGAAAATCCAATTAAATGCAAATAACTACAACAAGTAACACACAAATTACTGAGTAAACTGCCATTTGATCCCAAAAACTTCCAATCAGTTATCTACACTGAAATCCAATCAAATGCAAATAATTACAACTAATAACATATAGATTACTGAGTAAACTACCATTTGATCACAAAATGATTCCAATTAATTATAACTATAACATTTTGGGGATAACTACAACTAATAAGACACAAATTACTGAGTAAACTACCATTTGATTCCAATTGGAACTCCACACCTAAATCCAATCAAATGCAAATAATTATAACTAATAACATATAGATTACTGAGTAAACTACCATTTGATCACAAAATGCTTCCAATTAAATATAACTATAACATTTTGGGGATAACTACAACTAATAACACACGAATTACTGAGTAAACTACCATTTGATTCCAAAATGTTTCCAATTGGAACTCTACACCGAAATCCAATCAAATGCAAATAGTTACAACTAATAACACAGAGTACTGAGTAAACTACAATTTGATCCCAAAATGCTTCCAATTAAACAAACATGTTGGGGATACCTTCGTCGTCAAAAGCACGGACACGGAGTGTTGCAAGTCCATCTAGGTCAAGTTTAACCGAATTGTGAAAAATCTGGATTCTGGAGATCTTATCGATGAAAACTTTACATCGAATTACAATCCCGGTACGTAGATCAGCCGCGTAAACAGCCGTCTCCTTCCTACCACCATAAGGAGAAATCGATCTCAACCGAGCACTTGTCGAGCATCGAGAACTGGAATTGAACTCAGGTTGAACAAATAGAATGTCGTGGTGATCCCAAGACCTGAAGAAAAACAACAACAACAAATCAAAAACTGTTCTTGAGGTTCAAAACCTCGGTTTTAAAAATGAAGATGAAGTGTTTGATGTTTGAACTCTTACGTACCATGAAAAGCAGCCATCGCTACCTTGAAGACGATACTCCACTGGATAAGTCATGTGAGGAGGTAATAATAGGTTCACATCAGCTATGTGAGGACCTGTAACTGACTCTGATTTAGGGAAATTGGTTAGTAGAAGAAGAAATAGTACGGATAAAGAAGCGACGATCGACATCTCTCTAAGCTTTAGTGAAAAACCCTAGTGACTCTGCTTCAGGAGTTACACTCAACTGAGCATTTCCCACTAATTTAAGCGGGAAACTGCATCGAGTGGGAACAACGTGCGTTCAGTAACTTGCTTGGATGGGACGAATGTTGGTTTTCACATGCTTCAGGTGTAATTTCTGTAATTATTATTTTAATTTGTGTTTGGAGGTGATTTAGGCACGTGACACGTCCCTCTACATTTCGGTGAATCTAATACACATCCTTTGACCATGGTCTACACTTGAAGAGTAGTCAATCAGCCTTTAGCTAAAAATAATTAATTTTGAGAAATTATATTGACATTCCAACTGTAACTTATTACACCCCAACTATGCTCTTGTTGGTCTAAAGATATTGAATAATTCAATATTTGATGACTTGATGGACTTTTGGGGGTTTCACCTATCTATTAATTTGGGTAAGAAGTCTTTTAGGATGGATTATATGGATTTGCTCGGATGAATTTTATCCGTGAAAATACAAACTCAAAGGGTAAGAGATTCGTCTTATTCGTTTTTCCTTGTCTTAATTGTTTTGTTCATGTATCCAAGGAAATCAACAGAGCTACTAACTTCTTGGTTGAGGCCCAACTTTCAACATCTAATGGCCATGAAAATATATTCTTACAAACAAAGTAGACGTCGACAACAAAAACAAAAATCTTCCAACATGCTTACACAATATATTTAAATTTACTTGTTATCGAGGTCTTTTAAATCAAAATGATTGCTCGTATCCATCTTAGTCATTTTGTTGAAATATTATAAATATTCTTTTAATCTTCAATTTTTTTAATGAGATGTAGGGGTCTTAAGTTAAATTGTTAATCTTACGGGTTTATAGTCCTGTCATTCGGCCTTACGAATGCTCCAGCCACATTTTGCATACTCATAAATAAGATTTCCCACGCCTACTTGGACTAATTTATGGTGGTCTACTTGGATGATATTGTTGTTTATCAATATACATTAGAAGAGCATTTAAAACATTTAAGGATTACGTTCAGGGTGTCAAGGGAGAACTCCTTGTCTATGTTAAAAGTGACAAGTATTCCTTTGTCTTACCAGAAATATCATTCATTTGGGCATTAGATTGGAATAGGGAGATGTGGATGGATGTGGATTAGGTAAATGCCACCCAGGAAGGGGAGGACTAAAATTAAAATGATGGAACTAAATGTCATTTATGATGAACTATTGTAGGCGATTTATATAGGAATATTCAAAAAAATATCTATATAATAAAACAATTGCAGATCTCATTATTATTACACTTTTGTGCAAAGATGGACATTTCATCTAATTATAATATAATGGGGTACAAACTCCCCCTTTTATTGCATTTTTTTCTTTACCCCTTCAATTTTATTTTTATTCTTTCCTCCCCTTATCCTTTCCATTAATATCCTCTAATTTTATTAAGGGCCGCTCTATTTGCATACACCAAAACAGCCAATTGCACCCACATAATTTTTCTTTTAATTAATCTTGTTTTCTTTTTTCTTTCAATTTTATCTTTTTGTTATTACTTATCGCACACACCGCTACCTATTGAACAAAAAAACTCATTTCTTCTTCCTTCATTTCTCATTGTTCTTCTTCTCATTTTTCATATTCATCTCCTTTTGAATTTTGTGAGAAATTTAATCAATGGAGATTAGGTTTTAATTATTTTTTTCTTCAAACTATTTTATTTATTTTACGTTTTTGCATTTAATTATCAAGAAAGATGGAAAAAATCATTATTAAAATCTCGAAACGACGATTTTCAATTAGAAAACTTTAAAAAAATTTGATATGTTCATACTGAATTTATTATAATAGATTCAGTATGTACCTATCAAATATTATCAAACAAAATCGATAGGTACCAACTAAACAAAACTTTCCACTAAATATTACAAAATCGATTCAGTAAGTACTTATGAAATCTTACAAAACAAAATCAATAAGCATTTATCAAACAAAATTTTCATGTGAAAGGTTTCGACTCAATTGGAAATGTTTAGGTAAGAAAAACAAATATAATCAAAGCTTAAAACCTTGATTGAAACCTCCCTAAATGCAAAAAAAAAAAAAAAAAATGAATGATATAGAAAAAGAAAATGATAAGGGATAATGAAAAATAATAAGAAAATTTATTTGGTACCTTTTAGGTAGGTGAAATAAGCAATTTAGATTAAAGTACATGTATTAGGTATGTGCAATTAGATATTTTAAAGTTAAAGTGGGTATCCCAAGCAAGTGGGTACAATTGGGCATTTTGGTGTGTGCAAATAAAGTGACCATTTTATTAACTTTCCTCCTCTACTTCATTTTTCAATAATACCTCTCAAACTTAACTATTTTTCCTCTTTTGTCCCTTTAACTTATTTTATTGTCTTTTTCATTTTCCCCATTCTTAATGGTACCTTAGCAACTTTATTATTTTATTATTTTATCCATTTTAACTTCAATTATTCTTAATAATTGTTGAAAAATTATGACCTTTAAAACCGGGAGTAATTTAATAAAGGAAGAGAAATAACTTATAAGTTTGAATCTAATTCGATATCTTTTAGACAAATATTATCTCTTATTAGTTAGAACCACAGTACACGAAATGCCTTTAAAATATGGAGAAGTTTACACTTAAGTTACTAAATCGGATTATGTATGGTCCGATTTAGTTTTAAACACTCGAGAATATTAAAAAACTGAGAATGCCAAGAGCTTAAGATTACGAAGATAACACATAAAATTTCAGTGAATACATATAATTTTTTGTTGATTTTATATAACTATTTTTGTGTCTGTTGAATAAGAGTCATGATTTTATGTATATTGATTTAATAACTATTGGATTGTATTTGATTTCAGATCTAACGATTTAGATCACTTCCTATCAAAAGTATGTATTTTATGTATTTTAATCAACACCTATTAATTGAATCGACATGATTAAATGGTTTTGATCGCGTCCGATCAGTTGCCATTTTATCTAATGGATTCGATCGTTCTTTATCGAATATCAATCATGAATTAACACACCTGGTCAATTCTGATCAGGTACTAATTTGATCCAACGCACTAGATCATTATCGATCAGGTATTATTTTGATCCATCGTATCCGATCAGATACTAACGTGATCGTGCAATACAGATTACACTCGATCCACCACACATGACGGATCAACCACAACCATTGAATGGTATTGTATTATGAAAACTTTAAGACTCCTTAACTCATTGTAACGATGTGTAAATGTTAATGACGCCTTAAAGTACCTTAATTGTTCTTTCGCATGTGTTCATGTGCGGGTAGTGTTTCGTATTATCTCGAAACACCGAATCAAAACTTTAAAAGTGTAACACAAATACATATAACTATATTAGCTACTATTTATAAGGTACATCACTTTCTCACTTGTAAGTAAGTAATGCGGGACTAAACTTTATATATAAAAAAAAAAAAAAAAAAAACTAATTTAAGAAAAATAAAAAAATTAAACCACAAAAATTATATTTTATTTTGAAAATATTCAACAATAATACACTTACAATTATATTATTTTTCTACTTTTACCCCTTAACCTAAAAAATGATGTCCGTGACGCAAATTCCAATATATAATAAAATACAATGATGGACCCCATTATTTTTATCTCAATATCTATACATTATAAAATAATATATCTCGAGAATGCTCTTTACCTAAATCCTCTTTTCTTCAACTTCCTATGAATACCCCGCAATTTTATTGTCATTTTTCTTCTATCAATTTTTAAAAACACCATTGCAACTTCTTTTTATATTATTTATTCTCTTTCCCCTTTTCAATAGAACTTTTTCAAATTTATTATTATTTTTTTCAACCCCAAAAGCACAAAGAAAATGCCTATGTCTACGACATGAGTAAACTCTAGTATCCAACAATGCTAAATGCAGATAACAAAACCGTACAAATGCCACAACACTTTAATTAATATTTTAAATTATAAATAAAATTATAACAATAAAAATTCATAAAATAATTATATGAATTTAAAACTTCATAAATTGTAATTTTTTTATAATACATGCGTTCGCACATGTCATTATCAAAATTCAATATATTTGATTTTTATCACTTGGACATTTGATCAAGTCTGACCAACCTTAATAAAATCACTTTAATATTTTTAGGTGGTGTTTAAAAAAAAGAGTCATGATAATGTGATTCCCCGCTTTGACACACCCCTCATCGTAAAATCATAGATTATTTACCTCGAAATACATAAGAAAAAGATTTATGATTTTGAGTATTTAGACACAAATGATCTATGATTTTATGATGGGGCATCAGAAAATCACTTTTCTAAAAAATAAAAATAAAAATTACCCTTAACTTCATTAAGTAATTTTCCAAAAAAATTAATGAAGATGTCGGCGAGATACACCAAATCAAAACCCCTTGATATTTTGCCAGTATCTCTTTTCCATTCCCGAACTTATATTAATAGCAAAGGGAGTTCCGCAGATTTTATTGGGGGCGAATGCGTTAAGACGCAGCGTATTTGCATATCCCCAACTTTATTTTGGTTCTCGGTGATCAACAACAAAGACCTTCCCTTTTCGTTCTGAAATACAGATAAAACCCTAGCCCCCTCTTTTTCATCCTCAATCTGAGCGCAGGAAACCCTAGCAACTCTTCCAACCCTAATCCAAGCGCAGAGAGGTTCATAAAATGATGAACCATTACGATATTAGGTTGGCCGATCGAAACTCCTACCGCGAGAGGAGAAGGTAAGAAAATTATCCATGGATCCAATCTCATCTCCATCGTTGTTTATAGATTTGTATCTCAAATGGAGATCTTTTTGTGTGTGTTTGCAGTGACCTAATGGGACCACAACCACCAATCCCACCGCCTATGGTGGGCGGAGTGGGTGGAGTTGGTGGTGCTTCGACGAACATCGGCCGAGGTGGATCTGGCTACGGAGGACCTCCCGGACCTTTTTCTGCTGGAAGAGGAGGTAGTAGTTTCAATGGGTTTCCTCCTTTTCAGTCCGGCGGCAGTGGGGGTGGAGGGTTTGATACGGGTCGAGGTGGTGGAGGAAGGGGTTTTAGCATAGGTAGAGGTGGTGGCGGAGACCATGGAGGTAGAATGTCGAATGGAGACCGTGGTAGTTGGAGAGGCAGCGATGGAGGTCGGGGAGGTGGACGTGGTGGAAGAAGTAGTGACGGTGGTGGACGCAGTGGTGGGAGTAGAGGTTTCGATTCTTTCAGTGGAGGTGGAAGAGGTGGAGGCGGCCGCGGCGGTCGTGGTAGTGGTAGGAGCTTTGGTGGAGTCGGAGGAGGCCGTGGTGGTGGCAGGGGAGGTGGCCGAGACGGTGGCCGGCCAAGAGGAGACTTGAATGACATTACTCTCCCAAAGAAGGATTTTGGAAATTTAGTTCCTTTTAAGAAGAGTTTTTATATAGAGAGTCCATCTGTGCAAACAATGTCGGAACAAGAGGTTGCGATCTACCGCGCAAGACGAGAGATCACCGTTGAAGGTTATGATGTTCCAAAGCCGATCCGAATGTTTCATGAGACCAACTTTCCAGGTATTTGTTCTGGCTCGTGTCAAGGGCACCAGTTAGGCACCCACGTTTTAGGCAGTGTCGACAGGATCTTGTTGACACCATTAAGACATGTCGACAATACCCTGTTGACACAAGCAAAAAAAAATGTCATAACAGGAGATCAGAAAGTAATTTTAGGCATTGTAGACAGGATCCCGTTGATACCATTAAGGCCATGTTGACACTAGCCAAATTTTTGAAAAAAAAAAAAAACGTGTGGGTACCCAAATCTCTCCTACCCCTCCCAATTAAACAAAAAAATGGACTTTTTAAAAAATACGTGGGCGGCTAAGCTAAGTTGCTGGGTGCCTTTAACGCTGGTCAATTGTTCTGGTTTCGATTTACCCTCTCTTTAGTGTCAATTTAATTTATGTAGCTGATTGATGTAATTGTAATTGCCTCTATAGATTACTGCCTCGATGTGATAAGTAGGTTGGGTTTCGTCGAGCCCACGGCCATTCAAGCTCAAGGATGGCCGATGGCATTAAAGGGTAGAGATTTAATTGGTATAGCCGAGACTGGTTCGGGGAAAACACTGGCATATCTGCTTCCTGCATTGGTGCATGTTCGAGCACAGCAGTCGTTGGGTTAGTCTCAAACTCTTCTGTTTTATATCCATATTATGTTTTTTTAATTTTTACTCACAATACATGTTTCAGTACAAGGAGAAGGTCCTATTGTACTAGTTTTAGCACCTACTAGAGAATTGGCTGTTCAGATTCAGGAAGAAGCCGCAAAGTTTAGTTCACGTACAAATATCAGGAGTACTTGCATTTATGGTGGTGCTCCAAAGGGACCGCAGATTCGGGATCTTCAAAGAGGTATTTCTTGTTTGCTGTTTTTCTGCCTTGATCAGTGAAGAAGGTTTTTATCGACTGATTGTATTACTTCTTCCAGGGGTTGAGATTGTTATTGCAACACCGGGTCGATTGATTGACATGCTTGAAGCTCGCCATACAAATTTGGAGAGAGTTACATATCTTGTGTTGGATGAAGCCGACCGGATGTTGGACATGGGATTTGAGCCCCAGATCAGGAAAATCGTAGCCCAAGTACGATTCATACTCTTACCTATTCTTTTTCTGATACATATTCTTCGAAAGGTTATTCAACAATATTGGATTTGTGTGCCTAATACTGTATTTATTTTTATCTGATACATTTTCTTCAAAATGCCATTCAAAAAAATTTGGACTTGTGCGGCTTACTTCTCTATTACATCCTGACTACTGACCTATTTTTTGTGTTAGAAGTGACGTCAGAATTCTTACGTTGCTGAATGCTTGGTATTATATGAATTAAATTCTATGTAAATTTCTGTCACTGTTATAAAAGATTGTTATGTATATATATCTTTTGATTGGTAAAAGGTTAGTGGTTAGCAAGGAGAAGTTGGGTTCAAAGGGGTCTGAACCTAGGACACGAGAACAGCATTTCACACGTTTTCTCAACTTAGCTAAGTTGGCATTTCATAAAAGATTGTTATATTATCTATCTTTTGTTTTCCAACACACGCTTTGATTGTTGTAAAGTTGTTTATGGATTATTGCTCATTCCTTCTTGAATTGGTAATTTTTGAAAGCTATGACTTTGTGGCGAAAGTTGGTTGCTCCAACTATGTTCTTTAGGGCCATTCTTAATACTCTTAAAATCAAAAATTGATGAAGTGGTTAACATTGAGCATAAATTGCAGAAGTGCATCAGATTGAACTTGAAGTAATTTTTCTACTAAGGTAGTTAGTTATTAATACTCACACTATGTAGCTGTGCCTTGTCCCAACTATTTTGGGTCAGTTATAAGAGTAATGTTCTGAAAATGCAGATTTAGAGTATTTATCTAGTTTAAAAAATTACCATTTTCACCTTAAAACAACAATGATTCAAGCTGGGATGTCAGGTATGTACAACTTTACTTGTGTGCTCATGTTTTTTTCATGTAAAACATGTAACACCAAATAGTGTGTATTGCAGACCGGTTGGAAATTGTGGTCTGGTGAAGTTCTAGTTTGGCACCTTTGCCAATCTATTCCGCATTGTTCATTTTTAACAAGCTCAGGATTCAAGGCTGTCGTTTTGGTCCATTAGCATTAATATTTTGAGG
Organism: Akebia trifoliata; assembly: GCF_017979445.1. NCBI lineage: Eukaryota > Viridiplantae > Streptophyta > Magnoliopsida > Ranunculales > Lardizabalaceae > Akebia > Akebia trifoliata. The sequence continues at coordinate 2,907,544 of NC_141379.1, forward strand.
GCATGAAACATAAATACAAAACTGGTGTTTTTGAGATAGTATTCCGTCACCATCACATTCACAATTCACATTTCACACTTTGCACTTTCATCTTGATTAATGCCTATGAATATCAGATGTGATGCTTTAATGATATTTCTCATGCCTATAAGTCTTTAGATATAAAATATGAACATTAACAGTTTTCCCAAATATATTAGTTCTGTATAACGAAGCAACACTGTCTTTTTGTTAAGTTTTTTTATATTTTTTAACTGGTGATATTACTTGTCGTCTGTAAATTGTAATAAATTTATAGTCTCACATGAAAATATGCAATACTCCTGTCTTATGTCTACAAAGTAGGAGTGCATACGAAGGTGTGCCACCTCAGTGAGGTGGTATGAGTGATAATACCCACATACTTGGGATCAAAACCCACCTTCACCTGCTTACCAAAAAAAGGGTAGTGCAGGTACAATCCCCTTCTGATTAAGTAATAGCATTGGCTAGTATTTTTTCATACTCAGAGAAATTTTCTGAATAATAAGAGTTCATTTAGATAAAAAACTGCAATAAGAATTTTATTTGAAAAAAAGTAAATGGTGGGAAGATGTACAAAAAGTAGAGCTTTGGGAAGATGTACAACTATAAAGATCTTTGGGAGAGCTTTCTTAAGGTATCATTGCATTTTGAGAAATCTAAACAATGACAAAACCTCTCTTCTAAAGAAAGAGGAAAAGGGTGTCAAAGGACTAGATATGGGTTGGTCGCCATAGTAGCTTTGCATTATTGTTAATATAGGCAATCTTAGGATGATTGTAAAGGTGCCTCCATTAAGTTCCAAAATTTCCCTAGAGAATGATATTGTCACGACTTTACAATGTAAGGGTAATTTTGGAAATATAGCCAAAATAACCAATGCAAGTGCGAGCATATAAATAGGAGAGATAATAGTTTAATAAATAAATGACACAAATAGTGGGAAAATCACTCCTCAAATGTCACTTTATCCTCCATGAAAAAGAAGGAAAAGAGAAAAGAAAAGAAATGCTTTCCCAACTGTTAGTGTCTTGGTCTATTCAGCATAACGTAGGAAAGTTTTCATGGGGCATTCGAAGATCTTTTTGAAGAAGCAATTATTCACATAAATTTGATAGAAGTTTGAAATATATAATCACAAGGACTGCAAATTTACACTCATGTCATCCATAGCTGCCTAGGCCCATGGCTTATAGGGTCGTTTTACATTTTATAATCATTTATTATTATTATTACATATAACAGCTGTGCTAATGATGCATAACGACATTCTTTTTGTATATTTCTTGAAAGTGTCCAAGTTATTACATATATCATGATCAATACGTATTGGAAATACTAGGATAGTTAGTTCTAGTTTTATTTTTCATTAGTTTATTTCTATTCTTTCTATGTAAGGGCATTTATGTCCATTCTATTATTATGGATTATAAATATATATCAAGCTCTCATTATGAGACTTGTAATTTTTCCCTTCTAAAATTCTTCTATACGAAAATGGATCTAGCCATCTGTTCCTTTAGACGAGAAAATGTATTTCTATTTTGCATGGTCCAATCATTGTGTGGACCATGACATTTATTACCAAGACAAAACTACCTCTTTAAGTGTGTGTGTGGACCCTGCAACGTGGATGAAAACAACCGTGGACATATAAGTTAGGAAAACGATGACTTATTTTGTGTAGGGTCTGATAAAGAGTAGAGTCTCAAGTCTCATATTTTATTTTTTCTATTTGTTTCCCAATTCACCTTTTTATACATAATATTTATTACTAAGATTGCACTACCTTGTATTCCGTTCACTCTCTTTTGGTTAACTCAAGAGTCAAGTGCACAACCACCTATTGAGTTGACTCATTATAGCGTGATTGGCTCAAAGAAGATGTTAATGCCTTCTCATATTTTTTTTACACAAATTTCTTTTCATGTCTGATGTTCAAGAATTTCTTAGTAATATCTATTGCATCTGCATGTTATTATGTTCTATTCAATCTGATCTGATCATAGTTTGCCATTGATGGTTTTATTTTATTTGTTTTTAAAGAGAACTTTATAGCTAAGTGGTAAATGTGCTCCATAACTTCCAGATTCGGCCTGATAGGCAGACATTATATTGGAGCGCCACATGGCCAAGAGAGGTGGAGACTTTGGCAAGGCAATTTTTACAAAATCCCTACAAGGTGGGTGGGTGGGGCATTTTTTATAAAATCTCTACATTCTACTTGTGTGGGATGATTTCTGTGAATCTAGGATACTTATTTGGTACCCTATGAAATGATTGGCTTATATAGGTGATTATTGGATCCGCGGACCTGAAAGCTAATCAATCTATAAACCAAGTTGTTGAAGTTGTGTCAGAAGTGGATAAGTACAGCAGGTGTGTTTGGGTGACAGTTGTAACCAAGATACTTGATTTGTCAAACTCAATGTTGTTCTTGATGTATCCTTGTGTGTTTTTCAGGCTGATCAAACTGCTGATGGAACAGATGGATGGAAGCCGAATTTTGATATTTCTGGAGACGAAAAAAGGATGTGATCAGGTCACGCGAAAGCTGAGAATGGATGGATGGCCAGCTCTATCCATCCATGGTGATAAGAACCAGGCTGAAAGGGATTGGGTTCTAGCTGAGTTTAAAAGTGGCAGAAGTACTATAATGACTGCCACTGATGTAGCTGCACGGGGTCTTGGTAGGATCATTACGTGTTAGGAGTCCTAAATCTCATCATTTGGTTATTGAAAAATGAGGAAGGTTGTCGAGTCGGCGGGCTGCTGACCAGTTTCCTTGGGATTCAATTCGTGGTTTGGTGGTGTGAGGAGGTGCTGTCGCAAGTTTTTGTTTTTTTTAACCCGTGAGGATGATCTTTCTCCTTCGCGAAGGGCTTCATCAATTATGGTGTGGAGTAATTTGGTGTCTTACCTCTTACCATTGGATCCCATAAAGTACATCTGCTCGGTACCTCATTATTGCAGCTTATGTTACATGGACACAAGGGAGCGCAGGTTCATGAATATGTTTAGTATGGTGCACTATTCTCTAGATTGTCAGGACTGCCATCATATTGGGCTGGTTAAGTAAATAATACCACATAATTTGTGAATGAGAGGCAACATAACATGAACAATGTCGGGTTTATCAGGATTTTCCATTTTTTACTAGAATGTCCAAAATGGCCGTGGTCCTACCATCAAGTGTCTATGTAACAAAGTTGGAAGTTATCGCCGCCCATCCACGGTTATGGAGCTGGTTTGTTGTGGCAGCCCGGTCGACTCATGCAAGCATGTTCATTGGTTGGGTTATTAAGGGGTGGTGGTGCTGGTCCCTATCCCTGCAACAAGGTCAAGGTGGGCACATTTACTTGTTGAATGTGTTGTCTTATTATTGATCCAAAATTAGGGGGTGCAGGGATAAGGGGGCAGTTGCATTTTTCTCAAAATTTCGAAAGCTTTAGTGCAGAACTTACTTATTAATTTGTGTTATATTAACTTTGCCTCCATTGGGTGCAGATGTGAAAGACATCAAATGTGTGATCAATTACGATTTTCCATGTAGCCTTGAGGATTATGTTCACAGGATTGGACGAACTGGCCGTGCTGGTGCTAAGGGAAATGCCTTTACCTTCTTCACGCATGCAAATGCGAAGTACGCTCGTGAACTAGTTAAGATCTTACAAGAAGCTGGGCAACTAGTGAATCCAGCGTTGGCCGCCTTGGCACGGTCAGGTGTTTCTGGAGGTATATATATTTGTGTCATGTCTTTATTTCATTACTTAGTGTGATGTGTATCGGTGTGTTTATATTCAAATGGCAATGCTTGCCTGTTTCTTTCTCTGTTTTGGCAGGGTCTGGGGGGAACTTTCGTTCTAGAGGTGGTCGTGGTTTTGGTAACCGATCTCTGATTTCAGGGTCCAATGTAATCCCCCTCGGCGGGAAGAGGCCATGGTAGCTTCTATTTGCCAGAAAGCACTAACCCAAATTAGTGTGTAGATGGTGTTCGCTATCATGTTGTGATTGCAACTGCTCTTCTGCTTTTGACGATAACAATCATTTGTCACTTATGAATTGCATATGTTAGACACCAGTATCCATCTACCTTTTTTTCTTTCTTTCTCCTTTGGGTTAATGGAAACTTTATCTTCTTTTTTTATTTTTATTTTTTTATTTTGGCAATAGTCGGTTATGTATCAATTTGCATACTGAGGACTTCTCTCAAGAATCTTATTAGTTTTACAGCCCAAGAACATTTCTAGTTGGATTTTTTATATATCTGTGCAGATGCATCTGTGGATTTCACTGTATCTATGATGGAAAGCTTGTGATTAGCTGAAGGAATGTTGAGTTTAATTAAAAATGTTAACCTTGGCAATCAAACTAAAAACTGTCTTTGCTTCCCTTGTTGAAATTGTACTAGGACCTAATTAGATCTTAAAATAAGAAAATTCTGACTTTGCTTTAGTCTCTACCTTAGTTTTTTTTTTTTTGGGTGGGAGTTATTTCCAATTTTAAGGGTTTCTCTCTCAAGAATTTCTTGTTCAGAATTCAGTAAGAGCATGTGTTGTAATAATTTTCTTGGTTGTTTGTTATTTGGATAGGTTGTCTGTCTTATATTCTTTCATTAGGGGATGGTTTCTAGGCCATCCCAAGAGAAGAAAACTGAGATTTTTTTCCCTTTTAAAGGTTTTCACCAAAGAAAATTGTTTACAGGTTTAGAATTCTTGAATTGGATTTTAAAGGAAAAATTTCCTGATGTTTAGGGCTGGTAATGGGTTGGGTAATATCTGCTTACCCAACTCATCCTATCTAAATTATTTGGGTATGGGTACAGATATGGTTTTTATCTGATGAAGAATGTGGGTAAATTTATTTGCACTTGTTTTTATCCAAATATTTTTAGGGTCAAATGTGGATGTGTTCTATCCAACTGAATATTCGGTTTATTCAAGTTTAATACGGTAAATTCACAATAAAATATAAGTATAATAAAAAATTAGGGATTTTCTATCATCTTCATAATGTGATATACATATATGGAGCGGTTCGGCAGCCCTAAAGTTTGCCAAACATTTTTTGTAAATCACTTTTGATGGGGTTAGAAGTTTTAGAATAGGTTAATTTTTTGTGAGGATGATCTCTACGGTGAAGAGATCATCCTCACAAAAAATCAGCTCATTTTGAAACTTCAAAGCCTAGTTTACAAGTTGAAGAATCGTGGACCGTTCAATTTTTATAAATCACTTTTGATGGGATTAGAAGTTTTGGAATAGGCTGATTTTTGGTGAGGATGATCTCCTCATTATAGAGATCATCCTCACAAAAAATCAGCTCATTCCAAAGCTTCTAACCCATATTTTAAAAAATGTTTGGCACCAAACTTGGCAAACTTTAGGGCTGCTGAACTGTCGCCATATATATATATATATATATAGAGGGTGGTGTTATTACGACCCCCTTTGCGACACACCATTTTGTCTTATATGGGCAAAAATGTTTGGAATGGGCTGATTTTTTGTGAGGATGATCTCTGTGACGAGGGGATCATCCTGGCAAAAAATCATCTCATTCCAAAACTTCTAACCCCATCAAAATTGATTTACAAAAATTGGACGGTCTAAAATTTTTCAACTTGAAAACATGGGGTTAGAAATTTCATAATGAGCTGATTTTTGGCAAGGATGATCTCCTCACCATAGAGATCATCCTCACAAAAAATCAGCCCATTCCAAACATTTTTGCCCATATAAGACAAAATGGTGTGTCGCAAAGGGGGTCGTAATAACCCGACCCATATATATATAGCGGTTCAACAGTCCTAAAGTTTGCCAAACATTGTGCTAAACATTTTTCAAAACATGGGTTAGAAGCTTTGGAATGAGCTGATTTTAGAGAAAGATCTCTTCGAACCCTAGTTTACAAATTGAAGAATCGTGGATTGTCCAATGTTTGTAAATCAGTTTTGATGGGATTAGAAGTTTTGGAAAAAGCTGATTTTAAACATTTTTCAAAACATGGGTTAGAAGCTTTGAATGAGCAGATTTTTGGTGAGGATGATCTCCTCATCATAGAGATCATCCACACAAAAAATCAGCTCATTCAAAGCTTCTAACCCATGTTTTGAAAAAATGTTTGGCAAACTTTAGGGTAGCTGAACCGCTCCGTGTGTGTGTGTGTGTGTGGTGTGTGTGTGTGTTGTGTGTGTGTGTGTGTGTGTATATATATATATATATAATATATATAAATATATATGGGTCCCGTTCGCCACCCTTAGTTTTACCACACACTTTAACAAACGCGTTTTGTCTTACATGGGTTATAAGTTTCGGAATGAGCTGATTTTTGGTGAGGATGATCTCTATGGTGAGGAGATCATCCTCACCAAAAATCAGCTCATTCCAAAACTTCTAACCCCATCAAAATTGATTTACAAAAAATGGACGGTCCACGATTTTTCAACGTGTAAACATGGGGCTAAACATTTCGGAATGGGCTGATTTTTGGGGAGGATGATCTTCTAATCATAGAGATCATCCTCACCAAAAATCAGCTCATTCCAAAACTTCTAACCCATGTAGGACAAAAAACGTTTGTTAAAGTGTGTGGTAAAACTTAGGGTGCTGAACATTTCCCTATATATATATATATGGGAAATGTTCAGCACCCTAAGTTTTACCACACACTTTAACAAACGTTTTTTGTCCTACATGGGTTAGAAGTTTTGGAACGGGACCCTATATATATATATATATGTATGTATATATACAACTTGGATATCCACTTGAAATTTGGGTAAAATTCAGATATGATATCCTTTAAAGAAGTGGGTAAATAGTCGGATATAGATATCCGTGGTATAAGTGGGGTGAAAAATAGAATATGGACAACTGGATATGGATATGATAATAGCTTCATACGGCCCATTGCCAGTCCTAATGGGTTCTATTCCTTACTCCTAATCATATTCATATTGATGTTTTTTTCTGTTTTTTGCTGCTCTTTGCGAGACTTCCTCGGTCTCCTTGTAATTTTTTTCCCTTCTTTTCTTAATAGATTATACTTTTCAAAAAATAAAAATAAAAATTTCATGGGACCTCTTTTTATAGAGAATTTTCGTTGCCACCTCTTCATATGGCACCCAACAAAATATAATCTATACGACCTATTTCTTTGACAAATGTGCAAAACCTCACGTCCCAACGCCAATTCAAAATATAACCTTGTTCAAACAGACTCCAATGAATTGGTTGATAATGATACACTCAAAAACTCTAATCATACGTGGAGAAACAATAAGATGAACATAACCCTAGGTTGGAGTAGTTTAGCAGTGAGGGTTTTGATGGCTCTGCTTAATGCTCAACATTCCAGCAGTGTTGCGATTCTGGTTTGTTATTGGTGATCTCTAATTCTAGGTTTGCAAAAAAAAAAAAAAAAAAAAAATGTACTTCGATTTTGGGATTTGAAAACGAAAGAGATGGTATTGTGGTTCTCCGTCTTTAAGTTTCTAATCTTCCAAGAAGAAACCCTTGAAAATTATTAGGTAGAGAACTTAAATTTTTTTATTTATTTAGAGGGCATGTGCCTAGTAGATAAAAAGGTGGTCTGGGGGAATAAGGTCTTATAATTTGAAAGTTGCACTGAAACTGGGGAAAAAACTGAATCCAAATCCTCTGACTAGGGCATAAACTGGGTCAATTCCAGATATGTATTTAGATGATTCATGAAAACCTAGCATAACCAATGGCCATGATTCATACTCAATCCTGACTCCACCCCTATTATAGGCAGGTTCAGTTCTATCCATAGTCTGCATAGTTTTGATCCTGCCCCATTCATGCACTAGAATTTTGGAATAAAGTTGCAGTCCTTGACGGGATCAAAACCTTTTTTTCCGAGCCAAAAAAACTTTGAATTTGAAGTGTTTCTGATTATAGAGCACCGTTTATACATAACATGAAATATTGGGGACGTCAACAATGATCCTGACCCAACAGATTTCATTCGAGGTTTCTGCACATACTACACAGAAGTTGAACTGCGGCAGTATTAATCTGATGTTATAATACAATAGGGAATGTACACCTTTCTGAATGTCATAACTTATCCTACTTGAACAAATTGAGTATAAAACAGAGTAACAAAAATGGATTGAATTAGTGGGGCTGTGTTCCATCCTTGAAAAACTGGGAAACAGCCCCACTTCTCCATCACAATCTATTCCTGGATCAAGCCAGAGCATCGACCTGTCTTTTGGTTAATCTTGCGTATAAACCACCCTTTGCTAGGAGCTCCAAGTGTTCACCCATCTGCATATCACAAATCATTTTAGGGATCTTTTTAGTCTGGTTTTACAGAGTAAACTCTGTACAACTGATCTACTGAGCTCAATTTTATCTCTACTAGGGATATTTTTGGTCAGAATAGATGCAATCTGAGCAGTAGCCAACTTCAAAATGCAATAATAAACAACTATTTAGTGCAACGTGACGAGTTTGACAAACCTCAACAATCCTGCCGCCATCCATTACCACAATCCGGTCTGCAGATTGTATTGTTGATAGCCTGCAAAAGGTTGTTTGTCATTGGGAACCTTGCATTTAAATAAGAAGAGAAAGGGAGAGATTGAGAGAAAAATAACCTATGTGCGATGACGATAACACTTCTCTTTTTCTTGGATCCATCGTTTATAGAACGAAGAACCCCCTAGAGAAAATAGAAAGGCAAACAATTCATTGACAGAAATATGATGATTGACCACAAAAGAAATTTTCCACGTGTCATTGCTTTTGATAGTGAAACTGCGTACCTTGATGTTATGTTCACTCTCAGCGTCTAGAGCACTGGTGGCTTCGTCTAGGATCAAAATGGATGGTTCCCTAATAATGGCTCTCGCAATGGCAATTCGTTGCTTTTGTCCCCCACTGAGAAGATCATTGTCAACGAGAGTTTGATAACCATTTGGGAGGGACAAAATGAAGTCATGAGCGTAAGCCTGCTTAGCAGCCGATTCGATATCTTCCTGATTAATTTCTTGGGTGCATCCATATTTTATGTTTGAACTGATGTCCATCCGAAAAAGACGAGGTTCCTGTGCAATATGATACAATCAGAGAAACAATCTAACATAATGCTCCAGTTAAATTTCAAGGGTAGAAATCTATGGACCAACCTGTCCCACGTATCCAATTTTTTCTCTGAGCCACTTGATGTCCAACTCTTTTAGAGGGCAATCATCAATTAGTATCTGCAGTCAAAAAATTTCAAATGTAAGATCCAACTATTCAGAATTTTGAGATTGTTCCATTGCGTCCTCTAAATTTCGCCTTTTAGTGATTATTAAAACCATATAAGTATGAGGTCTTTCCATGTACGTTATTCACTACATTTCATGCTGTTTGACTCGTAAATAAGGCTAAATGAAGTGAACTAATGAAGCTTACCTGACCATCTGTTGGCTCATACAGATGAAGCAGAAGATTTACTAATGTGCTCTTCCCACTACCACTAAGACCAACCTAATCAGATTGAACAGTTATTCTTGATCTTTGTAACAGAAGGAAAAAGGAGGGCAGACATTTACTTACAATTGCAACCACTTCATTTGGGTTTATTGACATGTTTACATTTTGCAGAACGGGCACCTGCTTAGATGTCACAGATTAGTAAGGATGGATGAAGGTAGCGTAAAATGATCTAAGAGGCACAGTTTGAGTTCGTAATTATCTCCCAATAGCTGTGTCAAACTACTGCACATAAAAAATTTCTTTACAACAGAGACACATTATGCAATTTACAAGAAAGAAAGAAAAATGATAATGTCCTTACAATCAAAACTCCACTCCCTTCCAATACCTTACCACTTACCAGAAAGTTCCATGATTATTGATCTCTTGAAAAGTGTTTGTGTTCCATCTTAAGTTGCATGAGGTGAAGGCATTGTTATTCATTTGTGAGAGGGCCGCATAAAATTAATGCTTGACCATCTAGGACACATATCTACATGTATGTTTCTGGCTATCCCTAGTACTTTCCTGTATGTCTTACTCCCTTTTGGGCTGTGGTTACTCTTCCAATGGTCTTTATTTCAGACTGGGGAGCTCTAGTGCTCTACTAATAAAAAAGCTACAGAACCCCACTAAAAATAAAGTGCGTGCATGTTACATGCATCTTTTATTTGGCTTGTTTTCATCTAATTGCACATGGACAATGGATGCAATAAAATGTTCGGGACATGTAACCAAACCAAATAAAGAAAAAAATATATCTTCTACTCAACCTTAAAAAAAAATATTCTAATGGGGATATTAAACATACCGTTAACCTTGAAGGATAACGAAAAGATACATTAACAAACTGAATATGTCCCATCAGCCTTTGCAATTTCACTCCTGCAGTGCATGCCACATTCAAAATGATTAAATTTCATAGAACCCAATCATCCAAAAAATAAAAAAGCAGACAAGAGACTCTTTTTTAGCTTAACAAAAAGAAGACTAATAAATCGCATGAAACAAAAGATTGCATCTCTTGAAACCAATAACCTAGTGCCTTCCCATCTTGAAGTTATTAACCTATCTATTTTTAAGACCATATGCATATGAATACACACAGATATATGTTGGCAGGAAATCTTAAAAATTGAAGGAAGAAACTGATAGTAACTCTTTCCAAGAAATTGCATGCAATATTTAAAATGAAAAGTTCAGATTCCATGCCTCAGAAAGCTGAAAAGGGCGCACGATGTGTTTAGCACCATGTAAAGTAGCAAGTGTAAGAGTGTCTTATGTATTATTACATCAACACATCCCATAATTTTTTATACAATGTACTTATAAAGGCCCTTTTATGGTGGGGTAATGTTACTTTAAGAGTGGGATCTTCTATGTAATTAAGTAAAGGATTTAAAACACTATGTTGATAATTCATGCTAATAAAAGCACAATTTTGAATGGTTGTGCCCCCATTGACCATAATAGAGGAGCCATAATTTAATTAGGTAATAGGTCCAGTACCTAAAACTTATCTCGGAAGCTGTGGAGGTTACCCCATTTCTTTCTATTTCTTAACGAGAAAAAAGTTTACAAAGATAAAATGATCTTTGTAATTTTTTTCCAGTTCAAAACAGTAAAATGTTAAATTACACTGAAGTAAATGAAACGTGTAAACCTAATTGAATGAATAAAATGCAATTAATAGAGTTGCACACTATTCATGTGCTCCCATTCTATCAGAAACTTTGTTACACCATTCAGAACTTCATTATTAATCATCAAGACCAAAATGTTAATAGGATTATGCTTTAACGAATTGGCACATGTAGAACAATATATAACAAAATAACTTAAGGTGGGGATAAGAATGGATATCATAGTTGAAAGGTTGCAATTCCTACTCACACCCCGTACAAGTAACCACGGACAGAATGATCAGGGCTCTTTAAAGCAAAGAAGAAATTCTTAAAAACAATCAAGATAGGGCTTTCATTAAATATTGAGAAGTGCTTGCCTTCTGATAAGAATTGGTCACTAGGCAAGAGATCCATCAATTGGAAGACCTTTTCACTTGCCCCAACAGACTGCATTAATGATGACAAATTGTCTCCCACCCACCATGTTGCGTAAATCACCCATTCGCAGTACAAAATGAATTTAGTAAGTTGCTCTGCCGTTATGTTACCAGCTACAATAGACGCTCCTCCTACCAGCACAGCAATAACCTATAAAATTAATTTGCCAAATAATGCAGAAATTAACTGATTGATCTTATATAAAATTCATTTATCATGTAACAGTATAATAAACCTTAAAATATTCAATTTAACATTTGAACCTAAGGTATTTTGCAAGAACCGATCTTCAATATTTTTTTTCCATCAATAACTATCATTGATTAAAGTTCCTGAAACTATACGCATTTTAGGATCCTTAATATGCCAAATCACATGTGGATACAATGAGCATATAGCCAAAATGAGGTGTGGAACGAAGATGGATGAACAACAAGCCTAGGAAAAAAGAACAGAAAAGAAGGTGTCCAAAGAAACTAAATGCAACTCCAGTAGGCATAGTTCTAAACTTTAACATATTTCCATGAAATATTTCAATTTTCACAAGGCTTGAAATGAAATTTAACCAACAGTTTCGTTTTATATAAATTCTGGTGGAAATCACCGTTCATTTCACAAAATATTTTGGTGAATAGTAAATTTAGACCAAAATAATCAAATTTCAAGAGTAAAAATAGAAGATTTCGTGTAAATATTTCGACGAACGGTATAATTCATTAGAAATAATATTTTTCAAAAAATTTATATGAAAATAACAAAAATCCTAAATTACTTGTAGAAAAGAATTGTGAATTTCAAATAATCTTCATTCACTAGTATAAATAAATTATCATTAGTTAGGTATCAATATATCATCTTATTTACTATATTTTAAGTAAATCAACACGTTCAAATAAGCTCATACATACATTTAATTAGTTTGAAATTATTGTTGACTTGTCCTTTGCTTCATTTTCTTAACTAGATGCTTTCTTCAATCTAGGAGGAGATGGGAGTTAATGATCAAGATGGTCAAATCAAGAACTAGAAGGATCTTCTCACAGAATAAAATCCTAATATGCTGGATCAATGGTTATGGATGGCTTAAAGTTCTCAAGGAGTTGACGCACTTGACCACTTCTCCGAACACATTCTCCGTTCTGATCACCTTGATGAAAGAAAATGTATGCGACTCAAAAAGGAAAAATTCTATACTTGATGAAGCAACCAAGACCTAAAATTCACCAAAAAGTGTTGGATCAACATGAACAAATGGAGAATTTACAATAGTAACGGTAGTAATCCTTTATTAAGTCACCTAGAATATTTTTGTTTTCCAAGAACAATATAGATAATATATGTACTAAACCCAAGCAGTGAACACCCAAAAAGACAAAAAATAATGGTTAATATTGAATTGTAACAGATAAATTTGAGTTCACCACAAGGTTTCATTAAGTTCGCAATTTCTAATCATACCAAGTAAACATCAGCAGTGGAGGATTATGATTATTCTTGGAAAATACACAAATCTATAGTTTAAAAGCCTTAAAGAAAAGCCAGACCTGTGTCGAATGATAAAGGGAGTTGAAGCTCAGATTCCAAAAACCATAAGCCACACTTTGTCGCAAGCTTATATCAGCTAATTTCTTCAGCCATTGTTCGTATCTGTATAATATAGCAGGAGTCAGGTTTTCCATTAGCTCATACCCATAAGGCCATAAACAATCATATATGTGTGTGTTTCTGCCTCTGTCTTTGCTTGATTGAGCATTCCTTTGCTAGTTTTTAGATGTACATATGAGGAAACTCTAAGATATAGATTATTGATGGAAATCATGATACTAGTAGCAATTATTACCTTCCAAGTTCTTGTTTCTCCGTTTTATACACCCGAACGGTTCTCATCAAAGACAATGTCTCTTGTGAAACCTGAATATAAATAGGAAATAAAAAAAAATGGACCATATTACAGAAAATCATTCAAGCTATGGAATTTTATTAATCAAATTATAAATAAAGTTCTGTATGTTACTTCGTTGGCACAAGCACCAAACTCTTGAGTTAATTTCGCTGCTTTCTTCTGGTACCTATTCAAGACAACAGGCACAGAAACACATAACTTATATCAAGCATGGACTTTATATCTGAAAGCAGTCACCGGAAAGTATGCAAAGATAGTAGATAAGCAACACATTCTCTATGCATGTTAGCAGCATGGAGTTACAATATGGCAGCCTTGCAATCGGGCTTTATATGTGATAAAGAATACCGAGATATCGCAAGCAGGTTCTGTTACCTTGAAGATAATAATTAGGAAAATTATATGCTTATCAAAATATAAGTCAAATAACTTAAAAAACACATTGAATACCTTCAATAACTGTGAAAGTATACATCATCCATTCTTGTATTGTTGATCACATAATGACATAAGCTTGTTCTAAGGTTTGGTGATGCTGATAACTTGATACTTACTCTCCATGCAAAGCAAATGACAGAGACCGTGAGTTGGTCTTTCCCTTAAAGGACTACAAGATGTCGCTTTCATGAAACACAAGGTTTGGTGAGAAGTGTACATCATTATTTTTTTTTTTCTCACATAACCTGTAAATGAGATACATAATTATTGACATGTTTGTCACTCAGATGGATGTGCTTCTTATTGACTCCAAGTCTCCTACGCCGTCAGATCCAGAATTCATCATATCGGCAGCAATTTCGCACCACACACTGGACCATTTACATGGTGCTACAAAATTCTATAAGCTACATTGGATTGGACACCATCAAATATGCATGCAATAGGGCTATTAAAGCACATTGTATATTTTTTCACCTCACCTTTTTACGAGATGTAAAGTTTAACTATCTTCTACTAGAAGAAACCCAAAGGGAGTTGTAGGCTTCCTTTTGCATAGATTTTCATACAAGTCTATTCATATCTAAGAAAAGAGCATGATTTTCTCTCTTCTTCTTATATTAGATTATTGCTTGGTATGTTTCTTCCGTTATTCAACATGTTTGGTATTAATAGGATTTTTTATTTTTTTTAGTTAGAGAATTTTATTAAAAGGTGGTCAAGGACAAAATAGGAATTTGTTATTTTTATGTAGTTGCGTCATTTGAAAACACAGCTTTTCTTATTTCCTTTTTGATAAAGATTTGTAGTGAATCTTTTTTTTTTTTTTGCTTTTGATAGGTAAAGAGAATTTTATTCAAGACCAAGGGGAGGTAGAGGTGACCAACCCAAGAAAAAAAGACAAACTAAATTACAGACTTGAGATACTAAATGCTCTATCCCACCTAAGCAAGAAATCCTCAAAGAAGACACCTTTGAATTCTACAAAAGTCTAACACCAAAAAAAATAAATGCCCAAGAATCGAAAGGAAAAAATCGTGAATAGTTTGCTCCTTTCCTTAACAAACTCTTACATTTCTCTGCCTCCAAAAACAGCAAGGCTTTTGGGTAAAGAAATTGCAAAGTAGGTTATGAAATCACATTATAAAATTTTCATCTCATTTTTTTATGAGATTTGAATTTTAATTATATTCTACTAGAAGAAACCCTAAAGGGGGCATGTGTGTTTCTTTTGCATAGATTTTCACAGAACTTCCATTCTTATCCAACAAAAGAGAGTGATTTCCCCTCTTCTTGATACTATATTGTTGTTTGAGTTGCTTCTATTGTTATTCAACATGTTTTTGTGTGGTAAACTTGGAATTTCCAAGCCCAAAGCATCATGTGGCCAATCAAAGACTAGATTATTTCAAGACAACTCAAACGGAAAGATGATGCGTTTATGTACATGTTATGCCATTGAAACAGATAGAATGATAAACATAGCACTTTTAGTCATCCTCAATATTACAATACTAATAGAAATAAAACTAAAGCCTAGGAAAGTGCGCCTAATGAGCGAATCAAGGCAACAAAAGATAAAAACTCTTACAGGCCATAAATTAGCATGACTGTTGATAGGACAGAGCATATCACCAACGTAGATAATGCAAGAGGCCATGACAGTACAAACAAATAGATCAATGCACCCATCCCCTGAAAAGAGGAAATGAAAGGGCACATTATATTCTCAAGTTGTAGACATTTTCTGTCAAGAAAATAAATTGGTTTGGACTTTGGAGTGATATAAACCTGTAGGAGATTGCGTAATATCATATTAAGATCATTTCCAATAACACGAGATACTTGCTGACAATCTGAACCAAGCCTACTAGTCAAATCACCAACTGTTTCTGTGTCAAAGAAGGATATATCCTGCATAAAGAAGCAGCACTCAATGTACATATGTATCTATATAATAAAACACAATGTGGGTCCCACTCCAGCTACAGTGGAGTGAGGTCCACACTACCCACTTTATTGACTTCCTCTTCACCCCCTTCAACTTTATTATCCCTCCAATTTTACTACCTTTCCTCTTTTACCCCTATATTACCCCTCTAACTTTACTATCTTTCCTCTTTTACCCCTTTAACGGCACGGGGAAACTCTAGTATATGGATAAGTAGCAACACCCAATATATTAAAAAAATACATACCAAGTTCTGCTAGATTGTTGAAATACACCTTGCAGCAAATAAATAGGAAGACCAATTTCTAAATGCATCACAAACCTGAAAGAGAAGAGCTGAATATAATGCTTCCCTCATACGTTTAACCTGCATAATGTTTTAAAAAACACCAGCTTATGTCATATTTGTAATTTGTTGAAGAATTCCAAACGATGCATTACGAAGAGTAGTTCAAAAGAACGGACAGTATATTGTGTTTGTGAAGGAAACAAAAAAGTGCATCCGTGCAATAGTGCAACACAGGTTGAGCCATGACCCAATCCACACACTTCAATATGTGGTAAATTCTACAATGAGTGATATTCCACATGTCATTAAGATTCTTAACTGTTCAACGTCTTGGAATTTTCTTCCAGATTGTTTAAGCATTTAAAAATTCCTTCAAATTTTTTCTATACTCTTAAACAGATGATCAAGAAAGTGGCAATTGATAGATTTTTAAAGTAAGCTCTGAGCAAAGTGAAATTTGACCCATAGCTCAATTGGTTTGACACATTGCAAAGCAACTTGATGTCGTGACTCGTGGGTTCAAGTCCCACTTAAACAAAAAAAAAGGTGAAATTGAAGTCTGTTTAACCGATCCCAAATCTCTGGACGAAGGCTTTGACAGTGGTGATTGTGTTCTAAAGTATGACCCATTGAAGAGTAGGACGCCACTAGAACTGTCCATACCAATGCAATAGGTGACCGACATATGAACATATTGCAGAATTGAAACAAAAGTGTAGTCCACACAGAGAAGCAAGCTTTTCAACAAGAAAATTCAGGAGGAGGTTAAAACTCACCAAGATCATATTTGCAATGCCAAAACAGCAACCCCGTAGACCACTGAATTTCACATATACAGAAAATGCAATTAGCACCTATTGTTTATAACCAGCTTAGTTGGTATCCAAATATAACGGGAACAACAAAGCTTATTCAAATATTTTATAAATGAAATATAACAAAGCTTATTTCATTTATCAGTCCCGATAAATGAGCTATTTTACGTCTAGGGTCTAAATGTGCTTGAATACTAGACAACAACAGCAAACTATTATGCTACCAGCGACCCACCATTCAATGATATCTCGACTGATGAGTAACAATGAGGTTTTGGGAGATTAGTTATTATTATATTTCTGGATATAGTGATGACCCAATTTTTTCTTTTTTGGGTACAAGGCTTTGATGACAATTGATGATGATGAGATATTTCAAATAAATATTTTTTTTGATCGATAATATTTCAAATAAATATAGTATTTAAAGCTTCAATGTCTGGTGGGTTAGTGCAACTGGTAGAACATTTTCATATGGGCCGATAGTATAATTTACGATAAAGATGATCGTTCTATTTCAATTCAACAATACCAACAACAACAAAGCTATAGTTGAAATTCAAAGGAGGGAACTTTAACCATACAAGATTTAGACCTGCAAATTCCTGAAGTAAAACACAACATAATCAAGAGCCGAGCATTCCTACGAAACAGATAAGTCTCCCCTCGTTGCGCAGAAAAAATAGATGCTGCCAAGAAATGTGGTATTGAGATCTCCGAAAGCTGCACCACAAACGCATAATAAAGTAACTACCACTAATTTTAACATAACTGAGGATCAAAAAAGAAGACGGGAAGATTCGGGCTAGTAATTCCTGCTAATTACTCAATCCTCATAATTCAAGAAATATAATCGAGTTTAAGTCATGTAAACCACATATTTGCTTAAAAGGGATCGAAACGGATAAAGAACATGTACCGCTGCAAGAGTTAGGGCAGCAAATGCAGTGAAGATAACCCATCTATCATTAGCAACCAAATCCCACATTCGTCTTAGTGCATTAAACACAGTCACGGGCTTTGCAACTCCAATTACATCGACATGCTCAGGAAGCTTCCACCAACTTCCACCCGGTGCAAATGATCGAAGAGAAGCAATCAATCTCGAAAGCTTTTGTAGATACCCAACATTCTTCTCTTCTCCATGACTATCACTCTCTTTCTGGAAGTTTCTTACCGAAAATCCATCAATGGAGGCGGATTTAATAGGAGAAAATGAATTTGTTGTTCTGGTCTTAATAATTGGGGTAACAAGACGAGGAGGAGAGAATTGGAATTTCGTGGTGGTGGTGAAACTGGGTATCTTGTGAGAGAGGAGAAGAAGGATTGGTTGTTGTCGATGTGGGGAAGAAGTGGTGAGACAAGGTTGAAGGTTTGAGAGAGGCAGAGCCATGGATGTTGCAGAGGAAGAGCTCTGCAACAATGGCTGAGGATGAAGTGTCTGTGTTCGCATAAAGGCCGCTGAGAGACCTTGAGACACCCGCGCGATTATTGCGGCGGCGTGTTTATATGAATAAAGAAATACTATTGCTACACCAACTTTTGTTAACGCCACACCAACAGTATGCTATTCCTGTTGATTTACGTAGGTAGGTATTGATGTGGCATTAGCAAAATTTGGTGTGGTAATAGCAGCTCTCATGAATATCACTATAAATTCTAGAACAGGGAAGTTCTTGACGCACCTATCGTTTCACGCAAGTGCACCTCTCTATTACGAGTAGTATAATTTCGCATGTTATAAACACTTGATAAATGCATATCTCCTCCAATAAACCCTAGACCTAATAACTACCATTATTCATCTTCTTTCCATCGTCAAACCACCATCACATTCTTCTCTTCGTTACAACAAAGCAACAAAGTTATGTTAAATGATAAGGACTCAGAAAAGTGAAGCAATCTTGGAAACCCAAATCATTTGATAATAATATTACCTTTAAAAAAAAATAAAAATAAAAATTATCTTTAGTCTCTTTCATGACGATAATTTAGTGTTGACACGGATTTAGATTGATGAGCCCTATCGGCACATGCAAATAGTAGTTCCAAGCTTTTGTTTGTGTCGATAGGGGTCATTCAACATGACTCACATTGACATAGATAGTGGATCCAAGCTTTTTATTTGCATCGATAGGGGCCATTTTCATGTCGACACTAGCTTGTTGACATAAAAAATCCTCTAAAAAGTAAAAAAAATCCATCTAAATCCCAGTATTTTATTGTCTTGTGTTCATTTAACTTGTTAGTTCATTGAGTTTGTTTTTTATTATTTGTGTTCACCTGTAACTTTGTATCAAGATCATTGAGTTCAATAATGAATCTATATGAAAAAAAAAAAAAAAAAAAACTTTTGGCAAAATCAATCTCCATTGATATAATCTATATAAGGTTGGATCTTAGAAGTTTTAAGTTGTGTTTGAATTGAGAGAAATGGAGAGAAAAGAAGGGAAGAGAAAATAAATGAGTTTCTCTCCATTTCTCTTGTTTGAATTATTAAGTGGGGAGAGAAGAGAAAAGAATTGGAGAGAAAAAAAATGTGAATTTTCTTTCTCTCTAAAAGTGAAAAGAAACCCTTTTAAAATATTTTATAATTCGAACTCTGCCCCTAAATTTTTTTAAAGATATTTTAAAATTCCAAAGTTGTCGTAAATTCTCTCTGGTCAATCCAAACATGATGGAGTGAAATTGAATTTCTCTCATCTTCTCTTCTCTCCACTTCTCTCAATCCAAACGTAGCCTTAGAGTGGTGGAATCAGTCGAAAGACAACAATGTGAGTTATTCACTTTGTCTTTAAGATTCGAGGTTAAGGCTTTCCATTTGAAAGTGGTTGGTGCACATGTGAAAAATCAGGGAACATAGAGGGGATTTAATTTATTTATTTTTGTTTATGTATTTTTTTTGTAATTTAATGTGGTGCACTTTCCTCAAATGGGGTTGCAAATAGTGCAATCCTCCTTAAAATTCTTATATTTTAAATTGATTTGCAATCATATTCTATTATAACTCAACATTGTTCAAACAAAATCCAATAATTGGACCAACTATAAGAAAAAGAAAAAGAAACGAGGATCTAACCAAAATAAAATCATGCTATGCTCATCTGGGACGTCTAAGAGCGTGGGCAACTAGTTCCCCTCTTCGTTTTTCTAGTAAGGAAACCAATTCCTTGGTAATATGTAATTTGTCTTCAAGTGTCATTAAATTATTGGAGGAAAAAATAAAAATAAATGCCCAATGGTTAGCACCTTGAGTTGTTAATTTATTTGGCAACCTTTGATTAAAAACTGTCCCCTCCCACAAGAAGAAGAAAGACCCCATCTCTACAATCCTTGATTTATTTGGTTGTTGTCGAGACTCGAGAGTCCAATCCTATGTTACCCAATTTGTTAACAGGTGCTGAGCACGGTATGACAAAAATTCCCTCCACTTATTGATAATATCAGACATATCCCCCTAAAATTTGAAACTGATAGCATGTATGACCTTTGTCTTTAATCTGTTATCTTGTTTTGATTGCGCCTATTTTCTTAAAACTATTGTAGAATAATGCAACTCATTTGATGTTTCCTTGAAGTATAAGAACTCTGATTTGGTTTGTACAAAGAGGAAACTAAACCTTATTTCAATGCGTCACATACTCTTTCACAATTGCATGTTCATTTTAATAAAGAAAGCATGATTTAATACATTAATCTTCAAAGTCAATTATCTTATTTATCAAACGCTTGATATTATTAAATTGCATCCATCATACTATTAGTGATCATCATTTATTTAAGATTACATAACTATTGTATTATGTTATCCTCAAAAGACACATTGGCTTTATCTTTTGATAATTTTTAAGTAAGTTCGAGCCTAATTGATCCGCTCGCACCATTCAAATTAAAATTAACACAGTCCCAACCACAGTACTACAAAAAGAGCACTGTACTTTTCGGCATTTTCTTTTTGCTCTAGCGGGAGACTGAGAGAAGCTATTAGAGGTGAAATCTATTGGTTCATCTTTTCTTAATGGTAGTGGGGTCATGGACCCATGGAACAGTAAGACCTTGAATCACTAAAGTTTGTTCCGTACCAATTTAAATTCTTTTTTTGGAGGGAAAACATGTTAGAGACAAAATTAAACCATGGACAACATTTGCTATATATAAACACTCCTATATAGCCAACAAGAGACAAACACCACATATTACCTCAAATGGCTACATCATCCCAACATGACCGATCACCACCACGAACACAATCATCATCATCATCATCATCATCTATGCCTAGTTCGTCCCAACACAAACAAGCTAACATCATCACACCTAGTAATGTTTTTTTGTGATTATTTAATTTTCTCTCTTGAAAAAACCGCCATAATTGTTGAGTTAAATTTGTTTTTAATGGGATGCAGATAGGAAAGACAAAGATCCTAAGCATTACATACCCCTTTACAGAGCTGCATTAGAAGGTGATTGGAAAAGAGCCAGAGATTTCTTCGACACTGATCCAGACGCAAAGGTAGCGAGAATCTCCACTAGTTTTGAGACAGCTCTCCAAGTTGCAGCCACGGCAGGACAAGCAGACTTTGTGGAGGAATTGGTGAAGTTGATGCCTAAAGAAGCTTTGGAACTGAAAGAAAGTGCTGGGTTTACTGCTCTTCATTCCGTGACTACATCTGGAAACACCAAAGCAGCTATGGCTATGGTGAATGTGAACCCTGATTTGCCACAGATTCCTAACGATGGTGGAGAGACACCAATATTTCGAGTAGCTAAACTTGGTTATAAGGAGTTGTTGTCATATCTTTGCTTAGTAACAAAAGATGAGGATTCTCCAAAGAGTAGTAGTCCTTTTAGAAGGAATGAAGGTGCTGAGCTTATCATGGCTGTAATTACTGCTGATTTTTATGGTAAGTTTACTTTTATTAATTAATTTATCATTAATGACCGCACTGGAGTCACACCGGACATATTGATGCCGTGTGTCCTGTTCAGGTCACTCCGGTGTGATTCTTAATTTATTTTTCAAACATTACACCTTGACCGTAAGTCAACATTATGTTTTATTGGTGATTTAATGGTGAAATTTTGTTTTTTCTTCTTCTTCAAAATGCACTTCAAGTTCGGAAAAAATTCAAAATTTCACTATCCAATCATCAAGAAAAAGCAATGTTAATCTACGGTCAATGGGGATAAAACTAATCTTGTATTTTGCAAGGGGATAAACCTAATATCATTAAATTTACAGGGGGTGTTTCTAAAATACCCTAATTATACTACTAAAATATGCTTTACTTGGTGCATTTCTACCGAGTTACCAAAACATGCAATGAAATCACAATCTTTATTTATTTATTTTTAATATGATCTAGGCCATAATCTTTATTAAAAAAAAAAAATACTATCCCTAGATTTTTATTTAAAAAAAAAATACTCTTCCACATAGAAGAATTCCTAGCTTTGCTCCTACAAATATGCAAAGAGTGCTATGGGCAAAGTGAGATATGAGGTATAATCTTGACTCTTTAGGTCACTTCAGCATTGTTCTTTGGTAAATATTTGGAATGTGTACTGTCACGGTTTTAGTTTTGAGATCTCTAAGCCATGAGTGGGTAAATTTCTTTTGTTCCAACCCAAATCAAAATTGAATTCAATCAAGTCATATTAATAGGTTGAGTTTTGAGGATGGTTTTAACTCTCATCCGATACGTCTCGGTATCATCCACCAACGAGACTGATAGACAAGTCAAACGTAGTGGACGAGATTTAAAATCACGATTCCTTTTTCTCAATGTTGAATGAGACGACTCAAACTTATAGGAAAACTCGTCTGAGACGACTTGGTCTCATTCATGGATGAGATGAGACATCAAAACGACTTTTAAAACCATGGTTTTGAGTAAGCCCAATAAGTTTTAAAACATAAATGGACTGTAAATCGGTCAGGGTCCCTTCTGGTTGGGTCATTTTGGGTCGAATGCCTGTTCCAACACAAATTTTCCAAACCTAATGTGGACCTATGCCTGGCTTGTCAGGCCAGGTTTAAACATTTTCTTTTCAAACCCAGTATTGTGGCCTTAGTGGAGGCCTGATCGGACTGGACTGTGGATTTTTTTCCTTCTAGACCTTTATAATCAATCATCCATTACGCCATTCCCTCTCAAATGTGAACAAAGGGGATGCTACAACTTACAAGTAGGAAACTATGTATAAGTAATATTACATCCATTTTCTCTGTGAGCAGATGTGGCATTGCATTTAGTGAAGCAGTACCCACTATTAGCAACAACTAAAGATCAGCATAATCTCTCTGCATTATACGCGTTGGCGAGAAAATCTTCAGCTTTCAAGAGTGGAAGTAGACTAGGATTTTGGCAACGTTGCATCTATTTATGTTAGTCTCTCCATCTATACCTCACTTTAAACAAAAAAAAAAAAAAATTCAATTGTTATTAATTTAAAATTGAATCTACTAAAGATTCAACCACACATGCTATTCTTAAAGGCAGAAAAGATTTGTAAATTTACTATGGGTTGATGGCATAAAGGCATTTTGGATAAAATAATAAAAAGAAAAAGCCAAGTTGGCATGTTCATTTCACAAAAGTTATGTTTGTAAAAAATTAATTGAAAGGGTTATAAACTCATTTTTGGATTTTTGGTATGGACACATTTGCGAAATTATTTTTATAGCATACTTCAACTTTACATAAAGATAAAATTTTATCCAATTTATCATACCAGTTATCTGTTTTCGGCAAAATATTTATATGACCCTTTTGATAGATATTTTGAAAACATGACTAATCCCATAATTTTGGCGAGACGTTGTAATGTTGAGAGGTGCATGATGCATTATTTTCATTTTGTGTTCTAAATTACTTACCTTTAGTTTTCTATCTTATAGGTATTACTATTACACAAGCTCCCATAATAAACAATCAAGGAAGAGGAGACACTGAAAATCCTCTATTGTGCTCTAGTGACTGCACACACATGACCCAAATAGGCCAAGGTATGTTGTAGTTCTTGATTTCAATAGACCAAGTAATATATCTTAACTATGTATAGTTGATTTCACTAGATGAAGTAATATATCTCAAATGGATCCTTGGGTTTTTACATTTTTAACTAAGCAAGTTTGGTTTCGTAGGATTAGTGTTCCAAAGGTTGAATGGGCTATTTTGGAACGCTATAAAACAAATAGGTATGCAACACTATCATTACTTAAGAATGAATATTATTGTCCATTTTTCTTTCTACTCGGTACAAATTGATGTTACTTGAATTGGTTTTAATCACAGTTCCGAGCATTAGGCATGTTTATGACACCAAAGTGATGCATACCCAAGCCTTGGAACTTCTCAAATGCATTTGTGAGCAAGTTTCGCTTTTGGAAACTCAGTTGGAGATTGCAAAGTTATTAAATTTTCCAACCTTGGTAGCGGCCCAGTATGGAAATGTGGAGCTTATTACCACTTCTGTTGAGACTGAGCCTAACCAGATTTGGACCAAATACAATAAGACTAGCCATAGCATTCTTCATGTTGCTATTGTACATCGACAAGAAAAGGTTTTCAACCTCATGAGAGATATGGGTACAGTTAATAGTGTGCTCGCCTGTTATACAGATAACGAAGGAAACACCATCCTGCATTTGGCAGCAAAACTAGCCCCTCCCTCCAAACTCAAAGCAGTATCTGGTGCAGCACTACAAGTGCAACGAGAACTTCAATGGTTTCAGGTGATGGATTTTTCTTTACAAGTAGCGAAAGATGAATTTTTTTATTTATTGTTTAGATGTTATGGACAACCAAATTGGAATGTCGGCATTACATAACTGTGAACTCATCACAAATTGTATTAAATTTTTTTTTGAAGAAACATTTTAAGAATTTTAATTCAAAATTTAAACTTATTTCTGTTGCCTATGTGGTTAAACTCGAGTTTTGCATTTCTAGGTTGGAATATTTTTGTTTAATTTGACATTAGGAATCAATTGGCCTGTCCGACAACAAACAATGGCTTTGGAGTTTGGATTTTTGATAGAATCATGCTTCCCCCAGTGAGAAATCTCATCTAAGATGGTAATCATGTCTATGATTTTACGTCACACTTTGTTATGTAGGCGGTGGAGAAGCTTGTACAACCTACATTTCGAGATTTGGAAAACGTACAAAAAAAAAGTCCTAGGGAATTGTTTACTGAGGAGCATGAGCAGTTGATCGAGAAAGGAGAGAAGTGGATGAAAGACATGGCAACATCATCCATGGTTGTAGCCACGCTCATTGCCACAGTGGCATTTACTGCAGCCTTTACGGTTCCCGGTGGCAACAATGGTGAATCTGGCACCCCCATATTTCTAAAAAGCAAATGGTTTATGGTTTTTGCCATATCAAACGCATTAGGATTCTTTTCTTCCTTGACTTCAGTGTTGATATTTGTAACCATCCTCACATCCCGCTATGCTGAAGAAGACTTCCTTAAGTCCCTACCCCAAAAATTGATAATAGGTCTTACTACGCTCTTTTTCTCTATAGCAGCCATGTTGACAACATTTAGTGCCACCTATTTTATCATGCTTGGACATCGATTCGCATCAATTTCTCTTCTTCTATCCTTCCTTGCTTGTATCCCTGTGACAGTGTTTGCATTGCTGCAACTTCCTCTCTTTGTTGAAGTAATTCGTTCGACGTATGGGTCCGACATCTTCCATTGTTAAAAGTTTAGTGTTGCTAATGTTAGCTTCTTGTTTTTTGTTGGTTTAGAGCCTGTCTCACAACATGTTTTACGATTTTGTTGAATTTATCTATTTTTGTGATGGACCACTTTTTTTTTTTTTTTTGGATGGTAATCGGGGTTGAGGCAGACCCCCTGACCAAAATATATAGACAAGAGAAAAATAGTTACAATCTCACATAGGGGTCCCAGAGGCATCCTCCCTTACAATGGAATTCATCTCAGGCGGAAGATCAGAAGCAAAAATGATTGTAGTTTCTTGAGTAGTTAACAATGAAACAAGTTTGTCCGCAAGCATATTTGCTTCT
Organism: Akebia trifoliata; assembly: GCF_017979445.1. NCBI lineage: Eukaryota > Viridiplantae > Streptophyta > Magnoliopsida > Ranunculales > Lardizabalaceae > Akebia > Akebia trifoliata. The sequence goes on from NC_141379.1 coordinate 2,933,562, forward strand.
CTAAAAGTGAATTTGAAGTGAATGTTATCATACGTAGAACATAGGGCCCAAATTTTGTTAGCTAAGGGCTTGACTCTCCATGGGCAATGAAATTCCTTGTTAAGGATTTGAATAACTAGTAGTGAGTCAGCTTCCACTATGAACGGCTACGGGTCCAAAGACTTAGCTAATCGAACACCTTCCAAGAATGCTTTGAGTTCGTGCCAAAGGATTGATTTCTCTATGGAACATTCCGCAAGAACACTCACCACCTCTCTTTTAGCGTTACGGATAACAACCCCTTGCCTACCAATGTCCCCTCTAAAAGTGCCGTCAGAATTTAGCTTCCAATGGCCTACTTCAGGAGCCATTCATTTACAAACTATGGTGGAAGGAGTATTGAGCTTCATTGAGATACCTCAATTATCTAAGAAGTCTCTATTGGGTTGTACATCCACATCCAAAAGCCCTTGGTTGTCAAACTTTTCTTTGATATCACCTTCAATTGCTTTAAGCAGTAGAATGAGATTTGAGAAGGCATTTTGGAAGATTCTTCTACATATTTCTCTCCAAAGATGGTATAGGTAAGCACAAAAGATAATTTTCTTGATGGTATCAATGGACGATCGCCCTCTGAATTTGTTACACACCCATCGAATTTTTGAGTTTCAATCTCCGACTGATCTTCTATAATTCATTTTATGGAGAATTCTGCCCCAAAGCTCCTTGGCAAACCTACATCCCATGAATAAGTGGTCATCATTCTCCTCTGTTGCTCTACAAAAGTAGCAAATCGATTGATTTATGATACCTCTTTGCATAAGCCTATTCTGTGTTTTAATGCCTCCACTCATAACTTGCCAAGCTATAAAGCAATGCCTTTGGATACCTTGGTTGTTCCATACAATTTGTGCCCATTGTTTATCTGTCCCTCGAGGAATAAGGCCTTGATATGCTGATTTGATTGAAAATTATCCTTTGGTGGATGGAGCCCAGATCACCTTATCCGAGTCCTCTCTATCGACTTCCACAATTCTAGCTTCCTCCCATATGTGATCCATAGATCTAGGAGCTGACGAGGGAATCATCTATGAGTTATCATTCAAGAAGGAACCCACTCTAGCCTCTAGGTTTAACTGAAAATTATAAAGTAATTCTTGTGGGAATAAATTCCTCAATATGCCTTGAGGGTGCCAAGGGTCGTGCTAGAAAAGAATGGAGGAGCCATCACCCATGTTATATGTCATCATTGTTATAGCTTGTTCCTTAGCAGCGAGGATCTTCCTCCACATCCAAGTGGAATTGGTAGGGGCATCAAGGGTCCAAAAGTGCTTGTCCTTAATTCTGTTGTACATGATCCACTCCACCCAAAGGTTATCTTTTTTAACTACAATGTCTCAAACTTGTCTAAATATGACTGCTCTATTCCAAATCTCAATGTCTTTGATCCCTAGGCTACCTTCCCTTTTCGGTTTGCACACTTTATCCCAGCTAACAAGATGCAATTTAGATTATAAGGAGGGGCCAACCCATAAGAACCTAGTACATATTTGCCCAATCCTCTTAGATACCTTCTTTGGAAGAATGAAGCAGTTTGCCCAGAACACATGCATGCTTTGGAGCACTGACCTGATCAACTCTGGTCTACTAGCTATGGATATAAATCGACCCTTCCTAGTTTGAATCCGAACGGTTATCTTTTCTATCAATTGGTCACAATCTTCATTCTTGAGCTTTGTGGAGATGAATGGAACTTCTAGGTGTTTTATTGGAAGTTCCCCCTTTTTGAAGTTTAGAATGCCTAAGATCCTATTTAAATTGTCCACACTCAGCCCTGTACTGATAAACTTACTCTTGTGGATGTTAACTTGAAGGTCGGAGAACCCTTCGAACTTAGTGAGAACTCTATTGAGGGCTTGAGCCGAACTTGTATCTCCTTTGAAGAATGCCATTAAGTCATCTGCAAAGCATAAGTGAGAAACTTCAGGATTTTTACAATTATTCAACAATTTATAGTTCCCATCCTTAACTTCTTTACCCAAAAGAAGCACAAAGAGGCAGGGGGTCCTCTTGTCTCAGACCTTTCTTTCCTTCAAAAAAACCTTTAAGGCATCCATTCAGGCTGACAGAGTACCTAGCTGTAGAAATACAAGTCTACACCTGTTTAATATGCCTTTTCTAAGGTCTATTTTAGCCACACGGTTTGATGGGATCTGTAGAAGTCTTTTAAGAGTTCATGGGAAAGGAGGATGCTATCAACGATTTTATGGCCTTTTAGGAAAGTTGATTGGTTTTCGACAAACAAGCTTATGAACAATAGTTCTGAGCCTATTAGCTAAGATTTTAGCAATGCACTTGTAAATGGTATTACAACAAGATATTGGCCTAAAGTCTTCCATGGATGTAGGAGACTTTGTTTTGGGAACAAGTGTAATGGTTGTCGAGTTGATTTCCTTGACGATGCTCCCACTTCTAAAGAAGCTTCTAACTGCTTTGCAGACATCTCCCCCAATAATCTCCCAAGACTTTTGAAAGAATAGGGATGTGAACCCATCTGGCCCAGGAGCCTTATCACCATCCAAACCCCAAACAGCTTCCTTGATCTCATCATCTTCTATGTTCCTACTCAAGAAGGAGGCTTCCTCTATAGACAACTCTTTCCCCATATTGACCAACTCATCTGGGATTATCTCGTTGTGCACTTCACTTCTAGTACTTCGTAGTTTCCTGAAATAGCTCAGCACTTCCTCTTTTGTATCTTTTTCATCTTCAATCAGCTCTCTGATGGTAAACTATACTCGATGTTGTATTTGGTTCTTGGTTTTGATATATTTTATCTTAAAAAGTAGTATTATATGATTTTATATTTAATTAAATGAGATTCATGCTTTTGTGGATTACATTGGATTGGATACACATCACTATTTGGATTCTCAGTTTCATCATATGCTGAGTAGGAAGCTTCTTATTATAATGGACCAACACTCTTTCAAGTTGAATTTGAATACACAAGGCAATTAACTTCACACCATTGCAAGCATTTGAATACAAAAATCTATCTCCATTGATGTAATCTGTAGAAAGTTGGATCTTAGAAGCTTTAGGCTATGTTTGGATTGAGAGAAATGGAGAGAAGAGAAGGGAAAAGAAAATAAATGAGTTTTCCTCCATTTCTCGTGTTTGGATTGTTAAGTGGGGAGAGAAGAGAAAAGGATTGGAGAGAAAAAAGGTGAGTTTTCTTTCTCTCTAAAAGTGGAGCGAAACCTTTTAAAATATTTTATAATTCCAACTCTGCCCCTAAATTTCTTTTTAAGGTATTTTAAAATTCCAAGGTGGTCTCAAGTTCTCTCTTGTCAAATCCATACATGGTGGAGAGAAATTGAATTTCTCTTGTCTTCTATTCTTTTAATGAGTTTCTCTCCTCTCCACTTCCCTCAATCCAAACATAGCCCTAGAGTGGTGGAACAGTCGAGGGACAACAATGTGAGTTATTCACTTTGTCTTTAACATGCGAGGTTAAGGCTTTCCATTTGAAAGTGGTTGGTGCACATGTAAAAAATCAGGGAACATAGAGGGAATTTATTTATTTATTTTTGTTTATGTATTTTTTTTAATTTAATGCGGTGCACTTTCCTCAAATGGGGGTGCAAATAACGCAATCCTTCTTAAAATTAGTATATTTTAAATTGATTCTCAATTAGATTCTATTTTAACTCAACCATTGTTCAAGCAAAATCCAATAATTGGACAACCTATAAGAAATAAAAAAACAGAGGATCAAACCAAAATAAAATCATGCTATGCCCATCTGAAAGTCTAAGAGCCTGGGCAACTGGTTCCCCTCTTTGTTTTTCTAGTAAGGAAACCAATTCCTTGGTAACATGTAATTTGTTTTCAAGTGTCATTGAATTATAGGGGGAAAAAATAAAAATAAATGCCCGATGGTTAGCACCTTGAGTTGTTAATTTATTTGGCAACCTTTGATTAAAAAATCGCCCCTCCTGCAAGAAGAAGAAAGAACCCCATCTCTACAATCCTTGATTTATTTGGTTGTTGTCGAGACTCAAGACTCGAGACCAGTGTTACCCAATTTGTTAGAAAGGTATTGAACACGATATGGTTTGTTGTGGGTACGTGAAAAGTAGCGAACCAAATGACAAAAATTCCCTCTACTTATTGATAATATTTGACATATCCCCCTAAAATTTGAAACTGATAGAATGTTTGACTTCCGTCTTTATTCATAGACTTATGAAAAATGACCCAATACCCTTATCTTCAACAAATAAATAAAAAAAAAACTTGATATTTTCTTTACAAAATTAGTTTTTTCAATTTTTCTTTTTTTTACCCTTCTCATCACCTTAACATTTAAATGCCCTCAGCTTTGTCTACCCTACGAACCGTGTACATTCTCAAGTGGTGAACCAAAAATTGCGAATTCGAATTCGAACTGAGTAATCCCACAAATCAAGTAACATAGGTTGAGACAAGAATAATTTATTTTGACAAATGTGATTATGGTACCTCAAAACTCGCAAAAGAAGCTTTGAAATTTCACTAATTTTATGTAAATCCCTAGTTAGGTTTCTTGGGGCATATTATATTTCTCATTTTGGTGAAAGGGTGTAATTTATAACCGTGAATTTTTTTTTCATAGTGGAATCGATGTGATCCGTAGATGTACCTCAATCAAGGGGAATCACATAAAATCTTAGGGTCTGTTTGGATACCAGGAGCAGAACTACTGTTCCAAAGAATAGGAGCTGGAGTACTCTGTGGAGGAGCTTGAAAAGTAATTCTGTGCAGAAAGGGCGTTTGACAATCAACTTTGTGAAATACTGGTAGAAGTACTTTTATGCTAGAAGTCTGTTTGAGAACCACACTAACTTCTCACGATTTCTATAAAAAAGATCAGAATACCCTTATATTATACCAGTTACTGTTTTTTATTTTTTAGTATCATAATATGCCTTCAAATTATATTGTTTTTGACATTTTAACTATAAATATAATATAATAAATATTAATATAATATTTTAAATATTAAATATTAATATAATGTGTTTAAATCCATTATACTCAAAATTAAAAAAAAAAAATTGATAGCACCTCTTTTAAAAATTAGATGGTTTAACTTATCACCTGTTGAATTACCATATATATAAAAGATGTCTCAAACATACTAAGTCCTGATATATATCCATACTTAAACAAATCTCATACATGTAATCTACATATATCTATTTAAGAAATAACATCATAATTAACATAGCTATTAAAATTAAAATTATTATAAACTGCAATATATTGTATACTATTGATGCAAGTGACATAAAGATGAAGAAGAAAGGGGCGAGTTCCCTTTCTTCGTCTGGTTTAGGGCGCAAATAAGGTTTGGATATTCTCGTGAAAAATTAATAAAGTTGAGCGTATTTTGGTAAAATGAACGTTAGAATTTTACTCCATGCAAGATGCGAAATTGAGAAGTAGGTTTTAGCGATTTTTTCATAAAGAGCAATATTTTGCTCTTGTGCAGAGTAATTCTTCGAAGGAGTTGCTCATCTAAGATATCAAGACTACTTCTAACTCCTCGCAAGAGTCAGAAGTAGCCAAGGAGTCCTATCCAAACGCTATCTTAGTGTTTTCTTTGTGTGATTGCAACTTATATTTGATTTTTTTTCGATAGGTTTTTTTGTTTCGATTGTGCCTATTTTCTTAACACTATTGTAGAATAATTCAACTCTATTGATGTTTCCTTGAATTACAAGAACTCTGATTTGGTTTGTACAAAGAGGAACCTAAATCTTATTTCAATGCATCACATCTAATTACTTTAATATCCTTTCACAATTGCATGTTCATTTTAATAAAGAAAGCATGATTTAATACATTTATCTTCAATGTCAATTATCTTATTTATTGAATGCTTGATGTTATCAAATTGCATCCATGGTACTATTAGTGATCATCATTTATTTAAGATTACATGACTATTGTATTATGTTATCCTCAAAAGACACATTGGGTTTATCTTTTGAAAATTTTTAAGTAAGATCGAGCCTACTTGGTCCGCTCTCACCATTCAAATTAAAATTAACACGGTCCCGACCACAGTACTACAAAAAGAGCCCTGTACTTTCGGCCTTTTCTTTTTTTCTAGCGGGAGACTCAGAGAAAGTCTCTGAGGTGAAATCTATTGGTTCATCTTTTCTTTATTGTAGTGGGTCATGGTCTCATGGAACAGTTAAGACGTTGAATCACTAAAGTTTGTTCCGTACCAATTTAAATTCATTTTTGGAGGGAAAACATGTCAGAGACAAAATTAAACCATGGACAACATTTGCTATATATAAACACTCCTATATAGCCAACAAGAGACAAACACCACATATTACCTCAAATGTCTACATCATCCCAACACGACCAATCACCACCACGAACACCATCATCATCATCATCGTCGTCGTCATCATCATCATCATCATCTATGCCTAGTTCGTCCAAACTCAATCAAGCTAACATCATCACACCTAGTAATGTTTTTTTTGTGATTATTTAATTAATTTTCTCTCTTGAAGAAACCTCCTTAATTGTTGAGTTAAATTTATTGTTTAATGGGATGCAGATAGGAAAGACAAAGATCCTAAGTATTACATACCCCTTTACAGAGCTTCATTAGAAGGTGATTGGAAAAGAGCCAAAGATTTCATCGACACTGATCCAGACGCAAAGGTAGCGAGAATCTCCACTAGTTTCAAGACAGCTCTCCAAGTTGCAGCCATGTCAGGACACGCAGACTTTGTGGAGGAATTGGTGAAGTTGATGCCTAAAGAAGCTTTGGAACTGAAAGACAGTGCTGGGCTTACTGCTCTTCATTCCGTGACTACATCTGGAAACACCAAAGCAGCTATGGCTATAGTGAATGTGAACCCTGATTTGCCACAGATTCCTAACAATGGTGGAGAGACACCGATAATTCGAGTAGCTAGACTTGGTCATAAGGAGTTGTTGTCATATCTTTGCTTAGTAACAAAAGATGAGGATTCTCCTCAGAGGAATAGTCCTTTTAGAAAGCATGAAGGAGCTCAACTTATCATGGCTGTAATTGACGGTGATTTTTATGGTAAGTTTACTTTTATTAATTAATTTGTGATTAATGACCGGACTAGGGGCACACGGGCACATCTTGATGCCCGTGTGTCCCGCTCAGGCCACTCCCGCATGACTCTTAATTTATTTTTGTAACATTAAATTTTATAATTATATGTGTGTTTTAGAAACAACTCCTATAAAATTGGTGAAACTAGGTTTACCTCTTGCAAAATGCAAGATTAGGTTTCTCCCTTAGCCTTGTCCGTAAGTCAACATTACGTTTTATTGGTGATTTAATGGTGAATTTTTTTTTCCCTTCTTCAAAATGCTCTTCCAATACTTAGATTAATAAATCAAAATTTGAAAAAATTCCAAAATTTCTTTATCTAATCATTAAGAAAAAACAACGTTGACTTACGATTAAAGGGGATAAAGCTAATCTTTCATTTTACAAGAGAAAAAACCTAATATCACCAATTTTACAGGATCATACTACTAAAATATGCTTTGCTCAATGCATTTTTACTGAGTTACCAAAATATGCAATGAAATCACAATCTTTATATATTTATTTTTAATATGATCTACGCCATAATCTTTATTTTTTTAAAATACTCTCCCTAGACTTTTGTTTTTCAAAAAAAATACTCTCCCATAGACAAAATCCTAGCTCTGCCCCCAACAAATATGAAAAGAGTTCTGCAAGGGGTGCTATAGGCAAGTGAGATATGAGGTACAATCTTGACTATTTAGGTCATTTCCAGCATTATTCTTTGGTAAATATTTTGGAATGTGTACTGTCACAGTTTTGACAGTTTTGAGATCTCTAAGCCAAGAGTGGGTAAATTTCTTTTGTTCCAACCCAATTTAAATTGGAATTCAATCAAGTCAAATCAACTTAGTTGAGTTTTGAGCATGGTTTTAAATCTCGTCCAAGACCAAGACGGCTCGTCCAATATGTCTCGGTATCGTCCACCAACGAGACGGATAGACAAGTCAAATGTATTGGACAAGATTTAAAATCATGATTCATTTTTCTCATTGTTGAACGAGACGACTTGGTCTCATTCATGGACTAAGCGAGATGTCAAAACGACTTTTAAAACCATGGTTTTGAGTAAACTCAAGGAGTTTTAAAACATAAATGGACTGTAAATAGGCCAGGCTTCCTTCTAGTTTGGTCATTTTGGGTCGAACGGCTGGTCCAACTCCAAACCTACTGTGGGCCTATGCCTGGCTTGTCAGGCCGGGTTTAAACATTTTCTTTTCAAACCCAGTATTGTGGCCTTAGTGGAGGCCTGATCGGACTGGGCTGTGGATTTTTTTCCTTCTAGACCTTTATAATCAACCATCCATTATGCCATTCCCTCTCAAATGTGAACAAAGGGGATGCTACAACTTACAAGTAGGAAACTGTGTATAAGTAATGTTACATCCATTTTCTCTGTGAGCAGATGTGGCATTGCATTTAGTGAAGCAGTACCCACAATTAGCAACAACTAAAGATCAGCATAATCTCTCTGCATTATACGCGTTGGCGAGAAAATCTTCAGCTTTCAAGAGTGGAAGTAGACTAGGATTTTGGCAACGTTGCATCTATTCATGTTAGTCTCTCCATCTATACCTCACTTAAAAAAAAAAAAAAAAATACTTCAATTGTTATTAATTTAAAATCAAATTTATTAAAGATTCAACAACACATGCTATTCTTAAAGGCAGAAGAGATTTGTAAATTTACCATGGGATGATGGCATAAAGGCATTTTGGAAAGAAAAAAAAGAGTCAAGCTGGCATGTTTATTTAACAAAAGTTATGTTTGTAAAATATTAATCGAAAGGGTTATAAACTCATTTTCGGATTTTTGGTACGTGTGAAATTATTTTTATAGCCTACTTCAATTTTACATAAAGATAAAAATTTATCCAATTTATCATACCAGTTATCTGTTTTCTGCAAAATGCATGTTTATATGACCCTTTTGATAAATATTTTGGTGAGACTTTGTAGTGTTGAGAGGTGCATGATGCATTATTTTCATTTTGTGTCTAAATTTCTTACCTTTAGTTTTCTATCTTAAAGGTATTACTATTACACAAGCTCCCATAATAAACCACCAAGGAAGACGAGACACTGAAAATCCTCTAATGTGCTCTAGTGACTGCACACACATGACCCAAATAGGCAAAGGTATGTTGTAGTTCTTGATTTCAAATAGACCAAGTAATATATCTTAACTACGTATAGTTGATTTCAGTAGATCAAGTAATATATCTTAAATGGATCCTTGGGTTTTTACATGTTTAACTAAGCAAGTTTGGTTTCGTATGATTAGAGTTCCAAAGGTTGAATGGGTTATTTTGGAATGCCATAAAACAAATAGGTATGCAACACTATCATTACTTAAGATTGAATATTATTGTCCATTTTTCTTTCTACTTGGTACAAATTGATGTTACTTGAATTGGTTTTAATCACAGTTCCAAGCATTAGGCACATTTATGACGCCAAAGTGATGCATACCCAAGCCTTGGAACTTCTCAAATGCATTTGTGAGCAAGTTTCGCTTTTGGAAACTCAGTTAGAGATTGCAAACTTATTAAGTTTTCCAACCTGGATAGCGGCCGTGTATGGAAATGTGGAGCTTATTACCACTTCTATTGAGACTGAGCCTACCCAGATTTGGACCATATACAATAAGACTGGCCATAGCATTCTTCATGTTGCTATCATTCATCGACAAGAAAAGGTTTTCAACCTCATGAGAGATATGGGTACAGTTAATAGTGTGCTTGCCACTTATACAGATGACGAACGAAACACCATCCTGCATTTGGCAGCAAAACTAGCCCCTCCCTCCAAACTCAAAGCAGTATCTGGTGCAGCACTACAAGTGCAACGAGAACTTCAATGGTTTCAGGTGATAGATTTTCCTTTACAAGTAGCAAAATATGAATTTATTTATTTATTGTTTAGATGTTATGGACAACCAAATTGGAATGTCGGCGTTACATAACTGTGAAGTCATCACAAATTGTATTAAAAAGAGGTTTGAAGAAACATTTTAAGAATTTTAATTCAAAGTTTAAACTTATTTCTGTTGCCTATGTAGTTAAACTTGAGTCTTGCATTTCTAGGATGGAATATTTTTGTTTAATTTGAAATTAGGAATCAATTGGCCTGTCCAACAACCAACAATGGCTTTGGAGTATGGATTTTTGATAGAAACATGCTTCCCCCAGTGAGAAATCTCATCTAAGATGGTAATTATGTTTATGATTTTAACGTCACACTTTGTTATGTAGGCGGTGGAGAAGCTTGTACAACCTACATATCGAGAAATGGAAAACCAACAAAAAAAAACTCCCAGGGAATTGTTTACTGAGGAGCATGAACATTTGATCGAGAAAGGAGAGAAGTGGATGAAAGAGATGGCAACATCATCCATGGTTGTAGCCACGCTCATTGCCACAGTGGCATTTACTGCAGCCTTTACGGTTCCCGGTGGCAACAATGGTGAATCTGGCACTCCCATATTTCTAAAAAGCAAATGGTTTATGGTTTTTGCCATATCAAACGCATTAGGATTCTTCTCTTCCTTGACTTCAGTGTTGATATTTGTAACCATCCTCACATCCCGCTATGCTGAAGAAGACTTCCTTAAGTCCCTACCCCAAAAATTGATATTAGGTCTTACTATGCTCTTTTTCTCTATAGCAGCCATGTTGGCAACATCTAGTGCCACCTATTTTATCATGTTTGGACATCGATTCGCATCAATTTCTCTTCTTCTATCTTTCCTTGCTTGTATCCCTGTGACAGTGTTTGCATTGCTGCAACTTCCTCTCTTTGTTGAAGTAATTCGTTCGACGTATGGGTCCGACATCTTCCATCGATAAAAGTTTAGTGTTGCTAATATCAGCTTCTTGTTTTTTGTTGGTTTAGAGCCTGTCTCACAACATGTTTTACGATTTTGTTGAATTTATCTATTTTTGTTTTCGGTTCTTGGTTTTGATATATTTTATCTTCAAAAGTAGTATTATATGATTTTATATTTAATTAAATGAGATTCATGCTTTTGTGGATTACATTGGATTGGATACACATTCCTATTTGGATTCTCAGTTTCATTATATGCTGAGTAGGAAGCCTCTTATTATAATGGACCAACACTCTTTCAAGCTGAATTTGAATACACAGGGCAATTGACTTCACACCATTGCAAGCGTTTGAATACAAAAATCTATCTCCATTGATGTAATCTGTAGAAAGTTGGATCTTAGAAGCTTTGGGTTGTGTTTGAATTGAGAGAAATGGAGAGAAGAGAAGAGAAGGGAAGAGAAAATAAATGAGTTTCTCTCCATTTCTCTTGTTTGGATTGTTAAGTGGGGAGAGAAGAGAAAAGATTGGAGAAAAAAAAGGTGAGTTTTCTCTCTCTAAAAGTGGAGAGAAACCCTTTTCAATTATTTTATAATTCCAACTCTGCCCCTAAATTTCTTTTTAAGGTATTTTAAAATTTGAAAGTGGTCCCGAGTTCTCTCTTGTCAAATCTAAACATGGTGGAGAGAAATTGAATTTCTCGTCTTCTATTCTTTTAATGAGTTTCTCTTCTCTCCACTTCCCTCAATCCAAACATAGCCTTATAGCGGTGGAACGGTCGAAAGACAACAATGTGAGTTATTCACTTTGTCTTTAACATGCGAGGTTAAGGCCTTCCATTTGAAAGTGGTTGGTGCACATATAAAAAATGAGGGAACATAGAGGGAATTTATTTATTTATTTTTGTTTATGTATTTTTTTTAATTTAATGTGGTGCACTTTCCTCAAATTGGGGTGCAAATAATGCAATCCTTCTTAAAATTCGTATATTTTAAATTGATTTGCCATTAGATTCCATTTTAACTAAACCATTGTTCAAGCAAAATCCAATAATTGGACAACCTTTAAGAAATAAAAAATAGAGGATCAAACCAAAATAAAATGTGCTATGCCCATCTGGGAAGTTTAAGAGCCTAGGCAACTAGTTCCCCTGTTTGTTTTTCTAGTAAGGAAACCAATTCGTTGGTAACATGTAATTTGTTTTCAAGTGTCATTGAATTATTGGGGGAAAAAATAAAAATAAAAATAAATGTCTGATGGTTAGCACCTTGAGTTGTTAATTTATTTGGCAACCTATGATTAAAAAATCTCCCCTCTTAGAAAGAAGAAGAAAGAACCCCATCTTTACAATTCTTGATTTATTTGGTTGTTGTTGAGACTCGAGAGTCGAGACCAATGTCATCCAATTTGTTAGAAAGGTACTGAACGTGATATGGTTTGTTGTGGGTACGAGAAAAGTAGTGAACTAAATGACAACAATTCCCTCTATTGATAATATTTGACATATTCCCCTAAAATTTGAAACTGATAGCATGTTTGACTTTTGTCTTTATTCATAGACTTATGAAAAAATACCCTTATCTTCAACAAATAAATAAAAAAAAGCTTGATATTTTCACAAAATCAGTTTTCTTCAATTGTTTTTTTAACCCTTCTCATCGCCTTAACATTTAAATGCCCTCAGCTTTGTCTACCCTACGAACCGTGTTCATTCTCAAGTGGTGAACGGAAAACCATGAACTCGAATTCGAACCGAGTGATCCCACGAATCAAGTAACATAGGCCGAGACAAGAATAATTTATTTTGACTAATGTGATTATGGTACCTCAAAACTTGCAAAAGAAGTTTTGAAATTTCACTAACATTATGTAAATCCTTAGTCAGGTTTCTTGGGGTATATTATATTTCTCATTTTGGTGAAATGGTGTAATTTATAATTGTGAGTTTTTCCTTCATAGTGGAATCGGTGTGATCTGTAGATGTACCTCAATCAAGGGGAACCACATAAAATTTTAGTATTGTCTTTGTGTGATTGCATCTTGTATTTGAATTTTTTTTTTTTTCAATAGGTCTTCTTGTTTCAATTGTGCCTAGTTTCTTAACACTATTGTAGAATAATTCAACTCTATTGATGTTTCCTTGAATTACAAGTACTCTGATTTGGTTTGTACAAAGAGGAAACTAAATCTTATTTCATTGCATCACATCTAATTACTCCAATATCCTTTCATAATTGCATGTTTATTAGAAAAAAAAAAAAAAAAAAAGAAAAAAGAAAAAAGAAAAAAGAAAAAAAGCATGATTTAATACATTTATCTTTAAAGTCAATTATCTTATTTATCGAACACTTGATGTTATCAAATTGCATCCATGGTACTATTAGTGATCATCATTTATTTAAGATTACATAACTATTGTATTATGTTATCCTTAAAAGACACCTTGGTTTTATCTTTTGAAATTTTTTAAGTTCGTTCGAGCCGACTTGGTCCGCTCTCACCATTCAAATTAAAATTAACACAGTCCCAACCACAGTACTTCAAAAAGAGCCCTGTACTTTGGCCTTTTCTTTTTCTCTAGCGGGAGACAGAGAGAAACTCTTTGAGGTGAAATCTATATCTATTGGTTCATCTTTTCTTAATGGTAGTGGGGTCATGGTCTCATGGAACAGTTAAGACCTTGAATCACTAAAGTTTGTTCCGTACCAATTTAAATTCTTTTTTGGAGGGAAAACATGTTAGAGACAAAATTAAACCCTGGACAACATTTGCTATATGTAAACACTCCTATATAGCCAACAAGAGACAAACACCACATATTACCTCAAATGGCTACATCATCCCAACATGACCAATCACCATCACGAACACAATCATCATCATCTATGCCTAGTTCGTCCCAACACAAACAAGCTAACATCATCACACCTAGTAATGTTTTTTTGTGATTATTTAATTTTCTCTCTTGAAAAAACCGCCATAATTGTTGAGTTAAATTTGTTTTTTAATGGGATGCAGATAGGAAAGACAAAGATCCTAAGCATTACATACCCCTTTACAGAGCTTCATTAGAAGGTGATTGGAAAAGAGCCAAAGATTTCTTCGACACTGATCCAGACGCAAAGGTAGCGAGAATCTCCACTAGTTTCAAGACAGCTCTCCAAGTTGCAGCCATGTCAGGACACGCAGACTTTGTGGAGGAATTGGTGAAGTTGATGCCTAAAGAAGCTTTGGAACTGAAAGACAGTGCTGGGTTTACTGCTCTTCATTCCGTGACTACATCTGGAAACACCAAAGCAGCTATGGCTATAGTGAATGTGAACCCTGATTTGCCACAGATTCCTAACAATGGTGGAGAGACACCAATATTTCGAGTAGCTAAACTTGGTCATAAGGAGTTGTTGTCATATCTTTGCTTAGTAACAAAAGATGAGGATTCTCCAAAGAGTAGTAGTCCTTTTAGAAGGAATGAAGGTGCTGAGCTTATCATGGCTGTAATTGCTGCTGATTTTTATGGTAAGTTTACTTTTATAAATTACCAAGACATGGAATGAAATCACAATCTTTATTTTTTTTTTTATTTTTAAAAAAATACTCTCCCACATAGACAAAATCCTAGCTCTGCCCCTGCAAACATGGAAAGAGTGCTGCAAGGAGTGGTATAAGTGAGATATAAGGTACAATCTTGAGTCTTTAGGTCACTTCAGCATTATTCTTTGGTAAATATTTTTTAATGTGTGCTGTCACGGTTTTAGTTTTGAGATCTCTAAGCCATGAATGGGTAAATTTCTTTTGTTCTAGCCCAATTCAAATTGAAATTCAATCAAGTCATATTAACTTGGTTGAGTTTTGAGCATGGTCTTAAATCTCGTCCGAGACCAAGACAACTCGTTCGATACATCTTAGTATAGTCCACCAATGAGATGGATAGACAAGACAAACGTATGATTCATTTTTCTCATTGTTAAACAAGACAGCTAAAACTTATCAGAAAACTAGTCGGAGAGGACTCGGTCTTGTTCATTGACGAGACGAGACATCAAAACGACTTTTAAAACCATTGTTTTGAGTAACTCAATGAGTTTTAAAACATAAATGGACTGTAAATTTGGCCAGGCTTGCTTCTAGTTGGGTCATTTTGGGTCGAACGCCTGGTCCAACACAAAATTTCCAAATGTAACGTGGGCCTAAGCCTGGCTTGTCAGGTCAGGTTTAAACATTTTCTTTTCAAACCCAGTATTATGGGCTAGGTGGAGGCCTGATCGGACTGGGCTGTGTTTTTTTTTCTTCTAGACCCTTTTAATCAACCATCCATTATGCTATTCCCTCTCAAATGTGAAGAAAGGGGATGTCACAACTTACAAGTAGGAAGGAAATTATGTATCAGTAATGTTACATCCATTTTCTATGTGAGCAGATGTGGCATTGCATTTAGTGAAGCAGTACCCACTATTAGCAATAACTAAAGATCAGCGTAATCACTCTGCATTATACGCATTGGCAAGAAAATCTTCAGCTTTCAAGAGTGGAAGTAGACTACGATTTTGGCAACGTTGCATCTATTCATGTTAGTCTCTCCATCTATACCTCACTTCAAAAAAAAAAAAAAACTTCAATTGTTATTAATTTAAAATCAAATATACTAAAGATTCAACAACACATGCTATTCTTAAAGGTAGAAGAGATTTGTGAATTTACTATGGGTTGATGGCATAAAGGCATTTTGGATTAAAAAAAAAAAGAAGTGAAGCTGGCATGTTTATCTTACAAAAGTTACGTTTGTAAAATATTAATCGAAAGGGTTATAAACTCATTTTTGGATTTTTGGTACGGACACATTTGCAAAATTATTTTTATAGGCTACTTTAACTTTACATAAAGATAAAAATTTATCCAATTTATCATACCAGTTATCTGTTTTCTGCAAAATGTTTATATGACCCTTTTGATAAATGTTTTGAAAACATGACTAATCCCGTAATTTTGTCAAGATGTTGTAATGCTGAGAGGTGCATGATGCATTATTTTCATTTTGTGTTCTAAATTACTTACCTTTAGTTTTCTATCTTAAAGGTATTACTATTACACAAGCTCCCATAATAAACCACCAAGGAAGACGAGACACTGAAAATCCTCTATTGTGCTCTAGTGACTGCATACACATGACCCAAATAGGCCAAGGTATGTTGTAGTTCTTGATTTCAAAAGACCAAGTAATATATCTTAACTACGTATAGTTGATTTCAGTAGATCAAGTAATATATCTTAAATGGATCCTTGGGTTTTTACATTTTTAACTAAGCAAGTTTGGTTTCGTATGATTAGTGTTCCAAAGGTTGAATGGGCTATTTTGGAATGCTATAAAACAAATAGGTATGCAACACTATCATTACTTAAGATTGAATATTATTGTCCATTTTTTTTCTACTCGGTACAAATTGATGTTACTTGAATTGGTTTTAATCACAGTTCCAAGCATTCGGCACGTTTATGACACCAAAGTGATGCATACCCAAGCCTTGGAACTTCTCAAATGCATTTGTGAACAAGTTTCGCTTTTGGAAACTCAGTCGGAGATTGCAAAGTTATTAAATTTTCCAACCTTGGTAGCGGCCCAGTATGGAAATGTGGAGCTTATTACCACTTCTGTTGAGACTGAGCCTAACCAGATTTGGACCAAATACAATAAGACTAGCCATAGCATTCTTCATGTTGCTATCGTACATCGACAAGAAAAGGTTTTCAACCTCATGAGAGATATGGGTACAGTTAATAGTGTGCTCGCCTCTTCTACAGATGACGAAGGAAACACCATCCTGCATTTGGCAGCAAAACTAGCCCCTCCCTCCAAACTCAAAGCAGTATCTGGTGCAGCACTACAAGTGCAACGAGAACTTCAATGGTTTCAGGTGATAGATTTTCCTTTACAAGTAGCAAAAGATGAATTTTTTTTATTTATTGTTTAGATATTACGGACAACCAAATTGGAATGTCGGCGTTACATAACTGTGAAGTCATCACAAATTGTATTAAAAAATGGTTCGAAGAAACATTTTAAGAATTTTAATTCAAAATTTAAACTTATTTCTGTCACCTATGTAGTTAAACTCGAGTCTTGCATTTCTAGGATGGAATACTTTTGTTTAATTTGAGATTAGAAATCAATTGGCCTGTCCAACAACCAACAATTGCTTTGGAGTATGGATTTTTGATAGAAACATGCGTCCCCCAGTGAGAAATCTCATCTAAGATGGTAATTATGTTTATGATTTTGGGATATTTGTATCTTTGGTCTAAACAGAACATAGACTTTGGGGGGACTTCTTTTGATGACTTTGTTGTTAGATGGAACTCCTTATGTAATCTTTGAAGTTTTTTCTTTTTTCTGTTGCTCTTTGAGAGGCCTCCTCGGCCTCCTTGTACTTTTTTCCCCTCAATAGATTATACTTATAAAAAAAAATTATGCTTATGATTTTAACGTCACACTTTGTTATGTAGGCGGTGGAGGTGCTTGTACAACCTACATATCGAGAAATGGAAAACCTACAAAGAAAAAGTCCTAGGGAATTGTTTACTGAGGAGCATGAGCAATTGATCGAGAAAGGAGAGAAGTGGATGAAAGAGATGGCAACATCATCCATGGTTGTAGCCACGCTCATTGCCACAGTGGCATTTACTGCAGCCTTTACGGTTCCCGGTGGCAACAATGGTGAATCTGGCATTCCCATATTTCTAAAAAGAAAATGGTTTATGGTTTTTGCCATATCAAACGCATTAGGATTCTTCTCTTCCTTGACTTCAGTGTTGATATTTGTATTCATCCTCACATCCCGCTATGCTGAAGAAGACTTCCTTAGGTCCCTACCCCAAAAATTGATAATAGGTCTTACTACGCTCTTTTTCTCTATAGCAGCCATGTTGACAACATTTAGTGCCACCTATTTTATCATGTTTGGACATCGATTCGCATCAATTTCTCTTCTTCTATCTTTCCTTGCTTGTACCCCCGTGACAGTGTTTGCATTGCTGCAACTTCCTCTCTTTGTCGAAATAATTCGTTCGACGTATGGGTCCGACATCTTCCATCGTTAAAAGTTTGTTGAGTTTATCTATTTTTGTGATGGAGCACCTTTGATTGTAAACTATGCTCGATGTTGTATTCGATTCTTGGTTTTAATATATTTTATCTTCAAAAGTAGTATTATATGATTTTATATTTAATTAAATGAGATTCATGCTTTTGTGGATTACGTTGGATTGTATACACATTACTATTTGGATTCTCAGTTTAATTATATGCTGAGTTGGAAGCCTCTTATTATAATGGACCAACACTCTTTCAAGCTGAATTTGAATTAACTTCAAACCATTGCAAACATTTCACATCTTGATCATTAATTGAGAGGTGGGATGCCACTCAATGTATAAAATGTGTTTTGATTTCCCTTCTAATTATTGAGTAGTGCGACAAGAGGGATACATGAACCAATAGGGAGCACACCTAAACCAATGATAATCAAAAGTAAACTGAAAGAAGAAGAAGAAAAAAAGAAAAAGAAAAACTCTCAAAATTACAGAACTAGTAGAATATATTTTACTGGTGCTTTTATTGAAGTAATAGAAACCGTTGACATTAAGACGACCACTTAACCTCTCGACGACTGAAGACATCAGATCCATATGTGGAGAGAATTACTTCAATAAAGAGGGGAAGTTGTAGCAATGCAAACAATGTCACAGGAAAACAAGCAAGTAAAGCTAGAGGAAGGGCAATCATCGCTAATTGATGTCCAAGCATTATAAAATAGGTCGCACTAAATGCTATCATCATGGCAGCTATAGAGAAGAAGAGCATAGCAAGACCGATTATCAACTTCTGAGGTAGAGATTTGAGAAAGTCTTCTTCAGCATAACGGGATGTAAGAATAGATAAAAATATCAATACTGAAGTCAAGGAAGAGAAGAGCGCTAGTGCATTTGATATGGCAAAAACTTTAAACCACTTGACTTTTAAAAAATTTGGAATGCCATTATTATCGTTGTTGCCACCTGGAACTGTGAAGGCAGCAGCAAATACCACTGTGGCAATGAGGGTGGCTACAACCATGGATGATGATGCCATATCTTTCATCCATTTCTCTCCTTTCTGAATCAAATCCTTGTGTTCCTCAGTAAATAAAACTCTCGGAGTTTTTTGTGCGTCGTTTTCCATTTCTTTATCAATGGGTTGTACAAGCTTCTCCACTTCCTAGATGGTAAAGCGTGAGTTCAAAATCAGTAAGAAATATAATAATACAAGCAGAAGATGATGTGGTGGATATTATTAGTCACCGCACCTGGTACCATTGAAGTTCTCGTTGCACTTGTAGTGCTGCACCTGATACCACATTGAGTTTAGAGGGAGGTCCTAGTTTTGCTGCCAAATGCAGGGTGTTGTTGTTGTCGGTTAGTCTCACATTGACCATCGAATTGCTAACAAGACCCATCCCTCTTACGAGGTTGAAAACCTTTTCTTGTCGATGTCTAATAGCAATGTGAAGAATGGAATTTGGGTAAGGGGACCAAATTTGGGTAGGATTACTCTTAATGCATGTGAGTATAAATTCCACATTCCCATACTCTGCAGCTACAAAGATTGGTGTTGCTAATAACTTATCATTCTCTTCCTGAGTACTACTCAAACGTGACACTTGTGCACAAATGAAGTTTAGAAGTTCTGAGGCTTGGATGTGCATTACTTTGGTGTCGTAAACATGCTTGACACTTGGCACTGTGCTTAAAACCAAGTCAATTAAGTTAGATCCAATTATTCCAAGTAGAAATATAAGGTGAAAAAGATTTAAGTTTTAAGTGGGTGGGTGCATACCTATATGCTTTATAGCGCTCCAAAATAGCGCGTTGGACCTTTGCAACACTATCCATACAAAATCAAAATTTGCTTAATTAGAAAATAGAATTTTTATCTTCTAATTTTTTGACTTGGTAAGAAAATTTGTACACAAATAATTTTCTTAGCTTAGGAAAGCCTAGTTTATTTATAGGAAAAATCACTTAATAGACTCTCTGGAGGTTTTTCTTCTTCTAAATAGTCCCTGACTTTTGGGTGTACTTGATAGTCTATTTTTCAAGAAACTCAAGATCCAGCGGCACAATGATAATGCAGTAAAAATTAATAAGAGAACCCATCCACACAATCCATTAATGTAATTAAGATATTATAAATCAACTTTTAGAGCAAATCGAGAACAACAACATACCTTTACCTATTTGGGTCTTGTGTATGGAAGCTTGTTCAATATGCACGCCTTCAAGAAAACATAATAAAATTTGAGGTAAGTAATAAGTAAATTAAATGTTGGGCTAGATTCCTTTAATTAAGGTCCATATGTTCCTATTGTTCATCAAATACACAACCTGAGGTCACATGTCGGGTTTCCGTAGAGTTGGTTTGGGATTGGAGAACCTAGTACTGTTTTATAAGTTAGGGGTGTAATTATTCTCAAACACAATCGCACAAAACACAAGGATTTACGTTGTTCAACGGTGTGCCTACGTCCTAGGATCAGATCAAGAACAATCACTATTTTCTTTTAAGTTTTACAATCCTAGAGATCTCTATTTATAAAACCGGGGAGTTACGAGTTACTAAAACATGTAAATCTCCCCAAAACAGAAACCCCTAAAAAATGGGAAATCTTTAAGAAAATATTACATAATTGCTCTTTTTGTACCATTAAAAAATTCAGGCCGGGGGCTTTGCCCTCACACCCTTGGGAGGGGGAGTTGCCTCTTGTGCCCTGCAACTCTGCATAGCGCAATAGAATACAAGACATTTACAAAACAAAAATCATGTCTGGCAAAGATAGTTTGCCATGTAATCAATCAAATGTATGAGAAACACTGAAAACATAAGAATCTTCTTGTTCTATGTAGGAAGCTTTGAATTTGAAGTGTGAGAGGCGGGTTTTAAGTATATGAAGTGAGGAATTAAGGGGCAAGGTCCAATATATAAGAGGTTACCTCCTAAGAAAAAGAAGGAAATAAACTAATGAGTGGGATATTGAAAGAGTGACAAACATGAATAGATGCAACGTTGCCAAAATCCTAGTGTACTTCCACTCTTGAGAGCCGTTGATCTTCTTGCAAACACATCGAGTGCTGATTTGTCGGAACTATCTTTAGCTGTTGCTAATTCTGGGTGACGATTGATTAGAAACAGTGCCACATCTATACAAAGAGCAAAAAAAGAAAAAAAGGATTGTTAGACATGCCAATGGTAACTTGGGAAATCAGTTTCACATTTAAATAAATCAATATTCTTTTGTACTGAATCATTTGTAATACCTTATGGTCACAATACTAATACTAATTTGAAAAGGTGGACTTGCAAGGGTGATTTAGTAAAAGTGTAAAGCATTTACCTCGGGATATGCATATTCATACATATTTTTCTTTTGTATCTTGAGGCAAATGAATTACAGTTCTGTTATGGGGGCACGGGGGGGGGGGGGGGGGGGGTCATATTATCATGACACTAAGTAAAACTAATTAACAATTTATTAGTATTTTATAAATAAAACTCCATTTTTTTCTCTTACATTTCTCATATTACCTCAGTGGTAAGAGCTTGTGGAGGTTGTTCCCAAGGTCTTAGGTTGAACCCCTTCTTATGCAAACCACTAACCACACCAAGCCAAAAAAAAAAAAAAAGTCTCTCTTTAATGGTCCCCTAATAATTTTTAGGGAAAATTACTCAATGTGGGAGGGATGCCTTTATAAATGCACCTTGATATTTGGGATGGTATCTTAACGGGATGAGGATCCAAAACTGCGTCCGGAGTTTGCGTGGCACGTGTTTGTTGGACTTTAAAACACATCAGCTCCTAACACAAGCCGTTTTTCTACATAGCATACAGCCCAATGTGTTTCAGTTCCAACCAAAAAGTGCAACTTTGACACCGTTTGTTGCTATAGGAACGGGACACCGTTTTGGATGGAGACTCATCTTAACTACCCAATTAGTAAATATTTCTTTCTAATTGACTAGTGTTGATCCAGATGATTCATATTGAAATGTCAAGATTGATGATTGTAACAAGGTTGATCTCGACAAATTGAATGTTGATCTTGAACGTCGAGATCCATGATTTACAATCTTTGATCTTGGTGGTTGTAAAAGGTCGATCTCGATGATTGGAGCAAAGATTGATCTCAATGATTTGAATTGTCAATCTCAAGAATTTGATTAATCAATCTCATCAATTGAAAATGAATCCCTAGTAGAAATCCTCGATTTTAACCTATTAAGCCTCGTTTCAACCTCGCCTTAATCCCTTGTAGAAATCCTTCTATTTTTCCATTTGAAAATCAGAATAGAAATCTTATCTTCAAGCTGATTTTGGGAAGAAACTGAGGTAAAAACTGGGAAGAAAATAAAAGGTAAAAAGTCTCAGGTTGAAGTTGAGTTATTTTTCATAAGTTAGGGGAAGTAGATCAACAAAATGCTTATAAAAAACTGGAAAACTTTTATCAATACACCAACTTTTACTTGAAACACACAAATCTATATGCAGACAACCGATGAATTTCAAAAGAGTTGGTGTGCCGATAAAATCTCTAAAAAATTGGCTAATCTGGATTTCTTTTTAAATGGTAAATTTATCCAAACATGATGCTTCGACAATTAACCAATCATTTGCTTATAATTTGGCATTAGTAAAAGTTGGTGTGGCAATAGTAACTCTCTTTGGTAAAACCCCCTAAAATTAAAAAACAAAATGTATAAATGTACCATAAAAATCGGCAGTAATGACAGCATTGAGAAGCTTAAGACCGTCATTTCCTCTAAAAGGACTATTAGGATGATCATCTTTTGTAACATTGCAAAGATGCCACAAGATGTCCTTATGGCCAAGTTGAGCTGCATAAAGAATTGGTGCATCTCCGCTACTATGAAACATGTTTGGCAAATTAGGGTTCTTTTCCACCAAGGCCTTGGCTACCTTTGTGTTTCCACTAAAAATTGCGCCATAAAGAATTGTAAAACCTCCATTATCTTTTAGTTCCAATGCATCATTGGGCATTAACTTCACCATCTCTAGTGCAAATGCCGTGCGTCCTGAAACGATCGTAATTGCGAGAGTGAAAAGTAAATTAGGGAAGATCTCGGGATTAGGACCAGATCCCATGAACACTAACTCTTTGGCTTTGTTCCAATTGCCTTCCAATGCAGCTTTGTATAGGTCTGCCATGTTAAACATATTAATTATGATGACCAAAAGACATGGAGATAGAAGAGAAAAAAGATCAAATTATCACAAAATGAGATAAAGGGTCGGTTTGATTCGCGAAATTATACTTCTAAGAGTTGTACTTGTGAAGTTCAACTACTGAAAAGTTTTCAACAAGAGTTTATTACAACTCCAATGATCATAATCATAATCATTTACTACATATATCAGGTTATCAACTCTCACTTAATAAGAAGTTATAGCTATCACCTCATATGTATATATTATAACTGAAGAAAAATGAACATGACGAAGAAACAAGTCGTAAAGTTTGTTAGCAACGTAGAGGATGTTACCTTGATAACGTTGGAACGGAGTATCCATTTGAGTAAATGTGTGGTCTTGGTCTTGATTGCTCATAGTAAGTATTCTCTAGGTTCTTTGCTCATTTTTCACTCTTGAATCTTGAATATATACTTTTCTTCTTGTTGTGAGTTAGATCTGATGCTAAGTAGGATGTCCCACCATTTGATTAAAGTTCTATTAAGTGATTCTGTGTATAATTTTAGTGGTGCCAAGCCTAAAGTTCATGTTCAAGTGATGGACCCAAACAAATATGTTAATTGTGTTTTATGTTCCCCTTTTTCTTTTTCTTTATATTTTTTAACAATAGTAATGCGTTCTTTATATTATAAGACTTCCTCTTCACATAAACTTTTTAAATTTTATTTTATTTTCCTTTTTCTTTATCTTTATATTTTTTAACAATAGTAATGCGTTCTTTATATTATAAAACTTCCTCTTCACATAACCTTTTTTTTTTTTTCCTTTTTCTTTATCTTTATATTTTTTAACAATAGTAATGCGTTCTTTATATTATAAAACTTCCTCTTCACATAACTCACCCATGGATTGCTTAAGTGGTAAGGGCGAGCACGTGAAGTGTGGGTTAGGCGCACGTCACGGGTTCGATTCCCCTCTTGGGTTTTACTCATGTTTTAACTAGGGGACCATGGTGGTGGGTTGCTGTGGTAGTCCTCCCCGAGATTAGTTGTGGTGCGCGCAAGCTGGCCCGGACACTCGGTTAGCAAAAAAAAAAAACTTCCTCTTCACATAACCTGTATGGATACCTATTGTATTAGAGACTGTGCACTTTCCTTTTATTAATGGGAAAAAGTACATAATGGAACCGACTATGGATTTATCTTTCTAAATAGGCCTGATTTTTGGGTGATTAGTGGCCTTAAATTTGCAAACCTTTGAGCAACTCTGACCTAGGGCTTCATATTTTGTCTTCAAATTGGCATCTTCTTCATATTTTAGACTCTGAATAACCTTTGAGCTCTAGTCGGTCTCTAACTTCAAATCACCATTCCTTCCTCTAAAATACTATTTACTCACATAAAAAAGTGAAAAGAGAAGGCTAAAATTGATTTCTAGAGACACAACGGACATTTTGAAAAATATGAATAGTCACAGAGATGGGCCTTTGAATCTTCTATCTTCCCTCTATATTTGAAGATATGAACAGTGATATAAAGGAGTTTTGTTCATATTGAAGGACAGTTGGAGCTTGGTTCAAAGGCCTACATCTCTAAATATAGAGATTTGAAGGACGGTTGGAGTTGATCTTGGAGATATGAAATTAATCATTGAATCTGACTTGTTATGGATGCATGCTATGAGGGGTGGAAGTTTGCCTTGAATGCCTGAGTAGATAAGAAAAACCTTTGATTGCTTGGATAACATTGAGCAATCAATTCATCAAGTTTCACAAAAAGGACCCAGATTGCCAATCAAGCTCATCATGCTTCGATTTTTTTTTTTGATAGGTATCATGCTTTGAGTTCTAGATCTTCAACTTATTTTTCTGTGGATGGCCACCCAATTTATGTGAAGAAAGGATATGATAGCGATTTAATATGTTAGCGATCAATTCACCATGTTTCAAGACAATAAGCTGAATGTTAACATTTTGTATCATCCAAAAACTATGAGTATACCGAACTCAAAAAAATTCAACAAACAACAACAATTAGTATACAAATATGAATTTTTCCTTGTCCACGATTCAGTATAGGAGTCAAATCCTTAACTTAGTATAAAATCCACAAAATCACAAATAGTAACATTTATTGAAATAACAGAAAAAGTGTGCACATTAATATTGCTTTGCTTTTTGACAAGGAAAAACATTACACCAATATGTTGAGTGAATTGCTTCAACAAAGAGGGGAAGTTGTAACAGTACAAACAATGTCACAGGGACACAAGCAAGTAAAGCTAGAAGAAGGGCAATTGATGCAAATTGATGTCCAAGCATGATATAATAGGTGACACTAAACGCTATCATCATGGCTGCTATAGAGAAGAAGAGCATAAATAGACCGATTAATAACTTCCGAGGTAGAGACCTGAGGAAGTCTTCTTCAGCATAGCGAGAGGTGAGGATGGATAAAAATATCAATACTGAAGTCAAAGAAGAGAATAGAGCTAGTGCATTTGATATTGCAAAAACCATAAATGGTTTGGTTTCTAGAAAAATAGGGATGCCGGTATCACCATTGTTGCCACCTGGAACAGTAAAGGCTGCAGTAAAAACGACAGCGGCAATGAGCGTTGCTACAACCATGGATGATGATGCCATGTCTTTCATCCACTCATCTCCATTCTCAATCAAGTCCTTGTGTTCCTTAATAAACAATGCCGTGGGTCTTTCCCCTTTATGGTTTACCATTTCTCTATAAGTTGGTTGTACAATTTTCTCCACCTCCTGCAAACAAAGGGTGTAGTTACAATCACAGAGAAATACTAGAATATGACATGGGATCTCATACCCTAGGCTTTAGGTGAAACATGGTTAAACAGAAAATACTAATCCCATGACCAATCTTAATTGTTGGATTAACCAATTGAATTCTTCCCAAAAAGTTAAGTAAACAAGAATTTCACATTCTAGAACTGAAAGAATTTGATTTTCTATATATCAAGTAAGAAGATGAAACTTGAAAGAGCATTCTTGAATGGTATATAACGGTCGTCATAATTGTAATGCTTAGTACCAATCCCAAATTTGGAGATATAATGTTTCTTTATTGTGCTACTTTACTGTCTTAATGACCATTATCTTTATTATTTAGGTTCAACTTTTGAATTTGAAATTAGAAATACACAAGAAACACATTTCTTCAAATTGTTTTCAGGGAAAATTAATAGAACAGCACAAAGATTTAGAAAATTACTGGACCAACATGTTTAAAAAATGTTTTTCAAACTGGTAAATTTACGATATTGAGAATCTAATTTTTTTTTCCAAGTAATAAACTTTTCTCCTTGACCACAATCTTCTCTTATAGACTGAAGCAAAAATGTCCTTAAATGCTCTCTCATCTTCAACCTGTAAACACTAAGATTTTTCTAGCCAAAACCAGCCATCTTCAAGCACTACAACCACTATGGTTAATTATTTTAATCTATTACACCACTCATTGTTTTCATCTTCTACTTTAAAAATCCTATATTGTTCTTGAGAGATTTTACTATAACTTTCAAACTTACAAAGGCAAAAAAGAGAGGAAAAAAAAAAGCATTTCAGGAATTTTTATTATTTTCTACATGTGTTTGAAAATCTCTCACCTTGTACCATTGAAGTTCTCGTTGCACTTGTAGTGCTGCACCAGAGGCCACATTGACTTTAGAGGCTGGCCCTAATTTTGCTGCCAAATGTAAGATGTTGTCCCCCTCGTTATTTAAACGAGCAGCTAATACATTCTTAGAAGGACCCATCCCTCTTATAAGGTTGAAAACCTTTTCCTGTCGAAATTGTATTGCAATGTGAAGAACGTTATGTCTAGTATCTCCGTATGCAATCCATAACTGGTTAGGATCGGTCTCAATGCAAGTGGTTATAAACTCCACATTTCCATACTCTGCGGCCACCAAAGTTGGGAGATTAAATAGCTTCGCCATCTCCAACTGAGTAGCCAAAAGTGATATTTGCTCACAAATGAATTTGACAAGTTCCAAGGCTTGGGTATGCATCACTTTGGTGTCATAAATGTACTTGATGCCCGGCACTACAACCAAAATCAACTCAAGTATAACTGAATTGTTAAAACATAAAGGAAAAAATCGAAAAAAAAGTTTCAAGCTCGAGTGGTGGGGGTGATGTTGCATACCTAATTGTTTTATAGTATTCCAAAATAGTACATTCAACCTTCGGAGCACTACCATACAAAAGCAAAATTGATTAGTTAATAATATGTATTTTAAGGTGGTAATTTGTAGAGAAGGCATTATTTATTTTGAGTATAATGTAGTAGAAAAAATAGACTTGCTGATTTTTATTCTTGATTTGGCGGCCTAGTGCCAATGTTGTGTGCTGCTAACAAAGACTAGTATAGATGTACTATTATATAAAGCAAAGTGCATTTTCCCCACAGTTATGGATGGTTATACCTCAAAGTTCTTCAGTCAAAGATGTCTTTGAGTAAACCAGACAACAATGGTAATGTCAAAGGCATAGAAGTCTATACAATAAGTTGTTGTAATATTTAGAAAACCACTCAAACACTTCAAATAAATTTTTTTTTTTGCTAGGAAAGCCAGATTAGTGGTCTGTAATTAGTAGGTGAAAGCAGATTTTGAACCCAGGTCGTGGTATCAATACATACTCTAACCAACTTAGCAAGCTGGCACCTTCAAACACTTTAAATTACATGAAAAGATTCTCAAAAGAAACTCAATAAATATGCTGTGCTTCTTACATTCTCTATCATTTTTAAAATGAAAAATGGGCCAGGCTCAAGCGTGCTACTCGCATACGTGAATGTGACGGCGAGCCGCGACTTAGCATTGAAGTATATGTTTTTTTACTTAAATAACTAAAATAGATAACTAAGAGATTTTATATAATCTCAGGGAGACTGTTTTCTTTTTTGTGGGACTATCTTTTAAGAGAGAGTTTCCTAAGTTAAATATTCGCATAATACACAATACAAAAATACCCCTCAACTTACGAAAAATCCCATTAACCAAAACTATAAAAACAAATAATATTTTGATTTCTTTGAATCTAATAAAATATTTTTATTATTTAAAATAAATAATAGTACATATTAACATCTTGCAAAATGTATACTTCAGTTCTGAGCCAGATCAACTCTGTTTCAGTTCAATTTGGTTATTAAACTACTCATAATCAGAACCTATTATACTTCTACATTGCTGATTCCTAATGGTTCCATCGAGCTTTAAAAAAGTCTAAATCCTTTAACAACTTCAAATATCCCAAATCCATTTCTAAAGATACAAAGAAGTTATCACCGTGCGCTTTTAATGAATTGACTGAAATATTGACCATAAAAGAAAAATGATGGAAGTGACAATTTATCATGGTAGGGGAAGATTTGCAAGAAATCTCAGTACTGAAAGATGATATATGTAAGATATAAATCAAATACTTGATCTATTGAAATCAAGAACTGCGACATACCTTGAATTATTTGGGTCATGTGTGTGCAGTCTCTGGGGCTTAATAGAGAACTCTCCAGGTCTCCTCTTCTGTGATGGTTAGCTATGTAAGCTTGTTCAATTTGAATGCCTTCAAGTCAGAATTATAGGAAAGTTCTAAGTACGTAACCTTTTTATTGCATCACATGAATTGATTTTTCCAAAGATGTTTTGTTTCTTTTAGAGAACCAAGAAGTAAAATGTCAATATTATGCATAAGAATGGTCACCATGCACCCATATACATTAATTATGACTACAATTAGGTGTCTGCTCCACATTTTGTGTTCAAAAAAAAAATTTTAACGTAAGCATTCAATAGATATGGTTCCTTGTAATAAAGTAAATTAACAATTTTGTATACTTAGATAAACTTTACAGATTCTTTTCTTTGTTTGTTTGACATAACAACCCAAAAGATATTACAAAATGATCCTCCAATACCTTCTGCAGTGTTTATCGTATCCCACGCCCCCCCCCCGCCCCCAAAAAAAAAAAAAAAAAAAAAAAAAACCCCTTACTATCAACTAACAACAATACAGTTCATTAAGAAGTTTTGTAGTTTATGTAGGGACCACTTACAAATACACTCCCAGGCGTGTATTTTTTCCTTTCTTTCTTTCTTTCCTTGTTGTTCTTTATTGTCTCGTTGTTTGGGGGCTATCTCAGCCTCCTCTTCCCCTTTTCTTCATTAATAACGCTATATTTAGGGTTTAAGTATGAGTCAAACTTATCGTTTGTGGGTTCGACTTCTGTATTATTGAATACACAAGATAATGAATCTATTGTTCAGATCCTTCTACATGATCAAATGATTATAAGAACATAGTTATTCTGTTTGCTAATTTATCGTTTTAATAAATTTTATTACAGTTATCCTAACTAATTTTTATTATTCAGAAAATTTCTACAAGTCAAAAAAGATGGATGCACACTTTCTTGTAGGACTTGCTTTTTCAATCAAACAAGCAATGCTTTACTTATGTGAAGTGTGCACCATATATGCATTCATCCTAGTACAATGGAAAACATCAAGAGTAGGGCTAATATGACTAACATAATCTGGTTAATAAAAAGCCTTACTAAGGCTTTTGGGTGTACCATGTGAAAGAGAACCGGCTATAGTTGGCTACCCAATGTGGGATAACTGGCTATAGTCCGTTTTCCTTCCACATGAAGCACCTAGACGCCTTACTCAGGCTAGAGTTTTTCAAAAATCAATTCCCCCATCTTTTTAAGAGTGGCATAGGAGAGAATTTTTGCTCCCTTTCAGATTCTCTCCTTTTGCTTATAGTGCAACAACAAAAGGAGAAACTTAAGATGAGGGCATAGGAGAGGCACATTAAACATGAGAGAAAATGGTCTTCATTATTAGAACAGATGCAAACTTACTAAAGAGCGAACATTTTAAGATTCCCAATTATAAAAACACGGGCGGTGCTGTGGTACCATGGATATAGGAAAAGAACTGTCCTTGAAATCCGTGTTTGGCATGTATCAAAGTTGGGGTTTGGGATTTTTAATAGCAAAACACGAGCCATCAGTCCAATGGTTGAGATGGGAGATTACTTCTAGTGATCCCCGAGATAAATGTATCATGAGAAAATCTCTACTGGTCCCTAGAAAATATGTAGACTGGCATGAGATCTGTGTTTTTTCCTCTTATCTCAACCATCTTATTAAGGAAGAGCCTGAAACCTCACTTGAGGCTAGAAAAATCATTTTTAATATTTAAACAACCTCTACTACCTAATATGAGGCAAGTTTCAATATTAAGTTACCTGGAAGAAGAACAAGAATAGAAACAAAAGTATAAAAGATAGGATTTAAGTGGCGACACTAACATGAATAGATACAACGTCGCCAAAACCCTAGCCCACTTCCACTCTTGAAAGCTGACGATCTTCTGGCCAACATAGAGAGTGCTGATTCAGTACCTTCAATTGCTAATTGTGGGTAAAGCTTGACAATATACAGTGCCACATCTACACACGGAAGAAAAAGGGATCGTTAGTTTTGGCCAAGGTTTTTGGTTGGCTCGCTCTATTAATTATGCACTTATCTAGATATTTTTAATTGCTAAATGATCAAAATAAATGCTGTGTTTCATATTTTGTAAAAGGTCTTTTCTGATCTAAAATGATGTTTGACACAATTCATGACAGAAATATCCCTATTTGCTTTTACGGTGGAGATAATTGAAAACTGATGTGTGGGTGTGCCGGGTGGTGCGGGGGATTGTAAAATAAGGCCTGCATAGGCTGAGATGGAAGGAAAAGCACATGGGGATCTTCTTTTTTTCTTAAGAACAATAAGAAATATCCCTTATGTTTGACCATCTTCATCAAACATATTTGAGACTAGTATTTTTATTTTATTTATTTTTTGATAAGTATAAATTTAATTAAAAGGAAGAAGAAAGGGGAGGCCAAGATGCCCACCCCAAAACACAACAAAAGGAAAATACAATGAAGAAGTAAATCTATCAGCACCACAATCTATGAGAACATATATTCCACTTGAACATGAATTCCTCGAAGAAGACACCTTTGAATTATTCAAAGTTTAGGCTCCAGAAAAATATTAGACCCATTATAGACATGATAACCCCTTGCACTGAGTGCCCCTTTACTGCGATTCCACTCAGTCCAGATTCCCCAACACACGTGAAGGGGGTTAGTGTCGAAAGGATTCTTCTTCTAAGATGGATTCTCTTGAGCTGCTAGCTTTGAAAAAAACGTTAATACTGAAAATGGGGCATACGAGATTTGAAATAAGGAAATGATCCCAAACCTGAGTACTGAATTCCAATCCATGCTGATCCGATAACTTGGGATCCTATCCTCATCTTCCACCAACTCATCATTCAACCTGATTTTGGAAATAAAATTGATTCTTTTTATGGAAAAATAGTGTATGTTGTCCCTTTCCTTCATCATCTCATTCTTGATTTTTGCCTCCAACTAATCTGCTCCATTATAGAAATTTAGCTCTCAAATCAAATGAGAGAACCTTTCTTTTGAAGAGAGATATCCAACTTTCTATCCCATCTAGAATTGATTCTTTTTGACATCCTCTCATCCAAAAGCCTCTTTATTCGAAGACTTAAGCCTATCTTTAAGACTTTAAGTAGTTTCCTAAATCCTGCCCTTGGTTTACATGAGAAGTAAAGAGAGTTCCACCAAGCCTCAATCAAGTCAAAGAAACCATCATATTGAAGCCACATATTTTTGAATCGGAAGTAGTCCAAGTGCTTCCAAGAAAATAGAGGTATGGTTAGAAATAAGACTTGGAATCGTAGATTGGTGAATTGAACTGAAATGCTCTTCCTAGCCTAATAAAACTAGGAATCTATCCAATCTGAACATTATTGGCACATTTGATGATCGAAATGCGGTATACGAGTTTCTTCAACAGATAGTGTCATGAATCGACGTCATTGGGTCTACAACAAACAATAAACCTATAAAATTCATCGAAACTTCTAAAGTTCTATTGTGCATGTAATTTCCATTTTCATTTTTCACTCAAAGCGCATCACACATACTACATACATTCTACTAATTCCTATACAAAATCAGAAGTACCCAAATAAGGAATATTTTTATTTTCTTTTATAATATGATGATGTAGGATTTTTCTGATCTCAAACATTATATAGCCGAGATGGCATGAAAGAGTGATCCATTTTTATCAAAAATATCTTCCTATCTCTCCTTTGAGGCTAGAATTTTAATTTGATATGATTCAAATTTCAATCAAAAATAAAAATTTATGGTAAACATACCATAAAAATCGGCAGCAATTACAGCTTGGAGAAGCTCAACACCATCTTGTCCTCTAAAAGGACTATTAGTTTCCTCATCTCTTGTTACCGAGCAAAGATACCACAACAAGTCCTTGTGACCAAGTCTAGCTGTTCGAATAATGGGCGCTTCCCCAAAACTATTACGCATCTGTGGCAAGTCAGGATTCTTTCTCACCATGGCCTCTGCTATCTTTGTGTTTCCAGCCATAGCTGCGGAATGAAGAGCGGTATAGTCATTTATGTCTTTAAGTGCTAAAGCATCTATGGGCATCAACTTCACTAGCTCTTCCACAAACAATGTATGTCCCGACACGGCCCCAACGTGAAGAGCAGTATGTAAACCAATGGTGATCCTTGCAACCGTCGCTTCGGGATCAGATTTGAAGAATTCTTTGGCTGTTTCCCAATCACCTTCAAGTGCAGCTTTGCACAGAGGAATGTAACACTTGAGGTCCTTCTTCTCTGCCATAAGATAGTTTTAATTTTCAGAATTAAAAGAAATTAAATTAAATTAAATTTCATTGTTGATGTTACCTTGTTGTTGGGATGAGGTAGCCATTGGAGGTAAGGTGTGGTGAGACTATCGATCGTTGGTAGTCAGAGTGCTCAATCCAGATTCTTTCCTCATTTTTCACTCTTCAATGTGTATAATTCCTTTCTTCTTCATACGAGTAATCGTCGATTCTAAAGTCGCTCACCATTTCGTCAAAAAAAATTCCTCCACTCAGGTAACAGCCAGAAAAAAGAAAAAGAAAAAGAAAAAGAAAAAGAAGAGAGCTGTTATTGCACCCCAACTTTTACTTATTACACCCTAATTAAAATAAGGAACTGTTCATTTGTACCTAAGTTATAAAAATGATGAATGCATGTTTTGAGAATTAATATGAAGAGTGTACGGAATTCAGAATTTCATCATATTTGGTGCAAGAAATGGAGATTCATGTATTAAGATAAAGTAAATAAAAGGTGGGGGTGCCAATAGAAGATCTTTCTCTTAGGATCTCTATTTTTTGGGTTTAGGATTTTATATTTGCCTAATCATAATTGTGAGCAATTACTGAAAATGTTTGAAATGAGTGTTATAATGTTTTGTAATGTTGAAATTATAATTTGAGCTAAACCTTTCTAATGTTAGAAGAATGTGTTTTAATCTTTAGTTATGGTGTGATCAATGATTTAAGAAATTGGAGGTATAATAAGTAAAAGTTGGGGTGCCAATAACAATTCTAGAAAAAAAAAAAGGTTGATTTGAAAAAAAAAAAAATCCATCTAATTCAACCTTCAAATCTCCCGAACAAGATGAGATATTGTGATGGAATTTTTGAAAGAGAAGTAAATGATTTTCACAAGGGATTAAGGAAAGCTTAAACAAATATGGATTGAAGATAAAAATTTAATAAATTAAAAATAATTTATCATAGAGGTTGAAGAACTTAAAAATGTCGAAAATTGTTGTTAAGGTCCATTTACAATCTTTGGATCCACCAATTTAATTTTTTTTTCTCATAAATGAGGTTCTAATATATATTATTGTTGTTAAGGTCCATCCACTCTTTGGAAGAGTGCATGCGACCTCTGCGTGGTGAATATGGGAAAATGGGATCTCCATGGTGGAACGTGCATACTCGACCAATCGAACTGAAAGAGAGTGACATCCGCCATCAAATGCATGTGATACTGTGATCAAATGTGCAGGTACGACTAGTCGTCCAACCGGAAGAGCTCTCTATGGTCGAATGCTTTTGAAAAATCTTTATAGCATATGGGAAGATCCCCAGCCCCCACAACATGAAAACTGGAGAAGTCCATGGGTCAAGGCCAACAAATTTTAGAACTCGAATTTCGATGGCTCAGGGTCATTGAAGTTTTTAATGTTCCCCAGATTCGATGGCTTAGAACTGTCAAATTTCTCTCATCCTCCATTAATTTGATGGTTACGACCTGTCAAATTTTTTTTTTACAATAAAAAATTCAACGACATTGAGCCATTGAATATGGGCTTTTTCGTGTTTGCCCCTGAGTAGAGCCTCCAAGCGCCGGGCATTTAACACAATGCCAAAATTTTTATTTTATTTATAACAAGAATGGAATTTGAAGATATAGACCATTGACAAACGAATTTGAAGAGATCCCACGAAAAGGAAGGTGTTGATCATTGCATGGGGCCTAGCACTTGGTGTGTGCAACCATATACAGATCGTTGTTGTTTTTTATTTTTAATTTAAATTTAAATTTAGATGGCACAACAATCCAACAAACCGAGAAGTTTTTTTACCATCCCCTCGCTCTGAAGAAACCAAAACGAGAGAGACCCGAGCTTGAAGGCATGTGTGCGTTGCAATAACTTGTGCCTGAAGTTTGAAGTCCTCTCCTCATTTCTTGCTTCTTTGACCTGATTGCCTGATCCACCTCCCAAGAGAGTTGGGGATGTTGGCTTCCTAACTTACGTCATATTTGTCATCCCTCGCATTTTGATCATGCTTTGACAGATTATCGTGTATGGATTCGTTTTGTACTATTACAATTGTTATATCAATATTCAACTTTAGATCTAATTTGTTAGTTTGAAAGACTCAGTTCCATTATTTTATGGGCTAATCATGTAAAACAATGTTGAAAAAACCTTACAGATCAACGAAGAAAGATAACTGTATGAGAACCATAATAAAAAATGGCTTTCTACTCGGGCAGAGCCAGAATTTTGCTCATGTTGGGGCAACCAAGAGTAGAAACAATTTTGTGGGGACAACTTAGAGTGAAAAAAATTGATTATGGGGGCAATAGTGGCAGATTTTTTTATCTGCCGCTAAAATCTGTCATAATAGCTCACTAATCCATAGACTATGCAAATTCTTGTGGGGCAAGTGTCCCCACAGTAAATCTGCCCCTGTTTCTACTCGACCTAAAAGGAATTTTGTACTGAATATGGGGATTTAAATAAAAATGTGTCTAACCCAATGAAATTCACATAAGCACCAATCAATTTCATTGAAGGGCCTTTCTAAAATCATATATCCTATTTGTAAATTATATTACAAACCAGAACCAGTTACAAAACTGAGCCAAATCGAAAATGCACAAGAGAGCACTAAACTGACGACAACCAATAGATATAATATTACAATAGAATCTCTTTTACAATGCATTTATTGAACTAATAGACGATGACACCACACCCCTAAATCTTTGACGATTGAAGACGTTAGACCCGTATGTGGAGAGAATTATTTCGATAAAGAGGGGAAGTTGTAACAATGCAAATAATGTCACAGGTACACAAGCAAGTAAAGCAAGAAGAAGGGCAATCCATGCTAATCTACGTCCAAGCATGATAAAATTGGTGGCACTAAATGTTATCATCATGGCCACAATGGAGAGGAAGAGCATGGCAAGGCCAATTATCAACTTTTGAGGTAGAGACTTGATGAAGTCTTCTTCAGCATAGCGAGATGTAAGAATGGATAAAAACATCAATAATGAAGTCAATGAAGAGAAGAGTGCTAGTGCATTTGATATGGCAAAAATCATAAATGATTTGGCTTTCAGAAAAATGGGAATGCCATTATCACCATTGTTGCCACCTGGAACTGTAAAGGCTGCAGCAAATACCACAGTGGCAATGAGCGTGGCTACAATCATGGACGATGATGCCATGTCTTTCATCCACTTCTCTCCTTTCTTAACCAATTCCTTGTGATTCTCTGTAAATAAAACCCTTGGTCTTTTCCCTTTATTATTTACCATTTCTCTATATGTAGGTTGTACAATTTTCTCCACCTCCTGCACAATACAGCCTGATACCATAAGCATGAAATAATAACGTAAAAGATGAGGCCTAGAACTCTAGGTGTTGGGTGAAACATATTTTTATCAAAAATAATAATCCCATGACTGATACTTAATTGTTGGATCGACCGATTGACTTTTACCCAATAAACTATTCAAAGAAAACAAGAATATAGCATTCTTGAAACACAGGATTATGAATTAAGATGGAGATCTTTTTAGACTTTCAAAAACACATATTACACATGTTCTTTTCAAAAATAAAAAAAATAGCAATTCTTTATTGTTATTTCCATTATTTGAGTTTGAATTTTGAATTCAAAAATCAAATTTCATCAGAAAGAAGTTGTCCATAAAACATGTTTTCAGACTATACAAACTGGCCGATGTTATTTTAATACAGAAATTCCCTTCTAGTTGTTTGCTATAACTTTAATAAAGGTAGGAAAAAAAAAATTGAAACATCATCCTACCGCTACTTATGCAGGAAAATATATCACCTTATACCATTGAATTTCTCGTTGCACTTGCAGTGCTGCACCAGAAACTGCATTGAGTTTAGAGACAGGTCCTAGTTCTGCTGCTTGATGCAGGATGTTGTTCCCATCCTTATCTGTTAAAGGGGCCAACACATTATTAATTGGACCCATTCCTCTAATGAGATTGAAAATAGTTTCTTGACGATGTTGGATAGCAATGTGAAGAATGTTGAGCTGTCTGAAGCTTGTCCTTGTGTATGCTGTCCAAATCTGGTTAGGGTCGGTCTCAATGCATGTCTTTATAACCTCCACATTTCCATGCTCGGCTGCAACCAATATTGGTACAACTAATAACTTATCCATCTCCAACTGAGTACCCAATAGTGACACTTGCGTGCAAATGAATTTGATAAGTTCCAAGGCTTGGGTATGCATCGATTTCGTGACATAAACTTGCTGGATGCTTGGCACTACATTCAAAACCGAGTCAAGTAATATAGTGAATCATTCACACAAGAAGAAAAAGGGGGCAAAAAGAGGGAGAGAAAATTTAAGTTGTGATGGTCTTGCATACCTAGTTTTTTTGTGGCATTCCAACATAGCTTATTAAACCTTTGGAACACTATCATAGATAACCAAACTTGCTTAATTAGAAACATGGATTTACATCTCAAAGTTGGTAATTTGAAGAGATGATATAATTTTGAGAAAATTATATAAATTTTTTTGACCAAATTTTTTTTCTTTAATTTAACGGCATAGAGTGGTTAAGATTTGCGATTACATCGTAATAGTTGGAGTGGTTAAGATTTCCTTATGTTATTTCTGTATAAGCCCTATTAGCATTGAGTAATCAATTAATCCAACTACTACTAAAATTATTTCTACCACATGGAATCATCAGGGATAAGTACTCACACCCCCATGATTGAATTTCTTTGCAGAAATATTCCTTTGATCACACTTCTAATCCATTTTTACAATACTTAATAATGATTTAAACACATTTTTCTTGAACCATAATTATGTAGGAATCTATGAGGAAAAAACATAATTGTGTATGAACACTAGATATCTTTTTGAAAACTAATAAATATTTAAAATATAAAAAAATTATTTTATGTTGTGCGGAAGTGTAACAAGATTAAAGAAAATAACAAAACGAACACACAAGATTTATGTGGTTCGGAAAATTGCCTACGTCCACAGAGAAAAGGGAGAAAATCCACTATCAACGATAAAGATTACAGACTTTCTGTCCACAGCTGCAAGGAAACTCACAGAGCAAAAAACACACATAAGAAACCCTACTAAAAAATACAATATATACCCAAACAAAATTCGCCTTGGGGGCCTGCCCCCAAACCCCCGCATGGTCCTAATCGAGTAACCTGACCT
Source organism: Akebia trifoliata (assembly GCF_017979445.1). NCBI lineage: Eukaryota > Viridiplantae > Streptophyta > Magnoliopsida > Ranunculales > Lardizabalaceae > Akebia > Akebia trifoliata. Next base: position 2,971,723 of record NC_141379.1, read on the forward strand.
GGGACCTTTCCCTCTCGCTCCGGGCTGAGCCCACTACGCATCGGGAAAGGTCCCTTTTGATACTGCCTTGCTTCTTGAAGTCCAAGCCCAATAAGAATACTAGACCTCTCACAACATTTTTTAATATCTACTATTATGGGAATCTAAAGATCCAATGATGCAATGAACAATAGAAACAAACCACACAATCTATCGTATTAAGATAATTATAAATCGACTAATCCATTCACTGAAATCAAGAACTACAACATACCTTGATTCAGTTGGGTCATATGTGTGCAATCCCTAGAGCTCACCAAAGTATTTTCCATGTTTCCTTTACTGTGATGATTTATAGGAGAAGTTTGTTCCACGTGAATGCCTTCAATAAAAAATAGAATTAGATGTAAGAGTTATTGTCCGCAGTTTTACCTTCACATCGTTTAAAATGTAATTTATTTCTTAAAATATTTCTATTTTTCAGTGACTAGTAGGATGCATTAGGATTCACTATTGAGTGGGTTGTAGGTCAACATTTGTACCAAACAAAGGCACGATCTACTACTATCAAGTAGGAATATTAAATATAAGTCATTGATTGGTCAATAAATCATTGGACGATTGAGAAATTGAACTCTGAAGTAGCCTTATTGCAATGTTTTATAGCCTTACAATTTTGTTAAGTTTTAAGCACATATTGACCAAGTTAAGAGCGATCAAGAAGCTCTTGTTGGAGAATGTACTCTTTCTCCCAATGCCACAATTGAAGGCCATCTCGCATTGTATGTCGTTACAAACAATAAAGCTTCTGGTGTTTGTGTTGCATGTCAACAAGGAAATAGTCACAAACTTCCTTTCAAATTATGAGATATTCGAAGTCCTCAGCCTCTAGATTTGATCTATTATGTCCTTTGGGTTCCCTCCTCAATTCCCCAATTTTATTTGGCTCTTTCCCATGGTTCAAAAGACTGATGTTTTGTTGATTTTCAAGTAATTTAAAATTTTAGATGAGAATCTTTTTGGTGTACATATTAAATGATTTCAAAGTGAATGGGGTGGTGAATATCAGAGTCTCTCCCTCTATCAGTCAGCTTGTGGCATTCAACACCGTGCTTCATTCCCTCATGAACAAAATGGATCGATCGGTCGTCTATCAACCAAGAGTTGTTTCTCGTTTTATTCTATCATCACCGAACATAGAGTTTTAGTTATGATATTTTCCTATTTGATTGTAAAATCTTTGTGCATTATAAATTATATATAAATATGTCTTCCATCCTAACAAAATTTTGAGGAAGCATAACTTCATCTTGTTTGTTGTGTTCTATTATGAAACAATAACAAAGTGATAAGAACATAGTAATACTAAACAGGAGAGAAAGAGGTCTTCCTTATCATCAAACCTATTTCAATTCATCTTTAGCTGATTCAGTATCAAGTTTACAACCAAATGAAAGATTAAAAGGGCAAAGTTCAATACCACGATACCTCCAAAAAAAGAAAGAACGTAAACATAAATATAAAGGGAGGGAAAATGGAGGGAGAGACTAACATGAATAGATGCAATGTTGCCAAAATCCTAGCTCACTTCTCCTCTTGAAAGCTGATGACCTTCTAGCCAACACATAGAGCGCTGATTGGTTTAACCGATCTGTGGTTATTGCTAATTCTGGATAATGCTTGACTAGATGCAGTGCCACATCTACATTTGAGAAAATTAATTGTTAGTCACTTATGCCCAAGGTTTTTGGTTGGCCATTGTTCATAATACCATAGTATTCATCAATAATATTACTTGTTTTTATCCTTTCAGAAGGTAATGAATGACAAATTAGATTATATCTAGATCAATTGTTTTTTCCATTTTCTAAAGGTGGGCTCAAAACCCTTCTTTATCTACTAATTACTACCATTAATGACACAATAAAATTGTGATGGAATGAGAGAGAAGATCTTAGATAAAGACCTTAGAGTCCATAAGACAAAACTTGAGTCCCCAAGGCATAAGAAGAGAAATAACTTTCTAAGAAAATTAAAGTTTATTAGAGCAACTCCAATGCACGACCTATTCCCTCTCAACTGCCATTTTGAGTCGTGTAATCCAAAATAGGGGTCTCCAATAAACGACCCAAAATAGCTCCACAGTGCACACGACTTCTCCATTTTTTGGAGGGAAATTTTTTTCAAACAGTTAGGCTGAAAAATATTACAATATTAATTCGTTTGAAATACGGGATAAATTAAAAAAATATTAAAATATTTATAGATAACACGGTTGGAGTGCATACCACGTGAATATCCAAAGAGGCTACCCATAAGCCGATGTGTAACAACCATATACTCTAACACCTAGAGTTTAGGTATAGCTCGCCCCGGAGTCACCCGGGAGCACCCATGTAATACTATGTAAAGCTCACTATGAGGCCCATGTCAGCCCCGTGCCAGGGCATAGCTGTTAGCTTAGTGGCATTTCTGTAATAAGGGAGTATGACTGGCCTCCACTTTTGATGTTTCCTTCTGGAAACCTAGAAAAGACTTAGCGTACTCTTTATAGGAAGGGTGTCTAGTACTTCCCAATCCCCGGCCTACACCACGTTAACTGAAGCCCTCAAGCCCAACTTTGTGGTAGTCCCGCGTGTTATAGGATCATCTATTGTTTTGTAACGCACCTTATTGCTTTTGTAACGCGTTACTCCGTGAAATCAATATTATATCAACAAAGTTGCCTCAGGACTTTGTCTCGTGTTACCTCGTTTACTTGTTTGCTAGCTATGTGTGTGTGGTGTACGATCATTTTACAGGCTTGCAAGTGGATTTGACCCCCTTGCGCCGGACGACCTCGCTTCAAAAGAATACGGCTGTGACACGATGGCTACCCATAAATGAGTATGAAGATGAGTATTCCAATTGGAGTTGCTCTTAAATAATATTAATTGAAAATTACTTGATGGGCCCGAATTTAGGGATTTGTTCTAAATAATCTTAACTTTAGGATTGTATCTTGAATCTTGATAGTCTAGTTAAGAGCAAACTATCTAATAATCAAATTAAGAGCAAATTTGTTAAAAAAAAAATAAAAAATAAAAAAATACCGTAAAATTCGGCAACGATGATAGCTTTGAGAAGCTGAAGACCATCTTGGCCTTTAAAAGGGCTAGGATCTTCGTCTCTCGTCACAGAGTAAAGATAACACAGCAAATCCCTATGACCAATTTTAGCTGCTCGAAGAATTGGTGTCTCGGAAACACTGTTACGAATCTGTGTCAAATCGGGATTCTTTGTCACCATAGCCATTGCTCCCTTGGTGTTTCCAGCTGTAGCTGCAGAATGAAGAGCTGTAAAACCAGATTTTTCTTTGAGTGCTAAAGCATCTTTGGGCATCAATTGCACTAACTCCTCTACAAACAATGCGTGTCCTGAAACGGCCGAAATGTGGAGAGTAGTGTGTAAACTATTGGTGATCCTTGCAACAGTGGCATCGGGATCGGATGCGAAGAACTGTTTTGCTGTTTCCCAATCACCTCTGATAGCAGCTTTGTAGAGGGGAATGTAATACTTGGACTCTTTGTCCTTCCTCTCTATTACATCTACAGACATTGGGATGTAATGGACTTGATGGAATCAACGAGAGTTCAATAATGTTTTAGACGAAGAAGAGGAAATTAAAAAGAGAGCTGTTAATGGAACCTCAACTTTTACTTATTACACTCTAATTAAAATTAGGAAAAAAAAAAAAAAATTAGAGAAATTTTAATTCCCAAAACATGTTTTCCAATGAGATCATCACTTTTAGGATCAATAATCTCACCAATAAATTACCAGCCAGATCACAAATAATTTTAAAGTGAATTATAATCAGTGATTTTGTTGATAAGTAAATTTAAAGTCAAAAACCCTTGATATTTTTATTTGGTAATTTATCAAGGAGAGCAATCTCTCTCATAATAAAAGTGATTTATCAGCGAGATTACTCTCGCTGATAATAAAAGTTATGAATTGGCAAGAAAATATGTTTTGGAAATTAAATTGAACAATGTATTAGAATCCAAATTTTTTCATGCACATGAAATGGTAATTTTTTTCTATTAAAAAAAAAATCAATTATTGAGAAACAACACAGCTTGGAGTGCCAATAACTCTCTCACTTTTTTTTAGTTCAGATTTTTATTTGTTAGATTTCATATTTTTTTATTAGCCTAAATCTAATTGTAAACAACTCGTTGAGTTGTTTGAATTGTTATAATACTTTGTAATAATGATGAGGTAATAATTTGAATCAACTTTTACTTATTACATCCAATTTCCTTAAATTATTTGCCAAATACCACTTCCCAACTAAAAATTAACAAACACTATTTAAAATAAGAATTAATGTTTTCGTATTAATTATTTTTCTTAATATTTGCACAAGATAAAAAAGTCATGAATTGCCACTATCATAATAACCCATCAAAAGGATCAAGTTGACATCAACGGTGATTGTTGCTCCGACCTCTAGATTTGATCCCGCACTCTTCACCCTTCAATATCTCTCCATCAAAGAAAAGAAAAGTCTACACCTGACGTTATATCCTAAAGTGAGAGAAGGATATTTTCATTGCATTTTTTATATTCTAAATTTGGAGGGGTGTAATAAATAAAAGTTTGGGTGCCAATACCATATGAAAAAAGTCTAAGTAGGTTGTCTATTCTTACCCTACGTATGAAGAAAGAGATAAAGACATTAGTACACATAGGAGTAAAGATGTTCCATCATTTTGCCTTCAATGATGCCTTGCTTTGTAAAGGTGGGTTGCATATCTATTAGTAGACTCTTGACCTATTAGAGCTATTTTTCTTTGATTGTGCATCTCATTGTTGGAGATTCCCCTTCTTTTGGCCATCCTGACTTTTGGGAGTTGAAGGATTATCTACAAATCAAACCTTAGTTTTGCCATGACATCTTGATTTGTCGGAGTGGCCCTGGTGTAACGGTCATGTACTCTGACACTTAAAGTTTAGGTGTAACTCGCCCAGGAATCACCTGGGAGCGCCCATGTAATATTATGTAAGGCTCGTTATGAAGTCATGTCAATCCCTGTACCAAGGCATATCTGTTAGCTTAGAGTACATGTCAGCCCCGTGCCAGGGCCCACTTGTTAGCTTAGTGGCATTTTAGTAATAAGGGAGTATGACTGGCCTCCACTTTTGATATTTCCTTCTGGAAATCTGGAAAAAACTTAGCGTACTCTTTGTAGGAAGGGTGTCAGTGCTATCCCAATTCCCGACCTACACCCACGTTGTTGAAGCCTTTGATGCCTAGCTCCGTGGAAGTCCCGCGTGTCATAGGATCATTTATTACTTTGTAATGCATCTATTGCTTTTGTAATGCGTTGCACCGTGTAATTCAATATTATATCAACAAAGTTGCCTTCGGGCTTTGCCTCGTGTTGTTTCGTTTACTTGTTTGCTAGCTACGTGTGTGTGGTGTACGATCATTTTACAGGTTTATAAGTAGATTTGACCCCCTTGCGTCGCACGACCTCGCTTCGAAAGAATAGGGCCGTGACACTTGGGCTAATGATTCAATATATGAGATACACGAATTTTCCTATTTTGAATATAATCAGCTCTTGAATTGTTAATAAGAGATTGATTCCTATCTTGATGTGACTGTAGTTACAAAAAAAAAAAAAAAAACTCTGTTTTTTTGTTGTTGTTGTTGGAAAGTCTCGTTTAAAATGGGTTTCGTATCATTGAAAATAAAAATAAAAATAAAAAAAATCAATTTTTTCAAAAATAATAAAACATATTTTAATGTTTTAAACACAATTTTTACGTGACACACAATTTTTTTTTATTTTAAATAAAAACTTAAAAACAAAAAATAATTCATTTTTTGAGAGTCTATGATTAATTTCTATAGCCTTATGGCTGTTTGTGCTTTGATATATTGTTTAATGGAGGATTTGATGATAATGTAGGATTTGATGATAATGCTTGATGTTATATATATATATATATATATATATATTCAATAATGTGTTATTTTGCTCATTGATAATTAGACTATTTTTTTATCAGCATAAAATATATAATTAAGTGTGGGAACATGTTATCATACATTGATATTTAATAATATTTTTTCTTTTAAAAATATATTATAAACTTAGAATAAATGCGTAATGTATTGTAAATTACATTATGAATATTTTTTTTTTCTTTCCCGTTTTCTTCATTTTGAAGTTTTTCGTTTTTAACTAGGGTAATCAAGGTCTCTTGTAAGAAAAGAAAAGAACGAGGGGTTATATTGTTGAGACTAGGAAGAAAGACCAAGATAAATTTGTCGGAGAGAGAGAGAGAGAGGATCCCATCCCAAGAAGTGATATGAAATGAAAAATGATTTTATACTAGCATCGACATGTTTCTTAATCTTTGAGGAGTTTTTTTTTATAATGTGTTTTCTTCCCTTAACATTTTATTTTGATCGACAAATAAATTGGCTTTTTTCAAATAAGGGATTTCAGTCCTTATATTTTTATTAAAAGCTTTACATGACACTTTTCTTCTCTTTGGACTTCTCATTTTATCAATTGAGAATGAGACTAAGAAAAGGGTTTGCATTGCTTGATTTTTCTGCAGAGGTTTTCTATAACTTTTCTTCTCTCTAGACTTCAAATTTGATCTGTTGAGGATTATGTGTGAAAAACATTACAGCAACAAGGGCAATGAAAATTTCTCAATTCAGTGGCTTCAAATGAACATCACCAATGTAGAGAATACTAATTTGTGAGAAACACCACATGTTTCTTCACCTGCTAACCCTACAAATTTACATACAAGGGAATCTAATATTAGGGAGATCGATGAGCTGTTTTTGATCTACCAACCAAAAATACTAGAAACTTTTCTCACCCAAAGAAGAAAAAAACATTTTTTATCACTGTTTTTTAATATATATATTCAAACTATAAATAACAACTTTATATTCAAATAAATATTTTGCCGATTCATGTTTTTAGAAACCTATTAACCAAAAAAGGGCTACTTCTTCGGTCAGAAAAGAAAATTTAGGCTAATGGAACTGGAAATCCAAATACTAATGTATCCAATCCAATGAAATCCATCAAACATGAATCTATTACAGTTGAAACCTATATAACATCATATAACCAATTTTAATTATATTTATACAACAAGAAGCCTAATTACCATCATCTGGACCATAGAATACAATATTAACATTAACACCACTTAAGTTTTTGAAGCCGGAATACATCAGATCCATACGTTGAGCGAATTACTTCAACAAAGAGGGGAAGTTGTAACAATGCAAACAATGTCACAGGAACGCAGGCAAGTAAAGCCAGAAGAAGGGCAACCCATCCATATCGATGTCCAAGCATGATAAAATAGGTTGTACTAAATGTTATCATCATGGACACAATAGAAAAGAAGAGCATAGCAAGACCTATTATCAACTTCTGAGGTAGTGACTTGAGAAAATCTTCTTCAGCATAACGAGATGTAAGGATTGATAAAAATATCAACACTGATGTCAAGGAAGAGAAGAGTGCTAGTGCGTTTGATGTGGCAAAAAGTATAAATAATTTATCTTTGAGAAAAATGGGGGTGCCTGTATTACTGTTGTTCCCCCCTGGAACTGTGAAGGCTGCTGTAAATACCACTGTGGCAATGAGTGTGGCTACAACCATTGATGATGATGCCATGTCTTTCATCCACTGGTCTCCCTTCTCGATCAAGTCCTTGTGTTCCTCAGAAAACAATAATCTAGGTTTTTTTCGATTATAGTTTTCCATTACTCTAAAAGCTGGTTGTACAATCTTCTCCACCTCCTACACAATCAAGCATGTCAAAATCACTAAGAAAACCAAAAAAAAAAAAAAAAATCATCTTTTACCATTCGTGGAGGAGAATCTCACCTGATACCATTGAAGCTCTCGTTGCATTTGTAGTGCTGCACCAGAGACCACATTTAGTTTAGAGGGAGGTCCTAATTTTGCTGCCTGATGTAGGACATTGTTCCCCTCTTTATCTCTCATAACGGCCAATGCATTGTAAATTGGACCAATCCCTCTTATGAGGTTTAAAACTTTTTCTTGTCGATGTTTGATTGCAATATGAAGAATGTTAATGATCAGTGCGTCCATACGCGTTCCAAATTTGGTGAGGGTCAGTTTCAATGCAAGAGGTGAGAACCTCTACATTTCCATATTCTGCTGCTAATAAGGTTGAAAAACCTAACAACTTATCCATCTCCAACCGATTATCTAAGCGTGAGACTTGCACACAAATGCATTTGACCAGTTCCAAGGCATGGGTATGCATCAATTTGGTGTCATAAACTTGCTTGATGCCTGGAACTGCAATTTAAAACCAAGTCAATTAAGATCCAATTATTCATGCTAAAGAAAAAAAAGAAAGAAAGAAGATTCAAGCTTAAGTAGTAGTAATGTTGCATACCTAGTTGCCTTGCAGCCTTCCCAAATAGTACATTCAATCTTTGAAGCACTAACATACAAAACCAAAATTGCTTAATTAGATACATAGATTTACATTTTTAAGTTAGTAATTTCTAGAAAAGGAATTACTTTGACAAGTTTTATCTAAAATAGAATAAATTGTTTCTATTCTTAATTTAATGGAATAAATTTCTTATGTTTGTTTCTTTCATCTATGTTAAGGTATTCTTCAAATTGTTCTTACAATATTTAGATTTTTTGTAGATCAACATGACATTAATTGGGTGATCAAAGGAGAAAAATGATATTTCTTTGAATAATGCTGAAGTGATCTCAAGATTGTACCTCACATCGCACATCTTGACGTGAAAGTGTATAGGAACCATAGATATTTTTCATCGAGATACGAGTGAAAAAGCATCTATGGTTCTTATATACTTTCAGGTCAAGATGGGCGATGTGAGGTCAAATCTTGAGGTCACTCCAGCACAACCTCTATTTCTTTTTCCAAATATTTTCAGATACTCCTAATCTATCTACAAGTTTTTAAAGAAGCTATTGCCCTGCCCTTTTAACGAATAAAACAAAATGCAAACCCAAAAAAAGAAAAAGAAAAAGATAAAGTGATCATTAATTGTGGCAGGGGAATAATTAGATAAGAAATATTTCCAACAAGAATGTTGACATATTGCTTATAAAAAAATGTAGCATATATCTACTGTAACAGAAAAACCCAAAGACTCAGTGGTGCTACGATAATGCAATAATCAAGAGAAACCAACTAATTCTAAACAATCCAACATATTTAAAATACAGTTAAATCAACTACTTGATCCACTGAAATCAAAAATCAAAACATACCTTGAATAATTTGGGTCATGTGTGAGGCTCTAGAACTCTTTAGGGGTTTCTCCATGGTTCTTCTTCTATAGTGGTTTGTACTGGAAGCTTGTTCAGCATGAACACCTTCAAGGCACCATAGAATTAGAGGTAAGTACTAAGTAGATAGCTTTTAACGATAATATTCTTAGTTGGGAATTGATTTTTCTAAGAACATTTATTTCTTTCAGAGCACCAATTCAATTTCACTCTTTTTCACTTGAGTGGATAAAGTAAAATGAACTCTCGATGAAGTTAAATAAAGTTGAAAGAAATTTGGTGATACTAAAGAACTAAAATTTCTCTACAACAGTGCACATCTTTATGGGGTAATTGCGACCATATGCATATATATGGCATTCTTTTCCTTCAAAAATACCATTATAATATAAGTTTCTAATAGATATGATTCATTGCAAAAAAGTCAATTGCTGGTTTATAAATTTATGCAACTTTAGGGATGTTTTGATTGTCTCATTGACACAACAATCAAAATGATACCACAAAGCTACCTTTGAAATACTTTTTTTAACATTTATCATTTTGACTCTTTTTAGTTTGTCTTCGAAATTTCCCATATAATATGAACTCGAAAAATGCCATTCTTTAGGAAATTTTTGTAAATTATGGAAGAAACAGTTATAACCATTCCTTAAGTTGTTTCAGTTTACGATACTGTGAAGCTAATTTATTGCAACCAACCATACATACCGACCGCTACAATCAGGATTTGCATATGAATCAAACTTATCCTTTATAAGTACAACCATGGTATTCATAAAATTTACAACATAACAATATTATTACAGAGATCCGTGTACACTATCAAGTGATTACGTGATAAGAAATTACCGTAACTAACATGAGATAACAATAAAGAAGAAAACAAGCAGAAACATAAAGGGAGGGATATGGATGGAGAGACTAACACAAATAGATGCAGTGTTGCAAAAACCCTAACCCAGTTCCGCTCTTGAAAGCTGAGGATCTTCTAGCCAACACATATAGTGCTGACTCATTATTCCGATCTCGAGTTGTTGCTAATTCTGGATAAAGCTGGACTAGGTGAAGTGCCACATCTACACAAATAGAAAATAGACTATAGTTATGCCTATGGTTTTTGGTTAATTCTGTTAGTAATGTATATGTGTTTTGAAGGTCTTCAGTTTTTATATTGATGAAGAGGTAGCCAAGCAACCTACAAGAGTTACAAAAAAGTTGGGATATTTTGGTCATCCCCATAACGTTGGTAAGGTTACAAAAGATTATTTTATATAAAATTCAAATATTTAAAAATATTTACCTGTACAAAAGATTTCAAAATCAGACTCAAAAAAGTTCGAGATGGACGAGCCACTATGACATGGCAATCACAGTGGATATTCCACTGGGAAGCCTCTGAGGCTGAGATAACTCACCCTAATTGTTTCGATCTCTAACGAATTTTAAAACTATGTTCTTTACTGCTATAATAGGTGGTAAGAAATTTTGTAAATGTACGGATAGTCACCAAGTCGGAGTATGGGTTTAAAAAGAGAAGAAAGTGGGGGAAAAAAGAGAAAAAACCAGGAAAAAAACAAAAAAGTATATATATAGGGAACGGATCAAGGGACATATGAAAAAACATATGTAAAAACAATGTAACATTAATAAATTTTCAAAATATGGGTTAGAAGTTTCAGATTGAGCTGATTTTTTGTGAGGATGATCTCTATGATGGGAAGATCATTAAAAAAAAAATAAAAATCAGTCCAATCTGAAACTTCTAACGCCATTAAAAGTGATTTAGAATGTGGACCGTCAATTTTTTGCCAATAATTTGTAAATCACTTCCGATGGATTTAGAAGTTTCAGATTGAGCTGATTTTTTGTGAGGATGGTCTTTTGATCAAAGTGACCATCCTCGCAAAAAATCAGCTCAATCCAAAACCTCCAACCCATATTTTGAAAAACCATTGTTTTCACATATGTCCCATGAACCACCCCTATATATATATATATATATGGGAATATATAAATTATGAAAAAAATGTATTCATCTTGTAAAGTATAATATACTAGACATTTATTCTAAGTATAATATTATTTTGGATGAAAAACATATTACTGAATATCTATGTATGATAACATGTTCCCACATATAATTGTACATTTTATGATAATAAAAAAAAGTCTAACCATCAATGTATCTTTTGAGAAAAATAACACACTACTGAAAAAAAAAAAAATTATAGCATCAAGCATTATCATCAAATCCCACATTAAACAATGAACCAAAGTACAAACTATCATAAGGCCATATAAATTAACCATAGACTTGCAAAAAATGGGTTAGTTTTATTGCTAAATTTTTTTAATCTAAAACTAAAAACGCCTTTTAAACGTAAAAGCCAAGTTTAAAACATTAAAACGTGTTTCTCTGAAAAAGTCGGGTTTTTTTTATATTGTTTTAATCGTTAGAGTTACAAAATGTGTTTTAAACGAGACTTTTAAAAAAAAAGAGAGTTTCTTGTTACTACCATAAAGATCAGCAGCAATGACAATCTTGAGAAGGTGAACACCATCATGGCCTCTAAAAGGACTCGGATCTTCATCTCTTGTTACGGAGCAAAGATACCACAATAAGTCCTTATGACCGAGTCTAGCAGCTCGAAGGATTGGCGTATCTCCAGAGATTTCTCGCATTTGTGGCAAATCAGGGTTCTTTCTCACCATGGCCTTTGCTCCCTTGAGGTCTCCTGCTTCAGCTATAGAATGAAGAACGGTGAAGCCATCAGTATCTTTCAGTGCCAAAGCATCTTCAGGAGTCAACTGCACCAGCTCCTCCACGAACGATGTGTGTCCTGACATGGCTGCTACATGGAGAGCTGTCTGCAAAGTGGGGGTAATCCTTGCAACAATCGCATCAGAATCAGATACCAAGAACTCTTTGGCTGTTTTCCAATTGCCTTCAAGTGCAGCTTTGTACAAAGGGATATAATATTTGGGGTCTTTGTCTGTCCTAGCTGCCAAGTTGAGCATATATAGATTAAATAAAAAATTCAATGTTTGAGGCTCTCCATCAAACAACAGGCTGAGTAGGAAGAACATATCTAGGGATTCCCAAGTGAACTTATTTGTGGGAAATCCTTATCTATCCCTTGGAACTTTATGATTTTACTCCATGTCAGCCATACATTTGACAGAGTCACTTCAGGCCACACGAACTTTTCTAATCTCAAACAAAGTTTTATACACAACACCACACGTATGGCTGATATGGAAAAAAAAACATCGATTTTCTAGGGATCAATAAATATTTCCTACACATCCAGTTCTTTGGGAATCAGTACCAATACAATGTGTATGTTTGATGTTGTGTCAAACAACTTATCAAAAAAAAAAAAAATGTTGTGTCAAACATCGTTTGAGAATAGAGTTTTTTTTTTAAAGTAAAAAACGAAAATTATAATGTCCAACACTCCATGTCAAGATATTCGTAGGGATTCCCATTAGATATGAATCCAAAGGTATTTGTAGTTCTCCTTAGGAAACCTGTGTTTTTCCTCCCACTCAGCTATACATTTGATGCTTTGATCAAATTTTGTTTGAGGGTAGGAAAGTCGGAAAAAAAAAAAAAAAAGCACTCCAATCTAATGTACTCAAGTTCTCTGTAAATTGGTTATTTTTTTGCATGAAGAGAGTTCAAACTTCAAAATATCTTTTTCTGGAACAAAAATGACCATTCAAATTGTGTAATATATTTAGGGAAAAAATGATGAAAATTGAAGAGAAAATATTAAATAAATACAAACTTAGTTACCAGGGATGATGATGTTTTCTTGATCATGTTGGGCCGAAGTAGCAATAGATGATGAAGATGATGGATCGTGTTGGGACGGAGTAGGAATAGATGACGAAGATGATGGATCATGTTGGGACAAGGTAGCCATTAGAGGAAATGTGTGTAAAGCTACCGTTGCTAAATCCGTGGAGAGGCTGCTGTTGTTTTTTCTATGGCCTAGCCATTGAACTGACTATACTAATTGGTAACTCGCTGTCTAACGGTGTTGTATGGATGTTTAACTGTTTGGTCACTTGTTCTCTGAAATTTGTTGAATGAAAAATTAAGTATATTACTTTCTATACAACTCATTAAACAAAAGTTTGGAGAACTAAGAAACAATAATGTATCCTTGAGAGAAATGGGGGCAAAAAAAAAAGTAACTAAAACAATATTGTAGCCATGTGGGAGGTAGAGTAGCATGCATAATCAATGTATAGTAGCATGTGCGATTGATCTAAAAAGGTACTATGGTTGGTCATGTTATTGTGTATTCCAGGTAATTTGATTCTATGGCTCCCGGGTTTTGATAATCTTAATTATCAAAGATACAACTTCTTAAGTTGATAAGTCTAAACATTGATTACTATCTACAGTTCACATCTTAAAATGCAAAGTAACGAAAAATAGGATAGATGTAAAGCTTCAGTAATTACCATTCACACATAACATCAAGATACAAAATGCATTGTGCACATGAAGATTACAAAATGCATAAATACATACATACATACATACATACAAGGAAGCTAATTCTCGTGCTCGCAATTTTTTTTATTTTTATTTTTTGAAAATGGGTTTATGTATCAAACTAAAACATCATATCTTGATCATCCTCATGTTGATGTGTAATTCCTCATCTTCTACATTAAATTGCTTAAAACATATAACACAATACCATGATACTTCTATCTAGAAATTCTAATGGGCCAATTGAACATGTGAGAAATGCAGTTTTCATCATCTAACCAACTTCAAAACTACTAATGTAACATAAATCCACTATATTTTGCATTGGATACGAATCAGAACTTCAAGGGGGCAACAACTAACTGTAGATAGTAATCAATGTAGTAAAATACTCTTAAATTCTAGAACCCTAAATTTCTAGGTAGCATTTCATCGAAAACCTTGCATGCCTGAACAACCCAAAGGGAACCCGTATCACACACTTCTTAATCTCTGACTCTCAACCTCAGATCCAGTGCAGGTGAACAGGGGCGGAGCCAGGATTTTCTTGTAGTGGGGGCAAATTATGATTAGTTGTACAGTTGAAGAACTTGAATGGAGGGAGGTGAGGGTGTGAGGGCAAAAATTGGAGGGAGATGAGGGTGTGGGGGCAAATGGGGAGAGAGGTGAGGGAGTGGGGACAAATGGGGCATGTAATTAGTTGAAAATATAGGGGTGTCTCAAAGTTCTGTGGGGGCAATTGCCCCCACCAGAACCTTACTAGCTCCGCCCCTGCAGGTGAAGTACAAGAAACAACACAAACAAGAGGAAAAAAAAGAAAAAAAAAAAGGTCAGCTTCTCTATCTCTCTCAACAAGGCTCTATATGTTTTCCGAACTCAAAAAAAAAAAAAAAAAAAAAAAAAAAAGGAAAAAAAGAAAAAAAAATGCATAAACGCAAAGAACTTCAGCAGAAAAAATCGAAATTTTGTACCCTAGAACTTCAACAGAATGTTACAAGTGTTCTCAACGCTTTTGCTCTCTAGTCTCTAACCTTGGATCCCAACCGACACATCAACTGTGTTCAGTTCTTTTGTGATATATATAGGAATTGGTTTGACATTAGTAAAAGTTGGTGTGGCAATAGTAGCTCTTTTATAATAATTAGAGAGATTTACCCGGCAGACCTAAGTCTTGCACTTTTATTACAAAAATTCCCCTGGAGTTGTGAGTAACATGAAATTTGTTACCCACCAAACCTCATCTTATAAAGTTTGCCGTCTACAAAAATGATCGGATGCCACAGGTTTATGAAGGAAAAAATTCTAGTAATTTAAAAAAAAATCAGAAAACAAACGTTAAGTTTCCATGGGGGCCCAACGACCCTTAGTATGATTTGAAAACTTACTAAATTAGTCATAGTAGACTAATTCATAAGCAAGGTTTGATTAGCAAATTGAAAAAGTAAGGGAGTTTTTGTAATAAAATTACAATAGATGGGTCTGTCAGGTAAATTTCTCTTATAATTATTCCTTTCTTCTTTCTTCTTTCTCGTTCTTGGATATACGTTGCTTGTTGTTAGGAGAATCTCTCAAATTTTATATATAATAAGAGAGTTGCCATTGCCACATCAAAAGTTGCAATTCTTTGGTGATTTATATAAGAATAAAAGTTGTCTCAATA
This sequence comes from Akebia trifoliata, assembly GCF_017979445.1. NCBI lineage: Eukaryota > Viridiplantae > Streptophyta > Magnoliopsida > Ranunculales > Lardizabalaceae > Akebia > Akebia trifoliata. The sequence goes on from NC_141379.1 coordinate 2,987,216, forward strand.
GTAGCTCTCTATAATAATTTTTACTTCGTTTGATTCTTGAATTATATACTTGCTTCTTGTTACGAGAATCACACATGGTTGGCTTGACTATGATGGGTATGATCTATAATAACTAGAATAAATTGGGAGTGTTGGATTTAGAAATCTAGTGGGTCCAATTATTGCATGTATGGTTGGATAAAATCAAGAATTTTACGGTAAATTTCACAATATTTTTTTCCAAAACACATAATATCGAATGACAATATTTGTGTTGATGAAGATGGTGAAAGTGTTCTCTTTTGATTAACAATCAACATTTTATGGAAAGATGAATAACGATCAACTTAATTGACTCAATCTTTGAAAATATATAGTATGTAGCTTGATTTATAAAATGGGGGCCAACAATGGTGTCCCTTGATCCTAAGATGTTGTCATCAAGAAATCTCTGTGATTAGGTTTAGTGTCCATCCTATTTGTTGCAAATGAATGTGATGGCCTCTGTGGAAACTCAAATGATATTTGTTACGTTGGATGTGAGACATTTAGGTTCACACCACCGTCAGAAAAATAAGAAACCCACTTATATAGTGATGGCATACTTATAATTAATTGGAGGGAGATGAGAGGAGGAGTGGGGGCAATAGGGTCAAACGGGGCATACCACTAATTCAAAATGCAGAGTATCTTGAATTTAAGCATAAATTCAAGGATATCTAAAATGCCCAAAAAAGTTGAGTGGGGGCAATTGCCCCCAATGTCTCCTTACTAGCTCTGTTCCTGATTTCAAATGATTTTGCGAAGGGCCATGGCCAAAATTTTGGGCACCAATTACTTTATTTATTATTCTATGAGTTCAAGTTTAGACCGATATTGATTTAGATTGAAAGAATCTAGATCCATTATTCTATGTGTAAACTAGGGGTGCAAGTGAATTCGGTTCAAATCGAGAACCGAACCAAACCATAGAATTTGGATTGGTTTGGTTCGATTTACATTCAGATCGGTTCGGATTCGGGTCTAAAAAATGAAGAACCGATGATTTCGGTTCGATTCTCGGTTCAGACGGTATAAAAAACCGAACCAAACCGAAAACCGAACCAATATTAATATAAAATAAAATATTAGATTTATATTTTAATTTTTAATTTAATTTTTTACAAAACCCTCGTCTCACTCTCTCTCTCTCGTCTCTGAGCTCCTGCCTCTACGGCCTGCGACTGCCACCGGCAGCCACCCACTCATCTCTTCTTCTCTCTCTCTCTGTGTTTGCGACGGTGTGACCTGCGGCTGCATCTGCGTCTGCGACGGTGCGATCTGCGGCTGCATCTGCGTCTGCGTCGGTGCGAGCTGCGACGGTGCGTCCCTCCCCCTCTCTCTCTCTCAGCGTCTGCGGCTGCGGCTGTGTCTACGGTGCGTCCCCCCCTCTCTCTCTCAGCGGTTGTGGCTGTGTCGACGGTGCGTCCCCCTCTCTCTCTCTCTCAGCGTCTGCGGCTGCGGCTGTGTCGACGGTGCGTCCCCCCCCCCCCCCCCCCTCTCCTCTCTCTCCCTCTCTCTGTGTCACTCTCTCAAGCTGCAAAACAATCTGACAATGGGAGAGATGGAGAGAATTTGGCTCTTCCTTTGCAACCCATGGAACCGAATCGAACTGAACCAAACCGAAATAAGATCGGTTTGGATTGGCTCGGTTATAAAACAAATCGGTTCGGTTCTGATTTTGCTCTAACCCGAACCAACCCGAACCAAGTTGCACCCCTAGTGTAAACCATGTTGATCAATGTTGAAAAAATATTACCAATCAATTAAGATAGAGAGGGATTTTTTAGTGCTTTGAGAAGATAATTTCTTCTCAACCTAAAATTAGTTTTGAACTAATGAGAATGGAAATCCAATTAATAGTAATGTATCCAACACACAATGCAATCTTCAAAAGCATGAATCGACTTCACTTAAGGCTTTGAAGCAATCATACTTCCAGTTACATAAACTCAAGGAATGACAACCAAGAATACGACCACACAAGCAAGAGATTAATAACAATAATAATGAAAAATGTGTACAAATTGCAATGGACATTTCTAACCTCAAACAATGATAAACATAGGTTTCTTCAGAATCCCGACGAATATTCTCCCATCTTAGTCTTGGCTTTGATGTAGTGCCTCAAATGTCATTTGAGAATAACACATCTTACAGTTGTATTTATAGGACTAACGTAAGACAACGACACCAACAGTAATTAAACATTTAACGATTGAAGACATTACAACCATATGTCGAGCGAATTAATTCGAAAAAGAGGGGTAATTGGAGCCAAGCAAACAATGTCACAGGGACACATGCGAGTAACGATAAAATACGGGCAATCGATGCTAAATGGTGCCCAAGCATGATAAAATGGGTGGCACTAAATGTTACCATCATCGCGGCTATAGAGACGAATAGCATAAAAAGAGCAATTATCAACTTCCGAGGTAGAGACTCGAGGAAGTCTTTTTCTGCGTAACGAGATGTGAGGATGGATACGAAAATCACCACTGAAGTCAAGGAAGAGAAGAGTGCCACTGCATTTGATATGGCAAAAACCCTAAACCATTTAGCTTTTAGAAAAATAGGGGTACCACTATCACCATTGTTACCTCCTGGAACTGTAAAGGCTGCAGTAAATACAACTGTGGCAATGAGAGTGGCTACGACCATTGATGATGATGCCATATCTTTCATCCACTTCTCTCCTTTCTCAATCAAGTCCTTATGCTCCTCACTAAACAAAATTCTTGGCTTTTTTCCACTATTGTTTGCTTTTTCCTTATAACTAGGTTGTACCAGCTTCTTCACCTCCTACAAAATGAAACATGACTCCAAAATCATAAATAAATATTACTATGTGAGATGAGACTTTAAGTTCCTTTGTATCTTTGAAAGATCTTCTATTATCAAAGAATAGAGAATTTACCAATCAATTGGCCCAAGGATTAGCACACTATTACTGTCGTTTCAAATGTATATGATTACAATTACATAGAAACTCTTAACCCCAAGACCAATCTTAGTTTTTGATTGGCCAACTGAATTCTACGCATAAATTATTCAAATAAAACAAGAATATCAATCACATTATAGAAATTCAAGAATCTGAGTTTGGATCTATCAGTAAGGAAAAGACAAGATTGGGGTCTTTTTTAGATCAAGCATGGTTTAGACACTCAATTAAAAAAAAACCCAGCACTTGTTCTTATTTGTAGAAAATAACAAAATATTTCTTTATTAGGCTATTTCACTGTTTATAAGGACTCTTGGTATCACAAACAAAATGGAAATTATTTTACCACTGTTTGTATTAAAGTTGAAATTTGAATCCATTGACAGTCCCATTTGGTTGTTTGTAGTAACTTTTAAATACAAAAATAAACATAAAGTAATTTTCATGTTTTAAGCCAGAAAATCTCTCACCTGGTACCATTGAAGTTCTCTTTGCACTTGTAGTGCTGCACCAGAGACCACATTGAGTTTAGAAACAGGTCCTAATTTTGCTGCCTGATGGAGAATGGTGTTCTGCTTATTATCGATACGACCAGTCAACACTGTATTACTTGGACCCATCTTTCGTATGAAGTTGAAAACCTTTTCTTGTCGATGCATGATAGCAACGTGGAGAATGTTTTCGTCAGTGTCATTGTTTTTCACTAAACTCACCTCAGGGTTAATCTCAATGCACTCCTTGAGAACCTCCACGTTTCCATATTCTGCGGCAAGCATGGTGGTTCCACATAATAAACTAAGCATCTCCTCTTGATTATTCATATGTGAGACTTGTTTACAAAAGCATTTGAGAAGTTCCGAGGCTTGGGTATTCATCACTTTGGTATCATAAATTTTTTTGATGCTGGGCACTGTGATTAAAAACCATATAAAATAAGATCTAATCATTCATGCAAGAAGATGGAAAAAAAAAAAAAAAAGGAAAACAGGAGTGTTGATAGTGTTGCATACCCAATTTTAAAGCATCCCAAAATTTCCCATTCAACCTTTGAAGCACTAACCATAAAAAACCAAACTTGCTTTATTAGAAACATGGATTTATATTTTTAAGTTGTTAATTAGCAGCAGAGGAACTACTTTTATAAGTCTTTTGTTATGCAAGCAAATTGTATTAAAACAATAAACATAATTACAAATCTTCAAGGGAATACTCCTATAGAACCAAATGGATATCAAAACAAAGGAAATCCATATCAAGGACTAAGAAAATAAAATGGGCAGATCAAAGGAATTGAACTTCCCTGACACACTAAGATCTCTTCAATAAATAGAAATAAACTAGACTCCCTCCATAACAAAGAGATTTATCATGTTGGTCTGGATTCATATTCAATGTACCATTTATACACCCCTTCGTTGTAAATCATCCTTTTAAAACCACTCTTCAATTCCTTCACCAGTTCTTAGGCTTCCTCTGTTTCAGATTCACTATCTGGATCCTCTTCCCTCACTAAGGCTTTATCCACCTTTTTTGGGTCGGTTTGGCATTAGCAAAGTTAGAGTTGGTTCGTCTCTAGGTCTAGACGTAATGATTTTCATTTGTAATGCCTGTTTGCCTAGCAAATTGACTCATAAGATTCTATATGAGAGAAACATGGAGGATTTTTTAGGACAAAAAAGACCCATTATATTTGTTTATTTTCTCTACATTTAGGAACTTTACAATTTCCCCTGCATTATTTAGAATTTTTTTTTTTTTTCAAATCTCTCCTTATACTTAGATTAAAGGAGCAAAGTGATAAGGTTTTCACAAGTATTTGCAAATACCTTTAATCCATCTTAAATACTCAAAGAAGCTTTTAAGAATATGAGATGTCAACCAAAGAAGAAAAAGTCGTGCCGGAGTGACCTCAAGATTGGACCTCACATCACACATCTTGACGTGAAAGTGGGTAGGAACCATAGATGCTTTTTCACTTGTTTCTCGAGGAAAGTATCTTTGGTTCCCATACACTTTCACGTCAGGGTGTGCGATGTGAGGTCCAATCTTGAGGTCACTTCAGCATTATTCAAGAAGAAATTACAAAAATATTGTACACATTGCTTCACAAATGGAAGAAAAATTTGAGAGAAGTTAGAGAAACATGCTCTGTTAGAGAAACCCAAAGGATTCAGTGGGGCAATGATACTGCAAGTAACAAGAACTACAGCATACCTTGATTTATTTTGCTCATGTTTGTGTTTTCTCTAGAGCTCACTGGAGGATTCTCCGTGTCCCCACTTCTATGGTGTTTTGTGTTGGAAGTTTGTTCAACAAGAATGCCTTCAAGACAACATAGAAATATAGGTAAGTCTTAAGCAGGTAGCTTTTTACAATCATGTTCTTTGTGGTAATTATTCTTTTCCAACCATTGTTTCATTCTTTTTCACTTAACTGGACCTATTAAAAGATAAAATAGGAAATCTTGATGAAGTGAAATGAAGTTGAAATGGCTGAGTCTTCTTCTCGGCGGCTTTGGCTTCTCATGTAAGAACCTTTTCCAAGGAGGTGCAAGACATGTATCCGTAGAATTGTTAGATGGGAAACCTCGTGTTTTCAGGGCATGTAGGTCTTTAAATCACTGTGTGAATCAATGTCAAAAAGCTATCAAGAATCAATCCGAGCATCAATCATGGGTTGTAAAAGAGAAAATATTGGTGATGCAAGTTTCAGGCTCTGAGAAGTCCAATGAAGGAAATCCGACAATGGTGATTATGAAGAAAATGCAATGAGATTCAACTAGAAATAGTTTGAATTATAAGTTGGGTGGAGGTCTGTCAGGAATGAAAAAAAAAAAAAAAATCAATTGATCCTAATTTTTTTTTCCAAAATAGGTGATTCAAGACTTCAAAAAATCAATAAAAATCCTAGATAAAATTAATTCAAAAGATTTAGTCATGTGAAATACAGACTTATAATGATAGATCCAATGAGAAGGAAAGTTCAAGTTAAATGTTCTAAGAGAGCAGAGAGAAACACCAAGAAGAATTTGGCTAAACAAGTGAGAGTAGGTTTGTAAACATTTAAACTAAAAAAGATAAATGACTTCAAACATAATTGAAGGAAGGAATATAATTTGAAGCTTTGATATTTGATGATTTAAATATAAAATTATTGTGAAAGTTTCTTAAAATACCTTATTCAATCTCAAATTTACAGCCAATTAATGAAAGTTAAGTAAAAATGTTCAACATCAAGTTACCTCCAGAAAAAAAAAAAATAATAAATAGTGAGAAATATAGATGGACATACTAACGTGAATAGATGCAGAGCTGCCAAAACACTAGATCACTTCCACTCTTAAAAGCTGTAGTCTTCTCAGCCAAAGCATGGAGTGCATATTGGTTCCACTGATCTGTAGTTGTTGCTAAGTGTGGGTAACTCTCAATTAGATACAATGCTACATCTGCACAACGAGAACGTATTATTAACTATGCCCAAGGTTTTTGGTTGGTTATGTTATTCCTGGGCTTTTGGTGAAGGCTTCGGGTTGGCTGTCAGTGACGATAAATATCAGAAGAATGCTGACGTGACCTCAAGATTGTACCTTATTGGGTTATGTCTTCTACTTTTGATATACGAATAGTTATTGTCAATTTAACCCGGATCTTTTGATGTTCAGTTAACGATCCGTATAACCTGTTTACCCTCTTTGTAACCTTAAGTATATAAAAGATAAGAGATGAAATCTTAGAAAGGTTGAAGAGATATACGAGAGGTAGAGAAATTATAATCTTGTTCTTCTTTAGTTATCATAGTGAAATCATCATTTTCACCCGTGGACGTAAGTCAATATTTTGACCGAACCACATATATCTTATATTTTATGAGATTATTTGTATTCTTGTTGATTTATACTTCGAATCTGAGGATTTTTTTTTTAACATACCTCATAGCTCATATCTCACTTTTTTGATGTGGAAGTGTGTAGGAACCATATATGCTTTTGTTTTTCACTAATATCTTGGTACGAGTGTTCCACATCAGGAAATGGAGATATGAGGTACAATCTTGAGGTCACTCTAACATGACTCTTTATATCATGTTAGTAGGTTGTATGTACAAAAGCACATGTATAACAAAAATTAGGATCTTTGTAAGATTAATTTTTTTTTATAATTAAATTAAAAAAATTAAAATTTTTACATTAAAAATTATGATTTAATATGTTGGGAAAGTATTGTTATAATTTAAAATATTAATAAGGGTATTTTGAATTTAAGAGAACCTCATCTCAATATAATATTGGAGATTGAAATGGGTATTGTTATAATTTCAAGAAATTAACTTTACATATAAGATCCTTATCTCATTATGATACTGAATATTAAAATGATATTTTTATAATTTTAATAAATTGATTAACATGTTTATGAGAGTTTTGTTCGATTTAATGAAAAAGGCCTTAATAAATAATGAATTTAAAGTATTATGAAAGAAAATTTTGGTGTCAACGACCTTGTACTACGCCTTTTCATAGTAAGGATATGGAGGCAATTTCTAGTAGTAATCTCTTTGTTAGAATTTAATTAGGGTATGTTTGATTGCACATGGAAAATAGGGTGGAAAATCAATTTTCATGGAAAATGATATTTTTCAAGTGTTTGATTGCACATGGAAATGGAAATTCATTTTCCACCTTAATCAAAAAGTCCACCAAAATATGGATTTCACTTTCTCACCCATATGGGTGGGAAAGTGAAATCCACCCATATTTTTCATCTCCAATTTTTTCACACTCATATCTTCTTCTTCACCATTGCCATCACCGTCGTCGTCGCCGTCATTGTCATCACCATCTCCGACCACCTTTCCTCTCTCTCTCTCTCTCTCTCTTTCTCTTCTTCTCCTTCTCCATCCCTCACCTCCGCCACCACCACCACCATCACCACCACCATGTTCTCCCCTCATCTTCTTCCTCACTTACCTCCGTTGTCATAGCCACCGCCACTATCGCCACCGTCGCTATCGCCTCCGCCACCGCCACCGCTACTTATCTTCTTCCTCTACCCCTTCTCTCATCTTTCTTTCTCCTTCTCCTCTCCTTTTTTTTTTTTTCTCTTTTAATTTTCCCATGATTTTATCCAAGTAAAATCAAACAATAAAATTTGATTTTCCAACCCTACCTATTTTCCATCACAATTTTTCCATGGATTTCAAATTCCATGGAAAGTCACTTTCCATGCAATCAAACATACCCTTAGTAGAAAATTATGCCATTTTATGTGAGAAAACAGGAAGAAGGGCAGTCGGCTCCCCTTTTCCTTTTCTTTCGTTTTTTTATTTTTTATTTCCATGTTTTAACTAATGAGAAAAACTGGAGTAAAAGTGGTTGGACACTAAAATTTGAGTGGTCATAAATGCCCTCACTTTAGTATTTAAATTTCATATAATTAAGGATATTTTAGTAAAAAAATCAAGAAAATTGCAATCTAAAATTGTTAATCATGTTGCTTAATTTTAAAAATTGCATAAGTATCCTTTCTACTATGTAATCTTTAAAATTCTTTAATCAATATTTTAAATTATAAATAAATCTTTTTTTTTTTTTTTTATGTATGTGAGACTGTTCAAGTCACTTTCTAGTGTAGTTTAAAGACAGGATTTCAAAAGAAAACAGTTGATGAGTGTCTTTTGCTCGGAAAATAGGTTTTATTGTAGCAAGGGATCCGTTTTGGTCTACAAAATAAGTAATAAATTGTTTTGGTGAAATTTAATGCTCCTAGAGGAATATTACCTAATTAAAAATAAGTTACCCTTTTGTCCAATACCTCTATTAATGATCTCAAGACAGACTTAAAAAAAAAAAAAAAAAAAACCCCTGGTTTGGAAACTTAATTACCATAAAACTTAGCAACAATTATAGTCTTGAGAAGCTCAACACCATCCTCTCCTCTAAAAGGACTATTAGGATCTTCATCTCTTGTTACTGAGCAAAGATACCACAACAAGTCTTTATGACCACGTCTAGCTGCTCGAAGTATTGGTGTCTCGCCACAATTGGCACGTATTTGTGTCAAATCTGGATTCTTTTCCACCATGACCTTTGCTGATTCTGTTTTTCCAGCTGCAGCTGCTGAATGAAGAGCGGATTGCGTCCTGACATGGCCGAGACATGGAGAGCTGTCAATGAAATACTGGAGATGCTAGCAACCTTTGCATCAGGATCTTTTTCGAAGAACCTTTCCGCCTTTTTCCAATCACCTTGGCGTGCAGCTTTGTACAGGGGGATGTAATTCTTGAACTCTTCTGCCCATAGTAAACTTTACAAATTAATTAATATTAAATTATTGGATTAACATATTTTATTTTTATTTTTCTGGAACAAAAATGAGCATTAATCAAACATGATAATCAATCATTTTAGAAAAAAAAAATATTGAAGAGAAGATATATACTATAAGTGAATTTCATTACCAGGGTTGTTATTAAAGCTGTGTTCATGTTGGGATGATGATGTTGAGGACATTATCTTTGTGGTGTTCTTGTTGGCAGACAATCTTCAACAACCAATCTCACTTGCATAAAAAAATCAATTAGGGAACCTCAATTATTGTTCTCAACCCTAACTACTTTCAACCACCAATTTCTCTTAGCATAAAAAAATCAATTATTGAACCTCAATTATTGTCCACAACCTTAACTACTTTCATATTCTATCCTGAATTTTAAATGTACCACTTAGTTGCACACCTATTATCAATTGCACTCCATCCCTTCAAACCCACTTGCACCCCATTTGTATGATTCCGATAAGTTAAGAAAGAAAATATGTTTTATCTTTTTTTTTCTTTCCTCAACCATTCCCACAAAAATTATTGTTAATTCAGAAATTTTTGCAAAAAAAGACTTGGACCAGTTTTTTACCAGGTTCCTATGGGATTATGGTTGGTTCTTACTAAAGAAAATTTCTTTATTCAATCAGTTAATCAACAAATAGTATGGACTCACGAAAATCGAACTTTCATTTTAAAGACAACATGTGATGTGCCAAAAGCTTTAATGGCCATGGATTCTTGTTATGTTCATCTTCATTACAAGAGAGAAAGAAAAGAATGAATGAAGAGTGCAACTAACATAACCTCGTGGGTTTAATGACATTCAAGTTTGAAATTCTAACACATACTCTCATCAATGTCAAAATAGAAAGTTTGGAATATCGGTACCTTAGAATTTTTTGTCAAAGAGAAGTGCAACTTGTATGTTAAGAGAGACTTAAAAAAAGTATATATATATATATATATATATTTTGAGGTTGGGGTGCAACCAGCCATCTGTGTGTGTGTGTGGTTCAAAATAATGTTATTTATTTGAAAGAAAATGAATAATTTTCTTAGTAAATGTTTTGAATTGTATTTGAAAAAAAAAAATATAAAGATTAAAATAGATTTATTATTTTTTCTGAGTGTTCATTGATTCCAAAATTTGATCTTTGTTCCTTTGAAAATTAAATTTGCAGTCTCAAGGCAAAACATCTTCACAAGTTGAAAAATAAAAATAAAAATGCGTGTACGCTAATACATAAATCTTGATGTTCACCCCTTAACAAATACCACTAGCTCCACAAATTATATGACATTTAGACAAAGGGCCCAACCCTGCCTAAACAGTTGATCTACTGCACAACTTAAAGCAAAACATAAAAATAAATAAATAATTAAAAACTACAAAATTACAATAGTATTTTACAGCTGTCTTTAGGGAACTAACAGAAGACTTAGACATTAAACCTATTTGACATCTAAACACATATTTCCCGCAAAAAAGTTAACGAATTACTTCGACTACGAGGGGAAATTGTGAAAAATGCAGACTGATAAGGGTAAACAGCTAATGAAGCTAAAATAATGGCAAGCCATGTTAATTTGCGTCCAAGCATAATAAAATAGGTGGCAATAAACGTTACCAGCATAGCCATTATAGAAAAAGATAGCATTGCAAGACCATATATTAACTTTCGAGGTAGAAAGTCGAGGAAATCTTCTTCAGCATAACCAGATGTGAAGATGGACAAAAACATCAGCGTTGAAGTCAAGGAAGAGAAGAGTGCGATTGCGTCTGATATGACAAAAACCATAAACCAATTAACGCTTAGAATATTGGGTGTGCCATCATTGGTGTTACCACCTGGAATCGTAAAGACTGCAGCAAAGGTCACTGTGGCAATAAGAGTGGATACGACCATGGATGACGACACCATTTCTTTCATCCACTTGTCTCCCTTCTCAAAAATGTCCCTGTGTTCCTTTGTAAACAAAACTCTAGGCTTTTCTCCATTACAGTTTGCTAAACCCCTGTAAGCAGGTTGTACAAGTTTCTCCACCACCTACATATATAGGTTCCAAAATCACTAATAAATATTACCATATGAGATGAGACTCTGTAAATTGGGCCCATAGATATATATAGATACATATTAATTTGTTTGTCAACATGACTAAGCATATGCTATATATAGTAGTTCACAGATCTTTGTTTCAAATGTATATGATTACAATTATCATAGAAAAATCTAATCCCAAGATCAGTCTTAGTTTTTTGATTGGCCAATTGAGTTCTATCCAATTAATTATTCAAATAAAACAAGAGTACCACATTACAGATATTCAAGACAGTGTCTTATTTTGGAAAATAACAAAATATTTCTGAAGTGTGCTATTTACTGTTTATAATGATCGTTAATTTTACAAGTAAATTTTTACTACTTTTTTTTATTGAATTTGAAATTTGAAATTCAAATTTCAAAACATTTATCACTATTATTTATAACTAGAAGGTGCCATGTGCACAAGCACATGTATTAAAAGGGCTTATCTGTAATTAAAACATCGATGAAAAAATTTGGAATTTTACGTAGTGAAAAAGATATTTTTTTAATTTTGAAAACTAACCAATGTGATTCTCTAGGGTTGTGCACTGCAATTTTCTTGATTTTTAATCAAAATGACCCTGATTATATTCAGTTTAAATGTTAAAGTGGGGGGCATTTGTGGGATCATAAATTTGGTGTCGCATCAATTCTACTCCACCTTCTCTCATTGTAATTGTAAAGATTAAGGATACTTTAATATAGAATGTTAATTAATGAGATAATTAAGTTTGTTTTCTACATTTTTTCAGCAGAATGGTACTCTATAAATTAAAATCCTATTAGGAGCACTCATGCAATGATCAACAATTTAATAGAAGTTATTTCTCCTACAAGGCCTACCATAAACATAAACAAGACAGTCCCATTTGGATGTTTGCCTTAGCTATTAAATAAAATAGATAAAAATTAACTTTCTTATTTTTAGCCAATTGTGGAGGGAAATCTCTCACCTTGTACCACTGAAGTTCCCTTCGGACCTGTAGCACCGCAACAGAGACCATATTGAGTTTATAGAGAGGACCTAATCTTGCTGCCTGATGAAGGATGGTGTTACCGCTATCATCAATACCAGCGGCCAACACGGTAGTAATAGGACCCATCTTTCTGATGTAGTTGAAAACCTCTTCTTGTCTATGTTTGATAGCAATGTGGAGAATGTTTTGGTGTAAACGTGGTTCATTGATAAAACACAGGTCAGGGTCAATCTCAATGAGAGCGTTGAGAACCGCCACATTTCCATTTTCTACCGCTAAGATGGTTGATTGTCTTAATATTCTATTAATCTCCATTCTTGGAGTATCCAAAAGTGCTATTTGTCTACAAATCCATTCGAGAAGCTCTTGGGCTTGGGTATGCATCACTTTGATGTCATAAATTTGCCTGATGCTCGGCACTGTGATTAAGAATAATCATGTAAAGTATGTAAGATCAAATTATTTATAAAAGAGGAGGAAGAAGAACAATAAGATGGTAATATTGCATACCCTGTTTTATTAGAGCATCCCATGATCGCCGGATCAACCACTGGAGCACTAGACATTCAAAACCAAACATGCTGAATTAGAAAGGTATTTTAGAAATACTCATGTTAAATTGATACCCCCTTGCAAAATGCAAGATTAGGCTTCATTCCTTGACTATAAGATAATTAAGCGTTTTTTGTTTTCTTGATGATCAACGGTAGAATTCTGAATTTTTGTTTTCAAAATGCTTTTCAAATACTTAAATTATTAAATTAAAATTTTGAATTACTGGACATAATCAACTAATGACAAGACTTGATCCATCAGACTCTTAAAAGCTAGCCCAAAGAAATGAGCACAAAAAGTTCCTAGATTTCTCTAATCCAAAATCAATGTTGATTCCTAATATTCATTACTTTTGGTACCCTTAATTTTCCAAATCAATGGAAATAAATCACATTTGAAAAAAATGCTCAAATCTAATCCTTAAAATTAAAGACGGGGAAGGGCATGGTGGAACACTTGGCTTACTAAATTTTTTGGGAAAATTACTTTCTAAATAGTCCCTAAGTTTTCAGCTGTAGATTGGCGGGACATTTAGTAAACTTTTCCCTTCTAAATGGTCCTTGGGCATATTTTTCTTGCTCAAGCATGTGGATAGTAGTAGAATTTCAGTGGTGATCAGAGAGATCCTTGGTTTTCCTAAGGGATCCCTCCCTTCTAATTAGCTGGGGTGCTGCTTTCTCGGATCAGATTTCTAGAGACATGTGCTAGCACTTAGTCTCAAAAATCTCAAGGAAACGCGAAGGATGGAAATCAAAATTGCTATCTCAAGGTTGTCGTTTAACTTTGTTGTCTCATGTATTATCCACAATTCCTATTTATATTCTCTCTATCCTTCATATTCCGAAAGCTGTAACCTCCTCTTTGGAATCAACTTTTGCCAATTTCTTTTGGGGGGAATCAGAGGATAAAAAAAGATTGCATTTAGTGGCATGGAGGAAAGTTTGTAATCCAAAAAATGAGGGAGGTTGGGGATTCGATGTAAGATATCTGATACCAAATGAAAAGTCATGCAGCGGAAATATTGACGGTGACTCGATCCTTCTTGTATCGTACGAATTCCAATAGGAGTTTCAGCAGTGCCTCTACGCTCTATCACCTTACGAGGTAGTAACTCGTAAACACCACTTTATCACTCAGGAGTAAATAACTCGTAAAACCATGTCACGTCGACACCCACTCTAAATCCTTATAGGATTTATAAGAAGAAAGAGAAATGGATCATTGAATTGTATTCAATCTAATTCTCATTGATTTGTGCTTACATCGATCCATCAACTTCATTGATCTCAACTTAATTACAAATGGGACTCCTTCCCTATTTATAGACTTGGGAGGATATTACAAGAATTTTCTAGAATCTTCTTAAATCTAGAACTTTCCATACCTTTCTTACAAGTTTCAAGAAGCTTCTAGATTCTTCTAAAGTATTCTACACTTTTCTAGAACTCTTTGGACTTTACTAGAAGTTTCAAGAAGCTTCTAGATTCTCTCATAATATACTACATTTTTCTAGAATCATCTTATTCATCAGCCAACACCACCGAAGAAGTCGATTCTATTTGAGCCGGTGTTGACTCTTCATTCGATCGCTTCAAGTTATCCACAAAACCGGCATGATTAAGCTCTGTTGGACACTCGAATATAAGTATGCTAATGATGGTGACTGGTGGACAGCCAGTACAAGGGGTGGAGGTTCGAAGCTATGGAAGAGTATTTGTGCTCAGTTTCAACACACGATGTCTAGAGCCAAATGGTTGGTGCATAAGGGTGATTCTACTTCTCTATTACTGCAAAACTGGAGGGGAGATGTTCCATAGATTGCCCGATTCTCTGAGGCAAGTAAATCTCTAAGAATCTCTGATGTTTGGCAATAAGGAAGATGGAATGAAAGCTAACTCAGAACCCATTGTGAAGAGGTTCTTGTTTAGCTTATTTTGTCTTCTGAAATCCCTTTCTGCTTAAAGGAGAAGGTTATCTGGCTATTCTCTCCAAACAGCGCTTGGAATTCGATTTGCATTAGAGGCAGCTTCTCTAAAATTTGGGCTCCTATATGGAATTCGTTGGTTCCTGCTTAGTGGACACGATTCGAAAGAGATGGGGGGTGTATATAGTTTGGCCTCGCGCTTGCGAAAAGAGTGAAGAATCGGTTAACCATTTGTTCTATGTCTGCCCTTTAAAGTTGGAGGTTAATTGATGGTACATGGTGCCTTTTTGTTTTTTTTATAAAACAAAGGGGAACCTTCTGGATGTAACAACTTAAGAGAAATCAAATGTAATTAGGATTTTTATTAGAGTAATGATTTTATGACTCAAAACACTCTCATGATTTGGCATGTGCTAGAATCATATATATTTTAGCCTCGGAATATATATATATTTCAAGATAGATATTTCCATCCCAGAGCGAGATTTCTAATATCAATTCTACAGAAGGAACAAACTGATTTCTTAGCTCAAATATCCTACTTGGGTCAGCTCTTTTATGTTAGCGTAGTAGACTATCGAATGGTTGTGGGACAGAGTGAAACAAGGCTCTTTGCAGGTTCGAACCCTGCGTGTCTCTTTGAGTTGAATAGTTCCCGTGCCGCTCCAGTCAATCGCTAGGTGGATAGTCTCAAAAGATCTCGCCCAAAGCACCCCAACATGATGAGTACATAGTGGCTCGTTGGGGTTGGTCACCGAGTTTGAGTCGAAACTACCTCTGAACTATTGATTGGAGCACATGCCATGTCAGGGGAGTATTTTGAGTATGTCACATGGGAGAGTCCGATTATCACGACTCTTTTATTATAAACAAACTACTTGATTTACTGAAATCAAGAAGTACAAAGTAACATACCTTGATCCACTTGGGTCTTGTTTGTGCAGTCTCTAGAGCTCACTGGAGGATTCTCCATGTCTCCCATTGTATGGCCGTTTGCCATGGATAGTTTAACTTGAATGCCTTTAAAATTACATATGTAGAAACATGGGTGAGTGCTAAATAGGTAACTTTTTATAATAATGTTCCTTAATTTGTTGGGATTAATTGGTCTTTTCTAATTATGTTTTACTTTTTCATAACATCAAATAATATTTGTTTTTGGGAATTATTTTTTGAAATCAAGTTTTTATTCATTTTCACGGGATTAGATGAATAAAAATGGGAAATTTTGACGAAGTAAAATGAAGTTGAAAATCATTCTTTAGGCAGTGATTACAAAATAAGTAACGCATGACAAATAACATGAGATGTACTATCAAATTGAACACGCACACACATACAAAAAAAACCAGAGTACTCATGTGATCAACATTGATGCTCTAATATTTGTCTTTTATTCTTCACTCCCTTAAAATTCATTATTTTTAAATTCCATTGCCTATAATCAGTAAATTCGGTTATAACACAAATATTACCATTAAAAAACTCTCTCATATATCTTTACATGCATGGATACATATCAAATATAAGAGTCGTGCTACACTGCCTTTGTTGGACACTACACTGACGTGGCAGTGCATAATAACCATAGGTTTATTTTCTCGAGATACAAGTTAACCTATCAACAGTTTACTATACACTGCCACATCAGTGCAATGTTTAACAGTGTCCAACGAAGGCAGTCCAGCATTTTTCTAACTATAAACTAAGAAAAAGTCAATTTAGAAGGTATGATTGTGTAAATTAAAGATTGATCGAGAAGAACACTTGAACTAACAAAAGGCATGATTTGAGACATAATTGAAGGGAGGAGGAATAGGATTTGTTTAGTGACCCCACAATTTTGATATTAGGTTTTAATGTTATTAATATAAGAAATTCCTTATAATACCTAATGTGGTTAAATTAATGTTTCCACAGAAGATTTTTTTTATTATAGAAAGAATAGATAGTGAGATATAGATGGAAACACTAACATGAATAAATGCAGTTTCGGAAGAATCCTAGACCACTTCCACTGTTAAAAGCTGAAGATTTTTCTGCCAAAACAAGGAGTACTGATCGGTTCCAACAATCTTCAACTGTTGTTGCCAAGTATGGATAAAGCATAACAAGATGAATTGCTACATCTGTAAAAAGAGAATGGACTGTTAGTTATGCCCCAGCATTTTGGTTGGCCATGTTTATTAGTTTTACATTAAAAATTATGATTTAATATGTTGGGAAAGTATTGTTATAATTTAAAATATTAATAATAAGGATATTTTGAATTTAGTGAGAACCTTATCTCAATATAATATTGGAGGTTGAAATGGGTATTGTTATAATTTCAAGAAATTAACTTTACATAAGATCCTTATCTCATTATGATACTAAAGATTAAAATGATATTTTTATAATTTTAATAAATTAATTAACATGGTTATGAGAGTTTTATTTGATCTGATGAAAGATACCTTAATAAATAATGAATTTAAAGTATTAAGAGGGTTTTTTTGAAAGAAAATTTTGGTGTCAACGACCCTAAACTACGCCTTTTCATAGAAAGGATATAGAGGGATTTTCTAGTAGTACTTTCTTTGATAGAATTTAATTAATAAAAAAATTGTGCCATTTTATGTGAGAAAATAGGAAGAAGGGCAGTCGGCTCCCCTTTTACTTTTCTTTCCTTTTTTTTTATTTCCACACCTTTACTAATGACAGAAGTTGGAGTAAAAGTACCTGGACACCAAAATTTGAATGGTCATAAATACCCTCACTTTCGTATTTAAATTTAATAATATTAAAAATATTTTGATAAAAAATCAAGAATATTGCAATTTAGAACTGTATAATCACGTTGCTTAGTTTTAGAAATTGCATAAGTATCATTTCTATTATGTAATCTTTAAAATCCTTTAATCAATATTTTAAATTATAAATAAGTTCTTTTTATGCATGTGGGACTGTACAAGTCACTTTCTAGTGTAATTTAAAGAGAGATTTAAAAAAAAAAACAGTTAATGAGTGTCTTTTGGTCGGAAAATAGGCTTTATTGTAGCAAAGGATCTGTTTTGGACTACAAAATAAGTAATAAACTGTTTTGGTGAAATTTTGATGCTCCAAGATAGAGGAATATTACCTAATTAAAAATAAGTTTCCCTTTTGTCGAATACCTTTATTAATGATCTCAAGACAGACTTTGAAAAAAAAAAAAATCCTGGTTTGAAAACTTATTTACCATAAAGATCAGCAACAATTATAGTCTCGAGAAGCTCAACACCATCCACTCCTCTAAAAGGACTATTAGGAACTTCATCTCTTGTTACTGAGCAAAGATACCACAACAAGTCTTTCTGACCAAGTCTAGCTGCTCGAATTATTGGCGTCTCGCCACGATAGGTACGCATTTGTGTCAAATCTGGATTCTTTTCCACCATGATCTTTGCTAATTCTGTGTTTCCAGCTGCAACTGCTAAATGAAGAGCGGTGTAGCCATGAACGTCTTTAAGTGCCAAGGCATCTTTTGGCATCAATTTGACCATCTCTTTCACAAACAATATGCGTCCTGACATGGCCGAGACATGGAGAGCTGTCAATGAAATACTGGAGATCCTAGCAACCACTGCATCAGGATCTTTTTCGAGGAACCTTTTCGCCTTTGTCCAATCACCTTGGCGTGCAGCTTCGTATAGGGGGATGTAATACTTGAACCCTTTTTTATTCTTGATCTCTTCTGCCCATAGTAAACTTCACAAATTAATTAATATTAAATTATTGGATTAACATTTTTTATTTTTATTTTTCTGGAACAAAAATGAGCATTAATCAATCATTTTAGAAAAATATATAATTATATATATATTATATATATATATATATATATATATATATTTTTGGGTCCGTTCAGCAACAAACATTTTTCAAAACATGGGTTAGAGGTTTTGGAATGGGCTGATTTTTGGTGAGGAGATAATTTTCACCAAAAATCAGCCCATTCCAAAACTTCTAGTCTCAGTTTACAAGTTGAAAAATCATGGACCGTCCATTTTTTGTAAATCATTTTTGATGGGGTTAAAAGTTTTGGAATGGGCTGATTTTTGGTGACGATTATCTCCTCACCGTAGAGATCATCCTCACCCATGTTTTGAAAAATGTTTTGCCAAAATGTTTGTTGCTGAACATTTCCCATATACATATATATATATATTGAAGAGAAGATATATACTATAAGTGAATTTCAATACCAGGGTTGTTATTAAAGCTGTGTTCATGCTGGGATGATGATGTTGAGGACATCATCTTTGTGATGTTCTTGTTGGCAGACAATCTTCAACAACCAATCTCACTTGCGTAAAAAAATCAATTATCGAACCTCAATTCTTGTCCTCAAACCTAACTACTGATCAAAAATTCAATTCTTGTCCTCAAACCTAGCTAACTACTGATCAAAAATTCAATTCTTGTCCTCAACCCCAACTACTTTCAACCACCAATTTCTCTTGCATAAAAAAATAGTTATTGAACCTCGATTATTGTCCTCAACCTAAACTACTTTCATATTCTATCCTGAATTTTAAATGTACCACTTAGTTGCACACCTAGTATCAATTGCACTCCATCCCTTCAAGCCCTCTTGCACCCCATTTGTATGATTCTGATAAATAAAATAAGAAAATATGTTTCATCTTTTTTTTTTCTTTCCTCAACGATGCCCACAAAAAGTATTGTTAATTCAGAAATTTTTGCAAAAAAAGACTTGGACCATTTTTTACTAGGTTCCTATGGGATTATGGTTGGTTTTTACGAAAGAAAATTACTCTATTCAATCAGTTAATCAACAAATGGTACGGACTCGCGAAAATCAAACTTCATTTTAAAGATAACATGTGATGTGCCAAAAGCTTTAATGGCCATGGATTCTTGTTATGTTCATCTTCATTACAAGAGAGAAAGAAAAGAATGAATGAAGAGTGCAACTAACATAACCTTGAGGGTTTAATAACATTCAAGTTTGAAATTCTAACACTTACTCTCATCAATTTCAAAATAGAAAGTTTGGAAATCGGTACCTTAGAATTTTTGTCAAAGAGAAGTGCAATTTGTATGTTAAGAGAGACTTAAAAAAAGTATTTTCTTTCAAGGTTGGGGTGCAACAAGCCATCTGTGTGTGTGTGTGGTTCAAAATAATGTTACTTATTTGAAAGAAAATGAATAATTTTCTTAGTAAATGTTTTGAATTGTATTTGAAAAAATATATATAAAGATTAAAATTAGATTTATTATTTTTTCTGAGTGTTCATTGATTCCAAAATTTGATCTTTGATCCTTTGAAAATTAAATTTGCAGTCTCAAGGCAAAACACCTTCACAAGTTGAAAACTAAAAATAAAAACGCTGTGTACACTAATACATAAATCTTGATGTTCATCCCTTTAAATGTTTTGTGGTATACTTTTTGTTGCCGGCGATCCTATAAGCCAACCTATTATTGGTAGACCAAAACACCAACCAGCTTAGGTTATTTCTACTATTTACAAAATTACAACAATTCTCAAGGTTGATTCCTAAGCTTTGGTTTGGTCACTTCTTGCACTATGTGAAAAAAGCCTATATTTGACGGTCTTAGCCCGTCAAATTTTGAAAATTTGACGGACTCTCCCGTCAAATTTGCTCGTCAAATATTCTCTTGTAGAATTTTTTTTTTGACGGCCTTGGCCTATCAAATATTCTCTTGTAGAATGGGCTTAAAAAAAAAAAAAAAATTAATCTATAGAATATGACCGTCGAATATGGAGGTTTAACAAACAATAAGACGGTCCTCTAATTCACCAATCACAATAAATAAAATAATAATAAAAAAAATCAAAAAAAATAACAAACAAAACAAAAATCATAAAACAAACTCCAAATTAAACTAAATAACTCAAAATTCATATTATATATTGAAATTTCATTACTAAACAAGCTCGAATTGTAGCAATTGAATAGTTACAAATGAAATTACGTCACATAATTGTTTAGAAATAAAACACGATTAAAAGCAAATGGTCGTGATGCCCATGATCTCTTCTAGCTCTCTCCGCCTCTTATTTTCCTCAAGATTTGGATTTCCCCCACATTGTTACTGTTCTGAAAGAAATCCTAATAGCGCTCTCGTACCTACACAGAAAAGCTTTGATATATCAAGATATCAACTCAAAGTAATAGAAGAACATAGCTAGATTTTATTCACAAATGTTAAAAACTAAGAAATATGCTACCAAAATTGCTAGAACATGGTTCTATGTTGGGAGTGGCCTAAAGTGCTACAATGGATCTATATTGGGAGTGTGAGAATCATCAAAATGTAGAAATTGAAATATACTAACCTGATCATTGATTTTCGTAGGGGAGATGCACTGTGTGAAGATTCCCATTTCATGAAGGTTCTTCTTCTTCCAAGGTCCTAGATAGTGGGAAAATACAATTTTTTTTTACAAATGGACTGAAAAGAAAAGAAGCAAATCTTGGAAAGTAAGTTAAAATTCTACCGTATATATCACAATTTTTCCGCTTTGGCAAAACACAAAGTAGAAATTCAGGAGGACTAGGGAGCTTTATTCGTATCTGTTCGAACATCTTTTCAACTCTTACAACAGCACTGGATCTCCTCTACAGGGGAACTTCCTCAATCAAGGAATCTGGACGGTCAATATGCTACAGAGAAACGATGCATACATAATATATAAGTCGATGAAACTAAGAATGCAACGCAACATACACAACATAAAAATGATTTAACCCACAATTCCTTTATTTCTTCCACAGTTAATTAGCTCCCGAGAAAGATGACTGGTCTCACAACACGTGGAGAAGTTGACAATTGCCCACCGTTTGATTTCAATTGGTGTCAATAGTTTCTGCAAAAGAGAAAAAACTTTGAGTTCAATCTTATAATCAAAGAACACAACACACTTGAAGAGAAAAAAATGAATTGCCTTGTTATTGAAGTTCCATCGCCCATTGCGAGGGATGCAATCTTCACTATTGCCCACTTTCAACTGCAATTAAGGAGGCAAAACTCAAAAATGAGGGCATTGGATGTCACTTAAAAAAGTGAAAGAAAACACCAAATCACCATAAATGAAGGGGAGGAGTTGTGAGAAAGAAAACAGAAATTCACCATTGGAGCATTCAGAACTCGTCCATCAACTTGAGTCAGTTGTTTGTCAATGGAAATACCGCAAGAAGAAAGGATTGGGTCTTCATCATAACAGTAGTTCCTCATAGCCTGCAAATTTGAGCAAGTACATAATAAAGGCTTCGAAGTAAAACGGAAAATAAATCAAGGTAAGCACAAAGACACCCACATCTGTCATGGTCCGTATACGCTCTTGAGGCTTTTGCCTCGACTTTTCCACTAAGGAAGATCTCTGCATAGAGGATAACGCCTTTGTATATCATTGCAGAGAAACCAAAAAACAGAACTGTAACACAAAAAATAGAAAGAATAGGGATTATTAAAAAAATAGAGTCAAAGTCATGTCATGGACACAAAGCTCAAGCATTTTACTGACCTCCAATGGAAGATAATTGGGTCGCTTTGGTTTCCCAACATCAAGACATGGCATGCATGCAGAAGTTGTCAATTCTATCTTATGGTGTTGAGAAAAATAATCATAAACGGTAATTTCAACAGCTTGGCCTTCATCATTGCCACCATCTCCACGTTTTACTTTCAATGGGAAACTATAACCAAATATGCAACCAAATTTGGATTTAGTCAATAATGCATTAAAAGGAGAAATGGGACCAAAAAATCCTAGTAAAACTTTTTTATTGGTAATAAAATTTTGAATAAAAGGAGAAATGGGACCAAAAAATCCCATTACACAAGATAAAGAAAAAGAAGTGAAATGTCTTGCTAGCTACAAAAAGGCCAAGCTATACTAGGCATAAAGAAGTTAGACATGCCCAGATACATTATCCTCCCGTGTAAATACCAATCCTCAAATCAGAAGCCCTTAACTTTATAATTGAAGAAGATAAAAAATAAATCAAAGTTATGATCTTCATGACAACAAAGGTGCCAACTTAGTAAGTTGGAAAAATCTATGGGTGCTACAACTGCAAACTGGTGGTAATACAACCATTCCATTGACTAGGGGGTCAATCTCCCCTCAATTGAGTAATGAATTTAGAAATCTCATCAAATGTTCTCTCTAACCAATCATTTTTGTTCCAAATGGACACAATCAAACTCAAGGCATTTAATGTGGACCTAAAATGGCAAGATTTCATATAAAGATTGGAATAAAATCCAAACATGGCTTTTGTAATTTCTCCTAAGGGGTCCATCAACCATATGACAAAAAATAGCGTTACTCCTCATAGCACTTATGGTTCCCATGCACTTTCACGTCAGGATGTGTGATATGAGGTACAATATTGAGGTCACTCCAGCACGACTCACATTAAATTGCAGGTTTCTTATTGGATATACTGCAATCAAAATCAATATTCATTTCACAAAATATTTCAGTGGATAGCAAATTTCAACCGAAATGATCAAATGTATACATTCTAGATTTCAAAGGATATATTTCAATAGACAGTAAAATTCAATTGAAACATTCTTTTTGGAAAAAAAAATATTCTAAAAACATTGCTAAAGTTATATAAATAACCAAATTAATTGTTTGTAGAAAGGACTAGTCAACTACACAAAGGGAGATTCTGAAAACATTTGGGTATGTGAAATTGATTTAAGGAAGATAATAGATATGCAACTCGACTGGACTGTCCAGTGACTTAATTCAATTTTGGTAATTTTTGAAAAAATAGAGAGACCATCCCATTATAACACAGCTGTTCATGGTGTGCACAGCTAGACATGTATAGAACTTAAGATATGAAGCATTTGGTCTTTAAATCAAAATTTATTGAGTTGTAAATGGATTGGGCCTTATATGCCCCACCCACATCAATAGTACACACATGGGTTTGTTCTCCACACAGTGCCAAATTTGTAACTCATGTTAAAGCAGAACAACATTGGTCACTTGAAGTTGTTGGGACTCAAGTTTGAAGAAAGCTATATAGCGTGATACCTTGCATGAAAAGTGTCCATGCGGCTATCATAGCTAAGCTCGGCATCATAACAAGTCAACATAAATCCAACATGTCCATGCTGAAGTAGAAGATAAGAACAAAGTTTTTAGTAATTTTCTAACAGAACAAGGCATCAACAATTGAGTGCCACACATCAAACATCAAAGCTTATATAATAAAAAAGCGTTCCAAGACATTTAGAGCTCAAAGAAATATTTATCTTTGACTGCAACAATATATTTGTCAAAAGAGCTAGAAATGGAAGAAATCAACAAAAAGTGTAAAATTGAAAATAGAAAGCAAAAAAATAATAGCTGAAATTACAGTTGTTCTAACAAAAAAGGCATTAACATTTGTTGCCATGGATACTTATAGAGAATCAGGATCAAGTATGGTGTCCCATTCATATAGAATATGAACGGTGTCTACATGGCACACTTTTGTACGGAGTTTAAAATACATGGGGTTCCTAACCAAGACATTTTTTACATGACATGCAGACCAATGTGTGTTTAGTTTAATCTCCAAACAAAATGTGCCACATAGACACTGTACATAGTTAATTGAACGGGGCACCGCTATGGATCACGACTCAAGCGAGACATTTAGAACTCAAAGACAGATTTTTCAACTGTAATTTCAGATCTATTTATATAAAGAGAAGCACAGTTAATAACATGAACTAAGCAAGAAATCGAGCATTCTCATATCAAAACAGCAGATTGGAATGAGCTACCTTCGGATGATGTACTGTAAGAAAAATGGGTAGAATCAACATCACTCCTCCATATAGATTATAATTTAAATGAAGCTCCACTCTTAATAAAGCTAGCTTATTAGTTAGTACTTAGTACCTCTAGGCATGGTTGTCTTTTGTCCAAACTATCGCACTCATTCCATCCTTAATCAGTCCTGACACAGTCTGTTTTCCAAATCTGCAATGTTGTGGAATCGAAATTAATTTGCAAAAAAGGATAAATTTGTATTAACGTTTATATTGCATTAATAGTCAGTAGTTTTAAGCACAGATTTCTATTTAAAACATAAGAAAACCATTTCAAATCCGTTTTTCTGTTAAACAATCAACAATAAATTCTTATAAAATTATCATGATTCCAGAGTTTAGTTTCTTGCAGGATATTGAGCAACTTAAGAGATGTCTGCAACAGAGATACATGGCAGATGATTGCAAGATACCTGACAAGGTCCCCTTTCAGAGCATTTGTCCCAGAATATTCCAGACTTATCTCATCCCCTTGTTCAACCCATACTATCATAATAAAGTAGACAACATAACTACAAGGGCATCTTCCAACTTAACAAGGGAAACACAAAACTAGAATTGTGAAAATTTTCTTACATATCTTGAACTTCTCATAAATGTCACTGATCATGGATATATGCTCTGTGGAGGGAATTGCTCCCATCCTCTGCAGTTGTGAATTTAAAGATTTCCTAGCCAAGTAACTCTGAAAGCAAGACATTTGAATAAAGTTCATGAATCAATTTGCAACAAAGAACTGAAGTTTTTTTCTTCTGTTATGGATAAAATGCATTTTCATTAGAAAGCAGAGAGAAATTGCAAATACAAGGAAATCAAAGAACTAGTTACGGAGAAAATAACTAGAACCAAAACTACAAATGCATCAGAGAGGGTCCTCAGTCTATATGAGAAGATGAGGTAACTATAAGTCCATAACATACCAGAAGGAACTAAAGAAAAACTAGCATACCTGGGTAACATTTGTTCGATCAAGGCAATCAATGCAATTAACCCTAAAAACTCCTTTTTGCTCTGCTGCTAGATAACTACATGGCTATGATTTCTCAAGAATCTAACCATCTAATTCAACATTTGGAAACCAATTTCACAGAAACAAAAAATAGAATCAAACCGATTGCTTTAGAAGATCAACAAACACCTGAAAACACTAAAAGATGTTCATTGTACGACAAAAATTAACCAAAAACCAAACTGTCCACCTCATACCTTCAAAACCTCAACAAAACAGAATAATCTCACAAATCATCATCGAATTTACAGTCGATTCTCTTCAAATCAAGATTTACAGTTGATCATACCTTGAAAAGTGAGAGCACCTTAGCAGAAACTCAGCTTCCAATCTAAGACGACGGATTGTGACAGAGATCGAAACTTTAGAGAGTTCAATCCGATTGCGTGAGAGAAATCGAAACCCTAGAGACTTCAAATCCGATTGCGATTGCATCAGAGAGATACGAAAGTGAGAGAGATCTATCTAGGGAGACAGATCGAAAGAGAGATCGATTGAGGGAGAGACTATGAGAGAGAGAGATGGAGAGGTCGATCTATCAAGAGAACGACTGTGAGAAAAAGATGAAGAGGTCGATGGATCGAGAGAGACTGTAAGAGATAGATATGGAGAGGTTAATCGATGACTGTGAGAGAGAGACAGAAAGAGAGAGAGATGAGATCGAGAGACAGACAATGAAAGTGAGTGAGATCGAGTGGAGATGGGAAACGTGAATCGAAGGCCGTGGAATTTCGGTATTAAAAATTGACGGGCCAGGCCCATCAATTTTTTTTTTTAAAAGTGAGATTTTCACGTAGTGTTGTTCATGTCTACAGGGAAGCCCAGTATGTGATTTCGCGCCATACAAGTATCCGAAAGTAACACTTGCGTATACAAACATTTGAGAGGTTCCAAGGCTTGGTTATGCATCAATTTGGTGTCATAAGCACACTTGATTCTTGGTACTGCCATGTAAAATAATTTTGGATTCAAGTAATAAATTATTTTTAAACGAAAGAGTATCTGATTACATAATTTTTGAAACACCCTATTTTATGTGTTTATTAATCATGTTGGTTGCTTTGAACAAAAAAATTACAATAAAATCCAGACAAAGTGGTGTTTTAAAAGTTTTGAGAAACAGATTTTAAACAAAATATATTCTCAACCTTGATGGAATTTCGAACTAACGAAATTGTAATGTATCCCATCAATGCAACCCACAATAGCATTTTTCTAAGGATTAATAAATAAAAAATTTAAAGACACCGTAACATCTCAATCGCACATCCGTTCGACCGAATGGGCTGAGGCTAGTGTTTTCAAATTTTAATGATAAATTGTACTATAAAACAGAACCAAATACCACTTGTTCCACAAATTATATGACATTTAGACAAAGGGCCCAACCATGCCTCAACAGATAATCAACTGCACAACCAAAAGCAAAACATAAAAATAAATAAATAATTAAAAACTACAAAATTACATTAGTATTTTACAGGTGTCTTTAGGAACTAACAGAAGACTTAGACATTAAACCTATTTAACATCAAAACACATATTTCCAAGGAAAAAGGAATGAATGCTCTGTATAAACCTTGTGGGTGTGACAGACCACAACATCAAGCACTATTTACATATTCTCTTTTGACATTGTGAAAACTCGCTCTTCAAATCTTTTTTATTGAAGGAATTTTTTTAAATAATTACTGGTATTTAACTTTATTCCATGAGTTATTGATTTGTTTTCCTCTTCATTTCATTATTACAAGACAAAAATGCCCTTTAAATTGATGAAACTACAAATATACTATGGAAAAATTGTTGAATTAGAAGTAAATGTCTCTGGGACTGCAACTTAGGCGTGTTGGTCTGAACTCAACACGAGTCTGGGCCAAGTAAAGTGGAAGACTGGGTTAGAATAGCTCAACGCGACCCCAATCCAAGTGAGGGGTCGACAATCCAAGTCAGCCCAAATATATAAATATTTTTACATTAATAATATATTTTTCTATACATCTTTTTGATTTCATCTTATTTTTATGCTTGTGGACAATTGGATATTATTAATGTGGACTTAGGTTTAGTATGATTTTTCTAAATATTCTCTTAATGATGGATTTGGAGATTGTATGTGGTTTATTTACTTGCAGTTTTATTTTTTTTATATTGTATTTTCTTAAGATATAAAATTAATTTAATGATTAAAATGAAATTAAGCTTATTCAACGAGTCCAACTCGTCCAACCTGCCCAAAATTACCTTACTCGAACTAACCCAAGCCCCCAACCCAATTTTAGAAGATCAAGCTTGGGTTAGTGAGCCCAGGTCGGATGATAGAGTTGAGTTAATAAGCTTGGATTTCGGTTCTACCACTTGGGTTGAGCCTAGATTTACCCTCCAAACCGCTAAGGTTGCAAACCTAACTGTGTCTACACAAGATTATCGAATGATTTGGTAATGTGATATGATTGTTGTATTGTCAACCACCGATTTTATTGAGATATGCAATGTTTTGTGATCATATAAATTATAATTTAAAAAGTAGCAAAAAATCTGATTTTTAACCATTGGATATTCATAATATATGTTTTTCTTTATTTTTATTTTAAAAATTAAAAAAAAAACACAATTTTACATATATTAATTAGAATTTTATAAACCATAGATTATCTAGAACGAACTTGATCAAATGGTTGAGATCTTTGTCGACAAAATATTCAAAAATCACAAATTTTGTAACGCTAATAGAACTTTATAAATTGTGTTCACTGTTATTTCATAAACTAGTCCCTAGAGTAGGACGTATTGATCTTTTATTATGTTTAAAATTTTGTATGATTGTTGAAATATCTGGGCTTTTTATTGTTTATTCAAAATACCGATGTAATATTTCTTTCTTTTAATATATTTCCTCTTGCTTGCTTAGAAAAAAAAAAGAAGATGTAGTCAATGTTTTCATCAAAAAGTTCACAAATCCTTTTTAAATATGTTGTCAGACATTTTGGATTTGATATTTCATCAATCACATACATAACATATTGTAATTTTACTTGAAACGATTTGTCCACACTTGAAAAAAATGCTTGTGTGATAGATTTATTAACACTTAGAGAATGATATATCAACACTGTGTTTGTAGACTATTCACGAGAGTAAAACTTATTAATATCTTTTCATGTCTTAAAATCAATATGATTATAAGAATATAAGGATTTTTTTGTGTGCTTATCCAATGTAGAAATGTTATCAATTTCTCTATATCCTTCACTAAAGGTTGATATACATTTCAAAAAGTCTGTAGACACCTATTTTTGCCTAGGGTGAACCCGAGAGCACCAATGCATTTCAAGAATGGGCCTGACCCAAGGTACTTCAAGAGGATTTTAAAACCTAATTTTCTAAGAGTCACAAGGCCCAAAGGCCATTTTCAAAGATCAGATTCTAATATAGCCGTGAGTGACTCATGGCCAAGCCATTTTTTGGCTTGGTCATATCTCACCTGTGGTCAAGGTAATTTTTTTACCTGACCAGGGGTGACCCATGTCTAGAAGGACATTTTGCCTAATATGAGCGTCACTCACGGCCAAGCATAAATTTGTTCAGGCCTTAACTCACCTAAGGCCAATTCTTAAAAAAAAAAAAAAAAAAATAAAAAAAATAAAAAAAATAAAAAAAAAAAACTTTAAAACATAAAAGCTGTGTTTAAACATTAAAACGTGTTTGTCTGAAAATTTTGAGTTTTTATTTATTTATTGTTTAAATCATTAGAGGTACAAAATGTGTTTTAAACAAGACTTAAAAGAAAAAAAAACAGAGTTTTTTTGTTACTACCATAAAGATTAGCAGCAGTAACAATCTTGAGAAGGTGAACACCATCATGGCCTCTAAAAGGACTCGGATCTTCACCTCTTGTTACGGGGCAAAGATACAACAATAAGTCCTTATGACTGAGTCTAGCAGCTCAAATGATTGGTGTTTCTCCAGAGATCAAATCAGGGTTTTTTCTCACCATGGCCTTTGCTCCCTTGAGGTCTCCTGCTTCAGCTATAGAATGAAGAAGGGCGAAGCCATCAGTATCTTTCAGTGCCAAAGCATCTTCAGGAGTCAACTGCACCAGCTCCTCCACCAACGATGTGTGTCTTGATATGGCTGCTACATGGAGAGCTGTCTGTAAAAGGGGGTAATCCTTGCAACAATCGCATCAGAATCGGATACCAAGAACTCTTTGGCTGTTTTCCAATTGCCTTCAAGTGCAGCTTTGTACAAAGGGATATAATATTTGGGGTCTTTGTCTGTCCTCGCTGCCAAGTTGAGCACATGTAGATTAAATAACAAATCCAATGTTTGAGGCTCTCCACCAAACAACAGGCTGAGTAGGAAGAATATGTCTAGGGATTCCCAAGTGAACTTATTTGTGGGAAATCCTTATCTATCCCTTGGAACTTTATGATTTTACTCCATCTCAACCATACGTTTGACAGAGTCACTTGAGGCTACATGAACTTTTCTAATCTCAAACAAAGTTTTATACACAATACCGGACGTATGGCTGATATGGAGGAAAAACATCGATTTTCTAGGGATCAATAAATATTTCCTACACATCCAGTTCTTTGGGAATCACTAACAATACAATGTGTATGTTTGATGTTGTGTCGAACAACTTATCAAAAAAAAATGTTGTGTCAAACATCGTTTGAGACTAGAGTTTTTTTTAAGAAAAAATGAAAAATTATAATGTCCAACACTCTGCGTCAAGATTTTTTTTAGATAAGTGTAAATACTCTGCATCAAGATATTTGTAGGGATTCCCATTAGATATGAATCCAAAGGTATATGTAGTTCTCCTTAGGAAACCTGTGTTTTTCCTACCACTCAGCTATACATTTGATGCTTTGATCAAATTTTGTTTGAGGGTAGGAAAGTCGGAAAAAAAGAAAAAAAAAAAAAGCACTCCAATCTAATGTACTAAAGTTCTCTGTAAATTGGTTATTTTTTTGCATGAAGATAGTTCAAACTTCAAAGTATCTTTTTCTGCAACAAAAATGACCATTCAAATTGTGTAATCTATTTAGGGAAAAAATGAATGAAAATTGAATAGAAAATATAAAATAAATACAAACTTAGTTACCAGGGATGATGATGTTTTCTTGATTATGTTGGGCCGAAGTAGCAATAGATGATGAAGATGATGGATCGTGTCGGGACGAAGTAGGAATAGATGACGAAGATGATGGATCGTGTTGGGACGAGGTAGCCATTAGGGGAAATGTGTGTACAGCTACTGTTGCTAAATCCGTGGAGAGGCTGTTGTTGTTTCTATGGCCTAGCCATTGAACTGACTGTACTAATTGGTAACTCGCTGTCTAACGGTGTTGTATGGATGTTGAACTGTTTGGTCAATTGTTCTCTGAAATTTGTTGAATGAAAAATAAAGTATATTATTTTCTATACAACTCATTTAACAAAAGTTTGGAGAACTAACAAACAATAATGCATCCTTGTGAGAAATGGGGGGAAAAAAAAATTAACTAACACAATATTGTAGCCATGTGGAAGGTAGAGTTAGTCATGTTATTGTGTATTCCAGGTAATTTGATTCTACGACTCCCGGGTTTTGATAATCTCAATTATCAAAGATATAACTTCTTAAGTTGATAAGTCTAAACATTGATTACTATCTACAGTTCAAATTTTAAAATGCAAAGAAACGAAAAATAGGATAGTTGTAAAGCATCAGTAATTACCATCCATACATAACATCAAGATACAAAATGCATCGTGCACATGTAGATTACAAAATGCATAAATACATACATACATACAAGGAAGCTGATTCTCGTTATCGCAAATTTTTTTATATTTTATTTTATTTTTTGAAATGGGTTTATGTATCAAACTAAAACATCATATCTTGATCGATCATCCTCATGTTGATGTGTAATTCCTCATCTTCTACATTAAATTGCTTAAAACATATAACTCACTACCATGATACTGCTATCTTGAAATTCTAATAGGCCAATTGAACACGTGAAAAATGTCAGTTTTCATCATCTAACTAACTTCAAAACTACTAATTTAACATAAATCCACTATATTTTGCATTGGATACGAATCAGAACTTAAAGGGGGCAACAACTAACTATAGATAGTAATCAATGTAGTAAAGTACTCTTAAATTCTAGAACCCTAAATTTCTAGGTAGCATTTCATCGAAAACCTTGCATGCCTGAAACAATACAAAGGGAACCCGTCTCACACACTTCTTAATCTCTCACTCTCAGCCTCAGATCCAGTACAGGTGAAGTACAAGAAACAACACAAACAAGAGAAAAAAAAGAGAGATTAGTTTCTCTATCTCTCTCAACAAGGCTCTATATGTTTTCCGAACTCAAAAAAAAAAAAAAAAAAAAAAGGAGAGTGTTACAGGTGTTCTCGAGGCTCTTGAGTTGGGATTTCTATCAATTTTTATATTTTCTATAATTCAATCTAAATTCAGCAGAAAAAAAAAAATTGCAGAAACGCAAAGAGCTTCAGCAGAAAAAATCGAAATTTTGTACCCTAGAACTTCAACAGAATGTTACAAGTGTTCTCAACGCTTTTGCTCTCTAGTCTCTACCCTTGGATCCCAACCCACAAACGACCCGTCTGCAATTCTTCGGTGATTTATATAGGAATTGGTTTGGCTCTAGTAAAAGTTAGTGTGGCAATAGTATAATAATTGGAGAGATTTACCCGGTACAGTAAGTCTTGGACTTTTATTACAAAAATTCCCTTTCGAGTTCTGACAACTTTAAGGGAACCTTAGTTTATGAAGTTTGTTATCCACCCAACCTCATTTTATAAAGTTTGTTACCCAGCACTACGATCCACGTCATAAATTCAAATTTATGGGCTTAATTTGTTATTCATCATAGTTTGGAGTGGATTCTCACCACATCAATTTGTGCCATCTAAAATCATGATCGGAAAACAAATGTAAAGTTTCATCATTGAATTTTAGTTTTAAATTTAGGAGTTTGGTTGCCATCTATTTTCAATACTTATTATTAAGCTCAAAAAGTTATTATTTTTTAAATTTTTTCTCTTAAATATGAGTTTTTCCATGAAATCAAGAAGTATATGTATTCTTGGATTTCTAATTTGATAATGCATGGGGCCCAACGACCCTTAGTAAGATTTGAAAACGTAATAAGTTAGTCATAGTAAACTAATTCATTAAGTAAGGTTTGGTAAGCAACTTTATAAAGTAAGGGAGTGTTAATTTCTCTTATAATTATTCCTTTCTTCGTTCTTGTATGTACGATTGCTTGTTGCTAGGAGAATCTCTCAAATTTTACATATAATAAGAGAGTTGTTATTGCCACATCAACTGTTTGCAATTCTAGGGTGATTTATATAGGAATTGGTGTGGCATTAGTAAAAGCTGTCTCAATGGTAGCTCTCTATAATAATTTTTCCTTTCTTATTTAACGTTTGATTCTTGAATTATATACTTGCTTCTTGTTATGAGAATCACACATGGTTGGATTGACTATGATGGGTACGATCTACAATAACTAGAATAAATTGGGAGTGTTGGATTTATAAATCTAGTGGGTCCAATTATTGCATCCATGGTTGGATAAAATCAAGAATTGTTCGGTAAATTTCACAATATTTTTTTTCCGAAACACATAATATTGGATGACAATATTGGTGCAAGTGTTCTCTTTTGATTAACAATCAACATTTTATGGGAAGATGACTAACGATCAACTTAATTGACTCAATCTTTGAAAATATATAGTACGTAGCTTGATTATTAAAATGGGGGCCAACAACTGTGTCCCTTGATCTCATCAAGAAATCTCTGTGATTAGGTTTAGTGTCCATCCTATTTGATGCAAATTAATGAATGTGATGGCCTCTGGAAACTCAAATGATATTTGTTTCATGAGATATTTATATACTCTCCCATAAAATAGTTGAATGAATCAATTAGAGGATATAAAAGGATATTGTTAAGTTGGATGAGAGACGTTTAGGTTCACACTATGCTTGAAACTGTCCATGATTCATTGTACAACACATACCCAATTTAGAGAGGTCAGAATTGAGTGATGATCACGCAATTAATATCCCCTCAGAAAAATAAGAAGCCCACTCCATTAGTTTATGTTGCTCTTCTACTCTGCTTTTGTTCTTTGTACCCCTTGAATCTTTTGTTTGGGGATCATTGTTTAAATGGAGGGCATTATATGCCATTTCAAAACACACCAAAGGTTGTAGACCACAGAGGAATTTGTAAAAATTAATTTCCATTTCAAACAGGGGCGGAGCCAAGATTTTCCTTTAGTGAAGGCAAACTTATAATTAATTGGAGGGAGAGGGGGCAAAAATTGGAGGGAGATGAGGGGGAGTGGGGGCAATAAATGGGGCATATCTTCAAAATGCAGGGTATCTCGAATTTAAGCATAAATTCAAGGATATCTAAAATGCCCAAAAAAGTTGAGTGGGGGCAATTTCCCCCTCCTATCCAGCTCTGCCCCTTATTTCAAATGATTTTGCGAAGGGCCATGGCCAAAATTTTGGGCACCAACTACTTCATTTATTATTCTATGAATTCGAGTTTAGAGCGATATTGATTTAGATTGAAAGACTCTAGATCCATTATTCTATGTGTTAGCCATGTTGATCATTGTTGAAAAAACCTTACCAATCAATTAAGATAGAGAGGGATTTTTTAGTGCTTTGAGAAGATAATTTCTTCTCAACGTAAAATTAGTTTTGAACTAATAGAATGGAAATCCAATTAATAGTAATGTATCCAACACACAATGCAATCTTCAAAAGCATGAATCGACTTCACTTAAGGCTTTGAAACAATCATACTTCCAGTTAGATAAACTCAAGGAATGACAACCAAGAATAGGACCGCACAAGCAAGAGATTAATAACAATAATAATGAAAAAAGTGTACAAATTGCAATGGACTTTTCTAACCTCAAAACGATGTTAACCATAGGTTTCTTCAGAATCCCAACGAATATTCTCCCATCTTAATCTTGGCTTTGATGTAGCGCATCAAATGTCACTTAAGAATAACACATCTTACAGTTGTATTTATAGGACTAACATAAGACATAGACACTTACAGTAATTAAACATTTAAAGATTGAAGACATTAGAACCATATGTCGAGCGAATTGCTTCGACAAAGAGGGGAAATTGGAACCAAGCAAACAATGTTACAGGGACACATGTGAGTAATGATACAATAAGGGCAATTGATGCGAAATGGTGCCCAAGCATGATAAAATGGGTGGCACTAAACGTTACCATCATCGCGGCTATAGAGACAAATAGCATGGCAAGAGCCATTATCAACTTCTGAGGTAGAGACTTGATGAAGTCTTCTTCAGCGTAACGAGATGTGAGGATGGATAAGAAAATCAACACTGAAGTCAAGGAAGAGAAGAGTGCTAGTGCATTTGATATGGCAAAAACCATAAACCATTTAGCTTTTAGAAAAATAGGGGTACCACTATCACCATTGTTACCTCCTGGAACTGTAAAGGCTGCAGTAAATACAACCGTGGCAATGAGAGTGGCTACAACCATGGATGATGATGCCATATCTTTCATCCACTTCTCTCCTTTCTCAATCAAGTCCTTATGCTCCTCACTAAACAAAAGTTTGGGTCTTTCACCATTTTCGTTTTTGCCTTCTCTATATGTGGGTTGTACAATCTTCTCGACCTCCTACACAACGA
The DNA here is from genome assembly GCF_017979445.1 of Akebia trifoliata. Taxonomy (NCBI): domain Eukaryota; kingdom Viridiplantae; phylum Streptophyta; class Magnoliopsida; order Ranunculales; family Lardizabalaceae; genus Akebia; species Akebia trifoliata. The sequence goes on from NC_141379.1 coordinate 3,022,651, forward strand.
AATGTGAAGCCAAGTTAATAAGAATTATTATACCCATATGATGAGATGAAATCCCATGTACTATTCAAACAAAATTTTAATTCCTTGGCGAATTGAATTCTACCGAATAAAATCTTAAAATAAATTAAGAATATTAACACTTTGAGTCTAGATATTTACATCAGCCATTTGAGATCTAGGCTAATTTTCATATTTTTAGCCACTATAGGGAAATCTCTCACCTGATACCATTGAAGCTCTCTTTGCATTTGTAGTGCTGCACCAGAGACTTCACTGAGTTTAGAGGCAGGTCCACGCATTGCTGCCTGGTGTAGTATGTTGTTCTGCTCATTATCTACTTCAGCAGCCATAATGGTAAGCATTCCCATCCCTTTTATATAGTTGAAAACTTTTTCTTGACGATGTTTGATTGCAACATGAGGAATGGTTTGTAAAGTCTCTGAGTGTTTGACTGTAAACGCACTAGGATTAGTCTCAATGCATGTGGTTAGAACTTCCACATTTCCATACTCTGCGGCTACCATTATTGGGAAAAGTAATAAACTATTCATCTCCGATTGAGTACCCAAAAGTGACACATGCGCACAAATGCATTTGACTAGTTCCAAGGCTTGGGCATGCCTCAATTTGGTGTCGTAAACTTGTTTAATGCCTGGCACTGCGACCAAAATCAAATCAACCAAGATCTAATTATTCGTTTTTTTTCTTCTTCTTTTTAATTAGGCAAGTAAGTGTGGTTAGTAGTCAACATGATGAAAGTGGGTTCAACAAGAATTGAACGTAAGTTGTGGAATGAACACTTCACATGCCTTTATTATCAACTTAGCTAAGTAGGCAACTTCACTGAGATTAAGTATTCATGCAAGGGGGAAAAAAATTCAAGCTTAACTAGTGGTGATGTTGCATACCTATTTGTTTTGCGGCATTCCAAAATGGTCTATCCAACCTTTGTAGCACTGCCATACAAAAACCAAGCTTACTTAATTTGACATAAATTTCCCAGTTTAATGGGATAGCGCCAGTGCTAGAAGCAGGGAAACAAAGATCGAGCTTCGACAGTTATGGATCGTTACACGGAGATCGAAGTTTTTCTCCCAAGTGTAACATCCATGAAAATTTCAAGGTCATGAAAGTCCATGAAATATTTTAGAGGATGTACAACATATTGAGAACTGAACTTATATTTTCTAACCAAACTTCCTAAGCATGCTGTGATTCCTGTATTTTCTCTTTTTAAAACCAACTTATTATGTTTCCTATATTTTTCAAAAGAATAAAAAAAAAAAAAAATTGAAATCGTATATTTTTTTTTAAATGTTATTTTTATGAATGATTTGATGTATTTCAGGCATATTTATTTCATATGCCTCTATGATCTAATGCTCTCCCTCAAATTCATAGGGTCTAACATCTACATGAGATTGAAAATTTGTAGTCACAAATATTGAATTCCCTCCATATTGTAAGATCAGTTTTAGTTTAAAATATGATTTTCAATGAAGATTCATCAGTTGCACCCTGTTGGTGAGATGATTTGTATAGTAATTTTTCTATGGGAGAGAGATGATCGACGATATACCCGTATATGTAGAAGAAAAGAAGGATGTGCGACATGATCAACTTAGAATGCCCATGACTAGACCATTATCGATTTAGGCTCCAATAAACTAGTAAACAGGCTCAGTGTCGCCTCCTCGGGCTCATCATTGGTTATAACTTCTATTGGGCCTCTATAAGCCAATATGAACGCGATCGCTAACACTATAGATTCAGAGGCTCAAAATAAAAACTTGATCATAATGGATTCATAGACTTGTGATTAACAATAAGAGCTTTATCACTGAGGTAAAAAATCGTCTGTCCACATTCTAAATCACTTTTGATGGAGTTAGAAGGTTCAGATTGGGCTGATTTTTTGTGAGGACGATCTCCTCATCATAGAGATCACCCTCTCAAAATATCAGCTCAATCCAAAACTTCTAACCCATATTCTGAAAAATGATTGTTTTTACATATGTTTTTACTTATATCCCTTGAACGCTCCCAAATTAAGAAATGCAACATACCATGATAAATGTGGGTTAAATGTGCGCAGTCTCTAGACCCCGGCGGTGGATTCTCCATGTCTCCACTTCTATGATAGTTTGCAATGGAAGCTTGTTCCACATGAATACCTTGACAACAACTTCGAATTAGAGGAAAGTATGAAGCAGGTAAATTTTACGATATTAGTTTTTATAAGGAATTGATTTTGCCCACCATCTTTTACTTCTTTTATATCTCCAAATAAATTTTTCACTCTAAACTGAGTTTGAGATTTATCATTCCCTTTATCCTTATTCTTAGAAACTTATAAGGAAATTCTATACCAATACAAGTTTTTCAAACATGAATGAATAAGAAAAGAAGCAAAAAATATAAAGGATGAGATATGGATGGAGAGACTAACATGAATAGATGCAACGTTTCCAAAAGCCTAGCCGACTTCCGCTCTTGAAAGCTGATGGCCTTCTTGCCAAAACAAACAATGCTGCTCCAGGAGAATCATCAATAGTTGTTGCTAATTCTGGGTAGTGGTGGACTAGATGCAGTGCCACATCTACACAAACAGAAAATTGATAGTTAGTTTTGGCTGACATGGGAATAGATATTCCTAGTAAACTTGAACACATTCAAAAGTCGCTCAATGCTTTAATGATCTCGGCCATTAATTGAAGGATTCCGATGACTCATGGGAAAATCACATGATCATATCCCAATTGCGTAAACACAAATTCCAACTTTTGGGATTTTACTTGAGATAAGCATCCTCGAAATATGTGTAATTCGGATACATATAAACAGTTAGATTTCGTATTTTACACTGTCGGGATCATCTGTTTTCTCATGAGTCATGAAACGCGATCCTTAATTAAAAACCTTACAACTTCGGGTTGCAATTGAATCATTTGTCTTGGCACAGAACATACCATAAAAATCGGCTGCAATTACAGACTTGAGAAGGTGAAGACCGTCATGGCCTCGAAAAGGACTATTATTAGGAGGATCTTCCTCTCTTGTTACAGAGCAAAGATACCAAACCATGTCCTTATGACCGAGTGTAGCTGCTGGAATGAGTGGAGTATCTCCCATGTTACTACGTATCAATGGCAAGTCGGGGTTCTTTGTCACAAGGGCAATTGCTGTCTTGGTTTTTCCCGACATAGCCGACAAATGAAGAGCAGTAAAGCCCTCATCATCTTGCAATGCCAACTCATCTTTGGGCATCAACTGCACCAGCTCTTCCACGAACAATGCTTGACCCGACATGGCCGCAATGTGGAGAGCAGTTTGTGATCCATCAGTGATCCTTGCAACGCTAGCGTTGGGATCTAATCTGAAGAAATTTTTGGCTGTTTCCCAATCTCCTTCAAGTGCAGCTTTGTAGAGAGGAATGTAGTACTTTGGGTCTTTGAGTTCCCTCACTATCAATATAAATATATTAGAACATTCTAATGCTTGAAGGAAGATTTTTTTCTTTTATTTTTTCATGACGAGTTTGTGTCTTAGCCCATTTGAACAAGTGAAAGTATTTCATATGAACAAAATTAGAAAATTAAATGTTGAGAAAAATTACTGGCCACTGTAATTTAATCTTTCAAAACGTGATAAATATGGATTAAAATGAAGTATGATTGAAGAGAAAGAGATAAAATAATCAGAAAATTTATTTTAAGTGTTTATGTACCAGGATTGTGAAGGTTATCATGACCATGTTGGGACGAGGAAGGGATAGATGGTGGGGATGAAGATGCTGGTGCTGGTGCTTGTGCTTGATCGTGTTGGGGCGAGGTAGCCATTTGTGGCAACATGTGTTGTTGGTTTAGTTAGCGATTGGCCTACTATATATATATTAAACATTTGGCAATAAAATCATAGAAAATTTCTTAGCAACATTAGTAAAGATTTTTCAACTAACTTTTTTATTTCTTAAATGACCTCTTATTTTAACTTTTTTGCTTTATTTTAAATATCTAAAATATCCTTTCATATGTACAATGGTTTAATAATCCACGCCCATCTCAATTTCCTTCTATATATAACCAAGATCTCCACAAACTGTTTTGGTTAGACTAATTATAAGTGTAATGATTTTCTAACTCAACTCCAAGAGATTAACTCAAAAACTCACTGATGTGGCATGTGTAAGAACTGTAGATTTTTTCTCTCAGGATACACAATTGCACATCCCCATAAAACATGTGCAGTTGTATAAACTGGCACACTAAAACTGACGCGATTGAAATGGCATGTGCATAGAATCACAAATTTTTTTTCCTTGTGTATCCTAAAGAAAAAGATCTGTGGTTTTAAGCACATGCCACATCAACCACATTATTACCGCACCAGTTTTGACATGTTAGTTTACTAACTAGGTTATTAAGTTGTGGCACAAAAATTAAGGGGCAAGAAAATCTTGTATTACGTTTTTCCTGTCCATTCTACCGAGTTATACTCACAACAAAGATAGTAGTAGAGAAAGACAATGATGACCCTAGGCTCCCTTTCGGATAATTAATTAATTAATTAATTAAAGTTTTGCCCTTTGAACGTGAAGAACCAAAGATAAAGTAAAAGAAAAGGAAAGCTTATACGCAGTGGGACGAAAGAAAAAGAGAGGAATAATCTTTATATGCCTAGTGGGCAAGCAAAGCTCTTAAGGAAAATTTGTCATTTTTTTTTAGTTGCCGTCTCCCCCACCCAACACAAAACACACACACACACACACACACACACACACACACAAAGTCAAGCAAATTATTCCAAATCTTATTTTTTTCAACTTCGTTATAAATTATCCTAGTGAATCTATTGTGGTACATTCTTTTTTACCATTGCTTGAACTTTTTGACCATACGACTGACCATGATAATTGTTGTTATAGAGAATAAGATGCATTGTCTCTTTATTAATGGAACTCATCACAAATGGAAGATTGTGATAGAAAACAATATCTTTAGTAATATCAATTAAGATATTTTACATTAGGAAATAATAAATATCCTATTAGTGTTTCATGTTTTTACTAATTGATCTCCCTACACTACAAACTCATGTCTCCTGATCTTAATTATCATTTTGTTTAAAATTGATCTCTTCAACGAGAGTTTTTCTATTCAAGTCAAATGATCCTAATTTGTATGCTTTTGGGAGAAATCATGATGGCCCTGATCTAGTGATCTACCAATTACGACAAACTAAAAAATGAGCAAGATGCGCCAATAATAGGCTTCACAAAAACGATCATGAAATTGCGGGAGGGCGTTAGTAAGGGGTGCAACTTGGTCCAATTCAAACCAAGAACTGAACCAAACCGATAGCTTTGGAATAAGTTGCGGTTTGGTTTTGGGTTTAGAAAATGAAGAACTAATGAATTTAGTATGGTTTTCGGTTCAAGACTTGCTTAATCAAATCGAATTTAGTTTGATTTGGGTTGATTCAGTTCTATTGGCATTTCGGTTCGGTTCGGTTCTAGTTCTTATTTAGTTCGATCTATGTTGGTTCAGTTCCGATTTAACCACAACTGAACCGAATTGCACCTCTATGGGTTAGAGAATAAGATACATCATACTAAGATGCATGAGATACACTGTATCATTGTCAATGTATCTCATCGCGAATAGAAGATGAATGATACCTTTAGTAACATCAATTAAGGTATTTTACATTAGCTTAATTTTCATATCTTGGTTATTGTAATATTTAGGATTCATGTAATGATCATCAAAGAAATTATCAATAAAATTCTTATTTTTAAAATCATGGCTAAATAGGCCCAAAGCAATATGTCACACTACTATTTTAATTTCATTTTGTCTTGATACCCATGATCAACCTATCAAAAACATAGCTGAGAAAGAACTCACAAATTATAAAACATGCATGAAACAATGCCCAACTCTTTCGAAACTCAAGATGACCAGTGCCACCATCAAAAGCAAAACACAAAAATGAATAACAAAAATTACAATAGCATTTAGCAACTGCCTCCAGGAACTAAATGAAGACTTAAAACGTTAACTCCATTTAAATTATTAACGATTGAAGACATCAGACCCATATGTCGAACGAATTATTTCGACAAAGAGGGGAAGTTGTAACAATGCAAACAAGGTCACAGGGAAACAAGCTAGTAAAGCTAAAATAAGGGCAAGAGATGCTAATCGTTGTCCAAGCATAATACAACAGGTGGCACTAAACGTTACCATCATGGCTGCTATAGACAAAAATAGCATCGCAAGACCAATTATTAACTTTTGGGGTAGAGACCTGAGGAAGTCTTCTTCAGCGTAACGAGATGTGAGGATGGATAAAAATATCAACACTGAAGTCAAGGAAGAGAAGAGTGCCATTGCATTTGATATAGCAAAAACTGTAAATCGTTTGTCTTCTAGAAAATTGGGAGTACCACCATTGTTATTACCACCAGGAACTGTAAAGGCTGCAGCAAATATTACCGTGGCAATAAGGTGGCTACAACCATGGATGACGACGCCATATCTTTCATCCACTTCTCTCCTTTCTCAATCAACTCTCTGTGCGTCTCAGTAAACAAAATTCTTGGCTTTTCTCCAATATTGTTTGCTTTTTCCCTATAACTAGGTCGTACCAACTTCTCCACCTCCTACAAAATGAAACACATATGACTCCAAAATCATAAATAAATATTACTATGTGAGATGAGATTTTATGTTCCATTGTATCTTTGAAAGATCTTCTATTATCAAAGAATAGAGAATTTACCAATCAATTGGCCCAAGGATTAGCACACTATTACTGTTGTTTCAAATGTATATGATTACAATTACATAGAAACTCTTAACCTCAAGACCAATCTTAGTTTTGATTGGCCAATTGAATTCTACGCCTAAATTATTCAAATAAAGCAAGAATATCAATCACATTAAAGAAATTCAAGAATCTGAGTTTGGATATATTAGCAAGGGAAAGACAAGATAGGGGTCTTTTTTAGATCAAGCATGGTTTAAACACTCAATTAAAAAACAATCAGTATAGTAGCTAGGGTCTGTTCTTTACAGAAGCCAACTCCAATTCTAGAAGCTCAGATCCTGAAAAGCCACATCCAGCAGAAGCTTGTCGTTACAGAAACACATAAGTCAGAAATTGATGTTCGTTTGATAGTTTTTTATTGCTGGATTCTGATAAAATGACTAGAATACCCTTAATGTTGATAATGCACAAAAAATGATCAGAATACCTTAATAAATATATAGTTACACTAAATATATATATATAAATATAATAAATTTATCTTAAAAAATTATAAAAATAATTATTTTTAATTTAAATAAATTTATAAAATTTATAATTTATTGAAATTTTGGCAACATCTCATCTTAAAAATGGATATATGAAATTTTCCTGACAAGAAAATACCTGCATACATAGCCCTTTTACAAGAAAAATTCCTTTTTATAAACTATAACAACTACCTATAACTTACTTTTAATTTCTTATAAGCTAACGTAAATACCTTCTTAAAATACCCCTCCACAAATGTGGAAACACCCATCATCCCTTTGAAACAAAAGATGTGATTTTAAATCACCAAGCCCAACAGAAACTTCCACTATATCAGATTGGACGATATGTGGTCATAGAACAAGTTATACTATACGGGGAAAAACTATAACTTTTCCGTTCAAGTGGTCATGAACAAATGCACATTAGAGATTTCTTCAAACAATCTTAAGATCTAAACTAACATACTATCAAAATTCTAATAAAATCATCAAAAACTACAAAGAATAATGTCTATGGCTTCACACAACCAACCAACTTCACAAATTGTAACTTTATTTACTGGACGAAATATTATCATAGAAAAGATAAAATCTTTTAAGACCCAAACTAACAAAATATGAAAATTCAGATAACACCATAAAAGCAGCAAACAACATTGTCTATAGTTTCACACAACAAAAAAATTAGAACTTTACAAACAGTAACTTCATCTACTTAACAAAATGTTAGCGTAGAAAAGATAAAACTTTTGTTAGAGAGCTACTATCGGCACCCCAAATATTTTGCTTATTATTTTCTTAAATTATTTATCACACCCCAATTAAAGATTAAAACACACACTTACAACATTACAAGATTTTAGCTAAAATTATAATCTCAACATTACAAAACATATAACACTCTTTGAAATAATTTCAGTAGTTGTTTACAATTATGATTAGGCTCATACAAAATCCTAAACCCAAAAAAATAGTAATCTAGCTATAAAAAAACTGATCTATTGGCATCGCAACTTTTACTTAGTTCGTAGGTTATACAAATGATGAATGCATGTTTTGGGTTTGAATTGAAAGATTTTACAATTTCAAAACGCTTTTTCTGATTCAACAGAGCCATCCAGTTGCAAGTATGTGACATTGCTTTGAAGTAAGACTCCAAATATTAGATAAAACTGTGGGTGTCAATAAACATTATGAAGTTGATTTACAGTTATAAAATCAGATTAGGAAACATACTCAACATCTATAACCCAAGTAATATAATATTTTAGTTATGTTCAGAAATTTTTTTGTTTCTTACATAAAAATGACAGACACAAATATTTAAGTAGATCTATAAGATGGAAGTCTATCCTATGATTGCAAAGCTGTGTTTAGCAACTTGATAGTTGGATCAACAAACTCATGAGTTCGTAGGTTAAGATCCCTTCTAATAAACTACCAAAATTCCAATAAAATCATTCAAACCAGCAAAACACACACTATAATTTCACACAACCAACAATTAAAACTTCAAGTGGAAGAAAAATTGAAGAAGGCCAGACCTGAATGGGGAAGAGTTGGGTAATTCCTCGTCGAGAGAGCGTGGAGACAATCTCTTCCGAAATCCCGAGTTTGGAGACGTCAAGAGGGTTACCTTTTGTGGAAGAATGGGGGCCATTTGTTTCGGTGGTGATGGGGAATCCAACGAAGGAAGAGGAGACATGAAAGGTGGTTGGAGAAGGAGATTGAAATTGGGGAGAAATTGGAGAGGAGAGATGGTATGAAATTAGGATTTTTGTAGAGAAATGTTGTTGAAGGTAGAGGAGAGAAGAAGATGAGCATCACCATTAGAAGAGGTTGAAGAAGAGAGAGTGAGGATTTGATTTTTATGGATGAAATGAGTTTCTGCAACAGCCTGAACCGTTGAAAATTTAACAAAAGAAGGAGGGCATTAGGTAATTTCATCTGAACCGTTTTACAGTAATGGGCTTCGCGCAAAAGCCATTTGAAGAAGCGGGCTGAGGGCGACTTCAATAAAGAGTCGTTTTTGGGCTTTATTTAAAATCTGAGGAGCGAAAGAAGCCCAAACGAACATATTTCGCCGGGTTTTTTGGGCTTAAAAGTAAAAAAAGCTGGAAAAGCCAGCTCCAAAAATCCAAACGAACAGGCCCCAAGTGTTTGACACCCAGGACTTGTTCTTATTTGTAGAAAATAACAAAATATTTCTTTATTGGGCTATTTCACTGTTTATAAGGACTCTAGGTATCACAAAAAAAACATAATTATTTTACCTCTTTTTGTATTAAAGTTGAAATTTGAATTCAACATTGACAGTCCCATTTGGTTGTTTGTAGTAACTTTTAAATACAAAAATAAACTAAAAATAAACATAAAGTAATTTTCATGTTTTAAGCCAGAAAATCTCTCACCTGGAACCATTGAAGTTCTCTTTGCACTTGTAGTGCTGCACCAGAGACCACATTGAGTTTAGAAACAGGTCCTAACTTTGCTGCCTGATGGAGAATGGTGTTCTGCTCCTTATTGATACTACCAGTCAACACAATATTATTTGGACCCATCTCTCGTATGAGGTTGAAAACCTTTTCATGTCGATACATGATAGCAATGTGGAGAATGTTATTGTTAGTCTCTTTGTTTTTCACTAAACTCACCTCAGGGTCAATCTCAATGCATGCGGTGAGAACCTCCACGTTTCCATATTCTGCGGCTAGCATGGTAGTTCCTTCTAATAAACTACACATCTCCTCTCTAGTATCCAAATGTGAGACTTGTGTACAAAAGCATTTGAGAAGTTCCAAGGCCTGGGTATTCATCACTTTGGTATCATAAATTTTTTTGATGCTGGGCACTGTGATTAAAAACCATATAAAATAAGATCTAATCATTCATGGAAGAAAAAGGAAAAAAAATAAAGTAAAACAGGGGTGTTGATAGTGTTGCATACCCAATTGTTTGATAGAATCCCAAAATTTCCCATTCAACCTTCGAAGCACTAACCATAAAAAACAAAACTTGCTTTATTAGAAACATGGATTTATATTTTTAAGTTGTTAATTAGCAGAAGAGGAACTACTTTTATAAGTCTTTTGTTATGCAAGCAAATTGTATTAAAAAAATAAACATAATTACAAATCTTTGAGGGAATACTCCTATAGAACCAAATGGATTTCAAAACAAAGGAAATCCAAATCAAGGACTAAGAAAATAAAATGGGCAGATCAAAGGAATTGAATTTCCCTAACACACTAAGATATCTTCAACAAATAGAAATAAACTAGATTCCCTCAATAACAAAGAGATTTATTATCTTGGTCTGTATTCATATTCAATGTCCCATTTATACACCCCTTCAGTGTAAATCATCCTTTTAAGACCACTCTTCAATTCCTTCACCAATTCTTAGGCTTCCTTTACTTCAGATTCACTATCTGGATCCTCTTCCCTCACTAAGGCTTTGTCCACCTCTTTTTGGGTCGGTTTGGCAGTAGTAAAGCTAGAGTTAGTTCGTCTCTTGGTCTAGACGTAATGATTTTCATTTGTAATGCCCGTTTGCCTAGCAAATTGACTCATAAGATTCTATATGAGAGAAACATGGAGGATTTTTTAGGACAAAAAAGACCCATTATATTTGTTTATTTTCTCTACATTTAGGAACTTTACAATTTCCCCTGCATTATTTAGAATTTTTTTTTTTTTTCAAATCTCTCCTTATACTTAGATTAAAGGAGCAAAGTGATAAGGTTTTCACAAGTATTTGCAAATACCTTTAATCCATCTTAAATACTCAAAGAAGCTTTTAAGAATATGAGATGTCAACCAAAGAAGAAAAAGTCGTGCCGGAGTGACCTCAAGATTGGACCTCACATCACACATCTTGACGTGAAAGTGGGTAGGAACCATAGATGCTTTTTCACTTGTTTCTCGAGGAAAGTATCTTTGGTTCCCATACACTTTCACATCAGGGTGTGCGATGTGAGGTCCAATCTTGAGATCACTTCAGCATTATTCAAGAAGAAATTACAAAAATATTGTACAAATTGCTTCACAAATGGAAGAAAAATTTGAGAGAAGTTAGAGAATGTAGCAAACATGTACTGTTAGAGAAACCCAAAGGATATAGTGGGGCAATGATAATGCAAGTAACAAGAACTACAGCATACCTTGATTTATCTTGGCCATGTTTGTGTATTCTCTAGTGCTCACTGGAGGATTCTCCATGTCCCCACTTCTATGGTGGTTTGTGATGGAAGTTTGTTCAACATGAATGCCTTCAAGACAACATGGAAATATAGTAAGTATTAAGTAGGTAGCTTTTTACAATCATGTTCTTTGTGGAAATTATTCTTTTCCAACCATTGTTTCATTCTTTTTCACTTAACTGGACCTATTAAAAGATAAAAAAAGGAAATCTTGATGAAGTGAAATGAAGTTGAATGGCTGAGTCTTCGCTCGGTGCTTAGGCTTCTCATGTAAGAACCTCTTCAAAGGAGGTGCAAGACACGTATCCGTAGAATTGTTAGATGGGAAACCTCTTGTTTTCAGGGCACGTAGGTCGTTAAATCACTGTGCGGATCAATGTCAAAAAGCTATCAAGAATCAATCCGAGTATCAATCATGAGTTGTAAAAGAGAAATATTGATGATGCAAGTTTCAGGCTCTGAGAAGCCCAATGAAGGAAATCCGACAATGGTGATTATGAAGAAAATGCAGTGAGATTCAACTAGAAATAGTTTGAATTATAAGTTGGTTCGAGGTCTGTTAGGAATTTAAAAAAAAAATCAATTGATCCTAATTTTTTTTTTCAAAAATAGGTGATTCAAGACTTCAAAAAATCAATGAACATTCTAAATAACTACTTCAAATTGAGCTAAAAACGACTGCACTGTAGCTGTCGTTTTTTAAAACACAACGGTCTTGGGCCATCGTTTTTAGCGCAATTTGACTTAGTTAATTGAAAATATTTAGTTATGTGAAAGACAGACTTCTAATGATATACCCAATGAGAAGGAAAGTTCAAGTTAAATGTTCTAAGAGAGCAGAGACAAACACCAAGAAGAATTTGGCTAAACTTTTTTCTTTTTTTTTTGACCGGTCTGAAAACAGATGTAAGTCGAATTTGGCTAAACTAGTGAGAGTAGGTTTGTAAACATTTAAACTAACAAAAGACAAATGACTTCAAACATAATTGAAGGGAGGAATATAATTTTGCTTCTTATAATACCTTATTCAATCTCCAATTTACTGCCAATTAATGAAAGTTAAGTAAAAATGCTCAACATCAAGTTACCTCCAGAAAAGAAAAAAATAATAAATAGTGAGAAATATAGATGACATACTAACATGAATAGATGCAGCGCTGCCAAAACCCTAGACCACTTCCACTCTTAAAAGCTGAAGTCCTCTCAGCCAAAGCATGGAGTGCAGATTGGTTCCGTTGATCTATAATTGTTGCTAAGTGTGGGTAAAGCTTAATTAGGTACAATGCTACATCTGCACAAAGAGAATGTATTGTTAACTATGCCCAGTGTATTTGTTTGGTTATGTTATTCTTGGGCTTTTGATGAAGGCTTTGGGTTGGCTGTCAGTGACAATTTATACAAGAAGAGTGCTGAAGTGACCTCAAGAAAATACCTCATATCTCACTTTTCTAACGTTGGAGAAAATATCTCATATCTCACTTTCTGACGTTGAAGTGTGTAGGGATCATAGATGCTTGTTTTTTAAGTTTTTCACTCCTATCTCGATAGGAGTGTTCCACATCAAGAAAGTGAGATATGAAGTACAATCTTAAGTTCACTCAACACGACTTAAGTTCACTCAGCACGACTTTTTATGTCATGTTAGTAGTTGGGATGTGCAAAAGCACATGTATAACAAAACTTAGGATCTTCGTTAGATAAGTTTTTTTTTAATAATTAAAGTAAAAATTTTAAATATTTTACATTAAAAATTATGATTTAATATGTTGGGAAAGTATTGTTATAATTTAAAATATTAATAAGGGTATTTTGAATTTAACGAACATCTTATCACAATATAATATTGGATATTGAAATGGGTATTGTTATAATTTCAAGAAATTAACTTTAGATAACATCCTTATCTCATTATGACACTGAAGATTAAAGCACATGTACGTGGCATGTGCTTTTATTCTTATCTCATTATAATATTGGAGTTTGAAATGGGTATTGTTAGTAGGTGGAATGTGCAAAAGCACACGTATAACAAAAATTAGGATCTTCGTAAGATAAATGTTTTTTTATAATTAAATTAAAATTTTTTAATATTTTACATTAAAAATTATGATTTAATATGTTTGGAAAGTATTGTTATAATTTAAAATATTAATATGGGTATTTTGAATTTAATGAGAACCTTATCTCAATATAATATTGGAGATTGAAATGGATATTGTTATAATTTCAAGAAATTAACTTTACATAAGATCCTTATCTTATTATGATATTGAAGATTAAAATGATATTTTTTATAATTTTAATAAATTAATTAACATGGTTATTAGAGTTTTATTTGATTTGATGGAAAATACCTTAATAAATAATGAATTTAAAGTATTAAGAGCGGTTTTTTGAAAGAAAATTTTGGCGTCGCCTTTTCATAGAAAGGATATGGAAGGAATTTCTAGTAGTACATTCTCTGATAGAATTTAATTAGCAAAAAATTGTGCCATTTTATGTGAGAAAATAGGAAGAAGGGCAGTTGGCTCCCCTTTTCCTTTTCTTTCCTTTTTTTTTTATTTTTTATTTTTTTATTTCCACGCCTTTACTAATGAGAAAAGCTGGAGTAAAGGTGCTTGGACACCAAAATTTGAGTCATCATAAATGCCCTCACTTTTGTATTTAAATTTAATATAATTTAAGATATTTTGGTAAAAATCAAGAAAATTGCAATCTATAACTGTATAATCAGGTTGCTTAGTTTTAAAATTTGCATAAATATCCTTTCTATTATGTAATCTTTAAAATCCTTTAATCATTATTTTAAATTACAAATAAACCCTTTTTATATATGTGTGATTGCACATGCCACTTTCTAGTATAGTTGAAAGAGAGATTTTTAATAGAAAGCAGTTGATGAGTGTCTTTTGGTCGGAAGATAGGTTTTATTATAGCAAAGGATCCGTAAATAAGTAATAAACTGTTTTGGTGAAATTTTGTTGGTCCAAGAGGAATATTAATACCTCTATTAATGATCTCAAGACAGACATATAAAAAAAAGAAAAAAAAAACCTGATTTGAAAACTTAATTACCATAAAGATTAGCAGCAATTATAGTCTTGAGAAGCTCAACACCATTCTCTCCTCTAAAAGGACTATTAGGATCTTCATCTCTTGTTACTGAGCAAAGATACAACAACAAGTCTTTATGACCAAGTGTAGCTGCTCGAATTATTGGTGTATTGCCACGATTGGTACGCATTTGTGTCAAATCTGGATTCTTTTTCACCATGACCTTTGCTAATTCTGTGTTTCCAGCTGCAACTGCTGAATGAAGAGCGGTGTAGCCATGAACGTCTTTAAGTGCCAAGGCATCTTTTGGCATCAATTTGACCATCTCTTCCACAAACAATATGTGTCCTGACAGGGCCGAGACATGGAGAGCTGTCAAAGAAATACTGGAGATCCTAGCAACCACTGCATCAGGATCTTTTTCGAAGAACATTTTTGCCTCTTTCCAATCACCTCGAAGTGCAGCTTTGTATAGGGCGATGTAATACTTGGACCCTTTTTATTCTTGATCTCTTCTGCCCATAGTAAACTTTACAAATTAATATTGAATTATTGGATTAACATATTTTATTTTTATTTTTCTGGAACAAAAATGAGCATTAATCAAACATGATAATCAATCATTTTAGAAAAAAATAAAAAAATATTGAAGAGAAGATATATACTATAAGAACAAATCAAAGTGAATTTCATTACCAGGTTGTTATTAAAGCAGTGTTCATGTTGGGATGATGATGTTGAGGACAATGGTAATAATGATAGTTTGTCTTCAGATATGCTACATATCTTTGTGGTGTTCTTGTTGGCAGACAATGTTCTTCTACTTTCATATTCTATCCTGAATTTTAAAGGGACCACTTAGTTGCAGACCTATTATCAATTGCGCTCCATCCCTTAAATCCCTCTTGCACCCCATTTGTATGATTCCATTAAAAAAAAAGGTTGCATCTGTTTTTTTTTTTTTTCTCCTTTCCTTAACCATGCCTACAAAAATTATTAAATTATTGTTAAATCAGAAATTTTTGCAAAAAAAGACTTGGACCATTTTTTACCAGGTTCCTATGGGATTTTGGTTGGCTTTTACTATAGAAAATTACTTTATTCAATCAGTTAATCAACAAATGGTACGGAAATCAAACTTTCATTCTAAAGACAACATGTGATGTGTGAAAAGCTTTAATGGTCATGGATTCCTGTTATGTTCATCTTCATTGCAAGAGAGAAAGAAAAGAATGAATGAAGAGTGCAACTAACATAACCTTGTGGGTTTAATGACATTCAAGTTTGAAATTCTAACACCAACTCTCATCAATTTCAAAATAGAAAGTTTGGAAAATCGGTACCTTAAAGAGAAGTGCAACTTGTATTTTAAGAGAGACTTAAAAAAAGTATTTTCTTTTTAGTTGGGGTGCAACCATCCATTTGTGTGTGTGGTTCAAAATAAAGTTATTTATTTTCTTAGTAAATGTTTTGAATTGTATTTGAAAAAAATATATATAAAGATTAAAATAGATTTGTTATTTTTTCTGAGTGTTCATTGATTCCAAAATTTGATCTTTCTTCCTTTGAAAATTAAATTTGCAGTCTCAAGGCAAAACACCTTCATAAGTTGAAAAATAAAAATAAAAACGCGTGTACACTACTACATAAATCTTGATGTTCACCCCCTTGAAATGTTTTGTGGTGTACTTTTAGTTGCCGACGATCTTATAAGCCAACCTCTTCTTGGTAGACCAATACACAAATCAGCTTAGGTTACTTCTACTATTTACAAATAATTCTCAAGGTTGATTCCTGAGCTTTCGTTTGATCACTTGTTCATGTCTATAGGGAAACCCAGTATGTGATTTCGCTCCCATAAAAGTATCCAAAAGTAACACTTGCGTACACAAACATTTGAGAAGTTCCAAGGCTTGGTTATGCATCAATTTGGTGTCATAAGCACGCTTGATGCTTAATTAGTACTGCCATGTAAAATAATTTTGGACTCAAGTAAAAAATTATTTTTAAACAAAAGAGTATCTGATTACATAATTTTTGAAACACCCTATTTTATGTGTTAATTAATCATGTTGGTTGCTTTGAAAAAAAATTACAATAAAATCCAGACAAAGTGGTGTTTTAAAAGTTTTGAGAAACAGATTTGAAACAAAATATATTCTCAACCTTGATGGAATTTCGAACTAACGGAATTGTAGTGTATACCATCAATGCAACCGACTTTAGCATTTTTCTAAGGATTAATAATAAAAAAATTTAGAGACACATTTTTCTCTGGAATCCGTAGCATCTCAACCACACATCTGTTCGATGGAATGGGCTGAGGCTAGTGTTTTCAAAATTTTATTAAAAAACACAACTTACATCTTTGACGATTAAAAAAATAATTCTTATTTTTATTCCCGATTTTTCCATTTTTTTTCACAGGGAAAAAAAAAACACTTTCTTATTTTTAAAATGTGGGATTTGATACATAATATTTGGGGATTCATAAATGTAAAAATCTGAGATTTGATGATAATAACTTGATTTTATTAATTTTCATTAGATATATATATTTTTCATAAATTTTAATATATATATATGGGAAATGTTCAGCACCCTAAGTTTTACCACACACTTTAACAAACGTTTTTTGTCCTACATGGGTTAGAAGTTTTGGAATAGGCTGATTTTTTGTGAGGATGATCTCTATGATTAGAAGATCATCCTCCCCAAAAATCAGCCCATTCCGAAATGTTTAGCCCCATGTTTACACGTTGAAAAATTGTGGACCGTCCTTTTTTTGTAAATCATTTTTGATTGGGTTAGAAGTTTTGGAATGAGCTGATTTTTGGTGAGGATGATCTCCTCACCATAGAGATCATCCTCACCAAAAATCAGCCCATTCCAAAACTTCTAACCTATGTAAGACAAAACACGTTTGTTAAAGTGTGTGGTAAAACTTAGGGTGCTGAACGGGACCCTATATATATATATATATATATATATTTTTTTTTTCAAAGTGAAAAAACATTTATTATTCTCTGAACACCTCCACGTCAACTCAGTGTTTAATACAGTATCAGTGCAGTCACTCTATGACCACTCCGAAAAGAACTATATATATATATATATATATAATATATCTTCTTATATATAAAGACTTACCTCTCTTTTCTTGGCAAGTCTCCCCCTTTTTTTTTTTTTTCAATAGCTAAAAAATTCTTATCTCTTCATATCTCGTCAACATGATCACCATTCCAATGAATCTCTTCATCATCAACTAATTATGTTACGTGCCAGACATAATATTCCCTATCTAATCGTTTAAGGATCCCCATTCTCAATTACCAAAGACTTCTTAATAGGATCTCTCTAAGGTGGTCGATACATTCCATCTTCATAGGGTCTAGAATTCACCACTTTCAATGTGATGGATGCTTGATCCAAAACTAAACATGACCTTACTGTTACATAGTTAAAAATAAGAGTAGTACGTGCTGGAGTGACCTCAAGCTAGAATCTCATATTGCACTTCTTGATGTGAAAGTGTTTGGGCACCATAGATGCTTTCACGTCAAGAAGTGCTATATGAGGTTCCAGTTTGAGGTCACTTCAGCATTATTCTAAAAATAATAATGGCCTAGTATAACTATTAGTCATCTAGTTGATAATCCCTAGGCACTAAATACGATAGTGGTGATGTCTTACTCACACAATAATTTTTTCCACAAAAACAATGCTTGGGAAGAATATTTAGTAATAATACCTATTTGAAAGGTGCCTGTAAGGAATTCAACCCAAAATTCCCAACCTGTGAGAAACAAGAAAATAGAGAAAAAACACACATGTCGAAAAAGAAAATAATCACACGCACAAGACAGTATTTACGTGGTTCGGCAATTTGCCTACGTCCACGGAGTTGTAGAGATTTCACTATTTCGAGAAGAATTACAAAAGTGCGGCTCCAGTCTCAAAGACGACAACCAACCGGATCAAAATATAATTAGGCTCCACAAAGTCCAACAGTGCCAACTTGCTAAGTTGGTTAAGATGCAACTTGGTTACAAAAATCCACCCCGGTTAACAAATAACTAACCACTAACATGCTTGCTTTTCAAAATAAATGAAATTGAAAAAACATCATTTCAAGAAAAATATCTTTGGAAACAAAGATGGTAAGAGATCTCCTAGTATTTAGGGTCTAATGGTAAGAAATCTCTTCCCATCTCATTGGTGTCCAATGCAGTTGTTAACTATATTTTCCTCTAAAAAACTTTAATTTTCATTTTACATGTCGAAATGGCCATGTTGTTAGAAGTCTATGAATTCAAAATCAAATTTTATGTGCAATCAAACAAATAAAAATGATTCTTCAATCAGGTTAATCAAATTCAAATAAATATGGATAAAATGCTAATATAAAAAATAACAAATAAAGTTTCATTTACCTCCGGGGGTGATGTTATCTTGATCCTGTTGGGATGAGGAAGCCATTTATGTATTGTACATCTCATTATCGATGATGTACTTAAATATTCACTAAGTTTCTTTAGTTTCACTCTTGAATCAATACTTTTCTTATTTTTATGGGCTATAATGGATTCTAAGATGGTCCACCATTTTATCAAAGTTTCACAAAAGTAATAACAATCCAAATTCTTTATATATATAACAAATCATTGAATTGTTGTTGCAACTTATAAAATCAAACTGTTCTAAACGATCAGACCTGATGGTATTGATGACTATGATATTAACTCAATTGTTGGGCACTCAAATAAAAGCTCATTGATCGACACCAAATATCATGCACAAATGCTATATGTTTAGTATTTTCTCCTCGGATCGGACAAAGGTGAAAGATCACATTTAAGCCATCTAGAAGATCTAGCCAAGCTCGTTGATTTATTTGGTTTCTCACCAAGTATGCTAGAAATCCAAATGAGGTGCCCTTCCCTCCAAAAGAAATTTATTATAGGATGAAATAAATTGTAATCATCGAGCCTATTGAGCGTGGTGCCTTCTTTTACACCATTGCCCTCTTGAACTATTTGGTCCATCCTTCAGTGGTCCATGTTTCATTTCTTTTTATTGGTAAATTTGGAGTTAGGAGGATCTCACCCGTCATTAAAAAAAAATGGAATGACAATCATCGAAAATTAGATAAATAACAATCAGATTGCTTAGAAGTTTGTTAGATGAATGCAATAAATCAATTTGAATGATGAATTTAGATATTCCCAGTATTTTCACTCTAGCACGACTCAAATGATCATAATCAGGATATTGGAGTTTTGAACTCCTGATAGAAAATTTCCTATTTACCCGGTCAAATGATCATATATAAGTGGGCCCCGGCCCAAAGGAATGTCAGATGCTTTTTTCTTTTTCTTTTTTGCCTTGTGTTGATCAACACTAAGAGAATGTTTGATTGCACATGAAAAATATAGTGAAAAATCAATTTCCATGAAAAATGATATTTTTCATGTGTTTGATTGCATTTTTCCATGAAAATTGATTTTTCACCCTGATCAAAAAGTCTACTAAAACATGAATTTCACTTTTCCATCCATATGGGTGAGAAAGTGAAATCTTTCTAAAATTTCCATCCCCAACATATCTTGTTCTTCTTCCCCACTCTTCTCTTGTTTCCCTCCCAAAGTATTTTCACTCCAGCACAACTCAAATGATCATAACTAGGATATTGGAGTTTTGAACTCCTGCTAGAAAATTTTGTATTTACCCGGTCAAATGATCATAGATAAGTGGGCCCGGGCCCAAAAGAATGTCAGGTGCCTTTTTCTTTTCTCTTTTTTTTTTTCTTTTTCTTTTTTCCCTTTTTTTTTTTTTTTTTTTTTCCTTTTTTGCCTTGTGTTGATAGACACTAATAACAAACTTCCTCTTGAACATTGGGGGGGGGGAGGGAGCCAGTGGTAGTCAACCTGATGTATGTTTGGGGTGGTATATTAACAACCTAGTTATTACAAATCTTTCTTTCTTAATGACTCTCACCTTGATAAAATGTCAAACTCAAATCGTCAACAATTCAAATCATTGAGATCTCCATTCAAATCGTCAATCTTGAATTGAATCCACAACCTATAGTCATTTTGCAATGTGTCCAACAAACTGAGCTACAAGTCTAAACCTTGGTCGACTATTTGAATTATTGATATCAATGATTTATGTTCAAATGTTGATATTGATGATTTATAATTATTGATTTCAACAGTTGTAAAAGGTTGACCTTGATGATAGGATCAAAGGAATTATCAATTTGAATCATTGATGTCAAGAATTGAAATGAAAGAGTCATGAGTAGGGGTGCAACTTGGTCCGGTTCAAATTGAGAATCGAACCAAACCGATAGTTTTGGGTTGGTTTGGACCAAGTTACGGTTCGGTTCTAGGTTTAGAAAAAGGAGAACCAATCAATTTGGTTCTATTCCGATTCAAGACTTGTATAGAACCGAACCTAATAAAATAAATAAATAAATTTATTTAGTTATATGAATTATTTTAAGAGTTAGGATGTAAATTAATCACTACTTTATGGATAAGTTCATAATTTTTTTAATGAATAGATTAATGATTTATTGTATAATTTTTTTTATTTTATTAAAAATATGTTGTTTCCAATGAAGGTTATAAGATATTGACAAGTCATGGAACCGAATTGAATCATACCGGCCTTAGTTTGGTTTGAGTTGGTTTGATTCAAATTCTTATCTAATGGAACTGACTTATGTTGGTTCGATTCCAATTTAGCCATAGATCGAACCGAGTTGCACCTCTAATCATGAGGGTCATGAGGAGGCACGAAGAATGAAAGAGTTTACTAACAGGACTATCAAGTTACAACTCAAAAGTTAGGGGGTACTTAAAAAAAAAATCCCTCTGTTAGGGTTCATTAAGTAATTTTCCTTTTAAATTCTTGCTTCAACTACAAACAAAGGAATGGAGAAAGAAAGTGATGATCCAAGGCTCACAGGGATAAATAAATTCATAAGAATGGTTGCTCTATGTGCAAGATCAAATTAAGAAAGAAAAAGAAAGGAATGCTCTTTATAAACCTTGTGGGTCCGCAATGTGCCTGTCTTGTGAGATACTTATCCTTGTTTTTCTTTATTTTTCTTTTTCTGAGTATTTTAGTGGGACAGAGTGACAGACCACAACATCAAGCACTATTTACATATTCTCTTTTGACATTGTGAAAACTCTCTTCAAATCTTTTTTATTGAAGGAATATTTTTAAATAATTACTGGTATTTTACTTTATTCCATAAGTTACAGATTTGTTTTCCTCTTCATTTCATTATTATTGGTATTTTACTTTATACCATGAAAAAGTTGTTGAATTAGAAGTAATTGTCTCCAGGATTGCAAGCTGGGTGGGCTGGTCCGAACTCAACCCGATTGACGGACGAGTCTGGGCCAAGGTAAGTAGAAGATTGGGTTAGAATATCTCAACCCGACCCCAATTCAAGTGAGGGATCGACAATCCAACTCAGCCCAAATTCAATGTCTATATACTAATATAAAAATATTTTACATTAATAATATATTTTTTATACAACTTTTTTTATTTCATCTTATTATTATGCTTGTGGACAATTGGATATTATTAATGTGGACTTTGGTTTAGTATGATTTTTCTAAATATTCTCTCCATGATGGATTTGGAGGTTTTATGTGATTTATTTACTAGCAGTTTTATTTTTTTATGTTGCATTTTCTTAAGATATAAAATTAATTTAATGATTAAAATGAAATTAAGGTTATTCAACGAGCCTAACTCGTCCAACCTGCCCAAAATTACCTTACTCGAGCGAACCCCCAACCCAATTTTAGAACATCAAGCTTGGATTAGTGAGCCTAGGTCGGATGATGGGGTTGAGTTAATTAGCTTGGGTTTCGGGTTCTACCACTTGGGTTGAGCCTAGATTTACCCTCCAAAGTGCTAAGGTTGCAAACCTAACTGTGTCTACACACGGTTATCAAATGATTTGGTAATGTGATATGGTGGTTGTATTGTCAACCATCCAATTTTATTGAGATATGCAATGTTTTGTGATCATATAAATTATAATTTAAAAAGTAGCAAAAAATCTGATTTTTAACCATTGGTATGTTTTTCTTTTTTTATTTTAAAAAAAAAATATTAATAAAAAACACAAATTTACATATATTAATTAGAATTTTATAAACCATAGATTATCTAAAACGAACTTGATCTAATGGTTGAGACCTTTGTCTACAAAATATTAAAAAATCACAAATTTTGTAATGCTAATAGAACTTTATAAATTGTGTTCACCATTATTTCATAAACTAGTCACTAGAGTAGAACGTATTGATCTTATATTATGTTTAAAAATTTGTATGATCATCGAAATATTTGGGCTTTTATGTGTTTATTCAACATAGCGATGTAATTTTTCTTTCTTTTAATATATTTCCTCTTGCTTGCTTAGCCCCCCCCCCCCCCCCCCCCCCCCCGCCCCCCCTCTTAAAAAAAAAATAAATAAATAAAATAAAATGTAGTCAATGTTTACATCAAAATGATAAAAAAACCCTTCATAAAAAGGTTGATACACACTTCAAAATATTCACAAATCCTTTTTAAATGTGTTGTCAGACGTTTTGGGTTTGATATTATATCGATCACATACATAACATAGTGTAATTTTACTTGGAATGATTTGTCAACACTTGGAAAAATGTATGTCAATGTTGTATGATAGATATATTAACACTTAGAGAATAATATATCAACACTATGTGTTCGTAGACTATTCACAAACAGATAGTTAGAGTAAAACTTATTAATATTTTGTCATGTCTTAAAATCAATATGATTATAAGAATATAAGGGTTTTTTCCTGTGCTTATCCAATGTAAAAATTTTATCAATTTCTCTATCAAAGTAACATATACTTCAGAGAAGGTTGATATACATTTCAAAGAGTCTGTAGACACCTATTTTTGCGTAGACCGAGCCCGAGAGCACCAAAAACATTCCGAGAATGAACTTGGCTCAAGGTATTTCAAGAGGATTTTAAAACATAATTTTCAAGTAGTCACAAGGCTCAAAGGTCATTTTCAAAGTTCAGATTTTAAGTCTGGTCGTGAGTGAACCATGGCCAGGCCATTTTTTTATTTTTTTGCTTGGTTGTACCTCACCTATCAAGGTGATTTTTTTGCCTGGTCAAGGTTGACCCAAGTCCAAAAGGACATTTTGCCTAGTACGAAGGTCATTCACGGCCAAGCATAAATTTGTTCAGGCCTTGGCTTACTTAAGGCCAATTTTGTTAGGTAATTACAAACTCATGTGTGTTCAAATTTTATTAAGAGAAATTACATTTTAAAACCTCTTCTTAATACTTTTCCCTAAAAAATTCCCTTATTTATTTATTTATTATTTTACCATTTCTTTAACTCTCCAATAATCCCACTACTTTGATCTTCTTGTAATTAGTTAATTATTTTAAGAAAAAACCCTTAGTTAAGTGTTGGTTCCCACATGAGTGCTACTACCTCCCTAATCTCACTATGTTTAGTCTAAATAGAGGGATTTTACTCTTGTGCCCATCCTCTTTAACCTTAATTCAAGATAATCTCATGGCATTCAATGAAACCAATTCAAGAGGATTTGACTATTTTTTCCAACCTATAGAATCTTCTAGAATTTGTGAACAAAGACTCTCTTAACGCTAGATTGTTAGAAAGTTAGCTAGGCTAAATGTCTAGGATGTCCGAAATTCTACCACCTAATTACATGTCATCTAGCCTAATTATCTTGAATTTGACCTAAAGTCAATGCCTTAAAGCACTTTTAACCCTCTTATAGAATTTTCTACAACTTGTTATCTTTTACAATCTTATCATTTGATTATAATGATTGTTTTACTCATGGGATTGTAAAGGACAATCAAGCACTCTTTGATGGGGGTATTTAATGTCTTTCATTGAGGTTTTATTGAGAATAGTGGGAACTTTAAGATTTACGATTCCTGAACTAATCACATGAGTGATTTAGTATGCCACATGGCAAGTCATATTATCATGACTCCAAATGAGATGCTCTTCCCACTTTCTCTCTTTCTTTTTCTTTTTTTCTTATCCATTTTCTTTTTCTTTTCTCCCCAGTCTACAATACTATATAGCCTTTTCCTTTCCATGCTACTTGGAACTACTCAGAACCATGTACCCTTTGATAGGTTATAAATTCGGAAAAATTACTTAATAAACCATGCCTCAGGGACATCTTTCTAAATACACCCTGACTTCTAGGATGATATCTTAGCATACTAGGTAGTAAAAAATCTTTTTTTCTTAATGATGCCTCACCCCTATAAAATGTCAAACTTAAATCATCTATTTCAACGATTCAAATGGTTAATATCACCATTCAAAATTGTCAACCTCAGACAATTTGAATTGTTGATCACAATGGTTCATATTCCAATGTCGAGATCAAAAATTAATTTATAACCATTGAACTCAATGGTTGTAAAAGGTTGACCTCGATGATTGGATCAAAGGTTGATCGCAATAATTTGAATTCTCAATCTTGAAAATTTTAATCATCAATCTCATTGATTGAGAGAGTGGGTGAGGAGGCACTAAGAAATAAAAAAATAATGGGTTATCAAATTACGATGGAAAAGTTAGGGGGTATTTAGAAAGAATTCCTCCATAAGAGTTCATTAAGTAATTTTCCCTATAAATTCTTGCCTCAACTACGAAGAAAGGAATCCAGAAAGAGAGGCGGTCTTCAAGAATAAATAAAATCTAAGATCATAAATCTATGTGAACGTTCAAAGAGATACGAAAAAGAAATGAATGCTCTTTAGAGACCTTGTTAAATCTTATTTATTCAATTTCATTACAAGTTAATGGTGTTGGATACAAAATGTCTAGCATGAAAATCATACATCATTAAAAATTTAATATTTTTTTCTTTTATAATATAAAATTGTTCCTCATTTAAAATGAGGCGAGATCACTTTTTTCTGTTGACTTAAGCAATATTATTCAAGAAATGACACACGATCTTGACATAGTAGAAACAAAATTAAATGGTTGAGAACTATCCTCAAGTTAAGTATCATTTGGATGTGTATTTTTATGATATGCATAAAATCTCAGCCGTAGATTTTGCATTTACATAGTTGGGATTGTGTATGAACATATGAATTATTTTTCCAAGAGTTTATAATATGGTTGGGTGGATTTTGCATTTGCATGATTGGGATTGTGTGTGAACATATGAATTATTTTTCCATGAATTTATGTATAGGGTTGGGTACTCTTGACTCAAGATACAACACATGATCCTTAGTGTGTAAGCACAACATTCAGTGATTGGGATTTTATGTGTATCTCAATAATATATATTTTGAGGATAATTCTAATAATTGAATTTTGTGTTTACATGATCAATTTTACAATTATAAGATCTTATATGTATCCAATGTTTTTATTTATTTTTAACTATATACCAAAATTAGAGTGAAAAAATATTTACTATTTGATAAAATAGATTTTGTTATCAAATTAGGTTTGATACTTTGATCCAATCCACACACGATCCAATTGGTATTAGATCCAACTTGAACCCTAATACCTGATCCAACACCTATGGAATCGACCCAAGGATTGATCCAATCCTCCATATCCAGTCGACCCGACCCTATCCGTTGACAGCCCTAGCCTTGACTAGAGTGGACCAATACGAAACCCGTCATACCCTAGACTTCTAACCCATCTATCTGCCTCACAATATATATATATATAGAGAGAGAGAGAGAGGACGACTAGATTGAAGAAGAACAGAAAGAAGAGAGGGCACGTGAGTGCAGGACATGGGCGTATTGGGAAGCACAGAAAACATCCAGGAGAAGGAGTTAACGCTGGAGGTACGCACCATCATCGTATGTGTTGCAAATTAGTGCAACTCACTGTCAAAGTTGCGGAGTTATTCTATTTGAATAAGTCAAATTCGTTTTAATCTTTCCATTTATTTAGGAGTTGATTTGGTCTACGCATTTAGAGGCCTTTTATTTAGCTAAAATAAAACTCAACCTGATGTTAGTTGAGATTTTTTAGGAACTTTTTGAGTATTTAACTTGTAATAGATATTCAGTTTTTATCCAGAATAAAAGTGATTTGTATTCAGCACAAATCTCTGTTTTCTGTTTTCCTCCTTTGCTGGTAGTTTTTGTGTCATGGTATCAGAGCAAGGTTGCTTATCACGTGTTTGATTTTAGTACTCAGTGAAGATGAATGGTGGAAGCAATATCTGTGTAGACAAGCTTGTTGGTGACAACTATAGTTATTGGAAGCTATGTATGGAAGCTTATCTACAAGGGCAGGATTTGTGGGATCTTATCTTTGGTGATGATGCTGTAATTCCAGAAGATACACCACAGAATGCTGAGGCACGAAGGAGGTGGAAGATCAAGTGCGGCAAAGCTTTATTTGCTTTGCGAACCTCTATCAGCAAGGAGTACATCGAGCATGTTCGTGATGTGAAGTCGCCAAAGCAAGTGTGGGACACACTTGAAAGGTTATTCACTCAAAAGAACACGATGAGGCTGCAGTACTTGGAGAATGAACTTGCTATGATGACTCAAGGTAATTTGTCGATTTCAGAATATTTCTTGAAAGTTAAAAATTTGTGTGCTGAAATTTCAGAATTGGATACGGAGGAACCTGTTAGTAATGCTCGTTTGCATCGCTATCTCATTCGAGGACTGCGAAAGGAGTTTATGCCATTTATTTCTTCAATACAAGGGTGGGTAAATCAACCTTCTATTGTTGAATTGGAAAATCTGCTCACAAATCAGGAAGCGTTGGTGAAGCAAATGATCAACACCAACAAGCAATCTCACTCCCAGGTGGAAGATGCTCTTTATACAAAAGAAAAAGCAAAAGGAAATTCTTTTTCCAAGCATTCTTCAGATAACAGCAAGCACTCCAAAACTGAAGGGCAGTCCAAAGGTAATTTAAAGGGCTGTTATAGGTGCGGAAAGCCGGGACACATCAAACGTGATTGTCGTGTGAAGGTGGTGTGTAATCGGTGCGGGAAACTAGGCCATATCAAACCAAATTGTCGTGTGAATCTCAAAGAAGCAGAAGCAAATATTGCACAAGAAAGCAACAAGTCTGAACAGCCCACATGGGAACAATGCTTATCAATTGAAGCCATTGATCGACCTGTTAATGTACATGCTAATGCTTCTATAGACTATAGCGAGGAGTGGATTGTTGATTCTGGTTGCTCACACCATGCAACTGGAAATGTTTCTCTTCTCTCTAATGTTCGTTCCCATAATGGAAGAAGAGTCATTGCGACGGCTGATAATTCATTACATCCTGTAATGAAAGAAGGACATTTTAATGCTGATGCATCAAATGCTGGTGGTGTTTCTCTCAAAGATGTTTATCATGTTCCGGGCTTAAAGAAGAATCTTGCTTCAGTTTCTCAGATTGCTGACTCTGGGAGATATGTTCTTTTTGGTCCAAACGATGTGAAAATTATTTCCAATATTAAACAACTCGAAGCTGATATTTTATTCACTGGTAAGAGGAAAGATTCACTCTATGTATTGTCTGCAAGTGATGCATACGTTGAAAAGACAAGTCAAAGTGCAAGTGCAGCACTTTGGCATGCTCGGTTGGGCCATGTTGGTTATCAATTGCTGCAGAAAATATCTACGAAGAAGCTTCTTGATGGAGTTCCTCTCTTTAAGGAAATTTACCATGATGTGGTTTGTCCTGGTTGTCAATATGGAAAATCACACCGCCTTCCTTTCCCAAATTCAAAGAATAGAGTTCCTGCTGCACTACAACTAATTCATTCGGATTTGATGGGACCAACAAGAACACCCAGCTACTCTGGTTTTCGCTATGTGATGGTTATTGTGGATGATTCTTCTCGGTTCACTTGGGTGTATTTTTTGAAAAATAAAAGTGAGACTCTCTCCAAATTTATTCAGTTCAAGGAGCAGGTGGAGAAGGAATTTTTGCTGCCAATAAAGTGTCTTCGCACCGATAATGGAGGAGAGTACATGTCTGATCAATTTCTGGATTATTGCAGAGAACATGGCATACAACGTCAAATGACTTGTCCAGACACTCCACAACAAAATGGAGTTGTTGAACGTAAATTGGCACATCTCACATCCATGTGCTTGTCTTGGTTGCATGCAAAGAACCTTCCAAGAGAGCTGTGGGCAGCAGCTATTCAGTCAGCTTGTCATGTCATAAATCGTTTACCTCCATGGGCGGGGTCAGATTCATCTCCTTTCGAAGCTTTATATCATCATAAACCCAATGTGAGTTATTTTCGAGTTTTTGGATCAGTTTGTTATGTTCATGTTTCAAAAAATAAACGATCTAAACTTGACCCGAAGGCAAGGCGTTGTATTTTTATTGGTTATGACACTCACAGGAAAGGGTGGAGATGTATGGATCTAGAAACAAAGGAAGTTGTTGTGTCTCGTGATGTGGTGTTTGACGAAATTTCAGCACATCAGATTGATGCAAATACAAATAGAGGCACATCTGATCTGTCACCTTTCTTCAGTGATGATGAATCAAATGAAAGGGATAGCAATACTAATTCTGGAGAAAATATTCAGCAAGATGAAGCCATAGGGACCGCTGTTTGGAGGTCTTCTAGACAAAGAAGACAACCTGATTATTTAACTGATTATGAAGTGCAGTTAAATAATTGCTCTGTTGTGTCTTGTTTTCTAATGGGTGATTCATGTGAAAATGAACCCAAGTCCTACAATGAAGCTAGAGGTGTTTTTGAATGGGAAGAAGCGATGCGGGAGGAAATATCAGCTCTAAACAAGAACTGCACATGGGAGCTTGTTCCGAAGCCGAAGAATGTTGAATTAGTTACTTGCAAATGGGTTTATAAGTTGAAGAAAATGGCTGATGGTACAATCGACAGGTATAAAGCTCGTCTTGTTGCTCGTGGCTTTTCTCAACAATATGGCTTGGATTACGAGGAGACGTTCAGCCCTGTTGCTAAAATGGTGACAATTCGAACAATTGTTTCACTAGCTGCTTGCAAGGGCTGGAAGTTATGGCAATTAGACGTGAAGAATGCATTCCTTTATGGGGAGCTGGATCGAGATATCTTTATGGAGCAGCCACGCGGATTTGTTTCTAAGGAGTTTCCAGATTATGTGTGTCGACTCAAAAAGGCCTTGTATGGCCTCAAGCAAGCTCCACGCGCTTGGTACGGTAGAATTGCTCAATACCTTGAGTTCTGTGGGTTCAAGTCTTCAAATGCAGACTCAAGTTTATTCATTAAGAAGACCACCTCAGTATGCACAATGCTCCTTCTCTATGTTGATGACATGATCATTACGGGTAACGATGATGCCGAAATTACTAGTCTTCAAGATGCTTTGGCTCTTCGTTTTGAAATGAAGAGTTTGGGAGAAGCTAACTATTTTCTTGGCTTGGAGGTTAAAAAATCAGATGGATATTTTGTCTCTCAAAAAGGATATGCAGCAAGTTTATTAGATCGATTTCGTATGGGGGAGTCAAAAACAATGACTACTCCTATGGAGCCATGCTTGAAGTTAACTAAAGATGAAGGAAAACGATTGGAAGATGTAACACTTTTTCGACAACTTGTTGGTAGTTTAATTTATTTAACTATCACAAGGCCTGACATTTCTTATTCTGTAGGTGTCATTGCTCAATTTATGGATAAACCATGTGAGGGTCATTTAATTGCAGCAAAGAGGATTCTTCGCTATGTAAAGAGCACTCTGGACTTTGGTTTATTCTATAAACAAAATACACCATTCGTTTTGATTGGTTTTGTAGATGCAGATTGGGCTGGTGACGTAAATGATAGGCGCTCCACAACAGGGTACTGTTTTAATACAGGTTCAGCAGCTATCTCATGGTGCAGTAAAAAGCAAACCACTGTTGCTCTTTCAAGTTGTGAAGCTGAATATGTAGCAGCTACTATGGCTACTCAAGAGTGTATTTGGCTTAAGAGGCTTATTGAAGAAATTTTGTCTGCTTTGGATTATCCAATTTCCATTCATTGTGACAACGAAAGTGCAATTAAACTTGCTGGAAATCCAGTGTTTCATGCTCGCACAAAACACATTGAAACACATTTCCATTTCGTTCGAGAAAAAGTTTTGACGCAAGACATTCAGCTGCTGAAAATACAATCTGAAGGACAAGTTGCTGATATATTTACCAAAGCACTTAGCAAAGCCAAGTTTGAAGTATTCAGAAGTATACTTGGTGTTGTTGACAGTACGTTTGCACTAAGGGGGAGTGTTGCAAATTAGTGCAACTCACTGTCAAAGTTGCGGAGTTATTCTATTTGAATAAGTCAAATTCGTTTTAATCTTTCCATTTATTTAGGAGTTGATTTGGTCTACGCATTTAGAGGCCTTTTATTTAGCTAAAATAAAACTCAACCTGATGTTAGTTGAGATTTTTTAGGAACTTTTTGAGTATTTAACTTGTAATAGATATTCAGTTTTTATCCAGAATAAAAGTGATTTGTATTCAGCACAAATCTCTGTTTTCTGTTTTCCTCCTTTGCTGGTAGTTTTTGTGTCAGTATGCTCTTCGACAAGTATCATCCTGGTTACTTTGGTAAAGTTGGTATGCGTTATGTCCACAAACTTCGTAACAAATTCCATTGTCCCATCATCAACATAGACAAACTTTAGTCCATTATCCCTCAACAAGTCAAAGACGAAGCTACCCTGACAACGCTCCACTCATAGATGTAACTCACTTTGGTTACTTCAAGGTCTTGGGTAAAGGTGTCTTGCCTGCTTCTCAACGCATCGTGGACAAGGCCAAGCTTGTGTCCAAGATTGCTGAGAAGAAGATCAAGGAAGCTGGTGGTGCTGTGGTCCTCACTGCCTAGGCCCAGATCTAGAGAATTTTTTCTTTATTTATTTATTTATGGTTTTTTCTTAGATCTATGAAGATCAAGGAAGCTTGTGTCATATATGTTCTTAGATTTCTTTCATGGGTTTAGTATTGTTTTGTGGTTTTTGTTTTATGTTTTAAAATGCTTAGTATAGTATCTAGATCGTGCCTTTCAAGAGGAAGAAGTGTTCCAATTAATTGTGGGGGTGAGTTATTACATTCAAGAAGAAGAAGATGATCTTCATTCATATATTCCAAACAATACAGAAGCCAGCTATTTATATAGCCACTATTACAATGAAGTAGTTATAACAGAAAGCATAATGAGAAAGCTATCTAACTAACTAACAGTTACAACAGATTAACAACTAAGCATTATTACAATATTTACACCCTAATACTCCCCCTCAAGGTGGCTTGTAAATGTCCTTTACAGCCATCTTGGACAACAAAGAAAAAAGTTGAGTAGATGGGAGAGGTTTAGTAAACATGTCAGCCAATTGGTATTGAGATCTAATGGGCAGCAATTTGAGAACTCCCGAAACAACTCTTTCACGAACAAAATGGCAATCTATCTCGATATGCTTAGTGCATTCATGAAAGGTGGGATTAGAGGCAATATGTATCGCAGCTTGATTGTCACAATATAGCAAAGCAGGAGAATCAATCTGGACTTGAAAATCTTTAAGAAGTTGCTGCAACCAAATAAGCTCACTGGCAGTAGAGGAAAGAGCTCTATATTCAGCTTCAGCTGAGGATCGAGAGACAGTGGTCTGCTTTTTGGCCTTCCAAGAGACTAAAGAGTCTCCAATAAATATGCAAAAACCTGTAATGGAGCGTCGAGAATCAAGACATGATCCCCAATCAGCATCAGAGAATGCTTTCAAACGAACTGGAGCACAAGCATCAGAGTAAGCTCTGAGTTGCAAGGAAGAAGTAGAAGAAAACAACAACCCTTGACCAGGACTTTTCTTGAGATAACGAAGTAGGTGATGCACTGCCTTGAGATGAGGAAGTCGAGGTTGAGCCAAGAATTGAGTGAGCTTGTGAACGGCAAAAGTAATATCTGGGCGAGATAAAGTGAGATAAAGAAGTTTCCCAACAAGCCGTCGATAGTGTGTTATATCAGGAAGCAAGTCACCTTCAGTGGCAGTTAAACAAAGTTTTGGATCCATTGGAACAGCAGTTGGCTTACAAGCCAAGTAACCTGTGTCCTCAAGCAATTGTAAAGTGTAATGGCGTTGAGAAAGCACAATACCTTGTGTGGACTTAGCAATCTCAAGACCAAGGAAGTACTTGAGACAACCAAGATCCTTGAGCTTAAACTGTGTATGCAGAAACTGTTTGAGCTCATCAATAGCTTGAGATAAAGGACTAGTAAGAATTATATCATCCACATAAACGAGAAGGCCAACAAAAGAGGATCCATGACCTTTTGTGAAAAGAGAGTAATCAGATTTTGACTGAAGAAAACCAAACTTGAGCAAAGCTTGAGAAAATTTTGAATACCATTGTCTCGAAGCTTGCTTGAGACCATAAATGGACTTGTGAAGCTTGCATACTAGTTTGCTTTGAGATGAAGAGGACTCCCCCTGTCTAAGATAGCCGAGAGGAAGATCCATATAGACTTCCTCAAAAAGATCGCCATTTAAAAAGGCGTTGTTGACATCGAGTTGAGCTAGATGCCAATTATGTGAGGCAGCAAGTGCAAGAAGAACCTTCACAATCACTAATTTTGCTACTGGAGGAAAGGTTTCAACAAAGTCCAAACCCTCTTGTTGTGTATAGCCTTTAGCTACTAAACGAGCCTTATGTCGCTCAATAGATCCATCCGATTTAAGCTTGATCTTATAAATCCATTTGCATCCAATGGTATGCTTGTTATGAGGAAGATGAGTGACAGTCCAGGTGTTATTTTCTTCCATAGCTTTCAACTCCTCATGCATAGCTGATCTCCATTCAGGAAACTTCACTGCTTGGTGATAGTATTGAGGCTCAACCTAAGAGGATACACTAAGCACAAACTGCTTGTGGGAATTAGAAAGGCCATGATAAGAGATGTAGTTAGAGATTGGATAAGATGTAGATGTGGAAGCATGAATAGAAGAGCCAGCAAGTAAATTGCAGTGATAATCCTTCAAGTAATTAGGTTGATGAATCACTCTGGTAGATTTTCGAAGAACACCACCAGATGTAGAAGGAGCAATTGCTGGAATATCATCTATTGGAATAATAGCTGCTGAAGGAGAAGCAAAATCAATTGGAGAATTAGAATCCGGACGATCAATGGGAAGATCAACTGGAATACCAGAAGTAACAGGAGGATCATGAACATGGGAAGTAGCAATATCTGAAATAAAATGAGTTTGTAATGAAGAATGTGGCAGAACCAAATCTGGAAACGGATCAGTAACTTGATCTGAACTAGTAATAGCATGAAAAGGAAATACTTCCTCATGAAACACTGCATCTCGTGAAAGAAAAACTTGTTTGGTCTCCACATCATAGAACTTATAACCTTTCACACCAGGTGGATAACCAAGGAAAGCACAAACTCGAGCACGAGGTTGGAACTTGGTTCGATGAGCAGCTAAGGTGGAAACAAATGCTAAACAGCCAAAAACTCGAAAAAGAGTATAATCAGGAGCTGTTTTGTATAGCAAATGAAAAGGTGTGTTGTGCCGCAATAGTGGAGAAGGAGTTCTGTTAATCAAGAAAGCCGCAGTAAGAACACAATCTGTCCAAAAAGAAACTGGAATCCTGGATTGAAAAAACAATGACCGAACCACATTCAAGAGGTGTTGATGTTTGCGCTCCACAACTGAGTTTTGCTGAGGCCTTTCAACACAGGAAAACTGATGCAAAACTCCTTTATGTTGGAAAAACTCAACAAAAGATAACTCAGGTGCATTATCAGATCGAAATACCTTGATTTTGGCATTAAACTGAGTGGAAACTATGTTGAAAAACCTTGGTATCACAAAGACAGCATCAGATTTATTCTTCAACAAATAAACCCAAGTAAAACGAGTGCAATCATCAACAAGAGTCAAGAAAAATCGATGACCAGTATAAGAAACAGTTTGATATGGCCCCCAAATATCACAATGCACAAGATCAAAAGGAAACTTGGACAAATGATTATTGGATTCAAAGGGCAGCCTTCTTTGCTTAGCAAGAGGACAAATATAACAAGGATTCGACTTATGCAATCTAGTTACATCACATTTCAACTGATCTTTCAAAGAATCAAGTCTCTTAAAAGAAATATGTCCTAGCCTATTATGCCAAATATGAGCAGAAACATTATTGACAAAGGCATTAGAAATAGAATTCAAACACTGAACATTAAGAACATAGAGATCTTGGACTTTGTCACCCCTGCCAATCATCCTCTTGGTTGATAGATCCTGGATAACAAAGTAGTCAGGAAGGAAACTCACTGTAAGGCCAGATCCAGTTACTAAAGCACTGACTGAAATCAAGTTGAATTTGAATTGAGGAACAAACAATACATCTTTAAGCACAAGGTCAGAATGCAGTTTGACATCACCAGCAAAATGGACCAAAATCTGAGAATGATTTGGCAAAGTAACTGTTGTGTGATGAATGGAATGCAAGGAAACAAAGGCACTAGCTTGTGAACAAATATGTCGAGTAGCTCCTGAGTCTACAATCCAGAACTGATTGGATGAAAATAGAGGACTCAAAGATACATAAAAGCAAATACCTGCGAGACAGTTGGTTTGAGAAGGATCAGGAGCATTGGTGACCTTTGCTGAGCTACTCAAATGTGTAGAAAGCATGGACATTAGCTGTTGATATTGATTGGAGTTCAGATTCTGAACAAAACCTCCAAAAGAATTAGACTGATCTGGTCTATCATCAGAAGTAGAAACTTGATGAGCAGCAGCATTAGAATTGTTGTTCAATCTGAATTTATATCCAGAGGATATCCATGGATCTTGTAGCAACGATCCACTGTATGTCCAAGAATCTTGCAATGTGTGCAAAAAGGCCTGTCTTTTTTCTGATTCTTGGAAGCACTGATATTGGAATTTTGAGAATTATGAGAACCAGATCCACCAAACTTAGCAACATCTGTTTTAACAGCAAAAGCCATTGTGCCAGTAGAATTACTCGAATC
Source organism: Akebia trifoliata (assembly GCF_017979445.1). Classification (NCBI taxonomy): domain Eukaryota; kingdom Viridiplantae; phylum Streptophyta; class Magnoliopsida; order Ranunculales; family Lardizabalaceae; genus Akebia; species Akebia trifoliata. The sequence continues at coordinate 3,058,280 of NC_141379.1, forward strand.
AGAGGAAGGATTAATCCTCCTTTGTTGTTCTTCTTGAACAATTAGAGAGAAAACACGATTGATAGGAGGCATCGGATCCATGAGAAGCAACTGACCACGAACTTGAGAGAAAGAGTCATCAAGTCCCATTAAGAAGGACATTATGTACTCCATTTGATGATGATCGTTAAGATTTTTAATTCCACCACAAGAGCACTTTCCACAAGAACAATTAGGCCGATAATTACTCAGTTCTTCCCATATAGTTTTCAACTTTGTGAAGTAAATGCTAACAGAACTCTGTTCTTGACGCAAATTCATCAATTCATGTTTAAGCTGAAAAATTCTAGGTCCGTTCCTCTGTTGAAAACGATCTCTAAGATCTAACCAAATCTCTCGGGCAGAAGTAGCAAAAATAATACTGGCAGAAATTTCTTTGGAAACCGAATTTAATATCCAAGATATGACAATATTATTATTACGAATCCAGGAGTTGAACAAATTAGCATCAGTACCTTGAGGTTCAGGAATGGAACCGTCGACAAATCCCAATTTGTTTTTCACAGATAGTGCAATTAACATCGCGCGACTCCAATTGGTGTAATTCTCACCGGTGAGCTGTTGCGAGACAAGCACTTGCCTAGGACTATCAGAATGATGAAGATAGTAGGGATTCGAAGGTTCTTCAATGGCGGAACGATTCGAATTGGTACGCTCTCCAGGATTGGAATCACTCATCGAGGAAAGATTCGCCATATCGATGAAAATAAGAACAATCAACGAAGGAAGAAGAAAACAAGCAAATTTGCAGCAGATCAGATCTGCTCTGATACCATATTACACTCAAGAAGAAGAAGATGATCTTCATTCATATATTCCAAACAATACAGAAGCCAGCTATTTATATAGCCACTATTACAATGAAGTAGTTATAACAGAAAGCATAATGAGAAAGCTATCTAACTAACTAACAGTTACAACAGATTAACAACTAAGCATTATTACAATATTTACACCCTAATATGAGTAGAGAGAAAACTATGGTTTATTTTATTTTATATTTTTAAATCTGTTGAAATATTATAATATAGGACTTGGTACTAGTAATCAGTGACTTAACATAAAGAGGGGTCACCTTGACCATGGTTTAAAATATCAGAATGTATTGGTCGATACAAATTGATATGTATATCGGCCAAGATTGATACGTGTTGGTTTTTATCGAATGTATTGGCCGATACAGTAACGATTTTTTCATTAACCGGAACACTCAATCAATATGATATTTTAAACCATGACCTTGACTAATATGAAATTTGCAAATGATTCACTGGGTTTCCTTGAGGCATATATTGATCATATTTTTCTCTTTTTATCTAAAGGGTGGTCTCCTTTATTGTTTTGAGGCATTTTTGGGTTTTTCCAGTAATCTTCATTAGAATAAGGTATTTGGGGTTGTCCATCAGTTCCCAATTTACATACTCTTGCAGGGAGTTTATGATTTTAGGTGACATCATTCCCGGCTTCCTTCTCTATGGGGCAACCTATAAGAACTCTAATGTCAAGATTCTTGTAATTTAAAGGCTGGGATCCTGGAAAGTTAGGTACCTTTCGAAGAGGGTGGGGGAGGAATGGCTCTCCTTCATATTAAGTATTGTGGTCTATTTCCTATCATAATTCTCCATGCCTAAGAGTGTTGAAATTTTGCTTGAATAAATTCATTTGGAATTTCTTTTGAAATTATAAAGATGGAAAGCAAAAATTCAATATAGTTAAGTGGAGTCTTGTCCATGGTTTAAAATCTCATCTGAGACCAAGATGACTCATCCGATGCGTCTCGTTATCATCCACCAACGAGATGGATACACAAGTCGAACATATCGGATGAGATATAAAACCATATATCGGAAAACTGGTTCAAGACGACTTGGTCTCATTCATGGACGAGATGTCAATACGAGTTTTAAAACCATGATCTTGTCTGCTCTCTAGAAAAAAGTCTTTAGGCTTTAGAAGTTTGGGTTCATGAACTTAGCATTGTTAGGGAAGTGGTTGTGAGTGAGAATAATTAAGGCAAAATATGAGAGTAATTTTTACTGCGAGAGTAGAAGGTTGAGATCATCCTTTGGATATGGTGTGGAGGCAGTTATTTAAAAAATATTCATGGAATTTCATAAAGAATATTTTTTAACTTGGAAAACTATTATTGTGGTTTAACTTTTACCTCTTCTTCAATTCCAATTCCCTAGTTTATATTCTCTCTGTCTTCGAAAAATGGATATTAGTGTATAACTTTGTGGTTAATTTTCGGGTGGTTTATTGATATTTCGGTTTTAGGAGAAACCTCAATGATTTGGAGATTCAAGCTATCGCTAACTTCTGCAAATTCTGTTTATTTCATAAATGAACAACCATTGCTTATTGATGACTTGGATTTTCCTTGTCGATGTCATTAACCTTTCTCATCTGGTTCTCCTCCCCATTGTCTTATCTTGTCCACGGCCATGGAAGCCTGCAACAACCAATACACGTTGAAGAGTTAGTGCAGCCGAATGATCAAACTGTAAATCTATTTTACTATCAATATATGGCCCCAAGACTCCTCTTTAACACTCTTGACAACCCAAAAAACGAAAAATGAGTCATCCAATCTTTCGAGATAGCAAATCAGTAACTTAGAATGAATTGTGGATGAAAGAGCATAGATTAATTATCATCCATTAACTAAAGTACTCAACCATTTTAGAAGCTTGACTGTATAATATAATACTACCTCTTTGTTCCAATTTGTCTTGTAAGTCATCACCAAGAGTATGAGTGTTTGTGTCACTGTGCCAAGGATCATTCCAATCCAAATCCCCTGCAATATTTACATTGTAAACAAAATTCATTATTTGTCTTTGGGTTTCACCCATTAGCTTCTACATCTTATCGAAACTAATTCAATAAATATTTGATAGTAATTGCAATGGTGATTACCTTGACACCAAAATTAAATTTGTAACCCAGAAGAAGACCCAAAGGAATTCCAAATACATAATAACTCCCAATGTTTACATAAGAAACTAATGCTTGCTATCCTGCCCCAATAGCCACACCTGCCAATTTCAATCAATTTTCACTCATTTTAGAAAGGAAAATTTATTTTACAATTTATAGATATTAAAAAAAGGGAAAATTCCCAAATAATTCTAAAAGTTTTCGGTATTTCTGAGGTGTTGCTAATGTTAACAAAGTTATCATGTAATTTACCCTTAAGAGGGGGGGGTTCTGAAAATACCTGAAAGAACGGGTTGAATGGTGTTGATGATGATTGAGGTTGCAAGTAATGGTGTAAGCTCGTAGACAAGCTTCTTTACATCTCCACTCTTTGTAAACATAGTTGCGTAATCTTTTCGAGTAATGATCAGTACGAGAGAAAGTATAACACCAATCAAGCTTGATGTTGTAACAACGACCACCACGGAGAACTTGGCAGTTCTTGGGTGACCTGCTCCGAGTTCATTAGACACCCTTACACTGAAAATATACAAACCACATCAAAGTATTTGTTCAGTAATTCTACTTTTGTAGATGCAAACTTAGGGAGTGGAGAGAGAGAGAGAGAGAGCATATGGTACATTTGCAACAAACCTTGTGGCTACATTAAATCCAAGAGACACCATAAATGCCCAACGGAGTATGTTCATGCTGCAAGATCATCCAATTAATGAAACTAAATAACACTATTGATAGATCCATTTAGCAAAGATTACTTATGTTAGGCTGGTATTGTGTTTTGAGAGAGATTCTATTGGCAGACCAACTTTTGCTAATGCCACCACTATTATATGTAAATAACCAAGGGTGAATCTCCATTTCGTGAGCTGAATATGACAAAATTCCAGTTTCAGTACTCTTCATTTTAAATCCCAAAATATGCTTTTAGGGTGAATTCGTCACTTTTATAATCTATGAATTCTGATAAAATGCCAGCAATTTTGCCTGATTATCGATCATGCTGGTAATTTATCAACGAATTCATTGATTATAAAAGTGACAAATTCACTGAAAATAAATGTTTTGGGAATTAAAATGAACAATGTACCAAAACCGGAATTTGGATATAAGTTGTGCATGTTTTGACGAAAACCTTAATAACCAAAGAATTAGCACAAATTTTGGGGTGGCATTAGTAAAAGTTGGTGTGGCAATAGAAGTTCTCTTTTTCCAGATGGACAGACATTCTTGTTTGCTTCTCTCTACTCCTGCAAATGGTGATCAGACCAAAAATGAACAAAGGTTTCTTTCGGCTAAGGTAATTATTTTGATAATCAATAACAGATATGACAAATTGAAAAACTCACCATATGGATAATGCATCCACTGAAACTTCAGGGTTTTTTAAATATCCAGCAAAGAGAATCAGAGACACGAAATACCAGACCTCTAAGCTGCAAAAATAAGGACTCTTAGTATATCAACTTAAACAATAGTTGTAACTACAAGATACATATGTAGATTGAGATGGGATCTCACTATGTGAATTAGGGTTATTAGTTTGGTAGAATAGCCCATTAAGCGCTGGCCCTCCTTACCCAATGCAGAAAATAAGAGTTAGGGCCTTGACCTCGATCCCACAAAATAGGCCAGGCTCATAATTCTCATGAGCATAAGTATTGTTTTGTGGTTTTTGTTATATGTTTTAAAATGCTTAGTATAGTATCTAGACTGTGCCTTTCAAGAGGAAGAAGTGTTCCAATTAATTATGTGTGAGTAGAGAGAAAACTATAAAGTGGGTTTATTTTATTTTATTTTACTCTTGTGCCCATCCTCTTTAGAATTGATGCAAGAGAATCTCATGGCATTCAATGAAATTAGACCCAATTCAGGAGGTTTTGACTATTTGATCCAACCTATAGAATCTTTTAGAATTTGATGCTAATTTGTTTGAAAGCTAGCTAGGCTAAATGTTTAGAATGTCTAAAATCCTACCACCTAATTACATATCATCTAGTTTAGCTCTCTTGAATTTGAAGTATCATTTGATTATCATGATTGCTTTATTCATGGAATTGTAAAAGACAATCAAGTACTCTTTGATGGGGTTATGTAGTCTTTCATTGAGATTTTGTTAAGAATAGTGGGAACTCTCACTATGTGACAAGTGGAAAATTCGACATAAAATTTTGACGAGCCAAGACCCACGAATTTTAAAAACTGAATTTTGACAGTCTAGGACCGTCGAAATTCTTAATGTTCCTAGATTTGACGGTTTAGAGCTGTTAAATTTCTCTCATCCTTCATTAATTTGATAGTTTTGGCCCGCCGAAAAAAAAAAAATTTGACAATGAAAAATTCGACACCAATTTGACCTCTTGGTCCATCGAATTTTATGAAATTTGATAGCCCAAGGCCGTCAAATTTGGGCTTTTTTCACGTTGTGTCTAATATCTACGACTTCCGAACTTGCCACTTCAAGGAGTCGATTGAGTATGCCACATGCAAGTCATATTTTCACGACTCAAATCCAAATGTGATGTCCTTCCTACTTTCTCTCTTTCTTTTTCTTTTTTTCTTATCCTTTTTCTTTTTCTTTTCTCCCTTGTCTATAGTACTATGTAGCCTTTTCCTTTCCATGCTACTTGGCTCTACTCAGAACTAACAACTATAGTTAATAACAATAGGAGTATTAATAATTACATAAAAAACAATAACACCACCACCACCAGTCATAGTAATAGAGTAATTTTTTATATAAAATACAAAACAATCATAATTCTTCCAGTAACCTTAACATGCTCTTTAAACGAATTTTTTTTCGCTCACAGAGCTCGCAAAAATTTGGGATCCACCAATCACATGAACCCACGGGTATTGAATGGCATCCCTAAATAAAAAAAACACCCTTGTTTGTTACAAAACTACCCTTACATGCTTGACGTGGCACGCACTGAGGAGTGTGAGCATTGTAAGCAAAAAACCACTCCTCCTTAAACATATAATTCACTTGAAAACTAATAGAAAATGACCTAAACACCCTCTTTTTTTTCTCTCTTTTGAAAAATCTTTGATTTTTCCTCTAAAAAATCCATTATTTTCAATCTCTGTGACAAATATTTTTTAGAATAATTTACCAAAACGGTAGAGTTTTCGAAATTAATTCCGAAAACGGTACACTGTAGCAATTAATTCCGAAAACGGTAAATTTACCATTTTCGGAATTAATATTTTTTACCAAAACGGTAAAAACAGTAAAATATTTTTTTTATACCGAAAATACCCTTTTTTTTGTTTTACATATATATTTACAATTTTAACCTTAAAAAAATGAAAACCCAACTAAAAAGATTCACTCTCTTTCGGTAATCCAACAATCATATGTATTTATAATTTTTTTTTTACCGAAATCAATTTTATTTTCGTAATTTCAGTCAAAAAATAAAAAAGGGCATTTTCGGTAAAAAAAAATACATTTTACTGTTTTTACCGTTTTGGTAAAAAAAATTAATTCCGAAAACGGTAAATTTACCGTTTTCGAAATTAATTGCTACAGTGTACCGTTTTGGTAAATATTCGAAATGTTGTGCATGTTTTGGTAAATCTGCCTATTTTTTATCACCTTTTTAATCTTAGGATGTGCAATTGGGTAATTTTTTAATACAAAAACAATGTCAGCCAAACAAGATTTTGGATTTTGAAAATCAATTTCTATAACATGATTTTGACAATCCATAATTAAAATCGAGAATCGGGTTCTACAATCTTAACCAAATTCCCTTACACTCTATTTGAATTTATTATACGGCTTATATAGATCTTGTAAAACCATCTATGTAATGAATCTGGTGTATGTAGGACATCATGTCTTCACAAGATTGTAATATATTTTGAAATTTATAATTTTGTGAAAAGTTGATTTTTGGCAAATTTTGAATTATATGACAAGATGGAGTTGTAAAAAGAGTAAATAGAGATAGTAGAGAGAGAATATATATATACTAAATGATATATAGAGGATATGACAATCCGAAATTGTAGAAAAAGAGAGGATTTAAGTGTGGGTTGAATAGAATAAAAACAAATTGGAAGCTACACAAATTTTTGGTAGAAAAATCAAGGGTTTTAGTTAGAGGTTGAAGTTGAGGGTATCTAAGTCATTTTATTAGTCTGCATGAGAAGACCACTGACAAAAGGCATGTCATCAGTTTGAAAATGTGATCCGAATGGGCCTGTTATGATGAGTCATGACACCATATCCAATTATATAGAATTGTGATAAGCTGACTCCCCCACGTGGCAAACTCAAGGTCTACCCTGACGTAATAAGTTTGGACCATAGATTTGTGCTCTTCGGTATATAAAATTGCATTTTCTCATTTAAAAAAATGTATCCTGAGGAAGCCGTATATACCGAGAAATACAGATCTATGATTGCAAACTTGTAACATCAGATCCTCGATTGGGTTTTCCATGTGGGGGTAGTCAGCTTATCACGACTCAATTATATATAGGTCATAAAATGCTTGTAGGTAATTACTTTGAATTTATCTAAAAATTGCTACCCATGAATATTTTAATACCACTTTTAATTCAACTCATATTTCCTACTTTCTGAAATTAACTTATTTTCAGCTAATTGTCTGAATTTTACCCCTCCAAGAAAGGTGGCTAATCAAGTGGAGTGACCTAGTTTGGGTCGTCTAAAAATTCTATGATCCAAAAAATTTTGTTGGGACTCCTCAACCCAAAATGGCAATTGAAAGGGGATGGGTGGTGCGAGAGGCATAGGTCATGCGTTGGGGTTACTCTTAGTAATAAAAATAAAAATAAAAAAATCTTACCACATCATGACAGCCGATGCAAGTGACAACTTTACAAAACCCCAAAGATTTCGAAACGCCATGAAAGAAAACCCAGACCAAGCTCGACCACATCCCCCACTAAACACATAAAACAGCTGAGCCACAACGATGAACCACCACGATGCGTTCAGTGCCACAGCAGCACCCACTAGTCCCCACCCAAACTTCAACATCAAAAGCCAACTAAACAAACTATGTAGCGAAAGAGCCACTAATGAAATCAAAGCCATCACCATTATCTTGCTTTGTGCCTGCAAGAACCTCGCTAATGGATAATTAATCGCATAAGCGAAAAGCTGAGGAATCATCTTTATAGCAAAGCTACCCGCGGCCTCTGCAATCTGATCATTTTGACCAATAAGTTTTAAAAATGATTTTGCGAAGATGTTGAGAAAACTAAATATGAGAGCGGTAGAATTAAGGATGACCCATGATCTTTGTAAGTAAATGCCCAACATGTCTATCTGACCGGTTCCGTATGCCTGGCCGCATAGTGTGCCCAATGCGCTACCCATGCCAACCAAGACACCTGAGGAGAACTGTTGGGAATTAAAGAGAAAATTGGAGAGAATAATTTTGGATGGAAGAGGTTTTTTTATTATTGAACTCAACTTGATCTTTTTTGGATGATACAAAATGGTGGGAGAACATCTCTATTTATAGGACTCTATGGACAATTCTAGATACACCATAACTTAGATTATTCTAGATACTTCCTACATACCAATTAATAAATGAGTGTTTCTAGAAAATACAAGAGTATTTCTAGTGACTCTAGTAAATAAAAGAAAATTCTAGAAACTCTAGCAATTACAAGATAATTCTAGAAACTCTACCAATTACAAGAAAATTCTAGAAACTCTAGAGACAAACTATGATAAATCAAGTTTATTATTTCAACACCCCCCCTTAAACTTGATTTGTGACTCCAAGAATACCTTGTAATTTGGTAAAAGCTTCTCTCTTGAGTGGCTTGGTAAATATGTCTGCTACTTGATCTTGAGATTTCACGAATTCCAACCTTACTTCCTTTCTTCCAATGCATTCTCGTATATAATGATAACGAGTGTCGATATGCTTACTTCTTTCATGAAAGACAGGATTCTTTGCTAGTGCGAGTGCTGACTTGTTGTCAACACGAATCTCGACAGGCTTTTCTTGTGGTAAATTTAATTCTTTCAACAAGTTTCTTAGCCAGATAGCATGACAAACACATGATGTTGCAGCAACATATTCGGCTTCACAAGTTGATAGTGTGACGATTGGTTGCTTCTTTGACATCCAAGTGAAAGCAGTGTTTCCCATAAAGAACACAAATCCGGTGGTGCTCTTTCTATCATCCAAGTCTCCACCCCAATCGCTATCACTATATCCAACTATCTCATAATTGTTAGAAGATGAATAAAACAAGCCATAGTTGGTTGTACCTTTGATGTATCGAAGTATTCTCTTTGCAGTCTTGAAGTGGGTTGTTGTTGGAGCTTCCAGGTAGCGACTAACGATTCCAACGGCATAGAGAATATCCGGCCTAGTACAAGTTAGGTAGCGCAAACTTCCAATAAGACTTTTATAGAGAGTTGGGTCCACCTTTTCTCCTTCATCATGCTTTGACAACTTGATTCCACATTCCATCGGCGTGCCAACTGGATTAGAGTCATTCATCTTGAACTTCTTAAGCACTTCCTTAGCATAGCCTTCTTGAGTAATGAAGATGCCTTTGTCCTTTTGCTTTACTTCAATGCCGAGGTAGTAAGACATGAGCCCAAGGTCTGTCATCTCGAACTCTTTCGCCATTTCTTTCTTGAACTCCTCAAACATACTCGGGTTGCTACCTGTGAAGATCAAGTCATCCACATACAAGCATACAATCAAAATATCTCCATTTTTAACTTTGATATAGAGTGCATGCTCATATGGACACTTGGTGAAATTCTTATCTTGAAAGTACTTGTCAATTCGAGTATTCCAAGCTCTCGGCGCTTGCTTTAGGCCATATAAAGCCTTCTTCAACCTCAAAACTTTATCTTCATGTCCTTTTACTTCATAGCCCAATGGTTGCTCGATGTAGACTTCTTCTTCAAGGAAACCATTTAAGAAGGCGGACTTTACATCCATTTGGTAGATCTTCCATCTATTTTGAGCTGCCAAAGAAATTATTAATCTAACGGTTTCAAGACGAGCAACAGGAGCAAATACCTCATCATAGTCGATGCCTTCTCTTTGACTATAGCCTTTAGCCACTAATCTTGCTTTGTATCTCTCCACGTCTCCTTTAGCATTCTTCTTCGTCTTGTACACCCATTTTACTCCAATCGCTTTGTGTTCTTGTGGAAGTGTAGCTAGCTCCCATGTGTTGTTCTTTGTGATTGAATTGATTTCTTCATCCATAGCGTCTTTCCATTTCTTGTTTTCTACCGCTTCTTGGTAGCTTAGAGGTTCACAATCACCAAAGAGACACAAAAGAGTGATATCATTTTGATTTTCGGTTACCTCATAAAGTTCTTGTAAGCTTCTTAAGCGTGGCGTCTTCTCATTAGAACTTTCACTTGATGACGAATCTTCATGCAGGTTTCCGATTGGTGAGATCGGTGGAGTAGTAGGCTCTCGAAGTTCTTGTCTTGTCTCTTCTATCCTCGGTTGCTCCATTTCTTCTTCTTCTTCAAAGTAAGGAAGAAAATCATACTCGTCTTCTTGTGTGTTCCAATCCCAAGAATCTTCTTCATTGAACTCTACATCACGACTAATGAGAATTTTCCGGGTAATTGGGTTGTACAACTTGTAGCCTTTGGATCTTGAGTCATAGCCAATGAATACGTACTTCTCACTTTTGTCGTCGAGCTTGGTTCTCTTTTCATCAGGCACATGAACATAAGCAACACTTCCAAAGACTTTGAGGTGAGAAATTCCGGGCTTTCTTCCACTCCATGCTTCTTGTGGTGTCTTCTCATACACACTTCTTGTTGGAGAGCGATTTGCCAAGTAGACTGCACAAGCCACCGCTTCGGCCCAAAACTCCTTGGGCATTCTTTTGCTCTTGAGCATGCTGCGAGCCATGTTGAGTATGGTTCGATTCTTCCTCTCTGCCACTCCATTTTGTTGGGGGGATCTCGGCACCGTTAAGGGACGACGAATTCCATGATCTTCGCAGTACTTTTGGAACTCGTTTGATGTGAATTCTCCTCCTCGGTCAGATCTCATGGCCTTAATAGCAAGACCGCTTTCTTTCTCAACAAGGACTTTGAACTTCTTGAAATTCTCGAACACCTCCGACTTCTCCTTTAGGAAGTAAACCCACGTTTTCCTTGAAAAATCATCAATGAAAAGGAGAAAGTATTTGCTCTTACCAAAAGAGTTTGGTTTAATTGGTCCACAAACATCGGTGTGTACGAGCTCGAGCGGCTTTGTAGCTCTTGATGATGACTCCTTCGGAAAGCTTCTCCGGGATTGCTTCCCAAGCAAACATCCTTCGCAAAGCTGATCGGGTTGGTTGATGCATGGTAGACCTCTTACCATCTCCTTCTTTTCCAAAAGTTCGAGCCCGCCAAAATTGAGGTGTCCAAAGCGTAAATGCCATAACCATGACGAGTCATTATAGCAAGCTTTTAGACACATTGGAACATCGTATTGAATGTTCAAGAGGAACATTCTATTTTTTGACATGGGCACCTTGGCAATCAAATTACTTTTACTGTCTCTTAAGAAAAGGTTATTTTCTTTTAAGTGAATATCATACCCTTTCTCTAGCAATTGACCCAAGCTCAAAATATTATTCTTCATGTTGGGCACAAAATAAACATTTGAGATGAATTGATGGCCTCCATTTTTTAAGCGTATGAGAATTTTACCTTTGCCTTTCACGGGTATTTTTGATTCATCTCCAAAGGAGACATTCCCTCCTATCGCTTCATTGAGCTCCACGAACATTTTTCTTTGTCCACACATGTGATTGCTAGCGCCGGTGTCAAGATACCATTTATTTTCTTGGCCTTCATCTTTGTCTTTGCAAGCTAGCAGCAACGTACCTTCTTCTCTACCTTTATCTTCGATGAAATTGGCCTTTTCTTCGACCTTGCTTGGCAATCTACACTCGGAGGCATAGTGACCGAACTTATTGCAATTATAGCATTTGATGTGAGATTTGTCGTTCCTTGACCATGAGTTGCTTCTTCCGTGCCCTCTTGTTGCTTGTGGATTTCGACTTCTTTCTCCGTTGTTGAAGTAATTAGAGTTGTTGGAATTGTTGAAGTTGTTGTTGAAGCCGCCCCTTCCTTCTTTTCCTCGTCCACGTCCACGTCCTTGGCCACGTCCTCTTCCTCTTTGATTTCTATTATTTCCAAAATTTTCTTCCTTCAAGTTGAGTTGTAGTAGTTGCTCTATAGTCTCCTTTTGCTTCTTTTTCCTCTTTTGTTTTTCCTCATAGGCTTGTAAAGAACCCATGAGTTGCTCAACTGTCATGGTTTCTAAATTTTTATTTTCTTCAATGTTCGTAGCAATGAATTCAAAATTTGGATTCAAAGTACGAAGAATTTTCTCCATAACTTTCACTTCACTAATATCTTCACCATTTCTTCTTAGTTGATTAACAATGGCCAATACTCTAGCAAAATAATCAGAAATTAATTCAGATTCCTCCATAATAAAAGTTCAAACTCACCTCTAAGAGTTTGAAGACGAATCTTTTTAACTTGCTCGACTCCTTTGTTGCAAGTTTGAAGCTTCTCCCACGCTTCTTTGGCCGTAGTTGCATTTGAGATCTTCTCGAATGCATCTTCATCTACTGCTTGATAGATGAGATAGAGAGCTTTCTTGTCTCTCTTTCTTGAATCCCTCAAGGCTTCCCGCTGGGTTTGGGAAAGAGCAACATCGTCTTGCTCCTTATGGCCTTTCTCGACAACTTCCCACACATCTTGAGCTCCTAGTAACGCCTTCATCTTATACTCCAATTGTCATAGTTGCTCTTGGTGAGCATTGGAACTTGGAAGGGGACCATTCCTCCACTTGCCATTTTTCTTCACGAACCTGGCTGCTCTGATACCACTTTGTTGGGAATTAAAGAGAAAATTGGAGAGAATAATTTTGGATGGAAGAGGTTTTTTTATTATTGAACTCAACTTGATCTTTTTTGGATGATACAAAATGGTGGGAGAACATCTCTATTTATAGGACTCTATGGACAATTCTAGATACACCATAACTTAGATTATTCTAGATACTTCCTACATACCAATTAATAAATGAGTGTTTCTAGAAAATACAAGAGTATTTCTAGTGACTCTAGTAAATAAAAGAAAACTAGAAACTCTAGCAATTACAAGATAATTCTAGAAACTCTACCAATTACAAGAAAATTCTAGAAACTCTAGAGACAAACTATGATAAATCAAGTTTATTATTTCAACAAGAACCCATATATGACATCGGCGAGAGAGTAGGCAGCGAGCTCTATAGTGCCGATTTGGCCAGTGAAGAGTTGAGTTATGGCTTCAAGGGAGTATTGGCAAAGTGCAGTGAAGATGGCTGGTCCAGCGAGGTACCAAAGTTTCTTGGATTCGATCCAGAAATCTGTGCTATTTGAGGGTGACATTACTGTTTATCAACAACAGGGTTTCAGGTAGGATGGATGTATGAAAGAAGCTGTTCTTCTTCAAAGATTTAGTAGATTTAGAAGTTGGTGGTAGTGTCGTCATATATATGAAATCATGCATTCGTGTCTCTCAGAAATAGATACAAGAGTCGTTTGGGATCTTTTATGATTTGGGGTTAAAAAAACGCTTTCCTGACTTAGTAAGGAAGAAAAAGTACTTACTAAGGCTCATCCCCCTTGGAAACAAAACCTCAAGATTTCTTACACATCTCAAGGTTTTGTTTTGACGGTGGATGAACCTTAGCAAAATATTTTCCTTACTAAGTTAGTAAGGCTAGTCGGCCTCTTAAGGACTTTAAGTTGGTCCGGCTCCCACCGTTGATAGGGGTTGTTGGGGCCATGGATTTCCATATTGGTAAGATTACACCGACAAGCACAGCTCTCTAGATTTTATGAGGCTACCTAACTCCCAAATTTGAGACTCAAATCGAAGGGTGAATTTTTTTTTCTTCTTATTTATTAAAATTTTCAAAGCTCTTAGAAATTTGTTATGGAAATTCCCGTGACTTCCAATGAGTGATTGTTTGCTCCCAGACCAACACTATTTTGGCATGTGGTGTTGATAACGTAAGTAATAAGAAGAACATTTCTCTCTCTTGCCCACATGTATTGTGGGATCCACATGGATTATCATATTGACAATTGAACACCATAATCTTTTAGATTTCATGAAAACTTCATGGTAAGAAAAAAAAAACTTGAACTTGATCAATGGTGTTGAAAATGAACGGCTACCAAGAACCCAAATTTAAAATAAAAACGATGAAAGATAAAAAAAATGTAATTTTTAATTTCTTTTTTTTTTTTTTTAAATTCATAGAATTTCTTCCTCTACAACACTTTTGTATTGGATTATATTTTTGAATGTGACAAGAAGATCTTATTAGGAAATTTCGATTTTTTAACATGGGCAGGAGAGAGAAAATTTATCTTATTATTGCTTATGTCATCAATGCTACATGTCAAAACAATGTTGGTATGTGAGTAAATTTGCTCACAGTGTTGTGAGCAAACAATCACTCGACATCCGATTTTCATTTTGGATGACACATGAAGAAAAACATTTTCCCGACTTAGTAAGATTTCAATAAATCTTATTATGGGTCATTGAGGTCAAAGGGATTACCAATTTGGCAAATCTAACACCACAACCCTCTAGATTTCATTGAAAAATATCAAAAAAATAAAATAATAAATAACTTTTTTTGGGCTTGATCAAAGGTTTTACACTAGTCACAATTTGTTGGGGGCTGTGGATTGAGAGAAATAGGCGTATTTTTTAGGGAAAATAGGAAGATTATACGACAACGATTATATCCATCTTGGGTCTTATCTTTTGTTAGTCCAAAGTCTATAAGGAGTTTAGGGGGATTTTCTTTGAATATTTTATCTTTAATTGGAATGGGATTCGTTGTATTTCTAGTGAGTAACGTCATATCTGTAAGGTTTTGCTAGGTTGGTCACCTCGACTGGCCTAGTATTGTTTTGAATGAAATGCTACTTATCAAAAAATAAAAAATAGACGGTTACTGAACTCCCATCAAACTCTCAAATTTGAAATTATAATTTAAGGGTGCAAAATAACCTTTTTAAAAGTTTATTTTTATACAAAGAAGAAAGCACACAAAATTGTGTCCACTACATTTATGTGGCCTCGGATCATGTTTTTGGATGCAACAAATGAGCTCAACAACCTTTAGTAAGATTTGAAATATTACTAAGTTAGTTAGGCTAACCTTACTCCCACATGAATATACCATTCGGAATCCACCTTCACTTTTGTTGACCATCTAATCCTCTGCTTATCATTGAGGTCAACGTTTATAGTATCGAGATCAATGCTTCAAACGTCAAGATTAACACTTTAAACATCTAGGTCAATGCTTCAAAACATCGATCTCAACACTTCAATTTTTTTGGACCTTGACACTACGTAGATCTACATGAATTATACCCAAAATGCATATATTATAATGATGAAACAAACATTTGGATCAATCGTTATGCATAAATCTTCAAAATAGGAGTATGCATGTTTTTCCTTGTTCATCATTCGTTGCCACAAATCATTGAAATAGATTGAAAGTTATATCTTAATCTTTGAAATTATGAGAATGTCATTATGTATTCATCATTTATCAATATAGATCATTGGAGTTGGTCGCAATTGTTATATGTTTTTTTTTCTTTGGCGAGCCGCATGTACCAACCACCCTAGCATGTGTTCAATAGTTAAATATAGTCACTTTTATGTGGAGGGGCATATAGAAATTTGAAGGTGTAACCTGGGGAGCAAATCCAGTCGTTCTAACCATGTCAGCTAACCTCTGATGATGGCAATCACCATATGTGAAATTGTTTCTTTGTAGAAAAAGATTTTAGTGTTGTGATTTAAAATTATGAGTATATCATTCTCTATTCATTTCTCATTTACTAGTACAAATCAAGGGAATTGGTAGAATTGTCTTAGAAAGATTATATAGACCAGCCATATTGTTAAGTGTTACGATTTAAAATTCTGTCCAACAATTCAATTAATGATGTGCCCATTGTTAAAGGTGACAAGTTCAATCTCAATTGATGTCCTAAGAATGACTTGGAAAAGGAAGAAATAAAGGATGTATTCCATATATGTCAATAATATGTAGCATAATATATGCTCAAACTTATAATAAATTAGACATTATTTTTGCAGTTCGAATGATAGGTAGATATCAAAGTAACTCAAATTTGGATAATTGGAATGCTATAAAGAAGGTAATGAGGTATCTTAAGGGAACGAAAGATCATATACTCGCGTACATGAGTTTAGATCATTGAGAGGTGATTAGGTACTCAGACCCGAACTTCATTGGATGCTCTAATAGCAAGAAAACTACATTAGGATTTATTTTTTTGTTGGCTAGTCGGGGAATTTTGTAGAAGAGCATGAAATAATTTATTAGTTCTTCATCCATAATGGAAGTCGAATTTGTGGCGTGTTTTGAGGCCACGAGTCATACTCTATGATTATCAAATTTTATCTTAGGACTTGGTGTTGTCGACTCTATTGTCAAGCCATTAAAGTATGTTGTATTAACACCGCAACAATTTTTTTCTTTACAAGTATTAAAATGATTTTAAACATATGAAGGTAAAATACTTGGTAATTAATTGTTTACTAAGATAATTATTTAGGGTTCACCATTTGTTGGTTTAGCTAAAAATTTGCACTACTATCTACTATGTTCTACTATTTGTAGAGCTTTATGTGCTTTAGAGTTTATACATAAACTAGGGTTCGCCAGTGCATACAACACGAACATTCACTTTGGTGGTTAAGAAGGGTCAAAGAGGAAAAATAATAGTTAGGGGTATTATTTAAAAAAGGAAAGACAAGAGGGGTTGGGAGGAAAAAGACAATAAAATTGAAAGAATGAAAAGAACAGAAAACACAATGAGTTCCACACAAAAGTAAGGGATGGACGGACATTTAACTCCCGCAGCTGTCCTATATTTGTGTTTTAATATATATAATCCAATGTAAATTTAACAAGAAAATGTGTTTGTTTTTTCTTTTTCATGTGCATAAATTGCATATTGACTATGTAAAGTGTATGGATATTATTCTCGGAAAGACGAATTAGTAATGTGATTTATGGTCAGGCATCTTGTATTGGCCTTTTCCTTTGTAAAGATTTTCCATTTTTTTTCTCTTAATATTAAAGAATTGAAAAGGGATCCAGTACAGTTTCTTAGACATTACTTCCTAGCAAATACTGTGGAAAAGATGCCAAAACAACCTTTAGTCTACCAATATTTCATGTTTGAAAAGCTTTTCATATCGAAGGGTTCTTGTCTACTTCATTAACCTTTTATTTCATGGAATTGTCCTTAACAACAATAGCTGTACTTTTCTCAATTAGTGATTTAGTTGGGCTTAACATTTGATATATAAAAAATATATAGCATTGCTATGTTATTATAATGACACATTCTGTTGAGCGCTTCAAATTCATGTTGAGAGACAATTTCCTCCGCAAATTCTGTTTATTTCAAGAATAAATAGCCATTGTTTGTCAATGATTCGGATTTTCTTTGTTGATGTCTTTAACCTTCTCATCTGGCTCTCCTCCCCATTGTCTTATTCTGTTCCCGGCCATGGAAGCCTGCAACCAATACAAGATAAAACTTGAACAAATCAATAACTTAGAATGAATTGGGGTTGAAACAGCATGGATTATCAACCATTTAAGAAGTATGACGTTACCTCTTTGTTCCAGTTTGTCTTGTAAGTCATCACTAAGGGGATGAGTGTTTGTGCCACTGTGCCAATGATCATTCCAAACCAAATCCCCTACAATATTACATTGGAAACAAGATTCATTATTTCTGTTAATTTGGATTTGATCCATTAGCTTCTGCATCTAACATAAACTTCAATCTCGATTACCTTGACACCGAATTTGAGTTTGTAACCCAAAAGAAGACCTAAAGGAATTCCAAATGCATAATAACACCCAATGTTTACATAAGCAACTATGGCTTGCCATCCTGCCCCAATAGCCACACCTGTTAATTTAAATCAATTTTCACTCATATTAGAAAGGGCATTTTCTTTTACTAGCTATAATTTTTATTTTTTATATTTTAAAAAGGCCTGAAAACACCTGAAAGAACGGGTTGAACAGTGTTGATGAGGATTGAGTTTGCAAGCAATGGAGTAAGCTCATAGACAAGCTTCCTTACATCTCTACTGCTTGTAAAGACAATTGGGTACTCTTTCCGAGTAATGAGGAGAATGAGAGAAAGGATAATGCCAATCACGATTGATGTTATAACAACGACAACCACCGAGAAGTTGGCACTTGTTGGGTGACACGCTCCCAAATACATTTGTTATCAGTATGTTAATTCTTCTTTTGTAGATGCAAAAGTAAAGAGAGAGCTTAATTGTGTTATAATATTTGCAACAAACCTTGTAGCTATATGGAATCCAAGAGACACCATAAGTGCCCAGCGCAGTATGTTCGTGCTGCAAGATCAACCAGTTAATGTATCAAAAAACTATTAATAGATCGATCACTAAAAAGTGTGTTTCTACTAACAGGCTTGCTTTTCCTCAATTTCGAATTGTAAATTAAGGGTTCTTCCCCATGAAATTTCTTCTTTATATCAATACATTTTTTTCCCATTTAGCAAAAAAAAAAAAAAATTGATCCATCAACCCGTAATCATTTTTTGAAAAACTCACCATATGGACAATGCAGCCACTGAAACTTCAGGGTTTTTCAGATATCCAGCAAACAAAATCAAAGCCACAAAATACCAGATCTCTAAGCTGAAAAAATAAGGACATGTGTGTCAAGTTAAAAACTAATTTTAATTACAAGATATACAAATATAGACAGGAACCCACTATGAGAAGTGGGGTCATCAGCCAGGTCATTAGCCAACCGACATGGTACAGAAAATTAGGGTTAGGGCCTTGACCTTGATCTCACAAAACAGGCCAGGCTCATATTTCTCATAAGCATAGATGCCTTTGTCTATAATTGTGGATTATTCTTATTCTATGTTTGAATTTTAGTTTATAGGGATTACGCACATTTCGTCATAATGAATCTGGTGTATATTAGAGACACCTTCCTCATAAAATTTCAATATATATATTGAAATTTATAATTTCCAAAAAAAAAAAAATTTTGATGAAATAAAGGGACGACAAAATTTTGCATCATATATGGCAAGGTCATGTTAACGAGAGCGGATCCTCTGTAGTACACTTTCCGATGGTAGAGAGATCTTGTTGAAAGATAAAAACTAACACATGAATCATGTGTTGATCATGACTTCGATTATATTTGAAAAAAACAAATTGTTAAAAAATCTTTTTTTAAAACCTGATCTAACTCTAGATTTTGAACGAAGGGATTTTCTTGTTTTTCCCTAGTGGGGAAGTCTCAACTGTCTAACGCCACTACAGGAACTGCAGGCACAAAGTACTACAGAGGATCTGCTCCTATGACAACGGGTGCATGTTAAAGTGCAATAAATACACTTAATTTGATAATTGGATTTTGTACCATAAATGACTTTTAGAAAATAATTTTTTACCAAAATACCTTCAGATTCTAATTTCCAAAGAGTATTTATTGCACTTTAACGGCAGCTATGGCACAACAGGGAGTGGTAAAAAGAATACATAACACATAATGGAGACAGAACTGAACTATATAGTATGCTATACCTCGAGAATAGGAAAATATGGAGCTGTAAAAAAAAAGAGAATTAGATGTAGGTTGAAAAAGATGGATTGAAGATTTAACTGAATTTGTGCCCTAAGGGCTCATGCTAAAGTGCATTAAATACACCTATGGAACAAGCATGCAAGAGTATTTTTATAAAAAAAAAAAAAAATTTGAGGGCAGTTTCGGTAAAAAAAATATCAGATTTCAAAGTGTATTTAATGCACTTTAACGTGTGCCCTTAGGGCACATATAAACAAAAATCTTAGATTAAATGTAGAGTCGTGATGAATGCATGTGGTCTTGGACTCTTGGTATGCAATTGGGTACATAGCTGATGATTGACCATATTTTTAGTCATCAATAAACCCTATAGAAGATTGTAGTAAAGTGATTTGTAGGGTATCGTTATTGGCCGGGGATTGCGGGTACTCCTATTCTAAAGAGTCATAACAAATTTTAGTTAGTTTAATTAACAAATTGAAAACAAACATATTACACAAATTTGTAAGGGTTTCAATTTTGACGATTCGGATTAAAAAAATAATAATAATAATAATAAAAAGAAAGAAATAATAAAAATTAAAATAAAAATTAAAGAAATAAATATTTACAATTGATCATCTTCTCTCACAATTCAGAAAATCAAATTCATTAAATGACTAATCAAATTGCTTCAACATAGATAACGAATTTTATGCCTTAATTACATATCCGAATTGAATCAAAGTGCAAGCCTAAAGAGATCATGCATCTTATAAATTCCTTCTTAGATAATCCCTAGGGTTTTGGAAAAGTCCATCACCTAGTTATTTTGATTAAGCAATCAAGTTAATACTTAGCGTATCCTTATAACTTCTTAAACAAATCATTAAGATCAAAATGAATTATGATTCAATAACCTACTCTTCAAACCTATGAAAAAGTCCATGGCTAAAGAACATGCAATTTTCAGATCACAACTATTGTTCATAGTTTTTACCACTTTTAAATCATATTCCAAATCAATTAGGTGATTAGAGATACAATTATGGCTTCAATGACCGTTAATATCAAAGTTTTCAATATGACCAAACTGAAAATTCAGCATACATAATTAAAATTCACTGATTCATGTGTCTACATATCACCAATCCGAAAATATCAATTAATGAATCTGAAAGTTACTAACTTTTTGAATTAAAAATTTTCAACTTAAGAATCCAACAAGATGTTCTTTAATCCAAAAGCAACCAGGGTTGCAATAATAAAAATAAATAAAAGTCATAACGGTTACACTTTTTAACACAACCAAAGAAGTTTGAGATGTGTTGGTGGTGATGTTCATCACGACGATGATGTTGATGGTTGAAAATGAATACAAGCAGCAACGTTGTAAACTTCTTGGCAATAATGTTGCTGAAAATTTTCAGCAACTTCTCCTTCTTCTTGACAGCAACTCGTTGGCCCCTAGTTCCCCAAGTTTTAGCCACTTCTTTCCTAAAGAAAAGATTTTAAAAAAAATCTAATAGAGAGAGAGCAAGAGAGAGAGAGAGATCTTCTTTTTCTTTTTTTACACGTTATTCTCTTCCTTCTTAGAAGCCAACAAAATCTCCTAAAAAAAAATATTCTAAATCTTATCCTCCAATAACAATATATAAATCTGACTAATTAAAATAAAATAAAGTCCTAATATATTAGGAAAGTGGTGTTTTAGTTGGAATTTTCGTGCACTAGATTTGGAGACTTTCGAAAATAAACCTCGTCAAATTTTTATCAAATTCGCGTCAGCAATGTACGTGCAGCAACTTCAAACCCAATTTTGACCTTGATACAGTCATTATCTCTTAAAACTCAAAACACGAAAGTTGTAGAGCTTTTTCTCAGCGTTCCATAGCATTTGGAATCATCTCAATTGGAGTTCGGATGAGAGAGTTATGCCCAGATTACGAAGCGATGTCGAAACTGTCCAAAATCGCCCAATTAATTTTGTTTTGCACTTAACACCTCCATTTGCATCCTAAATCAAAATAAAAGAATAATGAGTACATTTAGACACTAAATATGTATAAATGACTAAATATTAAAGAAAAAAAATATGACATTTTGCATTCTTATCAGCTGACGTGGCAAGAGCACATAATCATAGATCGTTTTCATCAGGATATATAAGAAAAGGATGTGTGGTTCTGTGCCCTTGCCACATCAGCCACACAATTAACTGGGTACGAACACTGTGTGCATTCATCATTATTCCAAATTGTATGCTAGACAGATATTTGGTAAAAAAAATGAAGGGTTTTTTTATGTCATTTCATTAGTCTGCTTGAGAAGACCAAGGACAAGACGCATGTCATCAGTTTGAAAATGCGATCTACCCAAATCCGTTGTTACAAAAAGTAAGGCTAGCCTTACTAAGTTAGATTTCAAATCTTACTTATTCAGATTTCAACTCTTAGTTAGCGTTGAGGAGGCATAAAAAACCATGATCTAATTCTATGAAGTTAAAAATATATATATATTACAAAAGCTCATTTTCAATATTTAATTTTAAATTTAGGAGTTTAGTAGCAGTCCATTTTCAAAACTTGAATCAAGTTCAAAAAATTTATCATTTTGGATCTGACTTGCTACATGAAATCGAAAGGGTAGTGACATTCCTTAAATTGCCAATTTGGTGAACGTTATGGTTCAACGACCCTTGGTAAGATTTGAAATCTTACCAAGTAAGTAAGGAAAGTGTTTCCTACAGAAAATTACTCTTTTATCATCCGCATCGAATCGGATAGGGTCGGTTCTGGTCAAATAAACTGAATTACTGAAATAAAAGATGATTTAGGTACAACACACGCACACCATCTTACCAGAGCATCACAGTTGATGCGATGGACAACCGTACAAAACCCTAAAGATTTCGAAACGCCAGGAAAGAGAACCCAGACCAAGCTCGACCACATGTCCCACTTAACACATAAAACAGCTGAGCCACAACGATGAACCACCATGACATGTTAAGCACCACAGCAGCACCCGCTAGACCCCACCCAAGCTTCAACATTAAAAGCCAACTAAACAAACTATGTAACAAAAGAGCCATTAATGAAATCAAAGCCATCACCATTATCTTGCTTTGTGCTTGTAAAAACTTCGCAAGTGGATGGTTAATCGCTTAAGCGAAAAGCTGAGGAATCATCCTTATAGCAAAGACACCTGCGGCCTCGGCAATCCGATCTTCTTGACCAATAAGTTTCAAAAATGGCTTTGTGAATATATTAAGAAAACTAAAGATGAGAGCGGTTGAATTGAGGATAACCCATGGTCTCTGCATGTAAATGCCTAACATGTCTATCTGACCGGCTCCGTATGCCTGACCACATAATGTCCCAAGGCACTACTCATCCCAATTATGACACCAAAGGACAATCAATTGATGACATCTGCGAGAGAGTGCGCAGCGAGCTCTAGTGTACCGATTTTACCAGCGAAGAGTTGAGTTATGGCTCCAAGAGAGTATTGGCAAAGTGCAGTGAAGATGGCTGGGCCAGCGAGGTACCATAGTTTCTTGGATTCGATCCACAAATCTTTGTAAGTATGTGAGGGTGGCATGAGATCTCAAAAACAGGGTTTCAGGTACAAGAGGATGCAAGGATGAATAAAGAAGAAGTTGTTCTAGTTCCAAGGTTTAGAAGCTTTGGTTTGGTGGTATGTAAAATTCTGCATGTTTTGCACGTGTCTATGTGTCTTTGAGAAACAGAAATGTGTGTCGTTTGGGATCTTTTAACTTGGTGTGGTGTATGTAAAATTCTGCATGTTTTCCACCCTGTGTCAGTGTTGTTAGACCCATATGGATTGCCATGTTTTTTTTTTTTTTTTGATAAATAGCATTGTATTTCTAAAAAAACCAAGTCGGTCGAGGTGACCAAACAAGGAAGGTCCTTACAAAACAGCACTAATTACAAATGGAATCACAAACCCCATCCCACTTATACAAAAAATCCTCAAAAAACAGACCCCTAAACTCCTTATACACTTTGGCCCAACAAAAGATAAGACCCAAGATAGACATGATCGTGTCTGAACAATCATTTTGTTTTCCCTCGAAAATGCGCCTATTCCTTTCAAACCACACCCCCCAACAAATTGCAAATGGCGTAATAGTCCAAGCAACCACTTTATGCCGCCGAACGAATAACCAATTGACGACCAACCAATGAAAATATCCTTAGCTGACTCCGGTAAGCATGTTGAGACCCCATATAACTTAAAGAAATAAGCCCAAATGCCATGCGAGAACTTGCAATGGATTAGGAGATGATCCGATGATTCTCCATTTTTCATACATAGTACACAACAACTCGCCCCGCACCATCCCCGCCGCATCAACAAATCCGTCGTTTGGATCCTTCCTAGAGCCGCCGTCCACGTGAAAAAAGCGACTTTACTTGGCACCTTTGGACCCCAAATAGCGGCATAAGGAAACATCGAGTCCCCATTATTGCACAAGGATTGGTAGAAAGAGCGCACCAAAAATCTTCCGTCCTTGCTTGCCGTCCATATTCTCTCATCTTCTTTTCCCATACGAAAAACGATACTTGAAGCCTCCCCGACTAACCTACCAACTTCTTGGATCTCCACGTCATCAATGTCCCTACGAAAACCAAGATCCCATGTTAGGGAGTCTAATAATTTCTTTTTCTTTTTTTTTTTTTTTTTTTTTTTTGTCCATAAGGATTGCCATTTGGAATGTTTTGTCTATAATAAATTAATACTCATCTTAGTCCTAATTCCACTCCTAATCCTAATAAAATGTGATATAATTTATCGCAATACACATTATTACAGTGCATCCTATAATACTTTTATGAGTCTAGATTTTTTGACACACTCCCATATGCCCCGACTCTTATCATGACATGGGTTAGAATCATAGATTTTTTCCTAGGGATACACAATTGTACATCCCCATAAATATGAGCAGTTGTGTATCCTGAGGAAAAAAATCTATGGTTCTAGCACATGCCATTTTAGGGGGCGTATGGGGGTGCATGTCAGAGAGGGCATCAGAAAATCATTATTCTACTTTTATAAAAACCATTACTTGGTGAAGCAATCTGATTAATACCATTGATAATGGAAAATAAGTGCTCAATGATTCTATCTAGTCAAGAATGAACAACGCTTATTAAGGACAATGGTTTTTCTTCTTGGTGGTGTTCACATTGTCATTTGTCTCTCCTCCCCAATTGTTTATCCTGTCCCCAGCAATTGAAGCCTGTAACCAACACAAGATTATCGTTAACAGTAACCACATAATCAATTTTAACCTTAGTTTGAAAAAAAAAAAGCTAAGTCATCTCAATTAGTGTGTTAAATATTTGTGTATAATATTTACTATTATAATGAAAGAAACGCGGGTTTTGTTTACTAGAATCCACATTACATAATAGGAAAATGCTGAAGTAACATTAAAATTGACATCGATTCTCACATCACTAACATGGATGATGGATGTATGTATGGAATCATAGATGCTTTCATGGAGATACGAGTCAAAAGCATCCATGGCTATGTGTGCACCTCCACATCAGCAATGTGAGATCGATGTCAACTTTAATGTCACTCCAACACGACTCTAAATAATATTTTAAATTACAAAAGCACCCTTGCAACTTACCTCTATATCACAGGCTAACATACACTTATTTTGACTAAAATAGCCTTTATATCTTAACAAAACAAAATGCCTTAATATGTAGGATTTTTTAAAACAGAAGATAGGAAATTAAATAATTCTCTCTCACTTAAGAGTTATTAAAAAATATAGCCACCTCTTTTTCTGTCATTTTAAATCCCTACTCCCTCTCTTCTCTCTCACTGAATCCACTAAACCCATTAAATTATCTCCTTTACCATCGTCGACAATGAGCATTATTGTAATTTCATTAAATTGCTTTCTCCCACTTCAAATCCATTAAACATATTCAATTATCTCCTATAGCATCATCAATGATGAGTTATTGCTGTAATTTTAGTGTCACAATCAATGTTGCTGGGTTAACTAGAAACAACAAACATGTAAGATACATCGAAGGTTCTAATGTTATGTTACATTTGATGGCCCATTGATCATCTTTTTTTCTTTTTTTGTAGACATTGTGCTGTATGCTCTTATGTATTAACCTACATTTTTTGCCCATAACAAGTGATTCGTGATTTCATTTTACACTCATCAGTGATTAGGTAAAGAAATGGGATTTTTATTGAACCCTTGAAAAGTTTAGCTATATAACGTGTTTGAAGACCTAACAAATTTAAAATTTTGCATATATGTGAATTTATACGTTGCTATGTAAAATTACCTCTTTGTTCCAGTTTGTTTTGTAAGTCATCCCGAAGAGGATGCACGTTTGTACCAAGGTGCCTATGATCATTCCAAACCAAATCCCCTGAAATATCCCATTGGAAAACAAGATTCAGTTTATATTTTCGGGTCTCAGCCATTAGCAGCTAACAACAAACATAAATTTCGACATATATTGGAAAGTAATTGGGATGTTGGTTACCTTGACTCCAAAATCGAGTTTATAACCCAGAATAAGACCCAAAGGAATTCCAAATACATAATAACATCCAATGTTCACATAAGCAACAAGGGCTTGCCACCCTGCCCCAATGGCCACACCTGTGCATCAAACAATTTCTGTTGTATTTAGTCCCACATCAGCCACAAATTGCCTTGCCTCTCTCCTTATAAGCTCCTGGGACTCTCCACTCATTGCCAATTGGTTTTGAGTTGGACACCCAAATTTATCAATTTCAATTAAAGGTTCACTCAGTAATCAAACAAGGCATTTTTTAAAGTACCCATAAATATAAGTTTTTTAAAAGGCCTATAAATACCTGAAAGAACGGGTTGAACGTTGTTGATGACAATTGAGACTGCAAGCAATGGAGTAAGCTCATAGACAAGCTTCCTTACATCAATACTGCTTGTAAACGCAATCGGGTAATGTTTTCGAGTAATGATGAGTATGAGAGAAAGGATAACGCCAATAAGGATTGAAGTTATAACAACGACGACCACCGAGAACTTAGCAGTTCTAGGGTGACCTGCTCCCAATTCATTAGACACCCTTACACTGCAAATGCAAAATATATTTTTTTTAAAAGCATGTATTTGTTGTTTTTCAGTGATTCTGCTTTTGTACATATAAAGGAAGAGAAAGCCATTGTGTTATATTTGCAACAAACCTTGTAGCCACATTGAATCCAAGAGACACCATAACTGCCCAACCCAATATATTTGTACTGCAAAGCTCAAACCAAGTAATGTAATTAAACAACTGATAATAGACCCATCTTAAAGATCAAAAAAGAAAAGAAAAGAAAAGAAAATTTTAATTTATCAATCCAAGCCATTCAAATTGTAGTGCTGGACAATTTATTTTTATTATTTATTTATTTATTTTTGTGAATGTGTAATGGGAAATTACATTTCTAATTCAAACACAAAAAATATTCCAGAAAACTACATGCTTGGAACAAAATAACTCCTTAGGCCCCTACATGAAAGCTTAGAATAAACAAATTCTTTAAGGAATATTTCTTAATTTATAAGAAAATCTCACCATATCGACAAAGCATCAACTGAAACTTGAGGATTTTTCAGATAACCAGCGAAGAGAATCAAAGCCATGAAATACCAGACCTCCAAACTGCAAAAAGAAAAAGAAAGAAAAAGAGGAAAAAAAACACTTGTACATTAGTAAAAAATATAATATTACTTAAGTCGTCCTACGCACGCCCACCATGTTTGCTCTCCGTGTCCACTTAATTTTTATTTTTTTTAAAGCAAAAAAAA
Source organism: Akebia trifoliata (assembly GCF_017979445.1). Taxonomy (NCBI): domain Eukaryota; kingdom Viridiplantae; phylum Streptophyta; class Magnoliopsida; order Ranunculales; family Lardizabalaceae; genus Akebia; species Akebia trifoliata. Next base: position 3,085,814 of record NC_141379.1, read on the forward strand.
GAGCACTAATATCCTCATCGAATTACTCTCCATGCTCACCATCTTCTCCACAACACATCGAACAAAAAAAATCAGTTCTTCTTCTTCTTCTCCTTCTCCTCCTCTATCTCTCCCCCTCTCTTCATATTTATCTCTTTATAAGTTTTGTGAGAGGTTGAATCAATGAAGATTAGGTTTTAAGGTTTTTTTCTTTCAAAAATCTTTTTATTTTTTATTTTTATTTTACTTTTTTTGCATTTAATCATCAAAGAAGATGGAAAAACTACTATTAAAACCTTCAAAAATTGTGATTTCAATCAAAGACCTCGAAAAAAATTTTTTACAGTTATATCCAGTAGGTTTAGACCGAACTTGTTTTAGCAAATTTGGTAGGTACCCATCGAACATAACTTCCTACCGATCATTGCAAAACCATTTCGGTAGGTACCTACCGAAGTTGCTAGAACAAGTTTGGTCTGAACCTACCAAACAGAACTGTAAAAAAAAAAACTTCCGAGACCATTGATTCAAAATCATCATTTTTTAAGGTTTTAATGATGGTTTTTCCATCTTCTTTGATGAATAAATAATTTTTTTTTTAAATTAAAAAGATTTTTGAAAGAAAAAAAAAATTCTAAAACCTAATCTCCATTTATTCAACCTCTCACAGACTCAAAAGGAGATGAATTTGAAGAAGATTGAGGGGAAGAGAGAGGTAGATGACAGAGAAGAAGGAAAAGATGGTTTGGATTTTTCAATCAATAGATGGAGAAGATGGTGGATGTACGGAGAAGAGTAAAAATGTAACTTCCTATTTTTATTTTTATTTAAGTGGGCGCGAAGAGCAAACAAAGTGGGCGCCAAAAGCACGACTCTATTACTTACTAGGTATACAAGCCAAGATTGGTCCCACCATGGGAATTAGATCTACAAAATGGGTGGGTTGGCCTACTAATTAACTTTATTCATTAAGCCGAAAAAAAGGAATATGGGACTCAATTCTTAAGACACACGAAATTTACTCAGTTGACTTAACATGTGCACATAACATAGATATGTTCCTCGGGATACATGAGGATAAGTTCAATAGGTCTGTACAATTGAGTGAATTTTTTCGAGTCAATTTATCACAATGCTTATCTATATGTTTGCTCGTGCATGTTCAAGGGTATTTCTTTGAAATTAAGTGGTAGAAAAAGAAATGTAATAAAGTTGAAAGAGCATTTATGTAATAAAACACAATGAAAGACTCCAATTTATTACAATTTTGTGGGGTATAAAGACTGAGATAAAAGAGTGGAGTCCACACAATCTCACTTTATTGCCTTTCTTCTTCTACCCTACTTCAATTTTATTGTCTTTCTTCTACTCCACCCTTTTTTAATAATAACCCTCTAATTTTACTATCGTTCCTCTTTTACCCCTTTAACCCTAAAGAGAATGCTTGTGCCTAAACTCTAGTAATAAGAAAAGTAAAGAAAATAGGAAAGGCAATAAAAATTGTACTAATGGATGACGAGAGGAAATACAAAATATAAAGTTGTTGGGAAAATCTTCAAAGCGAGGTAGGAGAGAAAGCAAAATAAAATTAAAAGGGTATTATTAGAACGGAAAAGAGAACAAATAATAAAGTTGAGAGATGTTATTGTTGACATTAAATCTCAACCCTTCTTTGTAGAGATAAAATAGTAAATGAGCAATTATTGGTAGACCTAAAATGTGTTCAACATGGCTTTTACAGCAAGGGAAGCAGATCTTTTGTAGTACGTGTTCCCTATAGTGAAATTTAAATGTAATAGAGATTGACTTCTTGAAAACAAAAAATCTAACACCTTAGACTTGTATGGATCATTGTGTAGATCAAATTCAAAAAAATGACAAAAAAAAAAGACATTTTTTAAAGTCTGGTGAAGGTTTTGAAAATGGACAGTCCATAACATCTAATTTTTTTAACGAAAAGGATATTGTGAATATGTGACATGGCTCTCTCTCTCTTGATCGTCAAATTCCACTATAGAGAACACTTACCATAGAGGATTCGCTCCCTAAACTGGTGAGAATTTAAGGTGACCAATAGAGTAAATCTTCTCTCTATTTCTCTTACACTCAACTAGTTGAGCTGTAAATCAGATTTCTCTAACATTGGAAACTTAGAATTTTGAAATTGTGAGTTGGTATACTTAGTTCCGATAATTTCTGCAACACAGATCGGATCGGGTCATCCTGGTCCAAGTAGTAGATGATACGGAGGTGCGGATTAGAGTGGGGGCTCTAGGGGCACTTGCCCCCACAAGAATTTTCAAAGTCTATGGATTAGTGAGCTATTGCGATAGATTTTAGCAGCTGATGAAAATATCTGCCAATATTGGCTCCCACAAATTTTGTTTTTCACTCTTAGTTACCCTATGACTATATTTTTTTCACTCTTGGCTATCCCCACAAAAAAAAAAAATTATACTCTTGATTGCTCCCATATGGGCAAAATCCTAGCTTTGCCCTGAATTGATAAGGTATAATCTGCTTACACAATCTGGTGCAAAATCTTGTGAGATAAATTAGTTAACTCGAACAATATTTTAAAAATCTCAACCGCGTTAGTTTTAGTAAGACTCATCCAAGTCAATGGGGATGAATAAATAAATAATTTTTTTTAGAATTTAAATTTTTGTTATCTAAATAAAATATGATTTGATAATAAAACATCTTCTAAATCATCTTATTTTATAAAATAAAAAAATTATAATTAATTTCATATTGGAGAATGTTAAGGTCCAATATTTCATGAAGAGATTAGAATTGTCCAACACTTTTTTTTTTTAAATAATACCCCTCATCGTTTTGTCTTTTAGTGAAAAAACAAGGGTGTATTGATCTTTTGCACAATAAATATTTGTTTATAGAATAAATACTATAAACATTTAAGTATTTTGAATTAAATATCTTTTTTTGATAAATTCTTTGGCAATCAATACTAACATAATTAATGTATTTATTGTGTAAATGACTAACATGCTCTTGTCTTTTTTCACTTAAGATAAAACGAAGAGGGGTATTATTGGAAAAAAAAGTGTTGAACAATGCTAATGTCCTTTTAAAGTCTAGGACATTAGTATTCCCCTTTCATATTTATATACATAAATAAATAATTATTAACCGAGTTAAATGATTTATCTCGTCTGAAATAAGTTAACTCAAACAAGACAACTCGATCTCTTACGTGGACAAGATGAGACTTCAAAGCATGATCTTACCACAACATCACAGCCGAGGCGAGTGACAACTTTACAAAACCCCAAAGATTCCGAAACGCCATGAAAGAAAAGCCAGACCAAGCATGACCACATGTCCCACTAAACACATAAAACAGCTGAGCCACAACAATGAACCACCACGACGAGTTAAGCACCACAGCCGCACCAACTAGGCCCCACCCAAGCTTCAATATCAAAACCCAACTAAACAAACTATGTAACAAAAGAGCTATTAATGAAATCAAAGCCATCACCATCATTTTGCTTTGTGCCTGTAAGAACTTCGCTGTTGGATAGTTCATAGCGTAAGCAAACAACTGTGGAATCATCCATATAGATAAGATTCCTGCAGATTCAGCGATCTCATCTTCTTGTCCAATAAATTTCAATAATTTTTTGGCGAAGATGTAAAGAAGACTCAAGATTAGGGCACTTGTGTTGAGGATAACCCACGATCTTTGCATGTAGATTCCAAGCATATCTAGCTGCCCAGCTCCGTACGCCTGCCCGCATAGCGTCTCCAACGCACTCCCCATTCCCACCTGGGTCAAACAGACCGAACCGGTGGTTCCACTGGGTTAGTGAATCGGCGCAACAAAATTGAAAACCAAAAAAAGAAAAATTCTATCAAATCTGCAGTTTTTTAGGGTTAAGTTTGCTAAGAAATCGAAATCGGAATATTGATTTTGAGTTCTAACCATGACACCCAAGGAGAAACCGGCGATGACGGAGTTTTCAACAGAGACGGCGGCGAGTTCAAGAGTACCAACATGGCCGGAGAAGACCTGAGTTATAGCTCCGAGGGAGTATTGGAAAACGGAGGTGAAGATGGCTGGTCCAGCGAGGAACCAGAGTTTCTTGGATTCGATCCAGAATTGTTTGGAGAAATTTTCAAGTGTGGTTATGGGTTGGCTCTGATGGACTGAAGTTGTTCTTCGTTCTCGTTTGAGAGAAGTGGTTGGATACTGTTCTCCATGTTTGGTTCAGTATGAGCCAAAGAGGTTTGAATTTGATGTTATAATTTGAGTCTGGTTTTCCTGTAAAAAGAATAAGGCTGTTAAGCTTTTAAATGCATGACGCGTGTCTTTTAAAAGGTATGTTTTCCTTAGATTAAGTGCTTTGATGTATCGGATTTTGGCCAGGTATGACCAAATTTGGGTAGTATTATTTGGTAAGAGTACTGATAATCTAACTTAACCACGTGGGAATTCAATCAACTTAGCTGATGTGACAGGTTTGGGTATCGTAGACGTGCTCTCCTCGAGATAAAGAACTGTAGTTCCGCATAAAAAGTGCAGTTTTGTCCCGAAGAGAGCACATTTATGATATTTGACCCTCTCATGTCAGGTAAGTCTCACGTGCCTAAGTCAGATTATCACGACTCATTTGGTATAGAGTCCTGATAATATGACTCGCCAAGTGGCATACTCAAATGACTTCATGACGTAACAAGTTCACGTATCATAGATTTGTACGCCTCAAGATGCACGATTGCATTTTCCCATTAAAAAAATGTATCTCAAGGAAATCATAAATCTAGAGATGTACAGATCTACAATTCTTGAACTTGTCCACGTCATGGAGTCATTTGTCTATGACATCTTGCAACTCATATTATCAAGACTCCTTGGTATACCTGGCAATTTCATTCCCCTCATTGTTACTTGTACTGTGTTTGTTTTTGCTGTGAGAGGGCGCTGAACGTGTCAAAAATGTTGGTCGAACGTAGCAAGTGTGTTTGGCTTGCCAAATTGAAAGCTGGCAGTCGGTAAAATGCGAATATTTTTTGCCGAATCAGTCGATCAACAAAAGTTGAATGAATCCCTCGGCTATACAACCCCTCCCTCTTTATATATCATTAATAAAACCCAATTGAGAAACAGAGAGAAAGATAATAAAAAAAAACCCACTTTTTCCTACAAAACCTCTGGTTCTTCAACCATTTCCCAAGAAGAGAGAAGATCTTACATTTGATTCCTCCTCTAATCAGGAGGAACCAGAACAAAGCTGTGTTTCTTTCTCTTCATCCCTTCGTTTATAATTGATTCAAACGCATTTTTCTCCATCTCCATCTCCATCTCTATCTATGACTTCCTTCTCCTCTTATGAGCAAATATATAACACTAATTGCACCCTAGTTGTGAGTATAATTAACTCTACTTTGGTTAAGGATGAATAAAGTTCCTGGGGAGGAACTTTTTTTTTATCCTCTGTAGCACTTTTCAAAGGTTAAAAGTGTGCGACATCATCTAGACGTTAAATCTAACCGCTTAAATTTAGGAGTTTATTGACTGTCCATTTTCAAATACTTGATTAGACAAAAAAAAAAAAAAACAAGTGTTTTTTCGATTTTCTTTTTCAAATCTGATCTAAAACAGGGGTAGAAGAGGACTGAATTGTTAATTTTGTTAAATATGATGATTTATGGACTATAGAACAATAGCTACAAAGAGCAACGGATACAGATAATCTACTCCCGGAAGAAAACACCTTTTGACATAATATAGCGAGAAGAACAACTCCCACCTTAAAATTCTAATTTGTTGGAGTTGCAACTCCAAAAAGCTCCTCAACTCCCATTTTTAAAGGAGTTACAACTCCTACTTATGTGGGTAGGATTACTCGAGGCAAAAATCTTTAATCCTAAAAATCAAGTTGACTCATTAGAGTTAATGGATTGGGTTGGGTCAGGATTTAAATGGGTTAAATATTTTTATGATAAAAAATTGGGCCCTAACTCAACCCATCTAAATATCGGGTTAGACCAAGCTTAAAATAAAACCTTAATCCAAGCCCGATCCACTTCCACCAACATTCGGGCAATTTGTGGATCGGAAAACCACTCTTCTCCCTCTCTAATAGGCTTTTGAAAAGTAGGGGGAGAAGGAGAGCCAATTTTGTTCCTCTGTTTCTTTAAAAAAAAAAAATGAAATTGAGGGCAAATAAAACTATTTACTCACATTTATAAAAGGACCTCTCAGAACAAATAAAGGTCTCTTATCTTACATAACTGGAAAGAATTTATTTTTTCTTAATGTGACCAAATGGCATTAAAACACCATATTTTACTTAAGTATACAAAGTGGTTCTTCAATCTTCATTACATCATTACCAGCCTATGTTTTAAATGTTCATAAATAACTCAATAAATTTTAATGATACCATCCTTGGCCTACCTTCCCAACCCTTGCATAAGAGGTCATGACCAATAACATTTGGACATCCAAGGGTAGGACTATCAATGGATTGAATGGACTCAAGGATTTAGGATCGGGTTCTGACTTGGTCCAATAAAAATCTAATTTGATAATTCATTGGGTCAATTATCTTTTGAATTGACAATGATTGACTCGAGAATGTATTTGAAATGTATAAATGGTGTATGTATAGTTGATATATACTTCAATAAATATAATTAGGTTGGGTTAGGTTAGGACTTCGTGGTGAGAGACCATTGTGTTCATGTTGGTGGTCCAACAAAGTGGCAAAGTTGTGGTATTTTTCTTTCCATTACCAACGACACACTTTGCCTACTTCCTCCCTATGTCCATTAGCACTTCTATATAGAGCTAAGAGAAGGTATAAAGGCGTTGCCAATATGAAAATAATGATTTTCAAATTGAATCCTAAACTATAGGTATCGGATTGTGTTCGAACTTAATCAACTGGTTACTAAACAGTTCAACATCTTAACAGCACAATTAGACAACATGTTACCAAACAGTATACTCAATTCAATAAGTTGCTTCAGCAACAGCAACAACAACTTTCTCTCAGCTTCAGCAACTTAATTCAGCATCAGCAACTTTACATACAGCTTTTCCAAACAGAACATTAGTATGACTGTCAAATATATTTCGCCCATTAAATGTGAGCTAGCTTAAGGGCTATAAACATCTCCAACGCAACTAACCATATCCATATTCTTATAGTCATTCGTTGCTTATGGGTAGTCACTTTGGATATCCATACCAATATGCACCCAACTGTGCTACCCAAAAATTACTATCATAAATTTTTTAATATTTTTTAATTTAAATCAATTTAAAACAGTAATATTTCTGACTAATTGTCTTAAGTATTTTTCTCAAAAAAGATGAATCAATTGTGTGGAGGACCTATTTTGAGTTCTCAAAATCCCATGACCCAAAAAATTGTGTGGAATAGGTAATGTGTTGGAGACACCCGTTTTAGACATCACAACCCAAATCCATTTTGGACTTCACTACCCAAAACGGCATATGAGAGAGGATGGGTGGAGGGATAGGTACTAGGTTGGAGTTTCTCTAACATGCCCAACTCAATCGGCTCTGCACATGATTTATAAAAATTAAAATAAACTATATCAAAAAATAACAAATTTATTCTCATTTCTCGACTCTTTTGCATCTAAGATGGAGTTTGGACTTTGGACTCGTAATAAGTCATATTTGATGACTACGTCTAATTCACGCTTAGTAATTGGCGCCAACTTGCCAATTATGTTGTAAATCATTCAAATAGGAAAGTTGTATCACCTGATCTAATATAATATTAAAAAAATTCTAATTAAAAATATCATTAATTAGGTTTTTATGATCTTTCTAATTATGTTTATTTTCCATTTTTTTTATTGATCTAATTCCTCGTAAGATCCTGTTATGCCTCAAGTAAATTATCAAACAATTTAATAGAAATTATTTCTTTAAGAAGTAGTTAGTATTCCCAACTAGGAGTGGGAGGCAACTAGCATTTCTATGAGTAGTTAGTAATTTTTTTTTTTTTTTCTATGATGGGGGCCGAGGGGTGTTCGAACCCGTAGGCTTGACTAGGAATGGCAAGGCAACTGACCACTTAGAGCACCATACCTCACAAATCCCTCAGGTAGATACAATATAAATCCAATGTGGGTGGTTAACGAGGGGGCTTGAACTCAAGACCGCTCCTTTTTTGAAGGGAGGCCCTCGTCAGTATATCGTAGCACTTGTTGGTTGAAGAAGTCAATATTTGAAGACTACCAACTACTCGATCTTTAGCCCTTTCTTGATAGATGATTACTAGCTTTGACCTTCATTATGTGGTTTAGCTTCATGAATAACATAAGGTTGAAAACCATGAAAGTTAAATTCAATGGTTAGAACCATAGTCACAAAGTCGAAGTACGGGTTTAAATCAGCAAGGAAAAATTTTGGGAAAAAAAAAACATAGAAAAAGAAAAAAAAATACAATAAATAATAGGAAAAAACAATAAAAATAAAAGATAAAAAATTTATATAGTAAAAATTATGAAAAATATATATATCTAATGAAAATTCATAAAATCAAGTTATCATCATCAAATCCTATATTTTTACATTTATGATTGTCAAATTCTATTATGTATCAAATTCCACATTGAAAAAATAAGAAAGTGTTAAAAAAAATTCCCTATGAAAAAAAAATGAATAAATTATGAATTAAAGGGAATAAAATGGTGTTTTTTTTCACAAATGAAAAAGGTCGTGTTTTTTAATCGTTTTTTATCAAGGTCTATGTAGACACCCCATTTTTGCACCCGCCCGATTAATCAACTCGTCAACCCGATCGCAATGATTCCCAATGATGGATGTGTATTCCATTGCTTTACTTTGTTACCAGATATGTTTCAGAAATCCGGATGAGGTATCTCGAACTGACAAAACCTTAGAAACCACGCTACGCTAGGAAAATACAACCCTAGAAACATAGAAATCATCATCTTGCGGACCAAAAAGAAGCTTCACGATAAAAATCACTAAAATTGATCAAATTACTAAAATACCCCTAACCTCAAAACCACCTTTGAGCCTACGTTACGCTTAGGAAAACTCTCTCAAATACATAAAATAACAAATTGAAATCAAATAAATCATTTCACCAATTTTAACAGAATTCGACAAAATTACGAAAATACCCCTCATAAAGTTCACGACCATTTCACACAAAAAATTTCATAAATAACACAAACCAATATTTCCATTGAATTCCTTACGAAAAATCGATTCTAAAATATCATAGAACATTAAAAATTGACTTAAAACGTGAAAAGTCCTCTCCGGGGGCAAAACGGTAATTTCATAATTTTCATGATAAAAAATTCCGAAATTAATAAATAAAACATTAAATAATTAAATTGAAACATTAATAAAATTAATTTAAAATTTTGAATTAAAAAAATCGATCAATCGGGCTCTCAGGCAAAATTGTTGAGGGTTCGTGAGATATTTCTTTAAGGACCCCTCAATTTGGGGGTCCAAAGAATTAAAGATATTTTAGAGGGGGGTTCTCCAAAAATTAAAAGTAAATCAAGCAAGACTAAAGTCAAGGTATTAAAGTCAATTAAGTGAGACTGAAGTCAAAATTAAAGTCAATTAAGCAAGACTAAAGTCAAGATATTGAAAGTCAATCAATTAAGACTAAAGTCAAAACATTAAAAGTCAATCAAATAAGACCAAAAGTCATAATAGAGATCTAATTAAATAATAACTCTATCTAATAGAGTTCTAACTTAAAAACAATTCTACTTAAAATAGTTCTAACTTAAAAATAATTCTACCTAAAACAATTCTAATTAAAACACAATTCTACCTAAAACAATTTTAATTAAAACATAACTCTAATTGAAAGATCTCTAATTAAACACTAACTCTATCTAAATCAACCCTAAAAAACATCTATAAATAGAGGTGTTCACACTCTATTTTCGTATCAAATTATAAACCCTAAGAGAAGTAGGTCTAGAAGCTCCCCTAGCCCCCCATAAACCCTAGTTTTGGAGTCCCAACTCCTTAACTAACATCCCTCCTTCAATTTTAGTCTAGAAAACACCCAAAAGCCTTCTAAAAACACCCCCAAATCCACAACGAACTTGAAGAGTTCAGATTAAAAAACAAGGAGATACCTTGCCTCGGAGATCCAAAGTCAAATCCGGAAACAAAACGAAGCAAGGGAGCACGGTACAAGGAGCTCTTTTTGTCAGATCTGAGGGAACCAAGTCCTTGTCATTGGAAAGGTAAATTTTTATTTTTATTTATTTTTATCTAGGTTTTAGCAATGTAATTTACTTGGGAAGTTAGTAGAGACCGGCTTTGGCTGGACGGGGTTGGTGCCTAACACCTTCTAATCCCGTAACATGATCCCCGAATTCAGCTTTTTTTGGTTTTAGATTAGTTTTTATCCGTTTAGAGTCATTGATCGGTTCCTAGACCGTAATAACTAGGTGGCGACTCCCAAACCTCAAGAGTCAAAAGCGGATCCGCGCACCCCGCGGATCGAGGGCGCTTTCAGTCTAGAAAGTGGTTTATAGAACCCAAATTAGATAGGCTTTATCAGTAAATCATACACTAAACCCTCTAATTAAATATAGTTCATTGTTAATCTATAATAATTATTAATTTCAATAAAATGATGTATTTTGGAATTAATTACTGTTATTTTTTTGTAACAGAAAAAGGTCACAAATTTTCAAAAATAATTCAGAAAATTCGAAGAAGTTATTACGATCAAGGACCTAGGAGAAGTCAATTGACCAAGACCCAAATCCATTGGGCCCACTTTGACAGCAGCGCCAAGTTTACTAGGGTGATGCGGTTAAGTCAGTGAGTCCAACATAAAGATTTGCACAAAAGTTTTGCTGTTGAAGATTGTTCGCATTGAATTAGGATTTTGTAATTTTTGTGTTTACAGAAAGGTCCCGAATCCTAGAAACCCTAATCCGGTCTCTATAAATAGGATACCAAACCAGGGCTTAAAGAATATCTATAAAATAGGGAGATCTATAGATGTACATCTAGAACTTTTAGTAGCTTTATTTTAGTATTTTTCTTTTAATCTTTCTTTAGAAGAAGAAGAAGTTGTAATCGAGGAGACTGTATCGGTTCCAGAATCAAAAAGCAATAAAGAATTTATTTTTTTGCATCTCTACTCTCTCTTTTATATTCTCTTTGTTTAATTTTTACTTTATTATTCTTGCGATGATTATTGACTAAACTCTTCGTTAGATCGGTCAAGGAAGCTTGAGCAAGATTCTATTAACTCCTTTTTATTATTCCCATATCTATGTTCTATTATTTATCGTGAAAAATCCTTTAAGTAACAATTATTGGATGGAATATTGATTATTCTACCGTTCTGATGGTTTATACTTAGATTAATTTAAGATAAACCATACTTTGCAAAAAACCGTCAACACTTCTCTTATAATCTTAACTTAATCATTGATCACATATTTTTGGAATTCTTTTCTAATATAACTGGTCTATTTTCTGATCCACAAACATTAGCTTTGTTTAGTGGATCGAGATAAATAGAGGACATCTATTGTTTTAAATAATTTATTCTCAAAACTATTTTTATTCGGTTGCGTAAATTTGATTTGGATTTGAAGTAAAAAAAGAATACCGGATTAATATTATCTCTGTGGATTGATCATTGCTTGCTAAGATAATTTTGTGCTTTATTTTTAATTGATAATCTACACCGAACAATTTTAATCATCAAAGATGCAAGACACATTTTAAACGTGTTTTTTTTCAACAAAAAAATCGTCATTTTTTGTTACTGTGACTAGAACGCATGGATCATTTTCATTTTGGGTGGATCTTCCAAGAGGTGGGCCAACTATTCTAAAATACGGTTGGTTAATTCAAATTGTATGACATGTGACTAAGGCAGTGTTTGTTTACACTATTTTTCAATGCTTATTGCTGGAAAAAAAAAAATTCAGCACTTTTTGTCAAAATTCTAATTGTGTTACCCGTCAGAAAAAGATTTTTGTTCAAAAAGTCTGAAATGACCTTGCCAATATATAACATATGAAATCTGAAGTGTTGCTCAGAAAAGTATGCTCCTGAGTTGATCAGGTGGCACTCTAATCAGTACATTTGTGGGTCTTTCTTGATCGATCGAAAAATCATTTGCTTAGTTTGTGTAGAAATTGGACACATCTTATTTGTGAGTGCTCATCATCTTTCCTTTTTTTACTTGAAAAGGAAAAAAAAACTAAAAAAGACCCCAAAAAAAAAAAATCTGGATCCGAACTCGTGACATATTGGACATGTTTTAAAGATGAAAGTTATGTTTGAAAATCGAAGTTTTAGTGTGAGAATTGGGTTTTCAAGAGTTCAATTCTTAGAAGTGCAACTTTCGAAAAGTTGATTATGGGAGTTAAATATAACTTCGGTAGTTGAAAGCATCAATCTATTCCTTGTTCAAATGGCTAGAGTACCATCGAATCGAGAGATGGAGAGAAGGGCAATAGGTGAATGCACGTCAGAGTTTTTGTCCTTTTAGGGTTAGTGTCCATTACTCTATTTTGAAGGTTCATCTTGCTCAGATGATTATGTAACCTTAATAAATAGGGAAAAGGATCCTAATATTTTGCTCCTCCAACCAGATAAAAGGGAAAAGAAGAAAGGAGGAGAGAGAGACCTGATTTTGGATGAAGAGAACTCAAAATGGGGGGACCTAATAGATCAGGAGAGGGATATTAGGGTTCTCTCCTCCAACCAAAAACAAAGAAGAAGAGGATAATGAGTGTAAGACCCAATTTTTGGAAGACAGAAGCTTGAAAATTGGGGAGATGTGAGAACCCAACTTTCCACTCTTAAGGTGAAAAAAGAATAAAGAAAAAGAAAAAAAATGCAAAACTTAACAACTCACATGGGTTAGTAACTATCACATGCAACTAACTGTTTTCAAATACATCCAACAAAGTTTTATGAACATTTCAAAAAGACTTTTTTTCTAGCCTTGGGGATGCTGTGGAAAATTTTGAAGGAAGAGGAAAACAAAAGTCTGATAATGGAAAAGTCTTCTCTACTACCATTTGGCAATCCTTTCTTTTTATTTTTTATTTTTTATTTTTTCTCATACTGCAACTGGCTGCAACATGTTTACCAAAAAGAAGTTTCCCATTAAACATATTTTTTAAAGATGAAAAAAAAATGTAGGTTCGTTCAGTAATTAAAGAAAGAAAACAAAACAAGCTGAATAAACAAGTAGATTCAAACCTAAATAATCAATATTTAGCACTGTACTAACATAATCTCAAGAAATATGAGAAGAGAAGAGAGATGTGAGAGCAATGGCTGATCATACATCTCTCACTCTCTTAAGCATGAAGAATGGTTACCGCACAAGAAGAAGAGAGAACAAGTAAAGGTGTTGAAAAGCTACAATTTTTATAAACAACATCAGTATACAAGTTCATCGAGAAGAAGGCAGAGGCCGCCAATTGTCAGCAAGGTGTACAGCACAATTCCGTGAAGTTTCCGACAGCTGTTGGAGTATAACATTCCTGACATTAGCTGCAGCAGTTTCACCTGCTCGAGTAGCGAGCTCAAGGTAGACCACCGCTTTCATCATCTCCCCTTCCTGTCCAAATAGGCAACAATCAAACTCTCATCACGATATACTATCCGAAACATAGCAAAATCATAAAAATAATAAAAAGAAGAGTGTGTCTTGTCTGTTTCCTCTGCATCGTATTTGGGTTTTGTCTTGAATTTTGAAATGGGGTTCGGTTCATATGTTACTTACAGAAAAGAGTCCAAGGCCATGCTCAAACTGAGCTTTACTGTGACCACGATCAGCTGCTCGCTTCATCCACTTCCGTGCTTGTTGATGGTTCTGCGCCAAACCTTCGCCGAACGAGTAGCACAAGGAAGTATTGTACATGGCACGCACGTATCCACCTTCGGCAGCTCTCAGATACCACTTAGCCTGGTATACAATCAACCACTATAGTAAGAATTTTCCAATTTGATACACGGTAGAAAAGAAACAAATAATGTTGGATACCAAGAATCGAGATTAACAATCGATCGGTTAACATTGCAAATAATGACAGAAATCTTGGCAAAGATTGAAATCTAGCAAATCCAAAACACTCCCAACTCTGTTAAAATATCTATTGAAAGTTTGAAATAATAAAGTTGCATACAGCTTTCGCTAGATTGCTCTCCACACCACGGCCTTGATGCAAACAGAGCGCAAGCTGGTATTGAGCACGCACATGGCCAGCAATTGAAGCTCCATATAACCATTTTACAGCCTCCTTTGAATTAGAAGGTTCAGCTGCAAACATAATAAAGAGGCAGACCACAATAATGAGAATGTTGAAAGAAACCAAAGAATTTGTCACAAACTAATAAGAGCTCTTACAGCAATACGTAATGATTCAAACAACCAGAAAATTACTAAATTTACCAGAATAATTTTGTGAAGGAAAATTGCAGTGATACTGATACCTGTAGTTGGATGCAAAAAGAGTCCAACTCCACACCATATTTGAGTAAATAATAAACCATAGCAAAAAAAACTTATCCATGTTGCCTAAACCACCAATATCGACTAATAAGCCCTGGAAACAGGAAGTAAGAGTAGTAATGGCACAAATAAAATATCATTAACTGGAAGATAAACCCTACAGTATAATGCACTCTTCCAAGAAATCTCCTTCCACTCTTCGTTCTTGTATAAACGTTGAATGAAGGGTTCTATCTAATTGAGTCCCCAAATCCCTACATTCGAAATTTTTTTCTGATAAGTATAATATATTGAAAAAAGAGAAGAATCAAATTACAAGGAGGCTGAGAAATCCTCACAAAGAGAAAAAAGAAAGGAAAACTACACCATCATTGGTTAGATAAAGAGTTTCATCTAAAAACAAAGTCATCAAAATTAATCCCCACGAACTCTATGTTCTGTTTTGACCAAAGGTATAAAAAGCCCAAGTTGAACACCCTGTTATTTCTCTTGTTTCAAACCCCCCAAGCAATAGCCGAGGGTAGCATAGTCCACAAGAGACGTTTTCTGGTGTGGAAAGCATTACTGGTCCACTCTTCTACTAACGAGGAGAACTTACGAGGAAATACCCAATTAATACAGAATAGACCAAGGAAAGTTGACCAAATTTTATTAGAAAATGAGCAATGAATTAAAATATGATCAACAAACTCCCCTTCCCTCAAACAAAGGGGACAACAATTGAGGGCAATCCAACTCCTAGCAATCAAATAATCCATCGTAAAAATCCTCTTGAGAAAGGCCAACCAAACAAAAAAAGAGATTTTAGAGGGAATTGACTTGGACTAAATGATAGATCCCGAGATGGATCACTCTGCAAAAGCAGTGAGCCACTTATGGAATGACCTGACGAAGAATCTCAAATCCTTAGCCCTTGTCCATTTCCACCTAACCTATTCACTTTCTTTGAGATGAAACATATGTAGGAGATTAAGAAAAGATGTAATCTCAGTTAGTTCTCAATCATTAAACTTTCTCCTGAACCCCACATCCCAAGTAGGACTGGACTCGTTGCGAATCAAGCACTACTGGATTGAGTGGTTCTTCTTAATAGAACAAGCGTACAGAGATGAAAATTGAGTTGTCAGAGGCGACGTGCCGCACCAACTATCTTCTCAAAATCTGATTTTATCCCCCAAACCCGCTTTGAACCTAATCCCTCTCTCGAAATCCTGGCTAACTTTAAGTATCTCATTTCAGACACTACAACCATACGATTCATTGGACTCACCGCTATACTAGCCTAGCCGCCTCTCCTCATACTTAGCCATAATAACCTTCCTCCACAGACTACCCCTCTCTTCACCGAACCTCTAAAGCCACTTTCCTAGAAGTGCTCTATTAGTTAATCTAAGCCCCCTTATGCCCAGCCCCCCCATTCTTTTTGGGCAAACAAATCACCTTCCATCTAATCAAATGAGACTTCCTCCTGCCGCTCTTATCGTTCCACAAAAAGTTTCTCATAAGCCTTTCCAATCTAATTTAGACGGACCTCAGAAGCGTGAACAGAGAGAGAAAGTAAATCGAGATACTCGTTAAGGTGCTTTTAATCAAAGTTACTTTCCCTCCTTTCAACAGATAATTGGCCTTCCACGTTCTCAACCTTTTCTCCAATCTCTCAATCACACCATCCCAAATTTTGATACTATTATAGGGTGCTCCCAACGGTAAGCCCAAATAGGATGTGGGTAGGGTATCATACCCACAACCCAAAGTTGTAACCATCAAATGAATATCATTCACATCTCCTACCCCGAAAAGCTTGCTCTTCTGCAGACGTTGCTTAAAAGCAACACAATAAAATGCGAAACACCCTCACCTGATCCTTCAAATGCTCCAAAAAAATTAGTGTATCATCCGCAAATTGTAGGTGAGAAATCAGTGGTCCATCATTCACCCTAAACCCCGATAGCTTACCTAAATCTACCGCTCAGGAGAAAGGAAGCAAATTGTTGAACTTTCATCACTAAGAATCAATAGAATGTGATGGGAATGGGGCTTCCATGATTCCTAATTGATTGATCAAACGAAAACTCTACTTCCAATAGAGTGAAAATCTTCATCTAGACTACCATCCAATGCCAGATTATGCAGAAATAATTTAATAATAGAAAAACCCCAAAATAAACCTAAAAGAGAAGTTTTTCAAACAATTGTTACAAATTACACCAAGATCATAATTCAAAAAAACAAACAAACCCAATGAAAGAATTAAAGGGGAAAAAACCATAAATCACAATTCAACACCAATATGACCCTTCTGAAATTCGAATTCATGACAAATATAATTCCAATTGAGATAAATATATTGAAATTATGGAGACAGTTTGTTGCAGTAATACCTTGCAAATAAGAAATTCCCCAATTACACTACCAACCAATGCCAGCTTACATGAAATAATTCAATAACAGGGAAAATCCCCAAATAAACCTAAAAGAGAAGTTTTTGAAACAATTCTTATAGATTAAACCAAAAATATAACTCAAACAAATCCAATAAAAGAATTCAAGAGGAAAAAGCAACAAAATCTCAAATTTTGCAAATTCATTACGAAGATTGTTCCAATTGAGAGAAATAAATTGAAATTATGGAGCCTGATTGTAACAGTAATACCTTGGAACTAAGAAATTCCCAAATTAGACAACTGACCAATACCAGATAACACAAAAACACTCAATAACAGGAAAAATTCCCAAATAAACCTAAAAGATAAGTTTTTTAAACAATTTTTATAGATTACACCAAAAACATAATTCAAACAAACAAATACCAATATAAGAATTCAATGGGAAAAGAGCAACAAAATCTCAAATTTACAAATTCACAATGAAGATTGTTCCATTTAAAATAAATAAATCGAAATTATGGAGACTGATTGTTGTAAAATACCTTGCAAGTAAGAAATACCCAAATTACACTGCCCAGCAGGATCTCCAAATGAGGCAGCTTTCTTGTAAAAGGCAATTCCTTCGTCCTTTCTTCCCATCTCCCAGTAAATAAGTCCAGCATCAACCATGGCAAGAGTAGACCCACGAGAGGCACCCTTTAAGAAGGATTCGAGAGCCTTATGGAGGTTGGGGCGGACCCCACCACGGCCATGTTTGAACCTCTTACCCCACCTAACAAACAACATGGCTTCTCTCAGAGGTTTAAGTGCATCCCTCCATGATCGACACACCAATGAAGCTGATCGAAGGTTTGGAAAGGAAAACGAGGCGGCGATTCTCGCTAATACATCGAATGGAAGTAAAGAGAAATCGTAATTGGGTGGAGTGGAAGATGAAGATGGAGATGGTCTTGAATTGAATTGGTTTTTTCGAAGAGGTTGGGAGGTTGGTCTTTTGGTGGTGAGGGTGGAATGGTTCGAGTTGGATTTCCTCTCATGGAGTTCTGGTTTTTGGTGTGGTTGTAGTTTTTTGTTGAGGTTGGATAAGGGAAAGGATGAGAAATGAGAGCCGTCTGATGCGGCTGGCCATGTTTTCTGGTTCATCTTCTTCGTTTTTTCTACCTCGAACACAACACACACACGGAGAATGTGGTGGCCTTTTTTTCAGGTTTGGTAGTCTTTTACTCTTTCACTTAATCTAGTCCTTGACTCCTTATTCCTTAAGAGGTAAGGGTTGTTTGTTTTGGCATGAAAATGAGGGAAAAAATGAATTTCCTTGAAAAATACGATTGTTGTAGTTTAGATACCCTAAGAGTAAAAATGAAAGAATCATGATAATCTGACTACCCCGCATGGCAAACTCAATCAACTACCCTGACATGACAAGTTCGTGAACCGTAGATATGCTCTCCTTAGGAAACACGACTGCACTTTCCCATAAAAAAATGTATCCCGAGGAGCTTAGGATTCCCAAACTTGTCACATCAAGTAGTCGATTGAGTTTGCCACATGGGATAGTTAGATTATCATGACTCAAAATGAAATTCCATCCCAATCCATGAGAAAATTATTTTTTTCACTTAGGGTGTGTTTGGAAGGGGTAGTTGGTGGGACTATTGGATGAGTCGTGTTTGGAAGGGACATCTAGTGAGACTGTTGGATGAGTTGTGCTTTTTTAACGCCACCCCCCCCCCCCCCCCCCCAAAAAAAAAAAAAAAAAAACAAATTCCATGATTGTGCATATAACCTTATGTGCAATTGTGTATCTTGATAAAAAAATCTATAGTTCTATGCACAATCACGCAGGGAGAGAAAGGGGGAGTCAGAAAATTATTATTCTTGTTGCAACTATTGAAATTGTTTGAAAGAGTGTTATGATGTAGATTGTAATTTGAGCGAAACCTCACTAATGAGTAAAGACGATTTTAATCTTTAATTGGGATGTGATAAATAATTTAAGAAATTAGGATGCCAATAGTAGCTTTCTTTCAAAATTCAAAAACTTGATTTAGTTAGTACGGTTAAGCAAAGTCAAATAGATTATTAAATTTATAATTATTTTTAATATTTTAAAATAAATAAAATATTTATCTTTTGTTCTTCACATTTTTTTTTCTATAAAACTTGGTTTTAATGAGATTATTATCTTATTGTTGGTAGGAATCGAATCCATCATCACCTAAATATTTTACCGACCAAATTAGTCAATGTCTATCCAAAAATTATAATATATAGTCAAATAACTTAGTCAAGTTTTCTAACTTGATTAATTGCATTTTTTAGTTAATTTGATCGATTGACTTCATATTTTATCAAATTGACTTGACAAGTTTGTTCCATCGAATTTCGGGGTTGAATCACCTTGAAATCCAAATGAATTGAGTTAAATCAATCAATTTAAAGTTGACTCCACGAATCTTAAAAGTATGCTAAAAAAACACTATTTTTTTTTAAATATTTTCTTAGGAGTAATCGTACAATGAAATTCGTTTTCTTATGCATCTTTTAACAACTATTCTCTCAAGGAATTCACATTCCCTTGGAAACAAATTCCAATAAGAAACTACCCTTGGCATCATTCTTCTACTAGAGTTTAATAAAAAAATAACTTAAACATCCCCATCTTCAATTTCTAATATAAAAAATCCTTATGTTTTCTTTCACTAGACATCTACAAATTTGGGATAAAGCACCTTCATCTTCAATCTTAAGATTTTATCTCTCCTAACTTTCAAATATTAATAACAAAAAAACAAAAAACAAAAAAAAAAAAATTACTAAAAAAATTAATTATAACAAAAGAATTTTTAAAAAATGTTAGTTGCGATAGTAAGACTGACTAGATTTACTCCCCAAGTCATGTCTTTGAAGTTCTATATGTCACCCACCAAAAGGTGGCTATTCATCTATTGTACACATGTCGAATGGGAAGGTACATACGGCTCGTCAAAGAAAGAATAAAAAGGAAAAAAAAAAAAGGGTTCCATTGTGATTAAAGAGCTTGAAGATAGATTTTAGGGATAAAAATCAATAGTTTTATTGGCTAAAGGTTGAAAACATAATCATTTAAGTAATTTTCCATCAGTATTTAAAGAAGAAGACCATGGCTTTGGCGCATATCTACCATTTGAAAATAAAGGAGATGTCACCAAAACGTGGATGGGCAAGTATAACATCTAAATCACCCAAAAAAAAACTCCAACGGTCCAACCGAAAATTGAGGATGTCATAAAGTAGATATTGTCCGGCTGTTGGTTTTATTAAAGTAACGGGTAATAATGAGGTGTGCCAATACATCATCAAATATTCTTTATTATTATATCTCAACCGTTCATGAGAAAGATGTTTTACCGAAAATATAATATTTAGCCCATCCATCAGATCATAGATATTAACCAATCATTGACAATACATGTGCAATAAAATCCAGTAGTAACATAAGTATCAAACAATATGTAGTACATAGTTTCAAAACTCGTCTAACACTGAGACGTACAGCTCAAGTCATCTCGATAGTAAGCATGGATGAGACGAACAGACAATTGAATGTATCAAACGAGATTTAAAACCTCACGTTTATATTTTTCATTGTTGAACAAGATGTCTCAAACGTATCAAAAACTTATTTGAGATGACTCATTCTCATTCATGTACGAGACAACACTGTCTCGATCACGGAGGAGACAAGATGTCAAAATGAATTTAAAACCCATGATGTAGTATGGCATTTGACGCTGACTTCTTTCATTTCATCAACAAAAAGAAATTCGATATCATGAAATGGGCCATAATAGTATGGTCCTGAGGCTCAACAGACAATTGAATGTGTCAGACGAGATTTAAAATCTCACGTTAATTTTTTTCATTGTTGAACGAGACATCTCAAATGTATCGAAAAACTTATTCGAGACGAATCATTCTCGTTCACGTATGAGACAACTCTGTCTCGATCAAGGAGGAGTCGAGATGTCAAAACCAATTTAAAACCCTTGATGTAGTATGGCATTTGACGCTGACTTCTTTCATTTCATCTGCAAAAAGAAATTCGATATCATGAAATGGGCCATAATGGTATGGTCCTGAGGCCCAACAATTTTAATCGACCATTTATGATGTGGACCTATTTTTATATGGCAAGCATCCTCCTAATCAAATGTGGGTCCCACGTGCTTGACCTCAGCAATACTCTTGTCCACTCGTTCTAGGTTGCTAGTGGAAATTTTTAATCTCCCTTGTAGGCCTATTTGATTGTGATGGTCGAATTATTCATTATTTTTAGTTCTTAAATTTTGTGAATAATTTAAGGAATTTTAAATAATCGATTTAACAAATCCTAGTTTTTAAACAAAACATATGACTTGGGTGAGCCTCTCTAATCTTTGTTTGGATTTGTGAGTCTAAATTTTCTGTTAAGAATCGAGCATGCCTTCACATTAAGAGTATGTTTGATTCGTAAATTTGTACTCCTAAAGTTGGATTTTTGAAGTTCTACATGTCAAAGTTGATAATGAAAATTAATTACGACTCCTATTTTTTTTTATTACATGTGAGAATTCATCGTGGAGTTGCAAATAATTTGAACTCTGATACTTTATTAATTTAGATTATGCTTGAATTAAATGATGTAGATCTTTCGATAGGCTTCATGACCACTAAGGTCAAGCGGTGTAGATCCATGGACCACTAGTATGATTATTTATTACGTGGGGAAAATTTGATGTTTGACAGGAGTCAGGTTTCTATATATGTATCCAAATAAAGATGGATGGTCATCATCATCATTTGTTTTCTTCCATTGGGCTCTTGAGTGAGCTATCAACTCTCACTTAATAAGAAGTTACAACTCTCAAGTCATAGGTAGAGAGATTCAACTCTTAAAAAAAAATGAGAATTATGAGTAGTTGGATAGTGAGCACGAGTATGGGAACTTTTAAAAGTTGAATGCCAACTTTCACGGAAGCAGATCCTTTATAGCACACGGTTCATGTAGCAACCTGTAGCACAGATCCAACAGATGAGAGAGAGCTATCTTAGAAAAAAAATTAACACCTCAACCTATTGTGATCATGACTTAGATTTGATTTAAGAAAACAAATATAAAAAAACAGTTTTTTCCTCTAGATCCATGTCTTTGAAAATAAATAGCTATTGAACAACCAATATTTTTATTGTGGGCTCCAATTGAATGGCTGATGTGGCACTCTTTCAATAGTTGGATCTGTGCCACAAGGTGCTACAAGAATCATGTGCTTCCGAATAGGTCATTAATGAATAACATGTTCATTTTATATTTTAAACTAATTAACTTTTGATTGATTTGTTGTCCCCGCAAGCCAAAACTGTTGTGGTGTCCTCTTTTCGGCTCACTTTTGACCAACCATAACGAGCCCATTACCAACTTGGTTGGTATAGCTACACTAAGCAAGGCTATTAGATTAGCCATCAGGATCTATGGGCCGGCTCCCCCATTGACAACAATTTTGGACTTGTCATACCCAGCTGAACCCAAAATAATGTCCCTGCTTCAGCTTCTAATTAATATTAGAAACGTTTTTTTTTTTTTTTTTTTTGAAAGGTCAACAGGGTTAAGGCAGACCGAGACCAGCTACAACCTCAGGAAAGAAAAACCCCTACAATCCTGATCAATATTAGAACCCTACTTCAGTTTTGGATTAATCCCTCTCTTCTGTCTCAAACAAAAACCCAATCCTCAAATGGACCGTTTTCCATTAGAACAAAAATAGTAAACAAACCTCGCCAATTTTGTGCACCTCAACTCCCCTTCCTGCTATGACACTACACAACATGGTGCATCCTCCTTAACATTTGTGTCGGTCACTGCCATTTGAGAACATGCCCATGCAACCAATGATTTTTTTTTTCTTTTTTATGGTTAAGCTAAGCTCGAACCCACGACCTCAAAGTTGCTTTGCAATGTGTTGAACCAATTGACAGATGGGTCAAAGCCCAAAAGAGGCCGTGTAACATGAGGATTTTCTAGGTCGCCCATCCTAGTACTACTCTCTCACCCAAGCACGCTTAAGTATGGAGTTCTATGGGATCTCATACATTAGTATCGATATGATTGCACCCAAATATATATGTTTTCCTTATGCAAGGAAATTAAATTTGGTGTCTTAAAATCCTTCACTCGAGCAACGTGTAAAACATGGTTTCAAATGAATGTTCTAATCAAGCATAAAATCTATACCGCATTGTCCATCTAGTCCAAAAATATTAAATATTTCATATCGATCATACATTCTTATAATTTTTTAACCATAAAAACGAGCAATGAAATTACCCAAAGAATGGCAAATGACTATGATGAATGAGTTCAATGCCCTAATCCAACAAGGAAATGGCAATTGGTTCCTTGCCAATATTTTATCATAGTCCATGGTTGTAAATGGATTTTCATCTTGAAACTTTATGTCGACAATTTCCATTTCTAGGCATAAGGTTTGCCTAAGGGTTTTAACTAGCAATCCTACATCGTCCCCCCCCCCCCCCCCCCCCACACACACACACAATATAATAGACATAGGCATTTTCCTTTTACTAATAGGGGAGCAAACTTTCCCTTATGAGCATTCGGTAAATATGTATCACTCCCCCATTGGTGAAATTTACAATAGTGCAAACAACTACTAAATGAAAAAGGGGTAAATTCGAC
The DNA here is from genome assembly GCF_017979445.1 of Akebia trifoliata. Taxonomy (NCBI): domain Eukaryota; kingdom Viridiplantae; phylum Streptophyta; class Magnoliopsida; order Ranunculales; family Lardizabalaceae; genus Akebia; species Akebia trifoliata. Next base: position 3,109,411 of record NC_141379.1, read on the forward strand.
AACAACGTCCGATGAAGTTTGCTAAATCCAAGAAAATTCAACGAACCTTCATGTCAAATTTACCCCATTTTTTCACGCAATGTTTTATTGCAAATATTTCAGTTGTTGTGCAAATGTCTTGTATTCTGTTGCGCTACATAGAGTTATGAGGGTCTTACTGACTGGTTAGCAGGCGGGGGTGAAAGGGGCGAAGCTCTCGTTTCAATTTTTTCAAAATTATAAAAATGACAATCGTGTAATATTTTCTTAAGAGGTTTTCTATTTTTAAGGGATTTCTATTTGGGGAGTTTTACTTGTTTTGGTAATTTTCGGTTATATAAATAGAGATCTCTAGGGTTGTAAAACTTAAGAGAGAAACTAATGATTGCTCTTGTTTTGTTTTATGGACATAGGTACAATGTCAAACCATGTAAATCCTTGTGTTTTGAGTAATTGCGTTATCTTTGCTATTATGATTTTTTCACAACAATCTCCAAGGTTGGCCTCTCCAACAACTTGATGTTCTCAACACTTTCCTTCAAAGCTTATTGTGTAAAAGAATATTAATATAGTTTCTTATTTCGCCTACGCTATGGTGTAATAATATATGTAGGCACTACGTATCTCACTACCACTCCAATATTTCATGCTTGAACTAAAGCAATTGACAGACTTTCATTTTGTTCGTTGTATGATTGTTAAATGTCATCTATACAGGACTAGCTTGTTAGGATAGTGATCCAAAATCACTCTTCTTAAGGGCATTTTGGTCTCCTAGTTATTTGGGGGGTATTTTGATCTTTTTGTAATTTCTCTAGATGGAGCCTTTTATGGATTTGATCTCAAAAGTGTATTGGTTGAAAGAGTTTTCTTAGAGAGGATTTTAGAGAAAAAAGATTTTCTTAGTTGGGGTGTTTTTCTTTGTTTCAAATACATGGCCATTGTTGGAACTGTTTTAGAGGGTTTTGATCTACAAGCTTGTGGGAACAAAGTCAGAGCAAGAAGGTAGATGGGTTTGATGGCACGAGTTAGTATAGAAGGTTCTTATTGATTTTCTCTCTATTGTAAGGCATTCTCTATAAAGTCAACCTTATAATTTTCTCTAGGATTGATAGTGATAATTTTCTTGCCAGATTGCCCATGGATGTAGTCCTTACTGGGTGAGCCACATAACTTTTTGTGTTGTGGTTATTTTTCCTAATTTTCTCTTGCCTCCATTAATTTCTTTCAAACATATTTTTCTTGCTATCATTCTTGGGATATCTTTTATATTATTGTTGGTGGAGTTATTTACTACAAGTGGTATCAAAGCACAAGGTGTTTGTAAAATTGTTTGTAAGAAGGTTTTTTGAGAAAATAACAAGTAATCGATTTGAGGTGGAGAATTTTTATGAGAAAAGGGATTTCAAAATTTGGAAATTGAAAATTCATGATTTGTTAGTGCAACAAGAGCAACACAAGACTTTGAATAGGAAAGACAAGAAGTCGGAATTGATGTTCGATAATGATTGAGAAGAGCTTGACTTGAAGGTAAGGACTAACATTCGCTTATACTTAGTGAATGGTACAAGCGAAGTCCCTTACCAATAAGATTTTCTTAAAAAGAAAAGTGTACTCATTGAAAATGAGGGAAGATGCAAAGGTCTCAGAGCATTTGAATGAATGCAACAATCTCAGTTGTCAACTTAAAAGCATCAAAGTGAAGATGGAGGATGAGGATAAGGCAATTACCTTGCTTTGCACGTTACCGAAATCTTATGATAACCTTATGACCACATTGAGTTGTACCAAAGAAGATTATTTTCATTTGGACTTGATATGTGGTGTTCTTCTTGCCGATGAACTAAGAAAGAATGCATCTTTGGGAAGCTCGATTGATTAAAAAACGAAAGCACTTGTGACAAGAGGTAGATCGAATGAGCGAGTTCATCAAAGAACCATTCAAGGAGCAAGTCAAAGCTTCTATCAAAGTCGAAAAGATCAAGTGATACAAACACGTGGGGGTTTTGTGGCAAGTCGGGCCATGTAAAAAAAAATTGTTGGAAAAGGAAAGGTTTGGGTTCATTATTTAGAAATTCTAGTTTTAGTGGTGAAAAGCAATATGAAGACAAGAGATGAAGCTAATCAAGTTGAAGAATATACTCAGGTTACATAGAAGAAGAGGTGTTGATGGTGGCTAACAATTTGACATTCAAACAAAATTGGGTTATTGATAGTAATGTCACCCACCATATGTGTCCACATAGATCTTGGTTTAACTCATACAAGCCATGTGAAATAGGGTTGGTATCAATGGGGAATAATTCATCTAGCAAGGTGATTGGGATGGGCTCGATTTGCTTAAAAGTATTTTATGGGAAAATTTAAAAAATTGAAGATGTTAGGCATATGCTAGATTTAAAGAAAAACTTGATTTATCTCCCTTCCCTAGATTTGAAAGGTTACAAATTCACCAGGCAAAGTAGAGTAATTAAAGTTTTAAGAGGGGCTCTAGTTGTAATGAAAGGGGTTCAACTTGGAAACTTATATATGTTATTGGCAGACACAATAATGAGTAAGGAAGCAAATTCGGTTGTAGAAAATGAACTTTCGTTTCGACTATAGCATCAAAGGGTGGGACACATGAGTAGCAAAGGTATGGAGGTCCTGATGAAAAAGAATCTTATTCCTTCACTAAAATTTGGAATATTTGAATTTTGTGAGCATTGTGATTATGGCAAATAACATAGAAGGGTATTCAAGGTCGGGAGACATATGAGCAAAGGCATAGTTGATTATATCCACTCGGATTTTTGGGGTCCTTCACCAATTACGTCATATGGAGGTGCACGGTATTTTGTTTCATTCATTGGTGACTTCTCAAGAAAGGTATGAATCAAAATTTTCAAATCCAAAGGTGATGTCTATAATACATTCAAGTATTTTAAAAGCTAAATTAGAAAAGTCTACGGGACATTGCATTAAGGTTTTTCGAACGGATAATGGGAGAAAGTTCACATTGAATGAGTTCAATGATTTTGTCGAGATGAGAGAATTGTTAGGCATTGCACAAATGTTGATACTCCTCAAAAAATGGTGTCACTGAAAGAATGAATCATACTTTGATGGAATGTTCACGATGCATGTTGAGCAATGCCAATTTAGAACAAGAGTTATGGACGGAAACAGTTTTATTGGCTTGTTATCTCATTAATCGATCACCTTCGGTGGCATTGGGGAACAAGACTCCAAATGAAATGTGGTATGGATCTCCTAGTGATTATTTCGATTTGAAATATTTTGAATGTGATGTTTATGCAATTATTCTAAATTGTCAAAGAAACAAATTGGATCCAAAGTCAAATAAATGTGTCTTTGCGGGCTATAGCAAGGGGTGTGAAGAGATATCGATTATGGGATCGGGATGTTCATTTTGATGAATCCTCTGTGTTAGCAAAAGGATTGAAAAGTATTGCTAATGATCAAAAAGAAAGAGATGATAGTCAAGAATTTGAGATATGTCAAGAAATGTCTTCTCCAAGTGCAGTGATGCCTTTTAATATGTTCCCATTGATAATGGTGAGGAATATGTTGAATCGAAAAGCAAAGATAAAGAACAACATCACCATCAATAAGAAATTATGTCTCTCGAACCCAAGCACTCTACAAGACAAACTCATCCACCTATGTGGCACAAAGATTATGTAGACCCTAATATTTTGCATGCTTTGATTGTAGGGAATGAGATACCAACTTCTTTTTATGAATCCGTTCAGAGGAGTGATTCAAGTCATTGGAAGAAGGTAATGGAAGAAGAGATGTTGACTCTTCAAAGAAACAAGACTTAGGATTTGGTAGAATTACCAAAAGGTAGGAAGGCAGTTAATTGCAAATGGGTGTTCAAGATAAATAAGTAATCTGATGGAAAACTAGAAAATTACAAGTCAAGACTAGTTGCAAAGGGATTTTCACAAAAACAAGGTATTGATTTGGATGAAAATTGTGCACCGGTAGTCAAATTTATTTCCATTCGTTTGGTTCTTAGGTTGGTTGCAATACATGATTTAGAACTCGAACAAATGGAAGTGAAGACGGAAGACTTCATTGATAAAGGCAAAAAAAGGCTAGTATGCAAATTGAAGAGGTCTTTGTATGGGTAGAAGCAAGCATCGAGGCAATGGTATAAGACATTTGACACATTTATGGTAGGCATTAATTATACAAGGAATATGTATGATCATTGCATTTATTTGAAGTTCTTTGATGATGACTCATATTTGATATTAGTCTTGTATGTAAATGACATGCTTTTGGTATGTAAGGATAAGACTAAGATTGATGAACTCAAAGCAAGCTTGAGTAGAAGATTCAAAATGAAAAATGTTGGACCTGCAAGGCAAATTCTAAGAATTAAAATTGTTCAAGATAGGAAAAATGGGATTTTATTACTTTCTCAAAGGGCATACATTGAAAGGGTACTTGAAAATTTTGGCATTAGTAAGACGAAGCCAGTGAAGACACCTTTAGCATCTCATTTCAAGTTATCTTTAAAGCAAAGTCATGAAAGCAAAGAAGAAAAAGAAATTATGAAGAATGATTCATATGCAAGTGTCATTGGGTGTTTAATGTTTGTCATAGTGTACACTAGACCAAACATTGCACATGCGATTGGTGTACTAAATTGATTTATGGGTACTTCGGTATTTGAGAGGCACTAGTAATTATGCTGTCACGTATAGCAAAGGCTCAAGTTTAATGCAAGGCTTTGTAGATACAAAATTTGTCGGGGATCCCGATAGAGGAAGATCAGCATCGACATTTGTTTTTCATTTTGCAAATGGATCGATAAATTAGGTGTCAAGATTTCAAGATACGGTTGTTCAATCCACTATTGAGGCGAAATACATGGTGACAACAGAAGCTTCAAAGGAAATGGTATGACTCCAAGGTTGATGGAGGAGATGGGCCTTGTTTATAAACCCATGGAACTATTTTGTGACAATATAAGTGTTATTTACTTAACCAAGAATCCGGTTCATCACAAGAGGTCAAAACACATATTGGTTCAATATCACTACATTCGACAAGTTGTTAAAGATGCTAGAATTCGGTTGGTTAAGGTGAAGACCGAGGAAAATCTTGCAAATATGCTTACAAAGTTGATCCAAGTAGAGAAGTTAGACTGAAGCTTACTTTCTTTAGATTTCAAGAAAAAGTAAGAGAAAAGGTTTGGCCAGACAAGGATTTCATATCAAGGTGGAGATTGTTGGGATAATGATCCAAAATCACTCTTCTGAAGGGTATTTTGATCTTTTTGTAATTTCTCTAGATGGGGTTTTTTATGGGTTTGATTTCAAAAATGTATTGGTTGAGAGAGTTTTAGAGAAAAAAGATTTTCTTGGTTGGGGTTCTTCTTTGTCTCAAATACATGGCCATTGTTAGAGTTCTCTTGGAGGGTTTTGATATACAAGCTTGTGAGAACAAAGTTGAAGCAAGAAGGTAGATGGGTTTGACGGCATTTGTTGGTATGGGAGGTTCTTATTGATTTTCTCTCCATTATAAGGCATTTTCTATAAACTTAACCTTGTTACTTTCTCAAAGATTGATAGTGATAATTTGCTTGTCAGATTGCCTGTGTATGTAACCTTTATTGGGTGAATCACGTAACTTTTTGTGTTGTGACTGTTTTTCTAATTTTCTCTTACCTCCATTAATTTCCCTAGAACATATTTTGCTTGTTATTGTTCTTGGGCCATCTTTTATATTATTATTGGTGGAGATCTTTACTACATAACTCAATCACTCCGCTCAAGAGTTGCACTTGAGGGTCTAGGATGTTAAATATAGGAACAAATTACACCAATGGATCCAATCAAGTTGGGAGTTATCCAAAAGATCTAATATACTCTATAGACCACAAACACTATTAAACAGATCTCAGTTTGAAAGGATGTAAACCAATATAAATGAATGTAGTTGTCCCTCTCTCAAGTACATGAGTTGAGGGAAACAACCATTATTAATGAGGTAAGTGGGCTCCAAGAGTGTACCACCTAGCATTTTAGAAAAATAATACTTGTATCAAACAACTCGCGTATTTTCCACACTTAGGAAAATCCCATAACCACATCTACATCTAGCATCCAAAAGCATGATGGGATGCCACGTACGTAAATATAGATCACAAAATATTAAGAACTTCACAAATTAAATTTAAAAGAAAAATTTACAACGTTGAATTTTAATTTAAAATTTGAGATCTTCAACTGTCGATTTTCAAAGCTTCTGATCAAGTCAAAAAAATTAGACCTTGTTTTTTTAAAATTCTGGTCTAGGCCATGAACTATAGACGAGTGTGGCTTTATATTAAATTGCCACCTTGTCCGTCATTCCTTGTTATTGTTGCTGTTGTTATTATCATCATCTCCATGAAGAGATAAACAGCACAAGAAATCCAGCAAAACCCACTTACAGCATATGAATACATTCGCTTTCATACAAGTATAAAAGGATTATTAAAAAATAAAATAGAAAGGAATGAAGCAAAAGAAGAGAAGAAAGAGTTAAAAATGAAGAAGAAGAGATTAAAGGATTAACAACTCAAACCTTTCAGTAGGATCTCCTCCTACTGTCAACATGTGTATCTACGTCTATGTTTGTAAGAAGAGAGTGAAGAAAAAAAAATTAGCAAAACGAATCACCAAAATTTACAGTCTAGATCTGCTCAAAGAGATCAAAACTAGCCCCAGTTAGATCTTCCGATAGCAACATGGATGGAAAGCTAATGAAATCTTCCGAATCATGTCTTTGTTGCTGCTCGTCTTGCCATGAACTAAGGTTCACTTCTTCAGATTTGATCCCATTGAGCTGAAACATTGTGGAATCTAGTTTGGTCTCTGTGTCCCAAGAAAAAACTGGATTCTCCACCGTATTGTTCATCTGGAATTCAGCTTGACTGTTCAAGTTCCAACTGTTAGTACCTGATCTTTCCTTTGTTTCATTCAAGAATAAATTACTTATTCTTGAAGTCGAATTGTCCATCTTGGACACATTACCATAAACACAAGAATTCAAATTGGGCATAGAATAAGACTTCAAATCGGAGTCTGTCGTCGCAAAATGGGTATGATTCAAAGGCCTAAAATTTTGGTTTGGTTGAAGTAGAATGTTCAAATTAGAACCTATGTGATCAAAACCCATTTGGGATTCAAATAAGGGAGACAAATTATAAACGGGTTTCGACAGATCAAAATGTCCATTAGAAGATTCACTTGATCCAGTATCGAAATAGTTTGAATTATTGAACCCCAATGCCTGGCCTCCAAGTTCTGCTGAGGTTGATATCGTTAGAAGCTTCTTTGATTGTGATGGTTGCAAGGAAATATCATCTCTACAATTCTTCTTTTCTTGTTCTTCAATCTCGCTCAACGGCTTATGTGTGTTTGGGTCGATTCCTTGCTGTCTGAGTCTCTTCTTTAAACAAGAATTCCATAAGTTTTTAATCTCGTTATCGGTCCTCCCTGGTAAATTTGTTGCAATTTGAGCCCACCTACAATCTCAAAATTGAAAAAAATTTACTACCCATTTCAATTTTTTTGCATCAAAGATTATAAATTTAGACTACATTTTACATTATATATTAGTACCTGTTGCCCAAGATTTCATGGAGACTGATTATCAAATTCTCTTCTTGTTGTGAGAACATTCCTCTCTTAAGATCTGGTCTTAAGTAATTAATCCATCTCAGTCTACAACTCTTTCCACATCTTTGCAAACCTGCAATAACATAAACTTGAGATTACTCATCATGAATTTATCATTCCCTATAATCGTAAAAATAAAATAAAATAGATGAAGAATATGTAGAGAATCATACCTGCTTGTTTAGGAACTGAACTCCAACAACCAACACCAAATCTAGTGATGTAATTGAACAACTTCTCATCTTCTTCAGGAGACCATAAACCTTTCCTTAGCTTTTGCTTTAAACAGCAAGAATGGCGCCCCATTTGCAGTGATGACCCCAAGATCGTTGCCTTAGTGAAATGTGATTGCCAAAGGTTTCAAACAAAATGAATTAAGAGAGGAGGGAATATGAAGATATGTTTATTATGATATATTAGAGTGGAAACATTTAGAAGAGAAAATCATGCTTAGATTTCAAGTTATGGGGTTGAAGGGAGAGAGAGAAAGAGAGAGAGAGAGAGAGAGAGAGAGAGAGAAGAAGGTGAAGCAATCAAGTGGGTTTTACGCAAATCTGGTGCTGCTTTTGCATTGGTTTTGGATTGAGGTTTAAGACATCTTTCTCTCTATAAATCTATAACTACTACAAGAACAACTCTGTAAACGTGTATTTATAAATAAAAGCGGGAGGAGAGAGAGAGTTAACTTTTTGTTTTTTTTGTTTTTTTTTTTCTGCAGAGCATTTTATGTTTTTTTTTCTTTTTTCAAATTTCATCCCTGGATAATGAGGTACGTGCCACATGCCTCCCTCAATTTAAAAAATAAATTGAATTGCCTCCTCAAATCTGACGTCATCATGACACACATCCCACTATGCCCTCATCACATAATCATAGATCATCTGCCTTAAGATACACAACGAAAAGATTTGTGATTATTGGTATCTACAGGCAAGTGATCAACGGCTCTGTGATTGGGGCGCGTGTAAGAGAATAATTTACCAAGAAAATTAAGTAATAATCCCAAGTCTTTTACTATAGACTAATTCAAATGACGTAAATGCCCTCATCTCAACATTTAGCCCAAATATCTTGAGTTTCCTCCCAAGAATTGGTCATTTTCAAGTTTTTCAAATTCATGGTAAATTTCTTGTAATATATTCTCATATGCAACACCGTTTTAAGCCTTCCTTCTTCTTTTAATATATTCTCGTTCACACCTTGTTTTAATCGTTCGTAAAAATAAAAAATAAAATCTCTAGAATTTTCTACCCAAAATTTTGTAGTATTCTATTCTTCTCATCAAGGATAAGGTGGGGTTGAAGATGAGGGCATTTGCTCATTTGTGGGGTAATATATCATAAGATAATGGATGTTGTAGGGGTGTCTCAAATATTCAGGAGGGGTATGCCTAAAGGAAAATGTTGAAATGACAAAAAATTTACTACGATTCTCACAAGTCTGACATGGGATGTGCACATAACCATTGATATGTTTCATCGCGATACGAATAAAAATTATCTACAATTATGTATACCTGTCCATGTCATAATTGTGAGAATAACAGTACATCATGTGTCACCATAGCACGACTCATGCCTATATTACCCGAAAACATGAATAGGATTTTATGTCGGAAACAGAAATAATATACAATATGGCCGACACAGATATGTCAAAGGGTGTAGGATCTATTAAGATAAATCAGAGTACCTTGACTTCCCTAAAAGAGAAGTGCTTTCGGAGTGTTGCCATTTTTGCTTTTTAATTTCAAGCGAAAAGATGATTTCGTTGAAAAAATAAATAAATAAATACATTAATGATTGATTTTTTTTTGTACAAGAATGTGTTTCAACTGCTAGTGTGTCCAGAAGTTTCTGGGAAAGTTACCTAACGGTATAATTTGGAGAAGAGTCAAGATCGCACTGTTTCCATAAATAGGATGGTGTCAACGTGGCATAATTTAATTTGTAAATAAATACATTGGGATGCATGAACGATTTGATTAGGAGCCCTAGCTACTTTAAACACTAACTAAAGCGTGTCACATAGACACCTATTCTATTTTTAATAAAAACATGACACCTTATTGGATCAGAGTCTTTTGAGAATTAGAAAACAAATATTATCCAAGAATAAGAAAAGATTACGTGTAGAAATTGACGACAAGGAATGCAATACATTGCATGATAAGTTTTGTTTTTTTTTTTTTTTTCCTAAGTTGAGGTATTTAAACTTTCGAAAGCACTTGACTAGTCCTTAGGGCACATGCAGTCCCCTCCGCCCATACGCACCAAGTAATTTCTAGAAAAAATCTCCAAGAGTGACACTTAAGAGGGAGATTCAATTCAAGACCTCTGCTTCTTAAGACATGTTCTTAGTCATGTGGCATGATGGAAGTTTGCTCAATGATAAAAGTTGCGTCATGGATTTATCCATTCTTATCATGTGTTCCAAATTTGAGTAGTCCTTATCAAATTGAAAAGTGAAAAACTTTTGTTGATTCGGGACGTGTGACCCTAGAAATAATCTCATCCCAAAAGGGTGTGGTTGAAGGGAGTACATCCACTATTGGCCGTTTTATTTGTAGCTATCTGTAGTAGTTTTAAATGGTTGAGGAGTGTGCCACATCATCAAGAAGATTACATCTAACCATTTAAATTTAGAATTTTGTTTAACGTCCATTCTCAAATAATTGATAAGAGCAAAAGAATATAATATATATATATATATATATTAATTTGATCTAAATCATGAATAAATAAAAGATGGTTGTATTGTTTTTTTATATTATTAAATGTGTTGTTCCATGAACCATAGAGCAAGAGCTATAGAAAATTACAAGGATAATGGACTACAAAGGATCCATTATCGTAGTTTTTAGGGGGAGTGGGGTTTGTGGAGCTTAATAGTACTAGTCAACAAGGAGGTACTATAAATCAAGCCACACCTTCACGCTGATCGAACTTGATTTCTTGGGGTATTTATATTTTTTATTTTGGTGAAAATGTGTAATTTATAACTGTAAGTTTTCTCTTCATAATGAAATCTGTATGATCTGTAGATGCATCTCAATCTTGAAAGAACCATGTAAAATCTCTATATTTTTTTTATGTGATTGCATCTTATATTTATTTTTCGATTCATTTTTTTATTTCGATTGCACTTATTTTCTTAATATGAGGTGGTTTGTGGATTATTATTTTGAAATATATATATATATATATATATTATATATATATATATAGAGAGTTGGATAGTTAACCAACATCCAAGAGTACATGATATCGATATTTAAAAATGGATCAATGATTAGCAGTTGACAGCTGACAAAATGTGATCGTCATAAATGCGGATATACGGTGCCAGCTCCACACACAATATGATTTCCACATACGACCAGCAGCTTCTTTCTTTTATTGAGAAAATGATAATGTGGCTCATAGACCACCAAAATATTTGGCTCACCATTTTGATGATAATTATACGGTTTGGATCAATTGGTGCATAAGTTCCAATCATGAGAAGAGATGGACCAAATCTTATGGGTTGATGATCCGTTGATCATTGTGTGGCCCATCGATTGATCGATCAAACTCAAATCAATCGAAATCTCTAAGAAGTTTTAGCTTGAAGATCTTGCATCACATGTGAACCTAACTTGTTGATTCAAAATAAATAAAATAATAATTTTGTAAAATTCGTGTTTGTCAAAATTCCTTGTTATCTTTTCTTAATAATTTATTTATTAAAAATTTTATAATCATATTATGACAATTCATTGTTAGAATTATAAATTAGATTCTACAATCCGAATCAAATGCCCACTTGAATTTTATTTGGCAACCATTAATTTTTTTCTTTTTAAAAAGATATTTTATTTTTTTCCATCATTGTGGGTAAGATTTTTATTACTTCTCTAGTTCTCTCCCTCATTGATTTAAATAAGAAGATAATGTTGAAGTAACATTAAAATGTCCCTCACGATGTACATTACAATGTTACTTCAGCACAACTCTTTAAATGAATGAATGAAATACTAAAAGAAATAAAGTAATTAATCTAATTGTGTGCAAACCAAACGACAATATTACATGATATAAAGGTTGAAGACCAGGGCATTTTGATAATTTTCATTAATCTCTCATGAAAGATCATGGTCAAGTCGCATGTCATCCGGTTTAAAATAGTATCAGGATCCCTAGACTCCTAAGAATGACTCCTGAAAAAAGCTCATGATCTCAATCTTTTAAATACAGAATCCAATTGCTTTTTTTTTTATATTCTCGGGATAAGTATCTCTGAGATTTGTGTTATCAAGATACTCATAATTCTCAACCATTGAATTTTATATTTAAAAGATTGTGTTTAATTCATGAGTCACTCTTAAGAGTAAATGGAAGTCAATCCTTTAAAATATTGGGGTATTTCAAATATCCACCAAAACACAAGGGAATATTTCTAAATTACCTTAAATACAATGAATTAATTGTGATCCCAATTCTATATTGTATAGGTTTAATTCAGATTTAGTAGGATGATAGCTTAAGATGTACTTGTCTTCCTAAACTGAAAAACATGATGAACATTCCCCTTTAAATTAAGAGCTGATTTAGGATTACTTTATCCAACAACTGGTAAAATCAGTTGTTGAGATCTCTACTTCTACTTAATCTCTTAATGTTAATTATAATATCATACTAAAATCTTCAAGAAGGGTGCTGATTGGATTGGGATCCAACCCGAAAATCAATTTTAGATTATAGTCGTTCATTCTGATCCAATATCTCACTTTTTCAATTCGATCATATTTGAAATATATATATATATATATATATATATATATATAGAGAGAGAGAGAGAGAGAGAGAGAGAGAGAGAGAGAGAGAGAAATGTTCAGCAACAAACATTTTGGCAAAATATTTTTCAAAACATAAGTTAGAGGTTTTGTAATAGGCTGATTTTTGGTGAGGATGATCTCTACGGTAAGGAGATCATCATCACCAAAAATCAGCCCATTCCAAAACTTCTAACCCCATTAAAAATGGTTTACATTATATTTATGTATGTACATATATCTATCTATATATATATATATATATATATATATATATATATATATTATAATAAATATTTATGTAATAGGTCAGGATGGGATTCATCATGAGAAAAGATACAATCCCAACCATGAAAATACAAAATCATATTCATAAATCCTAATAATTGGGTTTCATGTTTTCATAGCCATTTTCTCATGAATTATTTGATCTTCGTCCTTATTTAAATAAATAATTATATCAATATTTGATATTAGGGATGTTTTTTTTTCTTCAATTTTATATTAATGGTTAATGAATTAATACCTTGAGTTAGACTTAGGCTAAAGTGGTGCTTGAGTAGGAGTGAACATCATGACCCAATGTTGTTTGGGAACACAAGTCGTTGGACGTAATTTTGTATTGTGGTTACTTAGTAAATCGTTTGATGAAAATATTGGAGAATTACTATAATTATAATATTTTGATAATTTGATTATTATATTATAAATTTTAACCTTTGGTCATTGATTTAATATTTTAGGTGCATTTTTTTCTTGCATTGGTGGGCCGCATGTATCAGTCACCCTAGCCCGTGTTCATCATTTAAATGTAATTACTTTTATGTGGAAGGATATATAGAGATTCGAAGGTATGACTTAGGGAGCAAATCCAATCGCCTTAGGTGCATACTAGTGGGTATTTTATTTACAAATCAGGATTCATCGACTCGTCAAATCAACAAATGATCCCAACCATATGTGAAGACATGAAAGCTAACAACTACGATACAATCTGTATCTAGTTAACCACATCATGAATTTACATATCCTTAGATTTTAGTAGAATTGTTGGATTTCTTACTTTCACGGTTGGATTATGTGTTATTTTCATAAGTCATTTCAAGTGTAACCCAATCCCCACTCCATTACTTATATAAGTGAAAATTGTGACTTTAACTTTTATATAATTTCAACAAAAATTAGTAAGAAATTAATCTTTATTGTTTCAATTTCAATTTCATTTTCAAATGATAGATTTAACATAAAGTGTAAAAAGTCAAATGGTAACCAAATCAAAATGTGAAAAAACGGAAGTGGATCCTCTGTAGTGTTTTTTGTTGGTAAGACTTTTTAAAAAGCTTAGAGAGCGTCACGTTGAAAAAAAAATAACACCTCAGCTGCTTACGATATTCTTGGATTAGATCTAAATCAAAAGATAAAAAATTGAAAAAATTTTATTTTTTTACCTTAACCATTGACTTTGAAAATGGACGGCCTCCGACATCTAGAACATGAAAAAGAGATGTTGCCTCTTGGCCACTTGGTACTCCTTAAATAATTGAAAAATCCTAATGACTTGTTTGGATTGGTCCCAGGATTCTACTCTAACAAGGAGTAGCTTCGCTCTGGAACTTGAAGGATGGGAGGGATGTCAAAACTAGAAGTTCCTATCCAAACTCCCTTGAATCACTTTTAGCCTTTTATCGAAAGGTAGAAGTACTTTTAGGAGCTAATCCAAAATGGGGGTAAAGTGCTTCACAAAAAATCGAATCATAAAGAACTCAATTCCTTATTTTGGGCATGTGGAACAAAGGAAGATTTTATATTGCAACAGCTCTGCTTGTAGAAATAGGCTCTCATTCTAGTGACAAGCCAGTGGCCAATAGGATCGAAATTGTTTCATGGGTATGGAGATTAATTGACACGTGTCATCATCTTGAGGTGCTCGAAAAAATGATATCCACAATTGTGATAAAATGTGTGCCCCAATCACACACATCATAAATTTTAAGTATCCCTAAGTTTTATCCCAATTATTGAATGTCATACTTTCACTATTGGATCATGTGCAATTTTCATAAGTCATTTCAAGAGTAAGCCCATCCCCACCCTTCATTTATTAAGTGAAAAAAAATAAGGATATTCTCATCCAAACAAAAAAGTTGCAACTTTAATTTTCAAAAGATTCAACCTATAACAGTAGGAAATTAAGTTTTGTAACTTTTATTTTTTGTTTTATTTTTAAATTCTTGATTTGATAGAAAGAAAGAAAGAAAAAGTCAATTGATTACCAAATTAAAATTTAAAAATGGAAGTGAATCCTCTCTAGCTTTTTTTTCTTTTGCACTTTTTCAAAAGCTTAGAAAATTGAAAAATTAAATAATTTATTTAGATTAATATTAGAAAACTATTTTCTACTTTCTATCGCCTTAACTTATTTAAAGAGAGATTCTACTGCCACACAAAACGTTGTTAATGTCGCTCCAATTCAAATCTTAATCACCAAAGAATTATCACACATTTTTTAGGTGCCGTTAGTAAAAGTTGGCGTGAGAACAGAAGCTCTCTTTTTCAAAGATATGGTAGTCGATGGCCCGTGATTTTCACCAGATTTCACTCCAAAGCATTGTATACGATCCCCTGTACGACTGGTACGGAGCGCAACACGTGGACAATTACGTAACTTACAAATCATAATTTGGGAACTTTTTCTTAGATTAAGGGCATTTAGAAATTTGGGTAAAATGTGGGACCACAAAGAGTATTTGTGTCGTTAAAGCGAAACATTATTCGTTGACTAACGGCTCCACACGTATCAAGTCACACCACCGATTTTATATCTTGGAAAATGCTGCTAGAATGACACACAGTATTTACTGCGCTTCTGACAAGTCTGACGTGGGATGTGTAAATAATCATAGATGTGTTTCCTTGCGATACGATAAAAAACCATCTGCAGTTATGTATGCATGTCCACGTCAGAATTGTGAGAATCACTGTAAATCCTGTGTCACCCCAGCACGACTTCGGTCATTCTAACTGGACCCTCGTGTGGTTACATTACATCATTATGACGTATTCGTCATAATGCGTCTGGGTGGGTCCCTTTTCAATTCGGTAGATCCTCAGAACCTTGTAGATTCGATAAGGTAGACATGGACAACGCGTGTCAATGTCACACGCTTTAACTATTTGGATCTAAATGGGTCGGATCCAGTATATAGATATCCAACTTAATTTTTTGAATTAAATTATCCAATTTAAACCCATTGACAATGACACACAAAGGAGTCGGATCTATAATACCTAGAGCCATACATGTTTAGGATCCAGGCTTGACTTCAATCCGATCCATTTATGAACCATAACAGGGCGTCACCTTCGATAAGCATATTATTGTATGGGGACACATGGAAGGCGACTCTGTTTTATTCCATTCAATGCATCTTTATCTGCTATTACTATAATATAATACTATTAGGAGTACCTAATATTTATTTATTACATTTCCTAATATTTTCTCTCTCTCTCTTTTTTTTTTTTTTTTTTTTTTTAAGAGTCATGATAATATGACTCGCCAAGTGACATACTCAATCGATTCCATGATGTGAACAAGTTCAAAAATTGTAGATCTGTATGCCTCGGGATACATGGCTCCCTCGAGATATACTTTTTTAAATTGGGAAGTGCAATCGTGTATCCTAAGGTATATAGATCTATAATTCTCAAACTTGTTATGTCATGAAGTAAATTGAGTATGCCACCTGACAAGTCATATTATCACGACTCTTTTTTCTTATTATTGGTAAGTCGGAGTTAGAGGGCCCTTCCCTCTTTATTAAATTCACTCCTTATAAAATAATTACAAATTAAATCATTAAGAAGGATGCCTAGCACCCAAGGAATAAAAGAAACATCCTCCACATCATAGAACACATTTCCATTAGGCCACGAATGTGTTAAATGATCAGTTACTCTATTTGTTTCCCTCCAGAACAAAAAAAACAAAAAGCTCAAGTCAAGAATTCTTCTATAACATTAACTGAATCTCTTTAAATTGATATGCATGTTTTCTAAAGCAGTTAATCTTCCTATTTAAACATTTTATTTAGTATACGGAATTTTAACTCACGAGAATTTGTTGAAAATTCTTCAAGATGCAAGACCTTCAAAATTGTTTGGACCAAAACCACGGCCCTCAAAGATAAAGAGCCATCCATATTTAATTTGAGAATTCCTTATGGGGCACTTCCAGGATGTTATAACTTTTGGATGAATAAAAACACAATCACAATTCCAAAGTTGATAATTTCAGATGCTAAACATGTATCATCCATTTTTGTTTCTCAGCCAACAAAGATTTTTCAATTTTTTTTTTCTTTTCTTGATTATATATATAAAATATTTCTTTACCTACTAAAGCTCAAGTTATTTATTTATTTTTAAATTTTAAGAGAGTGTTGATTTGATCTTAGAAAAAATTATGTATTTGGATCTTCACCAATATTTTTCTTTTTCTTTTTTGGAGTGTGGAAGAATTGGCTCAACCTTTATCACATATATTTTGTCATATTGGACCATTGTGTGACAACGACTTCGCATTTTGGGATCACGTGAAGTACACGATTGCCTAATCTCAATCATGCCCGACGACATTATTTGTTTGTTGGGTGTCGACATGGTTGTGCAATTACAAATGCATCACAATACTAATCCTCCCTCAAACACATGGAATCAAAATTTGCCCTGAGTTTGACACAATATGAATTATTGAAATTTGTTCTTTTGTTTTGTGAAGATTTTTTAGTACCAATTATTTGTCAAATCCGTACCATTGATGAGACGAATATAAACTTAAATGTAAAGAATAGAAGAAGGGAAAAGAACTCAACTTATTAAAGAAATGCCCAAATACAAGCATAACAAAGATGGACGTAGAATAGTGTGACAATGGATGGTGGATCAAACTGAGAAACTAATTAAGAGTTTTTATTTCTGAGAAGTGGTAGTACTACATACTTCCCGAAAGACTTCGAGGTCTTAAAACTTGCTCAAATGATAATTGGCTCCACCATCATTGTAAAGGATTATTTTGATACTTGAATTGAATTAATGCAATAATTGTAAGAGGATCTTTGTATAGAAATCAAAAGAAAATGATAACTAATTTGATCTAATCTAATTTCTAACCGATTGAGCTAATCTTAAAATATGATTTGATGTACTTATGGACATTTTATTACAATGCATCACCATCTATAATATAGTGTACCCTCCTCCCTCGCTTTTTTTTTTTCCCCTTCCTGGTCAAATTCTGGTGTCGAACACTTGATGCAGGACCTTATTTATAAAAATTAGAAAAATTATAATGAAAGAAAACAAGGTAAGGATCTGTAGTATTATGAAAAAAACTCATACACAAGCATGCAATCCCGATTGTTATGACATAGAATCCGACAATTCAAATTTATTTTACGAATATGTGTTTAATCCTAATTGGTGGATTTAGGATTTTAATGATAGGGATTACATGTTTGATCATATGAAAGTGCTACATGAACCAAACAACCAAAGAACCATGCAGAGCCTGGATTGAGATCCTCATTTGGGTCCAAATAACACCTATGTTCTTGGTTTAAAAGAAAAAAAGAAAATTTTAAAACAAAACTTTTTTTTATCTCAAATGAAAGGCTTCGAAAATAGATGGCCTTTGAACTTAAAATTTGAAAATGTGTTGATCAATGGCATTTTTTTCTTAGAAAAAAATAATTTCTCAGAGTTCCTAGAATTATATGCTCAAACCATAGTCATCACCATTGGCTTAAACTTGCACTTGAATTTCTTGATTTCACATGCCAGTATCATCTAAAAGTCTAGATAAGGACTAGAATTTGTGGTTCATAGTCATGGTGAAAGTTGCCTCCATTAATGAGCTATTTTACACCACCAAGTGCCTAGCATTTGCTCATGTCCTCGGAATTCACACACACAAATCCCGAAGAAGATCAACCACTGAGTGAATAACCTTGGCCATTTTTGCCTTCTAAAAACATTGTCCTTTTCACATTAGTCTTAATCAACCAAAAATAAAGTTTCCTTCTAAAGAGATAATGATCATAAAATGATGGTAAAGCTTTCAAAAACATTTCTTTGCCTTCATCCTTCACCCAAATAATTAGACCCACTCAAAATTCATCTTCTCTCCTTTGAAAGGAATAATTTTATTTGCCTTTTGGCTAATTTTGTTTAGTGGGATATCTTATCACTTAATACATCACTTAGCTTCAAAAAGAGGTAATTAGTGTGTGTTTCAACATCCCCTTGTCCCCTTCCCCCACCCCTATCCTCACTTTTAAGAGTAGGTTTGAAGTCCTCCATGCAAATAATTTAGCTGCTCTACAAGTCAAAAAGTACATAAGAGTGCCTTGAGAAGAAATTAATTGTGTCAAATCATACTCTAGTTGATAAATCTATTCAGATCTTTGTGCCTCTGTGATCTTAAAATTCCTTGATTAGACATTGATTTAACCTTTAATTATCGGTTCGATTGACATAATTTGACCCACACGACCCCTCATTTTATTCCCACTATGATTCGTACCCCCTAGCATTTGACAATTTAGATAGTGAGAACGCAAGCCGACATAGATTGACAATGCAATTTCTTTAGCAACGATGATTAATGTTTTAATGTACTTGAAAGTATTTTATATGCTTAATATGCAAAAGAGACTGTGCAATAAAAAGAACTTCAAGAAAATACTATTGAAGAATACCTCAAAATTTATTAGCTTACATGAGAATAATATTTTTTTTTCACTTCAAAATATGTACACCACATGGGTTTATCGACAACCTTCCTAAAAGTGATCTTAGGATATGTTTGATTGCATGGAAAATGACTTTCCATGAAATTTGAAATCTATGGAAAAAAGTTAGGGTTGGAAAATCAAATTCTATTGTTTGATTGTACTAGGATAAAATTATGAGAAAATTATATGAGGTAAAAGAAGAAGAGAAGGAGAGGAGGAGGAGGAGAAAGAACATGAGAGGAAGGAGAGAGGAAGAAGAAGATGAGGAGGAAGAGGGAGAGGGGAGGGTGTGGTGGTGGTGGCGGTGGGACAGTGGTAAGTGAGGAAGAAGAGGAGAGAACGTGGTGGTGGTAACGGTGGAGGTGAAGGTTGGAAAAAGAGAAGAAGAGAGAGAGTGAGAAAGAACGTGGTCAGAGATGGTGATGACGGGGACGACGATGGTGATGGGGACGACGACGAGATTAGTATGATGGTGATAGTGATAGGGAAGAAGAAAATATGAGTGTGAAAGAATTGAGGATGAAAAATTTAGGTGTATTTCACTTTCCCACCCATATGAATTGGAAAATGAAATACATGTTTTGGTGGACTTTTTAATTGAGGTGAAAAATGAATTTCCATTTCTATGTGCTATCAAACACTTGAAAAATGTCACTTTTCATGGAAATTGATTTTTCACCCTATTTTCCATGTGCAATCAAACATACCTTTATTTCTTTTTTTAATATACAAAATTAAGGAACCCTAAAACTATGTTCAATAATTTACATTTTCCATTGAAATTTAGGAAGTTAGTTTTCCCATATAGATATGGGGAATGCTAGCTATCATCTTAGTAAACTGTGTATGTTAGGACATTTTCAAAAATGTCTTTAGATGGCAATCCTATGTTTTCGGTAGACAATTGAGATTGTCAATGAGTGATTGTTCGCTCACAGCCCAACACCGTTTTGACATGTGGTGTTGATGACATAAGCAATAAGAGGAGAACTTTTCTTTCTACTGCCCACAGTGAAAAAATGAAATTTTCTAATAAATCACCTTGTCGCATTCAAAAACATGATCCAATACCACAGTCTTGTAGAGGATTAAATTTTATGAATTTTTTTTAAAATTTATTTTTCATCGTTAAATTTTAATTTTAAATTTGAGTACTCGATAGCCGTCTATTTTCAACACCTTTGATCAAGGTAAAAAAAAAGTTCATTTTTTTTTACTATGAGTTTTTCATGAAATCTAAAAGGTGGTTGTGTTCGATTGCTGAATATGATAATCCATGTAGATCCCACAATACTTTTAAGATTTGAAATCTAAAAATTAAGATGTCTAGGCAGGAGAGAAAATTTCTCTCTTGTTACTTATGTCATCAGTGCCACATGTCAAATTAGTGTTAGGCTGTGAAACAACCACTCGATTACTAGTGTTGAAGACAAGTTTTGAACCCAGGTCATGGTATCAATGCTAATAGGTTTTTATCAACTTACTAATCTTACCTTGTCCTGATAAAAATTAAGAAATTTAAACATTATCGCACATTAATATTTTAATTTTGTGAGTAAAATAAAATGTCAAAAAGTTATTTGCAAAAATATTATTGCACAATAAAATTAAAATCTTTTTTTTTTTTTTTTTACTAAACGATTAAGTGTGTGTGTATGTGGGAAAAAACTTTGAAGCGGGCAGACCACTTCAAAATTTTGAAGGAACCCTCTCCATTGGATTAGACATGGCATTTCCAAGAGATGTTTCAATTTTTATTTATTTATTTTTGAAGATTAAAGGGTGGTTAAGCAAACCCCTAACTAGGAAAGCAAGAACTACATTCTATCGTAGGCATGCCCAGAGGCATCCTTGCATATAATGTCCACAAGATGATTAGGGAGGTCCCCATGCTGAAAAAGAACTCTGCCTAAAGAGGAAAGGTAGGAAGCAAGGTAATCAACAGCTTGGTTGCATTCTCTAAGGCAGAAGCCGAAACCAATTCTAAGGAAGTGGTTTGTTCTAGTCTTAATGGCTTTAACCAACCTTTCTTCTCTCCAAGGGACCGCTCCCTCCCCCTTAATACAATTTATAGCCACTTTAGAATCTGCTCTAACCTCTAACGCATGGATATTTTCCTCTTCAACCATTATCATCTCCTTCAGGATGACTTGCAACCCATGTAACAAGACTGATCTTCCTTGGGACTGCTCAGCTAGGGCTCTCACTGCATTGCCACAATTGTAGGTGTTTCAAATTTTGGTGGAAATGTAGGGCGTGAAATAAATGCAAAACGCCATGGGTCTGATAACGGGGAGGGTTCCTTCAAAATTTGAAGCGGGCTGCTCGCTTCAAAGTCCAAATCGTGTATGTGTGTGTGTATAGTTTGTCAAAAATGTATTAAAAGTGATTGTATTTTATAACTTATGTAGGGCACCTTTCTCTGCACCCCTTAGCCAAAGTTCTTAATACTTGCAAAACTATATTTTTCAACAAATCATATTCTCTCTCTCTCTCTCTCTCTCTCTCTCTCTCTCTCTTAACTTTCATTTTCATTTTCAGACTGTTCAAAATGGAAATACTTTCAAACCTTTGTTTGTAAAAGATCCTTACATTGATACACATATTAAGTATTTTTATTTAAATCTAAAATTATTATCAAATTTCCATAATATGTTAAGAAACTTTATTTTTTTATTGATTAAAAATCATAATCATCAAAGCTTTATCCCAAAGATATTTTTCCTCATGATTAACCGTAATGTTTAAAAAATATATATAATCATTTTAGTTATCCATTTGACTTTATAATTAACTTTTTATTACTTTTATCCAAAAGCTTTTATTACTTGGCAACCTTTGTTAGTATAATAAAAATAAATAAATAAACAAATTAATAATGTCATTTAAAATAACTCATACGTTCCTCGTAGTATCTACTAATTAATGAGAATAATTCATACGAAGGACGAAAAGATAAGGTTATTTTATCAAAATATTTACAAAATATCTAAAGTAGATGCAAATAAAATATATAACAGAATTATATATGAGCATGAAAGGCTGTAAAGAAGTCTTAGAACACAATTTAGAGGCATTAGTTATGTAATATAACTAAAGTGGCAACTTAATTTTTTCCAATATAGGAATTGATTCTGATTGTGATAATCTAACTGCAAGACTAAGGACCATAGATGTCGATGTATGCACCAATTAATGAAAATTGGCTTTTACTCGTCGGCAAGTCCAATATTTTCAACGTGGCACGTTCTTTTGGGCCCACTTTTCCACTAAATTCTGATTGATGATTCTAACTGTTGGATTTTATTTTATTTTTTTGGTACCATGGACCTAAAAAAAGGGTATCAAGACCTTGGTGAAAATAAATAAAAAAATCTAATCTGGACAGCACAAGTATGGGTTTAGCCCTAACAAATTTGGTCAAAGATTGAGAGCCCACATTGGTTTGGGCTTTTAGGACCACTTAGAAATCCTTACTCACAGAGAAGCCCATCAATAAATAAGAAGTCCACCAAAGCATCTTAATTAGTCCTGCTCAAGGTGCTGCAGAATAAATAATATTGTGAAATAACTGGCTCTTTCTTTTGGGGTTTCAACATTTTGAGATTGAGTTCTCATATTTTGAAGCGGGGATTAATTAGAGAAGGATTCGCTCCGAAAGTACCAGAGCGAGGTTTGAGAGCATGAGCGCCACCCCTAACAAAAATATTGGATCACTAAAGAAAATACAACCATACCATTGAAAATATAATTGAGCTATTAATTAGAGTGAGGAAATGATTGTTTTTCAAGGCACGGTAAAATTGAAATTTTTTTTTTTTGTGGAGATAGTGTTAGCTTTAAGTTGTAAAATTGGAGATTTTACAGTTTTAATACGAGTGAATATGTGTCATGGAGTAAGTAGAAAGTTTGTGATTAGTGGATGTACGATAGATATATTAAATTAATATACATAATATTTCATGTCCTAGATATTTTTGAACATGGCACTCTCGCATCCCTACTCCACATTGTGATTGCTAAGATCCTCACTGCTAACATGTCTAACAATCAAAATCTTACTCGATGTAATAGGATAATCAAATCACCCGATAACCCTAAAACAATAACAAATTAACATTTGGGACTAGAAAGTCATATAAATACTGTCTTCCATCATCCTCTGTGAATGTTTATTTGCTTAAAATGGATGATTGAGGCAACCCCTATCTTCTATAAGGAAACAATTACAGGGATGTGATGTTTTAAATATACAAGGAATTAAAATAAAAAAAAGTCCCCGCGGAATACTCTTTCAAGTTCTTTTTGTTTCGCCTCCCCATTTGTATGAGGAGGGCCTATTCATGGGTCAAGGCCAGTTAGAGCCAACCTCACAAATTTTATAAATATGTATGAAAAATTACTTAAAGAACCCTGGTAGAGGGATTTATTTCTAATTAGTCCCTAAATTTTATGCTATAGCTCAAAGGACATTTACTAAACTTTTTTTTTTTTTTTTCTTAATGGACCCTCAATATTATTGGAGAACTCGACGCTTTTTTTATTTACTGTCAAGTTCATCACTTTTTAAATAAAAAGTGGTGAACTTGACATTGGTAAAACTCACCCTATTTCAATTTTTGAGTTTTTTCGACTAAAATATATGGAAAGATTGACTAAAAACTTGAGATAACAACTTGTTTAGATGATTTCAATCCAAAAGAGTCATTATTGATTGATTTTCATCCAAAAACTAAGAAAAAATGTGAAAAATAATCCTAATTTTTTTACATACATCTTAAAAATGTTTGAAAAAATCCTTGAAAATGACTGCTTCGTCCTTCTTAAATCATTTCTGACGGAATGAAGTCTCCAAAACTTAATTGAAATGTTAAAAATCCAAAATTTTAGATGAAAATGATGAATTCAAATAGTTAGGACATTCAATCGTGAGAAATGTGAAATGTAGGAGATGAGGTCTAAGGACTATTAAGAAAATAAGAGTTTACCAAATGGACTATTAAAAGACTGCCCAAAACTTAGAAATTATTTAAAAAAATATCCCTCCACCAAGATCTAAGTAAATTTTCCAAATATATATATATATATATATATAAGTTAGGGTCTCGTTCAGCACCAAACATGTTGGCAACCATTTTTGTCCTACATGGGTTAGAAGTTTTGGAATGGGCTGATTTTTGGTGAGGATGATCTCTACGATGAGGATATCATCCTCACCAAAAATCAGCCATTCCAAAACTTCTAGCCCCATGTTTACAAGTTGAAAAATCGTGGACCGTCCATTTTTTGTAAACCATTTTTGATGGGGTTAGAAGTTTAGGAATGGGCTGATTTTTGGTGATGATGATCTCCTCACCGTAGAGATCATCCTCACAAAAAATCAGCCAATTCCAAAACTTCTATGTAGGACAAAAATAGTTGGGCAAAATGTTTGGTGCCGAACATTTCCCATTAAGTTATTGGTCCAAATTGGTTTGCCAATGGGCACAGCTCCCAAGTATGATATAAAATAGGTCAGATACGGTCCAGATATGAGTATGTTCATATCCAAATCTTTTATTCGAATTCATTTTCAAATCCATATTTGACTCGGATCCTAATAGCTAAAATCAAATCTGAAACATTTTTCTTTTATCAAATATATATTTATTATATATATATATATCCAGACCCGATCCGATCGAATTAATTGATTTAGATTAGATACTGTTAAATCATTTAAGGTTATTTTAAAATAAATTGTTAAAATGTGGTCAAATGGTGATTTGAACTTAAGATCTCTTCATTTTGAAGAGAGGTCTTGAGTCTTGACCACTACACTCAATTATTATTGGTTAATAGAAGATAACTTGAAAAATAAAAAAATACAACTTACAAAGTAATATCTCATTTAGATCTTATCCAACATAGATCCGACTTGGATCAAGGGACATCAACCCATATCCGAACCATATTTTAACTCGGATATACTTGATGGAATCAAATCTGCTAAATTGGATTCGGTGCACTCGAATTTTGAATAAAATTTGTTCCGTTTTAAGCCCTACTCCCAAGCCCGAGTCATACTAAGAATGAATGGGGCCTAACCTGATCCGTTACTTAAACAGGCCTAATTACACCACCCAAATCCCATCTATGGCATGCCAGATTGGCCCAAAACCAAACTCATTAATCTGATCATAAACAAAAATGAGATTGGTTCAATCCATCCATTATTTTCAAATAGCACATGAGATGATCGCAAATTCAATTGCACAGATGCAAATGCAATCACATATCTCATCCAAAAAAAACAAATGTTTTGCCTTTTTAAATACAGCAAAAATTTGGAAAAAAAAAAAATGCAATTATTATACTATTTTTAGAAAATATATTTTATGATAGTTCTTTTCAATTACATTATTATTTACAATATTTATAGGTTTACCAAGTTGGCAAGCCTGAAAAAAATTGAAATTTTACTTCTTGAATGTTGCAAAAAATCTTTTAATCTTAGTTTTTGAATCTTGAATCTTGCCTTTTAAATTTGACGTAGATGATATAAGGATTGGAATACATAAATAATACCATTAGGTTATAAAAAAAGAAATCAAAATTTAGGAGGGAACTAAAACATGAGTAAAATTGAGGATAAAGACATATTAGAATTTTCTAAGAATGTGGAATTAATAATAATGTATTTTTATAAATAAAAAAAATTAAAAATTTGCCCAAAGATTAAAATTTTGATTATTGGATAAATATGCCATCACATAAGGCAAATGTGACCCTATATTGCAGTATACGATAACATATGCCATCACATTAAGTGCCGTGATGTAATTAATGACTTACTGGCATTGACATATACATGTTTATGTCCAAAAATAGCATACGTGACCTCACATTTGACTAAGGCTGCAACTTGGGTGGGTTGGGGATCAACCCACGCCCAACCTGACCTCGGGCATGAAATCCTTAACTTGAACCTTAGCCAAGCCGGGTTGGTCGGGTTAATGCATTCCTCATTAATACTAGGTTATTTAGTATTAGTAAAAAAAAAAATTTATAAAGATAAATGATGTGTAAAAGAACTTAAAATTTATTATTATTTTTTTCTAAATATGTGTTTCAAAAGTTTATATATATAAAATTATAAGCAAATTTAAAGAGAGGATAAAAATAATAAGATTAACTAGAATAAGTTTTTTTTTAATTAATAATGATAATTTTCAAAAAAAGAAAAAAATTTAAAATCGTAATATTTGGATGACAATATAAAATTACACTTAAAACAAAGTATTTATAACAAAGTAATTATTTATTTAATGAAAATAATTATACATTAGTTTAGATATATACTATATTATATAGATAAACAAAAATATACATATTGAAATATGAATTATGAGCTTGAAAAAAATCGAGACAAAACATATTTTTAAATTATAATTATATTAAGTTTGGGTTTGGGCAATTCAGGTTAGCCAATAATTACACCCACGCCCAACCCAGTTTGTGTCGGGCATTTTTTGTTATTTCCCGTACCTAAGGCCGAACTCAAGCTAACTATGTCCAGACATGACCCAAGGTCAAGTTCAACCCAACAGGTCCGGGTCCAAGTTGTAGTCCTTCATTTGACAATAATAAATCCATCCAAATTTTGGTACTAGTATTTGATCATAAATAGATCAGATCAGGTCCAAAATTCAGGATTATATATGAGTTTAATTTTTTAGGTTCCTCTTTTTAATAAAAATGGGCCTAATATTTATGGTGTTAGTGATCCCCACAAGAGTATTTTAGGTGGCAAGTTTTGCTGGAATTCAACAGATACCATCCTGTCCGTTGATCATGGCACAACCATTCGGAAATCGACGGTATTGGTTAACAGACCCAGTTTTATTTTATAGTCAGCACCACACAATCATTATTTCCACTCTAAAGAGGCGCATGTTAGTAAGTCGAGGCGCATATATAGCACAACTGCTCAAGCGATACTTCACAACAGTTCATAAAATCTTGCACGGAACCTCGAGAGACAGAGAGAGAGAGAGAGAGAGAGAGAGAGAGATGGGAGATACCTCTGGAAGTGCGTCTCTACCAGCAGGGCCAGATGCTAGAAAGCGCCGTGTGTGCTACTTCTACGAGCCCACCATTGGAGACTATTATTACGGTCAAGGCCATCCAATGAAACCCCATCGAATACGTATGGCCCACAGTTTGATCGTCCACTACTCTCTCCACCGTTTGATGGAGATCAATCGTCCCTTCCCTGCTGGTTCTGAGGACATCCGACGGTTTCACTCTAGCGATTACGTGGACTTCCTTGCTTCTGTCACACCAGAAACCCTACATGACCATACCCACTCTCGCCATCTCAAACGCTTCAATGTTGGTGAAGATTGCCCTGTATTTGATGGATTGTTCAATTTCTGCCAAGCTTCGGCTGGAGGATCGATTGGTGCGGCTGTGAAGTTGAATCGAGGAGACGTAGATATCGCATTGAATTGGGCAGGAGGGTTGCATCATGCGAAGAAGTGTGAGGCATCTGGGTTCTGTTATGTCAATGATATTGTGCTTGGGATTCTTGAGTTGCTTAAGACGCATAGGGTAAGATTGGATTTTTTTTTTTTTTCAATATTTATTTAATTTATGGATTTTAAATGGTTTGTTTGGGTTCTTGTTATTTGTTGTATATGTGTGGATTTTCATGCTTTGGAAGTTGGGTCGTAGCTTAAATTTTAGTGGAATTGGGTTTGGTTGCATTATCCATACTTCCCATCACAAAACCCTACAAAAATAGTACTAAAATTAATAATGATGATGATGATGTTATTGATGGTGACGATTGTGGTGGAATTTTCCACTACCACCTCAAGATTTACAACACCACTAGATCAAACCTGTAAGAAGAACCTGTTTGAGTATTGATGTGCTACCTGCCAAAGAGACTTTGATGCTTAAGCCAGATTCAGAATAATTATTCAACCAGAATCAATTAAAGTCTCTTTGACAGGTACGCACTCGTGCTTAGACATCTTCTTCTTGTAGGTTTGATCTCGTAGACCCTTGTTATGAGGATTTTTTTTTCTTTGAGTCATTAGGAGAAAGGAAAAAAAAAAAAAAGGAGACTTGAGTGAGATAGAAGAAAAGCATAAGGATGAAAATATACCTTAAATATGCATGCATGCCTTCAATGAAAACTACACTAACACCTGCACCTTCTTGGTTTCCAACCTTGAGGACAAGGCTGTTTCGACATGGGTGGAACGATGGGAATCATGGATGATGTTGCAATGACATGGAAGTGAAGTTATCATATTAGATTAAGTAGCTATTATGTTAAGGAGGTTATTTGGTTGTCATTTTAGCAGAAATACAAGAGAAAATTAGTTACTTGGTTACAAATCCCTAGAAGAGTGGAATTAGGAGATTGTGATCGCCTCGAGTTGATTGTGTTCCCTTTGACGATGTGATTTAAAATCGTATCAGGCTTTGTTCTTGTTGAAGATTTGTTCCTATTCGATAATTAGTTGCAGATTTTCTTTATTTTTTCTCAAAATGATCTATGCATTTTAGTTTGTTTATAATTCTCAGTTAGACATTGATCACGAGAAAAGTTTGTCCTTTTATTTCTCGGCCTTGCATGTGTGTGCATTAAATTTGCATTGCTGCTCTGAAGCCCAGGTAAAGGAGGAGGATTTTGTTAGGTTGACAACCCTTAACATGGATTTCATAAATGCCAATATTTGGTAGAAGGTGTACATGTTAATGATCCTTAAAATTTTCAGTTTGAAAGTTCTCTATCCTTGTTTACTATTTGATGGAAATATATTAATGGTAGAAAGATATGATTCATGCATCAACGGGAGAAAATGCTCATATAATAAATTGAAGTTTTTTGGAAAGATTATGGATTAGAATCAAACCCCTACTTATAGAGCTTCTCCTCATGTCCTAGTACATAGCCATTCCATGTATGTGGTATGTGGTTCATTGCATTCACATTGGGGCTCAAGACAAACATTTTGTCATGCTCAACGCTCTGCTAAAGTAGATTGTAGTTTTTGGGGATTAAAGTAACCTTCATTACTATATAGCCCATCATAAATTTATGAACATACAGGCTTACACTTTAGTTTTTACATGATCTTAACGACAACACATATTTTCTCTTTTCCTTTTTTTTGTTTTTTCATAAGTATAAGGGTTAGTGGTTAGCACATGAAGTTGGGTTCATCAGATGTACTTGACTGGATGTTTTTCATTTTTTTCCTATTTTATTCCAACATAGTCTTACATAGAACTGAAAGTTAACATTTTTTTTTTAGTTTTTTCAGATTTTATTGATTATATCGTTTATATTTATCCAACTATAATGTGTTATTGAGGTAATCATGTGTGACATTTGTTTATCTGATTCGTTTGAAACCATTGGCAGCGCGTATTGTATGTAGACATTGACATCCACCATGGAGATGGTGTTGAGGAGGCATTTTTCACCACTGATAGAGTCATGACTGTCTCTTTCCATAAATTCGGGGACTTTTTTCCTGGAACAGGGCATCTTAAGGATACGGGAGTGGGTCCAGGGAAGCACTATGCTTTAAATGTCCCTCTAAATGATGGAATTGATGATGAGAGCTTTCGAGGCCTATTTCAGCCTATTATTCAAAAAGTGATGGAGGTTTATCAGCCAAATGTGGTTGTTCTTCAATGTGGTGCAGATTCTTTATCTGGAGACAGGTTGGGGTGTTTCAATTTGTCTGTGAAGGGTCACGCAGATTGTCTACGATTCCTTCGATCCTTTAATGTCCCTCTAATGGTCTTGGGAGGGGGTGGATATACTATTCGTAACGTTGCCCGTTGCTGGTGCTATGAGGTTTCTTACTTCTCACCATGTTCTATAACATCTTCTAGTTTGTCTTTGTATGCTTCATATTGAAATTCTCATCATTGTGTTTCATTTGTTAACTTGTTGCAGACCGCTGTTGCAGTTGGGGTGGAACCTGAAAACAAATTGCCTTACAATGAATATTATGAGTACTTTGGCCCGGATTACACTCTTCATATTGAGCCAAGCAACATGGAAAATCAAAATTCACCAAAAGATTTGGAGAAAATGAGGTATTGTGTTACGATATTAGTTACCTCAACTATGTTACATTAGTATTAATGGCTAAACTTGGAACAAATGTTCCGAAAATTGAAAAATTCATAAAATCTCAACAAGGATCATAAGATTTTACCAGATGTGCTTCTCTTGTATGGTAAGTTGTTTTGTTTCTTTTCCTTTGTTGAATTCAAAAAACATGTATGTATGGTGAAAAGAGAAAATGCAGTTAAAATAATAGGGTTTTTGAACTAGTCTTTGTTCTTTGGTGTTTGCTTAAACATGCTTAAGTGCTTGGTTGGCCCCGACTGGGCCCAAAACTTTACCCTTCCGCCCACATTTTTTTTCCTTCTGTGGACCAACTCTCACCTGTGAAGTGGTCAACTACATTAACGTGCTCATATAATTTTTGTTTTGTCAATACTTGATAGCTGTTGACTAGTTATTTTCAACAACTATTGATAAGTTAACACTTAAAGATAGGGGGGCAATTCTGGTGAGTTAACTTGGGGTTGGGAGCGAACTCAAACCCAAGCCCAACCTGTGGTTGGGATGAAGAGGCTCAACCAGGCCCAAGCTATCAGGCTAGGTTGGGTCTCAGGTTTGGTTAGTTGAACTTTTGAATCCTAATCTATTTTTTCTAGTTATAAATGAAGTAACCACACATATTCAAGCGTAGACCCTTTGGCTTATGCTATATGCGGATGACGTCATGGTGATAGATGAGGATGGAGAGGGAGTCAATCCAAAAACAGAACTCTGGTTTTGACCATGGGCTTTTGAATAAGTTGGGTCAAGAATTTGTTACCTTAGTTATATTCTTTAGAAGGGTGGAGAATTACAGGTGTATGTTATCTGTAGAAATAGAGCTTTATGGCTAAATTGGAGGTGTGCTTTTTCAAGTGATCGACACATCTCAGTCAAATTAGAACAACATTTTGTAAGATGATTGGAAGACCTTTTATGCTTTATGGAGTTTAATATTGGACAATCAAGTAACATGTTCACAGAGTATAGGATAAATAAGGATGGTGAGGTAGATGAGTGGAATGTTTAAATCATCATCATCACAGCCTTATCCCAATAGGTCATAAACTAAGTCTAAGTCGATTGAGATGGTTTGGTCATATGCAAACGAGGGCTGAGTAAAAACGCGTATTAAAATGGACCTGGATTGAGATAATGAGAGTGGTTGTTACCTCAATTGAATTAAAATAAGACACATGGCTTTAGACAAAATTGATTGGAGGAATATGATTCATTTTATCAGTCCCAAATTTTTTAATAAGGATTTGCTGAAGATGATTCAGATGCCATTCAAACTTAGCTATGAAATGTACCTCTGCTCTTGAGATTTACTCATCTTACCTTACACAATCCACAATCAAAGCTGATCTTGAAACTTTGGTTATCTTGGGCTTGACTCTGGTCAAACTCTTCTTCGAACTCAATAAACGCGATTAAACTCAACCTATCTCGACATGATTTGATACAGACCTATAATTGACTCTGGCTACACTCGATCTTGACTTTGCTTTTGGCATTACTTGGGATCAGTCAATCTGACTTGGGACCAAGCCAGTCCCTGTTTACTAAACTCTTCCCTCCCTCTCTCCTCACCCCCCCCCAACACCCTTTTTCTTTGGGATCTAAGATCTTACATGTTACTATATCATATCTTGGATTCGAGCTGAGTTCTTCTTTTGATTCTAACACAGATTCTAATATGCATGTTTATTCAGGAACATTCTGTTGGAGCAAATATCAAGAATACAACATGCACCTAGTGTACAGTTTCAGGCAAGACCGCCCGATACACAAGTTCCGGAGGAGGTGAGCCTCTTTACCTGCCATATTACTTGAATTACTTTTCCTGGCATGTTTATTTACATTTCCCCTTTATGGATTCTATGCTAAACATACTTGAGGAGTTGGTTGGATATAGGAAGATGAGGATATGGATCAAAGGCCAAAATGCCGCATTTGGGATGGTGAATATTATGCCTCTGACGAGGAAGAAGACAAAAAGCCTGAGATAGAAGGAAAGGCCCGTCCTGATTATTGATGACTAATCTGTAATGTGCTCAAGGTATCTCTTTTTCATCATCATATAAATGTCACTTGATATTAAAATAAAAAAAAAACTAGTCCTGCCCAGAAGAATGAGTTCCTTCCCTGCCTACATTGCTACTTGTAGAGCTGTGGTTTCTATCATTTGATGGGTCCGAGCTAGATCTCCCTTTATCACATTATGGTGGGGTCAAGAATTAAAAAAGCGGATAATTGTGCCACGTAATGTGCATATGTAGGATCTATAGGGACGATTTTTGGCCTTGGAGATCTCCTTTAAGAGGTCCAGCTAATGATCAGTTTTATTGGGCTCTTGGAATTTCTTATACCCATTTATTTATTTATTTAGTTTTGGGATTTTCAATCCAGATACCTCAAAGTTGAAGAAGCATAGAACAGCATCCACGCTTTCCCAAATTGGATGAATCTCCATCAGGCTGGATGTAATAACATTCATATGCGTCAAATTGTTCCTTGATCAATCCTAAGCACCGTTGATGGATTTCCTTTATGGTAATCTTTCAAGATCGATTTGCTTAATCTTGTGCAAGTCTTTGGATTTGTTTTGTGAGCATTGGAAGTAGCCAAGTACAAATTATCTTGCCATTTAAATTATATTTTCATGTTTTAAGAACAAATACAAAATTAGAATGAGAAACTTAACGTAAGACTGTCATCTTTTCCCATGTAAAAACTTAATTACTACATAGTTCTCGATTTTGTTTTGTTTTTTTTAATGAGTTGCTTTTTCCACACCAATTTTTTTTCTAATGCCTCACCAACTCTGTGCAATTCTTTGGTGATTTATGTAGGAATTGATGTGGCAATAGTAGCTCTCTTTTTTATTAGGGAGATAAATAGATAAATATTGCGAGTCTAAAACAGATGCTTAATACTGAAAATGGATTCAGACCATCCAAGTAGCTTTTGTAATCTTGGATGTAAATCTTACAAGCCCCAAGCAGAATTGAGTGGAAGAACAAGATTTCAAATCTTTTAGATAAGGATTTGATGATGATGATGGTATTGCGTATACAACTGTATTTTCAAG
The DNA here is from genome assembly GCF_017979445.1 of Akebia trifoliata. Taxonomy (NCBI): domain Eukaryota; kingdom Viridiplantae; phylum Streptophyta; class Magnoliopsida; order Ranunculales; family Lardizabalaceae; genus Akebia; species Akebia trifoliata. The sequence goes on from NC_141379.1 coordinate 3,142,898, forward strand.
TAATTTGCATTGTTAATGGTAGTGCAAAAGTTACTGTTTGTTAGCTACCAAGAAATTTCCTATTAAATTATTTTCAATTCTTGGTTGATTTTTGTAATTAAATATTTTTGCAATGATTTGCTGTGGGAAAAAAACAAGGGAAATTACTTAATCGACTCTGCATGGGGGTATGTGTCCTAACACACCCTGAGTTCCCAAGTATTCGGATGGTATATTAACAATCCAATAAGTAAAAAATCTTTTTTCCCCCTTAATGTCCCCTCAATCCGGTAAAATGCAAAATCAAATGTTGATATTAATGATTTATAATCATTGATCTTGTTTATAAAATGTGTAATATTGGCGATTCGAGTGAAGGTTGATCTTAATGAATCATTGATCTCAACATTTGAAGAGGGCATTAAGAAAGAAAAAACTTCACTAACTTGGATCACGAAGAGTGCAATTTTTTCTTAATCCTGAGAATGCTCAAGACTTTCATCTTTTTTAAATTATATAATTTTTTGTGTGGACTCTTATACTAAGCTTTTGTATATGCGTCTCTGTGTACTCTTTTATCATCTTGTCTAAAAGGTTAGTTATAATTCAAATTAATTTTTCTAGAACGAACATTCCTTTCTTGAATCCAAGTCAAAAATAGTTTTGAATTGTATGGTATTCCACCAATTAGCAAATTAAGATTCAAGACTTTAATTAAATGAGAGAAAGATCCACCCCAAGAGCAAAAATATTATAGTTGCAAGATATTTAAACATGTATATGGGTGGCATTCGGAGGCCTTAAACAAAGTCAAACATTGTTTCAAATATTTTTCAAATGTATGAGTTAGAAGTCTCAGAATGGGTTGATTTTTTGGATGATCTCCACGACGAGGAGATCGTCGTCACCAAAGCTCATTCCAAAACTTCTAATCCCCATCAAAATTGGTTTATAAAAATTGGATGGTCCACGATTCTTCAACTTGTAAATCAGGGTTAGAAGTTTTGGAATAAAATGATTTTTGGCGAGGATGATCTCCTCACCATATAGATCATCCTCACAAAAAATCAGCTCATTCTGAAAATTCTAACTCCTATTTTGAAAAATGTTTGGCATAATGTTTAACTCTCTTTAAGACCTCCAAACACCATATATGTACTTATTAGAAAAAGTTAAGGTTTGTTAACAAGTGTTTAAAAATGTAGGATATTTTTCTAATTTTCAAGAAAAGGCCATGGCCCACGGTCGGTATGTTTAATTTTGCCATATAATTATGATGATTTTATTATTTGTAAAAAAAGTTATTATTATTATTATTATAAAATTAAAAACACATCATTAAATTAAAACAAAACCTAGCTTCCAAAATTAAACCTCAAAGTATAGTCATGAGGTACCAGTTTTGGCTTGTTTTAATTAAAATTAGTAATGCCTTTAATGACAACCTCACAACAAATAAAACTCTCATTAAGTTTTATTTATTTTTACAAATCCCATTGTCTTCAACCTCTAAGATGTATATTTTTTTCAAACTTGTCGTCAATTCATCATCTTCAACCTCTTAAAAGAAACTCTTTATCATTTTTCTTCCCAAAAGCCTATGGTTTTGGTTTTTGGGAACAAATCAAAGGCTTTTGGCAAGGTCAGAGTACTTCAATCATTTTAAATTAGTCCCTCTACAAGAGGATGAAATCTGACTTGGATACTTAGCATATATACTCCTCTTCCGTAAGTAAGTAATCAAACCAATCATATAAACAAGAGCAGTCCGACTCGTATCCACGTAAGCCACAAAGTCTGTTCTCTTATTTCTATTTTATTATATAACATGGTTTCCTAATTATGAACGATTCTTTTTTGGTTTCTTCTATAAGACTCCTTTTAACATTGAATCTCAATAATTCAAACTTCAAGACCCGTCTCTCTCTCTCCACACAAAATCCATATTTGTTTTCAGTTTGGGATTGTTGAGTTCTTTTTGTTCTATTGTGTTTCATTCATACTTCCATTGTTTCTTGGTCGTTTTCAAGTCCAAAAGAGTATTATTTCTTTGACTTCTAAGATGGGTTTTTCTGAGAAATCAACAGTTGATAGAGGACTGGAAGAAAAGAAGAAAAGAGTTACTATCACATCTCCACCAAAACCAATAAATACTAATAAGATGGATGATTATGAGAAGGATGTTAATATCGAAGAAGAAGAAGAAGAAGAAGGCATGAGGACACCAACATCAGAAGAATCAAAGATACCAAAGATGTTGACATGTCCGCCAACTCCAAGGAAGCGTAGAACTTCTTCTCCCAATACGCCGCCTTCACAGCTGCAAAGAAAGCGTAGTGGTTCTTCCCAAATCCACTATAATATTCGTAAGATGGAGTTCTTTGTTACTCAAGAGTTGCACTTTTATAGGAGTAGAAGATCTAAGAAGAGTAATGAGTCTCCCCAGTGAGAATTCTATTGTGAATTGTTCACTTTAATCACTGAATTGTTCAAACTTGATTGAATTAACCAGTATAGATCAGTTATTTATTTATGTTTAATATAAATACATAATTGATTTTTAAGAATTTAGATATCTTTGTTCTATGTAAAATAAGCTTTTGTGATATAAAAATCCCAACCTTAAGAGGTTTTGCTTGCACCGTCGAGATCATGTGCTATTTCCTGAGTCATATTTCTTGTTCAAACATTAAATACAATGGTCGAGATTTATGTGTTATGATACCAAACATCTCAAGAAAACTTATTCCAAGAATAATCTCAACCATTGAGGGAGTGAAGCATGTAATTGAAAAGAGTCATTATAATTTGACACCCCCAACCGTAGATCATTTGCCTTGTGATACATAAGAAAAATATTTATGGTTCTATGTATCTCGAGGCAAATGATCTACAGTTTTGTGATGGGGGCGTAGGTCAGAGGGGAGTGATAAGGTCCTATAAAGTCATTTTTGGGACCGTAATTACACAAGGTTTATCGACACTTAATTACTATTTGTTCACAATAAATATAAATTGTATTAATGTGCCAAATTATCGAAACTAATGGATTTTTTTTACTATTTGTAGGTAAAAAGGCAAAATTCAGAGGTAAATATTTTTGTAACAATTTTTGTTACAATGTACAAGTCAAGAGGGAGCATCCAACCAAATCTTGGAGCAATTCGTCCCACGTCACCGCTTCGTGGTAATCTAGAGGAATTATGCCTCAAGATTTGAGTCGAACATTCTAGATGCTTTGACCATTGTAATTGAAGGCTCTTATAGAAACAAATCAAGCTAAAACCTGACCTTACAACTCGATTAAGAAAGTTATAAATTGAGGGGTTGTCCCTAAGAGAAATGATTCATTTTCTTTTCAAAATTTATTGTAATTCTTTTGATTTTTAGAGAGAGAAATCTTAATTGTAGTGAGAACATCAAGAGTTTTTCTTTCATCTTTCTTCTTGAGTTCTATTTGTAGTTCTATTGTAAGATCATCAGAGAGGAATCAAAGTGCAACATAGTTATTTTCATCTTTTTCTCTACAATATTTTACTTGTTTTACTGTTGCTGCAACTTGCTTCTTGTAATGATCGGTTAGACTCTTTTTGGAGAAATCAAGGATGCCAGAATAAGTTAATCTTAATATTATTGTTCTAATTCTATATCTCTACTTTGAATTGTAATATTATGAAGCCTCTTAAGATGAGATCATCTAATTTGTATTTCTAATTCAAGCTTTGATGATTATTGTTTAGATAAGTTAAAAAATAATCATGCTCTATGATGAATTGAGATATAAATTGGATAATCTCTTCTAAGTTCAAGATTCACATAGATATTCTTTGGTTACAATCAATTTTTAATCGATTTATCTTCCGATGTACGAGCAATGACTTGTTATGTGGATCGAGTTAAAATTAGAATTATTCAGCAATAAGAATAACTTGCAAGGGTTGATTTGAACTGTATAAGTCCTTTTACATAGTTTTCAATATCTAATTTCTTGCTTCAATTTCAATTTATTTTCTATTCTATTTTAAAGAATCTGTTTTCAAATTCTGTTTTAGTTTTCAATTCAAATAAACTTTTGAATCACGATTATCCCTGTGGAATGAATCCTACTTACCCAAGTTTTATTCTCATTTTTTATACAATCTACAAAAGTTGCAACGATCAGAGAGGAGTATCACAAATCATATTAAAAATCCAAGAGAGGTAATTGAGTTCCTCTTATTACTCTTTTCTCTTAATTAATTTGTTGTATTGCTCTTTTCTCTTAATTAATTTTGATTTTTGTTGTTCCTTGTATTAAATTTTCTCAGTTGTTCCTTGTATTAACAATATATGAGGAATGAGGAATGAGGAATGAGGGTCCAATTTAGTACTACTTGTGGAGATTGTATACTTGAGTCCATTAGTGTGTGTCGAACCTCCATCAAATGTGAAAATCAGAAACAAGAAGCAAGACATGAAAACTAACACAAAAGCTCTATAAATCAGAAGCCAAAAATTAGAATCCAAAAAGAATATATTGCTTTCAAACCACTACTAAGGAGAATCATAGAACATAAATATCAAGTCATGTTGCATTAAACCTCCAAACATATTTAGACCCAATAAGAAAACATTAATCGCTCAAACACGGCTAAGCATCTATTGAACTCTTGTTGCTCTTTTCGACATAACTCGAACTCGTAGGTGCTGTAATACATGCAATATGCATAAGATGCAAAAGCCTGTTATAAAAAATCAATCTGTTTAATTTGTTATGCAAAGGAAACCAATAAAAAATCACTGATTTGCCAATTACATAGATGCACAAATTTGGAGAATAGCCAAAGGATTAAAAACCTTGAAGCATGGGTTAGATTTAGTGGATTAAATGAAACAAGACTGGCTTGATAAAATCAAGTTCAAGGTTTCACTACCAATTATCTAACCATAAAAGATGGATTGACAGTCTTGCCAAGAAATGGAAACAAAGTCTAAAACTTTGATTCTTTAAAAACCTGGAATTTTTTTTTTCATGAAAGTTGGTAGGTAGAAATTATACCAATCACAAAGAAGAAAAGAAAGAAAAGTTGCTACACATCAAGGGAGCAAGCAAACAAAAAACATCTCCTTTACAATAGAAATCCATATTTTTCATTGGCCATATATGCTCTGTTCTTGTAAATGAGAAGAAACACCATAATCTTCAATCTTACTTTGCCACATACCATCTGTAGGCAAGAAAACAAGCCAAAAAAGGGAACAAACATTTTGAAGTTGATCATTTATTTTAAAATAAAATAGGGGAAAAAACAATGGAGACAATAAAACTTGTAGTGATGAGAAGCATAAAAAATCATCCACATCATACTATATAAACCCAAAAGTACAAACACCCAACACAATGTGACAAAAGCCCAAATTTGATGGCCTTGGGCCTTCAAATTTCATAAAATTCGACGGACCAAAAGGTCAAATTGGCGTCAAATTTTTTTTTTCGACGGGTCAAATTTGTCAAATTAATGAAGGATGAGAGAAATTTGACAGCTCTAAGCCGTCAAATCTGAGAACATCAAGAATTTCAACGGTCCTAGACCATCAAAATTTGATTTCTAAAATTCGTGGGCCTTGGCCCGTCAATTTTTTCTGTAAAATTTTCCAGTTTTCACGTAGTGCAACAACCCACCCTGATAAAGTGATGCACAAGATTTATGACAATTCCGGTATTTGTTCCGTTTCCCCGGCAAAAAAAAAGACTACAATTTCTTAGCCGGGTTGGGCATGACGGCTATTCCTTTCTGTCAATGGCCCTCCATCATTGAACCCCTATCCCGGCGGCTATATGCGTGCATCAAAGATAAGTTGATTAGATAGCTCCATATTGTTAAACATGTGGGCTACCCACATTGTGCAAGATCAATGTATAAGTCCCTGAATACAAAAGAGCAAAACAAAAGAAATGAATGAAAGGGTATAAATTGGAAGCTCAATGTTATGCCTGTCAAATGAAACAATTAAAAAAACTAATTAACAAAAGAAAAATACCCAACCTAAATATTAAAATTTCAACAATCCTCATATTTGTTTAACTACAATAGTAAATAAAAACACATTTTACCACACACGGCTCATCTATACATCCATAAAATCGTTACATACAACACTAGTCAATTTCTTTTTTCCTGTATTAGAAATGGATACACCTTCATCATCATCTACATCAATTTGATTTGAGGGTAGAGTTGAAAAATCATCAACCCGTGTTGATGGTTGTGAGCTACCAACTGAGGTTGACTGAGAGTTAACTTCATGCCCTGACATTTTCAACCTAAAATAAACATTATAATTTATAATGCAAGAACGAAAAAGAAAAACAAAATGCAACAAACAAAGAAGTTCAATGCAACTTATTTAGTGACATAATGACCCAAATGAAGTAAGGTCATTCAAAGTGTATCTTAGCAAGAAGAATGGGTTTAGGATTCAAGTAATGGAAATATCATAGCCATGTAAAGGACATTGGCATAAAATAGTCTCAAACTATCTTGGGATATAAATCTCTCTAGCAATAATAGAAGATATGGCTAATTAGCAATATGAATACACTTCGAATAATAGAAGACTAAGCTTGGTTCAATAATTTAATTAGTTTACTAGTTCACTAATTGCTTACGAGCACACTTGCAATATCAGAAGATATGACTTCATATAGAATTGAATGGAGGAACATGAATCATAATCAGTCCACCCTAGATTTTTGAGATAAGGATTGACAATATATGATGGTGATGTGGTCCACTAGTATTGTCAACCTGGTTCATTGATATAGGATCAATCAATTTGTTATAAGGATGGTTTGGTTGCCTAATTAGGTTTCATCATCATAAGCACTATCCTAATAAGTCGAGGTCGGCTGAATAAATCTTGTGCATCCATTCAACTTTTGAAAGAAAAAAAAAAAACTGAACCCTTCATAAAATCATTGTTTTAGTAACTTTCTTCACACAAAAATATTATAAGGAACTAATTAGGTGGAGGAAACATGTTAGTTGTGAATTTTATACTTTTAGATATCAAGGATTTATATTGACACTTCTTAATTGGAATTACTGAGAGGGAAAAAACTTTAAAGCGGGTATCCCATTTAAAAATTTTGAGTAATGCTAGGGTGACATTGGAATTACTGCCATTCTCACATTTCTGAAGTAGAGGTGCGAACATAACCGTAGATGCTTTTCAATCATATCTCGAGGAAATAATCTATGGCTACCACATCAACACTTTGAGAATCACACTTTTAGAGATTCTTTTTGAAAAAAAAAAGAACTGCTATTGGCACCTCAACTTTTACTTATCACGTCTCAATTACTAGTAAAGAAAATAAGTAAATGATTGAAATTAAGTAAAAGTTGGGGTGCCAATAGAAGATCTTTCTCATTTTATATTTTATTTTATTAAGTAATATATGAACCTAATCAAAATTATAAACAACTACTGAAATTGTTTGAACGAGTGTTAAAATGTTTTTAAATGTTGAGATAATAATTTGAGCCAAACCCTTTTAATGTTTGAATGGTGTGTTTTAATCTTTAATTGGGGTGTGATAAATAATTTAAGGGTACGCCACGTGGGGTAATCAGATTATCATGGCTCTTTATAAATAAGAATTTTGTTAACATGTGCCCTTAATTAATAAATACACTTAAGAAATTGGAGTCTGAGGATATTTTGATAAAAAGTAGTTTTTTAAAGGCATTGTTGGTACATAATTCAATTTCCAAAGTGTATTCCCTGTGGCGTCTTTTAATCGTAGAGATTGACATCTTGAAAACAAAATCAGACAACCCAGCCTTGTATCAATCATGGTGTATATCAGATTTGAATTTATATTTTTTGAAAAAAAAATAGAATTCTTTAAATCCGATGAAGGATTTGAAAATGGACGATCCATGACCTCCAATTTTCTAACAGTTGGTATTTATATATCTCAAAAACTTATTTAGATATTTAAAATCTTAAAAATCAATTATATTTATATTAAATATATTAAAAAGTACCCAAAAAAAAAAAACTCATGTATACTGGTCGATTCGACCAACAAATCACTAATTGAGGAGACCAATTCACAAAAGAATTCTCACGACCTACTTCTCTTATAGAACTCCAACGTTTGAGTAACACATAACTCGAACTCTTGACGGGTATCAAAGAACTCCATCTCTCGCAAATATTGTAGCGAAATTGGGAAGAAAGATAAATACGCTTTCTTCGCAGCCGCAGAGGCCGCGTGTTGGAAGAAGAAGTTCTACGCTTCCTTGGAGCCGGTGGACATGTCAACATCTTTGGTATCTTTGATTCTTCTGATGTTGGTGTCCTCATGCCTTCCTCTTCTTCTTCTTCTTCTTCTTTGATGTCAACATCCATCTTATTAGTATTTATTGGTTTTGGTGGAGATATCATAGTAAACTCTTTCTTCTCTTCTTCTAGTCCTCTATCAACTGTTGACTTCTCAGAAAAACCCACCTTTTAAAAGTCAAACAAATAACACTCTTTCGGACTTGAAAACGACCAAGAAACAGTGGAAGTATGAACGAAACACAAAAGAACAACAAGAACTCAACAAACCCAAACTAAGAAGAAATATGGATTTTGGAGAGAGAGAGAGAGAGAGAGAGAAAAGGTGGCGGGTCTTGAAGTTTGAATATTGAGACTTGAGAGTCAATGTTAAGGGAGTTTTATAGAAGTAACCAAAAAAGAATAGTGAATTATTAGGAAACCATGTTATATTATAGAAATAAACTTCGCTTCCTTTTAATTAGACTAGGGTTCGGACTTCAAATTCGAAATAAACTTAAAAATTGTAGATAATATTCTTTTATTGGGGTGAACCTATTCGGTTCATTAAAATAATCCATATCGGAACAATTAAATTTTATGGGTTTCGGCTTGATTCCAATTCTTAAATTAATAGAATCATAATTGTCAAAATTTGTACTTCAACAATTTTGGTTCTTGGTTCTTATCGGATTTTATTGTTTTTTAGTTATTAACCGGTTTGGCTCCAAGAGGTAAAATGGGCTACAGAATCAGACTTTCCAATTTTTATTCTGGTTAAATAAGTATCCATTGACATCCTTACTATTTAGTTCAACATCCCAAGACAAAAACTGCTTTCTCCAACCACAATGGTGTCAATGGGTCAGTTTTTGTTCAGTTCTTAAAGAAATCGGAATCATTAAATTTTCCCAATGCCAGTATCTATCATTTTCGATTCCTATTTTCAAATGGGTGGAATAGGAGTCAGAATTGTCAAAAACATTCTCCTTAAATGATTTCAATTCTCAATTTTATATTATCAATTATTAGGGGTTGGTCTTAGTTCTCAATTGCTTTGATTCCAAGAAACCCAACTCTAACAGATTCCGAAAAAAATAAGAGTGATTTACTTGGCATACCTAACTGTTGCATTTTTATTACAAAAACTCCTTTAGAGCATCTACGACAAACTCTTTAAAATTAGTTGTCTATTTATTTTAAAATTATTTTAAAAGGTGAAAGGTGAAGAAACTGATTCCAAGAGACTTTTTAGAAGTAAATGTTAAAATAAAGAGTTGAGTTCCACCCTTTATATGTAGAGAGTCTCCAAAAATAATTATTTTAATATTAAAAATCAAAAAACACTTTTCTTACTAACTTAGTAAGATTTCAAATCTTAACTAAGGATTGTTGGGCTCACATGGATTATCCAAATTTTCTGACACATCTTGTTAGATTTCCTGGAAAAACTCATCCAAATTTTATTTTATTTAAAATAAAAAAATAAAAAATTTGAGCTTGATACAAAGTGTTGAAAATGGATGGTTACCAAACTCTTAAAACGTAAAATTAAAATTTAACGGTGAAAAATAATATATATATATTTCAAAATTCTTAGAATTTCATTCTCTATAAGTTTGCAACATCGGATCATGTTTTCGGGTGCCAAGATGTGAGCTCATGACCTTTAGTAGGATTTAAGTAGGCTTTAGCAAATGTAAATTAACACATAATATTTAGAGTAAAGAAAGATGAATCGTGATAATCTGACTACCCCAAGTGGCAAACTCAATCGACTTCCCCGACGTGACAAGTTCAAGAATCGTAGATCTGCACTCCTTGGGATACACAGCTGCACTTTCCCATAAAAAAATGTATCTCGAGGGAATTATGTTGAACTCGACGTTGTAAAACCCACCCGTTTTCATTTTTTTATTTATTATAGATTTTTCAACTAAAATACATGAAAAGTTCAACTAAAAACTTGACATAACGACTTGTATAGATGATTTCAAACCAAAAGAACCATCTTTGATCAATTTTCATCAAAAAACGAAGCAAAAAAATTGAAATTAAAAAATCCCAATTTTCTACATTCGTCTTCAAAATGCTTGAAAATTGTTTCTTCTTCATCTTCACATCCTTAACGTTAGAATGAAGTGTCCTAAACTCGATTGGGATTCCTAAAATCTAATTTCTTGGATGAAAATAATGAGTATGAATGGTTAGGGCACATTTGGTATTTCAATCTTGGGAAATGTGAAAAGTGAGGTTCAAGGCTAATTAGAAAGAAATTTTTTACTAAATGGACTATTAAGAGATGCCCAAAAAGTTAGGAACTATTTAGAAAAAAATTCCTCTAGCAAGGACTTTTAAATAATTTTCCCTAAATTTTATGGGTTTGGGTTTGATTCCAATTCTTAAATTAATACAATCATAATCATAAAAAATTGTACTTACAGAATTTTGGTTGTTGTTTCTTATCCGATTTTATTGTTTTGTGGTTCTTAACCGGTTTGGCTCCAAGAGACCTAATTCTAAATGGTTCCAACAAAATTGGATCAAGAATCAGAATTTTTGATTTCATCTCCAATTAAATGAGTACCCATAGACACACTTACCGTCTTGTCGAACAACCCATGACATTATCTTCTAAGAAAAACTACTTTTTCCAACCACAATGGTGTCAATGGGTAGGTTCTAGTTCGGTTCCTAAAGAAATCAGAATCAGAATCATTAAATTTTCTCGATCCCCATACTTATCATTTTCAATTCCTATTCTCAAATGGGTGGAATCAGAATCGGAATTGTCAAAAAAAAAAAAAAAAAAAATTTAAATGATTTCAATTCTTAATTTTTATAAGCTATTAGTCAAATTGGTACGCATTGATACTCTTATTGTTAATGGGTCGGGCTGAGCCTGGTTTTTGAAATCCGGGCCGATCATGCAGTCAATGAAGGCCTGGGGGAGCTGCCCATGAAACTTGCTGACAGTGGTCTGTAGAAAAAACTTGACTTTTTATTTTTGGCCCAAATATGTTGTCCATTATTCATTTCATAGGCTCTCATCTTTTATATATTTATATGATACCGTTCCATTGCTAGTGTAATGTTCACAAAATTGAATGCAGAATTACATAAAATTGTATTTTAGAAGGACACGTTCGTCATTTAATTACACTAATCAATCTATACTACCATTGTCCAGAGAGTTCCCGAGCCTTACTAAGTAGGGATTTCACCCTTACCAAGGGTCCTTTGGCTCACCTCTTGGCATCCAAAAGCGTGATCTACGAATTTTGAAAAAACAAAGAAGTTATTTTTCACTATTTTATTTTATTTTTTTTAAGTTTAGGAGTCGTGTGGAAGTTCTGGGTCTGGTTAAAAAAAATTGTATTTTGAAATTTATTTATTTTGGATATGAGTTTTTCGATGAAACTTAAAGGGCTGTGGTGTTGGATTTCTGATGTGGTAATCCATTTAAGTAAAACGATCCTATTTTTTGATTGAGAGAAGTGGAGAGAAGGGAAACTCGTTAAGAGACGAGAAACTCAATTTCTCTCCACCATGTTTGGATTGACAGGAGAGAAATTGGGATAGCTTAGGAATTTTAAAATGTCTTAAAAGAGATCTAGGGTAGAGTTGGAATTATAAAATATTTTAAAAGTTTTAGAGAGAATAAAAAAAAGAGTCACATTTTTTTCTCTTTACTTCTCTCCTCCACTTAACAATCCAAATAGGAGAAATGGGGAGACTCATTTATTTTCTCTTCTCTTCTCTCCATTTCTTTCAATCCAAACACACCGTTAATGAGTTTCTCTTTTCTCCACTTCTCCCAATCCAAACATAGCCTAAAGATTTTTTTTCTAGAAATATTAATAAAAAAGTGATCAACTTTTGATGAATTTATAATTCCAGCTCACTATTCATTTTAATTATCAAAACGTGAACGATAACGAATGCAGAGGTTTTTAAAAGTGATTATTTAACAGGTTTAAATTGATAATTTCACTTTAAACCTGCGAAATAGTTACTTCATTCTGAAATTTTTTAAAACTAAAATAAGGATCAAAATCTTACTATGTTAGTAAGGAAAATGTTTCACTTTCCATAAACCATATACTTTCCTTCCATCTCTGTGATTTTAAACATCATTAAAAAAAAAAAAAACTGATTGGAAGGTTAGGATCATCCAATAGCTGTACTTTTCTTTTTCTTTTTTTCTTTTTTTTTTTGTTTGAGGGGGGGGGATATGGGGTCCCTTTGAGATGTAGCCATCAACAGCTAGCATCTAATTGGATGGTTTGGTTTTATTCAGATAATCAATACAAAAGGGCCGACAAGTGTTAGGACATCAACCATCTTCTCTTAATATATTGAAGAGAGTTAGGATGATGGTCTGGCCAACATCTTTAGTATTCAACGAATCTTTCTAGGACCCATGTAAAGATGAGTTAGGGCTTCTTCTTCTTCTTTTTATTTTATTTTATATAGAGGATGATTAGTTTCACAATAATTAAATCTTTCTTAAAATTATCAAAAGTGGTATTCAATTTTTGTTTAATATTTTGTTCAACTTGTAAATCACTTTTTCCAGTATGAGGTTTGGAAATATTGAAATAAGATGATTTTGATTTTTAGTAAAAATATCATTCTCACAAAGAATTAACCCTCCACTCGTCTCAATAAAGATTTTAAATATTGTGGATCTTACAAGCATGGGTCAAACCCAAAAAATATAGCAAGAATCACAGTTGATTCTAAGAAAGAGAGCAACAACCACCCCAAGGAGTTGGCTCAATGACAATTTCAGACTGATAAGCGGTTAATGCCCGTAAGTCATGAGTTCAATACCTAGTACGGACATTAATTCCTTGTAATGTAAATGTCTTGTATTTTGTTGCGCTAGGCAGAACTATGGGAGTTAGATACTCTGAATTTTTTTTTAAATATGAAAAGGACAATCGTGTAATATTTTTTTAAGTGTTTTTTTTTTTTTTTTTTTTTGAGTTTTACTTATTTTGGTAACTCTCAATTATATAAATAAAGATCTCTAGGACTGTAAAACTTTAAAAAAAAGAAAAAAGAAGAAGGAGAAAATAGTGATTATTCTTATTCTATTCCGTGAAAGTAAACATATTGTTAAACCACGTAAATCCTTGTGTTTTGTACGATTGTATTATTTTTACTATTGTGATTTTTTTCACATTTCTCGGGAGTCATCTGTGAGGGTGCACTCTCACTTACTTAGTTCATGTGATGTGCGGGTGTTGCACGTATCTTAGAACTAGTCTTTAGACAAGACCATAATTTATGGATTGGGCAAAGCCTAAATACGTACTCTGTCAGTTGTCTATAGGGATATCCGATTATTAAAAAAATAAAAAACAAAAAAAAAATAACAACTTTTTCCTAAGAATCAACCATATTTTGAATCATACAACATGTCAATCGTAAACTTGGAGAGAGTAAAACTTCCAAGACATGTACAAGTGCACGTGAGTATTCTCTTATATGTGTGTACAAGGGTTAGGGCATTCTTAGGATCCCTAGGGTGGTTTACCATATTAGTAGCATGAGAGAGACAATGTTTGCGGATCCCATGCTTAGCACATTATGAGAGGCGATGACACCATAGATGATGAGATGCCACGTAGATCATGAGGAATAATAACATATAAATCTTTGGATTATGTGGTTGTCTTTTCACATGGGTCCAACATTTCAATGTGCACACCCAAAGACAACACATACACATTGATCTCAAAACCCAGCCCCTCAGTCCCTTCCCCACATGCCTTTCTATTTCTTTATACAAACCGCTTTTTGTACCAATTCCTTTTGGGCACTTTTCTATCATCACTTCTACAATTACAAGAATACCCTTTCCCAATATGAGAGTGACCCACATGTCCTTTTGGAGAAAGGTTTGAAATCAGTCGTTCCCATTAAAGATAAACTAAAGGTCTGTATGATTGAAGGGAATTCATTTTCTTTCAAGGAAATATAAGTTATTAAAAAAATGATAATGAGAAAATAAATGTTATGGAAAAGTGAAATCCATCTCTTGATTGCACAACATGAGAGAATTAAATTAAGAATAAAAAAAATCCATTTTTTTAGGATGAGAGATAAGGTTTCCTCTCCTGAGGTGAAAACTCACTTTGGATGGGAAATGAATACCATGTAAAATTAACCCCATGGGGTGGCTCAATGATTATTTCAAATCGATAAACGATTTATGAGCATTCATTTCTCATGGGCCACCTGCAAGGGCGCATCCTCACTTACCTGGTGTGTGTGTGATGTACGGACGTTGCACATACTCCGAGACTAGTCTTTGGACAAGACCATGGTCTATGAACTGGGAAAAATCCCACATATAGGCTTGGTCTACTATGTACAAGGATGCTCAGTTATATAAAAAAATACCATGTAAAATTTAAAATCAACATTTAAAATCGTATTTTTTTGAGAAAATCATTTCGCCACCCACCTTGCATGCACAATCATGAAATTCAAGAAAAAGTTGACTCAAATCCTTAGGACAAGGCTTTGTATTGAAATCTAGTGGGGGTATCTTATAGATTTCCAAACATTACATGTGGGCATTTTAGTCATTAAAAGTGTTAGTCAAAGAATAATGAAGCTATGGCAGAATATGTTTTCAGCCCAACGAAAAGCTGATTAGTCTCATTTTAAAAATATATAAATATATCAATCAATCAAAGCCCACTTGCAGTAGGGTATCCATCCACGTAAGGGGGCGGCAAAGCGAAACAAGAACGTTTTGTTTGGTTCCGATGATTTAGATGGTTCTTTTTGTTCTATTCTAATATTTAAAATTCACACATATACTGTTAACATCATTTAATATATAATGTTTTTTTCTATAACCATTGAAATGAAAACTAAGACTACGTTTGGTAACACTTTCAAAGTTTGAAGTCTATAAATTAGAAATCACACTTCAAAAGTTTCATCCAACGCCTCTTCATCATTGATTCAAAAATTTTGAATTTCGATTTTGAAGTCTGAAATCTGAAATTATAAAAAAAAAAAAAATACAATTTCTGTTGTTTGAATTTTAAAAGTATGCCACCGCCATTCAGACTTCAGAAGTATTACCAAATGCACACTAAATCATTTGATAATTATAATAAATGAACAATACATGTTTTTTGAGGACGGTTATCTATAATTCTAGTGCCTTACAAAATCATTACCATCATGAAGTCTTTAATCAGAGATTTGGTATCTCGACTGAACGAATCAAGTTTTTCAATATAATTCTATCCAGAATTATATTGTGGGTTTATATTTCCACTACATCAATCTCCATTCATGCTAATCTTAATTTTTCTTCTAGAATTATAATCAACCTTTGGTGCTTATGATCATTTTATCTCAACCGGATCTCTCTTAGTTTATCACATCTAATAGGGGTTGTCCCTACTTTCTATCTTAAAATCCTCATCTATGTTACATTCAATCTATTAACATATTGATGATTATAACCTAAATGGTTGATTTTAAGTAATCTCTATCCCCTACACACTATTTAAAAAAAAATTTGTTCGGCCTTTTGTTATTTTTAGATATTAATCAAATTTAGCCATCAAGCTATAATAAAATGAGGGCCAACATGATATAATATGGTAGCAAGGATTTTTGGGACTCTTAAGTGATGGGACCATTTCCAGTGGCCATTTTTGACTAATATTCTCCCCTGAGTGATATATTTATAGGTGCTTAACTTTGAAGCCTTTAAACATCATTATCATTACCACCATCATCATCATCATCTCATTGTCATGGGAGAATTCGAACTTTGGATTTATTTTAAGCTAACCAAACTTATCAAAAAAACTTAGATGTAACAACTTATCAAAAAAAAAAAAAAAAAACTTAGATGTAACAACACCACCTTAATGTCAAAATATTAATCTTGATTTGATGTCTAATTCTGATTTTCCACCAACAAAAAATGGGTGCTTAGGGCCATTGTAGTTTAAATATCGTAGTAAAATGACATAAATACCCCTCACACAAAAATTAAAATAATACTAAAAATATCATTGTTTTTTTTTTTTTTCGTCCCATGGTTGGTTCAATAATCCATTGGTGCTTCACTACATCTATCACTATGGGTAAAAGTAAGCTCTCTTCTGTTGGGTTGTATGAGAGAAATATGCCAATTTTATGTTGGGCATCATTCAAATATTCAAGGGTAATATGGTCATTTAACATAGAACTCTACTACTCTTTTTTGAAATGGACTCCTTGCCCCCACAATACGTCTTACATTGCATTATGTCAAAAAGGAAAGGCTGTAGGAGTGATTTTAACCTCTAAGAAAAATTGTTTCTACATTTGAAAATAAATCTATAATTTCAACTAAAACTTTAGACAAATATATAAGAAGATCTGACAGAGCAACCAATGGGACCAATAATATCTGGCCAATACCCAAGAAAAACAGCAAAACAAGTGGCATATTGTCACTTCATGCTTACTTTAACAATATTACGGACACCAATTAACACTTAAATCTCTCCAATTATGGCTAAAAGATTTTCATCTTAAACAGAAACAAAAAGGAAATGGAATAGAGATTAAAATTATTTTGAGAGTTCATTATAAAGAGGAAGTCTTCTAAAAAAAAAAAAAAAAAAAAAAACTTCATCTTGATCTTGAAACCAATCCTGCTCACCTGGATGAGCAATGGCAACTGAGGCTGAAACACCAGAACCCATCTCTATAGTGGTAAGTAAGATCACCTCTCTTCTTTGGATTCCATGGTTTATGTTATTTGTGATTTGGTTACTATGATCACATGGAAAAGAGGTTCTACAAATACAAACATGAAGATTTTTTTTTTTTTTGGTTACTTGGATCATGAGATATAGATGATAATATTAATGGGTTTGTTTGATTTTGATTTAAAGAGATGTGAAGATCAGATTTCAGTTTCTGGTTTGATCAAATTCTGAATTATCAACATAGAGAGATTTGATTAATTCTGTTTTGTTAGATCAACAACTGTGATCATGAGAAACCTTATAGTAATAATATAAGTGAGAATCTTAATGGGTTTGTTTGATCAAGTGATGTGAGGATAGAATAACACTTGCTTCGCTATTGAAATTTGAAGATCAGATTCCATTTCCAGGTTTGATCAAATTCTGAATTGTCAACAACAAGAAGAGATTTGAGTAACTCTGTTGTGTTTTAATAGTTTTGTGTTACTAACTTATTTTCAGAAATCTTGAGCAATTATCTGAATAAATATAATATTCTCTAATCATAGTTACAAAACCAGAATCTTCATTTATATCTTTTAGTATTTCTTGCTTGAACTTTTTCTATTTGCAACAAAAAGAAAAAAAGGAGAGAAAGAAAGAGAAAAGTTGCTTTTTTTTTTTTTCTTTTTCCAGCTTTATTTGCTGACTTAATAATTTTGAATTTCTTCACTTTTTGAATCTTATTTTGAAAGACAGATCTTAGTTCATTTGTTTCTATCGGATCATGTATGTTGCAGTTCTTTTTCTGGTAGTTACGATTATTAAAAATATAGTTTCTTAAGTTTAGCTTTAGAGAAAATATTAATAGTAAGCTTATTGTTTCCTTTACCATTGAGATGATGTGAAGTTCTATAATTTGTTCTGTAATGGTTTAATTAGATTAAAATCAGATAACATGCTCATGCAAAATATTTTATAATCTAAGCACTCAAAGGTACCGACAAAGTGGACTACTAGAATGGTCAAGCAACACCATACGATACATGCATGATGGACCTAACATATGATGGATTCAACCTAGGAAAATAACCATATGTTCTCTAGACTTCTTTCTGTCCAAAAAAATGAAACATAACTTTTTCCATCAAGGATCCCCATGTTGGGTTCCACCAAATTGTAGTCTGTCCCCTTGAATGTGTTACTTAATTGATATTTCATAGGTTGATAATTCTAATGGTTGATTTGAGTATGTCCGACATGGTATGGCACCAAGTGGCACATGTTTGGGACTACGACCCTGTGAAGGTATTGCCCATTCATTGGTGAACCCACACGAAAAGATCAGCTGAATTGATGAGTCCTAGCAACTGAATGTGAGAATTTTTTTCACCATTGGCTAGTACCTTGTGCTTTGCCCCAATACACTCTGTTGGACATGTTCACAAAACCCAGAATGAAAGAAAACTCAAATCCAATAGTAAGGAATTACCGAACTTTGGCACATGGGTTCATCAAGGGGTGGGACAAATATTCATGAAGTAGGCTGTGTGTGGCATTAACCAAGCCTCAAGGTGTAATCCCCCGAGCCTTTGGAAACATTGCTTGTATGTGTACAATGAATGTTGACCAATAAAAGTTGGGAATATTCCCTAAGAAACTAATGAGATCGTGTGTTGTGTGAGGTGTGCATTTGGGAGAAAATTTAATTTTACCTTTTTTTCCTATGTCAAAAAGAAAATGCAAAAAACTTGAAATAAAATTGTAAACTTAAAATCCCACGTACCATTGTTTCCAGCGTGTTTTAGTGCTCTCAAGATTCCTTTTAACCCCACCAATAGTAGCCAAGTCCTTGGAACCTGAGTCATTGATCAACTCAGCAAGCATGTGAGTCCAGACTATGCGGGCTGATAAAATAAGTTGACTTGGAAAGTTGGCGATTCATGGTTGTAAGTGGAGAAAACCAAATTCACTTGTCGTTCTAAATACAGAAAAAACAAAAAAAATTAACAAGTTTCAAAAATAAATGTAGAAGAAAATATAGCAATAGAAAAATCCAATGAAGTTACTTTATTCATGCTCATGAAGCGACTTAAAGTGACAGTAATAAGAACAATATGTTATGTATCTAATTCACAAATGAAGTCATGTTTGGTTCTTAAAGGAGTAGAAGTAATGAAGTACATGCCTCCGGTTTCTTTGGTCTGTCTATAAATCTTCTTTCTTTTGTGCAGAAAATAGAAGAGGCCCATGAGTTACGATGCAGCCAGTTTGACACAGCTGTCGATAACTCGGTAGTAGCTCAAGAGATTAAAAATGTCATTATGAACCCAGTTATTGAAGGCAAAGTTGGTATCTCTGATGGTGGAAGTTTTTTGGAATCACCTTCACTTGCCAAGATTGCTTTGGAAGAAACCTCTCAATCTTCTGAAGATTGTGAGGACAAAGAAAAAGTGATTCAAACCCAAATGGAAACAGAGAATGCAACTCAATTGCTGAAAAATGAAATAAATAAGTCCATGGAAGTGGTGGTAGATGATATTGTAAAAGGTTCCACGGTTGATGCTTTTGGTAAACAAGTCTCAACAGACATGAGCTTCGAGAATGCAAGAGCAGAAGATGAGGAGCTTGTAAAATCCTCCAAATTATCGTCAGAAGAGAAGAATATCGAAGAATGCATGGTAAAGGAGATTTCTTCTTTACCCATGATGTCTTCCCCAGTTGACCCGAACCTACAAGAAGGGAAAACCACTGGGGAAGGTGACCTCATGGAGGAGAAGACACAAATAAATGAAAATATCTCTGACAATAAACAGGCTTCCATCCAAGAATACCAACAGGAAGGTGGAATTTTGCACCACCACATTGTTGAAAAGTCTGAAGAGCACTCATTGGAAGAAATATGTGAAAGTAAGAGTATCAAAGAGGACAAAGCAGTGACTACCTCACATGAGGATGAGATAGAAGGCAAGAGTTTTGGAGAAGAGATTGTTGAAAGAACCGAGGCAACCCTTGGTCACATTCATGAAACATTGTCGCCTACGCAAGATTTGATCAAGCAAAGCTGCAAAAAAGAGGAAAGCAAAGACAAAAACTTGGATACCGACGAGATACCCATCAAGGAGGTCAAAGAGATTAGCTCTCAGGAAGAAGAATTGGAATGCAAAGACGAAGAGGAGTCATCTGACTTAGGAGGTATGGAGAAATATGCCAAAACAATCAGAGGAAATGAAGAGAGAGACAATGAGAAAAATCATGGAGATGAAAACTCACAAGATAGCCTTAGTATCTCAATGGCTAGAATGAGTGCAACAAATGAAAATGGTGAAGCGGTGATCTTAGAGAATGAGGAGAGTACTAATTGCAAGATTGATACACCATCTGTTGCAACAATAATGGAACAGAAAGATGAGAATACAAAGGAAGATGATGATGTGAAAGTTCCTGAACAGAGCTCACAGAAAGATGAAACAGAAGTGAAGAAGCAGGAAAGACCCATGGACGTAGTGCCAGAGGAGCCTGTGAAGAACCTGAGAAAAGCTTTGAGGGAGAAACAGACAACAACGACGAAACCTTAGGGGGTGGAGTTGAAAAAGATAAGGTCAGAACAAAATACTTTCTTGAGGCTTTCAATGTTCTCATTTTTCTTTTTCATTTCCATAACCAAAATAAATGACGTGTTTGCTTTCTCAATTTAGTCTACTTTTTAATGCAAGGTTGAAACTTTTACTAATCAATCATCTATGTGGCAGAATCCTAAACCAGTTGAATTGGGGGAGACAGAAAGTAAAGATGTAGAGATTCCAAACAAGCAAGCCGATGATTTATCCATTACCCATCCATTGGTTGAAGAAGAAATTCATGAAGGAAATGGAGCTCCTCCAAAAGATGAAGAGCATAATGTAGAAACATTTGAAGTGGCCAAAGGCACAGACCCTGCGATTTTAGAGCAGGAGAAAACTACAGATGAGGCAGCAAAATCGGAAATGATACAAACAAGGGAAATGGAGTATGTGAAACTCGATAAAACTGGTGAATTGGACATTGAAGAGAAATTACAGAACATCAATGCCACGGAGAAAACAGAAGAGGATACAACCAACAAGGAGGAAACCTCTGATACATACTTGCATAGAAATGAAATTGAATGTTAGTATCTCAAAAGTCTCTTTTACCTTCTTTTTTCCTTTATACAATTAATGTCAGTAGAACTATAAACCAAAACTATGTCTATGTCCCAAAGCTCTATATCTATGCCCATTAACTGATATTCACTTATAAATGGAAGCTATGTAGCACATATTAAATATTTTCCCATAGAATATAAAAGCCCCCAAAAGTTTCTTACCATAGAAAAGTAAAACAAATGAGGAAACAAAATAGAAGGAAATGGCTTACAAGTAGTCTGATGGACTTGAGACATATGGTGCAGGTGATGACACAATCGTGGAGAAAGTTAAGGACGACAATCAGATTTACCAAACAAATGATGCTGACGAGAGCAAAAGAGAAGTCCTAACGGAAGAGGTCTGATCAGAACAAAAGACTTGAAGCTTTATTATTTTTCTTTTCTTTTTTCTTTTCCTTCTTTCTTTCATTCTTGTACTTTAAGTTGCAGATTCATCTGTTGCACAGGTAAGTGGGGGACCAGAGATAGCTGATGCAGGTGAGACATTAAGTGTACATGAGAAAGCAGAAAGCACCCACGACAAGCTTGACACTGCATCTGTTGCAACGGTAACAGAAACGACAAACTTACATGAAGCAAGACCAGAAGGTGAGAAGCTGGTCGATGTTTCAGATATTGCTTCTGAGGAGACAATTCCCACAGAAGTTGATGTAAGTGAGACTAGCTTACTAGGTCACAATGGTGAAGATGTGAAGCTTGAGGAACCCTCCAATTTAGATGAGAGTGCAAATGTGGAGATTCTCACAACAGAAAAATCAGATCCAGATGAAGCTGCAGAACTGAAGTACGATATAACAGTACTTGAATCTGAAGAACGGGAAATTGAAACAACTACCGAGTCAGCGATAACAGCTAGTAAGATTCCCTTGGATGAGACATCAGAAGAGAAATTACAGGAATCCTCGACTCTGGTGCCCAAAGAAGAGGAGCTCAAGTCAGTTGACGTGAATGAGGAGACAAAAGACGAAACTCCAATGGAAGAAGAAGCCAATGATGAGAACCCGGTAGCTCCTTTAGTAGTAAAGACAAAAGAAAAGATTTCCATGCAAGACGAAGAGCCCTCAAAACTTGAGGAAGCCTATGAGAAGGGGTCTGAAGCTATTGGGAAAGAGGATCTGACCGAAGAAAATCTACAGAATACTGAAGTAGTTGAGGCTAGAGATGAGGAATTTCTAGAGCATAGCCCACAAGAAGTTGAATCAGAAGAGAAAAATATAAGACTCAAAGACATGGTGTCTGAAGTACATGAAACTGCTGCTTCAAGTGAAGGTGCTGAAAAAATTACATGTGAAGAAGAGGAGGGGTCACTGAAGAACCTTGAGGAAAGCTTCAAGGAAGAAATAAGGGGAAGCAAAACAGAACATATTGATGACACCAGAGCGAATGAAACTCAAAGAGATGAGGTAAGAACAAATACAATCTTGAATCTTTTAACATTCACATTTTTCTTTTCTTTTTCCTTCCAACACTAAATTAAGTAGTAAGATATTTGTATTTTCTCGATTTCATTCCCTCTAATTTTTTATTTTTTTTTGGATCAATAATTTCCTGTTTAATATAGGTTGTAGCTTTTACCGATCTAGTGTCTATGGAGCAGAAGAATGAGGAAGTCTCTGATGTTAAACCAGAAGACGACATTCATGACGAAAATGGAGCTTGTCTAGAAAAAGAAGAGCATATTGTAGAAACCTTTGAAGGGAGCAAAAGCACAGAAACTGCAATTTTAGAGCATGAGAAGACTACATATGGGACAGAAACACCGGAATTAATACAAACAAGTGCAACAGAGTGCATGAAAGTCGAAGAAACTTGTGAATCAGACTCCACAGAGAAATTAGACATTGATGCCAAGGAGAACGGAGAAAAGGAGACAGAAAACAAGGAGGAAACTTCCAATACAAACTTGGATAAAAATGAATTAGAATGTTAGTATTTCTATGCTCACTCCAACATTTTTTTCCCTTTTTATAGAACTCTTAAAAGAAAGGGAAGAAAATGCCTCAAGCTCAGTTGTCTGATACACTTGAAACATATGGTGCAGGTGAGGATATTGAAGAAGGCATCGTAGAGAGAGATGTTGCCGTTAAGGACCAGAACGCTGTAACTCCCAGAGATGAAACAGCTGACCAAAGCAGTCAAGAAGATGAAATTGAGAAAAAAACTATAGTGGAACCAGCACCTGAATTGATACAGAGAAGTCTTGCAGAGGACGTAACTATTACAGATTTCTCTACAATATCTGAAGAAGAAAAAGTAGCCGAAAAGAACTCTCAGGAAGATGAGGTCAACTTCAATATGAAAAATAGGATTAATGCCTGAACTTTACTCTCCACTTGAATTTGTTTATTAAAATGTGAAATACTATCCTTTTTCTTTTCCTCTTCTTTCAATTCTTGTTGTTTAACCTGAAGCTCCATCGGTTATACAGGTGTGTGAAGCACTTGAGACAACCGATGCGGACGAGAACACTGAAAAGGAGAATATAGAGAAAGATGGAGTTGTTTCAGAGCTTTCTACGATATCAGTTAGAGAAGAAACAACTAAAGAGAGCTCTCTTGAAGACAAAAAGGAAGCAAAGGAGCATGGAGGACAGGTTAACTTGAATAAGAAACTTGAAGCTTAACCTCTGAGCTTTACTTCCCCATTTAGATTCTGAGTTTTCAATAGTTAATTTGAAATTTTATTTGTTGAAACAGGTTGAGGAGTCTAATTTAACATCCATGGAAATGAACTTAGAAGAAACTGACTCCACAGAAGATACACAAGCAGTGACCTTGGAGGATGAGGAAGATCAACATAATAAACCTAATGCTTCTTGTGTTACAGAATCATCTGAAGAAGAAACAACACAGAAAGCTAGCTTACATGTTGATGCTTCACATTTTGCTTCTGAAGATACAATTCCAGCAGTAATTGAATCAAGTGAGACTAGCATACAAGGTCTTGATGCTGAAGGTGTGAAGCTTGAGGAAACCTCCAAGTTAGATGAGAATGCAAATGAAGCTGCAGAACTAAAGTACGATACACCAATGGGAGTGCCGGTTACTGTACTTGAATCCGAAGATCGGGAAATTGTAACAACTACCGAGTCAGGGATAACTGCTAGTGAGACTCCCTTGGATGAGGAATTAGAAGAGAAACCACAGGAATCCTCTAAATTGGTGTCCAAAGAAGAGGAGCTCAAGTCAGTTGAAGTGAATGAGAAGGAAAAAGATGACACTCCAATGGAAGAAGAAACAAATAATGATAACCCGGAAACTCCTTTAGTTTTAGAGACAGAAGAAGAGCCCGCGAAGCTTGAAGAAGACTTTGAGATGGGGTCTGAAGATATTGGGAAAGAGAATCCGACCGAAGAAGTCCAGAAAGGAGAAAATCTACAGAATATCGAAGTAATTGAGGCTAGAGATGAGGAAGTCTTAGTGCATTGCTCACAGGAAGGTGAATCAGAAGAGAAAATTGTCAGACCTAAAGACACGGTGTTCGAGGGACATGAAACTGCTGCCTCAAGTGAAAATGTTGAAAAAAGTATGTGTGAAGGAGAGCAGGGGCCACTGAAGAACCTCGAGAAAAGTTTCAAGGAAGAAATAAAGGGAAGAGAAATGGAACATATTGACGACACTAGAGAGAATGAAACTCAAAGAGATGAGGTAAGAAAAAATACAATCTAAAATCTTTTAATATTCACATTTTGAGTAGTTCAGATATTTTTATTTTCTCAATTTCATTCCCTCTTTAATATAGGTTGTAGCTTTTACTGATCAAGCATCTATGGAGCAGAATCTCAAACCAATTGATTTGGGTGAGAAGATTGAAGGTTTGGCGGAAGAGAGTCCAAACAAGGATGCTGATGATTTATCCACTAACCATCCATTAGTTGAAAAAATTGTGCAAGAAGTAAGCGAAAAGCATGAGGAAGTCTCCGGTGTTAAAGCACGAGAAGACATTCATGAAGAACACGGAGCTCATCCAGAAGAGAAAGAGCATATTGTAGAAACATTTGAAGTGAGCAAAAGCACAGAAACTGCAATTTTAGAGCAAGAGGAAGTCTCCATTACCCATCCATTAGTTGAAAAAATTGTGCAAGAAGTAAGCGAAAAGTATGAGGAAGTCTCCGGTGTTAAAGCACAAGGAGACATTCATGAAGAACACGGAGCTCATCCAGATGAGAAAGAGCATAATGTAGAAACATTTGAAGTGAGCAAAAGCACAGAAACTGCAATTTTAGAGCAAGAGAAACCTACAGATGGAAATGCAATGGAGTGCATGAAAATCGAAGAAACTCGTGAATTGGTTTCAACAAAGAAATTA
The DNA here is from genome assembly GCF_017979445.1 of Akebia trifoliata. NCBI lineage: Eukaryota > Viridiplantae > Streptophyta > Magnoliopsida > Ranunculales > Lardizabalaceae > Akebia > Akebia trifoliata. The sequence continues at coordinate 3,168,407 of NC_141379.1, forward strand.
GACATTCATTCCGACGAGAAAAGAGAAAAGGAGACAGAAAACAAGGATCTAACTTCCACTATTGAAGAGGGTATTGTAGAGGAAGATGTTACCATTAAGGACCACAATGCTGTAACTCCTGGAGATGAAATAACTGTCCAGAGCTGTAGAGAAGTTGAAATTGAGCAAAAGACCATTCAGGAACCAGACCTTGAACTGATAGGTGAAGATCAGATTTATGAGATGAAAGAGGCTGATGACAGTACAATGGGACGAATCCCAAATGAAAAGGTCAGATCAGAGTAAAAGAAATTGAATCTTTATCAAATATATCCTATCTTTTTTTTTTTTTTTTGAGTTTCCATTCTTTTAGTTCAGATTATAGCTTCACCTATTGTACAGGTATGTGAGGGACCCAATGAGCTAGGCGAGGATGAAGAAAAACAGAGAAAAGAGGAAGATTTCACAGTTAAGGACCTCTCTAAATCATTCAATGAGGAGGAAACAGTTATAGTTAGCTGTGAAGAAGACAAGATAGAGGAAGAGAAGCCCAAACAAAAGGTCAGCTTGAACATAAGTTTGTCTTATTTTATCGGTACAATGTCATTTTATTGAAACATAAACAGATAGAAAAATACAAGAAGACTACCCAGCACAAACAAGGTGCTATATAGCAACCATAAGTGAGAAAAACTAGATTATTCCATACAAAAAGATCCTATATAACTTGAATAGAAATTTGATGATTACTATATAACCTTTTCTTTCCTTTTCCTTCTCATTTAATTTTTCATTTATTCTTGTTTGATAAGTTAAAACTTCATCTTATTATATAGGAGTGTGAGGCACTTGAGACACTCGGTGTAGATGAATGTATCGAAAAACAGATCACACAAGAAGATGAAGCTGTTAAGGAGCACTCCATTGTACCTATCCGAGAAGAAACAATTAGAGAAAGTTCTCATGAAGATGAAAAGGTGGAAGATGAGCACGAAGAAGAGGTCAGCTTAAATACAAATTTGTTCAGACCTTTTCTTTCCTAGTCTTACATCTATAAACTCAAAAATCGCATTTCTTTCCTTGTTTCTTTTCTCTTTAATTCTTGTCATAAGTTTGAAACTTCATCTTGCATACAGGTGTCTGAAGGTGTTGACGTGACCAGTGCAAGCAAGAACACTGAAGAAAAAGTCATAGATGAAAATGACATTGCTAAGGACCACAATACAATATCCTCTGAAGTAAAAGCAATTAAACCAAGCTGTCAGGGAGATGAACCGAAGGTGAACGAGCCCAAAGAAGAGGTCAGTGAGAATATTAATTTGAACTTAGGCCCTGCAAGTAAACCATTTTTTTTTTCTTAAAAAGAAACTTCTACCATTCTGGAATTTTCATTTTAAGGAAATTCTTTTGAGGGAGCAAAATTTTCTAAGCTTCGAGACAGGCCCTTAAACGCTAAAATTTAATTTCTCTACTTCAATCATTTTCTTAATTCAAGTTAAAGCTTCATCCGTTATACAGGTTTGTGAAGAAGTTGAGACAATTGATGCAAGTCAGGACACTGAAAGACATATCATTGAGGATGATAATGCTGTTCAGGCCCACTGTACAGAATCTGTCCAAGCAGAATTAGTTTCAGAGAGCCCTCAAGAAGATGCAAAGGACACTAAGAAGCCCGAAGGAGAGGTCGGCTTGAATAAGAAATTTTAAACTTAATTCCATCATTTTCTTTCCTGCTCGCATGTTAATTTGAAACTTAATCTGTTATACAGGTGAGTGAGGATATTGAAGAGGGTATCATAGAAGAAGTTGTTGCCATTAAGGACCGTGATTTTGTGATTCCTGGAGATGAAACAGTTGGCCAGAGCTGTCGAGAAGTTGATATTGAGAAAAAGACTATTCCGGAACCAGAACCTGAACTGATAAGTGAAGAACAGATTTATGAAACAAATGGGGCTGATGACGGTACAATGAAAGGAATCCTAAATGAGGAGGTCAGATCAGAGTTAAAAAATTGAATCTTTATCAATTTTTTTCATATACTTTCTTTAATTTCCATTCTTGTACTTGAGATTATAGTTTCACCTATTGTACAGGTATGTGAGGGACCAAATAAAGCTGATCTAGGTGAGGATGAAGAAAAACAGAGAAAAGAGGAAGAATTCACAGTTAAAGACCTCTTCGAATCATTCAGGGGAGAGGAAACAGTTAAAGATAGCTGTGAAGAAGATAAGAAAGAGGCAGAGAAGCCCGAACAAAAGGTCAGCTTGAACATAAGTTTGTATTTTTTTTATCATTAAAATGTCATTTTATTGCAATAGAAACAGATAGAAAGAATACAAGAAGACTACCCAACACAAAAAAGTCACTATATAGTGACCATAAGAGAGAAAAACTACTCTCTAACAAGATTATTCCATATAAAAAAATGATACATAGCTTGCATATAAATTTGATTCTTACCATCTAACCTTTTCCTTCTCATTTAATTTTTCATTTCTTGTTTGATAAATTGAAAATTCATCTAATTATATAGGAGTGTGAGGGACTTGAGACAGTCAGTGTAGATGAATACATTGATAAACAGATCTCACAAGAAGATGAAGCTGTTAAGGAGCATTCCACTGTACCTGTTGGAGAAGAAACAATTAGAGAAAGTTCTCCCGAAGACGAAAAGGTGGAAAATAAGCACGAAGCAGAGGCCAGCTTAAATTTTGAACAAAATTTATAAACTCAAATATCTGAATTATTTTCTCTTTAATTCTTGTCATTTGCTTGAAACTTCTTGTATACAGGTGTCTGAAGGCCTTGAGGTGGTCGGTGCAAGCAAGAACAATGAAGAAAAGATCATAGACGAAAATGACATTGCTAAGGACCACAATATGATATCCTCTGGAGAAGAAGCAGTTAAACCAACCTGTCAGGGAGATGAACAGAAGGCAAACAAGCTCGAAGAAGAGGTCAGTAAGGATTTTAATTGGCACTTAGGCCCTGCAAGGAAGCCTAGAAATTTTCCACCGTCGTTTTTTTTTTTTTCCTTAAACAGAAATTTTAAGAAATACTTTTGAGGGAGGAATATTTTCCTAAGATTCCTTACAGTCCCTTCAATCATTTTTGTAAGGTTAATTCAAGTTAAAACTACATTTATTATACAGGTTTGTGAAACACTTGAGACAACCAGTGCAAGTGAGGTCACTGAAAAACGGATCATCGAGGATGAAAATGCTATTCAGGCACACTGTACAATACCAATCCAAGAGGAATTAGTACCAGAGAGTCCTCAAGATGATGCAAAGGATGCAAAAGAGCCCAAAGGAGAGGTCGGCTTAAATATGAACTTTTCAACCAAATTCCATCATTTTCTTTCCTGCTCTCTTTATCCAACAATTGCACTGAAAATCTGGTAGATTTCCAAAAAATATTCTCTACTTTTTATGGCTGTGAAGTTAAAACCTGTTACGTTATCCAGGTGTTTGAAGAACTTGATACAGCTAGTTTAGGTGAGAACAGTGGAAAGCGGATCATAAAGGATACAGATCCCTTTACAACATCCATTGAAGAAGCAGCAGTTAAAACCACCTCTCGAGAAGAAGAAGAGGAGGTCGGCATGAATATGAAATTTGACGATTAGTATCCAACTTTTTCTTTCCTACAAAAACATAGCACGATTTTTTCTGCTTGTTTTATAATTTATTTATTTATTCCATTCTGGTTCTTTAAGTTCAAGCTTCATCTGTAATACAGGTGCATGAGAGACTTGAGGTAACCGGTAAAGATGACGCTGGTGAAAGACAGATCATAGAGGAAGTCACTGCTACCGAACTCCATACAGTATCTGTAGGAGAAATAGTTAAAGAGCGCTCTCTTGACGACGAGGTCATTTGATTATGACAATTGATAATTGAACCTTAATGCCGGACCTTTTCTTTCAAAATTTAAAACTTTACCCCACTTAGTTCTAGCATGTTAATTTGAAACTCCATCTGTTATACAGGTGTGCGAGTCAGGAGAGGGTGATGGAAATCAGATTATAGAGGATGGAATTGGGACAGACATCTCTACGGTATCAGTCGAAGAAGAAGAAGAAAGAACCAAAGAGAGCTCCCATGAAGATGAAAAGGAGGCAAAGAAGCACGAAGAAGAGGTCAGCTTGAATGTGAAATTTTAGGCTTAAGTTTTGTTTTACTTTCCCATTTACGTTCTCCATTTTAAATGCTTAAATAAAAACTTCACTATTAAAACAGGTTAAAGAATCTAATTTAATATCAATAGAGCGGGAAATTGAAGCAGTGGATTCCACAGAAGAAACAGAAACAGTGGAGAACACTAATGACATGGATGAAACTGCACCATTTGAAGCTAGTGGGGCTAGCTTAAAGGGTATAGACGTTGAAGATGTGAAGCTTGAGGAAATCACCAATTTGGATGATAATTCAGACAAGGAGATTCTAGCAGCAGAAAACCCAAATGCGGATGAAGCTGAACAAGAAAAGGAGTATGAAATTCCAATGGGAACTTCTGTTACAGTACCAGAATCAGTAGATCGGGAAATTAAACCAATTACTGAGACAACGATAACAAATAGTAAGCCTCAGTTGGATGACAAATCAGAAGAGAAGCTACATGAATCTTCTACATTGGAACCCAAGAAACAGGAGCTTGAGTCAATAGAAGCAGACGAGAAGATTAAAGATGAGACTCCAAATAAAGATGAAATCCAAGATGAGAACTTGGAAACTCCTTTAGTTGTAGAGAAAATAGAAGAGATAGCCATGCTAAAAGAAGAGCCCGGGAAGCTTGAGGAAGCCACTGAGATGGGGTCTGAAGATATTGGGAAGGAGAGTCCGATTCCTGAACTAGACACTGAAGAACATCTCTGTGAATCAAAAGATTCTGACGCAATTTTAGAGAGAGAATTCATTGATGAGAGCGAAACAGTGACTTCAGTGCCAGGCTCAGAGAATGACAAGTTAGAAGGAGAGAAGCAAATTGATGTTCCATCTAAGGAACTTGAAACAACCAGTGCATGTGCCGACACTGAAAAGGATATTCTAGAGCAATTAGAGGACCCTATTAAGAACCTTGACCAAGGCTACGACGAAAGTAGAAAGGAACACTCAGAGGTTAAGGATGTGCTAGTTGAACCAGAGGCTAATGATGAGAACAGGTCTCTTGCGCAGGTAAGAGCAACATGACACACACTGAATTTTTATTTATTTATTTATTTATTTTTCTAATCATTAAAAGCAGACCAGTTGTGCGGAAGCATAACAAGAGAAAACAAATAACGAATACACAAAGAATACAGATCTACGTGGTTCAGCAAATTGCCTACGTCCACGGAAGAGAGGGAGAAAAATCCACTATCAACGATAAAGATTACACACTCTCTGTCCTCTACAACTCTCTCAACCAGAAGAAATCTCACAGAGCAAAAACATGAAGAAACCCTACCTGAAAATACATATATACCCAAAAAAGTCGCCTCAGGGGCGCTGCTCCCAAGCCCACTCTGCTTTGGAAAAGGTCCTTTTTGATACTGTCTTGACTCTTGAAGTCCAAGCCCAATAAGGATACTAGACATCTCACAGTAAGATCTTTATTGAAGGAAAAAAATGGTGACAAGCCTAACTGTACATGATACAGCAAGATCTACCGAAAGAGACTTTCGCTAGAGATCATGTTTCATCAGTGAATATACTAGATCCTGTCTTCATCATGATCGACTCAATGCTTTCAATATTTTCAAATACTTTTCATCATTAACCTTTGAAAAAAACACTTTTCATCATTATATTGATTTCTTGAATGTTTCAAATTTTCCTTTAATTCATGTTGAAGTTTTACTAAACTAGTATCTGTACAGCAGAACCTTGAAACAGTTGATCAAGGTGAGGAGATCAAAAGCTCTTCTGAATCAGTGGCTCAAGATACACGTCCCAAAACTGAAAAGATCAAAACTGAGGAAGTCGAAGAAACCATTAAGGTTCATGATACACTAACTGTTGAAGATCAAATGGTTGGCCAAGGCTCTCAAGAAGAGGAAAAGGCAAGCAAGAACCTTGAAGAAGCAAAACCCAAATTGGAGGCTGAAGATCAAAGTGACAAAATAAAATGTGCAGATGAACTGTCAGACAATAGCATTTTAGATGAAGAGGTCAGATATAAAACTTATGTTTATTTTCCTCTTCATATGCTGTACATTATGTTGAATCTCTATTTGTTGTTACAGGTTCCTCGGAGAGTTGAGAGAGCTGATGAAAGTGAGAACATATCGGTGGGTGATGAAATAGTTAAAGAGGTCAGCTTGAACTTACAAATGAGGCATAATCTCTTCTATTTGATTTTTAACATGAAATTTATCTCTTAAACAGGCGAAGGACTCTGATTTTGTGTACACTGAGAAAACTTTCGAAGCCACAGACTTCGACGAGAATAAAGAAATGGAGATGTTAACGGAGGAAGACCTGAATGTGAAGCCCAATGGTTCTCCTGATACAGAAGAATCAAGAGAAGAAATAATAAAGAAGGAAGAATTCTGTGAAGAACTTGCAGAGGTCTCCAAATCAGTATCCGAAGTTTCTGAAGGCAACATCAAGGAGGAGATCTTGGAAGAGACCAGCTCACTGGAAGCCAAACCTGAAGTTGAGAAGATTGTAGAGGCCTCTGGGATTGTTTCTAAAGAGGATAGTTCAGCAATTGTTGAAACAATTGAGACTAGCATAAAGGGTGATGAAGTCGAAAGCGTGAACATTGGAGAAACTTCTAATCTGGTTTCTCAACTTCCCATCATTGAAAATGAGAAAAGAGATCAAGAGATTGTAACAGTGGGAAAGCTCGATGCAGATAATGCTGAAACAAGTTGTGCAATGGAAGATACGGAGAAGGATAATCTAGAGAAAGATGAACCTGTTAAGATTCCTGACGAAATTGAACCTTTACATGATACCACCGAAAAAGAAGAGGTTAGATCAATCATTAAATCAAATTTCAAATGTCTCTCTTTAAATAAGGAAATTGAACTTTGAACTATTCCCCCACCTTATTTTTTTCTTTTTCATAATGGTTGAATTCTTATACTGATCTGATATGTTGAACAGAATGCTGAAGCAGTTAACGTGAGTGAGCATATTGAAACCGCTGATGTAGAAAGCCCAGAAAAGAATACTGATGATTCACCCATTAAGGACTCATTGATTAAAGAGCCTCTAGTCCACGAAGTAGGAGGAAAGTGTGAAGAAGCCTCCTATTCTGAGAAACTTGAAAGGTCTCTCGAATCTTTTGCTGAGTTGGAGGGTGAAGAAAATCAGAGTGTGAAAACAGATGAAGCAAATGAGACCTCAGAGAATGATATTGTACCTGAAGAGGTCATATGGAGTAACAAAACAGAAGCTTTTTATTTTTTTTCCTTTCCTTCTGTTGTTTTTGGGTAATTGTTTCATGTGTTGAATTAAACAGGTAGATGTTATGCAGGTCTCCGTGGGACTTGAGAAAGCTAGTGCAAGTGAGAATATTGAAAAACAAATCTCATGTGAAGAGGATGAAAATACCGTTAAAGAGAGCCATGAAGAAGATGAAATGAAAGGAGAGAAAGTCGAGGAGGAAGCAATTAAATTGGAACCCGAAGAACAGATTCATGAACTAGAGACTGAAGAAGTTCAAAGAGAGATAACACATGAAGCGAAGGAGGATACAAAGAATGAAATTTTAAATGAAGAGGTCAGGATGATGTATAGAAACAGAAGTTTTATGTATTTCCTTCTCTTTTTGTCTTTTCACATTTGCTTTTATTTGTCTAGTTGATGCCTTATCTTCTATACAGGTTCTTGAGAACACCGGTGCAAGTGAGAATATTGAAAAACAGGTCACATGGGAAGAGGTATCTGACAAGGAGACATACTTAGTGTGTGTTGGAGAAGAAACAGCTCAAGGGACAGCCAAGGAAGCACTAGAATTGGAGACTGAAGAACTGAGTCCTGAATTGGAGTGTGAAGAACATCCAGACGGGAAAACAAATGAGACCATAGAAAAGGAAATTGTAAATGAAGAGGTTGATAGAGTAAAAAAAATGACGCTTTATTCATTTCCTCACCTCTTGTTTTAGTGTTATTTTTGTCGATAGAAGAATTTCTTTAAGTTTTCATCCCTTTTTCCTCTTCTCTAATCATCAAAAAACTGTATCTGTTAAAACAGATTAAAAGCTCCAATCAAGTGTTGGTGGAAAGCAAATTGGAAACGGCGTGTTTCAGTGAAAAGGCAGAAATTGTAACTATTAAGGATGAGGAAGGCCCAAGTACAGACTTTACTGCTCCACCGGCAGCAAAGGAAGTCTCAGCCATTGTGGTAGAAGAACCGATTCCTGACACCGTCACAGAAAATGCAGAGAAGATGGAAAGTGTGACCGAAGATACGAGTGCTCCGGAAGGACTCATTGAAGTTGAGAAACTTAAGAACACATCTTCTGAATTGGAATCTAGTAGTACAATTGGTATTACAGAAGACTTGCATATCAAAGAAGAGGTTCCCACCGATACCCTTGAAGCATCATCTGTTACGGAAGATTCACAAGCAGAAGTGCAAGAGAAAGAGAGAAAAATTACAGAGGGCGAGGAGAAGTATGAGTTCGTGCTTGTCAATCAAGCAACTGCTGAAGTGAGCCCACCTACCGAAGAAAGCGAAGGAGAGAACATTAAGAATGAGGTAAGTTATAAAATCATAGAAATTCAAATTATATCCAAAAGATAAGAAATACTACACACAGACAAGCATTGACACTTCATCTATCCTGCAGGCTCCAGTAGAAAAAACCTTAGAGATGGAAAGCAAAGAGAAGCTAAATGAGGCCAATATTCAAGATAAAACATGTGGAAATGAGGATGGAGAAACCCAAATACAAGATGAAACCCCTCAGAACATTGAAAAGCTCACGAAAACCTCTGATGCAACAGCTGAAGAGCAGTCCTCTAGAGAAACAGATTCTACTGAGAGCACAGAGACAAAGTTTTCAACTGAAAGCATAGATATTCAATCAAGGTCTCTCGAGTCTTTTTCTGGATTGGAGGGTGAAGAAAATCAGAGTGTGAAAAAAAATGAAGCAAATGAGCCCACAGAGAAGGAAATTGTACCAGAAGAGGTCATATGTAGTAACAAAATGGAAGCTTATTTCCTTTCCTTCTATTGTTTTTGGGTAATTGTTTTGTGTGTTAAATTAACCGTTTATATGTTATGCAGGTCTATGTGGGACTTGAGAAAGCTAGTGCAAGTGAGAATACTGAAAAACAAATCTCAGGTGAAGAGGAAGCTGTCAAGGACCCAAACCAAATATCTGTCGGCCAAAATACAGTCAAAGAGATCCATGAAGAAGATGAAATGAAAGGAGAGGAAGTCGAGGAGGAAGCGACTAAATTGGAACCTGAAGAACATATTCATGAACCGGAGATCGAAGAAGTTCAAAGAAAGATAACAAATGAAGCTCAGGAGGATAAAAAGAATGAAATTTCAATTGAAGAGGTCAGATGGCATATCACATCTGAAGTTTTATGTATTTCCTTTCCTTCTCTTTCATTTTTTGCACATTTTATTTTGTTTGTTTAATTGATGCTTTATCTGGTATATAGGTTCTTGAGAACACCGGTGCAAGTGAGAATATCGAAAAGCAGATCACATTGGAAGAGGGATCTGTCAAAGAGGCATACTTAGTGTCTGTTGGAGAAGAAACTGTACAAGAGAAAGCCAAGGAAGCACTAGAATTGGAGCCTAAAGAACTGAGTCCTGAATTGGAGTGTGAAGAACATCTGGATGGGAAACCAAACGAGACCATTGAAAAGGAAATTGTAAATGAAGAGGTTGATAGAGTAAAAGAAATGAAGCTTTATTTATTTCCTCACCTCTTCTTGTTTTATTGTCATATTTGTCCATAGAAGTATTTCTTTAATTTTTCATCCGTTTCTCCTCTTCTCTAATCATCAAAAAACTGTTATCTGTTTAACAGATTAAAAGCTCCGATCAAGTATTGGCGAAGAGGGAATTGGAAACGACATGTTTCAGTGAAAAGGGAGAAATCGTAACTAGTAAGGATGAGGATGGCCCAAGTACGGACTTTAATGCTCCACCGGCAACAAAGGAAGTCTCAGCTCTTGTGGTAGAAGAACTAATTACTGAAACCATCACAAAAAATGCGGAGAAGATGGAAAGCACAACCAAAGATAGAAGTGCTCCGGAAGGCCTCATTGAAGTTGAGAAATTTAAGAACACATCTTCTGAATTGGAATCTAGTAGTACAATTGGTATTACAGAAGACTTGGATATCAAAGAAAAGGTTCCCACTGATAAGCTTGAAACCTCATCTCTTACGGAACCTTCACAAGCAGAAGTTAAAGAGAAGGAGAGAGAAATTAGAGAGGATGAGGAGAAGCATGAGTTTGTGTTTGTCAATCAAGCAACAACTGAGGTCAGCCTACCAACAGAACAAAGAGGAGACAACATTAAGAATGAGGTAAGTTTTAAAATCATACAAGTTCAAAATATATATTAAAAAAAAAAGATGAGGAATACTCACAGACAAGCATTGACACTTCATCTATCTTGCAGGCTTTAGTAGAAGAAATCTTACAGAAGGAAGTTGAGGAGAAGCAAAATGAGGCCAATATTCAAGATAAAATATGTGGAAATGAGGATGGAGAAACCCAAATACCAAAACAAGAAGAAACTCCTTGCAACATTGAAGAGCAGACCTCTAGCCAAATGGGTTCTACTGAGAACACAGAGACAAAGTTTTCGACTGAAAGCATTCAATCTATGACAGAGGTCCCAACTGGAGTAGAAGATCAGAAATCTGGAGAAGCTTCAGGAATTCAGTCAGAAGTGAAAGGAGTAGATAATGAACCCAAACCATCAGACTCGGGTAAGGTTTCATTATGTGATCTCCTAGAGAAGTCCACAAAAGAAACCTCGAAGATTGTTGGAGCATCTACTGAGGAGAGAAACCTAGACACCAACAAAGAAAAATTAGAAAATAAAGAGACACCAAGCATTCAAGTGGAAGAAGAAAAAAAAGATGAAGAAGAGAAAGATGAAGAAGGTGAAGAAGAAGAAGAAGAAGATGAACACAAAAAGACAGACTCAGGCTCCGATGCTCCAGTCATGGTGGAAGCGTCTAGAGATATTGACGTGAAACCAGCACATAAGAAATCCCACAACATATTATCAGGTGTGGGATCAAAGGTTAAGCACTCAATTGCAAAGGTGAAGAAAGCCATCACTGGGAAGTCATCCCATCATAAACCACATTCACCAAAATAAGAAAGCAAATTTTAAAATAGGATCTATTTGGAGGGATTTGTTATTAGATTGATGTTTTCTTGATTGTACCAAGTTTGAGTGTGGTGTGTATTTGTGCAGTGTGAATATCAAATTCCTTATTTGTATAAAGTTATTTGATTGTAGAAGAGTATTTGTTACATTGTCAATATAACCATATTGATGATGTTCAGTACAGAAGAGTTTGAGATAGGATCTATTTGGAGCAATTTGTTATTAGATTGATGTTTTTCTTGATTGTGCCAAGTTTGAGTTTGGTGTGTAATTGGTGCAGTGGGAATATCAAATTCCTTTTTGTATAAAGTTAGATGATTGTAAAGAGTATTTGTTACATTGAAGTAGATGTTGAGGTTTTTAATTGAAAAGCATTTTCTTCTCTAATAAAACTTGTGATCATTTATAGACATACAAAGATTAGAATGAACATTTGGATCCTTGAATAACCAAAAAAATAAAATAAGATGGGAAGACAAAATATATACATATTAGAGAAATTTATGAAAACGTGATCAACTTTTGGCGAAATTATGATCCCGGCTCGCTGTTCATTTTAATTCCCAAAACATGAATGGTAACAATCTCAAAGGTTTTAACGTGACAATTTCACAGGTTTAAAGTGACAATCTAGCATGTTCGCTAAAAGTAGGGAGATTGTCACTTTGGGGGAAAAAACCTAGTGAGATTGTCACTTTAGACCTGCAATCTCGCACATTCACGTTTTGGTAATTAAAATGAACAGTTAGCTGGAATGGGAATTTCGTCACATTCAGCTCACGAAATGGTAATTAACCATACATATTACTTGGATACTTCGAAATAGATGTCATCCCCATTTTGTTGGAGGAGAAGAACATTGTACACTTTGATAGAACTCTCTCACACGAAAACATCATGCACAGATAAAATTAACCATGCACCTTAAATAATGCCAAAAAAAAAAATTAGAAGATATCAAGAAAAATATACACGCAACAAGAGGCTTAACCTAATAGCTATTTTTCTTTCTATATTCTGTTGTCAGGTAACAACCCCAAGGGGTTGGCCTAGGGACAAGTCAAGCCTTGATGAGCTCCTCAAGAAGGGTAGGTCAAGTGTTCGATACCCCACGAAGCAGTGAATTCCTTGGGGCCACCCTCATGGTCCGGTTGACCCTCGACTCAACCAGTCGCACGTAGGACTTTCCAAGGGGGTGGTGCTTGTGACCGTGGGATTAGTCACACCCGAAGGGCGGGGATACCCATGATAAGGATAAAAAAACAGCTTTCAAATGCATCCTAGGCTTTTCACCGACTACCAAGTATGCTTCAAGTTCAACAGAAGAAATAATAATAAGTTTTTGACAGAAACGAAAACTATTGAATCCATGAATAAAACATGTTGATTAAATACTCATTAACAGAAGCTGAGAGGATGAAAAAGAAGGAATTTGAGCTTGAACTCCATTACGTAAAAGTGGTTGAAAAAAAACTCAAAAACTTCAATTAACGAAAGAAAAATCTCAATAAAGTTCAGTAATGTAATACCCATTTCTCCCGTTTTTCTCTGCAACAACAATGAGACCATTCAAGACCCATTTCAGCTTTTTTGCTTATAAAGCATTTGAGAGAGAGAGAGGGAGAGAGAGAGAAGGCGTCCTTTGTCTCTATCATGAAATGGAGGGTAAAATTGTCTTTTTGGCCAATGTAATAGAGGATGATATGGTCCGGCCTGAGTAGTTTTTGATGCTGTATAAGCTACAGAAGACGAGTTGGTGATGCTAAGTAGATTCTTTCTCACTAACGATGACATTCGTTTCCCACTCGATTTCCCACCAAATTCAACCGTTGGGCGTGTGCCCATTTCAAATTTCCCGCCATCCTCCCTCAATCTACCCTCAAAACCTCAAATTTCCTCACAAAATCACTCCAAGTCCAACTGGGTTTCCAGCATTAACAGCCAAATCCCAAGAAACCCATCTCACCAACGCTCAAAACAAGACTACAGATGATGGCATTCCTTCCGCTCATGTCAAAATCCTCGTAAAATTCAATTCTAGACATAACTACATTAGAGTTGTTGAAGTTTCTCGAAAAGCGGATCACCCATTTGCAGGATCCAGACTTCTCTTACTAGACAAACCTGGAAACATTCACAGCATATCTTTCCTCTTCAAATCATTTACAAACACTTACTTCGACGTCTTCGCAACTTTCCCTCCAATTTTGCCACCAGGACCGTTGGGAATTCTCGGTTTTGGCGCTGGTTCCGCTGCTCGTCTGATCTTAGAACTGTTCCCACAAATCAAAATCTATGGATGGGAGCTCGACCCATCGGTAATTTCAGTGGGTCGAGAGTATTTCGGCCTTTCAAAGCTCGAAAAAAAGAACCAAGATAGGCTTTTTATATATATAGGAGATGCATTGAAAGCTAGTGTTAGAGAAGGATTTGCAGGGATATTGGTTGATTTATTCTGTGAAGGTAGTTTAATTCCCGAACTTCAGGATCCGCGAACATGGCAGAAATTGAAGAAGAGTTTGAGAAAGGGAGGAAGAATTATGGTGAATGTAGGAGGAAGTTGTGTCGAAGCCGAGGATGAAGGAAGAGATGGGAAATTGATCATGAAAGAGACTCTTAAAGCAATGAATTTGGTTTTTGCAGACCAAGTGTTTGTTCTGAATCTTGGATCCAGAAAGGAGGATAGCTCTATTGCTCTAACAGGTGATTTGCCTGATCTTGATGCATGGAAACAACTGTTGCCATTCTCATTGAGATGTTATGTAAATATGTGGACTCCTTTTCATGGGTAGTCCCTTTTTTGTACTTCTAGTAATGGTTTTATGGAGTTTTAGTACATCAAAAATGAACTATCCAAAAATGGGTGAATTGGAATTAGTTTTCTTTAATGGTATTATTCTTGTTTGTTTGTAATTCTTGTTTCCATGGTTAGATTGAATCATTTATGATATAGTTCATGAAATTCTGAATTGTGATCCTTTTTTAAGAAGAATGTATGAGTGTGGTTTGGATTCTTTTATCTTTTTCTTGTTCTTCTGGATTTCTCATGGAGCAATAATCAAATTATGGGTTAGATTGCAATCTTGTTCTTGCCCTTTAAATTCAAGGTTCTAAATTTAAATAACTAAATGGGTATTAACACCCAATTTAAATGGGTATGAGTATTCCATTTGAATTGGAAATACAACTTGTCCATTCTGAACTTCAAGTTGGGTTAATTGATCTAAAGAAAATAAGTTGAGTTAATTATGAAACGAAAATGAATGTATCTGAACATTTGATAATAAAATTATAGTAGATATTTACCAAAAGGGTCCATTGATTACAAAATTTCAGGATTTTACAAAGTTCTTGAATTCATACATGCTTCACAGGTGATCATTTTCTCATCAGATCTTATCCATCTCTTATGCCTCTTTCATCGCATAGCCATTGTTGAGTCCAGCAAGCTCAACCACTTCTTGAGTCAATCAGGATGAACCAGCTTGACTGGACAAAGTTAAGACATGGAAGAAAGCAAGTAGCATTGTATATGCTCTTTTTCCTTTCGAGCTTTCCTGAATGTCTTTTTGGCTGAGCTCATCTTGCGTGAATGCATCTAGGCTTAGTTTGTGGCCTCTGCCGCTGGCTCCAATGCTTGTCCCATTGCCGAGAGAGCCTGCCTTGCAGCTCTTGCAAATGTTGAGATGGGTAATTTTCAGGAACAAGAAGATCTATACATGAAGTAGCTTTTTTGGGTTCAATGGGTTTCAAAAACTCGAGTCTACTGGAGTAGAAATTAGTGATACGGTTGAAGGTATGTATATATATTTGTAACCCCAAGGGGTTGGTCTAGTGGCAAGCTGAGGTATCGACTGTTGGTTCTTTTTTATATTTTTGCATAAATATTTCCCTTTTTCCAGAATTTGTTTACGCTGCTTATATTACTTGTTCTTTTATTTATTTTTTCAATTATACAATTAAATCATCATTTATACCAAAATAAAAAAGGACAAACTTCAACTCCAAAGGAAGCTTGAACCTTCCTGAACTGATGCGAGTTGTTCGATTATGAGGATCTCTTTCATTTTTCAGTTCTACATTGTTCCTTGTGACCTCAACTTCGTTAAAGCCTGACAGAGTGACGGTATTAGTCTACAGTGCAGGTTGAGCATTTGATGATAATATGTTCACCATAATTCGCTTTGGATATTCTTGTCGATTTTCTGCGAGAGAAAGAACTGTAATTTTCTTTTGACCTCTTGAGCATAGTGAAATCAGTGTTGCTCCGTGGGTTTTCCCTGATTTAGGATTTTACACGCAAAATCAACATCCCGTGATCCCCGAGACTCGCACCAGACAAACCCATCGAAAATTACAGACACTTCGATCGATTAACAGAAACTTGAAGATGATAGACAGATCAGCCCAATGTAAATATAAGGTAGATAGCAGGATTAAGGTTCAATAGATAAAACATTTACACCATTTTTAATGAGAATAGAGATAATTTTGTAAATAGAAATGAGAGTACACAAACTGATTGATAAAGCTGTAGAAATTAATACAAATTAGGATTTCTTTAAGGCTCCCTTAAATCCTTGAATAGCCTCTGTAGTCCTCATATTAATCCATGAACTCATCATTGAACTTCTTGAAATTTTCCCTGATAGCAGGCATGTCTTCTTCAGCTGGTAAGATGGTTGTCCTCAAGTGAAAGACTCTGTTAAAGAAGTAATCCATTACCCATACTTCCATTGAAATTGTTTCAAGAAAAGATACCATTTTTATGCCAAGAAATTCTCAAAGAAGACTGTAAGTACCACTCGGTAAAAGTTTGATATCAACAAAAGGAAAAATAGAAGAGAAAGATGATAGCAGCCTTGTGTAAATTTTTCTCGACAAAATATTTCTCAAAAATATAAAGAGAGCTTCTATTGCCACACCAACTGTTACTAACAGCACCCAAATGTGTGTTAATTCTTTGGTGACTGATTTACATATGAATTGGGGCGCTGTTTGCAAAAGTTGGTGTGGCAATAGAATCTCTCAAATATAAATGGAGTTGATAATTACCATTCTTTCTGACTGAAAACTGAACCAGGAACGGTCGAGATGCCTGTGGCTTCCAATAGCTTGAGACAATAGAAAACGTCAGGGACCTTTCTGGCTTTTTTGGCAGCTTCAATTGCTTTTTGCGGTAAGCGAATTTGTGCAAAAGAATACATGGCTCCTAAAAGAAGTTTTATCATAAGTAGTCAACTAATCAAGATTAAGAAACTATTTCAAAATTGTAAGGAAGTACAAACAATACACATGAAACAGAATTTCATTGTAAGATGAACTACTACTTACCTTCTGTGAAGTTACAAACTACATTTCTACAACTGCTGAATCCATTGGTCATTATGTGAGCCCTCCTCCTTAGTGATTCAAGGACTGCTTTGCTGCATACTTCATGATTGGTAAATATTTTATATATATATATATATATACTGTGGGAGGTAAAATTTCACCCTATGACATGATGACGTGGCAACAGAAACAAGGTCGGATCAGCTTGCGCATACAGTAGTCATGTAAAGGTCTCAGAACAAAAAAAAATGCAGAAATGAGGTTAATTAGTTCAATTCTATTAAAAAAGAAGTCATGTATTATATAAGAAAAGGGTAAAAGGTGACATATATGGAGTTGAATCTCAGTCATCCATACCTCTCCTGAACAAACTTCAGGTATGAGATGTCTCCTGGCTTTGGGGAGTTGACCATCAGCCCTTGCTGAAAAAAAAAATTTATTTCAAGGTCACACTTAATGGATCCAATCAGGGAAGTTAGAAGCACCAAATACATATAATTAACAGAACAACCAAGCATGGAAAGTTGTAACCCCAAGGGGTTGGCCTAGTGGCAAGCCAAGCCTTGATAACCCCGATGAGGTTATTATCGTATTGTTGGTGGGAATCGAACCTGTCATCACCTAAATATTTTACCGACCAAGCTAGTCAACGTCTGTCCAAAAATTATAATATATAGTCAAATAACTTGACTACTTGATAGAAAGAATTCTTTGGGACTCATTTTCAAAAAGCACAAACGAGCATGAAAACAGTCGAGATTTTTTCTCTAAATTGTTTATGTTTCAATGAACTATCCATATAAAATAATGCAATTTTTATATAGCTATCAAATTGAACATAGGGTTCTGTTGGAATTAGGTTTCTTATGGTTGTCTAATACTTTGTGACCTCATATGAAACCAATTAATGTGTCTGTTTCTTGACTTTTCAGTTATTACATAGCTTCCGTCTTTTTGAAGGACACACAGTCTACTAATGCCATACGAATTGCCACACTAAAATCAACTTTTTTTCAAATGTTTGGTTGGTTTAAATGCATTATTTTTGTTCACATATAAACGACATGAAATGCTGATATGAAATGTTGGATGAAACTTTTACCCTACCAGACATTCTTTTCCGTAGTTTTATCATTTATGATTGAGTGACAATTTTATTTTATTTTTTGCAATTTTAAAGAGTGGGTTCGTTTCCAAAACTTAAATAAGAAAACATTATAGGAAACAGTAATGATTGGCACATAATTAAAGAGGTAAAATGAGAAATGCCGTCATAGAAAGAAACAAACCTGCTGAGGAATATTGGTCATCTCAAAGTATCCTCCCCGCTGTCCACATTCTCCCCAATAACCTTTAGACACAGTGTGGAAAGACACAAGTTGAACCTCCTTGCTTATGGGTGGGCCCATGTCCAGCAAAATCTTCCAATGTTTGAGGTGTAATTGGTTTTTACTTAAGCCAAGTTCCCAACAAACACTTAACTGAAATTAAAACCACATAGTGTGTACTTATTATACCTTTCTTGCGCTTAAAAAGGGGAGTTCATCCTGGTATGCGTTCTGCTGATAAACTTCGTCCGCAAGAAGAACTGAGTTCTCATAGAAACAAAATCGTAGAAGTTCCTTTAGACTAGCTTTGCTCATACACTGACCCGTAGGGTTTATAATAACCATGGCTCTGACCTGAGCACATCCTCAATGCATGAGAAATGAAACAATTAAATTACATTATATAAAAAGTAATTTCATTGTAGTATGACAATTGGGTATTTAGAAGAATAAATTATATATTAGATTCCATATTATCATATACAAGTCGAAGAAATTAGTATAATTTCAAAATGGAAATGGATGGGGAGTTTGGTGGCGAGTATTCATCAAGTACACTAAATCGATAAATTCTCAAATGTCACATTGGTTTCTAAACAATTCTGCATATGTAACAAGCATAACTAAGTGGACACGTACACTTTGCCTCTAGAACGGGCCTGTGCAACTGACTGGCGAATGTTATTGATGTCAAGATCCCAATTCACTGTCTCTTCCTAGTAATATGGAACAAGAGAACCACCATATAAGGATATTGCAGCCAAGTATAGCGGGTATTGTGGAACGGGAACTAAGATCTAGCAACACAAGCACAAAAATTCCCCAATGTAAATAGAAAAAAAATAATACAAGGAGAAAAAAAAGGATTATAAGAAAAAAGTCCAAATGTCAAGGTATAACAAACATCTTTACTCTGTCATTTGGCAATAATTATTACCCATCTCGTTCACCACGAATAATAGTACTCAAAATCTGCATTACTCCTTTGCTAGCACCATTGGTGAAGTATGAGTTCTGGGTCACTACAATGTCATAAAAGAAATCACCTTCCATTTTAGGAACCAACACTCATCAAACTCCAATATTCAGGGAAAAAATTCAGCCTTTTAAATCAGCTTTGATATTTTATTACCTCGGATACCCATACTGCTTTTCAATGAACTCTGCCACTTCCTTCCTTATTCCAAGAAGACCTCGGGAATCACTGTACGCACCTAATTTTTCGAACTATTCAATTTAGCGTTTGTCATATGGGGTTACCCACATTTACAGTAAAAAAAAAAAAAAAAAAAAACTACTTTACAAGCTATACTTAGACATGGAATGATTTCAAATAACAAGCTCTTTTATGATTACTCAAAGTGCATACCTAGGCCACCCGATGTCAATGAAAGATAATGCTTAGCTCTTGCAATGGTGTCTGCTGGGAAGACAAGTCCCACATTAGGATCATCTAGTAGAAATGGAGCTTGGCATAGAGCCACCACCTGTAATTAAGCATTGTTTTTTGCATCAACCCTAACTTAAAGTAAAGGATGAGCACTAATATAAAACACCTCCAAGCAAAAAAAGAGAAGGAAATACACGAAACCCTTTCCTTATTTAATTTCCCTATATAGGTTTCATAAGATGTAACAAGCATATCTTCACACACAAAAAACTTGCTAAGTAAGCAACCAGTATATTTCTTAAAATGATGAACCTGGCGAGGGAAGGTCAGTGGCTTCTGTCCTAAAGCATGAGGATTTCCAACGTTTGTAAAAATAATCTGCAGATGAATAAGTCGAAACTGTGAGATAATGAGGATGTATATCGGACAAGAAATACAAATAAACGTTCCACATAATATAGATCATCCGGTAAATTGTTATGTAAGTTCTCAGACTTGACTTACATGCATGCATGTATACTAACCCCTAAAACTGTTCAGGATCTGACACATAGATTTCAGTCCTTGGTTGCATGAATTGAAATGGTGATATATCAATAGAAAAATTATTAGTAACAATATCTAATTTAAGAAATTAAAGGAACAAAAATATAGTAAAATAACTCATTTTCTCTAAAGATTATTCATAATTAGTATCACTTAGAAACTTCAAGCTGACAATACTAACAAAAATAAAATGATAAAGAGCAAACAAGGTCAAGTGTTCAGTATAAGTGCTCCTTATTATGAACGAACGATGCCTTCTAATAATTATTGCTTATGGGTTATGAGAAATTGTGTTCAAAGAATAAAAACGAAAGAAGAGTCACGTCTCTGTCTCATATTAGAAAAAATTTCTGGTTTGAAATCCCTGTATCTCCAGAAACTACATACAAGGCCAACCCATTTTCCACAACTCATGAAGTCACACAACCACATTTAAGTAAACGTATGATGAACCCATAAGGGAAATCTGAAAATATATACACCTTTTTCCCTTCCTTCTGAAGCTTGGAAGCTCGTAGATACAGCTCACCTCTTACAGCACATTGAACTTTCTTCACGTTCTCGTTCAATGTCTCATAGTCTAATGCCTTTGGTGACATGATTGAGTAGTTAATATATTACAAATGTAGAGTTATAACCTGAAAACTTCCAGGGAAATTAAATGAGCTTAAGAATATGGCAAAGAAAAAAACTAAAGTGAATGTAAACTATAAGTCTTATATTGGTTTGAATTTATATTTTTCCTTCGATTCACTTTATTCAATCTAAATCATTGAAAACTAAGCAGAAATGCATGGCATAATAGAACAATGCCCACATTCAAATAATGGCCTCTCAATACAGAAGGACCAATCCCACACTTAGTGATCAGGAAACCAAATTGACTGAAAATAGTATTATAAGATGAAAAATAAAGTAAATAAACAAACAAAGGTCAAAATACAAACTTAAAGAACTCATTAAAATATGTAAATAATAAAATGTAGAAAAAGAAAAGATCAGTAATTCATACATGTAATACTAAACCAAAGAAATTCAGAATAAAGGGAAAATTGGGATCAAATAAGACATTATGAATTGCAAAATACTGTGTCTACAAGGGAAGCTCCATCTACAAGAGACAAAACCCAACAAACTTCCAAAACAAGTGTTCTTTTGCCATAAATCACTGAAATAAAACAAAGCCAGATACAACAGCACATAAAGAAATCACTCTAGAGTCTAGAACATAAATATTATCAAATGTCTGTAACAGATAAGTAATCCCATCATGAATTGCAACACAACCCATTTAGAATCTGAAAAATTAAAATTAAAATAAAGGTAACCCAATTGTCTTAATCAACAAAATTACCATTTCAATCACAAATTTAAACAATATCCAATTTCGCCAACAACCCATCATTAATTAATCCCAACTATAAAACTTTAATAACAAACATTAAGAAGAAATTAAGGATACCCACATCTATTTTCGATTTAAGTTTCCTATTTCACAATTTATTTATTTTAATTATTTTCTTACTAAAAGGCTACCTTGGAACTTCAATAGACCAACATGCGAAGAAGCAAAGAGAGACACGCAAGTGAAATGGTGACAGAAATAAAGTTCTGCTGATCTGTTTTTTTTTTTTTCTTATTTTATTATTGATGATTGTTTGAAAATATGCCAAGCAAAATAGAGAGATGGATACAATCTTGAATAGATGTGGAGGTGAGTGTGGGATTGGGACCACAATCACTAAAAATATAGAAGAATTAACAAGATTCCTAAATTGAGGGGAATAGATAAAGTTCAAAGAAGTGTGGTGTAGCTTCAGTTCAACTCTAGTCAGATAATGAAATTTGTGTCATTCATACACATAGTCATAAAGCATATTTTGGTCATTTATCTGATGTATCATTAGATGATGTTTGATTAGAGTTTTATGTGTGCAAGATGAGTTAGGGGATGGAATGGGCTAAAATCTGTTCAAGCCTTACATTAAAGGCCCTAATGTTGTGATGGACTTGGCTATACATTTTATTGGGTATAAGTGTATCCTTATTATAGGTTATTGTAGTCATTTTCTATTAGTCTATTATAGAAGACCATGGTTTAGGAGGTGTATGTCATCAGTTTGAAAATGCAAGGGTATCTCAAATATTTATCAAAACTTGAGAGGTATACCTAAATTGCCCCATATAATATTAGTATATTAGAGAAGACTTAAGTTTGATAAAAATCTATCCAAATGGAGGGTACATCATTTTAAAGACCTTAAGAGGATAATTTTGAGTGTGACATGTAGTTTTTCTTAATTTATATATAATAAAATGACTTATATTATGATCTAAAGGAATGATCCAGGGTTTGGATTGCTCAAAAAGGCTAGAGCTTTAACATGAAAACTTTTCTAACCTCAAATTATATATGTTTTATTTTCATCATCAAATATTTGATTAAGATGACAGGAAAAATATAGGTTTCCTAAAGATCAATACATTCTCCCATCTTGTTTGACGATAATTGCCAAAGTGGTTTATCATCAATTTTCTTTAATATAAAAAGTCGTGATCTAGAACAATGTTTCATTCCTATAATAATGTTAGGTGTTTACGTGTTACCTTTTTATTAGAGTTCAAACACACCGGGTTGCGTGCACGAAATTAAGAATGGGTACACAAGTATTTAAAAGAAGGAAAGAAAACTAACTTGTAAAGGACCATAAACAAAATTGTTTTCCAAACTTTGCGTAATATGTTTGCTTGGTTGTTTTTTAATAAGAGGGTCCCATCATAAATTATCATTAATTTAATGAATTTTGAACAATTCCATGAGTTGAATGAGATTTTTATTTAAAATGATTTAATTTATCTTTCGATTTGTTTTAAAATGATATAGAATCATATGTCAATTATTATTTAATTTTAAAACAGATTTTAAGGATTTTTTTTTTTTTTTTTTTTTGACTTTTGTAGGATAATCAAATAAACGTAAAATTTTACATTGGACACAACCAAATACTACAATCATAAAACTACATAAAATTTAGTAAACATAAATCTCTGCAAACACAAAATTTTGTATTTGAGGTGCAAAGAAACAGGGCCAATATCACAAAAATTTACATGATTCACCCAATGTAAACTTCGTCGATGGAGATTCAATTGATGAAGCCAGGAAGAAAAACTTGAAAATGAAAGAATAAATCCTTTTAATCGAATAATATGACTTAAATAACATAATATGAGCTTAAAACAAATGGCCTAGATGACTTACAAAAGACATTTTCTTTTACAAAAATTCAAAATAAAATAAATATTTAAGAATGTTGTCCTACTCATGATTATGATTAGCTCCACCAAAAATTCTATTTCTTCCCTCCCTATCTTCTCCAAAAAAAAGAAAAAAAAATTTGTGTGTCACAGGTTGACCTGACTTTTGAGAGTTGTAAAAGCCATATTGATTTAATGGACTAACTCAAACTTATTCTGACTGTTAGATATATAGGCATTCCATGGAGTTTCTTAATGAGGATCTTGAGAAGGACCAACTACTCAAATTTAGAAATATAATGTTTAATTTAAAATCTAGATGGTCTTTGGAATGTAGCTTAATAATTAGATAGAAAGATGGAATATTGGTTAAACAAAATTAAGGTGATTGGTTGACAACTAACAAGCTTATACAAACCTAATAAAACAAGATTAAAATACTCATTTGTTGACAACCAAACCCCTCACAATGTCATTGGATTCCATTAATATTTAATGGTTTATATGAAAGTTAATCTACAAACTAAAGTGGATAATTATTGTTGAATTATTCCACGATGCATAAACTAATAAAGCTCCTTATTTAAGTAGTATCATAAGAACTGGTCTTCCGGGTTTTGTATCGTGTCTAGGGTTTAGAATCATTACCGCTTAAAATTCGAGTAGTTATAATCCGATGCCCACCTTTGACATGCACCCCCACCATAGAACCGTAGATCATATGTCTTGGGATACACAAGAAAAAGATTTATGATTCTGCGTATCCCAAGGCAAATGATCTACGGTTCTGTGATGGGGAGTATGTCAGAGAGGGGCGTCAAAAAATCATTAGTCTTAAACTTATGACTAGTGGGTTGGCATATTATCAAGTTTAATTCATTAAAATTGGCTTTATGGTTTCAAATAACAATAACGGGTAGTCACACATGCCCACATACGGATATGTGCATGGTATCGATAGATGTTGCTAATCGTGTTAAAAGGTTAAATAATTGTTATTCCTTCCTATTGTAAATATACCAAAAGCAATCAAACTGTTAATCAAGAATATCAGTTTATATTCTAAAGCTTATCCCAAATCTAAGCATTTTAAGTTGGGTGGGAATTCCAATTTCCCTACCATCATCCTTTTTCAGGTACCCTTTGCATTGGGCAAGTAGAGTGAAAAAAGAATCACAATGTCTGGCATATCTATGTATAGCTAGCCAGGTCAAGACTCTAAGTCAAGAAATATAAAGAAACTAGATAGAAGATCCTTAAATAGCGACCTCCATTAACTTTTAAGAGCTAACATTTCCACACCAACTCTTTCATGACACACCAAAACAAATAAATAAAATGATGAATCTCCATTTCATGCGCTGAATACGATGAAATTCCAATTTTGATACATTATTTATTTTAATTCTCAAAATATGCTTTTAAAGTGAATTTGTCACCTATATAGTCTACGAATTCATTGATAAAATATCAACGATTTTACCTAATCAACAATCTCGCTGGTAATTTATTAGCGAATTCGTTGACTATAAAAGTGACGAATTCACTGGAAAAGAATGTTTTGGGAATAAAAATGAACAGTGTACTGAAACTAGAGTTTGGACATAAGTTGCGCACGCTTTGAAAAAAAAAAATCCCTAGATTAAACATGATGTTTGGGGTGTGAATAGTCATTCTATTTTTCTACTGATCACATCTTTTTTTTATTTCTTCCCAAAAATGTAAAAAAAAAAAAAAGTTCTTTGATTTGGGCTTCTTTTCCAGTGACTCTAATAAACAAGTTATGAGAATTAGAGAGTGATTGAGGAAAAAAAAAAAAAATCAAAGGTTGGTAGTTGTTGGATTGTCATTGTTGCTATTCTATTCTTTCTCATTTTCTTTTCTTTTTTCCTTTTATTTCATAAGTATTTTGGTGTGTCTATATCATTTTTTTTAACCATGTCTATATTAGTATTTGAATTATTATATATAATTGGATTATTTGGTGAGTTATTAGAAAAAGAGTCGGTGGCAATAAAAATTCTCTAATTTAATTAGAGTCATGATAATCTAATGCCACCCTGCACCCCATCACAGAACCGTAGATCACTTGCCTCAGGATACACAAGAAAAAGATTTATGATTTTGGGTATCCAAAGGCAAATGATCTATGGTTCTGTGATGGGGCTTATGTCAGAGGGGGGCATCAGAAAATCATTATTCATTTAATTATGTTAATAAGTGTTCAAAAGTTGGGTTAGGGGGCTTAAGGTTGGCATTGCTCTTACTACCCTGAGTTCAGTTCCTACCATCTCCGAATTATTGATCTCATTAAAAACAGGCACTATTTTATACATACAAAAAATGCCCAATCCAAGATAATTTCACTAAACTCAACTTCAAACTGACCTTTTACACGCCCAAACCGAAGATTAATTCTCTAGGGTTAGATCCATCCTTTCTATTTATCTAGTTACAGTCCAAATCCTTAAAAGGATACTACATGGGCTTAAAGCCCATTATATAGCCCGGCCCATTGAGTAAACACAAAGGTAGACACGTTGAGGGGATTCTAAAGGGACAAAAAAGATGGAGACGTGAAAGGCACGCGATTCGCGAAGAGTGAAGTGGGATGAATAGAGAATCAAACATTGATACTGTATTTCATGTTCCACCACACTTTATGCTGCACCGACTTTCAGCTAAACTCGAAGACCAATCCAGATGATCCATATAACCAATCATTCCCTACCTCCTGCACTTCAAGTCAACAACCGAAAGGTTTCACCGACTATCGAATGTTCTTAGCCGTCCGATTGGCCCGCCTTCATTAAAGTAGTGGTCAAGACTGGTCAAGCGTCCAACGAAAAGGTCGTTGCTTACGCAAGGGCAATTACGTCATCCCAAACTTATTTTTCTCCTAAAAGACGAAATTACCCTCAATAAACCTACAAACAGTCACGAAATTTCTTTACAGAAGTAAGGCTATTTTTGTCATTTTAGTAAAAGGCGGGGAAGAGTTAACCGTTTTTTTTTTTTTCCTTATAAAGGTCTCTTCTTATTCTCTGTTTCAACTTGGTTCCAAGGAAGCTTCAAAACCAGAGCTCTAATGGCAAGTATACCTCAAATTTTCATTTTTTATATTTTTTTTTTATTTTTTTATATTTATGGTTTTCTCTTAGATGAAAAAAAAAAAAATCTTAATTGTAAGGTCTTGGTGTATTTTTGGTTTATAAGAACTGTATTTCTTGTTCTTCATATCGAATTATATGATCAAGAGTTGAGCAATCATAAAAAAACACTAAGAAATTTCTTTAATTTATTGTATTTTATCATTTGATTTGCGTCGTTTCTCTATGTTTTACTCTCTTTGAAAAAAAAAAAATTAGTCTCAGTTTATGACCAGAGCTCTAATGGCAAGTATACCTCAAATTTTCATTTTTTTTATTTTTATTTATTTATGGTTTTCTCTTAGATGAAAAAAAAAATAATAATAATCTTAATTGTAATGTCTTGGTGTATTTTTGGTTTATAAGAACTATATTTCTTGCTCTTCATATCGAATTATATGATCAAGAGTTGAGCAATCATAAAAAATACTAAGAAATTTCTTTAATTTATTGTATTTGATCATTCGATTTGCGTCGTTTCTCTATGTTTTACTCTCTTTGAAAAAAAAAATTAGTCTCAGTTTATGTTGAAGGAGCAATAACTATGTTTGATTAAAGAAACACAGTCGTTTCGTCTAATTTGATTTTGATCTCTAAAATATGATTTAGTTTTTATGATTTAAGTTTAAAATCAGTTGAAATTGGAGTTTTTTTTTATTATTAGAAGTTGTGTCAAAACTCATAAAAGGAAATCCCTTATTTTGTGGTGAGTACTTTCAATCCAATTTGATTTTAACTTTGCCTTGAACAAAAGGGCAAAATCCTTTTCATGGCTAAAATACCCATACTCAGACGTTGATTCAAAGAAATTTAGGTTAAAAGTTGGGAGAGAAATTTAAGAATCTAAACAGTTGTAATGGGTGTTGTTATCAGGGAAAAAGCTGGAAACTAAATGAAAATCGCAACTACACAAGAGATTAGGAAGAAAATTCTCTGTTTCGAAGATCTAATGTTTCTATCTGCAAACTTTGATGCAAAAAGACAAGGATTTTCCGATGCTGTCGCCATGAAAAAGTGATACATTTTTTAAGGTAGTTGATTCAATCCATGGATTCTAAGAACCATAATCACGATAACATAAGTGGCGCCCTCTTTGTTTCGGAGTTTGATTGTACTCTCGTTACTGACTTGGAAGTCACGGAAGTTCCATCAAACACGTACGATATATCCTCTAGAGTGTTTTCGGGTGCACAAGGAAGAAGCATCGTACCCATCAAATTGGAGATGGAAGACGAAAACGATATGAGATGCAAGCAATTCAAATTAATGGCCCCAACTCAGCAGGTTTGGATGAAATATCTTGTTTTCTGATGCAAAACTGGTAATCTAAAATTGTTGTGTAAATGTCTTGTATTTTGTTGGCAGTACGTTGAGTTGCAGGGGGTAACGCCCCGCCGTGCGAGTCCCACTGCCCAGTCAGTGAGCAGGGGTGAAGGGGCAGCGCCCCCTTCCTAGGGGTCCCCCACCCTTGGAACAAACTTTTTAGGGTTACTAAAAAGACAATTTTGTTAGATTTTCTTAAAGTTTTTTTCTACTTTGGGGGGTTCTATTTTTTGAGGAGATAGATGCATTTAGAAACTCCCAGTTTTATAAATAAAGATTTCTAGGGCTGTAAATCCAAGGAATGAACATAGTAATTGTTCTTGATTTGATCTGTGGACGTAGGTACACTGCCGAACAGCGTAAATTCTTGTGTGGTGTGCGATTTTTATTCTCTTTTTTTTATATATATAACAAAAATGGTCCCATCTTCGAATTTTGGCGTACCTTGACAGTATTGGTTGTCATTTTTCTTCTTATATTCTTTATGGGTCTTTATGATTTGAAAATAATTTTGTTTCTTCTTGAAGATTGTTATTTTTTAGTCTCTAACGATAATTTTGTTTACTCTCAGTGTATTTATCTGAGTGTACCAGAAAACTTGAGTCCCTTGGGATTAACATTGAGGAAAACTCCATCCTTTTTAGATCTTGTGGAAACCCAACTGTCTTGTTCGAATGCTTCATTTTCGATGCCTAGGAAAAGAAAGAGCACTGATGATGAAGATGATTCTCAACAAATTAATGGGAAGACAAAAGCTTCTAATTTCTCGTGTTCACTCTTGCAAATCGGTTCATGGGAGGTAATCAGATCGATTGTCTGTCTTTGTTTACTGCATTTATGTTATTGTATGAAGCTTAGAATACAATGTCGAGGTTCTTTGAGGCATAGTTCACAAATGATGTTCTCCGATGCTTCAATCTTGGGTCCAATTGAGTTGGCCTTTTCAAGATATCCTATGTTGTGCTTATAATGGTTAGAACTTAAAACTCGTTTTAACGGTTGTTGGTTTGGATGTGTTTTACTTGCAGCGAGTCTCAAGATATGATGGGGAGTTGGTGGCAAAGTTTTATTTTGCAAAGAGAAAACTTGTATGGGAGATACTGGATGGTGGGCTGAAGAACAAAATGGAAGTGCCGTGGTCCGATATAGCTTCAATTAAAGCAACTTGCAATGATAATTCCACCCAAACACTCGAAATTGAGGTAATTTCCTTCAAAGTTCAGACACTTGATTCTAACTGGAATGTTAAAAACTGACGAGTTAAAATTGGGAACAAGCCTTTGATGATGATAACTATTTCCACAATTAAGCCGACAACCATTCAATATGTTTCGTACTACGTGCCACCACCGTGACTCGTCTTGAAAATATATCCAGTTGTTGAAGCGGCCTCTTTTCTTCCGGGAAACCAATCCACAACCAAGAAAGCATACTTTGTGGAGAACTACTGTGGATTTTACTGGCGGACAGGCATCAATTTTCAGGTAAGAATCACCATCGACAACAATGCCTCCATTTCAACATTCTAACATTTATTTATATATATTTTTGTTCATGTGGAATCCATGTTGTCAACTACTTCTCTCCTTTTTTGTTAATAGGAGACACTTGTTGCAATTCCCTCAAGGAACTTTGCAGAAGCACTATGAGAAACTTTTGCATTTAGACGACGGACTCGCTTTGCTCAGCAAGAAGCCTTACCCCTCGTTAGATTCTCCATTTTTCGGTTTAGACAACGTAGAATGTCAAAATCAAAATGATAATTTGTTTGGATTCGAGGGGTGTTCAACAATTGTAAAGCAGATGATTGAATCAGTGACTAGTGATGAATATTCGGATCAGCTCCACTGCCTCACCCTCTCTAGAACAACCATTCCTCAGAAATATACAAATCTAGACCACAGTACCACCGCTTATGATGAAATTAGTTCCTCCAGCTCAGGTACTATTTTCTACCAGACATTACTTGTAATAACCTTCACTGATATCTTAGCTGTAAAGAAGGATTCATGGTTCAAAGTTTTGTTCTGTTTCAAAATATTTTGGCAAAAAATTCTAGTTTCTGCCGAGACATTGAATTTTTCAGATGTCTGTCACCATTGTTTGCAGGAGCCAGCGGCGCTTATCTGGGTCATGAAATGTCAAGCTCACCCGTAAACATGTTTCCAGGTGTATTGGACTCATTACCACCATCCGTACCAAATTTGGACACACCCGAAAAGAGAGAAAGTTATTGCCATTTTAAAGAGAGGATAGAAGAAGTAAAAGCAGAACTGCTAGGAAACAATGTTGGTGGAGCAGAACTTCACCAAGGGAAACTAAATTCAAGTGAGAACACTAGCTCCACCTTTGATCTTGAATCAAATTGCTGGATTTTGGGCATTGAAACTGATCATAATCTCGTAGGTTCATCCAAAGGCATTGGTCTCAAAAGTGAGATTGATAATTATTTCGATGGATTTTCATGTTTTGGAGAGAGAAGCAGTAATCTACAGGAGGAAATTCATGACAATTGTGATGAATTATTGGCATATATTTCTGAGACCAATGTCAGTGAGGTTTTCGAGTGGACGTAAATGCATGTTATTGGGTATCTAACACCCATGTAGGTGCTCCTTTTCCCCTCTACTTTTCTTCATAAGTCTTTCATAGTTACAATGGAAGAGAGAACAAGAACCTCGATCTCAATCATGAGTAATATCTCCATCTGTTTGGATGATTAGAATTATCAAGTTTGATGCATTTTGGAGCAACAACAAATTAAATATTTGGGTAATATTCTATATCTCAACAATCTGCCACATATCACATATATTGGCAGTTGGCAGAGTGGGGGATTTTAAAAGGTCCTGTCATTATTACTAGCTGTCCGAGATTAACTGTTCCCTGCATATAATCATCAACAAAAGAAGTTGAAATCCCAAAGATGGGATTGTTCTCTTCTTTTCTACCCGTGCCACCTACAGATATTCTGTTGTATTTTCTTTTAACATTTGTGTAAATTGCCCATTGATGTGTTCTTGTTATTGTAAAAAAATCTTAAGCCAAGTACTCAAAGTCTGAGCTTAATTACGTTATATAAACAAGAAAACTGTAGGGATGTTCGATCATGTTATTTCTTTAAATAGCCAACAATGTTGACCCCAATTTTCTTCACTTGGTCCGAAGAAGTTCTCTGCCTTTCATGAACCTCACTATTCCTTGGTAGAGCTCATTACCACCAATGATGAACATAGGGAACCCTTCTTATACAAATATATTTGGAACACATCCCCAATATGTTGCCTAGATTAAAAACAGATGAGAGATCAATACAGCTAGTAAAGCAGCTTAAACATGAGACATGTAAAATTAGGAAACACTTATATTCTTGAGCAAAATTTAGTCAATTAAAATCCAAACTGACATTGTTTAACTCAAAATATGATCATGATTAAGACAAGTACATCTAAAACAATACATTGGAGAACATAAACTAATTAGGCTGATGACATCGTGAATAAGAAGAGCCAAGTAATTAATTACAATGTTTTCGTCATGCAGATTTCTTGGTAGCTTCAGCTTTCTTCTTCCTTTCCTTGAGAAGATTAATGTTTGCCCGCTTTCGTTCTTTGCCAATCTGAAACATAGATCAGATTCATAAATTTCCACAAATCCCGAAAACATTGATTCCTTTTGCAAGATAACACAGGTAGGTTGAAATGATTTCAAATGTAAGGATTTTTATTTTAAATCAGACTATTATATAACTGTGCTTGTTAAAACTAAGTCAGTTAATGTCTCGAAAACTCTAAAAGAAGGAAATTTTCAGAAAATTTTGCAGTATACGACACCAAAGAGATGCATGACAACTAGAAGACAAAAGACATCAACATGTTACAGCAGTCATCAAACCAGGACTTGATATTTAAAAATGACAATACCACTCCATCCTCCATTTACTAATTTAACAAGTTGTCAAATACAACCACAGTTTGAGATTGGAAATCTATTTTTTATTAAAGTATAAATGTATATAGCCTTTTTTTTTTTTTTAAAGTTTTCATATTATTATTTTTTTGTTAAATTTTATTTAGAAAAAAAAGTCATGAGTTAGATATGGCTAAGATATTAAATTATTATACAGTTGCACATATGGGCTTCTCTAAGGTACCATGTCAGACATTTGACATCCAATGTTTATGAAACAAAACACAACTAAAATAGGATAGATACTGAGTACGAAGTGGGGGAAGAAAAGGAAGTTACCTGCATTGCTTCGTAAAGCCTCCTCTTTTTACGTGACATCACAACCTGGGACATACTGGCAGCGTCCTTAATTTCTTGATCTGGATCTGGGAGAGACTCATCCCTAGCCTCAGTATCCTCAACAGGGCTCGGTATGATCTTGTCAGTTGCCGAGTCAGCATGTGGAATCCCTTGGAATTCCATTTTCAATTCATCATGGTACTGCTTCTCAAGGAGAGCCATCTGATATAACACCACTACTGAGAACCTCAACTAATGGATACAAACTATAAATTCTTTTCTGTGAATTCTCTTTGTTAAGCAGAAAAGAATTCCAAAACATACTAGAAGAAAAGTAAGATATGACAAAGGAAATCGGTACGGATTTAGCACATTGGGTCTCAATTAACAGAAGATCCAAATTTAAATCTGAGCCTGTAGTCCATCCACAAGCCTTCATGCACACACACAAGCAAGCATGAATATAGGAACACATTTACACGTATGCAATTGTTAATACTTAAATTTGGATCTACTTGTGAAATACAATGTTTCACTGAATCACCACTTTTAGCCATTTCATCGTATCATCATAGGGAAGAGGGTATCCTTTAAAATGAAGATAAGTACATTCCAATCCAAGCCAGGCTTGGGTTGAATAAACAAGACCACAGGTTAGGTCAGACTAGGAACCCCAGGACCAAGGCCAGATTGGGCTTGGGCTTAGGTTTGCCACGTTGAAACTAGTGTTGGGCTCCAACCCCCAATTTGCAGTCCTAGAATGGAAGAAGGTTTTCTCTTTCTTTTCCTTTATAAATCTTTTTTCTAAAATGGAAACAAGTGAAAAAGCCAAACACCAAGGTCAGACTAGCAGCGCGAAATTCAAAGAAATCGATTCTGAATAGAAAAGGTGTTGCATTTTTGCTAAAATCCAAGGTTTCTCACACAGAAGATCAATAGAGATCATTCATGGTTTCTAAATATTGCAGTTTTACTTCTAATGATGTTTTTCCCTTTACTTGAACCCCTTAAAAGAAATAGCATTTGGAGTGAAAAATCAAATTCTGAGTTAGACCACTACTACAAAACCTGACTTCTACTAAAAGAGAATTACCTTCCTCGTCCTCTCAGCAGCTTCGTTAGCTTCTGTTCGACTGATTATACCTTCAACCAATAGATTCTGAGGATCTTCCAAATCATGTTTATCTACACCTGGCATTGGCATAAGTTCTTTTCTTGCTGCAGCTTTCAAGCGTTTGATGGTCTCCGCATACTCAGGAACATAACCTTCTGCTTCATTGTCAACAAAAGGTGACAAGTGTGGCGGAGGAACCCTATTGAATCATCAAAGCAAGTTAAAAAATAAAAAAACATTCTCAACACGATGATCCAAAAAGATCTCTCAAGTCACAAATCTTTCAACACATTCAACACAATGGTGCTTGGCTATTTTTAATGAGTAGATAGAATTCTATTCAAGAAAAAATATCTAGAAAGCACAAAGAAAAGAAGGAAAAAACAGAGCGCGGAAGCTAAACAGAGAACAAGGACAAAACCCCATTTAACATATAATAAAGTAAGGAAAAGAGATGAAATCTGAGTTGCAGTCAACCAATAATGAAATACTTTATAAATATCTAATACTTGAATTTTACCAAAGTTACTGTGCATGAGAGATGAGTTAGAGGCACCATTATAAAGTCATCTCGTGGATTCCAGCACTTGATAATCCAATACTCACGTGTGCTCAGTGTAGTTACCCACATAGTAAGGTTCAAAGATCATCCCTTACATGACCCATATAGAGTAAGAATTCACAAGGCAATTCAATCAAATGGCCCATAAATTATCTGATTTTATCTCTTAGAAAAATAATTCTTGTCTTCAAACCTTCACATGACAAGTGGGTGCATATTCCTCCCCCCCCCCCCCCCCCCCCCGCCCCCCCCGCGCTTGTATCTTAAGGTGGAAATACATGTTTTGGTAAATACCTTCCCACCAAGTAACCGTCTGTTGGTAAAATGATTCGCGCATTTATGCAATCATAAATCCACTGTGGTTGAACATATTCCCTGGAAAGAAAGATATGACCCTGGGATGGCCTATCAACAATCTGCAAAAATAAGTAACCAATCAAAGGAATGATCCTTGAGGCATAATGTCGATCACAGTGATCATAGGAAAGCAGTAACCAAAAAATAGCAAGAAGAAATTGAATAAAAACAACCTAAAGTGGGAGAACATCTTCACTGAACAACACAGCATGATACAAAATGAAAATTCTGACCACATGTCCAATTAGTTAGAATGAGCTCTCCTAAAGACATTGTTTACAGTAGTACCATACCATGTCTACACAAGAGCACATTCCTCATTTAATATTAGATAATTTAGTAATGGTAATACCTTATATAAAAATAAATACTATGTAAAATATTATAAAATTTACAATTATTTGTCCTAAAAATAAATTTCAAAGTTCACATACATGGAATTTTAAGCATTTGTTAAGAAAAATATGACGATAATTAACTAAAGTTTGAAATGTGTATTTTGAATGAGAAAGAAACAACGATGTTTAAAAATATTTTAAATTATAACCATATTAAGTTCAGGTTCGGGCAACCCAATGTCTATAACTGAACCCAACCCGATTTGGTTCGGTCAAAAAAAAATTTTTTTTGCACGAACCCTAGCTAACTATGCCCAAACCCGACCAAAGGTCAGGTTGAACCCATCAGGTTAGGGTTTGGCACACCCAAGTTGCAGCTCTAA
This sequence comes from Akebia trifoliata, assembly GCF_017979445.1. NCBI lineage: Eukaryota > Viridiplantae > Streptophyta > Magnoliopsida > Ranunculales > Lardizabalaceae > Akebia > Akebia trifoliata. The sequence continues at coordinate 3,203,026 of NC_141379.1, forward strand.
TACCATGTGTGTATATAGATAGATACATACATACATAGATGCATGCATATAATAAGAGCCAGTTATTCATCTTACCAGTATAATACACAAAGGAAATTCTAGTATATATTAAATTATAAAAAAATTAACTACTTGCAAATTATTATGTTACTGCACTAAGCATCAAATTTAAGATTTTCTAAGCACTAAACATAATTCGGTGTAGTGCACCAAGTTGAAAGGGAGACTTTAATTGCTAGAAACGCCATGCTCTTATGATTTCTGAATAACATTTCTATATGTACGTGTGATCATAGGTAGGGTGTATGTCTATTCATATTCACATGTAAATACAATGAAGGGAATATACCTGATGAGTAATGCCCTCGTCAGTTTCTTTAAATGGAGCACCTTCTCCTTCCCAAGAAACTACACCTCCAAAAGCTGGAAGGACAAAAAGCAAGGATTCTCTGGGGACCTAATGAAAAATACAACAGTTACCATAAAAACGAACTAAAGAAAGAAATCCTACAGATATAAAACGAAGTAAAAGGAAACAGTTTCTACAACACAACTTACACAGATTTTACACCAACTTACATGCATCATCCATTAAATACAAGAATATTGATAGATTAGTGGTGGGTATTATAAACATAACGCTAAAAAAATCTTATTAATATCTTCAAGAGTACAGAGTGTTGATAATGAACACAGGCCTACAAAAGCAAGGTAAATCCCTTAAAGGGATCTACTAGACCACCTTATCCAAAGATGCAAGCAATAATCAAAGAGTAGCTTTTACTATAGGTTGATCAACCCACCTCACGACTTAAGAAGAACTTCAAATTTTTAAAGAGATTTTTACATTCTCTGGTTTCCTCATTATCATTATCCTCACTAGCAGCCTCTTCAACAAGCTGCATCAAAGTGCCAGGTTCATTGGAAGGAAGTTGATGTTGAAGTTGAGCCAGTCTTAGTTCAGACTCATTACTTTGTGTCCCCTTATTCCCAACCTTAGCCTTCTCTGGCTCAGATACTGCAGAGGCTCTTGAACTAGAAGCTAAGTACCGAGACAATGCATAAAGATCTGTGCCAGAAAGTTCATGAAACAACAAACTTTATGGATGATGGACCGTAGCAAATAAAAACAGACATTAAAATCAAGTAATAGAATAAAGTTGAGGGAAAAAAAAAACACAAAAATCTGAAAAATTTATTCTATGGGAGTGAGCAAACCGTACCTGCTGCTAAAGCTTCCAATCGAGGATCAAGAATAGGAGGATACTTCACATTTATTGAATGATAAAGCTTAAAGTTGACAAAAGCAAGAAGAGACTGCAAATCATAGGAACACTAAGAAGATTAAGACAAATGGATGATGCAAGAAAGCAAAATGAAGAGTGTGCTTTGAGGTGTTGAATTCTTGGCAGATTTTTATTTTTTTATTTTTAAATCAGAAGTGCTTTATTTCCAATTGATTTTATATGTTTTACCTAATTTCCTTTGAAATTCCTAAGCTGCACTGGGGCGCATGCATTTATTTTTTTATATTTCGCATTGAAAAAGCATGAATCGTGCCAACAATGATGAACAACAACTTTCATAAAAATTGCCGATAACAAGTTATACACCCCCCCCCCCCCCCCCCCCAACATAAGGGCCTTATGATGAAATTAGCCCTTGAAACCAAGCAATGTTTGTTGCATGCTCCAAGAAATCAAACAGAACAAACAAGATGAAGAAATCAAAAAGCACAGTAAGTATAACCTCGTAAAATTCCAAAAAGGTTAGCATGACATTAAAGTCGACATCATCAGTCAAGACTTGCTGCATCTGGTGTGGTGTTAGCCATGTGATCTTTTGCCCCTCAACCTCGGCCTATAAAATGAATAACAACCACAATGTTACTCAATAAAACACCTCATATCTACAGATTTTATGAACATAAAAATATATGGTTGAACAAACATGGCATAGCATATTACCTGGTAATATATGCCTTTCACAGATATAAAAGTCTTCCGAAGGCTATGAGTTCGAGAAATGTAAGCAAGCCATTCATGACTCAACCTGATTAAAACCCAGAAAGCACCTCGTGAGAACATATAAAAGGTGGTAAGATGCAAAATTTAACTCCATAGAAGTTGAAATTCTACCCAGAACATGTAATTTCATTACAAAGTAATAAAAAAGAAAACTACCTTCGACAATTGTGGATACGCTTAACTTCAATGCGTTCACTCTCAACAGCAGGCAATGCTGCGAACAAGTGCACCATCGTGAGACAATCATCCAAATCCCTGAGCGCGTCAATGAACTTCGGGTACCTAAACCCAAAACAGAAACATCATTTAGAAGCCATAATAGGTACAAAAGAACAAACTGTTGGGAATTTTATGTCTATCTGTTTGGTCTGTCAGATTCTTATTTTGACATTAATCTACTGTGCCTAACATCGTCTATCAAATCACCAACCAGATGGACCTATATTTCTCTCGGAGATTGAATAATCAAAAACATCAAACTGGCCAACTGCCAAGAATGATAGCATGGCATACATCGAGTGCTGGTAATACGACCATGAGACTTGCCGATAGAATTGATCCATCCTGATAAGTGTGATTGAGATATATAATATGAGGAAATGTCTAACGGACCAACTATAGACGGCCAAGAACCCGGACCTTTCAAAAAAAAAAAAAAAGAACCCTACATGAATATGGAAACACATGGAATATTATTGTCGAGGAATGATCAAGTAGAATCCTAGCAATTGAATGATAGGCAATATTTGATCAATGAGTCTTATGAGATGTCCACCAATAGTTAAACGCGTTGATCAAATACAAGTGGTCATTGTAAACTCAGATATTCTATTCCAAAATGAGTGATAAAGTGGAAAATGTGTTCATGAATCTCAAATTATAATTGTACTAAATAATTACTTAATCAAACTATCATGTTAAAATTTAATTAATGGGAATCGTTTTGGACATGAATAACATGGATGCCAATTTCCAAATTTAGTCTATGACTAAATGGGCAAATTATATTATAGGAAAACAAATTCGCCACTTACACGGAAAGTTACTCAGTTTATAAATATAAATTTTGTGGCGATCACCACTTTTGGAAATTGACAGATTCTTGGTGCAAAGCTGAAATGAGATTTCTAGGGATTTTGGGTTTAGAAGAAACATAAATGACTGTGAAATACCACTTGTAGCAGGTCTTACAGATCAAATGGCCATTGTAACCATATACAACCTGGAAGTGGGCTAGAGGCTTTGGGACATCACTAGGACATAAGGCCTTCTCGATCAAACATTCATACAAATCTCAAGTGTATGAGCCTTATTGACCCACGTTTCCTTCGTCAGTCATCAAGAGTACAAAAATTGCTTCCAAAGTGGCTTTTTCTCTTCTTCTTTTTTATTGGGTTTAGACTCATAGCTCAGTTGGTTTGACACATTACAAAACAACTTCGAGGTCGTGGGGTTCGAGTTCAACTTACCCATAAAAAAATGGCTTTTTTATATGGATTGCCATTCAAAATAAGATTCTAACCCTCGATAACATTATGGCTAGAGAGATCATATCAACCAACCTATGTTCAATGGGTAATTTTTCTAGACAGTTAGTCAACCACGTTGTAACTCATTGCAAGTTTTCATGGTATGTATGGTCCCATTTCTTGTCTCTATTTCATCATATTGCTTGTCTTCCAATATGTCATAATTAGCATTTTGGATTTGTTATTCTTTTGGGGAAAATTGTGTGTGGAACTTAAGGTCTATTCGAACATTTCTTATTTTGACGGGATTAGATGTGTAGATTACATGTTTAGTTGACCCACTTTCGTAGCGATGCTTACTTCAACCATTGCCCATAATTTTCTTTTTATTTAATAAAATTTCACATTATACTATTTAAAAAATGTATTTTTACATTAAAAAAAATGTGCGCACCTTTCTCGAATAAGCCTATCGAGGGTGTAAGTTGGCTTGCGAGACAATAAACGTTCGGCCAGGTCCTTGTTCTTCTTAGCCAAAGCTTTCTTAACCTTCTTGTCATAGGCCCTTATATCTCTCAACTTCTCGAGTAACGGTTCGTGCGCAAGAAACGCGATATCCTTATTGTGATAGTAAGTCTTGTGGGTTCCTGCAAACTGCTTATTCGGTACTCGGGGGAAAATTCCCTTGAGAATGGATAATTTCCTGTTAAAAAAAAAAAAAATCGATCAAGAAAATTACTGAAAAGTTTGCAAAGAACGTAAACTGGTATAATAAGGGCAAAAACCCTAAACCCTAAACCCTACCGATAAAAAAAAAACCTAATCATAAAAATGGCATCTTGAAATGAGATAAATACCTGAAATAGGGTAGAGAAACCTGTAAATATCTAAGTGCTTTTGTTCTCGTGGTGAATTTCGCTGCATTTCCTTCCTTTTTCTTACCCTGAAAATTCATTAAAACAATAAGAAAAATATCATAAATTCGATTGAAATTTAGGACTCAAATTAGAGATTAATCGTGAAATCGAAGAAGATGGAGTTGGAGACGAGAGCTTACGGGAGGTCTGTAGTGTTTCGGCATCTTTGGAGAGTTGGAGTTTTACAACTCAGTGTGGGCAGTACAGATTTCGATCCTGTGTAGATTGGGTTTTGTAATTTCGATCTTTCTCTGCCTATTAGAAGCGAAACTATGGTGGGAAGAGAGGAGAGCCGATGAGAGAGCTTCCGATGGCTCTGTGTTTAAAGTTTTAAAGCTCAAGCAGAAGTGGAGAACACAAAACCCTAAAAATATTAAAGGGTAATTTAGAAGTACCCCTCTACATTTTAGTCAATATTAAAGAAACCCCTTTGTTTTCTTACGCATGGGATCTAGGTTTTGTAATTGAGACTAATGTAAAATGTCTTAAATACCCTTATTCAATCTCTCCCTCCAAAACCAGCCATTTTCAAGCTATTGATATCTAGGATTGACTATTTCTAACCTGTTCAGCCTTAATTTTTTATTTATCACTTTCAATGTGTAGAAGAAAAATCTTTGATTTTTCTAACCAAAAAAATCAATCTTTCTCCTTGAGAAATCCTATTGTGTTCTTAAAGTGTGAAGTGTGAAGAAGATAGAAGCTTAAGGTTGATGATGGTTCTAAAAATATTTCTTCTTTAAGTTGTTAATCTCTACATTAAATCATTTTTTTTACTTAACCAACCTCGTCTTCAACCCGTGACCTTCAATGTCTCGTAGAAACCCTTTATTTTTCTACCTATAATGCACTAATTCTTTCATGGCGTCATATGAATTGGTGTGCTAATATTAAAGTTAAAGTTGGTGTGGCAATAGAATCTCTCACTGGTTAATGCAGTATTTTAGTGAAAATGTTCAATTACAATCAAGCTTTAGATTAATATTATAAATACCCCTCTGCGTTTTCAAATTGATGAGTGATGACATGTGCCCAAACCTAGGTTTTGTCCAAGAGCCTAGTAGAAAATGACTTAAATGCCTTTGTTTTCATTTGTCTTCAACCTCATGAAGCCAAAATTCCTTTAATTCTTTCTTAGAAAATGTTATTTTCAAGTTGTTAACCTCTAGCACGAACAATTTTTAATTTATTTAACCTCATCTTCAGTCTATTATTTTTGATGTATTGTAGAAAATCCTTAGATTTTTTTTTTTTTGCTAAAGATTGTAAGAATACCTAAAATAGAAGAATCTTTGGCAACAATTGTTGTGCAACCATGATTTCTTTCTTTCTTTCTTTCTTTTTATGCGACCATGTGACAAGAAGCGACATGCAATTTAGACTCATATTAATAAGCATTCAAGTAGTTTATGACTTGTGCGCTAGGGCTTGTAGTTTACTTGAGCATTGAATTTTTTTTTTTAAATTAGTCCCATTGACATTCTATTAAGCAATGCAAGCCTTAGCTTTATTAACAGCTAAGGTATATGGAGCTTCAGTTTCACTCTAGAAGTTCTAAGTGAATTGAAAGACTTACCAACCATCTATACCCCCACAAATAATAATAAAACGATAAATCATTATTTTGTTTAAATTCACAATAAAAAAAACCTTTTTTTGCTCAATTTTGTTTGCAATTATTGGGGTCGATCAGATGTTATAATAACAATATTTCTGCAAACCATCAGTGTTGTGCATGACTCCATGTCAAGGCTGCTTGTTGTTGGCCTTTTTTTTTCTTTTTTTCTTTTTTTCTTTTTTTCTTTTTTGCTTGATGTGCTAAGTGACAAACCTAATGAACCCAAAATGTGTGAGGCTCATTAGTTAATCGACCAATGATGGTGTCTAATTTCACCTTCTTCTCCAGTAAGCACATCTAACCTTCCCAAACAAACCATGGCTCTTCCGAACTTCGTAAACCATTTCAATGGATTGGAGTCCATCGACTTCACCTTCGTCCTTGTATTGGCATCGTCCATTAAGCCCTGATCTGACGACAACAACCCCCTCCCTACCATTAGCCCCACATAATATTAATTGTCAAGGGTTTGAAGGGTAATCGGGTCAAGTGCCTAATACGAACCTATTTTGATCGAATCACAAAAATAATATAAATGAAGAAAGATTAAAAATTAATCTCATTTGAGAAAGATCGGCCTCCAAGTTAATCAATTCAAGATAGTTAGTCTCCAAATCCCAAAGGACTTTTAATAATAATAATTCTCTACCTATTTTCATTAAGATTAAAATGAATTTAAATATAAGAGAAAATAAAATTACCCATTAACCGATTTTCCCAATCTTAAACTAACTACTCTAAAGTACCCACTCATACTGATTTAAAGAACTACCCTATAACACACCCAAATACTCTCAACCTCCCACTGACAAAGGGTTATGATCCTATACAATAGAAGCACCTTAAACTACCCTACTCACTTTTCTCCCATATAAGCACACAACAGCGGCACTCTAGGCTCACTTAGTTGTAGAGGCATTGGGCACATTGCCTTTAGGCACGAAGTGTAGATTGGATCAAGGCTAGGGTCTTAGGAATGTTTGAAATCAAGATGTTAAAGATTTGGGCCCTTTCTTGGTGAAGATTTGAGTGAGTTAGTTGACAGAGTAGAAGGGTGAGGGGAGGTCACCTGGGTCAATAGCTTGTGTTGACCATTGCTATGCTTGACGTGGCACGCGTCGGAGTGTCTATCAGTAAAAACCACTCCCTTTGTCATTCAACATCAATCACTAGTCAAGAACTCAAATAAGATCAAACGGCTTAGTAATTAGTTTTAATGATTTCTTTTTGAGTCGTGATAATCTGAAAATCCCACATGGCAAACTCAATCAACTACCTGATGTGACAAGTTCAGGAATGTAGATTTGCACTCCTTGGGACACACATTTCCCTCAAGATACACATTTTTATGGGGAAGTGCAGCCATGTATCCCAAGGAGCACAGATCTACAGTTCCCGAACTTGTCACATCAGGATAGTTGATTGAGTTTGCCACGTGGGGTAGTCAGATTATCACGATTCTTTCTTTTTCTTGAAGATAACATGAGCACCTCTATTGGGATAGATGTCCTGAAATTTGCATGCCAGCCCAGCATGCAAATGGGCCCAAATTCATGTGGGCCACAGTGGGACAGTGACATTTTTATTGGGCTGGATCGGTCCATTGAGAGCCCTAACCATTAATGCATTATCGATCATGATCCTAACCAACTAATCTCAAGCATTTTTAACTTATTTTACAGAAGAGATAAAGATTTGTTTTCTGGTTTAAAATGCATCAAATTATTAGTGCTTTTGAGTTGCGGAAATGTAACACTAATCTTGTAAATTGAAGACGGAAAGTGCACTTATGTTTACAAAACAGTCATGAAAATGCAACCGAATAAGGCCAGCAGCATTGCCCATATTTACATGCATGGGAATGGCATTGGTGACAACCTTAGACACAATTTCCTTTGCTTGAGGACATGTATGCTTGTAGAAGTTGAAATAAAGATGTTTCCAATCAAGCGGGTTCATGGCTGCCATTGCCATTGCTTGCAATGCACATAAGATGAGAAGGGTTGGGACGATAAGCAGACTCAAGTTCATGGAAGCGGCAGTGGTGGTGGTGGCAAGCACTGGCTAAGGGGGAAGCTTTGGTAATATAAAGAATATCACTTTCATGAATCTGATAATATTTTTTTATGCATTAGAATCTTGCATCAATTAGATAGCCAATGAAATTTAAATTGTTTTTCACAATCTTTCACTTGCATGCAAACCCTAAAAGATCCCAAAGATTAAGTCCTTAACGCCTTCAGACCCACAAGCCTCACCTTTTTTTTTTATGGGTAAACAAATTGGACTTGAACGCACGACCTTAAAGTAGTTTTGCAAGGTGTGAAACTAACTGAGGTACGGGTCTATGCCCGAGCAAAGCCTCACTTTCACATTGATGACCTATATATTATTTGTCTTAAATAAGATTTTTTTTTATAAGTTTGTATTTATTAAATAAGATATTATCAACCACAAGTAAAGGAATTCTCATGATACTACCATATGAGTCCAATATCGTACATGAATAGTTTTTCTTTTGGCATCCCAACTGTTTAGGGTTTTAGGATTCCCCCAAGTTCACATTTTTTCTTGTTCATTAAAATAAACCCTTTTCCTAAGGTTTCTAATGGCTATTAGCATCTAGATTTTTTTTTTTTTTTTACCATGCAAGCAAGTGAGGTATATATATATGTTGAAAGCAAATAAGAATAATACAGCTTATTAAATATTCTTGAAAGTTGAAATGATAATGAGTCTTTAAATATGAACCTCTTACACATTTAAACTATATGAACAAAATCACAAATATGCTTGGCTCTTGCCGCATTATTCATCTACTATGTGGACATAATTGTTGTTTCAAGAAAATTAGTAGGCGTTTGGATAAGACTACTTGGCTACTTCTGACTCTTGCGGGGAGTTAGAAGTCGTTTGGATACGTTTGGATAAACAACTCCTTCGAAGAGTTACTCCGCGCAAGAGCAAGAAATTACTCTTTGTGAAGAAGTCGAGAAAACCTATTTCTTAAAACTCATCTTGCGGGGAGTCAAAATTTAATGGTTCGTTTTACCAAAATACTCTTAACTTTATTAATTTTCTATGAAAGTATTCCTAATTCATTTGCCCTTAAATCAAATGAAAGAAACATTTATTAATATTATTTTTTATTTTTTATTTTGAGTATAATGGATTTAAACACATTATATTAATATTTAATATTTAAAATATTATATTAATATTTATAGTTAAAATGTCAAAAACAATATAGTTTGAAGGCATATTATGACACTAAAAGACAGTCAGTCAATTTTTTTTTTAAATTTTAAGTATAATGGATTTAAACACATTATATTAATATTTAATATTTAAAATATTATATTATATTATATTAATATTTATAGTTAAAATGTCAAAAACAGTATAGTTTGAAGGCATATTATGACACTAAAAGACAGTCAGTCAATTTTTTTTTTAAATTTTGAGTATAATAGATTTAAACACATTATATTAATATTTAATATTTAAAATATTTTATTAATATTTAATATTTAAAATATTATATTATATTATATTAATATTTATTATATTATATTATATTAATATTTATAGTTAAAATGTCAAAAACAGTATAGTTTGAAGGCATATTATGACACTAAAAGACAGTCTGTCAATTTTTTTTTTAAAATTTTGAGTATAATAGATTTAAACATATTATATTAATATTTAATATTAAAATATTATATTATATTATATTAATATTTATAATTAAAATGTCAAAAACAGTATAGCTTGAAGGCATATTATGACACTAAAAGATAAAAAACAGTAACTAGTATAATATAAGGGTATTCTGGTCTTTTTTCTAGAAGTCATGAGAAGTCAGTATGGTTCCCAAACAGACTTCCAGCACAAAAGTACTTCTGCCAGTACTTCACAGAGTTGATTGCCAAACGCCCTTTCTGCACAGAATTACTTTTCCAGCTCCTCCATAGAGTACTTCAATTCCTGTTCTTTGGAAGAGTAGTTCTGCTCCTGGTATCCAAACATGCCCTTAATTTCCTGCAGTGTAGATTTACGGCATCCTAAGTTTCATGAGAATAACATTTTTACTATACATCTTCAACTCTAAAACTCAATTAGGATTATTGTAACCATGCAAATTCAGATTTGGGAGGTGTTGGTTTGGTTTGGTTTAGTTCTGATAACTCTAGAAAAGGTTTGGGAAAATATCGATTTATTTATTTATTTTTGGTGGTAGGAGGGGTGGGGGTGGTGGTAGGAGGGGTGGGGGTGGTGGCAGTAGGGGCGATTATAAAAATGTTGAAGAAGTTAGAATCTTGCAGATAAGGGTGTTGATTAATTGGGAATTCTTTGCTAATTTAATCAACTAGTCTTCTATTTGAAGTTCTCTGATTTGTTACATAAATTAACTGAATTTTGTGATAGTGATTTGAATCATAATTAACATGGACTGATCAAATCAAATGAATTTTAATTCAACATGTAACAAACGAATGAGGGGAAAAACATAGGTTTCCAAGGGATTAGTACATATTTATTCCCTAGAGTTCCATTTGATCACTTGGGAATGTCCTCACATTTCAAGTAGATCAATCTTCATTTGATGGAGGATAGGAGGGAAGTATTTTCCTAAATCTAATGATCAAATGCGTTAGTATTTTGTTGTCTCTATGTTTGTTTGTTTTTTTTCTTTGGCAGGTTGCACGTATAATCCTACCTGACATGTGTATAAAATATAAATAATCATATTTTTGTGAAGGGAAATATAAAAATTCGAAGTCATGACTTGGGGAGCAAACCAATCAATCTTGCCATCTCAACTACCCCTGGTGGGTGTTTCAATGTATGACTTATCAAAATAAGATTTTAATGGAAGTCCGAAGGTAAGATCTTCCAATAGCACATCTCTAATCATTGAGGCCAAAATTCCTTTATCTTAATCAGCTTCATCTGTCAATTCTAATTTTCTGGACTACCCACAACAATCTCACCCACGCTGAATGTGTAAAGTATTTCAACAGGCGTGCAGGGATGATAGTCCCGTTAGCTGAGAGGCTGAAATTAATAAAGAAAAATAAAAGCACTCATAAAGAACGTCTTAGTAGCTGAAAGCTACCTAGTATGTGAAGGAGATATGTAATCGCTACCTAGTATGTGAAGGAGATATGTAATCATAGATATGGGTATAGCTATTAAATTTGTAAGGTGTATTGTTTATTTGATCCAAAAATGAAATTCATTATCAAGTATTTCATAAGAGAAAATGAATATTTTACCCCAAACTTCCTTCATCTTAATCAGCTTCATCTGTTAATTCTAATTTTCTGGACTACCCACAGCAATCTCGCCCACGTTGAATGTGTATAGTATTTCGGCAGACATGCAGGGATGGTAGTCACTTTAGCTGAGAGGCTGAAATAAAGAAAAATAAAAGCACTCATAAAGAATGTCTTAGTAGCTGAAAGCTACCTAGTATGCGAAGGAGATGTGTAATCATAGATATGGGTATTGGTATTATATTTGTAAGGTGTAATGTTTATTTGATCCAAAATGAAATTCATTATCAAGTATTTTATAAGAGAAAATGAATATTTTACCCCAAGTTTACCCCCTGCCCCCCCAACATATGCCCAATCACAGAACTGTAAATCATTTGCCTCAAGATTCATAGAACCATAAACCTTTTCTTATGTATCCCCATGCAAATGATCTATGATTCTTTGATGGGGGCATCAGATTATGACGACTCAAAAAAAGAAAAAGCACATGAACTAGTTTTATTTTAATATGCAATAATAATTTATGTATATATTACTATTATAATGAGAGTTGCTGAGTATTGTTGATAGAAATTCCCATTAAATAAGTATTATTTAAAATATATAAACAGTTTTGGATAGCTCTATTAAAGTATTTGAAATAATTTATGTGTAATAATATACAATAAAGCAATACTTTGATCTTTTGAAATTCTCTTAACTAATAATAACAAAATATGCATTAATAGGAACTCACAATTTTGAGGAGTCTTTACCCTAACAATTCCTTCATAGCATGTGTCCTTTAATATCCAAATAATATTTTTCGCTCTTTTTTTTATTAAGCTATAATTCTACCAAACTCACCTTCTTATCTGGAAAGTTAGATTTGCCCCCTTCATCACAATTAGTTGTTTTTCAAACGTCCCTTGAATAAATTTAATTTCTTTGTTAACATTTAAATTTAATTGAAACTTCTTTTCACCCAATTATCTCTCTTTAGGCATGACAGGGGTGGCTTCGTCATTTCCTTAGTCAAAGTAAGGTGTTAGTTCGCTAAGTTACGACGACCTAGCTAGGTTCAAAATCCACCTTCACATTCTAATTACTAGTCTCACTTGCTTATTAAAAGGATAAGAGGCGTGATAATATGACTCCCACACATGGCATACTCAAAATACTCTCCTAACACGGCATGAGCTAGAACCATAGATTTTATACCTTGGGATGCACATCTGCATGTCCCCATAAATATGTGTTGTTGTGTATCTCGAGAAGTAAAAAAATCTATGGTTCTAAGACATGCCATTTCAGGAGAGTATTTTGAGTATGCCACATAGGGTAGTTAGAAAATCATTACTCAAATAATAATATATAATAATTTGTCTTAGTGATCCCAAATTGTCGGGACGTACAAGGCTTTGATAAAGGTGATTATGGGTTGCTTAAGCAATTTTTCTTATGAAAATGATATATTCAACTTATTTTCCATTTGTTTGATTTTATTAATTTTAAAATTCATTAGACTCAACCAGAAGCATTCTTATATGAATTAATATTATTACTTGATAAATATCACAGTAGAAATGGCAGCAGTACCCATGAGTATGCCGAAGGCATTGTACTTGCAATCTACAATCAATACAAGTGTGCTACAAATGGATTTATTGGAAGAGTCATGATGAATGCATGCGGCTGATGTGTCAAGGGCACAGAACCATAGATCTTTTTCATCTGGATACACAGGAAAACATGTGTTATTTTGTGCCCTTGCCACATCACCCGCGTACCCAACCATGTGCATTCATCATTATTCTTATTGGAAACATTTTAAATATGATGATACAAACATTTAAATGAGAGAATGACATAATGAAGTATAAAGGTAGCCTACCAATGGATATAATATTAAATATATTTTAGTTTAATTTCGACTTATATAGTAATGATAAATAATCATTACTATTTGTAAATAATAAATGGCATTTATTTCTTTGAAAACATTTATTTTTTATCAAAAAAAATTAGAACATTTATGAAATGAGTCCCATGGAAGTACTAAGTTACTAAGGATTTCACTCTTACTAAGAGTCCCTCCTCTTGGCATCCAAAAACATGATATGATGCTTCGACGTTGTGGAGGATGAAATTCAATGATTTTTGAATAAAATAAAATAAAAAGTTAGGGCATGTTTGGATACAAAAGCAGAAGTACTCCGCCAAAGAGCAAGAGCTAAAGTACTCCCTAAAGGAACTAGAGAAATATTTCTGTGTTGAAAGGATGCTTGGGAATCAACTCTGTGAAGTACTAACAAAAGTACTTTTGTGTTGAAAATTTGTTTGGGAACCATACTGATTTCTCATGATTTCTAAAAAAAGACTAAAATACCCTTATATTCTACTTGTTACTGTTTTTTGTTTGTTAGTGTCATAATATGTCTTCAATCTATACTGTTTTTGACATTTTAACTATAAATATTAATATAATTGTATTCAAATTCAAGTATAATAAAAATTTAAATAATAATAAAAATGACAACAACTCTCTTAAAAATTGGATGTTGTCACCTATCAAAACTACATTTAAAGATTTATAACAAAACGTAAATATTTAAAGTCAAATACATGAAAAATCAAAATACATAAATCACCATTATGAATTTATGATAATGGTGATGGTGATGAAACATATAGCATCAAGTCTCTTGCCCTTTGGTGGCCTTTTAGAAGAATATATGATGCAATGATCCACTCCTCTTGGAACCATTTCCACTTTTTGTTGTGAGAGCTTAAATTTGATCAAAATAGAAAATATAAAGTATAATGATCTGAAAAATCCATGTATTGGACAAGATAAATTTCTGATCAAAGGCCATCTTTAATGGACCGACGAGCTATATTTACAGTGTACATTACCTTAGGGGGGGATTTGCAGCTTGATTAATTCTCCAAATAAGTAATTGTATGAGCTCAACACATGACATCATCGCACCAAATTGAAAAACTACACCACAAAAGCAAACAATTTAAGAGATTTTAAGAACTCAATTATTCAAAAACACCCATTTATCCATCAATCATATAGAAATAAATAAGGGCCACAAAAAATTGATCCAAACCCACAGTCCATTTTCACTTTTAGGTTATTTTTTCCAAGATTGCAAAAATATCGACAAAAAATAATCAATTTAAAAACCCCCATCTACCCATAAAAAATTTGAAAAAAAGGAAAAAACCCATTAGCACATTTCTTACAAATTGCAAAGGAAACATGATCAAAAAGACCTAGAAACACTCATAAATAGAAAATTTCAAAATAGACTTAAAAAATAATCAAAAAACGTAACTTTTCTTTTTAAATTTATACCTTCTGGCCATTGTGGGAGTGAAGATGATAGCGAAAAAGACATTGGCTCGGCTGAAAAAGGATCAAAGAGTTTGTTCTAATAAAAACACTCACACTCAAACATCTTCTTCAAGAACTTAAGAGTATCAAATCCCCCAAAAACTTGTAAGTTTCAGGTCTCTGGGTCTCTATAATTTGTATCCGATTCTAAGCATATTCGCTAAGCGAATATTCAATTATTTAGATAGTCGTTGATGGAACATTGAAAGCAAAAAGAAGAAAGTAAGATTTGAGAGTTTGTGAAGCACAAATCGAAATACGAGGGATATCCTCATAGAAAAATATTAAAAGGTCAAGGGCATTTTTGAAAATCTACAGTATATTTACCGTGTAAATTGACTTCCCACAAGATCTATTTGAAAAATAGTATTTTCAGACTTCTTCTTAAGGAGCAAATATTGTTCTTGTGCGGAGTAACTCTTGAGAGGAGTTCATTATCCAAACAGTAGCCAAGCGACTTCTAGCTCCCCGCAAGAGTCAGAAGTAGTCAAGGAGTCCTATCCAAACACCTACTTATTTTTCACCATTAAATTTCATTTTTAGGTTTGCAAGTTATGTGGAAATTCAGTAGCCATCCATTTAAAAAATCTTGGATCTAGTCAAATAAGGAAAGAGTTCACTTATGAAAATGTAGAAATTATTAAAACAACTATTGATTGAATCAACCATGTTCTTTTATATTTTTGAAAAGAGTGGTGCTTTTTTGACGCTCCTGCTAACACATGCCCTGATGTGGCATGGGCTAGAACCTTAGATTTTTCCCTTGGGATACACAATTGTAAATATGTGCAATTGTGTATTCTGAGGAAAGAATCTATGGTTCTAACCCAAGCTTATTCTTATGAAAATGATCATGTGCCAGCTGATTCAATAATTTTTTACAAAATACCCAGTCATTTTTGTAAAACTCCCTATAAAGTTGTTAAATAATGGTTGTTATTCATGTAGCCTACGACATAAACTATAAATTGAGCCGAAACCTGACGCCATTCTTTATAAAATGAATATGAATACTAAACATAATGTACACTCTGTTATAATGCATCAGATCTCTAATACTTTATTTATTAGTTAAACTTACTTTGTATCTTTAATACTTTTGCCCATCTAGGAATGTCTGGCCATCCCTTGTTGGACCTATATATATCAACAATCACGTTGATTCTTTCTTGTTAATTCGTCCAACTCTAACTTAATTAGGAAGTGCACCCAAAGAGTGCTCCCCTTGGTATTTGGAAAAGTTAGAATTTGCTTCTAAGAAAAAATAATGGTGGTAAGTCATTAAATCAATAGAAAACTATTCCATGTCTTTTTTTTAAAAGCAAAGAATCATTAATATAAAAGCAAAATCGACCGAGATGACCAACCAAGCGGAGACCAATACAAGGAAAAAACTACTTGATAGCAATACAACACACCCTTTCCCAATTTCTTATATAAAATCCTCAAAGAAAATCCTCCTAAATTCCTTGAAAATCTTAGACTAAAAAAATACAAAACCCAAGACAACCAATAATGTTTCCTTACAATCCTTCTTTTTCCATCGAAGGTGAAACTATCACATGTCTTCTAAAAAGGTAAAATTCAAAAGGAAAATGTTGAAATGATAGTGTAAGTGTGCTAATGTGGAGGTTTGCATAGAACCATAAATGCTTTTCTTTGAATTATGAGTAAAAAAATCATTGTTCCGTGTGCACCTCCACATCAACACAATGTCTAACGCGGTCACTCCAACACATGGTTTCAACACTTGTCCGAGATCGAGACGTATCGTCCAAGTCGTCTCGGTATCGCCCAGCAATAAGATGGACATACAAGTTGTAGAGGCAGATTTTCGCCCTACTTGGAGATCTATGATGCGACCTTGCGACCCCCTCTCCTCGTTCTCCTAGGTGTGCCTGCAACGACACTACTCCGCCGTCCAAGTCAGAGATTTAGTACAAAAAAATAAGTCAAGCTTGAAATGGGGAGAATTCATACCTTTTAACTCATTTGTCTATCTATATATAGAGATGGATCCTAGGATTCATTTAGATCCCATTACCAATTTTACCCTTCTCCAACTTAGAAGGAGATTTTGGGATGTATCTCGTAAATATTCTGTATTCTCCGCCGAGCTTACCCTCGTATATCCATACCAAACTCCAATCTCTAGGTGCCACGTGTCACCCCTCGGTTTCTAGCGAGAAATATCCTCCACACAAGTAAATATATCAGACGAGATTTAAAACCCACATTCATTTTTCTCATTGTTGAACGAGATCTCTCAAATGTATCGAAAAACTTGTCTGAGACGACTTGGTCTTGTTCATTGACGAGACGAGGTGTCAAAACGAGTTTAAAAACCATGCTCCAACACAACTCAATTCAAAGTCGTTTAATCCAACTTTCCTAATTTTTTTGTCTACATAACATCCTTGCACTTCGGCCCTGACTGAACTCCACTGTACAGATTTTAGCAAATCTCTAAGGAAAAAAAGCCTTACTAAGATTCATCCAACCTCAAGATTTGTTTAACGAACAAATCACACTTTCTCAGCTGTGGATGAATTTTAGTAAGGCCTTTTTTCCTTACTAAGTTAGTTGGGAAAGTGTTCGTGTAAAACTTAACGAACTTTTCTAACCTCAACCCAAGCTTAAGCCAAATGACTGTTGTGATTTGTGTAAAAGAAACAGATTTCCAAGAATTGTGTTTCTATAGAAACATATTTTCCTAGGAATACATTTCTCTTGGGAATCCCTAAACAATACAAATTGAGTATGATTTCACCCCTTTTATTATTGTGCAATGACATTTTATAAATAATATTTATAGGCTTTCTGATATATATTTACAACAATTCTATTGTACAATAAGAATAACGTGGTCAAAATAAATTCCTAGTATATTCATACCACGTCAAACAAATTCATCCTCTTAAAAGATCGATTAATGAGCAAAGTAATTCCAACAACTTTGCATTGAGCCTAGGGGTGTCAATGGATAATCGAAAATCCGAATACGATTATAATTCAAAAAATTGGATCTTATTTGAAAATTTCAGATATCAAATTTAGGTTCGAATATTTTTATCTATTTGAATCCTTATCAGATATAGATTCAAATATTAACATATCTAATCCGATAATATCTTATCCAAAATAACATATATATATGGGGGCGGTTCAACAGCCCTAAAGTTTGCCAAACATTTTTCAAAACATGGGTTAGAAGCTTTGAAATGAGCTGATTTTTTGTGAGGATGATCTCTTTGATGAGAAGATCATCCTCACCAAAAATAAGCATATTCCAAAACTTCTAACCCCATCAAAAGTGATTTATAAAAATTGGATAGTCCACAATTCTTCAACTTGTAAACTAGGGTTAAAAGTTTCAAAATGAGCTGATTTTTGGTGAAGATGGTCTCTTCACCGTAGAGATCATCCTCACAAAAAATCAGCATATGTCAAAACTTCTAACCTCATCAAAAGTGATTTACAAAAACTGTTTGGCACACTTAACCCCATCAAACGTTAGGGAGTCAATAAGGAGCCAACACGTCAGTCCTATATGGCTCAAAAGTTTTGGATT
Organism: Akebia trifoliata; assembly: GCF_017979445.1. Lineage (NCBI taxonomy): Eukaryota > Viridiplantae > Streptophyta > Magnoliopsida > Ranunculales > Lardizabalaceae > Akebia > Akebia trifoliata. The sequence goes on from NC_141379.1 coordinate 3,221,295, forward strand.
GGGCTTTTTTTTTTTTTTGTGAGGATGGTCTCTGGTGAGAAGATCATCCTCTCAAAAAATCAGCACAATCTATCTAACCCCATAAAAAATGGTTTATAAATTATGGACCTTCGATTTTTTATCGAAAATTTGTAAACACCTTTTGATGGACTTAAAAGTTTTAGATTGGGCTGATTTTTTGCAAGGATAGTCTCCTCACTATATAGATCATCCTCACAAAAAGTCATCTCAATCCAAAAAATTTAAGCCATATAAGACAAATGTGTTGGTTCCCTAACATTGAACACAAGGGTTTTTTTTTTCTTTTGATTTTGATACAAAGGAAGATGAGGATTTTTTATTTTGATTATGAAAAATCATTTGGATTTAGAAAAAATTGAGATTTTTTTTTTCTCTCCACAGGTTATTTGAGTTCAAATCAGATATTTTCGGATATTCGATAAGAAAATCGGATTCAAATATTTTTTTAGAGATATCTGGATTTCAGATATCAGAATATAGCTGAATTAACCAACAAGTATCCGTTGACAACCCTAATTGAGCCCTATCATACAAATAGGGCTCTCTCTCAGAAGCATACAAAAGGTTCTTGATCCTAAGAAGAGATTGGAGTGGATCCACTTAAAGATGGTGTTACCCTTGTCATGTCATTTGGAATGGTTACGAGAATAGTAACATGTGGAGAGCTTATTATAAGATCATGATCTCCATGACACCATGTATCCCAATCAATCCCATGATTCAAGGGCACATCAATCCATGTGTAACATGTAGAGAGTAAGGTGCTGTTTGTTGAACTGAAAAAAATAAGTGCTGAATAGCATTAAGCGCTGAAACTTATAAGCGCTGAATTTAAGTGCTGAAAAAGTTGTTTGTTTAGATGTTGAATCATGTTTGTTACACATTGCTGAAACTGATAAATTGTCTTTGTTACCCTTACAATCATATTATACATTGTTTACATGTTTCAAATACTTATTTATTATCAAACACAATAAATTATATTATTTTTTTATAAAATTAAAATACAATTTATTTTTAAATAATAAATAATACTCAAATAATCTTCAATTTATAAATAATAATTTCTATTTATAAAAACCCACAAATTTCAAATTAAAAATAATAATGTCATACAAGTCACCAAAATTTGAAATCAACTTTAAAAGAACTTAATTTTTGATGAATAATTTTCGATGGAAATGAAGGATGTGTAATTATAAAAGCACCCTATGAATTAATAAGGACATCCCACACTATAGCCATTTTTTGTTTTGTTTTATATGGGTTAAAGTTTTTGGAATGAGCAAATTTTTAGTGAGGATGGTCTATATGGTCTAGAGATCATCATCACCAAAAATCAGTCTATTTTGAAACTTCTAACTCGTTAAAAATAGTTTTCAAAAAAAAAAAAAAGGATAATTTACGGTTCTTGAACTTGTTTTGATAGGGTTAGAAGTTTCAAGATGTGCTGATTTTTTGTGAGGATGATCTCCTCATTGTAGAGATCATCCTCACCAAAAATCAACTCATTCCAAAACTTTTAACCCATACAAGACAAAATAATTTAGCTATGGTGTGGGTTTATTAATTTGTGGGGTGTTATATACTTATCCATGGGATATAAGAGGTAATATCCTTTTAAGAATAAGGACATACTTGTCCATGCTCAAAAAAACGAAGGGCATACTTGTCCGTGTTGAAAAAAGCGAAGTGCTTACCGCTTCAGCACTTTTTTTCAGCATCAAAATAGTGCTGAATTTTTTTCACTTATTTTCAGCAATAAGCACAAGTAAACAAACGCGCTATTTTGACAAAAGTGCTGAATTTAATTTTTTTCAGCAATAAGCACTGAAAAATAGCGCAAACAAACACCACCTAAGCCTATAAAAAGGTCTAGAATGAAAGCAAAGGCATGCAACATTCTACTTTGTAACAAGATACCGTATTGAAGTGTGGTTGACTAGATCGTCGGAATGTATTTCGCAAAGGCACCAGTCAAGTGAGGAAGTGAGTGTTTAGGAAGCAAGGATCGGTTATAGGAAAGAGTAATAACTTTCCGACTTACCCTGTGGCATACTCAAAATACTCTCATGACGTGACATGTGTTAGAACCATAGATCTTTTTTCCTCGGGACGCAAACTTCACGTATTTATGGGGATGTGCAGATGTATTTCCCGAGGCATAAAATCTATGGTTCTAGCACATGCCACATTAATTAGGAGAGTATTTCGAGTTTGCCATGTGGGGGAGTCAGATTATCACGACTCTATAGGAAAAGGATCCCAAAATAATAAAATCCTTATTTTTTGTATTAAGTGAAAAAAAAAAAAAAAAATTTATGGGTATTCAAGAAGAACATGACATGGTGTTTACCATTCCCCCACTGAGATAGGGTTGTCATTGGACTGGGTAAAGATTGAATTGTGATCATTAACTTTCAACATATTCAATAGTGATCAAAATGGATATGGAATCGATCCAATAAGAATTGGATTGCACCTTGTTGGATTTTTTATAATCAAATCTGAATGTTAAGATCCAAACTCCACAATAATTGAATGGGATCAAATCTCATTTGATATACAAAATATAGATATCTCATTCATATATTTTGGAAGTTATTTGTCTTTTGTCTCAACTGTTAGATGGGATCTTAATCTAAAGGTTAGGATAAGTTTTCCATTTTTTAGGAATCCTACAAATATTAATGTTGGGCGGTTTCTATTATTTGCTATTCTGCTTATATGGTGTGAGAGAGACATATAGAGGGGTGTACAAGGTTATAGGGCTTGGATTTGGGAATAAAATTTTAATGCTTATTTTTTATTCTCCCAATGAAGAATATTTTATCACGCCCTATGCATATAGGTTTTAAAGCCAAATTAACGACAATATTGGTATTCTCTTTGTTTTTTTTGCTATATCTGAACAAGTATCTTAAAAAATCTCAAACCATATTTATATGTTATATAATTTACATACTTTCTCACATTTTATTATATCGGGGCTATCAGATTAAGATATGATTGACCCGATTCGATCCCATGGGCTATCAAAGCAATCCTTATGAGAACCCAAATCCTTGATCCAAATCCTAAGATCAGATTTCGGATCATATTCAATCCAACGGGCAGTCCCAAAACTAAAGTCTTGGGTGTTATCATTCCACTCCCATAATTAGATTTGATCTTTTAGGCAGATCTTCCTATACATTTGATTTTTTATTTTTATTTTTTGAAAGGTATATTTGATTTTCATTACATCGGATACCAAGTTAACTTCATCTTCTCTCTCTCTCTCCTTTCATTTATTTATTTAATTTTGTTTGAATAATGAGTTTTTTATTTCTCATAGATGAGAAATGGTGGAGAAGAACAAACAGTGACATCCCACAGAGCTGATATTATTGTAAGTGAGTGTCATAGTCATCCTTTTTAGTGTACACCCCATTTATTACCCTTGTCCTTTCCCTTCCATTCCTTTTCTCCAATCAATTAATGCTCTTTGCCCCCCCTCCCCATCTTCACTTCCCCTTCATCACAGAATTTTGCAGCTCTCTCTCTCTCTCTCCAAATTAGGGTTTCCTCTTTAGGAGAGAACTCACCTCCTATAACATAATCTAACAACCTATGAGATCATTCAATTGGCTATAACTTTTCTGATCTTGGAAGATTCAAAGAATACAAAAAGAGTCTTGATCACAAACAGGTAAATTCATGTAAGTATTTTTTTTCTTCCCCTTTGTTTTAAATACATTTTCTTGATTTGTTTTGTTGGGTAAGTGAAAGAGCTACTTTATGTATTTGGGTTCATGATCTGATCCAGATGTTTGCCAGATGAGCTTTCTTACTAGGTAGGATAATAGATGTTCATGCCATATATCTTACTACAATTATTGAAAAATATTCTTGGTGAAATTGCACCAATCAGATCTCATCCTCAAGAATTTCACAAAGATACATACATCAAAAGCTAACAATCAAAAAAATAAAATAAAACAAATTCACAAAGATCCATTTACAGTATATAGAATGTGGTGCTAACCGAATTCTATAAAACAAAGGACGCAGAGGGAGTTTAACTAGACAAACTTAGTACTTAAATTCAAAAAATAAAAATAAAAATGTAGAGGTTGGGATGGTAGTGAATCTACTTAGAGAAAGAGGGAAGAAGATGGTTATGGAAGGAAGGAAAGACAAAACTAGTCCCCAAATTCAAGAAAACATTCAAACATCATGCAGAAATCTTACGGATTGTAGGTGTGTAGAGAGAAAGAAGAAAGGAAAGAAATAATAGATAAATAAAAGAGAACATGCAGAAAATTTTCGTGGGTTGTGTATGTTTTCCTTCAACGAACCCTAACTCTAAAAATCCCTAAAAATATGGCATAGCAGTACAAGAAAATCACTTTTGTGGTGCAACTGAATTCAACATAAAATCTCATTCTCCTTTTAAAAAAAGTATCAAATTCATTTCTATTTTTTAAAAGTATCAGTTTCTCTAAAATTAAAGGAAAACTTGACAAAAATAATTGATGGGTTTTGTGAGTATCCCCCCCCCCCCCCAAAAAAAAAAAAAAAAAAAAAAAGGGAAAACTTGATAAACTGATTGATGGGTTTTGTAAAATATTTCTAAAAAAAAAAGGTTCTAGAGGGTATTTTCTTGATGCAGTGAAGATGGCTTCATCCAGCTCTCCCTGTGCTGCCTGCAAATTTTTGAGGAGGAAATGCATACCTGGTTGCATATTTTCACCCTATTTCCCACCTGAAGAGCCACATAAATTTGCAAACGTTCACAAAATATTTGGTGCAAGCAACGTCTCAAAGCTGCTCAATGAACTCCTCCCTCATCAAAGAGAAGATGCAGTAAACTCCCTTGCCTATGAAGCCGAAGCCAGGATGACGGACCCCGTTTACGGCTGCGTCGGAGTGATATCGTTCCTCCAAAAAGAGGTTCATAGGCTTCAAAAGGAACTTGAAGTTGCAAATGCCAATTTGATCCGTTTTGCTTGCAATGAAATTTCCACAGCTTTGCCTTCACCTCCAGAGTTTGGTAGAATGATGGGTAATGGAGGAGGTTCTTTCTATCATAATAATCCTGGTTTGATTCTTCCATATTTATCTCCTTCAGGAGATATCCATGGAAGAGGAGGGGAAAGCAACACGTGAAATTATATAAGTATTCTTAGAAGAAGAAGAAAACCCTATCTAGGGTTTCTTTTTTCTGTTCCCTTGGTATGGTGTGCTATTTTGTGAAGTTTTCATATGGACACTTTATATATATATCATGGGTTTGCTATTTAATATGTTAGCTAAATATATTGGTAGACTCAATACTTATTCTATAAACAATGGGCTTTAAAAGATCAGAAAGATTTTGGATTAATTGCTTGACCCTAATTGGGTTGAAAGTAGTATAATTATAGAGAGAAATATTAGAAGTTATGGAACATAATAGTTATGTTAAGAGGGTATACAGACCAGATGTAGTATCAGTTTACAGATCTGATATTTTATTTCCTCCCTTGCGAATGGATATATAGGAGGTATGGTCATCAGTTGTGGAATGAAATAAAAGAAAAGAGATGGAGACTATAACACCTTGATAGGAAGAATGAACAAAGTGAAGAATTACTTTCTTTTGTTTTTTGTTTTTTGGGTTGGTGGCTTAAATATTATATTAGAGGGTTTGTAGGCAGGATTTGAGAGTTTGATGAATCTTTAGAATTTGACTTTTTGCAATTCTAGTGCATGTGGAGTTCATATGTTCTTTCTTATGCTTTATGTTCAGGAAAAGAAGAATTGAGCTAAATTGCAGTGTTTAAAGATGATTCTCTAGCTAAGTCTATGATGGTCCAGTACTCTTTTGGAATATGTATTCTTAGTTACATTTTATTTTATTTTATTTTCTTGCTTTTTCTATGGATATTAAAGAACAACTTCCTTGCTTTTAGCTGAACTCTAGACCTTAGCCCTTGGTTTCAGAATTCACATGAGTTAAGGCTGAAGCTAAAGACCTAGTTTCTTATATTAAATCCAAGTAGCTTCATATTATTATGCTCTATATCTCTATACTCACAAATAGTTCTAGCTTTTTTTCGTAGCAATGTGAGTAATTAAAGAGCACAAATACTACATCTATCTCTATACTCACAAATAGTTCTAGCTTTTTTTCATAGCAATGTGAGTAATTAAAGAGCACAAATACTTCATCTTTAGTGTGAACAAATGGGAAACAAAAACCAACAAGAGAACAGTTTGTGATCTGTCTTGTTTTTATTCTAGCTTGTTAAACCAACTACTGGTGCTGTATCATGTAGACTTCTTTGACCTTATGAATCTCTGCTTCATTCATTTTTATTTATTTAAAAAGTTATGTCACTCTCTGAAACAGTAAGATATAGAGACAGATCACCCACTCTTTTTATTGGATTCACAAAGGGTTTGTTCTTCCATGTGGGGGTACTTGCACCAACAGATTTATTAAATGAATGTTAGGTATTCACATTTGTTCTCTCCAATTTTTCACCAGGAAATTAAAACAGTAAAAATCCTTAGACCTCTCTCCCTCTCTCTGAGAGAAATACCAATAAGTTCTGAAACATTTACTTAGATACATATTGGAGAGAGAGAGAGAGAGAGAGAGAGAGATGAACTGCTAGCGAAAAATAAATTTTTTTTTTCAATGGTCATAGAATTTTGTCCTCTACAATTCTTGGCATCGGATCATGCTTTAGGATGTGACAAGATGAACTCAAGCACCCTTAGTAATAGTTGAAATCTTACTAAGTTAGTAAGGCTAGTCGGACTTCCATTGTTCTGTGAGACACTCTTTCTCATGCACGAGTGCACACGCGTGTCCTCTTATTTTACAGTACAAAGTTTCCATGGTCGCAAACGATTGTCTCTCCAGTGGTTAAGTTTTCCTAACCTTTTTGTCAGCTTTCTCAGTCTTATACGTAACGTACAACTTCCGAAAGACATCTTGTTTAATAAACAAAGTCCAAAATACTGCATTTGTACATCGTACACTGTTTGGGGGACGACCCTAAGCTTGTCAATGTTTGTATAATCTCTTACTCATCATTTTAAAAAAAATATACAAACATCATTGGCCATTGGATCCAAGTATTTTAAAAATCAATGATTTCTTCTCGTTAAATTTGATAAATCTTCATCAATCATAATCTTCAATGGCAACTTTATTTTAATTTTTACTAAAAGAGAGTGATATATTCAAAGGGAAAATAAATACAAAGGATGCGAGGCATTTCCACCGTCGATGGTAACCTATTTTACATGTTTATTATGTCATCAACAACGCAACAAGTCTTAATCGATGATCATATATTATTGAGGTTTTTTATTTTACTGAACTCACAATGACTAATGATCACCATAAGAGAGAATAAAGCAGTTGATATGATGTAATTTAATAAGGATTAAGTGATATACCAAATTTTTACATGAAGATTAAGACAGAGATTAAATTAAATTGATTTAATTTATATTAGTTAAAGTTTATTTATATACCTTTCTCAATAGTGAAATACTTTCCTTATTAACATTGTAAGATTTTAAGCCTTACTAAGGGTCCTTTCTCTCAAATGGATTACCACATTAAAAATCCAAAACCAAAAAAGGTGGGGTCCCTTTAACTCTAGCTTACCGATTGAAAAAAAAAAAAAGATTTCATAAAAAACCTCAGATTCGGAAAAAAAAAAAAAGACAATTTCTTCTAAAATTGATGTAAGTTTTTGAAATGGATGACTACCAAACTTCCACCTAACTCCCAATCTTAAAATAAAAAAGGGTGAAAAATAAATTTCTTTTAGAATTTCTTTTAAAGTTCATAGAATTCTATCCTCTACATCCCTGAAGCATTGGATCGTGTTTTTGGAGGCCAATAGTAAGGATGAAATCCTTACTAACTTATTAAGGTTAGTCAGGCTCTATTAGATACACCCCACAAGGATTGGTTTAATTTTAACCGACAAGGATTGGTTTAATTTTAATGAAATTTGTTTATACAATTTCATTTTTCAGCACCACCTTTGACACACATACCCACCTAAACATGAGGTCCACCATGTGGTTAGTGATGGGAATAAAAAGAACATCCAATTGTCTAGAATTGAAGAAAACTTCAAACCAATTGTGTCTCTTCTCAATATCTATCGTTGGGTCATGTAAGAGTGTCAATAGTTGTATGCCAAATTGGAATAAAAAGTCAAATTCTAGATATCTTTTTTCATCATCAAAAGATATAAGCCTTATATTTTTTTTTATCATCAAATGATGCAAGTCTTAGATAAGAATCTACAACGCATTAGAATGCCTTATTGACGATCTTTTATTCCAACAACATTTATGATTCCTTGAAAAATGTGATATCACACTGATAAATCCTTAACCCTTCCTCCTCTTACTAAGACTACATAATATTCTTATGATATTCTATTCTAAAAAGAATTGAGCTGAAAATTAGAGCTAATTCAATTTTAATGAGATATTCAATTCTACATATAAAGAAATACTACATGACATGTGTTGCATCGTACCATTATAATTTATTGAACACATTTAAAATAGACTAAATAAACAAATAATTATAAATAAAAAATCATAAAATATATTAATTTTGATATTTTGGAAATTGTCTTTGTCATCTTGATTTTCATTCTTTTAAAATTTCTATGTTAAAAGCCTCCGAATACTTCACTCAAAATATTTCTGGCAACTAAAAAAAAAGTGGTGATAAAATGACGACCCGTACGCCTACATCACAAAATCGTAGACCATTTGCCTTGGGATACACAAGAAAAATTTTATGATTATATGCATCCCAAGGCAAAATGATCTACGATTTTGTGATGGGTTGTGTGTCGGAAGGGGGTGTCGAAAAATCATTATTCTAAAAAACAAGTATTAAATGAGTGGTTATCCATTTCATGTATCAAACCCTAAATCCCTAATCCAATATAATTCACAAAGAATAGTAAAATCTTCAAGAATATATATAAAATTAGGGGTGTCAATGGATAGTTGAAAATTCGAAAATTGGATATTATCCGAAAATTTCGAATATCGGATTCGAATTCGGATATTTTTATATATCCGAATCCTTATTAGATACGGATTCGGATATTAATATTTTGAATTCGATAAATTATGTTTTTTTTTTTTATATACAAATTATTTTAATTCTAATCGAATATTATACGATATCCGATAGGATAATCGATTTGAATTCGAATAGAATTTTAGAACATTCATCGGATTCGAATTCGAATTTGGATATCAGATAAAAACTTCAAATTTAGATTCATATATTATTGTATTCAAATCAATAAATATAGGTTGACAGTCTTATATAAAATAAGATAATAAATATTTTTTAAAATTATTTTATTTTTATTTTGTTCATTTTCGATTCCTTCTATTATTTGCTCCATAATCGATAACAAATAGGGAATAAATATCGATACTATTTCATAAGGAGTACGTACATCATTACCATTTAGGTTCCTCCTGTTTTTAACAGGTACAATAAGTTTGAATATCTAGAAAAGAGATTCTGTACGATTGGCTCAGGATAGCTTATCCAACTCTTGGTTCAATAATTTACCAAATATATACCGATTGAAAAAATCTCAAAATTAAAATATGTTCATTTTTAAAGATATAAATACGTGGAAAAAAGGAGACTCAGTGTTGGACTAAGTTTACAACTACTGGCGTACTGGATATAATTTCATAAGAAAGGATCCACTGACATTTTATGTGGTCTGGTTAATGTCTTTGTACGGCAGAGCAGAGTATGGCTTTCTGAAGTTTTTGTTGGATTTTGTCAGACAAACAGTTTCTTTCAGAATCCATCAAATCCACGCCACTCCAACCGATTGAGAGAGAGAGAGAAAAGTGAAAAAAACAAAACAAAGTTAAATTCACCGAATACAGTAAGTGAAAGGAGGTTTACAAGACCAAAATGTCCCTCGAGCACCCCAACTTTTACTTATTACATCCTAATTAAAATGGGTGAATATCCCAATTATAATTTTGATACACTGTTCATTTTAATTCCCAAAACATGCACATGATACATTATTCATTTTTTACGTGTCTATACTTTTAATATTTACAAATTCATAAATTTGTCACTTTTAAATTTACGAGGTCGTAGATGCATAAAAGTGAACAGTGTACCACGTACATGTTTTCATAAATAAAATGAACAATGTACCAAAATTGTAATTAAAACAAAAATTGTGAATGTTTTCGTAAAGTGAATAGTTAAGAATAAGTAAAAGTCAGGGGGTGTCAATAGAAGCTCTCTCTTTATTTTCCTTTAGATTTTTTACTTTTCGAGTTCAAGATTTTACATGAGCCTAATCATATAACTATTGAAATCGTTTGGACAAGTGTCATAATGATTTATAATTTTGAGGATATGATTTGAACCAAACATGTGCAATGTTTGAAGAGTGTGTTTTAATCTTTAATTGGTGTGTGATAAATAATTTAAGAAATTTGGGTGCTATAAGTAAGCAATAGCAGCTCTTTATTCTTACTCTATTGTTTAGTTTTGTTCAAAATCTATTATAGTATCATAGTGGTGATCAACTATAATTTTTTCGATCAATTTGACCATGTAGTACTAGAATTCCAAACTCCAAACTCCTAATTACAAAACCACTAATTATCCCATGTTCCTCTATTTATGCATCCATCTTTTATCATTCATAATCTAAACTTAGAGATAATTAAATTGCTCAATATCCAATTGAACATTATTAGAAGAGTTCATAATAGACTTGATATACTGGATTATTAACTCATGAGTGGGATACAATCACAATGGATTATACGGACAAATGATAACCACCAATTGTTCAATGGACCTTTTTTGATGATAACAACCATTGATTAATGTGAAGGTTGATATTAATTGTAAACAATTGCATATCCTCAACTCAAAGGAATGTGCATTAATTGCAAGTGGATATAAGAGTATTAGATTAAGAATCAACGAGCGTTGGGCGCAATGGCGAAGACATCCCTCCAAAAAGAGAAAGGTCTGGAGTTCAAACGCCCCTCATTGGCCACTTACAGGGGATTTATCCCTGCTCACCTGACATGTGTGCATGGTTTGTAGGGTATAGCCTATACCCAAGGGATTTGGGTGAGATATGGTGTTCTAAGAATCCAATTGCCCCACTACTACTAGTCAAGCCTATGAGTCCGAATTCCCTGTCATGAAAAAGAAAAAAAGAGTATTAGTTTATGACGTGGTATAGTTAAGTTATTGTATCATAATCTAATACTCCAATAAAGGAAAAAAATGGGAAAAGTGGTGGTGTGTCTTGAATATTACTTTGTGGAGGGTAGATAGCAGCTTAATGTTGATTTAACAACTTAATACCTTCATTTGTTAATTGCAAATCCTCACTTCTCCCCGAGTCAAACTTATAAGATTGGTTCTCCTATGATCGTCTCATAGTATATGACCTTTATCTTAATTTGAATGTACGTGACCTTTAGAGTTTTGGTGAATATTTGAATACTAGTTATATATGTTTTCAAATTGATGACATACCCTTTGGCTACACTTTCCTTCAGAGACTAATTGAAAATGACCTAAATGCGATCGTTTTCAATTGCTAGTCAAAACTCTTGATTTTTTTTAGAACCTCTCAATGCCTTCAATTATCAAGGGTGAATTTATTTTAACCTATTTGACCTTACTTCATTCTCTTATCAAAATCCTTGTTTTCTTTTTAAAAAATCTGTCATTTTTCAAGTCTCTCTCTCTCTCTCACACACACACACACACACACACACACAGTTGGCAATTTGGTTTACGGCAAAAAGTTGTTACGGGAATAATCTGAGTGAGATTCAAAATATACATTTAGTAATTCACATAAAATTCAGTAAAAAACACAGAGAGTGGCAAAAATGCGATACGAGACTGGTTCGAGTATAATTCGAGTTCCACACTCTACAACACTTTCAAAAAGTTGTGTATACATATTAAATTCTTCATACTTATATCTAAAATCAAACGCTTGATACTTCTATGGATGTTTATCAAATATTTATGCCTTATTAAAATAAGAACACTTGGGATACTTTTACACATACTTATTAGACATTTTAATTTTATTCTAAAATGCAAAGCACATACTCCTATTAAAAAAAAATAAAAAATAAAAAATAAAATGAATAAAAGGGGATAGAGAAGACACAAAAACGGAATAAAAGAACTAAGTTGTTGATCGATAATCTTAAGATTTGATAATGAAAAAGGACTAATGATTTTCTAATGGTGAAGCCTTGAAGTGTAAAGAGAAAAATAATGAACATGTGTTATCATGCGATAAGAGATATAATTTTTTTTACAATGAAAATAAGGGTCAGTGTTTGTTTTTTACTCCTCTTTACATAATTTTTTTTTATATTTATTTAATACGGGAAAAGAATGAATTGCGAATAATACGATTAAGGTCGAAAAGTCAAATTTTTTCTTGGAGTTGAATTGGACGGAAGTTTTAATTGTTTCTTGTATCATTCGAAAAAGTCGGATATTCACTAAATATTCGGAGAATTACTAACTATGCTCTCACACACAAAAATGTAGATTCAACTTCATTAATTTTGCTCTTTCATTATAGTCTTCATGTGCTCTCCCTGTCTGATTCCACATCATTATTTTTCTCTCTCTTATTCCTTCAAAATCTTAAGCTTGTATATTCCTTCTAATTGTGGATGTTATCATGTACATGATCAAATCACTTAATCAAATTTCTTTTTCTAATTTATCAACTACTATTGCTACTTTTAAAGTTTCATGACCACATGCATTTCTAATTTATTTTTATTATCTTTCCCACTCTTCCATGTCAAGATCCTCAACTTTGTTTGCTTAATTAATAAAATTATTTTTAATTATATAATATTCTATTCCATAATTAAGTGTAAACAGTCTTATAATTTCAGCTAAAAACTTAACATCTAAGAAACTCGCTTAAAGCATTCTTATTATCTTTGGTGCGATATTAGAAAAAATGGAACGTCTGTCAAAGCATGTCACCCAGACGTAATGTTGTCTTTATTTTTTTTTTTCTCTCTGTCGTTGTTCAAGTCCAACTTACCCATTTAAATAAAAAGAATAATGCGGAAGTGACCTCAAGATTGTAACTCATATCGCAGATCATGAAGTGAAAATGTGTAGGAACCGTAGACAATTTCCTTGAGATATGAGTAAAAAAGCATATATGGTTCCTACATACTTTCATGTCAGGATGTGCGATATGAGGTATAATCTTTGAGGTCACTCCAGCACGACTCAAATAAAAAAGATAAAAATATTTTTTATTAGGAAAAAAATGGCTAAAAAAAACAAAAAAAAACTCAAGTATCCTCTTCATCTACTTGGGACTTGTGTGTAAGGTTGGGCTTGATATAAGCCCATACTATAGTCTGGATAGGCTTGAGTTATATTTGGGATTGGAAAGCATGACCCAGCCCATTTATAGACCTCCAACCGGTGCGTATTACGCAGCACACACGTACGTTAGAAGCACACGATCATAGTCGAGACTCGAGAGCGATAGCTCATATTCTCAGGTTTCGTTTCGGTCAGAATATCAGAGATTGAAGAGTCACCTAATTGGACAAGATTGGAGAACGATATTTTGATTCAGGGGCATAAAAATACACAATTTCGCTTCTTCAATCTAAAATCTCAAACCTCAAAGCTATCAGATCTGTTTCTGCTAGTCTGATCTGATCCCGATCTCCTACGATCCCTTATTAATGGCGGGCGCCGTCTCGGCGCTTTTCCTTCTCGACATCAAAGGTCGAGTTCTTGTTTGGCGCGATTACCGAGGCGATGTAACAGCGGTACAGGCAGAGCGATTCTTCGCGAAGCTCATTGAAAAGGAGGTGATGTGATGTTCGGTTTGATTGATTTGGATTAGTTTTCTCGATGAATTAGGGCTCCAATTTGGTTGATTTGGATTAGTTTTCGTGTTTTGAGGGAAATTCAAGTTTGTGGTTGGGTACGGTGATGAGAGAGAAGCTAATTTTTCTTTTGAGTTCTGATTGTTTGGATATTTTTAGTTGGATTTGATGTTTGGTTGACAAAAGTTCATGCTTGTTCTTTAATCTTTCTCTATTAGTCCTTGAAACAAAACTTAGTTTATTAATTATGAATATGGAAGATTTATATCTCAATTCTGGTTTCGCAAACCATTGAAGATTTATATCTCTACTAGTCCTTTGGGCTCCAATTTAGTTGATTTGGACGATTTTTAGTGTTTAGGGCGAAATTCAACCTTGGTTTCATAATTTTTTCAGTTAAATACAGTGATGAGAGAGAAATTTGAACATCTTCAGTTGGATTTGATGTTTGGTTGACAAAAATTTCGCGTTTGTTCTTTACGTTTAAAGATGCTGGTTCTGCATCTTGCTCTATTAGTCCTTGGAACAGAGCTTAGTTTATTAATATGAACTTAGAAGATTTATATCACAATTCTGGTTTGGCAAATCAACGGAGATTTATATCTCTATTAGTCCTTCGATGGATTAGGGCTCCAATTTTGTTGATTAGGACGATTTTTCGTGTTTTGGGGGAAATTCAACCTTGGTTTCATAATTTGTGGGGGTTAAATATGGTGATGAGACAGAAATTTGAACATTTTCAATTGCATCTGATGATTAGTTGTCAAAAATTTGAAAATTTTGTTCTTTATTTTGCAAATTGCTGGTTCTGCATCTTGCTCTATTACTCCTTGAAACAGAACTCTGACTTCGTCACCTTCAATTTGATTTGATTTTTCATTCTCCGTAAAATTTCATGGGTCATTTTCTTTTCTTTCAATTTGCTTCAGGGGGATCCTGAGTCTCAAGATCCAGTTGTGTATGATAATGGCGTCACCTACATGTTCATACAACACAATAACGTTTACCTGATGACGGCATCAAGGCAGAATTGCAATGCTGCCAGTCTTCTTCTCTTTCTGCACCGCATAGTTGATGTAAGATCGCTTCATAATTCTATCTTTTGCAGAAAACATGTATTCAGATGTAGTGAAAAAGAAATCATGGAAGGAGAATTAATAATCAAGTTTTAATTTCTAATGGACTGCACGATGGTAACACTTAATTCTAAGCTATTTTACATATGACAGGTTTTTAAACATTATTTTGAAGAGTTAGAAGAGGAGTCCTTAAGAGATAACTTCGTGGTCGTGGTATGAGAACCATTCAATGTTTGCTTTCTAGTTAAATATTTCTTTGGTGGGAAAAGATATTGGTAAGCATCTTGATGAAGTCATACTGATGTCTATTGGTTTTGGCAGTATGAGTTACTTGATGAAATGATGGATTTTGGTTACCCTCAATATACCGAAGCAAAGATTCTAAGTGAGTTTATCAAGACTGATGCTTATAGGATGGAAGTCAATCAGAGGCCACCCATGGCTGTAACAAATGCAGTGTCTTGGCGCAGTGAAGGGATTCGATACAAGAAGAATGAAGTAGGTATATTTTATACACAGGTCACTACTTTTTTCTTTCAGCTCATACATGATATCTCAAGGAAAAATTGTTTCATGTTTGATCAGGTATTCTTGGATGTGGTGGAAAGCGTCAATATTCTTGTCAACAGCAATGGGCAAATAATCCGGTCAGATGTTGTTGGGGCATTAAAGATGAGAACATATTTGAGGTTTACTTTTCATCCTCCACTTAATATTTCATTGGACATATTGATGGCTCTAAATGGTTGATCCTTTGGAAAAATTAGTTGTTTCACCTCGGCACATATGGTTCATCTTGTGGATATTCTCTAATTTTAGTAAGGAAATCTTGATTTATGAACATGCCAAATGAACCTAATACTTGTATTAAAAACAGTGAAGCGTGCTAGTGGTATATCATTCCATATTTGCATCTATAAAAATTTAAATTGATTAACAATGGACATAGCAAAAAATGTTGTTAGGCATCTAATGGTTTGGGATGTGGGCACTAGGTCTTAATTGTTTTGGGTAGAATCAGTTGAGAAAGTGTTAGTCCTTCAAAAAAATGACAACTGACCTCTCAAAAGAAAAAATAATAATAATAATAATAATTGACAAAACAGTGTGGAGTGGTCCACAAATGGGAGGTTTTCATTCATATCATATTATAAGGAGCTATCTCGGGTTGATGATGGTCTGTTTCTGACTTAATTTTTTTGGAGATCCTTATCCCATCCAAAAGTGACTCTGTTCGTATGGGGCTTCAATGTTGGATGAGATCCTCACTATTGTATATTTAACGATTTACTATTTCTCCATCCCCTTTTTTTACAAGTTCATAATTAATTGAGAAAGAGCGGACTTTTACAAAAAGTGGAGGTTGAGGATAACTACCAAATAAAGAAAAATGTAATAGTATATTATGTAACCTCATTAAGTACCCATATGGAATGAAGTCCTAAACACTTGGAAGACCACCAATACAAAAGCCCTTTGATATTTAACAGAGCAGTCTCTCTTCCTTGTCTTTGAAGACCCTCTTATTCCTCTCCGTGGGGTCGGGGTGTGCAACTGTAGGGACTAGTCCCATCCCAAAAGGGAGTGGGAAAACCCTGCATTATCAGGAAAAACAACAACCAAGTTACCAAACCTCAAATTCGACATCCTCGTGAATGGAAAGCGGAGTGCCAACTATTTTAGTGGTCAGCTTCGATCTAGGAAGAATCTGACCAATCCCAAAAGGAGAGAGTAAAGAATTCCTACCATTAGCAATGAATAAGGTATATTAACTGAATGATTTTTTTTCCCCTATGCAAGTGGGAATAGTAGTGGATATAATCCTTGGCCAAAAAGGATGGTACAACTAAACATTTACTGCCCTTGCTGACCAGAAGTTTCTCAGAACTTCAATATTGGTTAGAAAAGGGAGGAGGAGGTTTAGGACTTCTAGAGGAAGAGAACAAAGTGCGAAAGATCTCTTCTGGAAGTATAGTTTTATCATTCCTCATAGCCTTTATGTATTTGGTTCATCCTGTTCGCCTCACCGATCTATATGACCAGTGGGAGTTGGTGCTGGGTGAAGAGCTATTAATGATTACATCTTTCCATGGCTTTATTTTCTGCATTTGCATTCGCATGTTACATATTTTACTTTGCAAGTGTGTAATAGCAGGAAAAGTTATAAAATAATCATACATAATCTGTTGCAGTGGTATGCCAGAGTGCAAGCTTGGTCTAAATGATAGAATTCTGTTGGAGGCTCAAGGTCGATCGACAAAGGGAAAAGCCATTGATCTGGATGACATCAAATTTCATCAGTGTGTAGCCTAATGCTTTGTGCTAGTTATATTCTACAATTGGCAAACAGTTCCTATGAACATGGGTTGTAAATATTAGTTGATCCTTAGCTTATGGGTCACATCTTCATTGCAATTATATGTCCTGACAGCTTTTTTTTGGTTTAGGTGTGTACGTTTGGCCCGATTTGAAAATGACAGGACAATATCCTTCATACCCCCAGATGGAGCTTTTGATCTGATGAATTACAGACTCAGTACTCAGGTTCAAGTCGTGGTTTATGCACTTTTTCTTTTTAAGGATAAGGATGTTCTTAGAACTGATGACCTTCTATTGAGGTTCATTTGTCTGCTTTCAGGTGAAACCTCTGATTTGGGTGGAAGCTCAAGTTGAAAGGCATTCTAGAAGTCGTATTGAGATAATGGTAAAAGCACGCAGCCAGTTCAAGGAGCGTAGGTATATTGCTTCTGTTTTTCTTATAGTTTCTCCATAATTTTTTATCAGTTTTTTCTGAGTTGATTTCTTGAGTTAATTATCTGAATTTCCTGTTTTACTCACGAGTTGCTTTTCCTGTAAAAAGCACTGCAACAAATGTTGAAATTGAGATGCCTGTACCATCTGATTCTACCAATCCTAATATACGTACTTCCATGGGGTCTGCTGCATATGCTCCTGAAAATGAGGCATTGCTCTGGAAAATAAAATCTTTTCCTGGTGGCAAGGTACAAGTTAGCTTTAGACTGTGAATGGGGCTGGCATAATGTTAATAATAATATTTTTTTTTTTACAATAAAATAAAAATAAATTTTGTATCCAAAATTTTCAGGAGTACATGTTGAGGGCAGAATTTAGTCTTCCCAGTATTACTGCCGAAGAGGTAGCTCCAGAGAGGAAAGCTCCTATACGTGTGAAGTTTGAGATACCCTATTTTACTGTCTCCGGGATACAGGTATGCCCATCTGACATCAGTATCTTCTTTTATAGTTGGAGTGTCATGTATGCTTGTTTGATTGTTTTCTTTTAGACAATTTGCATCGCTTCATGTTCAAAGTAGTTACATTGATTTATGTTTGCTTACACCTTGAGATTGTCTGCTTATACTACTGTAATTTCTTGTACGTAAGATATTAACCCTAATTCATGAATGGAACTTTAGAGAGTGTTTTTCATTTTTGAGAACCATTATCACAGTTGCTGATCTATTTAATATATGTGAACATCGGGTCCTTCTAGGTACGTTACCTGAAGATAATTGAGAAGAGTGGATACCAGGCTCTCCCATGGGTGAGATACATAACTATGGCTGGAGAGTATGAGCTGAGACTTGTGTAAATTCCATAATCCATATAATGCTGCTTCCAACCACACTACACCACGTAGACATGTTGTATGGCCTCCAATGTTGAGAGCTCAAACTGCTAGCTTAGGTTTGACGAGCCTCAGTTTTCATTTCCAACCTTATGGTATGTTTGGTAGAAGCTTTTTTTCTCTACTCTCTGTTCTTAAGTAACAATGGTTTCAAAAGGTGCATTTGTTACTCAACGTGTTATCATCTAAATTTTGTGTGTGAATCATTTATTGAAAATTGTATGGCTGGAGGTTGTATTTGATTGAATATTTCAAGAAAAAGGTTGAAACACTGCTTGGATACATGACTTGCATGTCCTGATTAAATTGGTTGAAACCAAAATAGCTAACGAATGACTGATTTACTTTGGTTGGCATTTCATCCATTTTTGCTGAATGAGTAGGGATTGGAACCAATGACTTGAACAAGGGGTTAAGCATTGTAATATCCAACTCTCAGTCCTTATTGATGTTATTATGTATTATGTGCCAGCTACAAAATTTTAAATTCTTCTGAAACTTGTGTTGGTAGAGGTGCCGATTACTGAGTTTGCCCAAACCCCTTCTTGGCTTGGTCTATATTAGATAGGGCTTGGGCAAGTAAAATAGGCATTGACCTGTTCATTAATAAGCTCATGTTTGTGTTGTGCCATTGAGTGGCCCGGCCTGACTTGTTTATATGGATCGTTTCTATTTTATCTGCTCTTCCATTCCAATTTACTTATTAGTTGCTAGCCTATTTTGTGAAATGTTGGGGAACCTTAATCTTGAAGGAGGATTCTTTTGTGTAGCCTGACCTAAAAATTGACCAAATGTAGTTGGGCCATTTTTGGTTAAGAAGCTCTTTTGCATCCGTTGGGCCCATCTTGGCTCGATATCAGTGACATTCTTCCATCACTAAAGAAGACCATGCTTCCAAAGGCTGGTTCCCTTCGTAAAAGATACGGTTTATAATTTGATGAATCGATGATAAATGGTATCCATGGCCCAAACAACCATTCAGCAGGGGCAATCGTGCATGAGACACCTGGTATGCTAAATGATTCTATGCTTGCTTGGATTAATGAAGAGGTCCAACTAGCTCGGACTCGCCCGTTAGGTGCTTTGCCCCAACACGCAGAGGCCCGTATAGAGCACCAAGGGTTACCTGACTTTGATCTGTTCTGGACAATAAGGAGCTTGTTTGGTTACTCATGTTTTTTTTTGGCTTGCCTTCTCAATTTTATTGTTTCTTGGTTGTTATAAAATTTTAGTACTTTTAACTAAAATTTTATTTTGGCCATGTGACTAACCTGGTTTTTGGTAGGAATAAGATTCAATGAGTCTGCTCCGAATTCTAGTAATAAAATGAAGTCCTCAACCCAGGCTCTCCATCAACAGGACAGTTGGAGTTCTAGCGACTCCTAACAAAATGCATCTCTAGAAAAAAGTTTATTAATCTTTAAAGATTGGAATTGATCTCTAAGAAAATTTTTGTTTTTTCTCAAATCCTAACGGTCATGTAATGTTGATGGAGAGCCTCCGTGGGTTGAGGTTAGAAAAATCCATAAAATTAAGAAAGAGAATGAAGGACCTCCTGTTTTTTTGTTTTGTTTTGGCGCTCCATCAAAATGATTGTTAGGATTTGAAGCAAACTGCAGATTTCCTAGAGATTAGTTGCGATCTTCTAGAGTTTTAACACATATTTTCCTAGGGATACATTTTCTTTGGAATTCCTAACATCACAACAGTCGTGTGGATGGAGAGTCTCAACCAATGGGTTGAAGCTAACATTTTCCAATGAAGAAATTACTCTCAACAATGTTAGAAATCTTCAATACATTGCCTCAACCCATGAGTTGAGGCTCTCCATCAACATGACCATTGGGATTTCATGAAAAAAAAAAAAAAAAGGATTTCGTATAGATCAGTTCCGATTTTCTAGGTATTAACACATATTTCCTAGGCATACATTTTCCTTGGGAATCCCTAACAACCCAATGATCATGTTGATGAAGAACCTCAACCCGTGGCTTGAGGTTAAAAAAGTTCTTTCTTTTCCGATAACACCTCTTAGCTTAATCGTCTTTTAGTAATTTCATATTTTGGATATTAAATACTTATTTTTTTATTGAAAAAAGGTAAGGATATTCTGGTCTTTGTACATTCAAAGCTTTTAAAACTTTTTTATTTTTAACAGTTACAAAAGTACCATTAAACAAGTATAAAAAAATACTTTTATATTTTCTAACCCCCTCCTTGGTCACCCACAAGGATTCCATACTGATTTGGGATGTGGTATTGCATGTACCTTGGGGATTTGGGTGAGATATGGTGCTCCAAGAAGCTAGTTATCTCACCCTTGTTAATCGGGCCTCTTGGTCCAGAATCCCCATCATAAAAAAAAAAAAAAAGAAACGATACAACTAGCAATTGGATAAGATTGGATTTGAGGTGACTCAGCCTAGCAATTGGATAAGCACAACAAATGTTTGAAACAATTCGGTGCTTGCATGCATTTATTACTTACATTGGATTCTCTGAGATATAACGCATTTACAGTTGTTCCAGTATACATTACGTTGTGTATCATCAATGCAATTATCTGTTTCAGTTCATTTTTTTTATAAGACATAAGGCTACTCTAGCTTAACTAGATTTTTTGTTGTTGTTGTTGTTATTATTGTTGTTGTTGTATGATCTCGCTGATGCCATGAAAGTTGATAAGAACCCTAGCAATTTAGCTTTATGGTTATGTCACAATGCTATTCTAGGATTGGGTGGAGTCGAAAATAAAAACCTTGTACTCTAGGATGATCAGTGTTGGAACAATGGTATGCCAATTTATTTCAAACCACAGTTTAATTTTCCTTGTCTGTTGCTAGAAAATTTT
Organism: Akebia trifoliata; assembly: GCF_017979445.1. Taxonomy (NCBI): domain Eukaryota; kingdom Viridiplantae; phylum Streptophyta; class Magnoliopsida; order Ranunculales; family Lardizabalaceae; genus Akebia; species Akebia trifoliata. Next base: position 3,242,841 of record NC_141379.1, read on the forward strand.
CTCTGATTTTATTGTTGACTAAAACGTTAGGGTATGTTTGATAACACTTTTGAAGTCTGAAGTTTGAAGTCGGGAACTATGTTCTGATTTCTGGTTCAAAACTTCTGGATTCATCCAGCGTCCTCTATCGTTGGTTCAAAACTTTTGGATTTCGATTCTGAAGTCTAAAATTTAAAAAAAAAACAAACAAGAATAAAACTTTTAAAATCTAAATTTTAAAGGTGGACCACATTCATTTAGACTTCAAAAGTGTTACCAAACACACACTTAACCAATGATTTATGCTCTTTCTTATTTTGCTTCAATTTTCCTTTATAAATATATTCTAATTGATTTGTATGTCTGTTAGATAAGATCCCTATCTTTCAGTCCAAGTTAACAAAGCAACACTACCTAGAAACGAATCTTACTTCATTATGGACAAAGCCAAGTCTTTTGTTATTGTAAAAGACTTCCCCCATAATGGGAACCACCAATTTCAAGTTCGAATTTTATTTCTTTCCTTATTATTATTATTTTTACATGGATGATCTTGAATGCAATTTTTCTTTTCAAAATGACATTAAATTGCTTCTAACTTGATTCCTCACAGTAATGTTGGGCTTCTCTTGCATACTACGGCTGTGTGAATGTTGAAGATCATATGGCGTATATATCCAAAAGGTGGAGTAACGAAGTTAGATAATTTGAGGCAGGAAGTGTAGCAAGGTAAAGCAAAAATTCTCGAAATGGTTTGGGAAAATTCTAATTCATTAAAAGGAAAAATATCCCTTGGCAATGAGTGGAGAAGCCCAATAGCTTATAAGGAGAGAGACAAGACAATGAGTGTCCAATGTGGGACCAAACTCAACATGCCCCCGCACATGCGGGCCGAACTGGTCCAAAGCACGTGGAGAAATGAACTGGGTGATGTGTGGGCCAGACTAGGCCGAAGCACGTAGAGATATGAACTAGATGATGTAAAGGAGAGAAAGGACCGCTCTTATACCATGATAAATTTAGGGATCCATTCAAAACTATTTGACAATGAATGGAGAGGCCAAGGAACTTATAAGGAGGGACAAGGCAATGAGTGTCTGATGTGGGATTAAACTCAACCGTTTGAACCAAACTTAGGATAATATATTCTGTCCCTAGCTAGGATTCATTAATAAAGGAGACAATTTCTCTCTCTTTTCTGTGTGTGTGTGTGTGTATAAAGCAAATTGGCTATACTTGGGCCAGTTTATCGGTGGGTCTCACTTGGACCTAATGGTTTTTTTTTTTAAAGATTTGGCCCAACCTAGTTCTATATGATTGACATTTCTTAGTATGATTTCGGTTCTTATTGGATTTGGGTCCGGTTCCAAAATAAATAGAACCAGAATTAGAACCGCCAAGAATCATAGGTACCCATTGGTTCTGGTTCTAAAGAATTGAATGAGAAAAAAAGTATTTCAAATCATTATAAAAAAAAAATTCTTTAAAAAAAAAACAAATTATTAACTTAGGTATAATTTGTTAGGCTAAAGATACAAATTAATGATTTTTTTTAAAAATAAAAAATTATCTTAGTTAAAAGTAATAAAATTATAGAAAAGTAACTCATTTTAAACTTCAATCAGTAATTTATATGAAAAATTGAAGACTTTTATATACATGCATTTATTTTGAAATGCTATTGCTGAGATAAGTATAATGACTGAAAATTACCCTCGAGATAAATATAATCGAGATATGCATTGTTGACATACGCATAAATCTTAACCATTAAATTTTGTGTCTACACGGTCAAGATCTTGTGTCATTTCTTAAATCAATGGAACTAACCAGATATTATATTAAGTAATATTTAAATAAAATATATAAAACATACACCATTTATTCATAAATGAACACACTATTGGACGGCTCCATAGTACATTAAAATTAATTATCAAATCAGATCCTAATTGCTGTCCAAATCCTTGATCTGGTAACGGAGTTATTGGATCAGAACGGATCGGATTTCACGACATCTGATCCTAACCAGTGACAACCCTCAAAAGGAGGCAAGCACGTTGCTGCTTATTGTCGTCCCGAGGTATAGAACATTGGATAGTTCTCGACATTCAAAAAATAAATTCCAAAGAGAGATATTAGCATCACAACATTATATTATCATTACTATTGTTGTTTGCTATTACAGGAAGATTTGTTCCTATTAATTTTATTTCTTAATTGGTAAGATACACATATATGTCCCCCTCAAACCACCCTATTTTCCAATTTCTTTTATGTTGGACAACCTATCTAAAAAGATATTAAATGTCTCCTCCCTGTCCAACATACTCACCCTAACATACTTGGAATCCTTCCCAAAGTTCTTCCCATTCCTTGTGAGGATCTTAAGGTCCTTCAAAAAGCTCATAGTGTCCTCTATCTCCTCCCCTTCAGACTTCAACCATGCAAAAGCTGGATGTGCTTCTTTGGAATCCTCAAAAAAGTTACAAAACTCAATTGGATACTCTGGGAGACTAAAGAAGTTGTTCTCTTTGATAACTATTCTCAATCGGTTCCATCTCTCGGCCATGATGCGTTCACCATATTCGAAGAAATTCTCATAATTTGTAGACCCACGATACTGGCAACTCTCAGATACAGCTCGAAGGATTTTAGCCGCTCGAAGCTGCGAATCCTTCGACACTCCAATGGTGTTTAGCTCTATAAATTTAGTCATTTTCTTCGCCACTTCTATATCCTTAACAATAGCCCACCTAGAAATTCAAATAAAAAAAAATGGTTTAAAATATCAGTATTATATATATAACAAATCATCTTTATGTAACAAAAATCATGAAAAATAGTTTTATTAATTAACTTACCCAATGCGAGTTCCTGCATGACCAGTGCTTTTAGAGACAGTAAATAGCATAATATCATGATCAAGTGGAGATGTGATTGGTGTATATTGGGGCCAATAATAGGCCAGATCATGGATCAGGTAACCCTGATCACTCCCATTAACAACAGGTTCCCTAATAAAACCATCAGGATTGTTGGGGGAGGTGACAACCTCAACGTATGGTTTGTTATTGTTGTTGAAGGTTTTAGCATCACCAGCCCATTTGAACAGTCCTGATTTCAAATAGTCAGTCACTGTTGGGTACGACTGCAAGGCACAATAACATACATATACGTTAGAGTGAGATATGGATGTTTATAACTTTCTAAACTTTAGAGGTTGTTATGAAAATCAAAATGCGACTGACCGAATAGTATGGAACTGCGGAGACCACACTGATGGGTTCAGGATCAGGTGCATCCGTAGGTGAGAGAGCATAAAGTGCAGCCTGGTAGAGTTGCGTTGATCCTGTCCCCACCACAATATAGCGATCCTCGGTTACAGCATTTCCTACCAAATTGTGCAATTTTCGAATCTCTTGGGCAAATTCAGGTTCAAGAAACCAGCAAAAGTTCTTAATATCAGAAAAATAGCTCAAAGATTGAGATCCCTTGATCACGATCGTACATTTGTCGTCCATTCTTTTCCAATACTCCTCGAACATCGTCGGATCACCACTGTAATTGTTTCCCATAAATGCATCATCAGTCTATGTATGTATATTACAACAAAAAATAATAATAATAAAAAGAAAAGGAGAGTTCACTTAAAGAATCGAAACCAGATTTGACTTACTGGTCAAGATTTATAACGTGCGCCGGAGTCTCTATACCTTCCATTTTCACTTTTTAAACTCCAATAAAAATAAAATCTCTTCTACGAAGAAGAAAGCTGGCTTTGTTGAGAACTCTCAACAATGCCTCATATCTCTCTGTTTTTATAGAGAGAGAAGAAGTAGGTTAGATTTAGTATTTCTTTAATATCCATTAATGGATAGAATATGACCAAGAAAAAAAAAAAACCATAATTAATAGAGTGGGGTAGGTAACCCCAAATGGAAAATTCTGAATTGACATTAAAATTGACATCAATTCACACGTTGCTGATGTGGATGTATATATTGAACCATAGATGCTTTTCATCAAGATACGAGTGAAAAGCATCTATGGTTACCTGTCCACCTCTATGTCAGCAATGTGTGAATCAATGTAATTTGAATGTCACTCCAGCACGTTTCAAAACAAATATCTCAAACCGCAAACAATATCTAAATTTTTTGTTAACAAAGATTTCCTAAGGATTCTCTTGAGGAAAATGCTGAAATGACACAAAGAATTTACTGTGATTCTCACAAGTCTGATGTGGGATGTGTACATAACCATAGATGTGTTTTCTCGCGATATGAGTAAAAATCATTTACGGTTATGTATGCATGTCCACCTTAGAATTGTGAGAATCACAGTAAATCCTGTGTCACCCCAACACGACTCTTCTCTTGAGAATAGAGTCAGATTTACTTGTATTTTAATACATTTCCTTTATTGCTCTTCAAATTTAATTACAATTTATGATTTACTCTACTCCTTTTATTATCTTTCCTTTTTCGCCCCTTTCAAATAGTAATACGTGAATCTCATTCCAATTAAGGTTATGTGAAATAAATATCTCATCTAATGATGATGGTGGAGTAGGGTCCACATTATCTTTCCTTTTCCAGCAATCTTTCCCTTTTTACTATTTTTTTTTTTAAATAATACCCCTCTAACTTTACTATTTTTTCTTTTTTACCCTTCAACTTTATAGAAGAAGCAAATACCCATTTTTTAAATAATACCTCTCCAACATTATTATTTTTTCTCTTTTACCCCCATTTTTTTTTTTAATAATATGCCTCAATTTTTTTATTATTTTTTATCCCCTTAATCTCAAAGAGAGTGCTCGTGTCGTAGGTACAAGCGCACTCTAGTCTATTAAGTATATAAATAGATTTAAAAAAATTTCCATGTAATGAAGCTGGAATATTATTACCATCCGAACTGATTGTATAACTCATCTGTCTCATAAGCAGCTGAATTGAATGGTACCATTGAATTTCGGATGATTCTGATTCCGATTCCAATTACAGTCAATTTAGGATTGAAAATGACAAGAATCGAAATTTTTAAAAAAAAAGATGATTTTGGTTCTAGATATGGTAGGAGCTGAATCTGAACCGATGGGTATCCACATTTTTCGTGCGATTCCTATTCTAGTTCTGATTAGTTTAGAACCAAAATCAAAATCCACAAGAATTAGAAGTAGAAAAAAATGATGGTTCATGTTCTAGTACCACTTGAGTGACATGATTGTTTTTTTTCTTCTTTTCAAAAACTAATCTATCCGAAATTTATATAACCCATTGAGTCGTTGAAACTCAACCACATCAACTCGATGGGATTGATTCAAGGTGACTCGGCCATATAAGTTGATTGACCCGATGACTGCCTGAAACCATCTATTTCTTGCATACATTTATAGTTGGCATTGGATTCTATAAGATATACGTGCTTACAGTTGTTCCTGTATGAGTTATTGTGTCATCATCAATTTACCAGTCTATTTCTAATATTTTTTCCTTATAAGGCATAGGAATACTTTATTTTAAACATATGTTGTTGGTGGGTTTTTTTTTTTTTTTTTTTCCCGATTCTTTGTCGTATAGTCTCGTTGGTGCCATGAAAGCTGATAAAGAGCCTAGGACGCCTCTCCTTCTAATCCATTGGAGCAATTCAACTCTACGAGTATGTCTCGAAGGTACTCTAGGAATGGATGAAATCAAACTAAAGGACTCGGTGGGTTGGGACTATAGGAGTTGAAACAATGGTATGCCATTTATATTCCATGAAACTTCTCTTCAATTTTCCTTGTCTATTGCAGTGATCTTCCTACTATATTTAGTGGAACGTCAATTACTTGACTTGCATGCTTTCTTATTTTCTTCTAATTTAACTTTTTAATTTTTAATTTTTTTTACTAATTTGTACTTCTCTCAGATGTAAGCAACTAAATCAACAACGTTTGTAACCGAACCTTATTCCACTTTGTGCAAAGCCAAGTCTTTAGTTATTGCAACAGACTTTCCCACTATAAGTGAGTTCCATTTCATGTTTGAATTTTATTTCTTTCGTTATTTTACATTTTTTACTTGAATGATCTTGAATATTTTCTTTCATTCCAAAATGGTATTTGTTTTTAGTTTTACTTATCATAGGGCGGTTGCAACTTGCAAGCCCTCGATAAGTCCATTATATTACTAACAGAACTATAATGATGCTGACTTTGCCAAACATGCAAATATAGCAATGTTGATGAAAAGGCATCAAAATATATTGACAGTGAGCCTAAATTCCTATTTTTCTCCAACAATCTATTGTATCCCATTTCAGTTCAAAACAAAATATACGAAATAATTTTCAAATTAATTATCTCGAACACTGGTATACATTGATTAAGAGCTTACTCTATCATTTATTGCATTTCATCGAACTTCGTGAGATAGAAACCAAAATGAAAATATTAGAGTCGTTCTAAACTAATTACTTCAACACAGAGTTGAGAGAATCATAGATTTTTTCCTTGAGATACAATGATAAGAATCTATGCTTCACTTCAACACTGCCACATCAATGCAGTGTTGCGCGAAGTATCAAAGCTTCTCAGCTCGGCATTTTCTTATTATATTTGTTTAACCGGCACCCACATAAAATATTATTCCTAAAACATTAAAATGATTACCATGACATTTAAAAGGTACGATTGAAGAAAAAGAAATATTTATTCTTCTTAAATCACACCCAAACCCATATTTTTGGGTCAAACATGCAAGTTTCTAAGCATGACCTTGACAAAAACTGCAACCTCCATTTGACTCAGAGGTCTGACTTCATTATGCCTTTTTTTATAGAAAAAATGAATTGGTTTTAGCAAGTTTTCAAGAAAATAATTTTCCCATCCCCACCCCTAAAATTTAAAAACAACTCTGTTGTAGACAGTTTCGGAAATGCAATCAAACACTGACAACAAACATTTTCTAATGAAATCTATTTTCTTAGAACCATTTTTCAGATAAATTAACTTTCTAACTGAAAAAATAATAACCATAATTCTCCCTACCGAATAATTTTAATTGTCTTTTAATTAATTCATCTGTTTAATTACATATGGAGTCTTTAACGCAAGTTGTCTCCTACCCATGTTGCCAAACATGTCCCTTAATCAATCTCATGTGCATTGCACATGCAGCAAACGATGATATACATGTGGTACTCCCAAATACCCTAAGCATTTTATCATGTGGAGGTGTTTGACATAGAATCTTATGATTATAGTGATGGGATCCTTTTGTTATTTGTTAAGGGTACCACTCTCACTCTTAAACCCTGCTACACGGTTTTGTGAGTTAAGTATAATCCAAATCCTTGTTGTCAAAATGTTGGAAGCACCTTCTCTAAGAAAAATATTATCATTCTATTCATCTTCGTAAGAATTAGAATTTAATTGTCCTCCTAGTACGGGCATCCTCTTTGAGGTTAAGAGGGTGAAAAGAAAAAGTAATAACGTTGGAGAGGTGTTATTGAAAAATGAGTAGTAAAAGAAAAACAATATAGTTGGAAGGCTATTCTTCGGAATAAAGAGAAAACGAAAGGAAACAAGTCAAGTTATCCTCAAGATTCTTAGGGATATTGAATCCCAACCCCTATTTCTGGGGGTGGGGGGATTAAGAGAGTGGGTCCACCTTTGTGTTTTACTATATAGACTAGAATGTAGAGCTAATGGTAATCCTGGGCAAGCAGGTGAATAATGATGGTGTGGTTATTCAGGCTGGTAGTTGGTTTGTTGGTCACGCATCAAACAACACAGCTGAATGTAGAGCCATTCTTAATGCTTTGGAATGCTTCAACGTGCAAGGCAAGAGGGTGATTATTATTGAAGCTGACTCCATGTTGATAGCTAACGGTTTGCAAGGTGTTGCTATTCCTTGGTCAATGGAGTCGTGGATACAAGCAATCTGAACCAAGCTGATTCTCTAGCTAAAGCTGCTGTAATGAATTGCACTACAAACTTGTATTCAGATTTCAATAATTTGCCTTTGATATCTAGGAAGTTTGTTGTGCGTGACAGATTTGCTCTTCCCTTTTTTCACCTTGTAAGTTAAGGGTGTTCCCCTCTTGTAATATCTCCTCATAAATACAATCTGCATACTTAGCAACAAAAAAACAAAAAAAAATTATACTAGAATTTTTCGGGGGAGGAAAGACAATAAAGTTGAGGGGAGGATAATAAGAAAGACAATAAATTAAGGTTGTGTGGAGACTACTCTTTTGTTTCAATCTTTATACCCCTCAAAACTTTTGTAGTTGAATGGGATCCACCGCTATGTTTTATTATGTAGATTTAATTTATTTTTTAAACGGATATTAGTTTCTAATATACTTACATATAGTGAGTGTAACCACATATTAGGAGATAACAAAGATTTAATAGTAGAGAAAATTAAAATGCAACTAAGATCACATAATTTATCACAAACAATTTGAGAGTATGGGATTTGAAGTGTAGCAGCACTAGTAAAATTAGTCAAACTATGACCTTGAGGGCGATGATTGGGTTTTTCAAGGCACAATACAAATAAGACTAATGATGATCTGACACTCTTTTTTTTTTTTTTTTTTTTTCAGATGCCCCTATCACAGAACCGAAATCATTTACCTTGGGATACATAAAATTGTAAATCTTTTTCTTATTTATCCCAAGGAAAATAATCTATGGTTCGGTGATGGGGGCGTAAGGAGGCATCAGGAAAAAAAAAAAAAGGAGCATTAGATTATAATGACTCTATAGATAAATAAAATCGCTTTGCTTGTTTAGAGATATTGGCAATTTAAATGTGTAATCAAAGTGAGTTCTTTAATTAACTATCACTTTAATTGAGTAGGACATACAAATCATACAACCAACTTAAACCACCCCATTGCCCAATTTTTAGATGGAGGACACCCTATCTAGAAAATGATTTAATGTCTCCTCCCAATATAACATGCTCAGCCTAACATACTTTGGGTCCACCCCAAAGTTCTTCCCACTTCTTGTGAGTATCTTAAGGCCCTTAAAAAAGCTCTCAAGGTCATCTATCCCCCCTTTAGACTTCAACCATGCAAGTGTTGGATGTGCTTCAGTGTAATTTCCAAAAAAGTTACAAAATTCCATTGGGTACTCTGGAAGGCTAAAGAGGTTGTTCTCTTTGATAACTATTCTCAACCGCATCCATCACTCGGCCATGATTCGTTCACCATATTCGAGGAAATTCTCAACCCTTAGACACCCCAATGGTGTTTAGCTCTATAAATTTAGTCATTTTCTTGGCCACTTCTATATCTTTAACAATAGCCCACTTGAAACATTCAAATTATTATTTTTAAATAAATAAAATGGCCACAAGTATCAGTATTATAAATAATTGTATATATATAGCTCAACATGTTGGATCCAATGTCGGTTAAAAGAAAATGCATGAAATAATGTTAAAATTGTATTGGATAATGTTATTGTTGTGCAGAAGTATAATAAAAGCAAACAATATAAAATGAAAGCATTTATCTAATATAATTATTTCTTGAACTCTCTATGCCTCATTTGTTATGGAAGTCTTTGTTTAAATTTGCACTTATGCTTTGAAATGAATGGCTTTCAATGTCATATTTGTTATGGAAGTCTTATATAATTATTCCTCATTGTCTCCATCTTCATAAGCACTAGAGTTTGACTGTCCTTCTAGTATGGGCATCGTCTTTGAGGTTAAGAGGGTGAAGAGAAAAGGTAATAACGTTGGAGAGGTGTTATTGAAAAATAAGTAGTAAAAGAAAGACAATAGAGTTGGAAGGGTATTTTTTAGAATAAAGAGAAAACGAAAGGAAATAAGTCAAAAGTAATCCTCAAGATTCATAGGGATATTGAATCCTAACCCCTATTTATGGGGGAGGGGGGATTAAGAAAGTGGGTCCACCTTTGTGTTTTATTGTAGGGATATTGAATTCAAAATCCCTATTTATGGGGGAGTAGGGATAAAGAGGGGAGCGGATCCTTTATAGTCGTTTGTCCTGAAGTTCCCTGTAATGATCTTAATTTCCACAATGGAGAGGTCATGTTAAAATAACACATCGGGGATATATGAATCATGTTCTACATTAAATCTTAAAAAAATATATTAATAAAAAATGATTTTAAGCCTAATCAAGGGTTTTGGAAACAAACGGCCAATGAACTTTAAAATATTGAAAGAAGGGATTTATATGTTGTTACCAAGTGGCACTTTCTCCACTGTCTAACCGCACTACATAGAACTTCAGGAGAAACGAACTATTGAGGATCCACTCCCGATAAAGAGAGTGGGTCCATAGTTGTGTTTTATTATATAAATTAGAATTTATCAAGAGGAGGAAAGACAATAAAGTTGAGGGAAGGATAAAAGGAAAAGCAATAAATTAGGACCGTATGAAACCTCTTCTTTTGTCTCAATCTTTATATCCCTACAAAACTTTTGTAACTGAGTGGGATTTACCGATATGTTTTATGGGTCCCTTTCAGCAACAAACATTTTGACAAACATTTTGGCAAAACATTTTTCAAAACATGGGTTAGAGGTTTTGGAATGGGCTGATTTTTGGTGAGGATGATCTCTACGGTGAGGAGATCATCCTCATCAAAAATCAGCCCATTCCAAAACTTCTAGCCCCATGTTAATAGGTTGAAAAATCGTTGACCGTCCATTTTTTGTAAACCATTTTTAATGGGTTAGAAGTTTTGGAATGGGCTGATTTTGGTGATGATGATCTATTCCCTGTAGAGATCATCCTCAACAAAAATCAGCCCATTCCAAAACCTGTAACCCATATTTTCAAAAATGTTTTGCCAAAATGTTTGTCAAAATGTTTGTTGCTGAACATTTCCCATGTTTTATTATGTAAATTTAATTTATTTAAAAAAAAATATTAGTTTCTAATATACTTACAAATAATGAATGTAACCACATATTAGGAGATAACAAAGCAATAGTAGAGAATTAAAATACTACTAAAATCACATAATTTATCTAAAACAATTAGAGAGTGTGAGATTCAAAGCGTAGCTACACTAGGAAAATTAATCAAGCCTTGGGTTTTTCATGACACAATATAAATGAGACTAATGATGATCTGACGCTCTTTTTTTTAGACGTCCCCATCACAGAACTGGAGATCATTTGCTTCAAGATACATAGAACCATAAATCTTTTTATTCTTTATCCGGAGGAAATGATCTATGGTTCTATGATGGGGGTGTCTAAAAAAAAGAGCATTAGATTATCACAACTCTATAGCTAAATAAAATTGCTTTACTTGTTTAGAGATATTGGCAATTTAAATGTGTGAACAAAGAGAATTATTTTATTAACTATAACTTTAATTTAGTAGGACATACAAAATATATAGCCACAACTCAAAGCAACCCATCGCCCAATTTTTAGATGGAGGACAACTTGTCTAGAAAATGATTAAATGTCTCCTCTCGATCTAGCATGCTCACCCTAACATACTTTGGGTCCACTCCAAAGTTCTTCCCACTCCTTGTGAGTATCTTAAGGCCCTTAAAAAAGCTCTCAAGGTCCTCTATCTCCCCTTTAGACTTCAACCATGCAAATGCTGGATGTGCCTCAGTGTAATCTCCAAAAAAGTTACAAAACTCCATTGGGTACTTTGGAAGGCTAAAGTGGTTGTTCTCTTTGATAACTATTCTCAACCGCGCCCATCTCTCAGTCATGATTCGTTCACTGTATTCGAAGAAATTCTCAAACCTTCTAGACCCGCGATACTGGCAATTCTCGGATACAACGTTAAGGATTTTAGCTGCGCGAAGCTGCGAATCCTTAGACACCCCAATGGTGTTTAGCTCTATGAATTTAGTCATTTTCTTGGCCACTTCTATATCCTTAACAATAGCCCACCTGAAAATTCAAATTATTAAAAATAAATAAATAAAATGGTCACAAGTGTTAGTATTTTAAATAATTGTGTATATATATATATATATATATATGAGTTGGGATCCGTTGACTCCTAAGAATGGCTCATGAAAAAAAACACCTAATCCCAACCATTTAAACACAGAATACAATGGTTAAGATTTATGAGTATCTTGTTAACACAAATCTTGGAGATCTCTCAACCATTGGATTTTGCATTTAAAGAGTTGAGATCATGTGTTTTTTTCATGAGTCATCCTTAGGAGTCCAGGGATCCCGACCCTATATATATAAGCTGAATTTTAATAGTTTAATTAATTAATTAATTAAATGTAACAGAAATCATAAAAAATAATGGAATTTAGCTTACCCAATTCGCGTTCCTGCATGGCCAGAGCTTTTGGAGACTGTAAATAGCATAATATCATGATCTGCTGGAGATGTGATTGGTGTGTATTGGGGCCAATAGTAGGCCAGATCATGGATCAAGTAACCCTGATCACTCCCATTAACAACAGGTTTCCTAATAGAACCATCAGGATTGTTGGGGGAAGTGACAACTTCAATGTATGATTTGTTCTTGTGGTTGAAGGTGTTAGCATCACCAGCCCATTTATACAGCCGTGATTTCAAATAGTCGGTCATTGTTGGGTACGACTGCAAATCATAATAACATACATATACGTTAACGTTAGAGAGAGTATTAAAAATAAAAAATAAAACTTTTTATATAAAAGAGCTGCTATTGGCACCCCAACTTTGACTTATGACACCCCAATTTCTTCAATTATTTCTCACGCCCCAATTAAAGATTAAAACAAACTCTTCAAATATTACACAGATTTTGCTCAAATTATAATCTCAACATTATAATATTGGTTCAAACAATTTCAATATCAATAACAATTATGATTAGGCTCACATAAAATCCTAAACTAAAAAACTAGAAATCTAGCAAAAATATAAATAAAAAATCGAGAGAGCTTCGATTGGCACCCCAACTTTTACTTATTCTTAAACATTCACTTATTTTCTTTATTTTTAATGCGGGTGCAAATAAAAGCTCTCATATATATATATATATATGGGTCCCGTTCGCCACCCTTAGTTTTACCACACACTTTAACAAATGCGTTTTGTCTTACATGGGTTAGAAGTTTCGGAATGAGCTGATTTTTGGTGAGGATGATCTCTATGGTGAGGAGATCATCCTCACCAAAAATCAGCTCATTCCAAAACTTCTAACCCCATCAAAATTGATTTACAAAAAATGGACGGTCCACGATTTTTCAACGTGTAAACATGGGGCTAAACATTTCGGAATGGGCTGATTTTTGGGAAGGATGATCTTCTAATCATAGAGATCATCCTCACCAAAAATCAGCTCATTCCAAAACTTCTAACCCATGTAGGACAAAAAACGTTTGTTAAAATGTGTGGTAAAACTTAGGGTGCTGAACATTTCCCTATATATATATATATTTGAAGGTTGACATGAAATGGGACTGACCGAATAGTAAGGAACTGCGGATACCACACTGATGGGATCAGGATCAGGTGCATCCGTAGGTGAGAGAGCATAAAGTGCAGCCTGGTAGAGTTGCGTTGATCCTGTCCCCACCACAATATAGCGATCCTCGGTTACAGCATTTCCTACCAAATTGTGCAATTTTCGAATCTCTTGGGTAAATTCAGGCTCTAGAAACCAGCAAAAGTTTTTTATATCAGAAAAATAGCTCAAAGATTGAGATCCCTTGATCACGATCGTACATTTGTCGTCCATTCTTTTCCAATACTCCTCGAACATCATCGGATCACCACTGAAATTGTTTCCCATAATTACATCATCAGTTTTAAGTGTATAGTTATATAAGAAAAATAACAAAAAGAACTTGTGGGTACACATAAAACAGTGGATCATGAAGTACCCAATCGAAACTAGATTTGACTTACTGGTCAAGATTTATAACTGAGTCTGAGGAGAGCTTCTTCACTACGCAGTTTTGTTTTGCTTCCACAACAAAAGTAGAAGAAGTGTGTTTACTAACATGCGCCGGTGTCTCTAAACCACACATTTTCACTTTTAACCTTAAAATCTCTTTTTTTCCAGAAACAGTAGGAATTACAAAGAAGAAGAGAAACAAACCACTGAAAGCTCTCTTTGTTCCCTCAACAATGCTTCACATCAGTCTCATTTATAGATGTTCAGTGAACTATATCTTGTAAATTTGGAAATCTTTTTTAAAATTCTCACGTTTCATTAATTCTCCCAAATATTGCCTAGGGATTAGAGTTGTCGAGTGATTTTTTTTTTGCTAACGTGCCACATCAAGTCTCATAAGGGTAGTTTTGTAAATTAGAGATGCCATTCAGTACACGTGGGATCATGTGATTGGTGGATCCCAAGTTTCTGTTGAGCATTGAGAGCAAAAATAAAAAAATCAGGGTCGTCCAGTCCAGGTTAGTTGCCCTAGGGAATCCCATCACACATCTATACACATCCAACCACAGCAACCATTAGTGATCAAAATAACATGTGATTCTTCCCAGATGTTAGTATCTTATTAGCATTGGACGCTTTAAGTGTCCACCTAAGTGTGAATGTATAAAAACCCTTTGGTTAATTTCTTAAACTAGAATCAAATAGAAATATTTATTGTATGTTGTCTCTCCTTAGCCAATGTTGCCAAGCATGTCTAAATACAGTTTCACATGCATTGCACATGCTCTAAATGAAGATACATGTGATGTTCTTTAGTAGGAGACACTATTATTTCTTTAAAGGCCAATAATTATCCCTCACTCACAGCTGAATCACCTTCTATTTGATTTATCAAAATGTTTCTGAGTGTAGGAATTTTTATTTCTCAAGTTGGTAATTTTATGGGATTCACGTAAACACATATAATCTCAAACAAAGCTGATAAAGTTGAATTTGGATTTTTTTTTTTTTAAGTTCATATTCATCATTTGTACTATTAATTCATGAGCATAATTGGGAATTCCCCGGATTATTTCCTTTTGAAGGAAAAATAGTTTCACTGGACCTAGTTAAAGGGGTAATTTATAACGAATTAATGAAGTTAGACCAGATAGTTTTTTTTTTCTTTTCAAAAGTTCGGAGGAGAATTTGCACATTTCTAGAGAGTGCCACTTTAGATAAGGTTTTTTTTTTTTATTCTTATTTTTGGAACCAAGTATCCGGACGTCTTAAAGCACTCAGATTAATCCTTGGGGCACGTGGAGTCCCTTCCCACCACCACCACCCACCCCCCACGCACACTAGGTAATTTTGGGATAAATCCCTGAGGGTGGCCTCTAGGGGAGGATTCAAACTCAAGACCGTTGTTTCATAAGGTATAGTTTTGGCCATCTTACCAACCCTTAGATGGTTATCGAACCGGGTCTGTACCGTGGCAGCCACTAACCATTGGTGCTTGATTCAACTTAGCTAAGTTGGTAAGGCATGTGAAGGACCTAGGTTCAGTGCTCATTGAACCCACCTTCACACTAACTACTAATCATCGCTTGCCTAGCCAAATTAAAGACAGCGAATTGCCCTCTAAACAATTCCTCTTGTTCCTTGCAAATGAAATGCATAGGCCTTACATAAAATAGAATAAACCAAGAGACTTCTATGGCCCAGTGACATTGCAGTAGTGTAGGCATCCGGTTTGTTTCCATCTTTTGGACAAATAGAGCAAAACAGGTATGGCAGAAGTCTAGGAATCAAATGGTAATTAGTCATATTTGATCTAGATGATCTATTTAATCATGAGAGACTCGCTGGCCATCCGCAATGTAGATAACAATTTGACAACACCAAGGTTTAGATCTTCTCCAGACAATGTTTCAGTCGAGACAAACATTGCAAGAGAGAACTTCAAAAATATTCTAAAGAAACAAAAATATTTTAAAAACCAAAATGTTTCAGGGTCAATATTTCATTATGGCCTCAATCAGAACCAAAAGTTCCCCTATAACTATAAGGCTTAAAACAGGTCCGATTCAGGACAGATACAAGTATATCCATGTCTGAATTTTTATTCGGATCCAGATCCGAATAGAATCCTACTAGCTAAAACCGTATCCAAACCATTTTGCTTTCACTAAACCCAAATCCGATCCGATCCAATCAAATTAATTGATTCAGGTCAATTAATTTCAAACCAGTCATGACTATTTCACCTCTCCCTTTTTGAAGGGAAAGGCCACTGCAGTGATTGAAGAAATATATCTTAAAAAATATAAAAATATAAAAATATAACTTTCATAATGATATATCATTCTGATCCTAGTGGATATAGGGATGGATCCGTATCTGACTTGGATGGACATCAACCCATATCAGAACTATTGTTTAATTCGGACATACTTGAAAGAACCAAATCTGCTAAAATCAGATTCTTATCACTTGGATTTTATATTTCGGATAAAACCCAATCCATTTTAGGCCCTACTCAAAAGATCCCAAAACAGAACAAAGATTTGAACCATAGGAAGTGCCTGCATGAGAACACTAATGTACTATTTTCACTATTAATGAATTTCAGAACACAGGTTATTGCTGAATGTTTGAGGGTAATGGATTTATGTTTCACTGAAAAACTTGTCAATATCATTGTGTTTATCAACAAATTTAATGGGTATTACAGCTCTGAAACTGTGCTTCAGAAAAATACTAAGGAATCAGAAAAATAAAGTTTAATTACAGACAAGCGTAACATGAGATTCCAAAACCGCAATTATTGCAATTAAGACTACCAACAAAAAACAGCGATTGAAGGGGGGGAAAAACCTTATTTGTATCCGAATAAAGGGTTTACCAACAAAGATAGAAAGTTCAAGAAACAGCGAGTCCATAGCTTTGTATAAAACAAATGAAGGATACCAAACGCATTACCGACTGAACCAACCTTTCTGAGGCTGCTGAACTTCTCTATTGTTCATCAGTTTATCGAGCACCACATTCAAGTCAACCGATTGACCATTCTCCGTCAGTTTCCTCACTGTAGCCCTCACCTGGTCCCTTGAGAACCCCATCAAAGCCACCTTATCAATCACATCATCAATCGGGACCTTGTTCCCAGACCCACCAGAACTTGATCCACCAACATCATTGCTGGCAGTTGGCAATGCATGTGGTAATATCTGAGCCGTTGGGAGACGTGGGTAACTGCTTCCACCACCACTTGGAGCTGAAGATGAGGAAACGTGAGGTAATTTCATCGTTGAGCTTCCGTATGGATAGGAATCACTAAAGTTAGGCCCAGACGATGAGCTGTACCCAGAGGAAAAACCTGAGCTGGCTCTACTTAACAAAGGCTCATACATGTTGGGATTGGGAGGAGCACCATAGAATTGTTGGGAGGGTGGGGGACCACTAGTTGGCTGAGACATTGCAGGCGGTTGACGGTTGCTTGGGGGGTAGTTCTGAGGTGGCATATAAGACGTTTCTTCGAGATGATGACTTAATGGTAATTGGGGTTGTGGAGGTGGATTAACAGGACCGACACGTGGATGCTGTTGAGGTTGATGGGTTGGTTGAGAGTACTGAGGAAGCTGAGGGGCTGATTGATAGTGTTGATTGGGTTGTGGAAAGTAAGGGTCTCGCTGTTGGATTGAGGGGATCTGGTTCTCGGGTAGTTGAGAAGGAAACGGCAATGGAGGTGTACTTTGTTGCAGTGGTGATGCACCAAGAGGGAGAGCTGGAAGTGGTTGAGATGGTTGTGGGAGAGCAGCAGGAGGCATAAGTGGTTGGTAAGATTGCTGAGGAGCAGAATCTGTCTGCTCGGTACTCTTCTGGTTTTCTGATTGGTGTTGTCCTTTGGAGGAGGGTCGTTGCAGCTTTGCAAGCTGAAGCTGAGCCTCCGCTATTTCTTGTTTGTCTCGTAGAAACTGCACACCTGTTTGTACCTACAAGGGATTCATCAACAATAATTGAGCACATCGGCATAATCAAGCAAGATGGGTAGAGAATAACACGTATAGCAGCCTACTGACTACATACAAAAATCAATTGAGCATTTCTCTTATTAAAAATGCCTACAAATGAGATTGCCAAAGTATTGCCACAATCCAAAACTCTTGCATCCACTCACTTGAAAGAAAAATTGAACCCAGGATTTTTGTCTTCTTTGCTCCCGAAAAGGAATTATTCCAAAAGCACATACCATGCTCAAGCACACAGAATGCTATAAACTTCTTCCTCCAACTATTAGCCAATATGTATACTTCAAACATATAAAATTGAATAAATTGGCAATTTTCCATTGTCGTCGGCATTCATTAGATGTAGCAAGGTGACTAACTGAAATTAAAAGAAATTGGGGGGCTAGACAAGTTTAAAAAACTTACCTTCTTCAGTAAATGTGCACTGAAAAGAGCTTTACTACTTTTTTATCACTCATCATTCATAAAAAAGAACTTTTAGAAATGTGATGTAGGAATTCTAAACAAGAAGCAAATATCAATTTCATAATTAGGAAAATTTTGATTTTTATAACAGAAATAAGAAAATAGTTAGCAATGAATATCACTGGAAAGATATCTCAAGAGCTTTCTAACGGATCCATTTTTGCTACAAAGTGACTAAAGGACCAAAAGTCAAGTGCTTTTGGACTAATTATAAAGAAAAAATTTTATCCATTGTAAAGCTATTGAAAGATCTTTCCAGTAATACTCATTATTAACTCTTTTCTATTTCTATAAGAGAGAGCAAATCGTAATGTTCACTGGAACAATCTTTCAAGGGCTTTCTAAAGGATTGGTTTTGCTGCAAAGAGACTATTGGATCAAAATTTACGTGAATTTGACTAATCTTGAAGAAAAAAAAGGTAATTGCTAAAAAGTGTCTATTATCTTCTAAATAGGAAAAAAAACATGCATTGGTGTAAAAAAGAGAAAATTTAGGAAGCACCACATGTAAGAAACTTGTGGACAAGAGTTCTTTAGATGTATCAGAGTTCAAATGTTTTTCAAACCCCCATATATACTCTAAAATATCTTATATGAACTTTAAATCCTCGAGAATTTAATGATTGTTACATTTTGACAAGGACATCTTTTGGGGAGAGAGACCTTCAGTTTCATATAATAGTCAAGAACCCTGCTACCCTTTATGTGTTAATATAGATGCCATATGATATAATGCACCTCAAAGATGCATATATTCATGTTACAAACGTAACATGAATATTCACAAATGATAGGAACATTGCTGTTTATTCCTCCCCCCAGTATTTCAATTATTTATTCTTTGTCAATTTCAATTCAATAGAATAAGCCGGATAATAGAATCCAATACTTCCCTGAATTGACCTCAGAAGGAGAAGATGAGACATGCTTTTTGGTGTAGCCCTCCAGCAGTTAAAAAAAAAATTGTAGAAGTGAAAGATACCTCTCGTAGAATATTCTCCAGCTGTCTCAATTTTCCATCAGTGTTACCATGATCATTTCCGATAGATATCTTAACATCGTCCACAGAACTCTCAAGGTACCGAGTTCTGCTCTCCAGCTGTGATAATCGTGCACTGACACATTCCAACGCACATAGAAGAGTATCAGTGTGCTTCTTCATTGTTTGATCAATCTCAGACATCGTCACTGAATCGTAGGTGCGACAATCTTTCTCCTGAGTGACATTTGCAGATGTACTGGAATCTAGAGACCCATAAGTCTGTATGGACGTGAAAGCACCAACAAGAAGTTAACAGTTCATCAATAGCAGTTAATTGGGGGAGAAATATAACAATAAAATCACCATCTTCCCTCAAAACACTTACAAATCAGTAAACCAATAGATATTGTATAGACCACAATATATAGTCCAGAAAAAGATATGGTTAATCTAATCATTTGTGATCAAAATATAAGGCTATGAGCAGGATTAAAATTTTGTAGTGAGGCATTGTCTGATTCAGGAGAAAAGCCAACATTGTTTCGACTGAGACACTTGTGAAACATGGAATGTTTAGGGACCTATGTCTCATTCTGGTTTGAGCCGAGACGGTATGAAACATTCAACCATGGATATAACCATCATCATAAAAGCGTATTCAGATCCATTAAAAGGTAAAAAAAGGTACGAAGGAACAAGTCAGTAGAATATTCACAAAATAATTCAGGCAGTCTAGGCTAAATGACCCAACTTTCTTCCCAAGGGGAAAAAATTTCGGTAAAACCGACGAAAAAGGAACTATTAAGAGAATGGGGAGAAAGAACAAAACCGGGTGAACATCCGAATGGCCATTTTAGAAAGTGCAAGTTTCATAACATTGTACACACTTTCCTCCTCATTGTTACACCTAATCCCAATTACCGGGGGTGGTGGCAACATGAATTTTATGTAGCCATTCAATTGTATCATGAACCATAACTACACTCGATGCATATTTAGAGCCCGTTTGGATACACACAAAAAAGGAACTTTTTGACTTTTGAAAGTTAAAAAGTTAAAAAGTCTGTTTGGATTCATTTTAGAAAACTACTTTTTAAGAGTAAAAAATCCTTACTTTTTAAAAAGCAAAAGGAAACTACTTTCTACTTTGAAAAATTACTTTCTTCCAAAACTACTTTCTTCCTAGCTACTTTCTACTTTCTATCCAAATGGACTTCTAATATTCATTTACAACCTTCATCCATATCATTTTCGTCATCCTCTTGCCCTTTTAGAGCCCTCAACTTGCACCAAAGTGTTCATTCTTATTGATGATATTATTGGTCTTCACTGTACATGACCAAACCAGAAACATTCACTCAGTCATCATCATTTTTTTTTTCTTAAACTTATTTTAGAAAGAGTATCCATTTTTAGAAATTAAATCATAATTATCACCAAGCATCATCCTAACAAATATGGGGTTGGATGAACAAATCCTAATCCTCCATTCAATTGTATCTTATATCTATCACTAATTGAAGAGTCCTCAAATAAACAAATCTACCCCCTCCACTGTAATCAATGTCTCTTTTTCTTTTTTATTGGGATGCTTCAGTCGCGCATCATTTAAGAAGCACACCTCAACTTTAACCAACAATTTAGAATCTTAGGGGCAATGCCCCCCCTAAGCTTAAAATGTCGAGAAACAAACAAATCATATCCATGGAAATTATTTTTAAAAAAAAGGTTCAAAGGGGTGAGATTAGATCATTCTTTATAATTCTCTATATTCTACAAATCAGTGCGCCACATTGAGGATAAAATGTAACCAGAAATAGATAGACTACCTCACTAATCAACAATTTCTCGTAAATTTAAATTAAAAATCTTCCCTAAAACCAGCAGAGTCTAATAATTACTCACAAAACAATCTTGAAAAACATAAAAATGCCTAATAACTTACTCCTCCAAAACCCAATAAATCATCTAACAAAAATCCCTAAAAATCAATTTTTTTTCACATGCAATAAAAAATTACAGAACTTACCTAAGATCAGTTGAATTGGAGTTGGAATCGGCCGAAAAAAAAAAATTACCTAATAACTTACTCCTCCAAAACCCAACTAAAACCATCCCTAAAAAATCAAAAAATCAAAAAATCACATCCAAAAAACTAAAAATTGCAAAACTTACTCCAAGATTCGTTGAATTGGAGTTGGAATCGGCCGACTTCCAAACTCTGGTTCCACCAACATTGCTCCCATCGATATTTACCAACTGCGAATCTCCGACAGATCGAATTGGTTGGAAACCGTAGCTGGGAAGAATCTCTTCTTTGATTTCTTTCTTTCCACCGCCAATGTCGAAGAAATCGTTGTTTTGAGATCCCGAAAGACCCATTATCTGCTTGTCCATAAACTGCGAATAATTCATATAGAATTCTTCAATCTTGTTCCTTTTCCCCCTGAAATTCGATTCAGAGATCGATGAAATCTTGAAATTGACAGGTTTGAGGATCTTCCAGAGACCGACTTGAGTTTTCTTCGTAGAGAAGTCGATTTCTTTTGGAATATAAAGTACATAGATTTATTGGTACCCAAACTTTTACTTATCACACCCCAATTAAAAATAAAGAATGATTTATTTCCATTTCGTGCCCTGAATATTAGGGGTGCAACTTGGTTCGGGTTGGTTTGGGTTAGAGCAAAATCAGAACCGAATCGACTAAGGTCGGTTTCATGATATAAGAATCAGAACCGAACCGATTTGATCTAGGACCGAATCAACCCAAATCGACCTTAATTCGATTTGGTTCGGTTCGGTTCCATGGGTTGAAAAAAAAAACACAATTAATCAGTAAAATAATGGAAAATGCCTTCGTTAGCAATTGCAGATGGAGATAATCAATTGAAGAAAGGGGAAAAATAATAGAAAAAATTTGTTAGCAATTGCAGATGGAGATAATCAATTGAAGAAAGGGGAAAAATAATAGAAAAAATTCTGCCTCTTGTACCCTAAACCATAAATCACGGCTAGAAATCTCAAATTGGTTGACTCGATTGAACTAAACTGATTCAAAATAAGTTAAAAAAATTAAAATTCGCTATTTAAAGAGTCAACTGACGAAGCAATCGTCGTCAATGGTGAAAAACTGAAAATATACTTCTTCTTCGAAATAAGAAATCCGAAGCTGCGACAAGCCGAATCCTTGAAGGAGATGCAATTGGCATTAGGTCCTAAGATCCGATTCACATCGTCTCGGCTATACAACTCATAATCAAACCTGTCAGGGACTCAGATCGTTCTAGTTGGATCTCCATCTTAAACGATGATCATGTGGTACGGTTGGAAGAAAGGACTCCACTGCTCCAAGAAGTCGAGGTTCCTGATGGTTAGAATGACGATGTCGAGTTCATCTGTCAGAGGAGGAGAGATCTAGCTCGAAGGTTGGGCCATGATTGAGAGAGAGAGAGAGAAAGAGACGAAGAGGCGACCTGTCGGCCGTCGAAGTTGAGAAAGCTCACAGCCGCTAGCACTAGCCGCACGCCCACAGTCACAAGAGAGCGAGAGAGAGAGAGAGAGAGAGAGAGAGAGACCGACCGGCCGTCCGACGGAGTTAAGTGCAGCCAGCAACCTGCAGCCCGCAGCTCACAACTCGCAACCCACAGCCCGCAGTTGTGAGAGACGACATAGACAGAGAGAGAGGGTAGTGAGGGTTTTTTAAATGAAAAAAAAAACAAAAAAAAAACTTATATTATATTTAAAAAAATTATTGATTCGATTTTCGGGTTGGTTCGGTTTTTTATTAAGTCTGAACCGAGAATCGAACCAAACCTATCGGTTTTTCATTTTTAAAACCCAAAATCGAATCGTACTCAATAAAAACCGAACCAAACCAATCCAAAACACACAGTTTGGTTCGGTTCTCGGTTTGAACCGAATTAACTTGCACCCCTATTGAATATACTGAAATTTTGAATCCAATACACTTTCCATTTTTATTTCAAAAACATATTTTATATAAAATATCAACGATTTTATCACATCAACGATAATAATGATAATTTATTTACTAATTTGTTAAGTATGGAAGTCACGAATTCATTGGAAAAGCATTATTTGAGAATTAAAATGAACAGAATACTAAAATTGAAATTTTAACATAAGTTGTACACGTTTTAGGAAATATTTTAATAAAAATATAAGTGAATGATTGAGAATAAGTAAAAATTGGGGTGTCAATAGAAACTCTCCTTTAAAAAAAATTAGATTTCTAATATTATTTAGATTTACAATTTTATATGAGACTAATCACTATTGAAATTGTACGAAGAAGTGTTATAATGTTTTGTTATGTTGAGATCATTAATTTGAGTCAAACCTTTGTAATGTTTGAAGAGTGTGTTTTACTCTTTAAATGGATTGTGATAAATGATTTAGGAAATTGTGGTGTCATAAGTAAAATTGGGGTGCCAGCAGTAGCTCTCAAAATTTAACAAGTTTCCATAACAAAGAATAACTTAGGTCATGTTTGGTTACCTGACACTTTCCACTACGAGTGCAACTTGGCTTGGTTTGGTTCAAAATAAAAAAGAGTCGTGCTGGAGTGACCTCAAGATTGGATCTCATATTGCACTTCTTGACGTGAAAATAAATAGGAATTATAGATGTTTTCCTCATATCTCGAGGAAAGTTACATGATTCTCATACACTTTCACCCCAGGGTGTGTGATTTGATGTCTAACCTTGAAGTCACTTCGGCATTATTGAAATCAGAATTGGAAGAGAACACATAGAAGAATTTACTCTTATAGAACACTCTTTTACATAATAAAGCAAGAAGAAATGCCATACTATATTGAATTATTTATATACATATATGGATAATTAAGTCCATTAGACATTTCTAAAACAGGTACTCAATTATGGATAAATTTGAAGAACTTGGCCACACAACTTCAATGGTGACCAAATTTTCATCGTACACAAATTCGACTTCTTCTCCATCAATTTGACAAGTTTTAGGTTTCTCCGATGCGAACAACCTCATCTCTCCAGTTCCTTTAACCACGACTTTAATCGAATCATCATCGATGGTGAGCGATTGAATTGCACCACCAGTGTTGAGCATATTCACTAATCCAATAGGAGCAAATTGAATTGATTTCTTCGATAAGATTTTCACGGGGGAAACCGTTAAAAGCTCGAATGTAAATGGCTCCAATGAAATTTCGATGTTTTCTGATGGTTTTAGGATCACTAGCTTCTTTGCTTGGAACATGTACACTGCAAATATTTCTACTCCATCAATGGAAATTGGATTTTTCCCTTTTTTCCACTCTATGTTTTTTGGATTTGTCGTGGATGTTACGACATTCGAGAATTCAGAAGCACATTTGTTTCTTCTTGTTTCGCGACACCATCCTCCTCCTTGACAGTTGAATGCTCCAAGAACTCCAGTATACTGTTCAAAGGGGAAATCAAATTTAGAAGAAAAAAAAAAAAGGAAATATGTAATTAACTAATGAAAATTTGTAATATCTTTACATGTTTCTTTGGGGACCATGATTTGAAGGGTAGGAATTTAGGGATGTCAATGGGCCATATTCTGGCCCAGATGACACGTTGGATTTGGTTAGTGTTATTTGGGCCCATTTAGTTATTAGGTCGGGGCGGGCTAGGGATATGTTAGTCGGGGACCCTGCTTGGCGGAGTAAGAGTTGGTCGACACCAAATTTGGAAGACCCCACATTTATATTTAACCTTACTATTATTAAGGTCACTTTCATTCTTCTTTTTTATATAAAAATTATAATCTTACAATCCATATAATCACGTTGATTAGTTTTTTAAAATTATAAAATATTATTTTTCTATGTTATATTAAAAATATTCGTAGTTATATTTTAAATTACGAAAAAAAAAAAATAGGATTGAGATGATGAGAGAAAATATGATCATATATTTGAATTAAATTAAGACATAATTTTTGGAAAAATTGTATAAATGTACTAGTTCCTAGTTCCTTAAATCTACTCCTATTAGGATTGTTTGAACCAATTATATTCCTTATTTAACTGTTTGTAGAACATTTGAAGATCATTTCTTTTTCTTTTTTAATTTTTAGATTATTATGATTTTCTTATTTAACGAAAACAAGATCTATTGATCGAGACATTATACCTTATTTAGGTTCCATATCTTGAGCATAGTCTTTCCATCATGCAATGGGTCTTCAAAGAGGCAGTCTCTAGTGGGAAGCGCATAGTACTCACATCGTAAGATTGACCCATCGGGCAACACCATACTCTTAAGCAGTACAAAGTTATGCTGTCCGACGGAGTCGCTCACATAAATTGGACCTCCTGAAATCGCCCTTGATGCAGCGTGGAATAGTGCACAAGGGTGAGTCGATTGAAACATATCCCAATCAGGATGTATGAAGTTTCCCATCCACAAACTATTGTACGCGCAATGCACCATATGACATCCTTGTAGCCAAAATGTGCCATTCGGATCACCTGAGGGATCGGTGCACCAGAAATCATCTCCTGTGGGCATTAGCAAATCATAGAAAATTAGTAGGGATAGTTTAGTCATTTCAAAAGGTCAACTGTGGTAATAGCATGTAAAACAACAACAACAAAAAAAGCACTTAGTAGAATAGAAGTTTTTTTGCAAAATTTAAAGTTCTCGAAAACCAATTTTTAAGTTTCCAAACAAATCCTTAGATAAAAGAGTCGTGATAATCTGACGCCTTCCCCCGCCCCCCAAGACATATGCCCCCATCATAGCACCGTAGATCATCTCAGGATACATAAGAAAAAGATTTATGATTTCTATATATCCTGAGGCAAATGATCTACGGCTCTGTGATAGGGTTTCAGAAAATCATTATTCTATATAAAATGATAATCTATACATGTATGATTGTGGGCTTTTCTCACATGAAACAACATTTGAGACTCTTTATCAAATACAAGGCTGAGATGAGAAGAAAAAATATAGATTTCTTAAAGAATAATTTTGGGTTCTTTGGAATTGAAATCAATACAAGTTATCTAAGGATCCATTTTTTCCATCTCATTGGTTGGTTTGATGGAGGGCCTCGAACTTCATTTTCCTATAAAAATTTATGTTGGGAAAATAAATTGTGACATACCAACACGACCAAGTGCGATGGCTTCAGTTCCGAGGAACATGAAATCATTGCAATGTTCCATGCTAGCGATAACACCGTTCCCCTTGAAATGTTTCCTCACCGAACTGGTTATCGCCTTGTAATAAGCTTTCGAGAGCTCTACTCTACCTCCATAATCCTCACACAGCATTTCTAACAACTGCATTCAGCCAAAACTTATATTTAATCATATTAAAACTATAGATGATTCAACCAAAAATTATATTTAGTAGACTAATGAAAATAATGTAAAGGCACCCCTCCCCCCTATCTTTAATCTCTTGGGAAAGACTGTTTATATTGATTTATGAAAACATGCACTTGAAAATCAATTTTTTTTTCAAAACAATTGACTATTTCATATTTTAATTCTAAAAAAGGTAATTTATCGTATGAGGATTTAAAATATTTAAGTAAGTGGGAAAAAATTTATTGTACTATTTATAAAAACAATAAATCTATTTTTCGCTTTAATTTTAGTTAGTAGTTAAAAATATCATTTTTATTAAGAAAAAATTTTCAAATAATTACAGGCATTTTTTTAATTATTTTGAAAATGTTACAAGTATTGACAGAGCTATGACATAGTGTTGACACTTTGTAAACGATTTATCAATAGTATGTGGTAGTTCTGTCAACAAAAGTAACACTTTTGGCATTTTAGAAAACTTCAGTAATTATCTGGAAAATTTCTCTTTTATAAAATAGTAATTTTTTTTTTCCTCTTTCATAAAAAATTTTAATTCCAAAAAATAATAATTCACCATTTTCAAATTGAGCTGTGATAATCTCACTTAGCCACGTGGCATACTCAATCGACACCGCTAACATGACAGACTCGAAAACTATAAATCAACTTCCTCGGAATACAAAACAACACCTTTTATGGGGGAATCATAATTTTGTATCTCAAGGAGAGCAGATCTACAGTTCCTTAGCTTGTCACATCAGGGGTGTCGATTGAGTATGACATGTGGGTAAGTCGGATTATTACGATTCTGTCAAATTTAAAATAAATATTGTGCTTTGGAGCTTTCAACTTTTTCTCTAATAGTTTAGCAATCACAATATGGTCCGATTGGGCCTAAAATGATAAGGCTTAGGTGTTTAAGTTGTCCAAGTTCCCCTAAATTTTTAACCTGCCCTTCAACCTTTAGATTCGATATCATAGTTCAACCTTCAAGTCTCATAGGAACAAGATAAGATCTTAGAAGATGATGGACTTTTGAATAAAAAAAATTAAGGACTTGTAGAAGGTATTAAGGAGTGGTTGAAAATGATGAGCTGAGGATGAAGGTCTTAGGCGTTGTGAGCTAGCTAAGTTGGAAGAATTTATAGGTAATGATGTTATAGACCTAGGTTCAATTCCTACCATCACCAAGTTACTGGTCTCATTATAAATCGATTTATCGATAAAAAAAGAAAGAAAGAGAGGTTAAATATATCAAAAGTAATTTATTATATAAAGATTAGCTAAATTGAAGATGATTCATTTTCGGAAAAAAAAAATCAACGATTTCCAGTTATAGGTTGAAGATAAGGACACTTACGTCATATTCATTAGTAAATAAGAAAAGATCGATCTCAAGAGGCATGTCAACAATTTCAAAACGTAGGAGTATCTCAAATATTCGGAGAGATATGTCTAAATTACTCAAATCATAATTATTGACGGTTTTGTTTGCATGTTTGGTGAGGATATCATCCTCAACAATTTGAAACATCTATCCTCGAAAACAAACTTAAATTTAAAAATAATTCCAAATGTTTATATTGTAATCCACTTTGATAGATTATCCATTGTCCTATCCTGTGAGTCAGGTTAGACGTTGCTATCTTGATTTACCCTACTGTTAGGTAGGATTGGATTTACTGACTTACTCAAAATACCACTTAATCGGCTTGGATATATATACGGTCTAGATAATAAATCATTATTATCCGCTATGTCTATATATTTTATTGTATACATTTTCTCCTTGGAGAAGTAACTTTTAATTATCGAATTGAATCTAGATTTTTATCTAAATCCAAAACTTTGATCTAGTCACCTATCTTGTTGGATTGATGGATCCGATCCAATCCGATCCAATCCATTCATGGCTTAGACTAGGATGCCTAAAGCAGTGCATTTATAATTGCATGCATGTCAAGTTCACTCGTGAGTAGTGTTAGAATAGTGATAGGGGTTGGGCCCTTAAGTTAACACCGTTAATTATAAAATCATGAGATAATGGCACACATCCCGAGGATTAATACTGAAGATATCAACTAGGCTCTACTGAGAGCCCATGCACTACCATGCGTCCATGACATCTAGGGCTGTCAATGGATAGATTGGATTGGGTCACTCTTAGACCAATCCAATAAGG
This sequence comes from Akebia trifoliata, assembly GCF_017979445.1. Lineage (NCBI taxonomy): Eukaryota > Viridiplantae > Streptophyta > Magnoliopsida > Ranunculales > Lardizabalaceae > Akebia > Akebia trifoliata. The sequence continues at coordinate 3,271,674 of NC_141379.1, forward strand.
ATCAGATTGAACTCCAAACCGATGATCTCGAGAATTGATCCAATGGGTTATCAAATCGGATCCTTACTAAAAACCCAAATCCTTGATCCAGACTCGAAGTTATCAGATTGGAGGGGATCCGATCCATTGGCAAGCCACTTTTAAAAAAATAAAATAAAATAAAATAAAAATTAGTAGCTTGAACATATGTTTCGGTTACTTACGTGGATGACGTCGACCTTGACTCCATCAATCCCAACTGATTCGAGATGTGAGTGTAGCCCTTCATACATGTGGTGGACCAACTCAGGTGGAACCAATCCAACACCATTGTTCACGATCTTATCAACGGCTAGATCTTCCATGGTCATCTTCAGGCCTGGTGTGAGCTTAGGAGCAATGACCCTTGATTCGGGTATCTCTGGGACATTGGGCCTTAGACCACCCCAATAACCACATAATGCATGCCACACATAAACATAATCTATGCTCTTGAACTCATCCTTTAGGTCCTTAACAAAAGCACCCATGCCCTTATTTGAGGACCCATTTTTACTCTCATAGTCCCTAAATTTATAGTTCTCTTGGAATTTTATGAGTCTACATGGCATTTGCTCACCGGCTGACGTCCTATTCACGCCTTCTTGGTCCGTTATTGGGTCCTCGTCGTGACAAATGGATTGCCACCCATCATCGATAAGTACTAGCCCTGGTGGGCACCCACCATCAACTAGACCTTGTACACCCTCCCATACTCCTTCTGGGTGAACCGTTAGATAAAATGCATCCCATGTGCACCAACCGAATTTGTCTACTATACCTGGAGGGGTCTTTTCTTCTAGGAGCTTGAATGTTCCTAGATGCATCCTCACCACCTTCATGGCATTCTTGATTAGGTCATATGGGTCATCCCCAACGTGCACGTACATGCAACTCCTGAAGCTGGAAGCGGTGACTTGCGTGGAACTGCTTTCCACACAAATGTCTAAATTATCATCCTCTCCAGGTTGGAGAGAAGCACGAAAAGACCCTTCAACGAGGGGGAGAAGTAGGACATAGGGTCGTCCAGAGTCTGATTGGTCCAAGATCATTAGTTGGGTCTCGTGTTCGACATCGCTACCATTGTTTCCAACCCAATGTGTAGTCCACCATACTTTGAATCGGAATATGCTCATGAACCTTATTCCCTTTAGCTTGCCTAGGGGTACCACGTGCCAACTCTCCGAGTCATCAACGTCGAAACCCACAAAGCAACCATTAATATTTGTAGTTTTCTCTACGGGGGATGGGGTTATTACAATGTTTGAAGGGACTTCAGAGAGGATCGAATGGCCATTGACCACAAGATTAGATCCCTCCAAGGTAATCGAAGATGGCTTGATCTTGTCGATGCCATCGACAAGATCAATAACAAGTTCTTGAGTTTCTTTACTCAAGTTAGGAGCCATGGGAAGAAAAAAGTTTCTATAACACAAGAATACTAAAAAAGTTGAAAGGATGGATTAAAAAATACCTTGATGAAATTTGATTTAGGCAAGCCCCAAGGGAAGACTTATATAACCGACCTACATGGTATCAAGGAATCTTTAAAGGCCTTTGATCCTTACAAGACTTGGTTGAGGTTTGTCTATCAAAACCCCTCAAATTGGTTATTCTCTTTTAAGACCCACCATCTAAAACTAAGGTGGATAATATTTACTACTTGGTTTGAAGTAGACCATTTGGTTCATTCCAATCACACCCATTTATAAATATTATCAAACCAACAATATTTGCTTTAGCTCCCAATGAATAGGACAATAATATCTATTCCAGTGTAGTGATGTGAGGAATCCCCTTTTGTGAATAATTTCCATTGGTGGGGTCTTGAAAGGTGTGCCATCAACCAATGGACCCTTAAGCGCATCTCCAAATGCAGCACCCTTTACCCATACCGATAAATAAGTCTTTAGAGTATCTTGAGCAGCTATTATGGGTATTGATGTAATATGCACTCCAACCGTGCTACCCTTAACCTGGTCGGGTTGGATCAATGACAATTTTGGACCGATAACCGGTTAATACCTGTAAGTTATGAGTTTGATACTCAATATGAGCATTAATTCCTCAAAGGCCACCCGTGAGGGTGCACCCTCACTTACCCGATGCATGTGATGTGTGAGCATTGCACGTGCCTCGAGATTGATCCTTGGACAAGACCACAGTCTATGGACTAGGCAAAAGCCCATATACAAGTTCAGTCTGATTTCTACAGGGATACCCCGTCATCAAAAAATTATCTAAGTGTTACCCTTAAATTGTTTAATAATGTTTTAATTCAATTCAGATTTAAAACTTTTTTTAACATAATTGCCTAAATTTTTTCCCTCCAACAAAGATGGGTAGTACATTTTTTTTGGTAAAAAAAATGTTTAGACCCTAAAAATGATGAGGATGGGTCCTGCGTTGGATGAGTTAGAGTCTAGTCAGGGAAGGGATTCTTATGGTCCCTTTGAAAGACACTTAGATATCTTTATTTTTATTCCTTTGATATCCTGATCACTCCTTTAAAGTCTAGTGTACATATTCTGATTCTAACCCCATTAAAAAGAGGGAGGTTATGTTCTTATGGTTAGCTCGCCATGTTAATAAACTATAGATGGTTCACCTGTCGAACTCTCATTGGACGAAGTTTACCTTGGACTTCGTCACGCTACCTAACCTTGATAGAAGTAAAGGATAAACTTCTCTTTTGTGCAACATGGGGGGCATCATCTAAGGATCTTTATCTCTTTGAAAGAAATTTCTACAATTTTTGCATTTTGGATTCGTTCTTAAAAAGTTTGAAATTTCATTTTAGAAAAATTGTTAGAAAGAACACTTTTCATACCCTCCTGGTTTTAGTGAATATTTGAGACACCCCTTGGGTTTTCAAACTGATTACCTTCTTGACCTTGGTCGATTATCTATGGGGGACTAATACAAAATAATTGAAATACTCTTAAAACTTCAACTTCTTGCCACTAGGTGTTGGTCTGACTCCTACAATTTGTCGCTTCGAGAGCTGATCATTTTCCAATTCCCATTAAACTATTGAAATTGGCTTCCAAATGTTGAATATTTAAGCACAGAATTCATCTGAAACTGTAAGTGGAGATGTTCCATTTGCCCGTCTCTCTCAAGTAGATTGTCAATCATGTACCAATTATTATACTAAAATAGTAACAATGGGTAATCCCCTTGCGCGCGCGCACACACACACACACATGCACACATTTGACGTCAATGTCGCTATGTACATGATGTTTTGGAATTCTTCCAATCTTTGTTCCAATTTGTTTCGGCTATAAACAACCCAAAACCTAAAAACATATTATGTGCAAATGGTTATGGCTCTTATTTGCTTAATTTTGATATCAAAATAGGTAGGCTTAGAATTTTGGGATAATCAATTTTCCCAAAAATATTTAATGTGCTTTATTAATATTAGTTGGTGGCATGTGCTTTTGCACATCGGTCACAAAATTAGTGTTTATAGAATACTAGAATTACTTTTATAATTAATTTAAAAACTTATTTTGAAATGTTCAAATTGGTTATCTAACATTATTTCAAGTTAATTCATTTAATGTCACTTAGAGCATTTTTTTATATTTTTTTTGTCTTTCAAAATTAACTAACATGGTTTTGCCAAAATAATGCTCACTCTTTTCTCCTTGTAAATTATAATAGTAATGATTGTGACTAGTGTACTTGAAATATATATATATATATATGGGTCCCGTTCGCCACCCTTAGTTTTACCACACACTTTAACAAACGCGTTTTGTCTTACATGGGTTAGAAGTTTCGGAATGAGCTGATTTTTGGTGAGGATGATCTCTATGGTGAGGAGATCATCCTCACCAAAAATCAGCTCATTCCAAAACTTCTAACCCCATCAAAATTGATTTACAAAAAATGGACGGTCCACAATTTTTCAACGTGTAAACATGGGGCTAAACATTTCGGAATGGGCTGATTTTTGGGGAGGATGATCTTCTAATCATAGAGATCATCCTCACCAAAAATCAGCTCATTCCAAAACTTCTAACCCATGTAGGACAAAAAACGTTTGTTAAAGTGTGTGGTAAAACTTAGGGTGCTGAACATTTCCCTATATATATATATGGGTCACGTTATTACGACCCCCTTTGCGACCCCCTTTGCGACACACCTTTTTGTCTTATATGGGCAAAAATGTTTGGAATGGGCTGATTTTTTGTGAGGATGATCTCTATGGTGAGGGGATCATCCTGGCAAAAAATCATCCCATTCCAAAACTTCTAACCCCATCAAAATTGATTTACAAAAATTGGACGGTCTATAATTTTTCAACAAAAATCGGACGGTCTAGAAGTTTTGGAATGGGCTGATTTTTTGTGAGGATGATCCCCTCACCATAGAGATCATCCTCACAAAAAATCAGCCCATTCCAAACATTTTTTCCCATATAAGACAAAAAGGTGTGGTCGCAAAGGGGGTCGCAAAGGGGGTCGTAATAACGCTGTTCTATATATATATATATAGGGAAATGTTCAGCACCCTAAGTTTTACCACACACTTTAACAAACGTTTTTTGTCCTACATGGGTTAGAAGTTTTGGAATGAGCTGATTTTTGGTGAGGATGATCTCTATGATTAGAAGATCATCCTCCCCAAAAATCAGCCCATTCCGAAATGTTTAGCCCCATGTTTACACGTTGAAAAATCGTGGACCGTCCATTTTTTGTAAATCAATTTTGATGGGGTTAGAAGTTTTGGAATGAGCTGATTTTTGGTGAGGATGATCTCCTCACCATAGAGATCATCCTCACCAAAAATCAGCTCATTCCGAAACTTCTAACCCATGTAAGACAAAACGTGTTTGTTAAAGTGTGTGGTAAAACTAAGGGTGGCGAACGGGACCCTATATATATATAGGGAAATGTTCAGCACCCTAAGTTTTACCACACACTTAACAAACGTTTTTTGTCCTACATGGGTTAGAAGTTTTGGAATGAGCTGATTTTTGGTGAGGATGATCTCTATGATTAGAAGATCATCCTCCCCAAAAATCAGCCCATTCCGAAATGTTTAGCCCCATGTTTACACGTTGAAAAATCGTGGACCGTCCATTTTTTGTAAATCAATTTTGATGGGGTTAGAAGTTTTGGAATGAACTGATTTTTTGTGAGGATGATCTCCTCACCATAGAAATCATCCTCACCAAAAGTCAGCTCATTCCGAAACTTCTAACCCATGTAAGACAAAACGCATTTGTTAAAGTGTGTGGTAAAACTTAGGGTGCCGAACGGGACCCATATATATATATATCTTCTATTATCATTATTATTATTATTTCCTTGGCTAGAAACCTCCCAATGCATCTCTGATTTTTTTCACCTTTATGGACACATTTCATGCTTAGATAGCTCTTTTTTATTAATTTGCTTAACTTATTTCCTTTAAAAGTATCTATCCATCTAAAAAGAGCCAATCCTCAATTGGTATCAAGAAAAAGAGAGAATAAAGGGGGGAAAAAATCCAAAATACCAATAAAACAAATATTAGCTCATTCCATGGTCCCCATGTCAAGTGGATGAAGGAATAGGGGTATGACAAGTTGTAACATAATGGAGTGTAGACCGCGATGTGCCAGCTTTTGAGATCCAAGATGATTCATGCATTGATGTAATAAAAAATGAGATGTGATAATATGACGCCCCTCATTACGGAATTGTAGATCATTTGCCTCGGGATGTATAAGAAAAAGATTTATGACTTTATGTATCCCGAGGCAAATGATCTACGATTTTTTGACCGGGGCGTAGGGGGCTCTAGTTTGTAAAGTTTGGCCCAGTCAACCAGATTTCATGTTATCTTTATAAGAAATAATATTTTTTTTTTAAAGATTTAAACATATATAAAGACAACATTTTGCATCTACTAGTCCACCTTATAATAAGAACAAAAATAGTATAATTAATTATGTAAAAAATAAATGTACATTAATAAACTATTTTAAACCAATTCAAATTGGTTGACTCACAAAAAAACTAGTAGACTCGAACAAGTCAACTCGATGGCAGACAAGCTAATATATTGGAATTTTAAAATCATTACATATAATTTTTGTTAATAGAAATATTCTTCATATTCATCTTCATCGTTCATAACTAAAAATCTCTCCACAATGAAGACTATGTGATTGTCGATAAAATATTTTTCCTAAAAAAAATAACAGTTCTCAAGAATGTTTAGAGAGTGTTTGTACTTATGTTTGAAGGCACATATTCAAATGTCAAAAGAGGATTGGAATTTTAAAATCATTACATATAATTTTTGTTAATAGAAATATTCTTCATATTCATCTTCATCGTTCATAACTAAAAATCTCTCCACAATGAAGACTATGTGATTGTCGATAAAATATTTTTCCTAAAAAAAATAACAGTTCTCAAGAATGTTTAGAGAGTGTTTGTACTTATGTTTGAAGGCACATATTCAAATGTCAAAAGAGGATTGGATTTCGGACAAAATATTATCTCACAACTTGACAAAAAAAAATCATGGTTTAGGGAATCAAACATCCACAATAATTTATTTGGTACAAAATCCCTTAATAAGGTCTAATGATAGATTCTAATAAAGTTAATAGAAATTTTGGTAAAATAATGAGATTTATTAGAGTAAAAATCGCATAGAATTACATTTCTCATTTTTTTTCTTATAATTCTTTGAAAATCTCTCGTAAAATCAAGTTTTGCATGACTTATATCATTCCTCTTACAAATTTTAGTAAGCAATTTTTTTCAAACTTCGTGAAATCTTTTATGCACGTATTAAACAAATGTCAAGTGTCTTTGATTCATCAACAAGTTAAGTAATCTATCACTTAGTTATGGTATTAGTCACTTGTTACGTCGAACAAGTGTTATGTCATTTTGTATCACTATTAGGAAGTTTTAGGAATTTCAAGATTTAGCCACTTATTAATTGAATTCTCCGATTCAATAGCTTTTCCAGTTCGGATAATATAAAAAGGGCAATCAAGTATTTGAAAATTAAAAAATTTGTTTACATTAACTTATGGTGATTTACTATTCTACCATATAATATCCTTAAAACAAATTATTTTTTGTAAATCATTTACTAAAATCTTGCCGACATGTTTAATACAAAATGGTATAGGAAAACACTATTCTCAAACTACATTTAGAGCTCAAATCGCTCTATTTATACATATCATTTGATCTAAGTGCATCACCTTAAACAAAAATAATTAAATAAATAAATTCATTTTATGCACTCCAATTTTTTTATATACGTACGAACTTTTAGATAAATGTTTTAACCCTTTACTCATGTCTCTCGTGTAGAAGACAAAGTCAATAACTCATATATTTCATTTCTTTAATTGATTTTTTTTTTTTTCTGGGAAGTTAGGAAGGGATTAGGCAGACTACAACCCAGAAAGGCCCGAAACTTTACAATCTTTGATAGGCATGCCTAGTGTCATCTCTACCAACAATGTCTCCAAAACATTCAAAATTAAGATTTTGAAAGATTGCATCAATGGAAATAGATTTTTGATCATTTGACTTAGTTTTACGTCCCATTTATACATTAAAAAAATTGTATTAGTATATATCAAAAGTTTAGGACTTAATAAGGTCGATTCAAAATAGAGATGCACTTATGTCAAATGGTGGTTGCAACAAGAACTGCCGTAAAGCCTATATGGAACAAATGGTTGAGATGGGAAGGTAGTTATGGTAATTTATAGGTAAAATGTATCCTTAGAAAACTTATCCCAGTAGTCCAACACGCAGGAAACCAATATTGATCTTAAAGAAATCCTTATATTTTTTACTTACATCTCAACTCTAAGTTTGACAGAAAGCCTCGAACGTTATTTGAGGTGAGACGTTAGACACAAAAATATGCTGTCCTCTTAAATTTGGACACGATAGGTGCAACACTTCTCACTCCATGACGACGACAACAGGGGATCACTGCTCCATTAATTAGAGTTGAACATAAAGACTAGGGTTTGGGTTTTCTCCGTCGATTCGTGCTTGAAAACCCTTGTTGAATTTATCTGTTCTTTAAAGTTTTTACCAAAATCACACACGTATAACAAGGGGAAGAAAAAAAAAATCACAGATGGGTCTCAAAATTGGAGGGCAAATAGAGAAAGTTAATGGAAGAGAACTGAGTTACAAGGAATTTGTGGAAAGATATCTTGAAAATAACCAACCCGTTGTTCTAACAGGATTGATGGATGATTGGAAGGCTTGCAGAGATTGGGTTACTGAGAATGGACTCCCAAATCTTCATTTCTTCTCTACCCATTTCGGGAAATCCAGAGTTCAGGTATTAAATTATTCCCCCAATTTAAACGTAAAAATTATTTCAATTTTTTCAAGTGTTGGTTGACGTGAATTTGCAATTTTCGATAATGGGTTGTGTTTTTCTAGGGTTTTCTTTAAACCCTTTTCGACTAGTCGCTTATGTTGTCGTGGTAAGAGTGATTTCTAGTTGGAATGGTTACTATAAACGTCTCCCTCTTTCTGGGTAAAAATTATTTCAATTTTTTCAAGTGTTGGTTGACATGAATTTGCAATTCTCGATAATGGGTCGTGTTTTTCTAGGGTTTTTTTTAAACCCTCTTGGGCTTATCGCTTTTAGTGTGTAATGGTAAGAGTGATTTCGAGTTGGAATGATTAATGTTGGTTTGTGTAATTTGTGCCTCTAGTCAAAATTTGAAATTTTTAGCTTTTGCCCAGATAACAGAGTTGCATAAATCATGGATTTGAATTCTTTTGAGTGAGAAATACAATGCAGCTTATCACTGAATACCGACTGTACATGTGGTCCACGAGCTCACCGAAATCCGGAAAGTTCAACTGGTGTGACTCCTCTGAATTTGTGGTATTTGAAAATAATAAATAAATAAATAAATAATGAAGGAAATGTGAATTATTTTAAGAGTCAGAAAAATGTCTATCCATAAAGTGCTTAGGATTGTACGGATTGAGTTCTTTGTTTACTTATGTTTCTGACCTTTTTTCGCTATATATCGGGGTACCTACCACCCTCTAGAATCATTAAATTGAACATTGCCATGCTTTCTATGATAGTTTTTCCGCTTGTAGGTTGCCGAGTGTGGTAGAAGAGAGTTCACCGATCAGAAAAGAGTTGAAATGTCTGTCTCAGAGTTCATTGGCCAGTGGTCTGAGCATTCCACCGAGAAGTATCGTAATTCTTCAAGTTGTGAGGGCGGTGATCACTATCTGCTATATTTGAAGGATTGGCATTTTGTTAAGGTATGTGTAGAAATTTAGTTCTACTGTACCCATTTTCATATTATTTATGCCTACTTTAGTCCAGCTTTATATGATGCTCTATTGGTTCCATGCCATAGTAGAATTGCACCTAGTCAATCACTCGACTTTGAACATTTGACTAGAAAGCATGGTTGATCAAAATCTTGTTTTGGTTAGGGCATGTTCCCAGTGGAAGGCAGATCGAGAGATTCTTGATCTCCAGAATAATATTTTGCATTGCTTGACTTTCTTATGTTTTCGAGGATAGAAAGTTGTAGATTACCAGTAATGCTCTTATTCCATACTTTATGAGTACTAGTCGATCTCGTAAAAGAACTCCTGAAATGGAATTGACCATGCACAACCAAACTCTAGAGTCTTTTGATGTAATTGGACATTAAAAAAAAAAACCTGACTTCTTTGAAGAATCTTTTCAAATTAAATAGTATACAATTTACACTTATATAAATCATGATGAGACTCTTTACCAAAGCATGTTGGCCAGCATTTCATGGCCAATTTTTTCAAAATCTCAACTTCGATATTCTTTTTTTTACCTGAAGACCATGATTTCATCTCATGAAACCTAAAAAATTTATCCATAATAAACAAAGCGAGGAAAACATAAAGAATTAATAAATAGAACAAAGCTCTAATAAAATATATCAGTAGGAAATATTGGGAAGTAATAGACGGCTTTTCCAGGGCAAAACAATGCTAACATGTATTTGCATCTAGTTTACAGAGGTTAGAAGTTTTATTAAGTATTTTCTCTAGTTCTCTCATCTTCTTCAATGCATTCTCAGGAGTACCCAGAATATGTAGCATACACAACTCCATTGTTTTTTCGTGATGATTGGCTCAACCTATATCTCGACAGTTATTCTATACATAAGGATCCTGACACTTACCAAGAGAAAAATGAAATATATTGCTCAGACTATCGTTTTGTTTACATGGGAGCAAAAGGTCCGTGCCTAAACGTGATGAACTTTTTGTGATATCCATATTTAGTTTTGCTCCGTTTCAATGGGTCTTGAGTTCATAGGAAACTAAATATGCGAAATATTTATTGTCACATAGGTACATGGACTCCTCTTCATGCTGATGTTTTCAGGTCATATAGCTGGTCTGCAAATGTCTGTGGGAAGAAACAATGGCATTTTCTATCTCCTTCCCAATGTCACCTTGTGTTTGATAGGTATGGATGTATTTCTAGTGTTAGTTTAGTGGAATCTTTACTATTATAATGAGAGAAGGCCGAGTAGAAGTTGTTCGACACCAAAATTTAGATTCCAAAAATGCCCCCACCTTAACATTTAAACTTAATATAATCAAAGTCCTTTTGGTAAAAAATCAAGAAAATTACAATCCCACGTCCCTAAAATCATCTTGATTAGTTTTCAAAATTACAAAAGTATCCTTTTTTACTATGTAATCTTCAAAAAAAAATAAAAATAAATAATCAATATTTTTTTTACTTTGTTGATACATGTGCGTCTGCACATATGCCACCTTCTAGTCTATCTTAAAAGGACCTGATCTCCGGTGCAAGTTACAACCATATGCACACCAAAAATGTTCAAGTTTATGGTACATGGACAATTTATGTTTAGTAGTTCACTAACAATGAAAAAGTTGAGTGCCAATTTTAGGTAACTTCGGTAGGTCCATTGTCTATTTTCTCTGCTTTGTATGTGGGAAGATTTACCATCTATTCCCTCTTTTCTATATGGTTACAGCCTTTAAAGTTTTCTGTAGAAGTTTTCGATTAAAAATTTCACCCAAATAGCGGAATATTTTTTTGAGAAACTCTTTTAGATAGTTTCTACAAAACTGAAAAGAGTACTTTGAAAGAAAAATTTTATAGGAAAAGTTTTAGATGAAGAAAATTATTTTTCTAGAAATAAGTTTCTAAGAAATTATGTAGTCAATTGTAGTGTGGAATTGATATGTTTGATATTTATGCTTAATTAATACAGATATCTCAACAAAAGAAAATATATGTTGCTTGGCATGCCAGTCTTTGACCTAGCCCTCTGTAATCGTGTAGGAACATGAAAAGCTCTGTCTATGACATTTTCGAGTATGTTTCCGAAGCAAAGTTTCCGGGTTTTAATAAGGTAATTAATTCATACAAATATTACTTTTAGTAGTTTCTACTTTAAAATTATCTTCACTACATACTACTTACATACATATCACATGTGCAGGCTGTTTGGTTGGAATGTACACAAGAACAAAACGAAATTATCTTTGTACCTAGTGGATGGTATCATCAAGTTCATAATATGGTATGTTTCTCAACCTGACGTTAGTATATCCATTTCATGTTTTTATTCTATAAAAGATCTGGCATAGTCTAAAACTTGGATAGAAAAAAACTTGCCAACTCAACTTGTCTAACAATGGACAGACAAAAGATAAGACTAAGGGACAATTTCTCTCAATAGGGTTTGATTCAGTTAGTAACCATCTGATTACTTGATTTCTTTTGCAACACTTACTAAACTATCGTTGGGTTCCCAACCCAAACCCCTTGTGCCCAATGGGTTTGGTGTAGGTGGATCGAGATGTTTGACAGGTGGATCTTTTTTCAATTATTAAATTTTATAGTATCATAGTGATAAGAGAAACAAAGGTGATTTTAAAAGGCCGGCCTTAAACAACCCAAAAACCAAACCAATATGGAAAAAACTAAGACTCGCCCCATACCCAATATAAACTCATCCACTCTCCTTACTCGTTTATTTTTATATTAATTATGCTTATTCATTCAGTTCCTGTCTATTAAGCTTACTTATCCTGCTAAAGTCGCAACTCAATTTATGCTCTTGTCAGGAAGATACGATTTCCATAAACCATAATTGGTTCAATGCCTACAATCTTTCTTGGGTGGTAAGTAAAGTCAAGCAGTTTCAAATCAAAATAGAGGGATACTGCAGTAGAACTAAACTTTTTCTTATTTATTTTTGTTTTTTAGTGGAAATTACTCGTCAAAGATTACAATGAGGCAAAGGAGTATATAGAGGACATTAGAGACGTATGTGATGATTTTGAAGAACTCTGTCAGCGGAATCTTGCAGCCAACACAGGTAAAATATGTTAAACTAAAGAGGTACATGAAGACATTCGTGCCAACACAGCATTTGTGCTGTGTGTCAGGTACGGGTAGGCAACTTTAATTTAATCCTTCTTTTATCTATCACAGGCATGAATTTTTCGGATTTCTTCATCTTCCTCTCGCGCTTCTCCTTTGCCAATTTCATCATACTGTACTTTAATCGTAAAAATTATAAAAACCTCATCAAGGATTCATCCGCTAACATTAACCATCTTACATCTAACCTAACATCTATAAAGAAATTTGCATTGAACATGAAATCAGTAGATGAGTTGGGAGAAAATTCTAGCCCTATATTGGATTTCAGAGAAGTCTTGAAGGAGACGGAGTTCATGGACCTGTGCTTGGCTTTGGGTAGAACATATGGGATCATAGATGAGCCATGGGAACAATTTTCTGATACAATCAAACCTTCAAGAGTTGATTTGAGCGACTTGGATTTTGCTGAAGGTTCTTGTTCTAAGGTCTCTAAACCCAAAGACCTTATTAGATTTATAGACTATGTTGTTACAAACATTGGTACTGAATCCATTGTTGGGAACTTTGGTCTCTTATCTGAATTGGATTTACTAGAAACTTCAGCTATTTTGTAAAAAAGGTGATATTTTGGATACGAGGTTCTACTTTCTTGAAGGCTTTGAAGTCCTACCACGTCACTACAATAAGTTGGCATATTTGTTGAAGAAATATTCAAATTGAAAGTCCTAAAAGAGCGGTGGAAGACCCAAAAGAACATGAAGAGAGATGATTAAAGCATACATGTGTTCAGTTTCAATAGCAGAAGACTTTGCTTTGGATAGAGTGGAATGCTTGTTTAGCTGACTTCAAATCTTTGGGATAATGGCTTTATAGTAGTGGTGGTGATGGGTGGGTGTTTGGTCAGAAGAGGTGATGAAGCTAATATGAAGGTTTAAAATATTGTTTCAAGACAATATTCTTGTCAGGAAAAACCCCAAGAGTCTTGATCGATACATTCTGAAATTAATAAGTATGTCATGTTGGTTTTGGTCAAAATTGCAAGTGTTTTTATGGCGGAGGTGGAGACCAAGTGTCATCTCCAGGGCACGATTGGGAAATACAATCAATTTGGTGGCAATCAAGTCAACTCATGTCTAGGTACCCATGTGTCATGGTTCATCCTCACATGCCTTATACTCTTAGGCATCCTACATGATTGGACTATGTTTGTCCCATGGCACTATGGACATATACTTGGTATGGCCATCGTAGCTCAAGTGATCTATGCCGAGGGTGTCAATGGGTACCCAGTTACTCAACTCGATGTATCAGAAATTAATTCTTTGATTGTGTATCTACCATTGTGGACCTAATTATTTTTTGGTTTGATTTTGGGTAGCCATCTTAGGAGGTCATTAAGAATTGCATCTCATTTGGGTACCCATCGCTTGTAAGTTATTTGTATTTTCTATGCCTAACTGGATCAATCTCAACAAAGGCCAAAGATTTCATATCTTAATTTTATAAGGTTTTCTTTTTAGAAGTTTGATTTGCTTGAATAAGTCACGGTTGAAGTCAAATATTTAATGGAGTACATATTATTTTTATGTTTTTTACCAATAAAATATAATTGTCTATCTTATCAAAGTATTTAAGGGATCGTTTCTAGTTTCAAGGATTTTATATCTGGAATTGAAACTTATCAGAATTGAGAATGATAATTTATCTATGTTTAGGTTTTAGTTTCTCAAGCTCTTTGTAACGAGACACAAGTGTGAACTGCAACCCTTCATAAGTGTGGATACGTGCGTGATGGCCTTGACTTCTAAAACTATTGTTTAGAAATTTGAGTAAAAGTTTCATTTGATATGAAGCACTCCAACCGAAAAACTGAGGCTAGCCTTACTAAGTTAGATGTCAAATCTTACCAAGGGTCTTAACCTCACATTGTGGCATTTTAAAACACGATCCAATTCCATAAAGTTGTTTTAGAGGACAAAATTTTAGGAACTCTGAAAAAAAAAATTCAGAAAAAAAGTTAATTTTTACCGTTGAATTTTAATTTTAAATTTTAAATTTTGGTAGCCATACGTATTCAACAATTTGGTGAAGTCCAAAATATTTTTTTTTTCTTGAATCGAAGGTTTTTCATGAAATCTAGTAGACACGCTATCTTGGATGAAGTCCAAAACAATTTACTTATTTTCTTGAAATTGAGTGTTTTTCAAGAAATCTGGAAGGCTCTAGAATAGGATTGCCAATGAGGTACTGAGATGACCCTTTGAAATCTAATGAAGTTAGAAAAGTTGTTTTTCTTAAATAAAATATGACAGTTGGAATTTAAGTAAATTTCAAATTTTTTGTTGATTTGGTTCTAAGTCTAGCTCTCCCTCAATTTTATATGGATTTAATTCAATGGTTGGAGCATCACTTCTGATATTTTTACTCAAATTTCAAATTTAAGTACAAGATTAAGTAAGGAATGTAGATGCTCTGACTAAATAGATAAAGACTAAACAATTATATATGGATTTGAGTGCATTTTTTTATTTAGGTAAATTTTTAAATAATTATAAAAGTTTTCGATATTTTCAAAATACTGTTAAGTTTGACAAAATCATCACGTAATATTGACAATTTGATAATATTTTGTCAACATTACATGATAGTTGTCTCACCACACAACACTTTTGGTATTTTTGAAAACTTCAGTACTTATTTGAGAATTTACCCTTTATTTGTCACAAAATATGGGATTAAACTTACACAACATAGGATTAGATCTCGAGGTAAAAAAAACCATGTCTCAAATCAGATGAGAGCTTTTTGAAATTTTATTTGTCCCAAGACTTTGGAGTTGAGAGTTGAAGGTCCAAACTTTGTTAAAATAATAATTTAAGTAATGGTTTTATAAAAACCATTTGTTTACTTGAACATTTTGTCTTCAAAAGTTATTATTTTGGAAATCGTGGTTCGAGTTGACTATATATGTTGATTGAAAGAGAGACTTGGCATCCAAGTCATAATCTCTCACTTCTTTGAAACAAATTTTAAAAATGGTCAATAACTTGTAAATAATCTAAGAATCTAAGTTCTATGGTGTCCAAGTGTATTATTCTTTAAGAAGTATTAGTTGGCGTGGAGAGAGAGATAAGGTGGACTTCAAGAAAAGGACAGTTTGTTTTAGAGTTCAACAGCAAAATAAATGAGAGAGACAAAAATAAATTTATAAAAAAAAAAAAAAAAAAGCATAATTTGTCGAATATTTAATTAGTTGTTTGATTTCTATGTGAGAATGGAGAGAAAAATACTTAGGTGCATTAATGAGGATTGAGTTTTAAAATATTGTATATATTTGGGTCAAAGTGATAATAATTTAATTTCTTGGAGGGAAGATTCATTTTTGTTAGATATATTTCATTAAAACATGCATATTTGTCCCCACATGCATCCCCATATATAAAGGAGTTAATGCAAAATAAAATATGAGTTATATTGGGTTTTTCCTAATAAACAACATTTTCTTCCCCCACCCCAAAAATAAAACTTTGAAATTGGCTACCCGTTTCAAAATTTTGAAGGAATCCTCTTCATTGAATTACATGTGGCATTTCCAATGAGGTATTTCAAATTTTGATGAAGATGTAGGGGTGTGAAATAAATTCAAAACGTCACATGTCTTGTAACGAGGGGGGTACTTTCAAAGTTGGAATCTTCTTTCCCATGCTTAGAGAACAGCTTTGTAAAATTTATTTTATTGTTTATTTTAAGGCTTCAAGTTATGCTGACGTCATGCATTCCTTAAAAATTAAGTGAGGGCATTTTGATCATTTTGTAGTTTTTTTTTTTTTTTCCTCTCAAAAATATTAATCAAAATTTTCACATAATCTTGTATGACCAATCACACAAAGCCTAATTAAGGTAGTTTTGTAAATTGTGGATGTCATTAACACACATCGTTTTGTGTGCTTAGTTGAACAATTCTATGAAATCTCAGATTGACTTTTCGATGAATAATTTTTTTTTTCCTTAGTCAATCCTTATCTCCTCTTTTCTTCCTTTCTTTTCTCTTTTTATAGTAAAAAAGAGTCGCTCATTCATTTTTGTAAGGTGGTTGATGCATACTCCCTTTTTTTTTCATTTTTTTTTCTTTAATTTATTTATTTTTTTCAAAAAGACAAAGAAACACAAAAGAAAAATAGAAATCACAAGCCATAGTATATTCACTATTTCTTTTTCTCAAATTTACATATAAGTCCCAAAAGGTGGTGTAATAAATGGACCATCTGTTAGAAAATAGGAAAAATGGATTAGATGAAACTGAAAAAAAAAAAAAAAAAAATCTAAGAATAACCCAAACCCAATCAACAATCTTCAGAGTAAACCCAAATCATCAAAAAAAAAAAAAAATCTCCTATGTACCAACAATTCCTTTAGGGACAGTTAACGTTCCTTCCAGGACCTCCATAGTAAAAATAATTTCCCCAAACCCGATTAATTCCTCCTTGGATATCATAACAACTTGGATGATCTGCTGCAACTCGAAGATTCGACAAAGGAACTAAATTATTATCCCAATCAACAACTTGCAAATTTCGAAAATAAGATGCTTTTCCGAACCCTTCTCTTGCAAAGTGACCACTACCCATTTGAGTCGATGTATGGAACCCTGACGCTCGAGTATTAACAACCTCTCCCCCGAATTGTATCATACTTGCATGATTCCTTAATCGACTAAATAAGAACGAAGGCCAGTATCCAACAAGTAATCCAGGCCCAAATTCGAGCCACCAATTTCCATGATTTGGATCCTATAAAAACATAACAAATTTCAATTAATGGGCTATTTTATTTTTAAAAAAAATTACTCAAAATAATTTAGAGTCTCAATGCTCATAAAATGCACATTGGCTAGAATGTTGCAATTTATTTCTCAAAAATTTAATTTTTTTTTTTTTTTCATTTAAATTTAAAATATCAAGAAATATATATATAATCTTGCAAACTCAATAGATTAGATAAGGGTATTCTGGCCAATTTACATTATATGCGGCAGCGTTTAACATGAGCCCTAAGTGAACTACAATCACTGTTATTACTCAGAAGTAACAAAACCACGCGTGCATCTGTTCGTCAGCAGCGCACGTTAGCTGCTTGGGTAACATTCTTTTATTTATGTTTCCCAAAGACTTGTGGTGTTGGTCAAAAGATGCAAACCTTCCAGCTTTACTAAAAAAAAATTGGCAAAAACCACCCCAATAGTTTTTAATTTTGCAGAAACCCCTTACCCACTTTTGAATTCAACTCATATTTATATGAGTAGATAGATATACAATATTAGGTGTTTATTTTATTAGATTATCTATTAATTTATCATAATTTATTTGATTTTAATATAAATTATGTACCTTCCAAACCAATATATTAATGTCGAATTGCCCGCTATTGTACGATGAAGTTGGGGATATTGCCGCCCCAATCGCTATCTTGTTGTTAGTCTGAATAAAGCCGGAGCAGAGCAAATTGTAGCATCCCGTAGCTTGATAAGCATCCGTCTATAAATTTACAAAAATTCGTGTAAATTTTCATTAATCTTTTTGTATAAACCTTTAATGTAGGAAATAAGGGGAATTGAAAAAAAAAATTTGACTCTTGGTGTGCCAAAATAATCTTCAAAACACACATACACACACACAACTTTAACCTATACTTACTGTCCAATAAGTAAAGAACCTAGGATAGTTGTCCCCATATAGCTCTGGGCTGACCTGAAAAAAAAATAATTGAAATTAAAATATATAACCCATGGACCAATTCTTCAAAGAATTTTTTTTTTTTTTTTGAAAAAAATAAGAAGGTAATTAAATTGTAATAATTTGTTAAACAAGGAAAAAGTATTTTCTTTAATAATTGAATCCAACTATCTATTTGTTTGTATTGGAAGGAAGAAAACAACAAAGAACCTTATTATTGTACAAGATTAGTTAAAAGTAACAAATGGGCTATAAACCAAATAATTTTAACTAATTAAATAGTTTACAGACCTGCCAACCAGCTTCAATGGTGTTAAGATCATCATCAAATGAACCAGAAATCACCCATATCTGCGATAAGCTGAACTCGTACTGATTAACTACGCGAGGTGCCCAAACATTCAAGCTTGCTTTTGCTCCAAAATACTGATCCCCCATTACATACCCAACTGCATGCTGTAATCCAAAACTAAATAAATATATAAAAATTATAATTATAAATTATAAATAGTAAATATTTCTAATCTTCTTTTATTTTTAATTTTTTTTTTCTATAAATGTCTAGCTTTAAGATATGAAAGGCTTAGTTTAATTAGAAAAGGCAACAAAGCATGTAATTAAAGAGTGAAAACAATATATGAAAGTTTGGAATTGGCATAAATAGTAATGAACTTAATGTTACATAAATGAATTTAAGATGACCAATCTACCAAAACTTCTTGTTTTGGTTCTAAGGAA
The DNA here is from genome assembly GCF_017979445.1 of Akebia trifoliata. Taxonomy (NCBI): domain Eukaryota; kingdom Viridiplantae; phylum Streptophyta; class Magnoliopsida; order Ranunculales; family Lardizabalaceae; genus Akebia; species Akebia trifoliata. The sequence continues at coordinate 3,290,555 of NC_141379.1, forward strand.
ATGATGACATTCTGACTCTCTCTGTTCTTGTTTTGTAGTTTTTGTGTTTCATCATTTTTGCCTGAAAATTGCTAATTTGGGTTTTTATTTTTTTTTTTTTTACATGTATAAGAGTTTTTATCAATGTAATACACATTGAACTTTTCATATGTGCAATTTCAAAGCAGAACTAAACAAACATAAAAATAAAAATAAAAATAAAAATAAAAATAAAAATAAAAATAAAAATAAAAAAATCAGGACTGAATCAAAACTTATTTGTTCTTTGTTCATTTATACTAACCTCGTGATCATTGCTTGAAGAATCGCGTCTTATGGGTCTTTTAAATTTTCTTCCGAATCTCCGAAGAGAGTTAGCTCTTAGAATATCTTCTTCTTTCGTTCTTCTAATCGGAATTGTTCCCTCGGGACATGATTCACCAGAGATTGCCCATAATTGAAAGCCATCCGACACGATTTCCTTCTTGTCATCGCCATTCGGTCTCTCCGGTGGATCCTACAAAGAGAACAAATAATAAAATTGTTCAATGTTAAACTCTTAAAACTCATTTGTATAGCTCAAAAAAATAATCAATTTGATTCAAATTCAAATACCAATGGTCTCTGTCCTTGTAATTGAGGATGATCAAAGGCTGGTTGTTGATGAGATGGAACACAATCTATCAAATCACCATCAGGACTCTAATAACAGCAAACAAAAACCTTTATTAATTAAACCCAAAACAGAACCAAAACAAAAAACAAAAAATGGAATCAAATGTTAAAGAAAATACCTGAATTGTCTTGATAGAAGGCTTGTTGATCTTCCTTAGATGAGCTCTTATCCTCTTTAGCTTTTGCAACTCTTCCATGGGTTGGAAAGTTTGATTTGATTGAACTCGTTTGTCGGCTTCGGATGCAATCGATATCGAGACTACGGGTCTAAGAGAAGAAACAATAAGAAGAAGAAGAAGAAGAAAAATGGGAATGATTGGGGAGATATTGCAACAACTAGAAGCCATTTTGGAAGAATTTCTTTGTATTTGTATACATTTGTATTGTCTTCTTCTGTATATATTCCTAGTTTTTGTCCATGGAAACAACAAATCTCCCACAAAATCCATGTAGAGTCCAGACAGAATAAGAATTCAAATATAACCCAATTCACTCTTTCACCATTTCCAAAGCTTTAAAACTCACAAATAACAACCTCTCTCTCTCTCTCTCTCTCTCTCTCTCTCTCTCTCTCACACACACCACACACACACACACACACAGTTCTTCAAATACCTTGGTTTTGTTTCTGACACAACTTTCAGGCTTGGGTTAATTAAAAAAGACTCAAATGGGAGTTATTTTTTATTGTTTCTTTCCATGTGGGTTTGGGGAAATAAATAGTTGGCTGAGATCTAAAGAGACTCAGGTTTTTAAAAATAAAAATAAAAATTGGATTTTTAGTTTTCTGGTGGGAAAAAAGAGAGGGGAGTTGGGTTGTTTCCAGTCTCCAATACAAAGACTGATGACACTTTAGCTAATGTGCCAATTTTATACAGCCAAAGAGTTCAGATTGTCTGTTATTCTTTGCTTTGCTTTGGTACAGAAGGAAGGCAGACAGAAAGAAGAATTATACTTGATTCATTATGGGTTTCTCCAAAGTAGTTTGCTTTGAGACTTCTCTTTCTCACTTCCCTATATGTTCCCCATGCGTCAGCTACTATTATTATTTGGTTTAAATTAGTAAAGATAGATTACCCACTTTGATTACTCTATATTTATTTATTTTTAATAATTTCTCTATTAATGTGATGCAGATGCAACAGTGCTGAAGTAGTCAAGTCAAGGTTGACCATTTTGCGGGCCACTTTGCAATGATCATATTACACTTTTCGACAACTAAAAATCCCATGTTTTCCTCTCAATCCCAATCCAAATCCAAATTTCTTCTTGAATGATTAAATGCAGGGGGTATGGGACATTTATTAAAGGCGATCCCTCTCGTTGTCTCGGATATATTATCCCTGAAGATAAGGAGATGTTGCAAATCGAATCAAAATTGAATGTTTAAAGTGGCGACGCACTTCTGAAGTACTACGTGAGAAACACATATCAATCAAGTTAAAAGAAAATTTTTATAAGATAATAATAAGATTAGTTATGTTTAATGGAATTGAATGTTCGGTGGTCATGAAACATAATGTTAATAAATTAGACATAATAAATATGTATTAGTGAAAATATTAGAAAAGATAAAATTGGAATACATTTTTGAAACCCACGTGGCATGCAATGGAAATAGGGTGTTGGTTAGGAAAGTAACTTCCGGAACTACCTGATATATGCACATGTTTTAAATTTTGAATGAATGATGCTTTCATGCGAGTACATGGTCCTTGCAAACTCCTTACGTAGAGAGCCTGTCGGCCCACGCGCTTGCATTTGAACATGCATGTGGGCAAACACGCGCATGTGCGTAAGCATGATGAAGTCTTGTGTATTTCGAGTTCTAATTCTAAACTTTTCTTTAGGTGATTTAGACATACCCCCTCAAAGTTTTGGTGAATATTTGACATACCCCTCAATCTTTTTAAACCGATAACATACCCCTTGACTTCAGTCTTACAGAAATGACTTAAAACACCCTCATCTTCAATCTCCATTCAAAAGTTTTTATTTATTTTTTCTTTCAAAAACCATTCACCTTCCACCTTAACGATATAAATAAATGAATAATGATTTTCTGACACCCCCCTCTGACATATGCTCCCAGATATAACATGTGCTAGAATCATAGATTTTCTCGGGATACACAAATGCACATGTTATGCCACGGAGCATATGTAGGGGCGTTAGAAAATCATGACTCTAAATTAATATCCACATTTCAATTTTAAGATCCTATCTCTTATAACCTTCAAACCTCATGAATAAAAAATATGTATATTTTAGAAAAAATAGATTTTTGAGTAGAAAATTCATGGGTTCTCTTCAATAAGTTGAATATAATAGGTTGAAGGTAATTTATAATGGGGATTGAATAGCTTGAAGATGAGAAAAATTATGAGTTTGTAGTTTGAGGTTGAATACAAAAAGCATTCAGGCCATTTTTTTTTCTTTAATCTGCAAAATTAAAAAGATGGCCAATAGATGATGCCTCCTTAGCTCATAATCCTCTTGTGGTATGGTATTTAACATACCTCATTTCAAATTTATATGATCAAAACCATTATTTTATAAATAAAAGTAACCTTACTATTAAACAAGTTAAATCAAAATTAAAAATGAAAATTACAATTAAATTTGAATCAAAAAACCTAATCAACTAATAAGTTAGCTACGTATTGTGATGGTATGGTAAAATCATTGGGATTAATTTCAATTAAATCAACTTCAAATATCTTTAGTTGGGTCCTCTAATTTGTTCTAATCCCTACTCTTTTTTGTAGGGAAGGTATTCCTAGATTTATTGCATGCTGTCATGGTCATAATATGTACACTTGGGAATGTTGGCACGTGTCGGCCTCTGAATTTCATGTACCATCCATTCTATATAGAGGTCATTGGTTTGTCAATCTTATTAATGTCACAGTAACATACGTACTTGAGAGGGACGATCATAATCATTCTACATATAGGGTTTTGTTTGTTTGGAAGAAGCACCCACCGTCAATTTATTCTCAAAATCCGTTTCAAACCTGTGATCCCAAATCGACACCTCCACGGCTCGAACATCAGCAAATCAATCGATCAATGTTTAGCTATGACCAGAAGTCAATCGATACACACAAACCCTAGAATAGTGCGATTCTTTCTTGCTCACACATTTTATATTATAAAAAGATGAGTATTATTTATACAAATCCACGTTTATTAACATTTTTAATTTACAAACATACCCTTAGATAGTTTCACTCGAATCTCGATGAAAAGCATCTATGGTTATGTGTGCACCACTACATCATAATGTACAGTCAATGCACATTTTAATGTTACTTTAGATATACTATACTCTTTGTGGAAACACCGAGGTTGGAGGCCAACTCCCTAATTCTCTTTCTAGGGTTATGGGATTATGATGTCTTCGACATCAATCCCTTCAATCTTTTTTTTTATATTTATCTTAATTTTAAGATAGCTGTTATTGCCACACCAACTTTTACTAATGAAACACCAATTCTTATGTAAATCATAGTTGGTATGACGTCAGTAAAAATCGATGTGGCAATATTAATCCCCCTTTTTAATCCTTCTCACAAAACCTAGCCCATGCACCAAATAAAAGGAAAGTATCACCCCCATAGGGAGTCACTTCATCTCAATCTAAAAAGCAAAGAGATTACGACATCTCAATAGCTGGACCTTTGCAAAGTAAAGTTTGGTTGGAGAAAATATTCTAACCCCATAAAACAAGGAAAATGTAATAATAATAATAATTATAATAATAATATAAAGTATTTAGAAAGGCTGCCATGCCATGCTTGCTTTCGAAGGGTGCAACTTATGAGGATTTTTTTTTTTTTTTTTTCTAACAAAGGGGTTTATATTTAGTAGATCAGATGATTAGTTTGAATAATTCCCAGATTTTCCACATAACTTATTGGCAATCAGTTTATAATTCACAATGACTAAAATGTCTATTATTTTACTTCATTCGAATTGGTTTTGTTAATTACTGAGGAATTGGAGAAAATAGTTGGTCGATAAATTCTCATAAGATCGTACTTTGGAGATTGGATGGTTGGTTGATCTTAACTTTAATGAGATGAGATTCTTACTCTTTTACTTTTAAAGGGTGGTTCTTTAGAGAAACCTCTAAACAAATATCCTCTAAACAAATATTTGACGAATGCAGTTATACTTATGGAAGAATTAATCTTCTTGGATGTGAAAATGGAAATCATTATCAAATTTTTTTCAAAGCTGATCCATGTTACAGCTGAAGAGGACCACTAAGGCCTTGAATGGAAGCTTAAATTCAAAAAAATCAAATTTGTATTACTGTGAAAATTCTAAAATACTGAAATTCCTTTTTAAGATTTTTTTTTTTTTTTAAGAAGATTTCATAGAAAGTGTAAGATCACAAATATATTTCTTATTTTAATTTTGTTGATAATTTTAAGAAGGAAAAAGGGAAGACCAATGTCATGAACCTTACTCTTCCTCTATGGACTGACTTCAGGAATGTTTGGCTCATCTAATTGTGGACTTACCAACAAAAAGTTACTGATGGGTGATCTTGATTTGAATTTGATCATTTCTCGTTAGTGTAACAGAAACCTAATTTTTTACCTATGAGTTTGTTCCATTACGATGTAGTTTGCTCCTCATGTCATGACTTCGAATCTCTACATATTCCTTCATAAAAAAAGATGACTATTTAACTGTGTATACGTGTCAGATTGGATAGTACGTACGACCTCTCAAAGTAAAAAATAATAATTAATAAATAAATAAAATAATGATACATTCTCTCATGCTCAAATCAAACAGCCTCAAGTTTTGTCAATTTAATTCTTTTTGTAGATTATGTGGGCTCCACCGTTTGATTTGTTTATTTTGATTCTATGGGGCAAAGCCATACTGAGCCTTATAAAGCACGTTAATGTGACATGTTGAGAGGGGAGAGAGAGGGATTCCTCATTGGTAATGATTAAGTGCCCAAATAAGGTGAGTCAAGCGTAACCTTTTAGGTGCTTTTCTCTAACTCTGAAAAAGTTAAAGGCCTCAAGCAATGAAGGATTTATGGCATTGGATTTGATGGATATTTAAATCAACAAGAAAATTAGAAAATATTCCAAACTTATGGAAACTAAAAGAGATTTAAGTTAAAGTTCAAATGGTTTTCAATGTAAATTAAACTTGTTTTGGTATAAGAGTATATAATCCCACTTAGAGAATATTAAAAATAAGCTATCTTTGTATCAAAGATGCTTTTACATTGCTGGTCCTCCAAGAATACATTTAAAAGCCTTTACCTTGGAAAATTAACTATAACAATCTACTTTTGGCACCTATATGGTGTTAAAAAATGAAGTACGTCCATCGAATAGAGCAAGAACAATAATTATTTTCTCATGAGTCTTACAGTCTCCTAAAGATCTCTATTTGTAAAATCGAGAGTTATCAAAATATATAAAATTCCTCAAAACAGAAATCCCTCACAACTCTATATGATGCAACAAAATACAAGACATTTACACAATATATGATGTAGTTAGTGGAATAATATAATAGAGAATTCCACTTAAGACTCCCATAAAAAAAAGATAATCGAATCATTGTAGACTAAGTAATAGGTAGACCTTGGATGATGGGTGTCACATATTATGTCATGGAAAACTTTCTGAGTGTACATAATTTTAAAAAAAAAAAAAAGAATATATATATATATTCTTGATAAAATCAATTTCTTTAAAAAATGGTCCAGAGAAATGGGTTTCATTATAAATTGTTTGCAGTTGTTTAATTGCAACTCAAAAAATGTAAAAAAGAGTTGGGTTTCTAATTTTTGGGTTGAAGTTTTCTTGAGAGAAAAACGTCAGGATTTTTCTAGCCTTACGAAAAAAACCATTTTTCTAGGGGGGTTAATCAAATATTTTCTTGTCAAGATAGGAAAATCAGAAAATCTATTTCTTGGAAAAATGATTTTCCTAGTGAAGATGCACAATCAAATATACTTGCAAATTGTATTTCTAGGAAAAATCATTTTCTCACCAATTTTCCCACGTACTAATACACGTACAACTTTAAGTGGATCACTTAAATAAGTTTTATTTGATAATTAGCTCTCTCTAGGTTTGTCCAATGGAGAAGAAGAGAAAGCTGGCCACCTATCAAGAGAGAGAGAGCGAGCTAGCCACTTTTGAAGATTGTCCCTAAAAGAATGAATAAACTAAACTACTCTAGTGGAGTTCGTTATTAGATGTTTTTAAAAGGGAGACATAAGGAGTGGTAAAAGGGCTTCAAGGCATGAAAATGGTGAGACAAGCTTAGCTTTCTTAATCAAATGGAGTTGGGTGAATTTCAACAGAGGTGCAAAATGAGTAAAAATGGAAACTTGCCTTTGACCATCCCCCTTCAAGTGGAGAAGAGATTTGCCCCCACTCATGCTTTTAAAAAAGGGTTTGATTTTTGTTGTAAAAAAAAAAAAAACCTATTTATTTGGTTGTGTTTGGCATGCTTGGGACCGTCATCATACCACCATCATGCCAATCATGTTTACTTTGGGGGGATTAAGGACATTTCCATTTATTTTATTTTAATTTTTAGATTTTCCTAACAAATACTTGTTCATAACTTCGATGTAATCCAAATTAATCAAATAAATATATAAAATAGAATAGGGGAAGAAGAGAAGAAAAGATACACAAATGATTTGTTGATGGGAATCAGAGTCCGACAATCACGTCCCTGGCATGGTTTCAAAATTCGTCCAAGTTGTCTCGGTATCAAGTATTGATGAGACAGACGGACAAGTCAATGTATGAGACAAAATTTAAAACCCCAAGTTCATTTTTCTCATTGTTGAATGAGGCGTTTCAAACATATCAGAAAACTCATCCAAAACAACTCGGTATCTAGCATGAACAAGACAAGATGTGAAACCAAGTTTCAAAACCATGATCCCTAAACTTCAGAGAATTGACCCACTATTTTCAAATATATTATAATATTTACTCTATAATAAGAAGCCCCAAGGCCATTAATTTCCCTCCACCCTCCCTAACCCAACACCCCTTACCCCTCGAGTAATTGATTATATCCTAGATTTTGATCATTAAGATGACCATGTTACTCATCAGATATGTAAATAATTCTCTCTACGTTTCTATCCTTGTATTCTAATCTCTCCTCATTCTCTAATCGACTGTAAATGTTGTGAAAATTATCACCTCTAATTATCTTATTTTACTTATATGGACTGACAACATTAATCCGAATCCACCCATCAAATTTATCAAAATGTGTATTTAAGTTTTATATACCTTAATATCACAATTTGGGTACTCTTCTAAGAACCCTCAACTTGCACTATTTTCCCTGATGCTATCATTTGATAGGGCACAAAATGGGTCGGATCTTATTTGAAATCCGAGTGATCTGAATCTAAGGGGTTTTTACCTTAATTTGGAGTATACCCAAATAAAAATATGGGTTGATCTCCCCTGACCCAAGTTGGATATGGTTCCATTCCTATAGTCGCCTATATCCAAATAATATATTACTTTGAAAATTATATTTTTTATGTTTTTCAAAATATTTGTTTTCTACTACTTAATATAACATGAAGTCTTATATTTTATAGGAATTATAATAGTAAAATAGAATAGTATAACAATTAAAAAATAAATATAGCAAAATAATGTTGAACGATTCAAAAGTATACGTCCGACCTGGCTGACTTAAATCAAGTAATTTGGTCGGGTCGGATACAGGTTTAATGAAAGAAAAATGGTTCCAATATGGTTTTAGCTTATATATATATATATATATATATATATATGTTCTGGATGGACTTGGGTATGGATCCATATCCGAATAAAATTTTGGATATGGACATACTTCTATTCGGCCCAAACCCAACCCATTTTAAGCTCCGTCATTTGACCGACTCATTTTCTAATTAAAATTTGGATAATGTTTAATTGATTAGTAATTTTTTTTATTTTCTCTCTTAACTGAAGCACAAAATACACAATTACGCCATTTATGAATAATCATTAAGACATAAAGGACCAAAAACTTACACCACTATCCACTTTGAATTGGATGAACTTAAGGACACATTTGGAAGGTGGAGTTAACAGGAGTTAGAGTTTTGAAAATTGATAGTAACTCCCAAAATGAATTCATTATTTAGTTTTCTATTTCAATTAGAGTTGGAGTCATCGTACGATAACCAACTGCCGCTTCCAAACACACCCTTAGAAGTTGGGGATAAATGGGCCTAGCAAAGCTCACTAACAGTGATGGACCAAGCCCATCCCGGGTTATCTCCAACGAGTCATCTCGTCTCGGAGGATATAAAACATTTAGCTTGGTTTACAATTATTTATCAAAATATATTTATATATAAATAATTAAACTTTTTTAATAAAATAAGATAAATTATAAGATCATTATTCACAAGATTATTAATTTTATTTTAATAACAAATATTTAAATTAGAAAAATAATTATTCTAATAAAAGTATGAAATTCTGGTTGATTCATCTGCATTTTAGTAAGATTTCCAAAATATCATTTGAGTAATCTCATTTCTCTAGTGAGATGGTGCAAATAGGGGTGCAACTTGGTTCTCAAATTGGAATCAAACCGACATAAGTCGGTTCCATGAAATTAGAATCAGAACCGAATCAAATTCCATTGGAACCAAACCAACCCAAATCGAATTAAAGTCGGTTTGGCTCTATGGATTGCCAATATTCTATAAATTTTTTGTAATATTTTTTAATGAAAAAAACAAACATAAAATTTTATACAATAAATCACAAATCTAACCATAAAATGTCATTAGTTTATCCATAAAAAATCACTAATCTATGTCCTAACTCCTAAAATAATTCACAATAATATATATATTGCATGGGGGGTACGATTCTTGGCTTGGTTTGGTTCTATACAAACTTGATCCGAGAATCGAACCAAATTGATCGGTTCTCCATTTTCGTAATCCAAAACCAAACTGTAACTTGTTCCAAACTGAACCAAACCACCCCAAAACTATTAATTTGGTTCAGTTCTCCATTTGAACAGGACCAAGTTGCACCCCTAGGCCGCTTAGATGCAGTATGTAAAGGTGTCAATGGGCTAAGTTTGGGTTGGTTCCATGTATAACTAGAATCAGACCTGAACTTAAATATCGGTTTCATTTTCCGATATGAGACCCTTGCAATTAGAATCAACCCAACAAATACTCGATACCCATTCATGTACCTATTAAGATTAAAAAGAAATTAATTTGACTTAATTACTAAGGGTCATTTTGCTCAAATGGATTACTACATTAGAAATTCAACACCACAACTATCTAATAAATTCAAAAAACGATTTTCGAGGGCTTGATCCAAGGTTTTGAGAGTGGACGACTATTGAACTTCCACCCAACTTTTTAAAAATTCAACGGTGAAAAACACTTTTGAAGGTTTTTTTTTTTTTCAAAGTTTATAGAATTTTGCCTTCTACAATTCTAAATCATCAGATCATGTTTTTTGACATCACAAGGTGAGTCCAAGGACCCTTGGTAAGGATGAAAACCTTACTAACTTAGTAAAGTTAGTCAGACTCTTCTATTTGTTTGTATCATTTAAACTTTGTGAAAGATTTTGAATATTGAAGTATCTCTTTATAATAATTATACGAAATGATAAATATAAACATCCTCTCTAATAATTAAAAAAAAAAACCTTATTTACCCTTTTATCCAATGTATACCCGGGGGAGACCCGACTCTTAATGGGTCATTAAAATGACTACCCATAACCAATCCAAAAATTAATCGATTTTCTCATAGTGAATCCAAAATTGATTAATCAATTCTGGGTACATCAGGTAATCAGATAATTGGGTACCTGTTGACACCCCCAGTAGTATGTACGATAACAAAATGACTCATGGTTTTAAATCTGGTCCGAGACCCACTAATGAGATGAGTAGGCATTTGCAATTCATCTCAAGGACATGGTTTGCTTTAATTCTAACGAAAATTATTTGAGGAATTGAAATAATTGATGCAATCTATTGAGTTACCTGAAAACTACTATTGGCACACCAACTTTTACTAGTAGCACCCAAAGTAAAATAAAAATTAAAAAGACTTCAGATCGTGTGCAGTCTAGGTGGAGAAATGAAACTCTCATCCCACATCTCAATATATGCTACGTAATCTACGATTCAAGGAAATTTTAAAAAGAAGATATTTCAAACTTTAATTTCTGAGATTATAACTTACGTGGCATGTATTTAGGCGAAGGAAGAGAGTTTCATTCCTCCACCCTGGTGCATAGGATCCGCATTCAAACCAAAAAAAACAGATGACGTAAGAATAGGAATTCTCTTCATGGAGACAGTCGACCCCACGAAGTCGAACATCGAAGAGCTCTCAAAGGTGCGACGTCTTCGTTGCTTCAAGGTATGCAATCTCTCTCTAGAGGTCTGTGTGTATAGGATTTTGATTTTAGGAATGGTGAGGATCGATTGAACCTCATCGTTATAAGATTTCGATGCCTCATTTTGGAGATTGATTTGGTTTTCTACTTAGGGTTTGATTTCTGTATAAGTTCATTCTCATTCATGGAGAGAATTTTAAAATCTAGGGTTTCTACTTTCTACTACGATTTTTGAAATCAAATTAACATGTTGGAATGAAATACAGTAATCTTTTTCAATTTTTTATTACTTAATTTTTTTGAAATTTAAAAAGTTGTATTTTTGTGTAAGTTTGGATGGTTTAGGATAGATTTTTTCTGATTTTAGTAGTTCTCTCTCTCTCTCTAATTCAAATTTGTAAGGCTCATGAGTTAAAATTGCAATCATTGAGCTTGATTCTTGTGTTGCATCCATATTCCAATGTGTTTGATGAATTATGTGAGAGAATAATGGATGCAAGGAATCTCTATTTCATTATGTTGGAATCTTTTATTTTCAGGTCATTGTGTTTACAATAACCAAGTTCAGAACAAAATATGATGGTCTACAGTAGGACTTAAGATAAACCTCACTAAATTGTGGATGAATATTCCCTTGCATCCATATGATCTATTATTCGAATTGGATATTATCGGATATCCGATAAGTTAATCTAGATTTTACCTAAACACTGCACTTTTAGTTCTTTGGATTTGGAATCCATAGATCTGAACTTTTAGGGATTTCTTCATTATAGTATCTTTTTAAAAATAATATCCATCTTTGCTTCACTAGGGTTCTAAATGAGCTACAATCAAAATGTAGGTTGATTAACGAAATTATACTAATAGCTTCTACAAGAATCCTAGCCCGCCCAATAGTTAATTTTGCTTCAATTGTTGGTGTCTTTCCTTCACCTCTATTTAAGTAAGCTTCAGATATATTTCAAGAGTTCTCCGAGCTTCTCAAAATACCAATTTGGCACTATTAAATGGTAAAATGATTTCTGCCAATGGGGACTACAACATAGTTATCCACTCTGTTGAATTCAAATGAAACACAGTTTAGTTGTAGTGCTATTGGTGGTTATGGATTTGATCATTGTGGAGATGATGGCTATTTTGGCGATGATTATGGGTTTGTTGGCAGCAACGGAGTTAATGATGATGGGGTCTTGTATATTTTCCTCCACTCTCTGGTGTGTCATACCCCAGTTAAGCCCCGTGAACCTCTTGTATTCATAGTTCTCCCCCTCTCCAACAGATCGGTCTTTTGGAGGAGTTGTTTGGTTAAATGGTATCAGAGCGCTAGGTTTGTATGGGTCACGGGTCTGATTCTTTCCACCCTTATGGGTGAGGGTGAGTGCTAAGTGTATATTTTCCTCCACTCTCGGGTGTGTCCTACCCCAGTTCAGCCTTGTGACCCCTCTTATATTCATAGTTCTCCTCCTCTCCGATAGATTGGTCTTCTGGAGTAGTTTGTTGGTTAACAGTAGCAATGGGGTTGCTTTGTGAGTGGGTATCGGGTGATGAGAGAGAATTTCACTGTTTTGTTAGGTCATCAAAACTTGCAAATTTAGACAGTACTTTTGGCTATATAACGGCTTCTGCTTATTTCTTTTATAGCATGATGGATTGAAGGAGTTAGACCCATAGCTAAGTTGGTTTGACATATTGCAAAACAACTTAGAGGTTGTGGGTTCAAGTCTAGCTTACTCATTGGAAAAAAAACATGATGGATCACAAAAAAAGAAACAGACACCTTTCACATGAATCTGGTTGAAAAATACCAATCCGAACAACATTTATGCAGTAAGTTAGGTGATGCTAATTTCTGATCATTTGATCAGTTAATTTTTATTTTTGATAGATCCCCTTGGTCCAACCCTTTGAATGGCGGGTCCTGACCTTTGGAATTTGTAATAAGTTCTGCATAAATGATTTACTTGTATATTGTTGCTATTTGTTAAAATGTAATTGAAAATTTTGAAGACACTTTATGTTTATAAAAAAATAAAAATTGAAAACACTTTTTGAATCGTGTTGTCTCATAAAATTCATTTCTCATCACGCAGCCTTGAAACAAACAAAAAAAATTAAAGGATGAGTGATCTTATTTCCTCTGTCGATCCTCCTGTATCTGAAGGAAAGGGTGGTTTCGATACTGCTCACATTGCAGAAGTAAAAGCTTGGCTTGTTTCTCAATTTGAGGCTGCAGGGAAAGATGTCCCAGAGTTTGAATATACACCTCGAAGTGTCGCACATTTACATGCTCTTGCCACTATCTCTCAAGCAAAAACTCAGGCAGCCGGTATTGTTGCATCTGATTTTCGCCAAAAGGCAATGGAGTACCGTTCGCAAGGTTGGTCTTTCTTTATCTGTATTTATATTGATACATGTTATCTTCAAACCTTCAGTCTCTTAACCCAATAATGAAATCTTTTCTTCTTCATTCAGCTGCAAGAATCAGAGAGATACTTGAAAATGTAGGATTGGCCCAAGAGAGTTTACCACAGAATGCGGTTGCATCTGTTCAAGTCCTTGCAAATGTGGCAAATTTACTGAATATAAGAGATACTGAGATGAGTAGGTGAGTTAAATCCCCCCTCCCCCCAACCCACTCACCCACCCACACACACCAAATACTGCTTTTCAAATTTAAGTATAGAAGAAGATAATCTTATCTTACTGGGTAAATGGATTTAGTTATCTTGTAGCAATGGGAGATATTTCTTTGACGAAGACTGGAGTAGAGGAGAAGAGGGCCAAAGTACAAAAGGAATCCAAGGTGTTGTTGGATTACACTCGCAAGGCAATCGCTCAACTGACATATTTGAAAAGGTTGATTTGCATATGGAATTTCTCTTTAAATTCTTGTGATCTTCAGTTGCTTGCCTAACTTCAACTTTTACACTAATTTTTCAAGGGTAGATATGGTATTTCTTTCAAGAAATGATAGAAATAGTAAAATAAAATTTTCCTTTTTACTTGCAGAACCCTTGCTCAGTTGGAAGATGATGTAGCTAATTGTGAGGCCCAAATGCTTCACTGGAAGACAAACTTGGCAATTATGCTATCAAAAGAGCGGCAATACTTGCAACAGTATTCTAATTATAAGGTGCTGCTTTGTTTTCTCGGTTATTTATTTTCCCCTTTTGTCTCATTAGCACACATAGTTCATAAGAAGAGGCCTAACTAATAAGATTTAGATTCAACTGATTTGAGCTTTAGAAAACTGTGACTTAAAACAAAAGGTGAAATGCAAGAAAATTTGATATGCCTTGTTTGAAACCATGTCTAGATCAACCTTGAGAAGCCCTCACTAGTCATTTCTGTCGTACCTTATCAAAAGGAATAACACATTTCAATATTTGATTAGAAAAACTGCAGTTAGTATTGTCACATTATGTTACAGTAGGATACCCAAATTTGGATTTAATTGTGAATTATGTGTCCATTGATAATGGATTGTAGATCATATGGTTTTGGTATTGTAAGCATGCAAGGATCAGATACGAGGATTAGTGGCGGTATTGCAGCTATTGTTGGCATGATGATATGAATAACTTTTTGGTTTGGATAGGTAAGCTGGACTTGAAGCCATGACCCCAAGTCAACCAACTGAGCTATGAGCCCATGATGTGAATGAGTTGTTGACATGGGAGTTGTGAGGTGAACAGGGCAATGCCAAGGGGATGAAGAGAGCCTCAAGTGGATGCTTTCTTGTCCCTTCTCTAGTGTAGTAGTTGAGCATTGTCTCTTGAGTATCCTACCACCCCCTCTCTCCAAACTCTAGCTTGTCTTTTTTTTTATTTTTTGCAATGGTGGATGGCTACAGTGTAGCGAAAGCACCGACCCCCAGAAAAAGACATAGACATGACATAATTTGGATACTCAAATCCACTAAACTTCACAACTAGTTATGGCTAATGCTTGTGTTTTAGTGCAAATTGTTATGAAGACTTTTTTGCTATTTTTTTTACCACTTCGAGTTTTCTTGGTTGATTGGGTAGCAAAATGGAATTAATATTGCCAGCCCCAAAAGTTGGGTTAAGGTATAGATGTGAGCAACTTGTGTTGGTAATCCTCGCATGTTTCTGTTTATCTAAAATTTGCTTATAAGTACTAATAGTTGTAATTTTGGGGTGCAGGCTATACTAAATCGTGTGGGCTACTCCTCAGATATTAGCCACGGTGTGTTAGTTGAAATGGCTGAGCATAGAAAGGAGTTGGAGAAGAAAACAAAGCCCATATTAGACACCTTGAGAAGCTACCAAGACTTGCCTCCTGTAATGCCTAAACTCATTAGACCACAGTCGTGGTATGCACTTGATACATTTTTAGGACAGCTTGAACTCAGAGAACGAATGTCTTTCGTGTGCAGGATAAAGCTTTGGCGGCCTTGGCTATTGAGGATAAAAGAAGGCAACTTGCTGCTGCTGAGAAGTATTTTGAAGAAGTGTTGCATTTGGCTCTTGCCACGACAGAATAATTTCCTGGTGTGTGTGTGTGTGTACTTTTCATGTAATGAATTCACGTTTTCCTTGTACATGCATGCTTTCATGTCTTTCAGTGACTTATGTTTTGGAGTGGCGGCTTTGTGTTATGTGAAGTCATTCATTCATTCATTCAGGCGTCGCATTGATCCCTCTTGATCACTAGCTATAGGACACATGAACACGCCTGCATGCATGCACATGGTGTGAGTTGGAAACCTGTCAAGTGTTTGGCAACACCTTGAAACGATTGCACTCCGAGCTCTTACTTTGATGATTGACTAATGCATTTTTGTGGTCACTCTTGAATAAAGATTATCTTCCCCCCTATCACTGTAGTCTACGCCCGCGAATAATTTAATTGCTGAAAAGGAAGAAATGAAACTAAAAGGTGATAAGCTGGAGTTTGATGACCCAAGTTCATTCCTTGTTAATAAGTGAAGTATTTCTTTCAAAAAGATGGGAGTCACGATGCCTTAGAAACCATCTTTCTCCTGCTTTCATATCTCATCTTTAGTCTCCCAAAAGATCCGATCTTGTTCTTGAAATTTGAATGTGGAAGAAAATAAAATTGAGGTTGAAGGGTTTAAAATGTTACCATATTTTGTGATTAATTGAAACATGACCAATTCATTGGTTTCTTATTTTCTCAATTTAATTGGCTAGTCCCTTATTCGGATGAGGGTATATTAAATTCTTAAGAAAATTAATTTTTAATGGTGTTGGATATTTTGTATTAGTGCTTAAAATGAGTTGGATTCGGTCCAGATCTGAGTATATCCATATTTAGATATAAATTTTTTTTGATTGGATTCGAATCCAATTCGGATCCTACTAGATAAATCATATCCGTATTATTTTAATTCACTTAATCTGGATCCAACCTGACCGAATTGCTTGATTTGGCTTGGATTGGTTCTAATAATTCCGAATCATTCAACATTTTTGCTTCTATACTTATTCATTAATTTCTATACCATTATAATTTTCAGAGCATTGTATACTCTGGATCTAGGCGGATATATGGATGGAGCCCAGATCTGACTTGGATTGTGGAACATCAAACTGTATTCAACATTTCGACCATATACTCCAAGGGCCCAGATCCACTATATTTGGATTTCGGATCACTCAGATTTCGAATAAAATTCATCCATTTTATGCCCTATTTTATATACAAAGTGAAATGCCTTTCAAGTCTAATCCAAGAAACAGTAAAAGATCTCTAAATCAAAATCTTTGCACAACACATAATTGTAACATAATCACATGTATTTTCTTTTAAACCAACCAAAAAAAAAAAAAAATCTAACAAACTGGTGGAGAACCACAATAAACTAGGTTTATAATTAACATATTTTGTTGCCTTTTCAGCTCTACCTTTGCTACACTTCCTGCCTCAAACTTGCCTAACCTCCTCTCTATGACCACAACATGTTCTTCCTTCAACATTGGCACACTTCTCTCTGACTCCTAAGGTCCCTGACCTCACTGTATGATGAATCAAGTTAGAATCAAATACCAGTTAAAAAAAAAAGAAAAACAAAGAAAGCTTTCATGATAATTCAATAAAATTAAAAGAAGTAAAATTCAAAGATGGAAGTGTTACTCACTAATATTCTGTTATTATTAACAATAACAGAAGACTTGGCTTTGTATATAGGGGAATAAGATTGGGGAATGTAACTGAAAGAAGTACAAATCAATTAGAAAAATATTTAGAAACGGAAATCAAAGCAAAGATCATAAAGAGATCATTGACATAAAGAAGGAAAATGGAAGAAAATTGAATTGAAATAAAAATGATGTACCATTATTTCAGCCAGTAACTTCCCCTTTGACCAAGTTTTTATTTCCGATTCCACCCATTCCTAGAATACCATCGAGACAAACCCGTAAATCTATACTGCTCAAATGGCTCTGATGGAAGAGCCTCCAAGTTTTCTTATCACCTTTCATGGCACCAACAATATTCTACACAGAAGAGTCGAAAAAACATAAGGTTAAACTAGAGGACCCTCATATCTTATAAGGAAAAATGACTAGAAACAAACAAGGGCATTGATGATACACAGTGTGACGCGTATTGGAAAAACTGTAAATACACGAATCTTATTAGGAAAATATTAGAAACCGACAAGTGCATTGATGATTCCAATGCGAATCTTATAAGGAAAATATTAAAATATTAGAAACCGACAAGTGCATCGATGATTCCAATGCGAATCTTATAAGGAAAATATTAAAATATTAGAAACCGACAAGTGCATTGATGATACACAGTGTAACGCACACTGTAAAACCTGTAAAGATGTTATATCTCAGAGAATCTGATGCCAGTCTTATAAGGAAAAATGATTACAAACAGACAAGTGCATTAATGATACACATTGTAACGCATATAAGGTTGGCAATGGATCAGTTCGGTATCAAATCAATATGTAACCATTGTCGATCCGAAAATTTTACCTTATGATTGATCTAGATCTAGACTGGATGAAATTCGATCCGATTAATTTTTCCTTCAATCCAAAATCTATCCGATCCGATACAAGAGGAAATCAGTTGAGAAATTAGGGTTTGGGAATCTCGGTTGATTAAAGAATTTAAGGGTTTGGAAATTTCGGTAAAAAGATTGAGACGATAAAAAATGGATGAACCAAGAAAGAATTGAAACAGGGTTTAGATTAGGGGTGCAACTTGGTTCAGTTCACTTCGGTTTGAGGTCAAATTGGAACCGAATCGATATAGGTCGGTTCCACTAAATAAGAACCAGAACCAGAACCAGAACCAAATTCCATTGGAACCAAACCAAATTAAAGTCAATTTGGTTCAGTTCAGTTCTATGGATTGCAAATATTTTATAAATTATAAGTAATATTTTTTAATAAATAAATAAACATAAAATTTCATATAATAAATCACAAATCTATCCATAAAAAACCATTAGTTTATCCATAAAAAATCACTAATCTATGTACTAACTCTTAAAATAATTCATAATAATTATTATATACATATATATTTATTTATTACATAGGGGTTCAATTCTCGGTTTGGTTTGGTTCGGTTCTATACAAGCTTGATCCGAGAACCGAACCGAATTGATTGGTTCTCCATTTTCATAACCCGGAACCGAACCGCAACTTGTTCCAAACCAAACAAACCACCCCAAAGCTATCGGTTTGGTTCGGTTCTCGATTTGAACCAGACCAAGTTGCACCCCTAGTTTAGATACCTTGATTGATCGAGGACAAGACAAGAAGAAATAACACCTTAGCTTACAAACCCAAAGGAAGAAAAGGAAGATCAATAGAACCATAAGGATAAATGAGACCAAAAAATCTTTCCAAACTCTCCATCTTGAAATCCTGGGTTTAGATACCTCAATCGATCGATTTCTAACATTCTGTCGTTGGTTCTTATATATCTTGGAGACGCCTTAAAGCACTCATGGAATCTTTGATGATTCCATCATACATGATTGAGGTTTGAAAACTTCTGGATAGATATCCTACGTCTAAATAGAATTCTTTCAAGTTAAAGAATCTTTTTCTAGTTGCTCTAGAACAATTAGGAGATTCTCTAGTAGAAATACAGGGTTATGCTTTTGGCGGGAACATGCTATTGGGTGATGGTCCCGCTTATGGGGTGAAAGAGGGAGACAAGAAACGGGTCTCATATATAAAAATATTTGGAACGGATTTTATCATATTGATTTGAAACCAATTCGAAAATGTATTTGGATCCGTAAAGTCTATTCGAATCAAATCTAAAAACTTATATTTCAAATCCAGATCCAAATTATTTTCGGATCAGATTCCAAATAAAAATCGGATCATTATTATCAGCCCTAAACATACTGGAACAAATAAAAGATTTTCTCAATCATATAAAGGAAAATTATTAGAAATAGGCAAGTGCATTAATGATACACAGTGTAACGCATACTAGAACAACTGTAAATACGTTATATCTCAGAGAATCCAATGCCAATAATAAGTGCATGCAAGCGCCGAATTGTTTCTAATACTTGTTGGTTCTATCCAGTTTCTTAGGTTAGTCAATTCGGTCGAATTTTGAATCAGCTCAACTAGTTTTAAAACTATGGATATGATTATGTTTGAGCGGGGAAAAATAAAATAAATAGGGAAAATTACTTAATAGACCCTGCAGTAGGGGCATCTTTCTAAATGCACCTTGAGTTTTGAGGTGATATCTTAACAACTCGGTTAGTAAAATATTTCTTTCTTAATGCTCTCTCACCCTGACAAAATCGCAAATTCAAATTGTTAATCTCGATGATTCTTTTAAATGTTGAGATTGATGATTTACAATCATTATATCAATGGTTGTAAAAAGGTTAATATCAAGAATTGGAACAAAGATTGATCTCAATGATAAATCATCAATATCACACATTGAGAAGAGGTAGTCGGGTAGAGGGGGTATAGAAATAAAAAGGGTTTATTTAATGTGTTATCATATTATCTGAAAATTTTAAGGGGTGTTTAGAAAGAAATCAGTCAAGGTTGATTAAATAAATTTTCCATTAAAAGAACAGTCTCTGATCCAGTCAAATAGTAGGTACGTCCCACTTTCATTTCTAAACTAACCAATCGGACACATGAGAAGTTAACTGAATATAGGAAGGTTAAATTTGAAAAAAAAAAAAATAAAAAAAATAAATTAATAGTAAGTAAAGAGAAACAACTTCCATCTAACTCCAAAATAATTTCCTCTAGCTCGATCCGAGGTTTTTAAAATGGATGGCTACCGAACTTACACATAACTCCAAAATTTAAAGTAAAATTCAATGAAATTGAAATTGAAATATTACGCCAAACTTATGCCTAATAAGGAATTGTACTCCTAAAATAACTATGAAATAGAAATACTACTAAAACTAGAAATATAAATAAAATCTAATAGAATTAGAAAACTACTTAGAGATGTAAATGTCCCACATCAGTATCGTACCACCCCTCCCCCTCTCTCCAAACTCTAGCTTGTCTTTTTTCTTTTCAACAGTGGATGACTACAATGTAGGGAAGGCACTGACCCTCGGAAAAAGACATAGACATGACATAATTTAGATACTCAAATCCACTAAACTTCACAACTAGTTATGGCTAATGCTTTTGTGTTTTAGAGGAAATTGTTATGAAGACTTTTTTACTATTTTTTTTCCCACTTTGAGTTTTGTTGGTTGATTGGGTAGCAAAATGGAATTAATATTGCCAGCCCCAAAAGTTGGGTTAAGGTATAGATGTGAGCAACTTGTATTTGTAATCCACACATCTTTCTGTTTATCTAAAATTTGCTTATAAGTACTAATAGTTGTAATTTTACTAAATCGTGTGGGCTACTCCTCAGATTGTGCTAGTTGAAATGGCTGAGCATAGAAAGGAGTTGGAGAAGAAAACAAAGCCCATATTAGACACCTTAAGAAGCTACCAAGACTTGCGTCCTGTAATGCCTAAACTCATTAGACCACAGTCGTGGTATGCACTTGATACATTTTTAGGACAACTTGAACTCAGAGAACGAATGTCTTTCATGTGCAGGATAAAGCTTTGGCGGCTTTGGCTATTGAGGATAAAAGAAGGCAACTTGCTGCTGCTGAGAAGTATTTTGAAGGAGTGTTGCATTTGGCTCTTGCCACGACAGAATAATTTCCTGGTGTGTGTGTGTGTGTGTGTGTGTACTTTTCATTAATGAATTTGCGTATTCCTTGTACATGCATGCTTTCATGTCTTTCAGAGACTTATGTTTTGGAGTGGCGGCTTTGTGTTATGTGAAGTCATTCATTCATTCATTCAGGAGTCGCATTGATTCCTCTTGGTCACTAACTATAGGACAAATGAACATGCACACACGCACACAGTGTGAGTTGGAAATCTGTCAAGTGTTTTGGCAACAACTTGACACGATTGCACTCCGAGCTCTTACTTTGATGATTGACTAATGCATTTTTGTAGTCACTCTTGAATAAAGATTATCTTCCCCTCCTATCACTGTAGTCTACATCTGCGAATAATTTCATTGCTGAAAAGGAAGAAATGAAACTAAAAGATGATAAGCTGGAGTTTGATGACCCAAGTTCGTTCCTTGTTAATAGATGAAGTATTTCTTTCAAAAAGATGGGAGTCAGGAGGCCTTAGAAACCATCTTTCTTCTTCTTTCATATCTCTTCATCTTTAATCTCCCAAAAGATCTGTTCTTGTTCTTGAAATTTGAATGTGGAAGAAAAGAAAATTGAGGTTAATTGAAGGGTGAAAAATGTTACCATATTTTGTGGTTAATTGATACTTCACCAATTAATTGGTTTTTTATTTTGTCAATTTAATCAGCTAGTCCCTTATTTGGATGAGGGTATATTCAATTCTTAAGAAAATTATTTTTTAATGGTGTTGGATATTTTTTATTAGGACTTAAAACGAGTTGGATTCGGTCCAGATCTGAGTATATCCATATTTAGATAAAAAAATATTTGATTGGATCCGAATCCAACTTGGATCCTACTAGATAAACCATATCCGAATTATTTTGATTCACTTAATCTGGATCCAACCTGACCGAATTGCTTCATTTGGTTCGGATTGGGTCTTGATAATTCTAGATCGTTCAACATTTTTTCTTTTATACTTGTTCATTAATTTCTATACCATTATAATTTTCAGAGCATTATATAATTTGGACGGAGCCCAGATCTGACTAGGATCGTGGAACATCAAACTGTATTCGACATTTCAACCATATACTCCAAGGGCCCAGATCCATTATATTCGGATTTCGGATCACTCAGATTTCGAATAAAATTCATCTATTTTATGCCCTATTTTCTATCCTAAGTGAAATGCCTTTCAATTTAAACAGACTTCCAAAACAGATCTGATCTGAAGCAAGTCTAATCCAAGAAACAGTAAAAGATAATGTTTTAGACATTTTTCTTTTGCTTGTCAATGAAATGCCAAGAGTGAATCAAAATCTTTGCACAACACATAATTGTAACATAATCTCATGTATTTTCTTTTGAACCAACAAAAAAAAAATATAACAAACTGGTGGAGAACCACAATAAACTAGGTTTATAATTAACATATTTTGTTGCCTTTTCAGCTCTACCTTTGCTACACTTCCTGCCTCAAACTTGCCTAACCTCCTCTCTATGACCACAACATGTTCTTCCTTCAACATTGGCACACTTCTCTCTGACTCCTAAGGTCCCTGACCTCACTGTATGATGAATCAAGTTAGAATCAAATACCAGTTATAAAAAAAAGAAAAACAAAGAAAGCTTTCATGATAATTCAATAAAATTAAAAGAAGTAAAATTCAAATACGGAAGTGTTACTCACTAATAATCTGTTATTGTTAACAATAACAGAAGACTTGGCTTTGTATATAGTGGAATATGACTGGGGATTGTAACTGAAAGAAGTACAAATCAATTAGAAAAATATTTAGAAAGGGGAATCAAAGCAAATATCATAAAGAGATCATTGACACAGAGAAGGAAAATGAAAGAAAAGTGAATTGAAATAAAAATGATGTACCATTATTTCAGCCCCTTATTTCCCCTCGAACCAAGTTTTTATTTCCGATTCCACCCATTCCTAGAATACCATCGAGACAAACCTGTAAATCTATACTGCTCAAATGGCTCTGATTGAAGAGCCTCCAAGGTTTCTTATCACCTTTCATGGCACCAACAATAATCTACACCGAAGAGTCGAAAAAAGATAAGGTCCAACTAGAGGACCCCATGTCTTATAAGGAAAAATGACTAGAAACAGACAAGGGCATTGATGATATACAGTGTAACGCATACTGGAACAACTGTAAATACATGAATCTTATTAGGAAAATGATTAGAAACCAACAAGTGCATTGATGATTCCAATGTGAAGCTTATAAGGAAAATATTAAAATATTAGAAACCGACAATTGCATTGATAAGTCCAATGCTAATCTTAAAAGGAAAATATTAGAAACCGACAAATGCATTGATGATACACAGTATAACGCACACTGGAAAACCTGTAAAAATGTTATATCTCAGAGAATCTGATGCCAATCTTATAAGGAAAAATTATTACAAACAGACAAGTGCATTAATTATACACATTGTAACGCATATAGGGCTGGCAATGGATCAGTTCAGTATCAAACCATTGTCGATCCGAAAATTTTACCTTATGATTGATCTAGATCTAGATCGAATCGGATTAGAAAAGATTTAAATCAAATCCGATTCGATTAATTTTTCCTTTGACTCAAAATCTATTCGATCCGATACAATAGGAAATCAGTTGAGAAATTAGGGTTTGGAAATCTCGGTTGATCGAAGAATTTAAGGTTTTGGGAATTTCGATAACAAGACTGAGACGATAAAAATTGGACAAACCAAAAAAGAATTGAAACAAGGTTTAGATACCTTTATTGATCGAGGACGAGACAAGAAGTAATAGCCAAAATACTAGAGAAACCAGAACGTTTCAAGAGAACTTTTTGGAAGCGTTGCCCTCTGACTTCCGCAGCCTTTTAATTTTCTTCCTTCAATTTCATCTATACACAGAAGTACATACTATACACAGAATCTAACTGATTCCTAATATTCAACATATATACATGGCAAGATAATATGTACAGCTAATAGTAGAGTCCTAAATTGTATAAACTCCTAAAGTTGTATACGGTAACATCCCCCCCAAATTGATGCTGGTAAGTCAACCAGCAACAATTTGCCAACAAGAAATTGATGCCGCTGTCGAGTCATAGCTTTGGTGAAGACATCAGCCACTTGAAGATCAGAAGAAATGTGAGGAAGAGATATCACCCGACTTTCCAAGGTATCTTGAATAGAATGACAATCAACTTCAATGTGCTTGGTGCGTTCATGGAAAACGGGATTGGTGGCAATCTGAATAGTTGTTATCAGTATGAAGAGGTGTATAAGTAGTCTGAGGAAACACAAGCTCCTCAAGAAGACTGCATAGCCATACAATTTCAGAACAAGCAATAGACATGGCATGATACTAGGCCTCATAAGAGGATTTAGAAACACGATCTTGTTTCTTACATCTCCAAGAAATTAAGGCATCACCTAAAAACATACACCAACCTGTAGTAAAACAACATGTATCCGGACACCCAGCCCAATCATCATCATTATAGGCAACAAGTTGAATAGAGAAGCTAGTAAAAAGAATAACCCACGAGTAAGTGAACTTCGAAGATAGTGGATGATGCGGTGAACTGCAGCAAGATAGAAATGTCAAGGAGAAAATATAAACTGACTGACCTGATGAACAGCATAGGAGATATCAGGTTGAGTAGTAGTCAAGTAGATAAGACTTCCAACCATGTGCTGATTGAGAATAGGAACATCCAGAAGGTCCTCTTCATCTTTCCTGTATTTAACATTTACCTCCATAGAAGTATCAACAGAAGAAGTGTCCTCCACACCAGCCCAAGTGATAAGATCTTGAATATACTTATGCTGGTTCACGAAAATACCATGGACTCGATAATGAACTTCCAATCCTAAAAAGAATGTGAGCTGGCCAAGATCTTTCATATGGAAAGTTGTATATAACAGCTGCTGAAGTTTAGTAATCAAACCACAGTCAGTACCAGTAATGATAATATCATCCACATAAACCAAGAGAAGGACTATACCCGATGTAGGCGTATACCTGATGCAGGCGTGTGGAAGAAGAGAGAAGAATCATACTGACTTTGTGTAAAATTGAATGAAAAAAGTGTACTACAAAACTTCTCAAACCAAGCCCGGGGCACCTACTTGTGCCCATACAGAGAATGCCTTAGCTTACAAACATCATGAGGAGAAGAAATAGTCATACCAAAGGGAAACTTCATGAAAATCTCTTATTGGAGATCATCATGAAGAAAGACATTCTTCACATCCATCTGATATAGATGCCACGACTGTGAAGCGACAATAGCTAAGATGGTTTTAACCGTGGTCATTTTGGCAATAGGAGCAAATGTCTCCTCATAATCAATCTCATATTCCTGCTTGTTACCCAAAGCTATAAGGTGAGCTTTGAACAGATCCAAAGAGCCATCAGAACGAAGTTTTATTTAATCCCAATAGGTTTGACTGTAGGAGGACAAGGAACAATATCCCAAGTATGATGCTCCTCAAGTGCTTGAAGTTCTACTTGCATTGCATTTTGCCAACACTTATGTTTCATGACCTGCTTGTAGCAAGAGGGAATGGAAATAGTGGATAAGGTAGCGACAACAGAGACATGATAGAAGAAATCATACCAATTAAGGGGTCGAGAAGGACGAGTAGACCGACGAAGAGTAGTGGAAGCAGGAGCAGGATCAGGCGCTAGGTCAAGATCGAAAAAGGGGCACAGTGGAAATAGGATCAGACTCATGTTGACTACGTCTTTCATACACAAAACTAAGCTTGAACCTTCCCACAATTGTTGGGGAATCAAAAAAACTAGGCAGAAGAAATAAAGATGCAGATGGCAGCTCAACATGAGATGAAAAGAAATATTGATTTTCAAATAAAATCACATTCCGATAAACCCGTATACGACGAGCATTTGGATCATAACAAACATAACCTTTTTGAGGGATAGCATAACAGAAAAAAATACACTTAACAAACTAAGCAGTAAGTTTATGTCGTTCATGAGTAGGGAGATGCACAAAACAAACACAACCAAATGTATAAAGATCATAATATAAAGGAGAATAACTAAACAACTTTAAAAAAAAAGGAGAAACATGATTTAACGTAGAAGAGGGTAAGCAATTGATCAAATGAACTGCAGTAGAAAGTGTTTTACACCAAAAATGAGGGGGAACAAATGATTCAAGTAAAAGAGTTCTTACCACATCAAGAAGGTGGCAATTTTTCCTCTCAGCAACACCGTTTTGCTATGGTGTCGAAGGACAAGAATGCTGAGAGATGATTCCTTTGCTTTGAAGAAAGTTTTGAATCTTATTAGACATGTATTCATCGCCAGAATTAGAATGCAAGACCTTGATGCTGTTAGAGAATTGAGTCTTAATAAGTGCAAGAAAACGCTTAAAGACTAAAAAACTTCGATTTTAGCCTAGAGGAAGTAAACCCAAGTAAAGCGATTAAAGTCATCAATGAAAGTTAACAAAGTACTTGTAATGCGCTTAAGAAACAATAGGTTCAATCTCCCAAACATCACTATAAATAATATCAAAACATTGTGAGGCACGAGATGCATGATGAGGAAAATGTAGAACTTTACTTTTGCCAAGTTTGCATGATGTACAATCAAAAGAAAGATCAAGAAAAGAACATGTTTTATTTCCCAATAATCCAAAATTAAACAAAGTACGAAGTACTTCGGAGTTTGGGTGGCCTAGATGTCTATGCCAGATCTTATTTTTAGAACCAACAACATTACATGCAAAGGAAAGTAAAGGAAAACTAGGAATAATAGTGGAAGGAGAGACATGAAAAGGAAAGAGTCGTCCCACTTTAGGCCCCTTCACGAACATCTTCCTTGACACTTGATCCTGTACAACACAACCAAAATAGGAGAAATGGACATTACAATTATTATCAACCAATTGACCAACAGAAATAAGATTTGTAGAGAAGCCAGGAGACACAAAAACATTAGTTAAGGAAGAGGAGAGATCACCAACATCACTGATAAGCAGAGAACTGCCATCAACGGTGTTAATTTTCAGATTTCCATCATAATTTCTGACATTGGAAAAAGAAACAACAATATTGGTCATATGGTTAGAGGCTCCAGAGTCAAAATACCATGGTTTATAAGAAACTTTATGCTTACCTGAGAGCCCAAAAGTAGAAAATGTAGAAATGTTCATTTTTGGTACCATTTCAGGAATGAGTGTGTTTGGGTTTGCCAAGGTTGTAGGAGCAAGAATAGGAACAACCGGTGAGGCAGCAAGCAATGCAACAGAACTAAAGGCACTAGTGGAGGCATGATAAGCAGTACTCTGCTTCCTTTCAAGTCGAATGGGACAAGCAGAGATGATATGACCATGTTTTTTGCAGTAGTTACAGAACTTCTTGAGACAATCCCGAGCAATATGACCAAAAGCTTTACAACTAAAACACTGGACAACACACATGTCTCTACCCTTATTCCTCCTCTGTGCTACATAAACCATAGAAACAGGTGCACTAACATTAGTCCGATTTTCCATGGTAGCTTGAGTTGAGATACATTGCTCCTCACAAAGAAGTTCACTCAAACAAGCATCCAGAGATGGTACAGGATGACGATTCATCATATTAGACCGTGCAATGTCAAAGTCGGGTCATAACTTCATCAAGAATTGATCGCTCTTGCTGGTTGCATGCATTGCTTGGATATCAGAGAGAGCTGCAGCGGGAACATTAGCATAAACAATGTTAGAATAATCAGCCCAAAAAGTTTGAAAACCAGAAAAATATTCTTCAATTGAGAGACTTCCTTGTGTGAAATTAGCCATCTCATACTCCAATTGAAATTGCCTAGCGGAGTTGTCTTGATTGTAAATTGTGTTAAGATAATTTCACATAGCAGCAACAGTTTTATAAGGCCTCAAATTGAGAACAAGATGAGGCTCAACCGAGCTAAGGATCCAAGTCATAACCCAAGCATCCCTAATTTCCCACTTAGAGAAAGCCTCAACACCTTGAGGTGCAGGAGCACTCTTATCAATATGACCCCACAATTCTTTTCCTTTAACAAATAATTTAAATTGAAACTCCCAAGCAAAATAATTTTTACCAGTAAACTTAATATGGAACAATTCCAACTTATCCGATGATATGATGCAACTAAGAGACAAAGAGAATATCCCACCAGAAAATTATAATGAGAAAAACTTGTTGACCCGAAACCAAAAACTTTCAATAGAGATTTCTAAAAGCCACAACCAACCAGAAATCAACAATAGAGGCTCCGAAAATAATATCCCAGAGCAGGAAACATGACAAAGGGCACCAACAACAAATAGAAAAAATCAAAGCCAACTCAGACTTCCAGAACAGAACTGAAAAATGCAACAGAGGTTGCTGACAGAAATAACCAAACCAAAAAACAACCACAGACAGCGTTGAAATCACCACATAAACACCCCGAATGAAGAAAAAAAAATTAAAACAGGCAAGTATTCGAGCCTACTCTAATACCATGTCAAAATAGTAGAGAAATCAGAACGTTTAAAGAGAACCTTTTGGAAGCGTTGCCTTCTGACTTCCGCAACTTTTTAATTTTCTTGCTTCCATTCCATCTATACACGGAAGTATATGCTATACACGGAATCTAACTGATTCCTAATAATCAGCATATATACATGGCAAGATAATATGTAGAGCTAATATTAGAGTCCCAAATTGTATATGGTAACAGTAATGCCCTACCATACAAACCCAGAGAAAGAAAACGAAGATCAATAGAACCATAAGGACAATGAGACCAAAAAATCTCTCCAAACTCGCCATCTTGAAATCCATGGTTTAGGTACCTCAATCGATCAATTTCTAACGTTCTGTCGTAGGTTATGTTGATTACCCATTTCTTGAGTTTGGTTCTTAGATATCTTGGGGACACCCTAAAGCACTCATGGAATCTTTGATAATTCCATCATACATGATTGAGTTGCGAAAACTTCTGGATAGATATCCTGCATCTAAAAAGAATTCTTTCGGGTTAAAGAATTTCTTTCTAGTTTCTCTTGAACAACTAGGAGATTTTCTAGAAGAAATATGGGTATATGCTTTTGGCGAGAACATGCTATTGGGTGGTGGTCCCGCTTATGGGGCGAAATCAATACATAACTATTATTTGTATTTTACTTTTTATTGGTGCTGATAGGAAATCTGCATAGATAGGATCGCATACTTGGTCACCCAATGCTATGGAGTGCCCCATTTATCTTCCAAAAGCTCAATGGTCCGCTGTAAGCGGTAAGGCTCGTCGGGCAAAGGGCTATTTTCTTCGTTTCGCAATTCCATTACGAGGTCGCCAATCTCATTTTGGTAACGAGTCATATCAGATCCCGTCATGGGGACCTGTTGCGGTGGTTCCACTTCAGGGTGGGGCTGCGCTGGAGCCGCTTGTGGATTCGCTGGAGATGCTTGTTGTTCGTTAATAGTCTAGATCATGATAATACTTATCCAGTTGGGTGTCTAGAGATATCCCCCCTATTTTTTTGTAGATGGGTAAGGTAAAGAGTATACCTATTCTAGGTAAAGAAAAAAAAAAATGAGATTCTTTTTCCTCTTCTTTTTTGTTTGTTCAGACGCTGCCTCCTATCCCTATCGTTCAAAAAGAATGTTAATACTTCATACATAATACATATCCCAAAAGGTAAGTTAGTTGGTTGAACCATCTAAATCTTTAAGAGAGAGTACGAGGGGAGGGGAGGTGAGGGGAGGGGGGAGGGGGGGGGGGGGGGGGGTGGAAGAGATAGAGAGAGAACAACATCCATCATCGTTGGAAGTTCAGTTGAGAAGTTGACAGCCAAGAATTTTTGTTGTCTAGGGAAGATTCGGTAGAATTATTTATTTTTATTATTATTATATATAATTTAACAAAGAGGGAGACAAGAAATAAGTCTCATTTATAAAAATATTCAGTGCGGATTTTATCGGATTGAAGTAAGGTTGATTTGAAACTGATTCGAAAATGTATTTGAATCTGTAAACTCTATTCGAATCAAATCCAAAAACTTATATTTCAAATCCAGATCCAAATATTTTTCGGATCGGATTCTGGATAAAAATCGGATCATTTTCAGTCCTAAACGCATATTGGAACAATTGTAAGATTCTCCCAATCGTACAAACAAAAATGATTACAAATAGATAAGTGCATTAATGATACATAGTGTAACACATACTGGAACCACTATAAATACGTTATATCTCAGAGATTCCAATGCCAATCTTATAAAGAAAAATGATTAGACACAGACAAGTGCATTGGTGATACACAATGTAACGCATACTAGAACAATTGTAAATACGTTATATCTCAGAGAATCCAATGCCAATAATAAGTGCATGCAAGCGCCGAATTGTTTCAAACACTTGTTGGTTCTATTCAGTTTCTTAGATTAATCAATTCGGTCGAATTTTGAATCAGCTCAACTAGTTTTAAAACTATGGATATGATTATATTTGAGCGGGGAAAAAATAAAATAAATAGGGAAAATCACTTAATAGACCTTGCAGTAGGGGCATCTTTCTAAATGCACCTTGAGTTTTGGGATGGTATATATCTTAACAACTCGATTTGTAAAATATTTCTTTCTTAATGCTCTCTCACCCTAACAAAATCGCTAATTCAAATTGTTGATCTTGATGATTCTTTTAAATGTTGAGATTGACGATTTACAATCATTATATCAATGGTTGTAAAAGGTTAATATCAATAATTGGAAAAAAGATTGATCTCACTAAATCATCAAATCTCACATATTGAAAAGCAGAAGTCGGGTTGAGGGGAGTTAAGAAATAAAAAAGTTTATTTAACGTGTGAAAAATTTCAAGTTATGTGAAAATTTTAAGGGGTGTTTATAAAGAAATCAGTTAGGGTTGATTAAATAATTTTTCCATTAAAAGATCAGTCTCTGATCCAGTCATATAGTAGGTACGTCCCACTTTCATTTCTCAACTAACCAATTGGAGACATGAGAATTTAACTGAATAAAGTAAGTTTAAATTTGAATAAAATAATAATAACAAGTAAAGAGAAGCAACTTCCATGATAACTTAGTAAAGATTTTAAGCCTTACTCGGGGTAGTTTTGCTCAAATGGATAACCACATTAACCATCTAACACCATAGCCCCCTCTAGATTTCTTGGAAAAACTTAGATAAAAAATAATTTCCTCTGCCTCAATCCAAGGTTTTTTAAATGGATGGCTACCTAACTCATGCCTAACTTCAAAATTTAAAGTAAAATTCAATGGTGAAAAATTACCTTTTTTGACCTTTTTTTGTTCAAGTTCATAGAATTTTGTCCTATACAACCCTAAAGCATGAGATCATGTTTTTGGATGTCATAAGGTGGGCCCAAGGACCATTAGTAAGGGGGAAATCCTTACTAACTTAGTAAGGATAAGTATATTCTTCATGGGAGACAATGAATTTGATAATTCCAAATGAAGAACATAAGAAAATTCTTCAAGGATGGGTTCCACTTTATGAGAAACTTGAATAGAAGGGTTTTGGTTAGAAGATTGTATTACCACAACAATGACTTGGCTTGTTTCCTTTAAGTCCCTATTGATGTTGGTAGAAATTATTTTCTCATTGATTGGTTGGACAACCTTGGGCTTGGTATAGGAAGGGTGTATGATCAATTTAACACCATTATGCATGAAAGAATAAGTGTTGGTTTTGCCTTGGTAGGTGACATCAGTATTATGAAGCCAAGGCCTTTCCAATAAGATATGACATGCTCTTATTGGGATGATGTCACAAATAACATCATCCTTATATTGCCCAATACTAAAAGAAATGGAGCATTGTCTTGTTACATTCTTCTTGTATTAATTGTCTATCGAACCTATAGAATAAAGTGTAAAGTGTTGCGTAAAGGGTAATTTGAGTGCATCAACCATGTAGCTTGAAATTATATTTTTCGAACTTCCACTATCTATTATTAATTTGCACTTTGCATGTAGTTTGCAAAAGACTATATCGAGTTAAAAGATCAACATATTATACTGGTAATAAATTGCAAATAGTACAACTGAGATGTTCACATTTTTCAAACTTCTTGTATTAGGCTCCCAATTCAATTTTAGTGATGAATTCTCTTTCACCAGCTATGAGTGTGGATCATAGCAAAAACTCTGATACCACTTGACGTATCAAAAATGTGGGAATTAATAGATTCAATAAGTTATGTTCAATGAAACACTCTAAATCAATAGATTCAATTAATAAACAAGTAATAATTTGAAAGAAAATATAACATAAAACTAAAAAGTAATTAAAAGATAAAGGATAATTGAATTGATTAATTAATTATTATTTAATTTTTGAATTTTGAACTTTTTATATAAATAACTTCATTATAACAATTTAGAATCCTACTAAAAATTAACATTTATAACTTATTTATAACATAATACTAATTTTCTAATCCTATTAAAACTTAAATTAAAGACTTCTAAACATTTTTAATTATAGTTTAAATAATAAAAACAAATTTAAAACAAATTAGAAACTTACAAGAAATTATACTCCTAACATAACTATGAAATATAAAGCCTAATAAAATTAAAATAGAAATAAAATCCAATACAATTAGAAAACTACTTAAAGATGTAGATGTCCTACATCAGTATCCTACCACCCCACCCCCTCTCTCCAAACTCTAGCTTGCCTTTTTTTTTTGGTTTTTTTTTAACAGTGGATGACTACAATGTAGGGAAAGCACTGAACCTGGAAGAAGACAAAGACATGACATAATTTAGATACTCAAATCTACTAAACTTCCCAACTACTTATGGCTAATGCTTTTGTGTTTTAGTGCAAATTGTTATGAAGACTTTTTTGCTATTTTTTTTTACCACTTCGAGTTTTGTTGATTAATTGGGTAGCAAAATGAATTAATATTGCCAGCCCCAAAAGTTGGGTTAAGGTATAGATGTGAGCAACTTGTATTTGTAATCCTCGCATGTTTCTGTTTATCTAAAATTTGCTTATAAGTACTAATAGTTGTAATTTTAGGTTCAGGCTATACTAAATTGTGTGGGCTACTCCTCATATATTAGCCACGGTGTGCTAGTTGAAATGGCTGACCATAGAAAGGAGTTGGAGAAGAAAACAAAGCGCATATTAGACACCTTGAGAAGCTTCCAAGACTTGCCTCCTGTAATGCCTAAACTCATTAGACCACAGTCGTGGTATGCACTTGATACATTTTTAGGACAACTTGAACTCAGAGAACGAATGTCTTTCATGTGCAGGATAAAGCTTTGGCGGCTTTGGCTATTGAGGATAAAAGAAGGCAACTTGCTGCTGCTGAGAAGTATTTTGAAGGAGTGTTGCATTTGGCTTTTGCCACGACAGAATAATTTCCTGATGTTTGTGTGTGTACTTTTCATGTAATGAATTTGTGTTTTCCTTGTACATGCATGCTTTCATGTCTTTCAGTGACTTATGTTTTGGACTGGCCGCTTCATGTTATGTGAAGTCATTCATTCATTCATTCAGGAGTCGCATTGATGCCTCTTGAACAAAGATTATCTTCCCCCTATCACTGTAGTCTACTTCTGCGAATAATTTAATTGCTGAAAAGGAAGACATGCAACTAAAAGGTGATAAGCTGGAGTTTGACTAAAATTCTTGATGACCCAAGTTCGTTCCTTGTTAATAAGTGACGTATTTGTTTCAAAAAGATGGGAGTCAGGATGCCTTAGAAACCCTCTTTCTCCTTCTTTCATATCTCATCTTTAATCTCCCTAACGGTCCGATCTTGTTCTTGAAATTTGAATGTGGAAGAAAATAAAATTGAGGTTGAAGGGTAAAAACTGTTACAATATTTTGTGATTAATTGATACATTACCAATTAATTGGTTTCTGATTTTGTCAATTTAATCGACTAGTCCCTTATTAAGATGAGGGTATATTAAATTCTTACGAAAATTATTTTTTAATGGTGTTGGATATTTTGTATTAGGGCTTCAAATGAGTTGAATTCGGTCCAGATCTGAGTATATCCATATTTAGATAAAAATTTATATGATTGGATCCAAATCCGACTCGGATCCTACTAGATAAACCATATCCAAATTATTTGGATTCACTAAATCAGTATCCAACCTGACCGAATTGCTTGATTTGGCTCGGATTGGGTCTAATAATTATGAATCGTTCAACATTTTTTCTTCTATACATGTTCATTAATTTCTATACCATTATAATTTTCAGAGCATTATATAATTTGGATCTAGGAGGATATATGGATGGAGCCCAGATCTGATCTGAAGCAAGTCTAATCCAAGAAACATTAAAAGATAATGTTTTAGACATTTTTCTTTTGCTTGTCAATGAAATGCCAAGAGTGAGAGTGAGCTCTAAATCAAAATCTTTGCAGAACAATAATTGTAACATAATCTCATGTATTTTCTTTTGTACCAACAAAAAAAATTCTAACAAACTGGTGGAGAACCACAATAAACTAGGTTTATAATTAACATATTTTGTTGCCTTTTCAGCTCTACCTTTGCTACACTTCCTGCCTCAAATTTGCCTAACCTCCTCTCTATGACCACAACTTGTTCTTCCTTCAACATTGTCGCACTTCTTTCTGATTCCCAAGGTCCCTGACCTCACTGTATGATGAATCAAGTTAGAATCAAATACCATTTAAAAAAACAAAAAAAAACAAAAAAAACAAAGAAAGCTTTCATGATAATTCAATAAAATTAAAAGAAGAAAATTGAAATGTGGAAGTGTTACTCACTTATATTCTATTATTGTTAACAATAACAGAAGACTTGGCTTTGTATATAGTAGAATAAGATTGGGGAATGTAACTGAAAGAAATACAAATCAATTAGAAAAATATTTAGAAAGGGAAATCAAAGCAAAGATCATAAAGAGATCATTGACACAGAGAAAGAAAATGGAAGAAAATTGAATTGAAATAAAAATGATGTACCATTATTTCAGCGCCTTATTTCCCCGCGGACCAAGTTTTTATTTCCGATTCCACCCATTCCTAGAATACCTTCGAGACAAACCCGTAAATCTATACTGCTCAATTGGCTCTGTTGGAAGAGCCTCCAAGGTTTCTTATCACCTTTCATGGCACCAATGATATTCTACACCGAAGAGTCGAAAAAACATAAGGTTAAACTAGAGGACCCCCATGTCTTATAAGGAAAAATGACTAGAAACAGACAAGGGCATTGATGATACACAATGTAATGCGTACTGGAAAAACTGTAAATACACAAATCTTATTAGGAAAATGACTAGAAACCGACAAGTGCATTGATGATTCCAATGCGAATCTTATAAGCAAAATATTAAAATATTAGAAACCGACAAGTGCATTGACAATTCCAATGCAAATCTTATAAGGAAAATATTAGAAACCGACAAGTGCATTGATGATACACAGTGCAACGCACACTGGAAAACCTGTAAAGATTTTGTATCTCAGAGAATCTTATGCCAATCTTATAAGGAAAAATGATTACAAACAGACAAGTGCATTAATGATGCACATTATAACACATATAGGGTTTGCAATGGATCGGTTCTGAATCAGATCAGTATTGAACCATTGTCGATCCGAAAATTTTACCTTATGATTGATCTAGATCTAGATCGAATTGGATCTGTAAAGATTTGAATCAAATCCGATCTAATTAATTTTTCCTTTAACCCAAAATCTATCTGATCTGATACAATAGGAAATCAATTGAGAAATTAGGGTTTTGGAATCTCTGTTAATCGAAGAATTTAAGGGTTTGGGAATTTCGGTAACAAGATTGAGAAGATAAAAATTGGACGAACCAAGAAAGAATTGAAACAGGGTTTAGATACCTTGATTGATCGAGGACGAGACAAGAAGAAGTAATGCCCTACCTTACAAACCCAGAGGAAGAAAACGAAGATCAATAAAACCATATGGACAATGAGACCACAAAATATATCCAAACTTGCCATCTTGAAATCCAGGGTTTAGATACCTCAATCAATCAATTTTTAACATCCTGTCGTAGGTTATGTCGATTACCCATTTCTTGAGTTTGGTTCTTAGATATCTTGGGAACGCCTTAAAGCACTCATGGAATCTTTGATGATTCCATCATACATGATTGAGTTGCGAAAACTTCTGGATAGATATCCAACATATAAACAAAATTCTTTCGGGATAAAGAATCTTTTTCTAATTGCTCTAGAACAATTAGAAGATTCTCTAGAAGAAATACGGGCTTATGCTTTTGGTGGGAACATGTTATTGGGTGGGGGCCCTGCTTATAGGGCGAAATTAATACATAACTATTATTTGTGTTTTACTTCTTATTGGTGTTGTTGGGAAATCTACACAGATATGATCGCATACTTGGTCACCCAGTGCTATGGAGTGCCCCATTTATCTTCCAAAAGCTCAATGGTCTACTATAAGCGGTAAGGCTCGTCGGGCAAAGGGTTATTTTCTTCGTTTTGTAATTCCATTACGAGGTTGCTAATCTCATTTGGGTGACGAGTCATATCAGATCCCATCATGGGGACTTGTTGTGGTGGTTCCACTTCAGGGTGGGGTTGCGATAGAGCCACTTGTAGATTCACTTGAGATGTTTGTTGTTCATTAATAGTCTAGATCATGATAATACTTATCCAGTTGGGTGTCCAGAGATCTCCCGCCTAAAAGTGCCATCAATCCATGGGTGCGGATCTACTTTTATTTTTTTTGGGAATCGCTACTTAGTTTTATGGTCTAAAAACCAATAATAACTCTAAACAGATAAGTAATATCAAACTATGAAAAGATTGTGGGTACGGAGATCAAGTTACGAGATTGGAAGGTGTTAGGCATCAATCTTGTTCGGCGAAAATCGGTCTCTACTCTTTCCAAATATTTAAATTGCAAAAATGGCCTAAAAAAATAAAATAGAAGTTACCATTTATCTTACCTGAATGATCCTAACGATCAGTTCCCTCAGAAATTGGCGATGAGCATTTCTTGTATAAATCCTATTGCTTTATCTTTGTTACTAGATTTGCTTTCGATTTTCGAGATGAAACTTTATTCTCCTATATCTGGATGTTTTATTATCTTTTTTAGGTGTTTTTAAGAGATTTTGAGTGTTTTTAAATTGAAACTAAAGTTTAAAGGTTAGATATAGACTTGAGACTCTAGATTTAGGGTTTTGGCAAAATTTTGGAAAGTTTTCGACCTTGATTTTCTAAAAATTTTCTTGACCTACGAAATTAAGTAGTGAAGGTTTTTTTTTTTTTTAAAGAACTTTGTGATAAGGTATGATTAGATCTCTTAGAAATAAAGTTTATCTCTAACTAATCTACTAAGTGATTTGGATAATATTTTAATTAAGTTTTATTTTAAATTTTGAATTTTTTATTTACGTAGAATGAATTTTAAAATTTTAGAGAACCTCCCAATGGAGGGTTTTTTATTAAATTATTTTGAATTCTTTGAGGCCCCAGGTGGATGATTATTTATCAAATATCAAGTGGGCGCCACTTAAGTAAATGAGCCACCACTTAAAATTTGGCCTGTGGGTTTAATTAATTAATTTTATTTGTTTAAAAAATTTCATTTAATTAATTAATATTTTACTTTACGTTAATTAATTTTTAATTATTAATTTCAAAATTTTGAATTTTAGAGTTGAAAAATTATCATTTTGCCTTCAAAGAAAACTTTTGCGTTGAGCAGTTGTTTTTTGACGCTTTTGAATATTTTGGAATCAGTTTTTTCGTAAGGAATTCAATGTGAATATTGGTTTGTGTCACTTATAGGTTTTTGGTGTGAAATGATCATGGACCCTATGAGGGCATTTTGATAATTTTATTGATTTTTGGAGAAATTTGCTAAACAATTTATTTGATTTTAGTTTGTTATTTTATGTATTCGAAAAGATTTTTGTAAGCAATTAAGTAGCCACTAGGGTGTTCTGATGTCAGGGGTATTTTGGTAATTTAATAATTTTTTAATGATTTTTCTCATAAAACTTTTTTTTTGGTCTTAAAATGATGATTTCTATGTTTTTAGTCATATTTTCCTAACGAACGTAATTTTTAGAGTTTACTTACTTGAAATATCTCATCTAAGTTTGAAAACACATCTAGTAACAAATAAAATTTTAAAATACTCATCCATCATTGAGAATTGTCGTAATCGGGTTGACTAATCAAATCGGGTTGACAAATTGATTAATCAGATAAGTGCAAAAATGAGGTGTCTACACCCCCCTTTTTTTTGTAGATGGGTAAGGTAAAGAGTATACCTAGAATAGGTAAAAAAATGAGATTCCTTTTCCTCTTTTTTGTTTGTTTGTTCAAACGCTGCCTCCTATCCCTATTGTTCAAAAAGAATATTGTTAATACTTCATACATAATAAATATCCAAAAAGTCAAGTTAGTTGGTTGAACCATCTAAATCTGTAAGAGAGAGTACCTGGGGGAGAGAGAGAGAAAGGTTGAGCAACATCCATCATCATTGGAAGTTCGGTGGAGAAGTTGACAGCCATGAATTTTCGTTGTTTGGGGAAGATTCGGTAGAGTTTTTTTTATTATAAATAATTTAACAAAGAGGGAGACAAGAAATGAGTCTCATATATAAAAATATTCAGTGCAGATTTTATTGCATTGAAGTAAGGTTGATTTGAAATCGATTCAAAAATGTATTTGGATTTGTAAACTGTATTCGAATCAAATCCAAAATCTTATATTTCAAATCCAGATCCAAATTTTTTTTCAGATTGGATTCTGGATAAAAATTGGATCATTACCAGCCCTAAACGCATACTGGAACAATTGTAAGATTCTCCCAATCATATAAAGAAAAATGATTAGAAATAGATAATTGCATTAATGATACATAGTGTAATGCATACTAGAACTACTATAAATACGTTTTATCTCGGAAATTCCAATGCCAATCATATAAAGAAAAATGATTAGAAATAGGCAAGTGCATTAATTATACATAGTGTAACGTATACTAGAACAACTGTAAATATGTTATATCTCAGAGAATCCAATGCCTGCAAGTGCCGAATTGTTTCTAATACTAGTTGGTTCTATTCGGTTTCTTAGGTTAATCAATTTGGTCAAATTTGGAATAAACTCAACTAGTTTTAAAACTATGGATATGATTATATATGAGTGGGGAAAAATAAAATAAATAGGAAAAATGACTTAATAATAGACCCTGCGGTAGGGGCTTCTTTCTAAATGCGACTTGAGTTTTGGGTGGTATCTTAACAACTCGGTTAGTAAAATATTTCTTTCTTAGTGCTCTCTCACCTGACAAAATCACAAATTCAAAGTGTTGATCTCAATGATTCTTTTAAATGTTGAGATTGACGATTTACAATCATTATATCAATGGTTGTAAAAGGTTAATATCGATAATTGGAACAAAGATTGATCTCAATGATAAATCATCAATCTCACATATTGAAAAGCGGTAGTCAAGTTGAGCGGAGTTAAGAAATAAAAATGTTTATTTAATGTGTTATCATGTTATGTGAAAATTTTAAAGGGTGTTTAGAAAGAAATCAGTCAGGGTTGATTAAAAAAATTTCCATTAAAAGATCAGTCTCTGATCCAGTCAAATAGTAGGTATTTCATTTAAACTAACCAATTGGACACATGAGAATTTAACAGAATATAGTAAGGTTAAATTTGAAAAATAATAATAATAATAATAATAATAAGTAAAGAGAAACAACTTCTATACTAACTTAGTAAAGATTTTAGCCCTAAAAGGGTAATTTTGCTCAAATGGATAACCACATTAACCATCTAACATCATAGTCCTCTAGATATCTTGGAAAAACTTAGATAAAAAATAATTTTCTCTGACTTGATTCAAGATTTTTAAAATGGATGGCTACGGAACTTACACCTAACTCCAAAATTTAAAATAAAATTGGATGGTTAAAAATTAATTTTTTTGAATTATTTTTTAAAATTCATAGAATTTTATCCTCTACAACCCTAAAGCATGGGATCATGTTTTTGGATGTCACAAGGTGGGCCCAAGGACCCTTAGTAAGGGGGAAAACCTTAGTAACTTTGTAAGGCTAATCAAACACCCCAACTTTTACTTGTTACATATCAATTAAAATAAAAATAAATAAATCAATAATTGAGAATAAGTAAAAGTTGGGGTGCCAATAGAAAATCTCTCTCTAGATTATTATTATTATTTTAGATTTAGGATTTTCTACTACCTAATCCTAATTGAAAACAAATTTTGAAGCAGTTTGAATGTGTTAAAAATGCTTTGTAATGTTGTATGGGGTGTCTCAATCTTTAATTAAGAGAGTTGATATTGCCTCACCAACTTTTGATAACACCACACCAAATGTATAAAATGCTCAGCGATTAATATTTGAAATGGTGTGGAATTAGTAGAAATTGATATGGCAATAGTCGCTCTCTTAATTAAAGTGAAATAAATATTTTAAGAAAGAAATTGAGGTGTAATAAGTAAAAGTCAGGGGGACAATAGCAGCTCTTATATTTATTTCTTACTTTTTCTTTCTTTGACGCGCACTAGTGACTAGACTAGACACGACAAGAGTGCCACCGTACCACAGCAGGCAGCGTAAGTTAGTGTTAAAGCATTAATACTAACGTACGCCTTAAATAGTATAGATAGAAAATCAGTAACCGCGCAAATGGAAAGGAAGCCATGGCTCTCCGCGTCTGTCAACCAATTTGCCGCTCATTCTTCTCTCCCATACGCACCAACAAATCTCATCGAATCTGCAAAATCTCCACTCAGAATCAGATTCTACAACCGTTTGATTTGCGTAAGGTATTTAGGGCTCTTAAACATGAACAAATCTGCGCTTCTACGTTCTGCATAATCTTCTTTTCTATTTATAATAATTTCATGTTTTAAGGACTCGATTTTCAGTGGAAATTTGTTTTTCTGAATCTTTTAGAGGTTATATCGAGTTTTAATTTTTTTTTTTTTTTTTTTTTTAGGTCTTGAGACGTGTAGTTGGAGGCATTGATCTGAATTCTGTTTTTTTTTTTTTTTTAAGTGATTTTAGTGTTTCTAGATAAATCTGTTATCGGAGGAGTGTAAATGTATACTTTAGTCGTACTTGAAATTTTGAATTTTTTTTACTGGTTTGATTGAAAATTTTGGAGAATTTAAGTAAGAGTATTCATAATGTTTCATTATTTATTTTAAACTCTCCTGCGTTTGGATTATTAGGATCCAAACTATTGTGCAAATGTAAGAAGAAAGGTCGGTTTGTTTGAATGCCATTTTAGTAAAACCCAATGCAATGCTCAATTGAGAGATGTCTCCCATAATTACATAAATGCAATATATGTAAGAACTCGAGCTCATAATATAAAATGGAAAGACGACACATCAAATTGATATTTATAGTCGTCGATTGTTCTCAAGTATGGTCTTGCTTTCTAAGGCCAAGCCGACCTATATTTACGACATTCCCACCACTAGAGAGCGATCAAAAATGAATTCCACTTTGACAATGTTATGCACGAGAATATTGACTTGTTTTGATGATAATGGTTATGGTTATGTTGTTGATAATTAGCTTGTTCAAATCATTTTTAGAGGGTGGTGCGATCATACTAGTTCTAATGCACCAGATCCCATCAAAACTCTGCAGTTAAGCGTGCTTGGAGAGAATAGTACTAGGATGAGTGACTTCCTGGGCTTCCTGGGAAGTCCTTGTGTTCTAGTCCCATCAAAATTTTGTAGTTAAGTGTGCTTGGGTGAGAGTAGTATTAGGATGAGTGACCTCCTGGGAAGTCTTCGTGTTTCACCCCTCCCTCTGAAGGTGCTTGGGTTCAAATCTTGGAATCGTGCCAGCACCGAGTTACTGAACTCATTAAAAACAGGCTTACCAGTCAAAAAAATAAAATAAAATAATTCTTAAAACTTAGAAGGGGTGGGGTCTTTTTTTATTTTTCTGAAGTTGTACATCAAAAATGTACTTGTATCATGTTTACTTGTGTTTGAAGGTTTTTTCTTAGTATCATCAATTGAATTGACATAATTCTCTTGTGGAGATCCTTATGGTTTATTTTTTCAAACTCCATAGGTAGTAAAGGAAGTAAAAGAGAAGCTCGATAGAGATTATCACCATCTCCCTGTAGGCAGAAATGGAAGAGATGATGAAGATATGATCCTCTGGTTTTTGAAGGATCGAAAGTTTGATGTTGAAGATACTATAACGAAATTGAGTAAAGCTATTGTATCCATGGTCATAAAATTCTTGCTTCCTAGAAGAAAAACAGAAGTTTATACGAATTTCTTAAAATATTTTCATATAATTGTCTTTTCTTTCAAGAAAGAAAATAAAATACCTTTTATTTTGGCTTCTCAAGTAATTTTCATTTTGTCAATTTAACTTTTAAAGGTTATCTTCATCTTCACTAATTATTCCTTAATGAATGGTCTTCTGTGAATTTTTTTCCTTCAAACCTTTTTGTTTAAAAAAACAAAATGAAAAATTGAGGATGCATGTAAAAAATTTGTCTATTTTGTAGCTCTCATTTTTATCCTTATTAGAAATGGCGTCAAGAATTTGGTGTGTCAGAATTGTCGGAGGAGGCTGTGGAAAGCATAGCTGGAACTGGAAAAGCTTATGTGCATGATTCTCTTGATGTCAATGGAAGACCGGTACTCATAGTGGTGGCATCCAAACATTTTCCATCTGTAAGTCCTAAATTTAAATTTACCCACACATACTTATTTGGGCAAATCTGTTGGTCTACTCTTGTAAGAAACGGCCATAATACACCCATTGAATTATTAATTCAATCTATCACCTACAGCATAGAGATTTTTTTTTGCTTATCATGGGTATCCCCATCCTTCAGATGAGACTAATCCCATGGTCACACGCACTGCCCCCTTGGAAATTCCTACGTGCAACTGGTTGAGTTGAGGGTCAACCAGACCTTGGAGATTGGCCTCAAGGAATTCAGTGCTTTGTGGGGTTTCAAACACTTGACCTACCTTTCCTGAGGAGCTTATCAAGGCTCGGCTTGCCACTAGGCCAATCCCTTGTGGTTAAAAAGCGTAGAGATTAGTTTGCAATAACTCAATCAAAATCCTTGCAGTACTTAAATTGTGGGGAGGAGGTGTAGTCTAAGTTCATGAAAGTTTTTCTAATTTATCTGCCTTGTTTGAGTTTTGTAAACTGTCACATTTCTTCTTCTCACACAACTTTATTGACGTGCCTATAACAATGTGGCTGTAGAAGCAGGATCCCATCGAGAATGAGAAGCTTTGTGTTTTTTTGATCGAGAAGTCATTGAGTAGACTACCAGTTGGGAAAGAAGAAATACTTGGAATATTTGATCTCCGAGGATTCGGTGCAGAGAATGCTGATATTGAGTTTTTAAAATTTTTGGTAATTTCTATTGATAATATGTTGATCTCCACTTTCTTTGATAGATTATCCCTAAAGTACTGATATTGCAAGTAGGGATATAAAGAGTGTAGTAGTTACTGCCAGTCATGCATTATGGAATTTGTGTTATTGATTTCTTATTCTATTTTTGGCAGTTCGATGTATTCTATTATTACTATCCGAGGCGGTTGGGCCAGGTCCTCTTTGTTGATGCTCCCTTTGTGTTCAAGCCACTTTGGCAACTTGTGAAACCCTTATTAAAATCGTACGCTTCTTTGGTAAGTTTCCATTTATGCTCCCACATTTTTCATATTTTCTTTACAGTGTAGTTTATATTTTGACAACATTTTATCCGTCATACATTATTATTGGTCACAGAAAAGAGACGTATAGTTGTTCAACAAAGCCAGAAAGTGCACTCCCGAATGATAGATATCATTACACTTTTTCTTAAAGCATCCAAGAGATGGTTTCTTATATGGGCCCCGTTTTTTAGATGGTTTAGATTTGTTGATTGCCTACCCCAAATACACCGGTAGCGAGGATTTAGAGATACAATTGCCTCAAAATTAA
Source organism: Akebia trifoliata (assembly GCF_017979445.1). Classification (NCBI taxonomy): domain Eukaryota; kingdom Viridiplantae; phylum Streptophyta; class Magnoliopsida; order Ranunculales; family Lardizabalaceae; genus Akebia; species Akebia trifoliata. The sequence goes on from NC_141379.1 coordinate 3,334,851, forward strand.
ATCGATCGCTATTGTTCTTATGTTTCTATGACTGTCATTCATGATATGGTTTAAAAGCATAGCAATACGTCTTCCTCCCTTAGGTCTGGATCTTAGGCGCGATTTCTATAATGGTCTGTAAGCCATCTGCTAAAAGTGCATTGTTTTAATCTTATTGACATTTTCTCTGTTGAAGGTGAGATTTTGCACTGCAGACACGGTACGGAAGGAATATTTTACAGAAACTACACTCCCAGCGGATTTCAAAGACACAGAATCGTTTCTCAAACATCCATGACAATCGGGCATGTTGCGGTAGGCTGCATAACTGTAATATCCACTAAATGTGTTGAATTAATCGAAGGGACAAAAAAAATTCATTTATTTGTCTCTTCCAAGCACAGTAAAATGTACTTTTGACATGATAACTTCCAAGAACTCCAGTATCATCGCTCAAAGCCCCATACCTCCAACATTTAAAGTTGGCTAAATGATTAGTATTATTTCATTCAACACTACTTAAAGCCCATTAATTCTTGTGTCTTCACTAATTCAATCCACGTCGTTCTGAGTCTTCCTCTATTGGACCATTGGAAACTACAGTACGACTGTCCATTTTAACTGGATTGCTTTCGTCTAAATTGCATACAACCAAGCATTTTAATTGACTTTCCCTTGATTTACTACATATTGGACCGGAGCTAAAGAAAATTTGGCACTGGAGAGTGAAATATGCATTGACTGTAGCCCCCAGATCTTGTTGATTGGCCATCATCCTAAAATTGCACAGTAATGTGCGTGGGCAAAGTTGCATTATTTTGTGCAGTAGAAAAGAGTAGTTCATCTTTCGTAGGGCTAGCAATGGGTCGGATGAGACAGGTATCATCCGACCCAAATAAATCGGATATGGGCAAGTTTTTTCATCATCATCTAAGTGGCATCCCATTCCGTCAAAGAGGTAGCCTATCAACCAAAAGCTTAAAACTATCAAGTGATTGATCAGCAGTCGGGTGGAACCTAACTTTGTTAATGTTATCATAGTAGATAGAAAAATGGTGTCGTGATGGATGTGGTTTTTTTTGTTTCTTTTGTTTTTTTTAGGGTTTGGATCTAGGTTGGTTGTGGATGTTTGTTTTGGTTTGGATTTGGAGTTAGATAGAACGATACTAATTGAATGGACGATAACGTAATGAAAGCGTATGAATTAATAGATTCAATTGATAAACAAGCAATAACTTAAAAGAAAATAAAGTATAAAGCTAAGAAATAATTAAAAGAAAAAAGATAATTGAATTGATATATTTTAATTTTGTTTTTGAAACTCCTTGTGTAGATAATTTCATTATAATAATTTAAAAATATTTTAAAATATTAAAAGATAACTTTTCTAATCTATCTATAATATAATAGTAATTATCTAAATTTATTATAACTCAATTTAGACATTTTAAGCATTTTAAATTATAATTTAAAGAATAAAAATCTAAAAATAAATTAGAAATGAGATAAAATTGAAATTTCTTAAAATTGACATAGAAACTAATCTAACAATTTTTAAAATTAAAATAAACACATAGGACTAAAATCAGAATTGAATCGAGTATGAATTTAATGGGTCAACTCGAATTAGATTGATCAAATCCAAATTGATTAGATTAGATTTGATTGAGTCAACCCAGATAGAAAATTCCGGTCTTCCTCATATAAGTATCCTACATCAATAGGCAAAATGTTTTTTTTTATTTATCTATAAGAAAAACAATATTTACTTGAATGTATTACCCAGCTGATGTGTTGTACAAATCTTGCCTTGTCAATGTGTAGCACACGATCCAAGCTTGAACTTGAATGAGTTTGGATTTGACTTAGATTCACTCATCTAATGTCGTTATTTTTTTTTGTAAGTGTAGAATGTATTAAAAAAAATGATACAAACAGTACAAGGACGTCAGGTCCTAACCTATCAACTCCCTTCTAAATACTTAGTCTTCAAAGAAATCCTTTTAAACCATGGTTTTAAAACTCATTTTGACTTTTCATCCATTAACAACGAGTTTTCCAATACATTTGAGTCATCTTGTTCAACAATGAGACAAGTGAGCCATGATTTTAAATTTTGTCCAATACGTTTAACTTGCCTATCCAATTCCTTGGTGGATGATATGAGATGTATCGGACGCGTTGTCTCGATCTTAGATGTGCTATAAAACGTTGCTTTAAACTCTACTCGAGAAGTATGATAACCCAAAAATTGATATAATGATCTTCCGATCCCTCGAAAATCGGGGAATTCCCTTTTATTTTTTTTCAATTTTCAAATTCCCCAACATATCAATTCAAGGTTCAGTGTATGACACTATCATTTATCTATAACGGAAAATATAAGATTTGACAGATCACACGAATATACGAGGAATTATTCTTTTCTCTCTGTATATTATATGGGAATGAGAACACCTCACCTCATTACCATCATTCCCTTTAGCTTACATCTCTCAACTGTTTTACTTGAGAGTTAGATTTTTTTCTTTTTTAATTCCCGTGGACTATATCATCCCTAGTGATTTTTTTTTTCTTGCGTGAAACAACAATCATTTACCTCGTGTTAGTAAGAAATTGCTCGGTCCTTCGTTGAGAGCTCTCCCCTAACAGGCTGCACAATGGCCAGTCAACAAACAAACAAACAAACATATGAAAACTGTATCAACCAAAACATTCTGAAACATTTTTTAAACATCCGATGTTTCATTCCAATTTTGACCAAAATCAGAATTTTCTGCTAAAACATTCCCAGACGGTATAAAATTTTGAATCATGAGAAACCTATTGGTACATGTTCTGGACTGGCACCCTTATTTTCTCCCTAGAATAACAAAAAATTAAAGGTATTTCCATTTTCTTTTATCAAGTAAGAATTAAAGACTTTACCGTGTTAAGGAGCCGGATAGCTGCAGGACGAGTAAATTTCCTTGCAAAGAGGAAACATGGGGCCGGTTTTCCTTTGCTAGTGCACCATTCTCTCCGGTATTCAGTTTCGTAATACACATTATCTATTCCCTACACATTCAGAGAGTATTCTTTTATCTTATGATGTTTATCAGCTCATCGAGTCAGCCTCTCAAACCAAATATCATGACAAACAATTTCAATAATACAGTCTACACTTCCTCCCCTTTGAAAAAGTAGACCTCAACACTGCAAATGTATCTTCTACCAGCACAAAGGTTTATGTTTGAAAATTCCAGTACATTAGCTACGCTTTGGAGCTATGTAATGAGGACATGTGGAAATGAGTCATTGAACAACATGGATATATGAGATGTCTGACATGATGCCTATGACAAGCCCAAAACACAAACATGATATCACCTATAATTATCTCACTATTTTAAATTTAAATATTAAAAATGATTAGTAAAAGAACTTTTATATAGAAATCATATAACTCAAAGTAGATTTCTAATTCCGTATCATGGTTAAACTAATTAGTTGTATGGAAAATGGATTAATTCATCAACCCTCTTTTCAAAGTCATTTTTAGTAAAAATCATTAAAATAAAGAGTAAACACGATAGACTGTGTGTTGGTGTACCTATGTGTCCAGTATGACAGAAATTCTAATAGCTGTGCCCTTGGTACATACCTATATAAAGGTTTTGGAAAGTTATGAGAAACTTTGAGAACATGTACATTTTTTATGCATAAAATGGGATGAGAATCACAATCGACATGTAGTTACTCAAAGGATGGTTTGAAAGCCAATAGAAGAAGTATGCATACCTTTATCGACTGGATTAGCTCGGGAGTAGCATCTGAAAACTTGTAAGTCATAGGATGCCATCCACGCCGTTCACGATCTTTGGAGGCTGAAAGATCCCATGAAGTATGCGTCAAGGTTCTTCGAGTGATTTCCCCTTCAAGTCCTTTTTGCTGGATGGAAAATATAGAGAAGATTAGAAATATAAAAAAAAATGAAAGGGGTTTTGATATTTATATATGGTTGTATCTTATCCAATGAAACATGGCTGTAAATCATCCAAGCAGACAACAACAATTTAAGGCTCGAGAAGCAGAGGACTGACTTACGGCCAGCAAGGTCTGAACATAATGCTCATCCGGTATACAGTTGTGTTCCTTGGATGCATCTACGGGCTGCACAAAAAATGGATGAGGATATGGAGTTGTAATTGTACCTCGAAACCAATTTCAGCTCCATGATATTTGTGCGCTTAACATATGTAATATATTTGAAACCTGTAGTAATAGTTATTTTAACTTTCCTATTATAGCATTCATATGAAGTACTTTAATTCAAATGTAACGTTGTAATTACAAGATTATATTGGTTGAAGTAGGGGTGCACACTGGATTGGGTAAATCCGAGAACCGAACCAATCCGAAGCCTTTTGGATTGGATTGGTTCGGATTGAGCATGGCTTGGTTCGGGTGCGGATTGTAAAAAAAAAAAATCCGATTGATTTGATTCGGTCCCAGATTAGGGGTATAGTATAACCGAACCAATCCGAGAACCGAACTAATCCAAAGTATCTATTCCAATATATATATTTTGTACTAATTTTTATATGCTTTAACAATAGATTTCAAAAAAGAATGATTTTCTCCTAATGAATTTGAGCTTCCTTTCTATTTCATTTTATAAGTGTTTTGTATCACACTCATATTTGAATATGATTCTAATATTTATTTTCTTTCTCTTTTCATTAATTACAAATCTTTGAATTATAAGAATTTCTTTATCGATCACTCCCCCACTTGAAATATTCATGGAATTTTCATTTTTTTAAATAAATTCCAGTAATTTTTGGTGTATAGGTAGACCGATGTAAGATTGGACTAAGGGTTTGTTATTTTTGTGTTATGTGTGATGCTTTGTTTATGTTGAAATAATAAGTATGTTGATGTTTTGTTTAAGCATGCTATGTGTTATGTGTGATGCTTTGTTTAATATTTATTTTGCTTAGTTTTAAGTTTTAACTATTTTAATTTTAGTATTGAAAATAATAAGTATGAGAACCGAGATCCGATCCGAACCAATCCAAACCAAAGTTGGTTTGGATTGGTTCGGTTCCAAATTTGTAGAACCAATCATGCTTGGTTCGGTTCCAATTTTGTCAAAATCCGAACCAATCCGAACCATGTGCACCCCTAGGTTGAAGCAGTAAAGAATAATACTCACAAGAGGACGATCCCGCCAAAACTCAGGTAGTGATCTCCTCTGCATAATTGACAATAGAATGACATCAGATGGCTACAAATTGCACAGAATGGGATAAGGGTATCAGAACAATATCCATAACAAAACCCAAAAATTGGCTTTTCTGTCAACTGTTTATAATTGATATCCAGTTGCATTGTTGACTCAACAGTGGTGAAAATCTTGTGTCCTTTGCCTCAGAGTTAGAATTTAGCTGAACTTCTTGAAGTTCCCAATAAACTAAAAAGGAAAAAAGTCCATGTGTGTGCAGGGTGTAGCACTGACCAAGGTTTAAAATCCTGAATCTATGCAATGTCTCGGTCTGGAGATAAACCAAGACTATCTCGACCAAAACGTTTCAAGAGATTCTGAGACAAGTGGAAACATTCAATGTTTTGGGGTCGATGTTTTGTTCCAGTCTTGGCAGAAACCAAAATGTTCCACCAAACATTCTAAAACGGAATGAAACTTTGAATGCATTGTGTGTGATTCTTTGCTCAAATTCAGAAACCCAAAGAAGATGAGATACAAAGATAGCTGTTCAAGCTAGTTTCAGCTTGGATTGGGTAGGATCTGCTATTGGATTGCCAATCACACCCAATTTTCTCCGATTAAGTGTGAGATCTTGTTTCCTTTCTACTTGGGGATTGGGTTTTATTTATCTCTATATCATTACGAACTTGAAATGTCAGTATAATCAAATATGCTCAAATAAGCTATCATCACATTACATGATACTAAACCGCAGTCAGCTTGATCACAAAGCTCATCATAAAGCATGTAAATAAATTGCAATCTCTTGGATAAACAATATTCACCAACATATTTTTAAGTTAACTAACCTTGCAATGCTGCTGAAAGACAGGGAAAACCGTATCATCTTGCACTACAACCTCAGCATGCTTTCTGGTTAAAACAGCCCACTACCAGAAAAGGCAGCAAAAGGTAAGATTATAAACAAACTTTATGCCCCAGTAATATACGATAGACGAAAGTTTGAAGTGTTTCCAATTAGCTCAGGCAGCCTTCAAAACCACAAAATAATGAAGCTGTACCTGAGATCCTTTTCTCCAATTATGCACAGGAACAACAGGAGCCATTTTGGGATTGTAGCGACCCTCTTTTGTATCTGCAAAGCTGCTTCCAGCATTATATGACAAGATGCTATTAGAACCTGGTGACCATGTCATGGACATCCAAGGATTTCATATTTCACGAATACAATTTCAGTATTCTTACAAAAATAATTTACAGTATAGAAAAATTATACAGAGAAAAGAAAACAGAGACCACTAAGGAATGAACAAGGTCCCTAACTAGGTCTGCAGTATGCTTAGACACCCAAAAACCAACTATCCAGACCACTCTTAGGGCCGAGGAGCTCAACTGAAGCAACTCTGCTCCATGATGATAGTATTTGACCCTAATCTGACCAATGATATGGAAAAAACAGAAATAAAACTGCCTACAGCTCCTACTTACTTATAAGGTTATAATACAAACAGACAAGACAGAGGGGCTAACTGGCAAGGCAAGGCAAGGCCAGGAAGGAAAGAAGTCAATGTAACACTAAAACACGTTCTTATTCGATTCATTCACCAAAAAAATTAGCAAAGATAAACAGAATCAGATATATGGTCCTTCAGTTTAAACTAAATAAATACTATTATAAATGAGAATATTGTTAAAAGCAGCTAATAAACCCTAACAAATGACAGACCCTGAATCATGAAATTTTGACACCCTGTACACTTATATCATAACATTGTGTTTTTATCACACTTATTAGATAGCAAAAAAAAAAAAACTGAAGATTGGAGGACAAACAAACCTCAGATGACAGACCAACCAAATCAATACTGCATTACTCTGTCTTTTTGACTTCAGAGAACAGATGCTTACCAGCAGCCATTCCATTTCATGCATTTAGGTTCGGTAAACAGAACCTTTTCTGATTGGTTTTTATACAATTTTTATTTTCTTTATAGTTTCATCTGGTGGAATATGAATTCAACTTTGTTATTAAAAAATATTGCCCTCTCCATACAAGTATTTAAAAAAGATCGGAGCTGAAAATACACATGTTTGAACTGTTAAAGGGATGACATATTTAGCTAACTGATATATGTTGTGCAACGCACGCCAATTATGATGAATAATACGAAAAGAGAAAAACAAGAAAGAAATAAAAACACACAGATTTAACGTGGTTCGGCAGTGTGCCTACATCCACAAGAGCGAGGAGCTGAATTTTCACTATATGTCAAATTAGGGTTACAGATTTAACGTCGTTCCACTCCGTTCCATTCGGTACGTTATGCGTTCCGAGCAGAGTGAGGAATGCAACACTCCCCTCTCTCCACTCTGACATCTGCCTGCTTTCTCTATGTACGTGTTCCACTCAATATGAGCCACATACTACAACAATATACTACCTGACATTTTTATTTTCTTTTACATAATATTCTACTTGATGTTATTGTATCAAGTATTCTTTCATTGCGTGAGGTTCTAATGTTCTATTAAAAAATGTCATGTAACCAGCCTACAAATATGAGAAGTTTTTGCCCATCAAAAAACTAGTTATTATGTACAGAAAAAAACTGATGCAAGACAGATTAATAATCAACATATTTCATCCATGAAGAAAAAATGATCATCTCACCCACCTGTCTACAAAACTAGTTGATGTTGAAAATATATAATCATACGTGTAGCTGAAGTTGTATAGAGGTATGCAGCTGCAATGAGATTAAACAGAATGAATTTAGCTTTTTTAACTCATGAATCAGATTTTACTACCAAATGTCAACCACAATAATATCAAAGAAAATCAATACATCAAATGTCTCACTGACATGTCCAAAGAGGAGAGCAGGTAGTTTTGGGTATATTCATCACTAATTAATATCTTGAATCACATGAAGATATATTACTTAAACAAATTAGTTTCCACTTGGTTTGGCTATCTTTGTGATACAAAGGAATAGGTGTCCAAAACAGAATTCATTTAATGATGTTTAAATGTCAGCAATTAATTCAGTAGTGGATTTGTAAGTTCTAATCTTTTTATTTAATACCACGATATAGAACATTAAGTACTGCCAAAGAAATTCACAAAATAGAACAAGCAAGCTTAAACGCTTATATATGGGAATCCAGCAATCCTAGAAGAACATGATTTAAAAGTTCACTGTTCAATAGATTTTTTAAGTAGTTTTTAACTTCGTGCTGCTCCATTGCAATAAACGTTAGAAAATGATTTGCAATTTTTTTATGAAATATCTTCTATTTTTACTTCCAACTTTTCATATTAGGCTCCATAGTAACACCCAGAGTTATTTTTTCTGGAACATTTTTCAACAAAATGTTAACCAAATAGTTTTTTTTTGGGTAAAAAACGTTTCTGGATATATTTCTACATTACCACAGAACACTACACTTTTCAAAGAAAAATTTTTAAAGAAGTATTCCAACCATACAGGGCCTCAGTAGATAATTGCATCTCCTATTTCTGTTTTCATAACCTCATTTTGGTGATCTATTCACACAATAATGTAACCAATAGCGTATCACAGTTGAGACACAAAGATCAGAAGCTAAGCATATGGAGATTTTTAAGTTGGATGGTTGGCTTGCAAAATCTCAATGATGGAGAAACTTTGAATTCGTCACCAACTCTGATTATCATGTACATGCTCAAAAGTCAGTAGCTTACAATCACAAGCTAATGATTTTACCTGACTCAACAATTTATCAGCGATCGTACACACTACATAGTCTTAACTGCCTACGAAACCAGTGAAAGAGTTGTTTTACCACAAGACACAAACATATATTGGGTAGAAAAATATGTCAAATGCATATTCAAACAATTATGAACTTAGTTAATTACTGAGCAAGGGCTAACAAAATTTTAACACTCTTCTCTCCATTAATGAATATGCATCGCTTGATCAATACAATATGGCTTATGAAAAAAGAAGCCAGACAAATAGAGTAAAAAAAATCAAATAGAACAGAATGTGTATTGATACATGCATGATGTCAAACGATCTCTGCCTGCCCTTATTATGATTAAAGCTTACCTGTCTGATAAAAAGACAAATCTCTCATTATAAGAATCTTTAAGTGCATGTGTTAGCAAAATATGCTCCGCTTGAATCATACTTGCCTGTCCCCAATCTACCTGGAATTGAAATGCAAGTAAACTATAAATTATTGAGCCAATGTGAAAGCATGAATACGTTGTTATGATAAGATGTAAGGCCGGTTTAATTAAAATATATGTATATTTGCCTATGATATAGAGGTAAGATGCAATCTTATTTCTGCAGTTAAAAAATAAATTAATATAGATTTATGTCAACAATATCTAAAGCATGACATTGTAGTTGAAGGTGATTCTAATAAAGCCAGTTCACTTCCTCTTTTCATGGGGTAAAATCACCAATGTCTCGACTTAGTGAAGGCTGTACTTGAAAGTGAGTCCTCAAATGCCATGTAGTGGACTAACAAGAAGAATGTGCACGTGCAGAAGTTTCCATATCATTACGGGAATGTAGGATATCACAACATCTTGAATATTTCATTCTCAGAATAATTTAAAAGATGGTCCATATTATTAAAGCCAATTATTGTTAATATTCTCCTAATGGGACACAAGATTCTTCAAAAAATCTAATTTATATTATAGCCATTGTTTGGAAATGAGCACCATAACATCTGAGAAAACTTCCCAATTTCCTTCAGTATTGTAGAAATAGAGATGCCTCGGGTCATTGCAATAAAAACTAGTCTTGCCAGTGTCAGATCATTACAATAAATAATAGTCTTGTCAGTACTCAGTAATTACCTAATAAATACAAAAACATGAGGTCAATTCTAGTTACATGTAGACACCAAGAGAAGATATGGAAGAAACTGCATGTAGTTACTTAATAAATACTAGTCATGTTTCAAGTTCAAACATGTTACAGTGGAAGAACTGCACACCTGTATACTATCACTAAGCTGTCGGTCATAAAAATAGGCAGATTTTGTGGTTGCCTTGTTGAACAGAAACCCAGGCCTAGAATGAATAAAAATTGAAAATCTGTGTTCCTTCTCTTCCTGCAAAAAAATAAAATAAATAACATTGATTCTTTAATGTAAATATGAAAGAAATCCATATTCCATAAGAAACCTCTGTTTTGGAATTCAGGATAGTAATCAACCAAACCACTTTGTTTTCATCATCACTTAGAAAATTAATTGGGAATTAACTTGGAAAAAAAAAAATCTAAAGGGAACACAAGGCATCCAACTGGTACAGCATAAACTTTGTGAAAAAGAAAAAAATAATCTGTTAAACAGATTAACCCTGAAGGGAGAGCAAATTCATAATAAGCTCAAATACCACAAGATTTGTTTAAGACAATTACACACACACACACACACACACATAATTCTCGGTTGATTGTTCAAACATGGGTAGTGGGATTTGCTGTTTTATAACAAAAGGAAATCAATATCATATTTATACTTCACCCCTGAACTTCATACACTTTAAAAATAAAGCCATGGTACACACTTTCTTAATTTCTGAGATCAGACGAACAATAAGAAATAAAACTAAATTAGGAATGTTTGTGAGTGTTAAACCACTGACCTGGGCTCAAAACCTCATTTCACATTATTAAGCACTAACTGCGACTCCGTCAAAAAATACATAAAATTGGGATCAAACCCTATTTAGATATACCAGTAGAAGTGAAAATGAAAGTATAGATATGTTCCCAGAATAAAACATAAGTTAACCCTGAAAAGAAAAATAAGAAGTACAGGAGATACATTAACCCTCAAAGGCCTAGAAATCTAGGATAAATTGATGGATTTTCAACTCAGAATGATGGTCAGTAGTCATAGACTTGGGAAATGCTAAAGGCTAATGAGAGGAAACACGAGGGAGAGAAATGGTTCAAATAGTAAATTTTTACCATTTGAAGTGCCAGTTCACTTCAATTTGTTTCTGCATCAATATACAGTATATGGTAGACAAACTAAATGTGCTATTGTTAGCACAAAATATGGGTAAAGTAACTACTTTGAAAAGAGCAGAAAGTAACAACCCATTTTCAGAACTTGAATTTGAAAAATGAAAAAGTGGTAGGTTTTAACACTCTCAAGCAAGGTATTAAATTTTGATTTCAATATCTATTTTGTTCAGTCTGGAAATGGAAATATTTTGATCAGTGTGGAAATTAATTTAATTAATTTAATTTTTGGGAATGATGAAAATGTTGTGGAATGACAAAAATATTGAGAAAATTCTCATTGAAACTACAGTAAATGATCAAATATGCCTTAGAACTCACTCATTAAGTCATCAAAATACAATAAACAAATATATGAAGTGGAAATGAAGATCCACAACATTCTGTTACGCATGTGCCTAAGTATTTGAGAGTCCAACAATGAAAAACAATAGTACTTATATGGAAATAAGAATAATTATGTCACGTTAACTACATACATCTTAATATGTACAACATTTTCTGAAATGAAGAAACTATTAAGTATTGCATTCATGTGCCATTATATTATTATTTTTTAAATACGTATGAATAAATTACAAAAGTATCTAATTAATTAAAACATAGATGATTGTATGTGTGCTTATATGAATGTATTAATATGCCCAGACCATCTCCAACATTTGAGACGCCATTGGAGATGCTTTTAGAGTACATCAAAATAAGATGATGGAATACCAAACTAATCATGATTCATTTATATTAATGAAAGAATATTATGTGCAATTTTTATTAGTGAATGCTATTATTACTTGTGTAATTTATAAGTCCTTTCTACAAGAAATTTATAATTTTTATCAATATTTTTTGAATAATTTTTCAAAAAAAAATAAAAAACCATTTCAATCAAATTTCATTACTCATCGAAACATTTCACAAATTGAATAATGATTTATATCAAATTTATACATGCAAAATACAATGCCAGTTAAATTTCATGTGACACCTTGTGGAAATAAATGTTTCATAGAAATATGTCAAAATTTAATAATTTTCTTCCCAAGATCAGAGAAAAAGGAATGCCGACAGCTGGCCACATTATCGGATCAGGCAGTGAGACTCATGAGGTTGCCGATGACATTAGAATCCATGAACAGTAGAATGCATAAGACTTTAGCAAATGATCTGATAACTAACAATTAGAAAAAAATGTTCTAGAGTTAACGAGGTTGAAAAACAAACAAATATCAATTCTAAAATTTTCTAAATACACCTGAAGTTTCAGCCCTATAAATCATGATCAGTGTAAGCTTAGACATCAATTGAAACAATTTCACACAAATACTATTGAAATAACATTCGAGGAGAAGAAATTACCTTAAAAAATGCATCCCAAACGATATCCAAAGGAAGTCGATTTCTTGCTATAAAAAGAAACGCTATCTTAGGTCTTTGAACAAAAGGAGGAGGCAATGTCATAAACAAATTGATTCCACTGTACTGTGTCTGCATCAATATTAAACTTCCAAAACAAAAGCTCAACAAAATCACCACAAAAAGCTTTCTCTTCCATCTACAGTTAGATTTCTGTTGAGTGCTCCTCCGCTTCATTACTTCACAGTTCAGTTAAAATGCTCGATCATCTCCAACAACACTTTCGAACCGAAATTCTACTACAGCTCGAATGTGCAATCTTCACTTTAGTTGATTTTCTTCCCAGAACCACTAAAATTTCAGCAAAAACATGAAATTTGATGAAAATGAAAGTTGCATTTCATGTTAAAGACTTCAATTTCAAGCAAAGTTCACACTGAAGGCTTTAAGCTAAGGATCTCATCGTCTTTGCTAAAGACATTGAATCGACGAACTTCACACAAATTTTCTCGCTCCGAACCGCCGATTTTCAGAGGAAAAATAACTCTAGATCTTCGATTTGTGGTTGCAGATGAAACTAGAAATCTAAAAACGTATAAATTAGCTTAATTTGGGAACGAAGAGCTAGAAATCCGTGATTTTTCACGGATTTACCAGCTGAAATCACATGAACAGCTTCAAAACAGAGTCGATTGAAGGAGGAGATCATAAGAAGCTTATGAAACAATCTGATTTGCAGAAATTTCGAGAGTCGCGTGGACTTCGAAGAGACTGCTGATGTATCTACGACGAACTTAATTCTTTATATACATGCGTGCTGCACGGGATCAAACCTTATTTATAACTAATAATTGGTCCAATGGAACTAACTAACCCTACCTTATTGAAAAATAACGAAATTACCCGTTTCTTGTCCTTTTTACGAGTTGCAAGTCATTCATAGACGGACACTTTGTCACGATCCGTTGGTCGTTGAATCTCACTGATTCTACCACAAACCTACACGTAGCACAATCCTACGGCCCCAAAAAGTTAAGTTCTTTTTTTTATCAAACTGATGATCCCTGACTTCGGTCTTCTCTTATTGACTAATCCAAAATTATCTAAATGCCCTTCCTTGCTTGATTTATTGTCATAAATTCAGCCATCTTCAAGTTTTGGGTAAAATCCTTATATTCAACCTTTGGTAAGAAAAGGTAGCCAAGTCACCAAAATTAAATGTTGGAAGTAACATGTGGTTGTCGGAAGGTTGCTTGATGAGAGAAAAATGCTCACAAAGTGTCTAATTGAAGCAAATAAAAAAGTGTGATTACGTTTCTTCTTGATTAAAATAAAGAAAGAATCAACCTAACATAAATACTACCTGCAACGGTGGTTATAAACTCATGATCATGGTTTGGGGGGTTCGGCTTCCAAGCACTCATTGATTGGGATCGGCCTGATTCGATCATGACTTGATCTGACTCAGTATAACTTGAGTTTGACTTGGACCAGACTCAACTTTTGACTTAGGGTTTGTATGAATTGTGAGAAAAAATTGGTTGGAAAATTATTTTCCTTAAAAATTTGTTATTTTCAAGTGCAAACATGTACATTTTCGCAATCACAAGAAAAATGATTTTCTCACTCTCACAATTTCCCCATCCACAAAACTGAAAATCAGATCTATTTCAGATATTTTTTCAATGTGCAACATATTAAATGATGACAAACATTTTTTGAAAAATAATTTTCTTGTTTTTATAGAAATCCAAGATATAAGTGTGCATCTTAGGGTGCTGTAAGTTAAAAGCTGATGTGGAAATAGAGGCTCTCTTGTGGTATGTGGTTGTATCATCCCTTGGACAGTTTGGTTTAGGTGGAAAACTTTTTATGAAAGCAAAGCATCTTATCTTATTAGGTAAAACAATGTTATATTTTGAAATAGATTTATCGATATCCAATCATTGTTTCACAGTTAGATGTCTAGCAACAAAATGGGTCCAATATGCATGCGCCATGATCTAACAACATGAATTACTTGTCTGTAATTTTACATGGACACGTGGTTAGTTTGTGTTTCATCAAGTATCAAAATATGATGTATCCCATCTTTATTAAATTTTACTCTTTTTATATATATTGTGAAACAAATTTCAATGGCAAAAGATTGGTCGGATGATAGAGGTCCTATGAAAATCATATCCGATAATAATCTGATGGAAAGGTTTTTCTGATCAATTATGGAACTAGATTTTTAATTGATCAGGTCTAGATCGGATCGTGGTTGATTTAGTACTAATCCAATAAGAATCAGATCCAATCTGGGATTGATCTGATAAGAATCGAATCGGACCCTTATCGAATTAATGGGTGAGAATCGGGACAAACCCGATTTTATATATAAAATCTAAATAAACTTTATACATCTCAACATATATATAATATAATTTATATACTTTCTAACATATTATCGAATCGGGTCCTTATTGGAATTGGGACATAATTGATCCAGATCTTATCCAATAAGATATCAGATCGGATCCTTCACGGAATCCATAACATCGATCTAGATTTGAAGTTATCAGAGAAGATAGAATTTCGAGTCTGATAGATTGGTACCGATGCGAACTGGATCCATTGACAACCCTAGTATAGGTATCTTGAATATTAGGTAGATGATCAAAAATCCAAAACTTGTAATATAATTAAGAAAATATCCAAAACCCTTTGCATTTTGGGATTTCAAATTGGTGTTCTTGAATACAATCCAATTAAACTGGGATCCATTTTAGACCTATATGTACGGCCGGGTCAATGTGAACCCAATCGGATCCCACTCCTCAATTTTCACTCAAATATAGAAATAATTATTTCAAGTAGTTAGTCTAAGATCAATTATTTCCCACTAATTAAAGATAAATTAATTTAGTACATCATAGAAGCATTTATTCCATTTGTACGACCACTAATAGGTCTTTTTGATCAATTTGACCTTTATTCTTTAGTCTCCTTCTAGAAGGCAAAATACAATAAGTTGGATGAGAATCTACACAATATGTTTGGTTGCTCATCTATGATCAAATTTGAGCCGTGGATCATTTTGTGGCCAGCCATTAAGTGGGCCATATCAGAAATTAATACTACGAAGAGGATTTTTAAGTGAAGGCAGAATGTATTGTATACTTTCTCATTTAGTTCACTCAGTTGCACTTACGAAAAAAGGAACCACTTGTACTAATATTAAGGGAAACATAATCTAAATTCAAATTCTCTTGTCTGCCTCATTTAATTAAAAATTAATTTTTGGATGAAATTAAAGTGTCCTTTGGCCTTGCAAACCTTTATTCTAAGAATTTGGGCACAAACCCAACTTTTTTAAGTATCAAATTCATTTGACGAATTAAGCCGAACTTAATTTTATAACTCGTCTCAAAGATGACTCCATCGAGCTCTATGGGACTAACTCGTCATGTCAAGTCACAAAATGTCGAGTCCATTCATCAACTCAGTCCGAGTCAGTTTCAAAGTGTACCCAATCATGTAAAAAACGTGAGAAAATTATGCAGTTAATATTTTAGGGAAATTACTTAAACAGTTATGCATTTTCCCAAATTGGAGTCGGTCACAAAAATGATTATAAACCCAATTTTATAATTTTATTTTTCTACAAAAACTATTGTTTGGTGCACCATCAAAAGTAGAAAGTAGTTTTCGGGAGAAAGAAACTTTTAAAAGTACAAAATAGATGACATGCCCCTTGACCGCTTTTAAGGGTGATTTAGAGATACTTTTCACGTATTAGTGAATATTTAAGAAATCCTTATATTTTAAAACTGATGACATGCCCCTTGACCTTCCTCTTCTCCATAGACTAATATAAAATAACTTAAATACCCTCTTTTCCAATTTTTAGCTACAAATCTTGATTTTTCTATAAAAAATCTGTCAATTTCTATGGTAAATTATTTTTATTCTATGCAATCTAGCCTTCTTCCTCTAGAGAACTGTGGGGGAAATTCTTAAGCACAGACACGTGACTCAAATAAAGGTCAGAATTAATGATTTTAAGCTCGGACAAACTGCGACTTTTGCTCGATTTATTAATCTCGACGGATGCACGGATATCTAGCTCAGAACTAAGCCATCGACTAATGAAGTAGTCCGGGCAACTGCAGTGTAGGTCGGGAAGACGGATCTGACAGATGTGCCAATGATGGACAGTCCTAACAACCCACATCATGTCAGATTAACTCTATTTTTTTTAGAAGTGGCAGGACAGTTGCAACAACTCCTGTAGCTGACATGTCAGGGAGTGAGCTAACTGCCCTAAGTCACCTCAAAGGATGGCACAGAAAACGATTAAGTTTAACGCCTATAAAAGGAGGAAGACTATGAGTAAAAAAGGTTCGATATCTTCTTCTCTCAAAAACACTAAATTACACTGATCAGTTTTGTCTAATTTGATCGTCGAAGTGGGCTGATTTGCAGGTCTGTCCGAGCTAGGAGAGAAGAAAAGTGTAGAGCCAATTCTTACATCTATAAGAACCTTGAAGATGACAAAAAAAAATTTCAAGGTTCGTCTAGCTAATGATGGAGGGTGTTTAGGTCATTTTACTAGTGTATTAGAGAAGACCAAGATCAAGTGGTGTATGTTAAATATTCACCAAAATATGAAGGGGTATGAATGAAATCACCCAAATTTAAAATCTTTTTTCTCCACTTATTTAAGCTTGAGATGTGACAAGGACACTCGTTCGTTCTTCTCTTTGTAACGAAGTTGAAGATGGAGAAGCTGAAGTTGTTGCTCTCAACTCTCTGCATCTTTTGCGCACTAGTCTTCTGCAATGGAATTGAATCACCACAATTCACAGTTCTTCACTCTGAATCTGATTTCGAGATTAGACTCTACAAGGAATCTTCATGGATGATAGCTCCTGTTCGAGAAAATTCGTTCGAAAAGGCCACAAAACAAGGATTTCACCGGTATTTTTTTTTTTTTACATGTTAAGCGATTTTTTCTTTAATGGGCTTTTTTTTTTTTTTTTGTGGGAATTTAATGAAGAACTTTGGTTTAATTCTCTCTTTAAACTGGAAATGATATAAATTTGCTCTGATTATTGGCTTAGTACGATAAGAAGTAGTTTCGATTCTCTTTGAGAATGTGTAGTTTGTTTTTTTTGGAAAATTATTTAAAGGACCCTGACGGAGGGATTTTTTTCTAGTTAATCCCTAATTTTTAAGGCTTCGCTTAATAGTTCATTTAGTAAAACTTTTATTTCTAATAAGTCCCTGAGCCTCACTCCACACATCTCTTACGTTTGAAATGTCAAAACTGCCCTTATCATTCGAACTCACCAATTTCGTATTTGGATTTCCGGCATCCTAGTCAAGTTTTAGAGACTCCATTCCGATGGAAAGGATATGAGAGGAAGAAGAAGTCATTTTCAAAGGTTTTCAAGCATTTTGAAGATGTATGTAAAGAGTTATTATTTTTTGTTCTTTCAATTTTTTAATTTCCTTTTTAGATGAAAATCGATCAAGGATGATTTTTTTTGTTTGAAATCATCTACACAAGTTGTTATATCAAAGATTTAGTCCATCTTTCCATGTAGTTTAGTCGGAAAATTAGAAAAATCAAAACGGGTGGATTTTACCAGCGTCAACGTCACCATTTTTTATTATTAGGTTCAACATTTTTTTTTTAAATTGTCGAACTCAATAATAAAAATTGGTGAGCTCGACATTATAATATTATTTTTTTATTTTGAATCTTGGTTTCATTCTTCATTTTTTATTTTAAATCGTCGAAATAGATTTAAAAATATGTAAATACTTAAAATTAGAAGTATATCATTTTCATTTGTCACAATAAAAATCGTCGGAAATGATTGGAATCACGGTTGGAAAACCTAAGTATGTGAAAAAGATGAAAAAAATGGTAGTTTAGGTATTTCAAAAATATTATAACCTGAGCTGTGGTTGAGGGACCATTAAGAAAAGAAAGTTTTACTAAATGGACTATCAAGCAATCACCCAAAATTCACGGACTAATTAAAAAGAAATCCCTCCACCAGGGTCCTTCAAGTAATTTTTCATTTTTTCATATAATTGAAGAATAAATTTAATTTATTTTGAATTCTCATGAAATTCAATAATGGAGTTCAAATGTGTGGAGCTCTTGTTGGGTTTGGAGGATTAAAAAAAGAGATTTTTCAGAGTATATTTCTTTTTATTGGAATTTTAGCATGATAATATAGTTTGAACTTAATTATTAAAGATTTCATGTTTATTTAGAATTTTTTTTTTCTGGAATTGGAAATATGGAGCCTTTAATTTGTTAGGTTTGAAGAATAAATTAAATATTGGCTCAGTTTAATCACAGATTATCTGTGCAGCTTGTTTGGATCGGAGGAATGGCCGAATGGCATCTGTGAAATTGGAAATTTATGCATTTCTTGTGATTGAGGAACTAATAGTGCTAGTTGGTTTTGAGTTTTTTAGGATTTGAATGCCCAATTAAAACATATATTTTTTTTTAACTTGGATTCTTTGAAAGTCCAATTATTACCCTTTATTTTTGTTGTGGAAACACTCCTAATGACAGATTAAGATTGATAAATTACGAAGATTAAAATGGAGGAAACAAAGAATACAAGAGATTTATGTGGTTCGGCAAAATTGCCTACGTCCATAAGAGCAATGATAATTCTTTATTGATGAAAATTGAAAAAAATACAATACTTTTTAGAGTTTCTAAACTTGGAATATATATGACATCCTAAGATAAAACATGCATTTTTTAATTACAAAAATGCTCCCAGAAGTTGTACGGACGCCTCTAATTGAGCCTACCGACCCCCACACCCCCATCTAAAAGATACACCAAAAAAACTCAAGTTAGGGCCATAAACCAACAGTTTTGACTAGGATTTGAAAATTTCTAGCTTGTACTACCCATTTATAAATTTATGCTTATTCATTTATGCTCTTCTTACTAGTTTTTTTTTTAAAGATACAAGATGTATTTGTGATAATTAGCGATGGTCGGGATGACCATCACTTTGAAGGAAGTACACTAAATTAGCCCTCTGACTCACAATCTGAATCCCATCTGAGTAGTAAGTCTTTGAAGAACCCTTAAACTCCTCAAACAACTTATATCAAAGGTATGATGGTGCTATAGTTTAATACAAAAGATAAAAAAAAAGGATTATATTTACGATTGATGTTGGGAAGTTATGATAGGTTGGGTAGGTGTCTTAGTGTGAAAAAATTGAAATAGCAAAGAGACAAAATCGCACAAAACACAAGGATTTATGTGGTTTGGCTTTGTGCTTACATCCACAAAACAGACTAAGAGCAATCACTATTTTCTCATACGTTTTACAGCCCTAGAAATCTCTATTTATAGAACCGGGAGTTACTAAAACATATAAGTCTCCCTCAAATAAGAACCCCCCACCACCAAAAAGAAAAAAAATAGAAAACCCTTAAGAAAATATTACATGATTGCCCTTTTCGTACCCCTTGCAGCTTTGTGTAGAGCAACAAAATACAAGACATTTACACAACACTTAGAACATGTATTGGATGTTATGTTTTTTGAGCATCAAGCGGGGAAAATGGTATCTTTACTCTTTAACATCTCAATCTTTCTTAATAGATGTTTTATCACCATCATTAGGTTGATCCATTGACCACACCCACACCCACACCCAACCCCCCACGCGCATGCACATACACATGTAATATTCTTGTTAACGATCTTATCTGTTGGTCCAAAGTAAGGTTCTACTTAGAATATGTTGTATACAACATAATCTTTAGGGAAATTTCTTTCATCGAGACATTGCTAAGTAAGATTTCCTATGAATTTGTTTGAGTTATGATGGGGATCATATGGAACGGCAGTTTTTGTTCAAATACTTGCTTTGACGGATTGTGCTACAACACCTTTGAGGTGGCCATGGTTGCTGCTCTGAGTTGTATGCCCATGGCGAATTAACCATCCCAGTGATGTTTATTTGTAATTTTTAATCTCTTTGAAATCATAAAAGTTTTGCTACAATTCTTAAAACCTGATATATATATATATATTATATATATATATATATATATATATATATATATTATATATATATATATGTATATAGATTCTCAGATTGTCCTTATTGATACTTACCAAGTATATTGCTCCCCTCAGGTTGTACCAATACATACATGGTGCTAATGTTAATTCTTCTGAAATTACAAAGACTTCTCCTATCTTAACAAGCATCAACCCCGAGACACATAAATCAGAATTTTACGTGAGGCTCTATGTGTCCACAAAATTCCAGGGAAACCCTCCCCGTCCCCTTCCCGAGTTGAATTTGCAGTTGGGCAAGTGGAATCGTCATTGTGTAGCAGTTAGGAAGTTTTCTGGGTTTGCCGAGGATAACACTATCAACAATCAAGTAGAAGGTCTAGTAACCAGTTTAGGTAGATTGCACACAGGAAACTCAACAACCGTAGCCTACTCGATTGCTCAGTACAATGCGTCATTTCACCTTGACGGACGCGTAAATGAAGTATGGATGAATATTTCTGGGCTCACAAAGGAGGGATGTTAGCCCTATTAAGGGTATATATTAACATTGTCCATTGTATAATAAATGTTTGAATCAAGTAAAATAAAAAAAAATGTCCTATTTAAGTTTCTGGGGTCGTTTTGCAATCTTGTTATTCATCTTTAAGCAGTGTTTGATGTGTGTTGTTTAAGGGTTATTACCTCGAAATTTCTTGTACAAATTTTGGTTAGGGTTTACTAAAAAATATTCAAAGTCAAACTCGAGACCATTTACACCTACTAATGACTCATAGTTTTGAACATCATGTGCACATATGTTGGTACACTTGGCATTACAGATGTAACATAAAAGATATGAATTTCTTTAAACTTATTTTTTATATCTTTTATTGTTCTTCTAGTATATTTTACAAATGTAGTATTTTTGTGGCCTTGAAATAATGAGTGACATTGTAAAAGCCATCCCTTATATTGATTGTATGTTAATCCCCTGCTTTATCTGTTGGAGCCAAAGATCTCTCTCATCCAAGACCAAATTCTTGAGAATTTCTCCATCTGTAACTTCACACTTGCACTAGCTCTAGCCTGGGCTTGGGCTGGGGTCTCTTCTTCAACTGTCACTCTTACTGCAATCAAACCAACATTAATATTAACATGTCAGTAACATGAAAACTAGCCAAAAATCTTGAGAATCTGAGCTCACTTGATGATTATAACAAACTTTAACTAAACGGTATAGCTTTAAACATTGTATAAGTTAATTGGGGGTGGGATTTATAGAGAAATCGATCCAAGAACAATAAATAAAGATGCAATCACACACAAAATACAGAGATTTTTTACGATTGAGGTACGTCCATGGATCGCACCGATTCCACTATGAAGAGAAAATTCACAGTTACAAATTACACCCTTTTACGGAATATGTGTACTCTCAAGAAAACCTAACTAGGATTTTACATATTATCAGTAAAATTACGAAAATACCCTTGAAAATTTTTCTTATTGACTGATGGGATGCGTGACTTGATTAGCAGTACTTCCTTATTGACCAGTACCATCAGACTCCGCAAAGAACAACAGGATCCACCATATCCTATCTATCTGGGGTTGGCTGAATGAATATTGTTTCTCCATTAAATTCTATCTAAAGTCGTGTTTTTTGTTTATTGAAGTGTTTAATACTCACATTTAATTGATAATTAGAGAGGGTAGTTACCTTTTTTGTCCTTGTTACGATGATCTTGCTGGTTTAGTTGCTTGTTGAAGAACTTGGCTGCCATGAAAACATTTGAGGGTCTTTCCCACCCTCCTCCAAACACACCGTAAGCTTCTTTTGGTTTAGGGCGTACAAGGAATTCAAGTACCGGCAACTCTTCCTTATCCACCCAATGAATGCAGTTCACGGGACAAGAATCGACTGATACCTACCAAACAGTCACCCCTCCCATTATTTTCTTACGTGTTGGTAATGAGTAAATTTAACAGTAGGATCATGGCTTGCAATTGGAAGGCTAAGATCTTTGAGTTTGCTCTTTTTACCTCTAGATTTCTGTCATCATCACCGTATTGAACTTTGACTCGTGCACATCCAAGAGCTTCATCCATCATGAATGTGTTCTTGGCATGGTGCACACATTCTCTGCAGCCTGCAATCAATTTCAGAGTTGTTACTAGAAATTGTTGTTTTCTATGTATATTGCTTGTGTGCAGTTTTTCGGCAATAACTCCTATGTAGCAAGTTGTCCGTTTGCTTGGATCCTCCATTGATGGGCCTCATGTTGGATGGTTTAAGGTCGAAAGTAGTCCTAAGAGGTCAAGGTTATAAGTCGAAGTGGTTTGAATAAAATGCCAAAATGTCCCACACAAAAAAAAATCTAGAATGAACTAGAAAAAGGTTTGAGTCGAACAATCCATCTAGATAAATGAGTGGTAAAATTAAGAAAGATAAAATTAAAATAAGTGCATTCTTGAAAACGAAGACTTACTACAATTAGAGCCCGTTTGGATACACATAATTTTTTTATTTTTGTTTTCTTATAAACTTATAAAAGTTAAAAAGCTTGTTTGGATTCATTTTAAAAAACTACTAGGAAAAAAATAATTTTAAGAGAATAACTTTTAAATAGCAGAAAGTAGTTTTAAAAGTAGTTTGCCCTCATATTGAAATATTGCACCTCTCTCCTTCGAACTTGACAAGGATCGAGTTTGTGGTAAGGATTGGAGAAAGAACACTCGGGATTGAAAGCCCGCCAAGTTGAATCGACAAAAGCTATAGTTTTTCACATAATTGAATAGAGGAACAAGATTCGTTCAACGAACACCAAATTTTGGGGATAAGATCTCCATATGTCACGAAAAATTGGGAATCTTGATATGATGGACAAAAGAATGACCTATGCATGCGGTTTCATCAACAAAAAGAGCTTGGGATCTGAAGGGTCCCTTCCATGAACTGTAACCTAAGCCAGAGAAATCCTTCCCAAACTCTCCTCTCATTTTGCCAATAGAAGCATCATATTGTCTTCTTAGCTCCTCTTTCATCAACACTCCATAGGCTTCATTCAGCTTTAAAGTATACTCATGACCCTGAAACAAGGATATCAAAGCAAGCCAAAAATTTGAAAAAAAAAAAAAACCCCATTAAAATGAGACAAACTCCTTTTTGCTCGCGTGGGGTTGACCGAAGAAAACCCCTTAAAATGAATATTAAAATGACGTGAATTGAGATAGTAAGAAAAAACACAAAGATATACTACAGAAGCAAATATATAACAAGACAGATAAAAACATTCAAAAACTGACCTTTTGGCCTGCAATATCTGGGTGATATTTCTTCTGTAATTTTCTGTAAGCTTCTTTGATTGTTTGTGGATTTGAATCAACAGAAACTCCAAGCAATTCATAGTAATCCTCTGTTCTCACACTTTCACCTGTTCTTTTAGAACACCTGATCACTGTAGATATTGGTCTCCTTTTAAATAGAACATGAGAAAAAGAGCTGTTAATGCGACCATTTAATGAATTGTAGCTCACTTGGTATGAATTTATTGAGTTTCTTTAGCACCCATTAGCAGAAACACAAACAGAAATCAATTTACCTTGAAATTGAGTTAAGCTTCATTAATCTATTAGTGAGATTTATTGAATTTCAAGCTTAAAACTACAAGAACTTTATAAAAAATTGATCACCCATGGAGTTCACTTGGTATGAATTTATTGAGTTTCTTTTTCAACCATTAGCATAAACGCAAAAAGAAATCAATTTAGCTTGAAATTGAGTTAAAGTTATTGAATTTGAAGCTTTAAACTACAAGAACTTCAACAACAAAAATAAAAAAATTAGCACCCATTAACATAAATTTAAGCTAGAGATGTTTATTACCTTGAAATGGGCTTGTTTGGATGGAAATATTGATGAGCTTGGCTAGATTTTGGTATTGAAAATGGTTGAATTGAACTTGTAGAGATTGACATTCTTCTTAATTATATATATATTTTTTCTTTTTTTCTTTTTTGTTGTTTGAAAATGGTGAAGAAACGATCATTCAAACTTCCTTGCAAATTAGAGAAAGATCACATTTTTTTTTGGTACTGGTGGGACAAGTTATCAATTATTCAAGCATCTCACACCTATGAAATGCGCATCTCGAGGTATCTTGAAGGCTGTTGTAGTGGCCAAGGGAGATATTTGTTTGAATTATTCCACCTGAAGCAAGTGAGAGCTTTTGCTGATCTTGATGTTTTTGTCTTGGGGGTTAGATATTTAGAATCTAATATGGGTAGACATTTTTAATATAGACAGGTGGATTAAGTTCATTCTAACCTCTTTAATGTGCCTACGTTTGTAAAATATAAGGCCTGGTTATATCACCCTTTGGAGATATTTCAGTGAGACTACAAGATTTTAATTAGAGAAAATGTTTTCGATGAGGGCTTCAGCCGATATTTTAAAATTTTGGCTGAGTTAATTTTGATTTTCTTTCCATATAAATAAAATTTTAAATAATGTTGAAGTGACCTCACATCACACACCCTAACGTGAAAGTCTATGCGAACCATTATGTTTTTCTTGAGATATGAGAAAAAAGCATCTATGGTTTCTATCCACTTTCACGTCAAAAAATGCAATATGAGGTCCAATCTTGAGGTCACTCCAGCACGACTCATAAAATTATTTTGTTTAATTTAAATATTCATTTTTAATGATATATTTTGTGATCGAGCATCTATTAATTCAATTTTGTAAAGAGTCATCATAATTTGACGTTCCCCTCTGACGTATGCCCTATCACAAAATCGTAGATCTTGTCTCGGGATACACAAGAAAAAGATATAAGGTTTTACGTATCCCAAGGCACGTCATCTACGGTTTTGTGATGGGGACTTATATAAATAGCATGACCGTGTGAACATTATAAAAGTTGACCCGAATGACTAACAAATTGACTCAACTCAAAAAACTCACAAGGTGAATCAAATATAAATACATCAATTTTATAAATATTCAAAAATAATTTTATAATTTTAAAATAAATAAAAATATTTATCTTTTATATTTCACAAAAAATATTAATATATAACCAAATAACTTTATTAAGTTTCTAACCTGACCGGTGCATTCTTGAGCTATCTCGGCCAAGCATGGTTTTAAATCTTGTCCGAGACTGAGTCAACTTGTATGATTTGTCTCGATATCGTCTATCATTGAGATGGATAAATAAGTCATCTCAAACCTGATGTGTTTCTCAAAAGTCAGTTCATCGTCTCATTCTTGAACAAGACGTCTTGAATAAATCAGATGATTCGGTCTCGTTCATGAATGAGACTAGATGTCAAAATGATTTTTAAAACCATGGGGCTAAGTCATCTCAAAATCAAATTGACTTGAGTCAACTCAATTAATTCTAAAACTATGTACTAGTATCTTAAATAAGATAATACAAAATTTCGAACCACAGAATTTCTCAATTCTAACACAAGTTATTTATTCAATGTAATGGAATGATTTTGTTATATTCAATATCAGTCCAACCCATTTTTCATGAATAAAATGTGACCAATTTAAATGTTTTATTCAGGTGTTAGCTGAAATCGAATAATTATGTTGAAACATTCCGAATCAAAATTAAACTTAGAACGAAGATCAAGACTCAAGAATAGGGAGGGCTAGGTCAATGGCGGGCACAATGAACCCTAACGTAGCCCTACCACATATCAAGTCTTAGTTGGTTATGCCTAGGCCTAGCCCTAATGAATTCAGGAGAGGCTTGGGCTCATTTGAAGTTCTATAAAATAAAATAAAAATTAATTTGATCATTTTTTATGGTAAACTTGTTATCCATAATATTCTTATGGGTATAGGATGACCAACCAACAATATAGTCAATGTGTTTGAAAAATAAGGGTTAGAAATTTCAAAATAAATTAATTTTTGGTGAAGATAATCTCTATGTTGAGATCATTCTACCAAAATTCAGTTCATTCTGAAATTTCTAACCCCATCAAAAGTGGTTTAGAAAAAAAAAATTGGATAGAATGATCTTACCAAATATCAGTTCAGTTCGAAATTTCTAACTTATATCGAACAAAACACGATGGTCAACAAACTAAACCCATTTTTATGTTATCTTTTGACATATAAGATACATCTAGAATATACTAACGGGTCTAACCATGTTGAGCATTTCTAGGTCCCTAGTCCAACCCAGATTTAATGGGTTGAAAATTTTCGAGCTACAACCCTACCTTTGCCGGCTCAACATCAAAGATCCAATTAACACACCCTAATATTATCTGATATTATTAATTAAACTGGTTGATTTACTTTCTGACATTTCCAATAGAAAGCAGGGTATAAAGAAGGCTTTAGGGATTTGAATTAGAAACGAGTAGACAGATGTATTTGAAAGAAATCCCAGCCATGGTTTTAAATCTCGTCCAAGTTGTCTCTGTATCGTCCACCAACAAATATGAGTTGACAAGTCATCTCTAAGACCTGGTTTGTGCTAATTCTAAGGCATTTCTTTTTACTCAAATTAATCGGATATCTCGGCCAAGACAACTTGGTCTTGCTCATGGGGCATGAACGAGAAGTCAAAACGAGTTTTAAAACCACAATCCCAGTCCTTCCTCCTTTCTACAAATTCAATTTTAAAATTAATCAAAGATGTGTTGTTTCCGGTCTTCCTTTATCCTCTTTGCCAAAAGAGGACATTACCATTCCTATACTATCAGAGACATAAATAACTGTAATTACATCAGTTCCCATTTTGTGATTAGATTTTAAAAAAATCACATATTATGGTAGTTGTAATTAACCAACATTCTGACATAAATACCTCATGTTACTGCTACAGTTGTTCTCATTATTTCCGCCCGTTTTACTATCCTCACTTTTGACAATTATTCGCTTTATATATAACTGTGACGTGGAGAATCAGGATCACATCTGGGGTCTTGTCTGCACAACAAAGATCTTACCATCCCTTACCACACCTTCAATGTCTTGTGGAGATCCTCCATAGAGATCCTCAATTGCTTTTCCAGCACTTGCAATGCTTGAGAGAATTGATTGGCGGAACTTGCCGTCTATGATCAAGGGATCACTCAAGTAATCAAGCACAACCTTCTCTTCTTCATCCATTGGCACACTATCATAATAAGAAAGAAAAAAAAAAAGATGTTACCACAAGGTTTAATGAAATAACGGATTATAGGAAAATACCTACATTGAGTTTGACATGATCCGTTAGGGTAAAACAAGAAGCTTAGTGAAGATCGGTTAAATTGCATTGAGTTTGACATGATCCGCTAGGGTAAAACAAGAATCTTAGTGAAGTATAGTGTGAAACTAAAGCATGTAATGCACTTTTACAAAACTTTATGAAATAGTAATCTTTTGATCTCAAGAGGGTGGGTTTGTGACATGTGGCCATTACTAGAAATCATTTTAGTACGAGGGTTCTCAAATTTACAATCATCTGATTTAGGGAATCAAATAGACCTAATGACAACAAATATTAAAGTCTTGGAGGATTCATTGCTCAATAGATGAATATTTATTATATAAAGCATTAAATAAAATGTAGTGAAAGCCTTTGGCATGGACGGTGTAAAACAATCTTTAAAATTTACCTATCATAAAGCCCTGCTCCTGCATAACCTTCAAGATCTTCACCATTGGAGTCGGATCGGAAAATAATTGATCGTCTTATGAAAAGGCCAATGGGTTTGCTTGGGTAACCCAATACCTGCAAAAGAGCCAAACATGCGAGCACAGATGATGAACAATTAAATGATTAATATACAACTGCAAGACTACACCAATTGCCATTGTATATAAATACCTTGGGGGAATTAAGATCGCTTTTCTTGCAAACAAAGCTCAAAGCACGACCTGGATAAGCTCCAACTAGAGTTTCTCCTAGTCCTTTCACCACCTATACATAGAACGAGACACATAAAAATGTGTCCAATAACATAAAAAATAGAAATCTGAACAAAGCAATGGCTCATCAAACTGGCACAAAGTAAAAAAGGATGATACCTCAGTATATATCTCAGATGAATCTCCAGACGATGGGTTAGTGGTGTGGATGACAAATGCGTAATCGGCATTTATTACTTCTTGAACTAGAACAGCCATGCAGAGATAATCATGATCTAATTTCACTTTTTGTGTGCTGAAGTATGCTCTCTCATTCCACTTTGAAGCCCAAACCTGGAATTAAAGAGATCAATAAAGTGCTTCAAGCTGTGGGATCATTAATCCACAAGTATAAGGAAAAGACAGAATTATCCAGTGGTACACGAGAACATTGGATGAAATTATTAGGGCTCAACATAGATGAACAAGGAACTCTTGGAAGATTTTTTTTGGTGGGCAGAAATTGAAAGGGAGAGTAAAGATCACACCAAAAAAACAAGCAAGACTATAATTCTTTTTGCCATGCATGATCAATATTCAGCTGTTACATACATCACATGATTTCCACCTGTATCAGTCAATAGGATATGCATTCTTTCAATATGATCGATAACTAATACTAACATTCGTAAAAGTATCTTGACAATTGGAGTATCTAACAAATGTAAGAAAAGTGGAAGCAGGAAATAGGTATTTCAGATGGGGCAAGGTAACCATAGACTGATTCTCGACTCTAGGCATAAAAGGATAAATACATATTCTCAACATCTATGAGGAATGACAAAGATAATAAGTATCAAATGTGTCCTTAGATTAACATAGATAGGAAGGGATAGAACTCTTAACCCATATATGTTTCTTCTAAGAGGACTATGTAATGCTATCACAAGACTTACCTTCTTTATTGCCATCCATGCTTGTTGCCATCGCCTATCTCCTTCATCACCAGGCCATGGCATTCCTGAACTTTTCATCTTGTTCTTCAATTCTTCCACCTGAAAACAAGTCTTTCCCATCAGATGCCACCTTATTTCAAAATGGACCATTCTATGAAATAAATAGAGAGCTTTTATTGGCATTCCAACTTTTACGTATTACACCCCAATTAGAATAAAAATAAAAATAAAAGGTCGATAGTTGAGAATACGTGAAAGTCGGATGCCAATAGAAACTCTCATTTTAATTTTCTTTTAGTTTTCAATTTGTTAGATTTGGGATTTTATATGGGCCTAACCCTAATTGTGAACAACTGCTGAAGCTGTTTGAATGTGTTATAATCCTTTGTAATGTTGAGGCAAGAACTTCAACCGAATTTTTGTAATGTTTGAATGGTGTGTTTTGAATTTAAACTAAGGTGTGATAAATAAATTAAGAAATTGTGGTGTAATAAGTAAAAGTTGGGGTGCCCATAGCAGCTCGCAATAAATAGACCTTTATACGAGGCAATCCAAGGATATGAGATCCAGATGACACACCATCATTTCAAGTACCAAGATCATGCAAGCAAAACTGGCCTAAAATCATGTTTCATTTTCTTTGGTAAAAGGGCTATGCATAATTGTTGCACAAAACACAAAATAGCAAATCTTTACGTCTATTTTTTTTTGGGATTCAAACACATGGTTTCATGGTTCCACTGCATCGCATCAACCAAAATAGAGTTATGGGCTCAAATCCACCAGTTCTTTAAATCATTTCTAACATTGTGCGGAAAAAAAATTGCATTATCTCTTTCTGGTTTTGTACTGTTAGCACACTTTCATTCATATTATAGTATTTGAGTGACCAATTGAACTCTTAAACTTCAGTTCATGCCATCATACTTGCAATCTTGCAAAGCCTGTCCAGGCGATTTCCATAGTTAAATGTTGATCAAGTTAAAAGAAATGCTTTGCATACCAAATATTGTAAAGCATGTGCTTAATATACAATCCTACAAGTAGAATGGCTATACCAACTGAGGTGGTGCTGCAAGCTGCAAGACTGTCTTGCGGATCTCACCAAGTGCACTGAACTCTCCTCCTCCTAACTTTTTCTTCAGGGATTTTAATGTGTCAGCTACTGCCTGCAAATAAGGCACATAAAAAACAAAATGTATTGTTATATGAGTTTCATACTTGCATATGTGCCATAAAACTTGTCAACTATACTACCAAGATACTACAAAATGGGTTCCGTAATCCAAGTGCATGGTTCAAAGTTTTGGGCCGTTTCAGACTGTTTCGGTGGAACATTCCCGTTTCAGCCGAGACTGGAACGAAATATTGACCCCCAAACTTTGAGTTTTGAACAAAACATTGAATGTTTAACTCCTGTATCCTTGTTGTATCTAAGTATTGTAGTTTGTTAGGATAAGTTACACCTATCAACAGATGTAGATTCTTATGTTCATCAGGACGAACAGGATTCATGTAGCCGACCCAAGTAGATGGCCATGATGACTACTAAAACAGAGAAAGGTGACATAATTTTTAATACTTTAGCTCATGTTTACGAAACATGGAAAAAATATTCGGTTTGGCTGACATACACTAAAATCATATAAATAATAGCTAAAAGAATACTTGAATAAAGTGAAGATTTTTCTAAAGTGGATCGGCATGTGTTGTCTGACCAAACAAAATCTTAGAAAAGTGACAAGTGTCACAGAGGAGTTGAGACATTTGTAACAATTATTTAAATTAATTTATTATATATCTAAACATAAATGCCTTGACTAGATAGAGTTGAATGGTGAAATAAGATTCACATTGCCAACCTCAATAGTTTTTCTATTTTTTCATCATGTAACCAATATTTGGGATAACATGTTGCATGATGATGACATTGATTCACATTGAATAATGGATGAATGATGTTATAAATCATAAGAGGAGACAAACCTTATTGGAGTTATCTGAAAGAACCTTCTCAAAAACACCAAATGGCAGGGCGACTGATGTTGGAATTCCAACCCAGGATGGTACTTTGCCTTTCAGGTATGAAATGTTGCGAGATTTAGCTCCAACCTAGGACGGTAGAACCACACGGATTACATAGAATTAAAATGGAAAATTAGGACAATTGTTCGAAAAATAAAATAGATATCCACTCCTATCAGATATGACTTTCAATACTCGCAAAATCTAAGCAACCATGTCACTAAAGAATATAAGCAATAGAATAATCCCCTCAGATAAACAATAAATCTGTTTTTCAAGCCTAACCATTTCATTGGTGAACTCCTCAGATGATATAGCATATCTACCGCAAAACTGCTTTCTGACCAAAGTAACAGATGGCAAAGAACCATTGCTCGAATTAGTTGCACTTGCACCTGACAATTCAATGTCCTTGACCTCACTGGGGTTAAGGAAAAAAAGGAGAAAAAATAAGTTCTAATTCTTGTAGTTTAGAAAACGTAAATGCACAAAAAGCATCTGTATGTGACAGAAAATATACAGGAACGCATCAAATTGACCAAAAGTTGTAATGAAAAAAATTCAAAATTCAATTTATCATGGGAATCACAGATTATAATGGGTACACATTTCAGACACCTTTAAACTAGAAATAGGGTTACCTATAAACAACATCTGCAGAAGTAGGTTTTAGGCTCAATAATTTCCCTTCTTTTTTTTTGAGGTCAGCCAGAATGTTGGGGTCAAAGCACGTAGCAAAGCAGACCTGCCAGGCAGAGACGGTTGAATTTGAACATCACAACTCAATGTAACCCATTTGAAAATTCCATCCATAAAAAATAGAGGAAACACTAGTTAAATTCTAAGATCACCACTCTGAATAATGATTACCTTGCTATTTCTTGCTCTCACAGAAACGTGAGATAGAACATCTGGCATGTCAGGTGTCAGCACAGCAACTGCACCATCTGGAATCTCTTCTTCTCCTTTTACACTTTTTGCCACTAAAATAGTTGGCTGCCCATAAGATTTATTCTGAACAGCAAGCAATTCATCTACAACTACAACATATCCAACAGCTTCAACTGGGCAGATTACCTGCCAACTGTTGCCAAGATTACACAAGAATGTCAATCAATGTCGTATAATTCAAGAAAATACACTACAATCCTGTTTGGAGTTTAATTAATTATAAACCAATAAAGTCAAATTATTAAGGGGTTTCAGATTAGGTGGAAATTATATATTCAATCTACCTTCCAAGGTTGGCTGTCTTCCGAAGAACAGGATCGAGTCGATTAAGAAGTAATGACAAGGATGCAGCTGATCCAGCACGTATAATTTCTTCAGTGAATATATTTACCTGCATTAGGGCGCTTATAAGTGCAGAATCCAAGGGAGCTATAAGCTACATAACAAAAAAGAAAATGTTCCAACTTCTCAGTGCAATCCAATACATACAGCTGATTGATCAACTCCAAGCAGTGATCCAAGGTAGTCAGCAGACGGCTGCAGAACCTGCAGGTAATGCTCTGCCTTGCTTGCAAGAGCAAGCCGTGTCCTGTCAAGCACCGATTTTGCATATAATGCCCAGTTTTCATCTCTACTCTTTGACATGTTTAGGGCATGATTCCAACCCTTCATAAACAATATAAAGTATTAGATGTGATGTGAAGATTGGAATACTCCATTCTCAATCTAAAAAGAAAGAAACAGAAAAGGACAAGTAATATTTCAGTGATGCTCCATGAATATAATAGCTACGGAACAACTGCAGATCCAAAATTAATTATTCAGAGTCAATAGATACAATATAATGATAAACAACTCAAAAAGAAAAAGGGTGGAAAGTCAAAACCATGAGTTTGATCAGCCATTCCAGCACAATTCATGAGATTTTGGTCTGTCAAAGTACAAAATGATCTTACCAAAACTAAGTTTCAAAAGAAAGTTAAAACACATCTGATTTGGTGTCAGACTGGCTGCAAGGTGGGTAAGTTCCCTTCAACTCACAGGCTTTCTTCAGGGGCTAGATTTCAACTGAAGTCTATCTAGGTACAGTTGGAAACTCGCCTCTACGGAAGAATATGGTTGGAAGAATCACACTCGGTGAAAACATTTTATCAAGTCTGCCAATCTATTTCATGTCTACTTTCTTGAATGCCAGCTTCCATCACCAATGTCAAGAATCCAATATGGCAATTTTAGATAAGTAGTTATGAAAGATTGCAGTATTCTCAAGAGACATTAGAGTGTGATCAAAGCACCTTGAAATGTAGCACATTGTTCAAAATTATTAGCACTCCAGCAAACTTTATTTTCCTTTCCTCCCCTTGGATCTCAGAAAAAGTAGAAGAGCAAACAGCATCTCAAAGACTAATCTTTAAACTAAGCATAAGATGAGATGTTCATTTTTTTTTTTTTTTTTTTTTATAGGAAAGAGGTTAAAACGGGTTTTGAACCCACATTGTAATATCAACACTCACAAACTTTGTTAACTTAGCTAGCTGATGCCTTCAATATAATAGTGATCCACATCTTTCATATAGTACCTTTCATTTAGCATCACCAATAAGTGGATATGAACATATATGAATTAACAAAAGGCATAGACCAGAAGGGAGGAAGATGATCCATTCAAGACCCCAAACTTTTTGGGATAAGGTCTTGATAATGATGATGCATTTTTTTTTTTTTTTTCAGATGGCTCCAAATCCAGTTCCAGCCTCCTGGAAGCAGATCATATATTTATTTCACATGAAGCACATGGATGGAATTATAATGATGTGTTATTCGAAAATTGGAACTTAACTTCCAATTTAACAAGTATAGAAGAGAACAACCACCTCTTCTGTTGCCAAGTATTGGAGAAACAGTCTCAGTTTGTTACAGTATTTCTAGTAAAATCTATATGAATTCTTCTCTGAAATAAGTTGCCTAATGAACATTTCAATTTCTAATGAATATGTACGTATCTAGTCAATGTACTCGATCCATTATTTACCTTTAAGCAGTAGATGAGATCCTCATTATCGTCTGATGAAAGAGAGAGATTTTCAAGAACTAGTGTGATGAAGTACATAACTTTCTGCAAGAGAAACAAATAGATTGGATGAAGATTTATAAGTTTCAATATATAAAACTGAAATCAACTGAAACCAATTACATAAATGAGACAGCATATCATAAAAAAAGGGGGGCGGGGGGATTACTAGTTGGAAAAATAAATCAAACGTGCCAACAACAGGATATACCTCTGGTCCGGCACTCTTCAGCTCCTCAAATCCCCTCTCAATGACTGTTCTAACAGTGGAATCAAGGGCAATGTCCAAAAATAAGAGATCCTTGAGACGATCATGAGACTTAAGAAGTAAAGGTCGAAGCTCCTCACGAGCCTCAAGCAAACCCTACATTTAAGAATTCAATATAGATAAAATTTGAAGGCCAGAGTATAAATGAAATTAGATGATCAAATGCCCATATCACTATCTCACTCACTTCAAGAAGAGGTTCTACATTCTTATCTTCAATATGATCTACAACAAACTGCAGCAGTTCCTGTTTGTATGATTCAGCAAGAAATACAGCCAACAGTGTTTAGCATACTGGATCATTCTGGTGACTACTATGTGGATATTAAGAAAGAGTAATGATGAAATGTGTTACCGGAAATCCAGATGGCAATCCTGATATGGGATTTATCTTCACCCCAACCATGAAGCCCTGACCCTGAAGGAAATTAAAAGTTTCATCAAATATTAAGACCACGTCATTGCTTTTCAAGGGGGCTCTAGCCCAATGCCATTACCTCGGCCTTGTAACCCATGCAAATTGCAACTGCAGACTCAAGATCAGCACCTGAATGAACTGCCTGTAGAATAAAACACCAGAAAACTTTAAGTAGGATCATGTGATGCACTCCACAAGGCATGGAATGGGAGGCAAAAATTATTGACAAATAAGTCCACATGAGAAGAGCATGAACAGAGTTATAATTGGAATGTTTTTTTCCTAACATAGTTTTAAATAGAGAGAGAGAGAGAGAGAGAGAGAGATGTATCAGTCCCTTTGGCCATATGTTGAGGGTGTTCTTGTCTTTTATGATGCTAAAAGGCATAACATATAATCTGTTTTGGGCAAGACTAGAGGGCTTCTGTTCATTTTATCAAGCTCTTCGTAGTTCACTTTCATGAGCACATGCCACATCATTTCTGATGTCATCAGACCATACAGCTTCTTTTTCTACATCCTTTTTTACTTCATCTTTTATAAATTATGTACTGAAGATTAAGCAAACCAAATTGATCACCATAAGATGTGCACACTTTATTTGGTTGTCATTAAACATGACTCTGGAATTCAAAAATTAAAGAATGAAGTCTCAATCAATGATAATATACCATGCACCCAATGAAGCTCCTCTACTATCTGTACGAAGCAAACACTTAACTTTACAAAAGTAATAGGAAAACCCTCAATTTCAACTTTTTTCATTGAAAAATCTTCAAATGTTCTAGACAACTTTGCAATCTTCAAGTCATACAGAAATATATTGCAAAACTATTGCACAGAAAAAATAATTTGGCTACGAAGGTTTTTCAAGCCAACCTTTAAAGTTCTCATGTACTTCCCAAGATCACGCAAAAGACCATCCTTCTGATCTCTCCTAAAATGTGGTTCAGAATGAATGGCACGATCATAACTTAAAAGGCGTTCTTTCGTGATGCCATTTGAGTTCAGAGTATTCCAATAAACACTGACATCAAAGTCACTTTTAATATAATCAATAAGTGCCTGCAAGAAAACCCTTTGTGAGATCAATTCTGAAAATGAAACTGAAGAAGTCTGCCCAAATTTTTGCATGTCAAATACCTGGCAGATTATAACATCATCAGGACTAGTGTTATTATGCAGTTTCTGATGCCATTCCTCCATTATGCCACCCTTGCAATCATTATTTCTCTGCAGATGTGGAATAATTTTTCATGTAGTTTAAACGATCATTTCCATAATGAATGACTAAGACAAAAAATCCTATATAGAGATCCAATATCTACCTGGATAACCAAGATTTCATCCCGGATACGCTGTCCTACATCCCCTTCACCTCCACGACCAACAGTAGACATTATCATCCGCAAAATTTCTCGGTGCTGAGGGTGACTTTTGTATATATTTTGAAGTGAGTCAGTCAGTCTGTCCTGAGCTCTACTGATCTCACTGCAATAATAGGAGGATAAAGATCTCCTTCAGAAATTAAAAATTGACAGCACATATCTTTACAGGAGCTTACAGCCCGTTTCTAAACAAAAAACAAATGGAAACAAGACCAAAATCTGTTTTTATAAAGCAATAGACGTTTGAGAATTGGAAACAGCTTCAACCGTTCAATATAAGAGCCACTTAGAGGTTCAATGTGATTACTCATTACGAGAGAGAATTTTACATCAAAAACCTCCAAAAAAAGAAAGAAAAGAAAACTGGCATCTCAGTCACTTGAATCAAGTAAGAAAAAAAAGCTGACACCCCAGTTGCTTGAATAAAGTATCTCATAAGGGATGTACCGTGGCTTCACATTGTAGTTCTTATTCCATATGAGCTGCCTTGTGGCCATAAACCTCATCCACACAAGAATCCCTGCAAGACCTAATTCTCCATTGTTTGTGGCCCACTCTATCAAGTCCGCTGCAATGTTAAATCTACAAACAGAAAGTGGAATACTATTTCAAGAACAATCCACAGAATTAAAGTCTTCCATTCCTTGTATAAAAACAAGCATAGGAGATGACAATTAAAACAAGAAATTCGTGTAGAAATAGGAAGCCACTTTCGAACATCAGTCAGATGTTAGACCTTATATTGAGTAGAGAAAAGTACAACTTATAACTATATATATATTTATATAAGAAAAAGAAAAAATCAACTAGTACAAATTTCCTACTTGCCCTGCCAGATTAATTAAAAGCAAATGGCTGTAAGAATCAACATTCTTCACAGTAAGTGGGGAAAGTTGTATAAATAGGGTGCTTTTCAGGAAAGATGAGGCTACGATTGCTTCCAAGTGGCGCGATTCAATTAAAACTTTTTAAGTGCCCCAAGAAACCACCCCTGAGCTACGTAGTATGCAAACAGACTATTATAGTGGGTCCATCTCTGCTGCAAACATCAAAAGATTATAAATGAAACATAATTTGAATGGGTATGCATAAACAAATGATAAGTCCCTGGATAGGAGTAAAAGGAAGGTTAGTATTGAATGGTTGATCGAAACGTAGGGGGGAATCCACACCCCATTAAGCCAATCAAACAGTGAAGCTAGGATGGAACAGCCAAAACAGGATACATGTAACCAACACTAAATAGTTGGGACAAGTTATGAATGAAGATGTTAAATGCAACCAGAAGAGTAGATTTTAAAAGAAAGCCAAATTTTATCGAAGCAGGGATCATCATGAAGATATTTCAAAGCAATACAACAATGCTTTGATTATTACTTTTTTTAGAGTAGTGTCACTTGATACAATCACTAATTACTTAGCTTCAATAAATTGATTAATATATAACCCATAGGAATGGAACCAACTTGATAAAAGTTGAATTTCCTTGCTTCCACTCATGTCAGGGCCCAATCAAATTTAGATAACTGTGGTTTCATTCAAGTCATCAATGCATACCATGTGATTGTATCAAGGAACAACATTGACGTTTTATAAAGTGCAACATTTTGGACAGGAAAGGCCAGTAAATAGAGAGGGACTTACGGAATTATGTCCAAAGAAGCTCTGAACCACCTAGTATTTATGTATAAAACAACACTAAATATTTCGCACATGTACCACTTAGGAGCCTTGGAGACCAACAATCAATCTATCAAAAGAATCCTCTAAAATAAACTAATCAAAAGTTTTCTTTATGTTAAGAAGCTCAACTGATCAATTTACAAGAAATTACTGACCTATGCATAAAGGACTTCTGAGCCTCACTTTCCATATCTGCTATTTTGTCCAATAAAGATTTTGCAGTACCTTCGCCACCACCAGCATCCTTTTATGGAAAGAGGTTGTAGTTAGTAAAATCTATAAAATTTAAATAATAAAAAAATGGCAACCTAGATAAAATTCTAAGAAAAATCCTAATTTGAAAATTAAAACAGGGAGCAACCTTTCGGAGCTTCTTAGATTTGACGCTAAATTCAACATAAAAGTCAGATCCACTATTTTTTATCCAATTTCCACCAGAACGAAGGACAAACGGCATCCCTACATAATTGTCTTCTCCAATCTCTATTTCTAAAGATCGCACCTGAAACATAAAATGAGAATGTGAAAATTATTTTCACTCGATAATTATAGTTCTATCAATTATTGGAAAAAACTGAGAAACATATTGGCTCTCAGTACCATTAAGGCATACAGAAACAGATCAAAGTTGACAGGGGTACCTGGTTAGGAGAATCACTAGAATGGCTTTCTGCAAATTGTGTTTCACTAGCCTTGTCCAGTGAAACTGATCCCTTGGGCAATACACCTGGAGGTGGTGCCTGCAAAAATCACACACCACTTGTAAAAAAATTGAGAACACAAAATGCAATTATAAGTGGTTGAAAAAGAAAACAATAATGACCCATTCAAAAATCCGTTATCCACAAAATAATTTGTAGATTAAAATAAGACTACCATCATCATAAGGCATTTCCAGTGATTAACTGATGTTAAATCTTACCAGCCACTCTCCAGCGATTTTTGATAGAGCCCAATGAAGGGTAAGTGGCCCATTGAAATCTGTAGCCAGAAAAACTTTTGTCTTGCCAGGAGGCTTGGTTACGAGTGCCTTGAATTGTAGAAGGAAACAAATGAGTTAGAAGAAGAATCCCAAATGTAATATTTTCATTTAGTAAAACACATCACAAACACAGGAATACTAACTAGAAGTTCCTTATCACCAAGCTTAAAGATTTTCTTATTTAAAATGTGACCACCATCCTGCTCTTCCTTAGCCTTGCAGAAAAGCTCAACTTCTGTTGGGGCTTTTGGAGTGATAGAATATTTTTCTTCCACAGTAACATCAGCATATTTATTGAGCAGCTGCATAAAGTCCCTTTTCTTGCGCTGAATCTTTTCAGCGGTAAAATATCTTTTCTTCTGTAGTTGCTTGGCAACTTTAGTTTGGATCTCTCCTTTGATAATTTTCTTACGTATCGCATCAAGAGAAGAACCCTTATCTAATTCAACTTGCAGCTCTTTTCTAGCTTCCTCAAACTCCTTCTGTTAATGAAACACACACAAGTCAAGATTCAATATCAGAATGTGAGTGAGAACTGAGGACCCATCTTAAAAATTATTCAAAGAGTAGTACACTAATCCACATTTGCTCAAACATTAACAATTGCAAGAAAACAAGAATATAAAATTAAGGCAGAAGGAGGTGTGAACTCTACAAGTTGTTGATCAGGGCCATAGTTGGGTTTCCCTGCTTTCTCCCATCGTATATAAGCCTGTATCTGTACAAGATCATCAGGTATCTTGCTCTTGCCTTCAGGAGGACTGGCCTCCTGTGTTCTACTTTTAACCTCACTTTTTGTGATCTTTTTTCGAAGGTCTTCTATGGAAATGCCCCTTGCTACTTCCTCCAATAGTTCTGTCCGAGCTGCCTCATATTCCACCTATATAATGTTTGAAAGTATATCAACAAACAGAAGTAGAAAACCACAAAAAACAGAACTGCCAAGTCAATCTTCTTTTGAAGGCATGAAGAACAGCTTCTTGCTGAACCTATAAAAAAATCAGATGTTATACCCTAGGACATGAAAAGCTTGAATTGTTGAGTGTTGTATTACACCTCAGCTCCGGGGTATCATGTGCTCACGTATCATGCCCCAGTCCGACTCGTGACCCTCTTATATTCATAGTTGCGCCTTCCCCATCAAATCGGTCTTTTGGGGTAAATGGTTATCAACATAGTATCAGAGCGCTAGGCTCATGTAGGTCATGGGTTCGAGTCTCCTCGAGGGAATTTTCCACTCTTATGGATGAGGGGGAGTGTTGAGTGTTATATTATCCACCTCCGCTCCCGGGTATCACGTGCTCACATATTGTGCCCCAGTTCAACCAGTGACCCTCTTATATTCATGTGCCTTCCCCATTAGAATGGTCTTTTGAGGTAAATGGTTTGTCAACATGAATTGGCTCCCATCTTTCTTCAAAGAAAGAATGGACAATTCACGAGAGTTTCCATCAAACAAGTTCTACCACAAATCCTAGATTGGCCTCCAAATTCTAGTTGCAAATTGCACTAATATTCCAGATTTTTTTAAAAAAATATTACAAAAATTTTATCCTAGGTTTTTAGAATTGATCGCAAGAAATTGATGTCTCACAAGTAACTGATTTATTTTTATTTTTATTTTTCTAATTTTCTAACAAGAAAATCATCAGATTTTTATGCATAACTTAAGGAATGATATATTTAAACATTACAATTTTTTACATATGAATGCCATATTTTCATTCGTTAATTTTGCCAAGACTTCTGGGTATAAAGTTGAGAGAACAAAAAGCTTTACAACACAAACCAACCATTTTCAGCCTAATTTACATGAAAATACTAACTTACAAGAAAAAAGAAAAAAAATGCATGAAAATACCAAGTGCATGCTTCAATAAAATCAACTTGAGTTGGATGCGCATCATCACTAGTAGTGAAACGGGTCTTATGTTGACGTTGGGTACTTGTAGCCCCATAGATTGATCAGGTTCGCCTGGTAATGTACTAGGTGGGTTGGGGCCACAGTACATTGCATGTGTAACTTCCTTAGTTGCATGCCATGTGACCAATTCATTGGGGTGTACACACCATCATGCTTGGTGATATGAAGACATGTATGACCATACACATAATATTAGATGTCATAAATGGAACCCTCATAATGTGCCACATGGAATGGCTCCATTCTCACATTTGGCAATTTATGTAACACTTCAGTGGCCACCTAACATTCATGTGGCATTTTATGCAGTTTGTTTTCTTTTGACATGGAGTTCCAATTGAGTCCAAGATTTCTAATGGTGTGGGATCTAAGGAAACATCGTTGTTGATGAATGCCTGCTTAATGAAGGTAATGGTATCATGACATTGTTAGTGCCTATTAGAAATACTTGATGAAGCATAGATAAATGCACATTGGGGTGGGTCAGCATGTGCAGAGATGTCAATGCTTTGCATCTTTTCTCGCATGAAAAGCCCCATTTGTCATTCTAAAAAAGAAAAAGGAATGAACAATGGTGTGTTATGTAGTATAGTGACAGCGGGTTTCAAGTCTTGTTGGACACTTTCTTTTTTCACATGTATGTTGACTCTGCTCAAGGGTCATGTGCAACCATGTGACTAATATAATACCTATCATCAGGCAGTGGGTCGACATGCACAGAAATTGATAGGTCTTTTGACAACTCAAATTCAACATTTGCATATTTTTCATTGAAGATATGCCTTAATGCAACTTAATGCCTTGTATTCCTTCATCCATGTCTGACAAGCCATTGGTAGCGACAAATGCCCTTCACTTTTTTCTAGCGGCTTACAATGTTCCGAAGGTAACCAGATGACGTTGATGCTCCACTATTCAACAATTTCATCCCTAGTAATTGGCACACATAATGGCGATGAGGTTGTGAGTTTTAGACATGCAGTGCAAGAACATGTGGATTAGCATGTCAGTTTGAACAAAATAGAGAATGACATTTTATAGAGGTTCTTGCACCTCCCAACCTGTAGGCCGTCGCTAATTGGGAATAAGTTTTGTTGCCTCTAAGTCATTATCATGAGGTAATTCTTGCTCTCACACTTCACTGTGTGGCTGGGTCATCTCAGTGCTTTTTGTGTTCCTTGTCTTTGTATGAAAAAAAAGAGTCACCTCTCCAATGGAATAGACAAAATGCATAGGATTATGACATTGTGTGCACATATGCATACACGTAAGTTGAAATGTGGAGTGAAGTGGCTGCAATTTCCACTCAAACCAAGTGAACTTTTTCAGTCGCTCTTGTATCAATGAGATAGAAAGAGTGGATGGGGGAAATAGAATGCGAGGGAGGGAGCATATCAATAGAGGAGTTGATGCTAGTTCAAGGGAGATTTTGATGTACACACGGATTTATTTATTTGTGAAAAGGACTTAAGAAGTTAACCTTTCATAATGTGCCACAGAGTTTGGCTTGATTGGCCCACATGCTAATCATGTGACATTTTGACCTCACTAAGCACACATGTAGACCTTTATCCCATGCAGTGGGGTACCCAAAATGCACCGTCCATAGTAATTATGATGGAGACAAATTGTAAATTGTAATAATGAACTCTAAAAGTCAGATAAATGGAAATATAATTCATATAAAAATTTTATTGTAGACAAAAATATCCACTTGCCTTTTCTTGCTCTGGAGTATACATTTGTTTACCCTTTCTTTCCCACCTCAAATATGCTTGAATCTGTACAAGATCTTCAGGAACTGAAACATTTGAACTCAGCTTCTCTTTCCATGAGAACTGAACACGGAAGTTCTTCCCATTATCTTTGATCCTACCAATATAACAAGTGAAGTTGAGATTTTTCAATAAATGTTGATCAATGACGTACCAGACCAAGTCCAATAAAAACCAGAGACTACTAACCATTTATTATGGGCCTCGTCATGTAAAAGAAACTCAATGGCTTGTATTTTTGGGTCATCAATCTCTATCTTCAAGATGGAATTGGAACCAGACTACAAGAAAACAAATGATTCATTTCTTGATTTAAAAGAATTAAAAGAAAATACTCATCAATAAAACCAATTGGAAAGAATGCCTATAAAGATATAGAATTACTCAAGAAACTTACTTTCTGAAAGGGACTTCTAAGAGCCTGGTTCATGTGTGTTTTTGTTCCATCAGGCCGACGGGAAGGAAGTACCCAGTTCCTAAAGAAGCCCAAGAAAAATAATAATAATAAGACATTGGAAAAATGAGTGAAGGAAAGAGACTTAAGAAAATAATAATAAAGTAAAACCTTAAACACATTAATGGACTCACTTTTGTCTATCACGAATGCCACCCCAGTGAAGAATCAGAGAGTCACTGCTATTCGTAACTTGAATATCTATTTGCTGGAGAGCCCCCGAAGAAGGAGCACTAACATCTATCTGTTAAGTTGCAGGGATGACATATGGTGCAAGTAAATTGGTCAAATCATTTTCAACGGGAAATAATTATTTATACTTATAGGAAAATAATTACCAGTAATTCAGAATTTCCACCAAGATTATACTTCCCCGCAAGCTGATTTAAGACAAAAAATGGCCATGAGTACACATTTAAAGCAATTTTGTCAAACTGTCTTCTGACATCAATAGGAGTCAACTTTTACTAATTGTTTTAAGACATCAAGCTGGGTTCAGCTCGTAATTGTTACATCATGGAGCTCAGAAACAGATACTAATTAGCAAAGCACTATGTTAAGGGGAACTGAACAAGGGAAGAAACATATGTTAAGGGGAACTGAACAGTAAAATAAGGAAGAAAAGATAAAATAATATTCTCAGGTGCTCTGGAAGAAATCCACTAGGAATTTTTTTCTCAGTTATCCGAAAATGGATCGCAAAAGAGATCTTTTGAAAGAAACAACAAATATGATGGGATCCTTTGTATTCAAATCCAATGACAGAAACCCCAAAGAACCAAACCACACACCTTAAATACCGCTAAGAGATGTATGGTTTTGTTTATGCAATGGAACGACATAATTATTTTTAAGAGTAGATTAATGAAGTGTAGGGAAACAAGTCTTCGAACAACATTCAAGCTCCATTCAGAACACTTGGATAATCAACTTTATATGAAGGATATCATTTTTTTATGATGTAGGGTGTTCCTACTCCATACAGATACACCAACTCGCCACAAATTGGCATGGTGGTTGTAATCGTGTGCGTGTGCGTGTGCGTGTGGAGGGAGAGGGAGTAAGGAACTCAATCTCACGCCTCTGGGGAGCAACCCAGGGTGCTGAACCACTGCTCCAGCACCCAGGTCCTATACAATTAAACAAGTTGATTCTATCATATGGTTGTATCAATGC
Source organism: Akebia trifoliata (assembly GCF_017979445.1). Classification (NCBI taxonomy): domain Eukaryota; kingdom Viridiplantae; phylum Streptophyta; class Magnoliopsida; order Ranunculales; family Lardizabalaceae; genus Akebia; species Akebia trifoliata. Next base: position 3,379,424 of record NC_141379.1, read on the forward strand.
TATAAGCCTCTATAAGTTAATGCACTAGGGTATCTTTTTCAAAATTAATTATTAATAATTCAGTAACACACCCCCAAAACCTGTAATAACAGGGAATGTTTTTCCTTGTTCTTTCCTCTTTATGTTCCTTCTCCAATAGAACTAGGCCACTTCTCGAAAGAAAAAAATGACAAAAAGTATGTTTAGTACATTTAATTAAAAAAATCTAGAACAGAGCCGCATTATCCACGACAACATAGTAGCAAGAAAGACAGGATCGGTTCCACTCCATGACCGGTTAGATGATCTAAATCAACCTTCACCAATACATCTAATACTATTTGTACATAATTTCTTCTAAAAAAACTACAATTTGAAATTAAGAATGATTTATAATAATAATAAAAACTCATACAATATGAAAAAGAAATTACCCCGGACGCAGGATCTGTAGTTAATATGGCACGGGGAACAATCGAAACCATACGGCGAGCTCCCTTGGACAGTTTCAATTTCTTCGTATCCCGGAACTTTGTGATAGTTAATGGTTTCTTTAACTGTAGAGCTGCTTGGATTGTCGGTGAGGTTTGGAACAAAGAATTTCCAGAAACTGCAGAATTAGCCCTACTTCGATGCTCTAGAACAGGCGATCGGTACAGAGATTTTTGGAGTAAGCTATGCCCTAGAGTATTACTCATGTTCCTTGATCAATAACTGCTAAAATCTTACAAAATACAATAATCAGATTGCAGAAAACTTGGGGGAAAAAAAAAGGTCATAAATTTAACTAAACATTCGAAGATCTCACATTCCTAGCTCAAACTACATCAATCTAAACACCGAAAACGTCAGCATTTCCAATTCAGTTGATCAAACTTCTCCATCAGATCAGATAAAAAATCGAAATTGCATCTAAAATCTTAAACAAAATCCTAAATTTCTGAACTCGAATGCCAAAAAATAAAAATAAAAAGACTTCAAAAATCTGATAATATATATACCTCAATATTTCCACTTCAGTTGATCAAACTTCTCGTTCAGATCAGATAAAAAATCGAAATTGCATCTTAAATCTTCAACAAAATCCTAAATTTCTGAACTCAAATTCAAAAGCAAAAAACGAAAAAAAAATAAAAAAAATCTGATAAATATATCAATTTAAGCGTTCGAATGACGAATAAACCTGAAAAGTGTTTAAAATACCTCAATTCGATTTCCTGAAAAATTTAAACAAATCGAATTCTTCAAGATTTTTATTTTTCTGCTTTTGTCTTTGTCCTTGTTCTCAAGGATGGAGAAAGGGATCTAAAGTAGTAGAAGAAGTTCCAACTTTTATATAGTTTCTCCTATTTTGGTTTATATCGGGAGATTGGGAATCGGAAAACCAATGAAGCGTTTGCCGCGCTTTATTTCTATTATCTTTCCACGTGGCTATCTGAAATACCGGACACGTGGAGATAACCTCGGAAATATGAAGTTGTCACGTGGTCATTGCTGAATAAATAGAAGACACATGGCGTGGGGTCCGTGAATATCATGATATTTCAAATAGAAACACTTAAGTACCCCTGTCATTTTCCAAAATTATCAAAATTGCCCTTCTCTGTTGATATACACACCACTCTGCAAGAAACATATCGTCCGTCCATTTTAGATATTTTTACTAAAAAGTTAGGGAAGCTCTATTCTGGTGAAATTAAATATATCTCTGAGTTCTCAAATTGATGGCATACCTTCAGCTTTGGCTTTTCATGAGGGGGGGGGGGGGGGGGGAGAGAGAAAGAGACAAAATGTCACATATAATAAAAAATAAAAAATCAGTTGTGCCCGACCTTAGCCTCTTCTTCTAGTTTGTCTTCGACGCGTGGTGTTCAACTTATTTGCTAAAATAAAAATAGAAATTTTGATTTTTCATTTTATATTTTTGTCTTCAACGACTCTCATAATATTATGGGCAAGGTACGATTTTGTGAACTGAATTTGACGGATTTATAATTTTGACTAATTATTCATTTTAATTATCAAAACATGATCGTGCGAAATCATAGATTTTTTGAGTGGCAAAATTGTAGATTTAAAAAGACAAATTCGTTGGTCCCCCCACCTCCAAAGTGATAATCTCGCTAGTTTGTATGATGATGATCTAATCAAAAGTGTGAAACTTGCGAAATTGTCACTTTAAAATCTTTGATATAGTTATCGTTCACATTTTAATAATTAAAATGAATAGAGAGCTTGAATCGTAAATTCATCAAAAATTGGTCACATTTTTGTAAATATCTTCAATATTATCTTAATCTTGGGTTTGATCATGATTTTTAAACTTGGTATCTCGTCTCGTCTCGTTTAGCTTCGATACCGAGTTGTCTCGGTCGAGTTTTTCGATACATTTGAGACATCTCGTGAGACAATTCAAAAAATTAAACGTGAGATGTAAAACTCTGTCAAAAAAATGAGTTTGTGAGTTGGTCTCGTTCAACTCGGATACCAAGTTAACTAGGACAATACGTCTCGGTTTTGGACGAGTTTAAAAACCATGAGTTTGATGGTTGAAGAGAGATGAAATATTTAGACTTGAGACAAAGGTAATTTTATTGTATAAGTTGAAGTTAATCTGTTTTTGAGAAAAAAAAGTTGAAGGCTTTTGAGAGAGGCTGAAATAAGGAAGTTAAGATATTTCACATTGGCCTCTCATAAAGATGACAATATTGGAGTTCAAGGATATATCATTAGTTTGAAATCGTGCGTGGGTATCTATATTTTCACTAAAAATTAGAGGGATCATTTAAAATTATTCAAAGGATACTGATAATTTGACTATCCCACATGGCAAATTCAAGCGATTACCTTGACGTGACAAGTTCAAAAATTATAGATTTGTGCTACTTGAGATACACGACTATACTTCCTCATAAAAATGTATTTTGAGAAAATCGTGTATCTTGAAGAGGATAGATCTATGATTCCTGAACTTGTCACGTCAGGTAGTCGATTGAGTTTGCCACATGGGATAGTTAGATTATCACGACTCTTATTCAAATCTTAAATAAATGGTGTGTTTATATAATGTTAAAAATAATAATATTTTGACTTATGGTATGCTGTTATAAAGTATGATGTCTAGTTATTATCATGTAAGTTTGGAGTAAAATTATAATATAATGGTGTGGTAATAACATGGTCCTTTGAGAACATACTTATACATTAGATAAATTCATCAAAATGCCTTATTTATTACAATTTCATTTAAATTTCCTAACATTTCCAAATCATTATTATGCATTTATAATTGATCTTTTTCTAATAGTGTTTAACAAAGGCATCAAATTTTGTGATTGGGCATTATCTTGATTTTATTTACAATCGTTGTTAGATCTGTTGCATCCAATGTTTTTTTTTGCTAACCTAGTGTCCGGGCCAACTTGCGTGCAGCATGACTAATCTCGGGGAGGACTACCACAGGTAACCCACCACCATGGTCATCTATTGCATCCAATGTTCATTGCGTGTTACAAACGTTTCATAGAAGGCCACAACAATTACGTATGAGTTGAATTAAGACCCATAGCTCAGTTGGTTTGACACATTGCAAAACAACTTTGAGATCATGAGTTCAAGTCTAACTTACTAAAAAAAATTCATTATACATGAGTTTACCCCATATTTCTTTAAAAGAAATTATCTCTTAAATTTTTTAATGGGAGACACGATAATCACATCGTGTTATGTTTATAATATAAAAAAAAATTCAAAATCAAAATCAAAATCCTTTAAGTAATAAAAAAAGGATTTTACTTTTCATCCTATAATGATATTTTTATAAATAAATTGTTTAGATTTTGTGATCTTTTAATAGATATATCTTATATAATGAAGACAAAACCTTTACTTTATACACTGAAATTAGAATATATTTTTAAGAGTCTCTATGTAATATTTATATCGTGGGCCTAGCACTTCTCTATGTAATTTTAAACGATCCAAAGTAAACTATTCTCTTTCTATCATTAGAAAAATATATATGTAAGTCTAACTTTTACAAGATTATGAGGTGTTGATCACGAATTCCAATCCCCCATATATATCACACCAAATATTGCCATCTGGCACAATGTTTTGATCAAAGAAATATTTCAATTTACTCTATGTTGAAAATTACCTTCAAATTAATGATTTCTGACCATTGAATTAAAGCAGTTATCATCTAAAATCTTTCGAAGCCAATATATTTTACCCATAATTCCAATTCATGTTGAAAAATATTTGAATCCAATGGCTAAAATTTATCAATCAATAATTTTTTGATCAATCAATGATTGTGATCAAAAGTTCATCAACTAGTAGAAATCAAGAATTTCAGCACGTGCTAAACTTGACTCTTGGAGATTGATGTTTTTGTCCAACACCTCATGTTTGCTCATTGACTCCAAGCAGTTTCACCCACGTGACAAGATCGCAGTTTCATTAAAGAAAGGCGACACAAGTGGATGGGCACGGTGCTACGTGCACAAAGGAGTTGTGTACAATACTTACTAATGCACGTGATTAGTGAATCCACGTCAGCGTTTCACCAAACAATATGGACGCACCAATAGCATGCGATGTCTGCATGACTGCCCAGGTTACTTATTCCTTTAGATATCCACCACGTAAGTTGTTGATAACGAAAGGTATCTTTTATAATATTATAATAGAATGATTTTAGACAAGACTCGAGATCCGATACGGTGTCCCGTTGGAACAGTGTCTATGAGGCACGTTTGGGTTGGATTTTAAAACACCTTGGGCTCCTAACTAAGCCGTGCATGTATTCTTCCATCAAAACGTGCCACGTAGACAACGTTCTTATGCTTAGGAATGGGATACCGTATCAGATCGCAACTCGAAAAGACAAAACCGACCACACCTGAGTGAACATTTGAGGCTTGCAACATGCCCTTGACCTAGGTCTTCTCTTATATACACATGAAGATGCCTTAAACAACCCATCTTTAATGTCTAGTTGAAAAGAGACCTGCTTTTAGCACCCGACTTTACTTATTACACCCCAATTTTTTAAATTATTTATCAAACCCATTTAAAGATTAAAACACCATTTTCAAACATTACAGTGGTTTGACTTAATTTACAATCTCAACATTATAACACTCATTCGAACTGGTTCAATAGTTGTTTTGGTTCATATAAATTCTTAAACCCAAAATATAAAATTCTAGCCAAGAGAGAAAGAGAGTATTTATTGACACCCCCAATTTTTAGTTATTTTCAACAATTCATTTATCTTCTTTATTTTAAATTGGACTATAATAAGTAAAAGTAGGAGTGTCAATAACAATTTTCTTAAAAAAATCTTTTATTTTTTCTCCTAAAATCCATCATTTTTAATTAGTAAATTTCTTTCAATTTGTTCAATCTTATAAAAAATCTTTTATCTATAGTGTTCAACCTCGTCGTAACCTTTTGTAAAAGTCCCATGATTTTTCTATTTTCTCAAAAATCATATCTTCCATTGAGGTTTGAATGTTTAAGTAGATAGAATCTAAGATTGCATATGTGTGTGTATGAGAGAGAGAGAGAGAGAATTTTTTTAATATAAGTTGGAGATGAGGTCATTCAGGATATTTTATTTAGTCATGTCTGAAAAGGCTAGCTCAAAGGGGGTATATCATCTTTTAAAAAATATAAGGGGCATCTCATACTCACCAAAACGTGGAGGAGTATATTTAAAATACCCTTAAAGATATTAGCCACCAAACCCCTTTTTAATTTTTAGGGAGAACAATCCTAGCTTCGCAAAAGGTACAAGAGGAAAGAAACAAAATGAGTATTATAATATTATTTGCTTGGCAAATCGGAAATAAACGTATTAGGGTGAGAGAGACACCGCCATCATGGAAGCGATCCCTCCCCCTTTAGTAAGGAAGCGTGTAGAGCGTATTAGAACTCAATCGGCCACCAACACAATGGAATGACAAATTTATTAAACAAGCTAAATCGAAAAGGATGGTGAGATACGATTGGTATTTTCATAGAATTTTTTGATTCTTTATCCATGAACCATTTTATACTTGAATTTGAATTATAACCAAGACCACACTACAACTAAGCTATGGTCTTGAGTCCGAATCACTCTCATAAGCCAAACTCAAGAATTTATCCCAAAAGTCACTTTGGGGGGGGGGGGGGGGAGATTTTGCACGTGCCCAAGGATTGGTTGGGTGCTCTAAGAGGTCTAGATGCTTCGATTGCAAAAGATTTGATTTGATTTTTTTTTTTTTTTTTTTGAGTCGTGATAATCTGACACCCCCCTTAACATACACCCCCTACTCCCCCATTATAGAACCGTAGGTCATTTACCTTACGATACACCATTAAAAGATTTGCGATTTTGCGTATCCCAATAAAATAATCTACGATTTTGTGATGGGGGCATCAGAAAATCATTGTTCTTTTCTTTATTTTTTCTAAACAAGCTAAATCCTAAGGATTGGTGAGATAGCTAAGATTACAACTTAGAAAGCAGAGTTCTTGAGTTTGAATCCTCTTAGAGATCACCCTTAGAGATTTATCCCTAAAATTACTTGGTGCACATGGGAGGAAGGGATTGCATGTGCTCTAAGGATTAATTGAATGTTCTAAGAAACTTGGATTCCTCTATTTAAAAAAAAAAAACATTAAAAACAAGCGCACATGTTCTACCATCATCATATATAATTTCTTAGAAACCTATTATAAATATTTTGATGATTTATACATATTGCTATGGATTTCGATGAATGTTTGAGAATTTTTGTATTTTCAAATTGGTGACATATCCCTTGACCTCAATCTTATTTTAGAGACCAATAGAAATCAATGCATTCACCTCCAATCAATTTTGGTAGGAGGGTGGCGACAATAAATTGAAGAAGTTCAGCAAGAGAAAAATATATATATAATCAAATTTTTGGTTGAAAATTGAAAATAAGTGTATTTAGGTTATTTTTTGTTAGTCTTGTATAGACGATTAATATGTTATTTATTTGAAAACATAGGTCAATCTCTCAAATATTTTCCAAGACTCAGAAGGATGTCAAAACCATTCTATTTATTTTTGCCCAAAAAAAAAGGTCATTTGAGTGGATATTCTAAAATCTCACCCATTTGACCCAAAGTTGTAATATAGTAGACAGAGGTTTGCATCTGTGGCTTGTGCACCATAAATCAAATCAATTTGATTGCAAAAGCTACAAATGTCCTTATAAAGATGTCGATGAATTGGAATTAGAATAAAAATCTTATAATTCTAGTTAGAATAATCATAGAGGAAGAAATCCACACTTTGCTTTGCAATTTGTAATGCTATTTCTGTTAACTTACACTCCTATCTCAATCAGAGATTTTCGAGCATTGGGGTTGTATCTATAAAAACACACCCATGATGCCCAAGTCGCTAAGTGTGTAATAAGGGATTAGAAAATCATTTTTAGGGTCCTATTTACAAAGACATTATAACTTAATTATACACTAAATCCCCTAAATAGACATAATTCATTTTATAATCCATGTTTATTATTGATTTCAAATAAATTATGATATTTTGGCCTAATTTTGATTATTTATTAATGATAGGTCAAAGTTGCGAGATCCAAAAGGATGAAGCAGGACAAATGAAAAGGTACATTGCAATCCAAGACCCAAGACAAGACTACGGACCAAAATCCAAACCTATTTGGCCCACATGAATCGTTGTGCCGAAAACCCTTCAGGAAACACGGTGATGTTGGTAGATATTGCCTCAAGATCCATGCATTGTTAAAGCGACATGATTTGTAACGTAACAAGTTAGGGTTTAGAGTCCTTGTAAAATACGAAAGTGTTTCGAATCCTAAAGAAACCCTAATCTGGTCTCTTCTAAGATCATCATCTCCTTATCTTCTTTTTCTACTTTTCAATTTTTAGGTTTACTTTTTTTTCAAGTTTTATAAATAGAAGGAGTTTTCTACCAGTTTTAAACTAAGATTAATAAAATAATCATTACTTTCTTCTCAATATTTTCTCTTTTTATTTTTATGATTTGTTTTATTATTCTTGCAATGATTTGTAATTAGACCTCCATTAAAAAGGTCGATGAAACTTGAGCAAGATTATCGTAGATAATTTTATTTGTTTCTAATCATGTTTCAATGTTCTATTGTGATACAAATTTATTAAGTAGTGATCATTAGATAAAATATTTATTCTCGTGATTTTGATAGTTTAATTTTAAATAAATAAAAGTTAAACTATGCTTTGTTAAATATTTGATACTTAATCTTTTGATTTCATCTTATTAAATAGCATCACAGAATTTAAATTCAATATTAAGATTAATAAAATTCATCTTTTGATCCAATAACATTAATTTTGTTGATTAAATTGAGATAATATGTGAACAAATAAGTTAATAAGATGACTTGTTGTAGTGGATTTGACTGATTTAATTTTTTTACATTGTGATTCCTATTTTTGTTTATCTTAGATTAGTTTTATTTCAGTTTTCTCTAATACTTTGAACCGTGGTCGTTTTTAAGTCAAAAATTACTAGATCAACGTTGTCTCTGTGGATTGATCCTTATTTGCCAAGGTTTTTACTTATTTTGATCTTTATTTTAATTGATAATTTACACATAATAATGTGCATTAGGCATAATTCTTATTCCCTCTTTTGACCAGTTTTCCTCAATCGTTTATTAGATTTTAGAATCATAACTTCTCATTACTGTGATTATGTGGTTTTAACCTTGTATCATGCCAATGATTTTTCATGGGTTATATTGTTGCATTTTTTTAAATCGAGGTACCCAGACCTTTTAGAACGCCCAAACTAATCTTCGGGGTACATGCAATCCCTCCTCCTATACCCACCATGTAATTTATGGGATAAATCCTTGAGAGTGACTCTTAAAGGGGGATTTGATATCAAGACCTCAAGATTGGTGGTACAATCTTGTACACAATGTGAAAAAAGTCCATGTTCGACGGCCCAAGACTATTTAATTTCATAAAATTCAATGGACCAAAGCGTCGAATTTTTCATTGTCAAATTTTTTTTTTTTTTCAATAGATCAAAACCATCAAATTAATGGATGATGAAAAATTCAATGGCTCAAAACCGTCGAATGCGGGGAACATAAACAATTTTAATTTCTAAAATTCGAATTTTCCTATTTTCGCGTAGTGGTACTGTCAAGAGTGAGCAGCAATTCTATCAACATTTTCAAGATTAGTTAAAGGTTGGTAAGCTTGATGATTGTTTGTTTGACTTTAAAAGATTAAAGATCAAGCGTCGGGCTCAACTCTGAACGATGCGTTAGAGATTCTAATTTATCATCTTGTATCTCAATGTGACATGTATCAAACTGATTTATGGTTCGACAATAATATTTCTATATCAAATTGAGGGTGGTCCATTTGTATATATAATTAAGGCCAACATGAATAATTAAGAAGTTGAATTGAATTGTAATTGTGAGAAGAGCTGAAGTTGACATATACGTAGTGCCAAGAGTGTAAAGTTTTATCATAGTCGATTCATTTTTTTTAATAATAATCTTTCTTTTAATATGAAATATGACTTGGGGATAAGATAATCCCAATATCAAATCTATCTACACTAGAATCCTAGTCGAAAGCGACAAGAACTCTAAATACAAGAAGTTTTAGTTCTAGATACACTGATATTGCTCGTACCAAACCCTTGAACATACCTTAACCTCGAAGAAATCATGTAAATCTCTATGTCGTGGTTGTATATTCGATCTCTCTTATTTATTTGATTTGATTATTCTTGGTAGAGGATAGAATTTTAAGTGAGGTTATTTCCAATTATTCAAATCTTACTAAGGTCACACATGGATTGTCAAATTGGTATTTTTTTTTTTTTTAAGTTCTTTAAAATTTTGTGAATATATGTGTGGCACCCCATCATAGGATGCCACATGGATGAGCAGTCGAGATACTTTCTTTAATAAAGAAAGTGTTTTTCTATTCATTTTTAGGTATTTTATAGAAATTTTGGATCAATTAATCCAAACAGTGGCTTTTTTAATTTTTAATTTTTAATTTTTGATAGAGTTATTTTGGAATATTTGTAATTTATGATGGGAAATATTTATAATAATTAACTAAGATTATAAGTGACTTTCTACTATCATCCTTATCTTCTTCAGTGAGATAGAGTGCACTTAATTTTGATGGGTTCTAACCATTGAGTGTCTATCCATTTTTCAACAACTTAGATCAAGTCCAAAAAAATTTATAATAAACTGAATTCTAATTTTTTATTTTGAAAAGTGAATTCTAATTATTTTTCAATCTGATTTCTTCCTTAAAATTTAGAAAGTTGTGATGTTGGATTGCCAAATACTCCATCAATCATACAATTAAGCCCCCTTTGGGCCGAGCCTACTCCGCATCAGGAAATGTCCCCTTTGATACTTACCTTACCTCTTGAAGTCCAAGCCCAATAAGAATACTAGACATCTCACAACGCATCTTTTTAAGTGGAATAGTCGCAAAATCAGATCATTCATCTTGATCATAATGTGTATATATATAAATCCTCTCTATCTATTTCTTGATATTTTGTTTTTCTTAGTTCATACAAGTTCTAAATGTCGATCAGGTAATCAAATCTTTGAAGTCTATTTGACCCAAAAAAAATCATGTAGATTGGATATTAAACTTGTAGGAATTGGGTGTAATCCTCGATGAACTTAAATCATATTTCTTCATCTTATTGGGTTTAAATTGTTACGATTCTTAAACAATTATATCCTGCAATGGCCTCTTTACACTACATTGACAGTCCCAGACCGAGATAAATGAGGAGGTTTGAATCACAACACCCCTAACATTAATGTTGATCACATATTTCATTTTGTTCATCCTAGGGTATTAAGAGAAGGTGTACTTTGAAGAAAGTTGAATGGAGGACTAAGATTCATTTAGCCAACCCTAAATTTTTGGGATAAAGCTTTGAGGATGATACATAAATAAATATATAAGGTAAATTACCAATTAAATATGGCAAATTCATATTCACGTTCATTTTAATTCATAAAACATGTTTTCCAGAGAGATCGTCACTTTTATAATCAACGATCTCATCGTTAAAAAATAAAGGAGATTTGTCTTTAAAAATTACCTACGCGGTAATTTAACAACGAGATTGTCACTTTAAAATTATAATAACTACCTGTTATCTCTCTCAAAAACATATTTTGAGAATTAAAATGAATTAGTGTACTAGATTTGGAATATTTACAAAAGTTGTGCACGTATTCGAAATTTTCTCAATATATAAACTTAGAGATGGGGTTACCAAATTAAATATAGTTAGAAAGAAGAATTTTGGTTGTGAATTGCTAGGGCACAAAAAAATGTGCCCTTGAACAATTACATACAAACAAGAACCTCATGACCAAATAAAACAACCAATTCTCTCTTGGCTTTTCATGGAGGAATTATCAACTAGTCTAGCACACCAACTAAATATCAGGAGCCCTCTTGATTAATACAAGCTTCATTAACAACAATAACTTTATTCCAAATTTCCAAAAACTTAGATTTTAAGTTCATATGCCAATGCCAAGCTATTGCTGGCTAGTCGACGCAAGAGTGTATTAATCTTAGTAAAAGGGGAGGCCCCTCCATTGAAGCAATCATCACAAGCGACGATATCGGAGATGACAGCAGAGAGGTTGATCTTCAAGTCGGGCCCAGACTTGTGCTTGAGGTTCTTCAGCGATGTCACGAGATTAGCTATCGCGTCATCATAGTTATCCCGACACACCTCAAGGTTAGACTTTTTTAAGCCGTGCTGAAACGCGATGAGCTTGTTAGCCAATGACTTAGCTTGATTGGCATAGAGGATAGTGGCCTCTATTGTTGATTTGGTTGCATGTGCGGCGCCACCACGCACGGGTTTCAGAATTGAATTGCATAGGGCTGGGTAGTCGGTTTGCTTGCACAATGCCACCGCATTTACTCGTGTCGCGCTCGCATTGGTCGAGAGATACATGGTGGTGATTGCCATAAAGACCAATGAGAAAGGAAAGTATTGCTGAAAACCCATTGTTTGATTCTTTTTTTCTTTCTTTATTGCTTTTCTCTTCCTTTCTCACTCAAGGCTTCTCTGATTTCCAAACCATTGGAACAGAGAAGGGACCTTACCTCAAGAAGAGTTCTTGGTTTTATATAATTTTGATAAAATTGAGATCCACCATTTTTTTTTTAAAGTTAGTTCTAGGTAACCGTTCTTTAATAACAGATCATAAACATGGAAGGTTAGTTTCTGAGATCTTTCAAACAAAGGGTTATAGTTTTTGAGGCTCACCTTGATTATAGCATTTTTTTAGAGTCAGGCTAGCCTGACTAACTTAGTAAGATTTCAATTTTTACTAAGTGTCTTGAGCTCACATTTTGGCGTCCAAAAACATTATCAGATGCCACAAAGATTTAGAGGACAAAATTTTAAAAACTTTGAAAAAAAAGATTAATTTTCATCGTTAAATTTTAATTTTAAATTTGGGAGTTGGGTGGCCATCTATTTTCAACACGTTGGATAAAACTCAAAAAATATGTCTATTTATTTTTTGAATCATAATAATCTGACTACCCCATGTGGCAAACTCAATCGACTACCTTGACGTGACAAGTTCGAGAGTCGTAGATCTGTGCTCCTTGATATACACAATTGCACTTTCCCATAAAAAAATAGTGTATCTCAAGAAATCGTGTATACTAAAGGCATAGATCTGTGGTTTCAGATTATCACGATTCTTATTTATTTTTTGAATATGAGATTGTCATGAAATCTAGAAAGCTGTGGTGCTTGTGGTAATCCATATACATCCCTAACGACTGCTAGAAAGATTTGAAATCTTACCAAGTTAGTAAGGGATTATTGTTCTAAGAAGTTCTAAAGTAACTAAATTTAGAAGATGAGTTTGATGCAAGCTTCTCTTGTAAGAAAAACTGTGTGAAGATCACATAAGCCTAACCATCTTGGTCTGATTTGAGTAATAAAAAATCAAATCAAATCCACCAATTTGTGTTGAGTGTATATTTTCCTCCACCCGAGTTAAATCCCGTGACCCTCTTATATTCATTATTCTCCTCTTCTACAACGGATCGGTCTTTTGGAGTAGTTGGTTGGTTAACATGATATCACAATGCCAGGTTCGCATGGTCACAAATTTAATTATTTCCACCCGCATGGCGCTCGGGTGTATCTTACCCCCAGTTAAGCCTTGTGACTCTCTATATTCATATCTCTCCCCTTCTCCAACAGATTGATCTTTCAAGTTATTACTTTGATATTATAAAGGATTATAAAACAACTACAACAATTTTTTACAATTAGGATTAGAATAGTATAAAATTCTAAATGTAGCAAAATCTAGAGAGAGAATTTCTCTTTACACCCCAACTTTGCTTGTTTTCTCAATCATTGACTTATTTTTTATTTTAATTGGAGTGTAATCAATGAAAGTTGGGGTGCTAATTGCAGCCTAAAAACTGTTTTTTTAAATATTTATAAAATTAATATGTTTTTATTTGACTCATCTGAGTTGACTGACTTGATAGACGTCCGAGTCAAGTTTTAACAATTGTAATTATAATAACACCTGTCTTTTTTAAAAAAAATTATTTTAAAAATAGCTAAGAACAGTGTTTTTTTTATATTATAAATTGGACCGGATCAACCAGTCAGATCAGACCCGACCCGGTAACTTCTACAGGTCACATCAATCGACAAAATCGATTTTTTAAAATCAATTGGCCCAACTGATTCATCTGGTTCAACCGATGACCCGCCCGGGTGTGTGAAAGGACCAGTCTAATTTTGTGATGATTTTTAACATGCCCCTCAATAATTTAGTAAATATTTTAGATACTTCTTGTGTTTTGAAATTGATGAAATACCCCCTTGACCTAAAGTCTTCTTTTATATACTAAGGAAAATGGTCGACTTAAATGGATTTTAATGGTTAGGCTCACATAGATCATATTCAAAATAAATAATACCTTAAATATGTTCCATTTAATAAAATATTAATCTACTAAGGACCATTTGAAATAACCTTTTAAAAACTTTAATTTATATTAGTCTATCTGAAATAACCTTTTAAAAACTTTAAAAGCTAAAGCAACCCAAAAACTCGTGAGTCCACTCAAATAAAATTATATTAATTTATAATTATTTAAATATTTTTAAAATAAATAATTTTTTTTATTTTCTATAAAAATATTAATATATATATATATATATATAATAACTTGATCAAGTTTCTAACCTAATTCGATGCATTTTTTTTTTGTTAACTCGACCTAATTGAAATGGCAAGTTGGTTCCATCAAGTTTGAGGCCAATTCATAACAAAATCCAATAGAGAAGAGTGTAAACAATCGATTTGCAGAGCGTTGATCGACCTTTTACTCTCTTTCAGATCCTGCAACTACACTTGGATTTAAACGCTCCCTCCCAATCGGATTACTTTCCCTTGTTCCTTGTACACAAGTTGTTTATTTAATGAAGGAGGAGTCTACTCCAAGGCTACTTTAACAGACTTTTGATTAGTTGAGCTAGTTTTAACAGTGGATCGAGTTGACTATCTAGTTTCATCGGTCTCATACCAATTTATAGAATTTGATTTGTTGAGTCAACTCGGTTGAATTTGATGGCAACTTGGCCAAAACTCTGTGAAATCAACTTTTTTAGTCAATATGGTCAAGTAAGCTCAAAACTTAACCAATTTGATTATTAATATATGTGAAAAAAAAAATGTTTTAGTATTATTATTATTATTGAAATAATCAATAATTTAATATAATTTTATACGACTCATTTGGGTCGACTTGCAAGTTATCGAGTTGATTCAATTCAATGGACATTCAATTTGAGTTCTAAAATTTTGTTTTAAATATTTAAAAATATTGGTACATGTTTTAATAAATCTAATATGTATACATCAAATCAATTTGATGATGATCATCTTTATTTTTATCTCCATCATCATTGTTGTAGTTATCGTCATAAATTATTTGGGTTGAAAATAATAAATTTTGAAAGAAAAAACATGTTTTTTTTTAAATTATTATTAACTTACGAGAGATAACCATGGTCTCTACATTCACCAAACACATTTTAAAATTTAAAATTTTGAAGTCGTGAAAAGGATAATTAAGATATTTTTGTTTAAAAAATTCTTAAAGTTAGT
The DNA here is from genome assembly GCF_017979445.1 of Akebia trifoliata. Classification (NCBI taxonomy): domain Eukaryota; kingdom Viridiplantae; phylum Streptophyta; class Magnoliopsida; order Ranunculales; family Lardizabalaceae; genus Akebia; species Akebia trifoliata. The sequence goes on from NC_141379.1 coordinate 3,394,648, forward strand.
ATTAAAGAGTCCAAAGTTCTTGTGGAGGAGATTTTTGGATACATATTTTTTAAAAATAGGTTTGAAAAAATAAAAATGTAAAAAAATCGTGGCAACTCCGATCCACATATGGTGAGAACTGAGATATTTTGAAGTTGTGAAAAGGATAGTTAAGACATTTTAAAAAATAAAACTCTTCTTAAACTGATATTATTTAATAAAGTTAAATTTAGTAATAAAGAGTTCAAGTTCTTGTTGAGGTGGTATTTCGGTATATATTTTTGAAAAGAGAACTGCTATTGCCACATCAACTTTTGCTAATGCCACCCAGAATTGGTGATTTACATAAGAATTGGTGTGGCATTAACATCTCTTTTTTCGCTATAAAAAAAATTATTTATATATATAATAACTCGGTCAAGTTTTTGACTAACTCAGTGCTTTTTTTTTTTTTTTTTTAATTCGGCCTAATTGAATTGGTAAGCTGGTTCCATCGAGTCTGGGTCAAGTCATAGTGAAATCCAATAGAGTTCATAGCAATTTAAAGATATTGGTTTGTTGAGTCAACTCGGTTGAGTTTGGTTTTTCAGTAAACCTACAAGAGATGACCACAGTCAAGGCGTGTGTAATTAATTTTAAAACATAGAGGTACCTCAAATATTCACCAAAAAGGTTGAGGGGGTACCCTCTCACACAAACACATTTTAAACTTCAAAAGTCGTGAAAAAGATATTTTTGTTTAAAAAATTCTTCTTAGACTGATATTAAAGAGTCCAAGTTTTTTGTGGAGGGGATGTTTTGGTAGACATTTTCAAAAAACAGGTCTCTCCTGTCATTGTCCCAAAAAAAAGGGTCATGTGGCAACTTTTTGGTCCACATATCCTCAGGCCTGAGATATTTTGCCCTTGTTGTGCTGGCTAAATATCCTGGATTTTTGGGCCCACTATTTTTTTTTTGGGCCCACACTCTGAGTATAAATATCTAGCCCCTTATTTTGATCCAATCTGAACCGGTTTAGGACTTGGAGCAGTCCATCTCATTTGTGTTGCAAAAGGGGTCAACTAACAAGGCATGAGCCCACCCATAGATTGCTCTAACTTTAATAATTGGGTGATTTTGACATACCCCTCCACTTTTTTGGTCAATATTAGAGATACCCCTTTTAAAATTAAAGACATGCCTCCCCCCTTGACCTAGGTCTTCCTTGAGAGAGTAACACAAATGACCTAAACACTTTCATCTTCCATCATCTTCCATCATCTTCAAGATTTTCAATTACTATTTTTTACTTACAAGTCTATTATTCTCAATCTCATCTTAACCTCTTATGGAAGTCTCTTGCTTCTTTTTTTTTACCCAAAATATTATTATCTTCTATATCTCAAAAATCCCATCTCGATCTTAAGATTTGTAGATTGAAATAGGTAAATTCTTGATGTTAAACATGAGGGTAAAATGTTTTATCCAAGATGAATTAGATCATTTGTTTTGGGTTAGAGTTGTAATAATCTGACGCCCCCTTTGACATATGCCCCCCTACACCCCCATCACAGAACTGTAGATCATTTGCCTTGGGATACATTTTTTTTTTGATTCTACGTATCCCGACGCAAATGATCTACAATTCTATGATGGGGGCGTTAGAAAATCATTATTCTTTGGCTTAACATGGAACATTGTACTTCTCCAAAATTCCTATAATGTCTTTGAGGTTTAAAAGTTGAAGAAGATATGGTAAAAAAAAACTTGGTTGATACTGATTTCAGAGAAGATGAGGGTATTTAAGTCATTTATGTTACTCTCTCATAGAAGAGTTAGGTCAAGAAGGGTATATTGATACATGGGTATCTCTAATATTAACCAAAACGTGGGGGAGGGGGTTCTAAATCACTCCTTATTTGAGATGATGAAAATGAATCCAAATATAAGAAATCAACAATCAAGTTTACATAAATGAAATCCTTAGACTATATTTCAAATAATAAAAATTCATTTTTATTTCAACACCAAATTGATTTTTTTTAAATATAAATTCCTTTTTTTTATTTCTTCTGAAACAATCTGATTTTTATTTTTAAAGAAAAATTGACTACACAACTAACACTATTATCATCCCTTATAATCAATTACATATATGTAGTTGCAAACAGCCCCTTAATGTGTACAAATCATGCTTAAATTTTATACCAATGAGAATGATCTGAAATTAAGTATATAAATTGAATCAATTATACATCTTGAACTCCACATTTAAATATAATCTTAGATACGATCGATTATAAGCATTTTTAATTCATTCTTCTTTTTATTAGAATCTTCATCCAAGCAAATAGTAATCTTCGTCGTAGCCGCTCGAATCGATTGAGGGACCACAAAACATTCCACCCCATTGAGGAAAATATATCAAAGTGAGAGGGAGAGTGCATAGAAGCACCATGAGACCCATAAGAGAGATTCCTACTTCATTTGAGAATCTTGAGCCTGAAAAAAATAACAATTGGGTTACAACTGCACCCAAAGCCCCACCACTCCCAGTCATCCCATATATCACCCCAAGTGACCTGTAAACATGTTTCAACAAGCTTTGTCAAAATCAACAAAATTTAAAACAAACTAACCAAATTGAAGATAAAATTAAAATTAAATTTCAAACATGAGTCATCGAAATGTGAAGTAGGTCACATAAAATTTCATAAAACGTCTTAGATCGAAAGAAATGAGGTTGAAAGAGGAAAAAAAAAAAAGACAAAAAATTGAGACGTTCAAAAAAAGAGAAAAATTATACAACTATTTTCATTCAATTTTTAGGATTTTGAATCTCTTATTTTACGTCGTCTTTGAATACCCAACTGGAACAAAATTAATTATCCCAATTCTGGCTCCACCATTTCCAGTACCAGAATTGAAAGCAAAATGAGCCTACCCAAATTGAAATTGACACACTTTGATAATGGAAAATGTGAAATAAAATCTCACCTTTTGGAGACGAAAGGAACCACCCCAAATGTAAGGCCTGAAGCAGCTTGAACAAACAAAGAGAACCCACACAACACAATAATAGAAGCATAGAGTGAGTTGACTCGTCCGAGTAGTACACAAACTAACCCGGCCACTGTTTGTATAACCCATAAACTCCATAACCTTCCCCTCATTCCAAACCTCTTTGCCATTGCATCAGATATTACCCCACCAGTTGGTCTAGACACTAAATTTGCCAAACCGAAGCTCGCTGCTATGATTCCCGCAGTATCAATATTTAGATTGAATCGATCGTAGAAATATTCGGCAATTATGTTATCTATGTTAATTCGACCCCGAAACAATACCCATATGACAATCCCAAAATCCAACCTCTATAATTCTTCAACCCATTAAAAAGAATGTTGAACAAGTTATCTTTAGATTTGTGCCCAGATCTTTGGTTCCGCTCATAGTTTCCATCGGGTAAGTCTTGCCCGTAAGCCAACACCATAAGCGCAGTTAAGGCTTGGAGTGTCGCGGGCACAATAAATGCGACACGCCACGCAGTGAATGATGGAATTCCGAGGTAAGTAATTAGGGAATAGATGAGTGGCATGAGGAATTGTGTGACACCACTACCAACATTTGCCCATCCAGCCGCAATCCCATTAGCCAGGCCTACAGTGTTGCCCGAAAACATCGAGCTAATCCAAAATTGATTTGACACAAAATTGGCTAACGAGAATCCAATAAGGAATCTTAGGAGGATGAAGTATTTGGCTGATGAGGCAAGGGAGGTAGCGAAAATGATAGGTGCGGTTAGAAGTGATAGTGCTGATGAAGCGAGACGAGGCCCGAGAAGGTCACATGCCGGGCCCATTGCTAGACGAGAGAAGATGGACCCAACAAATGATGCAATTCCAGCATTTCCTATGTCCGTGTTGGTGAGGTTGAGGTTGTCGCGGATGACGGGTATAAGGGGAGGAATGGAAAAAGTGGAGAAGAAGCACGAGAAGAGGGAGACCCAAGCGAGATGGAACGCTCGCATGTGAGGTTTTGTCGTTGAGAATAAGCGTAATTCGGTCGCCTTGTGGTCTGAATCGACTGGAAGAGAGAACATGGTTTCTGTTCTTAGGGATCTGTCCATATGGACTATATACAAGTTATAATAAATTTGGTATGGTCGATCCGATTAGCTCCTCCTACGAGAATTTCAATGCTCGATCAAGGCTAATTCGAATTCCTGCGAATTAAAATTGAATTGAATTGGAATTGTTTTGAAAGTGTTGGAAGGTGAAGAAGAGGACTGGAACGGGAATTTAATTATGTGGCTCACTGCCTTTTTTATATTAAAGGCCAAAAACACTGCTTGTTACTTGCTTTTTGTAGTTATTTTGGATTTTGGCGTAGAGTTCGTAATAGCTGACGAGATTTTTATATAATACTTATAAATAGCCCCAAATTGAGGTGGCAAAATTTGCTTTTGCCACGTATTTTTTTAAATCAGGCTTAGAACTTTTAGAGGACGTGTTTCAAGAGTTGGATGTAAAGTTAGGGGACGGTTCGACTGGGGACGGTTCGACGGGCATCTTAAAAATCGAATGAGAAACCCATGTTTCAGCCGGTGTTTTCTATAAATCCAACAAACGAGAAACATGGGTTTCTCATTAAGTTTCTAAGATGTCCGTCAAATCATCCCTCTAAAGTTATAATCAGATTTAATTATATTGTTTTTAAATGAGTTGTTAAAGTTTTAATTTGACAATTTGGTTACTAGTTAAGTTAGATATATATATTTTTTTTTGTATAAATCCTTTTGAGAGGAAAATGCTGAAATGACATAAAGTATTTATTGGGATTCTCACAAATTTGACATGGGATGTGAACATAACCATAGATGTGTCTTCTTGTGATACGAGTAAAAAATCATCTATGATTATGTATGCATGTCCACGTCAAAATTGTGAGAATTGCAGTAAATCCTGTGTCACCCCAGTACGAGTCTTTTTGAGAAAATTCTCTTTCTTCTATTATTATTTATTTCTTTTACCCATGATTGGCTATTAAAGACATGAGTCAAAGATTCTCATAGAAGTATGACAAGGATTGATATGAGATATTTAGTTAAATTAGAATTCACCTACACCACATCATCCTCTCTTGGGTTACGAGGGTAAAAATGGAAAAAGATCTTTTTAAAATTTTAAGATTAAAAAATAAAAAATAATCAAATATTTCATCTAAATGAAACATGTAAAATTGCATTATAACTTAATTCAAGTGAAGTACTCGAACAAACAAAAAGATGTGAGAAAAATATAAAAAATAAAGTAAAATAAAAGAGAATAAAGAGGATTAGAGATAAAATATTATATAGAGGGATTTACAAGTCCTAACTCTCTTTAGCAAGCATGATTTCAAAACTCGATTTGATGTTTCATCTCTTCTAGTCCAAGGATAAGATTGAGTTGTTTCAAACTAGTCAATTTGTATCGGACCAGACAAATCATTTAACTCGATTTTAAACGATTGATTTACATGTATTTAAATCAAAAGAAAAGAAAACGTGACAAAATTTATGTGATTTAACAAGATAGCCTATACCCTCAAGCGATGAAGAAAACCTTTCACTATTTTGGTCAAAAATCAAGATTATAATCGCACCACTTAAAATATAGATTATACAAAGATGAAATTATTTAGGTATTTGAGTTAAAATTGTCACCCTAAAATTAGGGGGAGTATATACCCAGTGGAGGGTGCTTCTAAGCGGATGGATTGTCAATGTAATCATGCCAACAAAATATTAGGCACAAATATAATATTGATTCAAGCTCGACATAGTGAGAAGAGACAAAATGTTTAAAAGAAGTTTTAATTATCAAAACCATCTATATTGATTGAGACAAACTCTCCTCTCAAACTATAAATTGGGGGGATGACTATTATTATTATTTGTTAACAGGTGTTGTCGGGACTTACGTCCAATTAGGGGGACTAGATGAGTTAGGGCCAAAACCAAGGCATATGGGACCCTCTCCTAGGAGGTGCAATGCCTGCACATCACAATACCAGGTAAGTGAGGTAACGCCCTCATGGGTGGCACCGAGGAAATATTATTCATATTGGGTATCGAACACACAACCTATAGAGTCTCACCACTTATTGGATTAGAAATTGCCTTTGAGCCACTCACACAGGAGTTTATTATTATTATTATTATTTAAGAGTTACAGGTCAACTAGGTTATTGATTACATTTATTAAAAAAATTAACATAGAAATAAATTAATTAGAATCTTATCAACAGGTTCTTATAAGTTCTTTTATTTGATTGAGATGAATGTTAGGTGTTTTTTTTTTTTTTGTATTATTATTATTATTATTTATTAATAGGGTGATTTAGACATACCCTCCACATTTTGGTGAATATTTGAGATATCTTCATGTTATCAAACCGATTACTTGCTCCCCTTGACCTTGATCTTTTGTAATAGACTTATGAAAATTACCTAAATACTTTAGTATTCAAACTTTACCATAAACCCCTTCTTTTTTCTTCCCAAAACCATCCATTTTCAACCTTGTAGATAAAAAAAAAAATTGATCATTTGACTTCAACCTATTATTTTATCTACTTCAACCTTCAAGCCTCACGATCATGATATGATTTTTATAGAATTAAAAAACGATGAAATTTTGGATAAAATGATCAAGGATTCTCTAAAACGATAGATTGGAGATGAGGTAAAAAATAATTTACCAAAGTAGTTGAAGGACTTGATGATGACTAGTTTAGGAAAGAAAAAAGAAAGGGGTTTTGGCTAGAAATTGAAGAGGGGTATTTATATCATTTTTCTTTAATTTATAAGAGAAGATCGAAGTCAAGAGAGCATATTTTCAAATTTATTCTTCACCTTATAATCACACTTTTTATTTTTATTTTTATTTTTTTTTAATTTTTTAATTTTTTAATTTTTAAATTTTTAAATTTTTAAATTTTTTAATTTTTTAATTTTTTAATTTTTATGACATCCTTCCCCTAAGGATGTGCAACTCCTGCACATCACACGCACCGGGTAAGTGAGGGTGCATCCTCGCAGGTGGCCCGATGAAATACTGCTCATACTAGGTATCGAATTCACCACCTATAGACTCATTACTTATTGGATCCGAAATTGCCATTGAGCCACCCCCTTGGGGTTACCTTATAATCACACTTGCCTAGCTAAACAAGAAGAATCCGTCTTTGAAATGACCAGCTCGCAAGATCAAGGTACATGCCACCAATTTGAAAACATAGAAGTATCTCAAATATTCACCGAAACATAGAGGGACCACATATTATGTGAAAGGAAGGTTCTTTGGTTCCTCCAAAACTTTGACGTGGGCTGCCGGTCACTTCAAAATTTTGTGTGTGTGTGTGTGTGTGTGTGTGTGTGTGTGCATTATTTCTTGATATTTGATTACGTGAAATCTAAGACTTAAAATGTGATGTAGACATGCATATGCTCTCATAATTTTGGGGGCCTTGATGTTGGCAAATGAAGGTTCCTTTCGATGTTGGTAATGAAAGTTTAGGTTTTCAAATCCAAACGCAACTCTTACTCAATTATGCTTGTTGGTGGATCGGAATCGACCTTCATCTTATACCACTTCAAATTTAAAGATTTTTTTAAAATACTCCTATAATTTTATTATTTTTTCTCTTTTATCCCTTTAACCCCTAAAGAGGATGTTTGTATCGCAAGTATAGACGAACTCTAGTCTATAAAATAAAACACAACTGTAGACCCACTTTGCTATAATTTTGTTAAGGAGAACATCTCATCTAATTACAGATTTTAAAAGACCTACTTTATTACCTTTCCTTTTCTCCCCTCTTATTTTGCTATATTTCCTCTCTAACACCTTTAACTCATTTTATTATTTTTCATCTCTTACCCTTTTAATCTCAAATTTTAATAATACTCTTCCAACTTTTTTTTTTTCACTTTTACCACCTTAATCCCGTTTCAAGGTGAAGTCTAGAGAAGTCTAGTTGTTATTAAATCAATATCAATATCTGATAAGAATCCAATTTGACAGAGCCTGATCCAATGAATATCAATCCGGTTCAAAGATTTGATCCGAATCCCTCGACCCATTTGGTAGTCAAACTTTCTATCTAGAAGACCAGGAAAAGACAATCAAATGGCTGTTGCAGTTGTAAAGTTTGTTAGACTTGGGTCCTAAATTTTGATTTCGCTTACTTTCTTTAGCTTAGTTTGAAAACAAAAAAAAAAAAAAAACATTAATATAATATGTACTAAAATTATTCTTCCAAAAACTATTTTAGCATTTGATGTGCAAATGTTAGATCTCTTTATTTATAAGATATTTATTCCTTGTAAGGGAACCTAACTTTTGCAATTTAACCACACTAATTTGATAATTTTGTTTGAACCCTCTCTAATTTAACATTAATTTTTATTGTATTAAAACGCATCGGGGCCAGACCTCCATAGCTAATTTGTATATAATAAGAGAAGCAATCATATCAGATGTCCTCATTCAAATTTACGATTCTTTTTCAATTTGATGGATCCAAGGTGTTATTATGTCCAAATAAAAGTAGGCTTGAAGGGATATTACATATCTTAAGAAATATAACAATTGTGATGATATCTCCAATCATATGGTTACATTGTTTCAACCAATTACTATATCGTAGTCCGGGGCGGAGCCAGGATTTTGCTACGTGGGGCCAACTTAAGAGTGGAAATTTTTTTGTTGGGAAAAACTTAAGAGTGGACAATTTCTTGTCAGGGGCAAAAAAGGATGTTTTTTTTTTAATACTTTTATATGGGGGTAATAACGACAGATTTTTTTTTATCTACCATTATTATATATCACAATAACCCATAATCTCTTATAGACTTTGAAAATTCTACGGGAACAAATGTCCTCATTAGTCCCACTGTAAATCCGCCCTTGATCGTAGCAAACTCTACACTATCGATGTCGTACCAACCTTGAACTTGAACATGGTATAACTTTTGATATAAACATTTATTTTGATAATTTGAATCATCGATCTCATCAATTGAAAAGGGGGTGAGTGGTAATTAAAAAAGAAAAATATTTACTAAATGAGCTATCTAGTTATCGTGAAAAAATTAGGGGTTGTTTAAAAAGAAATCCCTCTATAAGGGTTCATTAAGTTATACGAAAAAATAGCTCTACATGGTTAGGGCTTAAAATGGGTCGGATTTCAGTATAACCCTATTTAGATCATAATTTTTTATATTTTTATCTTTTTTTCAACTTCTTTGCAAACTTATAATAGTACTCTTATATACCATTATTAATACTATCTCATTTTATAAGAATCCATGTGGTTGAAAAGTAGTAAATAGATATTTTGAAAAACTTAAAAATATAATTTTTAAAGCAATATATGTTCGGATTCGAGTCAGATCAGGAAAACATAAATCCACATTCAGCCCATTATTTATTTATTTATTGTGATCTACTCCAAGAACCAAACCCGCTAAATTTGATTTTTGGATCACTCCAATTTCTTATCAAGTCAGACCCATTTTATGCCCAACATGGCACACTCTTCAAAAGTATCTATAAATTAAAAAAGTTGACCTGGTTAGTGATTTCTAGTTGTTAGATTTGACTTTGAGTACTTTTGTCCATGGAGGAAGAGAATTTGGCTTTCTAACCATTCAAACGCCGCACGTTAGGCCCAATGGTTATAAGAAAGACTTGAAGTCCATAATGGCAGAAAAATGTTACGGCATTGTCCTAGTAGGGCTGTTAATAGGCTGGATTTTGGCCCGGCCTGCTGTGAATCCGGTTTGGTAGTGTTACAAGGCCTTTTAGCAATTGGAATAGGCCCAATTCATTTTTGGGATCAGGATTAGATTTGGGTGCTAAGTGCGTCGGGTGACCCAACCCGATAACCCATATTATAAATAGTAGAATGTGGCACGTGCAAATGAACATATATCATAAGGACTGTAATTTTGAAGATTACATAGAAAAATAATATTTTTGTAATTTTGACAATGTAATTCTAGTATCGTAGTATATTGCAATTTTCTTGGTTTTTGATCAAAATGACCTTAATTATATTAAATTTAAATATAAAAAGTGGGGGTATTTATAGCCACTCAAATTTTGGTGTCGAACCACTTCTACTCCGCCTTCTCTCATTATAATAGTAAAGATGTTGTCTGGCCGATAAATGTGCTTGAATGCTTGTGGGCTAAGTCAGGGCTAGACTGTGATATTTTAATTTGATCCGGCCCATGCCAGACTATTAGATGGGTAAGGTTTGGACTTAATGAAGCCCATCCCAAAAATTACTAAAAATGAGAGAGAGAGAGAGGCATATGGTTAGGGAGGAAAAAGATTATTAAAATAAACCTACGCTTGTTGAAGGTGAAGTTTGGAAATAGAACAATTCCTTCTGTCGTATATTCCTCGATTGATGTGGCATTAGATGCTTTAATTGTCGATTCTAGTCTTGAGTGAAGAGATTGTGGTAAGATGATCTTCTATTGGTGATGTCGTCACCAATGACGGATCCCTACTTGTGGGCTTGGACTTACACCCATATCTCAATCCTTCACATGGGAATTTCATCGAATATCTCATGTGCATCGGATTACCATCTCCATTACTCACATCAATCACTTGAATAAAGACCAACTTTGCTATTGTTGTATGCATCTCCTAATCATCTCAACCACATATTCAACGTCACAAATCTTATCATATTTTGAATAAGATACAATAACCTCGAGGGGGTGACTCAAGGGAAATTTTGGATCCAATAAGCGGTGAGAGTCTGTAGATTGTGTTTGATATCCATTATGAGCAATATTTCCTCAGGGCCACCCATAAGCACTCTCCCTCACTTACCTGGTGCGTGTGATGTGCGGGCATTGTACGTGCTCGGGAGAGGAACCCACATGTCTTGACTACAGCCCTGGCTCATTTGGTCCCCTTAGTCAGATGTAAGTCTGGACACCCCCGTTATCAAAAAAAGAAAAGAAAATAGAATAATATATAATCCTAATCCACAATTATTCAATCTAATCTTAAAGCTGATTTGATGTATCATAGTACATCTTATTACGATACTTCATATCTAATGGGACAATAATAATTTTAATTTTGACTTTTTTTTTTCCTAGCTTGGATGCTTTGCATATGAGATCCTAAACATTGGCTTAAGAAGAAAAAAAAAAAAAATAAGCTCTTTGATAATGCTATTGTTCATCCAAAGAAAGTCCTTGATTTTAATGTATTTCAATTCAAATTAAGTTGTCATTGAAAAATATTAAGAAATAAAATTATAAAAATGTGAACAATCATCTTAATGTTAACCATTAATTGTGTGAGATTGCGAGTCTATGAGTTTGCACAAGAGAGAGAAGCAAAGATCAATAGAGAGAGAACATTGGATCATGAGAATCTTTACTGTTATAATGAGAGAAGGCAGAATAGAAGCGGTTCAACACCAAATTTGAATGATCATAAATGCCCTCAAGTTTTATATTTAAATATAATATAAATAGAGACATTTTAGTCCAACACCCAGAAAATTACAACCTACAACACCCTTAAATCACATCGTTTAGTTTTCAAAATTACTAAGATATCATTTTTACCATCTAATCTACAAAAACCCTTTAATCAATATTTTAAATTACAAATAAGCCCTTTCAATAGATGTGAGTATGCCACCTTCTAGTTTAGTAATAATGATATTTTATATATTTTACCTTGTCTAATAATTAATTAAACTCATTTGTTTATTAAAAATCATATCATGATGCATGAGATACATTATCAATGTTGACCTTTAAAAAAAAATGCATCTCATCAAAGTGATGGAGAATACTAGATGTAGTAATATCAATTAAGATATACTACATTATGAAGTATTAATAAATTAGAATATTTATATTAGGATATTTTCATATCTAGGTGGATGTAATCTCTATAAATACCCTATTAAGGTTCATGTATGAATCATCCAAGAATTCTCAATAAAAGCAGATTTCTACATGGTATTAAAGCGAGTAACTATAGGGATCTAGGAGACACGTTACATGTGAGGGGGAGTGTGAGTGATAGTTCCACATTGCCTGAGTATCATGACCTTGGACTATATATAAACTTGGGGCAATCCTTACCTTACATGGCGATTTTGTGAAGATGAGTTAGGCTCATGGGATTCTACATGGTATCAAAGCTCAAGCTCCTTTGAGCACATTGATCTTGGTGCACCGTTCTTCGGTGATGGTGTCACTGCCATCATCAACCTATTTTTTTTTTTTTTTTAACTTTATTATTATTCTAGTTTTCTTATATAAAACCACGCCTCCTTCTTTATCCCTACAAATCTCCCACACTATACATTCATCTCTTACGATCTCATTTTTTATCTTATCTAAAATATCTTCAATGAGAGTTCTTTCATTTAAATTGCACAATCCTAATTTGTATGCTCTTGGGAGAAGATCATGATAGAGCTAGTCTCGTAAACTACTCGCTCCGACAGACTTAAAAAAGATTGGGATGCGACAGTGATGGACTTTATACACAGGCAGTAACCACTAGACAACACAATTGAATTTTAGATGATCTAATAATAGCATGTCACTTAATAAGATCCAAATAAATTATTTAGAGAAGTCAATTGCATACTTTTTCTTCAAAAGATCATGCAATTGTGGAGGGTATAAGAGAATATGATGTGTCATATTATAACGCATGATATACATTGTATCATTATAAATGTATCTCATCACTAAAGGAAGGTAGTGATGGAGCATATATTTATGTACCAATATCAATTATGATATTCTACATTATGAAGTATTATAAATTAGAATATTTATATTAGGATATTTTCATATCTTGGTTAATGTAATCTCTATACATACCCTATTAAGGTTTATATATGAATCATCCAAGAATTCTAAATAAAATCAGATTTCTATAAATTAACAACACCGACTTTTGGTCAACAGATGAAGAGCTAATCTTGCATATGATGGGGTGTTGCCCTAGTTTCAAATTAAGCAGGAATACTTATTATGAAAATTCCCCAAGTAATATGATCTTGGACATATTGACACTTATTCTATCTTTTTGAAGGAATAATTTTTTTATGCCGGGGGTTCTGGACCATATGCTCGACTAGCAGGGGCGAGGCAACTAGCCTCTTAAAGCACTATAAAAAAATATTTTGAAGGATTACACTTCTAAAATAATTACTTTAAATGCAATGAACCTCCAAGATAAATAACTTTCTTTGTTCCAAAATATTCATGCGTCATCGATATTATTCTCCGCACCTTGATAAAAGAATAAATAGCTGCAAACTAATTACTTTAAATGCAATGAACCTCCAAGATAAATAACTCTCTTTGTTCCAAAATATTCATGCGTCATCAATATTATTCTCCACGCCTTGATAAAAGAATAAATAGCCGCAAACTAATTACTTTAAATGCAATGAACCTCCAAGATAAATAACTCTCTTTGTTTCAAAACAGTCATGCATCATCAGTATTAATCTCCACGCCTCGATAAAGGAATAAATTGCAACAAACTAATGGTCCGTGTAAACTCTTGTCAATCTCTCAAATATGAAATATGGAAGTGAAAGCGCCCTCGATCCGCGGGGTGCGCGGATCCGCTTTTGACCCTTGAGGTTTGGGAGTCGCCACCTAGTTATTACGGTCTAGGAACCAAATTGACCCTACAATGGATAAAAAGAACTACTCTACTATAGAAATCTGAATCCGGGGATCATGTTACGGGGTTGGAAGGTGTTAGGCACCAACCCCGCCCGGCAAATGCCGGTCTCTACTTATCCCAAATAGATCTACATTGCTAATGATAAAACCTAGATTAAAAAAATAATAAAAAACCTTACCTTCGATCTGCAAAAGCACTATTCCCTCAGATCTGAAAAACAGTTCCTTGTACCGTACTCCTTGCTTCGTTTTATCTCCGGATCTGATTTCTGATCTCCGAGGCAAGGTGTCTCCTTCTTGGATCTGAATGCTTTGAATTTGTGGTGGATTTTTGGGATGTTTTTAGGAGGTTTTTGAGTGTTTTTAGGCTAAAATAGGAGTAAGGGTGTTAGGGAAGGAGTTGGAGCTTCAAAATTAGGGTTTTGGAGGGGTTGTGGAGGCTTCTTCACCTACTTTTTCTAGGGTTTTTTCTTTACGAAAAATAGGGTGTGGAGGCTCCTATTTATAAAAATTTTAAGCATTTAGAGTTGATTTAGGTTTGTTAGTGTTTTTCGTTTTAGGGTTTCTTAGAGTTTTGACTTAGTCTTTAGGGTTTTAGGGTTTTGACTTTAGTCTTATGAAATTGACTTGATTAGTTTTAGATTAGGGTTTGGATAGGGTTTTGACCTTAGTCTTATGAGATTGACTTGATTAATTTAGATTAGGGTTTTGACCTTGGTCTTATGAGATTGACTCGATTAGTACCTTGACTTCAGTCTTGCTTGATTGACTTTAATTTTGACTTCAGTCTCACTTGATTGACTTTAATACCTTGATTTCAGTCTTGCTTGATTTACTTTAATTTTTGGAGAACCCCCTTCTATTATATCTTTAATTCTTTGGACCCCAAATGGGGGGTCCTTAAAGAAATATCCCACGAACCCTCAACAATTTTGCCTGAGAGTCCAATTAATCGATTTTTCAGGTTCAACTTTTTAATTAATTTCATTAATGTTTCACTTTAATTATTTAATGTTTTATTTATTAATTTCGAATTTTTTAATTATGAAAATTGTGAAATTACCGTTTTGCCCTCGGAGAGGATTTTTTACGTTTTAAGTCATTTTTCAATGTTCCAGGATGTTTTGGAATCAGTTTTTCGTAAGGAATTCAATGGAATGTTGGTTTTTGTCATTTATGAAGTTTTTTGTATGAAATGATCGTGAACTTTATGAGGGGTATTTTCGTAATTTTGTCAAATTTGTGAAAATTGGCGAAGTGTTTACTTGGTTTCGATTTGTTGTTTTATGTGTTTGAACGGATTTTCCTAAGCGTAATGTAGGCTCTAAGTTGTTTTGAGGTTAGGGGTATTTGGAATTTAATCATTTTTAGTGATTTTTATCGTGAAGCTTCTTTTCGGTTTGCAAGATGATGATTTCTATGTTTCTGGGGTCGTATTTTCCTAGCGTAGCGTGGTTTCTAAGTTTTGTCAGTTCGAGATACCTCATCCGGATTTCTGAAACATATATGGTAACAAAATAAAGCATTGGAATAGACATCCATCATTGGGAACCTTTGCGATCGGGTTGACGACTTGATTAATCAGGCGGATGCAAAAATGGGGTGTCTACAGGAAGTCATTGATTAATATGGTTAAAAGAACAAGAAGAAGATCCAAAACAATCCGTAACGAACTAATGGAAGTAGATATACCTAAATTATTTTTAATAAGAGAATTAATGGAGTGAAATGGAGCAACATGATTTAAGTGATTCTTCCTTGGGAGTTGTCTCATGATGCAATCGTTCTAGCTTTTATTTTATGGTCCACTAATTCGACCGAATTGAAAATTGCATCTAGCCTTGGAAGTTGGTTTGTAATGAAAAATGCATCCAGCTCCAAAAATTTGTTCGTCCCATGAAAAAGTTGCTTCTAGTCTCGAAAGTTTGTTTGATTTGATCAAAAGTTGCATCATGTCTTGAAAGACTATTTTACTTAATCAAAAGTTGTGTCTAGCCCCAAAACTAAGTTTGAAGCAAAAAAAAAAGTTACTAGCTCTAGAGTTTGTTTGGTCCTTGCAAAAGTTGCATTTAAATCGACTAGTTTGTTTATAACAAAAAATGTGTCTAGCTCTGAGAGTCTATTCGACCTAAGTGAAAGTT
The DNA here is from genome assembly GCF_017979445.1 of Akebia trifoliata. Lineage (NCBI taxonomy): Eukaryota > Viridiplantae > Streptophyta > Magnoliopsida > Ranunculales > Lardizabalaceae > Akebia > Akebia trifoliata. Next base: position 3,410,497 of record NC_141379.1, read on the forward strand.
ATGTTCAACTTTGAAAGTCTATTTGATCCATGAAAAATCACTTCTGTATATTCCCCCCCTTCCTTTTCCTCCTTTCTTCAGATATCACAAATATCCCCACTCCTTTTAGGATGGGACTATTCTCTATGGTCACACGCACATACTCTACGAAAGTTTTTCAATGTGCAATAGAGTAAAGTAGGAGGTCATCTAATTAAGAACACCAGACCAGACAGAGGGAACCCCTTTCCCAAATTTTGCCATTGAGCCAACCCTCACAATAGGTTTTGCCCGATCATGCTAGGTCTACTACATTGGCCCACCAAATGAATGGTAATGCATTGATGAACAACATGGGTATTATTGGGAATGAAGCCCCCAAAAGTCATCAAAAAACATATATAAAAAAACTTCCCCTTTTAAACTCCCGTCTTGTACACAGAAAAGATTTAGGGTGGCACTCCAGATTCCAGAGTTGATATTACACACATTTACATTTTGTAAAAAATGCTTTCTGGTTTAAACCGTCAAGCCTTTCTTTCTGGTTTATCCATTGTTGAAGGACGCAAAACAAAAGGTTCTCTTCAAAACCCTAAATTCTCTCTCTAAGACACCCCTTGTTCTGCGTTTGGTTGAGCCATTTTAAATGCTCAAAAATTCATTCTTTCTGCAAGAGAGAGAAAGCAGTTCGTGGTTCTTCTTTATTTGTATTAATTCCGAAGACCTGACAACAGGGGCACGGGTGAGTATCTTTATTTGGGATTTTTTCTGAAATTTTTATGGTTGAAATTGCTAGAATTTGATTTTAACTCTTGCTTTTTTTGATGTTTTGTTTCGAATTCTTCTCTGGGTTGTTAGCATTTTCTTAGGTATTTTTACTTCTCATATCTATAAATATTGTTTCTTTCAGCTTCTTAGATCGAAATTCTGTTTCTTTGATGGATTTTATTGCGTTGTTCAGTGTTTTTTATGAAACAACCGTTTGGGTTTTTGCAGTTTTTAGAGTTTTTCTTGTTAGATAAGGGAAAACTTTCTGGGCATTTGTTGGGTTTTTTGGTTTTCTTTAGTGGGTCAGAATTAGGGTTTAGTTTGTTTTCTGTGGTGATTGATTACTTTAAGAATTAATACCTTTTATTCTGATGTCTGATCCTTTTTGTTTCGTGTCTTTGATCCCTTAGTTTTGGATTTGTATTTTTTGAATTCTGGAGAGGTAGTTATGTAGTTTTTTCTGAATTGTTCTTGTTTTGCAGCATTAGCATTGGTTGACTTGAATCTTTATGTCAGAAATTAGGGTTTTTTTTTTTTTGTTGGTAAAATATTGATCTTTTGCCGCCTCCATTTATTTATTTATTTATTAATCCTTATATCCTGAACCTTAGCATGTTATTCTTTCTTAATCTATTTTGTGGGAAAGAGAAGCAATTTATTGATTCTTGATGTTTCTTATAGTAGCCGTTGCGGAGTAAATGAATGGGTGCTTGAGTTGGTAACAATGGCATTGATAGCCCACCAGACACAGGTATTTAAGGAAACCATGACTTGATATTTTCTTTGGTTCTTTAATGTTCCTATGGAAAATATGAGCTTGTTGGGATCATACAAAAAATTAGAGTATATTGAGGGATCAAAAGTATTTGAATCTGCAAGACCATGTATTTGGTAGCTTCTTGGCTAGATGTCTTGTTTCGGATTACAATTTGGAGTTATTTACCTTGATCTTTGCTCCAAATTCACTAATTCTTGCTGACTTTACTTTTCTTTTAATAATATTTTGATTGTGGAATATTGCAGGGTTCATATGCAACATTTCCCTTGAGACCTCTTTCATGGGCTAAACAAGTGAAATTGAATACATTTGTTGTTCGTCGGTTGGTTGGGAGATCTGATAGAAGTACTTTCTTGAATCGTCGATTCCATCTTAGGTGAGATATATGCTTTCATATAATTGTATGTTTTCTTTTTTGCAATTTTCTTGCCAATCCAAGTTGAGATTAGTTTGTGACTGAAGTTGTGTGACTTGTGTCTCTAGGTATCATTAGGATTTTGCTAAAAAGATAAGATTTAGAAGTTCAATATGGGTGGTCAACTGGCTGGAAAATTTTGGTAATAATTCTGTAGAACTTAGGAAGCTGTCAATGACTTGGTTGGGGCATTAGGCATTCAATATCTCAATCGATCTGAAGGAAAAAAAAAAAAAAGATAGCTAAAGCTGATAATTTTACTTGTAAGGGGAAAAGCCCAATATAAAAAGCTATACAAGGCTAAGAGAAACTATACCTTAATAGTGGCAAAAATATAAGACATACAAGCTTTACTTATCAAAAGAAAGAATTGTAGGATTTTTGAAGAATCCTTTTGAAGCTAATATTCCTACTATTTCTCTTCTAAGGGCTTTTCTCCTTTTGCAATTTGATTTTAAGAGGAGTGGTAGGATTTTTCAAGGCAAGACGGGTCTTTCGGACATCATTGTTGTCCTTAAAGTCAATTCTCTTTTTTTTTTTTTTTGGGTTAAGTTAAAATTTTACTGAAACAAAAAAGAAGGATACAAAGGTCAAGGCCACCAACCGATAGAGGAAAGAGAGAGAAGGCAAAACGGCCCGCCCCCCAAGCAAGTTAACAAGACCTGCTCAACACTATTACAAAACACAACCTCCCATCCAAAAAGAAAATACTCAAAAGAAAACTCTTTGAATTCAAGGTTTAACTTACATGAAAAGAAAATAAACCCTTAAAATGGATATAATAAGATCAAATAAAGGAATTTAAACCTTACCCTTTCTGTTCTTATTTTACATAAATGAGTAACATAGGCCATACATTTCCACAGCACAAGGGCGCAACCTATTCTCCGACAAGAGGTGAAACGTTTGAAAATCTCAGCGTTCAAAGGAAGTGCCCAGAATGAGGAATCGGGAGGCAGATCAAATGTATCCAAGTTCCCCAAGAACTCTAAGAAACTCTCTTACGTTTCCCATGATGATGAAAAAACTATAGCTGAATCTCCAGATATACAGGATGCTTCACTGTCCAATAGTTCAGAAGGAACAGAAAAGACTATAGCAGGATCTCCAGCCATTCAGAAATTATTCAAGAAATGGTTAATGCTGTTGCAGACGCAGCCTTCAAATCAGCTCCAGATGGGATTTTTGCGGAAGGCCCACCCTTGACTGAAATCTCACAAAGTCAAAGCGGGAATCGTAAACAGGAAGGGGTTAATATATTGAAGGTGGCCTGGTGCTATTTTCTGGGACTGGATGCGATGATAAAGATTCCACCACTCATATTGTAAGTGTGACATTTTCCACCATGGCATATATTTTACTTTTCCTAATCTGGCTGCATAACTTATGAAGGCCTTAGAGTTTCCTTCTTTTTCCCTTTTCCTGAACAATTTTAAATCTTGCAAAATGAGTATTTTGTTTTTGGTACTCTACATAAATGTTAGTGATACATGGGAATTAGTGTGATTCTTAAACATTTTTTGGGTGTGAATCATCAATCATATGCATCATTACCTTCTGCTTATTCTACCAAACTATACTTGAAAAATTAGAATATTAAGAAATTGTTTGTCTGTTTTTTTTCAAGTTTGCCTAAATGAATATCATATAAAGCATGAACTTAAATATGAAAGATAAAACACTTCAATACATGATATCTTCTCTGTTAGCTCTTTCACCTTAGCTTTGCGGCCTCTCCAACTCCCTTTGTTTATTTTTCTTTTTTTATTGATAACCAAGAATTTTATTAGAAGAGGACAAGAAGTCCACAGGAGGAACAAAGGAAAGCAAAAACAGCAACAAAAGAAAAGCCAGAAAAAAGAACAATAAAAAAGAACAAAAAAAAACAATAAGCACCATCGTTCAGAACCCACAACAGACCCGTCACAATCTGCTTACAAGATCCCATCTAAATAAGAAATCCTCAAAACGAAAACCCCTAAACTCATGAAACTGCTTGCACCAATAAAACAATAAGCTCACAATGTTAAAGATGATCTCTTGCATTGATTGATCCTTCCCTTAAAAGATCTGTGCATTTCTCTCTTTCCATAAACCCCAACAGATGGCCGGTGAGATAAAATTCCAAAGAATCCTCTCCTTGTTGACAAACAAATGAGTAAACAATGAATCGAAAAGGGATTACACCAATAGAAATTGAACATCGAGAGGAAAAAGGACCAAACCTAATGAGCCACCCCACAATGGAGAAAAAGATGATTGACAGACTCACCATCAGAAAAAGATGAGCCACACCTAATGAGCAGAACACTGCAATAACCACTCCCCTCAATCTAAGATGGTCAATCGTGAGAAACTTATTCAGGGCCACCACCCAAAGAAAGAAAGCACTTTTGAAGGTATGGATGAAGACCAAACCGAAGCAACGGGAAAAGAATATTCCTCAACGGTGTCAAGAAGAGTATAAAAAGATTCCACATTAAAAAGACCCGAATTAGTACCAACCCATGACCGACTATCCGCCGGCTGGGGTTCAATGGTTCCTTCAAAAGTGCGCTTCTTTGTTTGGCTGGCTTCCCTCAGCAGACTCCTACTTTAGACCTCCTTATCATTAGGGGTTTTGTGGCTCTAAATCATTGCTTCCTTTGCGATTCAACTGCTGAATTGGTGGACCACATCTTACTTCATTGTGAGCTCTCCGCTTTTCTTTGGTCCACTCTCTTTCCCTTTTTCAGGCCTGTTGGATATTTTGTTAGATATTCTTGGGTTGCTTTTCCATTGGTGCAAGCTTTGTCCCGAGTTTAGAGGTGTATTTTTTTTTTGGACTTTGTATTTAGATGGGCTTCCTTGTGCAGGGGTTACGTGTGTTTGTTATTTTTTCTGGTTAGTCATCTTGACCGACTGTTGTACAGTGTTCTTTCTTGCAATAAATTTATCAAAAAAAAAAAAAAAAAACTCACACACATTGTATGGTGATTTAATTATATTGTAGATTTGGCTTTTCTATTAATGTTATAGAATTTCTTTGTGATGTATACATAGTATATGCATTTGACATGTCACTTTTGCAGTATTCCTTTGTACCTTGCAGTCAGTGTGGTGTATGGGGCTGAAGTCTCAAAGGAGTTGACCCCTTTGTGGATGTTTGGCCCACTGATTATTGCTCTCTATATCAAAATGTTCCGGGCACTCTGCGCTCTATACGTCTTCAGCTTCAAACAAACCGTGAATATCCTGAAGAGCTTGCCCACCTACTTTCTATCGACCTGCAATTATGTGGCTCAAGGAAAGCTTAAAGAAGACTTGCAATTCTTTTTCTGGCAACCTGTTGTCCGTTTTAAGAAGTTGGACTACAAGGAGCTGTCAAAGAGGAAACTGAAAGAGTTGGAAGAGTGGGCAGTGGAGAAGTACCTGGATTACGTGGAGTCAATATGGCCATTTTATTGCAGAACAATCAGGTTTTTAAAGAGGGCTAATCTCATTTAGTTGTGATGTTGTTGTGGGGGGCCTCAGGCGAGCAAAATGGGCATGAATCCCAAATGAGTCATAGGTTCCTCCAGGAGTTGTTTTCTAAGGTAGAGCTTTTGCGAGTGAAAGCTAGAAAACTTGTTTTCGAAAGGTAGAGCTTAGTGAGACAGAGCTAGCAAACACCCATTTTTCTGACTGCCGCATGTCTTAGGAATTGGAAGAAAAAAATCCCCATCTGAGGTCTGTAATTCTATGGCAGTTGGACTTTTCCTTTACTATCTGCATCTCATATTGTTTTGTTTCTCAGAACTGTATTTTATTGTTTCTCCCTTATGTAATTTTCTTTACAAGATATCACAATGGTATGGAAATTATTTTGAATTTAGTTTGCTTAATGGAATGGTTGATGGGCATTTTTGTTTGGCTCATTAATCTTCTTGGCAAGTATGGTAAGATGATCGGCCATTGGACTTGGAATAGTTGCACCTTTAATATATTTGAACAAAGATATAAATAATTGTTATCATATTGGATTTTAAGTGAGATATTGGAATTTAATAAATATCAGATTCGTGATTGTGACGAGAAAATAAAAGATGATGATCCGACCTGATAGGATATCAATTGGATCAGTTCATTCCATATTCACCTCAATCCAAAACGAAGTACGAACCTGCTACTTCATTGAAGAGATATGGGTTGCAGCTTCAGAAAACGACTAGAGTAGTAAAATGAGGGGAAAATATACCATTTTGTAGCAAAAGAATCCATTCAAAAAATTGACCTTTTATCCTATATCCCTCCATGCTGTGAAAAAAAAGAAAAGAAGGGAACATCTTTCATCGTTCACTTCTCCTGCTAAATCCCATTCCTCAGTTTATTCGAAATTAAATAATTTCTCCCAAATATTGATTCCAGAAGGCCATAGATTTTCTGATTTTACTGTGATTCTTCTTTGCATTTTGGGCTGTTGGCATCATCTTCTAATCTCCCTTGGACATGCCTTCTTCTCTTGTCTAATAATCCAAGGCATATTTTGAAGATTTAACACTAACAACAACTACTTCAAAAAGACAAAGGAAGATTCAGACTACAACTAAAGTTATTGTTAGTTGGATTTAATTAATAGAGTTGCTTTGAAGAGAGCACCCCAAATCCAGATAAAAGGAACACTTTGTATTTCTTCTCTTTTCTCATTTACATGAAGGCAAAAATATATGGAAGCCTAGGAACCCACAAGGCTTGGCCATGGTATCCATTTGTGTATCTCACCCCTCCAAAAGGGGGTGATGATTTCTTTTCTACATACACTGCTCTGGGCAAAACTTAACCCTATATGTTACAAATGAAAAAATTTGAACCAAATTAAACATACCCATATTTACATTTTTTCATCCTTAATATCGTCCATTAATTTTGATTCAGCCAACAACCTCGAATACTCATGCCGGACCTCCATTAGTTCCATTCTAAGTTGCTGAACCTGCCCAATGAAATGAAAGTTGTGATTTTCTTCAAGGATAGAAGAATAAACACATGTAATAATTATAGATGCACAAGAGTTTTCTGGAGTTAACACTCCAGAACTCCTCTCTTGGGATAGATTAGGTTCTCTACACAAATTTGCTGAGGCCGCAGGCCTAAAGTGATCCATTATTACCCTTAGTGGCTCATTTCGTTAGCCTTTATTCTATTTCGAGAAAAATTGTCAGCCTTGCAGCACCATATGGGGTTGATGGGGACAGTAAATTATCCTATAGACGAATTATATGGCTTCATCAGGTTCACAAACCACCAGTAATGCCTTTATGTACTACTTCTCTAATTTTTTGGTGGGTGTGCTGGGATTGAACCCACACCCATGATTGCTATACATTACATTACATCAATCAATTGAGTTTTGGGCTCAAATTCAATTTACTGTGCTACTATGGTAAAGATGAAATAAAGTACCTTGAGATTAAGTTCCTCTTCACTCTTCTCATACTCCAAACACCTGAAAATGGACAAGAATCCAAGCAATGAGGATTTTCCCAAGAACAGACAGCTAATAAGTGGGCTCATGTTAATCAAGTTCAATGTCTCATCAGTATTCATGTAGCCTGGCTCAGCCGATCATGGTTTTAGAAATCATCGGCAAGACCATTCATATTCCTCAGTGAAAAAGATGAAACCAAAAAACCAAGAACAAAAACCATGCGGTTAATTCTCTCTCAAGAGCCGATCACATTGATTGTTTGTGGTTTCAACTGCTCTTTTATATGCAGGTAAAAAGTATTTTTCGGAATAGAACCTTAAAATTCACACTTTTCATGTCCCATTATAGTCCAATCCCAACAATTTGTTACAAGGAAGAACTTAATTAATTATCTTAATGAGGAAAAACTATTGTACACTCACTGTGCTTGGAGCTTCTTCTTTTCTTGGATTAGGCTTATGGCCTCCTGATCTTGCGACCGCTTGTCAGTACCATTAGCAGGCTACCAATAAAATGTGACCAGAGTTAGTGAAAGACATGACAAGAGTTAGTGACAAAGATTTCCTCTATAGCAGTTAAATAACATTTCTAAAGAAAATAGAGAAGACCGTACACAGGTTTCCTGACTGATTTTTCTAGAAGTCAAGGTGGGAATGCTCAGATTTAACACTTTCAAGGGCCTATTTTACCCTGGAATTGGGTATGGTCAAGCCCTCACCGATGGTACAGTCAACAGTGCGACTGTTGGTGGTGTATCCATGCCCCATAGAATCAAAAATAGGAAATAAATATAATATAAGTATAAGAAACCATAATGAGCACCAAATATAGTCAACTGAGCTATTAAAAAATATGGAAACTGGCTGAAGTATTTGCTCGGATATTTTAAACCAATCTACATACTAAAATTTCCGTACAAATACTTTGGAGTTTGGACTAATACAAGTGTCAGGATCCATAAATGTCAGCACTCAGAACACTTACAAATTCTAAACTGCCAACTCGATCCAATGAAGCATGAGAACATTGATAATAAAGCAATTAGTATCCCCAGGAGACTTAGCCACGTGGGTATCAATGTTCAACTCCCATCACATGTATGGTCACAATAAATCGATAACACTTACAAATTCTAAACTGGCAACTCAATCCAACGAAGCATGAGAACATTGATACAAAAGCAATTAAGTATCCCCGGGAGACTTAGCTACGTGGGTATCAATGCTCAACTCCCATCACATGTATGGTCACAATAAATCGAGAAAGGCGCAGATAACACAACATATTATATTTTCAGATATAAACAAGATAGCTAAATAATTATCCAACCAAATGCCTATCAGCATATCTAATATTATAAATATAATGCTTAGCCCCCACTAAAATTTTAAAACAGCAAATATAATAATTGTGGGCAACATTGAGTATACTGATTTCAGACCTGTGTTTCCAAATTGTGCTTATTATCAGTTGCATTTGTGCCTGATCCTGCTTGTCTCTTCACCTGTCTGGGTTCTGCCATATGACCATTTCCCTTCCTCTTTATAGGTGGTCCTGTTTGGGTATTGTAAGCAACATATAAGTAAGATATATTACTATTTCCACTCACAGTATATTCATTTTAAATACTGACCTGGTTGAGAGTTGGTTCGATGTTTGCTAAAGGATTCCCCCGGACTTCTTCCTCTTGGACTATCAATGGAAGGGGAACTGGGATTCATCGTGACAGGTTGAAGACCACTATATGCTCTAGAAGACTTTTTAACTTGGTGATATCCAATCAATCCGCAATGAAAATCCCTACAAAAACACGAAGAAACAAAATATATATATGTGTATTCCAAAAGAATTGAGATTGAACAGGAAAACAGAACCTCATATTTAAGATTCCACCTAGCATGAGCCAAGTACAAAATGGTATAAATGTGCTTGAAAGAATTATAAATATCTTTTACCAGTACTCCATAGTCATGTCCTTCAAACGGGCTTCGAGTTTTTGAAAAAGAGTAGTTTTCTCAAAATCTTGCTTATTGTGAGTAGGCTCAATGAAATTAGCCTCCAGTACGCCTAACAAAGCACCATTAGATCATTCAGAAAGCAGAATACATGTATGGCTTGTACACGTAACAACAAATTTTTTTCAAGAGGTTTCTCACCAGACACACCCCTTCCATTGCTGTTGGTCTGACTAACAACACGCCAGAATGGCTAGAAAGAAAGATGTAAGAAATGTGTTAATGTTGTTAAAAATAGAAGTATAGAACAAAAGAACATTGTTACAAATTTGTGGGACAGAGAAATACTACAAACTTATGGGTGGCGACACTGTTTGATAGGTTTGAAAGATTAAAAGAGAAGATGTTCTGAATCCTATGGAATAAATCCTCTCCAAAATGGTAGACTGAAGTGAACTAAACCACATTTATACCCATTTAGTTGTTAGAAGAATAAAATCATATGGACAACATTCCTAAAATTATTTCAGTGCCTACACCCATATGTTCAATTTTCAAGTATAAGAACTTGAAGCTGACATTATGATACAATAGGCTGATCCACTTAGTTGTGTGGGTTTGAAAGATCTAAAAAAGATGGCTTATGAATACTATGAAACAAATCCCCTCCAAAATGGTACGGATTGAACTAAACCACATTTGTACCATATAGTTAGAAGAAGAAAACAGTTATACCCACAACATTCCTAAATTATTTTAAAGCCTATATGCATAATTTCAATTTTCAAGTATAAGAACTCGAATCCGATCACTACAATAGCCCGATGCACTTAGTGTACGACATGACCCACTTCTGTTACATATACTATTAAGTGCCAGACAACTTTAGAAAATAGCAAATGCTAATAGAAATTAAGTTATGCGTGACAAGACATCTGTAGAAAATGGCACGCACCATCAATTAGATTGCAAAGCATGGAAACTCTTTCTTTACCCAAAACACTTCTGTATTGAAAGGAGAAAACACTGAACTTACCAAAAAATAAATGATTAGAAGACAAATTACTGTTTTTTATTTTTTGTCCCTCCTCTATTCTTAAGGTGAAAAATTGGAGTAAATCACCAGTACAAAAAAATAATCTTGTGATGGGGCAAAAATATGATTGCCGCTACATTGAGGAAAATGGAAAAAAGACACTCTTTCCAGATGATAGGGGAGGGGGGATAAAAAGGGGGGTTTTGCTGATAATGTTCATGGACAAAAAGTCAAACCATTTTGGACAAAACTAGACCAACCATGTCAATGCGAAAGGTGATCTTCCCTGTGGGAAGAGAGCAAAAGGATAAAACCATTGAGGCATCAGGAAAAATGATTTAGACCCTAAAATAAAACTGGGCAGCGCATGACATTGAGTTATTGGTTCTGTGAAATATCAATAACCAAGCAAGAAAGGCAATCCACTTTCTCTATCATATGAGACCACGTTTATACTTCTCAGCATAGTGGGGACCGAAAAAAGGAAGGATTGTCACTAGTATGGTAAATAGAGAACAATAATGTAGACAACTCTGCAGTAATAAAATATACCCTTCCACCCAAAAAAATACAAATTATGTAATTGTTCATGGCAATAAAAAAAAGTCTTACCAGTATAAGACGGTTCCTGTGGTAGACACTGAACCCATGGATATTCACATGTGGAGCATCCCTCAAGAACCCTATAGTCGTAATAACTGCAGCCTGAACAGGTTAAACCGGCAAGAAAGACATAGTGAACAGATGAGAATGTTGGGTCGGCATTATAGGATATCCATGCCATATTCACATCAACATAAGCATAAATTCTGATTGGACATGTATAGCATGCACACAGAGTTGCAAACTTGTAATCACATTTTGTAATTCATGGGATTTTCTATTTTTATTTCTTATATGTGGGAAAAAACACGATTTTGATTGGCAAACACATTTTGGCTAAATAAATCTTGTTTATCTGGTTTATAAAATTCCCCTTTTAATTTGATTGGTATGGCATTTATCAAATAGCACTCTATACCATCCAGCTTTGACTCATGGGCAACATCTTTTTTTTTTATAACCAAAATTTTATTCAAGGAGTCCTCAAAGAAACCAAAAAACAGGAGAGCAAACAACACAGAGTCAGTACTAAGTCTACACTCCAAAGACTCGGTCTTGGTTCTACTTATTATAAAGCCCTTGGACCTCCAAAATTTCTTTTCATAATTTTAGTTTTACGTTGATTCCCTCTCTAGTCCCATCAATTAATGCTACATCCACAAATAACATGCACAAAGGTATTGTGATCTATACATCATTTTTTTAATATGCCAAATTGATGCAAGATAAAGTGTTTCAATAAAGTCAACTCTTAATCACCTTTTAAAAAATCATGTTCTTTCTACTTTGATAAGTGAAAATTTTATTAAATACGGAAAAAAAAAAAAAAAATACAAAAAGGAGAGGCCAAAGCAGCCACCCTGCAAGGAAACCACCCAAAAAAAAAAAAAAACACCAAAAACAATTGGATTGTACAATTTTCTTAAACCATGGGTTAGAGTAAATACCAACAAAGAAAATAAATCTGCACACGTTATCAAGAACATTGGACATTGCATATCACATGAGAATGAGCATAGTATAACTTACGTCGATAGTTTCCAAGAACTATTTTCAAAAGATAATGGTACAATTGGCAACCAAGAATAAGACAAATCTGACACAAACCTCCGTATTTCCACCAATATGAGGTTTATATAGGATGAATTCACGAAATTTGAGATCATTAGCAATATTATGATGCTCAACAACTTGTCCACGCAATATGATTCTGAAATGCTCCGGTACCCTCAGGTACAAAATGGATGAGTATACCTATGGCGTTTCAACAAGAACTAAATTTAGCAGGTATGCACTTCCTTTGTTAGCTCAAAGTCATAAATAAATACCAAACTTACACGAAGAGAATAGTGGAGCCTGTTAGCGATATGTTGTTGGCTTATCATCTTAGGATGATGAGTTGTTTGAATTTTTTGTGGGGCCCCATGAATCAGAATATCCTGCAACCAGTGAGTCACGACTCACAATTACTCATGCCATTAAACAAACTGCAAAAGACAAGGGAAAAGATAGAGAAGAGAAAAAGCAAGAGCTAATCCTCCCCCCCCCCCCCAAAAAAAAAAAAAAAAAAAAAAAAAAAACAAATAATAATAATAATAATTAATTAATAAACATTACAGCATGTGATAAACACTAACCTTAGCATCAGATTCAAAATCGAGCTCCAAATCCCCGTCATCATTGAACCAGAGATTGTAAATAATAACTTTGGTGCCATGATTTCCGATGTCATCGAACTGCCCATATTATCCAAAAGAGTGTAAATTGAAGCTTGAATAAGAATTAGGGAAAGGATTCAAACGAATCAATAAATCGAGAGCCATTAAAAATAAAACCTCACGTTGCATGGTCAAGCCCTAAAAGTAACAGAATCAAAATTGCCCTCCAAAAGAATATGTTCAAATAGCATCAAGAGAATGAAGTGTGTGATTGTAAAGATAGAGCCTTTAAAATTTAAACATGGATTCCAAGCTATCTTCTAAATTTCATAACTTCATCTACTTTCTTATTTCAACCTAAGTATCCACCTCATGTTGTCCAGCATGCATTGAATACAAGTTGTATCATCTAATTTACATTCAATAAGAGAAGCATCAACCAATACGTATCCATCTTCAAAGAGGAGTCTGACATGGTAAAGCAATCCAATATATCAATTAAACACATACAATTTAAGAGAGCATTGGGATCTGGTCTAACATGCCACACAGAAATTGAAATCTAATAGTAATTTTTTATTTATGTTTTTAAATTAAGTATAAATAGTTTGATTGATTCAGATTAATAAAATATAAACCTGCCTAAACCAAGAAAGTTTCACATGCTTACTTGCTTCAGAAGCTCAGCTTCCGTTCTATATGGGGACCACTGTAGGATCATAGAGAGATTTGATGAAAAATGCGCCCCACTGTTGCATGCTCTCAACTTTCCCATTGTTGTATCGAACTCATAATCCACCTATGCTCCATAAAAGACCTTATAGTGAGTGTCTAAGTAAAACATTTTCAATCCAGGCAGGAAATTTTGAGGTTAGTAAAAGGTAAACTTCCAGTCTGCATATTATACCCAGCAATTACAGTCTATGAAACAGAATATCACGACACTTATTGCCCGAATATCACAACACTTAGTGCCCTTCAGGACCTGGCATTCGGTGAGTCTTATCTGGATAGATATACATCTATTGATCTATACTTTCTTATAGAAACTCTATTCAATTTGGTCTTTCTGACCGTATGAACTAGCATAAAGATAAGATAAAGTAATAGGTTGCTCCAATGCCAAACTCACCATTGGTACTACAATTCTGGCATGACCTGTTTGTCTCAAAAAGGTATAAGATAGGAGACCAACACTTTGAGTTAATGTCCTGAGCACAAAAAAAGACCACTGATGAGGATACCTCAAGCTTAATTAGGCAATGGTACATGATAAAAAAAATTCAGTATCTGGATAAAAGTATTAAATTATTTATCAATATAAAGAAAGATTAGCTTGCATTTTCCGGTTGGCAAGTTAGAGATGGTCATCTACATTTCCTAAAATATGTTTAAAATAACATATCGAACGAATAAAAGATTAAAAAAGAAAGAAACCTAGTGGGAAAAAATAGGGCATAAAATGGGTTGGATCCTAGTCGAATGTAGACCTATCCATTTTCAGTTCCGGATTTTTTAGCAGGATCCTTATCAATCCAACCCGGATTGTGTTCACTGAAACTGAATCTGACTGGACCAGATCCGAATTATATTATTTGTATTGGGTTGGGTTTTTAATGAATCATTTAAACCTTTTTCTTTTTTCTTGTTTCTTTTTTTGGCATTTTCGTGCCCCTATTTTTCCATTAGAACCCTTTCATGTTATAAAAATCATGTAAAAGAAAAGTACTATAAAAGGAATATTTTGAGAAATCTAAAAATATAATTTTCAAAGCAAATATATTATTCGGATCTAGGGGATCTAGGGATAAATCCATATCCAAATCGGGTCAAGGGGCATCAAACCACATTTGACCAGCCTTTCGTTCGGATCCACTCCAAGGATCCAAATCCATTAAAACTAATTTCAGATAAAATCCCATTCATTTTATGCCCTAAAAAGGGAGAATTCCCAGCACTTGTAACAAAAACCAATATTCTCATCTAGTTTATTTTCAAAGATCAAAGTCAAGAAAACTCATGAATTACCAGAATGAAGCGGAAGAACCATATTTTCATGAAAGTTTAATCTTAATTCAAATTCAAGTGATAAAATAATAACACTTTCAAAACACTTCTGTATGTTTCCTCATTTCTCATTCTAATTTCCTTGTAAAACTTGAGGTTAACAAATAAATCAATGAAGGGTAACAGAGGAGTTTGGGAAACATGAGAATAACCCCACTTAAAAACTTGCAGGGGAAAAGAAACCTGTGATGCCAGCTAGATATGTAAGTTGGGGAGTGTTAGTTAGTGCCTCATTTTTGGGAATCCAATCTCATTATTACTACTCAAACAAAAAAAGAGGAAAGAAAGAAAAAAAAAATGTCCCATCGCCAAAGACTAATGTGGAGGGATTAAATCTACTCTCATCTGAACCGCTCATATCACACCAATCAACGCGTATCTGAAGGCATACACATGGCATTGATGGGATGGGATCACATCTAATCAAGAAAAAAAATCCTAATATGGGAGGGTTCTACCCTTTTGAATAATTATTTTATTTGGATATGGCAATTGTAATCTAATTAGGATGAGGTTTCATATTTTAGGTTTAGGATTTTTATCTACCTAAAAAGGCTAAAAACCATTTTAAAAGGGGAGGGAAAAGGAAAGGACAAAGAACCATGAGAAACCACACAGTAATTGACAGCCACCCCCAAAGTCAACCCTTCGTGGATTTAGGGTTTTTTATCTTGTTTTGCCAAGGGACAAATCACGATCTATTCTCAGATTATTGATTGGCAAGATAAAGATTGGAAAGATCGATTCTTTTTTTCAGTGGAAAGATCATGATTTCTGGTGATCTGATTAGAAGGACAACACATGTTCTTCAAGGTGAAGAACAAACAAAAGGGATACGGACCCTAGCTCTCAACATGGCCGTTGTGAGATAACACATAAGATGGCACACAAGGGTGCTGACTTGAGTTTTGTAATTGTTGACTCAACTGAGTTAAACAATGTGTTGTGTCGAGCAAATTAATAGTTCGGGGACTTAGTTCATGCCCATAATAGGGATCCCATGTAATCCAATTTGTTTTGTTGAGTCGGCCCAACAATAGTTAAGCATGGGGGCTAAGTTCAAATCTGACCTCTTTGTTGATCGGTCATTACGTAAAATGGAAAGAGTAGGTTCCTCCCAAGGAACCAAGCTCAACCTATTTGTTGGTCAATGAATAAAAAACCGACCTCTTTGTTGGTAAGTGCATAAAATGAAAATCCAACCTCTTTATTGGTCGGTGAATGGAAATCCACATATTTGTCAGTCAGTGCATAAAATGAAAATCCAACCTCTTTATTGGTCAATGCATAAAATGGAAATATGATATCTTTGTAAATCGGTGCATAAGATGGAAATGGAAGAAGGAACCAAGACCAACTGCTTCGTTGATCGGTGCATGAGATGGAAATGGAAAGACTTGGTTCCTCCCAAAGAACCAAGCCCGACCCCCAAGTTGGTTAGTTTATTAGATGGAAAGTCTTGTTTCATTTTAGGGAACCAAGCTTGACTTTTAAGAAACCGATCCAAACCAAATGGAAGCGTAGATTTGAGCTAAATACGGAACAAAATAAGTTCGGGAGCTCAATAATCAATATTAGATTTCGTTCAAAAATTAGGGATGGTGCACATTCAAGAAAGAAGTTGTGGAGTTCTCAAAGGAAAATATCGATACATCAATCTCCACCTTTGAGATGGGGTTATTGTGGAGGGATAAAATCCACTCTCATTTGGATCGTTCATGTCGCATCAATTAGCGCGTATCCAGAGATATACACATGGCATTGAATTGATGAGATCTTATCTAATTAGTAAAGAATCTTAATATGAGAGGATTCTTTCTTTTGGATAATTACTATATTTGGATAAGGATGAATATGGCAATTGTAATCTAATTAGGATAATGCTTCATATTCTAGATGTAGGGATTTTATTTATTTAAAGGGTTAAAAGTCATTGTAAAATAGGAGGGAAAAAGATAAGCAAAGAGAGATCTAGAAGGAAAGAGAGATGGAACGTGAGAAGCCAAAGGATTGAATGCAATCATGTAATATTGGAATACGGTTTATAGTGGAATGACTTCCCAATCCCATGGATATAGGGACCTCTGTCGAACCATGTAAAAAATCTCTTGTTTCTTTATTCTTTTGTGTTATTGGTGTGATTTGTGTGTGGCATTTAGATTGGGATTGGGACCTCGAGGTAAATGCAAAAGATTGCATTTACAACTAACAAGTCTTGGATCAAGCTCAAACACATGTGCTAAATAGTCCTAAAGAGGAGGCAAAGGTATTGGGTTAAAAGAATAAGAGCGCTTAAGGTTGGGTTTTAGAATTTGCAAAAGTAACACTGGGCTACCCTTTAATAAGTTCATTCATTTGATCACATAGATCTACGAGATCAATCATTGGCTTTCACAACACCTTATGTCATATGCAAGGGCCACCACTTTATCATCTTCAAATACATTTAGTACTCATGGGATTGCACCCTACCAACATCTCAAGAGATCGAACTTACGCATCACATGCTTAAAAACCAAGATTAAAATTGCAATTAAACGTCATAAAGAGGGATCTCATTATCAAAATCAAACCTCTTCTTGATGTGACGGGTGAAGACAATAACATCTGCCCCGAGTCTCATAGTGCTTGTCTTGAAACCATTTCCATCTGAAAGGCTACAAGCAAGCCAATTAATATAAAAGAAGGAAAGGAAAGCTAAAGCAAAAAAAATAAGAAGGTGCAATGAAAAAAGTAAAGGATACATACACTGCCCAATGGCAGATTTTGATTTCTTATATGAAAAGCCAAAGCTCATGCAACGTCGTATTGCTTCTGGGTCCATTCCGCCTCCATCATCTTTTTATTAGCAAGAACCAATTTTAGGTGCACAAATATTCAAATAAAAAAATTAGGTGGCACTAAGTGCATTGAGCAAGTGCCCAACATCAAATCAACAAATCAAAATAGATCAAGAGGAAAAAAAAACAGTACCTTGAATTAGCAAAGCTGGACTTCCATCTCGAGGACTTGAGGTTTTATCTATCATGACAAAGGTAGCTCCATTTTGTATCTATAGCACAAGAAAACATGTCATTATCATCAATGAAACCTTATACCAAAGATTTGGGATTGGCTAAACGAATCTTGTTTCTCCATTCAATTCTCTTCAAAGCCACATCTTTTGTTATTGAAAGTGTCATGTCCATTTTCACTATCTCAATCCACATAATTTGGGACTTCACGTATATTCCTTCTAACTAGGATTGTAATCAACCTTTGTTGAACGTGCCCAAATCATTGATTGGTGCACTGAAGGCTTTACTAGGATAGAAGACCACAATTTGAAGTTTACAATTCTACACAGAATTAGGACACGGTACAAATCTAAATGAAAAGAGATGAGCCACAGATTGTTATAATCATCCTTGAGCATTTCAAAACTCGAGGATGAGATTTATCCAACCAAATGAGAATAACGCGAGACGTGAATTATGTCGTTAATCACTGGCTCCAATGGAAATTTTGTAACTATTTATGTTGTCTCTTGCTTGGGTCCAAATTTATCTTTTTGGCACTTTCATTTTGTTAAGATTAGTTTTAGGTTAATTTCAATTTTTATTTTATTTTTTTGTTATTTTAGGAATGATTTGATTCTAGGTACCATTCAAGTAATTTTTATTTAGGATTTATTTTGAGGACTCAAAAGTTGTCGTATTTAGTAGGTTTTTGTGTCATTTGAAAGGCTGTTCAATTTTCTATGCAACTAGCCCAAGATTTTGCAAATTCGATGTGTTTTAAGAAAGTTAAAGTCAAAATATTTATATGGTATTAGTTTTACACGAAATTTGCATATCAAAGTCAAAAGCATCCATGTTTAATCATGTTAGGATTATGATTTTGAATCTCTATATATATACAGCTATTGTAATTGACTTTAAACAATTTATGGAATAAATAAAAAAATATAGCTCTCTCCTTAAGATTTCTCTAGTGATTGGATATGGTGTGAGGTCGTCTCAACATAATAACAAGAACCATTGGTGTGATTTCAAGGTAATTTTCTATTTGTTTTATTATTTTCTATTTCAAATCAATTCCTACCCTTAACCTAGACTAATTACAACACCCAATTGCAAAACTTCACATTTCACATATCCAATTAGCCTTATGAAACCTTTCACAATGCCCATAAAACCTTTTGGGCATGAAACCTTTTCTTCAAATCCCTTCTATAATTTTTCTTTCTTCTTCACAACCTAATTAGTCTTTCCTGCACCCTCCCTAACGTAGAACAAACCTAGAATCGATGAAACCTAGGTTGTCCTACATTAGATAGGGGTATGTGAAGCAGCATTCTCTTCTTACATGACTCACTCTTCTGATTAAAAATAAATAAATAAATAAATAACGAACTTCCAATAGCTTAAGCACTCATAGATTTTAGGGATTTTTTGTTTGTTTGTTTGAAATGTTTGATTTTAGGACTAAGTCAACAAGCAACTATTTTCTAAAACAGAAACCTACTAATATGATTCTAAATTATGGACACCTATTGTCAAATTAACCTTAAAATAGAAACCCAAACTTAAGAAATCCTAGTTGCCAATTTTGGAGGCCAACAAATAGTACCCACCTGTGACTATTTGACCAGCACAGAAAACCCCTTTGGGGATTGTAACAAGGAGTTTATTAATCCATTAATTACGAGATGCACTAAGCTTAATCGAGCTGATATTATTAGATTTTCATGCTATAGGCCTTTATGCTAGTAGGGCTAATTTCATCACAAAAGTACTACAATAAACCATTAAAACCAATGCACTGTTGTGAGATGGTCCTTACAGCCCATTCAATGAGTAGCTATGACTTCATGTAGAGTTAAAAATTGCCTGAGTAACATAAAATAAACATTACACTTTATATTTTCTCAAAGGTAGAATCATGCTTGAGCGATGACATAGAAAACCAAAAAAGGATACGTAAAACAAAAATAAGTAGGAAACTACCTCATCGAATGCATTGTCAAGCAGCTCTGCTATGGCTGAAAATAGAGGCAACAAAAAAGACACGGTTAAGAGATTGTAGTAACCATTAGAAGCAATACAACAGAGAGTGAAATCCTGCAGGGATCTTAATAAATAGAAATGCAATATAGTGAGGGGTTTATAAATTAATTGTACGCACCACCAAAAGCCCACTTATGCGAAGTAGCATTTGAGTGAAGAAACTTGGGATGAACACGTAAATGATTTTGCCCACCTGGAACCCAAAAAAAAAAAGCAGCATTCACAAATCAATGCCATCGATAAAATCAGAAATATAAATAAATAAGTACATAAGGATATTGTCTCTGCTATAGCTTCCTTAGTTCTCTTTATCTCTGTCATTAATCCTATTTCATGGGGCCTTGCCCACCCAAGGAATTAAGACACTATGACTTGGGCACATGGTGCAATGGGTATCTTTTTGGGATTCCAATTCGATACAACAACACAAGAATCCAGGTCAACATGACAAGCAGAACACCAAATACATGTAATTCATCATTGTTAAGTGTTAATACTTTGAAGTAAGACTTTGGAAGCTTGTGCATCATCATATTCTCCAGCTTTCCAGAATTGGCGAAATATTGGTGCTGCAGGCAATGTTGAAGCATAGCTAGACCCATTAACCGCATAACTCCCTTGTCCCAATACACCATTAGTACTACTTCGAACAGTATTTAGAGCATTTGAACCACCATTCTGCTCAGAGTCTTGTCTTATACTACGGATTCTGGATTTCTGCTGCTGGACCTGTTGTTCAGCTTTATAATGTTTTTTTCTTTGATTAGTACTTGGGTTGAAATCCAGCTCCTGCTTAACCAAACTCACGCCTTCCTCTCCAACCTCATCATCACTACATAAATCTACAATGTCGGGGAACCTCATCTCAAGCACTGTACATGAAACAAAATTAATGGTTTTAAATAAGCGATCAATAAAGAGTCCACAAGAGCAAGAAACCAAAATCACAATCTTCTAAGCTTTAAAAAGCAGGTGTATAGTGACTCTGTGTATTGAGGGATACAATCATGAGATCCTGACATCTTAATGGGAAAGAAAGATAAAGCAACAATCAAACAACAAAGCACCGGTATCATCCCAACAACAGCAACTCCCACCAATTAAACTCTCTGAAAAATTTACACCAAAAGAAAATTAGGCATAAGATGCTTATGATGGTTTCACCATCCAAGAGATCCTTTCCATCCAAAACATGCTTGTTCTTCTCTTTCAATATGTCCCAAAAAGCAGCAAATGAAAGCAGACTATAGAATTCTCTAGCGGGATCTAAAGGCTGAAGAGAACCAACATTCAAAGAGAGAAAACAGATTCAGGATGGACCCAATCGGTGCCCAAGGGACCCAAAAAGGTAGTCCAAACAGAAATAGTGCAACTACAACAGATAAGAATGACTAAAGGATTTTCCATAAGCTTCACATAAGTAGCAGTAAATTAGCAATGCTGACACCACAAAATAATATTTTCTATGTTCTATATCTATTTAGTGATGAAAGATAAATCTTCATGACTAACAAATCACTTAAATCAAACAAGAGTCATGCAGTCCTCAATGCTGTCCCCATGAGGAGAATGTTGCACAAACAAAAAGTGTTTAGTACAATACCAAAATGAGTGTTCGTGAGCTTCAGTTACTTTCTTGTGTACAATGTATAACATGCAAACACAAACAGTGCTAGAAATGCATGGTATGTGTCTCATGAAATTAAAAATGTATTCACTCGGGCAAATTACAAAGCACAATGTGGGTATCATTCAGAACTAAAAAGTGGGTATCTCATCTACAGAATGCAAAATAGCCAAGATTCAAATCACTCAAAATAGATGTTCACATTTCAGCTTTAAAATCAAAACTCTTCCTGAAATTCCCAAAGGAAGCTTCAGATTGACTCAACTCAACCAATTAAATAAATAAATAAGTAAATTCAATCTCATCCATGAGCAAGCAATATTCAACCACTCTAATTAGTTACACAACATACCAGCTCAAACATGCCAGTAATGAACTACAAAACAGGAACCCACTTCACCTCAAAACATATTTTTTATTTTTAAAACACTTCACAAGAAAACAAAACAAACCCTAAAAGATTTGAGTATCTGCATGCATTACTTAGCAGAATTTGGGAGATTTCCATCAGGAGAAAGGGATTGGAAATCAATGAAATCAGATCAATGAATCTGATTCCAAACTAAACCCTAAACCAAAAGCTAAAAAACATAAATCCTTAAAACTGTTCAAGAATGGTTAGAGAATCAGTAATAGAAGAAATACTCATTGATAGAATTGGACTTAATTCATCGAAGAACAGATAGAATTCAAGATCTTTCAACCTTTTACAAAACAGATTTGAAGGGAGAACTTATACCTTTTTAACCCAAAAGTGATTGAGAATTTCAAAGTGAAAATAAAAAAATAAGAAAAAGAGCTCCAACAAAAATAAAAGTTCAGTGAAAAAAGAGGTTTATATATCATATACAGATCAAATCCCTATAATAATGGATGACAGCTGTATTATGCCATTGACAGCTGTATAATTTAATTTTTCCGTACCTGTTATAGGTTCGGATAAGCGGACATTTGGCTCGTAGAATTAGTTTCGGCAAGGTTCGGAGCCGGCAAGGTTCGGAGCCAGCGGGGTTCTGGTGAGTTTTGACTAAGTCAGAAATATTTTACCCCTTAAATTAGGGATTTGAGAGATCAAATTGTTTTAAAAGCAGAGGGGTTTTTGGTATTTAATTTTAAATATAAAATATGTACACTTGGGAAAGGCACCCTGTCTGAAAAATAAAATTATTTAGAAAAATTTAGAAGTAACATTGAAATTAACTTCATTTCACATGGTATAGTGAATGTGCGTACGGAATCATATATGTTTTTCATCGAGATAAGAGTGAGAGGCATCTATGGTCCTATGCATACCAATGTCGGAAACAATGCCAATTTCAATGTTACTTCAGCACAACTCAACTATTTATCTTACATTTGTACTATTATAATGAGAAAACGCAGAGTAGAAGTGGTTAGACACCAAAAATTTTGTCAACATAAATATCCCTACTTTTATATTTAATATTGAATCATGTAGGAGTAACATTGAAATTGACATCGTTTCACAAATTGGTGTGCACAAAACCATAAAGACTTCTCACTCGTATTAAAAAGTGACTGAAACAACTTTAGTCGAAGGTTTTAGGCCAAAGGTTGAATTCAATTGGTTTCCCTCGTTTCAAAGGTTCACTATTTCAAATTCAAGTTCGTGATTCACCACTCTAAAAACAAATCAAGTTCATCGAGCTAAATTGATATGAAAGTATTTGAAGGTTCAATTGAATGATAGTGTAAAAAAATAGGTTAAATATGTCTAATTTGAGTGAGAAAAAGAAACCATTTTTTGGTTATAGGTTGAAGGTTAGGGCATTTGGTCACTTGTCATTAGTCTATTATGAAGAAACAAATGTCAAATGGGCATGCCTTCTATTTGGATACTTAGGGTACATCTCAAATGTTATCCAAGCAGGGAGGGGAATGTAAAAGTTAAGCATAGATTGATAGATTCATTGGATTCATTGCATTTCATGAATGGTCACTCAAATTGGTCTCTATATTAAAATCGTTGCTTTTTCAAGTGGCTTCAAGCTGGCCTCAAATAAGAGATTCAAGTTTGGGGATTTGATTGTGAATTGAAAAAGATGTTAGGCACCCTAACTCACTTGCTTGCACCGTTGCCTATCTACTAACCCTTAATCTTTAAACTATGTCTCTCGCTCTCTCTCTCGATCGTAACAATAGCATAAACAAGGATTTGGATCTTAGGTATATATTAAAATAAAAGCTAAAATAAAATTCTATAATCGAAAAATATTCAAGTCTAGTAAATCTTACCTGCAAGAATCTAGATTTTGACAAAACCTCGATACTTTTGGTCTACTTCCTGTGAGTTGAACTTCGACGTTTTCTTGAGCATAATCCGGATAGAATTCCCCAAGGATTAGGGGTTTTGAGGGAGCTAAAATGGTATTTCAATACTTTCCTAAAATACGGATGAGGTTTTAGAAATTTCGTAAGGGTTACGGTGCTTAAAAGGGTAAAAAGGATAAAAAGGATATTTAAGAACTTTCTTAAAATCTAGGGAGGATTTTAAGAATTCCTAAAGACTAAAGGGTCTTAAACTCAAAAAAACTTGAGTTGTTTGATATTTTTCTAACGCCTCAAGGGCTTTTAGAAATTAATCAAACTTGGAAGGGATTAACTATGATAGTCTCATTTAGACTAAAGAGGAGCTTAATTTGTAGAAGGTTGGGGAGATAAGATAATAAACCTTAGTCGATGTGGGACTAAACATAGTTATAGAAATATAACTCGTGGTTTTGGTTGCTTCAGGACAACAATTTAATACATGCGCACACATCATTTAAATATGTATCCTCATAGTTTTTCTATTTTGGCAAATCTTGATCAAAATCATATCCACATACTACAATTATTTTTTATATGAAGAGTTCAATTTTTTTAGTTCACAGATGATGTGACAACCAAATCATTCTCAAAAGCACTTTCGAACTTTCAATCAAAAACTTCGATTTCTCAATAAATGGGTTATTGCTTGAAATTGTCACAAACGAAATGCAATGACATATTCCTAAAAATTCTTGACATATATGGCATATTGGGTATAAATTTATGATATGTCGATCTGATGAACCAGATGATGATGGTAATAATGATGATGACAACAACATGATGATGATGGTTATAGTGATGTTGATGATGATGATAGTGATGATGGTTGTGGTGGTATTTAATTTGAGATTTTTAAATTAGTTTATCTTGATTGGTGGGCTACTTAAATTAGATAGAGATTTGAGTTTGAAGGGTCAATTGTGATTCAGAAAAAGGTGTTGAGCACCCCAACTCTCCCGTTTACACTGTTACCTACTTAACACCACTCGATATTTGGACTCACATTATTTTTTTTTTTCTATTATTTTGATATTTAAAGCTTATGTGCAATGTATCAAATAGGTGACTCAGACGAATTGTTGACGTTCAACTCATCATGATGTTATTTAGATAAACTTTTTCATTAGTCTATAAGAAAAGACAAACGTCAAGGGGTGGTATGTCATTAGTTTGCGAACACATAGAGACGTCTCTAATATTCATAAAAATGTCAAGGGGCATATGATAAATGAAAGAATATAACCACCAATGTGTTAAGAAATGAGAGGTGATGGTAGTTATTTCCTGTAGTACCATGTAGTGCTTAATAAATGGTTGAAATATCACCATGTCAGAAATAAAATAACACATCAGGTCTCTAACATTCATCATTTAGATCAAATTTGAAAAGATAAACATAAAAAAACATAATTAAATGGACTTGATTAGAGGCTTTGAAAATAGCTGGTCACAAAACTTTCAAATTTAGATTTAACTATTTTGATAATATGGCACTCTCTCAATTGTCTTCCCCCCCCCCCCCCAATGTTTAAGACGTCTGGGTTTTCTGGATCTGAGCTACATTTTCCAGAGACTAATTTGATCAAAGAATTCATTTTAAACTTATATGTTAGATTTTCCGGACTGTCAACGATTTATTCCCGAAAATCGGCTCAACTGGCCTTAAAAGAGGGATACGCGACTTTTGGTCAGGCGAAAATCTTTCAAATAAGTTTATAAATTTTTTCTTTAATTAAATTTGTCCAAAGAGATATGACTCTAAAACCAATCTACTCAGGATCTTAACTTTTAAACTGTATACAAGAAGGTATAATCCCAACCAAATATTTTGAGAAAACTACAGAAGGAGTATCTACTGCAGATGGATTAAGTTTAAAAATAAAATATAAACTCTCAAATGTCCATGTTTGTAACCAAGGAATTTGTATAAATACCCATTTTATATTGGTAAAAAACCTAACAAAGTTTGTTATTTTAGGAACACCGTTCTTAGCATTAATACAACTTTTCACAGTAGATTCGACAGGTATAAAATGCAAATTGTTAGATCAAGAAGTACAATTTAGATTCATACAAGAACCTCAAGAAAAGGAATTAGACATAATAAAAATAATAAAGCAATAACAAACACAATTAACTTAGTAACCAGAAAAGAAAAACAGTTAAAATTTCTGAAACAAGAAATGAATTTTTTAAGAATAGAAGAACAATTAAGTGATCCCAGACTAAAAGTGAAAATTCAAAAGTTTAAAGAAAACTTAGAAAAAGAAGTTTGCTCTAATTTGCCTAATGCTTTCTAGCATAGGAAAAAACATGAAATCAGTCTTCCTTATGAACCAGAATTTAATGAAAAAATAATTAAATTTAATGGCTTAGTTGTTTCAACCCCAAAAATTATTTTATTCCAGACTCAAATAAGATTCCTAGGACACAATATTAAAAATGGAACAATAATTCCTATAAATAGATCATTACAATTTGCAAATAAATTTCCAGATCAAATAAAAGATAAAAAACAATTACAAAGATTCCTAGGTAGCCTCAATTATATAAAAGATTTCTATCAAAATCTCCACATAATAGTTAAACCATTGTTCCAGAGATTAAGAAAAAAAGCTCCAAAATGGACAGACAAACATATAGAAGCAGTTAAACAACTAAAACTAAGATTACAAGAAATACCTTATTTAAACATTCCAGATCCCAAATTATCAAAAATTGTTGAAACTGATGCAAGTGACTTAGGATATGGAGGAATACTAAAACAAGAAAAAGAAAATCAAGAACAATTAATCAGATATACATCTGGTGACTGGAACCCCACACAACAAAAATATTCAACAGTCAAAAAGGAAATTTTGTCTATTGTTTTATGTATCTCAAAATTCCAAGAAGATTTATTAAATCAAGAATTTCTATTAAGAATAGATTGTAAATCAGCAAAATTTATTTTAGAAAGGATGTAAAAAATATTGCTTCAAAACATATTTTTGCTAGATGGCAAGCTATATTATCTATTTTTTATTTTAAAATAGAATATATAAAAGGTGAAGCTAACTGTATACCAGATTTTTTTACTAGAGAGTTCTTACAAGGTAAAAAAGATGAGTGATAATCCTTTAAAACCCAAGTTCAAGAGTTCTTATGCTATGGCACCCCCATTTCTTAAAGTAATTCCAGTCAACCCATTACAATTTGGTTCACCAAGTAATCTTTCAAACAAGTTCCAAGTCCTAGGCATTACCAGTCCAATAAAATCCTATTCCCAAACCGTAACAGTTTCTTCTTCTCAAAATCAAACAGAACCAGAGCCTACTCCCATTTTCTCTTTAAGACCACAGTATATTTACAAACCTAACTTAATGTCAATTATGACAGTAGAACCTGAGTTAGAAAAATCATGTCCAAAAATCTTTGCCCAGTCAGTTTTCATAAAACCAAAGCAATTTATCTCATCAATTTCAACAAAAACCCAAAAGTTTTATAAGTTTATACTAGTAGACTCAGATTCTACTCTTATAACTCATACTCCAGACAAGAATAATCCCAATAGAATTTCCCATTCCAAATGCCAAATTTTAAAAATTCTCACTCTAACCACTTGGGGACAAAATCCTAATACCATGAAAAGATTATCTCAACCATTCAATCCTCAATACTACAATTATTGGGATTACCAGAAAGCATGGTTCAACACCTTTACTTTCCAAAATGACCAATATAACCATTCATGATTTTTCTTGTTCAATGACCAAATAAAAATACAATTTCCAAACTGGTTTGTTGAATGGTGGAACCTGTATGGACCAATACCAGCTATTCTTCCTGCACCAGTCCAAAAGGTTTTCAGTATTTCATCCAGAATTTCATGACCCCAGAATATCTCACTCAGACTCCAAACCTATTAATTTTCTTTGCACAATTTTCCCTAGCCTGGATTTCTTGCTAGGAATATTGCATAGGATCCATTTTACAATTTCATCACATTCCTACTCTAGCAAGAAAATTCAAAGTAAAATGGTGGGCAAACTTACGCTTCGACAAAGCTACCAAAACAGGTGTTACTGCATGGCTACACAGTCACCCTCAACAGTCAAGAATTTTTGCACCAAGTTCTTCAGAATTTCCTTTATCCAAATTGCAAATCCAGTCAAAATTAGCAGGAGCAACAACTAAGGCAGAGATGCGCAAACATCTACTTGAAGCCCTATCTCAAGTTGGTGAAGAAGAAGAACCAAAGAATTTAGAGGATTTCACCCCTCTAAATGAAGATGATTGTGAAGGAATACTTCCTCCATGTCATTACCCTAACATTTAAATCAAGTCAAGGAAATCAAGTCAAGAAGAATTAAATCAAGTCAAGGATATCAAGTCAAGAAGAAACAAGTCAAGTCAAGAAGAATCCAGAATGCTGTAAATTATTATAAAATACTGTATATGTTCTCAAAAGAATCTTTAGTGGGAAACCACCCAAAGGCAGGTCTATGTGCTGTTAGAGATTCTTTTGTTTTTTGTCTTTTCTTTTTCTCTTTCTCTCTCCCTCTCTCGAAAGTTCCCTATAGTTCTTTTCTTTTGAAGATAATTCCCATATAAATCAAGTCAGCTGTCTCATTATCTTCAATCAACCAGTCCATACTTATCCAATCCAAAGAGCAAAAGAACAGCCTTCAATAATTCAAGCCAGCGGTAATACTTATCTTATCTTTTCTCGAAAGATCCAATCCATAAATTACAATCCACCTATCCTGACCTGTTCGGACTTCAAAATTTCATTTCAAATCCGTCTTCTTTAAAAAAAAAGGAAGACTTCAAGAAGAAGCATCCGAAAATAATCAACAGAGCCCTCCTAATCTTCTAAAATCTCTCCTAATCCCAAAACCACTTCAAAAAACCGCTTCCAATCCTTTCCAAAACTTTTGAACCTTCTTCTCATCCAATATCCAATCCATCTTTGTTCACAAGCCATCCCTGTAAAGAAAAGAAAAGAACTGTTTAAGTAATTTTCAAACTTTTCTATACGTCAACTTTTGTAATATTAGTCAATTTCTGTAATACAAGTTTGTTATTGTAATCTCTTTACTTAAAGTTTCTTACTTATGTTATGATATGTCTCATTATAATTTTAACATAGATGAAAGATATTAATTACTTAGATTATATTTTTTTGATTTAATTTTCAAAGAAATATCTTATTCAAGACAAAATAAGCTTAGAGATGAAGAATATTGGGAAAACCATCAAAGATTAACAGAAATAAGAGAAGAATTTTTCAAGATTTCACAATTAAGATTTAAAGAAAGGAACCCCTGGTTTAAATTTTTACCTGAAGCAGATAAAGTAGGCTTTAGATTCTCTTAATCTGTTTAAAAGTTAAGATCCTTAGTAGATTGGTATCAGAGCCATATCTCTTTGGACAAATTTAATTAAAGAAAAAATTTATAAACTTATTTGAAAGATTTTCGCCTGACCAAAAGTCGCGTATCCCTCTTTTAAGGCCAGTTGAGCCGATTTTCGGCAATAAATCGTTGACAGTCCGGAAAATCTAACATATAAGTTTAAAATGAATTCTTTGATCAAATTAATCTTTGGAAAATATAGCTCAGATCCAGAAAATCCAGACGTCTTAAACATGGTAGAAAATTCAATAGTAGATGTAGAATCTAGCCTACATAATTGGAATATACCCATGGTTCCTATCAAGAACATATACAAAAAAGGAAATTTTCTTACAAAAACAGATTATACAATAAAAATTTGTGAACAAACAATCCATCTAGTTACAGAACACCAAACAATAGAATTATTTTCAAAAGAGTCAATTTTAAAACATCAACAGAAACACAAGTTTTTACAAATATGATTAATACAATTAGGAATCACGCCTTTAACAAGAATAGGCCTAAAAGCCTCAGTATTATTATGCTTAAGAGACAAAAGACATTTAAATTTCTCAGATTCTTTGTTAGGATTAGTTGAATCAAGTCTTTGTGATGGACCCATCTATTTTGACAGTTTTCCCAATTTCATAGTAGTCCTAACAGACCCAGGAATAATGAAAGTTTTGAGTCTAAACATCCAAACTTCAGGGTACAACATGATACCAGGATCACAACCATTAGTTTTTAGAATTATCTATAAAACAATGACAACAACGATAAACCTAGGAGCTTTAACAAAACCATCTTTAGAAGGAGAAACCCTTTTATTACAAAATAATATTTATAAGTCAAATAGGTTAGTACCCAAAAGAATTTCCTAGAACGATGTTCAATTACCAACAACCTGGAATTTAACAGGAGGAAGAGATCATCCTCACCAAAAATCAGCCCATTCCAAAACTTCTAACTCATTTTGTCTTATATGACTCAAAAGTTTTGGAATTGACTGATTTTTTGTGAGGATGATATCCTCACAGAAGATCAGGCCATTTCAAAACTTTTAGCCCATATAGGGGACAAAATACTCTATCTAGAAGTTCTTCTACGGAACCCAACCCATATATATTTATATTCAAATAATTAATTATTTTTATTACAAATACAAAAACCCGATTGACGCTATTGGATTTTACTAACCCGTACAATATTTCCAAAATGTCGGACAAGTCATATTGAATCAACATGCCATCTCGGACAATTTTTAAAACTATGCTCTCGTGGCCTTTCTTTATTTCTTTCTCATTGCTCTACTAATTTTATGCTTTCTCTCTTGAAATTTCAAAATACATGAAGAAAGAGATGTTATATTTTAATGAGTTTTTTTATATTATAAGTAAATGTTAGTATAACAACAAAAGTTCTCAAAAATAAGAAAAGATGTTCC
This sequence comes from Akebia trifoliata, assembly GCF_017979445.1. NCBI lineage: Eukaryota > Viridiplantae > Streptophyta > Magnoliopsida > Ranunculales > Lardizabalaceae > Akebia > Akebia trifoliata. The sequence goes on from NC_141379.1 coordinate 3,441,033, forward strand.
ATATTACACAATCATTTTAGTTTCTTACCATGAACAACTCAGATCCCACAAGCGAATAAAAATTTGGATATACATTGGATCTCACCTGAATCTCCCCATCTATCTTCTTGAGGATAAGTTTGATTTCAAATTCCATTCGAACTGGAGCTGTACATCATGCTAAGGTGCCTTAGATTATCCACAACTCTAAGTCAGGCATGTCCATGGTTGCCTTACTATATCCTAATCTACAAAGATAAAAGAAAAAAAAAATAGATTGCTTTCCAATCCTACTCAACTAAGTTTAAAATAAAAATAAAAACTCATGGTTTTATCATAACAACGAGAGGAAGACCCATAAGAACTTAGATGAAGGCAACGGAAGTGGATTTGTACTAGTGGCAGAGCCAAGATTTTCTTGTAGACGGGACACGCGAGAGAAACCCCATCCCTCTCTTTTCTTTTTATGCCCCATGTCATCACATAGGAAGGGGATGGGGGCGCAAAAAATGGGATCTTATCAACTTGTTCCAACCTAGAATAATAAACTCATGAGCTTGGTCTTACTTCACTGTTGAGAGACAAAAAAAAAACTTCCATCTCCAAGCTTGGCTTAGATGTAGCTCGCATTTTTTTTTTTTTTTTGGTTGTGAAGCAATGTCAAATCAAAATACCCAACAAACATTAGCTCTCCCTGAAAAGGACATAGGGCTAATTTGTTATAACTTCAATCCAATCACTAGCCCTACCTTTGGCATCCTTCTCATTGTGGTTAGAAGGGGCAAACTATAATTAATGGTAAGGTTAAAGAGCTTGAAGACGAATGGTTTTGAAAAGAAAATTCAAGGATTTTTGGTTAAAAGTTGAAGAAAGTGGCATTTATATCAATTCTCATTAGTTGATAATAGAATACCCAAGTTAAGGGGCAATGCCATTAGCTTAAAAACATAACCAATCTCAAATATTCACCAAAATGCCTACATGCTCGCTCCCTCAATCTAAGTCTTGTCTACTAGACAAATGTAAATAAACTCATTACCTTTTTTAACTTGAAACGATAAATCTTCGAATTTGATTTCTTCCCATAATCAGTCATCTTCAACCTCTTGGGTAAAAATTGTTATCTCACTTTTTAACCTTAAGTTTAATCTACTTTAATCTTTAACTTTAAGGAACAAGATAATATTTTTGAAAGTAGAAGATAATAAGATCTTAGACAGAAAATTTTAGGATTTTATAGATTTTATACAAGAGATTAAGGCAATGTTCAAAATGATAGTTTGAGATATAGTTAAATAGATTAAAATTAGTTTTTCATAGAGATTGTTAAAGTGCCTGAAGATAATTTATTAAGGAAAAAAAATGTTTTTTTTTTAATTATAAGTTGAAATGAGAGTATTTAGGTTGTTTTCTATTAGTCTACACGAGATATGCCCCTTCGATCTGATGCTCCCATCCCACTCACCCCCTCAATTTATTTTTGAGTGATTGGACTCCCCTTTATGCTTTGGTAAATATTCGAGATACCAAAACGCAATTAAAATGCATTTGTAATTAAGTCGTGATGGAGTAACATTGAAATGCACATTGGTTTGTACATTCTGATGTGGTGGTGAACGCATAACCATAGATTCTTTTCACATGTATCTTGATGAAAATCATCTATGGTTATGTGTGCACCGCCACATTAGAATGTACAAACAATGTACATTTTAATATTACTCTAGTATTATCTTTTGTAATGTATCTTTCACTGCCAAAAAGTAAAATTGTTTTGGTCATTCTACAATTGTAGATACAAAAAAAGTTTGCCGATCGTGTACACTTAGGATGGAGGATAGGATTGGCAATGGATCGGGTGTGGGTTGGATGAAGTTATTTCGATATCCTTATCCAACTCTATATCTGGTTATCTATATCTAGTTTTTTACCCATTTATGCTAAGGATATCCTTATCCGACAATTCATCCACTTTTTAAAAGGATGTCCATATCTGACTTGTACCCAACTTTCAAGCGGATATCCTAGTCGAATATATACATACCTCATTGTAAAAATGATGGATAAATCTTAATTTTGGGTTATACATATATTTTATTGTGAATTTATCATGCTAAACTTTGATAAACAGATATTCATATTGGATAAACCACATATTAGTATCCAACACTAAAAATATTCGGGTAAAAATAATTACAAATAAATTTACCCAAAAACGGTTTTAAAAAAAACTATACTCATACCCAAATAACTTGAGTAAGTTGATATTATCCGACCCATTGTAAGCCTTAGTGGAGGATTGAAATACTTCTCCCACACCTCAATACACACCACATAGGCCACAATGAGCCCAGATCACATGCACGCATGATGGAGGATTGAAGTCCTCCCATACCTCAACACATGTCATGACACATAAGCCACAATCCAATGAATTAATGCCTAATATATCTCTTTTTAAAATTTTCCATAGATTATGACTTAAGTGACATGTGTTGAGGTATGGGAGGAGGACTTCAAACCTCCACCCCGGGTGCATATGATAAGGACTCTACATGCCACGTAAACTATAACCCAAGGAAATATTTTAGGCTTTAATTTTTAAGATTGTGGCTTATGTGGCATGTATTGGGGTGTAAGAGGAGAACTTCATTCCTCCACCCTGGGTGTATAAGATCCGGACTTAGGTAAAATCTAGATTGTGTGCACCCTGGGTGGAGGAATGAAACCCTCCTCCCACGTAAACCACAATCCAAGGAATTAATGCCTAAAAGGAGACGTGGTATGTATTGAGGTGTGGGAGGAGAATTTCAATTCTCCACACTGAGTGCATAAGATCTGGACTCTTTTCGAAATATCAAAATTGTTGTGATGCTAATTAAGGTTGAAGAAATATATTTTTAATAAAATATTCATTCCTATACTACTAATTATTAATCAAATGATAAAATTTTGAGTTTAATTAATAATTATTCCTAGAGTTTAACCAGATAAATTAATCTGGATCATCGAACCAAGTCTGGTCGATTATCTAAACGAGTCTTAAAATCGTGGTGTAAAACAAGCTCTTACTTGTGGCCTGGCTTGGGCCTAATTATTGTAGAGGGCAGTTAACCTCATCTAAGCAGGACACTCTTCAACAGGGGACGTTCTCCTGTTGAAGACAACATCTTTTTGGGAAAATTAATTTTTAGAAAAAATGGTTATGAGATAATGATATATTTTTTTTTAAATGTTTGCCAATCTCTTACTGCTCATAAAAGATATTTAAAATAACAATTATAACATTTAGGATATGTAAGATTGTGGGTGGAAATGATTTTTTTATTTTTATTTTTTATATAATGAAAACGTAGTTCGCAAAATATTTTTTTCTTGTATGATTTAAGGGGAAAATAATTTTTCCTTCTTGACAGAAAAATATTCTCCCACCTAACTCCCTAAGTAAAGGGTTTTCAGTTTCTTAATAAATATTTTGAATTATAAAAGAATCCTTGAATATATTCACTAATGTATTTAAAATAATAATGTAACATATAAGAATATATATTTTTTAAAATACTTTCTTTAAAATAACAAAATGTGTAAGAAATCCAATGTTTGGAATTGGACATTTTCCTAGGCGAATGTGACATATCCTCGAGATACATATTTTCACAAATCATTGGATCCAGAGTCAATATAAGACTTAGAGATAGGAACAAAAATGATATAAAATGAAATCTCAAAAAAAAAAAAAAAAAAAAGTGTGGTGGGTCTCCATACTATTATTGAATATTGATTGTCACACATCGAGGGGGATCGAATTAGTTTCTAGATGTTCAAAAGTGATAAATTTTATGTTTTAATGGTTAGGATTTCATATCCTTTCTTGGGTCACCATATCCAGATTCAAATGTAAATTAAACCCAAATATAGAGACTAAAGTGACATAAAAAGAAGAAATCTTACATATCAAGTGGCAGCCATGGCAGGTCCCTCCAATACTGATATTTTGAATATGGTTTGTCGCACCATGAAGAGGATCAAATTAGTTTCTTGGCATTTAAGTTCCTCTAGCAGTGAACATTGACTTCTTCAATATCTATAATTGGAAAAAACTTAGAAGTGGGCCTCTCCACTTCAAAGAAACAAAGAAACCATCTCCTCTACCTGACACGCGTCACGACCTAATTTTTTGAATTTATGACATTAAGATTTGAGATATCCTTATATCTCAAATTAATGAGAATATAAAACTCCATGCCCTTGTCTTCATCTGTAAGGAAAAAAAAAAAAAACCTAATTTTTTCTCAAAAACAGTTGTCTTAAAGCACTTCAACTTCTGTGATAAATTATATTTTAATTTATTGAACCTCATTTTCAATCCAACCTTTTCAAGTTTATCTTACTCCTTTAGAAAAACTCTTGAATTTTTTACCCAAAGTTCTATAATATGCTTCAGAAGTCTTATATTGTTTTTGGGATTTAAAGAATAGGGGCAATTTGATTTGGTTCAAACAGAGAATCAAACCAAATCAATAGTTTTGAACTAGTTTGGTTTGGTTTGAAACTAGTTGCGATTCAATTTTGGGTTAAGAAAATTGATAACCGATCAATTTGATTCAATTCTCAGTTCAAGACTTGTATAAACCTGAACCAAACCGAGAATCTAACCCTTATATAATAAACACATATAAATGTATTAAGTTATTATGAATTATTTTAAGGGCGAGGACAAAGATTAATGACTTTTTTATGGATGGATGAACAATTTATTATTATTATTTTTTTTGCATTAAAAATGCACTCTTTCCAACAAGATTAATAGGATATTGGCAACCCATAGAACCGATCCAATCCAACCTTAGTTCAATTTAATTTGGTTTAGTTTGGTTCTATTGGTATTTCAATTTAGTTCTAATTCTTATTTAATAGAACTGACCTATGTCACTTTGGTTTCAATGTGGCCGCAAACCAAACCAAATTGCACCCCTAGTGTGAAGGGTGTAATGGATAGAATCTTCAAAATGCAAGAGAGATGATAAAATATTTTTTGAAATTTGAATAAGATAAATTCTTAAGATTAAAGAGTAGTATAAACAATTATTACCCTATAAGTTGAAGATGACTAGTTTTACAAAAGAAAATCAAGGATTTTTTTTCTTACATTTTATCTAAGGGGGCATGTCATTAGTTTGAAAATATAGGTGTAACGCACTTTAATGTGTTGAGCATTAAAAACAATATCTTCAAAGAACTTCAAAGTCACTCTCCATATAATTTTATTCCTTCTCACATTCTCCATGTCACAAATTTAATCATTAATTAAACCATAAACATATGAATTATGATGATTATGACTTTAAAATACTAACGTGAGACCCCTTAATTCCCTACCTTTTCTTTAAGTAATCACATCTCTTGATACTTATTCGGACGTGATCAGTTCAATTTTGGGTGTCTACAATCATTATCTTTTTTTTTCTTCTTTTCTTAATTGAAAAAAATCCTAAAATTAATTACAATATTGCCTCTCTTTTTTCGCTTCTTTATCTCATCATTAAAAGAAAGAAGAGTTCTTTTTTTCTTTTATCGATTGTATTTTATATCATAATGACGAGAGAAGGTACTTATAATTGATCATAACAAATAGAATTGTGATAGTCTGACAACTCCACTTGGCAAACTCAATCAACTACCCTGACGTGACAAGTTTGAAACTGTAGATCTGTGCTCCTCGGTATATATAATTGCACTTCCCCTTTAAAAAAAGTGTATCCTGAAGGAACCGTGTATACCAAGGAGCACAAATCTATGATTTTTGAACTTGTCATGTCAGGTAGTCGATTGAGTTTGTCATGTAGGGTAGTTAGATTATCACAACTCTAACAAATAATACGAAAAGAATATGAGCAGAAAACCATGAAAAAAATGAATTTTACAAAAACAAAAATCAAAAAAGAAAAAAAGAAAAAAAGAAAAATGTATTTTATAGGATGGGTATAACTAGTGAAATGCAACTAGTTGGTGCTCTTTAAAAATGTTGACTTTGAAAATTGGATATTGGATAGACTCCCAAGCATGGTTTTTTAATTCGTCCGAGATTGAGTCGTATCACCCGAGTTAACTCGGTATCGGAGCTGAACGAGATCAACTCACAAAGTGTTTTGAGACGATTGCGTATCGTGAGATAAACGAGTCATCTCAGATGATAGTTTCCAATATCTCGGGCGATACAAACAAGACGATGCAGAAAATGATTAACTCATGAGTTAAACGGGATGTATTGGACGAGATTTTGAAAATTTCGTCCGAGTTAACCGAGACAAACGAGTTAAAGCTTCAATCCTCTATTCTTTCACCCCCCAAATTGAATTTTTTTAATTATATATTTTTTGAATTCATTTTTTAATAGGAATTATTTATGAATTTTTTCAAAAATTTTAAATTGTTAAAAATCATTGTCTCAATGTCGAACGAGAATAGATGTTTCATCCGAATCAACTTAGTATTGGAGGCGAACAAGACGAGATACCGAGTTTAATAAAGCATCCACTTTACTTTATGACTTCTTTTTCTTTCTTCTATTAGATTTTCTAACCCACCCTGACCACCTAAAAAAAATGAAAAATAGAAAATTAAACCAAGAACAAATCTGAAATTTAATGGCCCAACAGCCAACACTAAAGACTTCAAAGGTCTTAAAAGTTTCTAACTTCAAAGAGATCTTTCTTTTTCTATAGTTTCTGTACTTCCAGTCTCTTTGGTGCCCAAAACCTTATTAAAGCCTTGGAAACTCTCTCTCTCTCTGCTCTTCTTTTTCTAGAGACCTCTCTCTTCCTATATCTGTTCTTCCTTCAATCCCGTTCGGACTCAAAACCTCACAAAGCTTTAGAATATCTTTACAAATCTATCTATTTATCCATCCATCTATCATTCTATCTTTACTTGCTTTCAGACCCCTTAAGAACCATTTAGCTCCATCTCCCTCTCCTTGCTTTTCTTAGAATCTCTTACAGACCCAAGGCCCAAAAAACAATTTCTAAAAACACCACTGTTGCTTTGTTATTCCTTCAATCTCCTTGCTTTCAGACCCCACCAATGATCAGCTAGCCTTCTCTCCCTCTCTCCTTGTTTTTATTCAAATCTCTTACATTCCCAAGACCCAAAAAAACATTTTTAAAAACAACACTGTGGTGCCTTCAATCCCCACCCCCATCCCCCACGAATAATCGACTAGCCTTCTCTCCCTCTCTTATTGCTTTTCTTCAAATCTCTTACAAACCCAAGACCCAAAAACACATTTTTAAAAACACCACTACAATAGCTTTGTTATTCCTTCAATGTCTCCCTCTTTTAGTATTCTCTTCCTTTTCTTCTTCTTCTTATTGTTCATCATAAGCCCTTCTCTTTCAGACCCAAGAACTTCTCTTTCAGACCCAAGAGCTACACAAGCAGCTCTCATATGCACCAGCAGAACTGCCACAATGAGACAGACCTTCGTCGCCAACTTCTTAGCCGCCATGGATATCATTACCCGTCAAATTTCCTCCCAAAGATTTGCTAGAACTGTAAATAGGTCTGGAAACAACACAGTTTACGCATTCGGAGAGTGCATGAAAGACTTATCGCAAACCAATTGCGATCAATGCTTCGCTCAATGTAAGACCCAAATCCTCAGATGCTTACCATTTCAAAGAGGAATTCGAGGTGGGAGGAATTACTTTGATGGGTGCTATCTAAGATACGATGATTATGAATTTTTCCATGAAATTTTGAATCCTAGCGATAGGACAGTTTGTGGGAACAGAGCTTTCAATGACGATCAGAAGGCATTTAGGACTAATGCTGTCGAGTTAGTGAGGAATTTGAGTGTCGAAGCACCAAAGAATGATGGATTCTTTGTGGGATCAGTGATCCGAGGGAACACAACCGTTTACGGATTGGCCCAGTGTTGGGAAGTTGTTAATGAGAGTTCTCGTGCAAGGTGTTTGGAGAATGCGGTATCGAATATTAGTTCATGTCTCCCGAAGGAGGAAGGGCGGGTATTAAATGCGGGGTGTTATTTGAGGTATTCTCCATATAGATTTTATAATAATTCAGCGAGCGGTGCAGGTGGTGGACATAAAGGTGAGTTGTGTTTCGTTGAATCCTTTGTTTTCTTCGATGTTTATGTGTTTTATGTTTGATGATGATGATGCTATATTGATCCTTTTATATTTTTTAACAACCACGTTAGTTATAGAATTTATTGCGTCTTTATTTGAAATTTCCGGGAAAATTAGTATTTCTTCTCTTTGATGCTATTGAATTCTGAGGTATGAGGCAATGAGAGCGGATACGAGCACACATGAATCAACTGAAATATGGGTTTAGACAGAATTGAATGGAGGAACAAGAATAGTTTTGTTGATCCAAAATTTTGGGATAAGGCTTTGATGATGATGCTATGGTATTCCTCTAATTTTTAATAATCTGAAGAACTTAGATATCTAGAAATATAGGACTTCTAGAGCTTGAGATGAGCCTCTCTGTTATAATATTTCTATGGTCTTCGAGGTTGAAATTTGGAACAAATATTTTTTGTGGGATTTTGATTAAGGATGGGCAAATATAGCCCAAAATTTTCCATTTCATGTTTCTTTTACCATATTTTTGAATGTTGACATTGAATTATACTCCAACTTTCCTATCATGATTTTTTATTTTTTCAACTAGAATTTAGGCTACTGAGCATTTTGATTCTTGACAAATTATACATAAAATTTGTTGATAAATCACGTGTTATTGTTGATTAGGAGGTCATCACTTAGCCATTATCCTGGCTGTGATTTCTTCTGCTTTGGCATTACTGATGATTATTGCAGCCGGTGTTTTCTTCGGGAAGAAAAAACTTGCAAGGAGAAGGGAAGGTGAATTTCTTTGATTCAAATTTCCATTCTATACTATAAAGTTTGAAATCACATCGTTTATCTTGACATCTACTTTCAGAGAGGAAACGACTTGGTGCTTTGGCAGCCGTTGTTAAAAATTCTGAACTCAACTTCAGATACGAAACACTCGAAAAAGCCACAAATTACTTTCACAATTCCAATAAGCTCGGTCAAGGAGGATCTGGTTCCGTGTACAAAGTAATTTCCAACTCACCATTTCAATCTCTTCATAATGAACAAGATAATATATAAGTTTATGGTTTTAATTAAGTATAGATTTTATGTTTGAATAGGGAATTTTGCCAAATGGGAAGATTGTTGCTGTGAAGAGGTTGTTCTTTACTACAAGGCAATGGGTTGATCAGTTCTTTAATAAAGTTAATCTGATAAGTGATGTCCATCACAAAAATCTAGTAAAGCTGCTTGGTTGCAGCATTACAGGTCCTGAAAGCCTTCTTGTTTACGAATTTGTGCCAAACCAAAGTCTTCAGGACCACCTTTTCGGTTACATTCTCTTCCATGTCAACCCATATTTAATAACTTTCTCCCGACATTTTTGTGAATATTTATCTTTAATCTTATACAGATAGAAATAATGATCGACAATTGAGCTGGGAGGTGAGATACAACATCATTGTGGGGACAGCAGAGGGCTTGGTCTATCTTCATGAGGAATCGAAGTTGAGGATTATACACAGAGACATCAAATTAAGCAATGTACTTCTTGATGAGAATTTTATGGCAAAGATTGCTGATTTTCGGCTTGCTAGACTGTTCCCGGAAGATAAGTCTCACATCAGCACTGCCATAGCAGGAACGTTGTAAGTTTGCACCTTTTTTATTCTTTTTTTAAATTAAAATTTTTTATTTTCATTTGCTTTTTTACCTAAATCCTAGATGGGAGGTGACGCAACGTGAAACAATAAGACTGGAATTCACCAGAAAAGACTCTCAAAGAGAAATGTTATTAAACTGAAGATGATTTCTGCATTGCAGTTACAACCCTTTTATAGAAAAAATTATAATCCTTAGTAAAACACTGAAAATAACCAAATATCGCAAAAAATACTAAAAATAGTAAAAATGAACTAAGCATGGAAATATAAACTACTTAACCTTAAAAGTAAGATAGAATCAATAGAATCAACGGTGTGTGATTCTGGTTCTATAACTAAAGTTATTAATAAAACAAAACTTTCGGCGGATGATTCTGACTCCGTCACCCATCCGGGTACGTGGGCCCACATGCCATGAATTCTTCTGCAACTTGTACTACATCAGGAGCAAACTCAAAACCTAGAGTTGGATTGCGACCATGACAAGCCTAGATTAGTTTTTGTTTCAGTTTCATGTGCACAATACAGACATGGGTGGATTGGTCATATACATTCTCCTATTTTGACGCAAATGATAAACTTTTCTTTATTTTTATTATATTTTTTCCTTTGTGCTCTTCTCAATTCAAGTCATGGTAAAACAATTCATATTTGAATTTATTTTTTAATAATTAGAACATAGGTATAATCCACTGGTCTTGGTTTCTAGATTCATTGTGTGAAACACTTCATTCCTTTTATATTGGCTAGGATCTGTAGACTTATAAGTGCCTTAACGAGTCAAATTTTATATTAAATTGTCCAAATTCATCTATGATAAAATCACATTTTGCAGAGGTTACATGGCTCCTGAGTATATTGTTCGTGGCAAATTGACTGAGAAAGCTGACGTTTATAGTTTTGGCATACTCGTAATCGAAGTTGTCGCGGGAAGGAAGAACACTTCCTTCTATCAGGATTCATTCTCTATTCTTCAGATGGTAACTAACATTCTGTTTATTTATGTTTATTTATCATTTAAACTTAGCCTCTTTAACAATATAACTCGTTTTCAGGTTTGGAACCACTATGGATCAGGTAAATTATGTGAAGTTGTTGATCAAACTCTAGAGGGTAGGATTCAAGAAGAGGAGGCATCACGTGTACTCCAAATTGGGCTTCTTTGTGCACAAGCCTCTACAGAATCACGTCCATCAATGTCAATGGTGGTGAAAATACTCACTTGTAACGCTGACATCCCTCAACCAACACAGCCACCATTTCTCAATTCTAGCATTAGATAGCTCATTAATTCAACACGTACAATTCCCAACCAGAATCCAACACCCAATCTTCTGGAAATAATCTCTCTGAAAGCTTGATTGAGCCCCGATGAACCATTTTTTCTAGAGGAATCTTTATACTAATTACATAATACTTGGTTCATTTGACCCGTCACCATCTCACCATCTTCTTTTTTTTTTTTTTTCCATGTCTTGAATTGGCGAGTTCTCTTATCGGGGTTAGCTCATTTTTGTACATCCCAAGCTACAACGAGCAACTATAGTGTATGTGTCATTAAGGGATCACATTATATGGGTAATTGATTATCGAACCTAAGAAACCTGCCCCCTCACCCCACCAAGGTTGGCTCATATCTCCATTTGAATAGTTAATCACAACTTCTTTTCTCCCTCTCTATAAAACATTTTTACAATTTAAACTGGCAATTTAGGTTGTATTCCTCCTGTAAACCATATGTAAATTTGCTTTATATTCTTGCAGCTTTTTTTTTTTTGGGACTTATAATCAAAAATTTTGATGTTTGTACTGCATTGAGTTAAATTGCTTAAATAAGCTATTGTTCTACAAAGAATTGAGTTGCAAACCCTTTGGACTAAATTAAGTATGAATAAATACTCATACTATAGCTAATTTTAAACGATGCTTTACGAAAATAGCAAGTTGCATAGACTTCTTTGAGGTCCCTTTGCACATCGTCAGCGTGAACAAAACCTTTGTATTAGTATACTCTGTCAGGCGCCAAATACTACTGAAAACCAATAATAGTTTGCCACGTGGCTTTAAGAATGATATATGAAAAATTTGCTCTCAGGAAAGTCTATCCGGGGATTTCACAAATCCTAGATCGACCAATCACACGAAGCCATGTGATACGAGGGCCATCTCTAATTTACAAGACTTCCCATATTAGGCATCGTGGGATTGGTCGAAGACTTCCCATATTAGGCATCGTGGGATTGGTCGATCGGGATTTTATGAAATCCTGTATTAACTTTCTTGACAGATGGTCTCATAAATGGCAGAAGTAAGGGCACATGCTGCAGTTTTGAACTTCATCAGTTAATAAAGCTTTTATAGTGGCATAATTATGGTTGATGGTCTTTATAATAATTGGAGTACCCCTACCATTTATGTTGGTTGTTATATATCACATCATGGCATAGAGCCAATTTTGCTGTTATAATTGTTTTACAAAGGGGAAATTATTAAAAAATAAAATAAATTTAATTCATAAAAAAAATCAAATTGTTTAAAAATTATGGATGGGAACCATTTTCGGCCGTTAAACGGTCAAAATTTTCTCTCTCCAATCAAGATCTTACGATCTTAATCATGATCAAGATTAAGATCTCACGATTAATCATGATCTTGATCGAGATCACGTTGATTAAGATCAAGATCTTGATCAAATATGCAATCACGATCTTGATCAAATATGCAATCACGATCGTGATCATGAGATCTTGATTGGAGAGAAAATTAAGGGTCGAAATTTTCTCTCTCAAAATTTTTATTACTAAAAATGCATGCGTGAGAGGAGAGAATTAAAAAAAAAATTCTTGATCAATGACCACGATATTTGGTTTTAAAAAATTTGGTTACTAATCCACTAACCAACGATCACGATCTTGATCAAAATTTGGTTAAGGGTTTAATAATTTACTAACCAACGATCATGATCTTGATCAAGATCACGTTGATCAAGATCACGTTGATCAAGATCACGTTGATCAAGATCAAGATCTTGATCACGATCGCGATCATGATTGCATATTTGATCAAGATCGTGAGATTTTAATCTTGATCATAATTAAGATCGTGAGATCTTAATTGGAGAGAGAAAATTTTGGCCGTTTAACGATTAAAAATGGTTCCATGCATAATTTTTAAACAATTTGGTTCTTTTTATGAATTTTTTTTTTGTTATATATATATTAATATTAATGTAACATTTTAAAAATAATGATTTTAAATTTAAAGAGTCGTGGAATAACATTAAAATTGACATTGATTCTCACATTGCTGACGTAGAAGTACACACATAATCATAAATGCTTTTCAGTCATATCTTGATGAAATATGTTTCATTCATACATCCATGTATGTAATGTGAGAATCAATGTCAATTTTAATATTACTTCAGCATTTTCCAAATTTTAATTGATGGTGTTAAACACTCTTTGGAAATAACATTAAACCTAATCTCTTTCCTCAAGCAAAAAGATCTAATATTAACTTCAAGTTTGAGAGGAAAAAAAAAAAAAAACCCCACCAAATCTATGTTTAAGATTCTAATTTAATTCACCCACCAAGTTGAATGTTTATGTATAGGTCCACCAAAAGATGTTGTCACTGATGGTATGTCGATATATGTGCACTTTACATAGCTTATGATGCGATGAGCTCGCATCAAACTTGGATGAGTCGTGCTTGAGTGACTTTAAAAGTAACTCCCTTTCACACTTTGTTGATGTGGATGTGTGTAAAGAATCGTAGATGCATTTCATCGAGATAAGTAAAGTGTGAAATGGAGTGAATTTTAGAGTCATTCTAGCATTTTTCAAATCAGACTTTTTTTTTTTGAGTCATGCTGGAGTGACTTCAAATTGGAACCTCATATCGCACTTTTTGACGTGAAAGTAGATAGGAACCATAGATGCTTTTTCACTCATCTCGATAAATATTCATGGTTCCCATACACTTTCACGTCAAGAAGTGTGATATGAGATTCCAACCTGAGATCGTTTCAGTATTATTATTATTATTTGTCTCTCTTCCTTTTATTAGCCTTTCTATTATTTCACCTTTCAATTTTAATGGATGCAAACTAAGAGCCAGTTTGGTCCCAAATACCTAAAGAGTCATAATAATCTGATTATCCCACGCAACAAACTCAATCGACTATCTGATATGACAAGTTCGAAACTCTTCATTTGTACTCCTCAATATACACGTCCTTTGGGATACAATTTTTTTTAATGTGAAAATGCAATTGAGTATATCGAGGAGCACAAATTTATGATTTCAAGTTTGTCACGTCAGAATAATCGACTGACCATGCCACATGGGGTAGTCAGATTATTACCATTCATACCTAAAAAGTCATATCACCTATTAAAGGTCCCGACAGCCCAACAATTAGTTGGGCTGCTAATAGAAGGAAAAGAAAAAAAATAATAAAAATTAAGAAAAAACTTTCTTTTAGTAGGTTTATGCCACCATGTGGCATCACTGATTATTGTAGGACATGGTTACCTTTGTTTGGTCCCAAACTGCCAATCATGTAGCCTTTAAATAGCCAAGTGAGTCCCCATCGACATCGTAATCATCATTCATTACAACTTATCCCAAATTATCTGAGTCACCACTGCGATTTTTATTTCATAATGATGGTTGTTAGGCTAACTGTGTTTATTTTTGGACAATTAATGAATATGTTCATAGGTTAAAGGTAAAATTATCAAAACTAAAAACAAAGATGATGTTTTAATTAATTATTAAAAAAAGTATTATTCATTTAAAAATTATCAAAAACGAGTTAACACGTTGAATCATCTAGCATTTTTTTAGACAGCTGGACTGTCCAGCGTTCTAGGCTTCTTTTAATATTACTTTTTATAATAAATTAAAGCATCAATTTTCCCTAGATTAAACGGTAGATATGAGTTTGTTACGATGAGTGAATGAAAAATTAAGAAAAATAAAATTAGAAATGAACACATTTATGAGAAAATATGGATAGCCTTAATATATAAGATATAAACAAAAATAATGCTGAAGTGACCTCAAGATTGAACCTCACATCCCCCACTTGACATGAAAGTGTATGGGAACCATAGACATTTTCTTCGAGATACGAGTGAAAAGCATCTATGATTCTTATCCACTTTCACGTCAAGATATGCTATACGAGATCCAATCTTGAGGTCACTCCAGCACGACCCTATAAACTAAGGGAAAGTTAATTGTGAAAGTTCAATTTCAACCATGGTTAGAACGAATTAATGTGTTAATTGAAGGTTCTAAATGAACGAGGAGAAGACTAAAAATAATGTGGGTTGACGTAACGAAAGCCGATATGAACACACTTGGATTAACAGAGGACTAAGGTATAGACATAATGAAATAAAGGAACAAAATTCATCGAGCCGACCCCAAGTTTTTGGATGTGTTCCAAATAATTCCTACCATCACCGCCACCCTCACCCTCACCCTCACCATCACCACATATATTTTTTAATTTAAAAATATTTATAGTATGTGGTCCATACACATAGAGGAAAGCATCAATAAGAAATGTTTGTGGCTAGTAGTTCAATAGGCAATCAAAGTCACAAAAGCAAATACACAACTCCATTAATGGGTTCATAGAACAAGTTGTAGTCCCAACTACCCACTCAAATCAATGAGCAGTAAATTTATATAGGATTCAAAAGAAGAAATCAGGGACAAAGAGAACAAAACATGGCACTTGGAATTATATATCTAAGAAGGAGAATATAACACCACCAACTCACCACCACCACTACTCAAAAAAAAAAAATCTATCTTCTACCATATATGTGCAGCTATCCTCACCTCATTTTCACTAGCTTCTATAGAAACTCCAAACTGATTGTAACTTACAAGGTTGAAGATGAAAAGTTGATGATAAATACAACGAGGTCTGCTAGATCCTTACAGACCCATTGATCGCTCCAACTGGAGAGATACAATCCTATATTTGGATCTGAAAAGTATGTATACTAACAACGATAAATTAAATAATGGATTGTTTTGAGTATTTGATCTATACTTTATCTTGGTATGGATGCTTCGACGAACTATTTGATGCTGAACTAGAAAAACTGTAAGACTTGGTGGAGGTGTCTATAGGTCCGTTTGATGCTGATGAAGCTGTAACAAAAGACATGGTGGTGGTATTTGGGTCCATTACGCTAGCATTTAGAAATGGAGGTTGCATTGGCAAAGGAATCTTGCAATCTTTATCGGTTAACATTTGCACCACTTCAACCATATATGGTCTTAATGAAACCGACGCCTGTGTGCATAAAAGCCCAATTTGGAGGACGTTCGATACCTCGGTAACTGGAAAATTTCCCATCAAGAATGGGTCAACAGATTCGGGCAATGAGTTTGATTTGTAGTGTTTCCAAACCTGAAATGAGAAAAAAATTTGTTATCAGGCTGCACGAACTAAAAAACATTTGACACATTAGGAGGGAAAAAACTTACTGTTTGTAGGACCGAACCCAAATCTTGCACAAAGACAGTATTCTTCCTACCACATATAATCTCAAGAACCAACACCCCGAAACTATAAACGTCTGCTTTATCTGTTAGTTGCCCTCGAACAAGATATTCGGGAGCCATGTACCCCCTACACCAAAAATACATTATCAACAAAAAGACAACAAGTCTAGCCAAAATACAAATAAAGTGTTGTAAACACCATAAGAGCAAAATTATCTTCAGGGCCCAATAAGCCGACATGTCTTACGATACGTGTGTGTGTGAATCTTTAGCCCCACAAAAGTTCTCCGTTTTTTGTTTACAATTTCACACTTCTCACTGTTGTTCTTGGATAAAATTGGAGGAAAATCATATTATCCTAATAAATTGAGGTATTTTAATCTCTTGAATTTCTAGTTAGAAATTTCCGGGTTATTTATATATTACTAATCATTTTCTTTGAAACCTATTGTTCTCAAAGAGGTTCAGCGCAAATGCTGAAAATAATGTAATCTTCATGTATCTAGAAAAATAAAATGAACTTTTTCTTACAGAGTTCCCGCGATTCCAGTGCTAATATGGGATTTATCGGCTGCAAAACATCGAGCAAGTCCAAAATCGGCTATCTTCGCAGTCAAATTCTCATCGAGGAGAATGTTGCTGCATTTTATGTCTCTATGGATTATTCTTGTTTGAGTACCTCCATGAAGAAACGCTAACCCCTCAGCTGTTCCAACGATGATGTCAAACCGTTGTTGCCAGTTTAGAAATTGGGTTGTGTTCTTATCTGCATTCAACGAACAATTAATTACCATTTTTGCAAAATATTGATGGTAGAAACTATAAAATATATTAGAATCTTGACGAGTTAGTATCAAAGAAATTTTACAATATTGGGTTTATTGAGGACCTACCAAAGAGTACTTGATTGAGGCTTTTGTTGGCGACATACTCATAAACTAGTAGGCTTTCTGGACCTTCAATGCTACAACCCAAAAGCTTTACGAGGTTTTTGTGCTTAATCCCACTAATCAAGTTTACCTCATTGAAGAACTCGTCGACCCATTGTCTAGTGTTGAAAAACAATCTCTTCACGGCAACATCCTTCCCATTGGGGAGAGTCCCCTGAAACCCAAGTTTAGTTCATACTCTTAGTAACAAAGAAGGACAAGAAAGAAAGGAAATGTAAGAAAATAAGAAGTTGAGGTTAAGTCTTGCCTTGTATACTGAACCAGCTCCTCCTTGGCCTAATTTCCTCGAGGAGTCAAAAAATTGCGTTGCCTTCTCGAGGGTTTCGTATTTGAAATTCAAACTAGACTTACTTATAGAGGATGAAAGCCGAGCAAGATTATTACGTTCTAAAACACGAAAGAGAAGATATCCATATCAGAATTCAGAAACATCAATTGATGAGATTTACCACGAAAGAAAATTGCATTGTAATTATTGGAATTGTACCTTCATTGATCTTTGATAGTCTTTTGTAGCCAACCCAAATCCCGAACAAAGATAACATCAAAAAGGCGACCCCTGCTATAGAGATTGCTATACTCAATCCTTTTTTAGAGAACCCTAAGAGACAAAAAACGAAGAACAAAACCCGTAAATTATTGCTAATGCCATTGCCACCAAATCCAAGAATTGATATAGACCCAATTAAGAAAAAACGTGAAGAAAGAAAGAATCGATGAAATACAAGAAACTTACTACAAACACAATCATCATCAAAGCAATAGAACTAACACAAAAAAGCATACAACATCAACAACAAACATACAGAAAAAACACCAATTCGTAAAGTCCTGAATTTTGAAATTAAATAAAAAAAAGAAGACTAATTACCTCCATTACCGATCTTTTCTTCTCCTTCACTATAGAATTTCTCAACGGAATACCTTAAATAACATCCAGCATTCAAACTTCTCCCTTCCCTTCCTGGCAAACACCCTTTTACGCCCTTCGCGGCCTTCTCCAAACACATTTTACATCCTGTCTCGTTCACAGTCTTCCAACACTGCGCCAATGCATACACACTAGTTACTCCTCTCATCTCGGCCACGCCGAACCCTCCATTACTCACTGCAGTCTCCGTAACTTTCATGATCACCTCATTGAACTTATTCTCAAACTCCAATCTCGTATAATTCTCCTTGGGAACGCTAACAGTCGATGAATTACACACCACCGTATCAAGATTATTGTCGATGGACTCTTCGTAAAAGCTGTAATTGTCGTATCGAAGGAAGCACCCATCGAGATATATTCGAGCTGAAACATAGGGAATGCAGCGAGGAATCTTCGTGCGGCTTTGGGTGAAACAGAGTAGACAATCTGTATGTGAGAGGTCATTCATACATTGAGCTAAGCTATATATGGTTGGATTGGAACCATAAGAATAGGTTCCCCAACCTTGTTTATCGACAAGTTGGACGATTTCTTCCATTTCTTTGACAAAAGTTGGGATGAATTGGTTGCTGGGAGATTGGACAGTGCCACAATGGAGGTGAGCTTCAGAGATTCTTGGGTCAGAGAAGGTGTGAGAGAAAAAAAAGGTGAAATTGAAGAAAAAGAAGAAAACCCATGTGTGAGAGTTGGAGTTTGGGAGGAAGAAAGACATTGAATTTCAAATTGGGTTTATTAAAGCTCTTGATTTTCTTTATGGGTTTGTGGTTTTTTGGGTGTTTTCTTGAGGGAGAGAGAAGTAGATTGTAATACAGATGAATGGGTTTCTTCTTCTTGAGATTTGGAGAGAGAGAAAGAGATAGGTCTCTCTGTTTCTCAAATTTTTAGATTTTTTTTCGAAATTTTTAGATTTTTTAATTTCTAAGTTAGGAGAAGATTTGGTTTGTGAAGACGTGTGAATGAAAATCTAAAATTTTGACTTTCTGTTATTTAAACGTCTTCTGTTGTTAGAACAGAGAGGAGAGGTAGAGAGAGAATCTTTTACAGGTAGAGAGGTAGGCGCATTTAATGAGGTGTTCCCATCATAGGCTAACATGCGCCGGGTGATCCGTTCATACGTTTATTTTTACAACAAAAAAGACCTTTCGGTCGAGCCGACGCTGATCTTTGCTGTGAAGTTGGCCATTTTACTTTGATGGTAAGAGATTTAAGAACTCTCTGTAAGATTCCAACCAACCTAAAATCAATTCGCATCAAAATGGAGTGGTCGACCAGATGTTTAACCCACAAAAATTCTGAGTTATTAATCGATGTGAGACTTAACATTCACCATTCTTCGAAGTTGAACTGAAACATAATAAAGATCTGACACGTGAACAAACATGCATACAAACGACAAATGACCCATGGATTTTGATATCATGTCAGATTTTAACCTAAAATCAATTAATATCAAGTAGAGTGACCTAACATATATTTAACCCACAGAAATCTTGAATCCTTAATTGATGTGGGACAGTCTCTATGTATATTTATAGATCGACTTATCCGTTTTCTTATCTTTAAGAGTCCCCCTAGTTGTCCTTGGGCTCACCTCTTAGCATCCAAAACATGATCTCATGTTTCAAAGTTGTAGTGGACAAAATCTATTAATTTTGAAAAAAAAAATTAATAGAATTTTTCACTATTAAAATTTTCACCATTAAATTTCATTTTTAAGTTTGGGAATTACGTGGAAGTTCAATGCTTGTAACGAAAGGGTTTCACAATCTGTAATGGACCTGAATTTTATTAGGGAAAATGCTGAATTGACTTCCTTCGATATTGTATTTACATCGCGATATGCTTAGAATCATAAAAAAAAATTTCTTATATTGCAATATACTTGAAAAATGGTTCTTTCTACACTGCCACATCATCACAATGTTGACCGCAATGTATCAAAGAAAGTCAGTTTAGAACAACTCTTTTATTAGATTCAAATAACACTTGAAGTGTTATTGATCATGTGTAGAGAACAATCGATCATTTTCCTTAAGTGTATAACACTCATATTTCGAGAAAAAACATTTAAGGCTCTCTACATACTCAAGCATACTCTTAGTGTGCTACTTTCAATGTTGTTTCAAGTCATTTAGCATTTTTCAAATTAAAAATTTGATGGATCATTAGCAATATCTTTAAAATCAAACTAACCTAATGAACCGACTAGACTTAGCAAGATTTTATAATAAAATCGATTCGACTAAGGGTAAATGCTCAAATAATTATTGAACTTTTCAAAAATACCGAAAGTGCTACATGTGCTGACATAACTACTATCTATTGTTGACAAATTATTATCAAATTGTCAATATTTTGTGATGACTTTATCAACATTAGCAGCATTTCATAAATACCAAAAACTTTTATAATTAGTTTAGAATTTACTGTTGGACTAAATATAAACAAAAATATTTTTTTAAAAATTGAATGCATATTTTAAGATTTTTGGTAAATGTAATACCTTGATCTGACCGAACAATTTGACACATGTTCAATCATGATTTGATTTAAACCATTAGTCAATAGCCCAAGTATATCTATGTTACGTGGCAGTTTAGGGGATTGATGTATCAATCTTTTGAAGCACACATCTGCACCAATAGTCATGATGAATGTTGGTGGTGTGGGGTGGCGGTGGTGGTGATGGGGTTGGGTGGAAGACTATACAGGCCTTGACCAAGTAAGTAGCGCCTAGTGAGGGGGTGGGCCCACTTACTACAATCAAGAGGTCGATTTATGATTATTAATTATGACCTAACACACACTACATATGATTACTTTCTCACTTCTCCATTTGACTTATAATGCTTTGAAAAGAAAGCTCTCTCAAAATCCTCCCATAGTGGAAGAAAATGCAACATAACGAAGGCTGATTTTAACTTCGCAAGTAAAGCAATTATTTAGGTTCACATATGTATACTATTAAAATAATTACGTGTCGTGATCCAAAATGGTGTTTTATTCGTATAATAAAAAAAGGTGTTTACGTGACACGTGTTTATTAGAGAATAAATGTGATGGGCTGGGTGTCATTAGAAAAAAAAAAACTTAATTAAGAGTCAATGTGTCTTAAATTCCTATCAAAATATGTCACGTAAACACAATTCCTAAGCCATAGGAATGGGACACTGTTCGTTCTGGATCTTGATTCAATAATTAGATAAAGAGGAGCAATGAATTGAAATCCACTCTAGAGAAATATTAAAAAATATCATTTGTTTTGTACAATATGAAGTTGTCCTCTTTTGACAAATATTTAGGTGGATCAATTTTCAACAAAAATTCTATCACACTTTTCATAAGCAACATAATTTATAATTTAAATGTAACCATCTATCTTTGTTTCTTGATGATTAAGTTTTTATTTTAATGGAAGAAGTTTACTTTATTATTGTTTTTTTTTTCCTTGAGATCAAGGGTTCATCCATAATTCTTGTACAGTACGTAGGCTACAAACAGACAAATAGAAAGAGTTTACTTTGAAATACAGTGGAGTGCATCTGCTTTACTTAAGCCGACGTTTTTGAATAAAATTTAATACCTAAAACACTCTTTGGCGCGTATATGAGGTTGTCTTGGCTGTCGTTAAACCATGAAAGTGTAAACATCATTACAAGAAACCTTCTCTGTCTCTACCTAAGAGTAGGTTTACAACCATGATTTTACAAAGAGGCCGACTAGACTAGCCTTGCAGTGGAGGAGGAGTAAAATTTTTTTTTTTTTTGTAAAAGGAGTTCTTACTTAAGTCTCGTCCACTGTCAAAAACATGTCGAGATTCATAACAAACATCAAAATCTTATACATCTCGGGATCTTTTAACCATGGATGAGAGTTAGTAAGGCGATTTTCCTCACTATTATGATAAGGAAAGGATTTCTCTTTTAAAAATGGCCCGAGGAGACCGAGATGATTAATTAGTTGTTTCTCGGAGTTGTTCAATGAACGAGAGGAGATACCATCACCAAGATCTTCAATTGATTTGTTAACCCAAAAACAAAAAAAAAAAAAATTCTCATCATCTTAGATATCATTCATAAATAAGACAAGAAGAGATATATCTAGATCGAATGCAAGTTGCAACTCACCTCTCATATTCCTTCCCCTTTTTGCATGTTATTATGAGATGCACTTTTTAGGCCCACTCATGTATAATGTTGGGTTTTTATTTATTTATTTATTTTTAAAGCTTGATCATGATGGTGTCACGCAACATATGATGTCTACTTGATACATTTTAAATTGGAGATTAAATACACCGGGGTGTGTGCCATCTAGAAAATGACTTAGTTAAAAATCGAAAAAAAAAAAAAAAAAAAATCAAATTATCACAATTCTAAAAAAAAATGCTAAACTAACTTGCTACAATACCGCACTAACCAAGGATGTGCATAGAACCATATATGCTTTTCCTAGAGATATAAGTGAAAAACAACTTCGGCTCTGTGCACATAATGTCAATAGTGTGATGTTGAAGTCAGTGTAACACCAATTTTTTTTTTTTACTTTTAAAGATTTGGGCTCCACAAATCACATGAAACTGTGTGTATTGCATGACATCCCTAATTTACAAAATTACTCTTGCTAGTTACAAAACTACCCTTGCATGCTTGACGTGACAGGCACTGAAGAGTCTGTCAGCAAAAAGCCACTCGTGTAACATGGCTCATAGTATAATTATGCATGTGTTATTAAGGTAAGGACTCCTTGAAATTGTGAGTTATTTTTTTGGATGTGTGCGAAACTATGACTTCTTTAGTATTTGTTAAAAGAATTTTAAAAGAAAAAATATATATTTTAAATATAATTAAATTATTTTTAAATACATTAATTGATTTATCTAAAGCATATTTTCATAATTTTTAATAAAATATTAATTTAATATGAATTGAATCCATTACCTGGTGAGGGATAATTGCGAGTACTCTCAACTCTAATGAATCAAATACAAATTAATTAAAGACTAATGATAATCTAACTCCCTTTTTTGTATGCTCCTTAAACTAATAGTTCATAAGATCATAAATCTTTTTACTTGTGTATTCAAAGCAAAGGATCTACGATTCTATGAAGGGGAGCATACAAAAAGGGAGTCAAATCATCATGACTCTTAATTTAATTTATAAATATTTAAAATAAATGATGATATTTACTTTTTATTTGTTGTAAAAATATTAAGAATAGTCTGTAACTCAGTTATTTTCAAAATCCAATCGATTCAAGTTGACTTGTTTAAGTATCAAGTTGTGTCAATGAGTTTTAAAATAGAGTCATGCTGGAGCAACATTGAAATTGACATCGTGGGGGACATTTCTGACGTGGATGTGTGTCAAAACCATCGATGTTTTTCATCGAGTTACAAGTGAGAAGCCTCTATGGTTTTAACATACATCCACGTTAGAAATGTCCCCCACAATTTCAATGTTACTTTAGCATATTCCTTTAAAATATTGTCTTTAAAAAATTATATATATCTAAACTAGGAAGTTGAGTCGAGTGATCATTGATCCAGTTGAGTTCTTGAGTTCAACTCAATCAAGTTAGGTTGAGTTCTCGAGTTCTACTCTATTTGCACCCACTTTCATCCTCAGTGCACTCACTTTCTTCTATGCATCTCACCTCTAAATGTGCTTTTAGGTGGGTGCAGTGAGCACAAATGATGAGTGCATATAACTAGATGCCCTAACCCTATTTTAGGAAAGACTTAAGATTTATAAGTAAATTCTCAAATAATTACAAAAGTTTCCAGTATTTCAAAAATATTGTTAATGTTAACAAAATTACCATGTAATGTTGACAATTTGATAACATTTTGTCAACATTATGTGGTAGTTGTGTCAACACAGGCAATATTTTCGACATTTTTGAAAACTTTGATAATTATTTGGGAATTCACCCAAGATTTATCTCATAAATTTTTATTTGAAAGTCTAGGATTATGCATCGAAAATGGATGCAAATTTATTTTTCTTGAAAATTGCAAATCTCAGGTGCATGTTTGGACATTTTCCTTGAAAATTCTTTTTTTTTTTATCCATATCAATTTTTACCTTGGATGAGAATATGTTTTCTCACCCCCACCTCCTATGGAAATGATTTTTCTCCCTTCTAATGATACTTTCTTAATTAAGATCAAACATCAAAATTCAATTTTCAAAGAAATATTCTTAATCTCTCCATTTCCCCCAAAGCAACTCCCTGCAATCATTTACTTTCGTAATTATCAATAATAAAAGAGTAAATTACCCTCTTTAATTATTACTCTATAATTAAATGTGGACATGATTATGCCTTCTTTTTTTTTTTTTACTTTATAAAAGATTATGTTTTTAGAAATTGTTAGAAAAAGAAAAATAATAATAAACAGAAGTGTTAAAGTGAGAAAAAAGATTAAGATTTAGAATGTACTTTAGACAAGAATATGATTTGAGGTTCTCGACAAAATCATATCCAGAGTACCATATGATGCCCCCTGCTTTAATGGTCTTTTGTAGGTAGCAAGGATCCAAGACATGAAAATTAGGGCTGTCGATGGATCGGGTTTGCATGGATGGGAGTCGATCAGAGTCCGATCCAATTAGAACAGGATCAGACCCATAAATGAAACAATTTTTGGGTTTTTTCAATGGATCTCAATATTATGATCCCAATCCAATCTGATAACATTGGATAGGATCCGGATTGGATCAAATCAAATCCAATTTAACACACAAAAATATAAATAAGCCTCTTATATGCATGGTTTCAAAACTCGTCAAAAGATCGAGAGGTATTGCTCGAGTCATCTTGGCATCTAGCATGGACGAGATGAACAGACAAGTCAAATTTTTGGACGAGATATAAAACTCCATGTTCATTTTTCATTTTTTTGAACGAGAAGTCTTAAACGTATCGGAAAACTCGTCTGAGACGACTTGGTTATCTGGCATGGACGAGAGAGACACGGAACTGAATTTTAAAACCAGGCTTATATGTAAACAAATGGGATTGTATCTTTATCAAAATCCAAATACTTGATCCAATCCTAAGTTATCAAATCAGAATGAAGAGGATTTTAGGTATAATTCAATCCTTCAACAACCCTAGTGATGGTAGAAGTATCAATTACCCTTCAATAATTATTCCATAAGTAATCACTCCATTTTTCTACTTATAAAACACCTATCTTCCAAATCAAAGCTTACACAAGACATAGATAGCCATGCTTTATTTTAAACCATTAGAGAAACTCCAACGCATTACCTTTCTCTCTACCAATCAGCTCCCAACTGTTGATATGGGTAATGGAGTCAAAAAATTTCAACTCCAACGCAAGACTCATCTCTCACTATTTTTTGGGTCTAGACATTTTCGATAAAAAAAAAAAAAGGTACTCCCACATGGTAATCCATCCTTTTTGGAGGGGAAAAAATTCAGGCAGTTATGTTTTAAAAAAAATGTTAAATTCAGAAAATTTTAACTCTAAATTGAAGTAAACAATTTAAGGGTAACAAGATTGGAGTGCATATCACATGGATAACCATAATTACTTCCCACAATATCTAAAAGACAAATTTATGGATATGGGTAAAGAGTTCTGTGTTGGAGATGCTCTTACAACCCTATTTATTTATTTATTAATTATTTTAGAGGGGTACCCATTTCTTCCCCCGCCCCTCAGATTTCAGAGTTTCAAAAACATTTCTAATAGAAAGAGACATGTGGTGCCTTTTCAACCATATTGGGTTGTGTTATGTTATTTCATGAATTGGTGTGTTGCAAATAAAAAATTAGTGTGCCAATAGAAGTTCTCATAATTAAAAGCATAATTAGGAATGTAAATTTTACAAAAGCACTTATAGAATATCATATTTATTGAAATATTTAGAAAAAGTAAAGAAACAAAGGAGGATTATTAGATTGAGAAACATTACATTATAAACATGATTGACATTTAATATGTACTTTGAACAGAATATGATTTCAGGTTGTAATAAAAATCATAATGAGAGTACCATATGATGCATATATCCAGCTTTAATAGCATGGCCTTTTATGGCATCATAGGAATACAAGACATGTCGATTGAAGCCGCATTTGCTAGGCTTGGCATGCGCCACGCTCCAATAATTTCTTTCGAGAGCTTATATTACCACATCAACTTGTTTAGCTTGAATCCATGGTTGAGGTTTTCCATCGAACATACGATTAAGAAAAGAGGGGAAAAAAATTCCTATAGATACATTTTTCTTGAGAATCCTTAGCATCTGATGGAGAGGGCTAGTGTTTTTCTTCATAAAACTATGTATGATGTTTGGGGTGTAAATTGTTCAATTTTATTTTTAATAATGGCACCACCCTCTTTTCATCTCTCCCCCTCCCCCCCCCCCCCCCCCCCCCCCCCCACCACAAAAAAAAAAAAAACCTCCCCCCAAAAAAAAAAAAAAAAAAAAGTTCTTTGATTTCTAACCCTACTTAAAGAAAAAAAGAAAAAAACCAATTCCATCAGATTGAGGAAAAAATTGAAGGTTCTGCAATTAGATTATCGTTGTAATCGTATAACTGCATCCTTCCTCCTCTTTTTTTTTAAAGTCCCTCCAATTGTCATGCTATTAAAAACATGTTGGCATGGAAATATCTTTATTAATCAATGTGTGAAGTGAATTGGGCCAATTGGAGGTAGGACAAATGATCTTTATTTAATCCATAAATATAAATACACGTTATTATTCAATCCAAGATTTTGGTGTTGCCAGATATAAAACCTTGTTTTTAATGTGATCAATAACTCAAGTGAAAGCAAGTTTTGAAACAAGACGTACGGTTAGGGATGGAGTCAGCACTTTTCCCATATGGGGGCAATTAAATGTGGAAAAAAAATTGTAGGACAAAAAGGAGTGGATTTTTTTATGAGGACGATAGTGACAAATCTTTTTATTCGCCACTATCAACTGTCGCAATAGCTCATAATTCTTTATAAACTTTGAAAGTTATTGTGGGGGCAATTGTCCCCATTGTAAATCCACCCCGACGGATGGTCTCAACACACTGACTTCACAAATATATTACCTATAACTTGTTGCAACAAATAAGTTGCTTACACCTTCAAAATTTTGGTGTTTCCATCATGTAGATATGACAAAAAATTCACATCACATCCAAAATCAGTCATTTACAAGAAGAGATACAAAGTCGACAATTAAATCATCTAGATAAACCTATTTTTAATGAGCCTAGTAACTCAAATGAATGTGAGTTTTTAGTCAAAATCCATTATATTAACTCCTCAGAATCTTGGGTTTGCTTCCCAGGTCATGCCTTCGAAACTTTATATGCAAGGGCAGATTTAGAGTAAGGGCTGTGGGAACATTTTCCCCACAAGAGTTTTCAAATTCTATGGATTAATGTGTTATTGTGACAGGTTTTAACGACAGATAAAGCAATCAGTCACTATTGCCCCCACAAAAAAAAATTTCCACTCTCATTTGCCCCCACAACTATTTTTTTCATTCTTAATTGTTCCCACAAATTTTTTTCTACTCTTGGTTGCCTTCACATGAGCAAAATCCTCACTCCGCCTTGTTTATATGCCCTTCCATTAAAAGGTGATTGTTTAATGTTGTACACGTGCCGCGTAGGATGGCACATGCGACCCGCTAAAGAAAAAAAAAACAAAAAACTCTGCATGATCTACCAACTAAGTTAGCTGATATTTTCCGAGATTATAGTTCAACTCATTTTTATACTATCAGACATAATAAATATGAATTAGGATGGGCATTTCATATAGAAAAAATTTTGTTTCCAACAAAGGGCTGTGATGGGAAGATATACTCCTAGTGATTCCTGAAAACTGATTTCTGGGAAACCTACACTTCTACCCTCCTTAGCTTTTTCCGTTCTTCTTCCAATTAAAAGCCTCGTTATGATGAAGATCTCACTGTTTTAATGATCTCGACAAGCTCAAAACCATTGGTCAGGCTTGCTAATATAAGACATGCCTGACACTATAATTCTCCCTTTTTAAAAGGTTTTTTTGAGATCCATTCCACCTGTTGTGACACATTAATACATAATATATTATAAAATAAAATCCCCCCAGTTTGAATAATGACATCAGACATGTGAAGGTACATGACGTGTGAAGTTTTCGATGATGATTTATGTAGTATTATATATTAACTTACATCCCAACTTCTAAATCAAAATGTTATTAATTTCCCCACTTCAAATTCAAAGTTATATCCTATGAAATTACTTAAAGCGATCCACCGGATTTCTTTCTAAATAGTTTCTATCTCTAAGTTTTGGATGGTATCTTAATAGTCCATTTAGTAAGTTTTACTTTTCTTAATACTCCCTAAAACTCATATCTCATGTGAAAATACTTTTGAAATATCCAAACTATCATTTTCTTTTCTTCTTCACATAATTAGGTTTATCAACGTCAAATATAATTATTTCCGATGATTTTTTATCGTGAATGAGAAACGAAGAATGATATATTCTTAATTTTGAACATTTAGATGTATTTTTTTAAATTTATCTCGACTATTTATTTAAAAAATGAATAACAAAGTTGAGATTCTACTTCTTTTTTTTTTTTATTAATTATACCGTAGCTTTTGATTAGAATGTCTATTTCGCAACTATGATACATGGATTTTGGGTATTTGAGGATTTTTACCAATATTGAGATCGAAGAAAATGAAAAAAATAAATAAATAAAAAATCAGCATTTTTATTGTCTAATTCACCACTTATTATTATCTAGTTCAACATTTTTATTGTTGAGCTCATCACTTTTTATTATCGAGTTTGACTTTTTTTTATATGAAAATATTGTCAAACCTGAAAGTAATTAAACATGACTTAAAAGCGTCAAGTTCAACAATAATATAACTTATATCCTTGAGTTCAATAATATTAATATTTTGAATTCGATGACAATTATGACTAACTAGACGCTTTTATTACATATTTAATTATTGTCAAGTTTGGCAACATTAGCTCGGCAATATTTTCATAAAAAGTTGCCGAACTTGATAATAAAAATGTTGAAGTAGATAATAAAAAATGGTGAACTCGATACTAAGTGATGAGTTCGACAATAAATATATTGAACTAGATGATAATAATTAGTGAACCTGACACTACAAATGTGATCCAAGATTTTTGTTTTTATTTTCATTTTATCATTTTTTCACTTCGATTTGTGTAAATCTCCTTAGAATATCCAAAATGCATATATCATGGTTACAAATCGACGTAACAATTAAAAAAATTTAGAATCTCAACTTCACTTTTCATTTTTTTTAATAAATCATCAAAATAAATATAAAAAAAAAAATCTAAATATTCAAAATTAAGAGTATATTATTCTCCATTAGTTGTTCACGATAAAAACATTATAAAAAATGATTGCAATCCCTGTTGGAAAACCTAACTATATGAAGAAGATCATGGACTATTAAGAAAAGAAAATTTTAACTTAAGGATTATTATAAAGAATAAAAAAAAAAAAACACCCTCCCACAAGGTCTTTAAGTAATCTTCCCAAAGTTCTATATAGTCGGGCAAATTGTATTTTAATGGAGTTTTTAAGTTGACTTTAGAAGTCAAAAAAAAAAAAAAAAAACTCATTCAAATAATGGAGAAAGCCTACCAAGAATTGGTGAGTGCCATTTTGTTGACAGGGCATATTATTGATGCATAGTGACCACGCAATCCTGTTGGAGGATTGCTTGGAATATTTTTGCAATAGTCCCTCCATCTTAATTTTACTCACAATCCTTGTACTCTTTATTAATTAAATTCAAATCCAAACACTGACATTTTCAATTGAAATAGCAAAACACTTGTCTTACTAACATAATAAGATTTTAATCCTTACTAAGGGTCTTTTTACTCATATGGATAATCACATCACCAGTCCAATACTACTACAACCCTCTCTAAATTACATCGAAAGTCTCAGGTCAAAAAAATAAAATTCAAGAAATAATTTTTTTTGAGCTTGATGTAAGTTTTTGAAAATTACCGAACTTCTAAATAACTTCCAAACTTAATATTGGAATACAATGGTGTAAAATAATTATTTTGAGGATTTATTTTTCTAAAGTTCATATACTTTTGTCCTCAACAATATTGAAACATCTAATCATGTTTTTGGATGCCACAAGGTGAGTTCAAGGTTAAACGAAAACAATAAAATATTTTAGAGAAGCATTTTTCCTACTAACTTAGTAAGATTTGAAATTTTATTAAGGATCATTAAGCTCAAATGGATTACCCAAGTGACAATCCAAAACTAAGGTTTTTGATCCTGAAAAAAAAAATTTATGAAAAAAAAATTATATTTTTTTGAATGAAAATTATTTTCTCGAAAAATTCAGATAAAAATAATAATAATGAATGAAAATTTTTTTTCTAATTAACCTGCAAAAATTAAAGGAGGTGTTTCAACTTTTTACTATGAGCGATATTTTAAGAGAGGGGCTATTGACACTTCAATTTTTACTTATTACATCCCAATTACTTAAATTAATTATCACACCCCAATTAAAGATCAAAATGCACTTTTCAAATATTACTAAGGTTTGTCTCAAATTACAATCTCATCATAATAAAATATTATAGCAGTCATTCAAACAATTTTAGTAACTTTTTAGAATTAAAAAAGATTCATATAAAATCTTAAACTTATAACAAAATAATCTAAAAATAAATAAATAAGAGTTTCTATTAACACCCCAACTTTTACTTATTCTCAATCATTCACCTATTTTCTTTATTTATAACAAAGGCTTGCCTCTAATTACAATCTTAATATAATAAAATACTATACCACTCATTCAAACAATTTCAGTATTTTTTTACAACTAAAAAAAAGATTCATATAAAATCTTAAACCTAAAACAAAAGTATCTAAGAAAAAAAAATGAGAGTTTCTATTGGCCCTCCAACTTTTACTTATTCTCAATCATTCACCTATTTTCTTTATTACTAGGATTTGTCTCAAATTAAAATATCAACATAATAAAATATTATAGCATTCATTTAAATAATTTTAGTAATATTTTACTATTAAAAAAAGGTTCATATAAAATCCTAAATCCAAAACAAAAAGAAAGAAAAAAAAATGTAACTTTCTATTAGCACCTCAACTTTTGCTTATTCTCAACCATTCCATTGTTTTCTTTATTTTAATTGGGGTGTAATAAGCAAAAGTTAGGGTGTTAATAACACTTTTCTTAAAATGTCTCTCATAGAAAAAAGTAGAAACACCTCCTTTTATTTTTGCAGGTTAATTAGAAAAATATTTTTCATTTATTATTATTATTTTTTTCATTTTTTTAATCTAAATTTTCAAGGAAATCATTTTCATTCAAAAAAACATAATTTGTTTTACATAAATTACTTTTTTGGCATAATCGAAAATCTTGGTATTGGATTTGCCAATTTGGTAATTCATTTGACTTCAACAAGCCTTAGTAAGATTTCAAATTTTACTAAGTTAGTAGGAAAAGTGCTTCTCTAAAATACTTTATTGTGTCCCAGTAACTTTGAACTTACCTTGTGGCATCCAAAAAACATGATCGGATGCTTCAATATTGTAGTGGACAAAAATATATGAACTTTGAAAATACAAATTCTAAAAAAATAGTTATTTTTCACCGTTATATTTTAATTTTAAGTTTGGGAGTAATTTGAAAGTTCAGTAGCCATCAATTTTAAAAAACTTGGATCAAGCTCAAAAAAAAAAAAAATTATTTCTTGAATTTTATTTTTTTGACCTGAGTTTTCAATGAAACTTAGAGGGCTGTGGTAGTGTTTGACTGGTGATGTGATTATCTGTGTGAGTAAAATGACCCTTAGTAAGGATTAAAATCTTATCACATTAGTAAGACAAGTGTTTTGCTATTTAATGAAAAACAACTGTATTTGAATTTCTATTTAATTAATAAAAAATATAAGAATCATAAAACAAATTAAGATGGGGGACTGCCATAAAAAAAATTTCAAGCAATCTTCCAACAATAGGATTGCGCGGTCAATATGTGTCAACAATATGCCCGTCAACAAAGTCGCACTCAGAATTGGTGCGAACAGTATAGTCCATCACTTAAATTAAATGTCTCCCACTTTCATAGTAATTACAAACATATACCTATCGCATGTGCCCACTCAACTACACCCATTGCCACGAACTGACTTAATGTATACAGCAATGTAATTATCCACTTAAATGAAGGGTACAACAGTAAACTCGTTAACTTCCTTGCCATATATGTTAACTATGAGAGTTCCATTAGACTTCTATTTCGTTTCTAGAAACCTTTCGTCCCAACGACCTCTCTCTCTCTCTCTCTCTGTGTCTCTCTCTATTTGATTTGATTTTGAATAATTTACAGTTACTTTCAAGAGATTTCATCTTTTAAACAGCAAAAATTTCAGCTTTTGATGAAGAAGAGAGGTAAACTGTAGGCAGTGCTTGAGGATCTCTGATTTAGAGTCGAAACAGGCAAGTATTATCCGATCTAGTTCGAACTTTTTACGAGAATTCGATAATTAAGTTTTCAAATGTGATTTTTAATCTTCTATATACGTAGGATTCCTTTCGATTTTTAGCTTTATTTTTATGATTAAATTTGAAGAAAAAAGACATTACAGCTATGGATTTGATAGATAGGAAAAGATTTGTGATCTTCGATTGAAGAGAGATCTTAAATTCTTAATAGTTAATTTAGTAATTCTTTTACGGGAGTGAATCAAAACCTTTTATCTTTTGGAATAATTTAATTGATTATTTTTCTTTTTTAATAAAATTTGTTTCCATATTTGTATTTCGTAATTGTTATTCCTTTAATTACACAAATTTCTATTTATGGACATTTAATGCTTATTAGTTATTCCTAGGGAATCGTAAGATAATGTAAAAACTGCACTGATCTCTAGGAAACCATATTTTCCTTTGCATTTCAGTAAGATGTTCGATGTTGATAAAATACGTGAGCTTCTATTGCCACACCAACTTTTACTGAGAGCACACCAAAAGTGTGTTATTCTTACATATGAATTGGTGTGCTCTTAATAAAAAGTTAGAGTGGCGATAGAATCTCTCCAAAATAATTATATTGGTCCACACTTAAAATAATCACAATTGATATTGGCGCACTTGAACATGTCTGAAATAAAATAATTATAGTGAAATTATGTGGTACAGTCCATATATTGGATGTGATATACCAAAATTCAAAGACACAATGTATTTGTTTGAAAAAAAAAAACTTACATAAAAGAAAAATAATTAAATAAATATAAATTATATTTTCATAAATTTTTCTTCTTAAAATAGAGAGATTCTATTGTCACTTTTGCTAAGAGCTCCTCAATTCATAGTAATCACCAAAGAATTGGAATAGATATTGGGGTGTTCTTAGTAAAAGTTGATGTTGCAATAGAAACTCTCAAATAATATCTTCCATCTTTCTAATAATTTTAATATTTCAAGAGAAATATTTTATTTACTAGCTTAGTAATATTTCAAATCTTAGTAAGGGTCATTCAACTCAAAGTGATTACTAAATTTACAACCCAACACTATAGCTCTCTAGATCTCATGGAAAATTTAGATAAAATAAAGTAATTTTTTTTGGACTTTGGTCCAAGATTTTGAAAATGAGCGGTTATTAAACTCTCACATAACACTCAATTTTAATGATGAAAAATAATCTTTTTTAAAGTTGTTGTTTCTTAAAGAAAAATTCACAGAATTGTCTGTACATCCATGTGGCACAGGATCGGATCATGTTTGTGGGATGTTTTTGGAATCTTATTAAGTTAGCAAGGCTATAACCCTACTCTATTTTTAGTTATCTGACATTTTCACAATCTTCTAACTGTCCACGTGTCATTAGGAAATGACGTCTCATTGATCTGCTTTGGGACTTTTTTTTTTTTTGGACTCCCATTTGATGCTGTTTGACTAACTGTCACCACGACCACTAGATTTGACAGAGAAGAATGTCGGTTGTCCAACTGTTGATAGGCCACATACCCAAAATCTTCATCATGAACGGCTCACAAGATTTCACAACATCCAAAAGGTTGACTTAAGAAAGATGAAAAAAGTCAAACATTTCTTTTGCCCTGGATCCCATCAATCATGCAGGTTCCAGACCATCTAAATGTCTGTATTACACCATCACCTGTTGGATGATTTTACTTTTTAACTAATTGATTCTAATTGTCGTGTGAAAAAAGATCCTTTGACCGATCAAGATTGATAAATTACGAAGATTATATAATTCGACAAAATTACTTACATCTATTGGGGGTGAGAGGGGGTGGGTAGTGAAAATTCTTTATGAATGAGAATTGTGAAAATACAATACAATTTTTAGGATTTCTTAACTTGGAATATATGTGACATCTTAAGGCAAAACATGTTTTCTTTTAAATATGAAAATTCCCTCAGAAGTTGACTCTAGCATACACATATTTAACGTTTGTCACTAAGAACTCCATCGTTCGTCACTATTGTCTAATGTTAATTACAACTCTATCATCCTCTCACATGTATGCATGACACTATTGTTTAATGTTAATTACAACTCTAGCATCCCCTCCAATGTATGCATGATAGACTTCAAAAATTGGAAATAAGCAAACAAAAGCTATCATAATAAAAAATTGATTATATAAGAAATTTAGAATTAACATAACCTTATAGTGTCCATAATTCCTTAATCTAATTTTTTTCTATTATTATTTTTTCCATGTTAGAATACAGTATTAGTGTATGATATCTGTGCTCTCTGCCCAATTCTATCTCAAGCAGGCTTACCATCCAAGACCCAGATTGCATAACGCCTACAAATCATCAAGCATGAAGAAAACACTCATACATCTCTGTCTTCTCTTCCTTCTAATCTTATCCATACTGGTAGAAACAACATTAGGTGAGGCAAGAGCCGAAACAGTTGAAATCAAGTGTGGAAACCAACTAGAGCAAAATTCCACTATCTTCGTCCCCAACTTCGTTGCTACGATGGAAAACATCAGTGATCAGATGCGAACCGTTGGTTCTGGACAGGCCATTGTTGGTTCTGGACCCAACAGAAACTATGGCTTTGCCCAATGTTATGGAGACCTCTCATTGCTTGACTGTGTACTATGCTATGCCGAGGCACGTACTGTCCTCCCCCAATGCTTCCCATTTAATGGAGGTCGAATCTTCCTTGACGGTTGCTTCATGCGCGCGGAGAATTATAGCTTTTTTCAAGAATTTACGGGACCTGACGATAAGGCCTTATGTGGGAATGCAACCCGAAAGAGTCCAAGGTTTCAGGAATCGGCAAGGCGAGCTTTGTTGGATGTTGTTGCGGCGGCACCAGGCAACAGAGGCTATGCACGAGCCAAAGTGCTGGTGTCGGGGTCGGCAAATGAGTCGGCTTATGTGTTGGCAGATTGTTGGAAAATTTTGAATGCTAGCTCTTGTAAAGCGTGCTTGGAGAATGCATCAGCCTCAGTTATGGGATGCTTGCCATGGTCGGAAGGACGAGCTTTGAACACGGGGTGCTTCATGAGGTATTCAGATCAAAATTTCCTGAATGAAGAGCAGTGCAGTAGACGTACAAAATGTAATGTAATGCAACTCAATTACCACATCACACATTGTTTAGTGACTTCCAACCCATTATGATTCGTTATCAAATGTTTTGGATATCCACAACTTTACTTCATATGGCTGATTATGGATTTGCAATAATGGGTTTCAGCGAGCATAATAGTGATGATCATCGCAATTGTGAGTTCCGTGGCTGTTGTGGTGGTTGGGACAGCTATTGGAGTCTATATTTGGAAGAATAGAAAAATACAAAAGAAAAGAAGAGGTATATAGCTTCCAGTAAATAAACCCTTACTTCTAAGCTATAGATTTCTAAGCTTTAAAGTTACGGGTTATGTGATGTTTGAATACTTAAAAATGGCATTATTATTCCCCTGATGTGAGAAAAAGAAGAAAAGAAAAGGCCATTGTCCAAGAGTTTTCAAGCTTTCAGTAATGGATAGTTTTAATGAAAATGGGGAACATAATTATATGTAAAACATGGATGACAATCTCTAAAATATTTTTTCATTATTTTCTGCTTTGCAAGGTTCAAGTGATTCAAAGAAAATGGCGAAGACCCTTTTTAACAGTAATCTGCACTTCAAGTACTCAACACTTGAAAAGGCTACTGCATCTTTTGACGATGCCAAGAAGCTTGGGCAAGGAGGATTCGGGACAGTTTATAAGGTAACTTAGTTCTAACATGTGAAAGTCAGAATTTTTTGTGTTTCACCTTAAGTTTCCAAAACTTATAACATTCAAAATTTGGGTCTCTCTTTTATTATCATATATTAGTGTCATCTGAGTTGAATTCCTAACCTTTCAACATAGGGAGTTTTGGTGGACGGAAGGGAGGTTGCGGTGAAGAGGCTATTCTCTAACAACAGACATAGAGCTGCAGATTTCTACAATGAAATTAACATGATAAGCAGTGTAGAGCACAAGAATCTTGTTAGGTTGCTTGGTTGCAGCTGTTCGGGTCCAGAAAGCCTTCTGGTCTATGAGTTCCTCCCAAATAAGAGTCTCGATCGCTTCCTCTTCGGTAATTTTTATAATTTCACTTGTTTCCTCCAACTTCAACTAGTCTACAAGGACGATTATCGTTTCCCATCTCTGAGTCTACTTATTATGCTAGATTCTTAAGTAAATAAAAAATATTATTAATGTTTCTTGCATGGAAGGACTAATGAGACTTTTCAATTTTTTATCATAATTACAATAGATCCAAACAAAAGAAGAGTACTGAACTGGGAGAAGAGATTTGAGATAATTATTGGCACAACAGAAGGTTTGGTCTACCTGCACGAGAACTCAAAGATCAGAATCATTCATAGAGATATAAAATCTAGTAACATCCTATTGGATTCAAAGTTTCGAGCTAAAATTTCTGATTTTGGGTTGGCAAGGTCTTTCCAAGATGATAAAAGCCACATCAGCACTGTAATTGCAGGAACACTGTAAGTATGTATACCTTTAGAATAGTCGTAAAGTGAACTTCCGTGGTTAGAATGATTTGATCTCTATAACTACTCCTAACTTTAACATCCTTGTGATTCATCTTCCATAGACAGCCTCATGCAACTATGCAACCTCTTAGGGGGATGATAAATTACTTTCTCCACAAACATTTGTTCTATGTGCACACACACGCACGTATAACATATTTATGCCCCTAGACAAGAACTGCCCACGACTAATCTATCTACATGAAGGTGTTTAGCTCTGATGTGTGTATATAATGGACTATGTTGATGATGACTATATGGTTTTTTATTTATTTAATTTACAGTGGATATATGGCTCCCGAATATCTAGCCCACGGTCAGCTAACAGAAAAGGCAGATGTGTACAGCTTTGGGGTACTTTTGATAGAGATTGTAGCCGGGAGGCAGAACAACAGGAACAAAACCTCTAATTACTCGGACAGTCTCTTAACAGATGTAAATTCTACACTTATATTTCATCGACATCATTTACAATGCCCTGCACCAAAGTTCTTCTCACACTTGTAACATCATTTGTATTTGTTATACGTAACCAAACCATCTCAATCAACTTCTTTTATTATATTCCTATTGGGCTTATGTTTAGTTTTTTTCGGTGTGCTTAGTTTTGATTGTCTTTCCATTCATCCCATAATGCTCTAATTTAACGTAAAAAATGGGTGAGACAGGCTTGGAGGCATTTCGAAGTGGGGACAGTGGAGGAACTTTTCGACCCAAGTTTAATGTTGTGTAACTATCATAACAACAACATTAAGGAGGAGATTTTGAGGGTGGTGCACGTGGGACTTCTATGTGCACAAGAGGTCCCATCGCTACGACCATCAATGTCGAAGGCCTTGCATCTGCTTTTAAATAAGGATGAACAACTCCCCGTTCCCACTAATCCACCTTTTATCGACGAGAAGACCATGGAACTCAATGACAAGTGTGAAGACTCACACCAACCGCTCAATGCCTCTTCTTCTCCGTCAATTGCCACGGCCTCTTACAGCTCGTTCTATCCCAGGTGATCTCAGATGGGTAGATTTGGAAATTAACCAATATACCAATAAAAATAACCCCCATGCGAGTCTTACTGGTTGAAAGAGCTGTAGTAGCCCCGCGATGATTGGCATCTGTATTATATATGGGCTATCATACGATCTTTTGGTTATTCAGATATATCAAGGTAGAAAGGCCGGTCCTTTGGATATTTTTTTTTCGAGCATATAGGATTAAAGGTGCATATCAGTGTAAAAATAAATGTAAAATTCAATGTTCATGATTTTTCTGAGTGTGTGTGTGTGTGTGTGTTTTCACATCCACCATTAATGCATGCAGTTACTGATAGACAGAAGAATCATGGTATCCATATCTGTGTACTAGCTAAAGCGTTACGTATGTTTGGGGGAGATCATATTCACACTGGTACTGTAGTAGGTAAACTGGAAGGGGAAACAGACATCACCTTGGACTTTGTTGATTTACTACATCATGATTTTATTGAAAAAGACAGAAGTCACAGTATTTATTTCTTGCAAGATTAGAGTCTCAAATGTATCGAAGCCTTGGGTATTGGATTTCATATTCAAATGAATCTTGTAATCGTAAGAATGTGTAAGAATGTGTGTGTGTGTGTGTGTGTGTGTGTTTATGTGTGCATATAGCTTTCCCACTTAGGTTTACATGATTTTGCCAACTATTACATGTTGTAATGGTGGTCAACTTATCGAGAACAAGCAGAAATTGAGTAAAAAAGCCCGAAAATTATTTGAGGTGTAATAAACCCTCTAGAAATTGTTTGAAGTTCGAAGCTTTCCAATTCTTACAATTCTTTCAGAAGTATTGGCTCTATAAATGAAGTTTAGGAGCACTAAAGCTCCATATGAACCCACTGGTGGTTGGTTGATTAAATAACTACTTGGTCTGGTTGTGTTCGTCGGGTTGACCCGACCCATTACTATATCTGTTGGCCAGTTGCTATGTCAGCATCAACGTAG
Organism: Akebia trifoliata; assembly: GCF_017979445.1. NCBI lineage: Eukaryota > Viridiplantae > Streptophyta > Magnoliopsida > Ranunculales > Lardizabalaceae > Akebia > Akebia trifoliata. The sequence goes on from NC_141379.1 coordinate 3,480,300, forward strand.
ATAACGAATCAACTTTTAAAATTAAAAACAACAAAAGAACAAAAACAAAAACAAAGTGTATCCGAGATTGAGATTGAGAAGAACAAAACATGGAAATGGAAGACAGATGAACTGTTTTACGTACCCCAAGGCCTAAGTCTAAACGAAAACAAGAAAAAAGGCCCATTTATGTGCTGCAACTCTTTGTCTTTGTTCTTCTACCATAACCAAAACCAACACCAAGATAGATTCTGTCACATTCTTCTGTTCCGTTTTCTAGAGTTTTGAATCAATCCCCTTTTTCATCTCTTTTGCTTTCTCTCATCACGTTCTTGTTTCATCATTTCTCTTTTACTTCTCTGCGCTTCTGTGAAAGCTAATTGGAGAGGCTGTAACCATGGTTTTCAAACCCAGTATCTCGTCTGTCCCCAACTTACCATGGTTTCAAAACTTGTCCGAGACTGAGTCATATCACTCAAATCGTCTCGGTATCAAGCATGGACGAGACAAACAAGTCAATTTTTCAAACAAGATTTAAGACCTTACGTTCATTTTTCAAATTTTGGAACGTATCGGAAAACTCGTCCGAGAAGACTTGGTATTTGGCATGGACGAGACGAGAAGCGAAATCGAGTTTTAAAATCATGTTTACATTGGGTCGTCTCATCAAAAATCGAATAAGTCAAACTTTTTATATCTTTCGGATTGTGCACTAGATTTTACTTGTAAAAGGGTAAAAGAGGAAAGATAGTAAAATTAGAAGGATATTATTGAAAAGAAGGGTGAGAAGAGAGAAAAGACAATAAAATGGATTGTGAGGCCACCACTCTTTTTATATCCACGAAATTATAGTTCAACTTTAATCTTATAGTTTTGTGGGGTTTAAATAGAGTGAGATCACTAAGGGTATTATTCAAAAAGCGAGGGTGGAGAGAAAAGATGATAAATTTAAACGGGGTAAGAAGAAATGCAATAAAATGGAGTTGTGTGTACTCTACTCATTTGTCTTAATTTTTATATCCCACAAAATTGTAGTTGAGTGGAGTACACATTTTTGTTTTATTATAAAAAGAGTTGTCTCATCTTCTTTGAGGGTTAAGAGAGTAAAAATGAAAATTTAATAAAATTGGAGGGGTGTTATTAAAAAATCTTTGGTATTGAAAGAGTGAACAGATAATGCAATAAAGTAGGGTCTACACAAAAAGGATGGATGAGGTATTTATCCCTATAATCATAGCAACTGTGAATCTAACAATTATGTTTTATTATATAGATTTATCTTTAAGTAATTACAACTCTTTTAATTATTATTATAATGTAGATTGGTAGTTGCTCAAACACAAAATAATATTTGTAATAAATAAAAATAATTTAAATCACTAAAAATATATATTATTTTACCGACTAATTGCATACCACTAGTATGGTTATTCACCTTCTTCTGACTTCGTCTTCTCTACTTGAGTACATTGAAAACATGCTTGTTATATAACCAAGTATTTCTTACAAAAATCATTGAATCAACAATAATTTATGTGAATATGATTGAAGAAGAGAAAAAATAAAATAATGGAGTGCAATATTATTATTTAAATTTTGAGTGCAATCATCCAAAAGGTAATTTTTTTTTATAATTAATGGAGTGCAATTAGTAGTTGGTGGTGTGCAATTAGTTAGTCCCTAATAATTATTTTACATAAAAGAAACAAAACCAAGTTTTCATTAATTTAACTGATGTATTTTGCCCATCACAAATTTGACACCACCCCCATAGCCTTTGAGATAGGAATGACTATTCTAAGACATCTCGATCTAGGCCAAGTTTCAAAACCATGATTTTCAAACCCTTTATATGATTTTGTGTCATCCTCCACCCAAGCCATCTTATCAGATGAGTCAAAAAAAAAAAAAATTTGATAGCTGGGTATCCTTGTAAATTGTGGACGGAGTCGTATCTGGGGTTGTCTAGTCCATAGACTATGGACTATAAATCAAACAAACTTTTTTAGATAACTATAATTATATATACCCATTGTTGGATGGATCAGTGAATATTAGAAAATCTTATTTTTATACCAGGCTACAAAAAATTGAATCACCAAATATTGGTTTGATCAACTCATACATAACTCAATTTGACAATACAAAACTCTCTCTAAGTTGGCAAAACCAGAGCAAGATATAGGACCTACGACTTCAAAATCAAAGCTATCGGCCTAAGTTGAACTCGTTGTTCAAGCGACTTTGGACAACTGATCATTTCTCTCAAAAACACGAAACTGAGCTGGTTTGATTGAGTTTTCATATAATTTTGCTGAAATATTTGGATGAATCAATGTTATGGACAATTCACATTGACCATCTTGCATAGTTGCCTTGCCTTCCATATTCTTATTATATATGTTAACACATAATTTAATCATCCGTGATTAAAACATTCCCCCTCCAAGTTTTGGTGAACATTAGAGATATCTATGTTTTCAATTTGAGAGATTCGATTGCCACACCAATTTTTACAAAGAGAAACCCTAATTAATATGCACAAGTCTTTGGGTTCTCTTAATAAAAGTTGGTGTGGCAATAGAAGCTCTCTTTCAAATTTTTGTTTTTTATTTTTTATTTGTTTACACCTTGTTGTACCCTTTGACTAATAAAATAAATTGACCGAAATACCCTCAACTTCAGCCTCTAACATTGATTTTTGTTTCTAACAAAACAAATTTTGGGAGGGAATCATTTTGTTTCTTTAAGTACAGAGGCAACAGAGGTATCTTTGCACTTAATTGAACAGTAAAAGAGAGCTGCTCTGTGATTATATTATGCTCTGAAAAATACAGTTTGCAAACTTTTGTCTTCAAGTGGAAAAAGAGACTCTTTTATATTGTTTCTTTCTTGTCGCTTTCTTCTTACTACCAAACTAAATAGTACATAATCTATCAATCAATCATAGACACGAATCACGAGGCCTAATCTTTTTCAGACTCCATGTTAAGGATAACTGTAGCAAGAATTATAGCTGTCAAAGATTGGATCAGACCCGAAATACAGTTCGTTCCAATTCGATAACTTTGGATCTTAATCGAGATTAAGATCCGATACGATAACAGATCTGGATCAACCTCAAGTCAATCTAATAGGGATCCAATATGAGAAATTATATAATCTATTTTATTTAATTATACGAAATTTATTTAGATTTTGCATATCAAATTAGATTTTATCTGGTGAAACGCAAACGGATAAGAATCGGACGGATGTAAGCCCGATTTTGATTTCTAGAGGGTTGTACGAACTAGCCTACCTATGGATTCTAAACCCATTGTAAAACTTACAAAATCCAATGGCTGGATATTGTCGATCAGTATGATTTTTTTGTACACAACACCAAGAAAGAGTGCCACTTGGCATGCAATGAGAAATGGGAGTTGGGTCGGGTGGATTAACCAACAATATGGCCCATAATTGAATCACAACTCCCAAATCCACCCAATAAATTCCCATACAGACCAACGTTTGCACTGTTCTTATTATAAAATCATTATTTAAAAAATTTAGGGTTGATTGAACAAATGTTTATTCTTCTATTCAATTTCGTCTAAAACTATATTTTCTAGTGTGAATTACTGTATCATGAGTTGAAAATGAGTTATTTACGATTCCCCCTAATTGTTCATTTTAATTATCAAAAACGCGAACGATCATGTTTTTGTTAAAAAATAATACAGAATGATAATGAATTCAACGATTTTAAAATTCTCACTTTAAACCTCGAAATAGTCATTTAAAAAACCCCCGAATTCGTTATCATTCATGTTTTAGTAATTAAAATGAACAATGAGTCGAAATCTTAAATCCGTCAATAGTGATCACTTTTTCGTAAATATCCCTATTTTCTATTGTAATAAGTAAGACCATATCCGTTTTCCCTGATACAATAAACATTCTTTTAAATCATTTTTCAATTTTTTTAGAATCTTCATCTTGTACGTTATTATTTATTAAACTACCAATTAATAATCGAACTATTGCAAAATCATATCGATGTTTGTATTTTTGTATTGGACCACAACCAAGTCCATATGGAAAACTAAAAGAACAACATATAAGCTGAAAATTATTACAATCAAATTCAATCAGGATGAGTTGTTAGGTTCATCTATAACAAATCAAACGAGCATTAATATCAAATATCAAAGCATCAAAAAGACTTAAAAAGAACTCACAAGCACTTCTTTCACCACGTAAATAACTAGGCGTAAGAACACTCAACAGAAACAAATGTACCCACTCAAAATTCAATCATGGAGAGGTTGAAATTCTTTAAAAACTCATCGATTATGAAGTGGGTTTGCGCCAATAGGTGTTCTTCTCTTCTGTTCACAAGCATAAGCATCACCATTTCTTCTAAAACCATGTTTGCTGAATCTTCTGTAGTTGAAGCTGTTGTTGGTGGTAGAGCAATTGTTGTTATTTTGCCATATATTTACTGAAATTTCTTCTGAATGCGAAGATTCTGTTGTCTTGGCTGATACAAAGAGCAACTTCAACTCCAAAACAAGTGAAAGAAGATAAACTAAGAGCAGTAATCTATTGTATCTCTTTCTCATTCTCATTCTCTTCTCTTTTGCTTTTAATCTCAAGAAATGTTTGATTGTTGAAGAAAAGCATGGCAAGAGGCCTTATGATGAGTAGTTTGGAGAAAAAACAAAAGAATGAGAGAGAGCTTTTTGATGGGTAGATTCTCTCTTTCTCGTTTGAAGATCTATAAATGAGAAATAATAAATAAAATTTAAATAATAGGTGACGAGTATGAGGGAGATTTAGAAAGAGAACTTCTATTGCGACACCAGCTTTTACTAAGAGCACTCCAAGATGCGTTCTAGTTGGTGATATTTTCATATATGAAATGGGCTAGTCTTAGCAAAAGTTGGTGTGGATACAGAGTCTCTCTTTAGAAACACCCCTCTTGGTTTTGATGAGTATTTAACATGTTTTTATACTCCTTGACCTCAGTCTTCTCTCATTTTGCTTCTCATTTCTTATTTTTAAGGTCTGTGTGATTATTGATGAAAAATAGACCCAAAAATTGATTTTCAAGAAAAAAAATGCAACTTTCCATTGTAAGATTGCATATTTTCTTTAAAACCTATTTTCCTATCCAAAGTGATTTTCTCCTCCCAGGTTGATAAAATTAAAATTTGAGTCCTTGATAATCGGACTACCCTATGTGGCACACTCAATCAACTTTTCTGACATGACAAGTTTGTGAACCATAGATATGTATGTCTCGGGATACACATTTTAATGGGGAAGTGCAGGTTTATATCCCGATGCGTATAGATCTATGATTCCCAAACTTGTCATATCAGGAATGTTGATTGAATAATTTTTTTTTTTTTGATAAGTATCATTATATTCATGAAAACAAAACTAGATCGGTCGAAATGACCAACCTAACAGAACCTTACATAAGGAACTACTCATGAGAAATACAATGAATCCCATCCCAGTTGTAAAGAAATTCCTCGAAAAACAACCCCCTAAACTCCTTATAAACTTTAGACCAACAAAACAAAAGACCTAAAATAGATACAAACATGTCTGTGCAATCCATTTGTTTCCCTTCAAAAATGCGTCTATTCCTCTCCAGCCACACCCCCCAACAAATTGCGAATGGTGTAATATTCCACAGAAGTCTCCTTGTGCCTCTAAAGGAATACCCGATTGACGGCCAACACGTGAAAAGGTCATTTATTATTTTTGGAAGACAAGTTAGGATTCCATACAACTTAAAGAATTGTGCCCAAATACCATGAGAAAATTTGCAATGAAGGAGAAGATGATCCGAGGATTCTCCATTTTCCATGCATAAGACACAACAACTTGTCCCATACCACCCACGCCGCATCAAAAAGTCCACCGTTTGTATCCTTCCTAACGATGCCGTCCAAGTGAAGAAAGCAACTTTGCTTGGCACCTTTGGTCCCCAAATTGGAACACAAGGGAATGTATTATCACCATTATTACAAAAGGAATGGTAGAAGGAACGTACCGAAAACTTGCCGTCTTTGCTTGCCATCCACGCTCTCTCGTCTTCCCTACCCAAGCGAAGGTCGATACTCGAAGCTACATCAATTAATCTGCCAACTTCTACCAACTCCAAGCCATCAATACCTCTTCGAAACCCAAAGTCCCAAGCTCGTTTTCTGCCTACATCTCGTCGGAAGGATGCGATTGGGAACCCTTTTTTTAAGGATATGGAATACAAGGAAGGGAATACTTCCATAAGAGGTTGATTGTTGCACCAAATATCCTCCCAAAATCTTACTTTGTTCCCTTGCCCTACTTTGAATTTGATTCTCGATTTGAGTGTAGGGATGACTTTCATGATGCCTTTCCACATCCCACAACCATGAGCATGTCTAACTGGACCACTTTCCCACCCCGTTCGCCTTACTCCATATTTTCCTTGAATGACTTTTCTCCACAAACTGTTCTCCTCGGATCTGAATCTCCATAACCACTTCCCCCTCAAGGCCATGTTCATTATTCCGAGCCTCTTAACCCCGAGGCCATCCTTCTTCTTATCTGAGCAAACTTGTTTCAGTTAACTAGATGATGTTTTCTACCCCCATTCCTGTCATGCCAAAGAAAATTCCGGAATAACTTATCTAACCTTAGTTTCACGCTACAAGGTAATGAAAGTACTGAAAGAAAGTATACTGGAATGCTCGATAAGACGCTTTTAATCAAAGTCAGCTTACCCCCCTTAGAAAGGTAATTTGCTTGCCAATTTGCGAGCTTTCTTCCAATTCTTTCTATTATCGGATCCCAAATCGCCACTCTCCTATATGGAGCTCCCAGCGGAATCCCCAAGTAGGAGGAAGGCAAACTACCCACTTGCCACCCCAACGATGCAGCAAGTAAAGGAACACATCTAACCAAGCCAACCGAAAACACCTTGCTTTTCTTCATATTAACTGGGATGCCTGACGCTGCTTCGAAACAACAAAGCAATCCACCCAATCTTCTTGTTTGCTCAATGGAATCATCTAAGAAGACTAGTATATCATCTGCGAATTGAAGGTGTGAAACAGTTATATTACCTGCTCCTGCAGCAAAACCTGAGAAATGCCCAATCGCCACCCCTCTTTCCAATATCTTCCCGAGTGATTCTGCTACAATGATAAATAAGAAAGGGGAGATAGGATCTCCTTGCCTGAGACCTCTAGAGCTCTTAAAGAAGCCATGAGGTGTCCCATTTACCAATACCGAAAAGGATGGAGAAGACACGCATATCATGATCCAAGAGATCCATCTACTATCAAATCCCATTCTCCCTAGCATGTATTCCAAGAATTTCCAATTGACGTGATCATATGCTTTCTCAAGGTCTATCTTGCAAACCACTTCTGCTTTCCCAGCCTTAATTCTAGAATCAATACATTCATTTGTTATTAAGACTCCATCTAGAATCTGTCTCCCTTTAACGAACGCACTTTGGTTACAACCTATCAACCCTTGAATAACGCACTTCAGTCTTCTAGCGAGAATGCTCGTGATGATTTTGTAACTAGTATTCACCAAATTGATTGAATATGCCACATGGGATAGTTATGTTATCACGATTCTTAAACATTAACTATCCTTCTTGACATATTTCTAGGTGCAATAAAACATTTCACAACCATTTTTCAAAGAAATTCAATTTCCCCAAAAGTAATTAATACCCTTATTATTTCATATTAATTTTTCAAAATTTTGTATTTGAAGGATTTTTGTCAAAATTAAAAAGTCAAAGGGTTCAGGGTGGCAATTCTAACTTATTTAAATCTTTGGGGAGGCATGACACAACATGAAAAAAACTTATATTCAACAGCCTAAGACCATCGAATTTTGTAAAATTTGACGAATCATGACGTCAAAATTTTCATTGTCAAACTTTTTCTTCCAACGAGTTAAAATTGTCAAATTAATAGAGGATGGGAGAAATTCAGTAACTTTAGACTATCCCTCTAGGGAACATCACAAATTACGATGGTCCCAGACAATCGAATTTTGATTTCTAAAATTCATGGCCCTTGATTTGTCAAATTTTTCAGTAGAATTTTCAAATTTTCACATAATGTGAATAATCTATATAAATAAAATACAACTGTTGGATTCACTTTCGTGAGAGACAAACTTTCATCAGCTAGGATAAACATCTCATCTACTCTTTTGTGTGCACCCCACTTTATTTTCTTCTCTCTTCAATTTTTTCAGTTTTATTCTTTATTTTCTTCTCTCCTCCTTCCTCATTTTCTCTTTTTTTTTCTCAATAATACTCTTTTTATTATTATTATTTTCTTTTATCCCCTTTAATCTTAAAGTTTTTTTTTAATCATATCCACCTAATTTTATTATTTTTTCTCTTTAACCCCCTCAAACCCCAAAGAGGATACCCGGGCCTACGTCGTCACGGGGCGAACTCTAAAAGTCGGTGTGTCAATACAATCTCCCTCGTGTAATTCAATGGAATTTATTTCTCAGGTTTCTATCAAACAGTAAGAGACTTTTAATCATTATTGTGGGCCACACCATTTTTTATTTTTTCATAAAAGAGGAGGCGAGTACGCTGGACCGACTGTCACAACTCACAACACAACAGTGAAGAGTTTGAGACGACGAAAAGTAATAATTTTACCAAACTACCCTTGCTATTTGTAAGTACTCAGGAGTCTTTATCAACTTTTACAAGATTGAAGATATATAGAAGCGTTTGGATGTAAGTATAGTTAGCAACCCATCTTAGTTATAGAATATTAGGATAGTCCGAGTCGACTCGGACAAATCAGTAAGAATTAAGAGGACAGGACAGATATCTAGCTTGTCATTTTGAACAGAGACCCTTTTGACCAGACTAAGAATCCGAGTCCACTGCTTAAGTTGGTTATTCTAGTTTTCAAAATAACATCAATTCTCTATTACCAGTCAGCATTTGCATAAGCGATAAACTTTTCTTACTAACATAGTAAGATTTTAAGCCTTACTATGGGTTGTTTTGCATAAATGGATAACCACATCAGCAATCCAACACCACAGTTCTCTAAGTTTCATTGAAAAACTCAAATCCCAAAAACAAAAAATTAAAAAACAATCTCTTTTGAACTTGATTTAAGATTTTGAAAAAGGGCTACCAAACTCTCAAACTTAAAAATGAAATTCAACAGTGAAAAATAGTTTTTTTTTTTTTTTTTTTCTTTTTGAGATTTTTTATTTTAAAAGTTCATAGAATTTTTTTTCCTCTACAACCCTTAAGGCTGAAGCATCGATCATGATTTAGGATGCCACAAGGTGAACCCAAGGATCCTTAGTAAGAGTGAAATTTGTTACTAACTTAGTAAGGCTAGCCGAACTCTTTGCATAATCCTTTGAATAGGGAAATGAAATTCTCGATACATTTAATTATAATTCTTCATCACATTACATTGATTGAATTATTGATATTGTTAAAAAGGAGTAATCGCCATTCATTAGCATCGCATCCTACAAAACCATAGATCGTTTTCTTTGGGATACCCAAGGAAAAAGATTGAGTCATGATTCTCTAACTCGAAAATTTTCACTCAGTCTATATGAGGCTGACGTGGCAAGGGCACAGAACCATAGATATTTTTCTTCAGGATACACAAGGAAAAAGATCAACGGTTCTATGCCCTTGCCACGCCAGTCGAGTATAGACGAAGTGAAAATTTTTGAGTTAGAAAACCATTAGCGAAAAGATCTATAATTATGTACCCTTGCCACATCAGCCAGACACAGACCAAGTGAAAAAAAAAAAAAAAAATTCGAGTCAGAAAATCATTAGCCTTCGTCTAAAGCACCGGTAAAGATAACGAGCAAGCGAGGATTGTCAATGGGCAAGTTTCGACGAGACTAGGTTAAGCCCTAACCAAACCCTAACGAGGCAGGCTCAACCTAGATCAGCCCTATACCCCTATTGAGCCTAAGTTGACTATAACTTGGGCAGATATTAACAAACTCAGGCTTGACTTGGGCCAGGCTTACCCAAAAATGTGATTAGCCCAAGCCGGATTTGATAGGATGAAAATTATTGAGCCCCACTCTAACTTTATGGGCTCAATATGGAGGCCCAAACCTATATTTTGTTGAGTTAGCCCGGTTAGCGGGTCAAGGGGCCCAATTGACCACCCAAGAGCAAACCATGGATCTGACACTATGAAGATTGAAAAGAGGAATCCATTTAGAGACAACCCTTTCTCTGAAATAATCCTTTAATAAAGAAATCAACTTTATTAAATACTTCAGATACACCCTTCTTAAATTTCAAGTTGCGTCATTCACCCCTTGAGCATGGAATTCTCTAATAGATAAATGAAATGACCTAAATACCCTTTTCCTCCAACTCTTTCCTTTCAATCAATAAATCACAACTTGTGAGATAGTTTTTTTTTTTTTTTTCTTTTTCGGCTAGAGGTTGAAAACCATGGATCGTAGATGAGGTAAAATAGGTTTAAAAGGAAAAGTACCCTAGAGTTGGAAGACCACAGTTTTTCCAATAAAAAGGATTTTTGGCTAGAATTGCTAGACTTAGGTCATTTTCATTAAGTCATCCTAGAAACAACCAATTATTTTTCTTCATCTAGGCCATTGTTCCCCATTTAGAGAGGACCCTTGTAATTAACCATGGTTCCCTATTCTTCGGCTTTCTCACTTAAGGTGTGCCAGTACATAATAGTTTCCATTTACTAGCTAGAAATCCATTTTACCGACAAAGAAAATGAATTTGCCATGATTTATGATTTCATGGAATCTTGTTTTCCACATGAAAACTAGATGCCACCCAAAATTTAATTGAAATTAGCCCAGGGTTAACATAAAAGACTCTAAAATTTTTCATCCCATAGGGATTCACTTTCTCAAAGGGTATAAGAAAATATTTCTCACCAATTTAAGGAAAATCAAGTTTCAGACACTCTGACAGGTTGGCTCCATGGTAATTTTAGATCGATAAGCGGTTAATGCCCGTAGGTCGTAAGTTCAATACTGTTGGGAAAACCACAATGCAATGTGTAATATAATCACAATGAAAATTAAACATTTTCCCTCTTTGAGTGACAAAATAAATTAAAAATATCTAATCAATATCAACACCACAATTATACCCAATAATGTCAATCCAAGTGCAAGATAATTCAATTAAGCAAAATAAACAACCACAAACAACACAAGATTTTTAGTATGAAAAATCCTTCAAAGTGAAAGTAAAAAACCATGGCACTGGTCTCAGTAGTCCACACCCAAATCTTTAACTATCAACAATAATAGGTTATACCAAAGTTCTTTTATCAATCTAGAGATTCACAATATTATAATCAACATCAAGAATACATATTATTGGTTCAACAATACAATAAACATCATCTAATAAAGATGGATTCCACAAAAACACAAAGGAAAAAAGTTTAGATTTTACTAAGAGAATCTCTCAATAGAGATGAAGAGAAAAATTAATCTGAAAGAATCAACCTGTAGAATTATAGAGGTTGTTGTAAGGATTCTCCACTTCAAATTTGAGTCAAATCGAACAAAGTTTACCCTTTCTTTTCTTACCCTAACTTTCCAAAAACTCACCCCTTTCCCAACTAAAGAACCAGTTGCTACACCTTTTCTTTTTAATTTTCAAATTGAATGGGTTTTTGCTCTTATTTCCATTGGGTGACTCACATGAGGTGGACCCAACCCAACAGATACCAAGTATGAGCATTAATTACCCAAGGGTCACCCACGAGGGCGCACCCTCACTTACTTGGAGCATGTGATGTGCAAGAGTTGCACATGCCCTAGACTAGTCCTTGGACAAGACCATGTCTACAAGGATACCTGATTATTAAAAAAATTAAAAAAATCAAGTTCTAGAAAATCATTACTTTATGGTATGCCAAAACAAAGCCTGGTAATGGGAACTCATTTACTACATAGATTTCCTCGAGATGCTTAAGAAATCGTCTTTAATCTTTGCTATTGAGATGAGACAAGGACGAATAAGTATTTGTTGACACCAAAATTTTCTGGAAAAACAAAAATGCACCCATTTTTACCTTTAACCTTATTATTATCAAGGTCACTTTTTTTAGAAAAAAATAAAAATTTAGAAATATTTTTATTATATTATCCCAAATCACCATAGTTAATAATTTTAATTACAAAAAGTTTCTTATAATATATTAAATGATATACTATGATACAAATTTAAATAATCTATTCAAATTTTCTAAAATTATTTTTTAAAGTAACTATAAAAAATTAAAATCATGCATAAATCCTAATTTCTGTAATACATGCCGGTCCGCACGTACCACCCAGTACTAATAATAACATAACATTCAACATCACATTTGGGAATTATTTCTAACCTTTAGTAATGGATTTTATAAACAAAGACCAGAAAAAATTATTCATCATCCTTCGAAATATCCATTTAACAAACATCTTGAGACATTTAACGTTGGGACTTTTAAACTGTGACAATAAGAGGTGTTTATGGAAGACAGACAAGACTGTTTACAGACGGAAAAAATTCTACAACAGCTATGGTGCTAAAAGATATTAAGAGAATATTGAGTCTAGAAGCTTTGATTCCAATACGTGAACATGGTTTTAATGGGAAGAGAAGACCTAGACACCATCTCAGTGTCAAAGGAGAGCTTCATGAAGTTTTTCATAGAGAAAAAAACATGTTATAGCGCTCAAAAACCATCAGAATTTCAGTTTCAGATTAACTGTCAAGTTACTTATGTAAAGTTTCTTAAACCAGTATATTAAAAGAAGAGTCGTGCCGGAGTGAACAATAAAATTGACATCGTGTGTTCGTGCGCACATAACCGTAGATGCCTTTCACTAAGATCTCGATGAAAGCATCTAAGGCTCCGTACACTAAATCGAGTCAGCAATGTGTACATTTTCCATAAATCTAGAACACTGGATTCACAATTTTTTTTATAGTAATATGTATTTGGGATTTGTCAGCAAACCCTTTTTTTCTTTTATGATAAAATAAATTCTGTTAACATGTGCCCTAAGGGCACCTGTTTAGGTGAATTAAATATACCTTGAAAATAGAATATTCTATCAAGATTGCCCTCAAAAGATTTTTTTTTATACCAAAAATTAGGGATGCACATGGTTTGAATTTTGACAAAATTGAAACCGAACCAATCCAATAATTACCCTATAAAGCCGAACCAATCCAAACCAACATTGGATTGGATCAATTCTCGGTTCTCATACTCTACATAGAAAAATTAATATGTTTTCTTTCAAAAGAAGAATCATTTAAATCAGAAAATAAATAATGCCTATTTAAAAAATATATATGATTTTATATTAAATTTTAACTGAAATTTGTATAAATTAAAAATTAAAAGAAGTTCAATGAGACAAAAAAATTACAAATTTAAAATTAGTATTTTTGATGGATTAGTAAGAAAATTAATCCATAAATGATAGATTAACGAATCCAAGTCTAGGTTCGTATGGTATATTTCATATAACAAACACTGCATAAAAGTTCTCATAAAAAGCAACGAATCAAACTCTTTGAGAAATTTTGTCCATAAAGGGATTGATCCATTTGAGAGTTGAGAGAGAGTTGAGAGAGAGTTGTGTACATTTTTTTATAAATTTTTGCTAGAAAACACAAAAGAGATAAAGTTGAAAACTTTGATGAGTTACCTCTTTATTTTCCAACGAAGTGGCAAGGCGAGGGAGACGAACGATGACTAGATTTTTTTCAAACTTAAAAGAAAAGAGAAATAGAGAATGGAAGAACGAAACTAAAAAAAGATTTTATTTTTAAATAAATATATATATTATAAAAGATAATTTGGATTGGTTCGATTATCGGATTTACCCAATCCAATGTGCACCCCTACCAGAAATACCCTCAAGTGTTTATTTCCAAAGTGTATTTAATGCACCTGAATGTGAGCCCTAAGGGCGCGTGTTAACAAAACCCCATGTCTTTCTTCCAAGTACATCATATAACTATTCATCGTTCTACATTCCCCATTATAGAAATTTTAAATTTCAAAAAAGAGGAAAACAGTGTCTTACTCTTAATAGCAGAAGTCAGATATATACCCTCATCTTTCATAATGCCAAGATGTTTTGAATTTGTTAACAATCAAAAGGAGATTTACCTCCACTACATACTAATTACACATGAGAAGATAAGGAATTTTAACCATGTAAGCTTTGCAGTCAGTATCAACAAAGACTAAGGCTCAAGAATACACATTAGAGAAAATTAGGACAGATGCCCACCTCAGTCATCCACCATATAGAACGGTGTGGAAAGACTGTCCATAACAGCAAATTGCATATTCTCAGATGGTTTCCAGTGACGCTTCCTTTGATTTATAAACCAATTGTTTATTTGTTTCTGATCCAAGCCCGTAGATTCAGCCAGCGCAATCTTATCAGCTTCCTGAAGGATAAAATCCAAAATAAGACCCCACAGCATTTTGAAGAATATGAAATGCTCATGCATTTTATTTATGAGAGATTCTATTGCCACTTCAACTTATACTAACACATCACCCCAATTCATATGTAAATCACCAAAGAATTAGAACACATCTTGGGGTGGTATTAGCAAAAGTTGGTGTAACAATAGAAGCTCTCTTTATTTATATATAGAATTTCTTCGTATGCCATGTAAGTGGATAAAATATTTACCGTTGGGTAAGGCCATTTATAGTGAAGGTTCCACCAGTCAAAAAGCATTTGCCTTGCTTCTTTTGGCAGCTTTCCCTTCTTCTTCTTCTTCGAAAATTCCTGCTTTAAGCTACTTATATAGCCACTATATTTACGCAAAAGCTTATCCTTGAGATCTCGGTCTTCACTTCTAGGCTGGGAATCTTGAACTTCTATCTCTCCTCCACTGATATCCTCCTCAGATGATCCAGCAGCTTCATCTGCCAAGAAAACTTGAATTAACAAAAGAAAACACAATCTACATTGATTTGAGAAACATTAATACTTGAAGAAAAACTAGGCTAATCATATCCCTCACCACACCAAAATTAAAATAAAAACAAGATCCTACTTGCAGGCATACATGAATGAGTGCATAATTACCTACTAGTGCAGAATACAAATGCAATTACCATGTGATTATGTCATAAGATAGAAGTGCTACTATTATGCAACATTACATAGTGAAAATCCACTGTGAAGATGTTAGCATACCATAACAAATAACTAGTTTCCATAGGAGTGGTCAAAGTACATCCGTTAGAAGCTCTTACATGTGTGTGTGTGTGTACTTTTAGTGAGTTTCCATGGTAATTCTGATAGGAGATTCGCACCAGAAAATTATTTTTTCATGCAAAAGCTTATTTTTGAAAAGATATATGGTTGAAAAAACTCAACTCCAAGGGAATGATAGTTCTAGTAATAAAACAGAAAATTGAGGACATTCCATGCAGTAAAAATTCATACTTAAAACCATGGTAGAAAAGAAAGGATAAAAATATCATTCCAATGAGCACTTACATGGTGCGGTTTTTAATGGAAAAGATCAATTACGTATGCATTCGACAACCATTCTAAAGTCTACCGAGTCACCATCAACAAAGTATAAATATATAACTATAAAATCTATACGGAAAAAAGGAGATGAAAGAGAAAAAAGGCTGATTCAGGGCCCACTATTTACACACGTGAAACAATAGAGTTATTGTCTACATGTTAGTCTACTGATTGATCATGACGCCTATTTGACCATTTTAACCATACCACGAACTATATATTCAATCACGTATACTATACTTATATTTTCTTCCCAAGCCTGGAACAAAATTTTCTGTTCTCTAACTATCATCTGTATTACATCAGTCCATGACCAAGTTTCTTTTTGTGGTTGATTTTTTTTCCCTTTTATTCCCTGAGAAACTCTTTTGGCACTTATAATGCAATTATAGTTTATTAAGTTTCATATTCTTCCGTTCATCAATATTTTCTTCAAAGATACCTTTTTCTTTTCTCTTGTTAAATTTACCCTTGTCAAAGATACCCATTTTTTTTCTCGCTTATTTTCGAAAAGATATATAGTTGAAAAAACTTAACTCCAAGGGAATAATAGTTCTAGTAATAAAGCAGAAAATTGAGGACATTCCATGCAGTAAAAATTCATACTTAAAACCATGGTAGAAAAGGAAGGAGAAAAATATCATTCCAATGAGAACTTACATGGTGCGGTTTTTAATGGAAAAGATCAATTACGCATGCATTCGACAACCATTCTAAAGTCTACCGAGTCACCATCAACAAAGTATAAATATATATAACTATAAAATCTATACGGAAAAAAGGAGATGAAAGAGAAAAAATGCTGATTCAGGGCCCCCCCCCCCTATTTACACACGTGAAACAATAGAGTTATTGTCTACATGTTAGTCTACTGATTGATCATGACGCCTATTTGACCATTTTAACCATACCATGAACTATATATTCAATCACATATACTATACCTATATTTTCTTCCCAAGCCTGGAACAAAATTCTCTTTTCTCTAACCATCACCTGAATTACATCAGTCCATGACCAAGTTTCTTTTTGTGGTTGATTTTTTTCCCTTTTGTTCCCTGAGAAACTCTTTTGGCACTTATAATGCAATTGTAGTTTATTAAGTTTCATATTCTTCCGTTCATCAATATTTTCTTCAAAGATACCTTTTTCTTTTCTCTTGTTAAATTTTCCCTTGTCAAAGATACCCATTTTTTTTCTCGCTTATTTTCGAAAAGATATATAGTTGAAAAAACTTAACTCCAAGGGAATAATAATTCCAGTAATCAAACAGAAAATTGAGGACTTTCCATGCAGTAAAAATTCATACTTAAAACCATGGTAGAAAAGAAAGGAGAAAAATATCATTCCAATGAGCACTTACATGGTGCGGTTTTTAATGGAAAAGATCAATTACGTATGCATTCGACAACCATTCTAAAGTCTACCGAGTCACCATCAACAAAGTATAAATATATAACTATAAAATCTATACGGAAAAAAGGAGATGAAAGAGAAAAAAGGCTGATTCAGGGCCCACTATTTACACACGTGAAACAATAGAGTTATTGTCTACATGTTAGTCTACTGATTGATCATGACGCCTATTTGACCATTTTAACCATACCATGAACTACATATTCAATCACGTATACTATACTTATATTTTCTTCCCAAGCCTGGAACAAAATTCTCTTTTCTCTAACTATCATCTGAATTACATCAGTCCGTGACCAAGTTTCTTTTTGTGGTCGATTTTTTTTCCCTTTTATTCCCTGAGAAACTCTTTTGGCACTTATAATGCAATTGTAGTTTATTAAGTTTCATATTCTTCCGTTCATCAGTATTTTCTTCAAAGATACTTTTTTTTTCTCTTGTTAAATTTTCCCTCGCCCCTCCCAACACTTGTTCACATTTTATTCTTACTCACACTTTCACCTCTTGAAAAAAAAAAAAAAAAAATCTATAGCCACTGATTAGGGTCTAGAAAGTCGTTTCTAAAGCCCTAATTACATAGATTATATCAGTAAATTGCACACTAAATCCCCTCATTAGACATAGCATGGTTAGTCCATATTTATCATTGATTTCAATTAAATTATGTAATTCGGAACTAATTACTGTTATTTACATGTAACAAAAATTATTCGCAAAGTTTCAAGGCGAATCAGAAAAATTTAAAATTACCACTGTGATCCAAGATCCAAAACACAACCGTGGACCAAAATTCAATTGAGCAAAATTATACCGCATTGTCATGGTTAACGGCAACGGCGTAATCAACGAAGAAAGTCAAGCTTCGAAATTCGTACTGAAGCTTTGCGGCTGAAAGATACTCGTACTGAAGTAGGACTTTGATATTTTTGTAATCACGGAATGTTTCCGAAACCCTAATCTGATCTCTCCATAATAAGGAAATCAGACTAAAGGGCATCTAATCTCCAATCTCCCCCGGAGGGATCTCTCAATTCCTTGAAGATCAACTTCTAAGAAAACTGTCAATTTCAAGTCAAGAAGCAATAAAGATATTTTCTTTCTCTCATCTTTACTTTTTCTTTCTATGCTTTCTTTACTTTATTTTTTGCTTTATTGTTCTTGCGATGACTGTTGGCTAAATCTCAGTTAGATCGGTTGAGGAAGCCGGAACAAGATTTATTTGTGTTTTACTGTTCTCATAATGGTTTTATAGTTTTATTGTGATAGTATTAGGTATTTATTATTAGGTTAACCATTGAATGTTTCTCAAAGTTCTGATGGTATCTTTCTTTTATAAGTTCAAGAAGAACCATGTTTTACAAAGAACAGCTAATGTTTATCTAATCATCTAAGCCTAATTTATTACATACTTGTGATCTCATTATTATTATAACTGTTTGATTTTCCGATCTACAAACATTAACTTTGTTTAGAGGATCGAGATAAATAAAGAACCAGAATTCATTGATAAAGCTTGTGAAGGTAGATCCAATTGATCTACATTTTTCTATCATATTTTTAAGTTTTTATTTTAGTAGTTTATTTTAGATAAATCTTTCACGAAAACTATTTTTAATCAATTACATAAACTTGAATTAGATTGGAAGTAAAAATACTTTGGATTAACGTTGTCTCTATGATTTGACCCTTGCTTGCCAAGGTTTTCTTTTGTTATTTATTTTATCATCTACAGCTCGAACAGTCACTGGCCTATATTGCATTAATAGACAATCCCTAGCAAAAACATTCTCTCTTCAAATATAGGATTTCATTCTTCTTAAAAGAAACTAGTCAATCCAGTCCTACTTGTTCGACTTTTAAAATTATTAATTATTAGCCCAAGTGTCTACCAATTGCAGTTTTTAAGACCATGAAGTGGGAAAAGGTTAACCTTACACTTGGTAGATCAGTAGAACCATTGGGAGAATAAGAATGCAAGACACAAAGTCATCTACTAGATATGTTGCAGGTTTCTGGTTTTCATCTATATTATGCAAAATTCTAATTCCAGATAAACAAAATAAAAAAGATAAATGAATTATACATATATATATGGGGGTGGTTCGTGGGATGTCCCATGAACCAGCTGAGAAACAGATGTGTGGGAGTCATTGGATATGGGGAAAAGAAGGGACTGGATCATGTGGGACGTCAAATCGTTTCTTTTATAACAAATGTAATGAATTCCAAATACCTCCTTTTATTTTATTTTAATTATTTTTTTTTAAACCGTCTTATCTCTCTCACTATCTAACACAAATCGATGAAGCCTTCTCATTCCTCATTTTCTTCTCTACTGATCTCACAAGACTCTCGATCTCTCTCTCTAATTTAATCCATGATTGAGGGCCCACCACCAATGAACAATATATTCTCATACTTGAACCTTAGCAAATTACGTGTCCCTAACCGCTTTCAATCTTTATCCTTTATTCCCTCTATCAAACAATATTCAATTCACGGTTCCTCTCCATCCAGACAAAATACCTCACTTCATATACGATGTTATCATGTAAAAAGTGAACACAAGGCATATGTTAGCACATGGACGAGGTTGCATATGATAGCATTTGGCCTGTCTCCCTCTTTATAAAAAGCAAGAACACTTAAAATTTGTCTTAATTCTTAAACAAATGATTTGAAACTAATCTTACTAAACGATTATTGTTAATAAAAAGCCTTTGATCTTAATTTAACCTATTCAGAAGAAAAAAAGTGTTGAAATCATGAAGACTACATAAAACGACTTTAAGCATAGTTGTTCCTCAGTAGGGGGTCTCAACCTTGTTTAATCAAAGAACAAAGTAGCCAACATTTTAGATCATATAAGTGGGGACCCAATAAAAGATAAAACAAAAAAACCAGAAAGAAAGAAAGAAAAAAAGCTATGGGATGGGGGGGGCAGAGTAAAGAGGCTATATTGAGTACAAGATAAGGAGATGATGGGCAATGCGTCCCATCTTAATACTATAGAAGTTCCTCATACTTGGCTCCCCTCATATCCATTGAAGAAGGCAAAATAGGAAAAAAGCAAAACACAAAGAATATAATATAATACCAAAGGAAAAAAAGACCCAGCAAACTTCCTAGCTGCTTGGGTCTTTTCTTTCATTCTTCTTTAATAGATATTTCTCACAAAACAACAAAAGACCTCTCTCTCTCTCTCTCTCTCTCTCTAAAATAGTTGTGATTTTGCTAAAGAAAAGAGACATAAAAAGAGGTGGCAATATAGTTCTCAAAATGGAACTGTTGATGTTCTAAGAAGGGTGTGCTTTTTGAGTAGTTGAGCAAAAGTTACTAAGTAAATCTGCTCACATAAACATTAAACAAACAAAATCGATCGATCGAGAGTGAGGTCGAGAGTCTTGTGAGATCAGTAGAGAAGAGAATAAGGAATGAGAGGGCTTTGTCAATTCCTGTTAGATAGTGAGACAGTGAGAGAGATAAGAGGGTTTAAAAAAAAAACAATTAAAAGAAAATAGAAGGAGGTATTTGGAATTCATTACATTTGTTATAAAAGAAACGATTTGACGTCCCACGCAATCCAAACCATTGTTTTCCCCATATCCAACGACTCCCAATCATCTGTTTCTTAGTTGGTTTATGGGACGTCCCATGAACCACCCCCTATATATATATATATATATAGATTATGAATAAAGATAACATAGAGCAATGATTATGGAAGACCACACAATGGTACACATACACCATGCTCATGTTCAAGCACAATGGCCTCTTAAGACAATTTTTTTTTACCAAAAAACTTTAAACCAATTTTATACTTGACTTTTTTCATCTTATTTAACCGTTGGAACTTTACAACCCCAAAAATCCAACATTTTTCTTATATAAAATACAGTAGCGATCCACTCGAATGTCTTGTTCCTAACCAATGTCAGGTGGCACCCAATTTTATGTCACGTCGCATTTTTTGGTGACCCACTAACCATATGGATATGTGGTCCATCCCTTGGTGAATCTACACACAAAATATCAGTTTGATTGGTGATGTGCATTTATTGATTACAGATTGTCTTAAGTGTGATTTATAATCGTTGGTTTTAAATTCTTTTTCAAGAGATTAGATCTAGTTGAAACAATTTGTCAAACACTTTGATTTTCGATTCGTAGGTTTCCCAAGGGATGCACCACATATCCATACGGTCAATGAATCCCCAAAAAATGCCACGTGGCATAAAATAGGGTGCCACTTGACCTTGGCTAGGAACAGGGCACCTAACTAGATTCCTACTTTATAAAATAATGTAGGACAAGTGCCAGAAGATTTCATGGAGTGCTTGAATTGCCAAAATCCAAACAACAAAAGGCCTGAAAACAAAAGTAAAAATTGTGGATTCTAGTGCAGGAATCATGCGAAGGGGCCAATTCACCAATGGAATCGTCGATTTTCAGGATTCATAGCTTTGCCATGAACACACTTTTAAGCATAACTCCTTAACTTACACCTTTTTCTAGGTAATTTGTCATTTAAGTAAAGTTTTGGTCACAACATTTGTTATACAAGTCAAAATCACACACCGTTGATTCTGTTCTACTTATATGGCTTAGTATTATCGATTTTCTAGTGAAGGAGGTGTGGGGTCAAAAAGTCCCAAATAAGGTGGCTTTTTTTTTATTTGGTGTGTTGTGTTGAGAAAGAATTTGACTATGGACCAAGATATGATTAGAGGACTCTTTGGCTCGAATGTTTGTTTGCTTTGCTTAAGCGCAGAGGAGTCCATAGATCACATCCTTCTTCTTTGTCCTTTCTTGAGACAGGTTTGGAGTTCCTTCCTTGTGAGATTTGGAGTTGTGTTGGTCTTATTTCAATGTTGGCAAGAAGGGGGAAGAACTTTTTAGGGGGACGAAGAGGGTATTGTGGAGACTATTGCCTTCTGCCATCTTATGGGTAAAATCTGGAATGAGTAGAATATTAGGTGCTTTGAAAATAAAGTTGTGCAAGCCTTGGAGGTGATTTTGTCAGTTCTCTCATGCCTTTTTTCTTTTGGTCCAAAGCTTTTGTGGAGTTTAGGGTTGTCTTCCTTCCGGATTTTGTTGCTCGTTGGGATTGGGTTTGTTGTATTACAAGTTCTTAAGTCCTCTTTGTATTCTTTCTAGTTGGTATTCTCAACCACTTACTAATAAATTTCGTTATCTACGAAAAAAAATTACCAATTTTCTTTCTTGTGTTGAATTTACCATTTTTGGTAATTTTTTCTACTTTGGCTATTTTTGTGTTTTTCTAAGAAAAGAACTATTTTCTATTAATAGTATTAGCAATACAGAAATATATTTGATTAAAAAAAAAATTTATTTCAGGGTTTCTCTATTTTTTGGTGGATTCCAATTTTTTTCAATGGGTATTAACAACGATTATATCCTTTCTTCGATTCATGTTGTGAACAATCTTTGCTCTCTATTTATACAGAAAACACACTTCTTTCAGTCTATGGTTGTTGCACTCCTATATTGCCTAAGGATATCGAACAAATCTTGGGGGAAAAAGAAAAGAGATCAATTCAACATCACATATAGCATGAACAGCTCAATTTACATTAGGAGAACATGTTTAACTTATGCTTCAGTCTACACCTCAACCAAACAAACCAGTCTTGATCTTCGTCTTTCGACTTGTTTACTTAATTAAAAACTCGTAGTAACAATTCATCTATTACTACTATTTGGGTCTCTTTAGAAACACAATATTGCTATTGAGTCAGGCTATAATATTTGTTTAGTTTCGATTTTTTTTTTTTTTTTGATAATTCAAGTATCTTTATTAATTAAAAACTCGCAGTAACGATTCATCTATTACTACTATTTGGGTCTCTTTAGAAACACAATATTGCTATTGAATCAGGCTATAATAATTGTTTAGTGTCGATTTTTTTTTTTTTTTTTTTTGATAATTCAAGTATCTTTATTAATTAAAAACTCGCAGTAACGATTCATCTATTACTACTATTTGGGTCTCTTTAGAAACACAATATTGCTATTGAATCAGGCTATAATAATTGTTTAGTGTCGATTTTTTTTTTTTTTTTTTTTTGATAATTCAAGGATCTTTATTAATAACATGGTCGAGGAAACCATGAAGCAAAAAAGTACAAACAAGGGGAAAAGAAAAGCTAAAAAAAATTATTATAGATAATGTTTTGATCAATTATTAATTTCCCTGGATTGATATTTTTTATTTCCTATAACTACATCACAATTCCCACAAACAACATAAACGAGGAGCAATAATGACATTTGATAGAACACGAACAAAACTTAAAATGCTAAGCTAGAGTGGTAGTGTCTCTAGAACCATAGATTTTTCTACTGTTATCTCAAGGAAAAAAATCAATGGTTCCAATGATACTGTCATGTTAGCACACTCTGGAGCACAGTTATTTTAGAACGACTCTAATTTTAAATACTTACATAATATTACTAGGAAAAGGAAATAAATAGTAGTCATTATAAAGCTTTATAATTCTTCTTCAAAACAAAATTATCATTACTAAGCAAATAATATGTTTATGTGTCATTGCCACGTCATCCAAGTACAGAACTAGTGGAAAAAAAAGTGAGTCCGAGAATCATTAACCTTTAATATCAGTAGGAAAAGACAACAAACAGTAGTCAATAGTCAATGGTGAATGGAAAGCTTCATAATATTTCTTAAAGAAAAAATCATTTATTGTAAAAAATAAAAAAAAATCAAAAAGCAAACGTTGAGGAAGAAAACAAAAACATGCCCATGTTGATGGCGATATGAAAAAGGATGGTGCCACATAACAAAATTAAATGACAAACCCTACTTAAATCTATATGAAAGTGGGACCAACTACCATCCTCTGCAAGCCTACTCCATTCAAACAAGTAACGTAGACAAGACTCTGAGACCTTCTCTGTCGTATCTCAATCAGTGGAGGTGACTGGACAATACGGTCACAAGTAATCCCGAAATTTACGCGGCCGAACCCACCGAAGAAAGAAAAAAACAAGAAAATGACAATCATGTCCCTGTTTTTTTCTTCTTTTAATATTTTAGGTCCAGAATGCCCTTAAGTGGTTGAACGATAAATGTCCTTTCACACCAAATCTATATGTATAGGGGGAGAACCTAAAAGATTTTCGCATCAAATCGATGGCCAGAATCTAACGCAAAAGACACCTCAGAGGAGGTTATGAAATAGACAATCGAGATTGCGACCTTTCTCCATGACTGACTGACAAAATTTGACGCAAAAGACATTTAACAGTATTTTAGTTGGACAACCTCAAATCTCGTTTGAGGTTAGAAAACAAGAAAAATAAATAAATAAATAGGTAAGGATATTTATGTAATTACGTCCTGGGAAAAATACTAGGCTCAAACGCAAGTGGACCATCAAAGGTACGGCTGAAGTCAGAAGATAGTCAGAGGTATGCCCTAGGAGAGGAAATCTGTACTGAATATCCCTGGTGGTGGTAATGGCATGAGGAGCGTCAGCGTGAACACGCGCACCCAACACTAAACAACACACACTCGACAGAGGAAGAGCAGTTTCTGGATCATTAAATCGAGGATAACAATCCACCACTTAGAACTGACAATAGTCATCGATTAGAATAATTTCTGAAGCCTCGGGATTCGTAACTTACCATCTCGAAAACACATTGTTGGTACTGGTTAAGGAAAGACAAAAAGTACCATTTAAGACCATACTATAGATATCAGAACATCAAGATGACACGTGCCACCTATGACTGGCGCAGAGAGAGAGAGAGAGAGAGAGAGAATACTATAAAAAAAAAAACAAAAATATAAAAAAAGCTGCTTAGCAGAGCAAACAGGGTGAGTTGGAAGTGACCCATGACCACCCCCGCTTCACCCGGGTTAAAACTTCAAACGTCAAAAGCTGCACATGACACAGAAGACATAACATGCCTTCTTAGATTTCGTTTTCCACTTATACCACTGCGGTAGAATTTCCTAATGCACCAATAGATAGCTATCAAAAGAGTCGTGACATCGGATGGGACATTGGAGTGAGCAGAGCCATAGATGCTCTCACTCGTATCACGAAGAAAAGCATCTAGATGCTTCTATAGACACATCTATGTCAGCCATGTCTGAATCGATGTCAATTCCAATGTTACTTTAGCATTTTCCATAACAAAATGAACACCCTTAAGGCAGAAAAATAATAACAATAATACAATTATAATATTTATAAAGGAAAGCATAGCTCTGACATCATAAAGTAAAACAGATTTTATTGAGATTTAAAGGATGATGATTAAATATCCCATTTGATTTAGATTTATATAAGTGGAAAGATAAACCATGAGTCCAATACAATTATACATAATTGAACTTAAATAATCATAAGGATAATGCTGAAGCAACATTAAAATGTACATTCTGCTGGGGTGGGGCACACATAACCATAGATTCTGCACTTCAGAATGTACAAACTAATGTACATTTCAATGTTACTCCAGCACAACTCTAATCCTAATTGATACAAATCTAAGATGTTGAAGATATGTGATGATATCTACCCTAGCCAATCTCGTACACATTATTATAATGTATACACCTTATCTCTATCAGGACCCACAGTTGGATAAAAGTTTCATGGTGTTTTCATCATCTGACTACATTAACACACTTAATAAAAGTTTCATAAAAGCTCAGTCAGACCACAGACCACTGGAAGCCAAATAGCAGATAAGTTTTTTTAACAAAAAAAAAAACCACAAAGTAAGCCATTATACAACCTGAATTTAATGCTGTATTTCTTTAAAAAATAAAGTTGAAAAAAAACATGAAATAAGTATTAAGGTTTTTCTGAAATGATTTAAAACTAGGTCATGAATCAACAGTTCACATAATTAAAATGTTCATTAACAATTCACATTTGAGTGATTCAAAACAAATGGAATATTATATAATGAGTCGTGCTGGAGTGACCTCAAGCTGGAACCTCATATCGCACTTCTTGACATGAAAATGAATAGGAACCATAGATGCCTTTTCACTCGTATTTCAATAAAAAGCATCTATGGTTCATACACTTTCACGTCAAAAAGTGCAATATGAGGTTCCTACCTGAAATCACTTCAGCATTATTCTTACATAATAGACATTAACAGCTAGAATCAAATCATAAACACACTGACTTGCTTTCACATCAAAACAATAAAAATCGCCTTATCAACAGTATAGAGAATCAGGAAATGGCCCAGAGTATAGAGTAAAATAAATATGAGCCACAATAAAGACTCAAAAAGAAGCCACTTGAAATTCATTCGGTGACATGACAAATGCACAAAACAATAGATTTTTCTTCGGGATATACAAGGAAAAAGATCTATGGCTCCATAAACACATCAACGTCAGCGAGTGAATTTCGAGTGGCTTTTTTCCAGTCAATTTATCATTATTCATTAAATATCATACCTATCACCCATTTCTGTCATAAACCTGATCCGCTTATTCTCCAACTAAATTCACTCTAACAACACATGTGCCATACATCAATGTAAGAAATGATAAGACACTGGGTATTTGAAAGGCTCAACAGAACCATTACTCTTCATCAATAAGTTTTAAAAAAAACTCAGAATGCCAAGTGTGGCAACTTTTCCACCAATCAGTACATTGAGGATACAGTCCTTTTCACAATCGGAGATGTACCTCACCACTCGATAGAAAACCAAATAATTTCATAGTAATAGTATCCCACAACATCAATCCGATGGTATTATTCTGTTGTAGTATGTGGCTCATATTGAGTGAAACACGTATATAGAGAACGCAGGCGGATGCCGGAGTGGAGATAGGGGAGTTTTGCTTCTTGATCATTTACCATTGGAGAGAGGAGATTTAACATTTACTGCCGAATCACGTTAAATCTGTGTGTTCTTATTTCTTTCTAGTATTTCTCTTTTCGTATTATTTATCATAATTGCCACACGTAGCACAACATATTCCAAGGTAACCATGCCAGGTGAATCTCATCCCCAATGACTAACGGAAAGATGCAACATGAGGAAATGATATTTAGAACTATCAATCAGACATTTTTACTAAGGATTTTCCTATAATTAATTAGGTTTTATTCTAATTTTCGGTAGTCAATTTACTCCCAAACCTAAACCTGCTTAGGGTTTCATTATAAGTTTTAAATGCTCAAAAGAGTTGTTTCTCTATTCCAAACCATACAATTACAGTTTTAGTAGAAGTAAGAATCAAGTCCGTTTTTTATTTCAGTAGGCAGCAGAAAAGTGTTAGCAGCTTGCTAGAGGTGATTTATCCCAACTTCTTGTTATTGATGCTAGCTCACATTGATACTTGTTGGCAAATCCTCTAAAAATAAGTATGGTAGTAGTAGCAGCCTAATAAGGACTTCTGAATAACGTGTTTTCATTCCTTGATTTGTTATTGCTCAAATAGAGACATTCATGGAGTCTTCGACTAGTTAAATGCTATGTGCATTCTAAAGCGATCTACAACAGCAGAAACCAAGAACCTCACTGCACATATCCCAACAAGGCTCAAGAAGCTATTCACAAACTACACTTATGTGACATGTTAGACAAGCCACATAGCATGAATAATTAGAAGAATATGGTCTTCTATGAAGATTTGAAACCGGAAGAAAGAAATACAGAGCATAAGACACTAGAGCATATTAAATATATTAAGGCTCATCAGAAACACCTGAAGCTGCATTAATCTAAAGTCCAACTCGGATGACATTTCCATAACAACAGTCAACCATGTGAGGCTATGCCAATAATATGTCCACATGCAATCCTCCTAACAGCATGCCTAAAAAACCTTAGTAAAATATTAAAAAAAGAATTCATGAGAAACCGTATGAGCAATGAAGTGAAACCAAGAAAGGAGATACAAGCCAACCAAAATAACAGCAAAGACACTGAAAAGGTTAACTCCGCACTTTTAGGACAAGAAGAATAATCAGTTGGCTAACCATAACTAACCTGCTTAGTCACGAACTACTTAAAATAATATTAATTCTTAGTGTTTAAGAAAATTAATGTTTTTAATCATTAATATCACATTATAGCAAGTGGGGGCTGTTATTATAAAGCCAATTCCATTAGCACCACAACCGTGCAACTAGACAGTGCACAGGTGCAAGCAGCCTTCTCTTAAAGTGATGATATACCATGACTTCATGCTATATCTGTCTACAAATAAGCCACTAAAATAATAATATCAGCACATCAGCTATTATTTTATATTAGCGTACAGCCTTAAAAGGCGGAGATCAATTGAGAATAACAAACCAAGAAAAAGGAATAAAAATCAAAAAACAAGATCAGTAACCAACACAACCAAGAAAGATTCGTTTTGAAAAACCAGTCGGGTAATAGCTTCCGGTACTTGTTGTCTCATGAGATCCCGTGTGTTACAAAAATCATTTACGAATATATATATATATATACACAAGATCAGTAACCAACACAACCAAGAAAGATTCGTTTTGAAAAACCAGTCGGGTAATAGCTTCCGGTACTTGTTGTCTCATGAGATCACGTGTGTTACAAAAATCATTTACGAATATATATATATATATATATGTTGTAGATGATCAAGGAAAAGAAAAGGTTCTTTGAGTTCAGATGTTACTTTATAAGTATAAGAATCTGCCCACAACTAATTCCTAGGAGATCTTTTCCCCAAGCCAAGAAATATTTTTTTTGTACTTCTTTTTATCTTTGGGTGGCAGAACCGACCCAATCCTTGGACCTTTCCCAGGTCATTTTGCATATCTAACCCAAGGCATGCACCATTGGAACTTGAATCTCTGCCTAGGAACCCATAAGACACATCATTACAGACCATTACCCATAATATTAATAAAAAAAATTCAGTGGAACCAATTTGTTTTATAACATTTGGGCTAAAAGGAACATTAAATTATTAAAATATAACCACATACATTTTTTTTCTTTATTTATGCTTTTTATCATTTTGAATCCCTTAAAATAAATGAAACCTACCATTACCATAATAAATGTTCGGCAATGGCACAGCCTCGCGAGGAAAAATTGATAAGCATCTTTACCAATTTTCTCACTACAAATATTTCCCAAGTTGCACCTAAGGATATGTTTTCATTGGCCTGACTAATACACGTGAAATGAACTAGTTTTTTCTATAGCACAGTTTGACATAAGGAGAGAACATACCAATTATGACAACAATCACCCCAGACTTACCATTGATGCAATCGACTATACATTCAACTTGTTTAAAACACACAAAATTTCAACTCAATACGTATTTCTAATTATATGTTACGTACATGAAAACAGATACATGTGTTGTGGGCTGATTAACAAAACATTTGTCGTCCAACACAACTCCAGACACATACACAATGAGAAAATAAAAAATTAATAATAAACATTCAGCTATTTTAAGTAAAATAAAATTTATCGGAGAATAGGAAAAACAAAACTTGCAAGTGAATTTTTCCATCCCAAATGTGTGAATGTCTTAAAATAATTTGATTTGAAAATGTTTCTAAAATATTCTCCATGTCAAACAGTAGTTGGAACATACAGTTGAAATATCATTACAAGAATGGTAAGCAAAACATTCAAGAATAGCAGCTCCACCCATCAATATCAAACATGTTGGGGGCAATGCATTGTCACAAGTTTGAGATGCATGCAAGGAACAACTAAGAAAATTTCATAAATAAAGTGAACCCCCTTAAGCTATAATTTGGATAAATAGCTGGAAATTATAAATATAAACCTAGTACCTTAAAAAAATAACTGCGAAAATAAAATAAAAAAGAAATATTTTTCCTATGCAAATTATACAAGTATAGAACACCTATATCTAAAAGGAATATAGTAGGACCCATCCACTCTGCCTGTATATGATAAATTCTACAAAGATGATAGATTATTAAAAAAAAAAAAGAGCTTTCAAACATGAAAACGAATGTACAGCAGAGATGGAGGGAGTAACACAGATTTTTTTAAGGAGCATGTTCCCTATAAAAATTCAAAGACCAGAAACAAAGCTAAAATCAGCCCAATCAATGTCATTTTGGTCAAGCGTTGGCCATGGATGCCCCTAGACATTAGCCATGGAATAACAAGCTTTAACTATGAGTTGTGGATCAAACAAATAAAATAAACTTTAACTATAGGCAAGGTTTCTTTAGCCTATCCAGAGATTAAAGTTATGGTGAAACAAATATTATTGACTGTCATACTAAACTCTGAAAGCTTCCAAGTCGGAATCTCTAATAAAAAAACAGAAACTATTTCCAAGAAAACAATAACAAAATTAAAAAAGCATAAAAGCTTCCTGGGCAAAATAAAATCAGACAAACCCAGATAACCAATATTTTGTAACTACTAGGAAAATGGTGATAAACTGAGTAACAAAAAAGTGTTCCAACCCTAACAAAATAAAACATTTACAAACATAAACAATCCTTTCTTAGATAAAGGGTCTCTTTCATAACTGAGTTTTTTTTATTATTAGTGTACCTGTGTCTGAACCTTTGTTTTCTCCCAGTTCAAGTGAAGTTCTAAGTTGTGAATTTTGCTCAGAACCAATAAGAAGATTTCAGGCCGTGACAGCAACACTAGTATTTTCGCTATTATTTCCCGGAATTGAGCCTAAAAATACATGCTAACGTGCGCCATATTAAGGAGAATTTATATAGCGCACAAGAATCAAAACATTAAAATATAACCCTACTTAGCCAAAGTAAGCGAGAATGAGATTGAGAATTTGATATAAATTAAATATATTATATCCATGAGAGAGGGAGAGAAAGACCAGAAACGCAGCTTCTGGAAGATCCTTTGCAGAGATTGGACAGCTGCATCTCAATCTTGTTCAAGAAAGAAGTTGCTTCGTCGAAAGGCCTTGCGAGATCCGATTTATATTTCACCAATATATCACAGTAAGTTTCCTAAAAAAGGAACAAACAAGGAAAAATAAGAACTCGTTACCCTAAAAAGACGTTTCCTCTGTGTGTGTGTGTGTGTGTGTGTGCGTGCGTGTGTGTGTGAGAGAGAGAGAGAGAGAGAGAGAGAGAGAGAGAGACCATGAACTCGTCGAGCTCAGGATCGGCACCAAGGAGAGTTGAAACGGCGTTTCTATTGGAAACGTCATTTTCTCGCCTGATTTCATCTAACAGACATGCGATCTCTGGAGGTGCTCCAACCTGAAAGTAAAAAAAAAAAAGTGAAAAACTCAAGAGAGAGAGAGAGAGTTTGTTGAAAAAGATCAATGGAGAATTGGAGCCCGAAATTTTCCAACATTTTACAACCATGGACCCATGGAGTAGAAGATTTTCAAGAAATTTATGGAATAGGAATGGAAGTTTGACTGAATCTGAAGATTCCTCAGTCGAAGAAGGTAGAAACTAAAAGATAATTATAAACAAAAAATAATAATGGAGATAAATATTAAAATGAAGACCTTCGAAGTATTGAAAATGGTAAACTTGAAACAGCAAAAATACCAGTTTTCAACGAAATTTTTTTTTTTTTTAGATTTTCTGATTCCTTCTCCATGGACTGAAATCAAACAAGACTTATCTCAAGAATTTCAAATTAGTTCTTGTGAGAGAGGACAACCGAGAGAGAGAGAGGCTTCAAACCTTGAACGAGCAAAGCAAACACCGAGTAAAGACAAATCAAGAGACATTCACCAATAAAATAAACAAGGTTTCAACACGAATCCGATCGACTTGCGAATAATCACAAAAAATATGAACACTTTAAATGAAGATTTTGAAGTATTGAACATCAGAACATCTGTAAGAACCAAAGTTCCAGTTTTCAGCCAAAAAAAATAAAAACTTTTTTTCTGTATTTTCAGAATCCTTCTCCAACGAAAGAATCCAGATTCAGATTAGTTCTTGTCAGAGAGAAGATTATCGAAGAAGAGAAAAATGAAGTTTCAAACATCGAATCAGCAAAGCTAACACCGAATAAAGACGAATCAATACACACAATGAGCAATAAAATCAACGAAGGTTCAAGAAGAGTGATCAATTTGCGAAAAATTACAAATATATATATATATATATATATATGAACACTCGAGGAACAAATTTACACTGAAATGAAATTCTTCTTCACTAAGTTTTCCAAATCTGAACGAAATTTTTTTTTTTTGAAAACTTAAAACATAACCTAGCTTATGTTCTACGTAAAGCTTCAAAGCTCGACGGACTAATAACTACACTACGTAGATACCAAAACAATTCAGAAATTTTGATGAACACGAACTTATGAAGAAATTCAACAACAAAAATTTCAGATTCGTCCGAAAAAAATTCAAAAAAATTCCTTCCCATTGACAGAAAAAATAGGTTTTTTTGCCGAAAAAAAATTAGATATACCTTCTGGCAATCGATGTAAGCTTGAAGCAAACTAGGATAACAAGGATGAGAAGAGATTTTCGCTTTCATGGCACTCGTAATTTGCGATTCTCGACCTATTCCTACTGATCCATGAATTTCAGCCGTAATCGAAGCACTCTCAGACAACGCAGAAGCTGCTGCTGAGAACAATTGATCAGATCCAAAGATTGGAAATTTTTCGCGAAAAGCTCCAGAATTGAGAAAGCTTTGGTAATCTGCTTGAGAAACCAGATTTCCTGCTGAGATTGAAGCTTGTTCTGTGTAGTTCACCGTTTGATGGAGACCATACAAATCCTCCATCATTATCTCCTAAAAGCAAAAAAGTTGCAGAAACTCAAATTCTCCGGAGATGGAGGTTTTTGTAGTTTCTCTCACTACAATTAATACAGCCACATAGAGAGAGAGAGAGAGGTAATTTGTTTTTGCTTCGTTTCTGTGAAAATTTGATTTTCTGGAAGTAGCAGAGAGTGAGACTACAATTGTTCTTGGGGGGTGTGATTTTTAGCGTACAAACAAGGAGAAGCTGAGCTTCCCAATTCCAACCCTCTATTTTTTTTTTCTGGTGTTATAATTATAATTTATAAATGATAAAAAAAAATATACTTAATTATGTTTTTTAATCTTTTTAATAGTGTGATCGGGTAACCTGAACCTCTAATTAATTTTTTAATGCCACGTGTATTTATAATTGAAAAAATTATTTAAAGGACCCTGACAAATTGATTTGTTTCTACTTAATCCCTAAATTTTAGGACTTCTCTTAATAATTCATTTTGTAAAAATTTTCTTTCCAATCAGTCTCCTCACTCCCCACATTTGTCACGATTGAAATGCGGGATGTGCTCTAAGAGTCGAATACATCATTTTCATCCAAAAAGTAGATTTTCGACATTCCAATCGAGTTTCGGAGATTTCATTTCGACGAGAATAATTTGAAAATGAAGAAAAAGTCATTTTTTTAATATAAAAAAATTAAACATTTTGAAAATAAATTTAAATAATTAGGATTTTTTTCAATTTGTTTACATCGTTTTTAAATGAAAATCAATCAACAATAGTTCTTTTGATTTAAAATCAGCTAGACAACTCGTTATGTCAAGCGTTCAGTCAATTTTTTCATGTATTTTAGTTAAAAATAAATAAAAACGACTAAATTTTATCAATATGGAGTTCACCAATTTTTATCGTCAAATTCGATATTTTTTAAAATTTATCAAATTCAATAATAAAAAAATGTCAAGCTCGATATGCAATAATATAAAGTGGTGAGTTCAACAACAAAAATGTTGGCCTCAACAATAATAAGGGATCATTAAAAACAAAAAGTTTACTAAATGAATTATCAAGCTACCTCCCAAAATTTAAGGATTATTTAAAAAAATCCTTTTGTCAAGTGCTTAGTTATTGTTTTCTTTATAATAATTGTGGCACACTTATTATGAAGCATTAGAACTTTAAGCACTTTGTGAAATTTCCATACTAATTCTTTTGGTTTTGGTCTTTAGTGATAGGATCTTTAATTTGTTAGGTCCCGCTCCCACTCACAAACTTGCTTAAGGGCTTTGGAACTTTATCCTTTTTCCAATCCCTAGTCTCAAGATATGATTTTGTTATACATAGGAAATAAGTATTTGAGTGTATTTTTTTATATATAAAATCATGATAATCTAAATTAGACCCATGGCATACTCAATTGACTTACCTAACTTGATAGGCTCGAAAATCGTAAATCTACTCTCCTTGAGATATAAAATTATACTTTTTTTATGGGAAATTGTAATTTTGTATTCTGATGAGAGCACATCTACGATTCTCAAGCCTATCACGTTAGGTAAGTCAATTAAGTTGTCGCATGCCTAATCAGATTATCAGCACTCTTTTTTATAAGAACAACAATTTTACACAAAAATAAATTTTCAAGGTATGCACGTTAACATGTGCCCTAAGGGCACATGTTAATAAAACCCCTTGAGAGTATGATTTTGTTGTTAAGAAATTTGCATGCTAAGTTGATGAATCAATGGTATGACACCATACAAATGTGATTGGTAGGTCGAGAGAAAATTTAGGGAGAAATTTTTGAGAGGTTAGGACTTCGGATTTCATCAACACAAAAATTTCTTAATAGTAAATTTGTATTCTAAATATGAAAATACACTTTGAATATTAAAAAACATTTTTGCATTATATTAAATATTTTTTTACTCTTAAAATAAATAGTATTCAATAATATATATTTTTTATGGCAGGGTGTCCGGACCTATAGGCTTGGCTAATAGAGGCGAGTCAACTAGCCTCTTAGGGCACCATATCTCACCCAAATCCTCCGGATGCATGTAATACCCTATAACCAGCTAGTTGGGGCAAGGTAGCCAACCTCTTAAAGCACCATATCTTGCCCAAATCTATCGGTACATGTGATACCCTACAATTCACACATACCAAGTAAGTCGAGATAAATTCATGTGAGGGTTGAAATCAAGACCTCTCTCTTTTTAGTGGGAGACCTTGGCCATTACACCCGACATTCGTTGTTTAACTTAAATAGATAGTATTCCTATACATATATATTATAATAAAATATCAATAGTAGTGATAACCTGGATATAATAGTAATACGAAACTAGAACAAACTTTAACTTTGTTATAACTAATTGGAGGTGATTAATGTCACAGCAATATTGGTGATATTGGTCAAGCTATATAAATAAAGTAAAACATACAATCAAATTGTGCATAATACACGATAAAAATTAATAATTAATGAAGCTATGGGCCACAGGGATGGAGCAAGGAATTTGTCTATATGGGGGCAAGTGATAAATCTACACCTCCCGTTCAATAGCCAACGCATTGTCTTATATGGGTTAGAAGATTCAGAATGGTATGCCTTTTTTTAGTGCAGATGATCTCTATGGTGAGGCAATTATCATCACAACAAATCAACATGATCTGAAACTTCTAATCCCATCAAAAGTGGTTTACAAATTAACTATAAAATCTTGCAATCCACAATTCATGAACTTGTAAACTACTTTTGATGAGATTATAAGTTTCAGAATGGGCTAATTTTTTGTGAGAATGACCTTCTCAACCTTTGCAAAAAACTCAACTCATTTCAAATCTTTTAACCCAGCTAGGACAAAATGTTGACTCCTTAAGTGTTGGTTGTTGAACACACACACACACACACACACATATATATATACACACACGTCTGTGTGTGTGTGTGTGTGTGTAACGTCCTAAGCCCACAATAGTATAATATTATCCGCTTTAGTCCGAAGTCTGTACGACTTTAAAATGCATTATACTATGTAAGGTATGACTTGTCCTTGTGAATCAATATTTGAACGTTTTCATGTCTGATGTGAGACTGATCACACTCATCCCTACCATCCCACCTTATCACATGACGACTCTATTTCAACCCTTCAATCTCAGCAACCTTTTCACTAACAGCACACTAGCGATGCTAGTAGAAAACAAAAACTTGAGGAAAGGGATACCCGTGAGATAGGTAGAACCGGCAAAAAGGACAATATTGTGGGTAGGGCTCAATTCACTTTGTAATCCTGACACAAAGCATTTTTAAAGTAGTGCGGACTTCGACTCAAAATGAACAATATTGTATTATTGTGGGTCTAAGGGTGTTATAATTTGTGTGTGTAATTAATATTTGAATAATGTTGAAGTAACTCAGACTAAAACCTTATATCATACTTCTTGACGTGAAAATATATGTTTTTCATCAAGATACGAGTGAAAAACATCTATGATTCATATCCACTTTCACGTCAAGAAGTGCGATATGAGGTTCCAGCTTGAGGTCACTCCAACACGATTCTTAATATTCTAATGACATTCTACACCATAAGATATTTTTGAATTTGATGTTGAATCGTTCTAAATTGACCTTAGATGTTGCACTCAAGATTGAGTTGACGTGGCGGTGTACAAACAACCATATGTCATTTTTCTCAAGATACAAAGGAAAAAAATATGGTAATCTTTACACAGCCATGTTAATGCAGTATTGAGTGTAGTATCCAAGGAAGTCAGTTCAACATTTTTCTTTGATTTTCAAACATTATCATTCCCGTTCACATTCCCTTTCTCACTCTGATACTTACAACGACCAATTTGCTAAGATTTGATGGACCATGTTAATCATATAACATTGTTAGACATTATTGTGTCCAATGACTGTTTAGGAGAAGCATGAAGTATTTTCCAAAAATTGAAAAGAAAAAAATAAAGCCAACCAACAATAATTTGTTAATAGGAACATGTGCCACAAGTTTTTAGCACTTTAAACCCTTTTTTTTATTTTATGTCCAACGCTCTATAATTATTCAAGCATTATGAGTTTATGTTAGGAGAAAAAATGGTTTTTATTTTTCATTGTGGAATCAGGGAAACTTTCGCTTAAAGTATCCTCTCAATGCATACACAACACATATGGTCATACTTCATAGTTCATATGCAATATTATTTATCTATATGCTGACGAAAATAACAGTCTAAACCCTTCCCAATTTTAGTTTCCTTCCTTTAACTTCCTACTTTTTAAAAATGGTTATTTTAGAAACACCCACTATTAAATTGGTGATACTAGGTTTACCTCCATGCAAAAAATGCAAGATTAGGTTTCCCCCCACTTATCTGGAAGTCAATGTTGTTTATTTATTTTATTTTTTAAAATTTTATGTTTTAACAATGTAATTTTGATTCAGTAGTATGAGCATTTTAAGAACATTTTGAAAAAAAAATAAAAATTTCACCATTAAATCATCAAGAAAAAACAACTTTGACTGACAGTCAAGAGGATAACCCTAATATTGCATTTTGCAAGGGGGTAACCTTAGGATCACCAATTTTGACAGGGGTATTTCTAAATTACACTTTAAAATTCCTTTGGAAAAACTAGAATACTCCTGTTAGTATTATACCTATCATACAACCAATTTATTTCTTTTATAAAGATCATTCTATGAGTGGGGCAAAGGATTTGATATAACGATATATGCATAATGATGAAACGAGTTACTATAATTACAATACTACCATTGTCGCAATTTTTATTTTGTTGGGTATATGAAGAGAAGTATGGGATGATTGGACCATACATACGCAATTCCTAGTGGCCGACAGGATTCTTGATGTTTGATAACTTCTGCACAACTTGATCAAAAACATATTAAACTACAGTCTTAAATACGCTGTCTCGCAACTTCTACCCAATAAAATTGCATTGTGGGAGGTGGGTCCCACTATAAACAATACTTTTGGGATCAACTTGGTGGAATTTTGATTGCACGCAAGAACACATGTTAGGGAGAGGAATTTTGCTATAATAATAATAATATAAAAATAAAAAAAAGTCAATCCCAAATGACCAATCACCAATCACATGAATTCTATTGGGGGTAATTTTTTAAATTTGAGATGCTTAAACATGATTTGTTTGATTGATCGATTCGAGATTCTGTAAAATCATAAATTAAATTTAAATGAAAACTATTTTATCCAGATCATGAGTCAGCATATTCGGAGAATAATGATCTGAACCATCTTATTTCGAGACAATTTGGCTTTAATGAAGAGCACTTGGAAGACTTTATTTTTCATAGAAAAACATGCAATCGCTAAGATCACATCATAGATGTGCAGTTAATTAAGTTATGGTTATTATACTTGCAGCAGTTAACAAGTTGGTAGTACATGTTGTACCAAATCATCCTTGTGATATCTCAAAAACAATGCAATATATATTCTCATGCCATCAAGTTCTTGGTCGGCCTTTTAGAAAAGTAAAATAGTTTGTTTTGCTTCTTGCATCACGTTTAATACTCGAAATGGAAGTTGTTTGTTTAATCAAAACGTGGTTGACATTAATAACCTTATTAGTTCTTATTGATAATCTAATTTCAAAATAAGCCAATACATTTTTTTGGTCATTGGGACCATTTTATAAGTTAGGGTGTTGCTCATTGAATCGATTAAAACTCACAAATTTTAATAAAGTAAACATTGTTTAATAAATTGTGCCTTGGAAAATAAAATCATGCTTTTGCTATTACAATGAGAAAAAGCCTATATTTAATATCTCATGGTCGTTGAATTTTTCATTGTCAATTTTTTTTTTATGATCTAAAATCGTCGAATTAATGGAGGATGAGATAAATTTGACGAGTCTAAGTCGTCAAATATGGAGAATCTATCAAAATTTCCACGACCTTGGGCCGTCGAAATTCAATTTCGAAAATTCATGGGTTTTTATCTGTCATATTTTCCAATTTTCACGTAGAGTATGCTTTATAACTTAGTTATATTTTCAGTTATTTCATATCTATATTTTTGTTGCAGTTTTTGCATTATTACTATAACTTGACTAGCACTACCAATATTATTATATTATTAAATTATTCATTACATCCAATCCAATAAAAGAAAACAATTCTTGATCAATATTATTATTTGTTAGTAATTAAATATTCAATATTTTCTTTAATAGTTAAGACTTCTAATCTGAAGGTCATAGAATATTTTTGTAATTAGAGTAATATTTAAAATTTTCATTATTTCTTGATTATTATGTTTTAATTGCATAACTAACTTGTAGAGGATAAAAGTTGTAATGAATATGAGGCGAGCAAATGCCCCATATCCAAAGCAAAGTAGGGGTCGAGTAAGACCCTGAAAAGGTGGTATCCAAATCAGCCATGCAACCCAGTCCTGCTCGATCGTAGGGCTGTATTAGAATTCTCTAATGGTAAAACATGATAGACTTGGCAGGTCTGAACTCCAAAGATCAAGAAAAGATCTCAAGATTCAGGGAATCAAGAAAGGAATGATCTTGTTTCAATTATGATTCTATAGATCATATAATCTCCTATAACCTGATCTTAAAGCAGGAAGAGTAGAATCATGATCTCATATTCGAGAGCTATCCTAAAAAATGAGTTAAGAACGAAAGAGAAGGGTTCCTCTTCTCCCTCCAATCGAGTAGAAGCAATAGAGGGATCCTTCATCTTCTTCTTCTTCTTTTATGAGACCTAACTTGATCATTGGAGGAATTTTGATAGGTACCACACCAGTATTCGCAGGTAGACAGGACTAGGAGTGATCAATCAGGACTGAGTTGATAAAGGTAACTCGGAATCACTTCTACGTCACTAATATATATTTTATTTTCAATAACATATATTGATTAATATTTTTTGTATAAAAAAATCAAAATATATTAAAATTTACTTATTTACATAGAATAAATTTTGAGAACGAAAGTAGCATTTCTAACAATATAATTATTCTAAATTGATTTCCTTCAACACTACACTCAACACCATGGAGACATTGTAGTGTGCAGAGAATCATAAATTTTTTTTTTTTCTCAATATACAAAGTGCAAAATTTATGGTTCGCTGCA
This sequence comes from Akebia trifoliata, assembly GCF_017979445.1. Classification (NCBI taxonomy): domain Eukaryota; kingdom Viridiplantae; phylum Streptophyta; class Magnoliopsida; order Ranunculales; family Lardizabalaceae; genus Akebia; species Akebia trifoliata. The sequence goes on from NC_141379.1 coordinate 3,520,179, forward strand.
CATAATCTTTTCCTTAACAATATCCAATCATGGAAGAACTACTTCAAGTGGGCCGACCTGCAACATTCATACATTTATTTAAAGATGCCATGTGTCACATTAGTTAAAATCAAGATTTTTCCATATCAAGATAAAATTCTCTTAGAAATGACCCCATTATTGGTTGTAGGTTATGATGCACATGTAATGGGCTTTTGGTAATAATGTACTTGTGGGACATGTATGATTCTGTTGAATAATAAATGAAAAAAAGTCCTTATTCTTACAATTATTAAATTCTTGTTTTTCCAATAATGTTGAGACTTTGAATTGACCTTAGGTCTCCAATGGAAATCTACATAGAATTTAAATGTAAGTCTGTGACGATTTATATTTGATATTTTAATATATTTAGAGATTTGGGCATCCAACGGATACCATCTTGTGCTCATTGTGTCACTGTAAGGAAATTAGTCTCCACTGGTTCTAACATTTTCACCTTTTCTCTTGACTGATTGATTGACGGGAAAACTGAAAAGGATGGTTCAGCCTGGAAAGAGATTTTGTTTTTCGAGTTCTTACTATTTCTTTTTTTTTTTTCTTTTTTTTTCTGGACAAATAATGGACCTTTTTTTACATAGAATTACAATAAAAGCAGTATGGTGGTGTCTACTGCCTACCCAAAAGTTTTAAGTTGCCACGTGTTAAAGTCTTATTAAATGAACCTACGATGAGAAAAAGTACTTTAAAATCCATTATTAAAATTTTATTTAATTCAAATATACCCCTCCAGATTTGATGAATATTTGAAATACCCACGTGATTTTAAAACCATGATATGCTTCTTAGATCACAACATAGGGGAGGAGACAAGTGGAAGTTTGGCTACTAGCATACCACTACTACTACTTCACTGTTGCCTATTGATATTAAGTGTAAGTAAAAGGTGCCATGTGCAAAAGCATATGTATTAAATGATTTATTTATAATTTAAAATATTAATTTAAATATTTTTGAAGATTATATAATAAAAATATTTGTTTTATTTTAAAAAAAATTTCTAATAATCCGACTCTCTTTTTATGTGTGCTTCCTTCACAGAATTGTATAAAATCATAAAGATTTATTCTTGTATATTCCGAAATAAAGGATCTATGATTTTATAAATTGAGCAGACAAAGAACGTACAAAAAAGAGAATCAGATTATCATGACTCTTTTGAAAACAAACCAACGAGATTATGGGGTTGTGAGTTGCAATTTTATTGATTTTTTACTTAAAATGACCTTAACTTTATTAAATTTAGACGTAAAGGTGGGGGTATTTATGAGATCCAATTAAATTGATAGTGGAGCCAACTAGTACACCAAAGATGTTCCTTTGGGCTTAGTTAGAATCACCGCATGAAGGTTGTAGCGTGTTGGGATGTATCTTGGTAACTCTAATATAATGAAGTTTTGTCAAGATCAAAGATTTTATAGGTTTATCGAATTGGTATTCGCAAAAAACGAACATCCACCTCATTCGTACATTGAATATACATATAATAATAGAAAACTGTTGAAGTTATTAATTCTAAGATATAAGGGGGTTGAGGACGAAAAAATCTTTAGCATTGCCTATTCGATTTACCATTTAATATCACGACCCCCCTAGGGATAGAGGTAGGTCAGCCTAACTGTGATTAAGGTTGTTGTACATGACCCCATAAGAATGAAAAAAAAAACGACGTCTCCTTAATTGGATTCACTTGTTTTATTATTCTTATTCATCATTCCTATGACTTCACACTCACACTATTTGATTCAGAAAATGTACTATATTAATATAATGAGTTGGGTTGGAGTAGTGACATTGAAATTGACATTGTTTCACATGTTGGTGTGCACATAACCATAGATATTTCTCATTTGTATCTTGATGAAAAGCATTTATGGTTCTATACACACACATCCATGTCAGCAATGTGTGAAATGATATCAATTTCAATGTTACTTCAACATTTTCCAAACATAATATAGAGCAAGCATTGATTTGTTGCATAACAATGTAGGAAATGCTAGTGTTTTCAATCTCTACCTATAAATTTTGTCTTCCCAAAACCAATCATTGGAGAAAAACGTATACCCCCTCACCTTCAACCTTATGATTTTAACAACTTCAAATTCAATTTTTGAAGAAGCAGTAGAAGGTAATGAAATTTTTTAGTACGAAAATCAAGGGTTTTCTACAAAAGGAAAAAAGGCGAGGTTGAAAATATAGGTGTATCTCAAATATTCATCAAAACATGGACGATGTGTATTTAAATCACTTGAAAATGTGTATCAGCTTTATTTTCAATATCCAGTAAAAATATAAAACAAATCATAAGTCATCCTAATAAATTTGTTTTGGGTATGAAGATTTTTACTTTTACTGATAAAAAGTGATCGAGAGTGTTACCCTATATCTTATGGTAAAATGATCTCATCATTGCTCGTGGATGTAAGCAATCTTGTTGAATCTCATAAATTTTTAATTGAGTTTCTCTGTTGTTTTTTTATTTACATTTTTCTGATTATCAATTTTTTTTTCACGCCCAATTTTCTACAAAATAATTTTTCAAGTAGTGTACATATATTGTTAAAGGTAGATATTACTTGATCATAATCATTATCATTATCATCAAGCATCAGGATTGTCAACATGAAGTCTATTTTGCTACTCAACTCTATTTTGAGAAATTCATCTAAAATAAGGCCAATGCAAACTAAAATTTGATCATAACATGACTTATTATTATCATCTAATCTTACATTTTAATGGATCCTTAAGCTCAAACTTTCTTGGCAAATTGCTTTGCATACAAATCTTCTACGTTATGCTTTTTTGCGAAGGCAATTGTTTGTGCAAGTGAAAGGGGAGATTGAAACCACTTCCTCAAAAGATGCCCTAGTGGATCTCGAAGCATGGAGCTTTAAGCGATCTCAATCATTTTAATACCACAAATGAAGGAATGTCTATAATAATAAAACCCTTACATTAAATAAACTCCTTGGCAACTCGGGCCTTTATAAGCTCCTCAAGAAGGAACGGTAGGTCATGTGTTCAAAACCCCATGAAACAATGAATTCCTTGGGGCCACCTTCTAGGTCTGGTTGACTCTCAACTCAACTAGTTGCACGAAGGACTTTCCAAAGGGGTGGTGTGTGTAATGGATTAGTGTCACCCAAAGGGTGGGGATACTCACGATAAACAAAAATGAAAAAATAGAAAATAAAAAATAAAACCCTTACATTAAGTAAAAATGGTATATAAGCTTTAATAAATAGCTATCGATAAACCCTAAGAATGGTAGATCCTCCAAACACACTTCATCTTCACGTTTTGGCAGAGATTAGAAGGAAGTGAGATTTGAGGATGAGACGTTACCAAGTTCTACAGAGGGCATGGGGAGAATTTGAAGAGTCTATCACTATCAAACCTTCTCTTCATCTTTAAGGGTTTTTATTTATTTATTTATAAATACTATAAATTTATTGGTAAATATCTTATTACAAGTTCCAAATCAAAATTTGCTTATTTATCAAAAAAAATCAAACTTTGCCACCTTTTCATTATATACAAACACCCCGCGGATCTTAACAATAAAATTGTTTATTTTGATTGTTAGGTTAGAACACAGACTACATTATTTATAATCTAAAACTGCATTTGATTCTCAACCAAGATTTATTCAATGGTTAACAATTTTCTTTTGAAGAATCTGGATTGCAACCATAGTGACCAAAGTTTTGGATTTGACAATTATCTTGGTTGCATCTCCTATTTAGTCAACTCCATTTCATCATTTGGAAGATTAGCCCGAAAAAATTGAACCCCTATCATCCAAACATTCTAATTTGGAGGAGTTGCAAACCCCACATTGAAGTGTCAGCATCACGACTCCGCACCTCTAATTCCACTAGTGCCACACAATCACATCGTGACCTAACTCAACCTTGCCCAAACCGATCGAATTGCTCATGCCATCATATGGTGATTGATGCCGACATTTTAGGTTGGGTACCTTATGATGACTCCAGTTCCATGGATAATCGTAATTTATTTCGAGAATTGTTTCTTATTCTCATCGCTTCGAATCCCTCCATTCATTCTCTTAAATAGGCCCTTAGTCTACTTTTTTTTTTTTCAAAAAAATAATAATTTTATCTTAATTTGACTTTCTTTCTTTCTTTTGAGGAAATCCTGGAAAGCAAAGTAGTAATTAACATAATCTCCTCCATTTCCTTTGACTCAAACAATCCTATTAATGGTCTAAACTCTTGATTTTAAAAGTTAAAGTTTGCACTAATTGAATCTTCAATTGGTAAATTTTTTTATTTTTGGACAAAGCATAATTGGTAAATGGTCAACAATAAAGTTTATGCCAGGTGGAGATAATGTGCACCGAATAATGATCCAACGGTAGAGATTTGATCCAAACATCTAGTTTAAAAATGTAGTTTTAACTTTAAACATAGTGTTACATTAATTAATTAAAATCACTCAAACTATTACTGCCAGTAAAATAATATAATTATATTAGGTCAAATGAACCAGATTCTTCTCTTAGCAGTTTTTGTGGAAAGTATCCCTTTTTTTTTTTTTTCTATGTGCATTGGGAGAAAACAAATGGAACTATAATTAACTTAGAATGTATAGTAAATATTATTTTAAAGATGTTGCTAAGGTATAACATTCCCATTATGTATCTTTTGACCTAACTAACACCTAAGATATATAAGAGTCTTCAATGATTCTAATAAATAATGAATAATTTAACTAAAGGAACCACAGGCTTCCATTAGGGTTTTGATTTGTGTTGTCTCATTAAGGAAGTCAAAATAAAATAATATATGATCTTATTTAAAACATGGGCTACCATCGTGTGTCACTGACTCATGTTGACTAATACTTAAGGCTGTCGATGGAATGGATCATATACCTGAAATTTGACCCATTCAGATCCAATAATCATGATGCAAGATCAAAGATTTGGGTTTCCTTAATGACCCGATACGATTTTTTTGTTTTTGTTTTTGGTTATTGAGGGTATCTGAACTTATGTCCAACTAGTGGGACTGAGTGAGTCAGGGCCTAGACCAAGGCATATGGTCCTTCTTTTACGCATGTGCAACACCCGCACATCACACGCACCAAGTAAGTGAGGGTTTACCCTTGCGGGTGACCTCAAGAAGTCACTACTTTTATTGGGTATCAAACATATAACCTACGGATTTTCATCGCTTATTGGATTTGAAATTGCCATTGAACCAACCCCTCGGGGTTAGATCCAATAATTTTATCATATCAATTTTGGATCAACCATCTTCCGATCCAATAGTTTGTCTGAAATGTATAAACGATGTATATTTTTTATTTATGAAATATATATATATATATATATATTGGGAGCGGTTCGGCAGTCCTAAAGTTTGCCAAGTTAGGTGCCAAACATTTTTTGTAAATCACTTTTGATGGGGTTAGAAGTTTTGAAATAGGCTGATTTTTTGTGAGGATGATCTCTACGGTGAAGAGATCATCCTTACAAAAAAGCAGCTCATTTTGAAACTTCTAAACCTAGTTTACAAGTTGAAGAATCGTGGACCGTTCAATTTTTGTAAATCTCTTTTGATGGGGTTATAAATTTTGGAATAGGCTGATTTTTGGTGAGGATGATCTCCTCATCATAGAGATCATCCTCACAAAAAATCAGCTCATTCCAAAGCTTCTAACCCATATTTTGAAAAATATTTGGCATCAAACTTGGCAAACTTTAGGACTGCTGAACCATCCCTATATATATTATATTGGGGGGCCAATTAAGTAAGGTTTATTTGTGTTAGTGAAGTATAATACAATCATTCTCAATGGCCAACCATCAACTTCTTTTATTCCTTCTCGAAGTATGGTTGATATTCTATTTCACATCCACCTGACAAGTTTTGATCTTTGTTAACTATTAATCGATGGTCCAGGGTCCAGGACCATCTCACCTTTACCTTTTATAGCTTTAAACAACAATAATGAATCTGAAATAAGGATACGGGTTATTTCATCATACCGGTAGGGCTATTAATGGGCCGGGTTCTGGCCCAAACCAACCCCATCCACTTTAGATAAGTTTGGATAGTGATTCTAGGGCTGTTTAGTTATCATGTCGGGCCAGCCTCGGCCTTATTCACATTTAGGGATGGGCTTGGGTATAGGGAACTGGGCTTGTGAGCTAGCCCAATAACTTATATTTAAAAAATTATATAAGAAAATTCATGGGTTAGGCCCACAAAATACAAATATATATATATTTTATTAAGTTATCTTCAAAATTGCCATAGTTAGTATTTTAAACTCCTAAAGCACCCTTACAAAATGATAAAATATGATACAAAATTAGATTATCTATATTTAACATTTTAAAAATAATTATAAATTTTTTTTTATCATACATAAATTTTTTTTTTTTTTTTTTTAAATATATGTGCATTTGCAAATTCCATCCACTAGTATTTTTAAAATTTTATTTTAAACTAATTTTAAAAGCTTTAAAGTGTGGGTTGGGATTATAGACCTGTGAAAATTGAACTCCTATGTTCAGACACAAATTTTCAAGATTACAAATTCATTCTTATATCTCATATCTCTACCAAGATAGGATTTTTGGAAAAGTTAAGAAACACAGGATTTTTGATTAAAAATATGTTTGTAATATCTTATATAAAGAGGCGTGATAGCTCCATGCTCTTTCTAGGAGCGTGGTGCTATCACATCTCATTAAGAGTCTTTTGGTTAGCGGTCGAAAATGAGGGCATTTTAGACTATTACTAATAAAATCGTGATAATTTGATTATCCCATGTGGCAAACTCAATCGACTCTCTTGACAAGATAAATTTGTGAATCGTAGATTTGTACTCGTCAGGATACACAACTGCACTTCCCACCCCAAACTTGTCACATCACTTCAGGGGGTCGATTGAGTATGCCACGTCAGATTATCATGATTCTATTAATAATATATTAGAAAAAGGTCGAGGATGAGGGGTTATATTATTAGTTTCAAAACATGGGGGTATCTCAAATATTCACCAAACGTGGAGGGGTAAGGTCTAAATCACCAGAGTCCACGGACTCCAAAATGAAAGCAAGTGCGTGCAAAACTTTGACGAGGATGTTGGAGAGTGGACACGGAGTCACAGACAAAAGAAGGTTCTCTCACTCTCTCTCTCTCTCTGCGATCTTTGATAGGGTGTAAAACTTCGATACGTTCTCTATGTCTATTGTTTCCCGATTTCTGCTTTTACCTTCTTTAAAATTTTAAAGTTCAGTGTGTTTGATAAAATGCCAATAAGAAATGGGTTTGTTTGCTCTCATAACATATTTTTAAAGCTCATGGTGTTTGATAAAATGCCAATAAGAATAGAAATGGGTTAATATGAACTCACAACACATTTTCAAAGCTCAGAATGTTTGATTGATAGTGTAGCCAATAACATATCTTTCTTCTCTGGGTTTTGTAGTATTTGTTACTTACTTCATTTATTTCTATCTACCCATTTTATTATAATTAGATTGCATTACAATTTTATTGAAATTTGTATGTTTTAGGTCACGAGCTTCCAATCTGACCGTCATTTTGTGTTATATAATTTTCTTCTTTCTTGTTTTTCAAAAAATTATCTTTTTTTTAGTGGATTTCTACTTTCCTATCTAACCATTTTCTTATAATCAAGGTAGATAAGAGTTTAAGTTGGGCTTAGGTAGTAGTTCATTTAGGTTCAATGTTGTTACCATAGTAACCGAGTTTGGATTCAGCAATCAGTGGACATCGGGCAGCTTAATTAGCAGCTAGATTCCTAAACTACTAAATAACATTAGCCATATATCCTAAATATACTAAAATAAAGTATCCTAACAATGATGTTTTTAAGCAATAAAATAGGGGCATTACGGAGTTAGGGTTTCGATTGAATCAATTTCCTATTAATTTGGTGAATTAATTGGGCAACCCCCTAATCATTTAATTTTCCTAATTTTCAGAATTTTTTTTTGAAGAACTTTATGACAGTGGTTGATATGATATATGCTCAGGTTAGGTTCTAATTGTTATACTATGCGTTTACTATGTCTCTCCTATAACCATTAGAAATGGCGTTATAACAGATGTGTCTGTGCTCTGTTATGTTGCATGTAAAGATGCTCAATGATTGAATGATACTTTTAACATAATATGTATATGTGCCATACATTAAACAACCTTTACACATTATTTTTGGACCGTTATTGTGTTTCTAATATTATTGATTGATAGTTTTACATTCAGAATATTGTACATAATATTTAATAATCAAATATTAGAAAAAAGTAGTAAAAATGTAGATTCAGTCCTCACCATCAAAATGGCTGTTATACAAATGTGAATAATGACCATTTTCCCTGACTGTTTCTTCTTCTTCTTCTTACCACGCACAAGCTTTTCCAACTGACCAAGTTTATACCTCCCTTTCCTTATTTTAAAACTTGGATTATGTCTAGAGTCTCGCAAATTATCAATCACTAGAAGGTTGCATGTGCAAACACACATGTATCAGAAGGGCTTATTTGTAATATAAAATATTAACTAAAGGGGTTATTGAAGACTAGATTGTAAAATAGAATTTTTTTTTGTCATTTTGAAAACTAAGTGACATGATTATAGGGACGTGGGGATGTTATTTTCTTATTTTTGACCCAAATGACCTTGATTATAATTAGTTTAAATGTAAAGGTGGTGGTGTTTGTGAGATCCAAATTTTGGTGTGGAACCACTTCTACTCCACCTTGTCTCATTATAATTGTAAAGATAATGTTTAAGTGCTTTGAAATTCCTATGTTTGCGTGTTTTCTTTGCTTGCCAATAATTTAGGTATGGATGTTGCACATTACTACCTAGATGGCAATGTTGATGCAGTTGAATTCTGCCCACATGACTCATTCCACCATGTGCTAGCTGCTTCGACATACACTCTTGAAGAGGGCGATCATCCTAATCGGTATGGAAGCATATCACTTTTCTCTGTAAATGCTGACGTAGGCCAACTTGATTTGTTACATCATGTGAAGACAGCTGGCATCTTTGATATAAAATGGAACCCAGTTGGAGTTAATTTGGGTCCTATACTCGCTCAAGCTGACGCTGATGGCTACTTGAGACTTCACAGTTTAGAATGTTGTTCGAAGGAACCAGAAGTTGAAGGTACATCAGAGTATCTCAGTTCCTTATTGCATATATTTTTTTTATTGCAGGACTCTCAAATTAGATCAGACCTTGTAGTTTAAAATTCATGGTGTCAATTAAATTCCGATTTTAATAGTTGTTGATCAAATCATGATTTTTCCAAAAACTCGCGAAGTTTGTGAGAAAATAAATGATTTTTCAAAAAATCACGATTAGTTGCGATTTATTCGACAAAGTTTTGAAAAAAATCACAGATTATTTTTGTTTTTAGCATTTTTAAGTGTTATTTTGTCATTTAATATATGAAATACATTTTTTATACACAATTTTTTTAATTTGTCTGATGTTTTCCAAACTTTTTGCCAACTTCTGAAGCGTTCTTTTGCCAAATTATTCCTGAAACCCAACTTTGTTACTATAATGTAAGCTTGGGCATTTTGTGCCAGGAAAAGCTTCAGCTAGTATATTAAGGGAAGCCAATTTATTTTTAAAGAAACAAGATCTAGCTTTGATACTTGGGCATTTTGTGCCAAGAAAAGCTTCAGCTAGTACATTAAGGGAAACCAATTTATTTTTAAAGAAACAAGATCTAGCTTTGATACTTGCGAATTTTAAATACCGTCTGCGGATTTTTGTCTAATTGTAGGAGGACGTCTGCTAGCAGAAGTCAGTGAAGAAAAGGTCAGTTCTTCCATGTGTCTGTGCTTGGACTGGAACCCATCAGCCAAATCCATCTCAGTGGGGCTTTCGGATGGTTCTATATCTATTATCGATCTTAGAGAGGCCCAACTAAAGGTACAACAAACCTGGGAAGGACATGAGTTTGAGGTTTGGGCAACCTCCTTTGATACCCACCAACCACAACTGCTGTATACTGGCTCAGATGATTGTAAATTCAGTTGTTGGGATTTGCGGGAGAGTCCTTCGAAGTTGGCATTTCAAAATACAAAGACACATAAAATGGGTGTTTGTTGCATTGCAAAGAGTCCCACAGATCCTAATACACTACTCACTGGGAGCTATGATGAGCACCTCAGAGTATGGGATTTAAGGTCAATTTCAAAGCCCGTGAATGAGAGCTCAATTTGCTTAGGGGGAGGAGTGTGGAGAATCAAGCATCATCCCTCGGTACCTGGCTTGGTCTTGGCAGCTTGTATGCACAATGGGTTTGCAGTAGTGAGGATTAGAGGAGATAATGTTGAATTGTTGGAAACTTATGGGAAGCACAGCTCTCTGGCATATGGAGCGGATTGGCAGCGAGAAGGGTTATGTAAGGAAGGTGGAAGAAAAAGATCGGTAGTGGCTACTTGTTCATTTTATGATCGGCTTCTTCGAGTATGGATGCCCGAGAATGAGGTGGTTGCATGAGGTGGTTGGAGTTTGTCAAATTGTTGTTTGTTCTTCATTAGGTATGTCTTGCTATGCCACCACCTACATTATAGAAATGAAAAATGCTACCGACTATTTATCATTTTACGATTATATAGCAAACTTACCCAATATCTATTCTTGCTCTCCAAATCACTTGTCTTGTTTAACCCTTGCGACACTGCCAGGTAGGTTTATGTATGAGAACCACGATAACACGTCGGAATCTCTCTCCTTATTCCTTCTATTATTGCTATATATAAATGCATTTACAGCATTTGAGATCTAATTAGATCTTTAACCTAGTTGGTGAATATAAATCATATAAATAGTAGGTAAGGTCTGGGATTAAAATAAACAAAATTACAGATTGAGGTTATTTTGCATCTTAAAACAAAATAATTAAAAAAAACAAACCCAGAGAAACAAAGAAAAAGAAAAAACATAACCTGATGGTCTAATAGCTACAATTCACAATGATACGATGATGATCATTCGAAGGTGCCCATTTGCCAAGTTGGTAATGTTTGTATAAAATGTTTGTCTATCCGAAAAACAAAACTATAAAGATCATCAAACAATTTAATTAAATATGGTATACGGAAAACTGGTTTTTCCGATGATCACAGCTCCTTACCATTTCCCCTCTGCGAAGTTCTTAGATTTGGCTTAAGTTTCTCTTTTGATTCACAACCCCTCTGGTGTGCCAATATCCTTATTTGGTGTGAAAAAGATATTGTTGGCAATATAAGCTCCTCTCAAATATTCTTTGAAACACTAACCATTACTACTGCTATCAAAGTATAAGGGAGGGAATAAACAATTTCCACTATAATAACTTCAAAAGTTCAAACACCTGTTACAATTTAGAATTTTAAACAATTTACAGTTAGAAAACTGTTTAACTCAATAGCACTTAAATTTCCCTACCATCGTCGTAATCTGACCCCCACAACACTTTTCATCAAAATCAGGATAAAACTCAATAAAGTAGCAAAGATCTAGAAATACTCATAAAAAAAGGAAAAAAAATAAATAACAAATTATGCCTTTTCAAGGCTTTGCTCATATATATCTGATCAGGTTCTCCATGATCCTCTCCCAGACATTAAGAGAGAAGCATAAAGCAACTCATTCCATGTATCGGGTACTCCGGGCAAGCACCAATGACTGCAATCTTGAGATCTCTCTGCTGCAATCTGTTCTTCGACTGTATTGTATTGCTTTCTATAAATTGAAGGGTGTCCATCCTTCCTATAATCTGTAAGCTTACTGATGTTCATATAAACCACAGGTGTACTCATCTGTTGCAACACTTTCTCCAACGTTCTCATCTTCAGTGGGTACTTCCCTAAGTAAGTTTCATTGAATATAGGTTCGGTTTCTTTGTGACATTGCCCCCCTGAGTTCCATTGTCCACCACTGCATCCAAATGAAATAGATTTCTTTACTATGTAAATTCCATGGATAAAGAAGCAGTATGAGTTTATTTTTCGTGGTGAAATGAAGTATGAAGTATGAAGTTATGCAAAGTTTAACCGACTATGGTTAATGGGTGGAAAATTAGCAAGACCTGCCAATTTTTTTACTAGATTAGAAATATGTAATTTTTTACCATTTTGATTACACTTTAAAAAGAAAAAAAAATGGGAACTGAGATATCCAGGCCTCTTAGAGCACCTGACTAATCTTCAGATCACGTGCAATCCCTCCCCCACACGCACCAAGTAATTTCTGGGATAAAAAGGTTGTTTGGGTGGGAGTGGATCCTCTGTAGTTCTTTCTTCTTGTAGTTTCCTGTAGTATTCTTTCAATAGTGGTGAGCCCATGTTGAAAATTAAAATATAACACATCAGCCATGTAATGATCATGACTTAAAATCTGATTTGTTAAAAAAAATTAAAAGAAAAATATATTTTTCGACTTAATCTATGGCTTTGAAAATGAATGGTTAGTGAAGTCCAACGATCGTACAAATGGATTTTGATGTCTAACAGGAACAAAGTACTATATAGGACTCGCTCCATGTTTGAGTTAACTATAAAAACAATTCTCTTAAAAAGTAAAAAATATGAATTTTATAAAAAGTAAAAAAAAAAAAAAAAACTTTCTGAAGGGTATTTTCTCTCAAACTTACTTTCTCTCACAATTACTTCTTACGTTGTGTCCAACCGGGGCCTTAGTTGCATGGAAGATGCAACTATGTTTAAAATCAACAATATCATATGAAAGAAATATCCATTCCATCAAACTACTTTTGGACAATGCAAAAGAAATTCAAACCGGACCTTAAAATGGTCTAGAGATCAGCTGTATATAGTCATTCAAACCAGAAACCATTTTCGGTCCTTAATTGTGAAAAATTCCCTTGAGAGGAATGAAATACATCTTACCAGCAAAGATATTTCCAATTTATTACCTCTTCACTATTTTCGGCTGCAGTGATGGAGATAAGAACGGTTATCCCTGTTTCAAGACACCCGACTTGATTTCATTTATGGGGTGCCATAAAAAGTTTGGTGTGGCAAAATAAGGTTGCAAAAAAAGAGCTTGAAATATTCCAACTATAAGGGATCAGAAACATGAATCTTGTTCCACACTAAATTCTATATAGAACGCGAAATCTTCAAATCTTTCCTTAAAAACCTTAGCTTCACGCCCTTTAAAGCTTTTCAGCATGTAGGCTTCCTCTAATTGGTGTTGCCATTGGTCCTTGTTATGCCAAACCATCCTCAATCAACTCTCGTTTCCACAAAATATAAGGATTTAGTTATACGAGCGATCACATTCACAAATCCATTTGTTCAACTGATTTCTTATAGCGGGAATGTTATGTTTGCACCTTGTATCTTTTGGTGGTATTATATTGCTCGAAGAGATCTCATCATCACCTGTGGATATAGGCAATCTTGCAGAGCCACGTAAATTCTATGTTTTATTTCTTTTGATTTGCTTTTCTTTTTATTGGTATTGCAAACATTTGCGATACCAATACTAGCGGATTTTCATTGTGATTGTTTAGATTAGATACCATCATATAAGATCTATGAAATGAGGCATAGGGTGATATTCAGATTATGCAAATATTGCAATAGAATTGTAATTAAAATTGCAATTCTTTACCTGAAATGAGAAAGTGCATATCCTCTGAAGAAAACCTGAGTTTTGTTGACATTAATATTCTTATCGACCCATTTGGCCCAAGTAGTGAGAGCCTTTCGGAACGCTTCCAAGGCTGTCAGTTTCGGGTACACATGATCACCTTCCTGGTAATAGTTTTCTCTACAAAAATCAATTGTACACAAAGAGAAACCACAGATTACTGTCTCAGAAGACAAAAGGATGACAAATTGTAAAAAAAAAAAACCCAACATTTTAAAGGTTTTTTTTAGCTCTACTCTTTAAGGATTTTTGAATGTTTCAGCTTAACTTAGATGTCCAAAATGAGGCATCCGTAAGGCAAGTTTTTATTATTAAAACTAGAAGGTGGCATGCACATGTCTTTCAAGAGCTTATTTGTAATTTAAAATATTAACTAAAGGATGATTATGAAGATTACAAGGTAAAGAGGATATTTTAAAAGAGTCCTAATAATATGACTCGCCAGGTGGGATACTCAATCGACACCCTGACGTGAACAAGTTTGGGAACTGTAGTTCTATACTCCTTGGGATACACTTTCCATGGGGAAGTGCAATCGTGTATCCCAAGACGTGCAAATCTACAGTTCCCGAGCTTGTCACATCAGGGAGTTGATTGAGTATGCCACCTGGCAAATCATATTATCATGACTCATTTTAAAAACTAACCATCATGATTTTCGAGTGGGTGCTTGCAATTTTCTTTATTTTTGACAAAAATGACCTTCATTATATAAAGTTTTAATTGTAAGGTGGAGGCATTTTTGAAATCCAAATTTTGGTGTCCAAGAACTTCTACCCCACCTTCTCTCATTATAATGGTAAATATGTGGTACACTAACCCTTTAGAGGTTTTCTCATGAGTCCACCAATGGCCGGAATTGAAGACTATAATATCGGCTTCGCTGTACACCGTTGTTGCATGGTCCATCAAATCCAATCTAAGAGTCTCCACTGATCCATTTCCACCATTGAAAGATGATTCTCTAACAAGAAATGGAGTGGCCACAAAATCTATGGAACAGTTATAATCCTAAAACACATCAAAAGCATAAATAAATGAAAATAGAAAACAATTAGAGCTAAAAAAAAACAGAAAAGGAAAGAACTCCATAAATTATTGAAAATAGAACTTGAAAACTTGCCTCAAATCTGAAAGCGTAAACTCCTTTCTTCTTGAATTCTGTTTTTCCTGAGATCTCGTAAGCTTTCTTCTTGTTTGTAACACTATGGCGAAGTATGCACACAAGAGACTCCCACATATTCCTATTTAGAGAATCTCCCACAAATACCAGCCTCTTTCCTCTCAATTTCTCCAGAAAATCAGTTGCATTCAAGCTGTGAAAATGTCATTTCGGTACTTATGATCGAGTTAAGAAATGGTCATACAAAAATGGATAAAATAACCAGCATTACTCGACTTTAAAACTCAAATGTCCTAGTTTCTTCTTCATCACCATTATCAAAATAATTGAAACAACGGAACATCAAATATTTCTTTGACATAGTCATTCTCCTCATTAAAAATTGGGAACTTCTTTAATTTTACAAATTAAACAAAACCATTGAGTGCTCTTCGTGAAACAACGAAGCAACAAAGAGAACAAAAATCGCACACAACACAAAAATTTACGTGGTTTGGCAGTGTGCTTATGTCCATGGATCAGATTAAGAAAATTCACTATTTTCTTTCCTTGGTTTTACATCCCTAGGGATCTCTATTTATAAAATCGGAAATTCCTAAACGCGTATATATCTCTCTAAAAAATAGAAACCCCCACAAATAGAAAAAGAGTCGTGATAATATGACTCGTTAGGTGGCATACTCAATCGACTCCTTGAAATGACACGTTTGGGAACCGTAGATATGTATGCCCCGGGATACACAATTGCACTTCCCCATAAAAAAATTGTATCCCAAGGGAAACATGTATCTCAAGGTGTATAGATCTATGGTCCCCGAGCTTGTCCACGTCAGGAGTCGATTGAGTATGCCACCTGACGAGTCATATTATCAGGACTTAGAATAAAAATCTTTAAGAAAATATTACATCATTGCCTTTTTACAAGCCCTAAAAATTTTGGTTCAACGGCCCAGGCAAGTGGCACTGCCCCCACAACTCAGTGTACGGCTAACAGAATACAAGACATTTACGCACAACACTCTTCACTAATTTAATTGATCTAACCAAACTTAATCAAGTGTTCTATAGCAAATTTGATATTCAATTGTAAACCTCAATGTTTTCACTAACTTTCATAACCTATAGAACATGGTTTTAAAACTAATTTTGACTTCTCATTTTGTCATGAACAAGACTGAATCATCTCAGATGTGTTTTCGGATACGTTCGAGACGTCTCATTCAACAATGACAAAAATGAAGGTGGGATTTTAAATCACTTCCGATGCATTAACTTCTATATCCGTCTCATTGGTGGACAATACAAGTCTTCTCGGTCTCGGACGAGATTTAAATCCATGCTATAGAAACAAGGTGAGTGTACTTTAAAACCTCCAAAACAAATTAAATCATTTTCAGTAATTCTTCTAAACTACTAAAAGAACTAAAAGTATGATCATACCTGGGAATGTCACACTCATTTGGCTGCCATCTCCATTTCACAAAATCATCGTCGGGCCTCCCGTTACGTTGACAATCGAAATCTTTATCAATGTAAGGACAAGAACCAGCAGGATAATATGGCTTTCCTTCGTCCCTCACCCATCGGCCGTCAAAAATATCACATTTTGCAGAATAATTTCCAGGACTTTTCACAAGTCCATAATGACTAGAAATTGGATATTTATCTTTCTTTGCTAAATTCTCTTGATGGGTTTTTTCTGAAACACTCTCTTCCTTACCAAAAGATCTCACACTCACTCCATTATCCGAAAAGTTCACATTTTTAACTTCACATGACAAATTCCCTTGATGGGTTTTCTCACCAACATCAATACTTTCATTTTTCCCTTCATGGGGTTTCTCTATAAAATATTCTCCACCATTAGAACCCAAAAAGCTACTATTTTTACCCTTCTCTGAGAGATTCCCTTGAAGGGTTTTCTCTTGAAAACTTTGTTCTTCATTCCTCTGCAACTCTGGTAAAGAAGAAACATCACTACTTGAAAGAGAAAAATGCCATGAAACAAAAGAAGATTTATCATCATTGCTATTGAATCCTTGAAACATTGTGTACAAGAGAGATCTCTTAAATGGGTAATTAAGAAAAACCACTGTGAGAAGAAGCACTGAAACTCCAACGCCAAAACCAAAACTAGAATTAACCTTTCTCTTTGAAGAAGATCGAGTGTAAAATAACTGTTCTGGAAGTCCAAGATTTCTTAGAAGCTTTTTCCATTCCATAATGGAAAAAAAAAATTCACAAACTGAGAACACTAAAACCCCACTAAATCTATCAAAGTTTTGTTAAATTTAAAGGAAGAAATAGAGAGTGATTTCGGAGATTCCAAAGGTGGGGAGGTCATCACAAAGAAGTGTTTTTTTTGTTTTAATTTCGAAGAAAGCCAGAAGAGGGAAAACAGGAAGGAAAAGAGTTTTAAATAAACTGAATAACTGATAGTTTGTTATGAGAGATTCTATTAAATATTCGATAAGTATAAGATATGATTTGGTGTATCAGGTTGCATTGTTAGATTTGAAGCCGCCTGGCCGGAGCCGGATTAAATTTTGGAGGAACTGACACGTGGATTTTTAAAGCTCTATACGTTTTTTTTTTAATATTTGGGATACCTTCGTGTTTTTCAAAATTGATGACATATACCCCTTGACCTTGGTCTATTATCATAGAATTAATGGATAAAGACCTCAACGCCCTCATCATGTCATCCACGACATCGTCAACGTATCCAAGATTGATTGACAGGTTAAAGATGACTGATTTTGAGAAGAAAAATCAAAGATTTCAAAAAACAATTTCATAGGTTGATAAGAGAAGAACAAGGTCAAGGAATGTGTCATCAAATTCTTCAAGTTGAAGATGACTGGTTTTGCAAAGGAAAATCCATTATTATTTTTTTGTCAATTTTTATTAGTTGATAAGAAAATATCAAGGTTAAGGGCATGTCATCAAATTAAAAATAAATAAGAGTAATGATTCTGACGCCCCTGCCTACATACATCCCATACAACGACTGATGTGGCATGGATAGAACCTATATCTTTTTCATTGGAATACACAACTACACATATTTATGGAGATGTGCAGATGTGTATCTTAAGGAAAATCCTATGGTAGAACCCATGCCACATCAAGGGGCGTCAGAAAATCACGACTCAATGAATAATGCACACACCCCTTGACGTGGCATGTGCTAGAACCATAGATATTTTTTCTTTGAAAATAGAATAATGATTTTCTGACACTCCTTAACGTAGCATAGTCTGGAACCATAGATTCGTTTTCTCATGATACACAATCACACATATTTATGAGGATGTATAGTTGTATATCCCAAGAGAAAAATTTATGGTTCTAGGCCATGCCACATTAGGGGGTGTGTGTCATAGGGAAGCGATCCTCTATAACACACGATTTCTGTAGCACCCTGTAGCACAAATCCAACGGATGCGAGAGATTAACCTTAGAAAAATGTTAACACATCTCACCCTCTTTTGATCATGATATGGTGGTGGTTCATGGGATGTCTTAGAAAACTATGCATGTCAGCTGCTGGATCTACGCCATTCAACAGCTAAATCTTGTTTTAGGGAGAGAAAAAACGGGCCAGTTGGATCCCATTGTTGGCTTTAAAATTTTTGAGATATTTTCAAATACCTCCCTCCATTTCTTTTATTAAAATTAAAACCCTCTCTCTTCTATCTCAAATCTAATATAATCTTTGTCTTTTCTCTCAAGAGTCATTTCTCTCAATCAGATTCAAAAACCTTTCTCTCTCACAAGTATTTCTAACATGCAATGTTATAAGAACATTCAAAAACCCTCACAGCTGCATGTGTAGCCAACCTATCGTTTCAACAAATGTTCCTTGATACAGGGTACCTTGTATTTACGTCAACAAAATGTGTGCCAATGATTAAAAATGAACTTAGGAAAGGGTTTGCTTCCTCTGGTCTCATCATAATGTTTTTTATTTTTATTTTTATGATCCACAGGATAATGTTCAAAACTAGTTGATCCAATTTGAACTGCACCTTACAACTGCAACCTTCGTCGTTGCAATCTTTGGGGTGGTGGTAGGGGTCTTTGAGATGAACCAATTTGCTTCTTAATTAACACGAATGCTTGTTTTTTACGATGCTAAAATCTCATTCAGTAAAATAGTTCAATTTCTATCTTTTAATGATGCTCTTGTGTCAATATAAAGACTGCTAGCTGGTACTACAAAGCCATATCCCAAATATTTGGTGTTAGTGAAACTATTGAGAGTTGGTATATATCTAATGGGGGGCTTTTCAACTTGAATATTTCTTCTAATTGAGACTGAAACAGTCTCATTAAACATGTCTAAACCATCTCAGCCTATATTTCCTTAGTTCATCATCTATTGGAGTTGTTCTTACATTTTATCGAATGCATTTGATTCTAAATATAGTCTTGTATAGCTCAAGATTCATGTTTTGGGAAACCTTTATTGAGGCAAAATAGTGTAGGCTACTCGCTAACGAAGGATTGAATATCCAGTCTCCAATTTTGTTGTGGCCTTAAAAACTTCCATATTTGGTGGAGAAGGATTGGATATCCATTCTGAGAGTCTTTCCAATGTTAGGCAAGCAACGATAGATTGCCTTTTGTTTGAAATACTTTCATTAACACAACATAAAATTTGATGCCTTAAGTATTCATGTACAAACAACACAGCAAGATTCATGAGATTCTTTCATTTCGATGATAGTGTCTAATTACAATTTATAGTAGAAAAAACTTTGAAGTAGTTTCAATGGATATTTTTTTTAGGATTTTCTATTGAGAGACACTTGTGAGAGGGAAGGTTTTTTGAGTCTGTGATTTCTATTGAGAAAAGAGACTCTTAAGAAAAAAGACAAAGGGTCTGTTAGCTTTGAGAGAGAAAAGAGAGGATTTTAATTTTAATAAAAGAAATAGAGGGAGATATTTGAAAATATTTCAAAAATTTTAAAGCCAACAATGGAATTCAGCTGGCCCGTCTTTTCTCTCCCTAAAGTAAGATCTAGCCGTTGAATGGTGCAGATCCAACGGCTTACATGCATAATTTTCTAAGACATTTTCTAAAATGTCAGATGAACTATCCTTATATATATAAATTATTTTTTTCTCTACATCCATGTCTTTGAAGATGAACGAACACTCAACATTTAAGCGTGTGATCTAAATGTATGGCATGTGTGGCGCTCTTACAAGAATTGGATCTATGATAGAGGGTGACACAGGAACCGTGTGCTACAGAGGATTCGCTTCCGTGTCAGCTTCCGTTTCAACGCTTGAAAATATAGAAGTATTTGAAATATTCACGTGTGGTGGACGTGGATGGCTTTTCTCTAGAACTTTGAAATGAGCTGACTGCTTCAAAGTATTTTTTTTTCCTGGAAAAGAGTCTTCACTTTTTTAAGGGATTTGTATTGCCTACTTTTACAAAAATGCCCCTTGAGAATATCTGATTTAAAAAGTAGTCGACTAGCAGCATATTACTAGTTACATGCACCTAACCCTCACAAGAAAAAAAAAAAAAAAAAACACTATTAGCACTTAAATTTTACTTATAACACACCAAAGGGAATGTATAGGTAGAGAGACTGACTATGTTGGAAGAAAAGAGGAGTGAAAACTTTTTTTTTTTTTCAATCATACAAAGGGAATGCAAGGGAGGATTTTTAATTGATGCAATGCTTTAAAAATGCTACAATAGGGCCACCCATGAGGTCTCACACTCACTTATTTGATGCGTGTGATGTGCGGGCATGTATCCTGAGATTAATCCATGGACAAGACCATGATTTATGGACTCGGCAAAGCCCAGATGCGGGCCCGATCTGCTGTCTACAGCAAAGTACGGGAAATTAATAGAAGTGGTGTTCATATCAGGTCCCTCAATGCAGGTTAATTTGTTAGGTTAACAAAGAAGTTGATATGGCACTATAAGTGCTCTAATATTTTTTTAGAATAATTCTGAAGTGACCTCAGGCTGGATCCTCGTATCGCACTTCTTGACATGAAAGTTTCTGGGAATCATAGATGCTTTTCATTGAGATAAGAGTGAAAAAGAATATATGGTTCCTATCCACTTTCACGTCAAGAAATGCGATATGAGGTTCCAGCCTGAGGTCACTCCAGCACAACTCTATTTTTTAAAGCATAGAACATCACTGCAACTATCAACATAAATGGAGGGAATAAACATTTTCCAAACAAATTAACAAGTAACTAAAGAACTCTATCAACTTATATAAATTTAAAATATAAACAATTTTTTACATGATAGAAAACTATTTGATTCTATAGCACCCAAATTTCCTCACCGTCGTCGTGATCTGACCCACAGACAAAGACCTAGAATTACCCATTGTGTTTTTTATCAGAGAAAAAATAAATAAAGGGAATTGGAATTTTATTTTTTTTACAAATTAGACCTTGAAAATTTTGCTTATATCTGATCAAGTTCTCCATGATCCTCTCCCAGACATTAAGAGAGAAGCATAAAGCAACTCATTCCATGTATCGGGTACTCCGGGCAAGCACCAATGACTGCAATCTTGAATTCTCACAGCTGCAATCTGTTCTTCAACTGAATCGTAACGCTGTCTATAAATAGAAGGGTGTGCATCTTTCCTGTAATCCGTAAGCTTACTGACGTTCATATAAACCACAGGTGTACTCATCTCTTGTAACATGTGCTCTAGTGCTCTCATTTTTGCGGGGTACTTCCCTACACAAGTTTCATTGAAGATCGGTTCGGTTTCTTTGTGACATTTCCCCCCTGAGTTCCATTGTCCCCCACTGCATACAAATGAAACATTTTATCCTTTATTATATGTAATTTATAGATAATTTTCCCTTCAACTTGAGAAAACTGTTAAGAAAAACAAGGGGCAATCGAACCAAGAAAAGAATTGAAAAACCAAACACAAATCACACAAAGAACACAAATATTTTACGTGGTTCCCTCAAGATTGAGGTACATGTACGGATCACACCAATTTCCACTATGAAGAGAAAGGTCGCACGTTCCCTCTTACTGGTGTTGTCGATGGTCCTTGTTATTTATGCTAAAGCATCTCAATCAACTATGGTTTCCACGAGATGCAAAGATTTAGCTATATACATGAACACATTCACAAATTCATTTTTTTTCAAGTTTACGTGAGCGACATTTCGCACCCATAACTCATTGTCACCTATACTTGCATTTGCACCATATAGAATGTGGTTATTGCTTGGCTGACTTCTAATGTCTCAAGGAATTAGGGATGACATAAAATATTTGAAATACCAATACTAAGCAAATTTTAGTCCTGATTGTTTAGATTAGATAACATCATATGAGATTTTATTGTAAAATATGAGGCCATTACCTGAAATGAACAAGTGAATATCCTCTGAAGAAAACCTGGGTTCTGTTGACATTAATATTCTCGTCGACCCATCTGGCCCATGTAGTGATAGCCTTCTTGAATGCTTCCAAGACCTTGAGTTTCGGGTACACATAATTTCCTTCCTGGTAATAGTTTTCTCTGCAAAAACCAATAATGAACAAAGAAAGACAACAACTTAGTGTTTCAAATGACATAAAAAAGACAAATTCCAACAACAATGAAAAAATAGCAAGTTTTTTTTTTTGGTCTTTTCATTTTTTATTTTTTTTTCTATTAAAATGATGGTACTCACCCTTTAGAGGTTTTCTCATGTGTCCACCAATGGCCTGAATTGAAGACTATAATATCAGCATCACGGTACATCGATGTTGTCTGGTCCATTAAATCCAATCTTAGCGTCTCCACTGATCCGTTTCTACCATTGAAAGATGATTTTCTAACAAGAAATGGAGCAGTAACAAGATCTACGGAACAATTATAATCCTAAAACACACCAAAGGAGAAAGAATAGAAGCTAATTAGAGCTAAAAACATAAAAGGAACGAACTTGGGATCGAATTATTGAAAATGAACATGGGAACTTGCCTCATATCTGAAAGAATAAAAGCCACTCTTTTTGAATTCTTTTTTTCCTGTGATTTCGTAGACTTTCTTCTTGTTTGCAACACTATGACGAAGAATGCATACCAGAGATTGCCACATATTCCGACTCAAAGAATCTCCCACGAAAACTAGCCTCTTTCCTCTTAGTCTCTCCAGAAAATCAGTTGCATTCAAGCTGTGAAAATGTTGAATTGGTGCTTATAATTGATTGAAGAAATGGTCTTATACAATTACAGAATTAAATGGAATCCAAATGTGTAACTATGCAAATGTCACACAAAAATGGCTAAAATAACCAAAACATCACTAGACTTTAAAACTTTTTTCGTTGCATAATCAAAATATTTGAAAGAACAGAAAATCACATTTCTTCAACTTAGTCATTCTCCTCATCAAAAGAGAAGATTTTTCATACTTTTACAAATTAAACAAAACGCATTTAGTGTTCTTCAGTCTTCACTAGTTTTAATGAACTAATCATACTAAATCAAATGTTCCTCAACAATTTTGATACTTTCTTATGACAAAGGTGTTTTCACTAACCTTGTGATTTATAGAAACATCATGGGTGCTCTTTGGCAATTCTAATACACAAAACATAAAAAACAAATTGAATCATTGCAAGTGTTTTTAGTAATTCTTCTAAAGTACTAAATTAACTAATGGTGTGATCATACCTTGGAATATCACACTCATTTGGCTGCCATCTCCATTTCTCATAATCATTATCGGGCCTCCCGTTACGATGACAGTCAAATTCCTTACTAATGTAAGGACAAGAACCAGCAGGATAATATGGCTTTCCTTCATCCCTCACCCATTGGCCATCAAAAATATCACATTTTTTTGCAGAGTAATTACCAATCCTTTTCACAAACCCAGAATTACTAGAATTTGCAGATTTATCTTTATGGGTTATCTCTGAAATACTCTCTTCTCTGCCAAAAGATCTCACACTCTCTCCATTATCAGAAACGTTGGCCACATTATTTCTATCCGTACTCCTATCTGTAAATCCTCTCAACTTGCCTAGAAAACTTCCATTTCTATATCTTTCTACCAATTCTGCTTCCAAGGTTTTCACTTTGTTAATTTCAAGTGAGAAATTCCCTTGATGGGTTTTCTCACCAACAACAAAACTTCCATTTTTGTCCTCAGAGAAATTCCCTTTACGGGTTTTCTCTGTAACCAATCCTCCACCATTAGAACTTGCACTTTCAGTTCTCTCTGTGTGATTTCCTTCATAGGTTTTCTCTGTAATAAGTTCTCCACCATTAGAATCCAAAAAGGTGTCATTTTTACCCTTCTCTGAGAGAATTCCTTGTTGTGTTTTCTCTGCTACCAATCCTCCACCACTAGAACTTGCACTTTCAGTTCTCTCTGTGGGATTTCCTTCATGGGTTTTCTCTGTAACAAGTTCTCCACCATTAGAACCCAAAAAGTTGTTATTTTTACCCTTCTCTGAGAGATTTCCTTGATGGGTTTTCTCTGTAACCAATCCTCCACCATTAAAACTTGCACTTTTAGTTCTCTCTGAGTAATTCCCTTCATGGGTTTCCTCTTGAACTCTTTCTTCTTCATTCCTCTGAAAGTTTAGTGAAGAAGAAGCATCAGTACTTGAAAAAGAAAGAGGAGATGAAGCCAGAGAAGATTCACCACCAATGCCATTGAACCCTTCAAACGTTGGATACAAGAGAGGTTCCTTAAATGGGTAGTTGAGAAAAAACACAGTAAGAAGAAGCAATGAAGCTCCAACACCAAAACCAAAACCAGAACACACCTTTCTTTTTGAAGATCGAGCGTAAGAGAACTGTTCCCAAAGTCCAAGATTTTTTAAAAGCTTTTTCCAATCCATAATGGAAGAAAAGCACAAACAGCGAACCAGCTCTCAGAGCACACTAAAATCCCATTAAATTTAAATTTATAAAAGTTTTGTTAAATTTAGAGGAAGAAATAGAGAATCTTTTCGGAGATCACAATGTTTTTTTTAATGTTTTAATTTTCTTAAAAATAAAAAGCGAAGAGGGAAAGGTGTAGCGTTGGATAGGATTCTCTTCCTCCGTTACGTTGGCAGTGAGGGAACTGCAATTCCAAAATTTACATAAATGCCCCCGTGAGAATTGCTGATTTTTCAAATCCTGAAACAAAACGGTTTGCAGATGACAGAAATGTCCTTACGTGTACATACAATCCTATGTATTGACATTTTAAAGTGGCATTTAGAAATTTCAAAACTTTTTTTTTAAGAAAATGCTGCCGTGACTTTGGAATTCACTCTATTTCACACTTTGCTGATGTGGATGTGCGTATAAAATCATAAATGCTTTTCATCCAAATACAAGTAAAAAGCATCTATGATTCTGTGTGCACCTCCATGTCAACAAAATGTGAAATAAAGTGACCTTCAAAGTCACCATAATATGACTTTCAAAATAAATAAATAAAATAACAAGAATTGGATTTTCTTCTCCTAGGTTTTAAGATATAAAGGGAGGGGGTGCACAAGGCTTGATTTGGGATAAAAAAGTTGAATTTTCTTTAAGAACAGATTTAAAGGGGGGGCAATGGGGAACTTTTCCCCCAAAAGAAATTTTTAACTCTATAAGGATTTATAATCTATTCCAATAAATAATAATGATGTATGACAAGATCTGACTCTATTACCCCCATATAAAAAAAAAAACATTCTTAATTGTCCCCACACAAAAATTTAGACTCTTTTGCTTCTATGTGGGCAAAATCTAGGTTCCGTCCCTAATTTTCTTGTATTGCTTTTTATTTTGCTATAGTGAAAAAATTTACTCGTGGATGTAGGCATCGTTGTCAAACCAAATAAATCATGGTGTTCTTTGATTTGTTTTTTTATTTTCTTCTTAATCATATTAAATAATATATCTAAATTCACAATATCTATAATGATTCTTAGATACTATTACAACTCTAGAAATAATTCAATTAAATTGGTATTCGATGTATCGATGGACATTAGATAAAAGATATGACTTCTTTAGATTCAATCAACTGTTGAGGCTCTCCATCAAATTGACAATTAAGACAACACGAAAAATATAAATTTCTTATGGAAAATGTTAAAGTGATCATGCATGACTCTGCCTTGGACACTAAATTGATGTGGAGGTGTACACATAAATGTAGATGATTTTCCTCGAGATACAAGGGAATAAAAAGCATCTGAAATTTTGTTTAATGCAATGTCATACACATTCAATCTAGGAAGACTCATTTCTTATAGATTAATACTAACTTTCTAGGGATTGTATATTTTATGGAGAGCCTCAACCCTAGTTTAAAGCAAGTGTTTTCAATAAAAATACAAGATCAGTCTCGGGATACACATATAATAAAAATTTAGCAAAATGGCATTTTAGTCATTTTGAATGGTTAAACCAAAATTATGAATTTTTAAAAGCAACATATTTAGGGCAGTTTCGTCATTGTTTAAAATGGTGTGGTTGGGTTAACGGTCGTGTGAGCTAGGGAAGGAAGATCAACGTTTCACGCTGACATAAAGTATAAACGTGGAGAGTTTTCATTGGCCTGTGAAGATTTTATGAAACGGGTGAGAGTTATTTTCTCTCGTGGAACTCGAATCTAATGATGAATAAAATTCAGAATTTTTTTTTGGAAGCATTGTAAAACGAATCTGGACCGTTAAACAACTGGCCCCTGTTAACAAATCAGAAAATCACTTAAAACGGTTAGGATCGTCTTTCGAGGTGGTTTGGATTTTATTTTTGTTTGGTAAGCGATGGTTTCGGAGTATCCGATAAGTTTAGGGAGCAAACTTTAAAAAGATGATAGACGTGTTTCAAAGGGAAAATAACTTGAGGGATAGATCTTTCTAAATACTCCAAACTTTTGGGTAAGTTGAAACACCCGAAGCATCATTTTCTTAAGGAGAAATTACTTAAAAGAACCTTAACGTAAGAATTTATTTTTAAATAATCCTTAAGTTTTGGACGATATCTTGATAATCCATTTCGTAAAATTTTTATTTTTTAATGATCCCTCATTATTGATGAACTCATCGTTTTTTATTTATTGTCAAGTTCACAACTTATATTTTGAAACTCACCACTTTTTATTGTCGAGTTCATCAATTTTTTTATTTATTGTTGAACTCAATAATAAAAAAGTGGTGAACTTGACACTGGTAAAACCCTCCCATTTTCAATTCTTTCGAAAATACATGGAACGACTAAAAACTTGAGATAACGACTTGCTTAGATGGTTTCAAACTAAAAGAATCATTTTTATCAAAAAACGAAGAAAAACCTCTAATTTTTTTTTTTTGTTTTTTGCATGCATTTTCAAAATGTATGAACAAATTCTTGAGAATAATTCTTATTCCTTCTTAAATCCTTTTCAACAAAATGGAACCTCCTAAACTAGATTGAGATGCCAAAATATCAAGTTTTTTGGATGAAAGTGATGGGTTCAAACAATTAGGGAATTCAATTGTGAGAAAAAATGTGGGAAATGAGGTTTAGGATTTATTAGAAATAAAAGTTTTACTAAATTGATTATTAAGAGAGGATGTTCAGAGCATAGGCCCAACTAGTATGCAATTGGGCTCTTAGAGCACCATTTTCTCACCTATTTTAACTTATCGATGTATATCAATGACAATTCTAATTCACTTAAACGACTTGTAACAATGAATGATTGATAGATAACGATATACTTATAATTTTGAAGGTTCTAATGTATCAATTGATAATATGTGATAATGAATGACAAACGAAATACCCATATTTTTAAAATGTGGTTATATTGTTTGATTTGAACATTTGTTTTGCTTTTATAATATATCTATCCAGTGTCGAACACAAAAACTTTAAAATGAAAAATTTATAAGTTACACTTTTAATAATAGTATGGTTAAATGTAAATGAAGGGACATTTTTTATCTTCAAAAATTTGCTTTCTAACCGCACTTTTGCTTACTTCTCTCATTATAATAGGCAAAATAGTATTAATAGGCACTAGCAAACTCTGCCCGATGGGCCTAGTTCTCGTGCCCGAGGCCAATTCTAAATTAGAATTGGGCCTAACATGACCCGACAACTCAATGGACTTAATCACATCACAAAAGCCTGGCCCATTGGTAGGGACTCAATTGGACCAATGCTCATAGGTTGATACTTTATCATTCAATATTAATTCTTTATTTTGTGATCTATGAGTTAATTGTCTAATGGACGATTTACTTTGTCACCCAAGTCATGCTTGTTAATAGGCCGGTCTGAATTAGGCCTTGAGTAAGCCTTTTACCCATTCATATAATCTAAATTCAGGCCCAGAGGGCCGGCCCATTGATACACATAGTTATAGTTCACTGTTCACTCTGCCTGTGCAGTAAGCACTGAGTACCAGGGGGTGCAACTTGGTTTGATTTGATTCGGTTCGAGGTCAAATTGGAACCGAACAGACATAAGTCGGTTTTACTAAATAAGAACCAGAACTGAACCAACCCAAACTGAATTAAAGTCAGTTTGGTTTGACTGAATTCTATAATATTGTAAGTACTAATTTTTAATGAAAAAACAAACATAAAATTTCATATAATAAATTACAAATCTATCTATAAAAAAGTAAATAATTTATCAATAGAAGATCATTAATCTATGTCTTATCTCTTAAAATAATTCATAATAATTATTATATACATATATATTTATTTATTGCATATGAGTTCGATTCTTGATTTGGTTCGGTTCTATACAAGATTGATCCGAGAATCGAATCAAATTGATCGATTCTCCATTTTCATTATCAGGAATTGAACCGCAATTTTGTTTTAAACCGAACCAAATCACTCCAAAACTATCGATTTGATTCGATTCTCGATTTGAACCGGACCAAGTTGCACCCCCACTGAGTAGTGAGTACTGACACTGCATAAAATATCTTTCTAGTTCAGCAAGTCCATTTAAACTTCCCACGGGTAGGAGTGCGTACGTCACACTTCGTGTACTATAGATGGACCGATACTCTTTTCAAAGTGTGCCGCAACACAACGCGTCTTTGCGACGCCACTCCAGAGTTCAGAACTGGAATGCTGGGTTTTCGTTTAGGCGCCATGTCTCGCGCTTCAATTTTCTCTCCTTCTTCGTTAACCTTCAAAAACCCTAGTTTCTCCACCTTAACGGACCCAAGACCCTTCAATGGAGCTTTTCTCAGAATCAGTCACAGGTCCTCCGAAGGCTTCCGTAACTCTTCGCTTCGATGCTTCGCTTCTGCGTCCGCCATCGATAGAATCAAAGTTCAGAATCCCATCGTTGAAATGGACGGTACGTGATACAAAAACCCTAATCTCCCAATATTGATTTTTTTAAAACTGTGTTTCTTTGATTTCAGGCGATGAGATGACAAGAGTCATTTGGAAAATGATCAAAGACAAGGTAGGATTTTAGTTCACTCTATGATTTTTCAATTAAGTTGGATGATTTATCTTGATTGAATAGAGTCTTTGAAACATTTTAATTCGATTTTTAATGGAGATTTTGGTTTAATGTTATTCCAGCTTATCTATCCTTATTTGGATTTAGATATAAAGTATTTCGATTTAGGAATACTGAATCGTGATGCAACCGAGGACAAGGTTACTGTTGAAAGTGCTGAAGCTACTCTTAAGTAAGTAGTTATGAAATAATTTGATTACATGGTTCATACAATGGAAATAAATTTTGTTTATATTTTTATAAGTTTTTTTTTTTTTGGCTGTCGTTTAGGTTTCAAATTGTTTTACTGGTCAATTTGTTGAATTCAACCCTCGTATTAAATGCCGATTCTTGTCGTTAGATTTTAAATTAGTGTAATTATCATTGTTGTTTGGTAAAGTGGTACAAAATTGTGTATTAAGTGTCAATCTTTTGGTAGGGTTTATGAGGGATAATACCATAGCTGTGCATATGCGATCTCATATGCATCTATGCAATCACATATGATATTATTGGTCAATAAATCGCATGGCATATCACATATGCTTCAAGATGGCTTGATCGAAGGGATTGGGATTGTGTGGTTTAGAACGGGTCATATCTCATCTTTAGTTTGCCAATGACACAATCAACTCCGTTAATAAAAGCATTTTTATTGATAAAAAAAAGAAAGAATGGATGATCAACCTAAAATGTATAGTTTGAACCCGTTTTGAGCTTCTGTATCAAATGAGCAAGAAACCACAATCCTTCGGTCGGCACAATGTATACGTCATAGGACATTTGGTGGCTTGCCTTGGTTGCCAAAAAGGAAATTGTTGACCTCTTTTCTTGGTTGCTCTCTTGGAGCTAGCTATAGAATGAAGGCAGATTATGATATGGTGGCATAACATTTGAAAGAAGGTTGGCCTCATAGAAGAAATAATACATAGCAATGGGGGTAGGGTTGCCCTGATCTAAAACATTTATTGCATTTGCTGATTTACTTCTTTTTTTTTATATAAGTAAAAACTTGTTAATGAGAGGACAAGGAGTCCTCAAGGAAAATATACAAACTAACTTCTCCCCCTACTTACAATATCCCACCTAACCAAAAAGTCTTCGAAAAACAAACCTCTAAATTCCTTAAATTGCTTGCACCAAAAGAATAGTAAACCTTAAATATTGAAAATTAATTTCTACTTCAAACTTTCTTTCCCATTGAATGTGCGACCATTCCTTTCTTTCCAAAGGCCTCAACAGATTACAAAGAGAATGAACTTCCAAAGAATCTTCAACTTGCTAGAAAGGAAAGGCAATTTCCAACTTGACAAAAGAGAAAGGACCGAGTAGGGGTGACACCAACTAACCTAAAAAAGAGATAGGAAATGAGACAAAATATTAGAATCGAAGTCACAATGGAGGATATGATCCACAGACTCCCCACTCGCTTTACAAAGGCAACAATAATCCACCAAAATGAAACCTCTACGCTTGAGAAGATTGATTGTAGGAAGCTTGTTCAAAGCTGCCAACTAAATGAAAAAAAGGAACGTTTGTTGGCACTTTTGAAGACCAAACTAGGGAAGAAGGAAAACAGGGTTCCCGATCTCCTTCAAGAATGGAATAAAAAGACTTAACCGAGAAACAACCATCACGACTTTACCTTTACTTCCTTTCATTTTTTTTTATCCAGATTGCCATAGAAAACTGTTTGGAAAGGGGATTCAGAAAGTTGTAAGTCCCTATGTCGCATCCTTGATTTTTTTTGTTTTGTTTTGGGAATGGGACTCTTTGATAGTAGGTTAATTTGTGTATTTTGTCTAGTTGTGGTAGCTATCTCAAAATAGGTTCTCGCTCATTAGATACTTGTATCTTTATTGTTTGCTTTTGCCCCTATTTTGAATACAATTTATTCTTATAACAATAAAAAACACCATTTCAGAAACCATGTATTTTTGTTGGACACTGACACATGCTTATGTCATTGTTACGTAGTTTTTTTACAAATAACATCTCATGAAAAATCATGGATGATCATTTGATTGTTTTTAAATTGAAAAAAGGGAGAAAACCCATGTAAACTTAGTGAATTCATGATTCTTAATGGAAAGCATTTTTAATGATTATGGTGGTACATTTATTAGTTATTTTAATGTGAAATTATACCTAATATCGTAGTCTATTCATAAAATTTATGTGTGGCAGATACAATGTTGCTGTGAAATGTGCAACAATAACTCCTGGTGAGTTAGACTTTTTCATTATAATTCTTGAAATTATTGTATACAAAGTGCTAGGATATGTGGTTTTAGAAGCTTGTCAACTGTATTGGTTGTGGTAGTATGTTTTAGAAAAGGGGTATTGGTACAGGGGAAGTGTATTCCATGTTGTGGCGAAAACAATTCCAGGTATTAGTACCCCAATCACCGTCGAAGCTTCTTAGAGGAAATCCTTGGTAAGAATTTCCTGCAAAGGTTTCTACAGAAATTCTTCAGAGTTCTAACAAACTAGAAAAACCTAGGCCTTTTTGGTACACCTGCAAATTGTTGTAAATTCACAAATTTGCACACATAATTTGTTGTGCTGCAAAATTTTGTGGTCGTTTGCAGTGAATTTTGGATGGCTAAGTTTTGTGTTTATTTCTTTAGGAATTCGCAGGGGGCACAAAGATTTGCCGCAATTTGTGGTGGACAACAGGCATCTGAGAACCAACAATTTTTTTTGGACCAAGCACCCGATGAATGACTTCAAATTTTTGTTTTACACTGATTTACAGTCTACCAAGTAATGCCCTAAAGGCAAATTTTATTCATTAAATGCAACTCCTTTGCAATGTCCTCAGAAAAACTATTTTTAAGAAAATAAATCACATGAAATTGGCTTCTTACTGATGACATTTTTCTTTGCTTTTGGATCATATGGTGATACCAAGCTCAGAATTTTAAATCATTTCCTTGCTTGCCTTCTTCTTCATAGGACACCACAATCACCTGATATGCTTAGAGAAAACGAATTGAGTTTGAAGCATTGAGACAACAATCATACAACCATACTGAGGGTGATTCCATTTATACCCCTTTTCATCTAATGTAAAGTCCCAACGTAGCACGAATCAATATTTTTTTCAATTGAGGATTCATATCTTGAAAAAGAAATACAATGACACATTAGAAAGAACTGAACCTAGAGATTTTCCATGGAAGTGTCAATATTGATTTTTATTTTATAAATAATAGATCCAAGTAATGTGAAAAAGACGTCAAAAAGAGGGACTAACAATAACTGTAATTAGAAATAGTGGGAGTAAGTCTTTCAAATTATCTTTAATCTTTTTTAAGGTGTTGCATGATTTTCTTCTTTAAATGGTCATCGTAAATTGGCCAGAGAATTATGCATACTCATACTTGTGTTCAATGTTAAATCATATTTATCTGTAGGAAATCCCTTGAGAACTATAAATTCATGATGAGTATGTTTGTGAGATAAATAATTATAGATTTCTTAATTGAATGTTCTTATTCCATATCATGCAGACGAGACTAGAGTCAAAGAATTTGGGTTAAAGGATATGTGGAGAAGCCCCAATGGAACAATAAGAAACATTTTAAATGGTTTGTATCGTGTATTTCTTGTCTCACATGGGTAATGTTACAAGATTCCTACGATATCAATCTTTTGTGTGATGCTTTGATTTGATTGCAATGTATACTCTTTCTACAATTTAGTCGCTCTTGTATTTCAATGAATGAGGCACTGAGGGCAATTGTTGTGAATATTTGGGTAAGAATGGTGGGGTTTGTAAATGGATTCTATATAAGAGTGAAATTGTAAGGAGTTGAAACAGTGGTTGATAGTTTGATTTTTTGAAAAATTCAGATCAAATTCATAAATTAAAAGCTGAAAATCAGGTCTAAGCTTTTACAATCGCCATATGTTGACCTAGAGCTAATCAACAACAAAAGAAACATGGTTACCTCCTTGATTCAAAATTCAGGTCATTTCAGAATGTATTGGTGGAACATTTCGGTTTCAGCTGAAACTGGAATGAAACATTGGCTGCTAAACGTTTAACGTTTCGGGAATATTTTGGAATGTCTAGTAATTTAAGAATGTTTTTTGTCGTGGCCATTTCGATTTCTCTCCTGACTGAAACATTGCCTTGGAACGAGATTTAAAATCTTATTTACCTCTTTCTGTATCAAACTGAGTGCAAGATCAAAGTTGATACAGTCTTTGAAGATATACACACTAGATTCTAGAACCTTCCTCTTCCCAAAATGCAGAGAGTACCACTTATTTGACTTTATCTAATGTTATCTTCAATGATTCATTCATCAAATCAAACAATTACATATTTTCTTTGTGCAGGTACTGTTTTTCGTGAACCCATTATGTGCCGAAATATTCCTAGGATTGTTCCATGTAATTCTCTAAATCCATTCATGAAATGTAAATATCTGAATTATTTTGGAGTTTCTGTTTGATATTTACTATGAAAGTTAATAGGTTGGAAAAAGCCCATCTGCATTGGTAGGCATGCCTTCGGTGACCAGTATCGTGCAACTGATATGATCATTACAGGACCAGGAAAGCTTAAGATGGTCTTTGGTAAGCTGATTTTAACTTTTTAGATGCTCTCTGAAACTGTCAAAAAATTTCAATTCGTCAAATAATTTATTGTTTTCCGTGTTGTCTGCTGTCATCTTTGTTCTTACCAGTCCCAGACGAGGGGGGCATGGCAGTGGAGCTTGATGTTCATGATTTCAAAGGTCCTGGAATTGCATTGGCTATGTACAATGTTGATGAGGTTTGTTTGATTTAACCTTTTGTATGGAGAGGTGAATCATGATATAATTTCTCACAATTTTAAGAAGTCCTGTGTAATTTTCAGTCAATTCGAGCTTTTGCCGAATCATCAATGGCCATGGCATTTGCAAAAAAATGGCCGCTTTACTTGAGCACTAAAAACACGATCCTAAAGAAATACGATGGGAGGTAAACATAGGCTTTCACTAGTGATAGAGCTTATGCCTATGATGTAGTCAGAAATTTTAGTCAATTAGCAAATTTGCAATCCATCATAAGGATTAAACTATTATCATGGGACCATTACAGGTTCAAGGATATCTTTCAAGAGGTTTATGAAGAGAAATGGAAACCAAAATTTGAAGAGCATTCCATATGGTAAGTGTGCATCTTCGACGAACTGCGACCATTTGCTTATATTCTTAACATATTTTGAAAACTGAAATGGTTGATAAAAGATCGATTCTTTGAGATTCAGGTATGAGCATCGGCTGATTGATGACATGGTGGCTTATGCACTAAAAAGTGAAGGCGGATATGTGTGGGCTTGTAAAAACTATGATGGAGATGTCCAGAGTGATTTTCTTGCTCAAGGTCCTATTTTTCTGCTCTGATCATTTTAACTAGTGGGCATACTACTCTCTCTCCTTGCATATAATTCATTCATTTATTCAAGATTGGCTTCTTAGTTGATAAGGTATCTCCATTAAGATTTTAATCTAAAGCAACCTCCCAAGCAAATTCCTTCTCACTAAGAGAAGATGAATTATCCCAAATGATCTCAATAGAATACTGTTCCCAAAAAACTCGTCAAAATGTTGAGTAGTACTTTACTGAGAATTTGCCTTTTGGAACCACTTTCCAAAGCCGAGTCTTCTCCATTGGTAAAAATATCTACGTCGACATGATGGGAATAACTGCATCAACATGAATCCCTCAATTGTGTTATCCAATGATCTCTTTCTAAAAATCAGGCCTTCACCTGTTCCTTGTTTCTTATAATGAAACATTGTCATCCTTTTGACAAGGATACAGCACTTTTAGGTTTTTTTCTGTGTTGGCCACAATTCAACACATCGACGCCCTAACATACATTCTGACTCTAAGGTAGTGCCACCCTTTTTGTTGT
Organism: Akebia trifoliata; assembly: GCF_017979445.1. Classification (NCBI taxonomy): domain Eukaryota; kingdom Viridiplantae; phylum Streptophyta; class Magnoliopsida; order Ranunculales; family Lardizabalaceae; genus Akebia; species Akebia trifoliata. The sequence goes on from NC_141379.1 coordinate 3,555,434, forward strand.
GTTTTTCTCCAAAAATGACTTTCGAAACTTGAAAGAGGATTGGCATTATCCATCTTCCATATAGTAATTTATTGAGTTGTTATACATAGCAATGAATTTTTATTAGAAATATACTTTTACTAAGTTAGGGTGTTTACTTTTCATATGTTTCTTCCTTATCTTATTTAAAAAATTGTTGTATCATTTTTTTATAGGTTAAAATATCATATTATTATACATGTGTATGAAAAGTGTTGGCATTTTGGGCTTCTCAAACACGTCTTGAAAGAGACTCTTCTCTCCACTTTGCACTGCTAATATCAAGGGGAGCTCAATTGATAACTTATAAATCTTCTCAAACACAAACTGTAGAATTTATTTGGTCTACAGTATTTCCACGTTACAATATAGAGTTTAGTCTTTTCTTTGCTTCTTCGTATTTTCAACTTATATGCCTTTCCCTCAATGTCTGTTTGGTGGATACAGGATTTGGTTCCCTGGGCTTAATGAAATCAGTATTGGTTCGTATCATCTTGACATCACCTTTTTTTTTTCTTTGTGATTTATATTAACTTCCTTATGTTAATATTAAATGCCCACAAATCTTATACCCATGGTTTATTTGCTCTTGTTTTGCAGTTATCCTCTGATGGAAAGACATTAGAAGCTGAGGCTGCTCATGGCACTGTGACTCGACATTTCCGGTTACATCAGAAGGGACAAGAAACTAGTACAAATAGTATTGCTTCAATATTTGCATGGACAAGGGGGCTTGAGCACAGGTACCTTTAATACTTATTCTTTATCTTACATCTCTTGATTGTGCTTGGTGCATTATGACTAGATCTCCACCTAAACTAGTCTGGTTGTTCCATGCTGAATCAACCTCACAGTGGGAATGAACCTAGCTATCGATGAACATTTAATCTTAACTGAAGACTTCTGCATCTTTGTTGATGTCTAAATCATCGTTAGTTTATATTGACACATCAATAAAATATTAGGAGGGGTACATACAGGTTTTTCTGTAAAATACTGCAAAACAGACGGAGTTTTTAACAGAGGGAATTAACACTCACTTTTAAGTGCTACATTGGGGGCCCTTTTCTTGCTGATCAAAAATATTGGTACAAAAGCCAGCTAAGCTACATTTTTTGGGGGTGGTCCAAATGCTTCCTTAGGGAAACTGATTTAGGGAGTTAAACTCGAGAACTATTCGCTGTTTATGGGGTTTTCTTTACATATGGAGGACTGCTGTGTCCAATACAGATCGTCCCTAAGATGACTCTCTGGATTGGCATGCGAATGGTGTTCTTTTCCATGCCTACAGTGTATCTACTTTCTCGCGTGAATTGCAGATTTCATTTTTTTAATAAATTAATGGAAGAATAAACATGCCTGTCATATGGAAAATGGCTATTAGCTAAACTTTTCTTCGCCGAGATGCTGAGGTGGAAAAAAATATTTCCTTCTGTCCTCCTAAAGTAATAACATTTGTTTTATTTTTCACAGTTTTTATATCATGATCAGTTATGTTAGGTTTTATTTTGAAGTCGTTATTTTACTCTCAGATTTCTTTCCACTTCTCAATCTGCAGGGCCAAACTAGATAGAGATGAAAAGTTGTTGGATTTTGTTTCCAAGCTAGAAACTGCGTGTGTTGAGACAGTGGAAACAAGCAAAATGACCAAGGATCTTGCCCTTCTGATTCATGGATCTAAGTTAGTACATCACTTCATTTTTCTCCTCTATTCTCATTGTGATTTCTCTTGCACTTTTCCATCTCCTATATTCTTATAATATTATTTTTCTTTACTTTTCTGCTTTTTTATTTATTTATTATATTTAATAACAGGGTTGCTTCTATTGTCATAATCTATTGACACCTATTAATTAACTAAAAGCTTTCGAAGTCTATCAATAATTGTTTTTTGTTGTTAAAGACTTTGTTTCGTGCAAAGGGAGGGTTTTGAAGTGTGGATGTGGAGGCTCATCCACAATTCAGAAAGTGGATTTGGTTTTGGGTTTTTGTCTGTCAAAACATTTGCTCAATTCTATTTGAAATATCATCTATAGATTATATATCATTTATTATTTATTCTATTAGAAGTATTGTCTATAGATTATATATCATTTATTATTCGTCTGAGTCTGCATCCCGTTGTGGGTTTGCTTAAAAAACGTTTTTTTTTTATACATGAACCTCATAACCATTTAATTACTCTCCAATTTCAATCTAATTGTTGCATGGTTGGTATCTTCTCAATATCAGTTTAATTCTCACTCACCTCTATATCAATTTAATTCTCACCTTTTTTATATTCAGAGTGTCTAGAGAATCATACTTGAACACTGAAGAATTTATTGACGCTGTTGCACAAAATCTCGAGACAAAGCTCAAGGTGCCAGTGGCTTTGTAAATTTTTTGGTGGCGCGGTATTTAATAAATTCCTTTTGCAGGGAATCATGTAGTACGTGGTGAGCATATTCAGTTCCATTTCTATTTGCTTTTCTTTTAATGAAAAATAAAATGTAGAAACTTCATGCAATATACGCCCATTAGTTTTGATCCTAATGGGCTCTTTTTTTTTTCCTTTAAAAAAAAATTGAGAGAGAGAGAGAGAGAGCATCTTTTAAAATCAGAATTGTAATATTGGCATCTTCTGGAGTTTGGCACGCATGGGAATTGTAGGGTAAGTTAAACTATTTTCTATGGCATCTTCGAATTCAAAATCGTTTAATTGATCTGATTCATTTTTGAATTGTGAATGAGATCGAAATAGAATGTATGGATGGTAGCCCTAGATCTGTTCATTTGAAGAAGGAAAACAAACTATTGGAATCATATATTTGACCTTTTCACAGACTCATTGATGACAAGCTTCAATGGCCCTCGCTAGGTGTTCACTTTCTTCACTGGCCATCACCGGATGTAACCTCTTACTTCTTAGGGAAAATTACTTAAAGGACTCTAATGGAGGGATTTTTCACTCTAATTAGTCCCTAAGTTTTAGGTGGTAGTTTGATAGTCCATTTAGTAAACTTTTTTTATTTCTTAATCGGCCCTCATTATTGCTGAGCTCACCATTTATTTATTTATTGTCGAACTCACCACTTTTTGTTGTTGAATTTGGCAATTTTTTTAAAATGTTAAACTTCACAAAAGTGGTGAGCTCAACATTCGTAAAATCCTCTCATTTTTGTTTTTCAAGATTTTTCAATTAAAATACATGGAAAGATCATCTAAAAATTTGAGATAATGACTGTTTAGATGATTTCAAACAAAAAAAAAAAATTGTTCTTAGAGATCCATTTTCATCCAAAAAAGAAATAAAATAAAAAAATAAAAAAATCTTATATTTTACACACGTTTTCAAAATGGTTTCTTCTTACTTAAATCATTTCTGATGGAATGAAACTTCTGAAATTCGATTCGGTTGCTAAAAATCCAAGTTTGTTTGGTGAAAATGGTTAATTCAAACAGTTAGCATTCAATTGCGAGAAATATTGGAGGCCACAAAACTTAGGGATTAATTTGAAAGAACTCCCTCTATTAAAGTCCTTTACATAATTTTTCCTAATTTTATCAACTTCTTCACCAAATTTTCTTTGTTTTGTATAAAACATTTATACTTTTTAGCGTTTCTTATATCCCACGGTAGAGAGAAGCTTAGGTGTTTGATGAGCACACTTCTAATTTCAGAAGATGTGGCTCTTGACAAAATTGAATGAGTAGAATTTGTTTTGTTTTGGACAAGGCTTTGATGATGTGAAGCACATCAAGATTGAGGCATTTTGAGGCATGAGTTTTGTTTCGTTTTTAGGTTTGAAAAAGTTCAATTTCAACCTCCAAATTTCTTGTAAACTACTTTTTTGGTTTCGCCAACTCTATCAATGTTCTTTGGGTGGACATTTAGTTTTATTGTTTTTTTTTTTTTTTTTCTTCTTTTGATGGGTGAATTGCTTTTGTTATGTCAATTTTAAATTATTTAACTCAACGGTCTCCTCATCCAAAGATTTTACCAACTATTAAGTAGCACAACATGCTCATACCTAAATATTATTGTGTGTTTGGTAACACTTCCGAAGTTTGAATGGAGGTTGTTCATCTTTAAAATTCAAACTCCTAAAATTTTATTTCTATTTGTTTGTTTTAGATTTTCGACTTCAGAACTAAAATTTAAAAGTTTTGAACCAATGATATGGGGATGGGGAAGTTAGATGAAATTTTTGAAGTCTGACTTTAAACTTTAGAAGTGTTACCAAACAGAGCCTAAATACAATGCCCTATCAAAGACCTAACTATCTATAGTTTGTTTACAATACCTTAATTAATTCCATTGATCTAATTCAAGTCAGTCTTATCGTAATGTGTCCCCAGAGTTTCATCAAACTTTCGAAACATTCACATATTCACACACTTATTTACAAGAAAATGTGCACACTTGTTTAAAATTCTTGAAAGTTTTTACTTGATTATTATACATTATGATCTCTTTTATAAATTTGGGAAATACTAAAAAAATGTATTTCAAAATCTTTATAAGATACATTTAAAACTATCATAAATACAATTGGGAACGTCTTAATTCTATAAAACTTCAACAATTGTTGTGATACTTTGAGAAGAATCGGCTTCTTCTTTTGATTTCACAAAAAATGACTGAATAAGATTTATAGATTTTAATCATGTAAGTGTGAATCATTGAGATAAATGTCAATTGAATCTATTTAATAAAATACAATTCTAAAACTCACTTTTGTGGGGAAGAAACTTTCATCCAATTAAAATAAATATCCTACCAAACTATAATTTTATTATAGGATCCATGTTATTATTTTTTTGCTAATATCAAATATATTATATTAAACTTATTTTAATTTATTTTTACAACACCAATAAAATTAAAACCTTCTATCTTAAATAATATTATAAAACATAAATAATAAAAGAAACATTTGTTGCGACGAAACAGGTCCTTCGATCTTAAAATCTTCCGAATTGAAATTCTTCAAGAGCTTACTATAATTCTGACTCTTGATTTTCTCGATCAAAATTTGATATTTAAAAAAAAATGAAAAAAAAAAAAATGCTGGAATGACACAAATGTATACATGGTGAAAAAAAAAGTGATGAGGTGGCGCGCACATAATCGTAGATGCATCTCACGGAAAAGCATATACGGTAATGTGGACATGATCCCACCATTTTGTCAATCCTGTGTCTCCGTTTGTGTCAACCCCAGCACGACTTTATAAAAAAAAACATGATGATTGCCGCCCGGCCGATTAATGAATATTTCGCCACGTGGCAGTCATAAGACATTCCACACAGAGTCTGACATCTTCTTTATTGATTGACAGCCACCTGGAAATGCATGATAACGTTGTATCGACGCGCAGAGAGAGAGAGAGAGAGAGAGAGAGAGAGAAAAGATGGGCGGAGCATTTAGTTGTTGTGGAGGAGGAGGAGGAGGAGGAGGAGAAAGAAGTGCAGAGTTAGAGATGGCGTTATCAAAGGTGAAGGAAATCGTTTCTTCAACACCAGCTGTCGTCTTCAGGTTGGTCTTTCTTTCTTTCTTTCTTATTTAATTTCCAAATCTTATTTTTATTTATTCTAATTTCTAATTTGTGTTTGTTAATTGGGGGGTGGGGTGGGGTGGGGTTTGGTTTGGCAGCAAGACATACTGTTCGTATTGCACCAGGGTAAAGCAGTTGCTGACGCAGCTGGGCGCAACTTACAAGCTCATCGAATTGGATGTCGACAGTCAGTACTCTCTTCTCTTCTCTTCTCTTCTTCATTCACACTCCTACCACCGTCATTTAATTATCAGATCCAATTTTATAAATTTTTTTTTTAATAAAAAAAGTTGCTTTGAATTTGCTGGAACAAAACCAAAGATTTGAATTTGTAATTTGTCATTGTGTTTCTCCTTAGAATAGAATAGAGAGGGTGAAGATGGGATGACAGGTCTCTCACTGTTTATCATCTATAGAAAATTGAAGAATCTCTGTAGAGAGAGAGAGAGAGAGAGAGAGAGTAATTGAGCTTCATTGCAATTTTCTCTGTTAGGGGATCCCTAGGTAGTACCTATGTTACCTAATTGGTTGCTCTTTGTCCCAACCATGAACAAGTACGAAGCAAGTACTGATTCGTACGCTTAAAACTAAACCCACTGAAGCATTTTACCTAAAAGATGAACCAATACCAAATGTTTGATGAAACGGGTTCCTTTCTCATTGTTGAAGGTGATGGAGCAGAAACTCAAGCTGCGCTGGTTGAGTGGACTGGACAAAGAACCGTGCCGAATGTGTTCATTGGGGGAAAACGCATTGGTGGTTGTGATGGTAAGATCTTCGATCCCTCAATTCCACCATTTTGTGTTTCAGGTTCCATTGTAATAATAATAATAAGTAGCAAAGCCACCATCAACTAAACATATTTTGGGATTCTTTTTGAGTGGTTCAGATGTTATGGCATTGCATAATGAAGGGAAGCTCGTGCCCTTGCTCACTGATGCCGGTGCAATTGCTAAATAATTCCTTGCAACTGTAAGTGATGAATGTGCTGATGACCAGACCATTTGATGCATAGTTATTTAGATGTAGTTATAGAATACAGTTGCATGAAGTAGACAATAAAAGCTTGTAAAAGTTTTCTTTTGAGAATGTTAAATCTTTGGATTGTCTTCTTATTATGCCTTCCATGTTCCCATGTATCACAATCAGTAGGGTTTGCATGCACTAGCATTGTTAAGTCTTGCTGCTTTTATGGTTCAAACCTAATTCTTGTGAAGGATTTTCCATCAACCTAGTTTAGGGTTTGGTCTGTAGCATATAAGATTATAAGGTTAATCAATGAGAAGTAAAATCCAGCAATGGCATGAGCAAATTGAAGAATCATAAAAACAAAATAGCTTAAACAAGGCAGAAAATGGCCAGTAACTGAGGGGATTCATCAACTTATTAGGAAACAGAGATTTATTTTTCTAAGAGTAAAAACCAATGCATGAACCAAATTATTCAATCTTCTAACCCAAGAAGTCATTTACTTTGATTCAAGCAACCCCATTGTTGGATTCATTCTTTACTTCTGTAATGGTCAAAGACAAGTAAATGAGAGGACATTAGGTTGTTTGATATCCTCAAACTTTTGAGATTTGATTAAATTTTGAGAAAGAGATTTCACTTACATTGGAGATATCTATCCAAGATTCCAGCGTCTTGAGAGCCTTCCCTGATAGATGGGTTTCGCGAGCTAGCCCTATTCCATCTGCTAGGTTGCTCACATACCCGCTGACTAAGAGGGCTGCTGCGGCATTAAGTATCTGAATGGTTTGTTCAAACAATATAAGAATTAGCTACTTCATCCAAAACTCTCCCAAGCCATGGTAGCTGTTCATATAGCTTTTAGACAGTAGAGAGAGGAGACTTACAAGTGCATCTGCTATGGATCCTTTCTCACCAGATAGTACACGCTTTAGTACCTCCGCATTGAACTTTGGGTCTCCCCCTCGCAAGCTTTCCAGAGTACAGCGAGGGATACCAAAATCCACTGCACATTACACTATTTGGGTTAATCAGAAATTTCATACATTATTGTTAAGAATTCTGAATCCAAGTGAAATCCTAAATATACATCACTTAACTTCCAAGTATGGAGGTGAGTTTTATTTCTTTTTTTCATAAGAATGTTTGAAACAAAATAAGGGTAGATGACGAGAAATGATTACATGGATCAAATGAGAATGTCTCAATCTTTTCAGGGGTAACATCAAGGATTAGTCCAGGTCCTGGCAACAAAATAGTTGATCTGTAAGTAAGATGTATGCAAAACCAAGTGCCTAAGGTGAAAAGTAGAGAGATGAAAAATAAAAAGTCATAGAAGAGGTTAAACCTAAAAGAAATGATATACATTCTAACTAAGCAAAGTCTGAAATATAGAAGCAAAAGGTTCTTACCAAGGGGACTCATCTCATCCAAACCCTTTGAGTGAACAACTAACGCTCTTTTCATGCCAAACCTTTGCAGTGCTTTTGCCATTTTGACAATCTGTCCAATAAAACGGTCAAAGGTGAAAAATAGCATTGAAGCGGTTCTGCAGCAAGTCTATCTGAAACTTGAAAAGATAAAATACTCTACATGACATATTTTTCAAGCATACAAGAATGAGTCAAAAAGACACAAATGTAGAATCCAAGGAACCACTAAATCCCAATAAGGTCTAGAAGTTGTGAATAATTTTTACCTTACTCAAATTTCTTATTCTAAATGTACTTAAAACTGAGTCCAACTTTTGAACATTTAAGAGAGTGGATTCCGTCGAGAAAACCCTTGTGGAGACCAAAAAAACTGAATGGATTGAAAAATAATCTTCTACATCTCACAAGTAGCATCAGCATCCAACTGTGTAGGGTATGTTCATAAGGGAAGTTGAAAGATTATCAAGAGCATGTTTTTATTGAGAAAGTAAAATTACTTGTGTCTTGTTTGAAACTTAGAACCCTTAAGGAAATATTTTTAGCTGTATCTTCTCACTTTTATTTTCACACATTAAATGCATTTTAACCAGATCAAACCAGACATTCATACCACGTCATCAAAGAGTAACAATTAATGCCTGTATTTTTTTCAATTTATCTGCATGAGAATGGTAGAACTTAACAATGACTATCTCCAAAAGGAACCATATGTCATATAATGAGTTGTATGAAAGAAAAGCTTGATTTCATATTATCAACAAGAGGGTAAACAAAGAGAAATCTATTATTGATATAATCAATAATGATTGAACTTACTATGTCTTCCTTGTACACGCCAACAACTGCAAAAGGAGCTCGTGCAGGGTTCAACAAAGGACCCAAGATGTTAAACACGGTCTTCACTTTCAGTTTTTTCCTTACAGGGCCAACAATTTTCATTGATGGATGGTGTTTTGGTGACATCATAAAACCAATGCCTGCTTCCTCTATACATCTCTTTACACCCTAAATTCCAATAAAGAAAATATGAGATAATCAGCATGGATGCATTCAAACTTGAACACAACATAAAAGAAGCGATTGAGGTGCAATGAAATTCTTAGATAAGAAATTTCCACAATTCTCTTACATTTCTAGAGGTACGTTGAGTTCAAATAAAGCAGTTTTTAAAAGTGAAATGCTAAGTATTATCAGGTGAAACTCTATTAAAGCAAACGATATCAAGTTAAGTGGCCTACCTAACCAAGGCATGAACAACATGCACGGTTATAAAAAATAAAATAAAAAGCAAGAAAGAGACCAAGAAAATGAAAACATAAAATTAATTCCTATTAGACCTTGTATGAGGGTTTAATTTCTTGACAGAGATCCACAATTCAAATGCAGATTGTAAAACTGTTGCAAGAAAGATTTCAGTTTTAGGTGATATGGTTTTGGATAACAGTTTTTCATTTCAGAAACGTTCACTATTATCCATTAACATAGGCATGCTATCATCGACACCATCACAGAATTCTCCAATTCTTCAAAAAATTCAGGAATAAGGATCAGTCAATTAAATTCGGGTATTACCTCAACATTAACATATTATCTTCTTCAAACTTCACTTGTCAAAAACAATATAAGCCTTTTAGGGAGGTTGAAGATTATGGGTTTTTGGAAACCAAAAATATTGCTTATATAATCCCCGATTTTTTGAAACTTTTCCAGATTCATCTGAATTAAAACTAGACCGACCCATGACAAATAATTGCCTAATCTGAACTTTGTTATATGATCATCAAAATAAATAAAACAATATTCGGACTCACCACTTGATAACCTAATCTTGCCAATACTGACCTTAGGATTCAAATCAATGGCTACTCCTAGTGCTTCTAATACATCAGCACTTCCACAAGCTGAAGAACTGGAACGATTCCCTTGCTGTAAGAACAAAACAATGTCACTCTTCTTATCTAATATAATTCTAATCAAATTATAAAAACAACAAATTCTGAAATCACCTTTGCAACTTTTGCACCAGCAGCTGCAGCAAGAATTGATGCCCCTGTTGAGATATTAACTGTGTTGGCCCCATCTCCACCTGTGCCAACAATATCAACCACATCACCCACTCCTTCAACTTTCCTACAACATTTGATCATCGCCCTCGCTAATCCTACAATCTGCAAAATCAAAACGTACAATAAATCTCTACAATGAGAATTTTTATTTATTTATGGGTAAGCTGGACTTGAACCCATGACCTCTAAGTTGTTTTGCAATATGTCAAACCAACTGAGCTATGGGTCTAAGCCCTACAATGAGAAATTAAATAATTGATCAAATTTTGGAATTCTAGTTCTACAGCTCCCTTAAAAATCAAATTAAAACTTTTCATAAATCTCTACAATAAGAAATTAAAATAATTAATCAAATTTTGGGTTCTAGTCCTACAATCTGCAAATCAAAAGTTTCTATAAGTCCGTACAATCTGAGAATTAAGTTCTACAAATCCCTTAAAAATCCAATTTTTAACTTATAAAACTGAACAAAACCCATAAGAATAAAAAAATCAAACACTGACCTCTTCAAATGTCTCTCCTTTGGCTCTCAAGAGAACGAGAAAAGCACTGATCAAGGCTTCATTAGCTCCATTAAGCAAAAAATCAAGAGATGCCTCTGCCTCGTCTTCAGATAAATCCACTCGATTTATCAAAGACTCAATTAACTACAAAACCACAAAAATTAAAATTTTCAAAATATATCAACCGTAAAACCGAATACAAAAACTACTTCCAATCTTCCATACCTCACTAAAAGACGTTAATGGCGTAGTTGAATTCTCAAGAACAGTAACCGGACCGGTTACCACAGCTGCTAACCTTTTTTGCCTAATTCGAGAAATTGGCGAAGCAATCAAACACTGTTGAGCTGCGAATCGACTCTCTAGAGGTTTACAAACAAATGGAGATCGAGAAATAGGAGCTCGGCATCGAAATGCTGCCATTGCAGTCTTATTTCAGCTCGATAATAATTCAATCAGCAAATCTAATTCAAATTATCTAGGGATTCTTCTTCAAAATTTCGAATCCTCCCCCAATTTCACCTTCACCTTCACCTGGCACAGATTCTACAGATCTTCCCGAAACAGGAAAGATCTCGTGTTTGCAGTTCTTCACATTTTCAAAAAAAGTTGCTTAAAAATCAAATAAAAAAACAGTCCAGGTGGCATGAACTCTACCCCAATTCAAACGTCGGCACGTCGCTATATATCCCTTAATTTTAACGTGTACTCTAAGGACACGCTTTAACGTTCATTGAATACGCTGCGGCAGTTGGCATCCGATTTTTGTACCGAAACTACCCTCAAAAAATATATATTTTAACCAAAAACGCCCCCAGGTGCTTGTTCCGAAGGTGTATTTAATGTACTTTAAGGTGCCCTCTTAGGGCCACGTTGACAAGACCCAAGATTCTTTAATTTATAATAAATATCAAATTTATCTTTATCTACAAATTCTACCTAATCCCTTTATCCTTGTCATAATGATGATATTATCATTTAATCCACATGACATGATGGTCACAAAATCCATCTAATTTTTGGAAAAAATCAGAAAATTTTGCCAAAAAGGTGTATCAAAAAAATTCGACTATTAGTCCATAGGTCCAAAACAATATCCGAATAATTTATGAATATTGATTATTATGATTTCATAAATAATAAAAAAAATAATTACTTTTGAATGTCATTGATTTAAAATAAAATAGAAGATTTTTTTATGATACTTTCCCATTTTTTTAATTTTTAATTTTTTTTTGAATTTGATACCCTAACCATATTATTGATGAATCCAAACTTGATTACTATGCATACAACCCGATGTGGTTTCTCTAAATTAATCATTGAAGATGTTTTTATATAAAATTTTACCTTTTTTTTAATAACAATTTTTCTGTTAGAAAAACACTTGGCATCCAAAAACATGGGCACGCTGTTTTTCACCATTGAATTTTCGATAAAAGTTTGAGTGCGAATTGAAACTCTTCTTCTTTTTCTTGGATAATCAATAAAGTATGTTAGAGCTACTATAAACATTATGCATCCTCTTGACATTCAAGATCCTTCACAAACTCCATCCTCTTATCTTTCCAACTCCATCATCAGTTGTTGCATCAAACTCTCAGTTCTCTCAGGGATCTAACCAAACTTATAGAGATCTCAACAAACTTAAGAATCGCTCTCGTTAGTACCCCAAACATCACACCAACCACTGAATCCTGAACCATTCTTTGCTTCCTCAACACCACATCTTCATCTCCACCACCACCACCATGTGAACTCCCACTAGATCCAAGAGAGGTCATTCTGGACTTGGATGAAGAACCACCCACCCACACAACGATGGTAAGGTTAGGGTTTGGGTTTGAATTAAGGCTCTTCTTGTAACTCAAGGGTGAAACTAACGAAACAGGCCCTAACGCCAGGGGGATTATGGAGTGTCAAAAGTTGTGCACTCTGGAGTGATTGAAGCGACTAGCTGATTGAGATGGGAATAAAAGCTTAAAGAGTGTTTTAATCTCTAATTGGGGGTGAGAAATAATTTAAGACATTGAAATGTAACAAGTAACAGTTGGTGTGCCAATAGCAACTCTCATAATATCACTGTCTCACAAGGGACACTGCCGTTCGTGCATAATCCACTACACTACAGAGGGTCTCCAACGCAGTCATCCAAAACTTCCATTTCAGATTTTTAAACTCCAAAATGGAAGACTGGTAGAGCTATTCCGTGTTTTTTGGCTCCTAATTTTTTGACAGTTGGGTAGGGTTTTCATCTTGGATTGAATATAAAAAAATATTTATGAATCACTATTTTGGATGACACACGGTTGGACTGCAAACACCTTGAATATTCAAAATGGTGGATCCAAAATGCTCACATCTTCCATTATGAAATTTGTTCTAGGAGTTGCTCTCAAGAGGGGTCTTAACTTAAATTATGATATGAGGTTCCAGCCTGAGGTAACATCAGAGCATTATTCTTTGATAAATAATTTTTAAAAAAAAAATCACAGAAGAAGCAAATTGACCGTCCTGCCCAAATCTGAATTTTACATAAAATTGTTCAAATCATATTTTTTGCAGATCTAACTTCCATACCATTCTTGGCAAAAATTAATGGAGAAATTAATATATCAAAATCATAACAATCCCATGTGCAGTAAATGGCTCTTTTCTTTTTTGATAAATTGGGTAAAGGCCAATATTAAATTCCAGAGCCACCAACGATTATCATTTGTCCATCAAGAAAATAACAAACATTTTTTAGTTTCAACTAAGTGCCGTAAAAGGAATGCGAAGGTTGGACTTGGAGGGATTGATCCAACTGGACTGATTATCCATCGCAATCCAACACCCAACAAGTAGGTTTAGTATCGAGAACCAATGCCACCATCATCTAACATTCTACAAAAGGGTACGAAGTCTGATACACTATCTTAATGGTTTATGGTGTATGGGGCTTGGGGCAATTAACTTGCTATCCTGTATGACTGAGTATGAGTAAAGAGTTTACATGACCCAACTCATAACCATTGCCATTCAACATAAAATATAAATAATAAAAACTAGAAAATTTTGAATACAGAAAATGGACTTAGATTATATAGGCTTACCATCTAAGTAAGCACAAATACCACTTAAACCGACTGGAAGATGTCCAAGTAAATGAAAGATAACATGGGGTGTCAAACCTTGAAGAAGTCAAAACAAACTACAAAATTTAAAAGGGCCAGTGCGTCAGCCTATCACAATCATCTCATTCCCTACCTCATACCTTGATAGCATATTTCCTCATTGGGAAGTACATCTCTTTCTTCTTCTCTCTCTCAGTCTTCAGTGATTCCTGAAAAGACAGAAATATCTATTAATGTTACTAACTGTGAGTTTCATCTACACACATTTCTCAGCCACAATCAAATGTAAAAGGCTCGGTGATCCTATCAACTCTAGCTTCCATATGCTAAATAAATTGATACATGCCTCTGTAAAAGCCTTGACCAACTGAATAGAATCTCTCAGGAAAGCAGGCCCCGTGATAAGATTTCAACTAAACAAAAAAAAAGGTACAATAAAAAGAACCCTCTTGCTTGCAGAGTACGTGAAGATTCCACCATTCCAAATTGTAAAGATGAAGCGGAAAAATACTAGGGCAGAGTAAGTAAAAAATCAATGGATGAAGGAATCTCTCAACACGATACTCTCCAATATAGCCAAGTACCATATAAGCATAGATTTAAAACACTTTTTTCGTCATGATCAACTAAGAGGAATGCAGGGAAACCCACCACCCTTCTCCACATGCCCGAGGATTTTTAAATCTATTTTGGTTAAATCAGTTAGGTGTTGCTTTTGTTTGAGGGGTGTAAAAGTAAGAAAAGTGACAATTTTTATTTTATTTTATTAGTACAATTTTTTAGACTTTCCCTGAGTTAAGCTTACCCCACCTAGCTTACAAGCAAACTGCACCTGGTTGTGGCCTTCTGCTAATCATTGACAGCAAATTATTGTAGGATGGGGAATGCAAAAAGACGCTAAGAAAGAGGAAAAGATGTGGCTGAATATAGTGATGAAGGATTTGAAGGTCTATATGCTGAATGTAGAAAATGGCCCCAAGGTCCGAATAGAATAAATCACAGAAAAAAAATTCTATAGTTGTCTCTAGACAGTAGGAGAAGAACTTAGATAGCATAGAGTGAATAATTCCTATCTAGTCGTTCCCAACTAAGCTCACATGTTACCCAACTATCTTTCCTACCCCGTGAGTAAGTTCTATGCTTACTAACTATAACAACTAAAAGCATCTCTTAGATTGATCAGCAGTTAAATCTTCCAGATATGAATAAAATATATGTTAGTTCAACTAGCCTACAACAAGTCCACATACGAAGAGTATAGTAACAAAGTTCCGATTTAGCAATTATTTGGTGGGCAGTCAGCTCGGTTAATTAGGTTAAAATTAGGGAAATTTTCGGAGTGGTGTTCGAGGATCATAAAAAATGATGCTTTTGGGTTTCTTCCCCAAAACCCATCATCTATGTTTTTGTTGCTTGTAGTTAGGTCTTCTTTCTTTCATTTAATAAAGGTAAAAAGTTACCCCACTTGGCAATTAATAAAAAAAAACATCGATTAATTCATCAATCTAATCAGCTGGTCCCTAACTAGACCCAATCTTGGGCCTCCCTCAACCCTATCTTGTTCTTGAGATTTGAAGGTCAAAGAACATAAAATGTTGAGGTTGTAAGGTAAAAAAGACTCAGCAATTAAATATTAAAAAAAAAAACCATTGGATCTTAGGTCAAATGTTGAGGTTGAAGGGTAAAAAAACTGCGTCCCTTACTCAGGTGAATTTTTTCAAATTTGTGAAAAAAATCGGACAATTTTATTACAATAATGAAGATCACAACGAAAATAAAGGAACTAAGTACCTGATGTTTGGTGAGGCGCCTTCTGATTGCACGGGTCTTCTTTGGCCTAAGATCCAATGGAAGGAACTTCTTCTTCTTGTATGCTTCTCTCAATGCAGACTTCTGCTTCTGGGAGATTACAGTAAGGACACGTGCGATGGACAACCTAACAACCTTACTGCAATCACAGATAAACGTACAATAGCTAAGCAAACAGAACACAAAACGGATCGAAATCCATAAAAATAAAATAAAAAACTGATACAAGTGATTCAGAATTTCAGATTAAGAAACCTACATCTTTGAGAGCTTGTTAGGTGCACCTCCAGTAACCTTAGCAACTCGGAGCAACGCGAGCTCGGCCTTAAGCTCATTGAGCTGGCTCAGAAGATCGGTCTTAGATTTGGTTCGGAGCTCATGAACCTTAATTCTCGCTGCACAAAAAAAAAAAATCAATAAAATCTATAACACATGAACCCTAGATATAAAACTGTGAAACCCTACAACGTTGCAGAAACATAGAAATCCCAGAATCTAGAATAACAATTCGAAATCCTATAAGAAACCAGCCAATAAAACCCTAACAAAATTAGGTGCGGTAGATCCTAAAATGCAGAAGAAACACTCATCTATGGAGTTGCATAGATGTTACAGTAAAGGAAAATTAAAAGAAAAAAAAAAAAAAACCCTAGAAATCGAACCATATAATGTTACTGAGTTTCATCTTCACTTACCCATTGAAGGAAATCGTCGAAGCTCCGCTGCTCTCTCTCCACTGCTGAAATGAATCGTTCGCCTGTTTAAGGGTTTTATTTATAGTCGTGCTTTTTAGGGTTCTGTTCTTTCCCTTCGATCGCTTATTTCTTTTGTGGACAAGTTCTACCCTCGTCTTCCGTTAAATGGCGAAAATACCCTCGATAGGTCTGTTTGGTTACAAATCTAGCCGTGGATTAAATTACTGGATTTCCCTTGAATGTGCACTTCCTTGCCTTGGACTATGGCAGGTTGGCCCGAACTCACCCTGATTGATGGTCGAGTTTGGGCTGAGTTAGATAGAAAATGAGTTGAGCCTGGGTGGGTTAGAATATCCCAACCTAATTTCAATTCGGGTTGATGGTACGCGAAATCCGACTCAACCCGAATATGATTTATATACTAATATATAAATATTTTTATATTAATTATGAATTTTTATTTAACTTTTTTATTCAATCTTATTATTATGATTTGTGAATAAATTAATTAATATTAATGTGAACTTTGGTTTAGTATGACTTGTCTAAATATACTCTCCATCATGGATTTAAAGGTTATTTAAGATTTTATTTATTTATTTATTTATTTTTTTGTATTTTTTTTAAATATAAAAATTATTTACTAATCAAAATAAAATTAGGTTTATTCAACAAGTCTAATCCTATCAAATCGTCCAAAATTGTCAAACTCAACCCAATTTTAAAAGATCAAGCTAAGGTTGAACTTGGGTTAGTAAGCTTAGGCCCGATCAGAAACTTCTAACCCATCAAAAGTGATTTAAAAATTGTGGATCATCTATTTTTTTATCGATAATTTATAAATCACTTTTGATAGATTTAGAAGTTTCAGATTAAGCTGATTTTTTATGAGATGATGTCCTCACCATAGGGATCACCCGTACAAAAAATCAGCTTAGCCCGAAACTTTTAATCCATATGGGACAATGTTGATTGTCGAAGCCAACTTATACATATAACTTATTTTTTGATGTATAAATTAATAATTTGTTATATAAAATTTTATATTTAATATTCATGTTTTTTTCTTCATTAAGAATATGTTGTTTACAAGTGGGTTTATAAGATATTGACAATGCATAGAACCAAACTGATCGATTTTATGATTCACCCAGTTCGATTATAATTCTTATTAAGTGGAACTAACAATACCTAATTGGTAAGCCATTCAACCATATATATATAAATAGGGGTGCCAATAGATGATCGAAATCAGAACTCGAATTTTGAAAAAGCAAATATTATCTAAAAATTTCAAATATTTTTTATGTTCGAATTCATTTTGGATACGAATTTGGTTGGTGGTACATTTAATTCAATTAATTTTGATTTAAAATAATATAAATATAATAGTCATTATTATTATTATTATTATTATACTGTACATACGGAATAGCTTTTAAGTACATTTTAAAGTGTAAACACTGTTGGATATATCTATATCCAATTGGGTAGACATCCGTTGACAGCCCTAACCATACACCCGACTCTAAACGGGTTAGGACAAAGGGATCCGAACCAGGTTTTCGATTCCATGAAGAAAGCTTATGCACTTCGTAGCAGTGAAGAAGCTCCGACTTGAGTCTCTCATGGAAGTTGGAACGAATTAGGTTTTAAATTTGAACTGTTCATCAAGAAATTCGTTACTAGAGAAGCATTCCAGCCATGGAAACCCAAGAAAAACCAGAAGAAATCGTTGATGAGGTATGATTTTTTACACCTCAAGATAGGATTTTTCGTATAATATTCGCTTATTATACAGAGTAGATGTTAAAATCTGTTTGTTTTTAGACTATTAATGCGTTTGAATTAATCAAACCTGTTTGGTTTTTTGATATTTAATACTGTCGAATTCACTTGAAACGTAGATCGATGTTACTCGTACTTGCAATCCTGATTTCGAGATCACAGTTTTTCCTTTTATGAGGAATTTATAGATGGATTGTTAAGTGATGGTTTTTGCTGCTTTTTTTAGTCATTTGCAGGAATTAGGTCTTCTCGGCCCCCTTTATTTATTTTTCTCGTGTAGTAAATTTATATGAATTAAAAAAAAAAAACGTAATTTTCAAGAGTAAACTCTTATAATTTAAGAGGAAGGTGTTTAATCGAGAGCCAAGCATGGTTTTAAAGCTCGTTTTGACGTCTTGTCTCGGATGCGATATCCGATTTACTTGAATCGTTTCGGACGAGATTTAAGAAAAGGGCTTAGAATTAGAACAAAACATGTCCTTGAGACGACTTGTCAACTCGGCTCGTTGGTGGATGATACTGAGACAATTCGTCTCGGTCTCGAACGAGATTTAAAACCATAGAGCCAAGTCTTTTGTAATTGAAAGTGATCTAATAAATGCTTTTACAAGCTCCATCCATGTTCTTTTGGCTTTTCCTCTCGCTATTTTAAGACCTTCAACTCGGGCTTTAATCAGCCTTCATTGAACATGCCCAAACCATCTTAGTCGACTTTCTATTAGTTTATTGCCTATTGGAGATATTCCTACATTTTTCCGAAATTGTTTGTTTCTAATTTTATCTTTCTTAGTCTTTCCCATCATCTATTTCAACATCCTCATCTCTGCCACACAATTTAGTGACACAATGCTTTTTGACTGTCCAATATTTAGCTCCGTAAAGCATAATTGGTCTTACTGCCATCTCATAAGGTATTCCTCTGTGACATAGCTCTCTAGAAGCAAACTTCCACTTTAACCATTTAATTCAAGGTAACTTCTTTCTCAGTCTCTCCATCCTTGTATATAATAGACCCAATATAACAAAAGTGTTTGCTTCAGATATTTCTGAAGCATCAAATTTTACACGACATTCCTCCTTCCAAGTGTCACTAAATTTTTACTCGGTAAAGGCCCTTAGAAGGACAAAAAATTTCAAGGGTTAGCATGCTTGAACTGCTGAATAAGTGTCACTAAGCTTCAGTTTGCTTCAAAATTATAATGGATAACCTCTGAGAGTGCAAAAACTATTTTTGTTGTTGTTATAACTAGAATATTTAAAATACCTTTATGGAAGTGAAATTTATAATTCCCTATTAGTTCTGAATATGGTTGGAACCACACTTTATACAATGATGGATTTAGTATACTAAATATTAATATTTGCATATGATCCCATTTATGAAGAGAGATTCATTTTTTATATCAGACTCAATTCTTATGTAACTTGATGCATTAAATTTATCAACTCTTAGAAGAAGGGATAATGAAAATACGATGGATTACGGTGCCTATGGAGTTTTTGTCAATATGAGGTGCATTTTGGTCAATATTATCCAAGGACAAGCTTAACTTTTAGAGTTATTTTCCTTTTAAAGTTATTTATGGAGTTTTCTATTTTGTTTGATGGTGGAAAGAAAAAAATAGAAGGTTCATTTGGTAGATATACCAAGATACCTGCTCTACATTGGTAGAGAAGATCTTAGGCATCTCATGGAATGGAGAAGGGCCAGTATAGATAGTTTACTACCTAGTTGTGCACATTAGAAGATTTTCCTAGTAATAAGTCAGAATGTTGGCATTGTCCATGATTGGAGAAGTGTCAGCGATGTTGTTCTTACCTTTCTTACTTGAAGGTTTTATTTCTTCTTTTTTTTTACTATTTTATTGCTTTATTACTGAATACCGACTACACTATTTGCTTTTGAATCAGGGAACGTCAAGTCAGGCAGGAATGGTAAATTGGGGGAAAGCCACGGTTGTTGGAGTGTTCGCTGGCATGCTACATGGAGGTAGCAAGGAGGCTTCTGCATCTGTTGTGAGTTTGACATTTTGAATATGCTTTCTGTGTAGTCATGTTCTGTCTTTGTTGTGTCTTTACTCTTCCCAAACCAACCTACGCGCATAAATAGAAAAAGGAAAGACTACATAGAAGATTGGACTTGTGGATAGATTAGAAAAATTTATGCAATAAAAGAAACTGTAATTTTGTGAGGATGTTTTGTTCGAATTTGCTTAATTAGGCATCATTTTGACCCATTTTGTCGATGTAGGGTTCTCCCATTTATTAATGTTGTTTTAACAAAATATGTGCCCATAAATGGTTGAGAATTTTCTTGGATGCCATCCAAATTAATTTTGTTGACAGTTGTAGAAACCTGTTTGCTATCATGGCAGAGCAAGGATGCAGAAGTATTGTTGAAGCTTGGGAGCACGCCAGACAAGCGTGAACAGTACCGGTTGATGAGAGATGCAATGGAGAAAAGGTTTATTCGAGTGACTAAAGGGTCGATAGTTGGTGGGGTCCGCCTTGGAATGTTCACAGCTGCATTTTGTGGTGTACAGAATCTGCTCGCTGAGAAAAGGGGTGTACACGATGTTTTCAATGTTGTTGGAGCTGGTTCTGTTACTGCTGCAACATTCGGTCTCATCCGTAAGAAATCAGAACTCATTTATTGTACTTAAGGATACTTCAAATGTTCCCCAACAATCACAATTTCTCGAAATTTCCATATTTTGGATCTCTTGATATAGCCCTTAAGTTTGGGTCGTATATTCTGTGGACTCCATGTGGTTTTTCTTCCTCAAGAATTACAGTTCAAGAAAGAACAATTTATCTCACTTTTTTATTGTTCTTAATTTGTTTGAAGTGACAAAGGTTCTATTCTAAAAAGTGTAATCAACTTATAAAAAAAAAAGTGTAATCAATCTATTAGCTTTAAATTAAGCATCCAAAACAAATCCTTATTTCTCCGTAAAACAAAAGAAAATAATACTTATCTTAAAAAAAGAAATGAAAAAATAAATCAGAATCTATGTTCTAAATAGAGAAGTACCCAATGAACTTATTTTCTTGTTATTGGCTACAGTTCCAATAATTTGGATGGCCAAAAGAGTACATATGGCCTTCCTACTTATCAGTACAGAAATCCCAGGCTTACTCAATGGGTTCAATGGGTCACATTTTTTATAGGCAAGGAAAGTGGTTTATCTACCGGATTTGAACCTAGGTCATGGGATCAACACTCCACACTCCTGTACCAACTTAACAAAGTTGGGTAACACATCACATATGAATCCTAATATAAAAATCATGAACATGAATGAACCCAAAATGGCTAGAACTTTAATGAATGCAAAATATGGTAATTGCTCAGAAAAAGGTCCATAAATTGGACCAATGATAGAAACTATAGTCTGGTTGGTGTGAATTTCTCTGGTTATGACCAATGCTAGAGGATCACCTGCCATTTGAACTGTATAGACTGACATGTACACGCAAAATTTCCTTCAATGATCCGAAGCTGTATTGAACTTTTTTCTTCTAAACAATCACTTGAATCTTTGTGTTGATATTACAATCTTGGATATTTCAAGTTTAATATTAATAAAGACGTCATAACAAATCCTGTATGTAAAATGAAGAGAAAATATACTTATTTCCGCGCCTCTCATATAATCCACTGGTATATACGATATCTACTTAAGAAAATTCAGAATGAAAAATAAATAAGTTATTTGTGGCTATCTTTTTGTGCTATTTATCTGTTTCCTTTTTTTTTTTTCCTCTTTCAGTGCCCGGATCCCTACTTTGGCGTGCAAGGAATGTGATGATGGGTTCAGTTTTAGGTGCAGCAGTGTGCTTTCCACTTGGTAACATATTCATATCTTTCTTCATTGATTTTCATAATTAACATCATTTCCCTTTCTCGTGCTTCTAGATATTTGTCGGTATCCTTAGAATATGTGGACACATTTTTTGGTAAGTAAAATTTTATTGAGAAAGAAGGCTGGTTGAGGTAACCAACAAGACGTTCACATCTGAAATACAGCAAACCGACTCCCATCTATCTAAGAAGTCCTCCAAAAAACAGACCCTTGAATTCCTTGGAGAGTTTACACCTAATAAACAGAAGACCTAAAATTGAGATCACGGTATCCTCCACAGAATGATCTATACCCTCAAAGACAAGCAACAATAATAAGCAAGACAATAATTATTACTTTTAATTATATGAGATTTGTGTGTGTGTGTGTTTATATTATTTATTTATTTGAATCTTTGGTAAGAGTGCAAGGTAGAGGAACGATTGGGTCAGAACCTACCAATGCCATTCTAATGGCACACATACAGAATGGGGAGACCCCACCTGTTAAGTCTGATGTGGGAGATTTCGAAATCGACCCAACGATTGATCATATTATCTGACCAGTATAATTTTAAATGGGTGCAATTAGAAATAATCTTTAAATTCGAAGGTAGAACTCAAACTGTATGGAGGCATTTTGTTACAGGGTGGGTTCAGTTGAAGTTGGTAGAGAAGGCAAATGAACAGAGTTTGGCTGCTTATTCTGAATCAAACGAAAGGGGAGAGTCAAGGAGTGGAGTTGGTGCCACAATTGAGAGGCTTGAGGAGAACCTGAATAAACAAAACTGAGGCATTTAAGGGGATGGAATACCCAGATTTTACCCCATGAAAGGAAAATCAACAGCTATTGTCCTAAACAAATACCCTTAGATGGTTGTATGTATTTTCACCTTACAATAATGATTTTGGAGAATTTTTTGATCCTTTTTGCTGCTAATTATATTGATTTTTTTCCCCCTTTAATAGCTGAAGAATATGTTGATATGTTATGTAACTTGCTTCATTTATTTATTTATTTTTGTTGTGTGTATATTATATTTGAGAAAAAAAGAAAACAAAGAGAGGGGAGCGGCTAAGATATTCTATTAGCACACCAACTTTTACTAATAACATACCAATCCTTTGAAATTAAAAGATGGGATTTTTCCTAAAATGTGCACAACATATTTCCAAATGCTGGTACACTGTTCATATTAATTCCAAAAACATGCATGAATCATTTTCCAGCGAGTTCGCTAGTACATATTTTTAATTTAAAGTGATGGATTCGTTGGTAAATTTAAAATCAAAATATCCTTGATTTTGAAGTGATAAATTCTCTGGTATTAAAGTGATGAAATCATTGGTATTAAAGAGACAGTTTTGCAGGTAAGTTTTAAGACAAACTATCCTTATTTTTTAATGGTGAACACGAAATGGTAATTCACCATTAAACGATTGTTATATATATATATAGGGTCAGGTTCAAGGGCCATATGAGAAAACATATGTAAAAACTTTCGTTTTTAATAAAATTTTAAAATATGGGTTAGAAATTTTGGATTGAGCTGATTTTTTGTGAGGATGATCTCTATGATGGGAAGATCATCCAAAAAAAAAAAAAAAATCAATCCAATCTGAAACTTCTAACCCCATTAAAAGTGATTTAGAATGTGGACCGTCGATTTTTTACCAATTTTTATCACTAATTTGTAAATCACTTTTGATGGATTTAGAAGTTTCTGATTGAGCTGATTTTTTGTGAGGATGATCTTTTCATCATAGTGACCATCCTTGCAAAAAATCAGCTCAATCCAAAACCTCTAACTCTTATTTTGAAAAACGAAAGTTTTTTCATATGTTTTCTCATATGGCCCTTGAACCGCCCCCATATATATATATATAGAATGTGCATTATAAGTAAAAGTTGGTGTGTTTAGAGAAGCTCTTATTTGTATGGAGTGTTGTAAAATTTTTTGGCGTGGCCATATAAATGCTGCAACATCCCAGGAGTAGACTAACCAAGTGGTGTGGCAATAACATCTCCCTGTTTAATTGATAAAATGTGTTTCATTTTGATTTCATCGTAAACCTTATGAAATAATACAAAATTTGGACTTGGACTGAAATCCAAATGATTCCTGACATCAGAATGATTCCTAAAATGAAATTTAGTGGGTTTGGATCTTTAGAGTAGATTCAAATAAAAAAGGATCAAATATGATTTAAATATCTCTTAACCTACCATTACCTGACCCGCTCGAATGTAAGGATGATTTCCTCGATCTTAGGTATGTTTCTAATGTAAAATGTAAGGGTTAGGATCAAGGGACATATGAAAAAACAATGTAACATTAATAAAATTTCAAAATATAGGTTAGAAGTTTTGGATTGAGCTGATTTTTTGTGAGGATGATCTCTATGATGATGGGAAGATCATCCGAAAAAAAAATCAGTCCAATCTGAAACTTTTAACCTCATTAAAAGTGATTTAGAATGTGAATCATCGATTTTTTATTAATTTTTATCAATAATTTATAAATCACTTTTGATGGATTTAGAAATTTTAGATTGAGCTGATTTTTTGGAAGGATGATCTTCTCGTCAAAGTGACCATCCTTCTAAAAAATCAGTTCAATCCAAAACCTCTAACCCATGTTTTGAAAAACCATTGTTTTTACATATGTCCCTTGAACCTCCCCCAAAATGTAAGTCAACCCAACTTGACAGTTCGATCCAATGAAATTGGATATGATCTTAGTTTGTATGATATAAATCGGATTTGGATCTGATAATATGAATATAATTAGATCCGACCCGTTTTCTGCCATTTGCAATTACACATAGTGCTTATGTGGGCCATAGCCAAATCACATCATTCTCTCAATGAACCTTCTGATTTTTGATGCATCAAATTCTTGGTCCGATTTGGATGCTACCCGTGTCACACTGAAATGGACTAAATAAAGATGATTTACTTTACGCAAAAAAAAAAAAATTTCTCTTTATTAAGAGTTCAGGCCTTTTAATCTACCATGGGATCCACTTAGAAAAACATCCGTAGTGGCGGCGCATTTTAGACTTTTCAATTGTTATATGAGTGGGATCTTAAAGTACCATGGAAAGGGAACTACTATTAGCACACCAACTTGTATTTATAACACTCAAATATATATATATATATATATATGGGTCCCTTTCAGCAACAAACATTTTGACAAACATTTTGGCAAAACATTTTTCAAAACATGGGTTAGAGTTTTGGAATGGGCTGATTTTTGGTGAGGATGATCTCTACGGTGAGGAGATCATCCTCATCAAAAATCAGCCCATCCAAAACTTCTAGCCCCATGTTAACAGGTTGAAAAATCGTGGACCGTCCATTTTTTGTAAACCATTTTTGATAGGTTAGAAGTTTTGGAATGGGCTGATTTTTGGTGATGATGATCTATTCCCTGTAGAGATCATCCTCACCAAAAATCAGCCCATTCCAAAACCTGTAACCCATATTTTCAAAAATGTTTTGCCAAAATGTTTGTTGCTGAACATTTCCCTATATATATATATATATAGGAAAATGTTCAGCACCCTAAGTTTTACCACACACTTTAACAAACGTTTTTTGTCCTACATGGGTTAGAAGTTTTGGAATGGGCTGATTTTTGGTGAGGATGATCTCTATGATTAGAAGATCATCCTCCCCAAAAATCAGCCCATTCTGAAATGTTTAGCCCCATGTTTACACGTTGAAAAATCGTGGACCGTCCATTTTTTGTAAATCATTTTTGATGTGGTTAGAAATTTTGGAATGAGCTGATTTTTGGTGAGGATGATCTCCTCACCATAAAGATCATCCTCACCAAAAATCAACTCAATCCGAAACTTCTAACCCATGTAAGACAAAACGCGTTTGTTAAAGTGTGTGGTAAAACTAAGGGTAACGAACGGGACCCATATATATATATGGGTTCCTTTCAGCAACAAACATTTTGGCAAAACATTTTTCAAAACATGGGTTAGAGGTTTTGGAATGGGCTGATTTTTGATGAGCATGATCTCTATGGTGAGGAGATCATCCTCATCAAAAATCAGCCCATTCCAAAACTTCTAACCCCATGTTTACAAGTTGGGAAATCGTGGACCGTCCATTTTTTTGTAAGCCATTTTTGATGGGTAAGAGGTTTTGGAATGGGCTGATTTTTGGTGATGATGATCTCCTCACCGTAGAGATCATCCTCACAAAAAATCAGCCCATTCCAAAACCTCTAACCCATATTTTGAAAAATGTTTTGCCAAAATGTTTGTCAAAATGTTTGTTGCTGAACATTCCCTATATATATATATATATATATATATATATATATATATGGGAAATGTTCAGCACCCTAAGCTTTACCACACACTTTAACAAATATTTTTTATCCTACATGGGTTAGAAGTTTTGGAATGGGCTGATTTTTGGTGAGGATGGTCTCTATGATTAGAAGATCATCCTCCCCAAAAATCAGCCCATTCCAAAATGTTTAGCCCCATGTTTACAAGTTGAAAAATCGTGGACCGTCCATTTTTTGTAAACAATTTTTGATGGGGTTAGAAGTTTTGGAATGAGCTGATTTTTGGTGAGGATGATCTCCTCACCATAGAGACCATCCTCACCAAAAATCAGCCCATTCCAAAACTTCTAACCCATGTAGGACAAAAAACGTTTGTTAAAGTGCGTGGTAAAGCATAGGGTGCTGAACGGGACCCTATATATATATATATAATATATGTAATGAGTACTTAATTTCAAGGGAATTTTCTCAAAATGTGCTCAAATTACGTTAAAATTCTGGTTTTGATATATTGTTCGATTTTTTTGATAATCAAGTACTCCTATGAATAGAAAATTGGGCCCGTATCTGGGCTTTGCCCAATCCATAGATCACTCTTGTTCACGACTAGTCCTGGGGCATGTGCAATGCCTGCATATCACACGCATCAGATAAGTGAAAGTGCGTCCTCATGGATGGGCCATGAGGAATTACTGTTCATATTGGATATCGAACTCATGACCTACGGGCATTAACTACTTATCAATCTGAAATTGCCATTGAACCAACTCCGCAGGGTCACACTGTTCATTTTGATTCCCAAATCATGTATTTCGAGTGGATTCGTGATTTTTATAATCAATGAACTTACTGATATGTCTATGAAGTCATAGATATTAAAAGTAATGAACTCATGAGTTCATTATAAAAATGACGAATGCATATTTTGAGAATTAAAATGAACAGTATATCAAAATCGGGATTTTATCATATTTAATGCACGAAATGGAGATTCATCCTAATTTCAAAAGAATTGGTGTGTTGTAAACCTTGGTGTGGCAATACAATTTTTCTAATGAAAAAACAATGTTGTCCTCCTGAGGAGGACGACATCCATATGATGTAAAACCGTTGGATGGTCTTTGAGTTAAGGACGATTCTTCGTTCGGAGGACAGCAACATTGCTCATGATTTTTTGGATCAATTAAAAACAGAAAAATTATAAATTTTCAGACCTCTCTTGCTCTAATGATCAAAGTCAGTTTTCAAAGGTGAGTTATCCACTTTTCCTTTTGTTCGAATTCGATCTTCCGATTTTTAATTTTAATTTTCATTGGATCTCTTCGATTTTTTCTTCTTCCCACCAATACAAAACCCTAGTTCAGAAAGAAAAACTGGTGCCTTTCAATATCGAACTCCGAAAGAAATCCTCTAATTTCGGCATCAATTACGATAATTCTTTGCTGGGTACTTAGGTTATCTATGAATTTCATTTAAATTATGTATTCGATCTGCTTTCAAATTTTCGGATTCATCGATCAAGAGGGGGGATTTGAGTGAAAATTACACTGTTACTTCAGTGTTGCATCCTCTAAACTGTGTGAAGTTCTTTAATTTAGGTCAAAAATCTTTTTTTTTTCTTTTGCAATTTCAGATGATCAATGGAGAGGGGACGGGGGCAAATACCTCGGGCATCGCCTCTCCCGATCCATTCGATATGTTTTTGTCATCAGTGGATCAGAAATCGGAATCTGGAGATGCTTCACCTGCTCTTTCAGATTACTCATCTTGTGGAGAATCGGAGTTTGAGAGGTATTGCAGTGCGAATTCGGTAATGGGGACAGCTAGTATGTGTAGTTCCATTGGAACTTGTAATGATTTTCTGGATTCAGATTTAGGGTCTTTGAAGAGTTTTGGGTTTGGAGATGATCATGTTTTGGAAAATTTTGGATTCCGTGGGCGGTCGGGAAAAAATTATGGTGATGGAATTCTAAATATGGGTGGATTGGATCTGTTACATGATGGCGGAATTGAGTCTCACAATGAAGATGTCGACATTGCAAATGGGGTTTCCATAGAAGAGTGGAGGTCTGCATCGAGGATTACAAAACAGTCAAAATCATCACCGGGCTCTGAGGCGAATTCTTTGTCTTTTGGGGCCACTTGTTCAGAAAACAGGGATGATAATTCAATGGCATCAAAGGTCGACAATGAGTTGCAGTCCCCTCAAAGATCACATAGTGGTTCATTTGATGAGAATAAAATTGGAGGTTCGATGTCGTCAAGAGATCAAAGTGGGTCTATGTTATTACCTAGTTTAGCTGAACAAGAGAAGAAAGTTAGTTCTTTGTCAGGACCCAATGATTCTCCCCCTAACAGGACTGTTTGTGAGGAGAATTTCAGTGAACAAGTGCACGGTGACTTGAGTCTCTTCCACGGATTAGCTTTAGAATCCGGTGATCCATTTGATGGAAGAGAAATTGGAATCATATCAGAGGAAGAGGGAACCTCATCTAGATGTGAACATTCTGATGATGATGGTTCAATGTTCGAATATGGTACAGATGATGAAAACAAGATTGGTTTGTATGAAAGGAGGAACTTACTGTATCGTCAAGAATCCAAACCCAAGAATGAGAACCCATTGCTTATAAATTCTGCTCTGGCTTTTGGTTCAGACGATTGGGATGAGTTTGTGCAAGAAACCAAAACTGAGGAAAACAATTTAGGCTCTGTTCTTATGTGTAAACCTCATGAGAGGCAACAAGGGAATTTAGAAACTGAAAGAAATCTTCCAAATTTTGGTGGAGCAGACCAAGAAGAAAATGTGAGAGATATACGTGTGGCTACTTGTCAAGTCCATGGTACTGAGGAACTAATAGAGGATCTAGAAAGCTTTTCAATCACACAAAAGGGTCCAGTAAAGATAGGCTTGAACACCATGGATGGTGCCGCGGAAAGGGAGCTTCATTGTGTCAGTATTGAGGAAGTCATTGGCCTCGAGGAGAGTGAATTTTCAGAAAGTGAGGTCTTGGGGAAATCAAAACTTCAATTGGACCCTCTATCTGATATTACAGATCACCAGATTTGTCCTGCAACCAAAGAACCTCATGGTAACGAGACAGTATTTTTTGAAGATCATGAAGTGGATGTGTTACCACCAATGGTTGAGGATAATCATGATAGTTGTTTAAATGCAATATCAAGGGATTCTCCCACTTCAATAGACCAGGACGGAGGCCTTCTTGCACCAATGACGGTCAGTTAAATTGTTTTGCACATTTTAAAAGCATTAGTTAATATTTCTTTAATTACATTTTCTTTGTGATTATTTACTTTTTTGTCTTTTTCCTGAGGTTGGACTGTAACTTGTGTTATTATGGGAAAATGTTATTGAATCCATACCTTTTAACCTACTCTCTTCATATATGAAACACGGATGCATAAACCAAAAATGTTCCGATGAACATACACATAGGGTTGTGCTGTGATGGAGGAGTGCCCTTGTTCCTTGGGTGGCATTTTTTAAGCTTTAATTTTAGATCATTTGTTGACTTTCCCAGTGTTCATCTCAGTTGATGTTCTTGAGTAAATGCAACTTGGTTAAAGATTAAATAAACGGTGTTCGAACAAAATTAGAATGACAAATACGAAAGGTAAAACATTATTTTAGATCAGAATAGACAGAAATTCTGCTTGTGATGTATGAAACATATTATATCTTGGGGAGTTATGCAGTAAAAGAAACATATATAGCTGAAGACTGTAATAGTTCCTGAAATGATTACCTTAGATACTTTTTTTTTTGCGTTTCGTCGGGATATAATTATGTGAAATTCTCAAATTTATTCACTACATATAAAATCTGGCACCTTAAAACAGATTATTTGAGTGCTGTATGCATTAATCAGAGAGAGTTCTTGAATGAGCCACCCTCACCCCCACCCCCACCAAAATAAAATAAAATAATAAAAGAGTACCAATCATACTACATATAAAATCTGGTGCCTTAAAACAAATTATTTTAGTGCTGTATGTATTAATCAGGGAGACCTTTTCGGTGAGCCACCCCACTCCTCACCAAAACAATATAATATAAGGGTACCAATCGTATGATCCTAACCACAATTTTTACAAAGTTTGTTGTGGAATCATCATCATCTGGAGGAATGAAATTAATTGAAGGGTTGGGATTTTCTTGGTGGTGCAACTTTTGGCTGTGATTGTGGCTCATAGGTAATGTACTGATTATAGAGTCCACTTGATTGGTCTGATCTGTTATTTTCATTATATCATGCAGGTTGAGAATCTTGATTTGAAAGAATCATATGATGAGTTTGTCCTTGAAATGGAGGAAATTTTACTTGACTCGAGGGAGTCTCATGGTGCTAGGTTCCCTCAAAGAAAAAGTAACAGAGAATCTCCATTCCCGCTGCCTCAGCCTTTTAGGGATGGTAGCTCTACTGCTTCTACTTCTGGTACGGATGATGTGTTCCCATTAATTCAACACTCACTAAAAATTGATGGGGTTGAAGTGATAGGTGCGAAACAAAAGAAAGGAGATGTCTCACTTGGAGAAAGACTTGTTGGTGTGAAGGAATACACACTATATATCCTAAGAGTGTGGAGAGGCAAGGATCAATGGGAGGTTGAACGTCGATACCGTGATTTCTTGACACTTTATCGTCAGCTAAAAACACTGTTTGCCCATCATGGTTGGACTCTTCCTTCTCCTTGGTCCCATGTTGAGCGGGAATCTAGAAAGATTTTTGGGAATTCTTCTCCTGATGTTATCAATGATAGAAGCGGTCTTATTCAAGAGTGTTTGAGATCCATTCTGCACTCTGGGTCTCTTAATGATACCCCAAGTTCTTTGATTTGGTTTTTATCTCCTCAAAAAGTTGTTTCTAGTTCATCCTTGTTAGATACATTTCTGCCAAAATCAACTTCAGCATTTACTGGAGGGGCCTGCATGGATAATGTTTCCACTTTAGGGAAGACCATATCACTTGTGGTGGAAGTTCAACCTCGCAAGCCTATGAAACAGTTGTTGGAAGCACAACATTATGCTTGTGCAGGATGCCATAGACGACTTGTTGCTGGGAAGACCCTGGTTCAAGAATTTGTGCAGACATTAGGGTGGGGCAAGCCTCGACTTTGTGAATACACTGGTCAGTTGTTTTGTGCTTCTTGTCATACCAATGAGACTGCCGTCCTGCCTGCTAGAGTCTTGCATTTCTGGGATTTTACCGAATATCCAATTTCTCAGTTGGCTAAATCATATCTGGAGTCCATATATGACCAGGTAATTTAAAGATTTACATGTTTAATGGTCACTATGTGACGAGTTGTTTTTTCATGGTCACTGATTATCTTTTAAGAATAGCTAATCGGGAAATTCTTCTATTTTATTTGAATGTTGGTTAAGGATAGTATTAATTATCTCATACATACATACATACATACATACACAACAGGTGTTTATATGCACACTTGTGGTTGAATGTGCATTTGCAAATGGCACAAAAATTTCTTTAGGAGTACTATAGTGTTTGTGAGGTGCTCTGAGTTTGGTCATATTTTCCACTGCTGCAATTAATATGGGAATATTAGTCAAGAAACATAATCGCGTGTTCTTACAATGGTGAGTGGTGGACAATATCGATGGACCTTGGCACTTTAGAGTTTAAACAATGGTTCAAAGTTTCCTTCCGTTTTGGAATGTTTGGGCAGAAAATTTTGGTTTTGGCCAAGACTAGAACAAAGCATTGCCCCTCCCCTCCTCTCCCAATTGAATATTCTGATTGTCTTGGAATGTTTTGATCGAGACCATTTCGATTTTTCTCCTGGTTGAAACCTTGCATTGAAACAAGATTTTAATCTGTGCTTTATACCATGGTTATATGTCTCTTCTCCTTTGGTAGTAGTCAACTTGGTATGTCCATGTGCCAGTGACCTCGGTCAGGTTCAGACTTGACACAGAACTGACTTGGCCATATGTCGATATTTGGACTGACTCAACAGAACTTGGGCCTGCTTAATCTTTATCTTGGTTTTGACTCACCATGACTCAGGCTTGGATTGTATGGATCACCTATCCAACTTGTTCTCGGCCCTGAATGATCAAGGTCCAAAGAAAAAAAGACCGCAAACCTTGTTACTCAATTATACAATAGATACTCTTAGTTTGCTTATGTTTTGTGAGGTGCAGCAAGTGTGGTGCACATTTGTGATGCTGCTGCAATTCATGTGTGTATTATCAGTCAAGGAATGTAATACTGTATCAAGCAGCATAATATTGTATGGTTGACATTAATGAGTTGGTGGGCCGTATCTATGTTCTCTAGCATTTCAAACAAGGATCTTAAGTTTTTGTCTTGGTCTTGACTCACACGACTCTGGCCCAAAAAAAGGTGGATAAAGCCCAGCAATCAATGGCCTTGCTTAGCAGATGACACGGCAAAATTTTCCTGATCTGTTGGTTCTGACCATCCAAATGTTAATCATTTTCCTCGATCGGGAATATATATGTATGTGTGTACTGTATATGGATATATGGATTGTTAGCGCAATTGGATCGACATATCTTTTTGGGTGAGGAGCTACCAAGTGAGGACCATTTATTGGTGGATTGTTATGGAATTTTCATAATTTGTTACATAATTTTTTTTTCTGCAGCCCATGCTTTGTGTCAGTGCTGTCAATCCTTTTCTGTTTTCAAAAGTCCCTGCCCTGCTCCATGTAATGGGTATCAGAAAGAAAATAGGAGCTATGATCCCATATGTTCGCTGCCCATTCCGAAGGTCCATCCAAAGAGGAGTTGGATCTCGCAGATATCTTCTTGAAAGCAATGAATTTTTTGCACTCCGAGACCTCGTTGACCTCTCAAAAGGGGCATTTTCAGGTAACCTTTTCTTGACACTCTTTTTGTTGTACCATGTGCACACCCATTTATACATGCACGCCTTGGGACATACATCAATTGTACAACTGCATAATGTATATTCTAGAATCCAATGTGCACTATCTCCATCCACAAATAATCTTACGTCAATTGAAAGAGTAAAAACCTCTTTCATCCAATCAAATTTTGAAGAAGCTGTGTTGTTTTGAGATATATGTTTTATAACTATTTATGATTTTTGAAGTAATAGTTGTCTCTCAGTGATTTTCACGTTACATCATTTATATAAGAATGCTTTTGCAGTAGCAAATGTTTTGGTTTCGAATGGTTACCAGGCCATTTTTCTGGAAGGGTTATATGCATATAGGGTCGCATTCGGGGGACATTTACAAGTGACAACTATTTTTACATCTCTCGGATGCTATCCATTTTACAAAATCCAACGGCATCTGGTGGTGTTGTAGAAAACATTGAAAAAATGGACAGCATGGTGGTTGTGTGAAAACAGTTTTCAGCTTTAGATGTCCCCCGAACATATATATATATGGGAAATGTTTGGCACCCTATGTTTTACCCTAAGTGTTTCGTCTTACATGACTTAGAAGTTTTGGAATGAGCTGATTTTTGGTGAGGATGACCTCTATGGTGAGGAGATCATCCTCACCAAAAATCAGCCCATTTTGAAGCTTCTAGCCCCATGTTTATAAGTTGAAGAATCATGGATCGTCCTTTTTTTGTAAACCATTTTTTATGGCGTTAGAATGGGCTGATGTTTGGTGAGGATGATCTCCTCACCATAGAGATCATCCTCACCAAAAACCATCCCATTCCAAATTTCTAACCCATGTAGGACAAAACACGTAGGGTGCCGAACATGACCCTATATATATTATTCTTGTGTGTATGTTTATATGTTCTTACTGTATATCCACTCTCATTGCAGCACTCCCAGTCGTGGTAGAGACTATATCAACCAAAATCCTCGAGCACATCACACAACGGTGCCTCGTTTGCTGTGATGTGGGTGTTCCTTGTGGTGCTAAACAAGCATGTGAAGATCCATCTTCCCTCATTTTTCCTTTTCAGGTGAGCATTTCTGAAAGTTGAATGGTGGAATAATGCCATATTCATATGTTTATAGCATAACGGGAGTTCCTCTATAAACATGGTAGGGACTCAAAAGGTTTCATGGATATATCCAATTGATGGCCTCATCTATGAGACCTCCTAGCCTAAAAACTGCATTTGAATTAACCCTTTGTTAATTGAATTTTTTTTTAATGGGCAGCTCTAATTTTTCTTTGTTCTTTGCTTTCTGAAAGAATTCAATTAATCAGATGTCCATGATCAATCAATCAGGCTTATTTTCCAGAATTCTAGATTGCACCATAAGTTCAATTGTTTTTCATTGAGATCATTTTCATTAATTGAAAAGTTTGGACTGTTGGAGTCAATGAGTATGTTTACTACAATGTAGAGGTGATTACAACAACAAAAACTTCTAAAGAGTTGGGGTTGGCTAAATGAAACTCGTAGATTCCTTTTGACCAACTCTGTTTTATGAATTCTGATATTGTAAATATTTGACAGGAAAGTGAAATCAAGAGGTGCAATTCTTGTGAATCGGTTTTCCATAAGACTTGTTTCAGACACATCGCACGCTGCCCATGTGGCGCATTTTCTGAGGCAGGGAGTGGTGCAAGACCGACAGACCAGGAAAATCACAGGTCTAACAATAAGGTGGACAAAGCTTTGAACACTTACACGAGAAAGCCCAATTCTGGGTCATCTGCGGGATTCCTCTCCAACTTGTTCTCAAAGACGAGAAACAGCAACCCTGTTATCTTAATGGGTTCTTTACCAAGCACATCTTTTTGATCCTCTGTAACGGTAATGTACAATTTGTATTAATAAAGCTTGGAAAACGTGAAAAAAAAAAAGCGAGCTCATTTACCGAATTTGAGATGTATAAGTAGAATAATCTCAATTCATGTTGATTGCTGGAAACCTGATTCAGATGGGTGTTGAGATTCCTTAGCTATTGTTATTCTTTGTAATACAATTAAATTTGTTGAATGTGAGACTTTCTCTTTTATTGTTCTTTTCTTTGATGCGAAGGTTCTATAATTGTAGCGAATTAAAAAAATAAAAGGAAATTGTCGTTCCAATATCTTAATTTCATGTATGAAGGTGATAGTAGATCAAATTGATTAGACAAACTGAATCATGAGAAACAAATCTTCCGTCAAGGGTGATTACTCTTTGGAGAAAAGGAAGAGAAGGAAATAGGTTGGGATGATTAAAATAAGAATCAGTAATGATCTGATTCCCCCCTCTGACATACGCCCCCCTCATAGAACAACCGTAGATCGTTTGCCTTGGGGTACACAAGAAATGATTTATGGTTATCCCGAGGAAACTGATCTATGATTCTATGATGGGGCGTAAGGGGGCGTCAGAAAATCATTATTCTTAAAATAACTGTTACCCACCCAACTCATTTTTCCTCTTTTGTTTTAAACTCTCTTTTCTTTTTTTCATCGATAGCATAGTGTCTTCGATTGAAGGCACTCAGTACCAATATTTAAAAAATGAAATCAATTATTGAACCAAAAATTTATCAAATTGGTAGGATCATATTGGACTCTGGTTCAAGGTGGTCGGATCGATTACATTTATTAAAAAGTTACATATATGTATACCTTTTTTTTTCTTTTTTTTCCCTTAGATTACCTTCATTTATCTTCAAAGAAAAATGAGAGTGATTCTATTTCCCCTCAGTGGGTGCTCTAGGTAAAAGTTGGTGTGGCAATAGAATCCAAAACCAACAGTCCACTGACCAATCCCATTTTTTTTTACAAAATCCGGTCGGACCACTGCCACTGCTACGGTCCGGTTTTAAAATCACTATAATACTTCTTTTTCTCAAAAAAAGAAATGCTTCTTAACTCGGTTTGTGTTAGAGTGACTTAATATGTAACCTCATATCGCACTTCTTGACGTGAAAGTGGATAGGAATCATAGATGGTATTTCACATATATCTCGATGAAAAGTCTCTATGGTTTCAATGCACGTCAAGAAGTGCGATATGATGTTCCAGAATGAGGTCACTTCAACATTATTCTTTTAACTCCATTTCAGTGTTACTAGGTAGGAAAACGCCTTTTTGAATCTCGTTCTTCCTGTGTGTGGAGGAAGTGCGATAGTGGGGAGAAGGAAGAGAAGCTCTGCAGCAATAACTTAAAAGTACGCGATTTTTTCATTTTTTTTTTCTCAAAATTAAAACCCTAGTTGGTGTTCTCAATTTCTTTAAATCTATAAAGTAATCATTGATTTTCTACAGTCATCTCTGTAGATTCGATCTCTCTTTTCTTTTTCTAGGGTTCCTGATCTCACAAGTTTCCCTTTTAAAAACAGGCTTGAAGTTTTGGATTCTCTGATTAGTTTTTTTCATAATTCAGAATTTCATACAAGATTATTTTGAGAAAATTGGAAAGTTTGAATTTGAATTTTGAATACGCACGTAAATTTTTTGAATTTGAATCTAATGGGATCGAAACAACTAGCCTTGCTTAGTAATCAACATTTACTAATAGATGGCAATCTCGAGCATTAAAATCCAAGGATCTTATGTTTTTTGTTTGCTTTCTTCAATGGAATTTCTTTATTTTTCGTGTCTGTGTTCATTTCGTAAATGCTTTTACCTTTACTGAAGATATGGTTCAAAGTAGAGTAGAATTGCAAGATAGGATTCAGTTTGCTGACCCCAATATCTCGGCTATGGTTTGTTGTCTTATCTGTTTCTGCCTCACTATATTCCCCCGTTTTGTGTGGATTGTAGAGATACAGAAGAATGGAAGGGATTGATCAAGTGATAAATCAATACCCACAATGGTTAAATCGAGTGGAGCAACAGATTCGTGAGATACCAATAGTTCAACTATATGTCACTGTTGGTGTTTTACTTCTAACGTCCGTTCTTTTCTTGTTAAGTAAGTTGGTAACATTTGTTTTCCAAATTGGTTAAAACATTATACATGTAAGAATGAAATATAATTCATATTAAGAAGTTGATTCTTTTAGTAATTACTTTTGTTTGGATGAGATTTTTTTCCCCATTAATATACAGTAAAATTTGTTCTTTTTTACCTTGTTCAGACTTTAGAATTGGTTGATATAAATAAAAAAATACCTATAAATGTTGAAAACAACAACAAAAAAAAGGTGTTTGAGTTGCCCTGTAAAAATGACAATTAAGATGAAATAAGAAGCAAATTACAACTAGAACTATCGGAATTTGGGCTTGTGAGTCATCATCGTTTTACTCTCTGTACAACATATTAGACACTTGATATGTTCAAGTCAAACAAATTTAGGGGATGTTTGATTGCATGGAAAGTGACTTTCCAAGGAATTTAAAATCCATGGAAAAATAGTGGTGGAAAATAGGTAAGATTGGAAAATCAAATTCCATTGTTTGATTTTACTTGGATAAAATCATGGGAAAATTATATGAGGAAAAAGAAGAAGAAAGAGAGGAGGAGGAGGAGAAAGAAGATGAGAAGGAAGAGGGAGGGGTGATGTGGTGGTGGTGGCGACGGTGGTAAGTGAGGAAGAAGATGACAAGGAAGAAAATGGGAGAATGTGGTGGTGGTGGTGGCGGTGGTGACGACGGTGGCGGCGGAGGTAAATGAAGAAGAAGAGGGAAGAATGTGGTGGTAGCGGCGGCGGCGGCGGAGGTGAGGGATGAAGAGAGAGAGAGAGAGGAGGTGGCCGGAGATGGTGATAATGACGACGGCGACGGCGACGGCGAGGTTAGTGTGATGGTGGTGGTGGTATGGAAGAAGAAGATATGAGTAGGAATTGGGGATGGAAAATATGGGTGGATTTCACTTTGGTGGATTTTTTGATTGGGGTGGAAAATGAATTTCCATTTCTATGTGCAATCAAACACTTGAAAAATGTCATTTTCCACGGAAATTGATTTTCCACCCTATTTTCCATGTGCAATCAAACATACCCTTATTTTTACCTCCTTTACATTTCTTCAAATAATTCTCTTTTAACTGGAATGTGGAGCGAGCATAATGTGGTTTTAATAGATAATGTTTTAGAAGTAAAAGAGGTTGAACGATTTACTGGCTTGTCTTTCGAAGGTTGCTTGTTCTTAGGATAGAGACGGGTAGATTTATAGTGGGGGCGCTTGACCCCACAAGAATTTTCAATGTCTATGAAGATTATGAGCTATTGCGACGGAAAATAATAATGGATAAAAAAATCCAGCGTTATTGCCCGCACAAAATGTTTTCCAATGTTAGTTGCCCCCATGAGGGCAAAATCCTGGCTACGCCCCTGGATAAAGAAGATGAGAGGTGTTGAATTGGAAGGTGGGACAACTATTTGGGGCCCTCATGTTCCTGCAAAAGTTTTTTTATAATATTCTGGTTGACAATGTTGGGAAAGATCTTAACAATGGACCAATGCATTAGAAGGGGAATGTGCAGGGCAAAATTTTGTTTTTTGTGCAAAGAGGATGGTGAGTCAACAAATCATCTTCTTTCCGTTGTAGGATCGCTAGGGAAATTTGGGGCTACTTAAGTCTCTTCAAGGTGATGGGTTGTTTTTTGTATTCTCTTTCTTTGCTTTTGAAGTCGTGGGCCTGGATGGATTTCTTCCTCATGGGTTTTAGAAGGAGGCTGTGGAGCTTTCTTCCCTTCGCTGTTTGTTGGTGTATTAAACAATATTTGCTCTGGAGTCCATGTAACACTCTTATGAAATTTATTTAATTAAATAAATGCCAAATGAATGAATTATTACAAACTTATGTGCTGCAAAGTATGCTTTATGCAAATTAAAAGAATGGTTTGCTTAGCAAATTTTGTTTCATCATGCTCTAAAACAGTTTGGTTCTACAAAAACCCTTTTTTTCATTTTGATTATGGAGATTCCGTACCAAGGCTTCTTGATGGTACTGGGCAAATGATGAATATCTACTTGCTATTTGATTTAGAATAAATTTTGATTTTTTTTAAAAAGAAAACTATGTTATATATGACATTATCTGATATGGGATTTATTAAAAGAAAATGCTTTGTTACTGAACTTTCTTCCTGTTTTATTATTGCAGTTCGCTTTTTCAGGCGCACAAAATCTTATACTATTGTCCTTGCTGGGCTAAGTGGCAGTGGAAAAACTGTTCTTTTTTACCAGGTAGGCATCTACATTTTTATTCTGTTCTTGTAAGGTATCAGATACTTGTTATTTATGGGGTTTTAATATCCTTGAACCTTCCAACTACAGTGAGGGAAGCTCAACTTCCATTTTGACCCATTGAATATGCTTTAAAAGTTCTAGAATTGAATAAGCTTAAACTTGTAGCTGTCTTTTTCATGGTCTTGTAGTTTGTAGGGGTGAAACATTAAGTTCCTATAGACGATTGTGTTTGATTACGTTTCTATTATGAGCCTTGGAGTATGGCAACGAACAATTAGATTGAGATTATGATGAAAAACTAAATATATGGGAGAGTCAACTGAGATAGTTTGGTCAGATGCAACACTAGTAAGAAGGGGCATGCAGGTCAAAGGTTGTGAAAATAT
This sequence comes from Akebia trifoliata, assembly GCF_017979445.1. NCBI lineage: Eukaryota > Viridiplantae > Streptophyta > Magnoliopsida > Ranunculales > Lardizabalaceae > Akebia > Akebia trifoliata. The sequence continues at coordinate 3,595,014 of NC_141379.1, forward strand.
GATAGCAAGGAAAGGACACGGAATGAGGCATCGTGGGCAGATTTGAAGACATTTGCCTGTCAGAAGAAATGGCATAAGATCTATGTGATTGGAGTGGGCAAGATTTTTATAGCCAATCCCATATGCTTGGACTAAGGTTTATGAAGATGCTGATATTTCTTTAACCTATTTGGGATTGGTAGACTCTTGCACATAACTTGCTGGACCTTTTGTGTCTGGATGGACTAACAATGCTTTTGGAAACAGCCATATGATTATGTGGAAGCTCCTCAAGTCTGCTCTATGTTGGGAAATTTGAAGTGGTTAGCTTGAAATCTGTCTTTGATACCTTTACTAAATTAAAGCTCTAGATGATTTAAGTTGGTTTCCATTTTGGTAGAATTCAAAACTCTATTCGTTCACTTTTCTCTGTGAATTTTTTAAAGCTATTTGTGAGTGTGGTTAGCCTGTGATTCCTGTTGCACCTTTTGTTTCCTTTTTAGTCCACTAGTGTGTAAAGCAATCACTTTTAACCTATTAGTTGATCTATGAGATCATTCGTATAACATAAAATCTGTAAATATATTTAGAAAAACCTTCATATTCCATACAAATCTATTTCTTACAAATAAAATTTTGTGGTTTTTCATTTATATGCTAGCTTCGAGATGGCTCTTCACATCAGGGTACTGTTACATCAATGGATCCAAACGAGGGCAGCTTTGTGCTGCATTCTGAGATCTCTAAGGTAACATAAAATAGCTGCTAAGATTTCATATAATTCTAGTACAATTTTGAAACATCTTTGTTCATTGCTCATAATTCTGAGGTGCTTCATGGCTATTTTTTGTCAAGAATTTATTCTCCAAGTGAACTAGGTGGTGAATCCCGCCTTTGTTCCCTTTGCCACAGATTGGGGCTGTAAGCCTGTAACCATCCATTCTATCAACATTTTTCTGTGACTTCAGTATTAGATATGAAGTTTCTGATACTGAAAATAGATCAAATAAATAAAACAAGAAACTTAAGCTACTCATCGCAGTCAATTTTATTTTATCTCGGGGATACCCTTGATGGGACAATCCATTTATTTCCATGACACATTCCATGAACTTGCCTACCACAAATCCTACAGAAACCGACAATGTCAGTTATTGTGCCCTCTACTGTCATTCTAGACATAACAATAATTAATTTATACAAATGATCCTGAACTATTTTCTTGTCTCCTTACATAAGGGAAAAATAAAGCCTGTACACGTAGTTGATGTTCCTGGGCACTCTCGCCTTCGACCCAAGATTGATGAGTACTTGCCACAAGCAGCAGGCCTTGTTTTTGTTGTGGATGCGCTAGACTTCTTGCCAAACTGCCGTGCAGCTGCCGAGTACTTCCTAGTTACTAAGCATTTTTTTTCCGGGTCCTTTTTGCTTTTTGCTTGCTTGTCTGTCATGTATGTACCGAAGCAGACTCGATTTGTGACATTTTGTGTTTTTTGATGTGGAAGGTACCTGTATGATATCTTGACTAAGGCAAGCATTGTGAAGAAGAAGATCCCAGTGCTCATATTGTGCAACAAGACCGACAAAGTGACTGCACACACCAAGGAATTCATCCGGAAACAACTGGAGAAGGAAATGTAAGACTTAAAACTTACTTTCATCTACAAGTGGGTATACTGGATTTATTTATAACTTTGCTTCTTGACAGCCAGGGCACGAGGCTCAAATGAAGTGTATATTCAGAATGTTAGAAATGCCTATAATATCAGTCCCAGAAGATTGGCACTTTGTCATGCCTTCTCTTTCCTTTAAGAGACATTTGTTGATCTGTGGTCATTTTTATGCAAGATGATGCTTAATTTTTATCAGAGTTCTATTTTATTTTTAATTTTTTCACAAAAATTCCCACACCAGCAGCAGTTGAAGTGTGCAACCCAGAAGAGCAGATTTTCCGATGGATGGGTTTCATGTCTGATATTTACATTCTTCCAGCTGTGCATTCATCAGTGTAATTTGATTTCCTTCTCTATTATTTTACAGAGACAAGCTGCGGACGTCGAGAACTGCTATATCCGACGCCGACATTGCTAATGAATTTACACTTGGTGTGACTGGGGATCCCTTTGCGTTTTCACAATGCCATAACAAGGTGACTGTGGCAGAATCCTCTGGATTGACTGGTGAGATATCTCAGGTTGAACAGTTCATCAGGGAATATGTAAGGCCTTAGAGGCTATTTGATGGGGACATCACAGTTTGTAGATTAGAGTTTTTTAGGCCTTTATTTTGGACTTATTTTTGTGATTTTGGGTTTATTTTCATGTTTTACTAGTCCATAGTATTAGTATAGATGTTTGGGGTTAGTTTCGTAACTTTAGTATCTCTTTTTATTAAGTTTATAAGGGTTGAAAATTTATGAGAGAGAAAGTTATGGAAATTAGAGTATTTTTGTAATTTATCTTTAAGTTATGGGTAGATTAAGTATTTTTCTCGTTAGGGTTTTGTTTTAGTATTTAAACTTAGGAGAGCTTTTGGAATGAAATTTATCGAATTTTCTGATTTATTGTTTGTATGTTGGTGCATTCAACTTACAGAATTCCCTCACCATCTTGCATAACTATTCATGCATCTTTCCAAAATGTTCACACTTCTCTTCCCTTGTTATTGTTGGAAAAGTTTGTGTCAACGTCTCTCTCCACACACACACACACAACAATGATCGAAATCTTCAAAATTTAGCTAATGGAGGAAAGTTGCATTTGTATGATGGATGAACAATTTGAATAGCATGTAGGACCTTCCTATGGGTTTATTTGGATGCTGTCGAGAGTTCTTGATTAAGTGTTACGGATTCTATTGAAAATAGGATGATTTACTTCGTCTTTTTTGTAAAGCTGATATTGAACTCTCTAAGCTGGTGTTTGGTTGCAATAGTAACTCTTAGTGATTTTGGTAACTAAGGTCCAAGTGATCCAGGTCTTCAAGAGAATGACTCTAATGTGTGAACCATGTTGCACAAGAATTTAGCCTCTTTTCAAGGAATGGGAATGGGAATCTTGCTCATAGATGACAATAAAAGAATATTGAGGCTAATGGCGCGTAGTCTTATACAAACCTAATCGATACAAGAAACATCAAGCTCCAACGTCTATGGCCTACTCTGTTTGCTTTCTCTACGGTACCTTTCTTTTTCGGGCCCCACATTTTCCTTTCTCCATGTCGCCTCTTCTGATCTATGGTGACCTATTTTATGGCAGCTTTCACTCTGGTACCCTTATTTTTGACTCTCCCAGATGATCCTTTCCCGAGAAGTGCTAGCTCTGATACCATTTGTTACGAATCTAACCAATACACAACATTTATCCGATAATAGTACAAAACATTAAGTGCATGTCTCTTTGGTTCGTAACGTGTAGCATCATACAACTTTAAAACTTCGCTCCAACGAGAAGCTTCCAGTTGTGCAACATATGCATGCATGATCAAGGTAAAATAAATTTACTTTCAGGTAAATTATTATGGCAGTTTTAAGTGGATAAGCCTAATGAATTAAACCATGATGATCTCTATGACTTTAAAGCAATAGAGGGGCCAACCTATTTTCCCAAATTGGTATCAATATCAATATAATTACTCTATAATGTTTTTATTTTTATTTTTTAAAAGTGTCTTTGGCTTAGCTTTTTTGAGATATTGTGCTCGATATGTATAAAGTGTTCTCAATCAGAGCACATGTCAGGCATGGCATGGTGGTGGTTGCTCCTTCTCCATCCCATTTAGTAATTATTAAAAGAAGAAGAATATGATTACTTATGTTTACACTTTAACCAACAACTTAAAAGTCTATTGTGTGGTAGAATCATAACAAGATTTAAAACATCATCTCGAGGCACGTTCACGATAGGGAAAATTTCGAAATTATCTCAACCAAAACGATTTGAGACATTCCAAGATGAATGTTTCATCCGGTTTATATCGAAATCAAAATGTTTCGGCCTAGATATTTTTTAACGGAACACAATTTTAAGCCCTGATCCTAATCGTGATCACGGTCTAGTGGAAAGGTTGTACAGTTCATGGTCCACTAACAAGTGGCTTGGATTCTGGTTGCCATAACATCAGGAACCATTAATTTGTAGGAAACCTCAACCACATAAGCAAGAACCATACATTAAGGAACAGGAGAGAGGAGACACAAAGAAGATTTGAAATTTTATGGTTCAATTATATCCAAATATCTGTATTTAGTACAATTCTCAAACTCCTCTAAAGCAAGGACAAATAAATAAAAAATGAGTATTTTGCTTCATTGAATAACCATCTCTATATTTTTGAATTTTTTCCCCTATATGATCAATAATATTTCTATGAATTAGAGTAATATATCGATCTCTGTAGATCTCTTCTTTAACCTATGGACACTTTTCTTTCCATTTTGTTTCGAAGATCCTCCTCTATAAGTAGTAAGAATCTCATTCCGATGCCCGAATCAGAAATTCTGTGTGGACATGAATTGGTTTGGCAAAGAATGATGTTAAGTCAACCGTTACCATTCATCTCACACACTGATAAGTTAGAGGGAACCATCTCAACCACAAGAAGTGTTTCATCCTTATTATTAGTGCAAAGAGACCGTAGCATGGGATGTGCATTATCCCCACCAACAAATACCTAAAGATTTGGATCGACAATGGGCTTAGATAAACTAAATAAACTATTAATGAAAGATCAAAATGTAGATTGGGATGATTTCATACCATACTGGAGAATAAGGGGATGATAAGTCGAGGAACGGGTATGGCCACCTATGACAAAGAAAATTATCGTTATAAAAACTTCAAACTAAGTTGTTCTCAAGTGTAGAGATAGCATGGTTTTAAAACTCGTCCATGAATGAGACCGAGTTGTCTCGGACGAGATTTTAAAAAATGCCTTAGAATTAGAATGAAACCACGTCTTTGAGATGACTTTTCAACTCGTCTTATTGGTGGATGATACTGAGACAACTCAGACAAGACTTAAAACCATGGTAGAGAGAGAAAAAGGAGGTCGGCATTACCAAATTGAGATGCTGGCGTGAATCACCCATTGAAATATGACAAATATTGCTGTCCATAAGATGAAGTATGCGATTCGAAACCATGGAAACCGCTGAAATGGATTTTTATTAATGACGATAAGTGTTAAACTCGCAAAACAAAAAAAAACAAAAAAACTAAAACTATACAACAAAAACTTACCAGGCAATTTAAAGCAGTATCCCCAAGAAGGAAGACAGCATTGATTGAATGCATGCCAATCAGCATCTGCAGCAAAACAGGAACACAAATTGTTAAATAAAAATGGTTGGAGGGTCTTCCCGGAAAATAGAAAGAATCGTTCTATGATTCTTATTATGAATGAAAAACCAAAGATAACCGGGCGTAGATCATCACTACAAAGTTTTTTACTTATTTCTTTTTTGTTTGTTTATCAGTTCTCTACGATTTCTTGGTTAACCAAGTAAAGGTATGACTATGGGTATGGTCTAGGTGTCATATATTTTCATCACAAAATACAAAGTATCGCAACATGCCCAACCCAACATGAATGCCAGTTCATAACCCTTGTAAATTGATTGAAAAAACCTTGGAATCGTTCAATTGTACACCGTAATACATACATAAGACAAGGAAATGAGCAAGTAAGCAGAATTGAGGCATTCATGTAATGTGTTACTTACAAAATTCAGATTGTAGTCTTTGATTGTTAGAAATGGAACCATGATGAACCAAAAGACGAAATCAGTGAGCATCACAGCTCCTGCATTTACCTAATGATTAAAAATAAAGCTCGTCAAACAACGCTCGAGGGAAAAAGGAGGAAGTTAACTATATACAGAACAATGTTACCAACCAAAGCATGGCTGATTGATCGTCAAGATTAAAAACAAGTTTAAAGTCATAATATCATAATTAAGAATAATTAATCAAAAAAAAAAAACATTTGAGGTTAAAGATGGGGATGAAAATGATGAATTAAATGAGATTCGTGGATCAGAAACACTGAGAAAGAATACCACTAGACTTCCCACAAAAAATAGCCCTAAAAAAAGCAACCACTGGAAGGAAAAAGCTAGTCGCCAAAAATTATTGATACTTGAAAGTGAATTTACCTGAAAAATAACTTGAAAGACATAACCCCAAATACTGGCAGTTCGGCGAACATAACGTCGTTCTTGAGGACCTGAGTTTTTGGTGCTGCTGCTCGCATTTGCACTTTCGTTGTGTGTGGGAGCTACATAGGTGCCTTGTTCTGCATCTAACCCTATGCCATCTCCAACAACTCCATTTCTATATTGGTTGCATCCGTAAATGGAGAGCAACGATCCGAGCTACAAATGGAAGTAGAAACTATAAGAAAACAAACAAACTATAGTAAAAAGAGATTCAAAATATACATACATACATATATAGATTATGACAAATAAGATGGGTTTCAAGCAAACAGACTATGAGATACACACGATTAAAGGGCATACCCCAAAATAGATGGTAACCAGTGTGAAAGTCCACCTGTCCAGAACCCAAAAATCAAAAAACAAAGTTAAATTATAAGAAAATGTGCCATGAAATTCTGTAGCAATTACCAATCACAAAAAAAAAAAAAAAGACTTAGCAAACATAACTTCTAATGGAGAAGATGGCATCCACTATAATGTCTAAAGATTATATAGTTTTTTGTCTTATAGATGTCCAAAAATTAGAGCTCTTTATAAATGTTGTATTTTTCAAATTCAATAACCCATTCACTAACTTAGGTAACAATTTTTTTTAAAGAAAAAGTTGGAAGATATATTTGATTCTTACCAAACCATTTTAGCTTCATAAACTCAAAAACAAAATGTAAGTGCCATCTTTTTAATAGGAAACACAAGTACAAGAACAAAGAACCTAGCCAACCATGAATCTCATTCAAATTAGTTACAAAATAAAATGCCCTGCTCCACTACAAGTTCAACATGTTAACCAACCAACTACTACAAAAGACCTATCTTTTGGAGAGGTGGAGAACTATGAATATAAGAGGGTCAGAGGGATTAAAACGTCAACTACAAATAGAACAATTTTTCAACCAAAGCTAGACCAAAAATGGAAAAGATTCAAAATACGGGTTTTCAAGAAAACCTTCGAATTAGACATTCTAACAGAACTATTGTTTCTCAAATTAAAATCCAGATCATATTTAAGTATAAGATGAACTCAAGGAAAAAGAGTTGGCTTACTGAGTATAGAAATAAAATATGCCACCTCCATCAACAGCAACATTGACGATGAGCAATGCCAGAAGCAGAAAGAATGCAATAACTCGGAAAGCCAAAAGCCAAGCAGGATGGATTTCTTTCAGACATGGCTTCCACGCTTCATCCTCGTACAAAAAACCTTTTGTTTCTTGTTGGGTTTCTCCTCCTCTGCTGGGTTTCAATTTATTGGGACCTTCATATTTCCATATCATAATTGATGCTAAAACCATGCAGCAAGAGATCCAAATTGAACAGAACAAAACCCTCCAATTCAACCAATAACTCGAGGTGGTTGTATCACCAGTCATGACTGGTGTCCAAGAAAGTTTGGAGGATCCTGTTATGAAATTCATGGAATTTGATTTATTTTCCGCCCTGGTCTCCAATATCTGATACTTGGTGGTTTTATTTTCAAATCACTATATTGAAAACGAGAAAAATGATTTTGTTTAGTTCAAATCCAAGAGACCCAGTAAAGTTCAGAAGAAATTATACTAAACAAATAAAAACCAAAAAAATATGAAATTGATTTTTTTTTTTTTTATAATAAAAAAAGGTACACAAATTTTTTAAAATTTCATTAGCTTGAGGAAAAAGAAAACTCCTTATAATCAGAAATGTAAATCCGTGTGGACCCCAATAGCTAAACCCATCAACCCAAAAAAGTCAACACTGGATTGAATCAAAAGCACCAACATCAATCTATGAAGACAAACCATGAATGAAAAAATTTAACAAAAAAAAAAAAAAAAAAATCAATAACCCCAGAAAATAATTAAAAACAAACCAACCCCATATCCCAAATGAGCTTAAAAACTCTAAAAATCATCAAACAATGGAACTAAAAATCTCAGATATGAAATTAGACCTCATTTATGTAAATTTTAATTTTTTTAAAAAAAAGGCCAAACTGAAACTGGACTTGTGTTATATAGAAGAAACAAACAAAGAAAAAAAATGAAATGCAAGGTTTGTAGAATGGAGACTCAAAAACCAAAACCCAACATGCATTTAGTCTCATTAATGGGAGAAACAAAGCAGAGATTCTTAACTTTGGATGGGTTTTGCACAGACAGATAAAAAATCAATAATAAATGAACCAAAGGAACAAAACTGTGAGCAAAGGAAAGGTGGGTACTTACAAAGCAAAAGCAGGAACGAAAGACTGAATGGTGGTGTGTAAATGAGATGCTTTGCTTAATTGCTTCTTTGCTTGGAGAGAAAACTTAAAAAGCAGAGAGAGGAGAGAGGAGAGAGAGAGATAAAAGGATGGTATGCTTTCAGCGTAAGCTTCTTTTTCTTTTTTGCAAATCTCACAAACAATCTCTATCTCTTATACTCTTATATCCATCCATACAGTTATAAAACAATTCAAAAGAACATTCTTTCTTGTCTTTCTTGAGAGAGAGAGAGAGAGAGAGAATTTTATTACTTTTAATTTTATTCAATTTTTTGTCGGATTGTTGGAAGATTCTCAGCTAGTCCAGAGAAGACCATGAGGCCCATCCATCTGTCAAAAACCAAACGTGAAAGAAATGAAAATGGGTGAAATGACCATGATACCCTTATTCTGCTCTTGAAAGTAACCCATGATAATTAAAAAGGAATTATAATGTTATGCATATTACTATTATATTTTTTATGATCTAAATTATTATTATTATTATTATTATTATTATTTTATGAAGGGTATCTGAATATATGTCCCACTAGTGGGATCAAAAGAGCCAAAGCCGTAAGTTGGGCCAAGGCCGTGGGTCCTTTCCTGGGCATGTGCAACACCCACACATCACATGCACTGGGTAAGTGAAGGTGCGTCCTTGCAGGTGGCCTCGAGGAATTAATGCTCATACTAAGTATTGAAAATATAGGACATTTATCGATGGATCGGAATACATCTAATCTCGATTGTTTGAGAATCCATTCCAAAGTTGGGCTACGAAGTATCTTTTTTGCAATCCGATCATTTAAACTAAGTATTGGTCAATATTCATGAACGATAACCCTCCTTTATTCGGATTTGAAATTCACCTCATATTATACCTAACAAAGATTATTGAGATCCTAATATGAGCAAACTTCTTTTCTTCTTTTTATTTTGTATTAGATTTAACATGGAAGATGTTCTTTACTTAGTTATATCAAAGGCAGATTTACTCCCTCCCTTACAAAAATTTTCAAAGTTCATAATAATTTATGAGTTATTATAAAAAATAATAATGACGGATTAAAAAAATTCACCTTTATTACCCCCATACAAAAAATTTCATTATTGGTTATTTCTACAAAAAAAAAAAAAAAATTCTCTTGATTGCCTCCACGTGGGGCAAAATCGTGATTCCACTCTGGTAGTTATGGTTGCAAATAATGCATGGGCCATCAAATTTAAACATATTGTTTATATTATAGTAAAATTTTAAATATCAATATATATTATCTTATATTTAATATTTAATTTAATTTTGTTAATTTTTCTATCATATATTTAAAATGCTAATATTCCATTTGAGACTTCTTCAAGCCCATGACCTCATGATAACAAACTGGACATGTTATTGTTATTATTATTACAAAAATTGTAGTTTCAAACCCTCCGTTGTGATGGAAAGATATTTTTAGGGGTAGAATTGCCGTTGTCTACCAATGTTTTGTATTCTCCATAATTATCTTTAAAAAAAATTATTATATTTTCTTTGCTTTTTAATGATAATAAATAATGATTATATTACAATTTATAAATAATTTTTAGGGTATGGTTCTTGAAATTTTTTTTATTGACAATGATACTAAAATCTTAACTCTTTGTTAATAGATGGAAACAAATTTACTTTTTAATTATTTATGAAAAAATTCAAGATATTGAAAGTTGCTAGTATTATTATTGTTACTGTTTTTTTTAACTCTCAAGTTTTTTGGAGAGATCAAGAGGTAAAGAGGGAGAGATAAATGTGAATTGTGATCATGGTTTTTAAACTCGATATCTCGTCTCGTCTCGTTCAACTCCGATACCGAGTCGTTTCGGACGAATTTTCCTATACGTTTGAGATGTCTTGTGAGACAAATAAAAAAATTGAACGTGACTGGTAAATCTCAATCAAAAAATGACTTTGTGAGTTGATCTCGTTCAGCTCTAATACCGAGTTAACTCGGACGATACGTCTCGATCTCTGACGAGTTTAAAAACCATATTGTGATATACTTTTATTATAGCTCAAAAAGAATAAAATGTTTTTTTTTTTTTTTTTGTTGTGTGGCATTAGTTACTCTACCAAGGATTCTTTTTAATTTTTTAAACCTTAATGACCTCTTAATATGAGGCAAAACACCTAAATTTGTGAAATATGTTAAAAACCCATGTCACGATAACATATCAGGCGATCAACATTGGCTTCATATGGCATATTGATTGATCATATTGTTTGGAACGATAGAAAACTTCCCCTTGATTTTTATGAGAAATTTAACTGGACAAACAAGGCGACGTCAAGACAGATAAACAGGTAAGTCAACAACCTTCTTTAAAAACCATTATAAAAAAAAAAAAAAAAACGCTTGAAACTTATGGGAAAGATGACATAGACACAAGAGAGAGAAATGAGACTAGAAGTAGTCATAACAGTTTCTTGAATTGCAGGACGTGTCTTGTTGTATGACCTTTGGCTTGGGCCATGCAAGAGTTCTATTCATATAGAGAACCAAAGGATTAGTTCCCTACAAGGCCACACATCTTATAGGATAGAAAAGTAAATTCTCTTGTACACTGTTTGCTAGTCTTTATTGATGTTGAGAACTAATCCAAAATTCCCAAAGAGCAAAGACACCTCTGCTTCTATTATCTTTTTTCAAAGCAAGCTTCAAATTCTAGAAATACATACATACAAACAAGGTATAAGCTTATCCTTTTTATCCCTAATAACCAACAATACCTTTACCGTTGCAGATCCAAATTTCAATGGCTTAGAACAATAAGGTGGCATAATAAAAATACCGACATGGTGAGCATACACATATTTTTTGCTCCTCAGGCGAAAACCCAGTGCTTAGAAGGAATGAAAACCTCCGAACCTCCAAAATAGTGTTCATTCCCATGCTTCAAATGATGTCAGAGTCATCTCCAATAATAGAGAGTGAAAAAGGAGCAATAGCAACATTGAATGTCGATGTTCCTATTCTGTCGGTGTGCTTCATCTCAAAATCACCTTCCTACATTGTAAGAATATCAAGGTTGGGTAATTGAAATTTTTGTTATCACAAGTCCCAAAAAACCAGAAATTATGGACATCTAGAGCCACATATCAGTGCATGATGACGTTTATCTAAAGACCCCTTTAAAAAAAATATTGTAATTTTGGGTAGCATCTGACAATTTCTAGACATTCTGAAAATAATTATTAAGAGAACCGAATTGTATCAAACTAATATTTTTCCAAGGAAACATGTGAAAGGAAATTTGGCACACTTACCATTCTCCCACTAGGAGTGCTTAATGGGCATGCAGAGGAGTACTCAAAACCAGTCTTAGGAAGTATAACTGGTTGTTCTCCAATGACTCCAATTCCCCTGCCAAAAGAAGAAGAAAAGGAATAAATTTAGAAAAATTTGCATCGACCACTTATTAAAAAATTCTCACAAAAAGAAAGAAAATGAAATAAAGATAGAGCTCACCAGATGTTCTCAGTTCTCCCATTGGCATCAGTGACGATCCAATGCCTTCTAAGAAGTTGAACAGGCCGCTCTGAATTATTTGTAATTCTTATTCTATATGCAAAAAAGTACTGTCCTTTCAAAGGTTGACTCCTGTTCTCAATGTACACACTCCTGACTTGAACCCTTATCCCCTGAAACACCACGTATGGAGATCTATTAAAATAATTGAACCATTTATTGAAAAAACAAGGAAAATAGTAAGCAACTCATTAATTCAAGGTTCGAGCTTATAAACCAAGATGAAAACAGCAATACAAAAACCTACTTGAACAATGGAGACCGATAGTAACACATGGATTCTGATGATCTGGAACATCAGTAATAGTTGATATACTGTGGTTAACGAAATTGATAAATCATTAGCTTTATATTTGCTGATCAGTTTGCTTGAATGTGCGGATTTCATTGGGGGAAGGTCGAGTTTGTAATTGTGATTGAACATCAGCCATAATAAGCACAATGGGCATAAATATCCTACAGTGCATTTAATCATTAATTAAACTTTTATTCACAAATCACAATGTCCTAATTTTTGTGTTCCATTTCTTCCAAATAATAATTTATCAGTTAAGAAATTTATGGTTCGGCTTGCGGGGAACACCTCATAAGACTTTGGTTTTAGGAGGAACATTAATGCTTGGGAGCTCGAGTCAATCATTGGTCTTATTAATAGCCAGCATTCCATCCCCCTCTCCTCTCTCAAGAAAAATCGTTAGATAGGATACTAGCTACGGATCAAATCATTTCTGCTCCATGTGTAAAGTTAGTGGACTTTCAAACAAAAATTAGTGGATAATCAGTGATTCACCTTCTCAATCATTGCAATGTCGCTCGTTCCACTTGGTCTCACTTTACTTCTCTTTTTCACATTCACTGGGTTTTCCCTAGATCCTTGTTTTCTTTCTTCCAATCATGGTAGTCCACAGCTCTCTCTTGCAGGAAAAGGAGATTGTGGACATTGGCCACCCCTTTCACTATCTATCGGGCCTTATAGAAGGTGAGAAATAGCAGAATCTTTGAGGAGAAGGAGCATGCTCTTAATGAGATCACCATAGTATCCCTAATTTCATGTTTTTTGGGTGCAGGTAATTCGAGGGTTTCAAGAGCTTTTTTTTTTCTTCCTATAAAGATTTCCTCTTCAATTGGGATGGTATTTGCAATGTGAGATTATAGTCAGATTGGAACTGTTGTTCAAGTCTTTATGTTTATCTTTTTCTGTATGAGTTAGGTCTTCTCGACCTCCTCCCCTATCCTTCAATAATAACTCACCAAAAAAATCCAGGGTCAGCTGGGTAAATCCTCTTCTTCCAAAGTCTATCTAAATCCATATATTACATTAAGTCAATGGTGTTTGGTCAGTCATATTAAATGGATCTCTTGAGACAAGATAAGAAAATAAAATGCCAAGAATGTGTTTGGCTATATCACTTCCCTCACCCACCCACCCTCACATGCCCACAACCCCCACACCCAAACCCCACCCCCTCGCACAAAAAAAAAAAGAAAAAAAACATATATGGGATCAGCTGTACAAATCTTGATCCTCCAATTCTTTTATCTTTTTTTTTTTTTTTTGTATAGGTGCAGGTAGGTGGTGGGGTTTTGTCACGATCCCACTGGTGCGCTTACCCAAGACATGAAAAGGGCTGCTGCTAAGACCGAGGGGTCGAAGTGGAGCCGTCCTGTGCGCTGGATGGAATGGTAGGTGGAGTTGTGAGTTTAGTACCACATCAGCGGGGTAGACGTTCGGAGCTTGGGTTATAAGGGCAAACTTGACCCTATCATGTAGGATGCATTTTAAAGCCGTCGGGCTTTGGCCCAAAGAGGACAATATCCAACAAGTGTGGGCCAGGGGCACTACAGGTTTTGATCCCAGGTCAGTGGTATTACCACCTCATGGAGGTGGCACCTAATTTCTTCCAATTCTATCTCGGTCCGTATACTCCATCAATTCTAGTGACGTGGAAAGAAAACTGCCATAATGCATTTGGCCATATTAATTCCCATAAATACATAACCTAAAGAGAGACCAGACTGACAGAAGCTTAAAAATCAAATAAATAGTTTTCTCTTCACAAAACAAATTCTTGTACAGAAACTGGGTGGACTCAAAAAAAAACAGCTAAAACCTGTAAGAACTTGAGCGAATGATCTTGTACTAGAAAATAAAACATACAGATCAGGAAGCAACAATTGTTGTACGAAATATATGTTTGTCATACCAGGGTAGTAGCATCACTTGAACATTTAAGGAGTGAGTATGGTGACACTAGCTTTAGTTCATCTCTGTATCTAGCAGCATCCTGCAAAATTATATCGGAATAATAGAACCATAGCAAAGTAGGTGAATTTTATGGTTTATGATGATATTACTGATAATAACATGCATAGGACTAATGAAAGACGATTTCAAATTTATTTATATATATATAACAAATAAAATAAAAAGCTATGAAACAGAGTTTGAGACTAGAAATGATGACAAACAGACCAGTATTGTCCATTCTCATAAAAGAGTGTAACTTTAATCTTACTGTAAGGTGAGATAAATCTAAGAGACTCAAAATTAATAGAAGTACAGTTTTCTGGATATATAATGAAGAAAATCACCTCATGTAACCAGTCTTTCATGCAATTTCAGTCTTCAATGATCTTCAGTTTCCTTTTAGGAAAACTTGGATTGAGGGTAATTCCCCTTTATTACACGTATACAATGAAAGACAAACAGACATGAAGACACTCTAAAATTTAGGAGCTCCACTAAAGCTTTTACAAGACCAATTTAATTAATTATTTGGTAGCAAGTGTGGTAGTTTAATGGGTTAGAGGATGGGTGAAGGTATGTTTCCAACCCAGGCCATAGCATAACCGTCTAGATGGTTGTACATAATACTTGAAACCGAACCTTTATTCATTGCTTTAGCAGGATCATATCTCAAGAAATATAATCAGGACAACATTTAATCTAGTACAACCTATCACTCTTCAGTAAAATGCAATGGGGATTTATAAACAACTCAAGAACACCACTCTTTTCCATGGAAACAATAAAACAATTGCCTTAGTAAAGAGGATGGAAAACTGAGATACAAATTACGGTTGTGTAACTTTTCACGTTCAACATCTCTTTGACAAAGATCAGAAAATCCATGGCGTTTGCTCATTTAAATGGACTCAATGCCAAATCTTTTTTTTTTTAATTTTAACAATTACCCGAAAGGTGATTTAGGCAGTTTTAGATTCAGAAGTCACCTCCTTTCGAATGGCACCCAGTTTTCTACTACATGAATCCCTACTCTTTCATAGTAGCAGTAAAAGAAGAAACCAAAACTGGAATGAAAGAGAAAAAGGCCCTTGAGAGAAGAAAGTAGATACCTCAAACCTCTCATCAGAGACTGCTTCCTTCATTAATCTCCGGAGGCGCAACACAGGCTCCTCTTCCTCAAATAACTTCAATGAGTCCCTAATTCTTGCCGCTTCTTTGTAATCCTATAATGGAGACAAACTTGTGATCTCTAAAAAAAGAAGCAATTTTTTTAAGGAAACGAGAATCAGAAATTACTACAAACAAATTATTTCTACTTCTGAAGCAGAAAGAGAATTTCAGCTCAAACTCTATTGGAGGAAAATGGAAATGTATGGACTTCAACAGAAGAACAATAATTTCATTGAAAACTGTAGCAAAATGCAACTTAAGCTTCAGTAAAATTTTATAGAGTTTATTTTTTGAAAAAAAAAAATTCATTATTTTTAATTTTCAAAAGTTCAACCAAATTTCAAAATGAACAGAACTCATCAAAAGTCAAAATAGAACTTAAAGAGAGAAAAAAAAAAACTGTTACACCTGAAATATGAAAAAATTACCAAATCCACTATTGCAAAATCCATCAAATTGATACCTGAACTACCAAGAAATACAGAATAAAAGGGAAATTAATGAATCGAATAATCAGAACAACTTAAAGAAATCCCATCAAAATACTGACAAAAAAAAATCAAACCTTTTTCATTCAGTTCGATCTAAGACAAAGAAAGTAAGAAACCACTCAAAACCCAGAATCAAAATTAACCTAGAAAACAAAGAAACGCAGCCAATCGACAAAACTCGGAACCAAAATCTGCCAAGATGTTCAATAAAATCCACTACTTTTAACGAAATTAGAACTAACCACGAAGCAACCCCAGCAAAAGATACAGAAAAGAAATTTGACCCAAATCCAAATCAATCAAAATTCCCAACCCAGAACCCAAATCCACCGAAATATTCAAGAATCTAAAGAACACAAACCTCGGATTTAGCTGCAACTTCCATTTGTTGCTTCAAAAGAGCGTATGTCTGGCTACGAGAAACAAAAGAACGAGAGGTCTGGTTCTCTCCTTCAACCCCATTTTTCTCCGAAGAAGAACAAGCAACGATTTTACATGTTTTTTTTGGAAGATCTCTGCAATTTCTTCGGCAAGGGAGAGATCTTCTCGATCCTGGATTGAAATCTGTGGGAATTTTTAAGTTCAGAGACTGCATTGCTGACTTGTTGTTCTGAGATTGTTGGGCTTTTGTTTTTCTCTGTTTCACTTCGATTTCTCTGTAGTCTGTCGAAACTCTCTAAGAATGATTGATCGATCGATCGATCAATAAACGACATAAACTAGTTTTTCAGAATTTCCTAAAGTAATAAAAGCTAATGAAATTACTCTGGTTTTGAGCGTTATTTTCATTAAATGCCATTATCTCTGGGTATTATTGAATTTTGAATTTAATTAAATATCCCTCTAAGTTTGCATTATATGACAGAAATGATTTTTCAAGGTTTCAGACATCAACTAGAAAAATATACAATTCTATATCACTAAAATCTAAAATATGGGGGCTGGTTAGGGATGTTAATGGATCCTTGGCACACAATTGACCCAATCCAACCTACAATGGATTAGGTTTGGGTAAGATAATTAAGTCTGATTCATTTTTAGACCACAATTATAAGATTGTTTATTAAGAGGGTTGGATTTAGGTTCAAGTTCTAGTTCATCGGATGACCTAACTTGTTTGTCTACATAATCTTTTTTCCCATTCTTTTTTGGTCTCTCTCTCTCTCGTGTGGAGAGAGATTCCAGGTTTGCACTCTTCAAGATGAAAGTTGATTTTTGTGACGATCTTAATTTTATGATTTTCTTCCTTTGTTGGGGTTATTCTTGTTGATCTGTCCTCTTTCACGACAACCTGGATGAAATCCAGGTAAGAATAAAAGAAGGATGAAATCTTAATGTGGTGCTCATTCAGATAAGAATGAAAGAAGGATGAAATCCCAATGTGATCCCTGCAAAAGATCTTTCGAAGTTTAAGTCAGTGAAAATGAATGATAAAAAAATTGGAGAAAATGATGAATAATGAATCTTTAGAATATGAGAGATATTCAGAGAGAATAAAGCTTTATGCGAATTCATATTTTGAACCATTTCTTAGTCACTCCCTCTCTCTTTAAATTTTTTTCCTCTCCCCACTGCTTCAAACGTAATTAGATTGGATAAGAGACAAAGACAAATTGGGTTTGAGTAAGTTGGTTTTTTTTTTTTCTTTCTAAAATTCCAAGTATACATAAAATGTGCAGAGTTTGGGGTGTTTAGAAAAATAAATTTGTATTAAAAAAAATATGATTTTATAATTAAAACACAGTATTAATTTATACTTTATTGTGGATGAGAGTTGACAAATGTAATATACACCAATAGAGGATGTCCCAAACTTTTACACTTACACACGCGTGAAAGTTGCATTGCATGCTTCGAAAGCGATAGAGATGCTCTCATCACTTTCCATTGCTTGTCATGATCATTGATTCTCATATTGAACTTAATGATACATGAGAAGGTAACTAAAAATTGGGTTGAAAGTTTAGGCCAAATCACACAACCTTCTGTGGTTCAATATGCCCAACCAAGATTTGCATTTTATACGAGTTGATCTTGGCAAACGAACCATTGACCAAATTTAGGGTTCGATTGTCATCCCGAATTGCATCCCTCATGGTTATTGGTGAAATTCATATATCCTAGGTAGGCTCGAACCACTTTGGGGGTTCATTAATATTGAGTTTTGGCTTTATTCACAAATTATGGTAAATAGTACAATTCGTTAATTTTCGCATTCTTTCATTGTAAAATAAAAAAAATTATTTCTAATTTTTAAATAAAGACTTAAAGTTTGAAAAATGCTATTGATGCATGATTTACGATTCTAAAGATTGATGTAGTATCTTTCATAAAAGTTAAGTTGGAAACACTGAGAATCATCACTCTTGGGACAATTTTAGTCTATAAGACAATTTTTTTAATGATTTATTATTACTTGTATTGTAATTCTACTTAATAATTTTCAATTAGTGAAAATTAATATTTTGAGAATTTTTCTTCATTAAAACAAAATATCTTCTTTTTGATTCTATTAAGACCATTAGATGTTTCCCAGACTTAATAAAAATTATTATTCTTTACGAAGAGAGTACCATTTGTGTTTTAGTAGTTTTTTTTTATACAAGATGAGGGTAATTTCGGTAATTCGGGATATATTTTCTTTCGTTCGTTATTTTTAATCTCAGCCACGAATTGAATCCAGATTTTTTGCCGAATGTGGAAAACTTCTTGACACGTGTCATCTCTGTGTCCAATAGAATTTGACATTTCTACTTGAGGTTTTGTCATACATTAGTTCCGGGACCAGTATGAGAGAGTGTCCTATTGAAAAGGGTTTGTTTATAAAAAGAGAAACAACTAAGATGTTATCAGGTATACGTGTCTCCTGTGTTGGTCAGGCAAAATATTAAACACCGTTCACTCCTCCAACAACTTTCACCTTAAAAAAAATATATATATCATTAATCTTTTAAAAAATAAAAAAAATCAACCATGTTGATTTTTCGTGTGGGGTCGATAAATTTATGAACCACAAGTTCATGGGATCGGGAAGTTCACATGCCCAAGTAGGGTTTTGAGTTTTGTAATTGTGAAACAAATCCAAAATCGAATCGTTTCGACTAAAACTGAGATGACTCACTCAAGTTATGTGGATATACAATGTCTCAACATTCACATCATCTCATGAGATAAACAAGATGTCTAAGACGATCTTTTCAAAATCTTGACCGAGTTAGTGAGGACCCGATTGATTCAACTTCTTGAATCTGCTGTTAGCTTCTACTGTCAGAATCTGCTGTCAAAATCTGCTGTCAGAATCTGAAATACTGAAAAACTTGTTTGATAGAGCTTTTTAAAAGTGTTGTGCTATCAGAATCTGCTGCCAGAATCTAGTAATTACTGTTTGATACAGTTTCAAGAATCTGTTGTATTAGGATAAAATGACCAGAATACCCTTAAAGTTGATAATGCAGCCGAAATGCATTAAAAATTATTATAATACCCCTATATATATATATAATAAAATTATTTTAATTTTAAAATGTTTATAATTATAAAAAAATTATAGAAAAAATTATAATTTTATAGAAATTTCGATAGTATCTCCTCTTAAAAATGGACATATGAAATTTTCCTGACAAACAAAATACCTGCATAGTACATGAGAAACCGGAATCCGACATCCCTATCTTTCGATAAACAAAATTCACATCTACAATACATCGTATATATATAACACATCCACATAACATGGATATATATAACACAATCCAACAATTTTCTTCTTTCAAAAACAAGGTTCAATGGATAAAAGTCAAAGTCAATAAATAAGAAATTTTTTACTCCCACTAGTGCAACCTACAGGAATATCATTCTATATGATCAAAACATAATGATCATCACATTTTCAATTGTTACTTTTTTTAAGCAAATAAAATTTGGATGATGAGCTCACTACAAACAAAGACCCTAAAAACAAGTGATCATGAGCAAAATTTATAGATTGCCATGACTTAGCTCTGCTAGTTGGATTTAATCCAACATGTTAAGTGGCTCATGAAACCTAAGTAGTTTTAAGTATAAAATCAAGTTATCGATCAATCAACTAACAAGGAAATGGAAACTGATCTTGATACCCATAGTCACCAAGTCGGGTTTCGGGAATAAGTCAGCAAGGGAAAATTCAAAAAAAAAAATTTCGACTAGCGCTAGTTCTATGTAATGGTCCTATGAAGTGGTGTTCTTAAATTATATCATTAAATCCCATTTTAAATCATAATAATATATCACCAAATCCCATATTAATATCATCCATATATACATAACAAAGTGACTGAAAGTACACAATATGTTCAAAGTTTATATCATTCAAAATATGTATTATAAAGAATTTTTTTTTTTTTTTATGAACATTAAAATTAGAGAGCTGCTATTGACACCCCAAATTTTATTTATTACACCCCAATTTCTTAATTTCCACCTTGTTGAAGATCTGGTGGTGCTAAATTATTTATCACACCCCTATTAAAAGTTAAAACACTCTTAATTACAAGGGTTGGGCTCAAATTATAATCTCAACATTACAAAACATTCTAACACTCTATTGAAACAATTTCAACAGTTGTTAATAATTATGATTATGCTCATATAAAATCCTAAACCCAAAAAATTAGAAATCTAACAAAAACAAAATGAGAAAGTTTCTATTCACACCCCAACTGTTACTTATTTTCAATCATATTTATTTTCTTTATTTTTAATTGGGGTGGAATAAGTGAAAGTTGGGGGTTCCAATAGTTGCTCTCTAAAATCGAAGATATTATCTGCCACTTACACTGTAGATTCTTCTTTCTCAGCTGAATCTGAAATATCACCTTTGTAAGCTACCAACAAATCCTCAGCATTATTTGTAAACCTCGAAATGAACTTATCAAAAAACTCTTCTTCGGGCAAACGAATCACTGTAAGAAACTTTACATTCTTCTTCCATAGCTTCTTTGATTTCAGAATCTTGAGAAATTTGTACCGAGGTATAACCCTCTTCTCTATACTATGCATCAAGGACGTCGGTTGATTAATCAACTCTGTTCTTTTCAACCCAATTGTGTTCATGAAGAAGAGAAGAAGAGGAGATGAGCGAGATCTGTGTGTGTGTGTGAGAGAGAGAGAGAGAGCCGTGCAAGAGAGAGGGAGAAGGAGAGAGAGAGAATGTTGTGTGAGGTAGAGAGAGCTGTGCGCGAGAGAGGAGTTTCTGTTGACAACGGAGAAGAAGAGAAGGGCATTTTCGCCTTTTTCATTCGGCCATTTTTCGGTCATTGCATCTCCCGCAAACGCAGATAAAAAAAAGTCCTTCCATGAGCTTCTCAAAATTGCAGTTAGACACGGTTAAAAATTCGAAACGCAGATTTTAGAATCGTTATCAAACACGCCAACCCGGAGAAAAAGTCAGATTTTTAACGCAAACGCACCAAAATCCGCATTTAGAAATGCAATCAACCGACCCCTAAATCTCTATAAAGTCAATCAAGATTTTGAATAAAATAATTATTATTTTTAGAATTTAAATATTTATTATATAAATAACTATGATTTTATCACTAAACATTTTTTAATCTATCTTATTTTATTAAAAAAAGATTATTATTATTTTTTAATTTAAATATACCTAAATCAATCAATTTAAGTCAGTTTGTTATTACAATAGTTGGGAGACCAATAAAAGTAATAAATACCTAAATCACCACCACCACTTGAAGTCGAATATCAGGTCGATAAAATTGTTGGTCTTAATCCATAACCACAGCCTACGATATGTCAACAATTTTATACTATAGAAGTACACAAAGCCAACCGTTCGCAGTTCCTGAGTTCAACCACTTCCAAACATTGATCATTATAGACTGGCCATCACATACTATGCAAAATCATCTCTAAGACAACTAGCTCCCTTCTCTTCAACTGGCATCAGTTTTCTCCAGAGCTGCAACAGATACTAGAAGTTACTGCAAGCCCACAACGAACAAACATATATATACATGGGGCAGGATTAAGATCCAACCTCTTATTTAACATTTTATCCATCGTGTTTTGTAAACTGGGGTTAGAAATTTCAAAATAGATTGATTTTTGGTGAGGATAATCTAACCCCAATTTACAAGTTGAAGAATTTGGACCATCAATTATTGGCAAACCACTTTTTATGGATGGGCTGATTTTTTGCGAGGACGATCTCAACTTTGAACACCAGTTTACAAGACATGATGGATATATATATATATATGGGTCAGGATCAAGGGCCATATGAAAAAACATATGTAAAAACAATGCAACATTAATAAAATTTTAAAATATTAGTTAGAAGTTTCGGATTGAGCTGATTTTTTGTGAGGATGATCTCTATGACAAGAAGATCATCCGAAAAAAAATATCAGTCCTATCTGAAACTTCTAACCCCATTAAAAGTGATTTAGAATGTGGACCGTCGATTTTTTGCCAATTTTTATCAATAATTTGTAAATCACTTTTGATGGATTTAGAAGTTTCTGATTGAGCTGATTTTTTGTGAGGTTGATCTTCTCATCATAGTGATGATCCTCACAAAAAATCAGCTCAATCCAAAACCTCTAACCCATATTTTGAAAAACCATTGTTTTTTCATATGTTTTTACATATGGCCCTTGAACCGCCCCCTATATATATATATATATATATATGGGAAATGTTCAGCACCAAACATTTTGGCAAAACATTTTTCAAAACATGGGTTAGAAGTTTTGGAATGGGCTGATTTTTGGTGATGATGATCTCCTCACCGAGGAGATCATCATCACCAAAAATCAGCCCATTCCAAAACTTCTAACCCATGTAGGACAAAAATGGTTGGCTAAAATGTTGGCCAAAATGTTTGGTGCCGAACGGGACCCTATATATATAGGGTCCCGTTCGGCACCCTACACTTTACCTATGCTTTACCCTATGTATTTTGTCCTACATGAGTTAGAAGTTTTGGAATAGGGTGATTTTTGGTGAGGATGATCTCTATGGTGTGGAGATCATCCTCACCAAAAATCAGCCTATTCCAAAACTTCTAATCCCATAAAAAATGGTTTACAAAAAATGGACGGTCCATGATTTTTCAACTTGTAAACATGTGGTTAGAAATTTCGGAATGGGTTGATTTTTGGTGAGGAGGATCTTCTAACCGTAGAGATCATCCTCACAAAAAATCAGCCCATTCCAAAACTTCTAACCCATGTCGAACAAAACACGTAGGGTAAAGTGTAGGGTAAAGCATAGGGCGCCGAACATTTCTCATATATATATATATATGGGTCAGCTTCAAACGACAACCATTTCAACACACATATAGACAACGTGTTTTGTCTTATATGGGCAAAAATGTTTGGAATGAGCTGATTTTTTGTGAGGATGATCTCTGTGGTGAGGAGATCATCCTTGCCAAAAATCAGCTCATTATGAAACTTCTAGACCGTCCAATTTTTGTTGAAAAATTATAGACCGTCCAATTTTTGTAAATCAATTTTGATGGGGTTACAAGTTTTGGGATGGGATGATTTTTTGCCAGGATGATCCCCTCATCACCGAGATCATCCTCACAAAAAATCAGCCCATTCCAAACATTTTTGCCCATATAAGACAAACACGTTGTCTATATGTGTGTCGCAATGTGTGTTGCAGGAACCCGACCCTATATATATATATATATATATATATATATGGGGCAACGTTCCGTAGACAATGTTTTGTCTTATATGGCAAAACAGTTTCGGAATAGGCTGATTTTTTGTGAGGATGATCTCTATGGTGTGTAAATCATCCTAACAAAAAATCAGCTGATTCTAAAACTTCTAACCCTATGAAAAGTGGTTACAAACTAACGGTTAAAATGAACGGTCCACAATTCTTTAACTAGTAAACTGGAGCTAGCAATTTCAGAATAAGCTGATTTTTTCCAAGGATGATCCCCTCACCATAAAGATCATCCTCACAAAATATCAGCTCATTCCGACACTTTTTGCCCATATAAGACAAAACACGTTGTCTATGGATCCCCACCGAGAGAGAGAGAGAGAGAGAGTACTGTTGTAGTTGAGGAGCTTCTCAATGAGGTCAACATGGGTCATGAGCATTCGCCTACAACAATACCGGACCAACCCCAATGCATCGAGCGCATCTCTGTAAACCATTTAGCGACATAAGTATCTTCTTATTATACTCTACTGTTTTGCTACGTTTAGGATTTGATTGGAATGGAAAACCATACAAAACAACTTCTCAACAAAATTTCATCAAAGTATTAACTCTGCAAAATGCATAACTCATTAATGCTGTGAGAATGATTAAGCATGTTAAACTGTACAATCCAGCATAGATGCCATACCCATGTTACAGTATTCACGAAAACTGACATGTCCATGCCATACACAAGTTAAACAACATAAAACTAAGACAGTAAGAGCACTCTATGTCATGTTACAAACAACTCTCTTTTTCAAATAACCAAGAGGTGGTTTTATTTTTTTGAAAACAAAGTGTATAATGTTGTAAAATAATATAGGATTTTATACTGAATGGCAGTGTCAGATTTTCCTATCTGTACTTATGAAATGCAACGACAACATGTAATTCACATATAAGTCGTGCCAAACAATGTTCCGGGCCATTTTGAAATGTGATTTAGGGATGTACAAACCATAGGTTTTCACAATTTGGAACCTGGATTTGAGCATACAAGGAAGCAACTTATAAAAGTCTGAAATGCAAAGTTTTCCAGATTTTTGGAGTAAATGCCGAAACAATTGGGAACATGCTATCCCTCATGGATGACACAAATTGAAATGGCCAAAAAGAGAAAGGAGAATAATGGGGAGCTCATCTTATAGTACCATTCCATATTGTCATTGTTTTCTCACTTTGTCCATGAAACCACCTTTCTAACAGATCCCCCAAATGTAAAAGAGCATATAAGATTTGGTTACATAATCAATGAAAATTGGCGACACATGTAGTGAGGTGGCTAAGAGACCAACTTAAACCAAATACATAATTGTTTAGGGGTCATTGCCTTAGCTCAGAGGCAAGATGAAATTACTAATAAGCGGTCACTATCTCCACTACCCACCCATGTCAAACTAAACCTTTTTTTTTTCTCTTTTAGGATTGCCTTCAGTGTAGGAATAATGCTGACACACTAAACAAATGTATCCCTCTTTTTTTTTCAAACTACTAAACTAATTGGCACTACCAACAAAAAAACACATGTCCTTGATGTGCCCAATCTTGTGCAAGTAATTCCATAGGAACGATTTCATTACATTAGTAACCTCTAGTTCGCCAAGTAAATCCATACAATTTGCATCATCTAGACCTTCAAGGGGACTTCAATGTATGTTCTTTAATAATTCATGCCTTTTTTGTTTTGATGTCACAAATTCGAATATTATATATCTTAGAACATCAATAAAAAAAATAACGAAGCAAGATCTTTCTCATAAAGCTCAGAATTTTTGAAATTTCAGCTTACATAAATAGATATAACAGTTATTGAAGACGAATATTAAATATCAAATAAAGAAAGTTTAATCTCACCCTTCGGTGTAATCAGCTTGAAGAAGATCAAGGTACGTATCCCATTTGTTACCAATCACCTAATACAACCATTCCACATAAAGGGCATTCAATCCATGAAGTTAGATGAAATTCAAAAATATGGCTAGAAAATAACCTAAATAGAAGGAAAAAAATTGGATTTTTTTATCTACAAACGAAGAATCTCCAACGAAAATAAGGAGAAAAGCTTAAATAGTGTTAGAGATCGATCCTTAAACCCTAAAGAACAAGGTACCAACGACCTCAACCAGTAATATTCAAGTAGAAAAAAAACAACCACAAAAGCTACATAAAATGGATCGAAAAACTGCAAAACCCTCGAAATCGAATTGAATGTGATGAAATTACCTTCCCGCAGGTGAAGCAGCGGACTGGAATGATCATCTCTCCTTAAACCCTAACTCTCTCCTCTCTCTATTCTGACGAGACCTCAAAAGCTTCTCTACTTATTTCTTAAGACTTCGCAGAAAATGACTATAATAACCTTAACTTATGTCTCTATTACACTAAAATATGTCTTGGAACTATGTAAATAAATTCACGAATCAGTATTTACTAGTCATAGTTTAAGAGAACTTCTCCTGCCACACCAACTCTTCAAGTCTCCAGCACAACCCTTCAACTCGCACAGTCGCACTTGCATTAGCACAAGAGATAGTAAGGCTCTTTCTTCTTCGACTCGCATTCTCTCGTTCCTTAAAAACTCGGAGGCTCGATCGAAACTCGAGCTTCTGAAGAAACGGGAGTAGGGAAAAAAAAAACCCTAGATTTCTGCTTTTGAAGCTTCGTTCTTAGGTATTTTCAAGTTCTGTTTATTTATTTCCTTTTTAATTTTATTTGTTTAAGTGCTTGCTCGAGAATCTGTTCGTTTCTGTTGTTTTGAGCTTTTTTTGGATCGAAATTGTATGTTTTATGATTTTCTCCTTTTATTTTTGCGTTTTTTGGTGGATTTTGTGAGGTTTTTGTTGTTCTGCGCATTAGAAGTTTAATATGTTGCTCTGATTTTCGTTTTCGTGTTGGTGTATGTAATCTGGATGCTTGAATTAATCGTGACATGTGCTTTGTGGCGTATCAGATTGAATAATTTCAGTTATAGATTTGAATAATTTGTGGCAAGTAGTTGTTAGGGTTGTATAGACGAGTTTGAGAGATTAATTTCTGGGAACTAATTTGAGGTACGGCGCTATAAGATCCAACAATCTCATAAGCTATTGTAACTCTTGTTTTGCTTGACTTCTCTTTAAATTTGTATATTATTATTTACTTTGTTCCTTTTGCATTGAAGATT
Source organism: Akebia trifoliata (assembly GCF_017979445.1). Lineage (NCBI taxonomy): Eukaryota > Viridiplantae > Streptophyta > Magnoliopsida > Ranunculales > Lardizabalaceae > Akebia > Akebia trifoliata. The sequence goes on from NC_141379.1 coordinate 3,621,809, forward strand.
ACTATTGTTCATGTTTGTTCTTCTTTTGAGTTAGTTGGTTCTTGTTCTCTGTTTATTTCGATTGTTCCTAGAAAAAAAACTAAAATTTCATGTAATTTTGCAAGAATTTGTTCCTTTTTTCCCCCCCTTTAATTCTGAAACCTCTACAAGAGCTTATGTGATTGCGGAAATTATTTTTTCATTGATTTTGAGATAATAATCTTAATAGAATGAAAGTTTTGTGCTTTAAACTTGTAAATTAAAATTCATGTAGTTTTAATTGTTAGTGGAAACAGTTGGGTTTCTAGTGTTTGCATGTGTTCTTAGCATTTTTATTTTAGATATTTTTGTAAATGTAAGGCTAAAGCTCAACAATGGATTTTTTTTCTTTCTTTCTGATTTATGGTTTTGATATTTGGCAGGGAATTGTACTCTATACAAGATTACAAAAATGTTGCCCGTCGATCCCTCTAAAAAGATATCTTTTAAACGCCCAATTAGCAATGGAGATCTGGTTATTGTATATATGAGGCATGACAACATGAAGGCCATCAAAGTATGTGAAGGTTCAGAATTACAGAACAGGTTTGGTGTGTTTAAACATTCCGACTGGATCGGGAAGCCATTTGGATCCAAGGTTCTGAGCAACAAGGGTGGATTTGTTTACCTTTTAGCTCCAACTCCCGAGCTATGGACTTTGGTTCTAAGCCACAGGACTCAAATTCTATATCTTGCGGATATAAGCTTTGTGATTTCATACTTGGAGATCATTCCCGGTTGTTTGGTTCTCGAGTCAGGCACCGGAAGTGGTTCTCTCACCACTTCATTGGCTAGGGCCGTGGCTCCTATGGGTCATGTTTACACGTTCGACTTTCATGAACAAAGGGCAGTCTCAGCCAGGTAAATTTTTTAATTACTGATGCTCGATGTATATATTTCTTTTTGAGATGTGATTTAAATTAGGGGTGCAACTTGGTTCGGTTCAAACTGAGAACGAAACCAAACCGGTGGCTTTGGGTTGGGTTGGTTTGGTTTGGAACAAGTTGCGGATCGGTTCTGGGTTAAGAAAATGGAGAACCAACCAGGTTCAGTTCGAGATTCAAGGTTCGAGGCTTGTATAGAACCGAACCCTTAATGACTTACTACTCTTTAGGAATTAGGACATAGATTAATGATTTTTTTTATGGATAGATTAATGACTTATTATATGAAATTTCAGGTTCATTATTTATTTATTCATTAAAATTGTGTTGCTTCTAAGCAGGTTTATAGGATATTGGCAACCCATAGAACTGAACCAAACCGACCTTAGTTCGGTTTGGTTCTATGGGCAATTCGTTTCGCTTATTTAGTGGAACCGACCTATGTTGGATTGGTTCTGATTTGGCCTCGAACAGAACCAAGTTGCACCCCTAATTTAAATGCTTTATGGGAGCATTTTAGACCCTTTTTGTCTTTCTTTCTTTACCTACAATGCGTTTAATTTGCCTGGACATATCAGTTTCTCTGTGAGGTACTTGTGATATTTGTATTTGTGTTTTGGTTCATATTGGTTGAGACTTGGAGGTTTGTGTTATTTTAAGATCTCAAGAAACTTGTACAGGCAGTGAAGAACTCAACTGCACACTCGAATGCATGTTAGTTACTTGGAAAGCTTTTTTGAACTCAAAAACTCAGATTGTGCTCTGAGCTTCTTATGCTCAAATGGTCAATGGAGACTCAATTATGTTCCAGTAGGATTTGTTTATCAATTTGTTCATATTTATTTAATCACTTTGCTTCCTTAGCTAAAAAAATGTTCCAGGAGGATTCTACACATTTACTCGTTTACGTTAATGCCAAGTGTTCTTTAAAATGAGATACGTGATTTGAACTGTCATCCATAATGACAAGCATGTCTCAAATTCTCCGCGTCTCGGATTTCTTCATTATCATTGAAATCAGCAATAAATTTCTTTACCTACTGGAAAAAAGAAAAGAAAAAGATGTGCCTTTGGCTCTCTTCTATACAGGGTTTCAAAACTCAGTTGGATGTCTCGTCTCGTTCATGGACAAGACCGAGTTGTCTCAAATGAGATAACCCATTAACACGGTTTACAATGATTTTTCATACATATATTTATATGAAAATAATTATAGTTTTATTTATTTATTATATATAAGGCCGATTAGAAATGTTTAGTCAGAAAAGCATGTTTTATTAATATAATAAACAATTAAATTCTAAAATAATTAATTATTTTAATCAAAATATACAAAATCCAGGTTGACTTGTCCAAGATTTTCAAAATATCGCCCGAGTCATCTCATTTATCTCACTAGATGGTGAAGTCTGCGATGCCATGTAAATCTTTCTCATTTGTTAATGATTCCGAGATGGCTGAACCATCTCGGTCTCGGACGAGATTTGAAACCATGCTTCTATAAGAACAAGTGCATCTCAAATACTCCAGTTATGGCTTTTTAATATATCTTCCGAGTGAGGTGTACATGAATCTTTGTGCCCAAGTCTCATGGTTATCTCAAAAGCTGACGATGTATTTCCATTTTTTCCCTCACAACAGGGAGGATTTTGAGAGGACTGGCTTGAGCAGCTTAGTTACAGTAGGGGTTAGAGATATTCAAGGTGAGGGTTTTCCTGATAAATTATTTGGAGTGGCAGATGCAGTCTTCCTTGACCTTCCCCAACCATGGCTGGCCATACCTTCTGCTGGAAAAATGTTGAAGCAAGATGGGATTTTATGCTCCTTCTCACCATGCATTGAGCAAGTGCAGCGCTCATGTGAGACTCTCAAAGCAAATTTTACAGGTCTGTTAACTACACCTCATATTCCTGGTTTTGAAATTTAAAATTATTGTTTCGAGGCAACTTGGCAAGTGTTTCTCTAGCAAGGAATTTGAAGTCCTGACACCAACCGTATGAATATAACTAGGTAGATATAATAATGGGGTGGGGGTGCTGTTAACATGTGCCCTATGGACACATTAAGATGCATTAAATACACCACCAGGACTTATTTTACTACCTTAATGGCTTATAAAAAAATAAAGAGTCGTGATGAATGCATGCTGTAAATCATACGCGGTCTGTACATGGTTGAAGTGGCAAGGGCACAAAACCATAGATCTTTTTCTTCAGGATACACACGGAAAAAGATCTGTGGTTCTGTGCCCTTGCCACATCAGTCGCGTACAGACCGCGTGCGTTCATCATTCTTGAAAAATAAAAACTACCGAAAACACCCTCAATGCTTATTTTCAAGGTGTTTTAAATGCATCTTAAGATGCCCCCTTAGGGCACATGACTCCAAAACACAGCTTGCGCTATTGTGATTTGGTAGTTTATGATATTGGACAGCCCTAGTTTGAATGTCAGCATTTCAAAACTTCTATATTAAGGATCATATTGAATGTTACCCATTGTGGATAATTTTGTGAAAGCAAGCTTGATTTTCTTCTATTACAAGTTTGATGATCGGTCCAATGATTGCCCCAACAAAATCCTTATTGGGTATATTCACCAACACTAGACATTCTGTTGTGCTTTTGTGTGTAGATATAAGGACATTCGAGGTCTTACTCCGCTCATACGAAATCCGAGAAGGGAGGCTGGACTGTGGTAGGGGTGACAACAATGAATCACTTGGGTCTCTTCCCTGCAAAAGGAGGCAGCCTTCAAGTGAATGCGATAATGGGAGAGAGAAATCTAGTTCACCTGTTGTTACGGCTAGGCCGTGTGCTGAGGCGAGAGGTCACACTGGTTATTTGACATTTGCGAGAGTCAAATGCCTCCAATAAGGCGCACAAAAACGCCTTTTTGTTAAGGTTGGATCCAAGCTTTGCCCCTGCTATCAAGATCATTTAAAAGTTTAGGATTGGCAAATAAATCCAAAGATTGGCTTGTGAGTGTTCTTGGGTCAGTTAATTATTTTTATTTTTCATTTACTGCTAATTAACTTCAACCCGACTTGTGATTGTAAGATTTGTCTTTTTTGGACTCGAAAATATTTCCATTTCCAAGTCTTTGGTATCATCACCCAAAGACTGTGCCAACTAAGCTAGCTGACGTCAAATTGTATTTTTTTTAAATTTATTTATGACTAAGCTGGATTTGAACCCACGACCTCGAAGTTGTTTTGCAATGTGTCAAGCCAACTGAGCTATGGGTCTTGTTCTTTCATACATTTTAACTAGATTAAATCTAATATTTTTATGAATTTGATTAAAAGTTTAAGTACTAAAAAAATTGAAAATTATATGCATATCATGCCGGTAGATTCATTTGTATTATAGTAATTAAAAATATAAATATTTTGTTCATTAATAATAATATGTTTTTAAAAAAAAGAAGAAAGAAGATGCAGCATGAACTTAAAAGCTAATAATAAAATATAGATAAATAAATGGGATGCCCTACCTACACCCACTCTTTAGCTCATTACACCCTCTTATTGCTTTAACCTATTGTACTTGTGAGTGTATGCAACAAAAATTTGTCAGTTAGTTTCACCTACCAATTAATTTTAAAATAAAGAGTTACCTATCGAAACCTTTCAATAATTTTTGATAAATATATATTGAACATTTTCAAAATAATAATGTTGAAGTGACCTCAATATTGTATTTCAAAGTGCATTTTCCTAAGATGGAAGTGTGATATGATGTACAATCTTGAGGTCACTCCAACATGATTCCTTTTAAAAAGGTTCGGTAATAACATATGAAACACTTTTCACATGGTATCTCATGTAAGAAATTATTCGATATGTAACTATTGATCTAAGAATGATAAATTCAATAGAAACATGCTGAAAAATATGTTACTATATGATAGGTACATATTGAATAGTTCTTTACATGGGGATCTTATGTGAAAAAATGCAATCGGTATGTACCGACTGAAATAGTGTTGATGAGTTCAGTATTGACCTATCGAACATATTGGAAATTTTGAAAAAAAAATAATGTAAACGATAAAAGATAAAATCGATTTTTAACATGGTTCATTTGCAAAATGATTAAAAATAATTCAAAAAATAAAAGATGATGAAAATAAATTATAAAAACTCACTTCTTCTTTTTTGATAAATTTGGAGAAAGAAAAGCAATACAAAGGAAAGATCGAGAAAACCAACTAAGACGACATATAACAACAAGAAAAAAAGAACAAAAAGGAAGTCAAGTGTTTGAAAGGTTACAAACAACTTCCCAACGAACTCAAAAATCTTTAAAAAGATCCCTTTAAACACTTTGAAGATCTTACACCCAAAAAAACAATAAACCTAGAATCTTCAAGGAAATCTCTTGAATGGAACTCGACTTTCTTTCAAAAGTTTTAGCGTTTCTTTCCATCCAAATGCCCCAAAAGATCACGAAATGGGTGAGACTCTACATTTATAAAAACTCACTTTATCTATTAAAAATCGGATTTTAATGAATAATATCCCTACAAATGGATCAAAACATGATCATTTAATGAATCTCTGAAGAAAAATCAATTGATTATGTGGATTCGACTGAATTTTAATAGAATTTTTTAATATGAATGTTTCAATAAGATTTGGTATGCTTCGAATGAGGAAAAAATTATGTTTGTTATTTGATGAGTGTTAAGTGGGTGTATATAGTAAAACATAATAAAACCCAAAATAATATATATATATATATATAATATATATATATATATAGATATATATATATATATATATATATATATATATATATATATATAATATATATATATATAAATTCCTGGTCATGGCCAATGTTTTTTTTTTCCCAAAATGATATTTACGTAATATTATTTGACATTTAACGACTAAGCGGGTGTGACGGAAAAAAAAATTGGGTGTAGATAGCCAGAGCCTAAATAAATACCTTGCCATGACCGATTTCTTTTTGTCGTTTTGTGGTCACCCGCCAAAACTTACCCAACTGGGACCCACCCATCTTCACCAGTCCGTTTCTTCGTGATTTTCCCGCCTTTTATATAATTCTTGTTGATCCCCTTCGTACAGACCGCCACGATTTGCAAAAGAATAAAAAGAGACGCGAGGATTAGGACAATTTCAAATTACATAAATACCCTTATTCACAAATACATTTCTTTTTTAACGGTTAGAGTGACCAAATTACCCCTAAAGAAATACACAATTTCCTATCCTAATATACAAGGGCTGTGTGTCAAATAAATTGGATTCGAATAGCAATAAGAGAGTCCTTGGACTAATTTGGAAACAACTGGATTGGATCTATAATTGATTCGATATTTATTGGTTTGGGTCCTTATTGGACCCAATTTTTTTTGTTTTGATGATAATTCAATTAATTTTGAATTAGATTAAATACATATATAATGGATGGATAGCAATCTTTTGACTCTCTCCCACTATCCTCTCCATGGCACATGGCATCATTCAAATCTTACAATAGAAGAATATTTTACGTAAATCTTGGTGAAACTATTGTCCAAAAAGTTTTTCATTTTCATCATTTGTTTGGAATCCACACATACGTTGAAAAGCTAATGATGAAAATGTTGAAATTAATTTTGTAAATGAAAATTTGATTGTAATTTTTTATTTATGTGTATCAAAAGCATTGATTTCTTTGACAAGTAAATGAAAAATAATAATTGACATCTAATAAAAGTGCCAACACCAAATAGGATGAGACACAATAATACGTCATCATATAATTGTCATGAGTGAGGGAAGGATCCCTCACACCTTGAAATAGGGCATCAAGGCTCTTATACGTTTTTTTTTTTTTTTTGTTAATCGAGTGTCCGGACCAGCTTGCACGCACCACAACTAATCTCGAGGAGGACTATCACCACAACCCATCGTCGCTATCTTTATACAATCATTCCTTCAACAAGTAGTCACATCATTTCATTAAATTTATAGTTTTTATTTTTTATGATGAGGGTGTCCAAACTTATGTCTGATTAGGGGGACAGGAAGAGTCAAGGCTGAGTTGACATTTGGGTTCCCTTACCTTATCACATGCAACGTCTATACATCACACACACCAAGTAAGTGAGGGTGCACCCTCACGAGTGACCCCGAGAAAACACTGCTTATACTGAGTATCGAACTGACAACCTATGACTCATGTTGTTAAATGATCTAGGTTTAATACCAGATGTCAAGATTCAAAATCTCTTTTGAGAAAATCTTAATTAAAACATTCTAATACTATTTAAAATATTTTTGAAAGAATCAACATTTCAAAATCAAATATTATCTTTGGATATCCAACATTCAAATATTTTTGGGAAAGGGTATTTTTGTAAAACAAACGAATAATTGACATCCAGAGATCTCAAAAAAGCATTTGAAAATAAATACTTCCGTCATTTATTTTCAAAGTAGGGGTACTTTAGTCAATTCATTGCATAATTAATGTCTGAAACAAAAGTCTCAACTGCTGGGACAACGAAAAGATAGGTAGGGAGAGAGTCAGAGACAATGAGCGAGATACCAAAACCTGTTCGTCTCCAGAATTCTCGATCAGTCTCTGTAACCGAAGACCAGATCAGATTTCGAGGTTTATATCTTGTAAAGCTTTATTTCCTTATTTTTAATTTCTCCAAATGAGACGATAACGTATTTTATGCTGTTTTTTTTTCTTGATTTTATGGTTTAGATTTGTGGCGGAGAGATCCGAATCGATCGATCAATCGTTCTGATTTTTTTGTGGAATCTTGATTTATGGAGGTATTATAGATTGCATTTCTGTCTTTGATATTCGATCGAGTTCGTTCTTGTCTTCTTGAAATGAAACCTGAAAACGCATTTATTTAGTTTTTAAATATATATATATATATAAAACTGATTTTTGGTGTTGTTTTAGGATTGCAGGATCCGATGAGATTGCTTGTCTTGAATCTGGATTAAAACTATAGCGTGTTGAGGTAATCTGGAGATCCTTTTATTCAGGTTCTTGATTTCAATTCTGATTTTGAATTTGTACAAGAGGAAATGTTTTCTGATCTGATGTATTTTTGTTGTTGTTTTAGGATTGCAGGATCCGATGCGATTGCTTGTCTTGAATCTGGATTAAAACTATAGCGTGTTGTGGTAATCTGGAGATCCTTTTATTCAGGTTCTTGATTTCAATTCTGATTTTGAATTTGTACAAGAGGAAATGTTTCTGATCTGATGTATTTGAGATCGGATTTATGGTTAATGATTGTTGTTAAATATCATTCTAGTTTTGTGCTATATTTCGAGAGGGATTATATCTGCTCTGGCTCATGGTTTTGATCTGATCTGAGAATCTGTTGTGTATATCTTGAATCTTTAAATGATCTACGTTCTATGCTCTTCTTTTAGATTGATTACGAGATATTTCATTTCCATCTTGTATTTTAAATTATATCTTTGTTTGGATTGGGAGGATATTCAGAGGAATTTGATCATCTTTCATTAAATCCTAATTCTTTAACAAACCAACAAAGAGAAGGTTGAGACGCCTAGTTAAATCTGCTTGAATTTGTCTCAAATGTTCATAGGTTTGATGAATTTATTCAGGTTAATTTTTTGTGCAGATACATTGGATCTGTTTCTACTTCAGATATTCTTACTTCTCTGAAGCATTAAATTTTGAGGTATTTTTTCTGCATATAATGTTATAAATGTTCCATTTTTTTCTTCTTAGTTTTATGGTTTGTTAATTAGGGATTATGATGGCCATAGTTTGGGTTTTTTAGGATGATGTATGGGGGTGATAATAGTAATCCTGGTTTTCCTCTAGCGCTGGAGGAAAATCGTTTCCAATACGGTTCTGACGCATCAACTCAGCTGCAGTTGTTTGGAAATTGTGAGTGCTACCTTGCCTGTTACTTTTTCTTTTCCTCCTAGTTATTGATCTGGTTGGACATTGTACTTGGTTATATTGAAAATTACTGCATTGTTAGCTATGTATTTGTTTCAACATGATATTTCATATAGGCCTTAGTTTTTGTTTTTAATACCTGCTTGTGTTCTTTATTGTTTTGGATCTCTGTTATTTCTAAATATGGTCAGCCTTTGCCTTTGGGTTTTGATTGATTTCTTTGAACTTGTCCTGATTGGATGTTTCATGGAAGAGTTCTCATACCAGTGTTGGTTAGAAGTCGACTTAATTGGTAATCATAACAATTCAATTGTGAACTTCAACTTTTGACTTTTGAAAAGATAGCGATAATAGGATGCTTATAAATGTAGATGATTCCCTAACCTCATGCCCATGCTGTTAAGGATGTGATGTCCTATGGAATTCCTCTTGAAGCTGTATAACCCACCAAAGGAATGACGGGCTTCACCTCGAAAGTGCAATTGCTTGAAACCTCGAGCATAATTGGGTGCAAACCCAACAAGCAAATGCGGATGTGTTCGTCCCACTCATCCAACAACAGCACCCATTGCTATGGCACCCATGCAGTAAGAGAGCCTTCAACTTTGACCTTCCTTCCATAGCTTTCCTTCAATGCCATGACAATCAAATGGCCATAAGTTTGGTTTTTGGTGGAAGCTGGATTAGCATCGTCCTCACTCCACGTTAGATAGCCCTTATCCTTCATATACAATAAAATTTCACACGGATTGGCTTTTGTTCTAGAAAATCTCCTAAGTCGGCAGATTGAGTCATGTCCAAACCTCTTGCTGGTAGGGAATCATCTTTCATCTAAGTTTGTATTTTCTTTTCACCCAATATGTGGATTTGGATATTTGATCATTACTTTTATTTAGTTCAATACTTTCTTATTTGACATCTGTCCGCCTAGTTTTCTGCTGCTTCTAATTTGGTAGATATGCTGGAATCGGATATGTGGTTTTATGGTTGTAGACTTGTAGTGCAAAATGTTAACCAATTGAGAGACAAGCCCAAACCCTTGCCATTTGTTATACTGTGTTGCCATATGATCCGGTATTCTGGTTTCTGTATCAAAGGAATACATTATTGGGCATCTCGTTGGTGCTTTAAGAGGCCATTACACCTGGCATGTGTTGGAAGGGGTGACTAAGTCTGAATATATATATAGGGTTGGGTTCCGTAGACACAAAGTTACTCACATTGCGACACAGTGTTTTGTCTTATATGGGCAAAAATGTTTGGAATGGGCTGATTTTTTGTGAGGATGATCTCTATGGTGAGGAGATCATCCTTGCCAAAAATCAGCTCATTATGAAACTTCTAGCCCCATGTTTACAAGTTGAAAAATTTTAGACCGTCCAATTTTTGTAAATCAATTTTGATGGGGTTAGAAGTTTTGGAATGGGATGATTTTTTTGCAAGGATGATCCCCTCATCACAGAGATCATCCTCACAAAAAATCAGCCCATTCCAAACCTTTTTGCTCATATAAGACAAAAATGGTGTCGCAATGTGAGTCGAACTATGGGTCGTAGGAACGTCACCCATATATATATATATATGTCATCTACCCAAGTCAGACAAGAAGGATAACACCAGTGGGTGGGATCCAAATATCCAATATGTTTCTCAAACACATTAATCACTATCACTATGTATATTAGCAAGACTTCCTGTAATAAGGTATAGGTGGTGATAATGGTACCGAATCATTAATGCCGATGCTATGTTTTCATTAATTTGAATGCTATTAGTACACTGCTATTCTGTTCCCTTTTCACCGTAAATTTACTACCTTCCTTGCATGTCTTGAGCTTGTTTAGTCTTGGGAGTTTAGCCCAATCTATCAAGAGAGTATCATGCCAAATTTATGTTACAGTCCCAGCAAGCTGTAGTGTTGATCCAGTGAACTACCTTGGAAACCAACGTCTCTCTGCCCTAAGCCGGCCAACTAATCAAGGCAGGGAGGCCGAAGATATTTCGAGGCACCAAAAGCTTCAGATTTCCTTAAATAATAACTCCCATCAAGAGGTGACTGATTGGTCAACAATTATTCCTAATGCAAACCCTATATCAACTGGGTTGAGGCTGTCACGTGACGACAATGAACACAACCCCACTGTAGCTTCTGCAAGTGGAAGTATGGCAACAACACTTCCTGTTGTCTTTTCCCTTGGTGACAATCTCAAGAGCGAGATCGATCAACAACAGAAAGAATTCGACCATTACATCAGAGTTCAGGTACCAAACCATTCCTACTTTCATACATTTAGGGATGTAAGAGATCTTGCTTGTTATGATTATAGAACAATTTTATTGTCTCGGACACTCAGACAAAGATTAATTACGGTAGTATTTTTCTTTTGATGGTTAAGTTGGTTTGCAATGTGTCAAACCAACTGAGCTATGGGTGGAAGCCCAGTTATAGTAGTGTTAGCTTTCAAATCGCTGTTTTAACATGCTAAGAGAAACTTGGTGATCAGGAAGAATGCATGGTTAAGGGAGTGAGGGAGATGAAGCAGAGACACATGGCTTCTATTCTTAGTGCTATAGAAAAAGGACTCAGGAAGAAACTACAGGAGAAAGAGATGGAGATATATAACATGAACCATAAGAACGGGGAACTGGTTGAGAGAATAAAGCAGGTATCTATGGAAGCCCAATCCTGGCACTACAAAGCCAAGTACAATGAGTCGGTAGTAAATGTCCTGAAGAACAATCTCAGGAAGGCCATAGCACGGGGCGCTAACCAAGGGAAGGACGGTTGTGGGGAGAGCGAGGTTGATGATGCGGCGTCTTGCAACCATCTGAGCGTCCCAGATGGATTCGGTGGGAAAAATGTCAATGGGATTCATCTGGGGCTAAAGGAACAGATGACATGTAAAGCGTGCAAGAGTAAGGAGGTCGCAATCTTGTTGCTGCCTTGTAGGCACTTGTGCTTGTGTAAGGATTGTGAAGGGTTTATTGATGTATGTCCCGTCTGCCAGTTGATGAAGACTGCAAGTTTTCAGGTATACATGTCCTGAGATACAACTGAAAATACATAGAATGAAAAAAAATACCAATCTATCAACTGAATTTTGTGATTTCTATACTTGAATTTACCAAATACATATGAAGAAGTCCAAAAAAATACCTATCTCTTTCGTAAAATTTTGTGACTTCTGTACTTGGATATACAAAATGTATGTAAAGCAATACGTAGAAAACAACTGTTCTACCCTTTTTTCAAGTTCAATAGGTTCTTCAAACTGTGTTTTGTGAGTTTTAGATTTTGGTAAAGGTGATTTTCATTTTCATTGTAGTAATTATGTAGAATCTTAAGTGGTTGAACAACCACCTACGATTCTCTACAAGTTGAAATATACAAAAACCAAAAGAAGAAAATTGAAAGAATTAGAAATAAAACCTTAAAAGACTTACTACGCAAAATCTGCAATAGCGGAGATGGATTCCACACTTTTGGCCTCATCATTCAGCTGGAAGAATAAAGATTTTTGCCTAATTTTTTTCAATAAATTTTTTTAACAGCAACCGATAATTCTCTAGGACTAGAAATATAATTAATCACTAATAATAAAAAAAAGGTCAAGAGAACTGAATTGAATCATAGTACTTTCTATACACAGCCAAAAAATGCTTCATTGATTTTTACCTTTTTTTTTTTCCCAACCGCTAAGGTCCTCACTCTTGAAACCATTGTAAGAATAGTGGTGATTTTCTGCCTCAAAATTTTTCACTTGGTGTGCATGTGGCAAGGGCACAGAATCATAGATCTTTTTTCTACGGTATACACAAGAAAAATGATCAATGGTTTTGTGCCCTTACCGCGTCAGCCAAGTACAGACCGAGTGAAATTTTTTTGAGTCAAAAAATCATTGCCACTGTAAGAATTATCATTGAACTGTTATATAGAAAGAAAAAAAAAAAAAAATTGAAAATACACCACTAATAATTTTGGGGCACCCTCAGGTTTATTTCAAACAGATGAAATATCCTCTGGCCTTCGGACTTGCATGAGACACTACTAACATTTAAAAAGCTTTTCTTCACCGTATCATCTTCAACCTGGCAAACACCCATGTTTTTTTATTCCCCAAAATCTTTCTTCTCCACCAAACCACTATCTTTTCCTTGAGGTTTGCGATATGTTATGACTTTGACAACACATGGGGGTATCTCTAATTTTCGCCCAAAACCAGGAGAGATTTTCAAAATTACCCTACAAAGTAAATGGTATGGTCTTATACCCATTAATATAATAATCACTTACGATGTTATTTTAAAATAAGATGATGTGTTTTCATTATATCATAAGTTTGGAACTTTCGATTATAATCATCCTAGTAATACTATCACATCCCTCATCTTTCAGGTCTTAGTTAAGTGGAATTTTCTGCCATAAACAACAATTATGCCTGGAAATTCAGTATTGCCAGAGATATCCATTGCATCAAACAAGAAATGGTCAGTTTTCATTTTTTTGTGGAAGGAGCAACAAAACATTAACATACATTTTGTAAGTCCAGTTTACCCTTAAAAAAAAAAAAGAAAATTGTCTTGGAAAATCACTTCCAAGCATTTTTTTTAAAAAAAAGAAACTTAAAAGTAGTTATATCTTACTCATGATCTGATCATAAAAATATACCCATTTTCTTGATGTATGTATTATTACAATCAATTAACAAGACAGTACAATTCAAAGAAATAAGAAAAAAAGAAAGAAAGAAAGAAACTGCACAATAAGCTCTTTACATTTTGTAGTTATTAGCAACTGGAATTCCAGGTCAGGCGAGTGTATATACAAAGCAAAATTGAAGTGTGGGACACAAGTGAGTTATGGAGCTCATGTATATTCAAGTGGGGTCAAGACATGGTTTTAAATCTCGTCCATGGTTTTAAATCTCGTCCAATGCCTCTCAGTATCATCCACCAACGAGACGGATAGACAAGTCAAACGTATCAGACGAGATTTAAAACTACCGTTCATTTTTCTCATTGTTGAACGAGACAACTCAAACATATAGGAAAACTTGTCCAAGACGAGACGTCAAAACGAGTTTTAAAACCATAGGTTAAGAGCACCATCGTTGCAAATTAGACAAACAACCACTGAACTGTAGTTCCCATCAAAATACCCTCCCTTGGGTTGTTGGGCCAACACAGCAGTGCGTTTGCTCCAGGGATAAAGATATGGTTAAAACACAGAATTTCAAGAACATATGCACTCACTTCTCTCAAATCTCCATCAGCAATGGTTCGTCAGATTCTTCTTCTGTTGTCAACTCGTGTTTTCTTCAATGCGGGCCCAGCTTCTACATGGGCACTACTTGATTGTATCTGAAACGCAGATCATTCGAATTTTTTAAAATAAAATTTGTCAAGGCTCTAAAAGGGAATACATGCAAAATAAAAATTAAAAAAAAAAGTTTATTTTACCTTGCCAAGCTTCTCCCTCACCAATTGAACAGTTTGATTCATTGATGACGATGGGAAGTACTCCTGAGAATTTATATATAAACAAGGAGGAAATTGTCAAGAAACAGAAAAATTAATGCATGTTTAAAATTTTCCTTGGAAAAGGAAACTTAACATTGCAGGTCTACTTCTATAACACATGGTACAACTAAAGGGACATGAAGCTGTCCCAGCTGTTAAAGAAGATGAATCTCCAATCTAAAATAATAATAAAAATTTAAAATTTAAAAAACAAAAAAAAAAAGAAAAGAATGTAGTAACCATGTGAACTACATCAAAGCTGCACCGCATACAGTGCCACAATAAATTGCATTAAAGCGTAGCAACATACCTGGTTAGAGGACACAGTTCTGACGGGAGGATCTCTGATGTGATAAGCTTGTTCTGATTCCACATTTTCCCTAGAGAAAAAGGAATACATCATATACAAAGAATGCAACAGAAACAACACCTAGAAGACTAGGAATCCAAAAAAAGCACTGCACTAAGAAAATTGAAGCTAAAGAATAAAGAGCACCCCCTACCTTAGCTTGGAGCTCTGCTCAGAAATGCAATTGGGATGTGATGGAGCAGGGGACAATAGAGGTTCAGCGAAAGCATCTGATTTACTAGTTGTAGGCCCTTTGGATCTTCCTGCAGCAATTAGGAACAAAATCTCGAGTAATTCATTTTTCAGTCAAACGAGGATTTCTTTTCCTGCCTTGAGAAGATTGTAATTAGGATTTTGTGTACCATTCAAAGAAGAAACTAACCATATACTCGTGCTAGAACTTCCCTTCTCCTGCCCTCCAATTTTTCTTTTGTGTCCGAAAGGCTCTCAAAATGAGGAGCGTATGACACCTGTAGTCGATTCCCAAGGAAAACAAACTCGTCCAGTTTCCTCTTTGCAAACCTGCAATAGGTAGACACTAGTGGTCAAACACATACAACTTCTAAAGCATAAGAGCATTTCAGTGTACAGCAAAGATAAAATTTGAGAAAAATTTGGTTTTATAGTCAAAAATAAACAAAACAACTAAAAAGGGAGAACAAAATAATGATGGCGAAGAATATATTCATGTTTAATACAGTTATCCTTTAAAATTTAAGAGAGAGAGAGAGAGAGGGGGGGGGGGGGGAGCACATAAAAATAGGGTAAGGGAAAATATTTGCTTGAATGTACAGTTTAGGGTATTGAAAGCACAAGGCATTTCCATCAAAAAGGCTGAGACGATAATAACAGCTGCTCTAACCGAAGTATTTAAATAAAATATGTCTAAGCAATTTCTGAAGGTAAGGATCTAATGTTGTACCTCAACTTAGTTTGTCATTTAAAATCATTTTCTCAAGGAAGCAGACTTATTGAATGAGAGGTATGATTGTATGAATGTTAAACTTTCAATGAAAACCAATCATAGTCTAAAAGGATTTAAATTTTGTCCAAGTTTAAATCAAAAGAACAAAGCTCCTAGGTATTAACTACAATTTTCTTTTGCACATTTGGATTTCTGGACATTTGGTTACAATCATAAATCAGATAGTGAAAATTGTATTAGTTTTAATCACCTGGCATTGCTGACCTGTAAAAATTTGATCCAATAAACATCAGTAAATGGCTCACACTCTTCTCCATCCATTGGTTTATACCTAAAAAAGGTATGAAAACAAGTTATAAACTATTTCCTTATCAGAACAGGTAATCAAAAGGGAAAAGAAAAAGAAATTTCTTACAAAAGATTTACAATGATTGCTAGTTACTCAATGCTTATCTTCTTTTGTGGTTAAAAAGTAATGGAAATGAGAGCAATAGAGCTACATCTTAGCCTACTTTACTCACCCAAGAGGGAGACAATAAAGTAATAGAATCGTAGTCTCAACCAAAAAACAAAAGTTGGGGGATCAATCAGAACCAAATACCATCCTAGTCTCAACCATGAACCATGTATACTAGGGACCAACCAGCAAATTTAATTTTTGTGTTGTAGGGAAAATATGAAACTTAGAGGAACTGATAGAAGGGAACCACCAAAAGTTGGCTTAGTTTGACTCGACATGGAGAAACTTACTAGTTCCAGGCAGATGGTATTTCAAAGTCTCTTAGCAAAAATCGCTTATTTCAAGAACCACCATAGATGGAAATCAACTAGAAATAAAGGAAGTTGTTCCTATGAGGGAAGTCTAAAATGGTTTCTTTACAGATATAAGGGTGAAGGCAAGGTTTTATAGCTCTTGCTTCACTACTAAACTAAAACATCTAAGAAGCGTTCTTTCACCAAAATTCAGTTACATCTGATGTGGCAATCTTATGCAATGTAATCAAGTTACAAGTACATGGTGCAAAATAGATTGACACATGGATGAGACACAGACGTGCCAATCAACAGCAACATAATGGAAATGGGAATTTGGCACCATGTGGTAAATGGTAAGCGCTTGGCACCTGCGATAATGTCCCTATATTCAAATGTCTCGAGTGTGGGTCATTTTGTAGGCATGGAGGGGGATCAATGAAGACCTGAGATTTGGAGGCCATAGGAAGGATACATCTCATTTGGCGCCATCCGGTGGTGCACAATTTCATTTATGGGGCCTAGCAGTGGTTCGTATTTGTCAAACTAGTTGCACTGCCAAGCTGTTTGCCACGCCACTTGAGTAGGAGTTTTAATCAGGGACGACAACCTACAATCATACCTTTCCAATGGCATGGAAAATTCATAGAGTTCCTGCCAATGGCATAACAAATACAATGAAAGCTTGGCACCACCAATGGCATGGCTGAGTCTAGGACAGGGATTTTCATACATTTCACTTGTCATCCTTATGACTATGGAGCCTTGGAGTTGGATTCCATCATAAGACCTCACGAGCTTCCAGCCTATAATTGCACTCTTGGATATTTTATTTTACTCTTTCTAAATGCCTTCTCTCCTTCCCCTTAAAGGAAATGCGGCTGAACGACTATAAACATGGTTTAGGTATAAAAAGGAATTACTTCACAATGTTCTTATATCTACCAGCCACCCCTTGGACACTCATGTAAGCAAATCCTTACCACTACTCACAGTTCTTAAGGAGATCAGTAGGACCTAAGTCACAAGCGATCTTGGCCATTGCAATGAGCTATAACCATCTTCATCATCAAAAACAACTTCAACAAAGCATTATCCCAACTATTTTGGGGTTGCTTACAAGAACCATATTACGGGCATTCAACTCTATCTTACATTTGGATAAGCTATTATAGAATTGTTCCAATCAAACTAAGCATCTCAACATTCTGATTTCAATTGGTTTAACTCTTAATAAATTTTTCAAAATTTCAATCCCATTTATCTTCCCAACCAAATTATAAAAAGTTTACATATTTGAGTCTCTCTTGACATCATAATTTGATACAGCGATTCCAATTGAAGGCCATAATTTGATTTAAAATAGAAACAAAAACGAACTTACTCTTCTATATCTCCATATGATCCAAACAATTTCGAAAGCTCATCACTGCATCCCAATGCCGGTACATTCCTCACTATCAGATATCTAATTAGCACGAAAGAGATACAGATAGATGTAAATTGTTAGGGTTAACATCAATAGACATTCTCTGATTCAATCCGCAATTAAAACCAAATAAAACTTCAAAAGGAGAAAATTAGGGTTTAATCCTGATTTCCACTCTTTAATTTCGTGCGATTTCGATCTTGTTTACATGCGATTTGGTTATCAACATCGACATATTTGAACTTGAATGTCGAAAAAAATTAAAATTAAATAAAGGGAGAGATTAAAAATCGAAAAAAAAAACCTAGATTCGTCGCAAACAGTGTAGACGCGAATGGCTGGAGGCTCGTCCTTGTTTCGCGCCATCTCCTCGTTATAGATCTGTAAGAATTTGCGTAATATAATATACAAGAAGATATTTCTTATTTACGAAAATGCCCTTGCAAAGAATTCCTATTTACGAAATTACCCTTAACTATTATAAATTTCATAATAATATTACGAAAATACTATTAAACAATAAATAAGTAGATGGTATGTACAAACACTCATATATTTAAAAAAAAAAAAAAGTATTTTTGTAAGATTAATTTTTTGTAATTAATTTAAATAAATATTTTAAAATTTTATATTTTACATTATAATTTAATATATTATAAGGATATTTTTGAAATTTAAAATATTAACTAGGATAATTTAATATATTTTAAAAATATTTTTTTATAATTTAGAATATTAATTAGGAGTTACGACGAATTTGAATTTGCAGACTTCCTTTATCTCATAATATGAATACGAAGATTAAATGGGTATTTTTCTTATTTGAACAAATTAAATAACCTGATTACGGGAGCAATACATTTGCAATTTTATTCATTTTGACAAAAAATAAAAAATAAAAAAGAGCTTAATAATTAATAATTTTTAATTATCCTTTGAACATTTTTTTTTTTGAGAAAATACATTTTTATCGGCAACTCTCTATGCCATCTTGTCTCATTATAATAGTAAGAACTATGTAAGAGGCAAACCAAACCCGGAAAAAGCACCTCCCTCCCGGCTAGCCTTGCAAGAGCGGGTGTGCGGGAGAATAGAACTGAGCATCAAGGCTGCAAGACAGAAGGAAGGTTCCTGCGTGCAGGAAAGCTTTTTCACCGTCCATTGGGTATTTGTCTCTATCTCGCTCTTCCAACTCATACTTATGATAGGCGGGCTCAATGCCAGATATTGACCTCAATGTCATTTATTTTTTTATTATAATAAAATAGAAAAATGCTAAAGTGATTGCGCTGGACACTATATTAGATACTGAGCTGACGTGAAGGTGTGCACGAAACCATTAGTGATTTTCTTGAGATACGAGTGAAAAACATCTATGGTTCTATGTACACCTCCACATTAGCTCAATGTCTAATGTAATACCCGTGCATACATGTTTGATTATTGTTAGGATTTTCATTAAAAATAAATAGTAAAGACATATTGAATGAATATTATAATACATCACTTTATTGAATAATTCATCCACTCGTATCTTTTATGTTATGAAAGAATATTTTTTATCACTATTTTTTTTAAATAATTAGTGAGTTTGATGCAAGCACCTTACATATAATATTCTGTGAAGCACTCATAGATGGACACGTCATCTTGTGAAATACATTTTGCGTCGAGTAACCCTATAAAGGATTTTTTATTGGACTTAAGCACAAACAGTCAAATTGATTAGTGGCCTCTAGTTATTAGATTTGTATTTTTTTTGTTTTTGTCG
Organism: Akebia trifoliata; assembly: GCF_017979445.1. Taxonomy (NCBI): domain Eukaryota; kingdom Viridiplantae; phylum Streptophyta; class Magnoliopsida; order Ranunculales; family Lardizabalaceae; genus Akebia; species Akebia trifoliata. The sequence continues at coordinate 3,641,376 of NC_141379.1, forward strand.
ACGGAGTGTGGGTACTTGTAGGCCTGACTAGTAGGGACAAGGCAACTATGGCCTCTTAGTGCACCATATCTCGCCCATATCCGCCGAGGACATGCAATGCCCCCATAAACTACACATGCCAGGTGAGTCGGGATAAATCCCTATGAACGACCAACGAGGGGGATTGAACTAAATTTGTATTTTTATTTCATGATTGATTTATAATCATTGAATTGAGATATTCTTGGACCCACTAACCCGGTAGACAAATCGTTTGATAGAGCTCTATACAAACAATTCAAGTGATTAATAACTTCGAGTTATTAAATTTGTTAATTCTTCGTGGCCGAGTCCTAGGTATTGATTTAATCACTATTTTTTGTTGGGTGCACTGACTACTATGGTTTAGTAGGCCCAATTGAGTGTACTACAACATGGTTTAGTCTCATATCATCCATGGGCAAGATCGAGTTATTTTGGATGAGTCAACAAGTCTTTAGACAAAACAATCTATTTAACTTGGTTTATATTGATTGATTTACATATATTTTAATTAAAATAATTATAATTTTATAATAATATAAGATAGATTAGAAAATATTTAATCATAAAATCCTGTTTTATTTATATAATTATTATTTAAATTCTAAAAAATTAATTATTTTAATCAAAACCTATAAAATTCCCCTTAACTTGTCCGAATTTTACCAACTTGGACGAGATTTTTAAAATATCCTCCAAGACAACTCGTTTATCTTGCGAGATGATGTGACTGTTGAGACATTGTGTATATCAGTATCGTTACTGGATGAGATTGAGACGACTCAGGTGAGATTTAAAACCACGTACTACAAAGCAAGAATTTCCATCAAGTGAAAGAATATCATAATTGATCCATTCGACATAATCATAAACATCTCTTCCAACCTAAAAGAATAGGCATGGCTTTAAATTGTCCATCAACAATTTGGTGAAGGTATTTAACGTTGAAATGAAGTCATTTTCTAATTTTTCCCAAGTAAATTGTGATTCTTTCAAAAAAATAATTCTTCATTACGAGTATCTGGAAAAAAATGTACATAAATAAAAATATCCTTTTGGATTTTAATGTTTTACATCAAAACTACAAAGGAAGTCATAACAACAATTCTTTCTTTATTGATATTTCTCTCTAATTTATATTATAAAATACAATGGTAGACTCCACTCTAGTTACAATTTTGTGGGGATAAATGTCCTACTCGAACTACAGTGAAGTGGCGTCCACACTATTTGACTTTATTGATTTTCATCTTCTCTTCCTTCTATTTTATTGTCTTTCCCATCACACCCTTCAATAATATCCCTTTAATTTTACTATCATTCTTCTTTTATCCCATAGGGGAGTATGTGTACACTGAGTAGAAAGGAAAGACGTAGCAAGAGAGATGGCAACACGACTTAGAAAGCAATTTGATGCAAGTCAAGGAATCTAAAAAATGATAAAACCAACAAGCGTTGGGCTCAATGGCCAAGGCATCCCTCCAAAAAGGGAGAGGTTTTGAGTTTAAGCCCCTTCGTTGGCCACCCACATGGATTTATCCCTACTTACCTAATATGTGAGGGTAGTGTATGTCTTTTTCTTTATTCTTTGTATGAACCTCAAAGAATAAACTATCTCTTATTTTATTTTTTTATAAAATTGTGAAAAAGAGTTTCTGGTTAAAATAAAGGTATTCAGGATATTCAGCTTGTAACTTTGTTGGTAAAAATCAGTTCATTTGTCTGAATTTTATTTTTTAAACAGAAGGCATGATAATTGTAAATTCAATGTAATGTTTGTATAGATATATCCATTTTGGTATAAATAAATAAATATGAAAATAGGTATATGGTCATTTTAAATTTTAATAGATATTTGTAAAACATGGTTACTCCAATAATTCGAAAAAACTAAATAGCCATTTTGACAAAGACAGTTTTTATTGGCATCCCAAATTTTTTGTTCTTGCACTCCAATCGAAAAAATAAAAAATAATGCATTGATCAGAATAAGAGGGATTTACCCGGCAAACCTAACTATTGCATTTTTACTACAAAAACTCCCTTTTTGACAATTCCGAGGGAACCTTCCTTTATGAAGTTAGTTACCTACCTTGGAGTGGGCATCCATGTCATAAAATTCAAATTTATGCGGTTAATTTGTTACTTTACATGTCTTGGAGTGAATTCTAAAACATGATTTGATGCCACAAGATTAAAAAGGCTAAAATTATAAGAACTTTGGAAAAAACGATTCTAAAAAAGTTAATTTTCATAATTTAATTTTAATTTTAAATTTGGTAGTTATCCATTTTCAACACCTACGATCAAGTTCAAAAAGATTTTTTTTTTTTTTTTTTATTGTTAGAATTTTTTTACTTTTGAATCTGAGTTTTTTTTCATGAAATCGAGAAAGCTGTGATGTTGGATTTGCTAATTTGAAAATTCATGTGGGGCCCAACAACCTTTAGTAAGATTTTATATCTTAATAACTTAAGTCATACTAGCCTGATTCATAAAGTAAGGTTTGTCCAAGTAACAAACATAATAAAGTAAGGGAGTCGTCGTAATAAAATTGCAATAAATAGGTCTGCCAAATAAATCTCTCTTAGAATAATCATTCTCAATTTAGGGGAGAAAAACAAGGAAGTGGATTCTCTGTAACCCATGTTTCCTGTAGTTCCGTGTAGCACTCTCTTCATATGAGAAATACGACAATGTTCAAGAAAAAGTACAATACAGACCTCTAGTGTTGATGTCATAGATTTGATTTAAAAATAAATAAAAATGATTTTTTTTTTTTTGCCAAATCCAAGCTTTTAAAATGGACGGTCACTATTCTCCCGATGTCAAAACGGTGGGATTTTACCATATGCAATCGTGCTACACACAAAAAGCGCTACAGAGGATCCATTCCCCTCGATGATATCAAATTTTTTACTCTCTAGCTAGATAGTGTGCTTAATCTTTTGTTTGGTGTGTCATAAATAATTTCACTGATCGAGGTACAATAAGTAAAAATTGGGGTGCCAATAGATTAACATCAATAGTCTTATAAAAAATCTCCAGGAAGACTTTTCTTCCTTCTATATCAAATGAATCAACCCCAAAAGTAGGCTTTGTGCATGGCGGCTGAAAGTGGACAATCATAGACCAATCACGGCCAAAATTTTTTCTTAATGTATTAAAATTTCTGTATCTATATCTATTATTTACACAAAAATAATATAATTCTTTTTTCCGATTTTATTTCTCATTCTTTTTTCTTTTCTTTTTTTATTTACACAACTTTTTTACATTAAATAATTTATTTTTAATTACAGGATAATAATGACACGTGTATTAAGACATACGGATTTTAATTGATGGCATATGCCCCATTGACCTCGGTCTTCCAATGGAGATTAGTATAAAATGACTAAAATACCTCATCTTCAGTTTTAAAAAAAAAAAATGTGATTTTTCAAAATAAATCTTTGTCAACTTGGAAGGAATTTTCTTTTACCTTATTTTCAACCTAAATATTCTCTCTCCTTCAATCATCAAACCTGAAGAAAAAGAGGGATTTTTAGGGAGTCTGGTGACAATATCTTTTGAAGGAAGAGGTTCAATAAGTTGATAAAGAAACATTTTAGAGGTTGAAGAAAAGAGTTAAGAAATTTTCATGAAGTTGATAATGAAGGTGTTTTGGTAATTTTACGTTAGTCTCCCATGCAAGAGCGAATTCAAGAAACATTTTGAAGTATTTCAAACTTTTACAAAACCTTTTCAGGTGCAAATTTTTACAAAACCTAGAGGCACCTCAAAATTACTCTTTTAAGGTTTCTCTGCCAAGGTGTCAATTTCTATTTTATTTAAATTTTTTATTTATAGATTTTTTTGGGTGATTTAGACAAACCCATTTTGGTCAATATAATGTTAGAAATAACTGTGTTTTTTTTTTTTTTTTCCAACTTGTATTTTTTCTTCTTCTTTTTATTTTTACAATTCTATCTTGTTCAACATTCGAAGCCTAAGAAAAAGATAGCTTTTTTGTATGAAGTTAAAAAAATGGATTTTTGGATAGAAAAATCGAGAATTTCTATAAGACTTTAAAAACGATAATCAAAAACAAGATTAAATACGTTAATGGTTAATCCCAAATGTTAACAACTTGAAGATGATGAATTTTTAGGATAAATTCGTCTTGATCTTAAGATTCTATCTCATTCAACATTCAAATCTCAAGAACAAGATGTTTTTAATTTATTTTTTGTTTTAATAGAAAGACAAATTTTTTGATAGAAAATCCAAAGGTTTATGGATTGAAGAGTGTAAAAAATAATTTACATTAGAAGTTAATAACTTGAAGGTGAAGAATTTTTTGAGAGAAATTAGGGCTTGGATAACTTTAAAATGTGTTAAAACTTGGATGGGTGTGTCTAAATCAACTTATTTTATAAAAATAAAATAAAAAGAAATCTAGAGAGGAAGAGAGAGAGCTTTTGAGTTTAGTATTTTATACTAGCTTAATCATAATTGTAAATAGATACCCCCCAAGGGTTGGCTTAATGGTAATTTCAGACTGATAAATGATTATTGGTCATAAGTCGTGACTTCGATACCAAGTATGAGCATTAATTTCTCAGGGGCCACCCGCAATGGCACACCCTCAATTACCTGATACGAGTGATGTACAGGCATTACACATACCCTTGAGACTAGTCCTTGGACAAAATCATGCTCTATGGATTGGGCAAAGCCAAGATACAGGTGATGTCTACACAGATACCTAATTATCAAATAAATTGTAAACAACTAGTAAAATTGTTTGAAATGAGTGTTATAACGTTTTGTAATGTTGAGATTATAATTTGTGCCAATCCTTTGTAACGTTTGAAGAATGTGTTTTTAATCTTTAATTGGGGTGTGATAATTAATTTAAGAAAATGGAGTGTAATAGGACAAAGTTGAGGTGCCATTAGCAGTTCTAAAAAAATTTAAATCTCGTTTATAGTTATAATATTGGTGGGCATATAACAGTTACTATTATATATATATATATAGACAGAGAGAGAGAGAGAGAGAAGAAAACCTCCTCTGCAAAACTGCAAACCTCCCATAATTCTCTCTCTCTTCGAAGAAAGAAAATGCCGGGCGCTTCATTGTCTTTCTCTTCTTCATCTCCATTTCTCAAAATCCAAAACCCTCACCCTAATCTTAGATTCAATCCTATCTATCTCTCTTCTTCTTTCTCTTCAAAATCACTCGATCTCATCTCCATCAATGGCGTCTCTGCTTCATCGTGCCCTAGGTCATCATCACCTCTGTTTTCCTCTTCAAATTTCAATAGATGGACTTCTGTTCCTTCTCTTGTTTCCAATCGAGGAACCAAAGATTTCAGTGTTCAAGCTGCATCGGTTCCCGAGAGCGCAGAAGAGGTTTCGAAGCCCAACAGTTTGGTCCAAACTTTGGAGCTCGGAACACTGTTTGGTTTCTGGTATCTTTTCAACATCTACTTTAACATTTACAACAAGCAGGTTCGTCTAATTTCTTGTGATCGATGTGTTTATTTGTTCAAAATTTGAAGTTTTTTGTATTTTCGATTTTATTTGGTTTGAGAAAAAAATCTCCCATTTTTATTCACCCTTGCTAAATTTTCCATTTTTAATTATATTGGAACTGAAAATTAAGTTTCTTGGCATGAAAAATTACATATTTGGGCCTGAAATTTTGAGAAAAAAATCTCAAATAATTGGAACTGAAACCTAATTTTATTTGGTTTTGAGAAAAAAAAAATGCCCCATTTTTCTTCACCATCTCTAATTTTCCATTTTTTTTTTCAATTATTAGAACTGAAAATTAAATTTCTTGGCATTAAAAATTAGATCTTTGGGCCTGCAAATAATTTGAATTGGTGTGCAATTGTTTATGTTTTTGTTCCCAAGAACTCAATTTCTACTGAAACTTGAAAGCTGCTTGATTACAGGTTCTGCAGGTTTATCCCTTCCCAATGACAATCACACTGTTTCAGTTTGCCATGGGGGCTTCGATTGTTCTTTTTATGTGGACATTTAATCTCTACAAGAGACCTAAGATTAGTACTTCACAGGTATTTCTATGTTGTGGTTTAATGGATTTATTAGATAATTATCTGTAGTTACATACCTTAATGTATCATAAATCACATATTGAGGCTGTGAAAATTTCCTCTTTACAGCTTGTAACAATATTACCATTGGCCGTAGTTCACACTCTCGGAAACGTCTTCACGAATATGAGTCTTGGAAAAGTTTCTGTCTCATTCACGCACACAATTAAAGCTATGGAGCCTTTTTTCTCAGTTATCCTCTCTGCCTTCTTTTTAGGAGAGGTAAGGATTTCGTATTTTATTTTATTTTTTCTTTTACTGATTCAGATTGCATCGCTGGAGGTGAAAATAATAATCATCATTATATTTGTGTAAATCTTTATCCAGATCGGGTGCTTGTAATTTTTCGAGTTGATTATGCAACATGGGTCTGAGAAACTCTTATTTTTTGCAAATAGTCACTATTCAACAGAGCCTGAACTATTATGCCCATTCAAGTTAATATGTTTTTCTTATAGTATATAAAGATATACAGTACAGACATCCTCTTTGGGGTTTAGAGAATGAAAGAGGAGAGATAATAAATTTGAAAGGGTATTATTGGAAAACAGAACAAGAGCAAAAGCAATATAGAAAGTAGTAAGGGTGTTTTTTTGGAGAAGAGTTGAAGAGAAAAGGCAATAAAGTAGGGGGTATTCTTGGGAAGGGGAAGAACAGAGAAGACAAAGGAGGAGGGACAACTGTCCTTGAAATACGTTGTTTATGGGGTATAAATCTTGAGAGAAAGGAGTGGGGTCTAACATTGTGTTTTATTATATAGATTGTTTTACCCAAGGTATTGAATTTCGATTATGATGTCTATTTCGGTCAGCATAGAAACTGAAATATTTTGATTGATATCTTCAGTAATATTAGTGTGTGTGGCTGTGAAAGGGTATATACACATATATTGTGGGAGGTTAATTCAGCAATTCCATAGCTTTATTGTTGTTGGATACTCTTTTACTGCTTTATCATTGAAGCTTTTTGACGTCTTGTTTTCCTATCCTCTTCACACAGGCACCTACTCTCTGGGTAGTTTCTTCCCTTGTACCAATTGTTGGTGGAGTAGGATTGGCATCACTCACTGAAGCCTCCTTTAATTGGTAAGTAGATTGTTCTGTTATTACTGCTAATCTTAGTACAAAAGATCACAGAAGCACTTATACTGTTTTACATGGATAACTCTTTATACAGAATTCTGTCGAAAAAATCGTGATTACTCAAAATTAGAAGTGGTTAAGCCTAGATTCTTATGTATATTATCTCATCATTCTGTTATCGTGAAACAGGGTTGGCTTTTGGAGTGCAATGGCTTCTAACCTGACTAACCAATCTCGTAATGTACTTAGCAAAAAGTTAATGGTTAAGAAAGAGGTAATCTAAATAACCCCAGCGATGCAAGTATCTTGTTCTTACATCATATATATCCATCATAGGCAAACTGTCTATGAAGATATGGTTAATTTTGGTTCATTGTCTTGATTATTTGGATACTAATCAGTCAAATCCGACCACATTTAGCTAACTTATCAAATGTTTCTCTCATTAAATTACCCTAACCAACGTTCTATTCTTCAACAGGAATCTCTGGATAACATAACTCTGTTCTCAATAATAACAATCATGTCGTTTATCCTAGTAGCTCCTGTGTCTCTGTACATGGAAGGTATCAAATTTACTCCTTCATACCTCCAGTCCGCTGTAAGTATTATATCACAACAAAATAGAAATACATTACAGTGAAAATTTCATTTTGATCTAGGTTTTGTTATTCTGAAAACATCTTATTTCACTATAAGATCTCAGATTACTTTTATTTCTTCATGTTAGGGCTTGAATGTTAGAGAGGTGTGTGCAAGATCTCTCCTGGCTGGGCTCTGTTTCCATGCTTATCAGCAGGTGAGTCTTACGATATTTTTCATTGCTTCTGTTTCTATTCATACTTCATAGAGTCATACCCCCTATTCATGTTACCATCATGGTTTTAAATCTCGTCCGATAGTTGGCATAAGGTGTTGACAATAATAATAACTTGGTTTTTTTTTTAATTTAGAAAGTTGAAAGAGGATTTTTTTTATTATTTGTTATACCAAGTTCTTTTGGTGTATTTAACCTACCTTTAGGAAGGCTCTCTAGAATCATATTGTTTGGATTCTAGATTTCTAATTTTCAATTGATAGTGTTGTATATTTTTACCAACTTTGAACTAGTCATCCTTTTCATGTGAGTCCTTAAATAAGATGATGTTAACTTCCATTCAATAGGTCACCCCTTCTAAGGGACAACCAGTAGCTGAAACCCCATCATAGGTCATCCCAGACGTTGTATATCACATACAAATACTTCATAAAGGCCCCAACATCACAAATGGGCATCCAATACCGTGAATTCACATGTGAGGTTGGATTAAATTGTTTCCTAACTCAATGTGATAATTGTGACTTCCTTACCTAACTCCTTTAATGAGAAGTAGGACCAGGACCACTGTTAGATATTATCTTTTGAGACCAATCCTGATGTTGGGCTCTGGAATTGACTAATAAAACCTCATTTCAGGAAGCCAATGAAACTCATTTGGGCGGGGGGTCGGGAGTCTAGAGAAGATCCCATGTTTTTCAAGTCAACCCCTTTATACCCATTTCCATGACTCAAATGAAATATTTTTACTTAACACTTGTGTAATAACGTAGACTTTGCAATAAATCTATAAATAAATTTTGTCGTTACTTGCTTGTTGATTCTACTTGGTTGACTCTGGCAGGTTTCATATATGATATTACAGAGGGTATCCCCTGTTAGCCATTCTGTAGGCAATTGTGTGAAGAGGGTGGTGGTCATTGTGGCATCAGTTCTCTTCTTCCAAACAACTGTCTTGCCCATTAATGCTCTTGGTAAATCTCACTTTACATGAATCTAATAATGGTTGTTTTCTTCAGTTCTCACTTTGTATTACCTCCCACTACACCATGCTGACCACTGTTTCCTGAGAAACCTATTATTGCTGGCTTTGATTTCAGGAACTGGGGTGGCTCTCGCCGGAGTCTTCTTGTATTCAAGGGTGAAGGGGATCAAGGCAAAGGCGAAGTGATGCTTTGTACATAAATATGTTGTTTGTAACATATGAAAGGAATCGATGCCCATCTTAACATGTTTGATGAAAGATTAGTTAAAGATTGCTAGGGGACAAGTCTCTTTCTTGCTTGGGACAATCTTATTCTTTGGCCGCTCCAATTTTCAGGCCCGGATTTATAATGAACGTTGAATGTTCTCGTTTTTGCTTTTCTTCAATTTGATAAAGCAATTCTTGCTATGGATGAAGGTGAAGTTTATTCACGGGAAATATATTACCTTTTTTCCCTTTTTGGATGATTTCGACATACCCCCCCCCCCCCCCCCCCCCCCCCAAATGAAAATTAACATAAAATGACTTGAATGTCATCTTCTTCAACATCTAGTCAAGACCCTTGATTTTTCTGCCCAAAACCAAGAGTTTTCTTCAAGAGGTTGAAGAGGATGGATTGAGTGGGTTATAGGAAATTAACCCTCGGATTTTAGATTCTGATTCTGGCTCATAATCAGATTCTAGAATCTGATGCATCGTTTGGTACGGATTATTGACCTGATAGTTTCATTATCAGAAATAAAAAACATGGAGAATCAGAAACAGTTCTTATAGGCTATTTCTTCTGATTTCTCACACACTAGTCATTTAGGATTTGAAATACATAATAAATTTGTATTTTAATATAAAAAGCTGTTGATTATTATCATTTGATTGGTAAGCCTGCTTTTAATGAGTACAATAACGCGATTGACAATGACCTAAATGCCATCTTTTATATCTCTTTCCAAAAATCTATTGTCTTCAGGACAAATATTTTTTCGCACTTAGAAATTCTAGATTTCTGTAGTTTGAATTTGACAATCTATAATCAGAATCCAGAATCAAGTTCTACAATCCATTCAAAATCACTTGTAAAGCCAATGTTTTGAAGTGGTAGTTTGAACCCCTCCAATAAAACCCCACTAAATATAAGCATTTTTGTAGAGAAAGAAGAACCTAACATCCAAATTAAAATAGAAACAATAATACATATAATGAAGTTACTTGTTTAACATCCAAATTAAAATAAAAACAACAATTCTTTTTTTAATGCAACGGCTATTTTTTTTAAAGTTAAATAGAGTTTAAGAGAAGAGAGAGAGAGACTTACAAGAAATGAATAGCTTCCGACGGTAACAATGATGAATTTGAGTCAGCGAAGGAGGCAAGGAGGTGCAGTAGATTCTGCAGGTAGCTGGAATTGGAAGCAGCTTCTACAGCCAAACAACAGATTTTCTGAATCACTTCTAGCTTCTGCAGATAGCAAAAATCAAAACCTATAGCCTTGCCAAACACTTGCAACCATGATTTTCCCACCCATTTTCCATCTCGTCTCAACAAGCTGAGACTCAGATGATTCATCTAATCTCGAAAGAGTCAAATCGTTCCATGCCAATTTAAATAAGTTCATCATATAAAATATTATTTAAGGGGAATGCTAATGTCCAAGAACTCATGGGTAAGAGTGTCAATGGGTCGGTTCCGATTCTTATCGGATTTGGGTCCGATTCCAAAATAAATGGATCCGGAACCATAACCACCAAAAATCATGGGTACCCATCGGTTCCGATTCTTAAAAATCGAATGAGAAAAAAAATATTTCAAATCATTATAAAAAAAATTTCCTTCCAAAAAATTAACATATTATCATCAAAATTGTTGACTTAGTTATAATTTGTTATACTTAAGATACAAATTAATTGTTTTTTTCAAAAATAAAAATTTTTCTTTTTTTTAAAGTAATAATTTTTTAGAAGAGTAATTCATTTTAAATTTCAATCAATAATTTATATGAAAAATTGAAGAATTTCATATAACATGCATTTATTTTTGAAATAAAAAATACCTTAAACCATATATAGTATGGAAAGAAATGACAAAATCAATCAGTTCCGAGGACTGGTGGATACCCATTGGATAGAACCTAACAATTTCGGTTCTCATCAGTTTGGTTCCATTTTAAACTTGTCTCTAATTGGTTTTAATAAAAAGGGATCCGGAACCAGGGTATTCGGTTTTCGGTTCAATTTCGGTTGAATGGGTACCCATTGACACCCCTACTCATGGGGACCTTAGCATTATCTAACTCTTATTTTTTCTAACAATATCGCTCCTTGTTTTATCTTTTAGTGAAAAAGATAAGGGTATGTTAGTCTTTTAGATAATAATACATATTATTATGTTGGCATTAATTGTCAAAGTATTTACTACAGAAAAAAAAAAGATATTTAATTCAAAATACTTAAATGCTCATAATATTTATTATGTAAAACATTTATTATATAAAAGACTAATACACCTTTTTCTTTTTCACTAAAAGACAAAACAAAGAGGGGGTATTATTGAAAAAAAAAGTATTGGATAACGCTAGCATCCCCATGAAATATTGGACGTTAGCATTCCCCATTATTTAAATATAAACTTTATCAAATTTGTTACTTAATAAATCTTAGAATGAGACTTATATCATTTTAAAAGATTAAATACTTATAATATCATTGTTTCTTTAAATCAAATTTCTATTCTCTTTCTCTTTCAAAATCATGGATCAAGCTAAAAATATTTTTTAAATTTAAGTTCTACCATGAAATTTAAAGGGTTTTAGTGTTGGATTGCCAGCGTGATCATATGGGCCCAACAATGATTTTGGGAGAGAGAATGAATGATGAGAGGAGAGTGTATATGGTTGGTATTTGATTTAAAAAACTGAGAGTAATTGAAGTATTTAATCTTGCAAAATAATACAAGTCCCATCTAGAAGTCCGTTGAGTAACCATCTTGATAGTAAGGTTCCCTTGCAATTGTCAAAACTCCATGGGAGTTTTTGTAGTAAAATGGAAGAGTGATGTATGTCCAATAAGTCTCTCTCTTTTATACTAGGGCTCCGGTGAACTCGTTAAGAATGACAGATGGAAAAAGCACATAATCCCAATCGGGTAAACATATAAGAGTCGTGATAATCTGACTACCCCACGTGACACACTCAATCGACTTTTTTGACGTAAAAAATTTGAGAGCCGCAGGTCTGTATGCCTTGGGATACACATTTTTATGGGGAAGTGCACCTGTGTATCCCGAGACAAATAAATTTGCAACTCCTGAACTTGTCTCATCAGGAGAGTCGATTGAGTGTGCCACATGGGGTAGTCAGATTATAACAATTCAACATAAAATCCAATAATGGAGATTTACATAAATCAAGGTGACACAAATATCAAGAATATTGATTTTGCGGATAAATCTCAACCATTGGATTTTATAATTACACATGTGGGTCATGTGTTTTTTCCATGAGTCAATGGATCAAAACCCTTTAATAATTAATAGATCACAAATATGTAAAGGGTTGGGCTCCAATGACTTGTGAGAAAACACATGATCACAACTGTGTAAACATGAAATCCAACTGTTGGGATTTATATGTATCCAGATAAAATGAATCTCGAGGATAAAATTGAATCACTGGATATTATGTTTACACGGTTGGGATCATCTGTTTCTTCCATGAGTCAATATTCTTCACAAGTGAACAGATCCCAACCCATATTTAAAGTCTAAATAATGCTGAAGTGACCTCAAGATTGTACCTCATATTTCAGATCCTGATGTGAAAATGTGTAAGAACCATAGATGCTTTTCATCGAGATACAAGTTAAAAAGTATCTATGATTCCTACACACTTTCTCGTCACGATACAATCTTGAGGTCACTCCAGCACGACTCTTAAATTCTTAACACCAAACAAGATTGAATCGGCGAGTCTTCAAAATTCATCGGAGATAGCTTGGATCTTGGACGAGTCAATGTGAGTGGGTAATTCACAGCGGATATCTCACTCAGATGCCCCCAGATTGAGATGACTCACCTAAGTTATCTCGGTTTCTTTTGGACGGTTTTAAAACCATGCTGTCAACGATACACTTGGAATGCCATGTCATAATGGGTCCCACTTCTTCATAATCTAAACGGTTATTATGAGACATTTTCTTGATATACAGTTCCATATTTTTTTTCTAAATAAAAAAATGAAGAAATATTTTTTGGGTCCACAATTAACAAAGAGTTACGAGTACTCAAAACAAACTTGGCAAGTAATCGACGTAGATATTTATTTGGTTTAGGGCTACAATATCGAGTGATTGTTTGCTCACAGACCAACACCGTTTTGACATGTGGTGCTGATGATGTAAGTAATAATACGAGAATTTCTCTCTCCTGTCCATAGTAAAAATCCGAAATTTCTTGATAAGATCACCTTGTGGAATTCAAAAATATGATCCAATACAAGAGTGTTGTAGAGGATGAAATTTTATGAATTTTCAACAATAAAATTAAAAAATTAAAAAAAAAAAAAAATTATTTTTCACTATTGTATTTTAATTTTAAATTTGGGTGCTCGGTAGCTGTCCATTTTCAACACCATCGATCAAGTTTGAAAAAATTTATTTTTTTAACGATGACGTTTTTCATGAAATCTAGAAGATTGTGATGTTCGATTGCCAATATGATAATCCATGTAGATTCCACGATACTTTTTATGATTTGAAATCTAAAAATTAAGATTTTTCGCCAGTAGATGTATGGGCAAGAGAAAAACGTCTCTTATTGCTTATGTCAACAGCGCCACATGTCAAAATGGTGTTGGTCTGTGAGCAAATTTGCTCACAGCACAGTGAGCAAACAATCACTCCTACAATATATATGTACATGTATATGAACTTTGTAAACATTGAGACTAAGATGATTTGTCTAAGTCATGCATACTATCTTGAAAGAGTCAAATTGTTTCAAACCAATTTAAATAGGTTTTGTAATTTATTTGTATTTAGATCCTATTTTTGAGTTTTAAACTAGAGAGACTTACATGCAGACCCATATGTTGCAGTTTTGTTAAAAAAACACTCTTTGAGTTGTGAAAACTCTAATGGAATCTTACTTTTTCAAGTTTGTTACTCAACAAATCTTGGTGCGGGACCCACATTATTTAAAAGATTAAATACCCTTTGTTCTTTATATCACACACACACACACACACACACATATATATATATATACCCTACCTTTTGCCTTACGGTGAGGAGATCATCGTCATAAAAAAATGAGCCCATTCCAAAACTTCTAATTCATGTAGGACAAAACACGTAGGGTTCCGAACAATTCTCATATCTATTATACCCTATCTTCTGAACATTGTTTCTCTCCCAAAACCATTGTTGGGCCCACATGACTACATTGGTGATTCGACACCACAACCCTTTAGATTTCATGGTAAAACTCATATTAAAAATAAGAGCCATGATAACTTGACTAGAAAAAACGTAATTAGTTTGTTCGTGGTTGACATCGCTATTGCACAAAACCATTGATCTTTTTCTTTAGGATACACATGGAAAAGATCTACGATTTTGTTCACTTGCCACATCAACTACCTCATACAAACAACCTATGTTTTAGCGAGTCATTTTATCATTAATCTGAAAATAAATAAATAAATAATTTGGACTTCATCAATGATATTGGGAGAGAATCGATATTGAGACGAGAGAGAGAGAATATAGTAGATATTTGATTAAAATAGTTGAGCATATTATAAGTATTTAGTCTTTTATGCAATGTTTGGATTGAGAGAAGCGGAGAGAAGAGAAATTCATTAAGAGAAGAGAAGAAAAACTTAATTTCTCTCCACCATGTTTGGATTGACATTAGAAAACTTGGGACAACTTTAAAATTTTAAAATATCTTAAAAGAGACCTAAGGGGAGAGTTAGAATTATAAAATATTTTAAAAGTCTCCTCCTCTTTCCACTTTTGAAGATAAAGAAAACTCACCTCTTTTTTTTTCTCTCCTTTTCTCTCCCCACTTAACAATCCAAACAAGAGAAATAGAGAGAAACTCGTTTATTTTCTCTTCTCTTCTTTCATTTCTCTCAATCCAAATACAACGTTAAAGTAATGTGGGTACCCAGTTCAAGATTTGTTGAGTAACAAACTTGATAAAGTGAGGTTCCCTTGGACTTGTGAGAGCTCCAAGGGAACTTTTGTAATAAAAATGAAACAATATAGACTTGCCTAGTATTTCTCTATTTAAACTATGGGTCAGGATTCGGTAACCCATGAAGAGTGACTCATGGAAAATCATATGATCTGCATCATTTAAACACAAAATCCAACGGTGGAAATTTATCATTGAGATAAGTATTTGTGAGATGTGTGTTTGGGCATATGTATAAATCTTGACCATTGGATTTTATGTTTACACGGTAGAGATCATTTATTTTCTCATGATTCATTCTTCATGAGTATTCACTAGAACCCAACACTTAAACTATATCAATAAATGTTATCATAACATTTTATTTTATATTATATAAAGTATAAATATTTAAAATTTTAAAAATATATCAAATTATATGAAGAAAAAAAACTAGATCAATTCCAAAAGTATTCATAACTTACATAGATAAAATAGATCTCGAATAAATCAACAACGAGCTATTCACTATGGATATCTCACTCAGATGCCTCCGAGATTGAGATGACTTAGTCAAGTCAAACCATCTTGACTTGAGCCAAGTTTTAAAATGAGTCTGCCAGTAGTACACCTGGAGTCTCGGATCATGTGGGTCCCACTTCTTAACGAATATTTTTTTACGGTGATGGATATTGTCAAATCTTTTTAGTTTTTAATTTTTGTGCCATATAATATTTTTTGAGTCTAGATCCTATGAACCCAGGGTGGAGGATTGAAACCCTCTTGCACCTCAATGCCAGAAACGTAAGCCATAATCTTATAAATTAAAGTCTAAACTATCTCCTTTTCATAATTTTCTTGGATTATGATTTACGTGGCATGTATTGAGGTGTGGGAGGTGAGTTTCATTCCTCTACCCTGAGTGCACAAGAACTAGACTCATTTTTTAAAGAATAAAACTTTTTGCTGCAATCAATGATGACTTAATTGAATGATAAAAAAAAAATTAGCAAGTCATTAATAAGAAAACATCAACATTGTTTAGGGTTACCATATGTATATGTATGTTGTATATCCATAGATAATACACACATATGGTCATATATTATAACCCCATCATTCATTCATTTGCTTATACACATACATACATGCATGCAAGCATATATGTTGTTTACATGCATGGTAGGTTAAGCTTCATAGGCATTAATATTGGGACTCACGATAGCAATGTGAAGGAAATCAAATGATTACTTTCAAAACCCTAACAGAAAAACAAAACAAACTGATGCCATACCAAGAAAGTTTATAACACATGTCACAACATTTTGATCAAACCTAACTACTCTCTCTCTCACTCTCTCACTCTCACACACTCACACACACGCACACACCATTCCATCTTACTTAACACCACCCCCCACCCCAACACAGAAAAAAAAAAAAAAAAAGACACGCACACACACAAACTATTAAGTTGATACCACCAACTAAATCCATTCTCAAGATCCCCAAATATCTAAAAGCCGTTTTATATAAGAGTATTGGATTATGATGTATTTTAATAAGGTGTATTATGAAACACCATATCATATCTCAGAGGGTATGGTTTATCACAGTACACCATATTAAAATGCATCATAATCTAATACTCTAATATAACAATCTAAATATTGGTTTGAGAGATCATCTCCATCAAATCCATCTCCTTCTTCACTTCACACTGCATCAGTGAACCCATATCTAATGGCATCTCCATCTCAAAATTCCTCCCAACACCAACAGAAGAACAAGCCATGTCATCAAAGAAAGACCCTATAGTGCCTCTTTGATCAGGAATCATCTTCATGTCGAAAAAAGGATCAGAGGCTTGGACCTCATTAAAATCAAAAGTTGGCACTAATTGATCACTTGGGCGAAAATCCGAATTCTCAGGTTGAGTTGGAGGCATAATCATAGTACTAGCAATTGGAATGTTGGAGTTGGTGATGATGTTCGTCCTCTGATCAGATCCATTTGGATTTGAGGCCAAACTCTTGATGTAGTTCTGAAGGAGTGGGCTTGATTTGGTGTTCTTCGAGCTTTGGCATCTCCGCCTTGCGAATTGTCTTCTTTTCGTTGCGTTCCAATGATTCTTTATGGAGTTTTCAGTCCTCCCAGGCAACCTCTTAGCAATTTCTGCCCATTTGTTTCCAATCTCTATATGAGCCTGAATTAGAATCTTGTCCTCTTCTTCAATCCATGTGTCCTTCTGCAAGGAAAATGAATATAGGCATTCTATGATACATATATGTATGAATGTATGTATTAATTCATGATTCCATGATGACTCATGATGCTAACAACCCATTTGGACTACACGCTGTAATGCGTACACGTTGTCGAAAGAACGACACGTATCGACGAGGCTTAAATGACTAAACAAACTCAAGGCCCACAGCATCTCCAAGGAAATCAAAATATAAGCAAAGCTGCTAATATGACTAAATTTTGTATAAAAAAAAAAAAAATAGCAATGTGTGAATGCCTATATATAAATGACTAAACAAACACAAGGCCCACTGCAACCTAGGAAATCAAAATTCATGCAAAGTTGCTAATATAACTAAATTTTGTAAAAATAAAATAAAAATTGCAATTAATATTATAGATACATTATTTGTTATATATACTTATAGGCCTGATACCATGACATGATCATGCCAACACCAAGCTCGTACACGTTTTCAAAATAATAACACGTATCGACGCGTTTTAAACGTTTATACGAACTTAAGGACGCGCGGCGTATGAGGACTATTTTAGGAAAATGACAATGGATATGAATGTACATACTTATGGAGATACATGCATGTAGTGAAGAAATGGGTTTATGAAGAAGAAGAAGAAGAAAGAGGGAAGACCTTGATGTTGGGCTTCAAATGATTATGCCATCGCTCTCTACACTGCTTCCCGATTCTCCCTTTCATCAAGTTAGCGATATAAGACCATTTCTTCAGCCCGAATCGATCCACCAATCGAACCAATGTTCTACAAAAACCCATTTTCAAAAAAATCAATATTTCTACTTCAAAAAAAAAAAACAGATAAAGAAATTAAGAAAATATTATATGAAAAATACCCAAATGAATCCCCCAAAAAAAAAACAATACCTATCTTCTTCACGAGACCATTGCCCTTTAACTACCTTAGGCTTCCTATGACCTTTGCCAGCTTCTTTAATCTGCATGTTTGGCCTATTCAACTCAACTTCCTTATAAACTGGATTTTCCGCTGTTTCGCAAGAAATCGCACCCCTTAGTCCAAAGTTTGCCGATTCGAATCCTAGGAAATTGATCGGTGAATGGCTTTGATTCTGCGCTGTAATCGCCTCCGATGGCATCATCTGAGGACAATTCATGAAACCCATATTTGGAAATTTCTCCATTAACAAGCCCTTACCACCTTCTTCGATAAAAGGCCTCGATTCGATCGCATCGAAATTAGTAGATGAACTCCCAGATGAGAAATGATCAAATGGATTGAAACTCGGTGCCGAAACCCCGAAGTTAGGATTCGATATCATCGTCCCATCAAGAGAAAACTGATCCAAATGATTGAAATTTTGTTGGAATCCTTTCGATGAAGATGCTTCTAAGGAAAATCCATGGCTGGGTTTCATGCAATTTTCTGATAAAAATGTCGGCTGAAAGCTGAGATCATCTCTATATTGGCTAGTAAAAGCCATGCAAGAGAGAGAGAGAGAGAGAGGGAGAGAGGTGGAGGTGGGTTGTGTGAATGTGTTTAGTAGAGAGAGAATGGGTTTTATAAGGACTTTAGTGCGATCAAGACCGTTGATCCATGGATTGATCTAACGGTCAGAACTGATTTTTGATAGTGACTGTTAAGCTTCCACTCTTTGGTTCTGTGAAGGGAAGGATAAGAATTGTAATGATTGCACCTTAAATGCTTGTACATTTATGGAAAGTCTTCAGTCAAAGATTTGACACGTGGCAGACATTCACTGCCACTAACTATATTTTTTTGGACTTTACGGAAATATAGGGACATTTGCGACTGGACAATTTACTTAAAACATTTGCAAAACGTGAGAATAAAAAAATATTTTTTTTCCAAATGACCATTTTAACCTTGCCCTTGTTGAAAAAGGGGGTGACCATCTTCATTTTTTTTTAACTTTCAGCTCAAATACTATAAGGTATTATTCAAAGAAAGTTAAGCAAAACTAAAAATATCGTGACTTTTTACCTGAGACCCATTTGTACTTGCAAGAGAAAGTGGGGATATTTTAGTCATTTTAACATTCAAAGTCTTTTATGGTATATTTCTAGTTACCAACACTCTTGTATTTTACCTTCCAAAAATAAAGACTCTTGTATTTATACACATTAAATAGGTAGATTTTTTGTAACTGAATCTTTAAATCAACCCTAACTTTCCATAATAGAAAATAGTCATTTTTTTAATATTTACTGTTCAATTAGTTTGCATTGATGAATTATTTAATATCTTCATCAATATCTTACTTAATTTGATGTTTCTCTAGATAGAAACAAATTAAATATGTTAAATTCAGGATGATTTAGAAATTCCCCTCCATGTTTTGATGAATGTTTGAGATATCCCTGATCTTTGAATTGATGATATGGCTCCCTTGACATCAATCTATCGTTAAAGACTTATAGAAAATGATTTAAATGCCTCCCATCTTTCAAAATCCAACCAAAAACCCTTGATTTTCCTCTTAAAAAGCAGTTAACAAACTTTTTAATTTCTAAAGTAAATTATCTTTAAGTTATTCAACCTCTCCAAAATCTATTGATTTTTTTTTTTTTTTTCAAAATTACATTAAGTTTAGCTTCAACAAAAATCCTATCTTGTTCTTGAGATTTGAAGGTTGAAAGGGTTGAACATGACTGATTTTAAGGAGAAAAATATAGAGTTCTTAGTTAAAGGTGAAGATGAGGGTAATTAAGTCAATTTTTTGTCAGTCTCTCAAATAATATCTAGGTCAAGGAGTATGTTTTCAGTTTGACAATGCGGGGGTAGTTCAAATATTCACCAAAACATGGAGGCATGTGTCTAAATCACCCTGAATTTTTTTTATTTAATTACTATCAAGCCGTTACCTTGCAAGGAATAGATCCTCTGTAGCATTTTTTTCCTGTACCACCCTATAGCTCTTCTTCTACAACTTACAAAATATCATTTAAAAAAAAAATAACAATTCAAATCTTTTGCACTTATAGTTTGGATCAGATTTGAAAGAAAAATAAAAATTAAAAGACTCTTTTTTAACATGATCCATGACAATGAAAATGGACGGTCACTGAACCTCCAATTTTCTAAGACTTTTTAATGGAGTAGTTTAAATTAGTGGTTAATGTGGCACTCTTTTAATCATCAAAGGCACTACAGGAAAAGTGCTATACAAAGGATCCGCTCTGTGCTTTGCATGGGTTTAAAGTCCTTAAAAGTTGTTTTAAGATCACTCAAAAAAAAAAATCTAGGTGGGTTAACTTTCCTAAAACAATTATAATTCCTTATTTGATAGCCTTAACTCTTTTCTTATCTACAGATGAATTTTACTTTTTTAGTTAGGAATATGCCTACGTGGAACTGTAACGCATTTTCCTTAGGTTTTGACCATTGATGGTCATCAGGATTCAAACCACCCAAATCACAAGGACCATCCAATTGGACCTTGGGATGATGTCAAAACTAGGGCTGCAACTTGGGTGGTCTAACCCAAACTCAACCCGATTGATGGGCGAACTTGAGCAAGGAAATCTCAACCCGAACCCAATGCTATATATTTACATATAAATATTTTTATTTATTTAAAAAAAATTCTAGGTATCTCTTCCTAAATATATTTGTAAAAGAGTTGTGATAATATGACTCACCAGGTGGTATACTCAAATGACTCCATGTCGTGACAAGTTCGGGTACCATAGATCTGAACACCTCAGCATACACGATTACACTTCCCCATAAAAAAGTGTAACCCGAGGGAATTGTGTATCCCCAGGCATACAGATCTACAGTTCCCGAACTTGTCCACGTCAAGGAGTCATTTGAGTATGCCACCTGGGGAGTCATATTATTAAGACTCTTTGTAAAATTAAGGAAAAAAATTATAATATACAAATTAATGGATTTGGAGGTTGTGTGCAAATTTATTTACAAGTTTTTTTTTTATTTTTTTATATTGTATTTATTTTTTAAAATAGAAAATAAAATTTATGTGTTTATCAAAATGAAATTAGACTTGCTCAATGAGGTCCCCTTGCCCAAAATTACTTAACTTGGGTTAACCCAAGCTCAACCCGATTTTAGAAGTTCAATCTCTGGTTGAGCTTGGGTTAATGAGCTCTAACCCGATGGTCAAGTTGAGGTTCTACAACTTGGGTTGAGCTTGGGTTGACCCTTCAACCAGCCCAGGTTGCAACCCTAGTCAAAATAATATCTCATATTCTATGAAAAATATATAATTCAAGATTTTAACCATATTGGGCTGTTACAACAAATCTAAGTGGATTATCCAGGTAGTATAAGGGACTCTATAGAAGTGTTTTGTAAGACGTTCAAGTTGCTTTGAGTACTAAATTTATTCTATAGTTCAAATAGTGAATAGTTTTATCAACTCCATAATAATAAGGGTCCATCTGATTGTAGGAAAATTTTCTTCTCGGGAATATGAATTCTTTGTGACCAAAGAGATCGTTTTCACATAAAATAAGCCCATACCAAAACTTCTAACCCCACCAAAAGTGATTTACAAATTGACGGTCCATAATTCTTCAACTTGTAAACCACTTTTGATGGGGTTAGAAGTTTTGTAATAGGCTGATTTTTTGTGATGATGATCTCAACTTAGAGATCATCCTCACAAAAAATTAGGATACTCTAAAACTTCTAACCTATATAGGAAAATATGTTGGCTCCCTAAGCGTTGGTTATCGAACACTACCCATATGCATACAAATATATATGGGTCGGGATCAGTAGACAACATTCTAGACAACGTGTTTTGTCTTATATGGGTAAAAGGTTTCGGAATGGCCTGATTTTTTGTGAAGATGATCTCTATGGTGAGGGGATCATCCTTGCAAAAACTCAGCCCATTTTGAAATTTCTAGTGCCAATTTACATGTTAAAGAATCATGGACCGTTCATTTTTAATTGTTAGTTTGTAACTACTTTTCGTAGGCTTATAAGTTTTGGAATCAGCTGATTTGTTGTGAGGATGATCTACTCACCATAGAGATCATCCTCACAAAAAACAAATCATTTCAAAATAGTTTTTCTATATAAGACAAAACGTTATCTACATAACATTGCCCTATATACATAGGGTGGCGTTCGGGAGCCAACACATTTATCTTATGTGGCTTAAAAGTTTCGGATTGAGCTGATTTTTGGTGAGGATGATCCTTATGGTGAGGAGATCATCCTCACAAAAAATCGGTCATATCTAAAATTTCAAGTCCATCAAAAGTGATTTAGAATTGTGAATCATCAATTTTTTATTGAAA
The DNA here is from genome assembly GCF_017979445.1 of Akebia trifoliata. Classification (NCBI taxonomy): domain Eukaryota; kingdom Viridiplantae; phylum Streptophyta; class Magnoliopsida; order Ranunculales; family Lardizabalaceae; genus Akebia; species Akebia trifoliata. Next base: position 3,664,096 of record NC_141379.1, read on the forward strand.
ATTTGTAAAACCACTTTTGATGGACTTAGAAATTTCAAGTTCAACTGCTTTTTGGTGAGGATGATCTCATCACCATAGAGATCATCCTCACAAAAAATCAGCTCAATTTGGAACTTGTAAGCCACACAGGACAAATGTGTTAGCTTCCTAAGGTTGGCTACCAAACCTGACCCATATATATGTATGGGGAATGCTAACGTCCAATCCTTCATGGGGACATTAATATTGTCCAACATTTTTTTTCCAATAATACACTTCCTCATTTTGTCTTTTAGTGAAAAAGACAAGAGTGTATTGATCTTTTTTACAATAAATGTTTGTTTACATAATAAATACTATGAGCATTTAAGTATTTTGAATTAATATATTTTTTTATAGTAAATGCTTTGACAATAAATGACAAAATTAATGGCATAATAAATGTATTTATTGGGTAAAAAACTAACAAGTCTTTATCTTTTTCAGTAAAAAATAAAATGAGAAGGGTATTTTTGAAAAAAAAATGTTGGACAATGCTAACGTCCAAGATCTCAAGGGGACGTTTGCATGGTCCATCATTTTTTTTTCCTAATAATACTTCTTCTCATTTTGTTTTTCAGTGAAAAGAACAAAGTCATGTTAGTCTTTTACACAATAAATACAATTATTATGTCATTAATAAATAGATTTATTATACCATTAATAAATGTATTTATTATGTTGGCATTGATTGCCAAAGTGTTTATCAAAAAATAGATATATAATTCAAAATACTTAAATGCTTATAGCATTTATTATGTAAACAAGAATTTATTGTGTAAAAGACTAATACACCCTTGTCTTTTTCACTAAAAGACAAAATGAGGTGGGATATTATTACAAAAAAAGGGTTGGACAATGCTAATGTCCTTATGAAGTATTGCACGTTAGCATTCCCCATATATATATATATATATAGCTCAGGTTATTTTAACAAAATCCTAGACAAAGTTTTGTCTTATATGACTAAAAAATTTCAAAATTGATTGATTTTTTATGATGATGATCTCTGTAGTCAGTAGATCATTCTCACAAAATATTAGTCAATTCTAAAATTTCTAACCCCATGAAAAGTGGTTACAAACTAATGGTAAAAATTTGACGGTTCATGATTCTTCAACTTATAAATTAGGGTTAGAAATTTCAGAATTGATTGATTTTTTGTGAGGGTGATTTTCTCATCATAAAGATTAGCCTCACAAAAAATCAGATCATATAAGACCAAATGCTTTATCTAAAATGTTGTTTAGGATTTTGTCAAAAAAATGCTACCCTATACATATATGGTCGATTTATTTTGACAAAATCCTAGACAACATTTTAGACAAAGTTTTGTCTTATATGGCTAAAAGTTTTGGAATGGGTTAATTTTTTTGAGGATAATCTCTATGGTGAATAGATTATTCTCACAAAAAATCAGCTAATTTTGAAATTTATAACCCTAAAAGTGGTTAGAAATTAATGATTCACGATTCTTCAACTTATAAACTACGGCTAGAAATTTCAAAATTGACTGATTTTTTGTGAGAATGATCTTTTTAGCATAGAGATCATCCTCACAAAAAAATCAGCTCATTTCGAAACTTTTAACTCATATAAGACACAATGCTTTGTCTAGACTCTAGAATGTTGTCCAGGATTTTGTCAAAAGAACATTACCCACCCACACAAACACACACACACACACACACACCCACAGATATATATATATATATATATAACACAACAGTAGACCCCACTCAACTACAATTTTGTGGGATATAAAGATTGAGACAAATAGTGAGGTCCACACAACTCCATTTTATTTTCTTTCCTCTTCTCCCCCCCCCTCCCTTTTAACTTTATTATCTTTTTTTTATCCCTTTTTTCACTAACTTTACTATCTATTCCTCTTTTACCCGTTTAACCCCAAAGAGGGTGCCCATGCTAGAAAACTCTAGTGCAAATTGGTACAATTGTAAGACACAAACCTTTGTATATGACCCACTTTTGTTACTTTTTTTTCTTTACCTCCTTAATTTTATTTTCACTCCTCCAACTTTATTACATTTTCTTTTTTACCTCATTTAACGTATTTTATTATTTTTCATCTTTTACTCTTTTAATCTAAAAATTCTTTAATAATACATTTATAACTTTATTTGTATTTACTTTTATGCCTTAAACCCTCCTAGCAAACTATAGTTTTGTGAGATCCATTTTATTTCTTTTACACTTCATCCCCTACAACTTTATTATATTATCTCTTTTAATCATTTAATATACTTTATTGTTTTTCATTTTTATCCTCTTAACCTTAAAAAATTTCAATAATACCCTAAACCTATTAATTTTGTGTTATTTTCGAGTTATGTTCACAGGTCGTGTTAAAATTGCTACCATCTACTCCAATTTTTTTTTCTTTTACCCCTTAAACCTGAGAGAGGATGCCCGTGTAGTAGGCACAGGTGAACTCTAATTTATATATATAACACACTAGTGGGTCCAATGGCGAAGCCAAGATTTTTTGTTAGTGGGGCTAAGTGCTAACGATGGTCAATTGATGACAATCTTGATTTCCTTATATGAAAATATTGCGCTTGTCACAATAAATGATGGTTGGCCAATAATCTCCATAATTTTGAAATCATAGATTTAGACATGTAAAAACACACAAACAAACTTGGCTTGGGCTTAATATCTCAAAATTTTACTTTCAAGAAAGGAGTAGGGAGTCTAAGATGATAAATTTGAAAAAGAAACTCAAAAATGTCACTTTGATATTTTCCAAAACAAAATTCTCTACGTTACGAAACTATTTTGAATTTGTCTGAATTAACCAAACTGAATTGAATCTCCTCTGAATAATCACGGAATCCAAACATTTTTATTATGTTTCTTGGAAATGAATAGCGGCCAACGGTGAAGGCCCTTAACTCATTTTCCATTAATCTTGGAAGATTGAGGACAACGGATGCATGTCATCAATTTGAAAAACAAAGGGGTTATATCTAATTGGGACTAGAACATGGGCGGGTAGGGCAAGTTGGAGGGTAAACCCAAGCTCAAGGCAAGTAGCAAAACCCTCAACCCAAGCTCAACTCAACCCGTCATCGAGCCTAAGCTCACTAACAGAAGCTCAGCCCAAGCTTGATCTTCTAAAATCATGTTGAGCTTGGGTTAGCCTAAGTTAGAGAATTTTTGACGATTTTGTCAGGTTGGGCTCGTTGAATAACCTTAATTTCATTTTGATTAGTAAATAAAATAGCATACAACCTTCAATTAATCCATCATTGAGGAAATATTTAGACAAAACATACAAAAGGAAAGCTCATACTAACAATATCCAACTGTCTACAAGCCATAATAATAAGATGGAATTAAAAAAAGCTAAATAAACAATTTATAACTAATATAAAAAAATTTATATATCAGTATATAACATCGGGTTCAGGTTGAGTCGGATTGCTCAAAACCTCAACCTGAATTGAGGTCAGGTTCGTTCTAACACAAGCTCAACTCATCTTCTACATAACTCAGCTTGGGCTCGCCCATCAATCAGGTTGTTAGCCGCCCAAGTTGTAGCCCTATCTCTAATATCAATCAAAACAAGGGGGATTAAATCACCAAAAAAAATTTGAAGTTTAGTGATGTCCCTACAAGGAATGCAAACATAGTTTGATTGAATAAACATTGAAGGGGAAGCTAAATCACTTAGTTTTTCTTGAAAAGTTAAATTAACATTGAAGGTAAGGGCCTTAAGTCATTTTGCATTGTAGAAAATAAAATTCTAAGAACTTTGAAAAAAAAACTTAATTTTTACCGTTGAATTTTAATTTTAAATTTGAGAATTTGAGAGTTTGATAGCCATCTATTTTCAACACTTTTGATCAAGCTCAAAAAAGACTTTATTTTATTCTTATTATTGAATTTGCATTTTTCCACCAAATCTAAAGTATTGTGGTGTTGCCAATGTGGGAAACCATGTGGGGGTAGTTAGGCTAGTCTGATTCTTTTCTATTAGTATTAATAAAGTTAGTTTTAGAAGAAAGTAGAGGTAAATCATTGTGTCTTATTTAGTTATTTATTTATGAGTCGTGCTATTGACGCCCAACATATACGCTCTCTGCACCCACTTAAGTTTTTTTCTAAAGAAAATTACATTAATACCCTCATCGAATTACTCTACACACCCACCATCTTGTTCATCTATCTATCAACTGAATGAACTCCTAACCATCTGACCATCTTCTCTATGCATTCTCTCTTTCTTCTCCACCATTTACCTCTTTTCCTCAATCTTCTTCTTGTTCATATTCATCTCCTTTTGAGTTTTGCGAGATGTTGAATCAATGGAGATTAGTTTTTAGGAGTTTTTTTTACGAATCTTATTTCTTTGATTTTTCTTTTACTTTTTTGCAGTAATTCATCAAATACCACTATTAAAATCTTTAAAATGACGATTTTGAATCGAAGAACTCAGAGTTTTTTTTGACAATTTTTTTTTCAATAGGTTTAAACCGAGCTTGTTTTAGCCAATTTGATAAGGATCCTACCAAAGAAAACCCCATACCAAACATTACAAAATCGATTCAATGAGAGCCTATCGAAGAACTCATAGTTATTGTTCAGTAGGTTCAATCCGAACATGTTTTAGAAGATTTAATAAGTATCTTAATGGACGCAACTTTCTATCAAATATTACAAATTTGATTTGATAGGTACCTATCGAACATTACTAAATAAATTTGATAAACGCGATTGGAGGTGTTAGGGTTACATGAGAAAAGTTTTTTTGGTAAGCGTCTATCAAATTGGTTTTGTAATGTTCGGTAGGAAGTTATATTCGTTAGAATACTTGCTGAATCGGCTAAAACAAGTTCAATGTGAACCTACCGAGTAAAATATGTCTAAAAACTCTGAGTTCTTCAATTTGAAATCGTCGTTTTGAAGGTTTTAATGTTGATTTTTCATTTTCTTTTATGATTAAATGTAAAAAAATAATAAATAAATAAATAATTTAAAGAAAAAAATCATTAAACCTAATTAATCTCCATTAATTCAACCTCTCACAAAATTCAAAATGAGATGAATATGAAGAACAAGAAGATTGAGGGAGAGGAAGAGAGAGAGGTAGATGGTGGAGAAAGAGTGAATGGATAGAGAAGATAGTTCGGATTTTTCGATTTATAGATGGAGAAGATTGTGGGTGTATGTAGAAGGGTAAAAAAGTTATTTTCTTTTTTTAAAACTTAAGTGGGAGTAGAGAGCATATATGATAGGTGCCAATAGCACGACTCTTTATTGTTTATAAAGTTCAAGGTATGTAAGGGATGTGTGTGATCGGTTTGAAAATCACAACGATATACATCTAATATCAATGAATTATGGGGGCTAAATCAATATTGATTTTTATTATTAGAAAGTTTAGAGGGGCTATAGCCCCCACTAATCCCTACTTGGTTCCACCCCTGGGTGGGTCCCACTTTAGCTATAATGGAGTGGGGTCCACGGTACCCTACTTTATTGTCTTTTCTCTCGTGCCCCATTCTTCAATAATATCCCTCTAACTTCACAATCTTTCCTATTTAACTCCAAAGAGGATGAGAAAATCTATTATATATAATAAAACACCATGGTAAGTCCCACCTACCCGTCAAGCTACAGTTGTGGGGGTATAAAATGTCTCGTTCTATGTTTCATAAAGTGGGATCCACACTATGTCACTTTATTGTCTTTCCTCTTCATACCCTTGAACTTTATTGTCTTTCCTCTCCTTCGCTCTCTCCCTCCCCCCTTCTCAATAATATTCCTCTAATTTACCTATCTTTTCTTTTTTACCTCTTTTCAATAATACCCCTCTAACTTTACTGTCTTTCCTCTTTTACCCCCTTTAAATTCAAAGAGGATGACGTGCCTCTGACAGGGGCAAACTCTCCTCTCTCTCTCTCTCTCTCTCTCTCTCTCTCTCTCTCTATATATATATATATATATAAAGAGATATGGTTTTTAGATTTGAGTGGGGAATCGTGAGAGAATAACATTAAGAAGTTGAAAATCATGTTTCTCTAGGGGTGGGGTGTGACATCGTTACTTTCCTCAGGCCTAAAATCGTGATGGGTAAGAAAATGTGCAATCATGCACTTATAAATTGTCAACTTTAAGAAGCAATTACTATGGTTAACCACTGCACCTGAAATCCCTTTCGGACTTGCATGACTATGTGTGGCAGTGACCTCTCAGAGCCCAACCAGAAACTTACTACCCAAACACCCTATAATATCTTCACTTGGATAATGCAGAAGGGTGTTTTTGGTAACACGTCTTACTCTCGACTTGAAAAAAGTAGAGAAAGTCATAATAATGCATTTGATTTGATCATATAAAAAGGTATTTCTATGAAGTTGAATTTAGACAGACAGCTCTCAATTTTTAAAAACTATCTTACTTGAGGAATCCTTGGAACAAAGTGTTGCAACTACGGGTGCAACTTGGTCCAGTTCCAACCGAGAATCAAACCAAACTGATAGCTTGGGGGTGGTCTGATTCAGTTTGGAACAAGTTGCGGTTCGGTTCTAGGTTACGAAGATAGAGAATTGATAAATTTGGTTCAATTCTCGGATCAAACTTGTGTATATATATATATAATATTAATTATTATGAATTATTTTAGGAATTAAGACATACATCAGTGATCTTTTATGGATAGATTAGTGATTTATTGTATAAAATTTTATGTCTGTCTGTTCATTAAAAAATATTATTTACAATTTATGGAATATTGGCAATAAGTAGAATCGAACCACACCGACTTTAGTTTGGTTTGGGTAGGTTTGCTTCCAATGAAATTTGGTTCGGTTCTAGTTCTTATTTACTGGAACCAACCTATGTCGTTTGGTTTCAATTTGACCTTAACCGAATCAAGTTGCAACCATTCAAACCAAACCCCTGTTTTTTTTTTGTTTTAAGTAAAGTACGTGAGGTCAGTTGTCTTAAGAGTAGTCTACTCTAGCATTGGGGGTTAATTTAGTCCCGAGTGTTAAAGTTTCCCTGCTTTCTTGTTTGTATTAGTGTCAAATTGGTAGATGTAACAGTTCTTCGGGTCCCCTTAGAGGCGTCTTACCCTTTCCACAGGTATTGACTTTCTCTCCCTTCTATAGACTGTGAGGACATGTGCTGACTCACTTAACAGTTCACAGGAAGATTCATACAAGTAGTCTGTTAATTGGCTCTGTTTGAATAACGATAATCGATTAAAGATACTTCGATTATCCATTGAATTTATAACATATCTCGATTGATTAAAATGAGGGAACATTACTTAAAGGAACCTCACGGAAGGGTTTCTTTTTAGTTCTTTCTAAATAGTCCCTAAGTTTTCAATGATAACTTGGCAGGACATTTAATAAATTTTTTTCTTTCTAAATGATCCATGGACCTCATCTCCCACATTTCTCACGATTGAATGTCCTAATTGTCCGAACTCATCGTTTTCATCCAAAAATTGAATTTTTGATATCTCAATCAAATTTTGGAGTCTCCATTCCATCAGAAGGGATTTAAGAAAGAAGAAGAAATCATTTTTTTAAAAAATGAGGGTTTTTTCACTTTTTTTTCTTGGTTTTTGAATGAAAATCGATCGAGAATGGTTCTTTTGGGTTGAAATCATCTAAACAAATCGTTATCTCAAGTGGTTAGTCAATCTTTCTAGGTATTTTAGTCGGAAAAACTCAAAAATTGAAAATGAGTGGGTTTTACCAATGTCGAGTTCACCACTTTTTATTTTAAAAGTGGTGAACTCGACAATAAATAAAAAAGTGGCGAGTTCACCAGTAACGAAGGACCATTAAGAAAGAAAAAATTTACTAAGGCGGTGTATGTTTGCGCTATTTTTCAACACTTTTTGCTGAAAAAAATTAAATTCAGCACTTTTGTCAAAATATCGCGTTTGTTTACTCTATATTTTCAGCGCTTATTGCTGAAAATAAGTTAAAAAAATTCAGCACTATTTTGATACTGAAAAAAAGTGCTGAAGCGATATGCACTTTGCTTTTTCCAACACAGACAAGTATGTCATTTATTTTTTTTAGCATGGACAAGTATGCCCTTATTCTTAAAAGGATATTACCTCTTATATCCCATGGATAAGTATATAAACATCCCACAAATTAATAAACCCACACCATAGCTAAATTATTTTGTCTTATATGAGTTAAAAGTTTTGGAATGAGTTGATTTTTTGTGAGGATGATCTCTACAATGAGAAGATCATCCTCACAAAAAATCAGCACATCTTGAAACTTCTAACCCTATCAAAACAAGTTCAAGAACCGTAAATTGTCCCTTTTTTTTTTTTTTGAAAACTATTTTTGACAAATTAAAAGTTTTAAAATAGACTGATTTTTGGTGAGGATGATCTCTAAACCATATAGACCATCCTCACTAAAAATTTGCTCATTCCAAAAACTTTAACCCATATAAAACAAAACAAAAAATGGCTATAGTGTGGATTGCCCTTATTAATTCATAGGGTGCTTTTATAATTACACATCATTCATTTCCATTGAAAATTATTCATCCAAAATTAAGTTCTTTTAAAGTTGATTTCAAATTTTAGTGACTTGTATGACATTATTATTTTTAATTTGAAACTTGTGGGCTTTTATAAATAGAAATTATTATTTATAAATTGAAGATTTGAGTATTATTTATTATTTAAAAATAAATTGTATTTTAATTTTATAAGAAATAATATATTTTATTGTGTTTGATAATAAATAAGCATTTGAAACATGCAAACAATGTATAATATGATTGTAAGGGTAACAAAGACAATTTACCAGTTTCAGCAATGTGTAACAAACATGATTCAGCATCTAAACAAACAACTTTTTCAGCACTTAAATTCAACACTTATAAGTTTCAGCACTTATTTTTTTCAGTTTAACAAACAGCACCTAAATATCCTATCAAGCTACCACACAAAACTTAGGGACTATTTAGAAATTTTAAGTAATTTTTCCTTAAAATTAAGTCCCTTATGGCATGTCTCCTAAAAGGGAAGTTTGTGTCTGTTTTCATTCTTGTTTTGGCTCGCTTCCTTGGTTCATAGCTTGCTCTACTACTCGTTCTTGGAAAGTCCGATTGTTCCATAAGAAACAGTAGTTTGTTTTTAACCTTACTAATATCAAACAGTACACCATTTACACCTGAACTTTGTTCTTGTCCTCTCCCACACTACCTTCACCTTTGAAACACTCATCATTAAAGCCTTCTCCAAAGGATTTTTCCATCCTGTGGTCTCCACTACTGCACATATAGCTTCAAGGGTGTCACCCTACCCTTGAATGGAATAAAAAAAATCTCCAACATTCATGTTTAAGAGGTGATGAAGTTTCACATTCCTCAAGCAGCAACCCTTCTTTATCCAGAGCTTCTCACTTGAATTACCTGATCTCATTAAATTTAGTTTCAACATATTATGTTGTCCAATTCACCCGTATTGATTTGGCAAATAGAACAAAGTGTGAGCCCCCCCACCCCCCAACCCTGCTAGCTCTCTCGTTTGCTAAAAAAATCATTTGGGTTCTCTCAAAACAGTGATCAAGGTGAAGTTTCACGTGTATTGCACAAGAAGAATACTCTTTCAAGCAATATAACACTTCATTTTTTAGCATTTCCATGTAAGAAAACACACGGGGGATCATCCCCCCTACTTGACAAAAGGAAAGGGTTTTTAAACAAATCTTACAACCAAAATGTACCCCACTGACAACTTCCCTACATGCTCAGACTTTAGATGATACAGAAGAGTGGCAAAAACAACTTGAGTAAAAGCAAGGATTAGCGCATCCACAATCACTGGATTGCCACATATGGGGTGGGTGCCTATTCCCAGCTATTACTACACGGGCAAAATCTTCACTAAGCATGTCAGAAGCTAAACAAAAAAGGCCCCCATGGATAGAACAGATATTTATAGAGTGAGTACCTGTCACCCCCTCTCCTTCCTCTCAGTTAAATGAATCAGGTTCCTCCCCCACTCGGGTTAGAATTCCAACCACCACCATCCTTGTCTGCCAGAGTCATCCCCTCTTCCTCTTCCTGAATAATACCTTCCTCCTCTTCCTCACCACGAGAAGGTGAGGGCTTACCATTGGCAACACCATCATCATCCCTTCTTTGAATTGGAGATCTTCCCCAATGCTGGACCCCACCATGCCTCTCAGGGCTGCGACTGCGGCTTCGACTCCGGCTCTGACCTTGACCCCAATCTCCCACACGATGATCACTATTACTAGCAGGGTAGCCACTGTCAAACCTCCCGCATGCTTCCTCATTTTGCTCACTACGGTAACTCTGGTTGTAACCTCTCCCACTGTAAAAGCATAGGGAGAAAGTACAGTTCTCAATCAGTAATATTTAAATTAAATTGTATTCATCAGAGTGGAAGTCACCAACGTACCTGTCACGAGACTGATCATATCCTCGACCACCATGGCCTCTGTCTGACCGGCCAAAGGACTCATGAAAACTTCGGCCCCCGCCCCTCCCACCATAACTGGAATCATTCCGCCCACTACTATCTCCAAAACCACCATAGCCAGAATCCCACGGGCGACGAGATCTGCCCATCCCACCGCCACGTGCCATGTCACGGATCTCCAGGGGAACTTGCTGGTTTGCCCCTTCTAGAACCTTGATGAGATCATTTGCATGCTTTGCATTCTGATCACAGAAGAATGTGTAAGCCACTCCAGTGGCACCCGCTCTTCCAGTCCTTCCAATTCTGTGAACGTAGTCTTCTATTCCAGTTGGGAAATCATAGTTGATGACAACTCTGCAATAGAAATCCAGCATATTTGTATCAGTTTTTTATTTTCTGATTGTTGATTATTGGTGGCATCCTCTCTATAGTTGTTATTTCCCTCGTCTAGCTTTGCTTTGCCTTTTATTTAAATATACATATCTACCCTTGTCTTTCTTAGAGTCTGAATCTGATCATCTTGAAGGTGTTGCTTGCTTGCATCTCTCATATTTTAGAGGTTAGGATCGTGGGGAAAAGAAACAAAAGACTATAAAACTTGCAGTTTACCTTATGTCTTTGATGTCCAGTCCTCGAGCCGCAACGTCAGTGGCTACCAGTATGGGAGATTTTCCAGTGCGGAACTGGTTCAAGACATGATCCCTCTCACCCTGAGACTTGTCTCCATGAATAGCAGCAGCTCCAAATGGGCGAGTAAGAGTACGAGCCAGCTGGTCACACATTTTCTTGGTCGAGCAGAAAATTATGACTTTAGAGCCTGGTTCTTGAGATCGTAATATCTGATCCACACGTTTCTGTTTCTCCATGGACGTAACCACTTCAACATACTGCAAGGAAGAAAAAAAAACACACGGTAATATGAAAGATCCCAGACATACATGAAGTTAACCCCCCACCCACGCAAAAAAATAATAATTAAAGAACAGTTTATATCTGCTTCAGACTACAGTAACACCAATTAAATAAAAGTTCATTTCATAAGCAGACTGCAGTAACACTAGTTAAATAAAAGTTCATTTCATCTCACCTGAGTGATAGACTTGTTGGCAACAAGCTCGTCAATGTTGCCAATGTTAACTTGAGTGGGATTAGTAAGTAAGTCAGCCGCAATTTTACGGACTTCCTTCGGCCACGTTGCAGTGAACATGAGTGTCTGGCGGCGAGCAGGTATCTCATTCACAATCTTCCGAATCTGAGGTTCAAATCCCATATCCAGCATACGGTCTGCCTCATCAAGAACCAGGTATGAAACTTGTTGGAGGTTGATTCTTCTCATCTCCAAAATGTCATTCAACCGACCAGGAGTTGCAACCACAATGTCCACTCCTCGATCTAGATCTCTTAGTTGGGGACCCTTGGGTGCTCCTCCATACAAACACTTAAACCAAAAAAACACAACCATGAACATCAACAAACAAGCATGCACAAAAAAAAAAAACTAGTACACGCCTAAAATAAAACATTCTGCACAATATTCAAGTAAATTAGATGTGAGGGAGACAAACCGTGCATGAAATCCTTGATGTCCGGCTGAACTTCACAGCCTCATCTTGTATCTGTGTCGCCAACTCCCTTGTTGGTGATAGTACTAATACTGTTGGACCCATTTTTGAATTATTACGGCGACGCGTTAGATGGACAAACCCTGGAATTAGGTAACCCAAGGTTTTCCCAGACCCTGTCTTTGCAATAGCAACAATGTCCCGATTCTGTAGAACAATTGGCCAAGACTGAGCCTGAATTGGTGTGGGAGCAGTGAACCCAGCACTACGCACCTGGAAAAGCAAAACCAGCAACCACCAGGAGGAGAGATACCGGCATAAAATTTATATTTCATTTTGGATTTAACCGAAGGACTCAATAAAGCCATAATAAGCGTAATCAGCCCCCAAATGCAGAATGGCAAAGCCAGAACAGGAGAAAGAGGCCTTTTTCAGTTCAGACAGAGGCAGAGTGAACAATCACTGATAGTAGCCCCACCCAAAATGTGGGTGATTCTAATAGCCCTTCTTAAAAATTGGTCCACCTTATAAGGGTGCTCCAACTATTTGCAAGGCCCCCACAAAGAGTGTGGCACAGCGTACGACATTAGCTCCTCCCTGGAGCAAATATCGCACCTGCGACCAAAAAAATGTAGAAATGGAAGATGGGGGCATGAGTTTAAATTCAATATCATCCCTCCAGGGACCACAAAACTAGCACCATGAACATTGAGGTAACAGTTAAGGGAACTTGAATACGGTTTTAAAAACGGGAGAGCAATTCCAGGAGCAGCAGTTCGATAGCTTGTTTCCCATTGAATAATGCATTAAAGTGGCTGGGCGGTGGCACAGCGTACGACATTAGCTCCTCCCTGGAGCAAATATCGCACCTGCGACCAAAAAACAGTACAGATGGAAAATGTGCATGAGTTTAATTTTGATACCATCCCTTCAGTGACCACAAAACTAGCACCACGAACATTGAGGTAAAAGTTAAGGGAACTTGATTATGGTTTTAAAAACCAGAGAGTTACATAAGACATGGTAGACTAAGGAGATAAGCAAAAGGTACCTCTCTAAGAATCTCCAGAGGAAAACCAGTAGATTCAAACGATGTAAATGGTGGAGGTACATTATCTCCCTGATGAAGTTTCCAAACAAAGCAAAATGTCACTAGCCATAAAAAATCCAATCATCATCTTAAAGAAAACAACAATACCTATATATTGATCAGTATGGCAGGATGAGACTCAGTTACATTACAGTGATTTCCAATGTATTACCACGGATTGTAATTGTTATACTATGTATACAGAGGGCACAGGATACCATTAAGTTCAAATCTCTAATTTCTACTGAGAAAATACACCATGAAATTAAATCCCACTTATGCATAATTCTTTACTGCTTCAACAATAAGCAGACCAACTGTCACCATCTTCGTCTCAATTTTTTTTTTGACAAGTATAGTTAAATTGAAAATGAAAGCTGGTATAGGTGACCAGCAAGATATACAAAAACCCAAGGGCAGAATGTAAATAGAAATAGAAACATCATAAAATCCAGTAAAGAATTACCACAAAAAAAAAAAAAAAACCGATCTCATTTATCTAAGAATGTAAATAGAAATACAAACATCATAAAATCCAATCATAATTATGAAGCCATTAGATACTTACAGAAACAGTTATTTCATGTTGACGACAATAGGAATCCACAGATGAACCACTTCCCATACTGGATCCATGTTCTCCAGCAGCTGATCTCAAAGTCTGAGCACTGGTTGACCCATTTGAAACATCATGCAAGTGATCACTGCCACTAATGATACTCTGGCGCAAAATGCAAATTGGATTATATTTTATTTAGCAAACAAGACAACAATATACAATGCACAATAGAAGCGCTCCAATCAGTTATCGATATACTTATCCAAAAAGGAAAAATCAGTTATTTGATTTAATTGAAACTGAAAATTTAGCACCTCAAACTAAAAACTGATCATAATTATAGTTAGAACAGTCATCCAGATAAGTGCAAATTAATAAGTAGCCGAACATTATATACCTGATGATTCCTTCCTACATTATATCGAATATCTTCTCTGTTGATACTATCACGATTTTGATGTCCTAGAGAAGATTGATGCACTTGAACCGAAGAACTGACAGAGACAGAAGTAGGCTTTGGAGGAGCAGATGGCGTAGGTGGGTCAGATGAAGCAACAGGCTTTTCATACTGCGTAACATTGGTCTTCGGGTTCCAAAAGTAAAGAAACCCAGTTTTCCCATCAACTAGACCTTTCCATGGCTTAGGAAGTGTCGGGTCTTCTGGTGCATAACGTACACCAGTAGAGGAAGTAGATGCTATTGCAGCCATAGTAAAGTGAGGACCAAAAAAACCAAATAGAAGCCAAGAGATCCAACAGAAACTTTCTCACTATGCAAATTATAACCCTTAAAGAAAGGAAATCCCCACTCGTACCAGAGACCTAAAATCCACCAAACAAGTAAAAGCTCCAAAAATGAGATCAATTCATATAAATTAATAAAACCTATAACCCAAAAATTCACACGAGCTTCAAACTCGAAAGCATTGAACCAAGAACCCTAATTTACAGCATCAGAACTAGAAGATAAGGAACTTCAAAAGTCCACATTTCCATAAACTAGAGATTATACGAGAAAACCAGTTCAAAAAATCAAATCTACCAAAACCTACAAGATTCGATGTTAAAAACATAAAATTTCCTAATCTAAGGTTTCTACATTAACAAAATCCGTAGATCTAACTTCTGAGAGAATCCAGAATTCAAACACACTAAAACTAAATCAATTAGACTGAAAACCTAATTCCTCACTCACATTGTTGCTAGGTTTGATTTCAAACATCAATATCGTTCCCTAGATCTCTAGAAACCCTAAATGTGTAGAAATTCACAAAATCGGAGTACCTTTCGTCGCAAAGTAGTCTATAATGGAGAAGAAGAGACAGAATCTTCTCCTTGCTAGCAGAGAGAACAGAAGCGTCGAGTGGGAGGGAAAATGAAATAAAAGTTCGGTATTTATAGTAACTTCGCGTGATCGTACGAGGGAAAGACGTGATTTAACCTTGGTTAGTCCTTTTTTATTTAACTGTGGTTAAGTTTTGCCTAAAGAATCTTTTTTTTTTCTTTTTTTTTTTGCACAGTTGGCGTCTACCGGGCAAATGGGCGACCCAAACCCAAAACTTCAACCCCATTTTACGCTGAAATTGGGCTAATCTTTTCTATAGAGAAAGCTTCTTCCATTAACACATCAAATTTTACTATAACACTCTATTCTATATTTAAACAACTGTTTAATTCCAAATGGACCGATGTGTTGTAACTAGAAGTTGGTGTGCCAATAGAATCTCTCTTTCTATAATATGGGTTGAGTTTAGAATTTCATATCGTTGCATAGTTGATGCTCAGCGGAAAACGTCCAAATTGTACTATTAATTAAGGCCTGGTTTGGGAACACAGTGTTTTCGAGAAAGCACTTTTAGAAGAATCACGATTATAAAATTGGTCATTTGGCGAGATTATTTAGGAATAACATTTTGGTATCTAGAAAAATTGTGGGGCATTTGGTGAACAACTAACTCTTTGGATATTTTGATTTTTGAAGTAAAAACTGATATTCATTTCTTTATTTCACCCAAATAACCTTGGCTTACTTGATTTATTGAAAGGAAAATGCTCAAGTAACATTGAAATTAACATCGATTCATACATAGCTGATGTGAATGTATGTACGGAGTCATAAATACTTTTAGCAGAGATATGAGTGAAAAAACATATATGATTCTATGCTCACCTCCACATCAGCAATGTGTGAATCGACGTCAATTTTAATGTTACTTCAACACAACTCTCATTAAAATGCCACATCACCAGATCATGACCATAGAAGTAGAAAGAAATATTTTCATGTGTCTATTTTGATTAGTATCAGTCATACAATTACATAATGGTGGTGTGGTGTGGTAATATCACTGCTCTAATATTATTTTTGACATTCATCTTGTCCTTTTAGTTTTGGGAAAATTATTTAAAGGACCTTGGTGCAGGAACTTCTTTCTAAAATGTCCCTATGTTTTGGGTGGTCACTTAATAGTTCATTTAGTAAAATTTTCTTTTCTTAATTGTCCCTAGGCCTCATCTCATGATGTAATGTTTTTGAAATACCGAAACTATCATTTTTTATATTTTTTTTCATTTTCTTCACATGATTAGATTTTTTTTAATGGCGATTATAATCATTTTCAATATTTTTTTTATGATAAATGACAATTGAAAAATAATATTCTTAATTTTGAACATTAGATGTACTTCTCATTTATTTCAATGATTTTTTAATAGTAAAAAAATTAAATAAAAAACAAAATTGATATTCTAAAATTTTCAATGATTACGTTGTAATTTTTGTTTTGCAACTATGATTTATGCATTTTAGGCATTTCAAGGAGATTATCCAATATCAAATTTTAAAAAAAAAAAAAAAAGGTAAAAATGAAAATTTTGGATCACATTTACAATGTTGAGTTCACCACTTTTTATTGTATGATTCAACGTTTGTATGCCTGATTCACCGGTTCACCACTTTTTATTGTCTAGTTCAACACTTTATTGTTGAGTCCAACGATTGTTTTTTATATATATATATATATATGAAAATATTGGCCAACTTGTAAATAATTAAATATTACTTAAAAACAACGAGTTCATCTATAATTATCATCAAACTCAAAGGGGAAGTTCTTATATTTCTAAAACATTTTGACGTGAGATAAGACAACTAGGAAGAATAAAAGTTTACTAAATAGACTATTAAGAGGTGGTTCAAAACTTAAGAACTATTTAGAAAAAAATCCTCTATTAGGGTCTTTAAATAATTTTTCATTTAGATTTTCAATTAAACCAAATTACTTTATAAGTGTGGTTGTTCTTTTTGACGTAGCGGAAGCATGTGAATTAATAGATTCGATAGATCATGTTCAATGAAACACTCAAAATCAATTTGAATCAATAGATTCAATTGATAAACAAACAATAACTTAAAATAAAATAAATCATAAAACGAAAAAGTAATTAAAAGATAAAAGATAATTGAATTGATTATTGATTGATTGATTATTAATTTTCGAATTTAGAACTCTTTATATTGATAACTCCATTATAATATCTTGTAATTATACTAAAATACTAAAAATTAATATTCTTAACCTATTTATAACATAATATTAAATTTCTAATCCTATTAGAACTCAAATTGTAGACTTTCAATCACTTCTAATTATAATCTAAATAATAAAAACGAATTTAAATCAAATTATAAACTAACAAGAAATTATACTCCTAACATAATTATGAAATAGAAATCCTACTAGAAGTAAAAATAAAAATTCTACTAGAAATAAAAATAAAAATCTAATAGAATTAGAAAATTATTTAAAACTATAGATGTCCTACATCACTTTTGGTCTTTCTTTCTACTGTTGCATTCTTTTCTCTCTACTACACAGACATGCCCACCCCTGTTTTGCAATTTCCGTTAAAGCTCACCCACCTCCCTCTCCCCAAAAAAATACCCATGTATTCTTTACTATTAAAGAATATTTTTAGGATTTTTTATGGCCATGGCCCTACTTGCTTTCACTCTACAGTCAAGTTTAGAAACGAGTCTACCTGTATGAGCAGTACAGACCAATATTGCAATCTTTACCTTCAGAATCCTCCCCAGGAACATAATGGTTCAGTTTTTATTTAGAGGTAAGTAAGAATCAGGATATCAACCTAGAGCTACAAGGATTTGAAATATATGGAGAGCTTGGTTTTCAGGATGTGGGGTCTGTAAGTACTATAAGATGTAGTTAGTACAATATTGTAAAATAAATTACAAAAAAAACCTGCTTTTCTTGGATTGTCAAGGACAGAGATGATGAGCTCATAGACTGTGTTGCTGTTCAACATAACCATTTTCCAGGTATATACTCAGCTCTTTCAGAATCTGAAAAAAAATCAGTGGAGAAAAATTAGTCTTGAAAAGTAGTCAACCACTAAGGTCGTGTTTGAACAAAGCTTCTGTGCTCTTTGTTGAGACAAAGCGAGCAAGAAAGCAAGCAAAAAATTAGTGATCTAAGGTTTCCAAACTGTCTTGAGAGGATCTTCGGAACCAAGCAAATGTGAAGCCACACAAATAGGTGAGACCATACACAAAGGGACAATGTGCCATAGAGCCCCACCATGTGTGACTCGACTGAACGTCAACCACATCAACAATTGTTTCTACTGACTTTGAGGAGGCCGTCATGTTCCTTCCATCTCATATTATCCATCCTTGTGTCAGTCTTGATTTCACCATATCAAGCTTCCATGAAAACCCACCAAAAAATCTCAAATGGTGGTGTTTTAATGACCATCATAACTTTTCTGCTTTCACCAAAAATCTTGGTCAAGTTAATGACATTAAAGACAAATAAAGCTTAAACCAAGGATTAATAAGATTAGTCCTCATGAATTTTATTTGCGTGTTCATAACAGATAACAACCCCAGATTTCACAAAACAAGCAAGCAAGCTGAAACATAAGAAGTAGACAGATATCCAAATGGAATTTTTTTATAATTAACTTGAATCATGAGCAAATGTCTGCATAATTGACAATCCATCTAAGTTATTATGAAAATAACTGAAGTTTAACATAAGATAAAGGTTAATACAGGGACATGTTCGCCATTTTCTGAAATGCTAACCAACATTTACTGTCCTTACACATGTCATAAGGAGGTTAAAATCCACTACAAAACTAGAATTAAGAAAAGGTACTACCCTGTAATAACTCAGCCATAAAAAGAGATTAGAAAGTTAATTGAAATTCAAATGTACTTACAAATAAACCCTTCATACCCAATCATTTTTTTGATGGGTAAGCTGGACTTGAACCCCACGACCTCAGAGTTGTTTCACACCCAATCATGATTTCCCCATTATAACCTTAACCTGATTTAGAATACGGAAATAGTCATAGAACAAAGAAGAATGTTTACCCTCGAGCCCATCTCTGCTCACTCGGTTGCTACCACTAATGTTATTGCATGGGCTCCCACCAATTATAAGATCGAACCCCCCAAATGAGTTGATCAACTGCTCCAGCCTATCAGCGTCCAACTGTTGCACATCAGTAATGTCAATCAGAGTCCCCTTCTGGTTTGTTTGCTCCCACCAGCTTCGCAGTACGTTTCTGCTTGTTTCAGAAATTTCAGCCGAAACCACATTCTTCAAAGGGATTCCAAGCCGATGAAGGGCAACTTCAGCACCCCCGATGCCAGAGAAAAGAGATAGGACAGTGATGCCACCTGGGAACATGTCCTTCAAGACCGAGAGATGGTAGGCCACCGTGTCGACCTGCAATAAGTTTTTCATGAGTAATGAAGAGTTATATGTAAAGGAGAAAGAAAACAAAAAGAGAGAAATTCTGACCTGAAATGAGTTACCGAGTCCTTTAAGTCTTTCAGTCCTGCTGCTTCCACCACCCCTCGTGTGGTTCTTTGGGAAACCCAACAACATTTCTATCTCATCAGGTTCAAGTGGAGCAACCTTATTCCTTCCTACCCAGACCAGATTCCATTTTTTGCATTCATCAACTACATATTTTTGGATCTTCAAGGGTGGCTCATCATCCCAGTCTTCAAGGGCTTTACGTATCCTCTCTGCCAGCTTTGCACTTGCAGTGCAAGTCTGTACACAATTCAATTTCGTTCTTCGGTCCCACGAAGGCCACCATTTCTTGGTTAAAGGAAATGCTTCATGTATCGTCTGTGGAGGAATCGGCCGAAGAGGAGACCTATTGTGGATTGGAAGGTTGTGAATGTACCCTCTTTTTCTTGCAGCAGCAGAGAAGAACTTCGAATCAACAAATTCTGGTTCAATCTCATATAAAAAACGGGAGATTGTCGTCCAAACACCCTTGGGAGCAAGGGCTACATTCTCATAGTAAAAGTAGGGAGGTCCAACGGCGGCCTCCGGGAGTGTTCTATGACGCACGGGCATTGGTTCACTTGGGATCCCAAACCCAATCATGGGATTTGGGAGATGAAGTGTCTCATCATCTTCATCCACAAGTTTCTTGACGCATTTCTTTTCCCTTTTTCTCTCCCATCTCTCCTCTTCTTCAACAAGTCTTCTCTTCTTATGTGTAGAAGGAACACTATGGACACGACTTAGCTCCAGCTGCAAAATTAGGAGAAAATGAGATCAATTATTACACAATAGATGAAATTAGCTTAAAAGGAAGGAACAAAGTGTGGCATGAACTTGATATTCTACTGAAGAGACTTATACTGAATAATAGGGCACCTCTTCTTCACTGGAACTTGGACATTTTAGCTCCTCTAGATGAGCATCGGCAGTCTTTGCCATTTGAGCAGCGCATATAAAATCAGTCAGCACCATAACCGAAGCACCTGGACCTGCATATGTTTAATAAGAAATATTATAAAAATACAAAAATACAAAAATACAAAAAAAAAAGAATCAAGAGACAACATGTTCACAGATTTAGCATAGCAATGATGAGGATGCTGAGATGGATGAATGGAAAAAAACTAAGGTAACATTAGAAATGACTGCATCTGTGAGAGTTTAGGAGTAGCTCTGATAGGCAATAAACTAAAGGAAGGTCAATTGAGAATTTTGGTCATCCACAACTTAGACCGATAACATCCCCAATTGGAAGGGGAGCGTGCAAGTTGAAGGCTTTACAAGAACAAGATGTAGACCAAAAATGATGTGGGTTGAGCTGGTGCAATAATCTAGATGGGAAATACTGATCAGATAGTCCAGATTGATAAGAATGCAGACCACTTCGATAAAGACCCAAAGTTTCTGCCTATAATAGTAACAGGATTATCTCTCTCTTGTTTTTCTTTTTTTCTGTTTTTTTTTTTTTTTTTTTTGGTCTCTGTGATGATACCAGGAAGAGTAATTATTATAAAAACCTCATGCAAACTATTACTGTTTTTTGGTCAATCAAAAATGTGATACAAAATAAGAGAGAAAAGAAGGGTTAATTTATGGTCTAACGTTTCAAACTGCGCAATTAAATAAAAAGTTATTCAACAATTAAGTGAGCAATATATTTCTATGTGAAGTAATCCACCCTAAGAAGTATCAATTATCTGACTGCACCAATTACAAGAATTATCTTAGGAAAGAGTAGCGTACACATAACAGCAAACCCAATTTCAACATGCATTTCAAATGCTCAATTCTTGGTAAACACAATGCCAATGAGGTTGAGTTCATATTCAGCAGAAAAATAGACACATGAAAATGCCGAATTTTGAAAGGCCTTTCTTTAGTGTCAGAGCAAGGAAGAATTGATTCAGAAAATCAAGCAATATATTTCTACGATGCAGTTATAATGGATCCGAATAATCAAACAATTAGAACTGAATTGATTTAAATAAAACCTGATTCTTAGGAAGTAGCATCGTTGGAATTACATCATCCTGTGCTAATTAAAAATATTAAAAAAAATAAAAATAAAAAACTTCCAACATATTGTGCATACACAGGTGGCATAAATAGGTGTAAAACCATTACAATATCAACTTCAATGCTAAACACACACCACATCTATCCATAGCTATTGAAGCCTCATCCATGGGATAGCCCATATCCACTAAGTGCTTCAATGTCCTCTCCTTTTCAGACAAATGGTCCATGTTTTCCTGGAAAAAAGCATGAGTAAAATAATTGAACGTATATATATGGTCATTCAATAACAAAGCAAAACTACATGGGATTTCCATGAAATGTCAAAAGTTAGGTAAGGTTGAAAACTAAACTCAAATTATAAACATAATTGGAGGAATATCCAGTAATAAAGAACAGCTCAAATCTCAACCACGGGAAAATAAACAAATATACAAACCACAAAACAGTAGTTGAACCAAGCAAAAAAAAGAAAAAAAATGAGCCAACACTAACTTAACCAGAAAGGTGTTGTGAACTGAGCATAAGCAAAATGAATGGCAGAACTGGGCATAAATCAGCTAACATGTGCACAGTAAAAGAATCACGACGATGGGGAGCAGCCTTCAACCCTCTGTACAACTCGAAGTGTGATGAAAGTTCTATTATAATCACAACATGGCTATATTGGCATGAAATTCAAGGGTCAAATCCAAAACAAGTTCAAAGATTCCAACTCAGAATCCTCACGAATTAGATTTGTGGATTCAGTATTATATTTTAAACAATGCAAAAAAAAAAGTAACATAATCTTATAATGAGGATGATAATAAGATTACATATGTGCATCATATATCCAAAGACTAATGTATACAACAATATAAATGCAAAGTTATATTTTCAGGGAAGCCATCGTCTAAAAGTCTTAAACAGGAAGGATTCATAATTGTCACACCCCAGTCCATGAATTCTCGAATCATGTAGCATGGATAGCTAAACCATTCCGAAGATGCTATCCAATATACATCTCTAAGCTACTGCTACAACCAATAGCATACTCAAGCATAATTTACAGAATTGGTTTAGTAAAATGAACAGAAACCTACAAAAAAAACTACAATTTTTTATAGGTAAGTGTTAAAGAATATAAATCAATAAGAGTGAAAAATTGCCCCAAGTACAAGAGATTTGTAAAGAAAAAGAATTACAACGATGATATGCTGCACCATATTATGGATCTATGAAAAGGGCTTATGCCTGGGTGAAGAGGCATAATAACAAATAGAAATTCAACAATGTTACCATTTATAGTAAATCAGTATTTGTATTCTAATTTTAATCACTAATTTATGTTTAGAAAGATGGAAGTTCTAGAAACTAGAGTTAAGGAGTTTTAGTATGTAAAGGAATGCTTAGGAAGTTTAGAATTTTCCATATCATTTTGAAATTTAAATTGTAGTGGGAAGCAGTTTTTTGGAGTTCCATTTACCTTTGGAGTTAAGTTAGCAAGTCGAAAAAATAAAGGCATGTGTATTGAGCAACTTGATTCTAGGGATTCCCCCCCACAAGTGTTCAGTCCTTTGGACAATAGGTGTGTTCATAGAGAAACTGCATTAGAGATCTATATCTTCGCTGGTTATATGCTGTGCAAAATCCCATTATCTTCTTGGATTCCTCTTTTTCTTTATGTTTTACTTTTTCCATCTTCTGTTTAGTCTGCAAACCTATAAGAATCCGACCTACATAAAAAATTAGGAAATGATAATGTCCATTGCATCACATGACTTCATGGGGAGCATACAACCTAGAAACTAGTATGTTGTTAAGTACATTATTAGCACCATTTAGAATTACAGTGATAAATGCAGAAAATAATGGTGTTTACCTCCAATTTATGATGATTATTTAATATTAATTTGGTTATTTGGTTTAATTTTTATTTTTTGAAGTGTCGAAGGTCCAAAATGTAAGAAAAAGGCTAGAAATTCAACCCTAATTTTGGCCTCCACAGTCTCTTTAAAAGGAAGAGACTCTTCTTCTTCAACCTTTCTCTTTTTACTCTAGTTTTTCCTTAAAAAAACTAGGTTGTTTATTAGAGAATTTTCATGGATTTTCATTGAAGATGGTTGGATAAACACCTAAATAGGGCAAAGGGTGAAGCTTAAGGATTCATGTTATATTTTGATCAGCAAACTTGGTACAATTTTATATTTGATTAATTGAATATTTAATTAATTTTGGTTTAATATTGCACATCTATAAATTTTCTTTGATTCATTTTTTATTTACTATTCCATTGAATTCTTGGAGAATCCTTGTGACATGATAATAGGTGCCTAAACAGTCAATTATCAACTGTTCAAATCACATTCACGAACACCAATGGTTTAATCAATATATTTTTTAGTTGGATAGAATCATCATTCGATTCTAACTGAGACAAGATTGATCAAAATAAATATTATGGATTATTGAGTGAATCCCCTTGGATGGCTTACACTTTTAAATTTTTGTTTCAAGTCCATTCTTTTTTGCTCCATATGAAAGTGTGGAAAAAATATTTGTTTTCGTAGTTTAGGTCAAATCTTTTTCCACTTACACATTTCTTATTCATTTTTGACACAATCCCTATGGATCAACTTCTAAGTCCCGAGTTTTTAGTACTTCGCTAGAAACCTTTTACACCTGGGGGTTTAAATCTACAATATTTTAGTTGTAGCATTCCGACTCAAGAATGGAATGAACTTGTGTAGCAAAGTAAGTCTAGTATGCTCTGCAAAAGTATATCCATATATGCCACAAACATGAACAAATTACAAATCCCATGCCGTATGTGTCCTTTTGTGTATTATATGCATGAGTGCATCTTGCTAGACGTAAGATTCTAGCAGTACCATAAATAAATGAAAATGGGATCAGCTTTCTGGACAATAACTTTCACAGTAGTAAGCAACCAACGAGATGAACTACCTCATCGTTTCCCAGATAATCCACGTCCGAGAGGTCATCAAGAGTATCACCTGCGCTTGTTGAAGAAGACAAATCTGAATAAACACGTTTGCACTCTGGAGGAGATTTCTCGATGGCCTGCAAGAATCAATTTAACATAAATACCAAGAAATATTCTTTCTTCAAAGAGAAGGAATTGATATCTAAGAAATACTTTCAAGTATTTAAATGCAATAAAAACCCAAGATCAAAAATGCAATATACAACACTCATGTTCAATCGAGATCAGTGGGAACACAAATTATGGCTTTCATCAATACGGCATCACCAAGGCATCAAAATTTTAACTCAAATATTGAGTTTCAGAGGCATATCCACCTTTTACCTGAACCTATGCTACCTGGGTTACACAAGATTATAGAGCAAAGACCCAGACAAGTAATAACAGAAATCTCAATTGCGTGAATCACTTTTTTTATGTTAAGTACCGGGTTAATGGTTAGGAAGGTAAAGTTGGGTTTAAGGGGGTTTGAACCTAGGACGTGGGAACAACAATCTACACATTTTACCAACTTAGCTCAGTTGACACTTCGAATCACTTATGTTTTCCCACGAGGTTTAAAACTAAATCTATATTTCAATCGAATGTCAGCAACGTAAGTGACAATTTGTTCTAGGATAAGCACAAGTATATACATGCAAGTGAACATAAAAGACTGATGGCACAGGTGCATAATTAGCTATTCGATGAATAATCCCCAGCTTATACATGAATTCACCGATTTATTGGTTTCAAAATAAACTTATTAAAAAGAAGTGTATAAAAAAAGGTGCTAGCAAAAGAAACAAAACAGGGCCCCTGATTTTTGACAATCTTCTTCCTCTTGCAGTTTTGATAATTATGTTGTTCTTAGTTTTAAATTTTAATGTAAATCTATGTTATTTTAGAATACAAAAATCAAAATGCATTAAACTTAGGAATTATTATTAACTTTTAAACGTCTCTTGATTGATAGATTTGATCAATTAAATGTTTTATTTATATTACTAGGTTATTTGTCTATATCTATCCAACATCATGAAGGTAATCTTCTGTCTGTATACGTGTCAGAGCATGTAAGTGTATAGTTACTAAGCAAACAACGTTTTACAAAATTAAAAAAATTACATATGTCAGGTACAGATTACATTCCAGGAAACTGGAAGTTGGGGAGACCCATAAGACTCCCCTTCTCCTTAGAAAAAAAAAAGAGGAGAAACAAGCTGTTAACCAATAAGTTCCAAATTCATAGTAACAGAGGCCAACATATCCACTATTCTATTAACCTGCACTGGAAACATGATTTTTTTTTTTGGATCGATAAAGATAATTCTATTACCCTGCACTGGAAACATGATTCATTAGCTAGATAGTTCCTCCAAGGCACTGAAATGCCTATGAAACCAGAATTCCAGTGATCAAGGATAACTGCCCCTTGTAACACCTTTTTTAGCCAGATAATTCCAACAAGCTGTCGTTCTTCATTTTTGCCAGATTTTTTAATGAAATATTGAACGACTTTTCTGGATGGCAATGATTTTTTTCCGTGCACCAAATTGCAAACCATGCACAGACAACATGCAAATGACAAAATTTCCTCCAAACATGTAAGCTTTTTATCTAGGTATATCTGAAAGATGGTAAATGAAAATTACAAAACACAAGAAACCTGCTTCAACTATACGGACAAAAAAAATATAACCAACATGGAATCTAACAAATGAGCATATATTAACTCACTGAGTATGTCAGGAGGCTTTCCAGGATAGCTTCTGTATCATCTTCTCCTACACATTTAAACAAAGGTTTTAAAGACAATTTTTCAAGAAACTCAAGCTTATCAAAATAAACAGCATCTGTTTACCATTTTCCTCAATTACTTTAGTCACCATCTCTTTAGAGAAGCCCATTCCAACGAAATGTGAAACCAACTTGGAGCTGGAAGGGCCTGCTGATGAACTTGCCTGATACAGGAAGAGAGAAAATGAAAAATAAGTTTAAGGCACAACGCTTTATTAAAAAAAAATTTAAATAAAATAAAGATACCCCCACAAAATTACGCACCAAGTCAAAAGCATAACTTGATGGAGCAATTGTTTCATGTAAGGTGGGAGAACAAGATACGCAGCAAACATTGCACAAAATAAGAAACTGGGTCCTATGTTTTAAGAAAGAGAGATTATATTGCCACATCAACTTTTGCTAATGCCACTCCAATTCCACCTTCCCTCTATGAACATATGTTGTTACTATTTTATGAATAGATGCACAAGAAAATGGGTGGGGAAAATTTTATATTTCAACAGATCATTCCTTGTTCTACAAGGAATTCATTGAAAATCATTATCATATGAATCAAATTCAGTGGAAAGTATCCTCGTCATCAAGGAACCAATTTAACAAAAGAAACTAATTATTCTACTTAATTTTCCACTATTTCCTTTGTTTTACTGCTACATTAAAAAAGGAGATTCCATGGTAACCTTAGAACTGACATTACCTCTCCAAAGCATGAAACAGCTTGCCCACCAGAAATTCTCGGACTCGAACAAGACAAGAACGGCAACTTCTTAGTTTCATTTTCTTCTTCACTGTCCCAGCAAAAGTCGTCACTCCCTTCAGTATCAGTATCCCCCACCTAAAAAGAACCTTAAAACGGTGAATTGGAGATAAACAATAGAAATAAAAGAAAACAACAAAAATGGGGGTTCTTTTCCTTGATTGAAGTCAATAATCTTATACTGCGTAGAAAGAAAAGCTCACCATTTCTCAATAAATCCTAATTTTTCCAAACTAGAGATTCCAAAACTGTCAATAAACACAGGAATACAAATAAGCACCATATTATAGCATCCTTTCAACAGAAAATTTTTAACTTTCAAAGTAAAGCAGATCACATACAAAATAATCGTGCTAAAATAATAGATTACCAAGAGATTGCCACTTAATGCCCCACACAGACACCAACTCCCAACAATTTCTCCAAATGATTGAGCCTTCCAAAGCCTAAAACAGGGAAAAATGCTCAATAGAAAGGCAACAAAAACTAAAACAAATAAGAAAAACTTAAAATTTCATGAAAAGAAAACCATAGTTTAATGTCCATTGATACGAACTCAACCAATACAACAATAATACCTAGGTGTTAGTTGTGCAGAAAGTTAAGTCCATATCTCTTAAGGGTTGTAACATACCACCACACTCCGAAGCCAACATCCGAAGTAACCTATTACGTGGCGGCTTTCACTATGGTACCCCCTAGGTCACCCCTTCCACTAACACCCAAAATTCCCACTTTGTGGTGTCTCACTCTAATACCCTTTGTTTTGGGCCCCCAAGTTGCTCCTTTCTAGGTTTGAATTCGAGACGTGGTGTTGGCTCGGATACCAAATGATAACGAACCAACCAATACACCAATAATACCTAGGTATTGGTGGTGCTTAAAGTTAAGTCTATATCTCTTTGGGTTCGTAACATACCACCACACTCTGAAGCCAACATCCAAAGTGACCTACTATGTGGTGACTTTCACTCTGATACCCATATTTTTTATCCCCTAAATAGCCCTTCCCCTAGGTCACCCCTTCCACTAACACCCCAAGTTCCCACGTTGTGGTGTCTCACTCAGATACCCTTCATTTCAGAGAGGGGGGGGGGCCTTTCCCCAAGGTACTAGTTCTGAGGTTTGAACTTGAGACATGGTGCTAGATTTGATACCAAATGATACGAGTCCAAACCAATACACCAAAAATAGCTAGGTTTAGTGGTGCGGAAAGTTGAGTGCAGCAATTTCTATGAATTACAAACTTATAAGCCCTAATCCAAGTACAAAATTTGAAATTGAATACATGTAACTACACAATAACCCTAAATGTCACTCAGAGGATCAAATGCTTAAACAAAGAAATCCAAATCGAATTGTAACCCTAAATGTCACTCAGAGGATCAAATGCTACAACCTATAAAAAAAGAAAATCTAAATCGAATAGCAAGAATGCATGCATGCACTTCAGTCCACAGTAAATAGAACATCCACAGCAAGAAGAAACACAAGCTAGAGTGAAAAACAAAGACCAATTTGGGGAGAGATACTTCGAACCCTAAAATAACATTAAATTCCACTCATTTTTCCCTACCAGAATTTCTAAACCCACGAAAACATACAAATTTAAACAAAATAACAAACGAGTCTACTAAGCAACACTAGAAACATAAAACGAAACCAAATATGTATAAAATCGACACGAAATTGCTTCGATTAACAGTATAAGTGCTTCGAAGTAAGCACTAAACAAGAGAAAATCAAAATCAAAATCCTATTGTTCGAAGAAGGTTGCTCGTGTTGAATGTGTGATCGAGATGAGACGAAATGCACTTCGCTCTGATAGAAATTTCTTTAGTATTGAAGAAAATAGGGTTTTTGGCGGGAGGAGAGAAGGTGAATTTTACCCGAAATTGCAAAAGAAAAAAAAAATATAGGGACGTGGGCGGGCTGAGGAGAGAGAGAGAGAGAGAGTCGCAGCAAAGGACGAGAGCAACCACACGCACGAAGCAATTTGGTGCAAGTCGAGGGATCTAAATCTAAAAAATATAAAAGAAAGATTAAAAAAAATATTATAATAAATAATTATAATAATAATTTAAAAGTAAAAAGAACACAACACAGAATTTACGTGGTTTAATCAAATTTTTCAATAACTCTTTCTTGTAGTAGAAACTCAAAAAAAAAAACCCTAGAAATCAACTTAAAATGAGATGAATATGAATGTATAGTCCATACAATAATGAAATTGCCCTTTTAGACAAGTGTTACGAAATTATAAAATCGTTTTCTAATAAAAGACAAGGTACCAACATAACAAATATTAGTGAAACAACAAAATATTATAAAATTATATATGCAAATTTATTGACCTTATTTATAAATACTAGAATGTTATACCAATAAAGAGTAGACATGTGGTGACATTTCTTTTCTAGTCACATCACGTATCGTTTTATTATTAACTTTTATTTTAGGTACGCACAAAATGAAAGATTAAGTCCAGTGTTGTTGACAAAAGTCAGCGTTGGTGAAGTAATATAGTTTTTAACTGGTTAGGTGAAAACTAATAGTATCCTCATTTTTTTTTTAAGACATAAATATCATTATTATTAAATCCAACTAAAAAGTCTAATTTAATTTCTTTATCTACCTACAACTCCCCCCCTCCCCGCCACTCCCCTTCTTGGTCTATGGATACTCTACTTCCCTTTTTTATTATTCTCTTTCTCCATCTTGTCCAAACTCGTCCAATTATGAACTCAAATGATCAATAGACCAAATCAAACATGAGTCTTCTCAATATTTGAATTGTTGTAGGATTTTATTTATTAAATAGTTGCGAATACTTAAATTAATCTAAAAGGCATAATATATATAATCATTAAAAGGTGAAGATAATTTTTACGCGATAAACAAAAAATATGACTTTGATGAAGTTGTTGCAGAGGTTATACCCATAATGTTTAATTGAAAAAATGCTACAATGACATTAAAATTGACATCATTTCACACACCATTGATATGGATGTGTGTATAGAACCATAGATGTTTTTCATTGAGAAACGAGTGAGGAGCATCTACATCTCAACGAAAAGCATCTATGGCTATGTGCTCACCTCCACGTCAGCATGTGTGACAATGTCAATTTTAATGTTAATCCAGCACTATTCTTTTTTATTTTACAATATGGATTGCTTTAACTTAAACTTTTGATTTTTTAGTTGGATGACACTAATGTGGAATAGTTTTTTTTCTTTAACTCATTTATTTTCATATTTTACCTTTATTTTTAAGCTAATGCATAGGCTTTCCATATGTAAAGCACTGACGCTACAACAAAAATTAAAATAAGTATTGTCCCGTCCTACAAATATTGTAATGAGTATTATTATTAAAGAGTCGTGCTGGGATGACATAGGGTTTACTGTGATTCTCACAAATCTGACATAGAGATGCATATAACCGTAGATGATTTTTACTCGTATCGCGAGGAAACACATCTATGGTTATGTGCACATCCCACGTCAGAATTGTGAGAATCATAGTAAATGCCCTATGTCATTTCAACATTTTCCATCATTAAAACATAATATTTAATGGATACATAGTAATGGTACACAACATATTGTTATGATACCCCACATTCTGACCATTGCGATGATGTTATAATCAAGTTATATATTAGAGATGGGTCATAATTATTTACAGAATAAATAATTATTTTAGGAATTTTGAATTCAAATTTTGAAATGTAAAATTAAAATTTTTACTAGAATTTGCAAAGCAATGAAGGGTGTATACATGAAGTAAATAGAGAAATACGCAAAAGATGAGAAAGCATCTAAAATTATAAAATAAAATTATGCAACGAGAGGAATTTAAAAGGGAAAGATGAAAGTCAAAAATATTATTGATGTATTAAAAAAAATGCCTTATTTGTTAATCTAATTTATAGTTGTTTCGATGTTATACTATCAAGAACAAGCATAACAATTTTTTTTTTCTGCTTTTTCAATTGAGTTATATGAGACATTTTCTTATTTAAAATTTTTAAATTATCCTACAAATTTCCTCATCAATGATTTTAAGGTTTTTTAGACTCCTTTAAAATGAAAGACAAAATTCATCTTATTGATAAAAATAAACTTCATTAACTAATGATAAATGTATAGTATTTTTAATTGGTTGAGTGATAACCAAAATATCGTCGTTATTTTCTCTAAAAAATAAAAACAAAATATCATTATCATTAAACATAACAAAAAAATCAATTTCATCGTCTTTCTAGTGTTATCACCTCCTCCTTCTCTTCATCTCTCACCTTTTATATCTCTCTCTCTCTCTCTCTTTGAATGAGTGATATAGAATCATTATAAAATTCAATTGACATAAGTTAAATTTTGATCGGATCACAAATAACATAGAATTTCTAGTATTTTTTTCATACTATAATTTTTAAACTCCCAAAAATGTATAAATTTAAAAAAGATAGAATACAAGTACTAAAAAATGCTAACTAGATTAGAAATTAAGACATAATCAAATTATACAATATGAGTACTAAGAAACACTAATTCTATCTCTTCAACTCTAGATCTCCTTGTGTTTGGTGATGAGGAAAGTCGAGCAAAAATGATCATTTGTTCAAATTTCTACAAGGCAGCCTATTGGTCCTCAATATCAATCAGTTGAAGTGAAACCACTTTATTTGAGGAAAGGGTTATGGTCAAAATAAAACGAAATACATTTCACTATGTTAAAAAATTAGTAATACAAAAAATAAGATTTTTGGTGAGAGGGAAGCAAATAAACTTTATTAGAAATTACAAAATAAGGAGCGCGAGAATAAATAAATATGCTATGAGGGAGAGAGCAACCACACTTACAAAGCAATTTAGTGCAAATCAAAGGATCTAAATGAATGAAAAGAAGGTCAAAAATAACATTAACAAAGATAAAAAAAATAATATAAAATTATAATTAACAAATGTATGATCTAATTTATAGTTGTTTATTGTTATATGAATAAAAAACACATGTTTAATATTTCTTTGTATTTATATAGTTGAGATTCTACAAGATTACTTTTTTTAGTCATTTCATGTATCATTTTATTATTAATTTAAGGATCTTTGAGGCTATTATGAGATTAAATATTAGGTCTATCTCAATTGCTAAAAGTCATCACCATTACTTGATGATAAAATACTACGGACAAATGATATATTTATTCATTTTTATTTTTTAGTCAAGTGCAAATGATCATTGGACAAAAATCAAACATGAATGTTTTCAATATTTAATTATTGTAGGATTTATTTCTTAAATAACTATGAATATATGACTTAATATAAAAATACAATCAATATAATTACAACGATTAATGAGAATGTTCTTTTTTTATATAAAAATAATAATTTCGTCGAAGTTGTTGTAAAGTTATACTTATAATTTTATGGGAAATTGTACGCTTTATTTGTATTTTCCAATTTTTTGTATGACTAACATTAGTATAAAATAGTTGAATGGTTGATTCTTTCATTTATTATCATATTGAAACAACGAAATATCAACAAATGAAAATAATATTGTCTCCTCCCATACCCCCACTATAAATATTGTAATTAGTGTTGCTTCTGTCACATGACAGGAAATATAATATATTATTTCTTCTTTTTTTCTTGGATAAAGAAATATAGTTTGATTGTATAAAAATAACTCAAATAACTCACCTTATTATTTTTACCTCAACTTATTTCTTAATGTGAATGAGTTTAAACTTAAATTGATTGCATTAAAGACATGACGATATACTTGTAAGTGAAAAAAATGACAAATGAAAAATGATGAAGGGAATGGAGATAAGAGTATGACTTTGAAAAGAATGAAGATGATTGAAGGAGAAAGAAACTCAATAAAATGAGAAAAATTGGAGAAATTTTGTGTTTAGTTGAAAAAGATGAAGTGTACACTATGATACTTTCAATTCCAATAACATTTAAAAAAAATAAAATCATACATACTGAAATGTTGGTACTTTAAATAAATGAAGGTTATTTTGACGATTTACAAAAATAAGAATGAACTAAATAATTAATCAGTGAAACCAAATTATGTCGACTTTTTAGTATAGTAAATTTGATTTTGCAATTTGATAGAGGGGGTGATAACTTAATTTTAACCATGTCATGGGAGGTAGCTTAAAAAAATCTTTATTTTTCGAGCAAAATAAAATATAATGATGAAATAAGATATGTATTACTCAGTCCTAATACTAAATAAGATATTTGATAACGACGAACGAATGGGACAATATTTAATACAAATAACCAACTAATTATTAGATAAAAATATAAATTAAATAATTAAATTAAATAAATTGAATTTGTTTGAAAATCAAAATATTACTTTGAAATTTTTACGACACTTCTAATTTAGTCTTCGAAAAAATAAGATTTTATGGAACAAGAGTTAACCATCTTCTTTGTCTAGAGTGTTAGGAAAAACCTAGTTTAGTGAACTATGACTTCCTTGTTCTTTGATTGACTAGTTATAAGAAAAACAGAATTGGGGTTAGTATGATTTGGATACAATTATAAGATTAGATTGGACACCTTGAAAAGGACTACCTATTTTTTGAAAAAGAACACCAGAAAAAATAGTGTGTGTGAAAAAGTAAAAAAAAAAAAATCAAATATGTGAAAAAAAATCAAATTAAAGCAAAAAAAAAAAAAAATACTAAACTGAAAAAATACAAAAAAAAAAAGAGTCTAATGATGTCAAATAAAATATTTTCAATGGGGTGAAAGTCGTCAATAGTAAAAACGTGAGTAAGCCTTTAGAGGTATTAAAGTGAATATCCATACATCTTACAATCCCACACAAGATGTTTAGTTTCGAATAAAAACTTAGGTAGAATCGATCATTCTTAGCAGTTATAAGGAAAAATATTATTCCTGAAAAAGATGTTACTTTTAAAAATTAAAAAAAGTTGCATAGGCACTCAAGTTATTTTTGTAATTTTCTAAAGTGATGAATGAAAACTTATTACTTCTCTCAAATGTAAATGACCTTTGACTGATTTGTAAAATGTCGTTATGTTCATCTTACGTCTTTTGATTTTGATTTTGATATTTCTGCAAAGTATTGAAATTTTGTGGTATATTCATTGCAAATCCTTATAAGTTAAACTTGTCCATTAGGGATTTAATGGCTTGTTGCATTCGCTAAATGCAGTCATGTAATCTACGAAAGTAGTATGTAATTTAGTTTTTACTTAATTTTTGCTCGGAATTAGAAAAATCAATATTTGAGGGTGTGATCAAGGTCTAGAAAGTGATTTCTAAATTCCTAATTACATAAATGTTACAAGTAAATTATACACTAATCCCTCTAATTAGATATAATTCATTATTAGTTTATAATAATTATTGATTTCAATGAAATGATGTATGTTGGAACTAATTATTATTATTTTCGTATAACATGAAAATGTTGTAAATTTTTCAAAAAAAATCAAAAAATATGAAGCATTCACTACGATCCAGGATTCGAACAAAGTCAACTGACCAATACCCAAATCAATTGGTCCCACATGGACCACAGTGCCTAGGTTGGGTAGGGCGGCAAGGTGAACAGAACATGGAATTCCTTGAGATTTACACAAAAATTTTACGATTGAACATATTTTGTATTGAATTATGATTTTGAAGTTATTGTATTTACAGAAGAATCCCGAACCTTAGAAACCCTAATCTAATCTCTCTATAAATAAAGGATATAAGAGCTTGTTGCTTTCGTAGTTTTGAAGCTTGTAATTGAAGAGGCTGTAACTGGTGTTCAGAATCAATAATTAATAAATAATCTTTTCATCTTCTCTTCTTAACCCTCTTTTTTATTTTTCTTATTCTAATGTTCTTGCAATGACCATCGACTAAACTCTTCGTTAGATCGATTGAGAAAGTCTGAGCAAGTTTCTTTTAATTCATTTTTAATGTTCCTATGATTATGCCTCATTGTTCTATTGTGAGAACTCTTAAGTAAAAATTATCGAAAATAATATTAATTATTATACAATCTTGATGGTTTATATTTTGATAATATGAAGATAAATCATACTTCAGAGAGAATACTTAATATTTATCTTATAATTTTGACTTAACAAGTTAATCACATAACTTGAAATCTCATTTTAATATAACTGATCAATTTTTTAATCCACAAACATCAGTTTCGTTTATTTTATTATCTTTTTAGATTGTTTTATTTTCTAAAATTATTTTTAATATGATTACGTAAATCTGAATCAGTTTTGAATTGAACGAAATATTGAATAAACATTGTCTATATGGATCGATCATTGATTGTCAATGTTTAAATTTTGTTCGTTATTTTGTTGATAACCTGCATTGAACAGTAACCAACTAATTATTAGAAAAAATAGAAAAAAAATAATCAAATTAAATTAAATTAATCAAATTTGTTTGAAATGTATAATAACTTAATATACATAATATGAATATGTTTTAGCCTTAATGCAACTTGAAAGCTCTAGAAGAGAAATACTACAAAAGCAATGAAAGTTGTAAATAAAAATATAAATACATATATACTAATTAAATATAAGACATAGCATAGAGTCTAAAGATGAAAAAATATTAATGTTGTTGACTACAATAGAATGTGTGGCATAGATAATATTGCAAAATGATGATATAATGTATCTACAATTGATTAGAACAAAATAATAATGAAATTTGTGATGCGCATTTGGGTTGTAAATGAATTTCTAAGGTTGCCAATGTTTTAAATATCTAAAACATGGCCCAACTTAGATACCTATTGAGTTAGATCAAATAAAAGACTCGGAAATTGACTTTGATGAGCAAATAAAATATGTTAAAATTATTTTACACAAAAACTTTAGTATCTTAAAATTCAAAAATATGTTATTATTTAGTATTAAAAAAAAAAAAAATAGATGTAAACAATATAACTTGATGATTTTTCAAGTTGACTTGATAATCCACCACTTACAAGTTTTTATATCATATCACCTTGAAATTCCATTGAGTCGAGTTGATTAAATCAAATCTTGACTAAACCTGTTCAGTTTTAAAACTATGACTAACACCATTCACAGACAGAATGTGCGCGGTTAATTTTAGGAGCATTAACACTTTTCTACGAGGGCAAAACTACAAGAGACGAGGCCCATGGCCCCCACAAAATTTCAAAAAATACTTTTTAAATACTTAACCCACTTTAATAAGGCATGTGGATAGTGTGGCCCCACAAAATATTTATATATTTAAAATCTTAGGATAAAAACACTTTCCTTGTGGGTGGTTGTGTGGCGCACAAAATATTTTTATACTAAAAACATTTTCCTTGCTTCGTAAGATTTGAAATTTTATTAAGGGTTGTCGGCTCAAATGGATTGCCACATTGGCAATCCAACACAACAACCCTTAAAATTAAAAATAACCGTTTTTGAGTTTTTTACTTATAATTTAATTCATATATATAATTTTTTCCTTTACATTCTCGCGGCATCGAATCATGGTTTTGGACGTTACAAGTTGAGCTTAATGACCCTTATTAAGATTTGAAATCTTACTTGGTTAGTCAAGAGAGACTTACCCTTTTAGATATAAAATATTGGAAAAGAAAAATCATTTCACAGTTTCACTAGCATGTTATAGCTTGAAGATGCCAACTTAACTAAGTTAGTAAAGCTGTGAGAAGAGTTGATCCCACGACTTAGGTTCAAATCCATTGAACGCACTTTCATGTTGATCCCACCCTCACCTTGCTTGCCTAGCAAAAAAAATGCAATATGCTTCAACAAGTCGCAATTTTAAAACTCATTGAGTCGAGTCAACTTTATTCAATAATCTTAGGATTTTTTTTTTCTTCAAAATAAAGCTGATTTTGGTCAAAATGGCATGAGACTAATAGTTATAGTTTGTACTTAGTTCATCTTCTACACTTCTTCACTCTAAGAGTGTGAGTTGCAAAAAGTCGAGAGACCATCATCTCTCTCTCTCTCTCTCTCTCTCTCTCTTTCCCTAGATTTTTATTCTAAATCCTCTTATTTTCTATAGAAAATCAATTTTCTAAAATTCTCTTATTATTTGTAATTTTTCTAATTTTACCTTCGAATTATTAGTTCGGCCCCACAAGTGAAATTATTCAAATCCGTCCCTGCTTTCCTAAGATTTAAACTTTTAAATTATAATTGTAATGACACACAACATAATGCTTTAGTACGTACAAAATAAATAAATATAGAAGGGTGTGTGCACATAATAGATACAGAAATAGGCAAAAGGATGAAAGAGCATCTAGAATTACAAAGTAAATTTGTGCTGCAAATGGAGGGATCTAAAAGGGTAGGAGGAATATTGAAAAATAATATTAATGGAGGTAACACAAAGGAATGTTAATCTAATTTGTAGTTGTGTGGCATTTTCTACTTTTTCAATTGAGAGATGTACGAGACAATTTTTTATTTGTAACATATGCTATATTTCTCCTCACCCATTATTTTGAAGTTTTTTAGACAACCTCATTGACTAAAGATAGATGAATATAATTTTTATTTGATTGGATAATAACTGAAATAACCCCATTGTTTTCTCAAAAAGATCAAAATATCATTATCATTAAACACAACAAAAAATCAAATTAATTGTCTTATAATGCCACTCATCTATCTCTTTCTCGTGTGAAATCATTTAGACACAAAATACAAATTATTGATAGACACGTTTGTTCTCGACTCTAGGATTGTTGTAGGATTTGGTTGTGAAAGTAAAATGTATGTAATCATAAAGATTTAATTTGAATGTCTTTCTTTGCAATTAAAAATATTGAATTTTTCGAAGTTGTTGTATTATTGAATTTCAAATTTTATAAGAGAGGGGCATGATATGAAACAAATAAATACACCAAAAACACCTAGTTGTTAGTGAAGTGTCATGTTAAGCTCATATCTTTTTGGAGTTGTAACATGCCACCATGCTCTATAGTCGAAATTTGTAACAGCTCATTTAATGATGATTCTTATTCTAGTATCCTTCTTTTCGGCTCTCAAGGTAACCCTTTTCATAAGTTGCTCTAGATGTGGTACTCACTTTTGGTACCAAATAATATCATTTGGGGATTGTAAAAGTGTGTGTGTATATATATATATATTACATTTGTGATGCTACGTTATTTTTAAATGACCCTTATTTTTAAAAAATGGTGACATACCCTTTGACCATAGTATTTACTTATAAACTAATAAAACTTAGTTTGAATACCCATAATTTTTTTTCTTCCCAGTCATTTTCAATCTCTTGGAGATGATGGCAATGCTAATAATGATGAAAACAATGGTGATGGTGTCGAAGGTAATGAAAAAGAAGAGATGAGGAGGGTATTGAGATCATTTTATAGTTTATAAGAAATACTAAGGCTAAGAAACATTCATTGATTTGAAATTGTAAGGAAATTATAATGATGGTGACCCTGATTATGATGATAAGAACGGTCAAGGTGTTGATGATGATGGCATTGAAGTGAAGGCCATCAGTGCTTTGTTTTTAAAATGACCCCTTCAAGTCTTGGTGAATATTTAAGATACTCGTGTCTTTTAAAATGGTGACATGCCCTTTGATTTGAGAAAGTATTCGTTTTTTCACAACCATTTGTTTTAAGAAAATTAAAATTCCTTATAATCTTATTTCCTACAATTAAATATATCCTAACATATTTATATATCTCGATAATTAAGTATCCTTGTAGACAACAGACCGAACTCGTATCTAGGCTTTGTCCAGTCCATAGACCATAATTTTATCTAAAGACTAGTCCAAGGCCAAGGAAACGCGCAACGCAACGCATCACCCACACTAGGTTAATGAGGGTGAGCCCTCACGGGTGTCCCCTAAAGAATTATTGCTCCCAATGGGGATCAAAGTCAAATATAAAAATTTATATTATTGTGAGTAGACACCTCTCTACGGATAAGCATTGACTCTGTAGCAATCATTTTTTAGGGCCAACAGTTTGGATGTAAAAAACTACAAAAAGGTCAAGGAGTCACATTTTGCGAACATAGAATATGGACTATAGGTGGAGTTTTATAATCGAAGATTTGAAGATATCCCTCCACATTTTGGTAAATATATGAGATACCCTTGTATTTTCAAAATCATGGCATAACCTTTGAACTAATGTCTAGACAATAAAATTAATATAAAGTGACTCAAATGCCCTTATCATCAATTTTCACTAAAAAAAAATATGGATTTTTCTTTGAAGTTCTGTCACCTTCAAGCTCTATGATAAATAATTTTTAACAACTTGGCCAGCATCTTTAGCAATTTATTCTAGGAAAATGTTGAATTTTTATCAAAAAATTTATAATACTTTTCAAAATATTTTTTTCTTATTACTAAGGTGTGAAGGAGATAGAATGTTGAAAATAAAAATTATCCAAAAAATGGAATTTGGGAGATGATTAAAGAGTAATTTCTTAATTTGACTTTAGGTTGAGGGTAAGGGCATTTATGTCAAACTATATTATGTCTCTCAACGAAGATCGATATCAAGGGTTATTTCATTAATGTGAAAACATGGTGGGTATGTGTACGTTACCCAAATTTTCTTTTATAAAAGTGGATAAGCAATCGATGTGACATAGGTGGGGAAGAGAATCGGATAAAACTTCTAAAAAGCGAAAGTGACGTGTTATGCATTAAAGAAGATCTGACTAGCCTTACTAAATTAGTAAGATATCACCCTTACTAAGTCTCTTGGGCTCATGATGCGATATCACAAAAACATGATCTGATACTTCAGAGTCCATAAACTTTGAGAAAAAGGAATTATTTTTCGCTGTTGGCTTTCAATTTTAAATTTTGAAGTTAGATGAAAGTTTGGTAGTTATCCGTTTTTAAAATCTTT
This sequence comes from Akebia trifoliata, assembly GCF_017979445.1. Classification (NCBI taxonomy): domain Eukaryota; kingdom Viridiplantae; phylum Streptophyta; class Magnoliopsida; order Ranunculales; family Lardizabalaceae; genus Akebia; species Akebia trifoliata. The sequence goes on from NC_141379.1 coordinate 3,704,109, forward strand.
GATCTTGAATTTTTTGATGAAATTTAGAGAGCTAAGGTGTTGGATTGCTAATATAGTAATTCATTAGATCAAAACGACCTTGAGTAAGGTTTAAAATCTTATTAAGTTAGTAAGGCAAATATTTTTCATTCGACAATGAGTTTGGTGCGGGCCCACGTGATTAAAACTTATACAAAACGCTAAAATGACACGTGTTGGAGTTGGGAATTTGGTGTTTTTTTAATGTTAGTGCGAGAAAAAAAAAAAAAAAACTTCAAACCTCTTTATGAAGAAACCTCGAGAGGACATAATTAGATTAATTATAACTAGCCACGTAAATTAGTATCAAATTTAGATCTGCATCATCTTCTTACAATTAAATATAAAATGAAATGACAAATCTACCCCTCTTAATTCTTTTTTGTTATATTATATATAGTTGTGAGATTTAAAATAGATTGCACAAATATTCCAATCATGCTTCCGTATACTATGGATAAGGTTCAAGAGCCAATAACATGATCAACATGTTGTATTTTATCTTATATAGGCTAGAAGTTTCGGAATGAACTGATTTTTTGTGAGGATGATTTTATTAATTCTGAAATTTAATTTACAAATTGAAGAATCATGGATTGTCAATTTTTATCGTTAATTTGTAAATCATTTTTTATGGAGTTAGAAGTTTTGAAATAAATTGATTTTTTTGTGAGGATGATCTCTGGTCTGAAACTTCTAGCTCATATAAGATAAAACACATTGACAATGTTATTGGCTTTTGAACTTGACTCGTATTATAACTTATAGTTATATGAATAAAATGAAAAGACAAATCTACCTGCTAGTTCTTCTATTTATAAAAATTCTACTCGTGTTCCGTTTTTTTATTGTCTAATATACAATTCTGAGATTCAAAATGGATTGCCACAAATATTTTAATCATACATGTATATAATCAGGGGTGGAGCTAGTAAGGAGTTGGTGGGGGCAAGTGCCCCCACAGAACTGTGAGACACCCCTATATTTTCAACTAATTACATATCCCATTTGACCCCATTCCCTCACATCTCTCCCCATTTGCCCCCACACCCTATGTCTCCTTCCAATTTTTGCCCTTACACCCTCACCTCCATCCATTCAAGTTCTTCAACTATACAATTAATCATAGTTTGCCCCCACTGCAAGAAAATCCTGGCTTTGCCTAGTATAATATAAATTATATTTATATGGATTGGATCTTAGTAGTTCATAAACAACTCCTAAAAAAATGAAATACCCATAATTAAAACACAATCCAACCGAAAAGATAAATCTTAATGATGTCTCGTCTATATAAATCATTTTACTCCACGTCTATATATAATAAAACACACTAGTTGTTCTCCTCTTATATCTCGTATTTTCAGAAATACCCCCTTAGTCCATTGTCTTTATTATTTTTCTATTTTTTAATAATACCTTTATAATTTTATTATTTTTTCTCATTTACCCACTTCACCCTAAAGTGGATATGAAGTAGGCATGGGAAAACCCTTGTAATATTTGAATTATAGATAAATGAAACAACTTCTTCGATTGGACTATTGCAAAACTCGTCCAAAACCTCTCGACGTTATTTGTGAAAAAGTGTGATCTTCAATGTGAATCATCCTTCATACCAACTCATCAGAGTTCGGGTATGATATGTTCAATATTTTAAAAAAATATCATTAGAATTAATAAAAGAGTCGTGATAATTTGACTACCCCACGTAGCATACTTAATTGACTACTTGACGTGACAAGTTCAAAAACTATAGATATGCGCTCCTCGGGATACATGGTTCCCTCAAGATATACATTTTTATGGGGGAAGTGCAATCATGCATCCCGAGGAATACATATCTATGATTGTCGAACTTGTCACATCAGGATAGTCGATTTTGACATACCCCCCACATTTTCAAATTGATGACATAGATACCTTGATCGTTGTCACTAATGAGGGACCAACAAAAGATGACGTTTAGGGGAATAAGTATTTGTCAAAAGATTTAAATATCCTCACACTTTGAAATACCTCACACTAAATTCATCTATGAATCAATGCCTTTTAAATTTATTGAAATACCCTCCTTGAAAAAATGTCAATTATAGTAAATAAGGACATCTAAAAGAAATTAAATAATTGAAACATCACCTGATGCATCTAAAAGAATCTGAAACATAAAAGAAAATAATGATTCCTTTTAACTAGGGTAATAATAAAAGCATCCCATGAATTGATGAGGGCAACTCACACCATGCCCTTTTTTTTTTTTTTTTTTTTCTGTGGTCTTATATGGGTTAAAAGTTTCAGAATGAGCTGATTTTCATAAAGATCATCCTCACAAAAAATCAACTCATTCCAAAACTTTTAATCCATATAAGACAAAAGAAGTCGGCTACGATGTGGGTTGCCCTTATTAATTTGTGGTGGTGCTTTTATAATTTCCCTTTCAACTAAACTAGTTGGCATACAACCATCCTTTGTCAGGCAACCATAGTAACATTTTAAAAAATTATAAATTAAGTTTCTCTTTGAACTTACATACAATTAAAACACAAAACGTGACTACCTAGTAAGATTTCAAATATTACCAAAGGTTGTTGGGCCCATGTGAATCACACATTACATTCCAACACAACACTCTAGATTTCATGGAAAAATTTTAATTAAAAAAAATATAATTGAAAAATCGATCTTTTTGGACTGATCAATGGTGTTGAAAATAGACTCCTACCGACCTTCCAAATTTAAACTTAAAATTTATGGTGAAAATAATTTTTTTTTTGTTGAAAATTTTCTTTTCAAAGTTCTTAGAATTCTGTTATGTGCAACCATGTGGCATCAAATCATGTTTTTTGATGTCACAAGATGATGAGGTTAGGAAATTTCCTTACTAACTTAGTAAGGAAAGTGTTTTTCATAACACATTTACCTTCTCCAACTTTTTTTTTAGTTAACGTCCTTTGCAGACTACAATTTTATGGCTGTTTCATATTAAATAAATAAATTTAAAAAGTCCTAAAAAAGGAATGGGTAATGAACTTTCAAGTATTAAATTAAAATTTCAAGTGAAAAATAATTTTTTTTATTATAAAAAAAATGCAAAAAACTCGAGATTTACAATCATAATCATGATTTTGATATTACCTCTGCTACCTCTTAGATATTGTGTGATTCATGAAAATAATGAATGGATTATGATCGATTTTCTCTAGGATTTTAGTATTTATCAAAATGAGAGATTGAAGATGATAACATGCTTTCTAAAATAGAAAACTCAAGAATTTCAATCTTACACCCTAAATGTGATGTCCCATACTAATTTTGATATTAGAGATCTTGATTGTTTTACTAGATTTTAATCATAAAGGTATTTTAGTCTTTTGACAATTTCTTATCCTCCCAAATATTAGCATAACTTAACTTGAAGGGTATTTCAGCCCTTTGACAAGTAGTTATCCTCTTAAAGTGTGATTTATTGTTTGTCTCTCGTTAAGGACAACAGTCAAGGGATCTAAGTCATCAATTTGAAAATGTGGGGGCATCCCTAATATTCATCAAAAGGGAAAATGTGGGGGTATCCCTAATATTCATCAAAAGGTAGGGAGGTATGAAAAATCACCCTAAAAGAAATTAAATTGACCGAAATTCCGAGTTTTAAGACCCTTAAATTTTGTTAGTGTAGGGAGGTAGTTAAAATTATATAATTAATGATGGAGCTGAATAAAAATCGTTTTTTCTTTAAAAAGATGGCGGTCTTCCACAGAGAGCTCAAGCCTCGACAGAGAATTCTACCGTCTGCGCGTTTGCTCTGAATCACAAACACGAAAATTAGGGTTTTTTCTTCTCTTGGGTTTTACCCTTGAAGTTCTGCTATTCTGATTCAATCGAAATTACTTTGTTTCTCTTCTTTAAAACTTTTCATTTGCTCTCTCAGATCGATTTCTCTGCTACTGTAATGGTTTAAAACATCCAATCTGGAATAATCTGGATTCTGGTCTCTTGAATTGTATTCTAGGGTTTAGCGTTCAAATATTGTGAAATTGGATTCAAGTTTGGTGGAAATTTATGGGATCTGAAGGGCCTATCCCTGTTAAAGTTCATGTAACTGGATTTAAGAAATTCCATGGAGTTCCTCACAATCCGACTGAAACTATAGTTAGTAATCTCAAAGAGTTTCTTAAAGGAAGAGAGTCTCCTTTATCTGGAAGAATCACTCTTGGGAGCTGCACTGTTCTTGATGCCGCAGGAGATGGAGTGCTTCCCAGGCTTTATGAAATCATGGAGTCTGGTGTTTCCGCGTCATTTTCGGATTCTTCGTATAATGAACAAGTCATTTGGGTTAGTCAGATTCTGAAATCTCCTTTTTTTTTCTGCTTGTTTATGGTTTAATGGAGTTCAGTAATTTAATTTGATTAAAAGTCTGGCATTTATTGGCAAGCTGCGTATGAATTAGCCGATTTTTGGTTTTTCAAGCGCAATCAATATTTTTGAAGCGTTCAAGGAGAAACACCTTAAACCCTCAGAGATGGAGCTTCAAGATCTCTCTCACAAAGAGATACAATTCTTCAAAATATAATCAAAAACTTTTTTTTTTCGCTTTCTCTTCATAGAATGGATCTTATACTCTTAACCCTTAACTCTATGTGATATAAGCTATTGGATACAATAAAGTGATCTTAATCACTCCAACCCTGAATAATTACACGAGCACCCTAAAGAAAAAAAAATCCATTTTTCAATTATAAAAAAATATATATATAAAAAAATAAATAAAAATCCAAGTTACCCTTTCTTTGGGTTTTCAAGTAATGAACTCTCTCGGGTGGGATGCATCAGAGTGAAACCTAGGGTGGAAGGTTCCTGTAGGTCAGGGTGGGAGATTCATGGTATATGTAGATGTTTCACTTTTGGGGCAATTTGAATTTCATTGTTGTGCAAACATGTTATGTTTGGGTGCTTACTCAAATTAGGTTAAGATGATTGGGCAGGAAATTCACTATTTATAGTAGTAACTTTTCTTAAATTAGGGTTACGGTTTTTAAGTTTTTTTTTTCTTCCTGTTATAGAACAATCCAAGAATGCAGACAATGAAATGAAGGGTAAGAAATTAGGGGTTCTTTTTTGTTTGACTTTGCCATGACGGTGGTTAGGATACCAATGGAAACAATGATTAATTTGAAGGGCACTGGTGATATCGTTACGTATATGTCCACATTGATGATTTTCTTCTCTCACATTTTATTTGAATTCAGCTTCACTTTGGAGCCAATGGTGGGGCATTGAAATTTGCCATTGAGCAACAAGCAGTAAATGAAGCTACTTTCCGTTGTCCGGATGAGCATGGGTGGCAACCTCAGGTGAACATTCTTCTTTCTTTCCCATATTTGTGTTGTGGATTGTGGAGCCTGATAGTACTGGTCAATAAGGAGGTAATGTTAATCAAGCCACGCGTCCCCGCCGATTGATAAGAAAATTTTCCAAGGGTATTTTCATAATTTCATTGGTATTATGTAAAACCCCAGTTAGGTTTCGTTGGGGGTATATGTGTCTATTTTCTCTGAAAGGGTGTAATCCATGTTTGCGTTTTTTCTCTTCATCGCGGAGTTGGTGTGATCCGTGGACGTACCTCAATCTCGAGGGAATCACGTAAAAATCTTTTTTTGTTTTGTTTGGTGCATCTGGATTTACTTTTGTTTGTGTACTATTCTTGGATTGATCTCTTTACAATTTGGTTTGAACCTAATATTAATTTATTGGGCCCTATTCTCTTTGCTTTAAGATTGAATTAAATTTCGATATGTTGATAATCCATATTTTTTTTTTACTTCATCAGCAACTTCCAATTGTTCCCGAGGATGGAGGAATTTCCCAAACGAGACAGGTAAATTGCTAATCCATATATATATTTTTTTATACCTTAGCAGCAACTTAATTCTCTTTTATCTAACTTATTGAGCTCCTATAATAATTTAATTTCATCTCCCATCAAAATTAAAATAAACATTTTTTTTTTCTTTTCTTTTGGTGTTCCAAGACTACTTGCTCTATTGGCACAATTGTAAAGCACCTGAAGAAGAAGGGCTTTGACGTGGCAATCTCCGATGATGCAGACCGGTTTGTGTGCAACTATGTCTACTACCACTCACTTCGATTCGCTGAACAGAAAGGTCACAAATCTCTCTTTGTCCACGTCCCTCTCTTTTCAAGAATTGATGAAGACATTCAGATGGAATTCACTGCAGCCCTGTTGGAGGCTATTGCGCTGACCCACTGATACTTCATTGAAATTTCACGTAATTTTCTTTTCTTCGTTACCTATAACATCTGTCAGAATTTAAAATCAGATGTGTTTTTTTCCTTGGGCAATAATAACCCTTTAGAAGACTAGGGATGCCTTGTTCTATGGGAGAAGAATAAATGTGCTGGGTGTTTATGGGGGGCGTCATTTATGTACAGTACTCCGTTGTATCTTTTGATACTGTAAGAAAAATAGTTGTCTTTTTTATCCCTTTTTCTTTTTTGAGTCGTGATTTTCTGACGCCCCCTAGAACCATAGATTTTCCCTCGAGATACACAACTGCCCGTCCCCATAAATATATGCAGTTGTGTATCCCGAGAAAAAGAATCTATGGTTCTAGCACATGACACGCCAGGGGGTGTATGTCAGAGGGGGGTGTCAGAAAATCATTATTCTTCTTTTTAATATGACATCTGTGTGTGTGTGTGTGTGTGTTTTTTTTTTGTTGCTTTGTATCTCTCCAATTTTCTTTTCTCCTCTAATTAGTCTTCTGCTAGTAATCAAGTTCTCCCCTTTTTTATGCTTTTTCCTTGGCGTAGTTCCTGTTTTGTTCGTGAGTTGTATTCTGTTTGTGGTATTATATTGACAGAATGGGCTTTACACCAGGAGGGACTATATATGCAGTTCAAGCTCCATGTTGAATTGGCTTGGGGGTGGAGCCCCAAGAATAAATTAGGATTCTTAGGAGGGATTTTCAGTTCTTTCTAAGAAGTGAGATTGAGCAATTCTAAACCCTGGTTTTCTTGGAAATTGTGGAAGGATCTCATCATCGTCGATTCTGGCAACTATATATATTTTTTTACTTTTCCAGTCACTTTTTATTTCTTCCTTAACAGCTTCTACTCGAGTTTCCTTCTGTTTACTAATAGGTACTTGAGTTTTCTGCCTGTAACCATCCTTTGTAGTCACTTACTGAGGGTGTTTGGTTGCAGGTGTAGGTCTCCACTGGGTAGACTACTATCCAGGATTAAATTTATCTGGAGTGCTCAAAGCTGTCTTCCCAAGTTTCCCCCCATAGGAGTGGATTAAGATGTTCCTTTTTAATCATGTTTTTTAAACTTATTCCCCTTGAAAAAGCTTATCACTTGAAAACCCAGAAACCAAATACTTACTTGCAAAGCAAACTAGAGAATTATCATTCTTCGTCTGGTTCATAACAACTGCCACACCTGAACTCTTGGTCTTAGCTTCACCTCCTGTTATCTGGTTATTTGAAGAAAGGCCACCAAATAGAGTCCATCATCCACATTTTCATCAGCTCTGGGTATTTGCATAAATCCTGGTTTTTCGTTGAGATCTTCAAGTTAACTGCATGATGATTTTCTCCATCTCCAATATGAATTTGTTTGTGAGGTCTGCTCTGGCTCATCTTTATATCCAAGTTAAGTTCCCTGGTATTGATTTCCGATTGTTTTACTAATTGCCTAAAAGAAAACTTGTCCATATGAAATTTGCATGGGTTTTTTAGGCGTAGTGTTCAGACGAGTTGCTAGAGTTTTTCTCTAGAATAAAATTGGACAGTGTCAAGAGGCAAAAACTGTTAACTTCTTTTACTTGGTCTGTGGATGCAATGCAGGGCTTTCCTTCATTGTGACGTGATTGAACTTGGATAGTTTCAAATGCCTTGGTGTGTTTTTATTCGATGAACATGACAAATTGAATTTATTCCTGCTGAGAACATGATTTCATGTAAACTCAATCTTTGTTTATGCCAATAATGGCATTTTTCTTGAATGAGGCCTTCTTTTCATTTGTGGATTCTTGAATTTATCAAATTGAGATCCAAAATCTTCAATCTGGGGGAGTAGATATTTGATTTTGTTCTGAAATTGGGTTCAATATCAAGAAACATCCATGTTCCATTCATGATATATCAATGAAAGTATGCTGAGATTGATGAGCTGCAAATTGGTTGATTATTGTTTAATAAAATCAGTTTTTGAATCTGATATTGTCAGTCTCATGTTCTTCTATTGTTGTTACTCAAGATTGGGCATATTGAATAATCTAGCACTATTTTTAATCGACTTTCGGATCAATCACAATTGGATATGCTTGTAGTGAAACAGGAAGACTCACAATTGGATATGCTTGTAGTGAAACAGGAAGACTCGGAGATAAGTGAATCAACAAAGAAGGATAATGCAACCTACCCAGATTGTCTACTTTATTTTTGGATGGTTGAGGTCTCATTTGGGCTAATGTTACTTCCAATTCAATTTGAATCAAATTCTATAAGAATTACGATTTTGTAATTAGAGGTCTGGTAATCATGCTTAAGTACTAAGAAAAAAAAAATTACTCACAAAACGCACAAAACGCCTTAAAAGTACTTCTAGCTCCCTGCTGGAGCTAGAAGTACTCTCTCAAAAGTCTATCGAAACGCATACTCAAATCTCCTTGTTCAAGGTCTTCATCTATTTGACATGCTTTCAATTTGAGGGTGTGATTGAGTTCGGCCTAAGCCTTTGTGTGAAGGTCATGCATGATGACACCTAGAATTAGGTGTAGCTCACCTTGGAGTCATTCAGGAGCATCCATGTAATTCTATGTAAGGCTCACATATGAAGTCATATTAGTCCTGTATGAGGGTATGTATGTTAGCTTAGTGATATTATTGTATTAAAATAGGAAAGAGTACGATCGGCATCTACTTTTGATATTTCCTTCTGGAAATCTAGGAAAAAAGTTAGTGTACTTTTGGTAGGAAGGGTATTTTTGGTCCTAATCCTCGGCCTACACCTACGTTGACTTTGAACCCTCGCCCAAGCTATGTGATGTCCCGTGTGTCATAGATTACTAGTTGTTTGTAACACACCTTATTTGCTTTTATAACGTGTTACTCCGTGTAATTGCATACTATATCAACAAAGTTGTCTTCAGGCTTTGCCTCATGTTGTTAAGGGTGTTAATGGATAGTTGAAAATTCGAATTTGAAAAATCGGATATTATCTGAAAATTTCGAATATCGGATTCGAAATAATATATAATTATTTTATTTGATTTATTTTTTATATAAATTATATAATATATATTATTTTATTTGATTTATTTATTATATGTATATATAATAGATTTTTTTTTTCAATGATGAAAAATCAATTGGATAAGAAAAAATTGTGTTTTTTTAATATACAAATTATTCGAATTCTAATCGGATATTATCTGATAGGATAATCGAATTCAAATTTGGATAGAGTTTTAGAACATCCGTCGGATTCGGATATTGCTGTATCCGAACCGATAAGCATCCGTTGATAGCCCTACGTGTTGTCCCCATTTTCTTGTGTTGCTAGTTACATTTTGTGTGTGTGTGAGATATTTTTGACAGGTTTGCTTATAGATTACATCCCAAGTGTCGCACGACCTCGCTTCGAAAGAACACGGCCATGACACCTTGGCACCATCAGTGGGATGAGCCAAGAAGCTTGGAGAAAAGCAAATCCCTCAATTACAAGATAGTAGCTCGGCTTTTCCATAACAGTTGTTTAGGTTTAGACAGTTACATGAGCGAAGTTGTTGGTCCTGTTGACTGTTAGACTATCAAAAGATCTCTTATAATCAGCCTCACTTCCCTCAACAACCAAACATATCTTAGGCCACAAGAGTAGAAGGATTTTTGCTCATTCTCGCGACTTAAGAGACCAAGATTTCTCTTCCAAGACTCCGTTGCCCCATTCTAACTTTAACTTTATCTTCTCCAGTCAAATTGGTAGTTAAGAGTGTTTTTGGTAGGCACCACACCAGTGTCCTAGTGAGAAGTCTTTGGTGGAGACGAGAACTAGAGAGTTTCCTCATAGAGAAACCTCTACCGAGAATACATATCTAGAGGAGTTTATGACCGGAAAAGTCATCAAATGCTACAAACTGTAAAACATTTTTGTTTTTCGGAGCACTCGTTTATGCATTAGAAATGGTCTTAATCAAGATACACTCCCATTTCTATGTTTTCAAATGGATTTTATAGAAATTCATCTTGTCAAGTTCTTGTACAAAGCAATGGCTGAACTACACATAGGAGTGGCGAGACATCGGATTTCACTGAAGCGCGACCTACGATGAACTGAGGTCAGGCAATTAATCAAATTTCATTTTGCGGCTGAGCTGGACCTGGCCCGTTTATTAAGGGATGAATTGAGTTAGAGGAGAAGGCCCGTTGGATAACCCAAACTAGCTCACTTTTTCTGTCCAAATCTGTGTCTGCTGATGGGCCCAAAGATTATCTCTCTCTGTCTCTCTCTGTCTCTCTCAGAGCTGTTGGAGGGATCGAAGTTAAGTTTAGAGGAGGGCTGGACTTGGACATGCAATTTTTTGAAGGCCTGGACCAATTATTAAACATATAGGGCTGGGACTAGTTTTTGTCGTTCAATGCCAGGCCAGCCTGGCCCATTGACTGACTCCCTTTGATTTGGCCAACCTAACCTGTTTACCAGTGAATTAACATGTCTTTGAAATGATTTTTGTCTATTTGTTTAGGGGGATACTATCTTAAAAGTCCTATTTGCATATTCTTTAGGGACACACATAAGTGTATGTTTATGTATGTAAGTTGTTGTAGGTAACATATACATATACTAGAGTTCACATGTGCCTACTCGCATCCTCTTTGGGTTTTAAGGAGGTAAAAGCAGAAAAAAAAAATTAAGTTGGAAGGTTATTATTAAAAAAATTTGAGGTTAAGAGGGTAAAATATAAAAAATAAAAAATAATAAAGTGGGTTAAAGAGAAAATATAATAAAATTAGAAAGAGTGAAGAGGAAAGACAAAAAAAAAAAAATAGTGTAAGTCGATGGGATATTTGTCATACCACAAAACTATAATTGAGGGACGTTTATCCCTATCTCAAAAAACACAAAACTTGAGCAACTTAATTGTGTTTTAATATATAGATTTTCTCATAGATGCATATACATAATAGCTCTAATATGAGGTCCCAACTGAGTGGAGTTGGACTACAAGTAGACACTCGATTATTTAAGCTTACACAACATAAGGTTTCCTCCAATGAAGCAAGAGCATCATTATAATTATTTCTACTTGAAAAGAATACATAAATTCTATAGGAGCCTGAATTATTATTCAAGAGACCGAGGTGAAAGTTCCTTTGCAAATCTAGAATATTATATACATAGGAATACTAATCTTCAATATCCCATGTGGACAATAGTATTCTAAGTATTCACTTCCTAATGGTATCTTTGTCTATTTTGTCTTTTAATAAAAAAGAAAATGATATAGTTTTTATATGTTTTTTGTACGTTCTCTTCGTAAAATCGTAAATCCTTTGTTTTTAGATACACAAGGACAAAGATTTATGATTCTATGAACTACCAGGTTAGAGAGCATACAAAAAGAAACGCCAATTTATCATAATTCAAAAAGAAATTATAGACATTTTTATAGTAATGTTGTTAGCATTTATGGAAAAAAATCATTTATAACCAAAACTAAAATGCCCTCAATTTTTCAATAAAAGACAAATATCAATATGTATAAGACCAACAAACCAATTTAAAAAATTAAAAATAAAATAAAAAAAAAGAATATAATTGAAAAGTGAATGTGGTGGAGAGTGTTATAGTTCCCTTGAGGTCTTTGACATTAGCATTGGAAAGTCAATGGTAAGAGTATATTTCTAGACATTTAGTGGTCAACGTCAAGGTGAGTTTAATAGGTTTTGAACCTAGGTCATGAATCAATACTCCACACACGTCTTACCAACTTAGTTAAGTTGGCACTTTCATGTTGCAAGTGTCATACACATGCTTCATGGTTATACTTTGATCTATAGTTTTAAAAATTCAAAGCTTGGAAAAGTCCTCTTGATTCGACTCAAATTTGAAAGTGACTCGACCCTAAGTCTCAATTGAACCAACTCAAAGATACAACTTAACAAATCAATAACTCAACTCATCAATTCGGCCAAGTTAGTTTGAAAATACAGTAAGTTGGATTTAGATAATCTACTTAGTTGTGTGTATATTATTTAATGTATTCTTTAAATATTTAAAAATTTAATTAATTTTTATTTATCTCATCCAAATCAACTCACAAGTTGTAGATTTGACTCGAATCGAATTTTGAAACTATTGCATTACTATAAGGTGCGCTGATTTTCGAACTCAACAGATTAACTCACAAACTCACTGGCGTGGCATGTGCAAAAACCATAGATTTTTTTCCCTCGGGATGGACAAATGCACAGCTGTGTATGCTGAGGGAAAAAAATCTACGATTCTTACTTACACATTCAACGTTAGTGAGTTAATGTAAGAGTTGAGTTCGAAAATCGTTACACTAATATAAAGGTAGGAGCAGTTTTTTTTTAGAACATAGATTTGCTGTTTTGAAAGTTATGTGTTAAGGTGATGAACCAATGGCACGACGCCATGCGTACTAAAATTTATTAAAAAATAAAACACTTAAACTGCTCCCAAATTATCTCCCGAAATTTTCTATCATTAACCAATCACTTTTGCTCGTTTAATACACATGGCGTCGTGCCATTGGTTCATTTTTTAAAACAGCAAATTTCAGTTCGTTTTTTAATGTGCTTTTATAGTTGATCTAGAAGCAGTTTTTATTTTTATTTTTTTAAATACTGAAATATATATAATATGTTGAGAGTGAGATGTTTAAGGTGGTAGAAATTTTTGTTTATTGGTTGAAGAGTAAAGCGAGAAACTCGCTTCAACTTAAAGGTTGAGCATGTAAAGAGAAAAAATCCACCTTCATCTCCTTCAAAGCCAAGCCATATAACCCTTCATTTCCTCCACTAATCTTCACATATAAATCCAAACCCATGTCTTCTCTTGATTTAAGATCGATCATTCTTTCAATAACAACAGCAACAATACATTAAATATGGAGAAAATGTTCTTGGTTTCCCTTCTTGTTCTTCTACTAGTGTCAGCTCATGGAGTTGTACAAGAAGATGACTTATATGAGAACATGTTGTTGCTTGGAGAGATTGAGGACTTTGATGAGATACAAGAAGGGCTCCCTGAGCTTCCTGGTTGGACAAGTGAACATGGTGGAAAAGTTGTTGTGAATGTGGATAGCTTTGATGCAGTTGGAGATGGAATTTCTGAGGATACCCAGGTGAGCATATATATATTTTAACCTCTCGATATTTGATGTTCTAACATCGTTGGTTTGCAATTCTTTTGAAATAATATTTTTAAAGCTCATGTTTGCATTTTTAAGATTTTTCATTAAAGCTCAAAATCTCAGCTTGATATAACCCATTGATCCTTTCAAATCTGGGTCTTAGTCAAGCGAATTTTACCAACTTCATGAACATAAGTTTGTTACGATTAACAACTTAAAAAAAAGGCTTTCAACTGAAGTGATTCTATGGAATCACTTTTATAAGAAATATTTTTTTACAACATCAATTGTTTGGTGTCATTGTTCAAAAAAGACTAACCATGAATGCATGCGGTAAATCACATGTACGCGGTCTATACGCGGTTGATGTGGCAAGCTCACAGAATCACAGATCTTTTTCCTTGTATATCCTGAAGAAAAAGATCTATGGTTCTGTGTCCTTGCCACATCAGCTGCGTATAGACTGCATATGATTTACCGCGTGCATTCATCATGACTCTTCAAAAAATATACTTTTTGGGGGACTTAATGCTCTTTAGAGATCCAACAACGGCGACAAAGTCTTATCCCAAAGATGATTTGGAGTCACGTGTACAAATCGTGTTCCTCTATTCCACAATATAGTGAAAAATGATCGTCAGAGATGTCTATAAATAATCAATGGGACATTTTCATCTCATTTTCACATTTTTTTTTTCCCCATTCACTTGGATTCCTACAAAAACCATGAAGCAAAAGCGGGTACATGTAGTGTTTTTGGCTTTTGTATGAAAACAAAAAATCAAGAGACCAACTGCTTAATTAATGACTCTTAGAAGTGCTTTTTGATGGATGGGAATCTAAAATCCATCCCCAAAAGCTGTTCCAAATTCGACCTTAACGGATTTCATGTGAACTTAGGATTGGGATTGAGCTGAGTTCCTAAGTAGATCATTAAGAGTTAATGTTTTATTGCAGATAATTATCCTTTGATTATTTTCTTTTTCTTATGTCTTTGTTTTTTGTATTTTATTCGATCAGGCCTTCTTAAGTGCATGGGAGAAAGTGTGCTCGATGCCTAAATCAGTTTTACTTGTGCCCAAAGGACGTCGTTATCTAGTTAAAGCAACAAGATTTAAAGGGCCTTGTGCTGATAACCTAATCATCCAGGTAATTAACAAAGCTAATTAATAAAGAGAGAACACAGCAAATTACATTCTAACACTACTTGCATTATTGATTTTAATGGAATCATGATTCAACGTTTCATATCGTTTCAAAATGTCTAGACGGAATATTCTGATTTCGACGAGGTCCAAAATGAAACATTGATTCAATGTTTTTAGATTATCTTAGATTAATTAATGATTCAAAATGTTTTGATCTATAGACCATTTCGATTTTTCTCTTGATTGAAATATTTCATTAAAACGAGATTTTAAAAATCTTAATTGGAATTATTATAACACATTGTGCAGATAGATGGAACAATCGTAGCGCCTGATGAACCGAAGAACTGGGACCCAAACAACCCAAGAAACTGGCTTGATTTTTCCAAACTTAAGGGGGTTAGTTTTCAGGGTGAGGGAGTGATTGATGGCTCAGGTGGCAAATGGTGGGACTCATCTTGCAAGAAGAACAAATCTAATGTACAATCTTCTCTATTTAATTATTTTCAAATTTCTCTTAAGCACTCTTTAATCAAATTCTACATAAAATTAATTAATTCATCTTTTTTCTCACTTGGTGGTTTTTTTTTTTTTATACTTCTTGACAGCCTTGCAGAGAAGCGCCAACGGTAAGCATAATCCAACAACCATCGGTCCCCCCAAATCGATATTTGCTCTTTTATTGAATATATTTTGGACATCCCCTTTTGGGTTTTAGTAATTATTTGATAGCCCCCTGACCATGGTCTTCTTTAAGAGACTAACAAAATGACGGAAACATCCTCATCTCCAATTACTTGTCAAAGCTTTCCCCTCAAACACCTTGTTTTGAATCTCTTCGATAAAACTAATTTAGGAACTTATTTTTAGTGTGCTTTTCATACTTTTGGAACTGAAAAGCACTTCTCAAGTTCAAATTTTCATTTGATTAAATTTAAGTAGAACCTACCAGGGAAGTGGGAAGCCAAAAGTGGTTAGAAGCAAGTATCGGCTCGTACCCAATTCTAGCATTTACTGAAATTTGACAGAACTTAAAAAAACTTATATTATTTTTGTACTAGTATATGCAATTATTTTGACTAAATTATCCTGCCCAAATACTTGTGAGACATTAAGTTGAAAACTAAGACTTTTAATATAATTTTCAATACGTCTAAAGAAGTTGTTTCCCAAAAAAACACCTCTTAACAGATGATAAATTTTGCAATTGCGCTGCTACCTCCAGAAATGCATTTACGAAATACAGTGTTCCCAAACAAGGCCTTTGCATAAAAACCTTTTTTTTTTTTGGCATTTTTACCTTTTCAAAACCCTTTTCTTTAACCTCCTCAAAATCCCCATCTTCTTTCGGAGATTTAAAGGTTGAAATATTTACCCACAAAAAAAATAAAAATAAATAAATCAAAGAGGTTGAAGATGGACTTTAGGTTATCTACTGTTAGTCTGGTATCTCATCAGTTTAAAAATTCAGGGAATCTGAAAATTTTACTAAAATCCAGAGGGGTATGTTTAAATTATCCTTTTTTTTTTTTTTTTTTTTTAAAGTTATTAATTATGGAGAAAAATTAATATAAGAACTGATGCAGGCATTGACAATTGAGTCGAGTTCAGGAGTGAGAGTGAAGGGCATTACCATCCAGAACAGTCAACAGATGCATTTTGTCATCTCCAACTGCGATGCTGTTCGAGTGATGGATGTTAAAATCTCTGCTCCAGAAACCAGTCCAAACACCGATGGGATCCATATCACTAAATCAACCAATGTTGTGGTTCAAGATTCCAAAATTGGAACAGGTTTTCCTCAGATCCCAATTGCATTGTCTCCTTAACTAATTCTCTTTTCTTTCCTTATATCGAAACTCAAAGTTCATAAAATTGTACTAGACCAAGTATTTGGCTTAGTCCACCATCATCATCAAAGCCTTATCCCAAACATTTAGGTCTTATCATGATTCATGTTTGGACGTGGTTAATTTTTTACACCCATCGCCCAACCTGACATAATCCTCTGATCATACCCTTTGAGAAACTAAAGTAAGAACATTTATGGGGTTTAAAACTTACGAACCATATCAGAAGGTCTAGACTGAGATATTCAGATGTTGATTGAAACCAAACCGAAACATTGAACCCAAAACATTTGAATATTTTGGATTTGTGAGTCAAGACAAGATTAAGCCGTATAAATTTTCTTAGCTCGGTTTATCCTAACAAGTTCAAGTTTTGTGCTTGTGTTTGTTTGTTGGGATTTCAGGGGATGATTGCATCTCCATTGTTAGTGGCAGTTCAAACATCAAGATGAAGAATCTCTATTGTGGACCAGGTCATGGAATCAGGTATGCTTGATTAAGTCCTCTTTATGTGAGAATTTTCAGGTTTGGAGGGACTAAAATGGTTTTAAATTTTGTTTGTATTTCTATCTTAGCATAGGGAGCCTTGGGAAGAATAATAGCACAGGGATTGTCTCAAAGGTGGTTTTGGATACTGCCTTCCTCAAGGAGACTACCAATGGCCTCAGGATTAAGACCTGGCAGGTAATTCTCCAATTCCACAAGGTTAAAGACAACAACATTTAGGTCATTTTCCATTAGTCTCTGATGAAAGACCAAGATCAAGGGGCACGGCATCAGTCCAAAAACACAAGGATATTGGAAACATATACAAAAACTCTTATGGGGCGTCTAAATCTTACACTTCTGAATGAGTTTTGAGTTTTTTTTTTTTTTTTGGTTTTTCTCAAACAGGGTGGATCCGGGTATGTTCGTGCTGTGCGCTTTCAAAATGTGAGGATGGATAATGTTGCAAACCCCATTATCATTGACCAATTCTACTGTGACTCACCAAAGTCTTGCCAAAATCAGGTAAAATCACTACATCTAGACCTGTTTACTTGTTGATCACTCTTATGTTCTACGCATCACCACCATTGGCGAAAATACCCATCAACTTCTACTTCTTGGATGGGCCATAGCCTGAAAATTTTACAGATTAGATGCTCCAAACTATTTGATCTGGCTTTGGATGATTTCAACAGAAATTATGCCAAAAAGCTATCCAAAAAATTAATGGAATCGTCAAGATTCCAGACTGATGGCAGTGTTTGATGAATGATTATAACTGTTATTGTTTTTCTTGGTCAGACATCGGCTGTGGAAATTAGCCAAATCGTTTACCAAAACATCAGTGGAACAACAAAGAGTGAAAAAGCCATGAAATTTGCCTGCAGTGACGCAGTCCCTTGCAGCAAAATAATCCTGAGCAATATCAACCTAGAGAAGAACGATGGCACAGCAGAGACTTACTGCAACTCCGCTACTGGCTTTGGTTATGGGTACGTGAATCCCTCTGCCGATTGCCTAAGTTCTTCTGGCAAGGACAAACAGTCTTACGAGACAAAGTATACTGGATTCATAAAACCGAGCAGCGATGACACAGGCCATGCTGAACTCTAACTAAATTCCTATAGTAATCTTAAACGGTAATAGTAGGATAGAAGAGGTCCGTTGCAGGTAACAGATACCCGAGTCAACCATATGTAGTAATTATAGAAGCCTAATATATGTTATACATTTAAAAGAGTTTAAATTTAATTGTCTTTGTCTATTTGTATTCGCTAAGCTAACAACGGGTGTGTATTGGATTTGGAATCCCCAAGTATAATGCATGTTTTTATGTCCCTCCCTCCTTGATTATTGGAGTGAGAAAAGCAATCAATACATATAGGAAGAAATTTAATAGGACAGGAGTTCAAGAAATTCCATAAGAAATACCTTGAGGACCAAATTGAAGCAAACTAACGGAATTTGTTTACAGACAACAGCTGTTTTTTTGGTAAAATAATGGACTTGACCCGCTTGGGTCAAGTGAGTTTTCTAAAGTAAAATACAAAAGGTATCAACCATTCAACCAAAATCAGCAGCTTTCACAAGTCGGTTCTGACAGAGAGAAGACCAAATAGTGAACAACAAAAAGGGGCTTATATGTCTTAACTACACAGAGGACAGATCATACCTTCTGCTGTAATGCTATCATCTAGAAACCAAGAAATGGACACAGCTTCCGAGCATGCTCTGGTATCAGTTTCACAAGGAGCTCTAGAGATGCTCCTTTCAGCTCTGCAAAAGTGGTATCATCAATGAGCAACACACGCACACACACACACACACACTCACGCACGCACGCACGCAGAGAGAGAGAGAGAACCTTGGGGTTTAAAGTTGAAGAGAGGAGGCAAGGGCTGCCCATTGAGGAGACGGGTGTTAGGATCACGAAGTTCATCAAAAAATGGGTGGACGCAAGCCTCTAACTGCATTGATAAATTAAATAATTATGTTGATGATAAAAGTGAAGTATGGCACTAAACCCAGAATTATGAGTTGGCAAAATGTCTTTTACAATATAGAAGCCACAACTCGAGGGGGACTTTTTTTATTTGAGTTGAATTCATAATTGTTTGAATTGTGTAATCTCCAATTACTGACATTGGTAACCGACCCAAAGCAATTTGATTATAATTCAATTCATGACGATTATAAGTAGAAAGTTCATATTCTTCAGTCATGGATAAACAGTTTGTTGGACAATACTCGACGCAGTTACCACAAAATATAGATCTTGGGGAATCATATTGCATATTTGACGAAACATTCCGTACCTTGCATAAAACCGATCCTTGTTCACCAACCACACATTGTCTAACCAAATCCGATTCATGCAGAATTCCTCCCCCCCCCCCCCCCCAACTTACCAATTACGACCCACTAACTCACTTGCTTATCATAAAATAAATAATGTTTCTACCAATATATGAAACAACGTGTGAATGCATCACGCACGAATGTTAATAAAGCAGACCTTCCAAATCATTAGATTTCTGAAAGGAATAAAAAGGATAACTTATGAAACACTCACAGCAGTGCACCGCAGATTTGGGGAGTACTGGAGCAGCCTGGAGACAAGATCTACCACTTCAGGGGGCATGCGTTTGTGGAATATCTGAATATTATAAAAGTTCTATAAGTGCAAATAAAACTACAAAGCTAACAGGCAATGATACAATGGAGATCCAGGTCGCTCACTTTGTGCCAAGGGTGAGCCTTGATTTGTGGGAATTTAAACTCCGTATAATTTGGATTCATACATTTGATTTCTTCCCTTGTAGGTGTGCCAAGTACCTGCAAAAATGGGAAATGTAATCCACTTAATTTGTCCTTAAGTTGGCCAATAGAAAGATTATACTCTTCGTATAATCGGCATAATTTTCTTCTTATGCCTGAACTCCTGAAAGTGTTACCTTGATTATCTCAACAAGCTGGTCAACTCCAGTCTCTCCCGGAAAGAGAGGCTGTCAAAATTTGGCATGGCCATGAAAAAGAAAGTTAAGAAGATGACAAGATAAGTATTTACTCCAATATTTTAACGTATACCAAGTAAATCAATGTAATTTCCAAGTTTGCAGAGAACCTGGCCAAGAAGCAATTCAGCAAGAACGCAACCCACAGACCAGATATCGATTGCAGTTGTGTATTCTGTTGCACCGAATATGAGCTCAGGTGCTCTGTAATAGCGAGAGCAAATGTATGATATGTTTGGCTCGCCTTTGACCTATTATGATAGATGGAGAAGAAATTCACAGATTCAGTCATTCCTAGTCCATTTCACTGTTTAACCTAAGCATCTCTATATTTGAATTCATCAAAAGGTTAACTAACTATGAGAAGCCAGTAATATTGAAACTGATTATGTGCATATGTACATCCTCTAAAATATATAATTTTTTTAATAAGTATAAAATATATTGAAGAAAAGAAAGGAACAAAATACAAGAAGAGAAGGCCGAGGTGGCCCCTCAAAGAAAAGCAAAAAACAAACGAAAAAATACCAAAACATCAAAGATTACACAAGGAATTCCATCTAAAAACAAAGTCATCGACAGTAGTTCCCGCAAACTCTTTGTTCAGATTTGACCAAAGGTACAAAATGCCCAAGATCTCTAAGAAA
The DNA here is from genome assembly GCF_017979445.1 of Akebia trifoliata. NCBI lineage: Eukaryota > Viridiplantae > Streptophyta > Magnoliopsida > Ranunculales > Lardizabalaceae > Akebia > Akebia trifoliata. The sequence goes on from NC_141379.1 coordinate 3,724,674, forward strand.
ACGCCATGAGAGCTTCTCGCCTTACTTTTGAACACCTGTTATTTCTCTCATTCCACAACCCCCAAGCAATAGCCGAGGGAAGCATAGCCCGGAGGAGTCTTTTTCTGAAGGAAAAAGCATTATTGGCCCATTCTACTAACAAGAAGAAGAACTTCCGAGGTAAGACCCAGTAAATACGAAAAAGCCCAAGGAAAAGGGACCAAATATCATGAGAAAAAGAGCAGTGAATCAAAATATGGTCAACCGATTCCCCATCCTGAAATATATGATTTTTATATATAGGATGGACTCTTTCTAGAAACTCCAAACCCTAGATCTTGTTTAAAACACATGTTTCTTAGCTCCCGCTACCTCTTTGCAACTAAACTAATAGATCCCACAGCCTTCACAAAATGGCTATTACATAGAATCCACCAATTAATTAAGCAATTATTATTACCTGTCACTGCATAGTGACAGCAAATAGAATCTCTCCATATAAAAAATGCGCTTTGACTAAAATTGGGCTTCCTGATCATAACCTTATAAACAGGAAGCTTGAATAAAACACTAAACACGAGGAAGTCAACAAATAGACAATCGGATATCCTACCAGCACTTTTGCACTTCCAAAGTCACATAGCTTGAGCTGGTGAGTATGAGGATTAACCTGCAACAATGGGAATATTAAGCAAGAACATTTAATTGTAAAGATCAAAGATCCCTGAGCTTCTGATACAAACCAGTAGGTTTTGTGGCTTAATATCTCTGTGGCAAACTCCTATACCCCCATGAATATATGCCAATGCTCTACAAATCTGCCATTTAATATTTATAAGTTAGATAATATCTTGATATAACTAGTGATTAGATCAACCACTCAAAAATAACTAAAGGCAATTTCCCTGTGATCACCCGTAAACTAAACAGGCAACACAACTAAAACTCATGAATAAAATAATTTAAATGACTAAATAGTCTCCGTGAGGACCCCCGGCCAAATTAAAGGATAAGGTGTTGTTATCCATACGAAGTTACAAATAGAATGCCACTAGACGTCATTTTACATTTTCTCTGTTCATTTAAATTTGTTAAATTGTAACCATTTGAACGTGCTGTTACTATAAACATATGAAAGGAATATCCATATAACCAAAGAGAGAAAATATCTTGAGCAGGGTTAAGCAAGAAGAAATCCACCATACACCCATAATTGAGGAGATCTGTAAAATAGTATATGGGTGAAATAAAGGGCATGCCTGAGGTCCATTGTGCAAATCTGTGCCACACATCTGTACAAAACTCCGTGTTTTTTATGCATGGGCACCTCAGGAGCACTGCATGCAGGTGTGCAATGCAGATTCCTCGATCTACCAAGCTCATTGATTCACCGGTTAGCTTCAAGTGTTTGATATAGCAGCTACAGTATAATTTTTTTTTGAATTTCCATAGTCTTAAATTTGGAATATGGGAATAAAACAGACAACCGGGAACAGAAAATTCCAGACCTGGTACGTGTAGAGTTTGACATATAGTAGAGGCATTCTCTGATTTCCCCGGCTATAGTGTTTTGCAACCCGATAAACTGTCTCGGGTACATATTCAAGCACCAAATTGAGATAGAGCTCATCCTTCTCTGTTGTCGAGAAAAAGCAATGTTTGAGTGAGACAACATTGGGGTGATCTAGAAGACGCATTGTTTGCAACTCGCGGTTCTTATATCTCTTATCCTGCAAAACCTTCTTGATTGCCACCGTGTCTCCCGTTTCCAGGCACTTTGCCTGCAAAATAAGACCATTGAAATTGAACAGTTATACAAATCTTATTAGGGAGGAAATGGATTATATAATCAACCTTACAAATTTATTTAGCGTAACAAATAAACAATAAAAAGCAAATAACTTTAAGGAATCAGAATGTGCTAGAATACCTGAAAGACAATTCCGAAAGAACCTTGCCCCACAACACGCTCTGCCATATAACTTATGGTCTAAGGCACAAATCAGGAGAAAAAAGTTAAGCACAAGCTATAGTAAGTTTAATTTTTTCTACAGAAAAGCTTTTAAATAATACAGAGAAATTGCTCATCTCACATCTGAAAAGGTCTACCACGGCATTTCTCAATTTAAAATCTTTGATTCTCATATTATGGAATTTTTCCTTCCAACCTAATCACAAAGAGTCCTATCCTAAATCAGAAGATTTCACCAAGATTACCTGTTTGGGTTGACCATTTCTACCACCAATTGTTGTTACAATAATGTGACCCGTTTCAGTTACATTTCCATCTACAACTGTTGCTTCCATCTCCTAACAAAAAGAAAGAGAAGCTAAAATTGACCAGAAAATGCAAATGAAAGAACACTTTATTCCTCCAAATTAGGTGGAAAAAAAAAATCTAACATCTTTCAACCTTGTCATCTCTAATCTTCATCTCATTAATCTCCTCCGGAAGTTTATCAACACACATTGTATCACCACTAGATTTCTCAACCGCTGAAAGGGGCATTATACCCGTGGAGGCCATATTTAGAGATGAGACTGCAGACAATCTGCTTTTAAATGCTCAGAAGATCCACTGCTTCAGCTAAAAGAGAGCCATCCTTTTAAGCTGAAATAAATCATATATCAATAAGACCACGCAATAATGAAGCATCAAAATAATACCTACAATTCACCAGGGAAAAATCAGAGATTCTGACATACATAACAAAGTGGTTCACAAACAAAATATTGGCCACTTTTTTTAGGGTGAAATATTTTTAAAAACAAAGCAAATACAAGGGAGCCCCTGAAGAGGAACCAATTTCAACTTGAGGAAGTAATACCAAATAGAAATAACTAGAGCTTGCTCCAAAATTTGCCAATTCATCTGCTTCATCATTTGCCTTTCTATGTAAAAGGGAAGCAATGATGCACACAATTTCATCAATCCAGTAAATTATTGTTGTGAAATGTGATGATTATCATCAGTTCAGTAGTTACAAGTCATGGATGCAACATGGATCCAGTGATCAATATTTGCAGCTAAGACCCTTGCAACTGCAATGGTTTCTTTTGTACCCAAAAGCATCTGATTGCCAGTTTTACAAATGGTATTCTGGATTTTTACAATAACGTACTCGTGCATATGTGCTTCTCATCCCTCCTTTTTCTTCCAAATTCACTCTCCTTACTTTTTATTTTTAAGTTTTTCCCAACAAAAAGAGTAATCACAAGTCATAACTGTTCTAGTCTTTGTCACATAATTTGATTAATCAATATTACCCAAAAAACAATCTAGAGGCTTTTACTTCCCATTCCCCGAACAATATATCCTCCAAAAAAAAGTTATAATAACTTAGTACTAAATATTTCACCCTATTAAAAGATATTAAGTAAACCATTTGTGAAATAGCTTGTGGAAAGCCATTTGTAAGCCCAAGGAACAATGGGTTTTGGGTATCCGACAGTTCAAAGAAATGAAGGTAGTAGGGAGGTTCAGGGTAGATCATCACTTCTTGTGTAGTAAAGTCATCAAGCCTAAATTTTGGGAGGGAAGGCTTGGATGGGAGAGTGGGGGACTTGGAGATTATGGGTGTGGGTTTTGCAAAGGGATTTGCAAGATTCATCCTGAATTTAGATGGTGTTGCACGTCACCATTATAGGAGGAGTTTCCCAGTTTGTACTCTATAAGCTTTATCATCTATGAAACAATTTCCTATTGAAGGATTCACGAGACAAGTCGGGGAAGAGTTGTCCTGGAATTTTGGCTTTAAAAGAAACTTCAATGACTGGAAAATACCCCTAAGTGCTGGCACTAGGGATTAACTATCTAATTTCCCATTTCCCCAAGCGAGGAGGACCATCTACTATGGGTAAGGGTGAGGGATAAGATAAATTTCAGTATCTACTATATAGAGCCAAAAGTTTCTTTCTTCATTTGTTCTGGGGAACCCAACAAAATCCTAATTGTTGACAATCTCATAGTTCGTCGTATGATTTCAGTAAATTTTCATTCCATGTACAAATTGTCAATCAGTTAACACATTCTAATTCATTGTGATATTGCATACATTATGTGGTCTCATTTCACGTTCCTATTTCAAACCTCTAGTTGTTTTCCTACCTAGGTTCTCTCACTTTTTGAAAGTTGGCAATGTTGAACCTTTCAAGGAAAAGAAAGGATTCCATGGAATCTAATAACTTTTGCTGTTTGTTGGAGTCTTTGGAGGAGAGAAACTCTTAAGTGTTCAATAGGAAGAAACGTGGAGTGCATGATCTTATTATTAATATTTTGGGTATTTTATTCTTTTGGTGCAAGTTGTTAGAGGATTTCAAGGGTGTTTTCTATTCAGATTGGATTCAATTTGAAATGCATACAACAAATGTAACTGTTTATCTTCGATGGTCATCTCCACGATTGCTTTTCTTAATTCAATTCACTTTCTGTTCCCAGAAAAAATGAATCTTGACCACAACCAACACCAACCAAAAGCTGAGCAAATCAGATAATCATGAACTACTCAAAACTAAACCCCAGGATAGGTGAACTGTGATGATGAAGAACAAAACCCCTCAAATTCCTACAACACCAAAAGCCCCTGATATCCACTTTCATTAAAAAGTATAAAATCCTAATTTTGATCCAATAAACATCCAAGTTTTACCAGAAGATAGTTCATGTAATTTGGTCGGGCAACTCATTCCTTCTACAGAATACACCAAACCATAGAACTTTACAACCCAAAAGTTTCATATTTTAAGCTCACAATGACATTAAAAGTGAAAAAAAAAAAAAAAAAATCTCAAATCCATCAAGCATTCAATCGCAAATCACGCCCAAAAAAACAAAAAACAAAATTATAGAAAGCACAAATCATCAGCTGTCATTTTTGTCGAAAATACGTAAAACAACAGAAGAAATCAAAACAAATCAGCCATGAAGAGAAAAGCAGAAAATTAAGTGAAAATCAGGAAAAAAAAAAAAAACAGGTTATGATACCTACGTTGAGCTGTACATCTCATACATTTTCCACCATTAATAGTGAAATCTAAGCTTTCACCAAGGATTTTCCAACAGAAAGAAGAAGAAACCAAAAACCCTAGAAAAAATACAGAGATCTTTCTTCCAGCTTCGACAAATGACGCACTCGCAGTTCTGTTTGGTTCGCTTTATAGTGTCTCGGCTCAGCATTAAGGGGACTCCAACCAAATTTATTAAATTCAGATTAGAAACGTTTTTCACGTCCGTAGAGAGTCTACGTTGGACTGATTTTTTTTACACGTGGCAGAGACAATAAGACGCCGGAATCTAAATGCTGACTTGTACAAAGTTATCCATAGTTTTTAAGATAAAACAGTGTTCGAAGTTCGAACAGGTAGTCCGACCGTTTCTAACAGGATTTTCTTTTGCGAAATTTAGGGAAACCCCCACGAAATACAAGATGAGGTCTGCAAATTTGACTTCTGTTGACTTAGTCAAATCGTTAATAAAAATAGTTTCCCGTTAATTGAGATCAACAAATGATTCAAATACCCTCAGGTATATGCAATTACCAAACTACCCTTCATTCACATGTGTTTTAACTTTAAGAACTAAAATTTTAAAACATTTACAATCATAAGATCAAATAAATGTAATCCATCGATTTGGAATTCATCTTCTTTACCCTAAATTCATCTTCTTTAGAGGTGAACATAGGATTTTGTTCATACACAAATTAAGAACTCATTCATAATTATTTTTGCAGGATCTTGATTATCAGATGAACAAAAACACTTTCTCAAAGCATTTTGAAGTCAAGTATATGTTCTTAAAACATATCGGTTATCCCTTTGTAAAGATCAATGGAAGTTTCTCTCTTTCTCTCTCTCTTTTTTTCTTCTTCTTCTTCTTCTTCTTCTTTCTTTTTTTGCTTCATTTGAGTGGATTTGTTGCAAATACTAGATGGAATCTCCACAATTTGTTAATTGGAGATTGGCCTGTTTGATTTCTTCGTTACAATGTTTTGATTTTCAATTAGAGGTGATGTCATCATTAACGACAACTTTAAAGTTGGGTGGAGAAAATCCTTAAATCTGAAACTTCAGTAGGGAAAAGAGATGTGATCTAGTACAATGTCTCTTTCCTATCGCAATAAACGTTGTCTACATGGCACATTTTGTTTTTATTTTAAAACATAGGGCTACATGCACGACTGGTTCAAGAGTCCAATGTGTTTTAAAAATTAACATATCTTGCATGTAGACACTATGCTGGACCTAGACTCTTGAGATAGAAGTCAAGTTGAGATTACACGTTCTATGAGATTGTACTAATTAAATGAGGGTATTACAATAATTTCACTCTATTTTTTAACAGAACACCATTTTATTTATTGTTTTGACTAAGTCAATGGAAGTCAAGTTGGTAGACCTCATCTTGCATTTCATGGGGGGAGGGGTATCCCTAATTTTTGCCAATTTTATAGGGAGTAAGACTAAATTTTCCTTTTCTTTTCAGTATAACGGTCTAACCAAAAGAATCAATATTTTTTAATTTTTAATTTTTAAAAAGAGAGCTGGTATTGGCACACACACCCCCTCCAACTTTACTATTTACACTCCAATTTCTTAAATTATTTATCACACCTTAATTAATTTTTTTTTATAAATAAAATGATTTCATTAATAGTAAAAAGGGGAACAAGACCGACCGAATTAGCCATTTAAGCGAGAAACAATACACACATAATCATTCTCTCGTAATACTACAAACTCAATCCCATCTTCTTACAAAATTTGCAAAGCCCACCCCTTTATTTTTATCAAAAGTTTCTTACCACAAAATAGCGAGAATAAGATCCGGTGTGCCCAAATATTTCTCTTCAAAGATCCTTTTTATTATGTTTCTTTCACAAACCCCAACAAATAGCAAAGTTGGTAATATTTCACAACGCCCTTTTCATCCCAGTGAAAGAGCTCCCAACAAAGGCTTCTTGTATGCATGGGTAAGGCTGTCAATGGATTAGATTTGGATTGGTCAAATCGGGGTCGATTTGGAACCAATCTGATAATGATTATATCGGATCCGCAATTGATTCGATAAGTATTGGATTGGGTTTTTATTGAATCATAATATTAAGATTCAAACTTGATCCAATAACAATCGAGTCAGATCCGAATTGAAAAAAAAAACCCGATTTGATTTATAAAATTTAAATAAACTTCATATATATATATATATATATATATATATATATATATGATAAAACACGACTATAAGTCCACTTTGAGGGGATACATGTTCCATTTGCTACAATTTTAGGGGGAGGGGGGGAATCACATCCATAAAATTTTGTGAGGTCTAAGATACTCATTTTATTGTATTTCTTTTCTACTTCTTCAACTTTATTGTCTATCATTTCTTCCCCTTCCCATTTTTCAATAACATCTATCTAATTTTATTATCTTTCCTTTATTACCCATTTTCCATTATATTTCCTCTTTTATCCTTTTAACCTATTTTATTGTTTTTCCTTATCTCCCATTTTCTTATTAATATCTCTCAAACTTTACTATTTTTTTCATTTTTACCTCCCTTAAACTTAAAAAAGATGCTCGTGCTATAGGCACTAGTGAAGTCTAATTTATATAATAAAACACAACGAGAGGTCCCAACTTGGCTATAATTTTGTGGGGGCTACATGTCCCACTCCATCTACTGTGGAGTGAAGTCCACATTATACCACTTTAATGTATTTCTTCTTCACCCCCTTCAACTTTCAACTTTGTTGCCATTCCTCTTCTCCCACTTTTCAATAATGTCCTTCTAATTTTATTATATTTTATCTTTTATCCCTTTTTTATCAATAATATTCTTACTATATTTTCTATTTTACCCCTTTAATCTCAAAGAGGATGCTCATGTCATAGGCATGGGACAAACTCTAATATAATATGTTCGTATAATTTCTAACATTTTATTAGATTGGGACATGATTAATTTAGATCTGATCTGATAAAATATCATTTTGGAACCTTATCAGAATTTACATCATTAACCCAGACCTAAAGTTATCGAATTGGACCATATCAGATTTCAGATATGATTCAATCCATTGACAACCATATGCATGGGGTTTGCAAGCTGGATTTTATCACATTGTTCCTAAGCAGTTCCATTGGACTAGGCCCCTAGAAGGGTCCTATTTGTTTGACTACTAGCAACCTTCTTATGTTCATTCTTCTCACATTGAAGTGAAATTCAATGTGAGAAAACTGAACATGCCAACAGACTTCTTGACTGCAATTTTTCCTTATATTGATGGATATTGTGTTAAAGGATGCCAATGGGCATACCCACATAAAGATATAAATGTTCTAGAAGGTTTTCCAAATATTTTTTTTATCATACCCCCTTACAAGTAGGGTTGTCAATGGGTACCATTTAATCGAAATTGAATCGGAACCAGAATTGAAAACCCCGATTCTAGATCCCTTTTTATTGGAACCGATTAGAGCTGGGTTTAAAATGAAATCGAATCGATAGGAACTAAAACTATTAGGTTCCAAAATAAATGGAACCGGAACCAAATCGCGGGTATTCGAAATCAATTTATTTTGTCATTTATTTTCATACTATAGAAGATTTAAGATATTTTTTATTTTAAAATAAATGCATCTTATATACAATTCTTCAATTTTTCGTATAGATTATCGATTGAAGCTTAAAATGAGTTATTCTTCTAAAAATTTATTACTTTTAACAAAGATAAATTTTTTACTTTTGAAAAAAATTATTAATTTGTATATTTAGTATAATAAATTATAACTAAGTTAATAATTCTATTGATAATATGTTAATTTTTTAAAGGAAATTTTTTGTTATAATGATTTGAAATACTTTTTTTGTCATTCGATTCTTAAGAACTAGAACCAGTAGGTACTCGTGATTTTTGGTGGTTTTAGTTTCGATTCCATTTATTTTGGAATCGGACCTGGAACCAACAAGAACCGAATTAATATTAATGGTAATGGTTCTAAGTTCCTTAGGAACCAATCCAGAATCGACCCATTGACACCCCTACTTACAAGTTGGAATAGGAAGAATTTTCCAAGAAAAAAAAAGTATTATTACACCCCCTTACCCATGCCAATTAGGATAGTTTCCTTTTAAAAAAAAGTAAATAATAAATAAAATAAAAAATACTAAAAGATACCCTAAGATCTCTTAGATTTTCATAACTATTAGCTTTTAAAGAAACACAAAGTCTTTCATCTTCATCTCTCACACACATTTTAGCATCTTCTATTTAAAGTGTTATATATATATAAGGGTAGCATTCAATGGCTAACTTTTTGGCAAAACATTTTTCAAAACATGAGTTAGAAGTTTTGGAATGGGCTGATTTTTGGTGAGGATGATCTCTACGGTGAGGAGATCATCCTCACCAAAAATCAGCCCATTCCAAAACTTCTAACTCATGTTTACAAGTTGAAAAATCGTGGACCGTCCATTTTTTGTAAATTATTTTTGATGGGGTTAGAAGTTTTGAAAAATGTTTTGCCAAAAAGTTAGCCATTGAACGGGACCCATATATATATATATATATATATATATATATATGAATCAAATGGATGAGGATTCCCAAAAAATGATTAGTTTTCATTTTTTTATTTATTTTTAAATAATCCCATATTGATCCTGAAATGAAAAAAGAAATTAAATTTTGTGTTTGTGCGTTAAAAATTTTCAAATAATAATAATAATTACAATTACAAAATCCCTTTTTACATTATCTCCGGTCTCCACTAACCCCTCTCAAGTTTTTAACTCACAAAAAGACCCCATTTCCCCTTGGGCCTCAATTTGTATCGAGCCCGCCCTGCTCATATAAATCCTAACCCCCCAAAAATAGAAATCCAGCCAAAAAGAACAAAAGAGATAGTTTCTATTGCACCCCAACTTTTACTTATTCTCACTCATTCACTTATGGGTGAATCTTCATTTCGCGAGTTAAATACGATGAACTTTCAGTTTTGGTATACTATTCCTTTTATTTCCCAAACCATGTTTTTAAAGTGAATTCGTCTCTTTTATAATATACGAATTCGTGAATTTGTCACTTTTATAAATTACGAATTCATTGATAAAATACCAGTGATTTCGCCTTATCAACGATCTCACTGGTAATTTATCAACGAATTCATTGGTTATGTATAAAAGTGGTGAATTAATTGGAAAAACATGTTTTGAAAATTAAAATAAAGAATGTACTGAAATCAAAATTTGGACATAAGTTGTGCACTTTTTGGGAAAAACCCCTTCACTTATTTTCTCTATTTTTAATTGGAGTGAAATAAGTAAAAGTTGGGATGCCGATAGCAGCTCTATAGAAAAAAAAAAAAAACTCCTATTCAAGGGCTGAAGATATATAATATTTGGAATCACAAATATTGAAACAAAGTCATCAAGTTCTAGATTCTAAAATTGATCTTTTAAAACAATAATGACAACATCGCCATAATCTGATTCTAACAATCCAAAATCATAAATCTAACGATCGAATCCCTAGTATGGAGTGTGTACCCCTAATCAAATTATGTTTGATGATAACCATAATCTGTCTTGTTAGTTATATAACGAGGCATATAGTTTCTAAAAACTAACCAATATCTTTACCTATTTACTATTGAATTTTGTTCATGAAATGTTTAAATTGAGAGCTATTGGGGCGAGAGCCTTATTATTGAGGATGATCAACAATGTTATTTTACTTCTTTAGTTATTTTTATTTAGACTTTGCATCCTTACCATGTTTGGACTGAGAGAAGTGGAGAGAAGAGAAACTCATTAAGAGAAGAGAAATTCAATTTCTCTCTACCATGTTTGGAGTGACAAGAGAGAACTTAGGATAATTTTGAAATTTGAAAATACCTTAAAAAGAGATCAGGGGTAGAGTTGGAATTATAAAACATTTTAAAAGGGTTTCTCTCCATTTTCTCTCTTCTCTCCACTTTTGGAGAAAAAAAAAACTCACCTTATTTTCTCTTCTCTCCATTTCTCTCAATCCAAACATGGCCTTAAAAGAGTGAATTTCAAAAGATGGTTAAATGTTGACCCAGACCTAACTAAAGTCGATTTGAAGATGGTTCGACATTAGTCCTAATCGCATTTAGACCTGGGATTAGAAGAAATTTAGTTTTTATTACATAAGTAGAGTCATCATTTGCATCAACAGGTTGCAGAACAATCAACCAGATCTGATAATTAATTTTATGTGTGGATTGGATATGGTTTAATGATAAACTTTGGGTATAAAATGATTATGGATCCATTCTTTGCCTATCCAACAAGAAATCATCTAGATCTACTCCATTTACCTTTTATTAATGGGACAAATTATTTGCTTATTCGCAAATGATTATCACTACATGAAAACTAGAAATTCGACAAGAAAATTTGACCCAGATCAAGGCCCACGAATTTTAGAAATTGAATTTCGACGGTCTAAGACCGTTGAAAATTTTTATGTTCTCTGGTTTCGATGGCTTACAGCCATTGAATTTCGATCCATCGAAAAAAAAAAAATCGATAATGAAAAATTGTGTATAGTGGTCAACGATCCTACCTAGTGGGACCCTTTCATGTTCTTCATCAACATGGATATTTATCTCAAAGTTTTAAGATCAGGTAAAAGAGTATCATTTCTCGATTCAATTATGTCTAGAGTCACATATTTTTTGGAACAGTAGAGACATCTTTTGTTATTAAAAGTGTGTTCATATCTAATTTTTCTTTCTCAATCCTCGTTATTTTGAGTCTTCAACTCTCTCTTTTGGGCCTTACCTATTTTTTCTATCTGGGATTGTAATGAACCTTCGTTGAGTGTGTCCAATTGATTTTCTCTTAGTTTGTTGTATATTGAAGATTTTCATATATTTTCTCTAATGCATTCGGCTTTAAAGTGCTTTGGCATACAAATGTTTCACCCACTCTTACATAGATCTACTCATAACGTTGACTCTTTAATATAAGACTTTGATGATGACGATGTAGGTGGGCATGGTAGCTTGGATTTAAAATGTCGTTTTACACTTAGGTCTAGGGAATGATGAAAATGCTCAAATCTAATGGCCAAAGTCTCCAAGAAATTGATGTTGGCATCTAAGTCCACCAAAAATGGTGGGCAAAAAATTCATTGGATTATAAGGCTTGAAATGAAAAGAAATGTGGGTACCTGTTAAAAAAAGGGAAAATTACATTAAAAAAATAATAATAAAAAAGAAAAAGAAATACTTAATGCAGCCTAATATAGCTTTTCTTGCTAAATGCCCCAAAATTATTGACGACAACTTAATAATGCAATTAGGAAGTTTATTTTTAACCTGAAGAAAAGATGTAAAATACAAAATAAAATAAAAACATCTCTCTAATATATGAGTCCCGTTTAAGTGCTAACAATTTAACTAGCACGTTTTATCCTACATGGGCCAGAAGTTTCATAATGGACTTATTTTTTGTGAAGATGATCTTTATGATGGGTTTGAAGTTTTATCCTACATGGGTTAGAGGTTTCGGAATGAGCTGATTTTTTGTGAGGATGATCTCCTTGTCATAGAGATCATCTTCATAAAAAATTAGCCCATTCCAAAACTTCTAACCCATGTAGAATAAAACGTGTTGGCCAAAACGTTGGCAAAATAGTTGACATCTGAACGGCTCCATATGTATATAAACTTATGAATTTAGTCGTACACTAGTGAACAAACATACCCATCATTTTGAGAATTTAGTCGTCCATGTGTGATACGGTGCCTTGTTCTCTAAAAAATAAGTTATTTATATATTTTTCTAAAGAAAAACTTTATTTTCCTGAAGAAGTTGTTATTCACTATAAACTATCTCAATCGTGAACCAACAATCATTTCATTGTTTGATAACCTTAAGCGATGAACTTGCTCAAGGATTAATTTAATATGTAATATAAATCCTTAAGATTTGGATTATCTATCTATTCATAATTACATCATACATGCATGAACCGAATCAATTAACATTTTTATAATATTCGAAAGATAATGAATATTCAACTTAATGTTATATATATTACTCTCTAATGTAATACATATTAGTCAACAATCAAACCGTGATCTCTTGCTTAGTTCTCAAGTTAAAGAATTGCTAGATCTTATGTCAAATCTATTGGCTGATGACTTTCAACATAAATAATAAGACAATAATCCTAGTTCTAAGACCTAATTGTGAGAAAGGAACAAAAGGACCCCTAGGCATATAGGCATGAATGAGGATTTTGAGAGGGCTAAAGTTCACGAGCATGTGAGAACAAATGGATGACCAAACAATTTCAAGAATAATTAATTTCAAAAGAAGAAAAAAAATCTAAATAGTTAAATTGGTGCGTAAAAAGAGAAAAAATGATAAAATTGGAGGGGTGTTATTAAAAATCTTTGAGACTGAAAGGGTAAAAGAGGAAAGATAATAAAGTTAGAGGGGTATTATTCAAAATAGGAATGCGTGAAGGAGAAGAGTAAGGACAATAAAATTGAAGATGGGGAGGAAAACAATAAAGTGAAATTATTATAGTTGACAGGACGTTTATCCCCCACAAATGAGCCCTACCTTTGTGTTTTATTATATAGATTATAATATATTTTTTATTATGAGATGAATTAGTTGATTCTTAATCACAAAGTATTATATTTAAAACATTACAATTATTTAAATCATTAAAAATTTAATTATTTATTTTATATAAAAATATTTTTCAATAGATTAATGTTGGAGTGACCTCAGTGGGGGGGACATCTTGATCTGGTGGTGTGTACATGCCCATAGATCGTTTCTCCGAGATACGAGTAAGACACATCTAGGGATATGTGCACATCACCACGTCAAGGTGTCCCTCATTGAGGTTCTTTTAGCACAACTCTTTTCAATATTTTCTAAATAACGAAAGAATCTTTGACGTCAAATGAGTCATTTTGATGGATGATTCATATTGATCATCGTATAAACTTTTAAAATTAAACCCCAACTAATTCTGATCTTTATTATTATAATGAGAGAAGGCATGCAGAGTATAACTAGTTCGACAACAAAATTTGGATCTCATAAATGCCCCCACCTTTACATTTAAACTTATTATAATTAGGATCATTTTGATTGAAAAGTAAGAAAATTACAATCTCACACCCTCCAATCATGTTGATTAATGTTTAAAATTACAAAACTATCATTTTTTACTATATAATCTTAAAAAAAAAAAAAAACTCTAATTAATATTTAAAATTACAAATAAATCCTTTTAATACATGGGCATTTGCACATGCCACCTTCTAGAAAACTTACAATTTTTTTTTTTCTTTCAGAAAAGCACTTTCTTGATCGTAGACCCCACTAATGTAGATCTCAAAATTTAAAGGACTTAAAAAATAAAATAAAAAATCACCATTGAATTAAATTTTAAATTTGCCATTCGGTGGTGGCCACCATTTTCAAAGTCTTGAAATTGAAAAAGAAAAAATTGAATTTGTGTGTGTGTGTGTCAAATCTTGTCTACACCATGAAAACGACTCTTGTTAGGATTTACCACCTTAATCAGTTCAGATGGCAAAGAGATTCTTCACTAGTTATGGAAGCATTTGTTGGGGTTTGGATGGCCTATGATATATGCATATATTGTCATCTTCGTGCACATAGGCTCATCAGACCATTTATATATATATATATAATATATATATATATATATATATAGAAAATTTTCAAAGATTTGCCCACTTTTGATGCCACATTTCTTGGCTTTCCAGACAGGCTTTGATGGGTCTCTTGACTATAATCATATTTGCATCCCATCTATACAAATAATTCAGATAAAAAAAAAAAAAGGTTTTGTAGAAATAGATTTCCTTAAAAAATGTTTGTTGGTGTTAAATTGTGTTAAGGAATATTGAGGGCATATGTCACAATATTTCACTTACTAAGTTCTCAAATTACAAAAAATACCCTTTCATGTTCAATAATTTTGATGAAAATCCCTAAAGGTTTTTATTTCATTTATCAATGAATCATCTTATCTTTAAGTTGTAGTAACATCGGTCGGTCCATAATCAGAGTTATATTTCTTCTACAAGCAACTTTTATTCTTAACCCACTTATCACATCCAAATCCCAATTAAGATAATATTTTTTCTTTGAGTTTTGATAATTTGACTCACTTTTTTTTATACTTTTTATGGACTCTCCCCTCACATCATCGTATAAAACCATAAATATGCGTCCTTGTGTATCTTAAAGCAAATGATCTATAGTTAGTAACGTCGGTCGGTCGACAATAAGAGTTATATTTCTTCTACAAGCAACTTTTATTCTTAACCCACTTATCATCCAAGTCCCAATAAAGACAATATTTTTTCTTTGAGTCTTGATAATTTGACTCACTTTTTTTGTATTCTTTATGAATTCTCCCCTCACATCATCGTATAAAATCATAAATATCTGTCCTTGTGTATCTTGAAGCAAATGATCTACAATTATGTGAGGGGAATGTCCAAAGAGATTACCGAAAAGTGAATCAGATTGTCACGACTCTAATTCTTTAATTGAAAAATCTAAAATATCTTTAATTTTTACCAACAAAAGCTATCTTTTGCATTTTTTATTTAATTTTGTGTGTGTGTGTGTGTATGGGGGGGAGGGGTTGAAGACCTCAAGAAATGGTATTTTATCATTCATTGGGCTCTTGGATGTTTTACTTGGACAATTCTAAATGATGTACAATATCTTTGAATAATGAAGTATCTTATACATAGTTTTAAAACTCATCCGAGACTAAGATGTATCGCTCGAGTTAACTAGGTATTGGAGTTGAACGAGACCAACTCACAAGTCACTTTTTTTCACTTAAGTTTTAATGTCTCATGTTTAATTTTTTGATTTTTTGAACATGACATCTCAAACGTATCGGAAAATTCGTCCAAGAAGACTCAGTATTGGGCCTAGACGAGACGAGATGCGAAACCGAATTTAAAATCATGATCCTACAACCATCCAACAACCAATAAAATAGTGCTACATTCTGACTCCAATGATGTTGAATTCTAGAAGAATCCTTTTAATTTTCTCAATTAAACAATTACACACCAAACATGAAATCTGTGGGCAATTTAGAGTGGTTTTCTTTTTTTTATTTTTTTATTTTATCTTTTAAATTAATGGAGTTATGGGTTTTTATTATTATTAATATGTACATGGCTCTAAAATTTATATAAAGAGATCACTATTGAGACCCAAGTTTTATTCTAAAGGGCTCTTATCATCTCCATTTTCAATTTTAGTTTTTGTTATTAAAATTATAATATTATGATTAAAATATTAGAAGAAAAAACCCTAATTTCTAACTTCCTGCCTTAGGGTTTCTGGCATTTGTTGTTGCTTAAGAAAACAAATTACATTTCTCTCGCCCGTGACAGGCTCATGTGTCACATCAAGACATTTTTCTATAACCAGTTCCCTTCTTAAATTATCACACTAACATGTTTCTTTGACTTTATAATTTACATGATTGGTTGGAAGAAAAGAAAAAAAAGAAGAATAATAATATAATTAAATAAATAAACAATTAGACGACGAGATGACATTATGGTTTTAAAACTCATTTTAACTCTCGTCTCGTCTATGAATAAGATCGAGTTATCTCGGATTAGACATCCAATTTATTTGAGTCGGACGAGATTTAGTATAATATTTTAAAGTCAGAAAAAATGCGTTTGAGACTAGTTTTCAATTTGTCTCGTTGGTGGATGATAACGAGATGATTTTGGACAAATTGTCTCGGTCTCGGATGAGATTTAAAACCATGGATGGCAAAGCATTACTCATAAATAAAGAGTGAAAAAAAAAAAAAAAAAGAAGTTGATTGAGACATACCATTCCACGTTTTGGTCAATAGTTGTTTTTAATTTAATTGATGGAACAAATGGATTTTTCAAAGAAAATGAGATTTGTCTAATAGATCATTTTCATAGAAAAATCACTTTTCTTGAAAAGAGATTTTTACATATTGGTAAAAATAAATCTTCATATGACTTGGACGAAAGATATTCTCATCTAACAAAAAAATAAACGTCTTTTGCACTAGCATTTTCCAAGATGAAATCAAATCATGAAAAAGATTTCGTGATCCATGTGTTCTTGATGTCTTTTGATGTGGATCCAAATTACTGTATTTCGATGGATGACTTAAGCTTAAGGATTGACATTTGAATCCATTGTACTTCCATAGGGACATTCTGGTGGGTTTAGCGTTTCAACGTCTGTGAATTTACTTCATCATATTATCATATGTTGTGACCATGCATCACTGCGCGAAAAAGGGTAAATTGAACGTCAAGATCAGTTGAATTTGACTAAATTCGATGGATTTTAGTGTCAAATTTACCCTTTTTTTCACGTAATGATCGATATACATGCATGTGCTTGCTAATCTCGCTTTGTTGGTCAACTTGGTTGGCATAATAGCCATGAGTTCAAGATCTAAAGAACCAACCAACTAAAAGGAGAAAATAGATAATGAATTAGAATTATACATGTGTTTGTTTTCTGTTTTTTTTTTTTTTGTTGTTGCAATATTTTAAATATTAGAATTTTAAACTTTGAATTCGTTGCATCGAGATTGCAATATTTGGGCTGGACCCATATCCACAACAAATCCAAAAAATCCATGCATGAGCAACTAGATATCTCCGAGCGACAAATTAACAAATGGCGTAATGGTCCCAATGACAATGGTTAAATGAATATCAAACTAATATAAAAATAAAGTTAATAAAATAAAAAGTATTTAATAAATGAGAAAAGGGAAGGAAGTATGGAACATTAAATAATAAATACCCAACATTATCAAAGTTTCTGGCTTACATGTACATTGAGTCATAAGTGCGTTTCATCACCCCTCTATTTAAACCCAACCATTATTCTTTGTTTTGGATATAAAAATTCAAACATCTCTCTCTCTCTCTCTCTCGAAAATGTTTGGGTTTAGTCTGAAAAGCCTTACACTTGTCTTTGTACTTGCATTTCTTGTTTGGTCCTCCACCATTGAACCTTGCAAGGCAAGAAGAAGCAAGCATAGGAGACAAAATATAGCTTCCTCAGCCTCTCTATCTCAAGAGAGGAAGAGTCATGAATGTACTAACCACCACAACAGTGACGGAGATGGTGGTGGCGGGTCCAAATCAAAATCCCCGTCGTCACTAAGAAAAGAACTAAAAGAAGAAGCTTCGCTACCATCAACAGTGGTTGCAACAGAATCCAATGACGAGCGTTCCACCATCTTCAATGTGTTAGATTTCGATGCTAAAGGAGACCAATACACTGATGACACTAAGGTGATTTGTGGTTTCAATGATGATGTTTTTCTTATAAGCTACTTATCCAAAACGTTTAGAATTTAAAGGTTGGTAGAATAATGTGATTGACACGATCACGATCAAGTGGTTCATAATTTATTAATATTCATTGATTAATAAACATATAGTTTGATTAAATATTTATCAAATCTTTGCACGTTTGAGATGCGATATGATTATGAAGTGATGGAAGACTGTCTTATCTTTATTCTTTAATCTTTAGTTTCATTCATTGGTGAAAACATTAGTGAGATCTTCTTCACATGGCCACATGGACAGAATTTTCAAGTCATTAAGAGGGTATTTTGGTCAAATAAGCTCCTCATAATCAAATGAGTCGTGATAATCTGACTACTCCACGTGGCATACTCAATCGACTACCTGACATGAGAAGTTTTAGAGCTGTAGATTTGTGCTCCTTGGGATACACGGTTCCCTCGAGATACACTTTTTAAATGGGGAAGTGCAGCCGTGTATCCCAAGGAGCGCAGATCTACTGTTTCCGAACTTGTCACATCAGGGTAGTCGATTGAGTTTGCCACGTAAGGTAGTCAGATTATCACAATTCGATTAGGCTTGGATGAGTATCTGAAATACCCTCTTTTGTTTTCTAACAGATGACATACCCTTTGAATGCTTTCTTATACAAGAAATCAATGAAAAATTATCGAAATGCCCCCATGTACAAATTCTAGTAAAAAAACCTTGATTTTTATTCCTAAAATGTATCACCTTCATGAGACTTAAGGGTTGAAGAACATGACAACTAATTTTATTTTATTTATTTATTTATTTGATTGAAGACTTGTTTTTTTGACAGAAAAATCAAGGATAAATTCTCAAATAATTATAAATTTTTTTGGTATTTTTGAAATTTTGCTGATGTTGACAAAGTCATCCAAAATATTGTTAACATTACGTGATAATTATGTCAACATTACTAACATTTTAGAAATATATATATATATATATATATATATATATATATATATTTTAATTATTTGGGAATTTACCCAAAAATCAAAGGGGCATTTATGTCATCTTTTAAATCCACTTCAAAGGGCATATTATCAGTTTGAAAATACAGGGATATATTTAAATCACCAAAAGATTAATTAATAAAATCTTTAGCGTATTAGATTACACCCAATATAATAATAATGTTAAAGAGACAAAAAAGATCTTATTTCATACGGTGGGACCCCTATAAAAGGTCAATATTCCTACAATAACAGTATACAATTTTTGCTTGTCAAAACTAGTTGTACTTTTGTTCTGGTGCAACGCAGGCTTTCCTAGCTGCATGGGCTGCTTCTTGCAAGGTGGATGGATCGACGATCGTAGTTCCATCAGAGTACATATTCCTAGTTGGACCCATCTCGTTCGCGGGCCCAAACTGTGAATCAAATATTGTATTTCAGGTGAATCTCTTACACGATCTATATAAATAGATTACATCACCATCTACTCAATCATATAGAAAACTTGTATTATCACTCCAATTTTCATTATGACACACCAAGATTTGAAGCTTAATATGGTGCCTAATTGCTTATTTGATATGCTAAACAATATTACCAATTGGTTTGTAATGAGATACACTGACAATGATAAAGTGTATCTCATGTACCTTAATACAATGCATCTTGTTCTCTAACAACTAGCAATTTATTGATCTTGATGTATCGGATTTCATGCAGTTGGATGGCACGATCATTGCTCCTTCAAGCTCTAAATCTTGGGGATCAGGAGTGTTGCAATGGCTCGAATTCACAAATCTAAAAGGGATTACAATTCGGGGTGGAGGTACCATCGATGGTCAGGGTTCGGTCTGGTGGAAGGATTCACTCTTGTACTCAACAACTTCGGTAATGAATTACCGCCCTTTGTACAATGGAGTGAAAATTGATTTTCCTAGAAAATACAATTTGCATGTATATATGATTGCACATTCTCACTAGAAACATATTTTTCTCCAGAAAACAAATTTTCCATCTTGATTGAAATATTCCTTCACCCAACTCCCAAGAAAATTTGGAGAACAAAACTCTCCTGATGATATTTTCCTTGGTGCCAGTGACAAACACATTCTAAGGGAGTCTATTTTATAGGGATCCTTTTTTTCCTTGAAAATTGTTTTTTCAAGAAAAATATTTTCTCAATAATCACAAACACTCTTAGGAAATTTTCAAGGAATAACCATGTTTTCCTTTGATCAAATTCTAGCAGATAAGCCGCAATCTTAGCGAAAAAATGCCAAGCACCAAGCCAACAGTAAGAACTCTTTTCATGACCTCACTATTACAATAATAAGATGGTCATAATTTTTTATATCATAATTAAATTTTGATGTTTTTTATAAAAAAATATATATATATTTTCGATGTGTAGGCATTGAGATTCTACGGGAGCTATAATGTGACAGTTTCGGGCATAACAATTCTAAACAGCCCACAGTTCCACCTCAAGTTCGACGACTGCATTGGCGTGCAGGTTTTCAACATGAGCATCTCATCCCCTGGCGATAGCCTCAACACAGATGGAATTCACCTCCAAAACTCCAAAGATGTGTTGATCCACAACACCAATCTCGCTTGCGGTAAATTTTATGCACATAGAAGGGTAGTTTTGTCTTTTCATCCTCCCTGGGATATCAACGCACATCAATACCATAAGAAATGGTTCTACATAAAATTGAATGGAGGAACGAAATTCGTTCAACGGACCCCAAATTTTTAGTATAAGTCTTCGGTTGAACCCAACCAGACCAAGTGACACTATCTTTCTCATGTAGGACACACAACCTACGTGTCTGACACATGCACGTCTCAAGTATTGCCTGACAAGGCAATTTTTTCGGTGAGCATTGGGTTATGTGTTACCTCTACTAACACGGTTTCCTAATTGCATTAATGTTCAGGGGATGACTGTATATCCATACAAACCGGTTGCTCAAACGTATATATACACAATGTGAACTGTGGACCAGGACATGGAATCAGCATTGGAGGGTTGGGAAGAGATAACACCAAAGCATGTGTTTCAAACATCACTGTTAGAGACATAATGATGAACAACACGTTGAATGGTGTCAGGATCAAGACATGGCAGGTAAACCCATCAAATAAATTAACTCACTAATTTCCTTGTTTATCCAAGTGAGATTTGAAAATTTCAAATGTTTCCTCCATAGGGTGGATTGGGTTCTGTTCAAGGTATCATTTTCTCAAACATTCAAGTTTCTGAAGTTGAATCTCCCATTGTGATTGATCAATTCTATTGTGATAAGAGTGCTTGCAAGAACCAAACATCGGCAGTGGCTCTATCGGGAATCACCTATGAAAATATAAAAGGGACATACACTGTAAAACCTGTACATTTCGCATGTAGCGACAGTTTACCATGTGTGGATGTCATTCTAACCAACATAGAACTAAAACCCATTCAAGAACGCTACCACTTATATGATCCATTCTGTTGGAAGACTTTTGGAGAGTTGAGGACTCCCACTATCCCTCCGATCGATTGTTTGCAAGTTGGCAACCAAATTCAGTCCAATCGTGATTCATGTTGAAACAGTCCTGGCATTTTATGGTGTATTTATATGTTCGGACATGAATTTTCAACCCATTTGCACAATTAGTTGTTGACTAATGAGTATATATTTAGGTGATAATAGGTTATAAAAATTATTGTTTACTAGGGTTACATCGATTCTTGTTTCGAGAGAGAATAAAAGTATTGTTTCACCATCTCTAGAAAGTACATGCAACCTTGTCTCAATTGTTACAGTTCGTGAGGTTTTCTCCCATTAATGAGCAAAAGATGAATAATGTGACATATTTGGATTCCAAAAATGTCCCCACCTTAACATATAAACTTAATATAAACAGGGTTATTTTGGTTAAAAATAAAAAAAAATTGTAATCCTTCAAAATTACACCAGTATTCTTCTTTTTAATCAAAATTTAGAATTACAAATTAGCCCTTTTGACACATGTACATTTGCACATGCCACCTTCTAGTAACACATAAAGAGAGATGCATAATACATTAAATGAATCTCACAACCGCATCCACAAATGCACATTTTTGATAATCTATGATTAGGTCCTAAATAAAAAATAAGGCACAAAAAAAAGTAATAATAAGTCCAGAATAACAAACAAATACATAGAATCAAGAGTTAAAAATCTCGTCTTAAGGCAACATTTTGGTCAGGAGAAAAACAGACCGTCTAGATCAAATTTATTCAATGTTTTGGGGTTAATGTTTTGTAACATTTTCGATCGAAAGTAAAATGTTTCACCTGAAAATATTAGACACAAGGAGACTTGTCTCCAACATCATATATCAGTCACATGGTCCATGTACACATCAATCTGCACCTATTTAATAAGAATAATGATTTTCTAACGCCTCATATGACACACGCCCCCATACACCCCCTAACGTGGCATGTGTTAGAACCATAGATTCTTTCATTGGGATACACAATTACACATATTTATGAGGACGTACAATTGTGTCTCCCAAGGGAAAAAAATCTATGGTTCTAGCCCATGCCATGTTAGGGGGACGTTAGAAAATCACAACTCATTTAATAAAACAAAATTTATACCAAGAAGTAGGTAATCTTAATTAATCATCTGCTCTAGTAAAAAATTTTAAGGTGAGAACTGGGGTTTCTCTTCAATCTCTATTTTTCCAGAGACTGAAGTAAGTTTTGCCCAAGAACCCCAGAGATTGAAGGGTTTCGTGAGATGGCCAAAACCACACCTCAGAACCGGTTGGTCTTGAGTTTGAATCCCACCCTAGGGGCCACCCCTAGGGATTTAACCTTGAAAGTACTTGGTGCAAGTGGGGGAGGGGACAAGATGTGCCCTAAGGACCAATGTTTTAAAAATTGGACCGGTCATTGACCTGTATGTTTACACGGGTTGGTCCAAAGCGGTCCAACTGGTGGGTCTAACCAGTTGGACCCAAATATGAAATATTCAAAAATATTTTAAGTTTCTTTCTAAAATCAAGTAACTTTTACTTAAAAAACATGGTCTAATGTCACATAATAACAATAACTTTTACAATAATAATAATAATAATAATAACAAAAATTTTTTCCAATGATTTGAATTTGAATGTAAATTTAAAATTTAAATTTAAGAATTTAGTGAATGTTCATTTTCAAAGCATGGATCATGCCTGAAAATAATAATTTTATTTATTTATTTTTAATTTGATCTAGACATGAGTTTTAGGCATGGACGGAGCTAGTAAGGAGCTGGTGGGGGTAATTGCCCCCACAAAACTTTGAGACACTCCTATATTTTCAATTAATTACTTGTCCCATTCAAGTTCTTTCAACTATACATCTAATCATAATTTGCCCCCATTACAAAAAAATCCAGGCTCCGCCCCTGGTTTTAGGGGTTGTCTTACTAAGCATGTGGACCCAACAATTAAAATCTTACTAAGTTTGATCATTTTCCATTAGTTTGTAAGAAAATACCTAAGGTCGAAAGTGCATGTCATCAATTTTAAAACATAGGAGCTATTTCAAATATTCACCAAATTGTAGAGGGGTATGGAAACATCACCCAAAAGTTGGATCGGTCCTTTTACAAATCCAATCGGGTAATTGGTCGAATCAATTTAATCAGTTGAATTGGACGGGTCAATTGATTTTTTCAAAAGTGGGTTTTTTTTATGTTGACTCGACCAGTAAAAGCGAACGGGTCTGGTCTGATTTTTAGAACATTATCAAGGACTAGTTGGGTGCTATAAGAGAATTAGATACTTCCATTAAATAAATAAATAAAAATTTACTCCAAAAATATATTTTGCTAGACAAACAAGATTATTAGTGATAAAAAATAATAATTGAGTCTATAATTGATTATGGTTGTGAATATAGTAATCAAGTTCATTAGGATAAATTAGGCAAAAAATGGTCGTACAAGTTACAGGAAATAGATACTCAATCAATATTCAATATCGATTAATAGAACTTTTCACCAAATCGGTGTTCAATCTTCAACTTTAAGGGTATGTTTGATTGCATGGAAAGTCACTTTCCATGGAATTTGAAATCCATGGAAAATTAGTTGTGGAAAATAGGTAGAGTTGGAAAATCAAATTCCATTGTTTGATTTCACTTGGATAAAATCATGGAAAAAATATGAGAAAAAATAAGAAGAGGAGAAGGAGGATGTGGCGACGGTGGCTGCGACGACGGCGGCGGTGGCGGTGGCTGCTACGACGACGATGGTGGAGGCGATGGCGGTGGCTGCTACGACGACGATGGTGGAGGCGGTGGCGGCGACGACGACGACGACGATGAAGGTAAGTGAGGAAAATGGGGGGAGAACTTGGTGATGGTGGTGGCGGAGGAGGTGAGGGATGGAGAAGAAGAAAAATAAGAAGAGAGAGAGAAGGTGGTCAGAGACGGAGCCGACGGCGACGGCGATGACGACGACGGCAAGGTTAGTGTAATGGTGGTGGTGATGGTAGTGGTGGTAGTAGGGAATAATAGATGATGAAAAACATGGGTGGATTTCATTTTCCCACCCATATGGGTGGGAAAGTGAAATCTATGATTTAGTGGACTTTTTGAATGGGGTGGAAAATGAATTCCATTTCCATGTGCAATCAAACACTTGAAAAATGTCATTTTCCATGAAAATTGATTTTCCACCTTATTTTCCATGTGCAATCAAACATACCCCTAAGTGAAATTTGTTATTTTATGAGATGTTTATTATTTTTTATTGATAATTCGTCATCCGCATCAAATTAATTTCTCTGTGATAGTTCCACATCCATGGATATATTCTATTCCATTGGTTCACAAAGTCTACGGTGAAGGAGTCTATCTAGCATTTAATTTGATAGGTCATGAGATAACAAATTAGACTTCTTTTGCTTTCTGTCTTGTATCCTTCCTTGTTGACCATCTTCCGGTCTACATTTTGCGCATCGGTGAACTCTCTCTCTCTCTCCAGGTAGATTCTCTTCGCTTTGCTTCGTTTCTTTTGATTTTTAATCCCTAGATCTATCTGGATAAGTTTGATTCATTGTACGTTGTTCATGTATTTCTGAGATTAATCAAAGGATCTCGATTTTTTGACTTATTTGTGGTTCGATTTGAGGTTTTCAGATGGAATTGAGTTTTTATGGTTTTAGTTAATTGAAAGAGTTTTGTTTAGTGAGCGCGTCTGTGATTTCTTTCTTGAGATCGATTGGATCTGTTGGAATCACTACTGTATTTCTAATTCTTCGTCAAATAATGTTTCTCATCGGATCTGAATTATCGATGGATCTTACTGTCTGAGGATTCTAAGATGATTTTAAGATCTCTGCTTTCTGGAGTTGATCAGGATTTTATCTTCATATCTATTCGATTGGAGTAACATCTCTACTGGAAATTATGTTTTAATTGAGGAGTTTTTACCGATTTTAGGGCCTTTTGGGGACATTTCTTGGTGTTTTATTGCATTCTGTATATTCTATGAGACTATTATAATCTCGTGGAAGCGCTTTTATTTTATTTATTTTTGAAATTCCTCTTGACATCATTTGATATGGAAATTAAATTAATTAAATTAATTAATTAATTTTTTTTTTTAAAGTTTGTTATAGTTGTAATATTTATTTTATTTGTTGTAGTGTTGATCTTAGTATTTTTGGAAAATTTTGATTCACTAAATTATAGTTTTTATGTACTTTCATGTTTGGAGGGATTGGCATCGAGACAGAGAAATGGGACTGACTTTCACAAAGCTTTTTAGCCGGCTTTTTGCCAAGAAAGAGATGCGTATTCTGATGGTTGGTCTTGATGCTGCTGGTAAGACTACCATACTGTACAAACTCAAGCTGGGAGAGATTGTGACGACGATTCCTACCATCGGTAAGTCTTGATTATAGGATTTTTTTCCTTTCAAATGAAATGTTGTTTTTACTATAATATTGAGTTATTTTCTATTAGTGTATATTATTTCTCTGATTGTCTGTTAATTTGTTGTATTTATATGTGATTAGTTGTGATATCTAATGATCTGGAAATCCTAAATTGTTATAGTTTGTTATGATTAATTGTATGACCATTTATCATTTTGAAGTCATCTACAGCGAGGTTTTGCTTATCTTCGATGATTGAGTTTAAATGAGTAGCTGTATCATGGTTTTAAAACTCGTTTTGACGTCTTGTCTCGTCCACAAACAAGACCGAGTCGTGCGGACAAGATTTTAAAAAAATGCCTTGGAATTCGAACAAACCACGTCTTTGAGACAACTTGTCAACTCGTCTCGTTGGTGGATGTTACTCGGTCTTGGACGAGATTTAAAACCCTAAGCTGCTTTTATATCTAATAAAAGTTCTGGAAACAACCTATTTAAAAACAAGTCATGGAGACTACCTTATACTCTCTTTTAATCCCACTAAGCGGAGGCTGCATATGGTTTCCTTGGAATACTTGGAAGAATCTAAATTATTGTTTCATTTTTTTTTTTTTTTTGGTTAGATTGATAAAATTTAATCTTTATAGTTCGTATTTATTAAGTGATCCTTTTTTTTTTTTTCCAACCAGAGGACTGAAATTACCTATCAGGAACTTTATGCTTTTTTCAATGCATCGGTGTGGTTCTTCATAAGTTTAATTTCATTAATGACAATGGCTATCATTCCAATAACTAGCTATTCTTTTGCAGGATTTAATGTGGAGACTGTGGAGTACAAGAACATCAGCTTCACTGTCTGGGATGTTGGTGGTCAGGACAAGGTATGAATTTTTGTTATTTGTTTCCAGGGTAAATACTCTTCTTCTACCATTTTTTGTTATGCTTTTATTTTTTCTTCCTTTTCAAGGCTTATTAACTTGATATGTGTAGCTGAAATAATGGGGTAATACTATAAAATTATATTGGTCCTTTCTATAGTTTTATGTCTATGATTACATTAAATTCGTTAATAATTTTTTACTAGAGTATTGGTTAGAATCTTGGATTCCAATCAATTTGGTGAAGGTTCGACACATGGTACCTCTTCAAAAAATAAAAAAATAATGCTATTTTTTTTCCTTGAGCAGATCCGTCCATTGTGGAGGCACTACTTCCAAAACACCCAAGGTCTTATCTTTGTGGTGGATAGCAATGACAGAGACCGAGTTGTTGAGGCAAGGGACGAGTTGCATAGAATGTTAAATGAGGTATGTTGTCATTGATTATGTATGTTGAGAAAATTCAGTACTTGCAAATTATTAGGATGTTATATTGGATTCCAATCAATTTGGTGAAATCAGATCTCCAAGCTGCAAATTAGTTCTTTAGCATTTCGCCCATCCTGTTCTATTTCAGTTTTGCTGGAGATTTCCGTCCTTTTTCTTTTCATTATCATTATTGTGGATCATACAACATAATATTTCTCTACCAAATCTCTAATTCAGACATTTGGTTTAGTTGAATAATTCTATTTCAGCTCGTTGAAGAGAGTTTTCTCTCTTATTTGTATTGACTGTTGTTTGCTTGTCTTGATATTCTTTCTGACATGATTTTGGGAAGGTTTTTGTTTGCCTTTTTAAGGAATTTATGTAGTTTTGTTTTAACACAAATTTTGATTGTTTGGTGTTTGATTACCCAATATTGATTGGCTTACTTGTCCTTAAAAGCACAATATTTCCATTGGATGAGATCTTTCTGTAAATTCTTTTGGCAGTAATATTGCCACTTGGATGATTGGGTTGTATTGGGGGGGTTATCTTGTTAACCAACCAAGTAACCCACTACTCCAGAAGACCAATCTGTTGGAGAGGGGGAGAACTATGCATACAAGAGGGTCACAGGACTTAACTGGGGTATGACACATCCAACAATGGAGGAAAATATACACTCAAACACTCCCCCTCACCTTAAGGGTGAAAATAATCCCGTGACCTATATGAACCTAGCGCTTTGATACCATGTTAACCAACCAACTGCTCCAAAAGACCGATTTGTTGGAGAGGGGGAGGACTTTGAATATAAGAGGGTCACTAGACTTAACGGGGTATGACACACCCAAGAGTGGAGGAAAATATGCACTCAACAAATCCAAGCCCAACTTGACCTGAGCTTGGATTGAGCTGCTATATTCTTGACCGAAGGCTGATGCATGTTAAGTCATTGAACAGAATATACAAGTTGAAGAGTTCTAAAAGAGTGAAAGGAAGGCCCAAAAGAATGTGGATTGAGATATAGTGAAAACAGATATATGAACTCACTTTCAATAATAGGATGATGTGTCTCTGGACAAAATTGAATGGATAAACAAGATTTGTTATAGCTGACCCCAAATCTTTGGGATAAGGCTTCAATGGCGAGGGTGTCAATGAAAGAAACACAACTAGAAAATTTATATTTCAGCAGTTTTGAGAAATTAAACAATGTAGTTCTTAGGATCCGAAGATAGCTCCTCCTCCTCTCTAGGTTTCTTAATCTGCAAATTGAAAATCCCACGTACCCAATGACAGATTTTAAAAAGTTAAACAAACTGAGAGACCAAGACTTGAAACACGAAAGGTGCAAGAACAAAACTCTAAGATTCAATTACCCTAAAACCCTAAATAAGGGCATGAAAATCTTTGACCTTGGAAAGAACAGGGAAGCCAGGTAATTCTTTGATCTTGGAAAGAACTAGATCCCCCAATTGATTCTTTACGTTTGCCTTATAAAGGTTTGGTTGGGTCAATAGGGTTCAGGTGAGCGATTATTCTAGTATCAAGATAATGATTTAATTTTTAGAATTTGTAAATTTTAACATCGTAGAACTCTTATGGACACACCATCTCAATTATTATTTTCAAATATAATTTTGTTACGCAAAATTGCCAAGGGACAGACTACAGTTAGTTGGAAAGTATTCAAAATTGGTTGCTTTCTTGTATCTCAGAAGAGCTTCCCTTCCAGCATAAGAAAACAGGTCATGGTGGGTACTTTGTTAATGGGTTTTCTTTCTGGAGGTTCGAGTTAACGGCAAGTTGTGTACTGCTTTGTATACTGCGTTACATGGACTCTTTTAAAAGAGTGAATTAAATACATGTATTCTCACCTATATGCTGTATAAATTTAATTTTTTTAATTTAGTGCCCAGTATGCGAATCTATTTACAGTGTTTGTTGAATTCGATACTCCATAACCGTGTCAAACTCTGGCACTCTTACCTTATCTATTCATTGTAGCTCTTACGATTTGTTACTTTAGGAAGCTATCTCTGATGTCTATATACAATTCTCTGCGATGAAGCAATTTTCTTGAAACAAAAACTGCTGTCACAGCACCTAGTTCTGGTGATTCTGGATCTTTCTGTTATTAGCAAGTCTAGTTGCACAAAATGATTTTTTTAATAATATTTTTAACAGATTTGATAAGGTTTTAAGTATGAAGGCGGGATTTTGATCCCAATTTTTTTTTTGAAATGGTACTGGTGATGATAACAATGATGATTTGACAGTTTTTTATGTGTTTTGTTACTACGACCTTCCTGATTAAAGACTGAATCTCTGTGACCATGATCTGTCCTCTGTTGGTTTCTTTGTTCTATGCTTCTGGACCTGTCATCTATCAAAATATTTCAGTGCAGAAACTCCATAGCCGCTATTGATAAAGAAAAGAAATAGGTGAAAGGGGCTAAATTTCATGTATCTTTGGTTGTCAGGATGAATTGCGAGATGCTGTTTTGCTCGTTTTTGCCAACAAACAAGATCTTCCCAATGCAATGAATGCTGCAGAGATTACTGATAAACTTGGCCTCCACTCTCTCCGCCAACGCCACTGGTAAAATTTCATTTTTGTCTCGTCCATTGATATAATCAAATTTGATTTTTAATTTTTGTGACTCTTGGTCATCCTAGTAATCCTGTTAGAGATTAAAATGTTTATGGTGATCTTATCAGGTACATCCAGAGCACGTGCGCAACCTCCGGAGAGGGTCTGTATGAGGGTTTGGATTGGCTATCCAACAACATCGCTAACAAGGCAAGTACTTGAAAGACCCATTCTCCTTTCCTGAGCTTGTAATCTGTAAACCAGGCATCAAATGATGGCCAACTCTCTCAAAGTGCCCTTATTTAATAAATTTCCTTGAATCACTTGATGTTTTATCCTTCTATTTCTTCTTATTTGCAGGGTTAAGGCAAGAGAACATCGCACTTTATTTTGGATTTTGGGGATCAAAAAAACAAAAAATCTAAGCTTTTGATTGGTTGTGCTTGTGGTGGGATGATTTCTGAATTAGCATATTTTTCTTTAGGACATTTTGGTAAGAGTGCTGTTATATATGCTCTAATGGATTGGACATACTGCTTTATTACTAATCCTTGTAGCTGTAATTTGAAACTTATCTGGTATTGCTATCTCTATATGAAATAGGTTCCCTTGCTCTTGTAAAGGATTTTTCTAGAATTCTTCTGAAAATTGATGATGAGGAGTTTGACAGAACATAGTTTGTTCGAGTACCCACTTTGAAACCGTTTTGCGAATTGTGAGAAATATAAGCTAAAACACCCTAGAAATCTGAGGTAATGCAGAACCCGGAACACTATCTCAGCCGAAGAGGAATCTGAATGAGCTAAAACTTCCTTTTCTCAGAGATGAAACCCAATCTAGTATTTCTTCTTGGTTTTTGTTGAATGTAACTGATTTCACTACTCAAATCGATCGTCTTTCAAGTGCAGAAATCATAAATTTGAATCCCAAATGCAGAATGATCATACTTCACTACATCTTCCATAAGCATGTAAGCAGATCTCTAATCTCACAATGGAGGCAAGTAGTGTTAATGAAAAACAAGCTTCTTTAACAGGGCAAATAATGCTCAAAGAAATATTACAACAAAATCTATGATAAAACAATGAAGTAATATTAGGTAGCTTTATAAATCCCAACTTAGTGCCAAATAGGTTCAGATTTCAAATTTGATAGTTCTTCATGGTAGGCTTTCTAGGAGTTTGCACTTCGTATCTTGAAGAAAACATAGACTCCTAAAAAAAATGTTTCATACCCTGACCCACACCGTTTGGGCATGTTTCAAACCATTATTTATTTTGAATTTTTTTTTCCTCGTAGGGGACAAGAATGCAACTTGGTCTGTTTCAAATCGAGAATCAAATCAAACCAATAGCTCTGGGGTGATTTCGTTTGCTTTGGAACAAGAAGTGGTTTGGTTCTAAGTTAAAAAAATGGAGAATATGAATTTGATTTGATTCTCAGATCAAGCTTGCATAGAGCCGAATCAAACCCTCATTTAATGAATAAATAAATATATGTGTATTAATATATTATGAATTAGTTTAGGAGTTAAGACATAGATTAAAGACCTTATAATGATTTATTGTATGAAATCTTATGCTTATTATATATTTATTATTTTTGTTTTTTCATTAAAAATATATTGCTTCTAATTTATAATTTATAGAAAATTGACAATTCATATAATTGAATCAAACCAAATAGAACCAAGTTGCAACCCTAGTTTTTCCATTAAGTAGTTTAAAATCTAAGCAAAAGGCAATTTTTTAAAGTGTAATGATTTCCTGACACCCCCTTTTGACACACGCCCCAATCACAGGACTGACGATCATAAATCATTTGCCTTGGGACGCGGATGATCATAAATCATTTTCTTGTGTATTCCAAGGCAAATGATCTATGATTCTATAACGGGTGTATGGAGGGGGTGGGTTCATACTAAAGATCCAAACCGAATATTTATCAGATCCGGGAGGAGCATCCAAAAACTGACCAATAATAGGGATAGATTTTGTAAAACCACAAAATTACTACATAATCTTTTAGAATTTTAAAGTCAACAGATCCAACGCTCAGAAATTCACCGATGATAAAGATGTTGATTACGAGGATTGCTTTTATAGGACTCCATTTACCGCATATAAATCCAAAATCCAAAATACAGTATATATATGTGGCTCCAGTAATCCTTCGGGTTTCTGAAACCGACCGCCTTAATAAGTTAATATAGATAAGCTAGTTGCGTCAAGCTCTCTCTCTCTCTCTCTCCCCGTAAAATCAGTATCTTCTTTGCAGAGACACACAGAAACCCATACAAGATGCTTAGGGCAAGTTGCAGTAAATTTCTAGGGTTAGGGCGTCAACAACAAAACCAGGCACAAACACTGGTGCGTCTCTACCATGAGAGGGTTGTAGATCACTATAACAATCCTCGCAATGTTGGATCCTTCGACAAGAACGATCCTACAGTTGGAACGGGTCTCGTTGGCGCTCCTGCTTGCGGAGATGTCATGAAGCTTCAGATTAAGGTAGATGACGAATCAGGGAAGATCGTCGATGCTTGCTTCAAGACCTTCGGATGTGGATCCGCCATCGCTTCTTCTTCTGTAGGTTAGTGTATTCGAAAATTCTATAATTAGTGGTGTGTTTTTATGAGATTCTATTTATAATTTTGTTTCGGTTGATTCTGGATTGGATTTTCTAGGGTTTTTGTTTCTTTCTTTTGTTTTATCTGATTGATTGATTTATTGCTTGCGAGATTTGTTTGTTTTTGGATTTGAAATAGGTTGCTTAGGGCTACTTTGCCTAGAAAATCTGAAAAAAAAAAGTGGTGATCCAAACAGATTCTAAAATCCAATCCAACTGATTTTCCAGACTGATCACTCTTGATTCCTGAAATCTTGAAATTTAAACTAGCTGCCCGTTATGTGTCCATTGATATGGTTATTCCTTTTCCGACTGTATCTCTGTAAACAGCAACGAAGAAGATTTTTGGTCCTTTTCAATCATGGTTTTAAATCTCGTCCCAGTTGTCTCGGTATTGTCCACCAACTAGATGAGTTGACAAGTCGTCTCAAAGACAAGGTGTGTTCTAATTCCAAGGCATTTTTTTTATTCTCGTCCAAAAATGACTCAAATAAACCAGATATCTCATCCGAGACGACTTGTTCTCGGTCATGGATGAGACGAGTCATCAAAACAACTTTAAAACCATGATTTCAATAGCTTTAGGTTTGGAGGATTATGTGTAAATATTATTAGTACAAGGTTTATGATGCTTGCAATGAGAGTCAATACTGATTACTGGTTTTTTAATTGATACTTTCAGCTACTGAATGGGTAAAAGGGAGACAGATGGAAGAAGTTGTCTCTATCAGAAACACGTGAGTGTTCGGCTTTTAGTTCCTTTTATTTTTTGTAGTTTATTCTTTATAATAGCTCTCATTTTGTTTGTTTGATAAATACAGTCTCTTGTATCAGTTATTGCATATGTTCATAGCTTTTCTTGCAAATAAAACCCAATTTTTGTTCGGGTTGACAAGCTTTTAATTTTCTTAAGTAAAGAATTTCTTAGAAAAAAAAGAGGAAAAGAGAATGCTACAGAAAATTCTAGGAGGTTGAGGGGATCTACGAGGAAAAGAAGGAAACAAGCAGAAGTACTAACCTACCCTATTAACAGCGAAACCCTATCATGATACAAAATCTTCTGAAAATAACTCCTATGATCTGTACATAATTTAGATTATGTGAACTTAAATGCTTTAATATTAAGTAAAATGTGATTATATGGATGGTACAAGAGCATGCAAAGGGCTTTTGATTATTAAATGTGATTTGCCCTTAGTATTTCTTTATTTCCTTTATTAACTTTTGGTTTGCTTTGATTAACACACTCTGCAAGAGGTTTTCCCTAGATCTTTCTAAGAAATCTTGGCTTCAATGGTTATCAATGTATTATCTCATACTTTGTCCAACCATCTTCCAGCAGTCTTTTGATAGGCATAAAAGATTTATAGAGAAGAAAGTTAAAAATTCAGGAAGGTCAAGTAGACCTACCAAGGACATGAAAAAAAAGTAAACAAACAGAACCTCACTCACTATCTCTAAATCATATCCAATTTAAACAGAAAGTCCTGATAAAAGACAGCCTCGAACACCTTAAACAATTTGCTCCAAAAGAAATGAGTCCAAGAATGTTATTAATGACCTTCTTAAGGGAGTATCCTTTCCCTTAAAAGTACGAGAATATTCCTCTCCTTTCAGATCCCCCAAAACACAAGAAAGGGGGTTAATCTTGACACTAAAAAAAAAAAAAAAAAATCTCTCTTATCTCAAGCCAAGGAATGCCAACTATGGATCAAAAATGGAGATTGGACTAGGAAAACAACAGAACATGCAAAAAGGGGATGGGAAATGAGCCCAAACTTAATATGAAAATCCGGGCACTATTAAAATATATATGGAGAGACAAGTCTTGGTGAGGTCAATTATGTATTGTTCATCAATTCAAGGATATTATTCCCACTTTTTAGTTTGACATCTGTATTTTCTACAAGTATGCGGAGCCTTTGAGTTCCATTCTCGATGGGCATCTTAGTTGGGGCCAACTGACAATTTTAAACTTAAGTTAGAATCTAGTCTGACTACGTTCTTTGGAAAAGAATCGTTTCGGTAGTCCGTCTTTTCAATGATTAGACTGCAATGCAATATCTTTATATCTAAAGTGGGATAAGGTTAGAAAGCCAAGAGCTAACTCAACTATTTATGGGAATGGGAGTTAAAGCTGCTCCCCCTTAAACCCTTAATTCAACAAAGCAACTATTCTTGAAGGGTGTTCATGGAACTCTTTAACATGTGGTGTACCATTTACCTTATATCCATTCCATAGTGGTCAAGAATCCTGATTAATCCGCAAAGCAATCAGTCTTGAAGGAAGTGTATGGAAGACCATAACATGCTGTGTACCATTTACTTACGTTATATTCATTGCATAAAGTACATTATTCCTTGCCCTTCATTATCATAACCAAGAGTTGCAAGTTTATGCGGATACTCTTTTTCGATCATTTAAGCAGATTCATCTTACAAAATGGCTAAGGGTGTGGCTGATGATCAGTATAATAATCAGATTCATTTTATCTAATATATATATATATATATATATATATATATATATATATATATATTGTTCTTTGAACATAATTTATGATATCGTTGTTTACTATTCCCAGTATAAGTGGAGAGAGATCATGATCACCGATGTTACAGATAAATGCAAGCTAGGAAGTACTTCTCTCTTGCCTTTTTTTTTTTCCATTTTTTTGACATGTTCTTTTCAACGATGTTACAGGGAAATAGCAAAACATCTCTCTCTTCCACCAGTGAAGCTCCACTGCAGTATGCTTGCAGAGGATGCGATTAAGGCAGCTGTGAAAGATTATGAAATGAAGCGAGCCAAGTTTGGAGCTAATGCCGAGGCTGCACCCGTTGAGAAAGCTGCAGATGCTTAATGAAAATGCTTGTCTAGTGAAGGATATGATCCCTCTTTCTCTCTCTCTATAGCTAGTAGCCTCTTTTATAATATACATATAAATATAAAAAATATTGTGTGGTGTTTGAACTTGAAAACTTCTACTTGAACAGGATCTCTTTAACTGGATTCTTATATTTATTTGTTTCAACAAAAGAAGGTCCTAAAACTGTAAAATGACGACGACGACGATTTGTGTGTATTCTACTCTCTTATGTGGCCCTTTGTTTTGATTTTTAACTATAGAAGTCTAAATGAGCAGAGAGTTGGTTGAATTACTGGTTCATTGGCTTGGATGTTTCGTGCATTGGTTAGTCTGGTCTTGGACCTCTTTAACTTCTTAACAGATTGAATGGTCCACAGCCAGCATCTGTATTGTACCATCTTGAACGAACGATTTGAGGAGATTTTTTGACGACTTGAAGCATTTCTCAAATTCTCCATTAAGCATTTTCTTGGGTACTTTGATGGTGATTGCATAAAATTATGGATTCATACCCTTTTTCCTTTTTGGATGGTAAGTGAGGTAAGGCGAGCTTGGATTAGAGTGTATTTAAAGAGAGAATTTATGGACTAATATGATTGACAAGCAGTGTCTTTAAAATCAGCAGATAATGGTTTTAGGAAACTCTTTTAAGGTTAAATGGAAACGAAGGCCTTGGGGATTTGTTTTCATTGAGAAGTGAAATTTATCATAAAACCTAGAATGGAATTTTTATTAGATTTGAGGAAAATGTTGCCACCAGTAGGGGTGTACTTTCAAAATGTTAGGAGGAAAATTTTATAAGACGGTTATGAAATAAATTATACTACATGAAACTAAATGTTGGATAATATAGGCGAGAATATTGAGATAGATGAGATGAAAGATTAAAAGATTAAATGCATTTAAACGTTCTAATAAATGATAAAATGAGATGATTTAGATATGTTCAATATAAGGTTAATTATAACTCTATAGAAATAATCTCGAAGGGGTAGTTCAATGGCAATTCCAGATTCAATTAAGCAGTGAGAGTCCATATCCAGTGTAAGCCACCCACGAGGATGTGAGAGGGACCCATATGCTTCGACTCCTACCCTAACTTTGTTGGTCCCTCTAGAAGGATGTAAGTTCGGATACACCCATCAAATAAAATTAAAAAAAAAAAAAATTCTATAAAAGAAAAGTACAAATTAAGTCTCACTTGAGAGACTTAACTCTGGATATTGTGATTAAAACTTGTTCAGTAGACTTCAAATATTTGGGATATTAAAAAATAGAAAATAAGAAAATCAAATAAAATCATATTGATTTTGATTATCAAAATAATAATATTTTTAACGATTGCTAAAAAGGTGATTTAAAACAAGTTGATGTCGTGGGGTTGAAATAAATAAATAAATTAAACATTATTTGTGTAAGGCCTGTCTTATCCAGAAAACTTTATAGAATCCATGAGCGATCAAGTCGAAGCCGTTAAAAGGATTAGAAGATTGGGATTGAGAGAAAACACAATAGGAAAGCGTGCCATCATCAGTTCAGTTAAACCAACTGTTAAAGTAGCTGACACAATCAATCCATCAATCTTCTAGAAGACTCCTCCCATTGTTCTTGATCATCACACTCTCCAACCTCAAACATGTTCGGGTCCCACCACCTAAGGTATTGCCTTCATCAATCTCATCCTTCACATCAAGAAATTACTCCACCTTCTACCTGGATGCCACGTGTTCTTTTCATTAGATTAATTCAAATCCCATTCCCTAATATATATATGGGGACGGTTCGAGGGACATCCTCAAAACCATATGAGAAACTGATGTTTCTCAGCTATTGGATTTTGAAAAACTAACGGCTGAGATTCTAATAGACGTCACTTCCGAATGAAAAAATAACTTTTAGATTATTTAAAAACAACTTCCTCAGTTTTACTTTTTTTATTTTATTTTAACTAACGATCTGTTTCTATTAAGAAACCCCCAACCCTTCCTTCGTCTCGACATAAACCCAACTCCTTCTCTTCTCTCTCAAATGAACGACTGAAAACCATCCCTCTTCTCGACAGAACGACTAAAAACCATCGATCGACAGAACGACGAATTTCTGTCAAGTCTCGACAGAAAATCTCATTCGTTTTCTTCGAACCCAACTCCTTCTCTTCTCTCTCGAATGAATGACTGAAAACAAACCTTTCGTTTCCTTCTCCATCACCACAGGAAATAGAACGAAAACCCAACCATTCTGAGACAAACCACATTATTCACAACTATGAGTCTTCCATGACTTCCCTAGAAAGCATTTGCTTAGAAGCAGAGATGTTCAAAATGTTATCTTGCGGTGTTGTCTGTGAATCCTGTAACAGAGATAACAGATGCAGACCATATTGCTTAAATAATCTGATTTTGAATTAGATATGGTGATCAGAGTGATTGACATAGCGATCTGGCCATAGAGAAAAGTTGCAACAGTTAAGATCTTACTTTAGTGCTGGAGGAGAAAGGTGGGATATATATGATGCTAAGAAAACCCCCTTTTTTTTTTTTTTTTACTTTGAATCCTTGAATAGAATTTGTCAATCGGAGAATATGTTGTAGAATGCATATTTGATAATATCATACCCCCTCTGATGAAGCTATTCTGTTATAGAATGCACTTGTGATAATATCATACCCATTCTGATGAAACCATTCTCTTGTATACCAGTGGTGACTCGGTCAACAATGACTAGATGCATCTGGGTGTGCTTCAGTGCACATGCTGTGAAGTTCTTGTCCAACTAAATGCTATAGGCTCCTCCACTAATTTCCATATTTTAGGATCTTGGGTTGTTGAATGCTCTACTATTGATATCATGAACGAAGGGTTTTTTTTTTGCAATCGTTCATTCGAGAGAGAAGAGAAGGAGTTGGGTTTCTGTCAAGACGAACGAATGTTTGGGTTTCTTAATAGAAACAGATCGTTAGTTAAAATAAAATAAAAAGATCAAAACTGAGGGAGTTGTTTTTAAATAATCTAAAAGTTATTTTTTCATTCGGAAGTGACGTCTATTAGAATCTCAGCCGTTAGTTTTTCAAAATCCAACAGCTGAGAAACATCAATTTCTCATATGGTTTTGAGGATGTCCCTCGAACTGTCCCCTATATATATAGGGTCCCGTTCAGCAACAAACATTTTGGCAAAACATTTTTCAAAACATGGGTTAGAGGTCTTGGAATGGGCTGATTTTTGGTGAGGATGATCTCTACGGTGAGGAGATCATCCTCACCAAAAATCAGCCCATTCCAAAACTTCTAGCCCCATGTTTACAAGTTGAAAAATCGTGGACCGTCCATCTTTTGTAAATCAATTTTGATGGGTTATAAGTTTTGGAATGGGCTGATTTTTGGTGATGATGATCTCCTCATCATAGAGATCATCCTCACCAAAAATCAGCTCATTCCAAAACCTCTAACCCATATTTTGAAAAATGGTTTGCCAAAATGTTTGTCAAAATGTTTGTTGCTGAACATTTCCCATATATATATATATATATATATATATATATATATGGGGACGGTTCATGGGCCATATGTAAAAATAATGATTTTTCAAAATATGGGTTATAGATTTTGGATTGAGCTGATTTTTTGCAAGGATGGTCACTATGATAAGAAGATCATCCTCATAAAAAATCAGCTCAATTTGAAACTTTTAAATCCATCAAAAGTGATTTACAAATTATTGACAAAAATTGATAAAAAAAATCGACGATCCACATTCTAAATCACTTTTAATGGGGTTAGAAGTTTCAGATTGGATTGATTTTTTTTTCCAGATGATCTTCCCATCATAAAGATCATCCTCACAAACACATTAGCTCAATCCCAAACTTCTAACTCATATTTTGAAAATTTATTAATGTTACATTGTTTTTATATATGTTTTTTCATATGTCCCTTGATCTGTTCCCTATATATATATATAGAGTGAATTAAATAATTTTTACAAAAATATAAAAATGTGTGTGCAATCTCCAATGTACACGCGTTCTCAGTTTGATGTTCCATAGT
This sequence comes from Akebia trifoliata, assembly GCF_017979445.1. Classification (NCBI taxonomy): domain Eukaryota; kingdom Viridiplantae; phylum Streptophyta; class Magnoliopsida; order Ranunculales; family Lardizabalaceae; genus Akebia; species Akebia trifoliata. The sequence goes on from NC_141379.1 coordinate 3,764,386, forward strand.
ATGGATCAGACATCCTAAAGGGATAGAGGCCATCTACTCTGATTCAAATGGGTTCAACCACATTTCATCCTGTATCGTCCACCAATGAGACAGATGGACAAGTTAAATATATTGAACGAGATTTAAAATCAGGGTTCATTTTTCTTATTATTGAGTGAGACAATTCAAATGTATTGGAAAACTCGTCCGAGACAACTCGATTTTGTTCATGGACAAGACATCAAAATGAGTTTTAAAGCCATGACACTCATTCTATTTAAGTTTTAGACCAAAGACCATATTGGAGAGGAAGGTCAGAAGTACAACCTTGAGGGGTTGGCTCAATGGCAATTTCTAACCGATAAGTAGTTAACACCCATAGGTCGTGAGTTTGATACCCAATATGAGCATTAATTCCTCATGGATCATTTACAAAGGCATATTTTCACTTACTTGGTGCGTGTGATGTGCGGGCGTTGCATGTGCCTTGGGACTAGTCTTTGGACAAGACCATGGTCTATGGACTGGGCAAAGTCCAAATACAAGTTTAGTTTGTTGTTTACAGGGATACCCGATTATTTAAAAAAAGAGAGAAAAAGAAGGACAAAAGTATTTCAATATATATATAATTGAATATTTTACAAAAATTGAATAATTGAATAATTTACCACGATTCTAGATCTATCTATATCATAGTGTAAAGGACACACATTAAAGTGCAATAAATACACTTCGGATCGGGTGGGTATTAGGCTCTTTCTTCTATTGGTGCAAAGCTTTTAACCAATTTAAAAGGGTGAGTTTTGATGATTTTGTAATTAATTTGGATCGAGTTTGTAATCTTCAATTACTATAGTGGCTTTGTATTTGGTAGTTGCTTGATTGGTCACCTCACCCCACCTTGCTTTTATTCTTAATAAAAATTTTGGCTTATAAAAAAAAAAAATAATAACACTTTGGAAATTGAATTTTGTATCAAAGATGCCATTTTAATTTTTTATTTTTCTATCAAAATATCCTCAAATGCTTATTCCCAAAATGTATTTATTGCACTTTAATGTGTGCCCTTAGGGCACATGTTAACAAAAACCATATATTTGATAGGATTTAATAATATTTAGAACTTACCTCAAATTTTCTAATTTCCGGACGACATTTAATTATAAGCTAAAATCTCAAATTATCACATTTAACTGTCTGAGATAATATTGAGAATTGTTCATCTGATCGAGTACTTATCCAGGATCCGAGATAATTCATCAAAATTTTGATGTAAAATCTGAATTAACTCGGTTTTATACTTTTAATGTAAAATAGTTAATCTTTAATTACTTAAATGTTTGTTATATGTGAAAAACAATTTCTTGAGACTGGCCATCAAAGTAATCTACCTCATAATAAATAAATAAAATATTTATAATTTAAGTATAAATATAAATTAATAAATAATTTAAACAGTTTGACTCGTTTTATTCTATTTGAAATGGACGAGTCATCTCGGTATCCGGGTTAGGTAGGTGACAAGGCGAGACGAGATATACCGGCTTTTAAAACCATGGAAAGTTGAGGGAACCTTAACTTTATTATGCGAAAGGAAGGGTATAATAGTACATTCACCCAAAAATCATATCTTCTCTTCAACCCCAAAAAAAAAAAAAAACAAAAAAAAAAAAAACTAATTAAGATTTTCCTACGTAGGAATTTGAGTTAGATTGAAAGTCTAATAAAAAAGCTAAAATTACAAATCTTTGAAGTCTCTCATTGGTTCGGAGAGAGAGAGAGAGACTCGGAGGAGAAGAAGAGAGAGATGGGAAGAGCATTTGTTTATGTGATTCTTGGTGGGGGAGTTGCAGCTGGTTATGCAGCTCTTGAATTTTCAAGAAAAGGCGTCCCTCATGGTGAACTCTGCATAATCTCTGAAGAATCAGTAAACCCTCTATCTCCCTCTCTCTCATCACTTCTCTTTGTTTCTTTGTGTTTTAAAGCTTCTTTTTTGATGGATAATAGGTCGATATCTTTAATGGGTATTTGCTCTTTTATTGAATTGTGCCTGTTTGTTATCGGTTTCAACTTTCAAGGTTCTTTTTATTTGTAATACTCACACACCCATCCATTTGAATTTTTTGATTATTGTTTTGTATTTGCTAAATTGGGTTTTCTTGAGATTTTATTGGGTTAAAGGAATTAGTTTTGTTGTGAAATTGTAAGAATAGTATCTCTTTTGGTATTTGAAAAGATCTGGGTTTTGTGTTTCTATGACTTTCTTGCTCATGAATAGGGTCCATTCGAGTTTAATTTTAAGTTCCTAATCTGTTCTGGGTATTTATTATCTTAAAAGTATATATTGAAATTTAATTCAAGGAACTTGAAGGACCTAATAATTTGAACATCGTTTTCTTGGTTTGTAACTGTTGAATTGGGACCTTCATTAAAACCACTAAAAACAAAACAAAAAACAAAACAAAACAAAACAAAAACAAAACAAAACAAGAAAACCTGTCAAATTAGTTAAGTAAGAAAATTATCGCCCACTTCATCATTAGAGCACACCCTCCCGATATCAGTTGGCCTATGTTTCGCATCAGTTGGACTTCAATCATCCTATATGATCTCTTAGCCTGACACAAGAGGAATGTTCCCCAATTTTCTTTTTTCCTTTTTTCATCCGATTTCAGAGATATGGGGACCCTGGTGGTTTCTATGGTTTTCCTCAACTAAAGCTTACCTACCAAAAGTGTAATAAAGAGATAACATATCAAGGTCACAGTTTCATGGATTTTACCCTACTTTGCAGAGGAGAGATAATATGCCCATAAAAAATAAAAGAGCTATTCTTGTGTCAGGATATGAGTGAAGATGTACTTCACGCCTCTGTATGCACATGGTACACAATCAGGGGAGTAGGGCCAGCCACCCTTAAAATGGATCCTGCTAAGATCATGATCAACAACTGGCATGACTGAGTAATCCTAATTGTCCGATTTGGATCTCATTGAGTCCTGGGACAAGTGGTTGTGGTACTTGAGTTGTGGAATTATGTTGACTTGTGAGAACATTGAAGACTTTGTATCGTATCAAAAGGATGACAAACTTGGACCCTCTCTTGGTATTTAAACAAAATCTATAAATCTCATACATAGAATTCTGAGCTTTGGGTATTGTTCGATTAGATTGAAACATGCCATCTTATGGTTCTTATCTTTCTTTTTGTGATACGGGATAAATATATGAAGGAGGATCATCAAATTTGTTCTGAGTTTGCATGCTTGAAATATTACCTGGAAATAGTCCACTCTTCTAGGAATTCTCTTTATAAATGAGGTGACACAAAGTTTTGGTGTTCCCTGGATGAGAGCCACTTACATGTCGGAGACACAAAAAGTGTATCTTGGCATATAAGTGGATATCATCCAAATAACACAACCTTTGAAGACACCTTTTTTAACTACAACTCTTATATATACATTCATGGTTTTTATTATTCGCAAAATTGAATTGGACCTTATGAAGTTTTGTTATGTTTCTTGTAGGTTCTGCCTTATGAGAGACCTGCATTAAGCAAAGGTTTTTTACTTCCAGAAGGTATGTACTTATCTTATTTGGTGACACACATGAATGCTCAAAGAATAGATTATCTGATTTTATTTCTCAACTCTCATCATAGATATTTCATGCTTCTCATGTGGAAAAATATTGAAGTTAGCAGAGGTTTTCCTATATGAGTGCAACCTTTACTTTCGTCAAGTCTCTATTTTCCAATGTAATTTGTGACAACAAGAAAATTTTGGGAACCTCTTTAATCTATTGTGAATGAGTTGTGTATCGTATGTCCTTTTTCTATTATAATTCCAAGAAAGCATATCCCAACATGTTTAGTATGATATGTATTGTAGTCAATTTGTGAAATGTTTCCTAGTAGGATTTGGATGAGGGTTTTGGGAATGCAAATGTAGGAAACTAGTTGGGCTTCTTTGGGATTTGTGAGGTTGTAGAATAAAAGTTTATGAGAACTGTAAAGAACCATGGGTTGAAGAGGGATTGGGAGAATGGTGAAGGTGGAGAGACCTATTCCTTGTTCTCCTATATGCTATTTGATCCTCAGTCTGCCCTTTGTGGAAGAACCTTTTAAAATTTGCTATACTTTGTTTGTCGTTGTTTCTGGTATGTTCTCATAGTTTTTGTGCTGTCATCACACCCTTAGATCCTTGGGGTTTCCAAAACAAACAGTTGGTGAGCATAAAGCAAAAGCTTGGTTGGCTCTCCTTCGAGCATAACCAACGTTAGAAAAGATCACATTTGGAATAGGCATCTCAGTGGAACATGTCTAATTCACTAGTTGGCAGATAGATGCACATTCTTTGCATTGCATGCAACATCGAGTACTTCAAGTTTGCAACAGTACTTCCAGTCTACCATGATACAATGACACAAAACTTAGGATATATTATTCCACAACATTTAGGAGTACACAGTATTCAAAATCTCAGAAGAAGTAAGTGCTGTTTTTATTGAGGAAACTTGCAGGATCCAAAATAAAATTGGTTTGGCCTCTCTTTGGTATCAAAACTTCTACAAAATGCTTTTTTCCTCCATGTAGTTTTGGGTTTCTAACTAGAAAAAGTACCCCGCATTTTCAGGATTAGTCTTTGATAACGATGAACTAGCTAAAAATATATAGTCTTAAATAAACAGGAAATTAATTTGGAATTTTTGTGTGTGATATTTATAGGGGAATCCTTAAATGTAGCCAAATCTCTGCACCAGAGAATGTATGATAAGCTGCACCGCTAACTACTTGACATGATTGGATTATGCCTATATTTTCCAGTCATGCCCAGCTACTTTAATGTGCCCATGACAATAATAATCTTCTTGTCATTTTCCCCTGATTCAGTTTGCATACCACAGATTAGAGCACTTGGCATGGCCCTACATGGGTTCATGTTATAGGTTTTTGAAGCTGCAAATCTAACCAAGGTATGGGGGTGTCTTACTTGGTGAACACCACTAGTTGGATTTTTGAATTCAGCAAGTTATAGAGAGCTACTATTGGCACCCCAACTTTTACTTGTTACACCCCATTTTCTCAAATTATTTATCTCAGTTAAAGATTAAAACACTCTTTTCAAACAGTACGAAGGTTTGGCTCAAATTATAATCTCAATATTACAAATCACTATAACACTTGTCAAAAAATTTCAGTAGGTGTTTACAATTATGATTAGGCTCATATAAAATTATATACTACAAAAATAGAAATCTAGCCGAGAGAGGGATTCTATTGGCATCCCAACTTTTACTTATTCTCAACCATTCACTTATTTTCTTTATTTTTAATTGGGGTGGCAATAGTAGCTCGCAAGTTGTATTAGCTAATATTAATTGAATATTTTTATCCATGACCATCTTTATGATGGCTCATATTATGGATCTCTTTGATGGATTATGTTCATAAATGTAATGCTTTCACTTTAGTATAAAAAGATAGTTAAATAATGATCACCAAAAAGCCTAGGGTACATGTAATAAATTAATATTCTGAAACTTCAGGAAAAAACCAAGTTCCAAAACAATTCCCATGCAGCTCTCACGGGACTTTTTTTACAAGTGGCACATGGATTTCTACTGATAACATTAATCTTTTGTTGGACCTCTTATCCTCATTCCTGAATAGTAAGTTATGTTGTTAAAGAATTTATAGTGCTTAAGTGAATTGTTACTTCAATAGATTGAAGGGAAGACCTCTAGAAGACAAACTCAAGCTTATCCTAAATGGAATCTTGATAGTTAAACTTCGCAGGATTTGGAGACCCCCCATGTGCCTGCACTCACTCTTCAGCCTTCTGTACCCATAAACACTGCCTTCTGAACAGTAGAAGATAATTTCTTAATGTGATTAAGCGGTCCTTAACAAAAAAAACTGGGGAAGTGGGGACTTGTGGCATCATTGACTAATATTTTGAATAGGTTGGAGAATTTAGATGTTTTTCTTAAGGCATGTTATTTGTGAGAGAGACTGCTTAGACCTTTAGTGTGTGTCGTGATTTTTCATCATCATCATCATTGTCATTGTCATGGCTTTATCCTAACTACTGTGGTAGAAATCATGATTTTATACCCTTTTGTAATGTTTTCTCTTTTGTGTTATAAAAGTGGGGAAAAAAAGTAAAAGAAACATTTGAGCTTATTATTTCTTGCTAGACATTCTATTTCTATTATTGTGCAGGTTCTGTTAAATTGTGACTGGCTTGCTTATTGTAACTTATGTTGATTTCCAGATCCTGCCCGCCTTCCATCTTTTCACACATGTGTAGGCGTTAATGAGGAGAGGTTGACTCCAAAGTGGTACAAGGAACATGGTATTTTTTTTTTTTTTTTTAACCTTTCTTTTGCAACCCAGTTCTATGAAACTATTTATAACACATCATCCTTGAGTATGTTTTTCTTTTCAATGAGTCCATAAATTTTGATCCCCAAGTACTTTATTTTATCTTCATCATTGTTATTGTTTTAATAAGTATCCCAAGTTCTTTATGATCTTCCTCAAATCTAGGTTTGGGTTCTGTTTGTCTTATTAATATGAGAAATTTAGCAATCACTGGCAACAGTTAAAATATGAGAGCGGACTGTACATATAAGAAATAAACAACAAGAAGGCCTTAACCCAAAGTTTTGAGGTCGGGTAAACAGATCCTATTCCTCTATCCCACTATGTCCAGAGCCATTCAATTGCAAATAGCTTAAGTAACTGGTCTAACAGTTGCAAATTGATGTTTAAAATATTGGATTTGGATTTCTGGTTATAATGAAGATTAAAGTATATGTTGTAAGTCTTTTGGAGTTAATTTACCCAGAATTTTGGCTTTTCCAGATTATCTTGAGCCGGGTTTGATGGTTTGGGCAAGACATCTTGGGTCCAAGACCCATGCCAGGACACAGCAATGTGGTCCAGTTCCTCAACACGAATGGGGGCCTTAATCACACTTGGGTTTGATTTCTTTGTTAGGGTTGAGTTGATTTAGACGTCCACCTCAGACTAAGTTAACTCAAATGGTTGTTGATTTAACATTATAGCAATATGAGCATATCTATCCCTTATTGAAAACACTTCACAATTTTACTTCATGGATTTTTTTCCCCTTTTCAGTAATTTTCTTTTCATTTTTCAATTTATAAGATAATATATATAAATATACTTGTTAAAAATTTCTGTCAGTTGTCTTTATTTTTTCCGATTAATTTGGCTGTATGGTCTTATCAGCTGAAAGAAAGTTTGAGTCTGCTTAAATCTGATGTATGTTTTTCATTTTAGTGACTAATTATCAAAATCTGGATCTTCATTACTAGGGATTGAATTGGTTCTTGGAACTCGAGTTAAATCTGTTGATGTAAGGCGGAAGACATTGGTGACAGCGACTGGCGAAACTATAAGTTACAAGATTCTTATCATTGCGACTGGTGCTCGGGTACTGAATCTTTTCTTTGAATGCTCTAATCCTCAGAACCTAAGAAATTGAGCCTTAGCCCCAATTTCCAATTGTGGAAGGTTGAGGTCAAGGCTATGTAACAAGGGCACTCCATTTTCTTATATCGGGCACAATATATTTCACCAAAAGAATATTTAATTTATTTAAATAATTTTTTTCAATCATTATTTACTTATTGTTTATATAGTTTTAATGCATATCAGCTTATGTCAATATAGTGTACTGAACATCGTGTTCTAAAAATATATTTATCGATTTATGAATCAATCGTATGGATGTGTCCAGTAATTGAGCTTTTCAGGTGTCAGTGTGTTAGTATTGGATGCTGACACCAGTGTTTATGTTTTTGTTACAAATAAGTGTTCATCTTATTGGTTCTGACTAAATTGCATGTCTTGGGTATAGGCTTTGCAGCTTGAAGAATTCGGAGTGGACGGATCAAATGCCGAAAATGTATGTTACTTACGCAATTTAGCGGATGCAACTAGGCTTGTTGACGTGATACAATCTTCCGCTGGTGGGAATGCCGTTGTCATTGGTGGTGGCTATATTGGCATGGAGTGTGCTGCATCTTTGGTAATAAACAAAATAAATGTGACCATGGTCTTCCCCGAGGCACATTGCAGTAAGTATTTTATTTTATTGTCTTTTAACTCATTTATTTTATATAATAAGGTCTTATATAGACCAAGCAAAGTAATATGCTGCATTTTTTTTTTCTAGTGGCCCGTTTATTTACGCCCAAGATTGCGAGTTACTATGAGGATTACTACAAGTCAAAAGGAGTGAAGTTCATTAAGGGAACTGCCTTGTCATCATTTGAGAAAGACTCCAATGGAAAGGTAAGTAATTATGTTGTTGCACAATCACACTTGGATCATTGTTCTAATTCATCGTTAAAGAACTCAAGCTTGGCTCAAAAATGATCTTCGGATTTTCTAACAACTTCGAGATCAACATAAAACCTGTTTGTTTTATTAAAGTGGTTAGGCTAGCCATTATATGATTGTGACTTTCATTGAAACACAAAATTTGTACCCATTTTGATTTGGAGACATTGAATGATCACTAACCATGTTGGGGGGATAGTAGCTCAAGTTTTTTGCTGAAATGTGAAGATGTTGTGGAAAATTTTATCTCCCTTTATTATTTTCCTTCGTACCCTAATTGCCCATACATCGGATTACTACTTGTTTTTATTGAAATCAGATTGTCTGCTGACCCTTTTCAGGTTACGGCTGTTATTCTTCGGGATGGAACTCAGCTACCAATCGATATGGTCGTTGTTGGGATTGGAATTCGACCCAATACAAGTCTATTTGAGGGACAGCTAACTTTGGAAAAAGGTGGGATAAAAGTGAATGGGCGAATGCAAACAAGCAACAGCTCGGTCTATGCTATTGGAGATGTTGCGGCATTTCCCGTCAAACTCTTTGGCGAAACTCGTAGGCTTGAGCATGTTGACTCAGCCCGGAAAACAGCTAGACATGCCATCACAGCAATACTGGCTCCAGACGAAACGGGTGACTTTGATTACCTACCATTTTTCTACTCTCGAGTCTTTAAATTGTCTTGGCAGTTCTATGGCGACAACATAGGAGAGGTGGTTCACTACGGTGATTTCTCGGGGAGTAGCTTTGGAGCATATTGGGTCAGTAAGGGTCAGCTTGTGGGATCTTTTCTTGAGGGTGGGACCAAAGAAGAGTATGAGGCTATAGCCAAGGCGACAAGGCTCAAGCCAGCGATCGAAGACATGGCTGAACTTGAAAGGCAAGGTCTAGCTTTCGCGTTGTCAGTGAGTCAACAATTACCTCCACCATTGCCGCCCGTTGTGGTCACAAGTTCCAGCCTTGCATTAGAGAAGCCAATGTACGGTTGGCATGCGACAGCTGGGGTGGCTGTGGCTGCTTCAATTGCAGTGTTTGCGTATTGGTATGGGAGGAGACGTCGAAGGTGGTGAAGAGCTTTTCTTGGTGCTTGGAGATGTGCAAACTTTTAATTTCTGGTCATCTAATTCTGTAATATTCATGTTGTAGCATCCTAGGTATAGAGAAGATCAAAATTACTTTGATGATGATCTCCTTTGGTTGTCCATCTTTATTTACTCAAAAAATGGGCTAAAATATATTCATTTATAAAATTATATTTTGAGATTTTAGTTTACAGAATTGGGTTGTTTTTCACAATTTGTATTACTCCACTTGTCCCCAATTCAATTGGATGGTTCAATCGAACATCATCTACCATACTATTTTTCTTTAGGGAAGCAAGGGGTTAGTGTCAATCGGATTCTACCCTTGGGATGATTTTATCTACAAAAGTTAGATTTATAAAAAATTTAAAAATTATAAAATGTGACGAAAATGCCCATAAAAAATGTTTGTTAAATGAGTCGTGATAAGGCTGTCAACGAATGCTTATCGGTTCGGATACAATAATATCCGAATCTAAATCCGAATTAGAATTTGAATCCGAATCCAATGGATGTTCTAAAATTCTATCCAAATTCGAATCCGATTATCCTATCGGATATCAGATAATATCCGATCAGAATTAGAATAATTTGTATATTAAAAAAAATATATAATTTTTCCTTATCCAATTGGTTTTTCATTATTAAAAAATATCTATTATATATTATATTATGTATATAATAAATAAATAAATAAATAAAATAATATTTATTACATTATTTATATAAAAAATAAATCAAATAAAATGATATATATTATATATTATTTCGAATAGAATATATGGGATTCGAAATGTTAATATCCGAATCTATATTATCGATAAATATATATATATATATATCCGATAAGGATTTGAATATATAAAATTATCCGAATTCGAATTCAATATCTGATTTTTCGAATTCGAATTTTCGACTATTCATTGACACCCCGAAGTCGTGATAATCTATCACCCATCTCTGACATATACCTGTATCATAGAAAATATTTATGATTTTACGTATCCCGAAGTAAATGATCTATGATGCATCAAAGGGGAGCATCAGAAAATCATTATTATTATTAAATAGGCATTTAAAAAAAAATCCATTGACACCCCAACTTTTATTTAGTATTCACTAATTATTTAAATTATTTGTCACTTCCCAATTAAAACTTAACCCTTACACATGCCTTAAAATGAGAATTAACATTTCCATATCAATCCATAATAGATACACAAGATATTAATAATAAAACAACCAAAGAAGCTACCAATGGCTAATATCAACAATTTCCTATAAAAAAGAACAAGTTAACATCAACCATGATCGTTTACTCTAGTCTCTTGATGTTTTGTTGTGATCTTTGCTCTTTGATATCTGTCTATGAAAGAGAAGAAAATAATCAAACCTAACTATCTTTCCTAAAGTGAGAATGATATTCTCACCTTATTAATTTCGATTTTTAAATTTAGTTTGAATGTAATATATATAAGTCAATGTGCCAATGGAAATTCTAATTTTTCGGTTACTTACTTGGGTTTAACAAAGAGTAAATTCTCAAATAATTACAAAAGTTTTCGTTATAATATTTTATTAACATTACGTGATAGTTGTGTTAACATTAACAAAATTTTGAAAATACCAAAAACTTTTGTAATTATTTGAGAATTTACCCTTTAATAAATTCTTAAAGTTATAAAAAAAAAAAAAAAAAAATCTATTACCTATTTATCTTGTATATATACATACCTTATCCTTTCTCTTCCCCCCATTTTCCATCAATCTCTCCCTCAGCTCTGTTTTTTTTTTCTTCTAAAAGAGAGAGTAATGGCGTCAACACTCTCCACTCTCACTCTCCGTTCTCCATCTTATCCTTCACCTTCATGTGCTTATCCTACACCCTCTTCCACCTTCCCCAAACAAACACTAGAATTCCCTCTCCGAAACCCTAAATTCTCTCGCAAAGCCACCTTTCTCCCTCCAATCTCCGCCGTTGCTGATGTCTCTGACAAAATCAAGACCATTGGAAAAGATCTCTCCCAACTAACCCTAGAAGAAGCTCGTAGTCTCGTTGATTGGTTGCAGGAAGAGCTCGGCGTCTCGGCTGCTGCCTTCGCTCCGGCTGCAGTAGCCGTCGCTCCAGGTGCAGCCGATGCAGCAGGTCCGGCTGTCGTCGAGGAGAAGACGGAGTTCGATATAGTGATCGAAGATGTGCCGAGCAATGCTAGGATTTCGACAATTAAGGCTGTGAGAGCACTGACGAGTCTGGCGTTGAAAGAGGCCAAGGAATTGATCGAAGGTCTCCCGAAGAAATTCAAGGAGGCGGTTTCGAAGGAAGAAGCCGAGGAGGCGAAGAAACAGCTCGAAGCAGCTGGAGCGAAGATCTCCATTGTTTAGATCGATTGGATGGCGAGGCGAGGCGAGGTTAGGTGAAATTTGCTTTTGTTTTTGTTCCTTTCTGGTAATTTTAGATATTTCTTGTTTAAATCGTTTTTTTTTTCCTTTCTTTTTGATTGTGATGTTGTAAACATGTAATCTCATTTGTTGTGAAATTTCCTAATTTTTAGCATTTTTGAGTAAATTTTTAGTGCCATATCAATCATCATTTACTTCAGAGATAAAATTTTAATTATCATATATGTTAGATTCAGAGGCTATAATAGATGGATGTGAACGGTGAACCATGACTTTAAATGTTGACAGAGACGACTCGTCGGATATGTCTCGATATCGTCCACCAATGAGATGGATAAGACAAGTCAATATATCGGACGAGATTTAAAATCCACATTCATTTTTCTCATTGTTGAACAAGACGTCTGAAATGTATCGGAAAACTCGTCCAAGATGACTACGTCTTGTTGAGTGTTGAGGGATGAGACGTCAAAATGAGTTTTAAAACCATGATGTGAACTCATGTTTTTAAAACTCGTCCGAGATCGAGATGTATCGCCCAAGTTGTATCGGTATCGTCCAATAACAAGATGAACAAACAAACAAAGTATTGGGGTTTGGCAGCATCTTGTGAAACAAACGGTACCTATCGTATCGGACGAGATTTTATCTGTTTTCATCTCCAAATCCTATCCTTTCATTCCTGATTTTTCTCCTCTTTTTAACCAAGTGAATCAGATAACGAAGGGGTTTGGTAAAAAATTTCATCTTCCTCCTCCAAATCAGGTAGTCCCTCTCTTTCTCTCATCCATAGAAGTTCATATAGATGTTGTTCTCAAGGAAATTAGATTTTTTCAGATTTGTTAAATGGTTTAAAATAATTGTCTTATTGTCGAACGAGATGACTCGTCCGAGACAACTTGTTATTGGGTATGAACGAGACACGAAAACGAGTTTTAAAACCATGATATGAACATCATGACCTGTACTGTAATAAAATCAGTTGTGGCTGATACTTCCTTCTTGATCCCCAATAAAATTGGGGTTGAAAGAATGAAATTTGTTCATTAATGTATAAATTTATCTTTTCTAAAAATAAATAAATAATAAGTATTGGTATTTTCTCTCACTAGTCACAATTTCATCCCATGTTGTTTTCTACCACTTTTGGTTCTTTTTTTGAATCTTAAGCTTGTACATCCTTCTAACTAAAACTGTTATTTGTCTTTGTTGAATATGATCAAATTATCTCAATTAACTTTTCATCCGTTATTGAATTATTATCATATTTTCCAGTTTGCATTCATTTATATTTTGTTTTTCTTAAGTCTTTGCATGCATTCATTTCAACATCCTCAATTCATCTTTGTTATAATAAGGGGTAATTATAAAAAATAATTTTTTTTTTGTAAATTTATCAAAAAGAATCTATTTAAACGGTTTAAGTGTCGAAATATGTTCATTTTGATAAATTTACAAAAATTATTACTTTTTTTTTATAATTAATATTTAAATTTATTATTTTATTTTATAACTACCCCTTATATTAAATCCCAACAGATTGACCTAGTGGCAAGCTGAGCCTTGATAAGTTCCTTAGGGCCACCCTTTAGGAGTAGTTGACCCTTGACTCAACTTGTTGCAAATAGTACTATTCAAGGGGGTGGTGCATGTAATTGTGGGATTAGTCCCATTCCAAGGATGGCATACCTACGATATAAAAAAGAAGAACAAAATATTCATTTTATGAATATGTTTCTTGATGGTCTAACATTCCGTTTAGGTTTTCATGAAGTTGGGTATATATATATACCGATTTGATAAGGCAGGGTAACCTTCTCTAAGGATTGGTTTGATTGCATTTAAATTCCTTTTTCATGGAATTTCTATCAACGGGAAAATGGGTAAGCTGAAAAATACAAATTTTGTCGGTTGATTACATTTGGGAAACATACTCGAAAATGGAATAGAAGAAAGAAAGAAAGAAAAAAGAGAGGGGAGGCGAGGAGAGAGAGAGAGAGAGAGAGAGACTCATTAGTCGCAACAACGGAGGTATCAACGATAGAGGTCGTCGACAACAGTGATGGTGGTGGTAGGAAAGAAGAAGAGGAGGAGGAATGAGAATATTAGAGTTTATTATTATTATTTTGAATTAAGGGTAATTTGTGGTTGAATTTTATCTTTCCATGTTTGGAGGTGGAAAAATGAGATGTAGCATTTACGGGATTTTTAGATGGTGATGGATATCTAATTTTCATGGAAAAAATCCCATCAAACAATGTAAATTAAAAATCCACCCTATTTTTCATGGATGAGCAAATACACCCTAAATGAATATCCCTTAGTTGCTTTATACAGGGAAAATCATTTAATACACCGCAATAAAGAGTTTTCTTTCAAGGTGTTCCCTAATTTTTAGGTGGTAATTTAATTTTTTAATTAATAAAGATTTTTCAACTATATTCTCTTTAATCTTAAAGATGACTAATATTTTCATCATTTTTGAAGATTTAGTATTTATTTTATTTTATTTTTATTAGAAGGGTATCTGGGCCAGCTTGTGCACATCAACTATTCTCTCCTCCCCGAACAAGACTTGCGAAACAGGATTTTAATCCTGTGGTCCGTGACCACTAATATTAGTAGTTAGTGGGAATCGAACTTGAGACCATAGGGGAAACACACACGTTGATCCCGAAGTGTTACCACTCGGTCACCCATCTGATGATTTTGAAGATTTAGTATTTGACGTGAAAAGAAAAAACTTTAAAGGGAGTATCTCACTTCAAAATTTTGAAGGAAACCTCTCCAATGGATTAATGATGATGAAAAAACTCATTAATAAAATATTGTGATTGATTTTTTGTACGTCTTAACTATGAAATATATATTTTTTCTTTGGCAAAAGCTTATAACAAAAATAAAAATTAATAAAAAGGATTAAAACTCATAAAAAATAAAAAATAATTAAAAATTATTTTAAAATTGATTTTTGGCATTTTGGTGGGTAGAAGACTCGAAGTAGTGTCAAGCACTTGGAACAGTGTGCAATGTGGCATCAGAAAATGATCGATGTGAAATACTCACCAAACTCCGTTAATAGTTTGAGGTCAAATGCCGAAGGAGGCAATAAAAACTTCCTTAATTTGAGGGAGGTGTAAAATATATATATATATATATATATATTATATATATATATATATATATATATATATTTTCAAGAAGATGAAAATGAGGGTGTTTGTTGATTATTATTAATGAAGTACATATAATCATTTTAAAACCTACAAATTCTTACTAATACAAAATATTTAACTTCTATGGATGATGTAATATGTACAAGTCCAAGATGACAATATGCATGGGTGGAGCTAGGATTTTCTTTTAGTGGGGGCAAACTTATAGTTAATTAGAGGCGGAGGGGGGCAAAAATTGGAGGGAGATGAGGGAGTTGGGGCAACAGGGTCAAACGGGGCATATTAGTAGTTCAAAATATAGGATTATCTCGAATTTAAGCATAAATTCAAGGGTATCTAAAATGCCCAAAAAAATTGAGTGGGGGCAATTGACCCCAATGTCTCCTTACTAGCTCCACCCTTGACAATATGTGAATATGACATGGGTCTGATGTGGACGTGAAGGCTACGTGGCATCCTTGAATTGTTTTGCGAAACCACTTCAAGAAGAAAGTGGATCTTCTGTAGCACATGGTTCCTATAGCAAAGTTTCAATGGTTAAAAGAACGTCACATCAACGATACAATGAGATCTGACACTTAAAATGTTGGGAGTTTAGTAGTCGTATTGACATGGGTATGCATCAAAAAACTTATTTTTTGATTAAAAAGAAATCAGATCTAAGTCATGATCACAAGAGGTTGAAACGTAAATTTTTTTCTGGAATACTTGTCTCTCATCGGTTGAAACTGTACTACAAAGGATCCGTTTCGCTTAAACCATAGAAGATGACATGTCAATGTCCAGATGGGACGTCATGATAAGACGTGCATCAAGTTCATGTCTCCTTGTCTAACAACTAAAGGGAGGACACATCGCAAACTAGGATTGGATGAAATAGGTGATAACATGGCAACCCTATCATCCCATCATTGGGATGACATGTGAAAATGGACCAAATTAATGATTTATGATGATTTTTTTTTTCTTTTTCTAAAGTCAATGAGAAATTTGGACGCCTAATGTTGGTATTTTATAAAGGGAAAATTATAAAAAAAAAATCTAATAAAATAATTATTTCACAAAAAGAATTCGAATTTATTGTAAATTATCAAAACAATAATAAACCGGTCATTAATGGCCGGTTTTTTTTTCTCTCCTCTTTCTCTCTTTTCTCTTTCTCTCTCTTGATTATTTTTAAAAAAAATCGAATTAAAAAAAAAAGGCCATTAAATGGCCGATTTTTTCTCTCTCTTGATTATTAAAAAAAATGAATTTTTAAAAAAACATTGAATAGCTGATTTTCTTTCTCTCTTGATTATTTAAAATAAAAAATTTTAAAAAAAACATTGAACAATCGATTTTTTTCTTTTTCTCCTCTATCTTTCTTGATTTTTTGAATAGCTTTGCTTTCCCTCTTTTCTTCCTTAATAAACTGTAAGTTCTTTGTGTTTTTACGCCTTTTGATTTTGATTTTTTTTTTCTATTATTACATCATGGGATAGTTGTTTATTGGATGTTTTAATTTCAGAAATCTTAATTATCTAAAAGGGTCTTTATAGGCCAATTTCGAAAGAAGAAAACTATTTATCATTTGCACCTTGTAAGTCCTTTATTATTATTATTATTTTTTTTTCAAAGCTTTTTTATGTATTTATTTCATAAAGAGAAAGAGGAGAGAAAAAATTGACCATTCAATAGTCGTTTTTTTTTTAATTTTTAAATTCAATTTAAAAAAAAATCAAGAGAGAGAAAGAGAAGAGAGAGTCAATGGCCGGTTTATTATCATTTTGGTAATTAGAAATAAATTCGATTCTTTTTGTGAAATAATTATTTTATTAGATTTTTTTTTGATAATTTTTCCTTTTATAAATAAAGAATGCCTTCAGACACGTGGCTTGGTGAGATTGGTCCATGTGGGATGCTATCAAATGAATTTTCTATAATTTTTTTTTCTAATTTAAGAAATGGTAATTAAGTAATTAACACAATCATATAAGATACTATAATCCATAATACACAATCTAATATACAAAAATTAATTTGGAAAATGCTGAAATGACAAAAAATATTTATTGCGATTCTCACAAGTTTGATGTGGGATGTGCACATAACCATAGATGTATATCCCCGAGATATGAGTAAAAATCATCTACGATTATGTATGCATGTCCACGTCAGAATTGTGAGAATCACAGTAAATACTGTCACCCCAACATGATTCAATTACTTTTGGTCAAATAATATTTTTTAATGACTAATTTTTATAATCTTAATTCCTATAAAATGGATCCCAGAGAAACACACAATAAATTGTATATATTATATAAGTTGCTAAAGCTTCTAACAGCCAATCAGCATGTCCATCTCTAGGATGATTTTTAAGTCTTGAAAGTTAATCTAAAACAAGTAGTTATGTAAAGTATAATACTACTGAGACTATCCTATCTTTCCCTAAAATATTTTCTGTTGTCGAGTGGAAGAAACCATTAAATATGGATACTGAAATTAGCTCCACCTTGGCCGCAAAATCCTTTATATTCGCCTTATTTCTCGCCGAGACATAAATGATAATTTCATTTTCTCCCGATATTAAAGATTCGAGAGTTTAATTCTTTTGTATGAGTACCTCACTGTACATCTCTGTCTCTCTCTCGCTCTCTCTCGTTTCATGCAATCGGGTTCTTCGCAGATTCTGCAAAATCGCTGGAGCGAAACCCTACGATTTCGTCTCCAGGTATTTTTCTGTAATTCTTTGATTTTTAAATTCTATTTTTCTGTCTTCGTTTTCATACATTTTTTCAATATTTGTTTTTTTTTTAATGTTTTTAAATAGGGTTTATTTATATAAAATATATAATATTTGGTTTCAGAGTCTCTCCATGAAAAAACAAAAATCTTAAGACGTTAATTCTTGTTATTTGGTTGTTTCAGCTGTGAAATCGACGGAAGAGAGAAAACCCTTTGAAACGTTTCTCAAATATTTATGGAATCCCTAGAAACCCAAGTTGAAACTCAAAACCTAGAAGACGAATCAACCCTAAATGAAGAATCTAGGGATTCTGATTTGTCTGGTTGGAAAGCGATTTTGAACCATTCGGAGGGTTCTGGTGAAGGAGCTCAAGAGAGTGGAGAGAGGGTTTCTTTGAACGAGGATGCTGGGGTGGATGGTGTAGTGGAGAAATCTCGAGAAGATGAGACAGAGATTTCCGTTAGAAATGGTGGAGTCGGTTGCATTGGAGGAGATGTTTTGGTTGATGCGGTGGAGGGTTCTTCTTTGGTGGATGTAGTTGCTGCAGATGAAACCCAGATGTTAGAGTTTCCTCATGAGAATGGAAACAATGCAGTAGTAAGCGAAGATTCGGTTATTAATGAAAATGAGAAAAACGAAGTTGCAAAGGCATCGGTTAGTGAGGGAATGAAGGAAGATGGCGGTTCTATGTCAAATGGGGATAATTTGGCTAAGAAGATAGAAGTTTTGGGGTTTAATGAGGATGGTAAGAGTGTAGTTGGGAATGCTTCTGTCGATGGGGAGATGAAGAAAGATGGTACTTTTAGGTTGAATGGAAGCGATTCAACTAGAAAGATTGAATTTTCGGGGAACGATATTTCGTTGGTTGTGGAAGTTTACGGTTCTTCGGCTGGTGTGGTTCAAGATATTGGTAGTGAAGAGGGTGGGAGAAGCAATGTGGGTCAGATAAGTGAAGAGGGGACCAAAAATGGCGCCTTAGAAGATGAAGAAGAAGAAATGGAGGAGGACAACAACATCGATGATCAAGGACATGAGTTTGCCGTTGGTGATTTTGTGTGGGGTAAAGTGAAGAGTCGGCCTTGGTGGCCTGGACAGATTTACGACCCTTCAGATGCATCAAAAGATGCTGCGAAGTATCATCGAAGGGATCGCCTGTTAGTTGCATTCTTCGGGGATGGGACTTTCGCTTGGTGTTACCCATTTCAGTTGAAACCCTTTCAGGAGAATTTCGATCGGATGTTGAAGCAGAACAACTCTACTAGTTTTCTTAATGCTGTAAAGAAAGCATTGGGTGAGATTCGTAGGCAGTTGGAGGTGGAGATGGCTTGTTCTTGTATCCCTATGGAAACTCGAGCGACACTTGTTAGACCGTTGACTCTAAATTCTGGAATAAAGGAAGGAGTTTCTGTACCTGAGAGTTGGGTCAGTGAACTTTCGGTTACTCGATACGAACCCTCGGAAATTCTTACACGTCTCAGATATATTGCTCAAGATGTTTCCGTAACTGATATGTTTGACCTTACTGTGTTGTGGAGTTGGTTATCGTCTTTCTATTGTGCAAAGGGTTCCAGCCGGTTGCCTTTGTTCTATGAACCTGAGGGAATCACAGATACCGAAGACAATGCTGAAAATGTGATACCTAGAAAAGACGATTTCGATGGTCAAACAGAGAACTCGACCCTAAGCTTGCCAGAAAAAGACTGGGTTTCGATTCCGATAAGACCTGAATTTGGCGAAAACTTAGCTGAGAAATGGCCAGGGATCTTGGAGGATACGTTATATCAGAAAAAGAAGAAGAGAAGCATGACTGAACTTTTAGCGTCAGCGTCCAGGAAAAGAAAGAAGAAAAAGGGTTTTGATGTTGGAATGTACGGTGGTTTAGCTGAAGATGGTTCTGGTGGTAGTAAATCATCTTCTCTTTCCCGGAAGCGAATGAAAATCAAGCTTTCGGAATCCCCCTCTTCGATAGCAGAGAATAAATATTTGAGTGTTAAAAATAATGATATTGGAGCTGAAGATGGAAGTAAAACTAGCACTTTGTCGAGGGAAAGGAAGAAAAGCAAGTACTTGTCGCCTCCCTACACAAGCCTAAGCCGAGGGATTAAGAGCTTGATCTCTTTGGAAGATTCTGAAACAGAATCTCCAAAGGTTTCTAGGGATCCAAAAAAACCTTCAAAGGGTTTGCATAGTATGTCTGGTAGGTTAAGCCGTCGAATGCCTAAAGAATTCAAGAAGAAGACTGCGCTTGAGGGAGGCAGTTTATCTGTAGAGAAGCTTCTGTCCGAGTTCCAATTTGCAGTTCTGGATGCTATGTACCTTAAAGAACACGAATATTCTGAGACAATCAAGGATTTTTTTACCAAATTTAGAAGCTCATGCTATGGTACTGGGTCTGATAACAAGCTTTCTAACACAAATGTGGCTAGTCGCCATGGTGGAAAGAGAAAATCCTTGGACACTAAACCCGGCTTACCAAGTAAAGGTACACATGAGACTTGTGACCGGACGCCGGATGGTGAGTCTGGACAGAAAAATAGGAAAAGGAAGGAAGACGCAACATTTCAGAGCCCCGAAAGTAACTTGGAACTTGTCATTGGCTCAGCCAATGTGAAGACGGTCCACAAAGGGGAAGCCAATGGAGAAGAGAGAGGAAAGAGAAAGAAAGAAGGAAACCATAAGGAGGAAGCCAATGGGGAAAAAGATGGGCACAAGAATGACCACCCAACATCTGAATGTGTATCTAAACCGAAGAAACGAAACTGGAAGAGAGAAGCAAAGATGAGTGTTGAAAGTAAGTTGGGACTTGCTTCTGGCACAACCTTTGGAGAAAAAGATGGGCACATGAATGAGCACCCAACATCCGCAGGAGTATCTAAACCGAAGAAACGAAACTGGAAGAGTGAAGCGAAGAATCTGGGTCCTGAAAGAAAGTTGGAATTTGTGGCTGGCACGAAAATGGAACTTGTGGCTTGCATGAATCAGCACCCAACATCCGAAGGTGTATCTAAACCGAAGAAACGAAAATGGAAGACAGAAGCTAAGAGTCTGGGTCCTGAAAGTAAGTTGGAACTTGTGGCTGGCACGGCCAATGGAGAGAAAGATGGGCACAAGAATGACAACCCAATTTCGGAAATTTTATCTAATAAACCGAAGAAACGCAAATGGAAGAGAGAAGCAATGGGTATGGGTCCAGAAAATAAGTTGGAAGGGAAAAAAGATGGGCACAAGAATGACCACTCACCGTCTGAAGGTACATCCAAACCGAAGAAACGCAAATCGAAGAGAGAAGCCATTATGAAGGCAAACCATCATGCAGAAGCAAATGGAGAAACTTCGGCTGCTGCTCTTGTCCTAACATTTGCTCCGGGTGTTCCATTGCCTTCAAAAGAGGATCTGGTCGCCATATTTGGAAGGTTTGGAGCCTTGAACGAACTCGAAACAGAGATATTGAAGGATTCTAGTTGTGCCCGGGTTGCTTATAAAAGGAGCTCTGATGCCGAAGAGGCCTTCAACAGTTCAGAAAAAAATAGCCCCTTTGGACCTGCCACGGTCAGTTACCGGCTCCAATACCGCGATGAGATGTCACTACAGTGTCTTCCCAAGCCTCTTCAGATGGAACGAGGCAACACCCAGGCACCACCGCTCATCTTTATAAAGCAGAATCTTGAGATGATGACATCAATGCTGGAGAGTTCGGGGGATGCACTGTCACCAGTCGAGAAATCCAACTTGGAAGGTGGGATTAAAGGCCTCCTGAAGAAGGTAACCACGATGGTTGATGCTCCTCTTCGCTTAAATCTCTAAGTTATGGTAGTTTTCACTTCTATCTGAACTTTTTTTTTCTCCTCTTTGTTATTATTATTAGGCAACTGGTGCTCTTCGTTTGATAGTTGAATGATCCAATGAATTTAGGTATAGTGAATTGGGTACATTGAGGTATTTTAGCATGTTTTTCTCTTCTCTACCCTCTATGAACAAATGTTGGGCTGGGCTTTTTTTTTCTTCTCTATAAATAGATAACTTAAATACCAATGGCATTTTAGTATCTTTTCCCTACATTCTCCTCTCTATCATTAATCTCAAAAGATATAGCACATCGATCCCAAGTAAGCAATTAGCTTGCCCGTAGGCTATAAATTGTATTCATGATGGCTTACTCTTGGTTGGACTGCAAAATCAGTTATTTTTTATGCTTTTGAGCCATGATGGTGCTGGCTGTGCTAGTCCTTCGAAAATCCCCTTTGCACGCAAACTTTACCTTTAGATCAGATGGTGTTCTGTCCATCATCTATTCAAAGAATGATTTTCATAACAGACCCCAAACATTTTTATCACATTCACATTGTCCCTCGAATTCCGATTAGCTCTCTTGTTACATGTTGCAACTTCAATCACAAATTTCCCTTTTGAGAGGACCTGGCTTTCTGAAAGAATCTTTCGTCTCTATTTAAAAGGCAATTCCTTTTCTTTATTTATTTTTTCCTTAGAGTCGTGCTGGTGTGACCTCAAGATTGGACCTCATATCGCACATCTTGACGTGAAAGTGGGTAGGAACCATAGATGCTTTTTAAATCGTATCTCGAGGAAATCATATATGGTTCTCATACACTTTCCCGTCTGGGTGTGCAATGTGAGGTCCAATCCTGAGGTCACTTCAACCTTATTCACATTCTCCTTCTGGTACCTAATCATTTCAATGTTTGCTAGATAGTCTTTCTATAGAATTCTAGACAAGCTCTCGTTTCTTTTTCCACCACCTATTTCTTCTAATAAGTTAGATTCTCAAATTATTTTGTTTTTGTTGGATCCATTATTTGTGATCACAAACTTCCATTTTAAATGAATGGGCAAGAGGAGTTAAGAACACTACAACGTTCTCATCTGGTTACTTTTTTATCTCCTCTATTATCAGTAGTAATGACCCAGAAATAATCAACTCCATCATCATTTGGGGTTGAGTGCTATTAATGAATTACTCCTTTCATTTCTTTCACTTATATGTCAATATTATATAACTATTTATAGGTGTGTTTATGTTGTTGAGATAAAAATAAAATTGGAGGGGTAATTGTACATTTTAATCTCGATTAATTGTGTTGTTGCTTGTCTTTGAATCTAGGATCTTTTCTTCTCAAAACCTAGAAGAAAAACTTGTAGAAAACTAGTTCACGGTATTGGGAAAATTCAAAATGTAAAACCTGCAAATACATTTTTTATATATTATAAAACAGCTCTTGCATGGGAATTAGAAGAAAAATAAAATAAAATAAAGTCAGTCATAATTTTTAACTTAAATAACTGTTTGAAAAATTCTGATAGAAATGGATTTTGAGATTTACAATAGCAAGGTTTTTGTTCATCAATTTTAGTATGAGTAGTAATCAGATTTGTCAAATTCCTAATCTTCAAATAACTTTGCTGTCATTCTTCATGTTCAATTAATAATTTCATCGTAGGAGAGGAAGGACTGTGTATTTGATGGAAATGAGCATTCTCTTCAGGTTATTATCTACATCTTTGATATCTTGTTTTTTTTTCCTTCTTTATAATCAAAAAGTTTTCAAATTATTTGAGGGAAACTTCTTTGAAGACTTTTTTTTTTTTTTTAAAGGTGGAAAATAGTTTGAAGGAGCGTGAGAACGAGTGAGGAATGGGTTTTCGACGTGTAAGTATTTGGTGCACATTGACAAGTGGACTCAATTCTTCTTTCAAGTGAAACCTCTATTTTTTTCTCTCTAACACCCTTTCTCTGATCTGATAGAGTTCTCTCTCTTTGACCTTCGCTTTCTACAAATGTTTGTCTGGTTGAATGTGGAATAATGTTGGCTTAAAACTTGTTTTTATAAATAAGTGTTGAAGAGAAACATCAAGAATCTTTTGGATTTAAGAGATTGACCCTTTTCGAATCAACCATCTTTCTTCATTTATTTTTTATCTTTATTTTGTGTGATTTATCCCCATTTGGAATCTGGATTCCCAATACAAACATGATATTTTAGTTCCAAGATAAGGAGTTAAGTAATACTAGGCATCGAAATGGTTTTAAAACTCGTTTTTTTTCCAATACGTTTTGAGTTGCCTAGTACAACAATGAGAAAAATGATGAACCCTGGTCTTAAATCTTGTCCGACTGAGACGTATCGTATCAGACAAGTTGTCTTGGTCTGAGACGAGATTTAAAACCATGGATTGATAGGTTACGTGTTTTGCGTCCACATCTATCTAATAAATAGTGGTATTGGGACCGATTAATCCTGCTCGTGACCCATGCAAGTATAAAAGTTATCTTGTGCACTCACTCTCATCATGATCCAAGACGAGTTAACTCAGCAAATTAGGACGAGTAATCCCAATTTCGGATGCAAGTGGACTTCAACCAAGCAAGATGGATCCATGGGAATCGACTATTATATCGACATTGACTCATTCAAGATTGAGTTGACTAGTCCAATATTTTGAAAATATTGGTTCACTTAGTTTTGTATATTCTTAATATGAAAAAATTTATTTTTTTAGTGATTAGTTTCATAAAATATATATTTTGATTACTAGACGTTTTTCTTAATAGAAAGTTCTAGAATTATTATATTCCTGTTGAAACGTTTCAAACAGATTAAAATCCAGAAATCTTTACATAAAAGAAACATTGAAGGAAATCATGAAAGTTGAGTCCAATTGGATTGGATTGGACAAATTCATAACTGAATCGCAGAGCACTGGACATTCCACTTCGATTCAGAAATCAAATATCAACTCATCCCACATCGCTGGACTTGGTCGCTACTGATCCGATCCCAAAATCAGGTTCACATCAAGGACCAATATGAAAAATAAAGCTCCATCGAAAATTTGATCCAAGCAATGAAACTCAATTTAGAATTTAAAAAAAAAAAACTAATATTCCCTTAATTTAATACTAATGGATATCCATCCCCACATGCAGCAAAAAATTCTAATCTTCAGGGAAAATTTCCTTGGTTATTACCTCAGATCACAGAGCCTGCTCGAACAAAATTCATGAGAAAGCCATGCCAGCAGTTGTCAGTGAATCACTCTACTCCATCACTGCAACACCACCAGCGGCCTTTAGCTTCTCTATAATGTCGTTGGCCTCCTCCTTAGTAATCCCTTGTTTCAACAAGACCGGTGCCTTCTCGACCAACTCTTTGGCCTCCTTCAGTCCAAGATTAGTAAATGTTCTCACCTCTTTGATCACCTTGATCTTTGCTGCTGCATCAAACTTCTCCAATTTAACGTCGAATGCTGTCTTCTCTACTTTCTTCTCTTCTACCTTGGCCGAACCTGCAGAAGCCCCACCTTGAAGACCCAAATCCATTCCTTCTACCGAAACCTGTTGCATCTTTGGATGCCTTAGCTTGTCTCGAAGAGTAGGACCAATTTGTTTGAGTTCTTCGGGTGGTAAGGCAGCGATGCGTTCGGCAAGTTGAACAATCTTCTCGGAAGGTGGGGGTCTGGGGCCATATGGATCGTAGAAAGCTGGGTATTTGTATCTCTTCGGCTTAGTATTGGGATCTCTGGGGACAAAATCATGCTGGAATAGACGACACTGCAGAGGACCAGTTTTCTCACGGAGAGTTGGTGGTAAACGAATAGTTCGGAGAAACGAAAGGAGCTTCATAGTTTGCAGACTGATGACCGAAAGGATTTGAGAAATGAAAGTGACTGCAATTTCAGCATTAAGAGCTAAGCAATCTTCTACCTACAAAAGAGAAAATAAAAAATTAATGTTCACCTCTTACAATAAAGCAACAAAAATATAATTTTTTACCCTTCTAATATACTTTTTTTTTTTTAATAAGTAAAGAATTTTATTAATAGGAAAGCAAGGTTGAACGAGATGACCGACCAAGCTAAAGCCGAAAACAAAAAGCAACTACCGCATTTGAATACAACAAACTCTCTCCGATTTACCTACGAAATCATCGAAGAAAATATCCCTAAACTCCATGAAGATTTTACACCAATAGAACAAGAAGTCAAGGATCGAATATATAATATCATGGGGATCATAATCTACATCAAAGCTGTATCTTATATATCTGGGGTGGGCTTAATAGATATTTTTCCACCATTCAAATTCAGAAACAAAGGATTAGGATTCATGATGGGAAACAGCAAAGTGACTGCCAACCTGATGAGACCCTCCTCCTTTATCTGGGCTTGGCATCGATAATGCAGTGTAAAAGAACACCACATGGGAGAAATGTCCTTTTAATAATGAAGTGGCCCTTCTTTTTACTAGAATTTGTAAAGAAGTTTTACTTATTTTTGGAACCCAGTAATACAATTTCTGATACAGAACATTGGAAGTAGAGAACAATCTCAATGCACACTCTTTGGAGTTACTACCTTAACATGCCTAAATTAAGTACCAAGAAAAATATAAAATGCGGAAAGATCATTTTAAAGACTCTAATTAGAGGGGGTTTTCCTGACCCTGGAGAACTTAAGGCCTTCCTTTGTTCATGAAATTAGCTGCACATGTGAATTAACAAGAAATATTATCATTTTAAATACTTCACGAGTCACATTACCACGCAATTGTCCAACAACCAGCTGTATGGGTTTAAATATTTTCAAGCACACGTTATCATCTTAAAATATTTCAAGACTCACATTACCGCACATGTCAAACAACCAGTTGTATATGTTTAAATGTTTTCAAGCACACATTATCCATAGAATTGGGTTAGGCTAAATGAATCATGATCCTTGACTTATCAAAAAAAAAAAAAAAAAAATCATGTTCCTCAATTCGACTTGTCCAAATCCAAGTCTTTTGTTATGGAGTTCATATATGCTTTCATTATCTCCATTAATATGTTCAAACATCTTTTATTATTGAGTTCGTACTGCTTTCACCGTCTTCAGAAATGTGTTAAAGAGTGAGACAACTAAAACCTAAAACAATGTCTCATCAGGCCTTTGTAGACTTTGGTAGCTCTATCAAGAATCTAACAAATGGAAAGCTAATTTCAAATTGAAATCTTACACCTCTCATTCAAGCATGAAAAAGTTAGTACATGGAACATATTTGTAGGAAATAAGCATTTTGAATCTCTAGCCACAAACAAATTTCCAAATTCCTATTTGAACAAAGGTCCCAGGATCTAATTATGGCTAAGATGGACTGATCATATGTTTGCTCATCAACACCATAAAAAATCTCCTTTTTTTTTTATAAAAATCTTCTTAGAGTCCATGAGGGTGTCTTGAATCTCATTATTTCCATGAATACAATTCTACATAAACATCGCTACTTAGTATATCATGACAAGTAGCTCTTCTAAGAATGATTAAAAAAAAAAGAGGAAGTACTTTGAAAGTCCTCGTGTTGCACCCCTCCTTCATCAATCAAAAAAACAAAGAATAATAAAAACTATATCTCAACCTGCTTAAATAAGAGGCATCCAAATACATCTTAATATATTAAGAGTATTAGTTGTTAGTTTGAACTAATCATGGAGTAAAATAAAAAAAGACAAATCGAAGGTGCCAGCTTGGTACCCCAACCTAGGATCAAAACCCAAATTCAACCACTAGTTACTGACTACAAAAATCAAAGAGACATATTGCCTATGCATTGGGTAGAACTAGTTACCAATTTGCATGCATAGTAATTTAGAGTTAGAAAACCAAATTACCCAGAAACACAAAAGTAACAAAGAGATTGGAAATGCCAGAAATCCTCACCACCATAGAAATTTGAGCAAAAAAACAATAAGTAAACGTGATGATGCAGTAAATTATTCTAGAGAAAGAAATACCAGACATTCAAATAATGGGTAGAGAAGAACAGTCGAAACAGCAAAATCTCTCTTACAAAATCAAGGATCAATAAATCAGTTTCTTTGGAGCATTTTCTACAACAAGTGGTGTGCAACACAAGTGAAACTAATAGTTCCAAGTATCTTTCAGAGGGTTTGAGAATCCTTCCAGCAGTTAAAAATCCACAAACCCATTTTCTAATTATTATATAAATCTATAATAATCTACGTCTGGATTCATTTTCTGGTTCATGGGTTCGATTTTGAGCTTTGTTGCGGGATATAATTCAAAACCTGTAGACGTTCCTTCTAATGGAAAAATAATATTCCAATTCGACGGATATTTATCAACCATTAATGGAAAATAATTCTAAAAAATAAAAAAAAAATAAAAAAGTAATTTAGGGTTTTGCTATCTCTGGTTTTCAAGTTTCAGAGAAAGAAAATAAAACCCCATCTATGAAAAAAAAAATTCCGAAGTTTAGGGTTTATAAATCGTAAAAATAGAATGCCAATGTCTTCAATCATGTAGCAAAAAACCCTAGATTTTTTCCCATCAAAACCTAATCATCTTCAACCCTTTCATTTCTCAATTTCAACATTCAAAACTCAAGGCAAAATAAAATAGGATTTTTGGGAGCTAAAACGATGGGATTTTAGATAGAAAATTCGGTAAGAGAGAGTTGAAACCGATAGTTTAAGATGATGGATTTTCAGAGAAAATTAGGTTTTTTTGTTTTTTTTTTGGGTTGGATCCTTGAAGT
Organism: Akebia trifoliata; assembly: GCF_017979445.1. Taxonomy (NCBI): domain Eukaryota; kingdom Viridiplantae; phylum Streptophyta; class Magnoliopsida; order Ranunculales; family Lardizabalaceae; genus Akebia; species Akebia trifoliata. Next base: position 3,792,683 of record NC_141379.1, read on the forward strand.
TGAAGATTAGAGAGAGAGACACACTTACCGGAGAAAATGGTGGTCGTCATCGTTCACCTGAGAAGATGGTGGTTGGGTGTGGTATGCAAGCCCCTAACCCTCACTGTAAAGAGCTGAGTAATAGTAGGGGTGTCAATGGGTACCCATTTAACCAAAAACCGAACCGGAACCGATTAGAGCCGGGTCTAAAATGAAACCAAAATGATAGGACCGAAACCGTTTGATTCTTTCTGATGGGTACTCACGATACCCGAACCAATTTATTTTGTAAATTTTTTAAGATTATAAATGATTTAAGATATTCTTTTATTTTAAAATTAATGCACGCTATGTACAATTCTTCAATGTTTTTAAATAAATTTGACTCTTGTTGAACTGACCTCCAGATTGTACCTCATATCACACATCCTGACGTGGATGTGTATAGCATCTATGATTCCTACACACTTTCACGACAGGATGTGTACTGTGAGGTACAATCTTGAGGTCGCTTAGGATTATTCTATAAACCATGGATTAGACTTTAAAATGAACTATATCTTCCAAAATTTTATTCCCTTTAAAGAATTATTTTTGACAAAAAAAAATTAATTTATATCTTTAGTATAACTAATTACAATTAAGTTAATAATTTTGTAGATAATATATTAATTTTTGAAAGGAAAAAATATATATATATATAACAATTTGTATGAGGATCGGAATTGATGAGTACTTGTATTTTTTGACAGATCCAATTCCATTTATTTAAGAGTTGGAATTTGAATCGATAAGAATCAAATCGAAAAAAAAAAATTATTTTGTTTTGAAGTAGGGGTACCAATGGGTACCCATTTAACTGGAATCGAAAACCCCGGTGCCAATTCCCTTTTTATTGAAACCAATTAGAGTCAAGTCTAAAATGGAGCTGAATTGATAGGAACCCAAATAATTAGGTTCTATCCAACGGGTAAATTTTTCATTTCTTTTTATACTATAAATGATCTAAGTTATTCTTTTATTTCAAAATTAATGTTATGGTATATAAAGTTCTTCAAATTTTCATATAATATATCGATTGAAAATTAAAATAAGTTATTTCTTCTAAAAGAATAATGACCTTCTGACCCTCCCCTCAAACATACTTCTCTTGACGTGGAATGGATTAGAACCATATGTCTTTTCCTCGAGATACACAATTGTACATATTAATGGGGATGTGTAGTTGTATATCCCAAGGAAAAAGATCTATGGTTTTAATCCATGCCACATTAGGGAGTGCATGTCAGAGGGGCGTCAGAAAATCATGACTCCTAAAAATGTCTTACTTTTAAATAAGATAAAATTTTATTTTTTTGGAAAAAATCATTAACTTGTATCTTTAGTATAACAAATTATAACTGAGTTAAGAATTTTATAGATGGTATGTTAAATTTTTATAATGATTTTAAATACTTTTTTACTCGTTCGATTTTTGAGAACTTGAACCGATGAGTACTTGGTGCTTTTTTGTAGTTCTGGTCCCATTTATTTTTTAACCGAATCCGGAACCAAAACCAAAATAAATATAATGGTTATGAGTCTAAGTTCATTAGGAACTGAAACCAACCCATTAACACCCTTAGTTCTAAGTGTCTTAGAAATTGAAACCGACAAGAACCAGAACCGAAAAAATATAGACTCAGGATCCAAGACGGTGTCCGGTTCCTATATATAATAAAGATATGGTGTCTACATGGCACATTTTTGTGGAGTTTGAAACACCTAGGGCTCTTAACCAAGTTGTGCGTGCATCTTAGTGTGTTTGAACTCCAACAAAAAATGTGCTACGTAGACACCTAACATTGTTGTAGAGATGGGACATTGTTCTGGATTGCAACTCAAAAATATAATGATTACAGTTCTATATTAAAATCATCGAAACTATTTGCACACGTACACAAGCACACACTTGGGTTTGGTCCTAATTGGTCCTAAGCATGGATTACAGAGCGTAAGTTGGGTGCCTTGGTCCATAAAAAGTATTTTGATTAATTTGATAGTTCACCATTTTTTTCTAAAAATTCCATTCGCATGTTTTTTATTCATTCCATTGATAACCTTGTTCGTTAGGATCCGATTTGATTTGCTTAATGAGTCACATTCCAATGAAATCGTTTCTACCATTTTCTCTGGGCTAATGATTTTCGAACTCGATTTTTTTCTTTCCACTCGATCTGTTCTGTATTCGGCTAACTGGTAAGGGCACAAAATCATATATCTTTTTCCTTGTGTATATATCTCGAAGAAAACATTTTGAATCCTTGCCACATCAGTCAAGTACAGACTGAGTGAAAAAAAATCGAATCCAAAAATCACGACTCTTATCTCTAATAAAGCACACTTTGGAAATCTATTCATTTTTCTTTAAGAAGATGGAACCCTAGATTATTGTTTGGTGACAAATATATATAAATAATATGAACAAAAAATCATGGATCCTTGATTCAAACAGTTAAAATTTTTGACATTTTAAAATTTCCCTAGGAGTAAATTATCATCATGGGCTACACTTTTCATTCACCAATGTTTCAAGACCCTTAGAACTTCGGAGGCATGTGATAGAACCATGGATTTTTCCTCGGGATACACAAGTATTATAATGTTTAAATATAAATCTGGCTTTCGGTAAGGTAAGGAAAATGCTGAAGTGGTCATTAGCTGAAGTCCTAAGGGAGAAAATGGTCATTTTGCGTTCACTTTCTGCTCGAAAAAAAAAACAGTTCAAATTCAATAACTCATCTCTAACATTATTAAAATTTTCAAAATGTCGTTGGAATTCAAAATAAACGCGGGAAACTATTAACGGCCATGAAGCACATAATATGTATGCGCACTGCGCTCACTGGCGCACGTAGAAAGGATAAATGAAGAGAAAATCTAACTTATTCAGAGAGTTAAGTTAACGCTCCTACTTTTGTTTGCGCGGTAAACCGGGAATAGAGGACCAAGCTTTCCAACAAACGTTGCTAGATTTAGGAATGAAGAATAGAGAACAATTTTAGGGTTGGTAGTGAGGAGATATCGGAATCTGGAAATTTTGCTAAATTTGGAGGAGATTTTTGACGTGTTTTCGGAGGAAAGGAAATTCTATCAGAAATTCACTATTCATCACTTGAATTTCGTTAATGGAGGACGATTCTGTGTAGAATCGACCAATATAGATCAAACTTACACATAAATCAAAGTTGTTAGCTGAGATAAAATAGAAGAAAGGGAGAATGTTTGGCTCAGTGGGAGAACTGGCTTCATTGGAGTTAGGGTTTCTTGATATTGCTCGTTCATTGATTTCTGTAGATATTGCTGAAAGATCGAATTAGGTTTATTATTTTTTTAAATTGGTCAGAATTTCATAGATTTAGGAGAGATTATGATCAAGTGAGAGAATAAAAAAATTCTGCAAAAAAGTTGTTAGCTGATCAGAAGAAAAGGAGAATGTCTGGTTCTGTGGGAGAACCGATGGGTTCTATAGAGGGACCTCCTTCAACTGCAGATTCTCCTCCACTTGAAGGGGAAGGGCTATCACAACCCTTAGAAGGGAACAATTCTACTTCCCCGCCAGAATCATCGATTACGACCCCTCCACCAGATATTTCTTCATCTCCTCCTCCTCCTCTTCCTCCACCTCCATCAAATTTAAATTCTACGCCTCCGCTTCCACCATTGGGTTCCAACTCATCATTACCTTCGCCACCATCAAAATCGGGATCCTCACCACCTACGCCTCTACCCCATTCAAACTCTACAGCGTCTAACACTTCACAGTCTTCGCCACCTTCACATTCGGCTTCTTCACCACCTTCGCCCCCTGTAGGCTCTCCTTTGCCTTCACCACCACCACCACCCAATTCTAGTGTCACTCATCCTCCTCTAACCGTCCCTAGCGAGTCAACTCCACCGTCTGGCACCTCCCCTGCACCAGGAAATTCTTCTCCTTTGCCACCTCCAGAAGTCCCTAACAGCCCTCCTCCACCGGATCCCGGAATCTTGGGATTGCCACCACCAATACAAATGGTCGCCCCTCCATTGCCAGAAACTCCACCTAGTGTCAACCCATCTCCGCAGTCACCTGTCTCACCAACAACAACTGCAAACCCTGTCCCTACTCCCTCAACTGAGGGCACACCTTCAGTACCATCTATCTCAACTCCTCCGGCTTCTCAGACACCGATCCCGAAGCTGACCCCTCTTTCAACACCCTCCAATACCAGTTCTACCACTACGGGGCAATCCAATTCTAAATCAAGTGGAAGTTCTGAAGGAGGGACTTTTGCTGGTGTAACAGTTGCGGGAGTCTTAATCGTTGCTTTTGTTGCTTTTTTTTTCATCACCACAAGAAGGAAGAAGAGACGAGCACGAGCTTTTTCTTCCCAACATGGACCTAAGCCCAGTAGCTTATCTGTGAAATCAGGTAACAGACTATAACTATAGGATTTTTCTGATGCAAGAGTTTGATGATTTAATATTTGCCTTTTTCTTTGAATTATTAGTAGATGGGTATTACCATAGACAGCAACAAACAGAAGAGAGTTTTGGTCAATCAGATGCAATTGGAAACAGCAATGGAAGCTACAGAGGTGGAGCACCAGATGCAGGTGTAATAGGGAGCATAAAGTTGAGTTTCAGCTATGAAGAGTTAATGACAATAACTAATGGATTCTCTCAGCAAAATGTTATTGGAGAGGGTGGATTCGGATCTGTGTACAAGGGTTGTTTGTTAGATGGGAGAGTAGTTGCAGTTAAACAGCTCAAGGTTGGTAGTGGACAGGGGGAGAGGGAATTTAGAGCTGAAGTTGAGATTATTAGCCGTGTTCATCATCGGCATTTGGTTTCGCTGGTGGGCTACTGCATTGCTGAACATCACAGATTGCTTGTCTATGAGTTTGTTCCAAATAATAACCTTGATCATCACTTGCATGGTGAGTTTATCGATATTTAAAAGAACAAATAGGTGTTATCTTCGCAGTAGCAGGCAAGCTGGTAGAGTCAGTTAGTGGTGATACCAACTGTCTTGACCCACTTGCCTACCAATTTGTTTTTTTGATAATTCCTAATATATTATTGAAGGTGGCAGCTTGGTAATTGACACATACTGTTCAGGGAAAGGAGTGCCTGTAATGGAATGGTCAAAACGAGTTAAAATTGCTATTGGTGCTGCTCGTGGTTTAGCATATCTACATGAAGCTTGTACGTAACACTTGATGTATCATCATTTCTATACTCCTACACTCTTAACATGCCAACCTTACTGTGGTACTAGGATAAAATCTTCATCTCTTCATTTATTTTTTCTACCAGTACATTTATACATTATTAGATGGCCTTCTAGAGGAATATCTAGCTATTAGTTCAACAAACTTCTTCCCCACACCAAACATGTGGTCCACTGATATAGTCATACACTGTAGATATGTGCATGTGAACTGGACTTTCTACGTGTTATGCTTGCGGGTATTCTGACACTTGCTTGTGTAACTACGCCAGGCTCAATGTTTATACATAAATATTGCAAATGTTTGACTAGTTGCATGTTTTTCTGTTGGTTTCTAGGTCATCCAAAGATCATCCATAGGGACATCAAGACGGCAAACATCCTACTAGACGAGACTTTTGAAGCACAGGCAGACATATATTGTGAACCTTTCCTCCATTTTTTTTTTCTGAGCTTATATCATCTTGAGTGCTTGACAATTGCTTTTTCATTTTTTTTCCTGTTATTCTCTTTGAACACCAATACCTAGCTCTTAACCTAAAACACATTCAAAATACAGGTGGCAGACTTTGGGCTTGCAAAACTAACAAATGAAACTCAGACCCATGTATCTACTCGTGTTATGGGGACATTTGGGTAGGTTGCATATTATTTTTGGACATGTGTTTTGACATTTCTAGTTTTCACTTTTAGTAGTCCCAAATGGTAAGTTTATAAATGGCAACTACCATCATATAAGAAAAATATCTGGATATAGGAGCACATGCAGGGGAGCAGGACCAACCATTCATTGGATCTCCACTAGAGATTCACACAGATAAAAAAAAAATCAATCTGATCAGATGTTGGGAACGCTTAATCTATCACATATTTTTGGATTGTAAAAAAAAAATCTGGTGAATTGTCTAGATAGAGGCAACCCATTATACATTGCAGTCATCCATGAAGGGCGATTTTTTGAACTAGAAGATTTCTTAGGTGGGCATATCAAATGATGGTCCACTCCAGCAAGAATGTATCCTCACATTCCTGTTAGTGATGTTAATAACGCTTATGATACATTGGGTTCTTAGTGCAAATGGAAAGCAAATATATTCAATTGATCACTTCACTGATATTCAGTCTTGCTTCCAGGTATATGGCACCAGAGTATGCATCCAGTGGAAAATTAACTGACAAATCTGATGTGTTCTCATTTGGAGTTGTTCTTCTAGAGCTTGTGACAGGACGTAAACCTGTTGACCCGACCCAGCCTTTGGGAGATGAGAGTTTAGTTGAATGGGTAAGGCATAAACCGTCGAAAATTTTCTGTCTTTATTCCTAAGAATATGGGTTTTGTTTCAATTATCTAGGGAGTGAACAATATTATTTACTCTCTTCATGGTAGTATCCATGAAGTATTATGAAAGGTCATACATGCTAAAGTATCTCGAGGAATCTTGATTCTTCTTAATATCTTTATGGCTTGTATAATAGGATCATCCAAGCAGATATAGGGTCATCTAATCTTCTTCTGGATTCTTGTATAAGCTGTATTATCTGTGTAAAAGATGAGAAGATCCCCCTTTTTTGAAAACATAAAATTAGACGTCAGAAACCCTTATTGGACAGTTGCTGACACTAATTTTGCTTTTTTTATTGTTTAGTAACTGATGTGTTTATTGATGCTATTGCATTGGGCACCATGCCAGTCTTTCTGGAGCTATGAGTATCTGAGAACTACTGTCCATGTTGTTCTAAACACGTCCCTTTGTTCAAGTTATGTAGCTAATAATGTTCCTTAGAGGAGCTATTATGTGGCATGGAAGAACCTTGACTTCATGATTAGATTCGATTAAAACAAGGAACTGTGCGTATCTTTAGTATCTCATCAAGCCATTTTAAAAGCACGTCTAAATCTTGTCCAAAGTTTCCCTCGATTAATACTATACTATTTGTACTGGAGGTCCTTATGACTGGAACAAGACACATGTAGAAATCCGGATCGCTCGGAACCTCATTATGAGCTGGTTTCCAAGATGCCAGCATTATTATCCTGAATCTATTTCATTCCCTCTGAGCATCTTTCTTCTTGTCTTCTGCAGGCACGTCCACTTCTTATTAGTGCTCTTGATACCGGTGATTTTGCAGAGTTAGCTGATCCAAAGCTCGAAAAAAGATATGTTGAGAGCGAGATGTTTAGAATGATCGAGTCAGCCACTGCTTGTGTACGTCATTCGGCTCCAAAGCGGCCCCGCATGGTGCAGGTGATTAAAAACAAATAGCCATCTTTAACTTTCCTTGTTCTTTACTCTGTCTTATACCATTTCGTCTTATTTTGTTTACTAAGTGAATCAAAATGAATAAGATGCTCAATGTTAAACATAAACAATACAATTTTACCATCAACTAAATATAACACTCCTGCTGTTTTCAGAATAGTTAGGATCCAGAACAGAGTCCCGTTCCTCTAATAAAGGTATGGTGTCTACATGGCACATTTTTGTTGGAGTTTAAAATACCTTGGGCTCTTAACCAAGCCATGCCCGCAGTCGGATGTATTTGATCTCCAATAAAAATGTACCACATAGACACCGTACATTGTTACAGGAACGGGACACCATTTTGGATCGTGACGCGTTTTGAAATTATTACTGTCTTAAATAACTGTTGAAATCTTCTGTTGCTACTCGCTCAGGTAGTAAGAGCGTTGGACATTGAGGGTGACATGCCAGATCTCACTAATGGGGTGAAATTCGGCCAGAGCACTGTCTACGAATCTGGCCAATATAGCACAGAAATTCATAGGTTCCAGAGGATGGCATTTGGTAGTGGGGACAGTTCCGTTTCTGAAACGCCTAGTGGGGAGTACAGTTCTAAAGAGGTACACCGTACACCTCCACATTCATGGAGGCCCGGGGAGTCTGGTTCACTTGAGTTCCCAAGTAGTGAGTCAGAAGCTTATGCATTGAACCCACGACGTAGTGCAAAGTACTAATGAAATCCATGCCAGCTATGGAAACTGCCAGTTCAGCCAAAAGAGAATTTTCTGACTCCCTACACGGTAGATTCTTCTTCAGATGAGCTTATCGACAGTGTCAAAGAAGTAGAGGGTGTACCCTTTTGATGGTTCCTTTGATGGGGTGTGATGATTGTATCGATGTGGGGAAGGTTGATGAAGACTAAAGCATTCTTTCGAGTTTTATTTGTAAATTTCATTATTCTTTTTCCTTGTCATTGTAAGAGGCAATTTGCAGGGCATGGATTCAGGTCCTTGTATCTCTTTCGACGAAAGCATTCTTTCTTTGTCATTAATATTGGTGTAATATTTTCTTTTTGTTAGATAAACGAATTCATATTAATGTAAAAACCAAGTATACATTCATTCTCCAAACTCTACCAACATCACAAGTTGGGGAAGAGCAAAACGAAACGTCTTCTTGCTCTCTCTCTCTCTCACTCACTCACACAAATACTGTTTCTATTATTGCGGGTTGGACATGTTTTTTGATATATGGATATTTGAAGTACTATTTTATTTTCACCTTAAATGAAAGGTATGTTAGGAGCTTGAGTTCATGTGTATTCTTAGTGTGTACTCTCCTCATTATCCACAGACATATACATCTGAGACAGTACATAGTAGTATGTATATGTGTTTGCATGTTTGTTTAGTTTCATTTTGACATATTTATGTATCTCTAAAAATGGAACCTCAACACTGCTATACCTTATTATTTGATTTGTTCCTAAAATTTATCAAATAATCTTGTTCCATTCCATACTTTGGAAGAGAAATTATGACGTATGATCCATCTCCAGCTCTAAAGTATCATTCAATCTTGATTCATCTCAGGTGAAACGTCTTGCCATTATCTTTTATTTGGATTATATCTTCTAACATAGTTTGTCTTTGTTTTTCAACTTACCAAGGCAAACCCTGAGACTGATATCTTAAATTCTTGCTCATCTTGAATCAGTTCCTTAAAAGGTATTATTATTTCAAGAATTTACTTTGATGGTCGACCTGTTGACCATTTATTCTGCAAGTCTTACTTTTGAGTAGATAATATTACATGTCAATACCAAACATGATCACAAATATCAAACATGAAAAAAATAAAATAAAATGAAACAAAGAGCTTCTGATGTAAAAGCTGCAGACAACATTGTATTATACATGAAGAAGCTTGTTTGTTTCTCTTACCCTTCATGCACTTGTTCTACCTTCCAAATTATCAGTATGTTTTGGTTCTCCTTTGGTTCCACCATTTTCAGCATGTCTAGGCTCTTTTTGTTTTCCATGGCCAACAGGTTTCGCTGTTGGAATCCCGTTCTTGAATCCAAATTCAAGTTCACTTTCTTTGGGATGATAGTTGCAGTCACGCCTACCCTTTGTTTGAGAGAAACGGCGAGAACAGATTTGGCTAATGCAACAAGCAGCGATTGCTAAAACTATTACAACAGCCAAGACTATGAAGACTGGCCCGAATGAACCCTTGGAATGGGAACCTGGCTGTGTGGTGACCGTATTTGGGTAAACTACAACTGGCGGAGAGAGCGACATTGTTAGCGGTTTCTTAACCTTGAATTAGAGGGTGAAGTCGGTTTCTTGGTTTAGTATGATTTCTCTATAAGTCTTGTGCTTTGAGTGCATAGAAAGGAAATTCGAAGTGAAGATATGGAAGGAACAAGAACATTGCTGATGGGCTGTGATCAAGTTTTGAATTTGAAAATAAGGGACTTTCTTTAATAAAGACAAAGGTGAAGAATAAAGATGTTCCTTCTCTCTCTCTCTTTTTTTGGGTTGAAGTAAAGGTTACTGCATTTGCTTTGAGATGAGAGAAAGTGAAGGCTTGGAGCCTTGGTACATAAATTGCAAGGCTGCATGATAAATGGGTACATGTTGCATGGGGGAGGCTGCAGAGAGCTACCTTTTAGGCATTGTGGTGACAAGGGATGAACTCTTGTACAAGTCTTTTACAAACAAAGTGTGAAGGAATTGTACCGATCAAAATGGACCACACGATCTATAGACCTTACTGTTCCCCTCAATTCAAAAAACTCAATGTCACTATCTGCAATATTGGTTGAAATGAATAGTTCAAAATTTTCAACCCCAAGGGGTTGGCCTAGTGGAAAGCCAAGCCTTGATTAGCTCCTCAGGAAGAGTAGGTCAAGTGTTTGAAACCCCACGAAGCTATGAATTTCTAGGGGCCACCCTCCAGGGTCTGGTTGGCCCTCGACTCAACCTGTTGAATGTAAGACTTTCCGAGGGGGCGGTCCATGTGACCACAGGATTAGTCCCACCCGATATGAAAAAAAGAAAAGGAAAAGTTAAAAAGTTTCAAATTCGAGTATATTTTTAACGATGTTAATAATGTTAGCATGGATTGAAATTTTATGAAGATGGTCTTTAAGGAATGGATAATCCATTACACTGTTAGAACATCTAATATGATATCTATATGGGTCCCGCGAGCATTTTGGGATGAAAATATTACTTTGTATTAATAAAAGTAACAAATTTGTACTTTTAAAGATATGTTGGTGTACGCGGGCTTTTGTATAATTGTTTTATATGAATCACTTTCTCTGCTAATTGTGTACAAACTTGACTGTGAATATAAAAGATCTAAATATGAATATAAGTTTGAATTAATCATCACCTCATGCATGCAATGATTAGTTTAATGGAGAGGTCCCAAATATTTGCTTTCCTTCCTCCTTTTCTTTTGCAAAGAAGGGTTCTACTAGCTTGCCTTGCTATAATGTCTTTATTTCCCATTGAATATAGGCAACCATATGCGTTGTACAGATCATTTTGAACATCTTTTGGAGAAAGGCCAAAGACATATTTGATAGAGCATGTAAGCATAGATCCCTGGTTCTAATGATTATGTAGTGCAAAACAATCGAGAGAAACACAAGATATACGTGATTTTGTTAAACTTATGTCTACTGATGAGATAGAAGAGAGTTTCAAACATCTATGTGACCCTAAGTTTGAGTTGTTGCCCAACTAAAGTAAAACCCATCCATGATAGATAACTAAAGGGATATTAAATCATATTTGATCCTTTTTTTATTTGAATTTACTCTAAGGATCGAAACCCGCTAAATTTGATTTTTGGAATCATTCTGATCTCAGGACAAATCCAAATTTGATTTTTCTCCTAATTATGTGTGACAATATAATGTTCTAAGGTTTCATATTATATCATGAGGTTTTCGATGAAATCAAAATGAAACACATTTTATAAATAAACATATTTTTAGAAGCATTGAATATTTGAAAATGTTTTGATTTATCTCAAAATATTTTGAATCATCTTTACTTTCAATATATCTAAAAAAAAAAATTAGTATTCACATTGCTTGGAGATGAGATATTAAACCTTTGTCCCAAACTGTTAACTCAATTGAATGGAACAAGAAGAATTACAAATAATTTTGCAATGGGTTAGTCAACTCCTTGGATGTCGAGGCATTTATATGGCCACACCAATTTTTTTATAACACTCCATACAAATGAGAGCTTCTATTAACACACCAACTTTTACTTATAACACACAATCAATGTAAACCAATCTTTTAAGGATGAATTAAATTATCATTTCATGTTCATATTAATTCCGATCGAACTCACTGATAAATTACCAACAAATTCATCATTGAAAAATAGGATATTTTGTCTTAACACTTACGTGCAAATTCGTCTCTTTAATACCAACGATTTCATCATACCAGAGGATTCGTCACTTCAAAATCAAGGATATTTTGATTTTAGATTTAACAACGAATCCACCACTTTAAAATAAAAATACCTACCAGCAAACTCGCTGGAAAATGATTCATGCGTGTTTTCGGAATTAATATGAACAGTGTACCATAATTTGGAAATATGTTGTGCACATTTTAGGAAAAATCCCATATTTTAATTTAAAGGGATTGGTATCTTATGAGTAAAAGTTGGGTGTGCTAATAGAATATCTTCACCCCCGCCCCCTTGCGTTCGGTTTCTTTTTTCTTTTCTCTCAAATATTATTTACACACAACAAATGAAGCAAGTTACAAAACATATCAACATATTGTTTAGCTATTAAAGGAGGAAAAAAAATCAATATAATTACCAGTAAAAAGGATAAAAAAAATCCCAAAAAATTCTCCAAAATCATTATTGTAAGGTGAAAATACATACAACCATCCAAGGGTATTTGTGTAGGACAATAGCTGTTGATTTTCCTTTCATGGGGTAAAATCTGGGTGTTCCATCCCCTTAAAATGCTTCAGGTTTGTTTATTCAGGTTCTCCTCAAGTATCCTTAAGTACAATAAATGAGTTCTGATTTCATACGGATGAGACTGAATGTTGCAGCAGTAACAGAACCAGCTCCAACAACATTGAAAACATCGTGTGCACCCCTTTTCTCAGCGAGCAGATTCTGTACACCACAAAATGCAGCAGTGAACATTCCAAGGCGGACCCCACCGACTATTGAACCTTTAGTCACTCAAATAAACCTTTTCTCCATCGCATCTCTCATCAATAGGTACTGCTTACGCTTGTCTGGTGTGCTCCCAAGCTTCAACAATACTTCTGCATCCTTGCTCTGCCATGATAGCAAACAGGTTTCTACAACTGTCAACAAAATTAATTTGGATGGCATCGAAGCAAATTCTCAACCAATTATGGGCACATATTTTGTTAAAACAACATTAATAAATGGGAGAACCCTACTTTGACAAAATGGGTCAAAATGATGCCAAATTACGCAAATTTGAACAAAATAATTTGACTTATCTTCACAAAATTACAGTTTCTTTTATTGTATAAATTTTGCTAATCTGTCCACAAGTCTGCATCTTCGATGTAGTCTTTCCTTCTTCTATTTATGTGTGTAGGTTGGTATGGGAAGAGTAAAGACACAACAAAGAGGGAACATGACCACACAGAAAGCATATTCAAAATGTCAAACTCACAACAGATGCAGAAGCCTCCTTGCTACCTCCATGTAGCATGCCAGCGAACACTCCAACAACCGTGGCTTTCCCCCAATTTACCATTCCTGCCTGACTTGACATTCCCTGATACAAGAGCAAATAGTGTTGTCGGTATTCAGTAATAAAGCAATAAAATAGTAAAAAATGAAGAAATATTTACTTCAAGTAAGAAAGGTATGAACAACATTGCTGCACTTCTCCAATCATGGACAATGCCAAGATTCTGACTTATTACTAGGAAAATCTTCTAATGTGCACAACTGGGTAGTAAACTATCTATAGTGGCCCTTCTCCATTCCATGAGAGATGCCTAAGATCTTCTCTACCAATGTAGAGCAGGTATATTGGTAATTGGTATATCTACCAAATGAACCTTCACTTTTTTTCTTTCCACCATCGAACGAAAAGGAAAACTCCATAAATAACTCTAAAAGTTAAGCTCGCCCTTGGATAATATTGGCCAAAATGCACCTCCTGTTGATGAAAACTCCATGGGCACTATAATCCATCATATTTTCATTATCCCTCCTTCTAACTAAGGGTGCACATTGGATTGGATAAATCCGAGAACCGAACCAATCCGAAGCTTTTGGATTGGATTGGTTCGGATTAAATACACCCACGGTTCGGGTACGGTTTGAAAAAAAAAATCCGGTTCGGTTCCGGATTAAGAATATAACAAACCGAACCAATCCGAAATCCGAACTGTAATATAATTATATATATAATGATTTAAAAAAAATTTATTTTCTTTATTTCTCTCTTCTCCTTCGAATCGAATTTGGGGGAAATCTGTAAATCGAGAAACCTAGCCGTCGTCTTCCCGGTCGTCTCCCTCGCTCCACCTCGTCGGAAAACATAGAGGACTCTCTCTCTCTCTCTCTCTCTCGCGAAACCTCGCCGCCGTCTCCTTCTCTCACCTCGTCGGAAAACACAGAGATCTCTCTCTCTCTCTCTTGAAATCTCGTCGCCGTTCTCGGTCGTCTCCCTCCCTTACCTCACCTCGTCGGAAAACACAGAGGTAACTCTCTCTCTCTCTCTTGTTGCCGTTGTTCTCGCTCGTTTCGAAAACGACTTCGTTTTCGCTCGGATGTTCCCTTCGAACATAAATTTAACTGTGTGTGAGTTTCGCTCGGATTCTCTGTGTGAAATTCAAGAATATAAATTTCTGATGTATTCGAACAGAAATTTTAGAATACTAGAAAATTCAGAACAGAAAATTTATTTTTAATTTTATTCAAACATAAATTTTTAATCGAAATTTCTAATTGAAATTTCTAATGTTCCTGTTTATTCGAACATAAATAATAGATTAGAAATTTTAAACATAAATTTTTAATTCTATATTTTCGATGAATCAGAGAAATGGAGAGGTGGAATAAAATAGAAACTTTCTGATGTTCATTTTTATTTGAACAAAAATTTTAGAATAGAAATTTTATAACAGAAATTTCAAAACAGAAATTTCATAACAAAAATTTCAGAACAGAAATAGAAATAGAAATTTTTTCTCATTGTTTTCATGATTTTTATTTTTAATGTGTTAAAAATAATAAGTATTTTGGATTGATTCATGATTTTTATTACTATTAGATTAGTTCATTATTTTTTAATGATTTTTATTACTATTGAAAATATTAAGTATGAGAACCGAGAACCGATCCGAACCAATCCGAACCAAGATTGGATTGGATTGGTTCGGTTCTATAGGGTAATTGGATTGGTTCGGTTCCAAAGTTGTAGAACCGATCATGTTTGGTTCGGTTCCAATTTTGCCAAAATCCGAACCATGTGCACCCCTACTTCTAACAGTTGATAAATTTAATGCATCAAGTTACATAAGAATTGAGTCTGATATGAAAATGAATCTCTCTTCACAAATGGGGTCATATGAAAATATTAAATATTTAGTAAACTAATTCCATCACTGCATAAAGTGTGGTTCCAGCCATATTCAGAACTAATAAGGAATTATAAATTTCACTTATACCGTAAAGGAATTTTAGATATTCTAGTTATACCAACCAAAAAAAAAGGTTTTGCCCTCTCAAAGGTTATCTATTGTAATTTTGAATCAAACATAGAAGCTTAGTGATACTTATTCAGCAGTTCAAGCATGTCAACCCTTGAAAACTTGTCCTTCCAAGGGCCTTTAGAATAAGTAGAACCAAGACCGAGTATACCGAATAAAAATTTAGTGACACTCGGAGGGAGGAATGGCGGGTAAAATTTCATGCTATAGAAATATCTGAAGCAGCTACTTTTGTTATATTGGGTCTATTATATACAAGGATGGAGAGATTGAGGAAGAAGTTACCTTGAGTTAAATGGTTAAAGTGGAAGTACGCTTCTAGAGTGCTATGTGACAGAGGAATACCAATCAAATTGAAAGGGAAATTTTATAAGATGGTAGTAAGACCAATTATGCTTTATGGAGCTAGATATTGGGCAGTCAAAAAGCATTATGTTACTAAATTGTGTGGCAGAGATAAGGATGTTGAAATAGATGAGGGGAAAGACTAAAAAGATAAAATCAGAAATGAACAATTTCAGAAAAATGTAGGAATATCTCCAATAGGCAATAAACTAAGAGAAAATCGACTAAGATGGTTTGGGCATGTTCAATAAAGCCTGATTAAAGCCCCCATTAGAAGAACTATTAGAGCTGAAGGTCTTAAAATAGCGAGAGGAAAAGCCAATAGAACATGGATGGAGATTGTAAAAGCATTTATGAGATCACTTTCAATTATAAAAGACTTGGCTCTATGGTTTTAAATCTTGTCCGAGACCGAGACGACTCGTCTGAGTTGTCTCAATATCATCCACCAACAAGCCGAGTTGACAAGTCATCTCAAAGACATGGTTTGTTCTAATTCTAAGCCATTTTCTTAAATCTCGTCCAAGAAAACTCAAGTAAATCGGATATCTCGTCCAAGATGAGACGTCAAAACGAATATTAAAGCCATGCTTGGCTCTCGATTAGACACCTCTCTCTTAAATTATCAGAGTTTACTCTTGAAAATTACATATTTTCTTTTAATTCATATAAATTTACTACAAGAGAAAAATACAGAAAGGGGGCTGAGAAGACCTAATTACTGCAAATAACTACACAAAACAGCAAAAACCATCACTTAACAATCCATCCAAGACAAGCTCCCACTTAGGTATAAGTTCCTCAAAAAAGGAAAAACTGTGATCTCGAAATCAGGATTGCAAGTACAAGTAACATCGATCTACATTTCAAGCGAATTCGACAGTATTAAAGATCAAAAAACCAAACAGGTTTGATTAATTCAAATGCATTAATAGTCTAAAAAAAAAACAGATTTTAACATCTACTGTGTATAAGAAGCGAATATTATACGAAAAATCCTATCTTGAGGTGTAAAAAATCATACCTCCTCAACGATTTCTTCGGGAGAGGCGATGCCCGAGATATTTGACCCTGTCCCCTCTCCATTGATCATCTGAAATTGCAAAAGAAAAAACAATGATTTTTTTTACCTAAATTAAAGAACTTCACACAGTTTAGAGGATGCAACACCAAAGTAACAGTGTAATTTTCACTCAAATCGCCCCTCTTGATCGATGAATCCGAAAACTTGAAAACAGATTGAATACAGAATTTAGATGAAATTCATAGGTAAACTAAGTATCCAGTAAAGAATTATCGTAATTGTTGCCGAAATTAGAGGATTTCTTTCGGAGTTCGATATTGAAAGGCACCAGATTTTCTTTCTGAACTAGGGTTTTGTATTGGTGGGAAGAAGAAAAAATCGAAGAGATCCAAAAAAAAATTAAAATTAAAAATCGGAAGATCGAATTCGAACAAAAGGAAAAGTGGACAACTCACCTTTGAAAACTGGCCTTGATCATGAGAGCGAGAGAGGTCTGAAAATTCATAAATTTTTCTGTTTTTAATTGATCCAAAAAATCATGAGCAATGTTGCTGTCCTCTGAACGAAGAATCCTCCTTAACTCAACAACCATCTAACAGTTTATATCATATGGATGTCGTCTTCCTCAGGAGAACAAAATTGTTTTTGCATTAGAAAAATTGTATTGCCACACCAAAGTTGACTTACAACACACCAATCCTTTTGAAATTAGGATGAATCTCCGTTTCGTGCGCTAAATATGACGAAATTCCGATTTTGATACACTGTTCATTTTAATTCCCAAAACATGCATTCGTCATTTTCATAACGAACTCGTGAGTTCATTACTTTTAATATTTACGACTTCGTAGATATGCTAGTAAATTCATTGATTATATAAGTGACGAATTCACTCGAAATGCATGATTTGGGAATTAAAATGAACAGTGTAACCCTGAGGGGTTGGCTCAATGGCAATTTCGGATCAAAAAGCAGTTAATGCCCGTAGGTCGTGAGTTCGATACCCAGTATGAGCATTAATTCCTCAAGGGCCACCCGCTAGGGCACACCTTCTCTTACCTGGTGCGTGTGATGGGCAGGCATTGCACATGCCTCGGGACTAGTCCTTGGACAAGGATACCCGATTATCACAACAACAACAAAAATGAAACCAAAATTTGTGCACATTTTGAGAAAAATCCCTTGAAATTAAGTACTCATTACATATGTATTGGTGTGTTATAAGTACAATTTGGTGTGCTAATAGCAGCTCTCTTTCCATAAAACTTTAAGATCCCACTCATATAACAATGGAAAAGTCTAAAATACGCCGCAAGATACAATCACTACAGCCTAACACAAAATGGTCCTTGTCCTGGCAACAAGGGAATCTTGTGATCATTGGAGCGTTGGGGTGGGAGACTCTTTGGTTCAGCTATAACCTCATTGTATTTCTCCAAAATCTGTTGCATTTGTACTGGAATAGTAGAACTTGTTGGTTGCATTTGTGGGACTCCCAAGGAGAGCATTTGTAACAACATTTCTTCCTTGTTTTTCTTGGCAGCATGTTCCATTTTTTCACCACTAAGGAATCTATTTTCAGGTACGGACGAGCCTTGTAATGTCACCTCCTTATCGTTAATATTAAATTTCATTTGCAACTTTGAAAAATCCCAAACAATGGGTCCTAGTGTACAAAGCCACTGTGTCCCTAAGACCATGTCATACCCTTCAAGGGGTAATAAATAAAAATCTACAGAGATAGCGACTCCTTGTAAATGAAGTTGAACGTTTGTGCATTTACCTGAGCTGACTAGTTTCTCCCCAGATGCCACCATCACCTCAAATCGACCTCCAAGTAATGACTTCAATCCCACCTTCCTTGCCAACCTTTCACTCACAAAGTTGGAGTGCTACCAGAATCAACAAGGACAAAGACTGCTACATATCCAAGACTACCCTTAACCCGCATGGTTTCTGGTGCACGTGTCCCACTAATGGCATGAAGTGAGATCTCGGGGGGTTCTGAACTCGTTCCTCGCCCTCCTCATATGCTTCCATTTAAATCACCATCTCCTTCCTCCAAACATGCTTCAATAACAAACTATTTTTTTACAACACCACCCGGGACTATTTTTCTCATTACAATTGTAACATAGTCCTTTATTTCTCTGTTCATGTAGCTCTGCTGGAGACATTTTCTGAACTGGGATTGTTGGTTGAGTGATAGGAGTTGATCGATTATGATGGAAAATGGGTTTTGGGGCTGGTGGGGTTGCTTTTCAGTGGGATAGGTTTCGGGCTTTGTTTAGTCGTGCCCGATAGCAGCTGAGAAGGTCGTCGGTCTACCAGCCTGCACATCAGTTCAAATTGAACTCGTAGTTCGCTAACAAAACAACTTACTTGTCGAGCTTGAAAAAGATGCCAGACCTTTGCAAGTAATTTTTCGAACTGAGTTTGGTAGTCTCACACTGATCTGGTCTGCTGCAACTTGGTGAGTTCTCCAAAAAAGTCATAGAACTGATTTGGCCCATAACGAGAGAGAAACCCCTCCTTGAACTCATCCCAAGTGATGACATTCATCTCTTGTTTCAATAACTAGTACCATAATTGGGTGTCACCCTCAAGATGGAAGGATGCTAGTGACACATGATCAGGTTCCAGGGTTTCATGAAACTGAAAAAATTGTTCGGCTCTACACAACCAGCTGGTTGGATCTTCTCCACCATTGAAACGTGGAAAATCTAATTTCACGAGTCTAGGTGTATCCAAACTAGCAGAGCCTGTGTGGTGGGACCCACCATTTCCTATATTCCTACCTCCATTTGCTCGAGTTGGAACTCGTGAAGTTTCTCCACTTTCCTTGGTAGAGTGATCTGATATTTGCGTCATCCGGGCATTGACAACCATTCGGATCTCAATATTTACAAAATGGGTTCCTCCTAAAATTCCATAAAGCACTCATACCCGATAATTAGCTAACAGGTTGTGCATAAAACGTTCGTCTATCAACTAACTTCTTCGACCATATCATCAATTAATTTACAGTTGAACTTTACTAGTTACTATAATCAAGTTATATAGTCAAGGAGATATAAAACAATCAACTATATTACATGATTTTCCATTTTAGCAACTCGGGTTTCTACAGAAAGTGAAAAAATAAAAAAGAAGAAAGGTTCATTTGAGCATTAAAGCAAATAGTTTGTGCGCAAAGATTTCAGTGTTGAAGTTAGCTATGTTAAGAAATCTGAGGTTGAAAACATGGCCTATATATATTTTTAAAAATGGGTCTCTCTCTCAAAGATCTGGAAGACATGTAGATGATAAAACTGACGAGAATTGACTGGAAATCGAGGAGAGATAAAATACCTCGATATCTAAGGAAAGATTCTTGTGGGGAACTGGGAAGCGGTTACTCGGCTGATCCATTAGTCTCGTCTAATAAGCCAATATTGCAGAGCCAGAGAGTGAGCAACTCAAGACAAAAGTCCCACTCGAAGTCGAACACATAAAGCTTAGAACTCGATCCAAATGAAATATGGGTCAAATACAGACCGGGTCTCTCCCAGGATACTATTGTAAAATGACAGAAATGCCCTACTACGAAAAGAGGGAAAAAAAACTTCATTTTTTCCATGCTCTCTAATCTATCAGTTAATTTTTTTTTAATCCTAATTAACTTCATCATTTTCAAACTCCCCAAAACCCTACTTGACTTAGTTCTCCGTGTTTGATGAAACCACAATTTCTTGACAGAGGTTTGAAGGGAAGGAATTGAATCTTGAAGTTAAGTAGGAATGGTAAAATTTGTTATCCTAGAGTTTGAAGATGATTGATTTTTTGAAAACTTAGAAATAATCTTTAATTTCCACCAAAACCCTATGCGTTCATCAAAATTATCATCATATTTAAGGTTTCAATTAAGTAAAATGTTGAACATGCATTTCTAAATTTTTGGATTTAGGTTTTGATGAATATGTAACTTAGGTCGTACATTTTTGACTCTCATCGGATACTACCCTTCTTCCCATGACCATTCAATTCTTTTATGCTTTCATAAAGCATTTGACAATACGTCAACAATGAAATCTTGTTTGATGGGGCCGCCACATGACGTCTAACACTTTGTCATGTGTTACAACATATAAGTAACCACATGTCTATTAAAGGGCATGTGGAGGCTTGAAATCACGATGTGGGGAGTAAACCCAATCGCTTCTTACCATCTCAGCTTACCCTTGGTGGGTAACAAGATTCTTTTACCAGATTCAAATCTTTGAGATAAGATTTTATTATCGTTATTGTTTCATTAAGTAAAAGAAGTGAGGATGGTTTTTAGAAAATAACATAAATTTTTGTAAAAGAAAATAAATTATTATTTTAATAATTAAATTAATGGAACATTTTGAAGTTATTTCTCATAAATTTATCAGAAGACCCATTTCAGTGGTGGTGATATCTTACTGACATCCACATTAATGGACGGCCTAGATATGAGTAAGAGGTTGTGGTCAAACATGGTTTTACACGAAGGAAGGTCAAAGGATGTCTTATCACTAATTATATTTTTAAGGAAAATCCTGGGGGCACTTTATTTTTCACAGTGATTTTCACTGTGTTGATGTGCTTACCATAGATTTTTTTCTCGAGATACGAGTGAAAATAATTTAGGATTATGTGCAGACCTCCACGTCAGAAATGTGAGAATAGCAGTAAATCCAAATGTCACCCCAGCATTATTCTATTTTTAAACTTCAAACTTCAAACTACAGCAACTCATTAGCTGAAGTACTAAGGGAGAAAATGGTCATTTTGCGCTCACTTTCTGCTCGCGAAAAACAGTTCAAATTCAATAACTCATCTCTAAGATTATTAAAATTTTCAAAATGTCGTTGGAATCAAAATAAACGCGGGAAACTATTAACTGTCATGAAGCACAAAATATGTATGCGCACGAAGAAAGGATAAACCAATAGAAAATCTAATTTATTCAGAGAGTTAAGTTAACGCTCCCACTTTTAGGAATGAAGAATAAAGAACAATTTTAGGGTTGGTAGTGAGCAGATATCGGAATCTGGAAATTTTGCTAAATTTGGAGAAGATTTTTGACGCCTTTTCGGAGGAAACAAAATTCTATCTGAATTTTGTTAATGGAGGACGATCCTGTGCAGAATCGACTGATATAGATCAAACTTACACTTAAAATCAAAGTTGTTAGCTGAGAAAAATAGAAGAAAGGGAGAATGTTTGGCTCAGTGAGACAACTGGCTTCATTGGAGTTAGGGTTTACTGTTATTGCTCGTTCATTGATTTCTGTAGATATTGCTGAAAAATCAAATTAGGTTTATTATTTTTTTTAATTGGTCAGAATTTCATAGATTTAGGAGAGACTATGATCAAGTGAGAGAGTAAAAAACTTCTGCAAAAAGTTGTTAGCTGATCAGTAACATCAGAAGAAAAGAAGAATGTCGGGCTCTGATAATGATAATCTGAGATGGTGAGGGACCTCCTTCACCTGCAGATTCTCCTCCACTTGAAGGGGAAGGGCTATCACAGCCCTTAGAAGGGAACAATTCTACTTCCCCGCCAGAATCATGGATTACGACCCATCCACCAGATATTTCTTCATCTCCTCCTCTTCCTCCATCAAATTTAAATTCTACGCCTCCACTTCCACCATTGGGTTCCAACTAATCATTACCTTTTCCACCATCAAAATTGGGATCCTCACCATCTACGCCTCCACGCCATTCAAACTCTACCGCGTCTAACACTTCACAGTCTTTGCCCCTGCCACATCCGGCTTCTTCACCACCTTCACCCCCTGTAGGCTCTCCTTTGCCTTCATCACCATCACCACCACCCAATTCTACTGTTTCTCATCCTCCTCTAGCTGTCCCTAGCGAGTCAACTCCACCGTCTGGCACCTCCCCTGCACCGGCAAAATTTTTCTCCTTTGCCTCCTCCAGAAGTCCCTAACAGCCCTCCTCCACCGGATGCCAGAATCTTGGGATTACCACCACCAATACAAATGGTCTCCCCTCCATTGCCAGAAACTCCACCTAGTGTCAACCCATCTCCTCAGTCGCCTGTCTCACCACCAACAACTGCAAACCCTGTCCCTACTCCCTCAACTAAGGGCACACCTTCATCACCATCTATCTCAACTCCTCTGGCTTCTCAGACACTGATCCCAAAGTTGACCCCTCCTTCAACACCCTTCAATACCAGTTCTACCACTACAAGGCAATCCAATTCTAAATCAAGTGGAAGTTCTGAAGGCGGGACTTTTGCTGGTGTAACAGTTGAGGGAGTCTTCATCGTTGCTTTTGTTGCTTTTTTCCATCACCACAAGAAGGAAGAAGAGACGAGCACGAGCTTTTTCTTCCCAACATGGACCTAAGCCCAGTAGCTTATCTGTGAAACCAGGTAAAAGACTATAACTATAGATTTTTTCTGATGCAAGAGTTTGATGATTTAATATTTGCCTTCTTCTTTGAATTATTAGTAGATGGGTATTACTATAGATAGCAACAAACAGCAGAGAGTTTTGGTCAATCAGATGCAATTGGAAACAGCAATGAAGCTATAGAGGTGGAGCGCCAGATGCATGTGTAATAGGGAGCATAAAGTTGAGTTTCAGCTATGAAGAGTTAATGACAATAACTAATGGATTCTCTCAGCAAAATGTTATTGGAGAGGGTGGATTCAGATCTGTGTACAAGGGTTGTATGTCAGATGGGAGAGTAGTTGCAGTTAAACAGCTTAAGGTTGGTAGTGGACAGGGGGAGCGGGAATTTAGAGCTGAGGTTGAGATTATTAGCCGTGTTCATCATCGGCATTTGGTTTCGCTGGTGGGCTACTGCATTGCTGAACATCACAGATTGTTTGTCTATGAGTTTGTTCCAAATAATAACCTTGATCATCACTTGCATGGTGAGTTTATCGATATTTAAAAGAACAAATAGGTGTTATCTTCGCAGTAGCAGGCAAGCTGGTATAGTCAGTTGGTGGTGATACCAACTGTCTTGACCCACTTGCCTACCAATTTTGTTTTTGATAATAGCTAATATATTATTGAAGGTGCCAGCTTGGTAATTGACACATACTGTTCAGGGAAAGGAGCACCTGTAATGGAATGGTCAAAATGAGTTAAAATTGCAATTGGTGCTGCTCGTGGTTTAGCATATCTACATGAAGCTTGTACGTAACACTTGATGTATCATCATTTCTATACTCCTACACTCTTAACATGCCAACCTTACTGTGGTACTAGGATAAAATCTTCATCTCTTCATTTATTTTTTCTACCAGTAGCATTTATACATTATTAGAAGGCCTTCTTGAGGAATATCTAGCTATTAGTTCAACAAACTTCATCCCCACACCGAACTTGTGGTCCACAGATATAGTCATACAATGTAGATATCTGCATGTGAACTGGACTTCCTACGTGTTATGCTTGGGGGTCTTCTGACACTTACTTGTGTAACTACACCAGGTTCAATGTTTGTACATAAATATTGCAAATGTTTGACTTGTTGCATGTTTTTCTGTTGGTTTCCAGGTCATCCACAGATCATCCATAGGGACATCAAGACGGCAAACATCCTACTAGACGAGACTTTTGAAGCACAGGCAGACATATATTGTGAACCTTTCCACCATTTTTTTTTTCTGAGCTTATATCACTTGAGTGCTTCACAATTACTTTTTCATTTTTTTCCTGTTATTCTTTTTGAACACCAATACCTAGATCTTAACCTAAAACACATTCAAAATACAGGTTGCAGACTTTGGGCTTGCAAAACTAACAAATGAAACTCAGACCCATGTATCTACTCGTGTTATGGGGACATTTGGGTAGGTTGCATATTATTTGTGGACATGTGTTTTGACATTTCTAGTTTTCACTTTGAGTAGTCCCAAATGGTAAGTTTATAAATGGCAACTACCATCATATAAGAAAAATATCTGGATATGGGAGCACATGCAGGGGGGCAGGACCAACCATTCAGTGGATCTCCACTAGAGATTCACACAGATAAAAAAAAAAATTAATCTGATCAGATATTGGGAACGCCTAATCTATCACATATTTTTGGATTGTAAAAAAAATCTGGTGAATTGTCTAGATAGAGGTAACCCATTATATGTTGCAGTCATCCATGAAGGGTGATTTTTTGAACTTGAAGATTTCTTAGGTTGGACATATCAAATGATGGTCCACTCCTGCAAGAATGTATCCTCACATTCCTGTTAGTGATGTTAATAACGCTTATGATACATTGGGTTCTTAGTGCACATGGAAAGCTAATATATTCAATTGATCACTTCCCTGATATTCAGTCTTGCTTCCAGACATATGGCACCAGAGTATGCATCCAGTGGAAAATTAACTGAAAAGTCTGATGTGTTCTCATTGGAGTTGTTCTTCTAGAGCTTGTGACAGGACGTAAACCTGTTGATCCGACCCAGCCTTTTGGGAGATGAGAGTTTAGTTGAATGGGTAAGGCATAAACCATGGAAATTTTTCTCTCTTTCTTCCCAAGAATATGGGTTTTGTTTCAATTATCTAGGGGGTGAAAAATATTATTACTCTCTTCATGGTAGTATCCATGAAGTATTATGAAAGGTCATACATGCTAAAGTATCTCGAGGAATCTTGATTCTTCTTACTATCCTTATGGCTTGTATAATAGGATCGTCCAAGCAGATATAGGACCATCTAATCTTCTTCTGGATTCTTGTATAAGCTGTATTATCTGTGTTAAAAACAATGAGAAGAACCCCCTTTTTTGAAAACATAAAATTAGCCATCAGAAACCCTTATTGGACAGTTGCTGGCACTAATTTTTCTTTTGTTTTATTGTTTAGTAACTGATGTGTATAATGATGCTATAGCATTGGGCACCATGCCCGTCTTTCTGGAGTTATGAGCATCTGAGAACTACTGTCCATGTTGTTCTAAACACGTCCCTTTGTTCAAGTTATGTAGCTAATAATGTTCCTTAGAGGAGCTATTATGTGGCATGGAAGAACCTTGACTTCATGATTAGATTCGATTAAAACAAGGAACTGTGCATATCTTTAATATCTCATCAAGCCATTTTAAAAGCATGTCTAAATCTTGCCCAAAGTTTCCCTCGATTAATACTATACTATTTGTATTGGAGGTCCTTATGACTGGAACAAGACACGTAGAAATCCAGATCACTCAGAACCTCCTTATGAGCTGGTTTCCAAGATGCCGGCATTATTATCCTGAATCTATTTCATTCCCTCTGAGCATCTTTCTTCTTGTCTTCTGCAGGCTCGTCCACTTCTTATTAGTGCTCTTGATACCGGTGATTTTGCAGAGTTAGCTGATTCAAAGCTCGAAAAGAGATATGTAGAGAGCGAGAAGTTTAGAATGATCAAGTCAGCCGCTGCTTGTGTACGTCATTCAGCTCCAAAGTTGCCCCGCATGGTGCAGGTAATTAAAAACAAATAGCCATCTTTAACTTTCCTTGTTCATTACTCTGTTTTATACCATTTCGTCTTATTTCATTTACTAAGTGAATCAAAATGAATAAGATGCTCAATGTAAAACATAAACAATGAAATTTTACCATCAATTAAATGTTACACTCCTGCTGTTTTCAGAATAGTTAGGATCCAGAACAGTGTCCCGTTCCTATAATAAAGATACGGTGTCTACATGGCACATTTTTGTTGGATTTTAAAACACCTAGGGCTCTTAACCAAGCCGTGCCCGCAGTCCGATGTATTTGAACTCCAATAAAAATGTACCACATAGACACCATACGTTGTTACAGGAACGGGACACCATTTGGATCATGACTCTTTTCAAAATTATTACTGTCTTAAATAACTGTTGAAATCTTCTGTTGCTACTCGCACAGGTAGTAAGAGCATTGGACACTGAGGGTGACATGCCAGATCTCACTGATGGGGTGAAATTCGGCCAGAGCACTGTCGACGAGTCTGGCCAATATAGCACAGAAATTCATAGGTTCCAGAGGATGGCATTCGGTAGTGGGGACAGTTCCGTATACGAAATGCCTAGTGGGGAGTACAGTTCTAAAGAGGTACACAGTACACCTCCACATTCTTGGAGGCCCGGGCAGTCTGGTTCACTTGAGTTCCCAAGTAGTGAGTCAGAAGCTTATGCCATGAACCCACAACGTAGTGCAAAGTACTAATGAAGTCCATGCCAGCTATGGAAACTGCCAGTTCAGCCAAAAGGGAATTTTCTTACTCCCAACACAGTAGATTCTTCTTCAGATGAACTTATCGACAGTGTCAAAGAAGTAGAGGGTGTACCCTTTTGATGGTTCCTTTGATGGGGTGTGATGATTGTATCGATGTGGGGAAGGTTGATGAAGACTAAAACATTCTTTCGAGTTTTATTTATAAATTTCATTATTCTTTTTCCCTGTCATTGTAAGAGGCAATTTGCAGGGCATGGATTCAGGTCCTTGTATCTCTTTCGACGAAAGCATTCTTTCTTTGTCATTAATATTGGTGTAATATTTTCTTTTTGTTAGATAAACGAATTCATATTAATGTAAAAACCAAGTATACATTCATTCTCCAAACTCTACCAACATCACAAGTTGGGGAAGAGCAAAACGAAACGTCTTCTTGCTCTCTCTCTCTCTCACTCACTCACACAAATACTGTTTCTATTATTGCGGGTTGGACATGTTTTTTGATATATGGATATTTGAAGTACTATTTTATTTTCACCTTAAATGAAAGGTATGTTAGGAGCTTGAGTTCATGTGTATTCTTAGTGTGTACTCTCCTCATTATCCACAGACATATACATCTGAGACAGTACATAGTAGTATGTATATGTGTTTGCATGTTTGTTTAGTTTCATTTTGACATATTTATGTATCTCTAAAAATGGAACCTCCACACTGCTATACCTTATTTTTTGATTTGTTCCTAAAATTAATCAAATAATCTTGTTCCATTCCATACTTTGGAAGAGAAATTTTGACTTATGAGCCATCTCCAGCTCTAAAGTATCATTCAATCTCAATTCATCTCAGGTGAAACGTCTTGCCATTATCTTTTATTTGGATATCTTCTAACATAGTTTGTCTTGGTTTTTCAACTTACCAGGGCATACCCCGAGACCGATATCTTAAATTCTTGCTCATCTCGAATCAGTTCCTTAGAAGGTACTATTTCAAGAATTTACTTCGATGGTCGACCTGTTGACCATTTATTCTGCAAGTCTTACTTTTGAGTAGATAATATTACATGTCAATACCAAACATGATCACAAATATCAAACACAAAAAAAAATAAAATAAAATGAAACAAAGAGCTTCTGATGTAAAAGCTGCAGACAACATTGTATTGTACATGAAGAAGCTTGTTTGTTTCTCTTAATCTTCATGCACTTGTTCTAGCTTCCAAATTTTCAGTATGTTTTGGTTCTCCTTTGGTTCCACCATTTTCAGCATGTCTAGGCTCTTTTTGTTTTCCATGGCCAACAGGTTTCGCTGTTGGAATCCCGTTCTTGAATCCAAATTCAAGGTCACTTTCTTTGGGATGATAGTTGCAGTCACGCCTACCCTTTGTTTGAGAGAAACGGCGAGAACAGATTTGGCCAATGCAACAAGCAGCGACTGCTAAAACTATTACAACAGACAAGACTATGAAGACTGGGCCGAATGAGCCCTTGGAATGAGAACCTGGCTGTGTGGTGACCGTATTTGGGTAAACTACAACTGGCGGAGAGAGCGACATTGTCGGGTTCTTCACCTTGAATTAGAGGGTGAAGTTGGTTTCTTGGTTTAGTATGATTTCTCTATAAGTCTTGTGCTTTGAGTGCGTAGAAAGGAAATTCGAAGAGAAGTCATGGAAGGAACAAGAACATTGCTGCTGAAGTAGTGTTCAATAAGTATGAGTTGTGATCAAGTTTTGAATTTGAAAATAAGGGACTTTCTTTAATAAAGACAAAGGTGAAGAATAAAGATGTTCCTTCTCTCTCTCTCTCTTTTTGGGTTGAAGTAAGGGTTACTGCATTTGCTTTGAGATGAGAGAAAGTGAAGGTTTGGAGCCTTGGTACATAAATTTCAAGGCTGCATGATAAATGGGTACATGTCGCATGGGGAAGGCTGCAGAGAGCTACCTTTTTTGCATTGTGGTGACAAGGGATGAACTCTTGTACAAGTCTTTTACAAAGAAAGTGTCAAGGAATTGTACCGATCAATATGGACCACACAATCTATAGACCTTACTGTTCCCCTCGATTCGAAAAAACTCGATGTCACTATCTGCAATAATGGTTGAAATGAATAGTTCAAAATTTTCAACCCCAACGGGTTGGCCTAGTGGCAAGCCAAGCCTTGATAAGCTCCTCAGGAAGAGTAGGTCAAGTATTCGAAACCCCACAAAGCTATGAATTTCTTGGGGCCACTCTCCAGGGTTCGGTTGGTCCTCTACTCAACCTGTTGCATGTAGGACTTTCCGAGGGGTGGTGCATGTGACCGCGGGATTAGTCCCACCCAATATCAAAAAAAGAAAAAGATTAGTTCAAAATTTTCAAATTCGAGTATATTTTTAACAAGGTTAAGAATGTCATTAAGCAATGATTAGTTTAATGGAGTGGTCCCAAATATTTGCTTTCCTTCCTCCTTTTCGTTTGCAAAGAAGGGTTCTACTAGCTTGCGTTGCTAGAATGTCTTTATTTCCCATTGAATATAGGCAACCATAGGTGTTGTACAGATCATTTTGAACATCTTTTGGAGAAAGGCCAAAGAAATATTTGATAGAGCATGTGAGCATGGATCCCTGGTTCTAATGATTATGTAACGTAAAACAATCGAGAAACACAAGATTTACGTGATTTTTTTAAACTTACGTCTACCACCGATGAGATAGAAGTGAGTTTCAAATATCCATGTTTAAGTTGTTGCCCAACTAAAGTAAAACCCAACCCATGATAGGTAACTCAATGGTATTAACCATGGAAATTGTTGGTCACACCATGCTTAAATAATTTTTTCACGACATTTTAGACTATTCAATTTGGTTTCTTATGAGTTCTAGATGTTTTCCTATCATAATTATTTTCAATTTATGCTTATATCATATATTGGGGTCACTAACATATATCCTATTTTGCCATTCTACTCTACTTCGAGCCAATACTTAGGTAACATATTTTCTAATGTACTTTGGAAACTTTCTTGTTCTAGTAAATCTCCAACTAGGTTTTTTTTTTTTTTTTTCTCTCTCTATCCCCCCACCCCCCTTCACTTTTGTTTTGTTTTGTTTTTTGTTTTTTGTTTTTTTTTCCAATAATGATTTTCTGACGTCCCAATCTGACATACACCCCCTGACGTGGCATGGGCTAGAACCATAGATCTTTTTTCCTAAGATACACAACTGCACATATTTATGGGAATGTATAGTTGTGTATCCCAAGGAAAAGGATCTACAATTCTAACCGATGCCACGTCAATGGGTGTATATCAGAGGAGACTTCAAAAAATCACACTTTTTTTTTTTTTGAATAATGGTTTTCTAACACCCCCTCTAACATATGCCCCCATGCCACGTCAATGGGTGTATATGAGAGGAGACTTCAGAAAATCACACTTTTTTTTTTTGAATAATTATGATTTTTTGACACCCCTTCTAACATATGCCCCCATCATAGAATCGTAGATCATTTGCCTCGACATACACAAAATCATAAATCTTTTTCTTGTGATGTGGGTGTCATATTATCATGATCCCCCCCTCTCCCCGCGCCGCGCATGAGAGATTCTTTGATAAATAAAAGAAGAAAAATGAAAAGATAAAGTGAATCGATTCCATAGCAACATAAAAAGAGTAGAAAGCCACAGAAGGCGTTGTAAAGTACCCCCGCACAAGCCTCCAAAAGATACACTTTCTCATTTATTTAGTACTTTGGTACCTCAGTGGAACAAGTATTATAATCACAAAATCATTACTTTTAAAATTTATTGAGTTGACTCAATTGGTTTTTTAAGTGACTCATCTCAAAAACTCAATAAACAATTTATTGAGTCAATTTGTAAAATCGATTGAATCACTCATCAACTCAGCCAAGTAAGCTGGAAAATGAAACGAGTCAAGCCAAAAACTCGATCAATTTATTTGGTTATATATAATATTTTATAGAGAATAATAAATATTTTTAGATATTTAAATAAATATATAATTTTATTCGATACATCTGAATTGACTTGTGAGTTTGAAACTCGAGTTGAGTCGAGTTTTTCAGTCTTAAAACTATCTTCAATATAAAAAGGTAAAGCTATCTTTATTGGATCACCACAATTATTTACAAAACTTTACGACGCAAGAAATAGAAATACAAAAACGGATTTTCAAAGAAATAGGATTCGAGCTTTTTTTCTCGGACGAATACAAAAATTTCTTTATTTCTTTCTCTTTTAAAGCTTTTTTTTATTTATAAAGATTTTTTTTTTTTCTCAAAATTAGTTGGCCTCATGGGCCCAATAAGTCCGAACCCCAAGTCCAGGCCCAACTCCTCTAAATAAACGAGATTAGCACAACCAAGCCCAAAAAGGATTGGGGCTTAATTACCGTGCTTAGTCTGGTCAATAATGAACCCAATTTCCTTCCCCAAGCCCGGCCCAAATCCACTCATTGACAGCCCAACACATGAGCTCCAATCCAGGTGTAAATTTGTAGAACTCGCCAAGTCAGCATCTCGATCTCTACGCTTAATGTCTTAAAAAGCAAAATTCCCAATACTTCCGCAACGGTCATCTAATTTGTGAACGACATTTTGTAACGGCTAATTCAATGGAACTACTCTCGAGAAATCAAAAACTTAATAATAGAAAAAAAAAAAAAAAAAAAAAAACTACAACGTTTAAATAAAACAAACTGAAAGAGAATCAAACCTCACTTTCTCATATATATAATTCATCCATTAATCCTTCACTTGGGAACTCAAATCTCTTGATCTTCTTCAAAGTTCAAATCATGCAAATCCAACACACCTCTCTCGTCTCATTCCTTCTTGTAATTCTTCTTTCTTCAACAACAGCTTCTGCAACTACAGGCGTCTGCTATGGTGGAGTTGCAAACAATCTCCTTCCACCATCAGATGCAATCAACCTCATCAAATCGAATGGAATCTCAAAGATCCGACTTTTCAACCCAGACCCAACAATCCTTAGTTCTTTCTCTCAAACAGGAATCGATTTGATGATCGGTGTCCCCAATGAGATTCTCCCACAAATCGCTAATGCATCCCCTGATTTCTCAATCGAATGGCTCAAATCCAATTTCCTTTCACACGTGTCTGCAGATCAGATCCGTTACATCGCTGTAGGAAACGAGATCTTCTTGAAAGATCCATTCTATTCTTCCTTCATCGTTCCCGCCATTAGAAACCTTTATAAAGCTCTGCAAACCCTAAATCTTGCAGAAAAGATCAAACTATCGTCACCTCACGCTGCATCGATTCTCTCAAATGCGTTCCCTCCTTCAGCTGGATCTTTCGATTCATACATCCTTCCCCAAATGGTTCCTCTCCTGCAATTTTTAGCCGAAACTGGAGCTCCATTAATGGTGAACATTTACCCTTTCTTTAGTTACATAAACAACCCTAAAGACATTTCGTTAAACTACGCACTATTCGGTTCAGATGCGCCTACGGTGCAAGATAGTGGATTGGTGTACGATAACCTCTTCGATGCAACCATAGATGCTTTTGTTTCCGCTATGGAGAAAGAAGGGTTTACAGGTATTCCTGTAACGGTAACGGAAACAGGGTGGCCAACGGCAGGAGGAGAGGCTGCAAATCCTGTTAACGCGTTAGCTTATAACGGTAACATTATTAAACGGGGATTAAACGGCGTTGGGACACCAAAAAGGCCTGGATTTGGTGTGGAAGTGTTCTTGTTTGGTTTATTTGATGAGAATGAGAAGAGTGGAGAGGAATTTGAGAGACATTTTGGGATTTTTAGCTCTAATGGAGTCAAGGCCTATGATCTCAACTTCAATTAGAGATCTCATTCCAGCTCTAATTTCTGTGTGGTGTGTATTTATTTGTTCATTTTGGGTGGAATATTAATTTTTGTGGTTTGAAAATTTGTAATTTGTACCAATTAATGGTGTTTTATATCTCTAAAGATCGAATTTAAATTCTTTTGCAGACTCCATTCCTAAATGTGATGCAAAAGAGCTTAATTTCGAAAGGCCTTCAAACATTGAATAGAAAAATATATAGAACCGTGATAATCGGACTTACCCATGTAGCATACTCAATCTGACACTCCCAACATGATAGCCTCGGGAACCATAGATCTGGTTCTCTCGGGCTATAGAAATACGGTTCCCCATAAAAAAAAAAAAGTGCAGTTGTGTATCCCGAGGAGATGGATCTATGGTTTCTAAACCTATCACGTCAAGGGTGTTGATTAAGCATGCCATGTGAATAAATTAGATGATCACATTACGGATGTGGATGTGTGTATCAAAGATGTTTTTCATTGAGGTACGAGTAAGAAGATCTTCTATGATACTATTTTTTTTCCTTTAGTTCCTTGTAATTAATTTTTCATGGTCAATCATTTAGAATCATAGAAGTTTCTTTAAAAATCATTAACATCTCAATCCTCTAGATTTTATATAGCATAGATTAGATTGGAGAAAAAAAAATTCAAACGTACAGTCAATGAAACCCCAAACATAAACGGTGTTTATTTGTTGTTTGGACGACATGAAAAGATCTCAATCGTCCAAATTCACTATAGATAATTGTAGAGAAAAAAGTACGATAGAGTATCCGCTCACAATAAATAAATAATTAACTCTACATATTAAAATTTAAAAGTGGATTTCTTCATTTGATGCTTTGTAGAGCCGTGATAAATTGACGTGGCAAAACATATGCGGTCTGAGTGGCAATGGCATAGAATCATACACACGAAAAATGTCAACAATTATGTGCCCTTATCACGTCAGCCACGTGCAGACCACATGATATGTTTTGCCACATCGATATATCATTAGTCTACCTGATAATATCGATTATGGATTGATGTAGAGATGATAAAAATGCGACAAACACATGATACACATGGAGAGTGGTGGGGTACCCATCAAAAGTTAGGTATCAGTCCTTGGTCCTAGGTATTTTTACTAGATTTTTCTTGGTGAATCGTCGTCATTATTAACAAAGTTTTGTCTCAAGGATTAGGGGTTGGTTAAATAAATATTGTGATCACACTCTATTTGAACATAATTACATCATTTTGTTGTATTTGTAAAGTGACTAATAAATTATTAAAAAATAAAGATTTCAAAAATACATAAGAATTTACAAAGAACATGAAAACCAAAGAAAGATCGAATCCCACATGTCATGGAAGGGATAAGAAAACATTAATCTCAAATCACATCTGAAACTCTTCATCGAACAAGTGGCTGACATGAGAGGATATTTTTATAAATGTCTGAAAAAATTGGGAGTACATCCATTTATAGAGTATTTTTCTAGTAGTTCGTTATATCGATTTTTCTACAATTGAGAGAGTATTACTTTGAGAAGAAAAAAAAATAACAATATAGTTGCCTAGGATTCATGCCTTGGATCATATTTAAGAGAAGAAAAAAAAATCTCTTCTAGGTCTGAATCAGGACTTTAATGGTTTCTACAATTGAGAAAGAGTTGCATGTTAAGAAAAAGAAAATAACATCACAGTCCTCATTCATGCTTTAGATCATATTTAAAAGAAAAAAAAATCTCTTTTAGGCCTAATTGATAGCTTTAATGGCTATTGAATTCTCAAATTTAAAAAATGGAGTCGCGATCCAAAACAGTGTCTACGTCGCATGTGTTCATTGGACAACAAACACATTGGTTTGTGTGCCATATAGAAAAATAGTTTGATTAGGAGTCCAATGTGTCTTAAACTCCAACCAAAACACAAAATGTAGACATTGTCCCAATGCTATAGGAATGAGACACCGTTCTCGATCTTGACTCTTTAAATAAGTATCTTTTGTTAGTTTATCAATGTGACATTCTCTCAACCCTTGAAAAACATTATAAGGAGCTAGAAAGGATTTTTTCCAAAAAAAACTCAATACTAATCCTCATAATACTTGTACCTAACCTCTAAAAACTTTATACTTTTTTTTCTCACATCTCATCTATGTATTTGATGAAAGGCCACAAGTTTGTGTTTGACATTTACAAAAAAATAAATAAATTGATAAATCAATGACATGATGCCACTTGTTCAAACAAGAGAGTAAAATCCTTAGACTTAATCGCTTAATCATGTTCTTGCAATTTTATTTCTTTCCTTGCATATAAACAATTAGTATAATTATTTTTAATGGATCGGGTTATGTAGACAAACATCAAGACAAATTGTTTTTTCCTATATGGGTTAAAAGTTTTAGAATGACTTGATTTTTTGCAAGAATGATTTCTATGATGAGAACATCATCTTCACAAAAAATCAGCCCATTCTAAAATTTCTAACCCTAGTTTATAATTTGAAGAATAATGGACCGTCAATTTTTTATCATTAGTTTGTAACCACTCTTAATGGGGTTAAAAGTTTCGAAAAATCAATCCATTCGAAAACCTTTTTTACAATTTTATCTATTGAACGCTATCCATTCTTCGTTCAATATACATCATGCTATTGATTCCTTAAATTATTACAATTTTTTTTTTCTTTTGTTGACAACAAATTATCTAAGGAAAATGTTAAAGTAACATTGAAATTGACATCGTTTCAAACATTGCTAACATGGATGTGTCTATAAAACATGGTTTTTAAACTCGGTATCACGTCTCGTCTCGTTCAGCTATGATACCGAGTTGACTCGAACGATACGTCTTGTCTCGTTCGAGTTGTTTCGTTCGACATTGAGACAATGGTTTTTAACCATTTAAAATTTCTAAAAAAATTTAGAAATGATTCCTATTAAAAAATGAATCCAAAAAAATATAAAATTAAAAAAAAATCAATTTGGAAGTGAAAGAATAGTGAGTTGAGGCTTTAACTCATTTGTCTCAGTTAACTCGAACGAGATTTTGAAAATCTCGTCCGATACATCCTGTTTAACTCGTGAGCTAATCATTTTCTGCGTTGTTTCGTTTGTATCGCCCATGATATTGAAAAATATCGTCCGAGACAACTCGCTTATCTCACGATACGCGGTCGTCTCAAAATACTTTGTAAGTTAGTCTCGTTCAGCTTGGATATCAAGTTAACTCGGGCGATATGTCTTAGTCTCGGATGAGTTTAAAAGCTATGCTATAAAACCATAGATGTTTTTCATCGAGAAACAAGTGAGAAGCATTTATGATTTTATATGGTTATGTGCACACCAATGTCCCAAACGATGTCAATTTCAATGTGATTTTAAGGTGTTGTTTGTTAAACTGAAAAAAATAAGTATTGAATGACTTTAAGTGTTAAAAAAGTTGCTTATTTAGATGTCAAAATAGTGTTGAATTCATTAAAATTAAGCGCTAAATTCGTAAAATCATGTTTGTTATACATTGTTAAAACTAGTAAATTATCTTTTTTACCTTTACGATCATATTATACATTGTTTGCATGTTTCAAATGCCTATTTTTTATCAAATATAATAAAATATATTACTTCTTATAAAATTAAAATACAATTCATTTTTAAATAATAAGTGATACTCAAAGTTTCAATTTCTAAATAACAATTTTTATTTCTAAAATCCCACAAATTTCAAATTAAAAATAATAATGTCATACAAGTCATCAAAATTGAAATCAACATTGTCATAAAATATGTTCACACAGCACGCACGATCTTCTCTCTCGTAATAACAATTGGAACATCCCATCATCTTATTTCAAAAATAAAAGAATTTAACTTTGAATGAATAATTTTTTATGAAAATAAAGGATGTGTAATTATAAAAGCATCTCACGAATTAATAAAGGCACCCACACTATGGCCAATTTTTTTTGTCTTATATGGGTTAAAGTTTTTGGAATAAGCCATTTTTTAGTGAGGATGATGTATATAGTATGTAGATCATTCTCACAAAAAATTAGCCCATTCCAAAACTTCTAACTACATCAAAATTAGTTTTTTTTTTAAATGGATGATTTACGATTTTTGAACTTGTTTTGATGGGATTAAAAGTTTCGGGATGGACTGATTTTTGGTGAGAAGGATTTCCTCATTATAGAGATAATCCTCACAAAAAATCAACTCATTTTGAAACTTTTAACCTATATAAGACAAAACAATTAGGTTATGGTGTGGGTTTATTAATTTGTGAGTTGCTTATATAATCATCCATGGGATATAAGAGATATTATCCTTTTAAGTACAAAGACATACATGTTCATGCTGAAAAAGAGAAGTGTTTACTGTTTCAGCGAAAAAATTTAACATCAAAATAGTGTTGAATTTTTATTTATTTATTTATTTTCAATTATAAGCGTTGAAAATATAAAGTAAACAAACACGTTAATTTGACAAAAAATACTAAATGATTTTTTTTCAACCTTAAACACTGAGAATTAGCGCAAACAAAATGCGGATAACACGAATCATCCCCTAATATGAAATGTGGTTTGAGATTGGAGAATAAAGTATGAAGTGAGAATGTTTGAAAGCACTTGTCACGAGGGAATCGATCCTTTGCTTGGGAGTTGGATTTGGCAATTTTGAATGGTTTTCTCACCAGTGGGACCCACTCACATTGAGTCTACTTTCGGTTTGCTCTTTCTCGAGGACCCAAAAATTCTCCAGTCCTGTCACGTCGTATAACGTTAACGCCGTGATTTCTGACGTATAGCCATTGTGATTCCACACACTGTTCCATGAACGGTTCAGATTGTGACAGACCAAGACTACTATGCTGACATCATATCAATGACGCTAGTGATGCTGAGCCAAGTGGGGTCAACCCAAACCAGACAAGGTGGGTCCCATGGTAACTTGCCACCGACAGTCTCCTTTTCCTTCCTTCATATTCACCCACCAACACCAGTCCTCCATCTCTCTCTCTCTCTCTCTCTCTCTCTGAAGAAATCTTAAATGGAGTGTTTTTGAGAGAGAGGTCTGAGTATAAGTTATTTCTTTATAATTAACCAACTTTGCAGAGTTTGCATGGATACATCAGATTGGCTACAGGTATGCTATGGATTCATGTTAATTTGAGATTTCTATAAATAAAACTGATTAATTTATCATCTTCAAAGAGAAATGAGAAGGAAATTTAAAGAAAAAAAAAAATGGTTTGATTTCTTCTAGTCATTTTGTTAAATGCATAGTAGAATAAGTCTTTATAATGGCAGATAAGAGCCATTTTATATCCTAAGTCTGCAATTCGAGATATCAAAAAAATGAGATACAAAACCCATTCATGCTTGTTTCATAAATGGTGGAAATTAATCAAAAACAAAGAAATGTAGTATTTATATGTGTGATTATAAGAGTGCCTTGTTTTCATGCAATATGATCTTGGGCTGAAGCCCTTAATTATTATTATTATTATTTTGGAAGATACCTTAATTAATTGTATATATGTTAGTTAAATATAACCTAAAAATAAATGAAAAATCTAGTTGTAAGTGTTCATTTGATATTGTATGAGTTGAGATTCTTAATGCTTTAACTTAAAATAAAGCTATGGTGGAGGGGAAAAATTAATCCTAGATATTTTTCTTGGAATTGGCATTGCCATTACAAGTTGTAGCTTTCTATCTGATTTGATATTACTTACAAAGATGGAGTGACTTTGTTTTTCACTTCGCTGATGAGGAGGCCCGCACATAATCATAGATGCTTTTCACTCATATCTCGAGGAAAGGCATCTATAGTTCTGAGCACACTACCACAACAGTACAATGTGAAACACTGTGATAAACAAAGCCACTCCAAGATTTTCCTATTGGAAAAGATATATAAGGTATAGTTGTGTGGGATTGGCTGCATTTCACATTGTGTTGTTGTGGAGGTACGCACGGAACCATAGATGCTTTTCACTCGTATCTCGAGGAAATGCATATGTGGTTCCGTACACACCTCCAAGTCAACACAATATGAAATGGAGTTTAAGGCAGTCGCTCCAACATATTTTTTCAGAAAATCTTGGGGAGATTTGTTTTTCATTGTGATTCTCGCTATGTTGATGTGATAGCCATAGATGTATTACCTCGATATACAAGTGAAAAGTATCTATGGTTATGTGCCCACTTCTACGTTAGAAATGTGAGAATCGCAATAAATCCCAACGTCACCCCAGCATTACTCTATTTTTCCTATAGGGAATGTCTAACATCATTATTTTTAGACACATGTTATATACTATTTATTTTAAAAATGATTATATCATTATATGTATATTGCTAAGCATGCCAGTGAGATTATATTATATGAAGGAAAAGAATAATATTTTATTTGAATTAAAAAAAACCTTACAAAGTTCCCTATTTTCCCTAATAAGGTAAGTATAATAATAGAAGAAAATTCTAAATGAGAAATAAACTCTAACTAAACACAATCTTAATTTGATCAAATATTGTATCTTAATCTTTTGACCTGAAGTACTAATATACACCTTATTACATTGTAGCATAACTAATATTTGACTACTATTTTTTCATCCAAATCAGGGCACGGTTCACGAGGGAAACGGAATGGATTCATCCTCACTGTCCGATGAGATGATCACATGTTCAAGACCTTTGGTTGAGAGAAGGGTGAGACCTCAGCATGACCAAGCTGTCAAGTGCCCAAGGTGTGACTCAACATACACCAAGTTCTGTTATTACAACAATTATAGCCTCTCTCAACCAAGATACTTCTGCAAGGCTTGTAGAAGGTATTGGACCAAAGGAGGGTCACTAAGAAACATCCCTGTGGGTGGTGGGTGCAGAAAGAACAAAAGGGTTTCTGTTAAGAAATCAACTCATCCATCACTAATTAATCAAAACCTCAATTCATCATCATCATCCGCATCATCACATGATGCGACCGACCTACACCTTACATTTCCCCAATTACAATTTTCACATCTCAATTACAACTTACTAGCGAACTCTGGAGATCATCAAACAAACCCTAATCTCATGGACAATACAAGAGAAGTTGATTTCATGGAAAGTAAATTTGATTTCTTATTAGGAAACCCTAGAAGCTATGATTTCATGGGGAACAGTACTGACTTGGGTCTAGTAAGTGGAGTAGGTGATGTGGGTAATGGGTTCACACCTTCTAATTTCCATAGTTTTTGCTCTCCATTTAATATGTCCTTAAATGGGCACAATGAGAATTTGATGGAAACTTCTCAGAACTTAATGCTTCCATTTGAAGGAAGTGAGGATGCAAATGCAATTGAAATGAAACCAAACAAGCAGGTTTTGTCCCTTGGATGGCATGATCAAGGTTGCTATGATGTTGGAAGGGAATCCTTCGAATATATGAATGGTTTAGGATCGTGGGGTGGCACAATGAATGGCTATGGATCTTCTGCAGCAAACCCATCACTAGTCTAGAGTAATACAACTGTTTCTTAGTTCTAAGATAAGTCCATTGGAGGAAAGGTTTTTTATATTTTAATTTTTGGGTGAACATTAGAGAAAAAAAAAAAAAATTTATCATTCACTCTGTGTGTTTGAGTTTTGGTTTTCTTCTTTTCTTTTTGGGTCTCTTTTTGTTGTTAAAAGTAAAACATGCAAGGTTGTAATACAGAAGATGATACAATATTTGTTGAGTTTGAATTGCATCAGCCATGCAGTGGAGCCTGATATCTTAATTACTATTTCAAGTTTTATACTTCTTTTTTTTTTTTTTTGGGTCTTTGGTGATCATGTAGGTTTGTTGGGGCCCGCTTTTGAGGATTTTATTAGGCTTGTGTTGGGAAAATCTTTGTTGTTTCCAGTAGTTTGGAAGGGAAGCTTGAGAATAATGAAGTAGAAGGATGATTTAAATTATCTATAATTATGAATGAAAAAATTCAACCCAAACTCATCTACCTCTCAATTTTATTGCTTTATTTTTTGTGCAAATAATTAAATTACTATAGCCTGCGTGGACCAAGTAAAGATGATTGATCGGGGTGGGATGTGCATTTTAAGTGTTTCTGTTTTCTCTTGGAAAATGCTGGAATGACACAAAGGGAGACAAAAATGATATGGTGGCGCGCACATAACCATAACCATAGATGCTTTTTACTCGTATCTCGCAGAAAAGTATCTATGATAATGTGCACGACACCACATCATTTTGTCACCTTTGTGTCTCTGTTTGTGTCACCCCAGCACTACTCTTTTCTCTTTACCAAAAGAGTGGTGTGGTTATGTGCACAACCCACGTCAGACTTGTGAGAATCGCAGTAAATACTTGTGTCATTTCAGCATTTTCCATTTTAAAAATAGAGTGATGCTGAGGTAACTTTGGATTTATTGCAATTCTCACATTTATGACGTGGAGGTGTGCACATTACCATAGATGGTTTTCACTCATATCTCAAGAAAACAATCTATGGCTATCACATCAACACTGTGAAAATCAAAATATGATTAATTATAAGACATCCTTTGACCTTCATTAGTGCAAAATCATGTTTGATATCAGTAAGATATCATCACCATTAATATCGGTCTTCTGATAAATTTATGAGAAATAACTTCAGAATGTTCCATTAATTTAATTATTAGAATAATAATTTATTTTCTTTTACAAAAATTTATGTCATTTTCTAAATACCATCCTCTTTTCTTTTACTTAATAAAACAACAACAATAATAAAATCTTATCTCAAAGATTTGGATCGGTTAAAAGAATCTTGTTACCTACCGAGGGTTAGCTGAGATGGTAAAGAGTGATTGGGTTTGCTCCCCATATCATGACTTCGAGTTTCTACATGCCTCTTAATAGAAATGTGGGTACTTAAATGCTGTAACACATGACAAGGTATTAGATCTCATGTGCGGCCCCATCAAACAAGATTTCATTGTTGATGTATTGTCGATGCTCTATCAAAGCATAAAAGAATTGAATTGCCATGGGAAGAGATGCTCGTTTCTCACATTTGGGAAGAAGGGTAGTATCCAATGAGAGTCAAAAATGCACAACATAAGTTACATATTCATCAAAACCTTAATCCAAAAATTTAGGATCGCATGTTCAACATTTTTCTTAATTGAAGCCTTAAATATGTTGATAATTTTGATGTACGCATAGGGTTTTGATGAAAATTAAAGATTATTTCTAAGTTTTCAAAAATGAATCATCTTCAAACTCTAGGGTAACAAATTTTATCTTTCCTACTTAACTTCAAGATTCAATTCCTTTCCTTCAAACCTCTATTAGGAAATTGTTGTTTCATCAAACTCAGAGAACTAAGTCAAATAGGGTTTTGGGAAGTTTGAAAATGATGAAGTTAATAAGTATTTAAAAATATTAATAATAACGGGTAGATTAGAGAGCATGGAAAAAATGTAGTTTTTTTTTTTCCCATCTTTTTGTAGTAGGGCATTTCTGTCATTTTACAATAGTATCCTGGGAGAGACCCGGTCTGTATTTGACCCATATTTCATTTGGATCGACTTCTAAGCTTTGTGTGTTCGACTTCGACTGGGACTCTTGACTTTAATTTGTCTTGCTCACTCTCTGTCTCTGCAATGTTGGCTTATTAGACAAGACTAATGGATCAGCCGAGTAACCGCTTCCCAGTTCCCCACAAGAATCTCTCCTTAGATATCAAGGTATTTTATCTTGGGTTTTTAATTATTTTTCAAGAATTTATCTTAAATTCTGGCTAGATGAACACTAATATTACTATGAATCTCCCTCCATTTACAATCAATTCTCTTCATTTTTATCATCTACTTGTCTTCCAGATCTTTGAGAGAGAGACCCATTTTTTAAAATATATATATTGATCCTGTTTTCAACTCTGAGATTTCTGAACTTAGCTAACTTCAA
This sequence comes from Akebia trifoliata, assembly GCF_017979445.1. Classification (NCBI taxonomy): domain Eukaryota; kingdom Viridiplantae; phylum Streptophyta; class Magnoliopsida; order Ranunculales; family Lardizabalaceae; genus Akebia; species Akebia trifoliata. Next base: position 3,835,261 of record NC_141379.1, read on the forward strand.
CAATGAAATCGCCTTTTTTTTTTTCTTTTTGCGCACAAACTATTTGCTTTAATGCTCAAATGAACCTCTCTTTTTTTTTTTTTTTTTCACTTTCTGTAGAAATCCGAGTTGCTAAAATGGAAAATCATGTAATATAGTTGATTGTTGATTGTTTTATATCTCCTTGACTGTATAACTTGATTATCGTAATTAGTAAAGTTCAACTGTAAATTAATTGATGATATGGTCGAAGAAGTTGGTAGATAGACGAACGTTTTATTCACATCCTGTTAGCTAATTATCGGGTATGCGTGCTTTATGGAATTTTAGGAGAAACCCATTTTGTAATATTGAGATCCCAATGGTTGCCAATGTTTATTGGGTTTTTTTTCAATCTTTTATTTTATTAGTATAAGGGTGAAGGCGGTTTTGATCCCAAGGTCTTTGGTATTACCACTCACAGACTATACCAAATGGCCAAGTTGGCGCAGCTTCATTATTGGGTTCATATATCCTTAATAGTCACACCAACATTCAAAAGAAGTAACTTAAAGTTGTTTGTTTAATGTTCTTCTCTCAGAGGACTCCTCCAAACAATTTGTCATTAAATTCTACTAAAATTACTTATTTATGCAATGCAGGGAAATAAAACAGATATTGTGATATGCAGCTATGATGATCAATTTCTTGTGAGTTGTTAAATACCCTTTATATGGAGTGATGTGTGGAGACATTTCTAATATTTAAACATTTTGTAGGTTTTAGCAACTCAAATAGGAAGTATGGGAACGATATTGCATGCCAGGTCTGCACATCTTTCACTAGTTGAGCATATCTATGCCCCATGTCTGATTTACATGTGTTGGATGTTGGTTTTCGATTTGCAAGACTTATTTTCTATAGTCATATATGCTGATACCTTTTTGAAGATTTATAATTGTAGGAAATTAGTTTAATAAATCAGCTTTAGATCCACTTAAAGGGTCTGTTGTCTGTTAAAGTGTACTATTGTGCATGTCATCTGCAGTTTTTTCAATGCTGCCCCCCCCCTCGCCAGTGATTTGCTAGAACATTGAGAGATGAAGTTTTCAGTACAAGAGAATTTCAATCTACATTGAACCACTGTCCTAGAAAATGCATTTTATGGAGTATGGACGATATGTCAGCACCCATAACTGCTGTGTTCTCATTTTACATATCAACTTATGACTCGAGTGCACTTTGAACAATTGGTTGACGATCTTCAAGTTTTCTATGTATCTTTTTTTTTTTTTTCTCTTAGCTAGAGATTTTGTGACATCATTCTATTTTATCCACCAGGAAGGAGGAAGGGATGTCAATCAATCCAACCTTCAATGTGTCAGTAATATTCGGTAAGCGAGATGAGGTAAGCTAGCTTGTGCATTACCCCGTTTAGTTTGTCTTTGTTGACCATAACATCTTGATATCTTCAAAACTACAATGCTCGCAGCCAATGCTAGTGGCCTGTGCACGTCAGTTAATTGAACATATAAGGTATGTTGCCACTAAGCCAAGTATGTGTAAATGTATTTATTCCTTGTCGGTGTTAGACTTTCTTTCTTTTTTTTTTTGGGTGTAAGGTCTTTAGTGAGTTCAAGGGGGTCTTCTTTGAAAAAAATTTAGTTCGGTGTGATCAAGTTTGTTGTATTTCGCCTTCATTGGTGTCAGTGTCTCGTCTGTATTAGTTGGTCATCTCAGCCGCTTTAATGAAATGATCTTTACTTACAAAAAAAAAAGTGTAAATTCATTTATTGATCTATGAAACAAGATACTTCACCTAAAAAATGGGAAAAAAAATTGTGCCTTACATAAATAATAGATAAAATAAATCTTGTTTACATGTGCTTAATACTGCCAGCTTTCTATATTTATTAGATGCTCATATTTTCATATTTTGCCTTGTGTTTCAGTAGTTCTGGTTCTTCTCGGCCATTGGTGCTCTCTCTTGGTCTCAAAGACCACTCTGTGGTACTATCCAAAATATGCTTATATTTTCCTTGAAAGTCTGTATGGATTAATATTCATGAAGGTTGTCATGCTTTCGTGCAGGAGACACTGAAAGCCATTGTTGCCGCTGTGATTGATAATCGCCTCTGGTAACACAAATGTAACCACATTTTCAAGGTATGCGACTTAGTCATTCTTGATAAATCCCCATCAAGATTTCACTCAGTTTTTTGTTACTGAATTTACAATGAATCAGGGGGACATGGCTTTGGTATCATCACATTGTAATATTATTATCACTATCTTATTGGCATTTTCTTCTTGACACACACATACTCCACTGATGTTTAATCTTAGACCTTTGGATTCCATGTTTGTTCTCCCTCAACCAAGTCTTGCAGACAATTTGTAATTATATGACACCCAATATAGATTTTGAATCAAATAGGTTATGGTTTATCTTACCAGAATGAAAGATGGAAGATTTACCGAAGTTCTACCCGATCAATATTTTGGTTTTTATTGCATTTTTTTTGTTTATTTATTTTATTGTAAATCATGTTCTTTCTAAACCAATGATTCTGAAAAAAATTCCATGGTGCCTTATATGATTAATCGACAGATTCCTTCTCTGATATGGCAGATTTTCTCAAAAACTTGGCCAAGTCGGCAGGTTCGAATTGGTTTTGACGTTTTTATATACGTATTTTTTTCTTTAAGATTTAACATTTTTGTTATATTTAATTAAAAAGTAAGACTATTGCTTGTTGAATCTGTTAACCCAGTTTTAACAGAGAATTAATTACTTATGTAATCTAAATCAGTTATGCTAATATGGATAATACATTGAAGATTCATATTCACTAGTGTGATACTATTCAAGCCATGGCTAAGATGATAGAAAATACAATTTAATTTCTAATATTGATTTATTTTAACAGAGATATTGTTGATTCTAAATTACAAAAGAGAACGTTTTTGCTATTTTAGCGCAAGAGAATTAAGTAATAATCGAACAAATAAAGAACACTAACATCGATCAAGATGATATTTTAGCAGTAATAAAATATTTATGAAAAAAGGGTTGTGTGGTAACCAATGCACTCGTATTAATTCAAAAATGCTTTTAATTAGAATCGTCTCAAAATTAGTATTCAAAACCCTGGTTATGGATCCTTTTTTCTATACCCAATTAGAGTTGGGTTTAGAAGGAACTAAACCAATAAAAATTGGAATCGATTTGGTTCTATATTTGCAGTATCCTTAATTAATTTGTTTTGTTATTTCTCTTTATGTTGAAGATAGTTGAAGATTTTCCTATCTTCTAAAGTTAATAGATATTAGATAAAAGGGTGGCGGTTAGCAGCCAACGTTGTCCTATATGGTTTAAAAGTTTTGGATTGGGCTGGTTTTTTGTGAAGATGGTCTCCTTACCAACTTCTAAGTCCATCAAAAGTTGTTTACAATTTTTTTGTAAAAAATCGATGGTCCACAATTTCTAAACCATTTTTGATGTGGTTAGAAGTTTTAGATTTGGCTGATTTTTTGTGAGGATGATCTCTACATCATAGAGATCATCCTCACAAAAAATCAGCTCAATCCAAAACTTTTAAGTCATATAGGACAAATGTGTTGGCTCCTTAATGTTGGCTGCCGAACCTAACTGTGGATAAAAATTCTTCAAAATTTCATATATATGCCTTTAAACTTAAAGAGGGATATCTCTTATGGAGTTTATAACTTGTAAAGAAGTTGAATTTTAGTTTTTGAAAAACACACTCACTCAAATCTTTATTTGACATTTTTGTAAAGATGCTGACTAGTTGCACACCACTAGTTATTGGATCCACTCTAGTATATATATATATATATATATTTTTTTTTATTTAAATACTTTTTTTAAACCTCATTTTTAATCTACTAATTGCACTTCATTATGGTAATCTTATAATTTAGGGGCTTATTGTTCTCATGCCTTCTTCTATGTTAGTGCTCTATTTTTTTTATGATTGAATTTGCTCATATTCTTTTTGATACCAATTGGTTTTCTAATCTCTATTTAGACTTTATTTATAAATTGATCAAAGCTTATGCTTGGATCTTATCTCTTGGAATTCTATGATCATTGATCAGTCCAAAGTGTCCACATGGATTCCAACGAGTTTTCTTAGGCCTTGTAATGATTTTAAAATGGTCAAAACCAGTCCTTCCCTTATTTATCACTCCAAATACATGGTGATTACTGGGGATTTATGATGTTTGCACGTAGATTAGACTATACAAAAATGATTGAATCAACAATAATTTATGTGGGAAGGGTTGGAGGAGAAGAAGAAGAAGAAAAGGAGTGCAATATTTTTCTATTATTTTTTTGGAGTGTAATCATCCCAATGAAGTGGAAAGGGGAATTTTTAAGTGATGAAGTACAATTAGTAATGGGTGGGGTGAAACTAGTTGGTCCCTTTTGTAAATGTGCCATATATTTTTTGGCTAATGATTTTCGGACTTTGTTTGTTTGTTTTTTGTTTTTTTTTTTTTTTTCACTCAATCTGTAGTTAATTGATGTGGTAAGGGCACATGACCATAGATCTCTTCTTTGTGTATCTCAAAGAAAATGATCTATGATTATGTGTCCTTGCACATCAGTCGAGTACAGACTGAATCTGAAAATTATGACTCATTTTTTTTTTGGTATTGTTTGATTCCATTGGACCCAATAATAATTTGTGTAGAGGCGAAATCTCGAATGTCGTCGACTTTTCAAGATTTACCCCTAACAATCGATCTTCATTATTCTTGATGCATTCAAAATGATCAAAAATCACATAGAAAAATGATCAAAGAAAAAGGTAAGAGAGAAAAAATAAGAAGCAAGATTTGTTTACGGGGTTCGTCCCAAAATCGGATTACGCCCTCGGGCTCCGAAGAGTCCTTCCACTATTCTTCAAGCTATTATAAGATTTACAAACCCTAGCCTCATCTCCTCTTCTTTTCTCCTAAGAGTCTCCCTTCTCTTCTACCTAATCGTTCTCCTTATATAGATAGAAAGACAAGACAAATCCTAAGGGAAAGCTTATTCGCATCAAATTACATTTTACATATCCTGAATTGGATTCCTTCATCCCGTGATAATAAACCTCGCTCAGATTAGCTTCAAAGTTGTTTGTTCAACATTAATCCTAACATAGAATTAGTTTGCATGTTGTTTGTTGGATATCAATGAAAGTCTATATAGTATTTTCATTATTTTTTTGTTTTGTAAAATAATTTTATCCTTGTTCTTTGTATTTTTTTTCTTTTACATTTCATATTTAAGGAGCCTAAAATAACATGAAACCCAATAAATGTTGATTAATTATTTTAGTTATGATAAAAATAAAAAACCCAATTAAACAATTATTTATAATAAAAATTAGTACATTTTTTATAAATAATTGTTTAGTTAGGTTTTTTATTATAATTTTGCCTATCTTTTTTAGTTGAGTCAGACTATAGGATTTTAGATCATAATGTGAGCTCACATTTTGGCATTCAAAATAGTATTTCTTTTTTAAATATTATTTTAAATCAGAGTTTTCCATGAAATCTTGTGGTGTTGATTTGCTAATGTAGTAATCCATGTGGGTCTAATGACCTTTAGTAAGATTTGAGATCTTACTAAGGTTGTAAGAAAAATGGTTCTCTTTTTAGTTATAATAGGACTTTTGTTATAATTTGGGAGATGTGGGAAGGGAGAGACGTGGGAAAGGGGAATCATAGTCTTTTGGTGGGATTCCATTTTCCTAGTTTTATAGGATTTTAAAGTTATGCAATTCTCATATTGGATTCGTTTAATTTTTTTTTTTTTTTTGTGAGACAAAAGCATAATTAGTGGATAAAGTATATTACATTAAGATTAAGATATCATAATAACAGAGACAAACACGACATAAAAGAAAAGTTAGACAAATCAGGATTCTCTACAAAATATATTCTTATCTAGAAATAGATATTCTCTAGTCAATTAGGAGACTTTCTATTTCTGGATAAAATTAAAATCTTAATCAAAATAAAATCTAATCAAAGATACATCAATCAATGCCTTGAGATATGCATTAATTATCGTGTGATCGATCATCAATATTCGTCTTATTTATGTCACGCGTCAAATACTAATTTTACCCTCTATAGTTAGCCCCCTTCTTGTCAGTGGAGATCGATGAGACCGAGATCCACTTACGAGAATATTATACTACTCTCGTGTCTTCACTTTGTTTTATGAAAATATTGTTTCTTTCTCTTCCTTTGAGGAAATGATGGTCCCTTAGAACCCTATGGCCACTTTTAGTCACTCAGGACATCTTGGTTATTTGGCCCTCATCCTCTCACTACATAACTGTCAGTCGGGACATTAATCATTCAAGACCCTTAAGCCACTTAAGACTGCTCTTTCACTCAAGATATCTTGGCAACCTATAACCCAACTATACTCAGAACCCAACTCTGTTCTATCTACCTAACCCTATTTGATTTATCCAACTTTGTTTTGTCTACACAATTCTGCTAAGTCAAACTAGTTATACTCAGGACCCAACTCTGTTATGTCTACATAGTCATGCTCAGTCAACCCAGCTATACTAAGGACCCAACTCTACTCTGTTTACCCAACTCTACTCAATCTGTACAGTCCTACTCGGTTAACCCAATTATACTTAGGACCCAACTCTACTCTATATGCACAGTCCTGCTCAGTCAACCTAGCAATATAAGGGACCTAGCTCTGTTATGTTGACTCAACTCTACTCAATCTGCACAGTCAACCCAGCTCTGTTATGTTTACCCAACTTTGTTATATTTACACAGTCTTGCTCAGTCAACCCAGTTATACTAGGGACTTAGTTCTACTATATCTACCTAGCCCTACTCTATTCTACACTGCTATATTAGGGACCCTGAGTCACATAGGATTGAACTTTTTTTACTTAGGCACACAGGCCACACTACTACTCAGGACATCAGAGGTCACTCAGGATCTTAAGCCACACAAGACCGAACTTCGTAATTTGCTACTCCGAACAGAACAAGGTCACTAAGACCCTGACTCACAAAAGGGTCTATTACTGTGTTTTGCTACTCTAGACAGAACAAGGTCACTAAGACCCACGTAAGAACCCAACTTTGTGTTTTGCTATTCTGGACAGAACAAGATCCCTAAGACCCTGACCCACATAAGGACCAAACTCTGTGGATCAGACTGAACTTAAACTGAGACACCATGTGTATCGTGACTTGGTGGATCAGAAATCAAATAATAAACCAAACCATTTAATTCAGTGATGTCTTTAAACTTGACTGAATTGGGCATAGAATTAGCCCCCAATCTTATTTATCAATCCAACCTTACTAATAAAAATTTGGTTCTGAATAATTATGTCCCCCACGCAATATAATTGCTCGACATAATTTATTGGTTGACTCGATTGAGTCGACAGTTAGATACCCCAATATAATTTGATGGGAACTGGGCCCCCTCCCCCCCACCCCCAAACTCAATTGGACCAGTGTCCTCTTTACCTTTATAGCTTTTCAAATTAAATAAGATTTCCTATGCATCAAGAATGATGTATGGACAAACCATCAAATTAAATCTTTCAAAGTTAAAGATACCTGCGAACATTAGTACTATTGCTATAGTGGACCCTTGTGTAAAATCCTTGGTATGGTGTACACTTGACCTTGGTGTACCCCCCACCCTTTAATGTGAATAGACCTACTCCCTACTTTTTCTAATCAAATTTACACATTTTCCATTAGAAACCATCCCCACTACAGGATTACAATCCACGTCCAGGAATTGATCTGTACTCCCAACATTTAATTGTCGCCTAACCTACTCAAGTTTCTGATCACTTTTTTTATCGGATTATATTGCTCTGCCCTTCCTCTTCTTCCTTATAGGCTTGCTTTCGATAGGATCCCCGAGATGAAAAATAGCAAATAAATATGAAACACCTCGATGGATAACTCTACCATGCAAAGATCCATAACTAAAGCCATCAATATAGATGTGAAAAATATAGATTTGCACAACATGCACAAGAATCCGATAAAAAAATTAATCCATCTTGGGATAACCCCCAACCCGTCATTAATCGTGGTTAATCGTGTTGCTTTCATTTGTTTTTATAGACGGCGCTAATTTGTAGAAGCGAAAACTCGAATGTTGTGGATTTCTTGAGATTTACCTTATCACAATCAATCTTCATGGTTCTTGATGTACTCAAAATGATAAAAAATTACACACAAAAATAATCAAAGAGAATAGAAAGAGAGAAAACAAGAAGCAAGATTTGTTTACAGACTTCGTCCAAAAATCAGACTACGTCCCCAGGCTCTGAAGAACCATTCCACTATTCTTTAAGCCTTACAAGATTTACAAATCCTAACCTCTTCTCCTCTTCTTTTCTCCTAAGTGCCTCCTTTCTCTTCTACCTAGTCGTTCTCCTTATATAGATAAAAAAAGATAAATCCTAAAAGAAAAGTCAAACAAATCAGGATAGATATTCTCTAATCAATTAGAATATTTTCTATTTCTGAATAAGATTACAATCTTAAACAAAATAAAATCTTATCACGGATATATCAATCAATGCCTTGGGATATGTATTAATTATTGTGTGATCGATCATCAATATTTGTTTTATCTACGCCACGTGTCCAATATCGATTTTACCCTCTACAACTTAAATAAAAAAAAATATGATGGTTCCAGCTCTACGTACCTTAAGAATCGAACACTCTTTCAATGCACATTGTTCTTAGTTCTTACTACTCTTGTAATGAATCCCAAGGGTGGAGGAATAAAATTCTCCTCCCACACCTTAATACATGCCACATTCCAAAGAATTAAATCCTAAAATATCTATATTTATTATTAAGGTGTGGAGGAAGGTTTCATTCCTCCACCCCGGGTGCACAAGATCCGGACAAATGTAATACGTCGTGGCATACGTACCATAATCGATGATCATGATGTCATAGTGTTAGTAGTAATTTAATATAGTACTACAGTCTCTCCAAACCATTGATTAGGTGACCTTGTCACTTATCCAACGAATTCGAGCTCAGATTATATTTTATTTGGACTTTGGAGATGCCCACAGAGAAGTTCTAAAGCTTATTCTATGATAAGTGGACCCGACAGAATAAATACGCTAATTATCTAGATAACATTAATAACTATTAAGAATAGAGAATAGAATATCACTGTCACTGGCTCTCTTTCTCAAGGAGCTAATCTCCAACATGCCTTTGAATGGGCCCACACCAGTCCTCAACATGGCCTTTGATTATTCCCTTTCTCTCTCTGATCAATGGTGATGGGTGCTCGAACAAAATCGTAAAATAAGCCGTGACAAGTTATTTTGACTCATTTGAGCGGTCCAGATTAATTTGTTGCCACTTTTATTATGTTCCCGGATCTTCTTTAGTGCATGAATTTGATGCTGGCTAGCAAATTGAGACGAATTTAACGTCAGATTGGAGAGAGAAAAAAAACTATGTAATACGGCACTAAAGATAAATTCCCATTAAAATTTTATTTAGGGTGATTTAGACATGCCTCCACATTTTGTTAAATATTCGAGGTACCACCTTATGTTTTGAAACTGGTGACATGTATCCGTAGACCTCAATCTTCTAAATAGATTAACGGGAAAAGATTCAAATGCCATCATCTTCAATTTTTTAATTTAAAGTAAGATATAATTTTTGAAAAAATATAAAATGATGAGATTTGAGTAGAAAAATTTAGGGTTTGCTTTTCTTTATTTTATTTTATTTTTAAAGATTTTCTAGAATTTGAAGTTGACTGATTTTGAGAAGAAAAAATTAAATAAGATTTTTGAAAAAATTGAAAACGATTGGATTTTTTGTCATCAATTTCAAAACACAAGGGTATATATAATATTCGATAAAATATTGGGGGGGTGTCTAAATCATCCTTCGATTAGTGGTAGCAAGATATTATAAAAATAATAATCAAGTCCATGGGTAAGAATCATTAAAACCCTTTGCTCTTTGTTCGAATTCTGCATCATACGTGTTATGTGAAACCATACACGCATGCCATATAAGCCTTTGAAACAATCCCACCATTGAAACGCCCTCACCTTCAACCGATAGATAAAATGACCGCTTTTTTTTTTTTTTCCTTCAAAATTAGTCATCTCCCACCCTTGATTTTTCATAATTTCCAAAATCAATATCTTCAACCTTAATATTCAATCTAGTTACTTCGGCTTTCAAACCTTGGTAAGATATCCTTTAGAGCCCTGATGGTCTAACTCCCCCACTTGGCATACTCAAAATACTCTCCTGATGTGGCATGTGCTAAAACTATAGATTTTATGTCTCGAGATACACATCTAAATAAATTTTATGAAGATATGCAAATGTGTATCCCGAGACATAAAATCTATGATTCCAGCACATGTCATGTCAAGAGAGTATTTTGAATATACCACGTGGCGGAGTCAGCAAATCCTGACTCTATCCTTTTCTTATATTTCTAGTTAGAATAATGATTTTTTGGAACCACCCCCTGCCGACCTACTCTCCTAATGTGGCATGTGTCAAAATCATAGATTTTTCTCAGGATACACAACACATATTTATGGGGATGTGTAGTTGTGTATCCTAAATAAAAATATATATACGGTTCTAGCACATGTCACATTAGGATAGTATGTCAGAGGGGGGTGGGGAGTCAAAAAATCATGACTCTTCCAATTAAGATTGCACGTGGCCCCCGATCACACAATCATCAACAATGGTGTTGGACTTTGCGATTAAAGTAACAAGTTCAAATAATGTAATACAAGTGAAAAAGGCTTTGTTAACGTGGGTGTGGATCGATAAGAAGTGTTTGGCCATGAACTATTACGTAAGATTCATTTAATCCCATCAAGAATTGGATAGTTCTCTCTTGATTTGAGAGCATCACAAGTACAATCCGATGTGAGTTTGAGTGTTCCAAGTTCGTCCCATAATTCCCTGAGTTTAGCTAGTAAAATAGATTGCCACTGGAATTTGTTCCTCCACAAGTGAAATGACTCCTCTTTAGATTTGAAATATCTTAGGTGCATTCACTTGAAAGAACCTTTCTTTGAGATCCTTCAAAATTTATAGTGCGGTCTCGGCATAAAGGACACCAATGACTAATTCCTTAGATAAAAGAACTTAAGATCCACAAATTTGTGCCGGTGCCATTGATGAACCCTATTTCGTTCTTGGTGTTGTGTGTCATCAACATGGCTCGACTCTAACACTGTGTTTGGATTGAGAGAAGTTGAGAGAAGAGAAGAGAGGAGAAAATAAATGAATTTCTCTCCATTTCTCTTGTTTAATTTGGATTGTTAAGGGGAGAGAGAAGAGAAAACAACTAGAGAGAAAAAAAATGTGAGTATTCTTTCCCTCAAATAGTAAAGAGGAGAGGAGATAAATCCTTTTAAAATATTTTATAATTTCAACTCTACCCTTAAATCTTTTTTAAGATATTTTAAAATTTCAAACTTGTCCTAAGTTCTCTCCCGTGAATCCAAACATGGTGGAGAGGAATTGAGTTTCTCTTCTCTCTCTGCTTTCCACTTCTCTCAATCCAAACATAGCCTGAGTGGATAATTTTCACCAATAATGATTGAAAAATGAGAACAAGTCCATAATTATTCTAAAAATAGGGTGGACTGTTGGAATCGTCATTTTTTAAATGGATTGTAGTACCCTCTTTCAACTTCTCCTTTTTGTGGGAAGTTGAAGCCAATTAGTCAATAAACATGAATATTAAATTGAGTCACGATTTTCTGACTCTCCCCTCCCCCCCTAACATACTCCCCCATACTTTCCTGACGTAACATGTGCTAGAATCATAGATTTCCTCATAATACACAACTACACATCCCCATAAAATATGTGCAGTTGTATATCCCAAGAAAAAAATGTATGGTTCTAGCACATGCCACGTCAGGAGAGTATGTCAGAGAAGAAACGAGGGATTCAAAAAAATCATTATTCTTTCAAATTAGGGACCAAAACCAATTTCCCAAATGCTGTCTTGTTCCTCAAAAAATTAATTTTAAATATTCTAAAATTGAGTTTATCTTTTTTTTTTTCTTGATGAATTTGATATGATATCTTTTTTCCCAAGTCAAAAAACCAACAAGGCCTTGACTCTATTCAAATGGCCCCACTGAAAATTACCTTGATGCACTTTTATAACTACCACAAAATTTATCAATTTTCAATATGTATATAAATTATGTTAGATCTACTTATGTAAAGAAAACCATAAAACTAATTTGCCATAAAATTTGAATGGTTTTTTCATCATAAAATAAAAGAGATTCTATTGCCACGCCAACTTTTGCTTATAACACCCCAATTCATATGAAATCACAGGATTTGCACACATATTGGTGTGCCTTTTTTTTGCTTTTTTTCTTTTTCCTTTTTCTTTTTTACCTAAATAAATATTTATTTTTTTGCTTTATTGTAATATAAAGAAGAGGATCCACAATATAAATAAATAAATAAGTTGCTTAAGGGGTATTATAGTAATTATGCTTGTTCAAACTTTAGAACATTAAAAATAGAAAGAAATAGAATATACAAAAGTTAAAAAGAGAAAAAGAAAATACTGCCTCAAACGAAGTTTCAAATTCTCCATCAAACGGAACAGCTGTTATGATAGAATTCCCCTCGAGATTCTCTAGAAAAAGAAAAGTTGATCCTTATTCGTTAACACCGTCAAACTTGGTTTGACGTCCAAAGCTAAAAATACTAATTCCAACTTCTTCGTTTGAAAAACAACTCAAGCCGTCAGCGTAAGAAAGTGTGTGAAACACAAAGATCTCATCTAACAACTCCCTACTTCTTCTCCAAGCAAAATCCTTATTAAAGAGTCTTCATCACTCTTAATTACTTGAAAGATTCAAATATCTCCTAAATATTTCAAGCTTCACGAGAGGTTCTTCTTCTCGACTTCTTCCTTTAAGAATTTATAATGGATAGATAATCAATCAATCTCTGTGATTTGAAGACAGTTTTGGTTACTGGTTTGTAGATTATAGTTTTGAAGGTATGAGATTTGTTTTCCACGTGAATTAATTTGGAATTTGTTATTTTTGTTGAGATTTCTCATCTTGGATCTTTCCTTTTTTTCTTTTAATTTGAATTGTGATTTTAATTTAGGTTTGATAGCTTAATGATGCAAATGATTTGATGAAGCCAGAAGCGATTACACGTGTTTTGAGTTTTTTGCTTTAATCGGTCGCATGTTTTGAGGTTATGTGATGCATGTAATTTCAGCTTCGGCTTTCCACTTTTAAGAAATTTATTTTACATATAGAAAAGTCAATCTAAAATTTTAAAGAATCTCGAATTGATCAATCACAAGATGTTTGACATGTGACTTCCCTAATATGAATGAGTAAATTGGGAATGACTTTGATATACACATCCTGTGATTAGTCGACTCGAATTTTGTAAAATTACAAATTAACTTTTGTAAGTAAATAATTTTTGTCCACTCTCCATAAGGGTTAGAAATGCGATTTGGAGACTGCTTTCAACTCTTGAAGAGAGCAAAACATTGTCAAAAGAAAATTTCAATTTTATGTTTTTAACGTCGTTTCTTTAGGAGTTTTTACTAGTAAATGATCATTGATCAATAATGTATCTGTATTATTATAATTATTTTTATTTTTTTGTTAATAAAATATATAATCATTAATCTATTGATAAGTGATATGTGCTCATAGATTAGTATCTATTTGTGATTTTTTTTTTTTCAAATGAAAAGATATTACATAAATACAACGTTTGATCACTAGCTATTTTTTTATCGATCATTTGGATGTCTATCATAATTGTGCTAGCTGGTGTTACCGAATGATCATCATTGATCATTAGGATTTTGTATATTTTTATTTATGTGGATGTTAGTTTCTATTTTTTGTTATATTTTTCTTAATTTGTATATATATCATTAATAATGTTATTTTATCAATGATCCCACAAAATATAATTCAGGACATAGTATTTATCTTTGGAAAGTTAAAAGATTAATGGTGCAGTGACCTCATGATTTTACCTCATATTCAGCGGTGGAGCCAGGATTTTGCTCGGACCAATCAAAAGTAGAAAAAAATTTGTGGGAACAACTAAGAGTGGAAAAAAATGAAGTTGGGGGGGGGGGGGGGGGGTGGTAATAGTGACAGATTCTTTTATCTGTCACAATAGATCTCTAATTCGTAGACTTTGAAAATTCTTGTGGGGGAAAGTGCCCCAATTGTAAATCTGCCCCCAGCTCATATTGCATTTTCACGCCAGGAAAGTGCAATATGAGATACAATCTTGAGGTCACTCCGACACGACTTAAGTTAAGAATATCAATCTTTATTCCTTTTGGATATAAGGACATACTAGTTATTTTGCCTAAGAATAATGATTTTTTGACATCCCCGTGTGACGCACGCCCCTTGACGTGGCATGTGATATGGTTCTAGCCCATGCCACATTAGGGGCATGTGTAAGAGGGGCGTCAACTCTTTGCATAATCCAACAATTTCTCAATGAGAATTGCTATTACCGCATCAACTTTTGCTAACACCACACCAATTGTGTGTAGTTCTTTGATGATTTACTAGTAAATTCGCACTTACAACTTTTTTAGAGAATAGAATATTGGAAGTAACCCAAACACGTCTTAATATTGAAGTATTGTGTTATAGTTAAAAGGACTGATTTGTTGCAGACCACTTTCACAGTTTCACCCCAAAACTTTAAAATATATATATATATACTCCTTCTGTATACTTTTTATCTTAATTTACTAGTTGCACTTCATTAAGCTAATCCACAATTTTATAAATGATTGATATGATGAGTTACACTTGGACCATTTTTTTAATCTGATGAGATACACTTCGTCCATTAATTTTAGGGGTGCAAACATAGAAATTGAGTGCAAAGGGGGTGGGGAATTTTTTTAGGGGATGGAATGCAATTGGTAAATTGTTATCCAAATTAAACGACCTTTATTTTGCTTACGTGGCATGTGTATGAAAACAAAATGTCAAATGATGCTTCAGGGACATTCTGGTACTTTCAGAAGTTTTAAAATTCCAGAAACAGTTGCAAACAAGATATAAACATACATCTGTCTGCTTCCCTCTCATCCGTTTAACCGCCTCTTTCTCTCCTCTCTCTCTCTGGAATCAACGCCACAAAAACACTATTCAGCCCCACCGCCAAGAAACCAAAAGAGGCGTTTTTTTCATTTTTTTAATAGATAACCCCTCTGACCCTCTCTCCATTTCTTCTTCGCCAAGCAAATGTTCTTACAAAAAATCCCTAATCCATCTATAAATCATCGTTTCTGCCCCTCTCTACATTTCGCTCCAATGTTTAAAGAATAAAGATCCCCTAACCATTTCAATCTTTTTTTTTTTCTTAATGATAGTTATACAAGTCTGAGATTTAACAGGTTCTTCTTCTTCTGTTTCTTTTGATATAATTTTTTTTTTTGATGAATCGTTCCTATTAGCTTTTTTTTTATTTTTTTATTTGCTACATTCTTTTTCAGGTTGAATTTCAATTGATTTGAGATTAATTACTTTGTACTCAAATGTTTTTCCGATTGATTTTGATCTTGCATTTGCAGATACAGAGTTGAACTTGAATTTTTCTTTGTGTTAAATGTGGAAATTAATTTGGGGTTTTGTAGGTTTATGATGCTGATGATTTCAAAACTCGTTAGGGTTTAACCTCATTGGTACAATCAAAACCCGAAAGATTTTTTTTTTTTTTGAAGACTTGAAGGTTTCATTACTGTTGATTGTCGATTACATTGGTATTGGGTTGAGATGGAGAATAACCAAGTGGAATGTCAGTTACCATCTCCCCCTACTGATGAGCCTAACCATAGACATAGGTTCTCGGCAACCAATAATTCTAGTTTGGTTTCAGAGACTACCCATGATCAACAAATGTCTGATTCAGACTCGGAAAGTATAAGTTCTAGTGTCAGTCCAAGAGATCTTGGATACTTTAATGGGAAGAATGGAATGGTGAAGTTGTTAGAAGGAGATAGAGCTTGTAACTTACTCAAGGACAGATTCATCTCAAGTATGGGTCTCCTTGGAAAGCATACTACTGTAGTTTCTGTACACAAGAACTCGTTTTCTAGTTTATCTGCTCGAGCTCGGTTGCAGTCTTTCTGGATTTTCGTAGAGGCAACGAAGAAAAAATGTGGTGGTAGCAATGCAAATATCAAAGTTGGTTGGTATGGAACTTCTAGAGATAGAGTGTGTAGTATTATTTCTCATGGGTTTGGTCTATGTGAAAAACCTGAAAACAACCAAACTTATGGTTCTGGGATCTATCTTGCTTCCGAGAATTCTGCTGTTGACAGGTATACAAGAATTACAATAGTTCCTTTGTTATTATTATTGTTCAGTTCATGTATAATGTTGCATGTAGGGCTGCAAATTGGGCAGGCCAACCTGAACCCGATGGGTTCAACCCGACCTTGGGTCAGGTTTGGGCACAATTAGCTAGGGCTGGGGCTAGGGTTCGGTTTTGGGCAAAATAATAATAATAATAATTGACCCAAGCAAATCGGGTTGGGTTTGGGCATAGGCATCTGCTTGCCCGATTTGCCCGAACCTAGTATGATTACAATTTAAATTTCTTTCTTATTCACAATTCACATTTTAAACTGTGGTTAATCGTCATCATCTTCTTCTTTACATTTTCTTATAATTTCATGTACGTGAACATTGGAATATATTTTTAGGACAAATAATTGCTATATATATACAGACCACTTATCTTTATTTAAGCCATTATCATTACTAAATTATCAAGTATTAATGAGGCATGAACCAATCCGATCAACCCGACCGACCCGGCTTGGGCTGGGCCCAGGTTAATCATTTCATGCCCGAGGTCGGGTTGGGCACGGGCACGGGTTGTTGTACATCAAGTGTGGGTTGGCTGCCCGAGTTGCAGTTCTAGTTGCGTGTGTATCTTATTTTTCCTGCATGCAAAAGGGTAATTCGTATGCGTAACGTGCAGTTTATTTCTAAATGTTTCAGTGCAATGTCCTCAATTCCTGATGAAAACGGGTTACGTCATGTATTGGTTTGTCATGTGATATTGGGAAATGTGGAGGAGGTCCATTCGGGTTCAAAACAATTTCATCCAAGTTCCGAGGAATTTGATTCTGGAGTAGATAATCTGTTATGTCCTAAGAAATATATTGTATGGAGCACACACATCAACACTCATGTACTGCCAGGATTTGTTATAAGCTTCAAGGCTCCCCCTTTTTTGAAAGGTATGCCATTCAACTTTGAAAATAGCTTTTCATATTTAGAAGACCTTATTTTTGGGTATTTTACTCATCTACGTCGTATTTTTCAACTGTTTAGGATTCCAAAGGATACAAGAGCCTGTGTTGAGACCCACTTCTCCATGGATGCCGTTCCCAGCTCTAATTTCTGTACTTTCAAGGTTCTTACCCCCTTCAGCGATCAGTTTGATTCAGAAATATGATGATGATTACCGGGTAAGTACATACAGAATATATCTTTTCCCTCTATATATGTAATAATAATAATAATAATAGTTTTGGGGATAAATTTGTTCGTGGAAATATGCATTGCAGGCTAAGAAAATCACGCGTCAGCATCTGATCCGGAAAGTAAGACAACTTGCAGGGGACAAGTTGCTAAGTGCAGTGATTAAGGCTTGTAGAGGGAAGGTACAATTTCCTCTCATTAAATAGATGTATTACTCTTTCTATATTTTCGGTGGTGGGATATTTTCTTTTATGGAAATAAATTATGTTTATATTTAGATGGATTTGGTTAGCTGGGAAGCTTTAGGATGGCCTACCGACAAAAATAGTTGCACTATAAGCAGTCCCAAAAATAATTGCACTATAAGCTTCACTAGTGAGCTGGGAGGAATTTTAGTAGAAGTTTGAGGGAAACCCCATCCTTTGTGGATGTTACCGAAGCATATGGTTACCTACTTGCAAAATCGACATCCTCTAAAGAACAAACTTTTGTCTATCAAGTCTATATATTGATTGACATAGACACAGTGAACATCTCTGCAGGATAGATACCGTTAATTTTTTGGGAAATAACTTGTTTTGATTAGCAAGCACTTCTAAGATCTTTCTATATAGTATATTTGCATATCCAAAGGGACTTTCCAGTATCGTGGGTCATTCTTCAATGAGACTGTTTTAGAATGATGGAATTTGAAATTTTGAATCCGCATGGGGCATTATTAAGGTGGAATGGAACATATTTTTATTCCCACTGTCCATGATCACATCTTTCTGTTGTTCTATTTGTTTCTTTTGATGAACACGTACACTGGTTCCAGTCGAATTTATGCCTCTGATTCCACCTTGAGAACTGAAAAATCTTTGGTGCTTCCCGTGGGTAGCTAGCAACATCAAATTCAATTATTTAGGTTTGTTGTTAGAATTAGTTAATAATGGATATGATTGCAAAGGTATCTGTGAGGGCTTCTTAATATATCCCCTTTTTTTTTTCTCCAAACCTAATTATGGGCTAAAAGTTATGAACTGAAAAATTAAGAAGGATCACAATTCAGTTCTTAAAAGATAGAACATATGGGAAGTGTGAGATGTTGATATTAGATGACTACTTTACCCAATATATCATTTTTGGAGAGTTTTACAAGGACAAATGTTGCTAGTGCATTTTGGGAAGAAAATGGACAAAATACACTTAAGCGCCGTTCTTGATAGGGCAAAAACATTGAAATGCCTCCACCAAAAACAGAATGTATAATATATGTGTTACGTATTTATTAGATAGATGTCATCATTATCATCAAAGCCTTATTCCAAGGAACATATTTACATGGATCTATTTTGGAGAAACTCAATCAAAACATCAATGACGGCCCCCCCCCCCCCCCCAAGGGTCCTCGGTTCTTGTGACTCAGCTCTCATTATAGTTATTAGTAGTACTAAAGATGAATGAAGCAAGCTTTTTTGATTGGTCTGTAATTGCAATAGTTGCATAATGTGTATGCGTGTATTGTGGTGCAATAACACGATTTCAATTATCCTACATGGACTACCCTGCCCGTACATATGTGCAATCGCTTAATCATTACAGAAGATCATTCAGGTGGAGTCGTAGCCAACCTCTTGATTGGACCATAACCCATGTGCATGCATTTGGTTGCAATTGCCTTCTCTGTCTTCGATGCAGTTCTCAGGTGCAACAATTTTGAACATTATCAATTCTATTGGTGATGAGTTTTATATGTTTGTGTTGTTATGCAGCAACTCAAAGGAACAAGACCTAGTTCACCACCAAGCATCAACACCAAATAGCATGGAGGGCTGGCTATTAGTTGGGATTGTTTGGTTTCATTTTCCAGATGAGAAATGAAAAGCTGCTAGTTGTCCCAGCACCGGGAGATGATATAGTTGAGCTGACTGATAAAACAATTAGATTATTTTCTTTCGAGTATAGGTTTAACAAACAGATGATAAACAATGTAACCAGATGACTGAGTTCTGTTCCTGCTATTGAAAGATTTGGTACCCAGTTTTTTTTTTTTTTTCTCCAATGTCAACCAATTAAGAGACATATATTGAATTTGAATCTTTTTTTCGTTGGTTGAAGGTCAAATCTCACTCATTCTTTTGCTTGTATTCTCTACCCTTGATGCTAATTTGTATCTATTATGAAAATTGTAGTTATATTGGATATTTGGATGTATGATCTAATATTGGGTGGTGGAGGGAGTCAAAGAAGGTCAGCCTATTAGGGTTTCCTCTTTCTTTTTGATCAATCACAAGGACAAAACAACAAAAAATAATTGTCCCAGTTCGGCGGCAGCACTTCAGACGTGTGTGGGGGCGGGGGAGGGGGAGGGGGAGGGGGAGTGGCAGAGTTGCTTAGTGATACTCCAAGGTTACAGGGTTGTGCCAAGAGCTGCTGGTTTTGAAGGCGGCACTGGCAACTCAAGTGCTCCTCCTCCGGGGCCATTTACTTTGCGCATGAATTTTATGTAGACTCTGGCATGTTTTAGTTGGAGTTTAAGACACCTTGGGCTCCTAAGTAAGTCGTGCACGCAGCCTAATGTATTTATTCTCCAACCATTTAAATTTTATGTAGACTCTGACACGTTTTAGTTGGAGTTTAAGACACCTTGGGCTCCTAAGTAAGTCGTGCACGCAGCCTAATGTATTTATTCTCCAACCATTTATCACTGACGCTCTTTATATGCTCTCTGACATGGCAGTGCATAGAACCATAGATCTTTTTCTTTGGGATACACAAGGAAAGAGATCTATGGCTCTGTTCACATGCCACGTCAGAGAGTGTATAAAGAGCATCAATTTATCAATAGTCTTTTTTTTAATTGAAGCCCTTCAATTTCAACGGCCCCTTAAAATGCGATCTCATATTCTCTAATTTAAAATTGGAGTGGAAAAATAAATAATAAAAAAAACAGTTAGGGTATGTTTGATTGCACATGAAAAATAGAATGGAAAATCAATTTCCATGAAAAATGACATTTTTCAAGTGTTTGATTGCACATGGAAATGGAAATTCATTTTCCACCCCATTCAAAAAGTCCACTAAATCATGGATTTCACTTTCCCCACCCATATGGGTGGGAAAATGAAATCCACCCATATTTTTCATTCTCAATTCTTCCCTACCACCACCACCACCACCATTACACTAACCTCGCCGTCGGCTCCGTCTCCGACCACCTTCTTTCTCTCTCTTCTTCTTTCTCTTCTTCTCCATCCCTCACCTCCTCCGCCACCACCACCACGACGTTTTCCCCCCATCTTCCTCACTTACCTCCGTCGCCGCCATAGTCGCCGTCATTGCCACCGCCACCGTCGTCGTTGTCACCGCCACCGCCACCTTCATCGCCACATCCTCCCCCCTCCCTCTTCCTCGTCATCTTCTTCTTCCTCTTCCCCTCCTCTCATCTTCTTCCTCCTTCTCCTCTTCTTCTTTTTTCTCATATTTTTTTCATGATTTTATCCAAATGAAATCAAACAATGGAATTTGATTTTCCAACCCTACCTATTTTCCACTACTAATTTTCCATGGATTTCAAATTCCATGGAAAGTGACTTTCCATGCAATCAAACATACCCTTAGGATATGCTTGATTGCACATGGAAAATAAGGTGGAAAATGACATTTTTCAAGTGTTTGATTGCACATGAAAATGGAAATTCATTTTCCACCCCAATCAAAAAATCCACCCATATTTTCTATTCTCAATTATTTCCCATTCATATCTTCTTCTTTCCTACCACTACCATCCAACTAACCTTGTCATCATCTCCATCATTACCATCTCCGACCACCTCTCTCTCTCTCTCTCTCTCTCTCTCACCATCACAGCCATCACCGTCACCGCCACCGCCACATTCTCCCCTCTTCTTCCTTACTTATCTCTGTCACGACCACCACGTTCCCCCCTCTTCTTCTTTGTCATCTTCTTCCTCACTTACCTCTGTCACCATCGTCGTTGCCGCCACATCCTCCCCCCTCCCTCTTCCTCCTCATCTTTTTCTTCCTCTCCCCCTCCTCTCATCTTCTTCCTCCTCTCCTTCTTCTTCTTCTTCTTCTTCTTCTTCTTCTTTTTTCTCATATTTTTTCCATAAATTTATTCAAATAAAATCAAACAATGGAATTTTATTTTCTAATTCTACCTATTTTTCATCACTATTTTTTCATGAATTTTGAATTCCGTAGAAAGTCACTTTTCATACAATCAAACATATCCTTAATAAGAGAAAACTTTGAAGCGGACTGCCCATTTCAAAATCTGACTAGAATACTCTTCCTTGGAATACATTACATGTGCCATCTCCAAGGAGGTATCCCAAATATTGATAAAAAGTAAGGGTGTGAAATTAATAAAAAAAAATCACATGTCACATTGTGAAAAGGGTTCACGAAAATTTTGAAGTGGGCTGCTCGTTTCAAGGTGAGGACTCGCACGCAATTGTGTCTATTCGAATTTTTAAACTGGCAGCCTTCTTTTCATAGTAAAAGTAATTATTGGAGTACAGCTGGGGTTCAATTAGGGGGAAGTTTTGTACAAAAGTCGGGAAAATTTCGACCAAACAACGTACAACTGTTTTTGGTGACCAAATCCCATCATCTTCAACCTCTAAATTTATATAATCTTTAGAGGATAAAGGGTAAAAGTTTGACTAATCCTTTCAGAGAATATAACGAAATCACTAAAGGTATGTTTATTACAGATTCCTACTTCTACTTCAATATTCTTTCTAAGAGAAGCAGAATTCGGAGTCTTGAAAAGCTACGACACGAAAAAATAGTAGTAAGGTTGATTTGATTATGTTGTTTAATTGATAAGTTAAGAAGAATGTTAAGTGAAAGTCATTTCACCCCCCCCCCCCCATTTTCAATGTTGGCTTCTCATAGTGGATCTAGTGCGAAAACAGCTACACCAAGATTTCTCAAAAACACAATTTTGAGGTTTCCGCAAAAATTCTTGAAACAAAAAATCGTTGCCGACAAATGTGCGTTCCCCACTTTTTCAGCTCAAACCCAAAAGGCCACCTAAAAAAGCCGAAAAATACATACCCTAACTCTTAACCATAATAAAAAAAATTATAAGAATTTTTTAAATTTTCAGATAATTTTGTGACTATGCATCTATTTATTTCTTTAAATAAAAATGTGTGACAATTAATTTTACATCTAAAAATAATTGGATTTATCATGCCTTTTATGATAAAGAGTCACGAAACTCTTGATGCCAACTAGAGTTATTATCAATGGGACAAGGACAGGACAGGCCTAAAATGGTGCACTTCTGATCTGGCATGGATACAAACGACCTTGACCCACTCACTAATTGGGCCAGACCTTTAGAAAAAGAGTACGCCCATTATCAGCCCAACTATATTCAGGCCCAGACCCGGGCCAATGTTTGTTCTTTGCCAGAGAAAGAGGGAGGGCAATAATACAGCGTAAACACAGCATCTAGTAGTCACTGACTTACAACAAATAATAACATATTAGTGTATCTCGAAGAAATATCTTTTCAAAATTGGGGAGGGCATCCCCTCATCCCAGATCCCATAATATATTACACTAAAAATACAATGATAAACATATGAAGCTCAAATTCTCCAAGTTGCACCTTTTATATCCATTCGAGCTTTTTCTGATGAAACAAGATGGGCAGTAAGATTTTACGATCGCTCTTTGTTCTCTTTTAATACCGACTCATCTTCCTTGTTTGAAGAAGGATTCAATTGCCTCTCCATCTGCAAAAATCACATAAGTGACATATTTGGGATTATTGGCTCACATGCAACTTTCAAGCTATCAACTATGCCTACAATCTACTGCAGGTGATGGGTGAAACCCCTCTTATTTGTACAAAAGCAGACAAGACGTACCTGAGCATTTTTCAACTTCAGTCTCTGCAACTCCTCAACAAGACGCCCAATGCTGACACAAAAAACAATTCTCAGTTGAAGTAAAATTAACCTACAAAACATGTTGCAGTTGGAAAATTACAGGCCTTTCTCTTACTTTTGTTGAAGATGAATCACTTGAGTTTGCAGTTCTCTTTCCCTTGCAGAAGGTGCAGATGTCTGCATATTATACAGATATTAGATGATGCATGCACACATAGTACATTTATTTCAAGGATTCCCAACCAAAAAAGTGAAGTTCCCCGTACCTGTGACAGGTCACTTGTGCCCGTTTCAGCTAACTCCAAGTGTTGATCTATATCATACAGAATGAGTCCCCAATCCAAAAGCATTACCACATATAGGATGAAAACCATAATATTGGAATGATTAATTTAAAATATAAGTTACGCCAGCTTACCAGAAATTTGTTCCACTCGTTTCATCAATTTAACTATTTGGTCCTGTCAACATTGGCAAAAAGAAATGTGAAGTAGTGCACATGTGTTAAGTAAATAGATAAAGATCTAAAGAGTTCGTCGAAAAAAACCCTTTGCATGGTGTTTTGCTGCAAAATATATTGCAATGCTGGAAGAACTGAAGCAGTTGAAAGAGTAGGAGTCTGAGGACTTGTTGAACCTCCGAAAAATGGGTTGACCATGCAGTTTGTTGTAGCAGCCTGAACAAGGAACAGTAATGACAATGGTTACAAACCCATTGCCTAAAAATAAAATACTAAGTTCCATGCTTATCATTAGCATGTCAAGAAGATAGTATAAATGGAAATACACGAGGATATAGTCAAAGAAAATGTGAATGTTTTTAGGAAAGATCATAA
Organism: Akebia trifoliata; assembly: GCF_017979445.1. Taxonomy (NCBI): domain Eukaryota; kingdom Viridiplantae; phylum Streptophyta; class Magnoliopsida; order Ranunculales; family Lardizabalaceae; genus Akebia; species Akebia trifoliata. Next base: position 3,859,575 of record NC_141379.1, read on the forward strand.
AAATAAGGAACGATTCTTAAGTTACAATATACACCATCTTCAAGATAACAGACAAGCCATCGCAAGGTCAGTTTGAAATACATTTTGGATGGATTAAATATTAACATGCCAACATTAATCCGTGCAAGTACTTGGTCATGTGCAATGAAGGCTACAGATGGCACCGGCACTTGGGTGCAGGATCTTCTATGCTCAAAGTAGAAAAGGGAAGACCGAAAAGGATACGGATCGTTGTAATAAAGGAAATATTTGGAGGCGGCCTTAGTTGCAAATATGGCCCCCTAAGCTTTGGTGGACCGGCAAGACAAGATTCATATGGTCGGGCTCAAATAGTTACAAGACTTAGTTGATTGGTTGATTGATTTTTAATGAACTATAAGACTATTAATTAACAATCAAGAATGAGAATATCTGACACACGCACCCCACAACCACCCGACACACACACAATGCACACACCCAACCCCCACATGCTCACCCACACCCATACACACGATTCTCAGCACGTGAATCTGTGATGCGATATGCAATAACTAAGAGTCGGCAAGAAAGTGTACAATTCTAAATAATGCCCTTCATAATTGACAACTTCTTTCACAGCCTATCTTATAAATGCAGCAGCTGCGGCTAGAATGATCACCTAGAGATTTTATACCATCAAATGAACATTTAAATCTCTGTTAATGCATGATAGCAGTTTCAAGCAGTGTACCTTGGGACTGAGATCCGTTGATGTGACTTTGAACCGACCCTTATGTTGAACAACTGTTCCTTCTGATGTATCCTCCACTGCATAAGCAGATGCCAAAAAACCAAGTTTTTTTTTTCATTACAGATTATGAAGTGCAAGTTAGTATTGGAGAAAATGTTTCAAACAATCTGAATTGTCCATAGAAGAGGCATTGAAATATATCTATATATATATATAAAAGAAAAAAAGAGCAGATTGAAGATGAGGAAGAATATCACGCGTGACATACCGGAGGTATGGTTATTGGCATCCCTCTTTCCACGATACAGAGGACCACTGTGGCTCAGCTCTGATGGGCATTTCGCTATTATATATCCCCTTCAAAATATTTTCAAGATCACTAGGTTAATAACGGATCATTATTTCTAAGTTCTTCAACTAAAATACAAGGACATGGTGAAAACAATTATAGCATCGATAATCAGAAATCCTACGGTGGACATATCAAAACTTTTGGGAATGGTGAAAATTATTATTCTTAAGTATTAGAGAAACAGCAGACTGAAAGTGCAAGGCAAAAATACGTGATGAAATTGAAAATTTTAATGTCATAACTCTGAGGTTCACGTGCTTAATAATGCACAGACATTACCTCCTCACAATATCAGGACAAAACCTTTGGAAACAAAATTGTTACTCACGTAATTTATTTATTTTCACAGGTTCCTAAAATCAGTACCTGAGAGCCACTGTACTTACAATAAAAGGCTCAGGCAAGCACCAGTTAGACTCATGCAGCAGGACATTCCTTACGTGTGACTGGTTAGGGCAGGGGGATTTTCTTTCCCACCTGATGAAGCAACATTTATTATAGAAACTGTATTTAAGATTATTTCATTTCTTTTATAAGTATATATACTGCATTTATTAGGTCTTGAAATCAAGGATTGGACATGCTCAGCACACCACCCAAAGACAGTTATCTATTGCTTTCTTGATAAAACACGGCATGATATTTGTTTGAAAGATTTCTTCTTTGGTATCAATGAGTTGTTTTTTGTTTCTTAGGCTATGACAGGAACTTCCAGAGCTGAAGTTGCAGCACAGAGGACCCAAAGTTCCATAAATTCAAGAAGGGGTACGTACAAAGAGATTGACACCATGTATTTTGTGTTTTCAAACGGTAAATTGGTGTATCTTGCAATGCACGAGCTGTTTTTTGGACCGCTGCAGTGCATCTGGGTAAAATGCAATTCCCAAACTAGGATGCTCGGATGTACCACCTACTTATTTAAAACACAATGAATTACAATTTCGTGAAAGTTGATTGACTACAAAATGTTATAGTGAAAGCTCAGAACTGGATGGCATACAAGTGATCCCTGATACAGATCTTTAAACCACACGCATTGTTTTATCAGACGGTTTTTTTTAATGCTTATTAATCAATTTAGCATGTGATGAGGCATTTCAATTTAATGCAAGAGTGCATAGCGCTAGATGTGAATAATGTTAATATTACGATGAAGAAATGTGGCAATACAAAAATGTCATATGCAATCATTATGTACTAGGATTCGAGAGTGAAGCAGGACATTCTTAAAAACTTGTAACTTCTAAAGGGAGTTCCATGAATGCAAATCATTCGTGTCAGTGAACTAAATGTGAATGATGAATTCTTATCATGCACGAATCTGAGGAAGAAAACCAGCAACAAGGCCTACATGAATAAAACGATTATAAGCAGTATAACTAAAGAATGCATTATCAAATGCTATTATAATGGTCAGTTATGCATCCCAAAAGGGATGTCGAATACCCTACGTTGTCAAAAATATGCTATTATAATGGTTAGTTATGCATGCGATGGTATTCTACTAATGGTGTTTTATAAATTTTAAAAGCTAGTAATATGATGGAACATGGTTTGATCCAAAAATAAATAATAAAATAGAATTGAGAATTTTTATAAAGAGAAGAAAACAAGAGACCCAAAGAAGCCCAATCAGTGGATGCACTTTATTCGCTAAGCCAAGATGGCCAGAAAAATAATGGGAAAAAAAAAATTCCACCAAAGTAGCTCCTTAAAGTTTCTTAAGGATAATGGCGCAAAAAGCATTAATGCACTCGATTCTCCTGACCACAGTTTCTTCATTGTTGTGCTTACCCCCAAAAACCAAGCTGTTCCTCTACACCATCATAAGGAAAGAGGGATCTAACCGTCATGTGATGCTCTGCTTTGCATGAACTCCAATTTTGCATAACCTCCATGAAATTACAAGGGAACGCCCATTAAACACCCATCAATTATTAGTGAGACAACAATGAATCAAAGTATCAAACAATGATGCATCGTTGCTCCTAATACTTTACAGAGGAGGCACATGTTAGGCATTATCTTTACATGCTAATCAAGTGGGCCACAGTAAGGGTCATGTCCAAGATACAGTCCATATAAACATAACTTAGGAGTTGAACTTCCCAAACTGTCTTAGTAGGAAAAGAAGGATGTTGGTTTTCCATTATAAAAGTCTAACCAAAAGGCTGCCTTTAGAATTCTATCTCCATAACGTCATATGAATTCCTTTGTAGATAAAGATTCTACTTCAAGATGACCCGAAGTGCTGCAGGTTGGTTCCCTTCCCAATCAGTCAGATTACTCCCAAGGTGGAGAAACCAAGAAACTCCATCACCAAACAACTCCACATATTCTTCCACGAGGATTGCTCAATGGCCCACCCTTTCATAAAGTTTCTGAAAAGACTGACGCAAACATTCTTCACCACACCTTGTATCCTTCCAAAATCTAATAGTCTGGATCCCTCTTTAATTTTTATCCTTTTGAAGTAACCCACACAATGCTAGGAATGCAACTTTGCAAAAGATTACCCCATAGCTTGAACGACTTCGTTGGAGTTCTATCTTCCCCTATACCTACTCTCCATAAATTATTTGATTTGTCTTGTAACCTCCACAACCACTTAACCAGTAACACCTTGTCCTCAATTTAAGTAGGCTTAACCCAAATCCTCCTATCTCCTTAGGAAAACAAAAACTTTCTCATTCCACCAAATGATACTTCTAGGCATAATCAATCCACTCCCATCAATAAATATTTCTTCATATTCTCCAACCTTGAGACAATTGATGCTAGAATCAAAAATGAAAAGGTAGGAAGTGTATCGATAAGTTAGAAAAGGTGTTACAAATTAAATCGATGTGATCTTACCCTCTTCAGGCAAGCATCCTTTCTTCCAAGTTCCAAGTACCAAAGTAGAACACTAAAAAAGCACTCTTCTTACTCTAAAATCCTAACTGATCGTGTTTACTAAAAAGATTTCCACAAAGGAGACAAATCGTCCACGTCCCCACGACCCCCCTCCCACACCTCCACCCCCACAAATAAAATGAAAAACCAGAGGTTAAAAAACAAGTATGATACCCATCAATTACTACAAGTACATTCTCATAATGTTAGTGCTCCTACTTCAAAATCTGGAACTATAATCATTTGAAGACAAAAATAACTGAATATTGTTATTCTTCCAACCTCAATTGTAAATAAGCTATATCTGGTAATTCCAACATGGCAACATGGACTTCATCATTCTATTGATCTTTTTATAGTATATTGATTGTGCCCAGTCCACAAAATATCCCTGTTGCCTTTTTTCTGGGATTAGAAGATGAGTTTATCAAGCAAAAGAAAAAGGGAAGAAAATACCCAGATGTACAAAATATGCTACACGAGAAGTCTTCAGTAATCAGAATGTTGCCTCCAAAAAGAAGAGAACTTTCAACCTCTCTAAAAGAACCATGCCTTAACCTTCTATATCATTCTGTTTATCAAATTACCTCAAAAGTGGTTGAGGATTAAATATAACATGTGCTTGCAGCTTGGTGACGCTCAAAAGAAACTCAGTCAAGAGACTCACAGTAACAATTCCAATTGTTATCATTGATGGTTGGCACGAAAATAATGCTGGAGTGGCATGCAGTATTGATACTGATGATAGTAGCCTGAATGAATCCTATTACATGCTTATCTTATCAAGAGTTGCTCAATCCTCAACAATATCCTATCTTACAGTCTAGAGAATGAGACGGCACTGTATAAAAGTGCATGAGATAAACCATGTCATTATCTAGGCATCTCATCACAATGGCAAGGCTTCTTCTTTTTCTTTTCTATTTCTTTTCTTTTCCTTTTTTCTTTCTTTCTTTTTTTTTTTTTTTTTTTTTTTGGCAAGAAGGATTTTATTAAGAGATTTCAAAATTAGCAGAGATTAAGATGACCTAATTTGGATACACCAAAAAAAAACGAAGCCTAGTTATTCATCTCGTATACAATAAGATCCCATTTGAAGACAAGGTCCTCAAAAAATGGTAGGTTTTGGTGCAAGGAATGTTCTATTCAGGGTCTTTCCTTACCTAGGTAAATATCAATTAGGATATCTTAATCAAGACTTTCATAATATATTTTTTATGGTAAATTAGGATTTTCTTATATTTTGGGAGTCCTGAAATTCTCTATGTAAGCACATTTAGGGTTCTTGTAAAGTTTCCAAGTTTCACTAAAGCTTAAATCATAATTAGACATTGCTCAATAACTTCCATTCCCAGGGTCACTAGTTTAGGGCTCGAAAATTCAGTATAGAGTAGCATGTTCTGCTAGTAACGAAAATAACAATCACCGCCTAATTCACCATAATGGGCCTAATGCTGGACCCTTCCCCACTCGGTGTCAACCCTCTTCAGTAGTTAGGGGCGGAGCTAGTAAGGAGCTGGTGGGGGCAATTGCCCCCACAGAACTTTGACACACCCCCATATTTTCAACTAATTACATGTCCTATTTGTCCAAACTCCCTCACCTCTCTCCCCATTTGCCCCCACACCCTCACCTCCTTCCAATTTTTGCCCCCCCCCCCCAACCCCCCTTAAATTTTTTGTTGATGATATTGCCTCTAAACCGGGCCTTCTCATATATTAATTGGAAATGACCTAAACATCTTTTTCTTCAATTTCTAATCAAAAACCTCTGAATTTCTCCATAAAACCATTCGTCTTCAAGTTCTTCAACTATACAACTAACCATAGTTTGCCCCCAATACAAGAAAATCCTGCTTCCGCCCGTCAGTAGTTGTTTCAGTCATGTCTTTGGTGCTAGAGGCAGGATCCCCTGGAGGAAATTACCTTTTGCAGCATCTTGGCATATTTCGAAAGAGAGGAACAGAAGGAACTTCAAGGGGTATGAGAAGAGACTACAAGATATCACCCTGGTTGTTAAATCTAATATATTTTTCTGGGCTAAGTTTCAGACAGAATTCAGGGAAGTGTTTTAGAGGAATTTGAGCTTAGATGGGATTTGTTGATCCATAAGGATATTTGAATTAATTGTCCACCTATGTCTTGGTCATATCTGCCAGTATTTTAGTCTGTCTTATGCGAGGAGTTTGGGCATGATTTTTTTGTTTTTCTACTTCTTGATGCTTCCCTGGTGGTTCACCTTGACGTCTTGGGTAGGTCTCCTTCATTTGTAATCTTCTTCTATCAGTTTTTCCTAAAGAAAATCAACTATACATATCAAAGAAATAATTGGACAGTGCTGCCTCTTAGCCAATTTAGTGTCATTCATGATATATTCAGAAATGTCAAGAGTTCCACTTCAAAGGGACAATAGATGAAGAGACTAAGTAGAACAAGGATTAAGAAGAATCCAAAAAAGAATGTTCTTTTAATAGAAATGGAAATATAAGGAAAAATGGCTTGCTAGGTCATAATACTGCAGATAAACATGTTTCACTCTCAACAAGGTTTCATTAACCACGTATTCGACAAGCCCATAATAAAGATGGAAAAACTTTTAACTTGATTTTTCTTTCCATTGCATTAGCATAAATGCAAGCATGGAAAACATGATGTGTGCAATGAAAGTTGAAAAACATGAACTAAAGAAGGAAATAAAAGCATATATAAGGTTCTTTATAGCATGTCCCAACATGTCATCCATGAAATTGCTGATTATACATAGAATAGAAGAATAACAACGACAACATTAATGCTAAAACTAAGACCATGAAAGTAGCAATTTTTACCTGTCCCCAGTGCCGTTAACTTTTCTAGAAGGGGATAGAACATTCTCTGGTATAAGTGAACCACTCAAGATCTTTTGACGTTGTCCAGAAATGACACATTTGGGTAAGTAGCAACTTGTTTCCATATTCTCACCATAATTCCTTCTAGTTTCTTGTTCCTCAGCCCTTGGTGATGAATGCAATTGAATCGGTTGTGCATAATCTGATTGGGTAGCGTCCTGGCTTTCATTGGCATTGTTCTCACCAACATCAAAATAACCTCTGCAAATTAAGTAAATTGATTCTATAAATCAATAGCTCTTAATGTAGAATCCACGTGAAAATTAGATAGCTGGTATTCTTTCTCTTCTTTTTTTCAATTGGTCTTGAAACAAGCTAGAGACTACTAACAATTAAAAAAACAAATGAAAGAAAATCCACTAATCTAGTTGTGATAGAACGACAGATATTAGTGAAATTTTGTGGAGTACAATCAAGCCTTGTCCATGTGATATACAAAGTTCTATTCAACTAAAGGGAAACCTTTAGGCATGTGAAGAAAATATATGCATACTTGAGTGCTTGAAGAGGAAGAGTAGGAAACGAAGCAAGCGAGCTCTCCACATGCTGAAGATCATTCAGTTCATCCTGAAACAAGTAAGAGAAGAACTTATAAGTTAAAACATCTGGATGAACTTAAATTTTCAACAGCCAACCAACCAATAAGAAGTAATGAAACATGGCATCCAAAGATCACTCTAGACTCCTGGTAATACCTCCTGAGCAGACGCAGCATTAGAATGGTAATCTCTTTCAGGGGACAGCATGTCGGTTGCTAAACCAAAATCATCATTTCCATCCTTGTGCTTGCTGCTAGCGTCTGGGTCTTCTCTATTTGAAATTTCATCATCCTGAATCTGCACACAAAGCAGCATTAATGAAAGGATATAAACACCACTAATTGTTTTCTTCACAAATACAATTGTTGCACATCTGCTTATGGATTGAACCAAGTAGATATCCAACTGGACCTCCTTACAAGTGCAGCCTGAGTTTTCAAATCCTCCAAATTAAAATTCCACGCGCTGATTCCCCGTATGTACTCTTGCTGCAATAACATAAAAGCTTCAGTCCAAATAATGTACTTTATCAATAATATCAACACCATCTATTGACTGTATATTCCAGTGCCATAATATCAAATTATTGTTCAATTTCAAGCTGAACAAAAAATTATTCACCTTGATATTTAACTGTCATAAACAAAAGTCACATTAGGTAATTGTAAGGGTACACCAATCATTTCAGACAAAATCAAGGATGACTAATAAAAATTTAAGGACCCATTAACATACATTTTATCTTAAATATATTAGTCTAAAAAATAATTTTTAAAGATTAAATTATCTGAATTTCTAAATTTGAAAATATAACTTGGCTTCTATTCATGCAAATTGAGAAAGTGACAGAGAAAGGTGGCCTTTCATTGCAGAGAATAGTGGGATGATTTACATTGGCACACACACACACACATGTGTGTGTGTGTGTGTGTGTATATAGATAGATAGATAGATAGATAGATAGAAAGAGAGAGAGTACTATTTGAAGAAAGAAAAAATTCTTTTGGAAAACCAAATTCATCTATATTTTAATTTCATTGCCCAAACTCATTTAAAATACCAAATCAAACTAAAAAAAAAGGTTTTCCTTTTAAACAAAAAGGTACTTTCCAATTAAAAATTGTTTGTACACTCACTCGAAGGCCAAACAGCCACTATATGTAGTCAGATAATTCTAGATTCAAATCAGTGAGCAAGAATAGTGAATTTTCTCCACTACCATGAAACCATGAGCAAATCCTCAGGGAGATTTAAAATAGATGACCCCTTTGAATCACTGTGTGAGATTTCTAAAGTAATTACAGGACAAGAAAAATCATGAGCACATATGATGGAAAAAAATAATGATAAGTTACAAGGTTTAGGCCTTCTAACAGAAAAGAAACTGGTGTCAACCCCACCAAATGTTTCAATTGTTGAAACTAACCTACTTTAAATTGTAGCCAGCTATTGAGGATGCAGATTTTGTTAAGAAAAGGACAGAGTAATTTGAATTCACCTGTGATAAATGATCTTTATCCCCATACATCGCTTTGTTCTGGAGAAGAAGGTCAGCCTCTTTTGCCTGACAACAGAAGGCCCAATTAGCACATGATTAACAACCTTGATGCCACTACTCCCAACGGAGCTTACAAAGTTAGAACAAACAGCTTGGAACAAGCCAGAGACCTTCAGCATCCTAAAACGATCACCAAGTGGAGGAAGGCCATCAATAATGGCTCGAGCCAGATATTCAGTTGGACGTGCATGCTTAAAGAAATGGTGCTTCAAAAGCTTCTCTGAGGAGGGACGCTTCTTTGGATCCTTCACTAAGCAAGCAGCTACCATCTCCTTAAAAGACTAGAAAGACAAGATATTTTCAAAACAATTAGTAAAAAATTGTTACCAGTCAGAAAGTTTCAAATAGATGGCACAAACCTTCGAAAATCTCTTATCCCTTTCATAGTCAAGACCTGGTGGTGCATTCTGTAAGGTCATCAGCAAAACCTGCAATAAGAAAGAAAAGAATACAATTAGTACTAAATTTCCTCAGACATTCATGAACATAACATTTCACATGTATGGGTAAATCAGATCTCATGGAATAGAAAAGGATTCACCTTCATTGGTGGATACTTGGAAAATGGGGCATGACCATGAGCAAGTTCAAGTGCAGTTATACCAAAAGACCAAATGTCTGCTCTGTTTATAGAAAAAACAATTTTAAAAGCAAAGATTAGTTTTTAAAAATTCCCACGTTTATGAAAGAAAAAAGTATAGATTGGACAAGGGAGCCACTCACTTGAAGTCGTATCCATGCAATTGCTGCATAACTTCAGGGGCCATCCTGTTAAAGACAAGGGGAAAAAACATGAGCTTCAAGTCAACAGTGAAAACTCATTCACCTTAAACAAATCTGCAACTAATTATAAGGAAAAAATGGAATATTCCAAGAAAAATATTAGAACAGGCTCAAGTATCACCAGCACGGAGTTCCAACGAAAGTATTTCTCGAACGTTGTCGATCCCCAGTATCAAACATGCATGCTGATACCCCAAAGTCTGCTAACTTGACAGCACCATTAGTATCAATTAAGATATTTCCAGCCTGCATAAGTGCAAAGAGGGAATAATTAACTATGAATAAAAGTGAATGGCACCCAGAAATGAACAAACAGAAAAGGATCACTCCCGAGAATCAGAGCTTTGTATCATAAGCATATAGACTGGAAGCTATCCCAGTATTCTAGCAATTAGACATCATATAACGAACAAATATTACCACCTTTGCAGTCATAAACTAAGTGAGGATGAAAACGAAAATGGGAGCCAAGGATTGAACTCCCCAAAGGAAAAGACATATTTTAATGACATTCAATGTTATTAAAGTACTTCCCACCAGATATAGTACTACATTATGAGAGTGGGACAGGGAACATTCTATCACATCTACGTTATTAAAATAAGACAGATGTCGAAGGTTATTAACAAAGTCTCTCTTTGGGCTCTTCAATGATGATTTCTCTCTATCAATGTTGGTTTCTCAATGTTTTCATTGGTAAGAAAGAACCCTTTGCTCTCTTCTCCCCTCTGCCATTTGTTGGGGCACTTGGAAGTAGAAAAATAGGAGAATCTTCAAGGGTGTGGAAAGCTATCATCAGGAGTAGATATTGCATTTAAGGGAATGTTTTTTGAGGAGTTTGTATTTAAATGGGAGTTCTTGTGCTCAATCCAAGATGTTGTATGTAACTCTTGCTTAAAGATTGGTCATCTCGAACGCCTATTTTAATATATAAAAAAATAATTCATAATGAATAATAATAAGACTGAAGGAAGTCGTACCGGGTATTATAAATCATGAGCAAGGGGCCTTCATTAAAGGTAGACAAATCATTGATGGTGTCCTAATCACAAATGAATGCTTATTCAAGATTAAAGATAGGGAAACTGGGAGTGATGTATAAAATAGATCTTCAAAAAACTTATGATCATGTCAATTGGAACTTTTTGAGGCATATGATGGGGCGGATGGGTTTTGGGGAAGATGGATTGAGTGGATAATGAAGTGTGTCTCCCCTGCCTCTTTCTCGATTCTTATTAACAGGAATCCGGTGGGTCATTTTGACAGCTCTAGGGGTTGAGACAAGGGGATCCATTGTCACATTTTCTCGTCGTGATGGTAGCAGAAGCTTTAGGCAAGATGGTTAATAGGGCAAGGAGTTTTGGTGATTTTGGGAGGTTTTCAAGTGAAGGGTGGGGGTGAGCAGATTTCGCTCTTATAGTTTGTGGATGATATTCTTATCTTCCTTGAGGCCTCCTTGGATCAGGTGAGATTTTTGAAGATGACTTCTTTGTTGTTTCCATGCAACTTCGGGGGTTGAGTTTTGATGTAAGACATCTACAATTCTAAGTAGTTTCCTAATTCTATTAAGATTTATTTCTATTTCTAGTTCTAGTAGGATTTTTATTTCATAGTTATGTTAATAGTACAATTTCTTGTTAGTTTCTAATTTGTTGTAAATTATTTTTTATTATCTAAGCTATAATTAGAAGTGTCCAATTTGAGTTCTAATAGGATTAAAACATTAGTATTATGCTATAAATAGGTTAGGAATGTTAATTTTTAATATTTTAGTAGGATTCTAAGTTGTTATGATAGAGTTATTTATATAAAGAGCTCCAAATCCGAAAATCAATCAATAATCAGTTCAATTATTTTTTCTCTTTTAATTACTTTTTAGCTTTATGCTTTATTTTCTTTCAAGCTATTGATTGTTTATCAATTGAATCTATTGATTCAAATTGATTTTGAGTGTTCCATTGAACACAACCTATCGAATCTATTGATTCACACACTTCCTCTACGTCAAGTTTAAACCTAAGAAAATCAAAGTTTTTTTGCGGTAGGCCAAGTTCCGAAAATTCGTAGGTGAGCTGCAATGTTTGGTTGCTCACAAGGTTTCTTTCCTTTTGTATATCTAAGACTGCCTTTGGTGTTGGTTCTAGGTGCAAAGAAATTTGGGAACCCATTGTGGAGAAGGTGGGAAAGAAACTAAGTTCGTGGAGCGCAAATCTCTCAAAAGGGGGCAAAGTCACACTGATCAAAAGTACACTCTCGAACATACCAATTATTAGTTATCTTTGTTCCCTATTCCAAAAAGAACATGGAATTAAGCTTGGAAAAGATGTTAAGGGATTTTCTATAGAATGATAGGGAAGGAAAAAAGAAAATTTCATTTGGTTAAGTGGAAGGTGATTTGCTCGCCGAAGAGAAATGGAAATTTAGGCATCAAAGGTTCTAAACTAACAAATGTGACCATTTTGGGAAAATGACTTTGAAGGTTTGGGGAAGAAAGGTCAAGTCTTTGGAGAAAGATTATAAAGGCAAAATACGGGGAAAAACTACTTGGGTAGGATAGCAAAGAGGTGAAGCCACCCTTCGGGTGTAGTTTATGGAGGGGAATCATAAGTGTCAGTTCAAAATTTGGGGAGTTGGTGACTTTCAAGGGTGGGAATGGCGAGAGACTTCGGTTTTGAAAAGATTGTTGGTGTGGTAGCTCCCCTTTATCCACTCAATTCTGATCCTTTATACACTATCCTTGAAAAAGGAAAATCCGGTTGTTGACTTCTTGAACCATTATGGGTGAAGGAACTTTTGGGATTTTGACTTCAAAAAGGGTTTTAATGATTGGGAGATTCTGGAGTTGGCAAAATTAAACTTCAAACTAGATCAAACCACTGTGGAGTTGTCGAGACTTGATAAAAGGGTATGGACATGCACAAGGGACAGTAATTTTTCGGTAAGCTCGTTTTGTGCTTCACTAGTTCCACAAGGGTTAGTTTCCTTCCCAGTTGGCCCCATTTGGGATCGTAAAGTGTCTTCAAGGGTCTCTTTTTTTCATCTGGTTGGTTACTTTAGGGAAAATCATTTCTTTTGATAATCTTATGAAAAGGAGTTTTGTTGGGCCAAATATTTGTCTCATGTGTAGAGGGGATGGGGAGTCAGTTTTCCACATTTTGATTCATTGCCTACTTGCTCGTAAAATTTGAGTTCATTTCTTAAGTCTCTTTAATTGCTCGTTGGTGTTTCCAAACTCGGTAGCGTCACTATTTCAAGCATGGAACTATAACGTGTTTTTGGGTCAAAAGAGGTACCTTTGGTCCCTCGCCCCCGTTTGCAATATGTTGGGTAACTTGGAGGGAAAGAAATCGGAGAGTGTTTAATGGGCATGTGTTACAGCTTCAAGAAAAAAAAAAAAGATTTGATCGATAGAGCTTCAAGAAATCATTTTGGAGGTGTTGGGGTTCTTGTTTTTTTGGAGTAAACTAGAATCAGACTTCAAGGGGGTTTTCTTCGAGGATTTTGTATTTAAATGGGACTCCTTATGTGCTAATTAACTGTGTACTTCCTTATTTTTTGTATTATGTAACTTGACTCTTGTACTGTGGCTGGTTACCTCAACCGGCTCCTTCTAATTCAGTAAAATGGTTCTACTTATCAAAAAAATAATAAGAATAATAATAACAACAACAACAACAACAACAAAAATAACGAAGGCACGCCATTTACCAACTAAATACTCCTCGTCTTGAAAGTATTACCTTAACATCTCTATGGATGTGCCCCTGGAAATGAAGATAAACGAGAGCTTTAAGAACCTCGCGCAATAGTGTAGCAATAACGGGCTCTTCAAAACCCTCTGGATAATCAGATTTCATTATGTGAAGACTAGAACCCCCGGCCATATATGGCATCACGACCCATAGACAGTGGTCGGCAGGGAAAGAGCAATAGGCCCGTAATAGATTTGGATGATCAATCAAGATCATAGTTTGTACTTCACGACGAATACCATCCTGAATAAATTACAAAACAAGAACTAAGAAGTGTCACTGAGAAGTCAACCATTTTCCATGCATTCATCATCATCATAGCCTATATGAGTTTAATAACAAGGATTCAGCAGTCAAGGACAAGCATTGGAGTGACAGCAAGCCCTCCTTCGAGATTTTAGAGACATATTGTGAACTTTTAACAAGAGCCACAGAAGTGAGACATAAAATTATCCACTGGAGCTTTTCATTCATAACATAGTTGAAACCAGTTTTGAGGATATGTGACTTGATGCATTCCATTCATCAGATTAAAAAGGAAAATTTAAAAGACGGCAATAAGACCAATTAAGCTTTCTGGAGCTGACTGTTGTGAAAAAAAAATCACATTCACAGATTGAGAGTAGCAGAGATACGAATCTAAAATGAATGAGTGGCAAAACCAAGACAGTAAAATAAGAAATAACTGCATCGGTTAAGAATTTACTTGTAGTCCCAAAAAGTTCTAGACTAAGGAAAAGTCACGTGCGATGCGTTGGTCACATGTGATAAAGACACTTGAATTAGCATAAGACATGGCTTAAGAAAGATTGAATGGAGGAACAGGATCCCTTCAGCCGACCCCAGGTATTTGGGATGAGACTTTGATAGTTTGATGAACAATGAGAAACCAACAATGTGACCGTTTATTGTGGAAAAAAAAATAAAATGAAGTCTACAGCAATAATTTGAATGGTGGAAGAACTGGTTCATATGCACAAGTTATAAGTGATGAGTAATTTTTTGCTCACAGCCCAACAGCCGTTTGACATTGGCGCGAATGACATAAGCAATAGAGAGAAAATTTCTCTCTCCTCCCCGAACCTCCTTCGCACACAAATTATAATTTTAAGATTTCAAATCTTAAGAAGGGTCGTTGGGTCCACACGGATTATCACATCGTCAATCTGACAACACAGCCTTCTTGATTTCATCAAAAAAATCATATTCAAAAGAAAATAAAAAAGGTTTTTCAAGCTTGATCCAAGGTGTTGAAAATGGACGGCTACCAGGCATCCAAATTTAAAATTAAAATTCAATGGTGAAAAATAAGTTCTTTTTTAAAATAAAAAAAAGTTCATAGAATTTCATCCTCTACAGCCCCATGGCATCAGATCATGTTTTTGAATGCCACAAGGTGATCCGACTAGGAAATTTCCTTTTTTTCCACTGTGGGCAGGAGAGAGAAATTTTCTCTCTTATTGCTTATGTCATTAGCGCCACATGTCAAATGACTGTGGGCTGTGAGGAAAAAATCACTCATAAGAGATGGCACATGCATGCATGAAAGGGGGAAAAAAGCAACAAATAAATGTCGAAAAAATAAAATATGCAAATTATATACAGTATAGAAGGAAAAATTCACAAAAATACATAAGAGCGAGATAAAAATAAAAAATTACACATAACAAAGATGCTTACATACCAAATCATTGTTGCACTTCTCCAGGTCAAGAACCTTGATCGCAACTACCTCATTAAGTGGAATGCACAGAGCCCTGTACACGGTGGCACTGACACCTTCCCCAACCTCCTCATATAACTTGTAATCTTTTGAATTGACTGGAAATTTTTTCTCGTGTACATGTTCCATGGTTCTTTCTCATAGCACATCATTAACAACCACTATACTTCGAGCAGTTCCAGATTGCAATAGTTGTATATCAAAGGTGCAAACCAAATAATTATGAGGCCTCCTCCAATCTGATAGCATTTTCCCCTTTTTGTCCAAAATGAATTTTGCAACAGAATCCAATTATTCCATCATGATGGCGTATTAACCGAGATTCTTCTCCCATCCAAAACAATATGAGTTGAACAACCTATTTAATTTGAAAAACACTGAATATTTCTAGCAGATAACAAGCACAAGGTATCTTCCTATCATCAAGTACATGACATTGAATCAGTCTCAAACATCATGAACAGAATCTCCAATCCAACATCCGAGCACCATCATACGACACATATGCCATAAGGAACACCATCATGCCTAACTAAGCAGTTCAAGAAAGATTTCCTCACTGAAAATAAAGAGATGAGCATGTTAAGGGGACATAATAGTAATGTCCAATCTTGTCTGAAAAGTTGTGCACCTGTATTATCCAACTCTGAAATATTGAATCTCCACCAAAGAAACAGCTAAATATATTTCATGTAAGGCACGTGAAGACGCTGAAGAAGCAATATATCTATGGAAGAAAAAAAAGAGACAAAACTTAGACAAAGGTTGCTTACAGTATAGCAACAATAAACCAATTATAACCAAGCAAAGGGCTAGTGATTACCCAAGCTATGAGTGTTACACGCACAAGTAATTGTAAATAATATATATATATATATAGGGAAATGTTCAACACCCTAAGCTTTACCCTACACTTTAACAAACGTGTTTTGTCCTACATGGGTTAGAAGTTTTGGAATGGGCTGATTTTTTGTGAGGATGATCTCTATGATTAGAAGATCATCCTCACCAAAAATCAGCCCATTCCAAAACTTCTAACCCCATGTTTACAAGTTGAAAAATCGTGGACCGTCCATTTTTTGTAAACCATTTTTGATGGGGTTAGAAGTTTTGAAATGAGCTGATTTTTGGTGAGGATGATCTCCTCACCATAGAGATCATCCTCACCAAAAATCAGCCCATTCCAAAACTTCTAACACATGTAGGACAAAACACGTTTGTTAAAGTGTAGGGTAAAACTTAGGGTGGGCAACGTGACCCATATATATATAAATATAAAATTCATCACAAAAAGTTTAGGGAGATATGCTTCTGGAGTACAAGTTTAGTAGTCACCCATTAAGAGGAAGGACCAATAAAAATTGATGGCCAAGAAATATCCACCTTGAGAGATCATTTTCATTATCTCGGTTTGATTATACAAAAGTACGGGGAGATTGAGGAGGATGTTATCTATATAGTTAGAGCCAGATGTTTAAAGTAGAAGTGTGTTTCTGGAATACTATGCGAGCAATGAATACCAATCCAATTAAAAAGAAAATTTGATAAGATGACAGTAAGACCAGCTATGCTTACTGGAACTGAATTTTGGGTATATTGAGCATAGAAAAGATGAGGATGCCCAAATGCTGAAAAAATAGAAAATATAAAAATTATAAATGACTGCGTAAACTAAGGGAAATTCGACTGAGATGGTTTGATCATGTGCAAGAAGGCCGATTACAGCCCTGATTAGAAAAAATGTGCAAGTTAAAAGCTCTAAACAAGCATGAGGAAGACTAAATATAGATGGATAGAGGTGGTGCGAGCGGATAGGAACACATTATAATTAACAGAAGACACAGCTTTTCAGACACAATTAAATGGAAGCGGACCAAAAAATTTTGGTAGAGGCTTTGCAAATGATTTCTATGAAGAACACTCTTTGCAAGGGAAGCGTGATGAATCCAAAGGTCCAACCTCTAAAAGATCCTAATAAGGTAATTTATGGTATTAGTGAGTCTCCATGAGTTATTGTCCTTCCCTTTCGCCCATCAAGTAACATTTGATAAGCCCCACAAGTCTAAAGAGCCTTAAAGGGAAGCTCTAGCCTCTGTTACGTTGCAATCTCGACATCCCAATTGAACTAGAATAGATTTTAATAAACTATCTCTGATCATTGCTAGAAAAGCCCCCACCTGGGGGCACGGATTTCCCTCCTTATCCTGGAAGCTTTTACCAACCAAAAATCACTCTATCAAATGTCTCCAGACAATGTCCATTGTAGGGGTATCAATGGTTCTGTTCCATATACCCAGGTATCCAAGTACCCAGAACTAAAACCTATTAAATTCTAATTCTAGTTTCTATCAATTCTGATCCCAGTATTTAAATGGGTAGATTGGGAATCAGAATAAAGAAGTTCCAACTCTGGTTCGAAACTTGGATTCCTTGGCATCATACGGCAGCTCCAGGTTATTTTGATTCTAGTTATGGTTCAAATGGAACACTAAAGAACCTAGAATCGAAAAATTATATAAAAACAGATTCAGTTCTCCGCGATGAATAAAAGTGCCAACTCAAAAACGTTACAGAAGATCGCCACATAATTCTTTTTCTTTGTAGACTCGGTAATTTAATTTCCTACATTACTTAAACCAAAACAATCTAAGTCGGAAAAAAAATCAATCCAACCAATGTAGCTACGTTAATTCAATGAACAATCACAGCAATCCTTCGATTCCGTCGGTATCTAAGCAAATTAAACCAAAATTATCCCCAAAAACATACCCAAAAATAAAGGAGCAATTTTTACAGGGAAGGAAGAAAAATGAAACCAAATACAAACACAAAGTATGAGATCAAGGTTACATTTTTTCATCCAAATTAAAAACAAGACAAAATTCGACCTTTTAAGCACCTGAACAAGGAGATTCTCCGGAAGACGATAGTAAATAGGGTTTTTTCCCTAAAAGCTCCCACTTTTAAGATTATGTTCAAACCAAGATCAAATCCAAGCCGGTTAGTGAAGAAGAAAACATTAATAGAAAGGCGTGTTAGATTTCCCGATCTTCTTAGTCTCCTACGCCATGTACGATAATCGGAAAAAAAAAAAAAAAATCTCTCGAAAGGGTTTCTTAACTGTATTCTTTGGTCTCTGCGATCGGCTCTTCCACCATTAACGAAAAGCTAAATCCCTTTTTCGCCTCTATCGATCTAATGGAAACGAAATGGGAAATTTGGAGTCTCTGAAAGAGAGAGAGAGAGTTGTGGTTGTGGAGCTGCAAATTGATGTGGGACCCGCCAAGTTTGAGTTTAGTAGGTGAAAGCAACGAAGCCAGCAAATTCTCGGGAATTTATCGTCTCATTGTGAGTGGGGGCAAAGGTTTTGTAGAGTGTCACTACGAGCGTCTTCACTGCACAGGCAGATTTTCTTTTGCCACGTGGAGGGATATTTGTGGTCAATAGATATCACCTATCTGATTGATAAATCCTCTCAATGGACATGTGGACAGGTATCTTGTCCAATTGTCCATTGTTTTTGAAAATTATATAGAATCGTTCGTAAATGAGATGAGATCCTGACTATCATTTTCTTTCTGATCACGGATCTATTAAAATGTCATTATAATTCGTTCGAGTCATCTCGATATCATTTGAGATGAGATGAAAATTCGAGATTGAAAATCATGATTTCTTCATGTTGTACCATTTGTTATGCTTGCCCCCTGAAGAATATATACATTGAACATAAATATTTATTTTATTACTTGTAATATAGTTGTTGTGACAAAACTTCGCCACATGGTCAAGCTTGAAGATATACAGAGATATGACCTCCCGACCTAATTTCCACAAGCATTTAATTCAATACCTACAATGAAGAGGTTTGGTGTGTCAATCCAAATAACATAACTAGATTGAATTGTACTTTATAGGATCAACTACTTGTGCATCACCTAGAATCAATTGCACTCCATCGCTTAAAAAATATCATTTGAATTACAAAAATAAAATATTGCACTGCTTTTCTTCTTCTTGAAAAATTAGAGAGGATCCATAACACCAAAGCTTCATAAAACCCTAGATTCAATTTTCAAGGCTTCCTGATCTACGTATAAAATAAGAATCTATGAGAAGTCCATCATAACAAAGGAAAATAATAATAATATATAGGAGGTCCAACTAATACTTAGTTTGGTGTAAAATTTGTAGGAATTCCAACTAATGATGAGTTTTTTTTTTATCGGTAGTATTGGTGTCATTTTCTCTTGTGTAACAAGTAGGGATAAGATGAAGAGGTCATGAGTTCGAATCACTTCACCTCTTGTTGGCCACCACCCTGGTGTTTTAAATGATGAGGTACACAAGACACCTCTTGGAAGTGGTGACGGACATATCCATGGGATTAGTCATACTAAGTCTGGATACATGTATTAAAAACAAAAAGGATATATATACATATATATTTTTAAAATGCATGTTTTATAGGTTGGTGTGCAGTTGATACTAGGTGACATCCAACAAGTTGGTCCTTAACTTAATTTCGAAGATTTGGCGAACAGTTGAGATATCCTCACTTTTCAAACAATTACATACCCTTAGGCCTTAATCTTCAATGAGAGGCAAAATACCTTCCTTAAAGATCTTCCCAAAAAAAAAATTTTTTTTTTTTTAAGAAATTACTTAATATAAAGTAGGAGGGACTCCTTTCTTAATCCCTTCTAATTTTTCTTAGATAACTTGGTCGTATCTGATAAATATTTTATTTTATTAATGCTCTCTAACCCCTTTCCCCCTCTAAATTAGTGAGATAGATGGTTAAAATTATTGAGATCAACAATTCAAATCATTGTGATGAATCCTTACTCAAATCATCAATATCACCTTTTACAACAACCGATATCAAAGATTGTAAAACGTCAATCTCAACGTTTGAACATAAATCATCGATAACAAGATTCAAATTATAAAAATCAACCTCATTACAATCGTCTCTCTCCCTCTTCTTCTTTTCTTCTACTTTTTCTTGGTATTTTCCATTAAATTTCAATTTTCCACGACGGTCATTTTCCAAGAATTTGAAATTCGTGAAATTTTATTTTCCTGATAATGAAACAGACCCTAAAATCAATATGCTTGTTCAAAAAGGAAAAGTCCAATATACTCCAAGAGTAAGAAACTTTATCCAACTCCACAAACAACTTTTATCCACGTGACAGCCTCATTACTACTTGTTGAGTTGTTGTTAGCCCATCTATCAGAAAGAAAAAGGTTTTAAATCCAGTAATTAAAAATCCCGGAAAAGACCTAAAAGAGTGTCACGTGGGGTAGGATAAAATCACTATGCAACTTACTGTGTTGTCACGTGAATTTGGAGCATTCCAAATTTGCATCTGACAGCTCACGGCGGATGGTCAAACCAAATGGACGATTATTATTCTTTTATATATATATCATGAAGAGATGTCCATCTGATGACGGTTATAACTATGACTGTTGTTTGTGAGCAGTACCTTGGGATCTGTGATATTTTCTTAAGATTTTCGTGTCTTAAATTCTTAAGTGTATCTGTAATACAACCTCTTCAACACTCAAATCAGAATCTTAATGCCAAATAAAGGAGTACATGTTTTTAATGAGAGAATCTTATATTTTTTTATGTCTATGACTCCTGTATTTATAGAGTTCATGCACTAGGATTCCCCATGATCCTCCTTTGAGATTCGCCTCTATCCATTTTATAAGTTTGCTTTGGTTAGGAATGTATTTAGTTGTTATTTTGGTATTCGTGCAACCTTTTAATTTTGGAGTTTCTCTTTTAATTCGTAAGTTTCCATTTTCATTTTTCGCTTATCCTTGATTTTCGGGTTATGGTTGACCTGACCTTCTTGTTACGTGTTGAACCTAATGTTCGAGGTTTATCTTTTTTTAGGCTTGAGTTTTGATCTATTCGATCACTCATATTTGATCGGATTCAAATAGAGAACCTCGACGTAGTTTATCATTTCCAGATCCCAATGTACCATTTGTCAGCTCCTGATACTTTACGAAAAATATCTCCCACAATTTTCACTAAATTGGATCAAATCCAAAATTCAATCCATTTTAATTCGATGAATCTGGATCAAGGATTTGGGTTCCAATAAAGATATATTTGATAACACATTGAATCAGTTCTGGGTCAATCATGTCCTCATTAGATATCAGAGTATGCCAATTATATTATATATTTAGTTTATTTGTATTTTGTATATTAAATTGATTTTGGATAAAAATCAGATTTGACAAAGGTTTAAATAATTTTTATTTATTTTTGTTATATTAGTTTGATTAATTCTCATCGGATTGGCCTTAAATCGATCTTGTCCTTGACCCAATACGGGCTTAATCCAGTGACAGCCCAAATTATAATATTGAAAATGTATAGATGAATGAACCATATAAATTGTTAATAAAGTGAATTAAATATTTAATTATAGTGAAAAAAATAGATATATCCAATGTTTAAATATATTTTTAATGGTAGTTAGAAAATTCTGTCTTTGTTTGTTCAAGTTGCAATCAAATATCCAAAAATCTATAACCTCCCCTACAAAATAACACTTACCAACAATAATGAACATGTGATATTCCTTTGGTTTATTATGTCCAGTTGTCCACCTTTCGTTATGAACTCTAACATCAATGTTACTATTTGAGCTTCTATCACCATCAAATATAAGTGATAATAGAGAGATCCTCGAGAGTCAGATATTAGTATTGTGAAATAATAATTAAAAAATGGGGAGGCGTTCAAGGGACATTAGTAAAAACAATCATGTTTCAAAATGTGGGTTAGAAGTTTTGAATTGAGCTGATTTTGCATGAGGATGATCTCTATGATGAGAAGATCATCCTCACAAAAAATCAATCCAATCTGAAATTTCTAAATCTATCAAAAGTGATTTACAAATTATTGGTGAAAAATCGACGGTCCACATTCTAAATCACTTTTGATGGGGTTAGAAGATCTAGATTGAGCTGATTTTCTCATCATAGAAGTCATCTTCACAAAAAACCAGTTCAATCCGAATCTTCTAACCCATATTTTGAAAAAATGTCGTGCTGAAGTAACATTGAAATTGACATCGTTCGAGACATTGTTGACGTGGATGTGTTTATAGAACCATAGATGCTTTCATCAAGATACAAGTGAGAAGCATCTATGGTTCTGTGCATACCAATGTCCCAAACGATGTCAATTTTAATGTTATTTCAGCATTTTTTGTTAAAATAATTGTTTTTACATATGTTTTTTCTTATATCCCTTGAAGGCTCGGCTTAAAAAATTATATTATATATAAGACTAATTATTGCATCTTAAAAAAAAAAAAAAAATTACGTGTCCAAGGAAGATAAAAAACTCTCTCTACACCAAACTTTAATCACATTTCTTGGGAAAGAAATACAAGAAAATAGATAAAATAAAAAAATTGAGTGCGAAGCTAAGAAAAA
The DNA here is from genome assembly GCF_017979445.1 of Akebia trifoliata. Classification (NCBI taxonomy): domain Eukaryota; kingdom Viridiplantae; phylum Streptophyta; class Magnoliopsida; order Ranunculales; family Lardizabalaceae; genus Akebia; species Akebia trifoliata. The sequence goes on from NC_141379.1 coordinate 3,882,252, forward strand.
GTAATTCTACTATCTCACACAAGCTTTTTTCTTATAATACTCTAATTTATGTAAATAAGTGCTTATTCATTCGCTTAGATGGCATTCCCACCTCTAAATTCAACATGGATCCTTACTTCACTCATCCACCCATAATCGATTTACTATTAAACTTGATTCCACTAATTTTAAATAGAATTATCTAAAATAAGTCAATAACGATAATTTTCTAAATTTCTAAGAGATTGAAAACTTGTAAGCTAATGTTGAGTTTCGAGTATGGACAATCAAAAGACAATAAAATAATTTTCTCTAATTTTCTGTCTCAATTTCATGGCCATTTCCCTTTCTTTTAATTCAAGATTCAACTAAAGGTGTAATATTATAAGGGCGGGCCTTTATAGCCATTCATTTGATATGACATCAACATGAACGAGATATATTGAAAATGGCGAATGGTTTTAGGAATATGGTCTATGTCGATCATCATTTGAAAGCGACACAGGATTCATCAAATTATTCAATCTCTATGGGGGTTTCTTTTGAACAACTTGAACAAAGAGAGTCTTCAACTATGTTGATAAGCATCAAAAAGCTTTTCCAAGTGAAACTTGAGATTCTCATGTTGCTTTTGATTCTTAACTAGTGAACTTTTGACCATAAATTCCAAAATTTTAGTCTCAAATGCCCCCGAGGAGTTGGAAATCGAACGAGTCTTATATGTTTGGATACATGTAATTATCTAAAATGATGTCAATGCCACGAGGTCGGATAACTTATTATGATTTATTCGACATCTTATGTTAGGTCTACATATTACCATGCCATCCTTTGATAAAAGCACTTCAAAGTCACATGTAAGAAAGCACAAAAGTCCCATTTTTTACATTTAATTCGAGAGCTAAAAGCTTTAGTAGTCCCGTGTTAAAGGCACTTGAATTTAATGCAAGAGTTTGGTATAAAACATTATGTGATCTTTTGAGGAAAAATTCCGTGATCGACCTGAATCAAACACCTTTATATTGTTCCCTTGAAAGTATCTTATAATGGTCTTTTGGGCCGCCAACCTATGAATTTCCACCTATCCAAACATAAAAAAATTCAAATTGATTAGAGATATACAAACATTATATACTTTGAGTATCAAAAGTTGACCAAAGAAACATGAACTCTTGACCATTTAAACACGAAATCTAAAGATTTGGATGAACATGCATCCCAAAAATATACCGTAGTCCTAAAATAGATCTTTGTTAGTTTATGGCCTTAACTTAAGTTTTTGGATGTATTTTATAGCCTAGATGCCTATACAACTTCTAGGGGTATTTTTGTAATTAAAATGTGTGTTTTGCCCTAGGGACAATATATATTCCAAGTTCAGAAATCCTCGCAGTTTTCATCAATAAAGCATTATCATTGCTGTCCGTTAATATAGATAATTTTGTTGAACCACGTAAATTTCTTGTGTTCTTTGTTTTCTCTTGTTTTAATCTCCGCAGTTTATGAATCTTGATCGGTCATTGAGAAATTTTCCACAACAATCTGGTTCAATCATCATCAATAGGCGAAAAAGTGTTGTAAGACATATTGTGAAAATATTTTCGAAACATTCAACGTTTTTCGATCTCATCCAAAATTAAAATATCTTGATCAAAATATTTCAAAACTAGAAAAATATTAAGGCCAAAATACTTTAAAAGAGTATAAAATTTTAACCATTGGTATCATCAAATCATATGGGTCCTACCAATCATCCAAGGACTTGAGTACACGCCACATCAACATCATACAACCATAGTGCTTTAGTCCAAGGACAACTTGATACACCTCATTTCATTTGAAATGTTTGTGTGCCTCAACTACTTGGCTCCATGTGATTACATGCGGTTAGGACAATGACTTGAGAACCACATTAGATATTTCAAAGTATTTTGTGTTAGATTTGATTGAAAATTTGGGCCCAACTTGTTCTCATCCAACAACAAAACAGGTTGTATTTTTTTTTTTTTTAATATTTAAAAAATAAGATTGAGCTTAATATAATATGTATATATGTTTTGACATATATTTGCATTTTTGCAGTGTATAGCTTTGCTTTATCTATCAAATCTATTTTGGATAGTTTAGGCATACCACCAAATTTTGATGAATATTTGAGTTTTTTTTGTATTTTTAAGCTAATGACAAAATTGCCCTAATATTCATCTTTTGCCGAAAACACTTGATTTTTCTACAAGAAATCTACCATCTTCAACTCAGAGGAAAAGATATTTCATCCTCAATTTCATTCTCGGACTTCTCTATTCTTCAACTACGATGGACTTTTGAGGAAGTTTAGGAAAATGGATTTTGGGGAAGAAAAATCAAGGGTTTTGGATAGAGGTTGAGGATGATCATGAAAGTCATTTTTTATTAATCTCTAAGAGAAGACCATGGTCAGGGGATATGTTGTCAATTCAAGGAAATGGGGGAGTATGTAAACTATTTAATGAAACCCAGAGGGGTAATGACTAAATTGGCCAATTTTTTCATATAAATATATCATTTATATGTGTGAAATTGATTTTATTGAAAATTCTTGGATGGTGATTACATATCCCATTGGATTTATAAAGATCCAAAATATTCATAAATGTGGAAAAATAATCAATCAATCCAACATCTAATTGATTCTAATTGATACGAACCTAAGATTTGCAAGATATGTGATGAGATACATGATTACATTGATATAGTGTATCTCATGCACATTATTATAATGTATACATCTTATCTTTATTAATATGTAGTAGGTATTTAATGATAAAGAAGACATTTATGAAACTAAGACATCTACATTTAATTAGACTCGTAAATTTGTAGTTTTTAACACCAAGCATTTGAGTCCTCCCTTAATTGCTTGGGACACTATAGGGGGAAATTTTTTGAAGGAATCCTCTCCATTGGATTACAGGTGGCATTTTTAAGGTGGTATTCCAAGTTTTGGTGGGAATATAAGGGTGTGAAATAAATTCAAAGCGCCAACATGTCTTGTAACGGGGAGGGTTTCTTCAAAATTTTGGAACGGCCGCCCGCTTCAAAGTCGGACTCCACTATAGGAGGGGAGAGAATTTTTTTTTTTTTTGGATCTTGTTACGTTAAAGTGTAATAAATACACTTTGGGAATAAGTGTTTGAGGGTATTTTGGTAATAAAATTATTTTTTGAAGGACAATTTTGGTACAAATTCAATTGTCAAAAGTGTATCTATTGCACTTTAACACGTCCCCTCATGGCACACGTTAACAGGACCCTTTTTTTCTTTTTTTGATAAATGATATTCTAGCGCTCTTTTTTTAGACGCCCCCTATACGCTCCCTAACCTGACAATTATAGAGCAATAAACATGGTTTTTAAACTTGTTCGAGACTAAAACGTATCGCCCGAGTTAACTCGGTATCAGAGCTGATCGAGGCCAACTCACAAATTCATTTTTTGATCGAGTTTTACGTCTCACAGTTCAATTTTTTGAGTTATCTCACGAGACGTCTCAAACGTATCGGAAAACTCGTCCGAGACAACTCGGTATCGGAGCTGAACAAGATGAGACGCGATACTGAGTTTAAAAACCATGGTAATAAATCATTTTCTTGTGTATCCCAAAGCAAATCATCTACAATTCTATGATGGGAGTGTCTTAAAAAAGAGCATTAGATTATCATGACTCTTTTTTGTTTACAAACTTTTTCCTCATAGACTCTTCACTGCGTGACAAGCCAAGTCAGTAGTTTAGTAAATTGGGGATGCCATTCAATATATGTGGACTCATGGGATTGGTCGATCAAGGATCCTATGTGATCTGTGAGGAAAAATTCTATTGGCAATTTTGGGCCTTTTTGTGGACCTACACAAATAGTCAAATTGACTGGTGACTTCGATTAATAGACTTGGTACTATTTCTTGATTGATTTAATATATATTTATATATTTTTAATACTCATAAGTCTATGCATCACTACATCATTAGGCACACTACAATTTCATAGGGGGTTTTATAGTCATAAAAATAGAAAATTACTTTAATGTGAGTGAAATTTTTAGAGAGAGTGCACTACTAATGAGGTATCCATCTAGAGATTTTTTCCCCTAGAAAAGTCAATCTAGGATTTCAAAAAACCCTGGATGAATAATCACACAAAGCCTAACACGTGAGTTTATGTGATTGGCTATTATGAGATTTTGCGAAATACCGAATTGACTTTTCTGTGAGCAATTTTTTTTTTTTTCATATCCATTCATGCACAATTTGCACAAAAAAAAATCATGTAAGGAGTTTGTATTGAAATCTTTTTTCATTCCTGGAGATTATAACTTTTCTGTGTTGCTGCAAGAAAGACAATTTTTTTACGAGTTCATTAATTTAGGTGGGAACATATTTTGAATCCAGATGTATGGTATCAACACCCACAAACTTTATTAACTAAGATAGCCGATACCTTTATCTTGCATATTAGTAAACTCTTTTTCAAAAAGACTGGTTTTCTTTGTATGTTTGGTACTCGACCGAGAATATTGTAGCATATAGGAGCAGTTATTATATGAGTACCACATTGTAGATCCCTTAATTAGTAGGATTTGTTGTGGTTTATAGTTGGACTTGAAAGGTTTAAGACATAAAATAGGCAATTGGAATATTGAATCACCTTACACATCCATCATTTGGGTAATTTTGAGATCTCCCTTCGGCTTCAAGATTTCAATTTGATGACATCCACGAGAGTATAAGAAAATGGTCAAAATGATCTCATCTTCAACATCTTTCTAGTAAACCTTAAGTTATTTTCCTCAAGAAAATATTGACTTTGATGACTTTCGTTGTTTAAGATGAATTTTTATTTATTTATTTGGCAATTATTGATTTTCCTTTACATTAGTTCTATATTGCATTTCATGAGAATTGTAAATGTGTGCAAATGTTTGGTCGGTTTTTTTATGAAGAGTTGGACCCTTATTTTTGAAAACAATAATGCTAAAGCGACCTTAGTCTGGAACCTCATGTCGCACTTCTTGACATAAAAGTGTATGGAAACAATAGATGCTCTTCATCGGGATATAAGTGAAAAACATCTATGATTCCTATTCACTTTCACGTCAAAAAGTGCGATATGAGGTTACAACTTGAGGTCACTCCAGCACAATTTTTTGGAAAAAAGTATTGGGTCTTAGTCCAATTGGTGTTGAATTAGGATTCATAACCTTAGATTCATCATATAAGTCGATTTTGAATAATAATAAAAAACATTATTGATAATAATAATATTGCATAGTAAACTTAAAAAATTAATTTTGTCCATCTATTTAATTACGTTCAATAGTCTCTCATTGTTCATGGAGAGAGAACTCATGAGATGACAGAGATAGTGCTTAGGACAAGCCAAAGAAGTCGAATGACTATGCAGCCACCAAATGTCTATAAAAGACCACTCTTCTCCTCCATTTAAACCTATGGTACTCCTAGAGAGCGTCAAAATAGAAATTTCAACTTTTTAGTAAGACTTATTCTTGTTCCTCTCAACCGGTCAAAGACGTGGTTGTCCAATTATCGTGATTTCAATTTTTCAACCTTATTAACATATGGATTAGATCATCTCTAAAAGTTCAAAAGCTATTCATCCAATGGTTAGTACTAATCAATCAAAGAATGAATGACTTTTGAGAGGAGATAATCATAGTAGAAATATCTCACATAATGTGGGAGTGAATCTCGCATTTAGGACGACGAGCCAAGCTCGTTTGATCTCTCTCTCTCTCTCTCTCATATTTTGTACATTAAGTTTATGTTTTCAATACATGCTTGATCCACACGAATGTTTGATTAAATTATTGGATTAAGAGAATCACCACCCCAAGCCCTTGGTCTTGAATGCTTGCTCTATTTGGTAAAGTTCCCTAAGATAACAACTTTACAGGTTTTCTTCTCATTGATTTGTTTGGAAGTCCATGATCCTTGCTCGAAATCTCAATCTCTAGATTGGACAGTCTATGTGTTGATAGTGTAAGCCATCTCAATAGTTTTTTGGGGGGAAATTAAGGACTTATGAACAAAAGGTTAAAGGTTTTTTGGAAGATATTTGGAAACTTGAAGATGAGAGTATTTTGATTATTACATTAGTATCGCACCAAAGAGCACACAATAAAGGGAGAGACTTTTTTCTCACAGAAAAGTCAAATTGAGATTTCACATCATCCTTGATAGCACGACGATGGTTGTTTTGTAATTTGGGGACGTCCTTAATACACATGAGTTCATGTGACTGGTCAATTTGGGATTCTATGAAATTTTGAATTGATTTCTAATTTTTTTTCCAGTCAAGGGGGTGTGTCATCATTTTGAAACCCCAAGGCATCTGAAATATATGTCAAGCCCCTAGGGTATCCACAACTTTGATTTCTTCAAGTTCACAAACACTGAAAATGAAAAATTGGTTTGAACAATTTCTTCCTTTAGACCATCTTCCAACTTTTGTCCGCTTGAAATTCGGAGATGCTACCTAAGAATATTATCTAAAAGATTAGGACTGCATCTTTACTGTCATAACAAGAGAAGGCGGAGTAAGCATGGTTTGACACCAAAATTTGGAACCCCTCAGTGCGTCCACTTTTACATTTAAACTTAATACAATTAAAGTCATTTTCATAAATAAATAAATAATAAAATTACAGTCCCATTACCCTATGATCAAGTTAGATTTTTTAAATTACAAAGAATTGTGATAATATCAAACTACCCCATGTAGCAAACTTAATCGACTATCCTGACATGACAAGTTTAGGAACAATAGACCTACGCTCCTCGGGAAACACGGCTGCACTTTCCCATAAAAAATGTATCTTGAGGGAACCATGTATCTCGAGGAGCGCAGATCTATAGTTCTTGAACTTGCCATGACAGGTAGTTAGATTATCACGACTTAACTACAAATAAAATCTTTTTCTTAAGTTACCTTCAAAATTTTCTTTGTTAATATTTTTACAAGGTGCTTAGCATGCCACTTACTAATATAATTAAAAGATAATGAAAAGTTTTTCAACAATAATTCCTACCATTCTTGCATGAAATGTGTTACTTTATTATTATGGAAAGACATGACAAAGGGTAGGATCACCAAAATCTTTTGGTATTGGTATCATATCTTCTTATTTTTTTCCTTCAAAATATAACTATACCATTGTAGTGCAAAGTGCACCTATTTAAATAGAAATGACAAGGAATAGAAATGTATTAGTGACACCTGCTTTGTTCAATGTATGCTATCTAAAAGTAGGGACTGACTAGTTGCACAGCACTAGTGGATAGTTGCACCTCAATTAAAAAATATTACATTTTTTATTATTATTTAAATTTCTCCAAACCTACAAGTTGCACTTCATTTGAATAATCTGATTGTTCATCTTCTTTATTGGAAAAAACTTTGAAGCGGGCATCCCGGTCCAAAATTTCGAAGAAACCCTCTCCTTTGAATTACACGTGACATTTCAAAGGAGGTATTCTAAATCTTGAAGAAAATGTAGGGTGTAAAATATATATACAAAATGCCATGTGTCTTGCACTGAAGATGGTTTTAAAGCGGGCTGGCCTCTTCAAAGTCGAACTCTTCTTTGTTTCTTTTGTGTCCTCTTTGTTTTAAGATATTCAAATAGTTATTGATTAATTGATCCGGTTAAAATAATTTTCTTTAATGAAATTGGAAACGATGATCTATTGAGGAAACTAATAAAAAATGATCAAGTACCTATTGCACAAATTTAAGAACAAACAATAATTTTTGTAGGCATGATAAGAAGGAAAAAAAGAAGTGCAACCTTTTTATTTTTATTTTTGTTGAAGTATGAATGGAGTGTAAGAGACAATTTTTAAGTAATGGAGTGCAATTGGTAATGGATGGTGTGCAACTAGTCGGTCTCAAAAAAATATCAATAAGAAGAATGACAAATTGTAGAATCTCACACAAAACAAAAAATGTTATCATGCGTCGTATCTTTCTTGTCTCTAAATTATAACTAATTAATATGTAATAACAAGTTGTTCTATATATAAACCCATCATTGTCGTATGAAGTGTGCCTACTACGTGAAGGAAAAATGTAAAAAACTCTAATAATTTTCACTTGGTATGTAATCGATTGACATGAAAAGGGCATAGAGCCATTGATCTATTCCTTGTGTATCCCAAAGAAAAAGATTTATGGTTCTATGCCCTAACCACGTCAACCGCATACATACAAAATGAAAATTTTCGGGTTTGAAAATCAGACTCATGTAAAAAAATTATAAAAGGAAATCAAAAAGATTATTAAGAGAAATAATTTGATAAGATGCAAAAACTAATAAAAAAAATCTTTTGGCATTAATTATAATATTTTTATTGCATCTAAATATTAATAATTTTCCACCATAGATTTTCTCATAAACCTAACACCATGGCAAGGTGCATGTATGATAAAAAAAAAAATTAATTCTAACCCCCTTCTTGATAATTGAGAGTTCTTGATTTAGTTTTCATTTTTAGTGACTGTTGTTTATGGCATTTCATACATTTCTTATAGGATAAACTTGGCATTGGGGACTCGATCTATAGGTGCCCTCAACATCGAATTCTATAGGAAGGCCAAGTAGTCCATGAAGGGGTCCAATGTGGTTAGGGTATTACGGTGAATGTTCGTGGGCCTACTGATCTTCATATAATGAACGGTGGGGATTAGATCATTTTGTTAATGGACTTGCCAAGGGACCATCGACCTCCTTCGAGCTGTTATGCAACGCGAAAGAGGTGGTTTTGCTCTTCATGAGCTCCCTTTGTTCCCTTCCCACCTCCCATAAAAAGCCCTATGGCATGGTCAATGGTTTAAGAATTTGGTTCAGTAATTTACGCATTTGAAGGGTATTTTGAAAAAAAAAAAAATACCATTAACTCATCAAGAAAACACAAAGTTGACTTATGGTCAAGGGAGGTAAATCTAATTTTGCATTTTGCAAAAGGGTAAATCTAATATCACTAATTTAATAAGGGGTGTTTCTAAAATATCCTAATTAATATGATGAAATATAGTGGGTGCATTTTTAGAAAATGAATTAAAGTGTCCAAACTACTCTTTATCTCGTAATAGTAACGATTAAATATCTCTGTAATGGTTCGGATCCAGACCATGCAAAATGGATCAAGAAGAGCATCCAAATCATGTGCTATGGATCCAGATCACTGGATCATTAACAAAATCAGAGATGGTTTGGGATCCGGATCCAATCCAAATTTCATATCTAAAGGTTCATGGTCGGGTCGGATCCTTATTCGAATGGGCCAAGTTTGATAAAGATCGATCGTGTAACGTGTACGATGGACAAAAATAGATCTATCCACCTACTTGACACGGTTGGCCAACTACAAAAGTAGAATAATAGAAAAACAAATGTCATCCAACGTCCGGTCCCACCATTAGCATTGTTTTCTTCTCTATTTTCGTGTCGTGTAGGCTCACAAGCTATCAAATCATTGGCCCACATCTTTACCGACTTGTCGTTGAGATCACTCCAACCAATCGGACGGTTAGAGTTAGTCTCTCAGCATATTGATCTACGAAAGTCGTGTGTCAACACATCGGTCGTTACGTCGTTCAAAACGTACGCGTGGGGGCAGAAAGTAAAGTGCACATCCTGTACTCCAGGGAGTTCTTATCTTCTCTACTCCCAAAAACCTACATTGTTTCCATCAACTATAGTTACAAAATTCGCCAAATTTTGAAATTTTTATAAAATTATCCAAATAAGGGATTAACTGATTCAGTCAAGGAATTGACGAATAAATCATCAAATATTATAATATTTTTATTTTTCGCTCTCAATTTTCTTAAATATTCAAATAATATATATAGGAGAATGCTAACATCCAAGACTTCATGGGGAAGTTAGCATTCTCCAACACTTTTTTTTTTCAATAATATTCTTACGTATTTTATCATTTCGTGAAAAAAACCCATCATACCCTTATTATTTTTATTAAAAGATAAAATAAATAAATATATTAAATATTAGAAAATACTAAAGTTCTCATGAGGTCTTGGAGGTTAACATTCCCCATATATATATATATATAAAAGAATAAAATAGGATTTTCAATAAGATTGAAGAAACCAGATTTTGGTATAAAAAAAATCCAAAATATCATTAATATATTTTAAAAAAATTATTGACATTTTAATAATTTTATTTTACATAATCTAAATTAATTGAATTGAACACTAATGGAATAATTATCGAATTCGAACTTTGCTATAAGACCCAGCCAAAGAAAATTAATTGATTGTGGACTTCAAACTATTGGAGCACCTACATATTACTAGAGCTGTTATTGGCACTCTAGTTTTTTGCTTTTCACACCTTAATTTCTTAAGTTATTTACTACACCTTAATTAAAAATTAAAACACAGCATTCAAACATTACAAGGGTTTGGCTAAAATTATTATGGGTGAATTGCCATTTTGTGGGTTGAATATATAGGATGAAAGTTTGAGTTTAGTACCCTATTCATATTTAATTCCGAAAACATGTATGAACTATTTTTTGACGAATTCGTTGGTAGGTATTTTTAATTTAAAGTGAAGAACTTCTTGATAATTACAAACAAATTCACCATTAAAAAATAAGGATATTTTGTCCTTAAATTTACCTACAAATTCGTCACTTTAATAATAGCGAATTAGTCATTTTAAATTAAAAATACCAACCAACGATCTCGTTGGAAAATGTTTCATGCATGTTTTCAGAATTAAAATGAACATTGTACCCTAACCGGAATTTAGTCATAAGTTGCACATGTTTTAGGAAAAATGGTAATTATTATCTCAACATTACAAAACATTATAACACTCGTTCAAACAATTTCAATAACTGCTTATAAATTATGATTAGGCTTATGTACAATTTTAAAACCCAAAAAATAGAAATTTATAGCCAAACAAAGAAAAAAAAATGACATAGAACTTTTTATTGGCACCAACCATGTTATTTATTTTCTTTATTTTAATTGGAGTGTAATAAGTAAAACTTGTGGTGTGAATAGCAGTTCTCCTTATTATATATATACCTCCAAGCTCGTGAATGTGTTAAATCAAACATCCAAAGTTGATTCCTTTTATCCAAGATTAGACACATTGCATGGTCGTGTGTGACAAATGGCCCTTAATGGAGACAAGATGTTGACTTGTTAGCCAACTCTTTGGGGTACAGGATCCGGATTCCAGAATGTATTTTTTTTTAACTCGGAGGAAACAACGTATTTCTTTGCTGTACTAATGAAAACGAAAAGAAGGCCATGGCGTTTTTTGGGGAGTTGTACGGTAACGACCAGCTTGACTACTTTGTTTTGCTTATAAAAACAGCAAAACTAGAGATCCAACTCTCTCTTTTTCTCTCTTTCCATCTCTCTCTTTTCTCTATCGTGTGTATGTGTGTGCTGCTAATGTATCAAGGAAGAAATCACTGGAACTTCAAGTGAAAGAAGAGAATGCTCAAGACCACCATTTCTAGGGTTTCTGTCCTTTAAATCTCTTCTGGTAGTTTTCGGATCTCTGTTTCTTTTAATTTATTAGAAGAAATCTCTAAGTCTATGTGAATTTAGTTGAGTTTCTTGAAGTTAGTTAGAATTCCTCGCGTAATTTAGTTGATCAAATATAGCACGCTTTCTTTGTTCAAATATTGTTGAGAGACGAAGAAATTACTAGTTCATAGGTGTTAAGTCAAGCTGTGTTTTGTTGTTTCTAAGAGAATTTTACTAAAATAGGTTATAAATATCTTTTAGTGGAACTGAACTAGAATGCTAGATAAGTTGTTCAATTTCTTGTAATTTTTGTAAAAATTGAGTGTTGTTTTTGAGAGACATAGAAATGAGAAGATTGGTTGAAGAAGTTGTTGGATATCTGTTTGGGTGTTTTTCTTTAAAAGAAAGAAAGAAATGGTTCGATTTCTCTTTAAAAGATAGTTCGAAAAAAGGTTTGATTTTTGTTTAGCTTTAGTGAACAAAAGAGGGATAAAAACAAGGTTGTTATATTAAGACAACGACAATGGCGGGTGGACGGAGAAGAGGGTTACACTTCAGCAAGCTATACTCGTTCTCGTGCATTCGTTCTTCTTTCGAAGAAGATCATTCTCAGATAGGGCAGAGAGGTTACTCGAGAGTCGTGCATTGTAACGATCCTGACAACGCTGAAGCAATTCATCTTAATTACAGGGGAAACTATGTCTCCACCACTAAGTATACAGCAGCTAATTTTATTCCCAAGTCTTTATTTGAGCAGTTTAGGAGAGTTGCAAATTTATACTTTGTTGTGGTGGCTTTGGTTTCATTTAGTCCATTGGCACCTTATTCGGCTAATAGCATTCTAGCTCCTTTGTTAGTTGTGATTGGAGCTACTATGGCCAAAGAAGCTGTTGAAGACTGGAGACGCAGAAAGCAGGTACGGTTTTGAAAATTATTATGTATTTTAAATGTTTCGGGCCTTTCGGCTACGTAACTCTATCTATATAAGTTGCATTCTATTTTGAATTTGGTTCAGCCATGTTTACTTGCTTTGAACATTTCCATATGTAAAGGTGTTGCAGTGTCAAATGGCCCTTTTGCTTCCATATGTAAACTAAGTTCCATCATTGGTAAATTTTGCTCTACTTAGGTAAAACAATAAAAGTTGTAGAATGAATGTATAATGATGTTCCATGCATCCACATTTTATCTTCCGATTATTGGGTTTTGAATCTATACGGATGACTGTTTATGTGGTGAGGTGGAGGCATAAAAATATTAGAGACAATAAATTACAGAACGTGACGGATGCTCGTCTGATAGGCTTGAAACAATAAGTGTTGAAATTCTCCCCCAGAGATGACCAGCTTTTTATAAAATAAATTAAAAAATGATAGTCAAATCATGCTCAAGAAAAAAAAATCGGTGGATGACCTAATAAAGTGAAAGACACATCCTCATATTCAGAGATGGTGATGATGTGTGTGGTAGACATCATTCTACAAATGTTTGCTACTAAGATATATCACTATATTCAGTAGACATCAGTCACTTCAAGGGACAAATCTACGTATACCTTCCAAATTCAATTTAAGGTTTTATCAAATTCATCTAGAAGGAAATCAGCTGATAGTTGGATAAAATTCCATTTGATTGCAAAGTCTGAAGATCTCCTTGATTAGCTGGGATTAGATGAGTTTTACTAGTGAGGGAGGGAATGTCATTAAATCATTTTTCCCCTGTTGAATCTCCTATCCAAATGAATCATTGAAACGATTCAGGGGTTAAAATTGTTTAAAGAAATTTTTTGATGGTCTATGGGTGGTTGAAGGAGATTCAACCAAATTCTATAATGTGAATGTGGTGAAAACCAATAAAGTTGGAGATTCATGAATGTGGAAAAGTAAATCAGTGTATTTCCTTGCAAAAAGTGGTGCAAAGAATATATTTTATACAGGCTTTCCTAATACCTTTGTAACTTATTTTTACTAATAAGAGTTTTCATTATAAAAAAATAGAATGCAGAGGCTATAGTAGTGCATATCAAACATACTTTTAGACAAGCCACCCTGCATATTGATATTTACTCTGTTCCTGCACTCCCATGTATTCTTGGTTGCTTGCATGACTTTCACCTGTATCAGGTGTTCTCTAATACTAATATACCTATTGCTTCATCCTTTGATTATAATTGCTTGCCTGCTGGATTTTACATGTTCTTTTTAAACTCTGCCTTGGACTTCAAATAACGTATTGAGGTTTAAATTGGGTTTAGGATGTAGAAGCCAACAACAGAAAGGTCAAGGTATATGGTGGGGATCTTACTTTCCACGAAACCAAATGGAAGAAACTACGAGTGGGAGATCTTGTGAAGGTAGAAAAAGACGAATTCTTTCCTGCTGATCTACTTCTGCTTTCATCAAGTTATGAGGATGGCATTTGTTATGTTGAGACCATGAACCTTGACGGTGAGACAAACTTAAAAATCAAGCAATCTCTGGAGGTGACATCTGCTCTACACAGTGAATATGCCTTTAAGAAATTTAAGGCAATGATCAAATGTGAGGATCCAAATGAAAATTTGTATTCATTTGTTGGAAGTTTGAACTTTGATGGCAACAACACATATCCTCTTTCTCCCCAACAGATTCTTTTGAGAGATTCAAAGCTTCGAAATACTGAATATATCTATGGTGTAGTGGTTTTCACTGGGCATGATACAAAGGTGATGCAGAATGCTACTGATCCTCCTTCCAAGAGGAGTAAAATTGAGAAGAAAATGGATAAGATAGTCTATATCCTTTTCAGTATCCTGGTTTCGATTTCTTCTGTTGGGTCTATTTTCTTTGGAGTTGAAACTAAGAAAGATATTAGTAGTGGGAAATATAAGAGGTGGTATCTCAGACCAGATGATTCACCTATATTTTTTGACCCAACAAGAGCATCTGTAGCCGGGTTTCTTCACTTCTTGACAGGCCTTATGTTGTATGGATATTTGATACCGATATCCTTGTATGTATCTATAGAAATTGTGAAGGTTTTACAGAGTATATTTATTAACCAAGATCAGGATATGTATCACGAAGAAACAGACAGGCCAGCACGTGCCCGCACTTCAAATTTGAATGAGGAACTGGGTCAGGTTGATACTATACTGTCTGATAAAACAGGTACACTGACTTGCAACTTGATGGAGTTTGTTAAATGCTCCATAGCTGGTACTGCTTATGGCCGTGGTGTGACAGAAGTAGAGAGGGTCGTGGCAAGAAGGAAAAAAGATGTCTCACATGAATTTGGAGATCCGTCATCAGATTTGGAGGAGCATAGTGGTGAGGTTATGGATTCAAAAATAGCTATAAAAGGCTTCAACTTCAGGGATGAACGCATCATGAATGGGCAGTGGATGAAGGAACCTCATTCAGATGTCATACAGAAATTCTTTCGCACGTTATCAATCTGCCATACAGCCATTCCTGATGTAAATAGGGAGTCGGGTGAAATTTCATATGAAGCCGAGTCACCGGATGAAGCTGCTTTTGTTGTAGCCGCAAGGGAACTAGGCTTTGAATTCTATGAAAGGGATCAGACAAGCATCTCGTTGCATGAGTTAGATCCGGAGACCGGAAAGAAGGTTGACCGGTGAGCTTCCTTTGGAACTGTCATAAGATATAATCACTTTCTTTGACTTCCCCAGTTTTCTTTGTAAATTGTTGTGTAAAATGTAAAGTTGTTTCTCAATTTCAGATCATATGAGCTTCTTGATGTCTTAGAGTTCAGTAGTTCCCGTAAGCGCATGTCTGTAGTTGTGAGGAATGACGAGGGTCAATTATTGCTCCTTTGCAAGGGGGCAGACAGGTATGATGCCTCGTGATTGGGGAATGATAACGTCCAAGACTTTAGTTGTTAACAACCACCAAAACCATTTTTCTTTTCTATAAATGTCCCTAAGAAGAAAATGCTATTTTTCTTTTAGTGCAAACAAAAAGATTTTATTGTCATTTTGCAGTAATTTTTCTTTTGTAGATATCACAAAGTGTTCGAGACTTGGAAAGTTTCCAGTGAACAATGACAATAAAACCCTTGTTTTTTAACATTACAAGATGAAAAATAGGATTTTTTAGGGGTATATATATATACCTTGGACGTTGCTAATGTTCCATTGAAACCTTGGACGTTAGCATCTTCAAGATTCATTTACATATTAAATTGATGTTATTAGCTTTTGGTCTATGGTATTTTTGACCCTAAAATGCATGAATTCAGTATAATGTTTGGAAGACTTTCAAGGGATGGAAGAATGTTTGAGGCTAAGACCAAGGATCACATCAACAATTATTCCGAGGCTGGTTTACGGACCTTGGTGGTTGCATACCGTGAGATTGGTGAAGAAGAATACAAAACATGGAAAGAGGAATTTTCTAAAGCCAGAACGTCTGTCAATGCAGATCGAGATGCATTGATGGATAATGCAGCTGATAAGATCGAAAGGGATTTGATTCTTCTTGGTGCCACAGCTGTTGAGGACAAACTACAAAAGGGGGTGAATATCAAACTAACCTCTTGTTTGTTGCTTTAACATATTAATGGAATCTGTAGCAATTGAATTTCCATTTGGATTATACGTTGTTAAGAACCTAACCCAATACTCCAAAAGGCCCGGACCTGTTGGAATGCATCAAATTTAAGTCCTTAACCACTTAGGCACATAACAAACTACCACACTCTGCAGCTGACGTCTAAGGTGGTTCTTACTCTGGGTGGGTACTTCTCGGGGATTTTCTTCCCATAGTCCTTGGGCACTTCACTCAGTCACTTTCTCAGGTTTTTTTTTTTTTTTTGATAATTTTTCTCGGGGTTTTTCCGTCCTCCCAGTTATCTTCTTCCATTACTCAAACCCGAGACTAGGGGTTGGCTCTGATACCAAATTTTAAGAACCTAAACCAATACTCCAAAAGGCCTAGACCTGTTGGAATGCATAAAATTTAAGTCCTTAACCAGTTTGGCACTTAACATATGTCTTGTACTGTATCTCATCCATTGATATTTCCTTATGATTAGCTAAAATTCATTTATTCATTAAGAACATGACCTTCTGTACGATACAAGCCTGTGCCCTTATAAATGACCCTGCAGTACACATAAGCACAATGAAAGAAAGGTTCGTGCAGGATGCTGACATTCTTTCAGAAACACACAAGGCACTTCCCTAGAATGCACATATCAGTTTTATTGCACATTAACAAGAAGACCATTGGAACATGAAAGCCAACACCCATCTTGATGTACAAAATTGATTGACTGTGGAACTGATTACACTTTGTGCTGCATAGGTTCCAGAGTGTATTGACAAGCTTTCCCAGGCTGGAATTAAGATATGGGTGTTAACTGGTGATAAGTTGGAAACTGCAGTCAATATCGGGTCTGGTATACTAAGCTTTTATCTGCTCCTCATCAATATAGTATGACAAGTCTGAGGTCTGAGAGTCCTCTCTGGAACTTATATGTTGTAACCCAAAGAGGTTCTACAGGTATGCGTGTAGCTTGCTGAAGCAAGAAATGAAGCAGGTTGTGATCACGCTAGATACACCAGAAATAGATGCTTTGGAGAAAGAAGGGGTCAAGGAAACCATTGCAAAGGTATGCAAAATGTCAAGATTCTTACTATGAAACAAGGCATTTTGTGTTGTTTCTGAACAATCTGATCTTTGTTAGATTTCTCGTGAGAGCGTTATAAACCAAATACGAGAAGGAAAATCACGAGTTAGTTCAGCTAAAAAAAGTTCTGTTGCCTCTGCTCTGATAATTGATGGCAACTGTTTGACTTTTGCTCTCACTGCTAATCTGGAGAACTCTTTTCTGGAGCTTGCAATTGACTGTGAATCTGTTATTTGCTGCCGTTCTTCACCTAAACAAAAAGCACTTGTAAGTGAAACGTCTTCATGTTTATTTGGGTGTTTTTTGAAAATTAATATCTTTGAGTTCCTCTAAGATCGATGGTTTCTTTTGTTGACATAAAAAAGAAATTGAAGAAATGTAGAAAATATGCAGGTTACAAGATTGGTAAAAATGAGAACAGGTAAAACAACACTAGCAATTGGTGATGGCGCAAATGATGTCGGCATGCTTCAAGAAGCCGAGATTGGAGTTGGCATTAGTGGTGTTGAGGGAATGCAGGTTGTTACATTTTCTGTTTTCTTATACCTCTATAGTCTTTTTCTTGGATTTGACACGTCTCGTCTCGGAGTTCACCAATTACTGATGAAAACTTTAGGAAGTTGTCCTATTCAAGCCTACTCTAATACATGTATCTTCTCTTCTGTGTATCTCCACTTCTTTTTTTCATTCTCTACCTCTTTGTTCTCTCTAGCATCTCATTTCCTCCCATTTACTCCACTTTCTCCTTGACACATTTTACTTTACCATTGTTTTTTTATTTTTTGTTGTCTTGGCCTGTTGAACATACTTTTTGTGTGACTAGTGATAGAATTGAATTGGAACCCAATCAACCCTCCAAGTTCCCATCTTTTCAGTCTTATCTTTTTTGTTACTAGACATTCATATTATTTCCTTCTCTCTATTATGGTCTGTACTCTTTTCTTATGCATTGTCTTCTTCATTTGCTCCCTCAGTGTCAACTCTATTAGGATGTTTAACCGCTTTTCTTAGAAAAATTAGCTCCTCTGTCTTCATCCTCAAACTGCCAGATCTTTGAGGCCTTTTGATGAAAATATATTTTCCTTCAGAAAATGAATGTTGCGATACGTATTTCTTTTTTTACAAGGGGATGGTTATTTCTGTTGGTTGCTTTTAAAACAATTTTCTCTAGAGACCGAATGTAGTTATATTTTTTTTCCAAGAGAATTACCAAAATGGCACAGTAAAATCGAAAACTTACCAAAACGGCACGCACTATTCCTTTTAATTCTAAAACGATAAATCACTGTTTTCGGAATTAATTTTTTTACCAAAACGGTAAACATGTGAAATGATAAGTAATTTTTTCCCTATTCTATAAAACAGTAAATACTTTCCCTGTTTTAGTTTCAGTATCTGTAAAGCAATTAAAAAAAGTTCTGTTTTATAAAACAGTGGATTTTTCTGCACTTTAAAGAAAGTATTTTACTAATGAAATCGGTAAATTACGATTTCGGAATTAAGATGAACAGTGTGCCATTTTGTTATTTTTCAATTTTCAGTGCATGTTTTGGTAGATCACCTTATTTTTTTTCTCTGGTCAGTGATTTAGGTATGTTATTTTGTCGGTGTTGGTGAAATTTTGTAGAACTATTCTTAAGTGGGAATTTTGATTTTTGCGGTTATTCGGGTACATCCATCGCCCTTCCAATTATGGGTAAAAATGTTCAAGCATTGGTTAGTTGGCAGTCCTACAATCAATTTAATATGTTGCATAGCAAAGATAATTTTAATTGTGATTCCAATTGATTTTTATTTCAGGCTGCTATGTCTAGTGATTTTACAATAGCTCAATTCCGTTTTTTGGAGCGTCTGTTGCTGGTGCATGGCCATTGGTGTTACAGGCGAATAGCCATGATGGTAAAACTGTGCCTCCCTGTTCTTTTCTGATATCACCAAAACCAATAGAAAAGTCGGTTATCTCTATCCTTCTCATCACAATAGTGTCCAAATTCTTTATTGAATAATTGGTATGTTTGAGGGACTAATATAGCTCTACTAATTTCAGTTTCCTTGGCGTTTTCTACTTTAGTTTGTATTAACTAGGAATTTGGTCTTAGTTAATCCTTTCAAGATCTCGTTGGAACTCTTCATTGTTTATAACTCATAAGCCAAAATTTTTGAAAGATATTCCAATCCTCTCAAACAAAATCTCTTTAGGAAAATGAAGACTTGCCACCTCAAATAATTTGAATAAAGCATTATAAATGGCTATTAGGTGGCATGTGCAAACACACATGTATTATAAGGGCCTTTCTGCAATTTAAAATTTTAGGTAAGGGGATTTTGAAGATAACATAAAAAAAAAAGATGTTTCTGTAATTAAAAAAAAAAAACTAATGTGATTATAGGGTCGTGGGATTGTAATTTTTTTGATTTTTGACCAAAATGACCCTGCTTGTGTCAATTTTAAATGTAAAGGTGGGGGCATTTGTGGTATCCAAATTTTGGTGTTGAACCACACTTACTTCGCCCTCTCTCATTATAATAGTAAAGATGATGGAATGAATACTTGCCAAAAAAATGAAAAAATTTCCTTTAGATGAGGGAAGATTTTGGTAATCTATCAAATTATATTCTTATGTCTAAAGTTGGATTTTTTATTTTTATTTTTATGTGCAGATATGCTACTTTTTCTACAAGAACTTAACATTCGGGTTTACCTTATTTTGGTTTGAGGCTTATGCTTCGTTCTCTGGTCAGCCTGCTTATAACGATTGGTACATGTCCTTCTACAATGTCTTCTTCACTTCCCTTCCTGTGATTGCTCTTGGTGTTTTCGATCAGGATGTTTCTGCACGACTATGCCTCAAGGTACACAGTAATCAAGATTTAATTACTTCTTAAACGCATAAATATAATACTCAGAGAAAGGTACTAAAATGGCTATTTTCAGATAAACATACATGTTTATTCAGAACCATACATGCAAGATAGTGCTTTGAAAGAGTGATACTTGTTTTTCATAAAAGGTTTATTAGCAAAAAAGGAAATTTCGACTCAAATTTCCAACTTAAGAGTACCAAGTTTAGTGACTTAAATGGAAAGATAAATAGATCGGCTACTTAATTAGCTTATATTCATATAGTTCATTAGCAATGTTCCACTTTACAATGCTGCAGATTTTCAAGTGAAAAGTATACTTGGTGAATTGTTATGTGTAGCAAAATAAAAATGTTGTTTTCTCACACCCTTTTTTATCTTTCTGATTTACAGTACCCTCGTTTGCATCAAGAAGGCGTACAGAACATGCTTTTCAGCTGGGCCCGCATACTCGGATGGATGTTTAATGGGGTTTCATGTTCTATTATCATCTTTTTCTTAACAACTAGCTCCATTGTTCAGCAGGCCTTCAGGATAGACGGACACGTGGCAGGGTATGATGTCCTCGGGGCTACATTGTACACATGTGTTGTGTGGACTGTAAACTGTCAGATCGTGCTTGCCATCAACTACTTCACTTGGATCCAACACTTTTTCATATGGGGCAGCATCACCTTCTGGTATATCTTCTTGGTAATGTACGGGTCGGTCCCACCTACAAGATCCACCACAGCATACAAGGTTCTTGTTGAAGCTTGCGCTCCAAGCCCTCTATATTGGCTGGCCACCCTCCTTGTTGTTGTTTCTGCACTGCTACCCTATTTTTCCTATAAAGTAATTCAGATCAATTTTTTTCCAATGTACCACAACATAATCCAGAGAGAACGACTGCAAAGGTCGGAGGCTTCAACTTCGTTGCTGGGTTGAGGATAGAATCCAGAATCCTAAGGAGATACTGTTGGATGTGCTGTGGCTACTCACTCCATCTGTTGTGTCAGTTGTTCTATGTTGTTGCAATATGAGTAGAGCTCGCCACGGGTTTTCTTAAATCCAAGACATGCATATAAGTTGTGTATCTAAGTTTTGGGTCATTCAAGGCATGCCGGTCCCCCTGAAATGGTACGGTTTTGGGAAACACATGGGGATATAGTTCTGATTGCTTGGAGTCTCTTATATGGGCCTGTTGATCAGATAGTCAAGAACTCCAGTTGACTTCCATTGACCAGTAGACTGAGTTTTCTTTTCTTTTTCCCACATTTCCATGGTTTAAAAGGTTATCTAAAAATTGTAAAAGAATGGAAGAAAATGTAAAATACATTTTACATCAATACAATGTTGAGATATGGTTTGATTGGATTGACAATGATCTTAAAAACACTAGGTTCAATCAAAATTTTGGTTGGATTCAAAACCTGGCTTTGAATACATCGACCAATCCAAGGTCAGGTCTGATTGGTTTGCCAATTTTCTTTCAAAAATGGGAATTCAGAGAAAGAGAGAGAGAGAGAGGTTTTGTTTTGGTGATAAGAGCCCAACCAATAAACAAAAAGCCCATAGGTGGTGTTCCTTTGGTGGGAAGCAAAAAGAGTGGCCGTTTTTTTTTTTTTTCTCCTCTCTTGTCTTCTATGAAAAGATTGAGTGGTTAATGATTTGAATTGTATTGTAAGAGAGGATTTTAGGGGTCAAATATATATAAAAAGAGTAATGATAATCTGACACACCCACATGGTATATTCAAAATACTCTCTTGATGTGCGATGTGTCAGAAACATAGATTTTCTTTCATCGGGATACAAAACTGCACAGATTTATGGGTATGTGTAGTTGTGTATTCCGAGTCATTAGTCTGTAGTTCTAGCACATGCCATGTCAAAAGAGTATTTGGCACGAGGGGGAGTCAGATTATCACAACTCATATAAAAATGTAACTATAGTTTGTTTTCTAATGGGGACTTTGCTAGATTACCTCCCCCAAACCCTAAAAAAAGTCACGATAAATTGGAGCTCTTGACGTGGCAGTGCACAAAACCATAGATCTTTTTCTTTGGGATACACAAGGAAAAAGATCTATGATTTTGTGCACTGCCATGTCGAGAGCGTCATTTTATACAAGTCAATTTATCATTAGTCTAAAAATAACCACATAATTGTTTAAGAGTGCTGATTTTTTAACTAGATAGTCTTCACTCAGTTAATACTCGATTGATGTGGCATGGACATGAAACCTGTTGTGTAAATGTCTTGTATTTTGTTGAGTTACGCAAAGCTACGGGAGTCCTGTTGCCTGGTCAACGAGTGGGGGTGAAGGGGGCAGTGCCCCTCTCCAAAGGTGCGGGGGCGGAGCCCCCAATCCAATTCTTTTTTTAAGGAATATGACAAGGGCAATCGTGTAATATTTTCTTAATGTATTTTCTATTTTTGGGGGTTTCTGTTTTAGAGAGTTTTACATCTTTTTGTAACTTTAAATTATATAAATTGAGATCTCTCAGACTATAAAACTTATGAGAAAATAGTGATTGTTTTTGTTCTTATTCTATTCTGTGGATGTTGGCACATTGCTGAACAACGTAAATCATTGTATTTTGTAAGATTGTGTTATCTTTGTTATTTCTATTTTTCATAGAATCATAGATCTTTTTCCTCAAGATAAACATATGCACATCTTTTATGAAGATGTGCAGATATGTATCCTGAGAAAAAAGATGGTTTCATGTTCATGCCATGTTGGTCAAGTATTGACAGAGTGAAGACTTTCTAGTTCGAAAATCATTATTCATTGTTTAAAGGTGTGATTCTTTTGAAAACTTGAGGCTTAAACACTTTTCTCTTGGAGTAGTAATACAATACCATGCTTCAGAATCAATCATGGTTTTAAATCTTGGCTGAGACATAGATGAGTTGACAAGTCATTTTAAAGACATGGTTTGTTCTAATTCTAAGATATTTTTTTAAATCTCATCTGAAACAACTCAAATAAATCAGATATCTCGTTCGAGACGACTCAGTCTCATTCACGGACAAGATTAGACGTCAAAACGAATTTTAAAACCATGCGAGCAATGTGATAGTAGCCGCCCACTCTATGACAACTTTCATTCCGATACCCTTCTTTGGACTCCAAATAGTCCTTTTCTTAAGTTGCCCCCTCCACTTAATAGTGGCTTATGATATCTACTCAACCAATACCTCAAAAATTCCTTATCTATTTGTTTGGGATCATAACAATTGACTATGATATAAAGAAGAAGAAAAGAACCTAAGATGGATTGATGGTTAAGTGAGAGACAAGGTTTGGTGGTGTTGGTGGAACCATGGGAGGTGGAGAGAGAGAGAGAGAAAACCTAATACTTGATAAACATGGGGCCCACCTTGTATTCGCAGATATTTTCGAAGTCCTTAACCCATGGCCCAAGCCCAATCTAACTTTCTATCGGATTCAAGATTTTAAACCAAACCCAGATCCGAGTTCAAAATCTTCTACCCAAACCCAACCCCATTTAAACCGGATTCGGGTTAGACCCGCCTAGGTTGGATCACTACAAAATTGGAGTACATGGGGATGGGGAGAAGAAAGCAGAATTGCGGCGGAGAGATAAAGAGAAAGAGAGAGAGAGAGAGAGAGAGAGAGATTCTGCCATAAAATAGTTCGAAATGCAAGAAGTTTCGATTTTCGCGCGCTCGCCAAGCTTCAACTGCTATTCTTCGCCAAAAATCTCCGCCAAAATTAGCGATTTAAGAGATGATGATGTCGCTGCAGATAACTCAACAAAAGAATTGAAGAGTTCTGAGAATCAGCCTCAAGAACAACAAGAACCAGAAGAAGCGATCAATAACGATACTAACGAAGATGATTTTGAGTTTTCTTTAATTTCCGGAGATCCTGAATCGTCATCGGTTGCTGCTGATGAGATCTTCTTCAATGGAAAGATCAGACCGACTTACCCTGTCTTCAACAGAGATCTCATCTTCAACGACACCAAGCCAACAAAAAGATCGACAATTCGACTTTCGTTGAGAAAGCTCTTGATCGAAGAACGCGATCCTCCGTCATCATCGTCATCGGAATCTGATGAATTGGAAGGAGTTCCGGCTGGAACTTATTGTGTTTGGACCCCGAAATCCGTTAAAGAGACGCCAGAGAGATGCAAGAAGAGCAATTCGATTGGATCGTCGAAGCGATGGAAGATCCTTGATTTTCTCAACAGAAGTAACAGCGACGGAAAGGAAACTTACGTTTTCGTAGCTCCAGCGACAACAAGAACGAAAACGAAGAAGAGAGACGAGAAGGTTGAGAAGGATGACAAGACGGAGATTTCGAAGGAGAGGAGAAATTTCGGCGAGCCAAAGGTCTCCGGTGAAGTGAAGGCGAAAGGAGTCTTCGGCGATCGAGTGTTGAACGAAAGTGATCGACGGCAGTCGAATCTTCCTTACAGACAGGATCTCGTTGGGATATTTGCTAACGTTAACGGATTGAGCAGGAATCTCCATCCATTCTAAGGTGAGTAATATTTTTATTTTTAAGTTTATGCAGTTTAATTAGAATCTAAAAGAAAAATTAGAAATCTGATCCACGTGAGTTTCTAGGGTTTTTGATTTTGAAGGAACGAGTGAATCTTCTTTGTAAATTTTTAGTAATTTGAGTTTGATTTGGTTTGAGGAGATGGTGTGAAAACTGAAAAGAAGTTTGAACTTTGAAGAAGAGAAAATTTTAGGTGAACCGATTAGATAGGCTCGTGTTGTGGTACTTCGATGTCTGTTAGTCCTATCGTTGGACTCAAAATGTGAACAATCCTAACCGTCAGATTGTTTGATAAAGGTTTGTTGTTGATGAGATTTGTAATTATAAGAATATTTTTAGCCAATAGATCTGAGTAATTTCCATTAAGGCCTTGAAACCCTAATTTTAATGGTTAGAAATCAATGTTGAATTTGACGTGAAGATCCACAAAGGGGAGCGTTACAGGTTAATGGATGTCTAGGTGTACCACTTGGCAACATTTGGTGTGTACGTGAGTTCAAATAATGTGCCGCGTGGCAATATTTGACGTTACTAATATAAGAATAGAGGTTGTCGTGAACCACAGTTGAATTTTCTTAAGTGTGATTCCAACAGAAAAGACTTGAGGCGGGACAACCGAAGATATTAGGGCTAAGAATATTGGGATTTTAGGAGCCGAAACGCCGTTATTTACAACATAGGGATCCGGGCGAGTCGAGATACTTGACATATAGAGGTGAATGTGACGGTCCAAAACTATGATACTTAGGTGTTGTTTGTTAAACTGAAAAAAATAGGTGTTGTTTGTTAAACTGAAAAAAATAAGTGCTGAATAGCATTAAGCGCTGAAACTTATAAGCGCTGAATTTAAGTGCTAAAAAAGTTGTTTGTTTAGATGCTGAATCATGTTTGTTACACATTGCTGAAACTGATAAATTGTCTTTGTTACCCTTACAATCATATTATACATTGTTTGCATGTTTTAAATGCTTATTTATTATCAAACACAATAAAATATATTATTTCTTATAAAATTAAAATACAATTTATTTTTAAATAATAAATAATACTCAAATCTTCAATTTATAAATAATAATTTCTATTTATAAAAGCCCACAAATTTCAAATTAAAAATAATAATGTCATACAAGTCACCAAAATTTGAAATCAACTTTAAAAAGAACTTAATTTTTTATGAATAATTTTCGATGGAAATGAAAGATGTGTAATTATAAAAGCACCCTATGAATTAATAAGGGCAACCCACACTATAGCCATTTTTTGTTTTGTTTTATATGGATTAAAATTTTTAGAATGACCAAATTTTTAGTGAGGATAATTTATATGGTCTAGAGATCATCCTCACCAAAAATCAGTTTATTTTGAAACTTCTAATTCGTTAAAAATAGTTTTCAAAAAAAAAAAATGGAATTACGGTTCTTGAACTTGTTTTGGTAGGGTTAAAAGTTTCAAGATGTGCTGATTTTTTGTGAGAATGATCTCCTCATTGTAGAGATCATCTTCACCAAAAATTAACTCATTCCAAAATTTTTAACCCATATAAGACAAAATAATTTAGCTATGGTGTGGGTTTATTAATTTGTGGGGTGTCTATATACTTATCCATGGGATATAAGAGGTAATATCCTTTTAAGAATAAGGGCATAGTTGTCCATGCTCAAAAAAACAAAAGGCATACTTGTCCGTGTTGAAAAAGCGAAGTGCTTACCGCTTCAGCACTTTTTTTCAACATCAAAATAGTGCTGAATTTTTTTCACTTATTTTCAGCAATAAGCACGAGTAAACAAACGTGCTATTTTGACAAAAGTGCTGAATTTAATTTTTTTCAGCAATAAGCACTGAAAAATAGCGCAAACAAACACCACCTTAGTCCTCTTGTAGTTCTTATGAGCTATAATGGCATACCTTTCTCTTCTTAGAAAATTTATAGATTTTTGGCCTCTTTGGATATGTTAGCCTATTTCTTGGTAATGTCACTTTTTTCAATTATGTGGCACATTTCAATCGTGGCGGTCCATTGTTATGAAGGTTGGCCTTTTCGATTATATGTGGCCAGTGCCATGTGACAGTCTGATTGGACCACACAAGTCATCCTTGTCATTATCTTTCCGTGATTTCATTTATTCTTTCATGAGATGATAATATGCCGTTCACTGATTGTAAAAGATGATGATTTGTATGTTCTACTATTTATCGGATCTTGGCATTTGGTTTAAGTCGGATAAGAGTTGTAATCCAATCCGACTTTGATTGTACGGGTTCTGTCATATGATATTGTTGTTTATTATTTCAGAGATGTATCGGCCATAGATCTTGGAAATGTTCATTGGAATATAAACTCCCAAGAAATTCTCAACATCCCGTAGTGTATGTAAAATCATGTCTCGATGACTGAGTAGATTGATCACAAACTTGATAAGAATCATTATGATAATTGAGAGATGAGTTTAGTCGTAGCCATGCATGTGTTTTACATTAGTCATTATCTCGATTTTCTTTCTTGTACTAATAATTTAAAAGACTTAAATGACCATTTCAATTATATGTGGCAGTGCCATGTGAGAGTTTGATTGGACCACACAAGCTGTCGTTGTCATTGTCTTTCCGTGATTTCATTTGTTTTTTCTTGAGATGATGATATACGTCGCTCACTGATCGTAAAAGATGGTGATTTGTATGTTCTACAATTTCTCGGATCTTGGCATTTGGTTTGAAGTTGGATAATAGTTGTAATCTAATCCAACTTTGATTGTACGGGTCTTATCATATGGTATTATCGTTGATTATTTCAAAGATATATTGGCCATGGATCTTGGACATGATCACTGGAGTAGAAACTCCCAAGAAATTCTCAACATCCCATAGTGTACGTAAAATCATGTCTCGACGACTGAGTAGATTGATCACAAACTTGATAAGAATCATTATGATAATTGAGAGATGAGTTTAGTCGTAGTCATACATGTGTTTCACATTAGTCATTAGCTCGAATTTCTTTTATGTACTAATAATTTAAATGACTTAAATGCCCATTTCTATCCCCCCTTCAAATTAAAAAAAAAAAATGGTAGGGTTTTCTTCCCAAAACCAATTACCTTCAAGTTCAACCATTTTGTATAATTTTTTTAATCTATCCAACCTTATTTTTAATCCATCATTTTCAACTTAGCATTAACTTAATGTAGAAACTTATAAATTTTTCTATCCAAAATTGCATTCTTTTTTACTTCCCCAAAAATCTTAATTGATTTTTCTTTTAAAAATCAATTATCTTTCAAACTGTAAATTATTTTTAGGACATTGATTTTTTGACTCCCCCCTCTAACGTACTCTAACATTTGCTCCTTGGCATGGCATGTGCTAGAACTATAGATTTTTTTTCTTGGGATGCACAACTACACATTTATAAGGATGCTCAATTATATATCCCGAGGAAATTCTATGGTTCTAGCACATGACACATCAAGGAGCATATAAGAGGGGGCATTAGAAAATCACGACTCTTATTTTTAATTTATTCAATATTTTCTTTCATCCATCATGTTAATCCTAAGAATAATGTTGAAGCGACCTCAAGTTAGAATCTCATCGAGATACGAGTGAAAAAGAATCTATGATTCCTATCCACTTTCACATCAAGAAGTACAATATGAGGTTCTCACCTGAGGTCACTGCATCACAACTCTAATCCTAACATTAACCCTAAGTAGAAAATCTTGAATTTATACTTGAAATTTCATAATTATCTATTTGTCCAAAATTCTCGCCTTGCATTCAAGTTTGAAGGTTGAAGTAGATGGAAGTTCAAGGTTGAAGATTAATAACCTAACCCACTTCTTTTTCTATTGGGTGGGCAGGTTAGCTATAACAAGCCAACCCGCATAAAAGCTCTCTTTATTACGATTAAATAAAGAAATTAAATTACCCTAAAGAAAACTTAAAAAATGGTCCATGGAGTCCAATATTTTCTTCATGTGCCCTAAATGTGTTTCTCAATTGGTCCATTGTTTCTGACTTTACAAACCGACTCTTTCAATTATTCTCAAAAAGTGTGCAAAGTGAATGTGGGGCTCTTTTTTTATTTTTATTTTTCAATTATATCTTTTGACAGTGGGAACAGGTGAGAGGTTTGGTTGTCAATGGTTTATATAAACTTGAAAATATGTGCATTTATTGATTTTTGTTGATAAAGACATATCCCCTCACGTTTTGGTGATTTACTTGGAGAGTCGACAGACCCCTATGTTCTCAATTCCTCTCGACCTTGTTCTACTAAAGAAGACTTATCAGAAAATGACCTAAACCCCCTTGACTTTAATTTTTTATTTCTCCCTAGTCCCTACAACCTAAATGTTTCCCCTCATCTTCAACTTTCAAATATCAAGAGCAAAACATGGTTATAAAGATGGAAAAAAAAAAGTATTTTGAGAAGTACAAATGATGTATTTTAGATAGGATATTAAGGGTTTTCTATCAAAATTTGAAGAAGATAAGGTTGAATGGGCTAAAAGTAATTTACTTTTGAGGTTCAAGAGCTTGAAGATAACATAATTTTGAGAGAAAAATGATGAGTTTTTTTTTTCCCTAAAAGATGAAGATAAGAACATTCCAATAGTTTTCACATTTAGACCGAGGTCAAGATATTAATTCCATCATTTCGAAAATACGGAGGTATCTCAAACATTTAGCAAAATGTTGAGGATTATGTCCAAATCACCCTTGATTTTTTGGTCGGATTGTCAAAATAATTTCTACAACACAATATAAAATTCTTCGCCATAAGTTAAATTTTCTAGTCATTAAGAAATTGATATAAGACTAGATTTTCCACATTTATATTAACATGTTCAAGTCAAACTGATCAATTCCCGTGTCTCATGGAGTGATTTTTCTCTATCATAGATACCTCAAGACTATCTCAATTGGCGTCCTTGTCGGCGTTGTACAGTGATATGGTAACAAACCCCAATATTACCTGTTGGTATTTTACTTCAATTACGCTTCTCTCACAATTATCCCATTCTAGAAGAGAGACAATCTCCATGGGAGGTCTTGGGCCAGCATCTGGGGGTCACATTTTGTCCCAATGTACCATTTTTCTCGATCTTAAATGCTTGGATATACAAGAAAACAAAATCTTGATTCAACAAAAATCTCGATGTGATATGTGTTCAATCTCGCTCTATCGTATAATTTTCTTATACACAACCTTTTCCATAGCCACTAAAAAAAAAAAAAAATCAGCTTTTCTAACAAAATAAAATAGTAGCAAAAGCAACACTGTTCTTATTGAAATAAGCTCATTTTAGCTTCTTGTACACATTCCAAGAAAAGTACAGGTAGGGTCTGATTTAATTAGGATTTTCGTTTGAGACAGTCCGGAGTAACATTAAAATTAACATTAATTCTCACATTGCTGATGTGGAAGTGTATGTATAGCCTTAGATGCTTTTCACTAGTATCTCGATGAAAAGCATTTATGATTCCATACATACATCCACATCAGCAATGCGAGAATTGATGTCAATTTTAATATTACTTCAACATTTTCTTTTTGGTTTTCAATTATTTCCCTTTCACTCTTTTGCACCATACATTTGGCCTGTGGGCCACAAGACATCCAAATTTATCGGGTACTCAACCAAATCCTCGTAGGGACATTTGATTTGGAGACAAGACTGCCACATGACCCACTTTGTAGAATCTGTTTTATTTGACAACTTTTATTTTTTCAATTTGATCCAAACCGACTGCAATCCCTATTTCAACATCGAATGGTTTTTAGTCCAATCTAGCAATTATATTTGTTAGGTGTGCAACTTGGTTCGATTTGTGTCTAAGTCAAAATCAAACCGACATAGGTCAGTTTCACCAAATAAGAATCAAAATCAAATTGCAATACCAATAAAACCGAACCAACCCAGACCATATGAAGGTTGATTTGATTTTATGGATTGCCAATATCCTATAAACTAGTTGGAAACAACGTATTTTTAATGAAAATAAATAAATAATAAACATAAAATTTTATATAATAAATCATTAATCTATTCGTAAGAAAATCATTAATTTATCCATAAAGAAGTCCTTAATCTATGTTATAATCCTAAAAAAATTCATAATGAATTAATATATTTATTTATTGTATAAGGTTTCGGTTCTTGGTTTGGTTTGGTTCTATATAAGCCTTGAATCGAGAATCGACTCAAATTAATCGGTTTTCCAATTTTTAACCTAGAACCGAACCACAACTTGTTCCAAACCTTAACCAAACCAGCCCAAAGCTATTGATTTGGTTCGATTCTCGGCTTGAACTGAATCAAGTTGCACCCCTAATATTTGTGTTATTGTGGTTTTACCTTTTAATCTCAAGTTATTTCGGTGAACCCATGTTCTAGACTTTGGAAGACTTGGTTCCTAAGTAGACTTGACTCCAAGTTACCTTCCTCATGACTTGAAAACAATACATCGAACAATTTTTTTCTTCCTAAGGGTATGTTTAATTGAACATGGAAAATCATTTCGATGAAAAATGATATTTTTCACCCTTTCTCTCTTCTCCTTCTTATTCTACTTCTTTCCCCACCTTTGCCACCACATCCTTCCTTCGCTCCCCTTTTCTTTCACCCTCACCTACATCACCACCATCACATCCTCCCTTCCCTTTTTTTTTTCCAAAGCAACATCTAATAATGGATTCAATTTTTTCATTCTCATCATTTTTTATTACTATTTTTTCATGAATTTGGATTTTCCATGCAATCAAAACACACTCTAAATATTCCAAACTAGTTTAATTATTATCAAGTACAAAATATGGATCTTGTTGGTTTGATATGTAGCCCAATTAATATTCATCACTCTTTTGTCCCTTAATCAATCCTTGCTCCCAAGTTTCAATTTTGTCATTTTTGTAAATACATTCTATCAATGAAGTTTATAAATTTTGATAAGGTAAGAGAGATTATCTAATTCAGATTTTAATTTTCATAACTTTATCTTTGTGGGTTTATTATTGTATCACATTTCTTTCTAGAGCCGTGTTGGAGTGACTTCTAGATTGGACCTCATATTGCACATCTTGGCGTGAAAGTGGATAGGAATCATAGATGCTTTTTCACTCATATCTCAAGGAAAAGAATCTATGGACCCCATACACTTTCATGTCAGGGTGTACGATGTGAGGTCCAATCTTGAGGTCACTTCAACGTTTCTTCTTTCTATATGTATCATAATTATGGACTATAATTTACAACACCAATTTTCTAAAAGAATTTCTCATTTCTTCTACAATTTTTTTCCCAATAATATCTAATTTAAAAATATTTTTATTACTTCAAAAGTTTCTACGTTATTTCAGAATTTCATTCTCAAACAACAAAGTTGTACATATACCAAAATTTGATTCTCTGTAAAAATGGATTCGTTGAAAGGCTCTCTTAATGATATTTCAATTTCTACAATAACTATTTGTGTTTTCTAAGTGAAAAATTAACATTTAATTTATTATAACTAAAATTTTATTAAAAAAAAAGAAAAAGAAAAAAGAAGGTAATATATACTTATTATATTTAGTATAAATAATACAAGACTAATGATAATCTGACTCAATAAATTTCACTCACTCTGTACTCATTTGATGTGGCAAGTGTACACAATCATAAATCTTTTTCCTTACGTCTCTTGAAAGAATACGATCTATGGTTATATGGATTTTTCACATGGATCGAGTGAAAATTTTCGAGTCTGAATATCACGACTCATAATACAAATACAGATTAAGAAACTCAAGTTGTTGTTTTTTTTTTTTAATCAAAATAAATAAATTTGTGTGATATGGTAGATTTGGGAAAAAGTTAAAAAAACATTTTAAAGAGTAGGTCCCAACAATATGAGTAGTCAATCGATCAATCTCATCAAGTAGATGTCCAGTCGATTTCTCAAGATTGTTTTAAATAAATAGAAAATAGGACAAAATTATCTGCTGTTCATTGATAGATCATTATATGGTCCAAATGTTTTCTTTCACTAATGTCAATGGGGATCTCTGTCACACACACTGTACACACTTTTGTTATTTATTGTTGGGTTCAGTCCCATCAATTGATCTTAGCCGTTCATTTTATAGATATTCTATTTGATGTGATTGATAGGATGTTAGGATCATCTTGATGATGTCTCAGTTGACCTTTCTAGTCTTCATTGATGTCGTCATCTGACCAAGTCAAATGTAATTCAATGGTCTCAGCATCTCATGTGTGAAACCCATCTTACACTTTCGAAACAACAAAGTTCCGTTTCAAAGGGAGCAAAGAGGAGGATGTTGAGATAGGCAACTAAAAACGAATATAAAAATTAAAATTAAAAATGAACACATTTGAAAAAAACGTGTATAAACATTATTCTAATAAATAATTAATTAAACGAAAGTCGACTGAATACATTTGAAAAAAACGTGTATAAACATTATTCTAATAAATAATTAATTAAACGAAAGTCGACTGGATCAAAATGGGCAATGTTCAAACAAAAACGATTATGTCACTAGTTTTGAGAAACAAAAAAAATATTGAAGATCTTAAAAGGAGGTCTTTGGAGATAGTGTATATAAATATGAACTCACTACGAATAATATAACACACTCGCTCTTTCCATACCTCCAGATATTTGGTGCAAAATTGTTGCCCGTTTTCATATTTCTTTGATAATAGTGTTGGTAATCTTTACGACATCGGTTGTACAAGTTTGTGAAGAGGATTGGATGAGTGGAATGACGGTCCATGTAATTGAGTTCGATCAATAAAAAAGAGGAGTAATTCCCCTAAAACCTGGTGAAATTACCATCAATACGATCAAATCCATACGATATCGAGTCTTTTTCATGCCACCTCTAAAATGAAACAATATTTCGTAAAGGAAAAAAATAAAAATAAATCAAGAACCCAAAAAATGGAATGGGTAAAAATTCTGGTAATTCACTAAAATTAAAATTAGGGCGCTGATGGGGACGTGGTTACAAACCTCAAAGAAGAAACCTTTGCACTAGACGAAGTTTTTTCCCTTTATACATATATATGGCGTAGCTAACGCATTTGTCCTATATGGTTTAGAAAGATATGATTGGGCTAATAGTTTGTGAGGATGATCTCCTTGTTCAAAAGTGGTATAGAATTGTGGACCATCGATTTTGTACTATTAAATTGTAAACCATTTTTTATGGGGTTAGAAATTGTAGATTGGGCTGATTTTTTTTTTTTTTTTGTAACGACGCTATCTTCATTGTAGAGATTAACCTCACAAAAAATCAACACAATCCGAAACTTTTAACCCATATAAGACAAATTTTGACTCCCAACATTGATTGTCGAACGCTACCCATAGTGGAATGGGGAAACAAGATTCATTTAGCTGACTTGAAATATTTGGGATACGACTTTGATTGTTGTAGTTGTAAAATGTTCTTAAGAATTTAGAACATGAGCCAAAATGCATTTTATTAAAGAGTTGTGATAATTTGACTCCCTTGACATGGCACTGCATAGAACCACATATTTTTCTCGAGATACAGAATTGCATATTCCCATAATTATGTGCAATTGTGTATCCCAAGGAAATCTATGGTTCTATTCACTGCCACGTTGGGAGAGTCAGAAAATCATTATTCTTTATTAAAATATATTACAACAGAACATGTGGAAAAAAATGTTCTCTTATTGTTAGCCCTTGTGATATATGTGATTTACCACCATATGTAAGCATTCATATATTGGTTACATATACAACGAAGGAAAGACATTACATATGCTTCTCTTTATTATCAAGCATTATAAGACCATTGCTCCACAACCTTAAAAATATCCAAGTAGCTGATTCTCAAGACATTCAATTTTTAGTTTATATAACATCGGACTGGGTCCGTATTTGAGCTTTGCCTAGTCCACAGGCACATCACACACACCAAGTAAGTGAGGGTGCGCCCTCAAGGGTGGCCCACTAGGAATTAATGCTCGTATTGGATATCAAACACGACCTACGGGCATTAACCACTTATCGGTCCGAAACTGCAATTGAGCCAACCCCTCCGGGTTAGGACAGTCACATTCTTATCAGCGGAGGAACTCAATAGGCAAGCTAATAAGCATATTTATCATTAGAAAGCAAAAATGGTTGAATTCTTTTAATGATTCCAATAGAGCTAAACTGGGATCCATTGGTGTTTGATGAGTTATCTTTTCAAATAAGATGTACTATGGATGTTGGTATATACATAATATGATTAAGTAAAACCGTAAAAATATTAGTATTATTGAGTAAACTTATTTTTACTGAGATCAGTAACTCAAGTGAAGGTGAATTTTGAACCCACATTAGTGGTATCAATACTCACTAACATTACCAACTTAGCAAACTCGCACCTTTAATCTCTTTCTCACCAATGAGAAAAATAATACAAGTGATAGGTATTTATTCTAAATAAGTCAAACCGGAAAATCGCCAAAACTAAAGGTCCAGACCGGGCAATAGCAGAATGTAAGCAGTGAGCTATGGTTTCTAATATAATTCATCTTTTTCATTTCCACCAGTATCATCCTTTACAATTGGCTTATCTAGTGAAACTAGGACTGTCAATGGGCCGGGCTTTGGCTTGATCCGGTCCAGCCCATCCCATCATGAACCGGGTTTAGGTTTAATAAAGTAGTCCATGTCCAGGTGGTTTGAATTTAAAACCATGGGTGGCCCAGCCCACTTAGTATATTAAAATTTAAAAGCATACCTAATAATTTCTTGTAAATGACTTAGTATGCCCTTAATATTTTATTGTTAGAACTTGCCACAGTCACAATAAAGGGCTAATTTTGTCATATCGAAAAACCCCACTACTATATAATGCTCATTTATGAGAAAACTTTCTCTTTCAAGTTACTCTCTTTACTTGACTCTAGAACTTCCCTCAAGCAAGCAACGAAGCCAAATCCGAATATAGATAGACACAGGGCTATAGGTGGACCAAGCTTGGGTTTAGGTTTTCTTTCTTAAGCCCGGCCTTATATTTAGATGGGCTGGATTTGGAACTATCTTTGTTGCCTAAAAGGCCTGGCCCAGTCCGATATATATATATATATTTGTAATTATCATATAAGACAGTTTTATTATGTTTCTAATTAATATAACATATATTGGTATTTTTTACGAGAATTGTTAATTAACTCAACCAGACCCAGACTTAATTTGGCCTTTTGGGATCACATGGGATCCCAAATCCTTTGAACCATGTATACCAATAGTATATCCGACACTAGTTGTCGTATCTAAATGATTTGGGTACTAAAGAAGGATAGACAATGGATCTGTCATATAGAACTGGGTTGGGCCAAATCTTAAATAAAACTGAGGTCCAAGTCAGACCCACACCTACAACGTGGCCCACTTTAGCCAATTTGCTTCACACAATGAGTGATTGTCTCCCTTATTATTGCATCCAAGACAGGGATAGGATACATTATCTTTAAGCGTGGAGATCCACATCATAAAATTCAAATTGATGTTGTTAATTTGTTACTTAACGTACCTTGGAGAGGATCCTAACCATATGAATTTGTGGCATCTAAAAACATGGTTATGAAAACCTTGAGGGGTTAGCTAAATGGTAATTTCGGACCGATAAGTGGTTAATGCTCATTGGTTGTGAGTTCAATGCTTAGTATAAACATTAATTCCTCAAGGGCCACCCGCAATGGTACACCCTTACTTACCTGGTGTGTGTGTGTGTGATGTGCGGGTGTTGCACGTGCCCCAAGACTAGTCTCGGGACAAGACCATGGTCTATAGACTAGGCAAAGACCAGATAAGCCCGATCTGCTGTCTATGGGGATACTTGATTATTAAAAAAACAACAAATAAAACATGATGTGATGTCGCATCTTTAAAAGGACAAAATTTTAAGAACTTTGATGAAAAAAAAGAAATGTGTACCTCAAAGATTGAAGAGCTTGAGGATAATTGATTTCTGAAATAAAAAGAAATGACTTGTGTACTTATTACAATATGAAGATGAGGGCATTGAGACCATTTCCCATTAGTTTAAAAATAAGACCAAGGTCAAGGGGAGCATGTGATCAATTGAGAAACATAAGGATATCTCAATTATTCTTGTACATGTTAGTTTGATGACTTAGGGCCAGATGTTAGGTACACATCAATTTGATATCTCAATTTTTTTTTTACTAGGCAGGATATCCTATATCCCCTTGGGAATATGAACTAGTCCCTATAGTTACTCGTCCCTACTCCCATGCAAGTTTCCCAATGTGCAATATAGTAAGTCAAGAAACTACCAATGTGACTAGCAGGAGTAAATCTTATCACTAGTTTTACGACTAAGCCAAAGACACCAAGTTTTTACACAAATTCATAATATTAATGTGAGGAACTTGTATCAAACTTGGATTACCAAAAGAAAAATACTAAACTTCTTGATATAACACTCGACCTAGCACTGAGAGTGTATAGATTTGTTTCTCAATAAATGAGTGTTATACACTTTTGAGGAAAAATGGTGGTTCTCTACCCACTCATAATCACAAAATTCTCCGATTTAATTTTTTTTTTGTTGTTGTAAAATTCTCTGAATTAGAGGTTAGCTGATTAATTCAACGATCCCTCAAATTTTCATGAAATATGATAGCATTTTTATCCTTCACCTAAAAAAATTTAGCTTTTTTAACATCTAAACATGAAGAAGTATGATTTAGATAAAAATTGAAGATGATAGGTTTTGGTAAGAAAACCAATAAAATATTTTGTATAATCTGTAAAATTTTATCAATTTTATTTTATTTTATTGAATATATCTGAATTGAACCCTCACCGAATAAGTACCGAATCTGAACTTTGTTACTATGCTCACAATGCCACTTCGAGTGTTATTTAAAGTCACTGTACCAAGGTTCTTTCTAAAAAAAGAGAGTCAATATCTAGTGCATACAAGCAAAAACTCTTCCCAATACATCACCGCCATCTGACATGGGACCTAGGCCATGCTTGGAAATAACTTTAACATATTCGATATCATCAAACTACAAAAATACTTTTATTATTTGTATTTACATATTGCAAGTATTGAGGACTATTTTTGTAATGTAAAATTTTCTTTGATGAGAGATATTTTTGTAATTACAATATGTAATTGAATATATTTTTTATGAGGGGTATTTTCATCAATTTTATGTGTAAATTGCATTAATAAGTATCGAGGAAATTTTTATACTTTAATCAATTTTTATGAAGGATATTTTAATAATTTTGATATGCACAAGTTGGAGTCGAATAATTTTGCAAAGGGGCTCACTATTTTCACCCATTTTATTGCTTGCCTCATCCACTTATTATTTTCAACACCTAAAAAGCGGGTGAAAGGAGTAATTCTAATCTTATGAGTTTTACTCAAACACCCACCATCCCAACCAAAATCTCATTTGGTCTCCTCATTCGTTTCATTCTCATTTTTCTTTTTTCTAAATCACCTCTCCCTGTTTCTCATTTTTTTTTATTCTTTTTTTGCATATATGTAAGGTTCAACTAGGGTTTCAATACATATTTCGTAGTACAAATAGAAATATCCTTAGAAATTGTAAAAAAATTAGCAATGATAGTGAAAACCTCAACTCCTAATTTTTAGGACTTGTTAGAAAATTTTGATAGAAAATAAATAAATAAATAACTAATAAAAAAAATCAATTGAAACTTTGTTTGATAGCTCAGTACTAAATACTCCAACATAGGTTCGATATGATTCTATTGAATCTCCAATAGATAAGTTTCTATCAAATCATTTTAAGTGGAATCAATAAGATCCTAAGGAACCTCAAAGAGAATTTTCGATATCTTCACACTGAACAAAAAGTTAGTCTTTTTTTTAAGTGAGTGCGACAAGTAATTTCACTATTTATTAGAAAATAACATTTAAGTGGGTGAGACGAGCCAAAAAGTGGGTGCAAATAGTCCATTGTTTTTGCAAATGATTTGAATTTCGCAATGCAAATCATTTGGACGGTCTAATCAAAGACCCATAAAATTCATTTTTGGAGGATTCCAAACAGAGCCCTAATCTTGTGGTGGTCCCAACAGAAGAAACATTTAGCCCACGCTCCCAAACGTACCACGTGGACAACTTTTATAATTGTCGGGTGCACCTTTATATCTTTTTGTGTCTGTAGATCGAGAGAAAGTCGTCCAAACTCCGAAGGAGGAGATAGTGGGTCCAAAACAATGTGCCACATGGCATTCATACATAGAGTGGGAGGAACAACTTTGCTATGTAGTCAGAGTAGCAAACATCTTACTTCCAACTGTTTCCACGTGGCATCTCCATAGACACTCTCTACAAAAGACAACCAACTCCATCTCGACAAAAGTAGCGCGAACCTCACCTCATCAAAATCAAATCCATCAATCTAAGATATTTTTTTTTATATATAAAAAAACAAACAGAGAGAGATATAGAGAGATGACGATCACTCCATTTACGCTTACATCTCTCGATCTAAAAACCCTAACCAATAACTCATCTCAGATTCTTCCGCCATGTCTACTCTGCAACTTTCAACTTGCAGAGCTTCTAATGGTTCGCCATTTCTCTGCAACTTCTCTCCTTCTTCTTCTTCAGACAAGCTTGCTCAATCTCTTCTTTGTTCTTCATTTTTGGGCAGAGATCTATGTTTC
Organism: Akebia trifoliata; assembly: GCF_017979445.1. Classification (NCBI taxonomy): domain Eukaryota; kingdom Viridiplantae; phylum Streptophyta; class Magnoliopsida; order Ranunculales; family Lardizabalaceae; genus Akebia; species Akebia trifoliata. The sequence goes on from NC_141379.1 coordinate 3,921,539, forward strand.
GTTAAGGGAGGTTCTAGTTCTAGGTTTAGTGGTGTTAAAGAGAAGATCTGTTTCAGTTGGAGAATTAAAACTAGGGTTTATGCAATGTCTAATTCTCCTCCTTATAAGATGAATCTTAACGAGTATATGGTGACGCTTGAGAAACCACTTGGAATTCGATTTGCGGTTTCCGTGGACGGAAAGATCTTCGTTCATGCTCTGAAAAAAGGGGTAATTTTTCCCTCTATACTGCATTTGAGCATTTTATTCGTATGGAAGTAATAAGGGTGCACTAGTTAATTCTGTTCGAGTTTGATTCTTGCTTTGTTTTCTGGGTGTAGGAAATTGCTTAGTTTACACCAAGTTCCTGTAATTTTTCGATTTATTTGGATTGTGTTTCTGGTTTTCTTGCAAAAAAAAACTCGTTATTTGGTATCTTGGAAGTCTTAGATTTGTCTTTTGTAATCGATGATTGGTACTTGAGTTGAAACAAAGAATAGGGTGAGTTTGCATTCGTGGTTGTTTTAAAAACTGAAATTGGTTTGCAGGGCAATGCTGAGAAAACGAGAATAATCATGGTGGGTGATGCTTTGAAGAAGGCAAGTGATGTGCCTGGCGGCGATCTTATTGAAATCAAGGATTTTGGGGATACACAGTATGGCCAAAACTTTTTTTTTTTTTTTTTAATTTTTTTAATTTTTTGTGCTTAATGAAATCTTGGTCACCTACCTACCAAATCCATTCATCTCTTCTTTGCACTTATGAAGGTTTCAGTGAGGATTTCATGATTCAAGAAGCAATATAATACAAGCAGCCATTGCCATTTTAAACATGGTTTTACAAAAAATTCAATTTTGTCTATATCGATAGTCCAGTGTTGACACAAACAAAACAAAAAAAAAATTGATTTTTGCCTGTGTTGATAGGCACCTGTTGACACAAAAACCAAAACCATTTTTACAAAAATAAAAATAAATCAAACTTGAAAAAATTTACCTCATTGATGTAATCTTCTAAAATCTTAATCTTGGAAGCTTTAGAGAGGAGTAATCTATTGAACAAATGAAAATAAGAGTTGCTCACTTCGTCTTCTACACGCGAGGTACGAACGAGAAGGTTAGGGTTTCTTTTAAAATGTGGTTGTTGCACTAATCAAAAACCCAGGGGACACATTCGGGATTTTTTAAAAAATTAAGGTGGTGCACTTACATCAAAGGTGGTGCAAATAGAGCGACCCTTATAATAATCCATTGAGACAATGTTCAACCTATAAGAGATGTCCTTTCTGGGGCCTGCATGTTTCCTAGCTTGGCGAAAAACTTACCCTATGTTGCGGTTTTACTGTAACTTACTGCCCTGTGCTCAATATTTATTCCAACAGTTCTCTTTCCTCACAATTAGGATTTTGCCGTGCATTATGTTTAATTTTTGGCCCTGATATAATTTTGAGTAACTTTTCTTGTCTGTATTTCTAAGTCCAATTTTATTAGTTCGTCATGTTCATTTTCTTTTCAGGAAAATGCTCAAGGAGAAAAATGGATCTTTTAGCCTGGTCCTTGAACGGCCCTCCTCTCCTTTTCCAATTCATCAATTACATCGTATGAGTGACCTTGATATTTTATTTAATAGAGGCCGGGTTCCAACAGTGACGTGGAACAGAACTATATTGACATCAAATTTGCAGTCCTCATCTGAGGGCGGTGGGAATTCTGGATTTGCCATATTTTCCTCGAAATTCTTGACAACACCAGGGTGGAAGTATTTAAGTGAACAACATGGATCAATTTATTCTCAATCGCAAAATGGTAATCTTGTTGCACCCATTAGCCAGCTTGTTTGCGTTTTCTCTGAAGAAGAATCTGGAGATGTTGAATGGGGTCATGGGAGTTTCCCTTTGGAGGAATATATTAAAGCACTTGATCGTTCTAAGGGCGAGCTCTACTATAATCACTCTCTTGGTATGAGATATAGCAAGGTGTGAGGATATACTTGTTTTGTGCAGTGTACTTGCACTTGTAAGAATTTCATTAATTAGTTTATTTGACTAGTTGCTTTCTCTTTGATGGATATGCGCTTTTTCAAGTGAAAATGAATAGTTACTTATCAAAAAAAAAAAAAAAAAAGTGAAAATGAATAGTGTGTTTCCTTATTTTTTGTTTGCTATTGTTTGAGTCACTGGTCGTTAATTGAAAATATGTTTGGACTTGGAGGATATGTTTTTTTTTTCTTTTTAAATAAACTCTAAGCTTCTTGGTGTTTGTAGCCACAACAATCTGCTAGAATCCAATAGAATATCATTATTTTCAGCTCTTTATTTAGTTTCCCATGGATCTTCTTATGAGGTATTACCTTAAGAGCTCTGCATGTAAGCTTGTCAACAAAGAAAATTTTTATCTTGTACTTATCCGTTTTGTTTATATTTCGTTACAGATTACGGAGCAAGTATACGTGGGATCGTGCATACAAACAGAAACTGACGTGGAAACTTTGGCTAATGTTTTGGTATATGCTTTTATCGTCATTGCCTCAATACAAGTGTACTTCTATTCTTATTTATAGAGGATTCTATGCTATTGAATCTATAATATTGCTTGTGCTTGCACATGCATAAATATATTTACAAAATGTGTATTCTCCTATTTAGAGAACTAAACAATGGACTTACATATTAGTTTTGGCATTCATGATCTTATCCTTACATTTCTTGGATATCAAGATGTATGCATGTGAAATTCTTACAGGCATGGATCACATGTTATGTAAATCTTACTTACAATACACCATGCTTTTAGGGTTTTAGCAGTGTTAGGCATGTATCGACACCAGTATGCATGCCAGCACATCCCAACACACATCATTACATGTAATGGAATGTCACTTTTTATTAAATAGATTCTCTATTAAAGATGATTTATGATTGGTGTGTTACATCTTCTATACTTTAATTTATTAAGTCGTCAATTCTGTGTTGAACACCAGCATGTGCATGTGTCATTGTTTTTTTTTTTTTTGATGACGGGTTCCGAACTTGTAGGCCTGACTAGCAGGGGCAAGGCAACTGGCCTCTTAGAGCACCATATCTTACCCAAATACCCCGGGTACATGCAACACCCCACAAACCACACATACCAGGTAAGCAGGGATAAATCCCTGTGGGTGGCTAACGAGGGGGCTTGAACTCAAGACCTCTCCCTTTTTAGAGGGGCACGTATATATATGTAAAGACGATCATATGTTTTCTGTAGTAAACATAACTGTTCACCTATTCTTAACGATTATATACATTTTTGTGCCTTTTCAATATAGTGCTGCTGGCCATAACATGCACCTTAGCACATTAAAAAAATATAGGTTCCAACTTACTTCATACATGGATACACCATAAATCTGTTCAGTTCCATAGACACTCTCAAACAATTACGGTTGTGTTTTAACGCCTGCTAAAGTATTATATGGTGAATGGACCACATACAACCTCTTTTAGAAACTATTTTCTAGAAAAAATAATTAAATCAAAGGGCTTAGACTGCTTAGAGCTCTATGTGACATATAAAAAGTGACAGGATGTGTCTGGATGTAGTGACACTAATCTGTACTGATACATGTCAACACAAACAAAATGGGAAAATCACCATGCCGTTGCTGCATAGGTAATTTTTTTTTTCTTAATCTATCCAGGATTTAAAACCGTTTCTTCATTTCATTCTTATTACGATGACTGAGGTTACCAATTTGGTAAATTGATGAAGTCTGTGAGTGGTAATACCAGAGACTTGGGTTCAAGACCCACCTTCATCCTTATACCTATGAGGGGAAGTTTTTATCTTAATATGATGATTTGTCTCTTTTCCATGAAAATAATCATAATAGCACAGTAGACCATCCCGTTGTATGGAATGCTAAATGAAATGAATCATTACCTCGATTTCACTGTTAACCAACAGCTTGCTATCTAGCTTATTATATTATTTTTTCTGTTTTTTATTTTCTATTGATAGACTGGAGAGTAGTTTTTCACTCAATGTGATTTTAATGATTTCTTGTTCTGAGATTAATGACAGTTTCAGAATGTATGCATCAGGGAGTCACTGCTGTACTGAATTTCCAGAGTGCGAGTGAGTGTTTGAATTGGGGAATTAATTCTGAATCAATCAATGATTCATGCCGCCGATCGAATATCCTCATGATCAACTATCCTATAAGGTAATTAATAAGTTTTACTTATAAAAGATAGATTTATGCCTTATTTTTCTTGTGCCTGGGGTATTTGTCTACACAGTTTATGCATGTTCTTGCTCTGGACAATATCATTTATTTTAATTGATTAGGGAAATATGACATTGTTCTTAACAGAGATTGTAGGTTCTCTTTCTTTACTAGTACCAGTCACTGTTTTGAAAGTTTGGTTCCTGGGTGTGTGATTTTAAAACATTTTAATCTTTACCTTTGTATTCAATCACTCAATTTCTAAAGCTTAAAACTTACTGTGATCTGTGCATTTTGCAAACATGCCAAACCAGAAGCCTTATGTTGATCACAATATTATCTTTTTATTATAGTAGTTAGTGTAAATTAGAATAATAATATTCCATGTCATTTATTTTGCAGGGAAGCAGATTCATTTGATTTGAGGAAGAAACTTCCATTTGCTGCAGGGCTCTTATTACGATTATTGAGGAAGAACCTTCGGATTTTTGTGACTTGTACTACTGGCTTTGATAGATCCCCTGCTTGTGTGATTGCATACTTGCACTGGATGCAAGATACTTCCCTTCACGATGCTTACAATTTCGTCACTGGATTGCACCCATGCAGGCCTAGCAGGTTATACTCCCAAACCATCTGCTATGTTATTGTTTTTTGATATTTGGTTTTATTTTTAGAATTCGAATTTACCTGATGCAATATTTGAATATGGCTGTGATGATGATAATGACAACCTTGTTTCTACCATGTTAAACCTAAGGTTTTAAATAACGTTATGGGTGCCACCTTGGTGAGGTGATGAAGTTCTGTGTGTGGTAATACTGCAGACCTGGGATCAAAACCCCGCCTTCTCTTGTTCACCTATAAAAAATGTAAAAAAAAGATAATGTTATGGGTTGTTTAATGAGCTGGCCCATTGGAGCTCTCTTGGGATAAAGTGTTAATTGAGTTCGTTGTGAAGAGTCTGCATTAGCAACTCAATTTGTGTTATATGCTGCAAGTGGAAACTTGTCACCAACAGTTGTTTTTTTTGATAGCTTGACTTGACAAAGCTTAATGATAGAAATCTGAGTGCAGACCTGCAATTGTCTGGGCAACATGGGATCTTATTGCTATGCTAGAAAATGGGAGACATGATGGACCTCTGACACATGCTGTGACTTTTGTGTGGAATGGGAGAGAGGTAAGTGTGAACTTGCCCTTCATCTGTGATGCTTAATATTTAATAGGCTGGAGATTGACATACACATGAAGCATTATGACTTCATGAAAATTCATTAATGTATCTTCTAGGATCTCTGATCTTGTCTGTGTGTTATAGGGAGAGGATGTATCCTTGGTTGGAGATTTCACTGGAAATTGGAAGGAACCTGTTAGGGCAATTCACAAGGGTGGGCCAAAATATGAAGCTGAAATTAAACTCCCACAAGGGAAGTAAGTTTGTTTGATGTACAATACAACCTTTTCTTGTTTTTGGGAGTTCACCAAGTTTTGAACTTCATATTTAATTTTAATGTGCTACATTTTTCTTAAGGTACTACTATAAGTTCATTGTCAATGGGCAATGGAGACATTCAACTGCCTCACCAACAGAAACAGATGAACGAAGAAATGTCAACAATGTTATTGTAGTGGGTGATGTTGCCAGTGTAAGGCCTTCTGTTCAACCACAGACAAAGGTATTCCTTCTCTTGTTGGTAGTTTGTATTTTAATGAAACTAAGGTTCTGTTTGGTTTGTGGAGCATACTCTTGATGGACTTTTGATTGAAAGTATAACTCTCTGAAGTTCAGTTTCGAAAAGTTGATAGTGAATTAATTACAACAGTGTTTGTGCCAGTGAGAATTCACCCCAGAGTTGCAGAGAACTCCAAATTGGACTGGATGGTGTAAATCCTTTAGTAAGCCTGGTAGGCCACCAAGATCAACTGGATGGTGCAAATCCTTTGACAGCCCAACGTTTACTTATTACACTCCAATTTCTTAAATTATTTGGCACCCTAAATAAAGATTAAAACACACCATTCAAATGTTACAAAAGTTTGGTTTAAGTTATTACTTCAACATTACAAAGCATTATAACACATTTAAACAACTTCAGCAGTTGTTTACAATTATAGTTAGAGAGATCCCAACTTTTCCTTATTCTCATCTATTGACTTATTTTTAATTTTTTAAATTGTGGTGTAATAAGTAAAAGTTGGGGTGCCAATAGCAGCTCCCTTTATAATTTGGGTAATAAAAGCATTTTGTTAAGGTTGGGTTCGGGTTTTTATCAGTATATCCAGATATAGTCAGATGATAATCATGATCATGATTATCATCATCAACATCAGCCTCTAGGTTGAGTTATATCACTTAATAAGAAGTTATTTACTCTCAGGTGGAGAGTTGTGGCTCCTTAAAAATGAGAGTTGTCAAAGAGTTCTGGAATCACAACTTTCTGAAGTTGGGTTGTTCTAAACACGCACTGGTTTAGCAACTTCAGTGAGTTGCCTACCGTCACCCCCCAACTCTTTGCTTCCAAAGAGGCCTTAACGACTATTTTAGTATCATTTGGCTTCTGGGCTTGTGAACAATTCTACTTGCTTGGAAGACTTTAGAATACTTTATGTTGTCATTCAATGCTCTAATGTTATGCTTCTCTTGGTACCTACATTATTTGAACTTAGAAAACCACTGAGGTAATTTGCTCTATCAAAGGGGGGTTAGATGCTTAAGTTGTTCCATCTAAATTAGCATCACTTGCTTCCTTGCAGGAAGCTTTTTAGTGTGGGGTGGGGTGTGGGGTGTGGGTAGGCAAGCAGTTGAACTTGAGTGTTAAACTGAAGTTTGTGGTATTACCCACTCCCAGACTTTTCCGGTTCTCAAGATCAAACTAGTCTTTGAGTTTCATCTGTGGGGCGTCGCCTATGATTGTTTTTGGTGGATACTGTCTTTTATATCTTTAACATCATAATGAGAGTTGCCCTTTCAAAAGGTTCATCTACCCAAATTGTAGGCTTCTTTAGGGGAATTCTTTGGTGTGGGACCCTAGTTTTTTCTGGCCCTAATCTCAGTTTACATCTATGGAGGTATGCAGGGCTTGCATTTGTCGCCGACTGCCGGGGGTTCGGGGGCCGGCAGGCCCTCTATCACTGGGGGTATTTTTGGTACTAGAAAATACGTTGGAAACCCTAGGGTGCTATATGTATTTGTTCTCTGGAAAATGCTAATTATTGTATTGTTTGTTGTGATTTCATCACTAAGAAATTTCATGTCACCCGAGGATGTAGGCAATTTTGCTAAACCACTTAAATCTTGTCTCCCATGTGATTTGGTGTTCTTTCTTTTTTGCATACATGTTTGTGTGTTCATCTTCTAAATTTTAGGGTATTTGGGTGCCTCCACACTCCAACCCTTACCGTGCATAAGGTGTTCAAAGGGGGAGATCACCTGGATTGGGGTGGTGTTCTTTGCTTGATTTCATGGTTCTCCTCCATAACTTGTGTGCTCTAGTGTCTCTCCACCCCTAAACTACACACTGCTGTAAATTCAATTCTATTAGATCTATAATGTAAATCTGCATTTTGCATTTTGTGTGTTCATCTTGCTAGCCAATAAGTGATTAGGACATTTGAAGCATTATCTTCTCTTAATGGTACTGATCTATATATCATTTCTTGATTTTTGTTGTAGGACGCCGCTGTTGTGAAGGTGATTGAGAGGCCATTGACAGAAAACGAGCGTGTCATGTTGGCAAAAGCAGCTCGATGTATTACATTTTCCATCTGTCCAATCAGATTGGCCCCAAAGTAAAAGATATCCCACGTGATTGACTTGGAATACATGACCCTGATTCTGTGATGTTAAGGAGTCCCGTAAAAGTGTATGTGTGATCAATGCCTTTCCTACCACTTTTTTTCCTTGAGTTATAGATTCACTCTTCAACAATGGTCTGTGTTCAGACATCACGAATTGCTGAATCATCTTTAACATGCTTTGTACTACTAAAGAGGATGGACTGTTACACAATAAACACGAGCAATAATCTGTTGCAACCTCATTGCAACTCTACCGTGTTGTTTGTAATAAATACTTGTAAAAATAGTTAGATTTCGAGTTCCCAATGTGATTCATTGTTCACTCAAGAGGATCATTGGGAACTCGGCCCTTATAAAATAATAGTTTTTGAATCCTCCTTGTGTAATCATAGTTTCCATGGTTGATCATTTTAGATCTAATGTAATATAAGCTGTTACATTCATCATAATCACTACGTAAGTGTATCCTTCTTAGACCGGATTTTTACAATAAAAAATTGAATAGAACTTGAATTTCTGTTGTATTCCAAATGGCTAACAAGGGTCATGATAATATGACTTGCCAGGTGGCATACTCAGTTGACTCCCTGACATGGACAAGTTTGGGAATCGTAGATCTTTATGCCTTGGGATACACTTTTTATGGGGAAGTGCAATCAATTGTCCCGAGGCATACAGATCTATGATTCCTGAACTTATCCACGTTAGGGAGTCGATTGAGTATGCCACATGGCTATTTCCTTCGAAGAATTAATAATAAAAAAATAGATCGCAAAGGTGCCAGCTTGCCAATAAGTTGGTTAAAGATTGCATTGTGAGTATTGATTGTAAGTCTTCCTTTAAAGGATCGAATAGGATGCACTAAGTAGTGGATCCCTGCTTTGTTTGTCTTGATCATGTAGCAGATCTCATTTTCTTACTAAATAAACAATGATGCATTATGTGGGTATGTTATTTGTGGTTTCCAGACATATTTGATTTAACAAAGAACTAAAATTTTGGGGCTTTCGGTACAAATTGAATTAAAATTTTATGTATCGTTCTTCATCAAATTTGATTATCGACAGAGATAATCATTAGTTATGATTTATTTTTTATTTTTTATATTAAATTATATTATGTAGATTCAGAATCTTCGACTTGATTCACGATGCATGTTGTATCACTTACCTTCTTATGAATGTGTAACCAAAGGAGAGAGTCGGCTTTGGATGGGAAAACCTACAATTGTATGAGGGTTTTGATCATTTTCAAATATAGGGACAACTCTTTCGTCTTTAAAATGTAGATGTAGCACAGGTGAACCATGTAAATCTTATGTTTCTTGATTGTTCTTATTTATTTCTCATCATCTCCGTTGCTAGATTTATAGATCTTTGCTCACATAACGAATAACAATAATAACAAGTGATACCATATCGCATCAAAGAGGATACCCAAAGAAAATGTAAGAATAATTGTGTCAGCATTTCATTATTTTCTTGTCAATTACAATAAATAGAAACTCCTCATGTCATCTAAGAGAATCGGTTACACATACGCACACCCTTGTGTGATCCATTATAATCGTATCTTCAAACACTTTCAATCCGACTATTCTTAGTAAGAGTCCTTGTACTCACCTTGTGGTATCCGAAAACATGATTTGATACTTCAGGGTTGTAGTGGACAAAATTTATGAACTTAAAAATATATATATATATATATATATATATTATTGAATTTTAATTTTAAATTTAAGAGTTCCATAAACTTTTGGTAGTTATCCATTTTCAAAATCTTTGATGAAATTCAATGTATATATATAGGGTGGTGTTGTGAGGCCTTGAAGAGAGTCAACATTGTGCCAAACATTTTTTCAATGTATGGGTTAGAAGTTTCAGGATGTACTGATTTTTAGTGAGGACGATCTTCTCGTCATAGAAGATCATCTTCACTAAAAATCAGCACATTCCGAACTTCTAACCTCATTAAAAGTGATTTACAAAAATTGAATGGTTCACGATTCTTCAACTTGTAAATTAAGGTTAGAAATTTCACAATAAATTGATTTTTGGAGAGGATAATCTCTTCACCACAGAGATCATATTCACAAAAAATCAGTTCATTCTAAAACTTCTTACCCCTATTTTCAAAAATGTTTGATACAATATTTGACTCTCTTTAAGGCCTCCGGACACTTCCATTTTTTTTCTTTTTAAGGAGCTGAGTTTTTCCATGAAATCTAGAGATTGTAAATCCATTCTAACAAAGCTTAGCAAGGCTTAGAGTCTTAGTAAGTTGGTAAGAAAAGTGTTTTTCACAAACTTAACATCCAACCAATCAAAGTAGTGTCCGTTTGATTAGAGTTATCCCAACCGATTACTCCCACTCCAAACAAAAATCAAATCTTTGGATCCAAAATTTAGATCCAATGAGGATCCGATCCGACAAATAATCAAATCAATCATATTCGAACACCATTCCATTAGACATTAGTGGTCCAGGTCAATGGGTGATAACCAGTGGTGTGGTCCCACCCTTCTTACAAAAAAAAGGTACATTATGACTAATAATTCCCGTGATACCACAACGGCTGTCAAGGTAGAATTTTCTGCATGTGGGCCCGCATGGTTTAGGTAAACTCATGAACCTAACCACTTTTAATTCTTTATGGGTCGAACCCAAGGCCCATAATGGCTCCAACCCAGAAAACCACCCGGTTCAATCTAGTCAGGGCTCAGGTCCACTCTCCTTATCATTATTCTTCTTGGCTCTTGCATAAATAAGAGAGTAGAGAGTAGGGAGTAGGGAAGGGGTCTTGTTCAAATCAATTGCTTCTCTATTGGTATGGCGTTTGAAGTGGTTGTGGTGGGGTTTATTGGGTTCTTGATTCAGGGATTGATTGGAGGATCAACGGTGGAGATTGATTCATCAAATTGTAATTTCCCAGCTATTTACAACTTTGGGGATTCGAACTCTGATACTGGAGGAATATCTGCAGCGTTTACTGCTCTTCATCCTCCTAATGGCGAAACTTTCTTTGGCAAACCTTCTGGAAGGTTCTGTGATGGTCGTCTCATCATAGATTTCATAGGTGAGAGAGAGAGAGTTACACTTACACTACACACCCTAAACATATTCTCTTCTTCGTCAATTATTTTTTGGACACTTTACAATTACAGCCGTTGGATTGTTGTTCATTGTAGTGTGATTTTTGATAGACCAATCTCTCTTTTGGTTGATCGTGTGCAGCTGAGGAGTTGGGGTTGCCATACTTGAGCGCCTATTTGGATTCGATTGGAGCGAATTTTCGAAACGGAGCGAATTTTGCTACGGGTGGATCTTCCATTCGTCAAGGCGGTTATAGTCCGTTTCATTTAGGCGTCCAGATCTCTCAGTTTCAACAGTTCAAAGCACGCACCAACGATCTTTACTTCCACAAAGGTAATAAATAAAGAAATATACATTATTACACGTGGCGAACATTGAGGCTTGTCTTATCTCCTTTTTATTTTTTATGATACATATTCACCACTCGTACATAAAGATTTAAGACTCGTACGGGTTAGATGAAAATTACAGATAACCCTCCCTGATTTTCAAAAAGATAACTTACCCAAAATGACCGAAATACCCCTAAAATGGATGGTAGGTTTCTTTCTTTTAACCTATTCAATCATTTGGCCAGAATCTTTGATTTTTTTCTTTCAAAACGATATAAACATTAGTTTTTGTTCTTGATATCGAGGTCTGTCGGTTCTCAATAGAATCACCAGGTTGAATATTAGAATATGGACAAAAGTGAAAAAATAAAATAAAATGATGGGGTGACGCGCATATAACCGTAGATGTTTTTGACTCGTATCTTACGGAAAAACATCTATGGTAATATGCACGACACCCCCATCATTTTATCACCTTTGTGTCTCCGTTTGTATCAACCAGCACGACTCTTAGGGCATTTTGGTCTGTTGGTCATTTATGTTAGTTTTCCCAAAAAAAAAAAAAAAAAAAGACTCAAGTCATGATACGTAACATGCCTTTGAAAATCCCAAGGCCCTCTAATTTTCACTGTTGTATCACCCTCAAACCAAAGGCTCTCAAAGAACTTATAAATAAAGGTGTCAATGGGTACCAAATTACCCGAAATAATCTCAAATCGACTTATCTGTATTGAATCTACCATTGTGGATGTAATTTTTTTTTTTGCTTGATTATAAATAATTTTCTTACAATGATTTTACTTTACTTTTAAATCTATTTATGATTGTGATATTTCCTCATCATTGTGTTATGAATATACGTCGTACAAGATTTTATCGTATGATATGATTTTTTACGGTAAAATCATTTATGGTGTTTGTTCTTAACATAATGATGTCAATGATATCATTGTCCATTATGCATAATGATACTAAATAATCTCATTAATTGTTAACGTAGATTAGAAGTAAATTAACATCTTTTAACTAACATTAGAATTTAAAGATAATATTTGATTTTACTTTTTCTTTACGTAGATAGATGTCCATACATATTGTTATCTTTTTGATTTTTTATTTTTCAAATTTATAACGGGGGTGTCTAGACTTACGTTCGACTAGGGGGACCGGATGAGCCAGGGTTGGAACCAAGGCATATGGGACCCTCCCTTAGGCATGTGCAATACCCACACAACACACACACTAGATAAGTGAGGGAACACCCTTGTGGGTGGCCCTGAGGAAATATTGCTCATATTATGTATCGAATACACTATCGTTATCCGTTCTTAATCTCAATTATAAACAAAGAATCCATATAATAATTTTTTTTTCTAAAAGTTTTATTTGCTTGAAGAATTCTAAGTTGGTGTCAACCATCAGGTAAGGAATCACAATTTTTGTTTTTTGATAATTGGGTATCCATGTAGACAATAGACCAAGCTTATATTTGGGCTTTGCCCAATCCATAGACCACGATCTTATCCCAGGATTAGTCCTGGGGCACATGCAATTCCTGCACATCACACGCACCAGGTAAGTCCCCTAAAAAATAATTGTTATCAAGTAATAGGGGTAACATGTATTTGTTGGGTCAGCTCTGATCCATGGATTTCATACCCAAAACTAAAATCGATAAGAATAAGAATTGATATTTTATTTAGGTTTCAAATCTAAATATATGTTAATTGGACCTTTGGACAACCCCAACTTATAATTGGATGAAGTTATTAAACTCATAAGCTAGGCACTTGGATTGGTTAATCCTATAAAGAGTTAGGAGGGATACCTGAAAATTATCCTAAATAAAGTTTAATTTACTTGATTCATTGTGACACATGTATTGGACCTTTCAACGTTTCAGCTAAGATCTCACCATTCAAAAGCAAACTGCCTAAACCCGAGGATTTCTCCAAGGCTCTATACACATTCGACATCGGACAGAACGATCTTTCATACGGTTTTCAGCACACAACAGAAGATCAAACACGATCTTCGATTCCCAACATCCTTGATCAATTCTCCACAGCCGTCCAAGTAAGCAATCTGCCCTGATTTTGATCTGACGGTCAATATTATTCTTCAATTAATTAATTTATGTTCCAGCAACTTTACAATGAAGGGGCAAGGGTATTTTGGGTACATAACACTGGCCCAGTCGGTTGCTTGCCGTATAGCGTCATATATCACTCATCAAAGCTCGATCAAAGCGGCTGCGTGAAGCCACAAAACGAGGTGGCTCAGGAATTTAATCAGCAACTCAAGACCAAGTTGACTCAGCTTAAGGACAAACTCCCAAACTCGTCATTCACATACGTCGACGTGTACTCAGCTAAATACACGCTAATCAGTGATGCAAAGAATCAAGGTAACTTTTCTCTGCTGTTTTCCACCAATCCAACGGTTCAGAATGTTTGACCCACTTTTGAGATATTGGCAGGTTTTGTTGATCCCCAGAAGTTCTGTTGTGGAAGTTACTACGGTTATCATGTGAACTGTGGTACGACAGCAATAGTAAATGGTACGGTCTATGGTAAGCCTTGCAATGATCCCAAGGCGCACGTTAGCTGGGATGGCATACATTATTCTGAAGCAGCCAATCAGTGGATCGTCAAGCGCATCATCAATGGCTCACTTTCGGACCCACCGATTCCAATCACTCATGCATGTCATAAGCCCTTCAACGCTTGATTTCGACTCAATTGTCTATCTCCACCGTTCATTGACTATATCATCACGATGTAACACTAAATTATAAATCGAATTTGGTGTAAAAGTGGGACCCTACCAGTGGGCCACTTTTTATTATTATTTAGTTTCATAGTCTAAATAAGCATAATGTGTTGTCACATAACGGTGACTAATGATTTTCTTACTCAAAAATTTTCACTCCATCATCACACGATTGATGTAACAAGTGCATAGAACCATAGATCTTTTCGGTCTATGATTTTGTGCCCTTGGTACGTAAAATCTTTTTTTTTTTATTATTTAGGAAATTTTTTGAAAAACTGAAGATTGTGAAATTTGCTAACGTCCCATTAGAGCTTGAGCAATAACATTTCCCATATGTACATATATGAAAAAAAAAAAAAAAAGTTTATTTAGGCCCAGAGATCATATTACAGACATTCAGATTTTTTAACCAACAACATAGCAAATGCGACTTTGAGGTGATGGATTTTCAATTTGATTTCACTTTCTTTACCCACTAAAATTAAAATATAAAAAGTCACAAATAATAATAAAAGGTAAATACATACTAGCGAAAGGAGTTATTACCTTTCAATTTGTATTCCTTTGCTTATCGAAAACACGTTGGAGTAATGTTTGAGTGAGCATCTGACACCAAGAAGAAAATGGCACAGTGCAGTCCTAGAGAAGAACTCTAGGCCTCCAAAAAATCAGAACTATGGACTGCGACACACCTTGGAATGCATCTCATTAAAGTTTGATGTTGGCATGGTTTGTACCATAAGAAGAATGTAGTATCATACTCAAAAGCCTCCGCGTAACTTTTGAGAATTGAAACTATATCGTCAAAGTGTGGCCGTTTATCTGGATTACTTGACCAGCATCGATTGATGAGATCGCTGAATGCAACAGGGCAAGCAGTAGGCAAAGGTGGCCTTTCATTCTGCATCAATCCAACGTTTATAAATACAAGAAAAACTATGAAGAAATTTTGGAAATACAACAAGTGCTTGAAATTCAACTTTCCATCAAATAAAAGAAGCTGTCCATTGGGTTTATACCAATAAGTAGCTTGCTCCTACTGGAATATTTAAAGCTTCACGTTTCATAGGTTTTACTTTAAAGTTACCATCCAGAACGGTGTCTACGTGGCACGTGTTTAATGGAAAATAAACACATTGGGCTGTGTGCCATATGAAAAATGGTTTGGCTAGAAGCCCAATGTGTCTTAAACTCTTACCAAAACACGTCACGTAGACACCATTCTGGATACTAACTCACTACTTTGTTTCACCTTTTTATGCTGGTAAGTTTATATTTCCTGAGGTTGCTTACCACCAGACTGATATTAAATCAATAACCAATCTTTTATATATATTTCAAAAGCTGTCTAAGAATTACCATTTAACTACAAATCTTGTATCTGTATTTCAAAACCAATCTAGCTCACGAGTCATGATGTTGCATCAGGAATTACCATTTAACTAAAATTAGAAAGTGCACAGTATCAAAGATACCAAATTGATCATACCTTTTGTGAGACAGCAAAAGCAACTTGTTCTGGAGTCAGGCCATTGAATGGTGTTAACGCTGTTAAAATCTCCCAAAGAACAATGCCAAAACTGTATACGTCAACTTTCCTTGTGTGATGTTTTTCTTTGATTATTTCAGGTGCCATCCAGCGATATGTACCAATTAATCCCCTTGTACTACCACTCTGAGACTCTAAGCATGAGATACCAAAATCTGCAACCTTCGCACACATATCTTCCCGGAGCAATATATTTTCTGACTTGAGATCTCTATGTAGTATCCCTTGGGAATGAAGATAATGCATTCCACGTGCGATATCAAGGGAAAATTTCAAAACCAAGTTGAGTGGAACCGAATGGGGTTCCTGCTCATGAAGGTATTTTCTAAGGCAGCCCCCGGCCAAGAATTCAGTGATGATGCAAAATACAGGGGGGTTTTTGCATGCTGCAACAAACTGCATATAACAAATAACACCGCACTGTCATGGTAGCATTTACTACTAGTTAAACAGAATTCACAAAATCAGTGAACTTTAAAATATAATTGATGCTGATAAACAGAACAAAAGAAGCAGACACTATTGACATTTGGAGAATTATTTAAAGAAAAACATGTTAGTTTCCTTGAACGATAGTGTGAAAAATTAAATTGATTTCGCCAATTCAGAAAATTTAATTTATGACTCCTTTTGCAAAGGCTATAGATGATGTACATTGTGCATTGGAGAAAGATACTAAAAATATAGTTGGATAGAATATTATTAAGACACATCTCAAGTACAAAATTTACACTTAGTTTCTCACTGATTAGCTGCCTAATCGTCTTGAGAATGTAGTTACTATCAAGAAGCTTTGCCACTGAAATGGGTCCAATTCCTGTTGTTTTGTCATATGCCAAAACAGCAATTCATGGTGGATGCCATAAAAAAAAACTCAAAGCACTCGAAGAAACCAATATGTGGAACGTAGTGGCAGCCCCATTTGAGAAAAGAGCTAATCAGAAGCAAGTGAATTTGTAGAATGAAATGTAAAGCTAATGAGATAGTTGCGAAGGGAACAGAAGAATAGGAGGTGGAGATGCATTGTGAACAAGAAATCTATTGAGTTTTTTATTCTATATAGCAGCTGGTGAAGACTGAATGTAGTAAATGTGGCCGACAAAACTTAAAAATAACACAAAGGAAAGAAAGAATAATCAAGGTACCGACTCCTACCATCAAAGATGCATTGCAATACTAGAAGAGTAGGTGTATTAAATGAAAAAAATTAAAAAATACATTAAGTGTAGAAAAACTGATCCAAGAACAATAAAGAATAAAAATAAGATCAATATGCAAACACAGATTTTTACGTGATTCCCTCAATATTGAAGTACGTTCACAGATCACAACAATTCCACTATGAAGAGAAACTCGCAGTTACAGATTACAACCTTCCACCAAGAAAAGAGAAATATATACCCTAGGAAAACCTAATTAGGGTCCTAGAGTGCCAGAGGTTCGGGGCCGGTACAACTTTTGGGGGTGTTTTTGATATTAGAAAATATGTTGGAAGCCCTAGGATGCCATGTATATGTTCTCTGGAAAACCCTAAATTATATTGTATTTTTCGTGACTACGCCAATAGGAAATTTTCATGGCCCCCCATGGACATAGGCAATTTTACCATACAACGTAAATCTTGTCTCTTGAGTGATCTGTTCTTTATTTCTCATTTGCAAAAATCTTGGTGTGTTAATCATCTGGATTGAAGGTTGGTTGGGTGTTTCTGCACCACACATTCTTTCTTCAACCTTATTCTTAATTCCAAGATTTATAATCAAAACTGTTGAATTTCAATTACAGGAAGCAAGCAACAACCTAGCAAATGAATCAATTAAATGTAAAGTTAGAAATAGAGATTACCCGGACGACATTTGGATGCCGTAGACGAAATAGCAATGCCACCTCTGAATCAAACTGATCCTCCAACAAATCAGCCAAACTCTTGTCCTCTTCAAGCTGATTTATCAGCTTTATAGCCACCTCACTCTGCTTATATATCCCATGATAAATCCTACTATGCCTCCCCAACGCCAATTTACGCCCAATGAACAACTGAGACATATCGACACCCCATTCTTCCTCTACTTCCCCTTTTATCTCTCCATCAGGGGACATCGAATAATTCAACCAAGAAATAGGTTCTTTATCTGATCTACTATTGTTTGATATCTTCTTAAACCAATTCAAATTCTTCATCGAAACAATACCCAGATTCAAAAACCATCCAATAATAAAAAATTCACAAACATTTATTTATGGACCAAATGTAGATTTCAAAAAGCCCTACAATTCTGTTTGTTTCTTCAAATCCATCTAAAACAGCAGAGTTACACATAATCTCCTAAACAGAAAACATTCAAATTTAACAAAGCTTGAATTTTGAAAAATCCTTTTTCTTTCCTAAATCAACTACATTTCTAATATTCTCAAATTTCTCTTCCTCCCTCACCGATCTTTGCATTTAAAGCTGTAAACCTTCATTCTCTCAACAATCTAACCAGAAAATCGAGAAAGGACGTTTCTTTCTTGTTGAAAACTCAAATCAGCTTCAATTTTCTCCAATATTCTGTAACAATTTGACAAAAAAAAACATTTTTTTTCCTCCAAATGTCAAAACTTTTCTCCGCAAAATATAAGAAAATGAAACATGCTTTCTTGAAACATCAAATCCTCTGGTCGAAATGAAAATTTCAGAAAAACAAACAATTTTTCACCATTTTAAACCGAATTTGCTCGAGTAATTACGCTAATAAAATCGGTTGTCATTGAGGTTTTATGGTGCAGTGTGACAGCTTTTGTTGCCTCGCTGGAGTTGCGGTTTTTCAAGAGAGCTACTATTGGCACCCCAACTTTTACTTATCACATCCCAATTAAAAATTAAAAAAATTAAGTGAAGGGTGAATCTCCTTTTCATGCCCTAAATTTCTGGTCCAGTGCATTATTCATTTTAATTTTCAAAATATTTTTTTCCGGTGGGCGAATTCGTTGATTATAAAAATGACGAATTCATTGAAAAAATAAGTTTTGAAAATTAAAATGAACAGTATATTAGAATGGTAATTGTGTTGCGCACATTTTGAGAAATATCTCATAAGTGAAGGGTTGAGAACGTGAGAATAAGTAAAAGTTGGTTTGCCAATATAAATTCATTAGTTTTTTCTATCATATTTCGTTTTTTTCGATTTTAAGATTTTATATGATCCTAATCATAATTGTAAACAACAATTAGAATGATTGTTATAATGTTTTGTAATGGTGAGATTAAAATTTAAGTCAAATTTTTTTAATATTTGGATGGTGTGTTTTAATCTTTAATTGGGATGATATAAATAATATAAGAAATTGAAATGAAATAAGTAAAAGTTGGGGTGCCAATAGCACCTCTCATTTCAAATTATTGGAATTCATCTGGGTCCTTAAAAAAAATATTCTCATCTCAACCGTTCGCTTGATAAAGATCCTCCAAATCGCATTTTCCTTTCATAAACGTGGCATCCACTCCTGAGGAATAAAGTCAATATAGAAGCTTTTCTTCGAATTTACTACTTTACCCTTGGAATGATAATAGGGTCGAAGGTACGGTTCTCAGCTGGGCCCAGCCAAAAATAAGTGTTAGGGCTTTGATCTCAAACCCAAAAAGAAAGATATAGCTAATAGTTTTCAAACCAGTTAATTTTGGGCCGAGTTAGGCCTAAGCAACATTTAGCCCAAACTACCCCGGACCATACCAACATTTTTTTAAATTTTTTTTTAACTTATCGTGGGAATGGTCACACACACACTGCCCTCTCAGAAAGTCCTATGTGCAATTGATTGAGTCAAGAGTCAATCTGATCTTGGAGGGTGACTCCAAGGAATTCATTGCTTCATGGGGTTTCAAATACTAAACACTTGACCTAGGCTTCCTGAGGAGCTTATCAAGGCTCGACTTGTCACTATGCCAACCCCTTGGGGTTCTAGACCATGACAACATGAAAATATAATATAGTATTGCATTATAGAAATAGAGGATTCAAGGGACAATATTTATACAACGGTTTTAAAGACAATGTTTAGATGTCATCCATTTTCTCAATATTTTTTCACAACATCATATGAGGCTGTTCGATCTTGCAAAATGGATGGCATTCGAGTGGTTTAAAAATGTTGTATAAAATTGTGACCGTTGATCTTGATACATAGTTGGGAGTCATATGGACCAAAGGACCACCTATTTGTATGGATCATATGTCCATGTGAGCCCCCAAAACACAATTAAGTGACACATGGATGTAGAACAATTTTTTTTTTTTAAAAGAAAAGAAAAAAAAAAAAGAGTCGTGATAAGCTGACTCCCCCCCTTGACATACTAAAAATACTCTCCTAACGTGGCAGGTGCTAGAACCATAGACTTTATGCCTCATGATACACAACTGCACATCCCCATAAAGTTGTGCAGTTGTGAATCCCGATGAAAGAAAATCTATGGTTCTGACACATCCCAAGCATGATTATAAATCTTGTTTGAGACCAAGACGACTCGTCCGATATGTCTCAGTATCGTCCACCAACGAGATGGATAGACAAGTCAATGTATTTGTAGGATCGGTTCTAGTTCCAAGGGATTACATACTTGGAACCAAAACCACCAAGAATTGGGATCGATATTTTATTTAGAGATCAATTTTTGGAGTATGCGGGGCCATGTGAACCAAAACCAACTTGTTGACACCCTAATTTATATACTAAGACACCTTTAAATTCTCTACAGTTGAGTTCATGAATCAACAAAATTTCAAGTTGAAACAATATTAGAACTAGAATTCTAGACTGATTATAATTAATCAAATGTCTTTGGTATCCTTATATCACACAAGAAATTACATAGTTTACAATCTTCAAAAAAAAATAATAAAACATTCATAGTTTTTAGACTTTGGCTCATACTCCACATGGTCCAGTAGATCCACCTAATCAATTGTTTGGGGGCGCACTATTATTGCTCGTCTCACCCACTTTACAGCTTTAAAGTCGTAATTTCTATGTACTGCTTTGATCACCCACCATCCCTTACCAAATTTGATTCAGTCTCCTCCTCCTTTTTCTTCTTCTTTCTCTCTCTCATTCATCTCTCCCCTTTTTCTCATTCTCCGTCTTCTTTGAATCTACATAAGTTTTAAGATACAACAAGTAATACCCTTAGAACTTGAAAAATAGGTTAGCAATGATTGGGAAAACCTCAACTCCTAATCTAGTAGTTGTTAGAAATTTTCAATAGTGAAAAACAATAATTCAAATGAAGCTCTACTTTATCTTTTTTTAAGTGGGAGTGACGAGTAATTTCACTATTTATTTTATAAAAAAAAGAGCATTTTAGCGGGTGAACGAAGCAATAGCATGCCCAATTGTTCATCCTCCCATGCTTTTTCATTGAACCAAAAGATATAAAAAAAAATGTTTTGAGTACCTTCCACTTTCTCATTTTCCTTGGAATTTTTATTTAAATCATTTATAACCATCCATGGACCATGGCATGCTCTACCAAAGAATCCGAATCATAAGAGAATATCCTTTCTTTAGTGGGTTTTTGTTTGTTTTTATTTTAAGGGGCTCATATAAGAGAAGACGAAGCACAACATGGAGAGCACAAACCTCATGATCTATTTTCCTTGAATATGATACCCTAGGCCTAGTTAGTTATCTAAAGTTGACACGTGTCAAAGAATAAGAAGCAGACAATGAAAAGAAGAGTCAAACATTGACGCTTCAAGGGTGGATGACCTCTCCTTTTGGTTTGACATTCTATATGAAGAGGTTGATGCATGGTGAGGAGAACAGAATCACAAATGTTCTCTCCTCCACTGTTGTACAGCTTTTTAGTCTGATTCTGAGAGGGATTGAGTATCTTCAAAGTAAGAATCTATCTATTGGGACCCACGACAACAGTCAAAAGAAAGTTGATAGTCTGTTTGACTTTTTCCACCATGTCAATATTCATTGGTTATTCAACAAAAAGTCAAAGTTCTTTCCCCTCCTCAGTCCTCACCTCCACTACAACCTTGAACCCCATTAGAAACAAGTCAATATTGTGACCTTATCACCAAATAATTTCTTTTGCCGAAAGCATTAAAGATTTTTACCCTCATATGTGAAGATAATCTCTTTTTTTATCTTTCTTAATTTTTGACAAGGATGTTCTTATAAAGGCATCTCAACGGTACTTGTTAAGTAGTTGCCACCAAATCGGGATTTGAAAATAAGTCGGCAAGAAAGAAAAAAAACAAAAAAAGGGAGGGGGGGATTTAATATGTAATTATTCCCAATAAGTGGTGAATTTCATATTATATTATCGAATCCTATATAAATATCATCTATGTATCAACAATTTGTTCCTATTTGGATAGCTTTACAGCTTACTCTTGGTCGGTAAAATACATAGATAAGCTAATGTAGTTGCTGATGATTTACCAATAGCCCATCATGCCTATTGAATCATGGTTTTAAAACTTGTCCGAGACTGAGATGACTCATCCGATTTGTCTCAGTATAATCTACCAAACAAGACGGATTGACAAGTCGCCTCAAATCTGACATATCTCTTAAAAGTCAGTGTCATTCTTGTACGAGACAACTCGAATAAATAGGAAAACTTGATCGAGACGACTTGGTCTCGTTCATGGATGAGACAACATGTCAAAATGAGTTATAAAACCATGGTTGAAATGGCTCTTCTACCTTAAAAAATTCAATGATGGATGTGCCACCTTGGGTGAAGTTGACTTACATTGGAGATACTTCTAGTTTCCTTCGGTTAGAATCATGCAACATTACTTATATTGTAATCCTACTTCTCTTTATTTCTTTCTGTTTTTTAATCCCTTGCTTGCTTATCAAAAGAATATATATATATATATATATATATATATATAGGGGCGGAGCTAGGATTTTCTTGTAGTGGGGACAAACTATGGTTAGATGTATAGTTGAAGAACTTGAAGATGAATGGCTTTAGGAGGAAATTCAGAGGTTTTTAGTTAAAAGTTGAAGAAAAGGATATTTAGGTCATTTTCATTTAGTATATGAGAAGGGCCGGTCAAGAGGCAATGTCATTAACAAAAAAAAAAAAAAAATTTGAAGGGAGGGGCAAAAATTGGAGGGAGCTGAGGGTGTGGGGGCAAATGGGGAGAGAGGTGAGGGAGTGGGAACAAATGGGACATGTAATTAGTTGAAAATATAGGGGTGTTTCAAAGTTCTGTGGGGGCAATTGCCCCCACCAGCTCCTTACTAGCGCCACCCCTGTATATATATAGGGTGACGTTCGAAGGCCTTAAAGAGAACCAAACATTTTTTCAATGTATGGGTTAGGAGTTTCGGAACGGGCTGATTTTAGGGTGAGGATGATCTCTATGATGAGGAGATCATCCTCACCAAAAATCAGCATATTCTGAAACCCAATCAAAAGTGGATTTTCAATTTGAACGGGCTGATTTTAGGTGAGGATGATCTCTATGATGAAGAGATCATCCTCACCAAAAATCAGCATATTCTGAAACTTCTAACCCAATCAAAAGTGGTTTACAAAAATTGAACAATCCATGATTCCTCAACTTGTAAACTAGGGTTAGAAGTTTTGGATTCATCAACCAAAAAGAATTCATCAAATAATCAATATCATCCACATTTGCATCCTCATTCTCGATTGTTTAACATTGATCAAAAGGTTATCGTTGTCTTCCTCAATTCCTTCTTCTTATTATAAGTACACCAGCTAGAATGGGATATGAAAAGGCTGAAATTTTATTCAACATATATACCTTAGAATATTAAAACAATACTGAAATACCCATTTTTAGTACTTTCCTGATTTACTCATGAAAATTCTGTTCTTCCTAGTTATGGTGTAGGAAACACTGTTAAAAAATTCATGAAAAAAAAGAACAATTCAAAAATAAATAATTTTGAGCTTGATACAAGGTGTTGACAATGAAAGGCCATTGAACTCCCAAATTTAAAATTAAAATTCAACGGCGAAAAATAACTTTATTTAATTTATTTATTTTCAAATTTCATAGAATTTTGTTCTCTACATCTTTGTAGCATTGGATCATGTTTTTTGTTGCTTGCGATTAGGAAACTTTCCTTACTAACTTAGTAGGGAAAGTGTTTTTCTATTTTTATTACTTTTTTTTCTTTCATCCCATGCAGACATACTCATAAATGTATGATATAGGTATGAATCGTGATAATCTGACTACCCCATGTGGCAAACTCAATTGACTACCCTGATGCAAGTTCGGGAATGGTAGGCCTGTGCTCCTCGGGATACATAGCTGCACTTCCTCATTTTAAAAAATGTATCTTGAGGAAGTTGTGTATCCCGAGGAGTGCAGATCTAAGGTTCCCGAATTTGTCACGTCAAGTAGTCAATTGAGTATGTCACGTGGGGTAATCAGATTATCACCACTCTATAGGTATAGATGAATGGGTATCCACTGTGGGAACACATTTGCTGTTCTATTTTTTAGCCTTCTTCTGAACCTCAAATAAAAAGACCATGTTTTTTTCTCACAAAATTACTGAAAGACCCAAAATGTATTTATGGTTAATGTTTATTTGATGTTAAAAATAAGAGTATAAAGGTAAACTCAGCTAAATGGTAGCCTTTTTCAAAAAGGAAAAAAAAAAAAAAAAAAACAGCTCATTTGTATGTATTTGATAAAATTAAAAAATACCAAAATGGGTACATGGCCTTTTTGATAAATATTTTAAAATCATGGTTGAGCTGATAATTTCAGCAAAACAATGATAGTTCTCCTAAAGCACCCTTTCATAATTTTCACGAAAACATACACCTTATTACAATGTATCATACTTAATACTTTCCAACTATATGGAACTATTGACTTTACACTTCAAATTCGTTTCCAATCCAAACACTTGGCCTCAGATTCACTTTAGCTAGTGGGTGCAAAGAGTTTGGATTGCAACGAATGTTCTATAATTGATGTTTTTTCTACAAGTGGGAGTTTTCACATGTAAAAATGCAGGGAAGAGGGAGCCTTGCATCATCAATGTGAACAATAATACATGGGAGGGTGACATGTCATGAGACTCCACTTTCTAAGGTATGAAGTTGAATAGCCTGTTTTTTTCTTCCTGGTACACTGCACCCAAAAACCTTTTTTTTTTTTTTCCACAAATTTAATCCCTTAAGGAGTCATTTCAACTTTTCAACATTCAAGTTGAGGAATCCTCCAATTCAGCCATCATATATAAATACATCCTCTCCTCACCCCAACCTTCACCCCCAACTCCACCCTAGCCTTCTCCTTCTCCCCCTACACAACATATTTCTCATGGACTACAACCGACTTGAGTCTTCGGAAACACTAAGGTTCTCTCTCTATTATCGATCAGTCCCTTGCATATCATTTTGGGGAAAATGTTTAATAAAACTAGCTAGGAACACTACGTGAAAACTAAAAATTTTGACAAGAAAATTCGATGGGTCAAAGCCCACAAATTTTAGAAAGCGAATTTTGAAGGCCTATAGCCGTTGAAATTTTTTATGATCCCCAATTCAATGGCTTAGAGCCTTCAAATTTCTCCCATCCTCCATTAATTTATTGGTTTCGGTCCGTTGAAAAAAACAATTGACAATGAAAATTTTGACGTCTTGGTTCATCAAACTTTATGAAATTCGACGGTCTTGGGCGGTCAAATATAGGCTTTTTTCATGTTGTGGAAACTAGGCTTAATTAAAACTACATACACTTCATGGCGGCCATCAATTATAGAAAATTTGTATCACAATATTACATGTTTAATTTCTAATAATAACTATTGCAAGCAGGAACAAGTGTGCAGCATGCTTCAGGCAATTTAATAGAATGGAGCATCTAGTGGAACACATGAGGACTTCATATCACTCAGTTCATGAGCCCATGTGTGGAATTTGTGGAAAGCATTGTCGATCTTTTGAATCATTAAGGGAACATCTCATGGGTAAATCTCAACTTCTTGTGACTATTACTATTTAGTTGGCCTTTTAATGCTTGTGAAATCGATTAAAAAGGGGTCACCGTCTGTTTGTGAAACCCATGACTTACTTCTTTGTTTTTCCAGGACCACTGCCGAAGCTAGAATGTGCTAGGATGTTTAATGGCCGAGGATGTAGCCTTTGCTTTGCCATTCTTGATGGTCCTGATGATCTTAGGGTTCATCGATTGACATGCCAACTCTCGAGGGTAACCCATGACCTGCAAAGTTTGATTTATGATCCTGTGTAACTTCTTTTTAGTCCAACAAGTTTGATTTACTTATGATATATATTGTTTCTTCTAGGGACTAATTTCACAAACATCTAACTTGGGCTTACACGACGATCTCAAAATCGATACTGGAAGAACTCGGGGCCCACAAGTAGTTGCATTAGGTTGCAAGATGGTTGGTGGCGGCAGTGATGGCTCACTGGATCTCTGTGCAAGGGTGTGCCTCATCGACGAGGATGAAAACATCATCTTCCACTCTTATGTCAAGCCCCAGATTCCAGTCACAAACTTTAGGTATGGTGTAAATTAATAGCTAGATAGCATTTTAGTAACATTAATATGTCGCGTAAAAATCTATTTCTGTTGTGAAGATGTCTTGATTCTAGTGATCATTAGGAAAGTGTTTTAGGGTCATGGGAGAGAGAAACTGAAAACAAAACTAGGGTTTTGAGGGTTTGATGCATCTGAGAGGTATTGTGAGAAAGTTTTGGCTGTTATTTCTTTCTCAAATATAGTGAATTGCTCTCATATCATCCGTGGACGTTAAGTCTTGAAGTGTTTTGTATGTTCTTGATTTTATGTTTATCACTTTCGTGATTTGTATGATTTCATGTCCACAAATTCAAATTTTTATTTAGGTATGTGATCACGGGCATTCAGCCGGAATACTTGAGGGATGCAATGCCAGTAAGGCAAGTGCAAAGGAAGATTCAAGACTATTTGTGCAATGGTGAACCGATATGGAAGATTCGCTCGAGGGCCGGAAAAGCAAGGATTCTTGTAGGACATGGTTTGGATAATGACCTCGATTGTTTAGGAATGGAGTACCCAGCACATATGTTAAGGTATTTGATTTCCTTACAACAAGTGATTTTGTAACAAAACCGTACCCATGAAGACGATCAAATTAATTTGGAAGAATGTAATTATGTTCAGGGACACAGCCAAATATCCTCCATTGATGAAAACAAGCAAGCTCAGTAACTCACTCAAGTACCTAACACAAGCTTATCTTGGGTGAGCTCACTTCTTTTTTTTCTTTCTTGATTTTTACATCAAGAGATGGCTAATATTTCAATTTAACAGATATGATATTCAGATTGGTATACAAGACCCTTACGATGATTGTGTTGCTACAATGAGGCTTTACATGAGAATGAGATCCCAAGTTCATCAAATGGAGGATTATCCAATGGCTACTGATGCACAAAACCGCAACAATTTTTCATCCAGGGCGCAGAATGAACTTGAACGAATGAGCCCGGAACAATTGCTGGAGATTTCAAGGTCCGATTACTATTGTTGGTGTTTGGACTCTAGGAGAATGCCCGAACCATGAACATCGATTTGTCCAAGCAGTATGAAGATTAATGAAGCATGGAACTAAGTTATTCCTATTAGAGATTAGGGATATATAAGGATTAATGAAGTATGGGACTAAGTTATTAACTATTAGGGACTGTGAATTAAGCTGAAATGTGTCCTTCGATTATCTACTAGATATGCTACTCTTATCTAATTTTACTTATTGAGTAATGTAGTGAAGTTCATGGGATGTGAAGTAATATTTGTCCAAGTTGGCTATGAATGTATGTCCTTGCTTAAGATTTGTAACTTTAATATATATGCAGTTAATACAAATAAGTGTTTATGTTCTTTGCCTTTTTTTTTTTTTTTTTCCTATTTATGATTAAATGTTGGCTTCCAACAAGACCCGTTAATATCCATTTCCTTTACTATTATTAAAAATGTTTACTTTATATATATCTATAGATATATATGGGAAATGTTCAGCACCAAACATTTTGGCAAAACATTTTTCAAAACATCGGTTAGAAGTTTTGGAATGGGCTGATTTTTGGTGAGGATGATCTCTATGGTGAGGACCAAAAATCAGCTCATTCCAAAACTTCTAACCCCATCAAAAATGGTTTACAAAAAAATCGACGGTCCACGATTTTTCAACTTGTAAACATGGGGCTAGAAGTTTTGGAATGGGCTGCTTTTTGGTGAGGATGATCTCCTCACCGTAGAAATCATCCTCACCAAAAATCAATCCATTCCAAAACTTCTAACCCATGTAGGACAAAAATGGTTGGCTAAAATGTTGACCAAAATGTTTGGTGCTGAATGGGACCTATATATATATGTGTGTGTGTGTGTGTTTAATAATTTTATTACTATTGCAATTTTGATGGCATTGTTATATAAAACTCACAATAGATTCCACCATACATCTTCTTAAGTTGGCTATTATCAAAAGACGATCCACAATTTAAAATATGTATGTGGTCAAACCCAAACCATTTTTCAATGTGTTGGGTTTGGTGATATAAAATCACCACATCATTTTTGTTTTTATGAGTTGATGGGCTTTTCCACTTATGTAGTGTATTTTGGGTAATCTCATTTCATTAGTTTATATGAAACAAAAGAGAGTTCCTAGATGGTTGCTACAGTCCATAAAAAGGGGCTTCTCTAAAAGAGCTTTTCTCTTTGGTAGAAAATATGAGAAAGCATTGAGTCTCTTTCTATATGTATTCTTCTTCTTTTGTAAAACTTAAAAGTTCAAGATTATTTGAGGGTAATCATCACATTGTTGTTATGAGTTGAGTTCTTACTAGAGTTGGGTGTAGAGATTTGGTGGATTTCATCAGAGTGTGGAAGGTAAGTCTAGACTTCCATTCTTATAATTTCTTCTTTTAATGGATTTTTACTTATAGTTTGCCCGTGGATATAACCCCATTATGGGTGAACCATATATATTTAGTATTGTGATTGCATTCATTTTTCTACTCTCTTTATTATTACTTGCATTTACTTTGCAACACATTTTTAAAGTTTGGTTATTGAAATTGATTCAGTTATTGTTGGAAAGGATTGATTTCAATAACCGATTTCCGTGTGTGACTTTGGATCTAGTCACAACACAATGGGATTCAAAATTCTAACGAAACACTATTTTTATTATCTTCTTTTCTTGAAAAATTTTACACCAATTAAAATGAATGGTTTCGTCAAACAAAGAGGAGTTGAGGTAACTATTCAATCCAATAATATTGAGCATGTTTCCCATATCTTTTCTCGATAACAAAAATGGGCATTCTTAGTTCATACCATCTCATCCTATAAATTGGTGTAATAGTTTTAGCCCAAACTATATCAAGCCCAATTATTAATAGTTACTAAAGTTCACATGTGCCTATTAAACAAGCATTTTCTTTGGGAGGTAAAAGAGGAAAAATAATAAAATTGGAGAGGGTATTATTAAAAAAAATTGGGGTTGAAAGAGTAAAAAAAAGAAATATAATAAAATTAGAGGGGTGTTATTAAAAAAGGGAAGGTCGTGGGGGAGGAGGAGAGGAAAGACTATAAAATTGAAGAGAGAGGAGAAAACCAATACCGTGGGATCAGACATTTGTAATTTGATGGGATGTTTATCTTGTATAACTATTGGACCCTTAGTTGTGTTTTGTTATACAGATATATGATTCTACCTTATATCCCACATAGAACAAAACCATTTATAAACCCTAATTAGCGAGCTGTGGTGATTTTCAATATCACACTCCTTGAGATTCTTTCTTCTCCAATTAATTATTTGAGATGCTAGTGTGGTACCTGTTAAACATCCTTTGAGCTTCTTCTTGGCTCTTCTTAATGCAACCCAACATGGCAACCAAGTTAAAATGGGGATTCCATCAATTAGATTTTGGTCATAATACATTTGGGGAGGGGGCATCACATGGATGTGGACTTTTGAAAGAATCTCTGAAACTTGACCATATTTGGAGAATATGAAAAGAAATATTTTGGCCTTTCTATATGTATTGGAATGACACACGCCTTCCTTTACTCCCTTCACCATAAGAAACAAATTTGTGTTCTTCTCAAGAGACCATGGAAGTTTTCATTCTCACCCACCACCATAAATTCCATACTTATCTCCACAATTGCCTATGTATGGGATCATAGGAACCACGTGTGTGATAGCTTAGATTATATATTTAAAAATAAAAATCAAAAAATTCCTTTTCTAGGGTGATTACTCTACAGGTTGAGTGTTTCCCTGAAAGTGATTTCCCAATCATCTCTGTGGACACGGGATTTTCAACATTTTTGAAACATCCCTCCACTTTGGGGTGTTTTGGAGTCGCCACCATTCATTTTCGGAAATGGGTGTGAATGGTCACCCGAATTTGTATTTTTGAAAAAACATGTCATTTTGACATTTTTTGTTGACTCTCGTAGGATAGGGTATATGGTCCAACATTGATTCAAGGTAAGGGGGTCCATTTATGGAGTAGGGAAGGTGTTAGGCACCCTACTCCATCCACATAATGTGGTAACCTCGGATTCAGTATTTTAAATAAAAAGAAGAAAATGAAATCGAAAAATAATTCGATGTGTTCCCTCAAGTGTGAGGGGCTTCGATGTTGGTTTAAATCGTTGAGGGCACCCTTATGAAGAAGGGGCCCTTTGGTGATTTAGACCATAGTGGTGTGTGCAAATGTGTAGGAAAGGGGTGAGTAGAGAAGGGGAGTTGAGGGGGGTATTCCTTTTGTCCAAACCCACCTTGACCTTCCTTGACTTCCTTTAACTTTCTTTGACTTCTTTTTCTTTGCTTGATTTCTTTGAGAGAAGTTGGAGAGTTGAGAGTTATGAGATGCAAAGTGAGTTGAGGGTTAAGAGAGGAAGGTTGAGAGAGTGATTTCTTTTTTTATCTCTTTGAGGGTTGGATGTGGGATTTTTCATTAGGGCTTGAGAGTTGAGAGTGATGGGGTTTTTATAGAGGTTGTGGGTTATTTTGAGGGGTAGAGTTGGGTGAAATAATGAGAAGTGGTAGAATGGTGTGGGATTTAAAAGAAGGGTATGTGTAAATTGATGGAGGTTGGAGGGTATTTAGGGAAGGGGGGTTAAATGGGTTGTTTACAACCCAAATGGGTTGGATCCAACCCAACCCATTTAGGTTGAGTGTTTGGTGAGGGGAATTGATGAGAGTGGTTGAGAGGATGAGATTGTTTAAAGGGGATAATTAATTGGTGGTTATGATTAAGTGGTGTTTGATTTAAGAGAATGGAGGATTTAAGAGGGTGGTTGATGATATTTTGGGAGGGTGAGGGAGATGATGACATGTGTCAAAGTGGGTGGAAATGAAGGGTGGAGATGAGTTGATGGGAAATGATGAGTGTTTGATTTGAGAGGATGGGTGTAGGTGTAGGTTGTAGAGATGGGTTTTGTAGGAAATGATGGGAGTAGATTAGGGGAGGGTGATAGGTTATAAGTGTTTGATTTGAGAGAATGGATAGGATAGGTTAGGGTAGAGTTATGGGTTGAATTAATTTTTGGAGGGAAGTAATGGAGTTGGTTGGTTGGATGAGGGAGGTGGAAGGGGGTGATGACATGTGTCATATTGGGTGATTGGTTGTGATGTTGGGCTTAGGTAGAGAATTGGGCTTGGGTAATGTGTTGGGTAGAGTGTTTGGTTGGGCTTAGGTTGTTGGTTGAATAGGAATGGGTTTGGGTCGAGTTGAATAGGCTTGGATAATGGATTTGGACTTATGTTGGATTGAGTTGAGTTGGGTATAGAAGGATGGTAAGGGATTTGGTCCGTGGGCCACGTGAAAGGTCTTGGGCCGTTTATTAAAAACAAGATGACAAAATTTATTGGATTTTTGGTAGGTTTGGACTTGGGAGCCCATTCCGATTTTTGCTATTTTTGGGGCACTTTGCGTCGAGGGCCCGCTCAAATTCGGGTGTCTACAATCCCTACTATGAATCCATTTGTAATTGATGATCTTCGGATCATACATATGTAATTGGTATTTGATTATCCATCTAAATAATGCATTTCCTTGTTTGATCTTTCTTTTGACGCTCCTTTCATCACCTCTTTAGCATACATCTCGGCCCAAGGGTAGTCCTTTGGCCGAGGTCTATGCAAATCGAAAGGAAAACCAAAACGATATCTCAAGAGACCGCCGAATTGCAAGAACTATTAGGTGCGCACGCATCATTTTAAATTACCTCGACTAAGAAAGTGAGCCGAGATAAAAGGTTTATAAGTAGACCTCCACATAGCCTTGACAAGAAAGTGAGCACAGGTGAAGAAGGGATGATAAGTAAACCTTCAAATATCCTTGCCTAAATTTAGGTGAAAAAGCCTTTCTTTTTTTTTTTTTTTCTTTTTTTTAAAGTACTTCAGCTAAACATATAGGCCAATTATTGGTAAAATAGTTAACCTTGGATTGAAGAATAGGATGGAATTTGATTCTTACACAGATCTCAAGGACAGATGTGGGTGATTGATTGATTGATTAGCACACAAAAATATTGCTGGTGAGGAAAGCGTAGTGTCCCAATGATATCCATTATAAACTGATTGATCAAATAATAGATAACATATTTGTTGTTTTTGTAAGATAATAATGATGAGTTGTCTGGTCATGCACATAGTTGTATTCACTCCTTTAAGCGTGTTGTTCTCACAAATTATAATTTAAGGAAAATGCTGAAGTAACATTGAAATTGACATGGATTCAAACATTGCGGACATGGATGTGTCTACATAGTCATAGACGCTTTTCATCAAGATACAAGTGAGAAGCATATATGGTTTTATGCACACCAATGTCCCAAACGATGTCAATTTCAATGTTACTCCCAACACGACTTTATGATAAATTTTAGAGTCGTGCTGGAGTTGGAGTGACCTCAATATTGGACCTCATATTGCACATCTCGACGTGAAAGGAAATAAGAATCATAGATGCTTTTTCACTCATATCTTGAGGAAAATATCCATAATTCCTAAACACTTTCACATCGGGTGTAGGATGTGAGATCCAATCTTAAGGTCACTTCAACATTATCCTAAGAATGTTTACCTAAAGTAATAATTTATGGGCAGAAGACAAACATCAAAGACTGGCAAATTCTTTTTTTTTTCCTTTACTTTGTCTCTTCAGATTTAGATTTTTTCAATAAATATTTTAGATACCCCCCCCCCCCCCCCCCAAAACCTGGACTTTACTTTCTTCTTGGGATAACATCCTCTCTCTCTGTTCCATTCTGCAAACTGATGACAGACCCTTGACTCGAAATTGAAGGCCATTTTATTCTTCCTTTTGTTCATTTGCTAGATGTCGAAGAGAAGGGCATTTTGAATAATTTCTAGTTTGTATCTCAGAAAAGACCCAAGTCCAGGGGAGAATGTCCTCAGTTTGAAAACACTAATAAGAGTTATCTCAAATTCTCACCATGGAATTGCTGGAGTGGACAAACCATTTTTCACAACAAATTAAAATGTAGCACCACGGTCACTGATCCGAAGCAGCAGCTAAAAATATACAACAAACTACACAAATATCTTGATTTTGTATAGAAAAATCAAGCTCTCTTTACACTAACTTCGAATTACTCTTCGGTCGGTGAATTCACTTTTTCCATCTAATAAAATGTAGATGGATTGATGGCTACAATTAGGTGAAGTTGCGAGTACAGAGGCTGTAACCAGAGATGAGAGAACTTAAGGCAAATGCAGTGAATGCTAAGAAGGACACCCCGACAGAGGCGCTTGCCATTTCCGTGAACTCATCTTTCCCCCAATTGATCTGCCAAATGTCCACTCGAGTCACCGCGGAGGATGAAGCTGATAACAGGAGGTATGTTAATATCTGCCATTTTAACAAAACATTTTTAGTATCTTAAATGAATGAGGAAGACCCAAAAAACACATGATGGTGAAAGCATATATAAGAACCAACTCTTAGTAACAAAAGACTAGATTCTAGACAAAGTAAAATGAAGGAATATGATTCATTTAGCTGACTCCAATCTTTGGGATAAGGCATTGTTGTTATCGGATCCTAAAATCTCGAGATCCCAAATTCTAAAATATTGTAGAGGAACTGATTTTGTGTCCAATCCAGTCCACTTACAACCCTTCCTATTAGTAACATAGGGTTATATACACAAATATTCGTAATAAAATGGATACATTCAAGGGGATTTAATAATAGAACAAGCATAACCTTAGATAAAATAGAGATAATTAAGGAGAAAATGACATGAATTAAGGTAGTAAAATATGTTCTAAAGGAGACATGCCTATACCAAAAATGTAACTCTAAATAGAGTTCAATGATGGCATGGGGGCTCATATTGCTCACCCCAACATTTGAAATAGGAATAACACATGGATGATGGTAATAAACATTGGAACACATAACAATCGGATCAACGTCGTAAAGCAGTAAATATGCCATATCATGTGCACATACATACCAAGCTAGATGTATTAATCCTTATGAAAAATAGGTAACAGTTTTGCAATTGAACTTATCAAATTTGGATCATTCCTTTGATGGGTCACTTGCTGGTTAATAGGGAAAAATCAAACCAATCAGATTAGGTCTTTTGTTTATTTTTGCAATAAAACCACAGCCTCATGGTTTTATTGCAATATATCAATGGGTTGAGCTAGACCCCAAGCCCAAAACTTTGAAAGCTCTAACTATAACCAGTTTAATTCATTCAAACAGAGGGATAAAAATTATCCATAATATTTCAAAAATAATGCAGTTGATAAATAGGCAATTACCACCCAATGAAAGCAAGTTCACAGTGCCACAGCCAAACCAAGGGGCAGTTCCATTAAGAAACATTTCAGATCAATAAGTGCTTTAGAAAATATTTCAAATCAATTTGAGTAACAAGTTTAATAAGACAGTGATGTCAAAGTGGATGTTAGTTCCACACCCTTGAATCAATCCTAGAGGGGTGCATCAGTTAAAAATTTAAATTTTGGATATTGGATTAAAGATTACTTACCTGATCCATGGCGAAATCAAAATAGTGGCGAAGGTGGTGCAAGATAATGTGTTTCCCTGTGATCAAATGGTAAGCCAGATTGTACGCCTGGAATCCTGAGTACGCAAATCCTATGACACTCACGGATATACAGTACCTGCAAATCAACACACCTCCTCATTTTTATTTTTATTTTTGTTATAAGGAGGAAACCCAACCATAGGGAATAGAACCTCAAGGGTATCTTGCAACTTAAGGGTGTCAATGGGTACCCAATTACTTAATGTATCTGGAATCAATTAGTCAATTTGGTCTCTACCATCAGAACCCAATTATTTTTCAGTTTGACTCGGTTCTTCGTAGCCATAGACCCGTTAAGAATCGGGTCCAATTGTGGATTCTTTTTTACTTATTTATAAGGACAATAAATAAATATAGAAATTAAATATTACTCAACAAGGTACTAGAAGCAGATGTACTTTTAGCAAATATTAGAATCTAAAAAGAATCAGAAGCATTCCTTTTTTTTTTTTTTAACAATCTAAAAACATTGTCTATCTTATTGAGTATCCAATTCGATTCTGGTTCTAGGGTTTCAGCAACAAACCAAAACTGGTTATTTAGGTTTCGATTCTGGTATATGTAAAACCGAATCCGAACCGACCCATGCTTGAACCAACAAAGAAAATCACCTATTAGTTCAACAGGATTGGTTGAGCCCGTTGAGGCTTGTAATATTGTTATTTGTAAGAGAATTTCTATTAACACACCAAACTATGTGTTAAACAATCATTTAATTTCAGAAGGATTGTTGTGTTGCAAGTTAAAGTTAATGTGCAAAAAGAATCTAGGATTGTTGTGTTGTAAGTAAAAGTAAATGTGCCAATAGAATATCTCTATATGAAATTAAAGCTTTAAATAAAACTGAAAAAAAAACGATTTTTAATGAAACAAACAAAACCTAAGCAGACTAACCTGAATTCCTTGTACCGATCGAACGAATCACCAGCCCAACCCCGAGTCTTATCAGCAGCCATGACCGAGAACGAAACCAAACAGAACACAACCTCGCAAACCCGAAACCCTAGCGCCGCCTTCTTCACCATTGCTTCTCTCCTCTGTCTCCCAAGAATCGACGACAACGTTCTCGTTCTTCGATCACCAACGTCCTCCACTCTACCGCCACGACCACCGGAGAAACCATTTTCACCGGCATCCATCTTCGCCACCATCGATAGCTCCTCTCGGATCGACCGGTTCATCACGATAACCGGAGGTAGAGGATTGTTTACCGGCATGTTTTCCGGTGGAGGTACCGGCGGTGAGATTGGTTTTTTCTCTTGTATTGGAGATCGTAGTGGGGAGAATCCATATGGACGTCGATCCAATGCGATGATAGCCGTAGATGACGACTTTTCAGGTGGAAACTCCGATGGAATTTCCGATGTATGAATCGGCTTTCGATTTGGGAGGGATCGAAGGGGTGAAGAATCCATTTCTTCTTTTTCCATTTTTTTTTTTTTTAATTTGGGAATTTGAAGTGTGGGTATTGGTTGATTTTATTTGAAGTAAAGAGAACGAAAGGATGTTTGTTTGGGTTTTGGAAAGTTGGAAAAGTTATTTGAGGTTCATCACACACAAACACAGATGCAAGTTGTTGGTGAAGATTCTGCGTTTTGGAGTTTGTTGTTTGCGACAGAAAAAGCTACTTTAAAATATACAAGAAAAGAAGCATTTACTTTAACAAAAGTAATAGAAATATAGAATTGAATCGTAGACTTTTGTAGACTACCGTAGAATTAGGGCATAAAATGGATCGGACTTGACCCGAAATCTGGGTCATTCAAAAATCGAACTTAATGGGTTTGGACCTTTTGAATAAGTTTGGATGAAAAAATGGATCAAATATGATTTGATGTCTCTTGACCTAAATTGGATTTGGATAAGATACTTACTCATCTCTATATCCGCCTGGATCCGAATGATATCTTCTTTGATAATTACAATTTTCGTTTTTTAAAAATATCATTATTTATTACTTTACTACAATATGAGTTCTTTACTTTTTATAAAATGAAAGGGTTATCATGGTAAAAAAATTAGTATAATAATTAACAAGAAGAAAAAAAAAATCGACCTAACCTGAATCAAGTAATTTAGGTTGCGTCGGGTTTGATTCAAGTGAAAAAAAAAAAATTGTTGAAATATAATCTTATCTAATCACATCACATCCAAGTTGAGTTTGGATCCAAATAAAAAAAAAAATTAGATCTTTTTTGAAAATGGATATAGTCAAATTTGACTTAGGTTCGATTCACTTTATGCTTTATTATAGAGACTTTCCATTAACATCCTAACTTCATTGGTAAGATAGGATATCTAGGGAAATAGAAAATGACAAAAAAAAAAAAAAAAAGGATAACCCCCAAACAACATGACAAAAAATCAATCAGACTAAAGAAAGTAAAAAAGAGAAAGGAATAAGAAAGATACACGCTTGTAGGGAGGGCTCTAAGTCATAAATGATTTCCCAATTGAAATAAAATGTCAGAAGTACACACCTACAAAGTTTTTACTCATCCTAACTTCATTTTCTCTCTTCTTATCAATAAAAATTTATATTTATCCAAAAATTAAAAAAAGGGATGGTAAGCCCCCAACAAAAGGAAGGTTCTCTCCAGTAGAAAAGAGATAAGAGAGTAAATTAGGATTCCCCACCTTTATTACTCTAAATTATTATTTATAGACAAAATCAATGGACAGCTTCTTGAACTAAGTCCTTTGTTATAAATTAATTAAGATGACTTAAATGCTCTTAGTATTCATTTTGCACCATCAACAGTAATAAAGTGGAAAATGTGATAATTATTTAAAGAATTCATCAACTCTTTAAAGTGTATACAATTATTAAGATTGATGCCATAAAGTATTGGCCCACCTAAGATGAAACATTTACTTGTCACATCTCTCTTAGGAGCGTTTGAGTTTGTACAAGCATCATCACTATCACTATACAGGAAAAATGAATGACATAGGAGAAGCAATTATTGAAACAATGATATAGGAGCCTTCAATCATTATGAGATTTCCTCTAAAAGCTTAAATTACAAATCTTTACTCTTACTTTTATAATGACAGAAGTCGGAGTAGTGGAAGTGTTTTGTTTATTGGCCATAATTATCTCCACTTTTATATTTAAATTAAATTTAGTGGCCATTACTAAAAAAGAGTTAATATTTTAATAAATTATAATAAAAAAAATATACTAATTTTTATGATATTACTAAAAACGATTTTAAAATTCTTTTAAAATAAAAATACTTTATGTACCCATGTAAAGAAATTTTCTAAACCACCCATGCATGTAGCATCCAAAAACCTGATCCAATGCAACATGGACGCAGAGGACATAATTTTAAGAACTTTGAAATAAAGAAAATCAACAAAAAATAATTATTTTTCACTGTTGTATTTTAATTTTAAATTTAGGAAGTCCATGATCATCTTTAATACTTCAGATCAAGTCCAAAAGGGATTTTCTGTTCTGATTTTTGTGTGTGTATAATCTCAGTTTTTCAATGAAATATATGTCTGTGGTGTTGGATTGCCAATTTATAAATCAATCATATAGGCCCAACAACCCTTAGTAAGATTTCAAATCTTACTAAGAAAGTCGTACTAGTGTATTTTTATAAGGAAACGTTGGAATGTTGGCCGGTTTAGATATTTGAAGCATGGTTTCAAAACTCGTCCACAGTAAGACGGACCGACAAGTCAATTTTTCGGATAAGATTTAAAACCCTACATTCATTTTTATAATTTTTGAACGAGACCTCTCATACGTATCGGGAAACTTGTCCGAGACGACCTGGACGAGAAGCGAAACATTGTTTTAAAACCATTTTGAAGGTATTTTTGGCATTCAAAAATATGTGAAGGCATAAAATGGTGGCTGTCCGGCGATTTCAATCAATGTTGGACAGTTCAACGTCTTAAAGCGTTTCTTGTAATTTTTTAAAAACTATAACTTTTTTCATAAACAAATAAAAAATCAAAATTTTTTTTTTTAATTTTCCCTTCAATTCAATCCCCATGAACATATGCAATTATGTATCCCGAGGCAAAAAAATCTACAATTCTTTGCACATGCCACATCAGTGGGGTGAGTTTTTGAGTTACAAAATCAGCACTCATAAAAAATAGACATTAAGATTACTAAAAAAAATGTGGCTGAAGAAAAAATAGAAAAGAGTGCCTGAAGCTTCCTATAATATAAATTCTTTCTTGCTCTGTTGTAGGGGAAATGATATTGCGAACTTCATTTAGCTGTCTACAATGGCCGGTTGTGCTTGTCTATTAGCAGTTTCGAACTGCCATTGTGTTTGATGATCAAAGTTAATTCGAGAAAATGTCTACATTTGATCAGTTTTACTCATCACTGGATTGGGACTACTACACTAAATTTAAGGCCATAACATTGTTATAGACATAGAGGCATACGGCTAAACAATTTGATTAACAGTTCGAAGGAAGAATCGATATCTATACATGTTCAAATTTAGGGCGGGTCACTTGTTGGTGTTGGGGTATTTAGATATATGCATCAATCTGAGGAATCAGTATCTTCTAGGTTTTAGTTCAAGGTAAATCATTCTATTATAACAAAGGTCACTACGTACAACTAAGTACTCAATTGCATGAGAT
This sequence comes from Akebia trifoliata, assembly GCF_017979445.1. Taxonomy (NCBI): domain Eukaryota; kingdom Viridiplantae; phylum Streptophyta; class Magnoliopsida; order Ranunculales; family Lardizabalaceae; genus Akebia; species Akebia trifoliata. Next base: position 3,961,024 of record NC_141379.1, read on the forward strand.
GGGCAAACTTCAGGAACCCAAGCAAAATGAAATTTGTTAATAGTGAGAGAGTTGGTTAATACCGAGGTGGAGGTGACGACTGACCAATGACAAGACCTGTCATTGTTGGCTCAGACACCGCCATGTTTCCAGGTTCCCGACTTACTGTTTGTGATCCTCCGTTCTCAGCGGCTTCCAAGGTAATGTCACCATCGTTGCTTGGAGAAGCATTCTCCATACGTATTGGACGGAGCAGACCTTGCAGTCTCAACAGATAGCTCTGACCAGTGGGCTGGGATTGCATGTAGCGTGTAGTTGTTAGAACACTGGCAGAGGGTCGACCAGAGTCGGCTCGTAGATTGGAAAGAGCACTGAGATCAAGGTTAGGGAAGACAGAACAGCGACACCGGGGGCATTTCACGTTTAGCCGAAGCCACTCGTCAATGCATTCAACATGGAAATTGTGAGCACAAGGGAGGCCACGAACCTGCACCACACGTCTAGTTAGAAACTGCAAGCTCAAGAGTCTTAACAATGAAGAGGAGGGAGGCCTTCTCGGCTCCCCCTTTCTCTTTAATTAATATATTTCTCTTTTACTGATCGAAAAAGAAAGATTTTTCTGTACAGATCCCCAAGGGGCTATACGGCACTTCAGGATCTATATTCCAGGATTTATACAGCAAACAAACCATACTACGAAAAAGATTTTTCTGTACAGATTCCCCAGGGTTCTGCAGCACTTGAATTTTAAAAATAAAAATAAAAATTGTGTATTTCCTTGATGTTTAGTATTTATTTTGTATCAGTCCATTGCATTATCTAGATTCTTAGCAAATCTCATCTTTCGTTCTTGACTAAATAATTTGCATTTCTCCCCCTCAAGTAAAGCCCAAAACTTCATATTTCTGCTATCAACATCTTTCAGCAGATGAAAGACTGGTTTGAGACACGAAACAATAAGGATCATTTTCCTTAAATGGGAACAGACAATTCCATCTTCTCCTTTGTGATTGAGAAAAGAAGATACGAAAGTTTAGATAAAGGTTTAAAGTGTCTTCTGTTGTCACATGTAGAAGTGTGAAGCGCTAAACATGTTCTTTTCCATGCTAAAATAGACATTAATCACACAATCTCCAACACGATCCACAAAGAATGTAGATAAAGTAGGGGAATATTTGTAAAATACCAAAATGCAAGGGAAACGCAGAAATACAATATAACTCATGAGGATCTACACACAAAAAAGCCCTGAAAGATAAATGTTTGTCTCAGATGGTACATCCCACCTTCTAATCATATAATGCTCCTCTGTGCATTGTTTCCCCTAATCCGAGATTAAAAAAATGAAATGATGAATACTCAAAAGTCATTTTAACAGATGATTAAAAGATGGAATTTACCTCGTTCCCCACATGAAACTCTTCAAGACAGATGGGACATTCACTGCAATCAGTTGGAACAGCCTTTAGTCTGAATTTGGGAAGCTCCTGGATGAGTGCCTCCACTGCTTCTCTCTGTGAGAAAACAACCAACTGAAACTTAATCATATCTGGCAGTAATTAGAGCAACACAGCAGCAAGAAGAACTTCACTCTGTGTGCTGGTTGAAATAAACAACGAGAATCTTGGGAGACAACTCCAACTAAGACTGATATGTGAACACATTTTGCTAAGAGAAAAGAGGGAAAACTTGTGGAGTCTATCATTACTATAATTGACATAGTAGTGAATCCAGTCTGTCTGTTTCAGGATCAAAAGAGTCATCCAGTCAATCTGTGCCACATGAAATTGGAAGTGGAAGTAACCAACCTGAATTACAGATTAAAACCTCAGCCTTCACTATTTCTAAACTACTAGAGGCAGTGAAATTCATAGTTTCACAAATTTGATCTCACCCCCCCCCCCCAACACACGTTACAAAGCCATGAAATCATCCCCTAAATGATCAAAAAAGTGCTGAGTTCTCAATTGACATTCTCTGGCATCTGAAGGGCTACACGCTTTTTTTATTAGACCTTCAGATGTCACAAAAAGGGTTATAACACTCACAGGCCTACAACTTTCATCTGTCATTAACCGCAAGGCTATCAAAGACAATGGCCACAACCCTTTACAATAATAAGACTAAAGCAAGCCGGTGAAAGCACATAATAATAACAGCTAACAATACTAAATACCAACGTCACATACCTGTGTTAATATGAATTACTAGTTACCTGAGTTGCAGATAAGTAAAGCCCTGGATGATATGCAGCAGTATCCTGGCCCATCCCTCTCATTTCCTGACCTGCAGCTTCAAATGCCCAATCAGGGACCCGTATCATGTCAACCAAAACCTGAAATGAGAAGGAAAGACAGAGAACATAAGTGGTCTACTTTAGAATGCATAAACATTGACAAGTAAAATGGAAGAGATTCTTTCTGTGAAAAATTAGCAATAACCAAAATGTTTTTCAGACTTGTCACAAATAGAATTGCAAACTGGCAACCATTTGCTTGACATTACATAGAGCAGGTGGCTCATAAGCAAGTGAAATGATTTTCCAGGAGATAAAATAATCATAAAAATTTATGTAATACTCCCTGTTTTTAACATAGGGAGAATGAATTCCATATATATATATGTCAGGTTCAAGGGCCATATACAAAATCAAACATATGGGTTAGAAGTTTCAGAATCTACAAAAAATCAGCCCATTCTGAAACTTCTAACCTGTATGTTTAAAAATGTTTAGTTTTGTATATGGCCCTTGAACGCAACCCCCCCACCCCGGTATATATATATAAAGGCATCTTTAAGGTGCCAGCTTGCTAAGTAGGTTAAAGCATGTGAGTGTCTATATCACGACCTGGGTTCAAAACCCAACTTAACCTAATAATTACAAACCACTAATCAACCATCCCATATTTAGCTAACACACCTTCAATGGGATCTGGGATCAAGTTCAAAGGGGAAGAACTCCAGACATTTTAACATTAAGGGGATCCTAAATAAACTAGGGAATCTCGACTCTGATATCATCTTGAGGAAAGAAACAATAAAATAAGAAAAGTAGAGGCATCGTGTAGGTTAAAGTATGTGAGTGTCTATATCACGACCTGGGTTCAAAACCCAACTTAACCTAATAATTACAAACCACTAATCAACCATCCCATATTTAGCTAACACACCTTCAACGGGATCTGGGATCAAGTTCAAAGGGGAAGAACTCCAGACATTTTAACATTAAGGGGATCCTAAATAAACTAGGGAATCTCGACTCTGATATCATCTTGAGGAAAGAAACAATAAAATAAGAAAAGTAGAGGCATCGTGTTCAGTCCAAGAATTAATTGTGGAAGGCCTTTACAAGTTGAAATATTACTCCACAGCAAGCTCGACGCGTGACCAGCAAAACTCAATTGAAAGGAGAGGGAGAGTAATAAAGATAGGTAGCACAATATCCTATCAATTTTTTATTTTCTCCTTCTTTAGTAAGTAACAAGTATGAATTGTTTCTAGTATGTTGCAAAAATATAAATAGGAGGGAAAATAGTTCCCCAAGCAAGGAGAATCTATATAAAAGGCATAGTCCAAGTGGAAAGTATCTAATTGCCAAGATCGACTATACATATTTTAGCATATGAAACATAATTATTGTTCCCAAATTCCCAGGTGTGTCCAACAGTGATAATAATATACTTCCCCTTTTCCAAACCATAGAGATTTCAATGAAGTTACATTCTTGGTGTATACACCACATTTCTGTATAAATTATTGACAGAATCAAAGTAGCTGGTTTTTACTTATGATTTAATTTATAGAGCATAGAAAAACAGGGTCCTATCCCAGGTTACCAAACACACTAGCAGTTTCTTCTATATAAATTGATGATATCTCTGAAATATGCCATTAATAATGTGTTTCTTTTAAGAAAGTTCAAAGGTCACTTTCCTTACTTGATTCTCGAATCATGCGAGTACAGGATTTAGAAGTATTTCCTTTCCTTCTAGATTATTAAACAAAACAGAATGGTTCATGATCCTTAAAAGGCTATTTTCCTCTAGATAATTACATTCCACCATGCTTTATCACCAGCATAAGTTCAAGTGGTGGAACTACACACAGCATTGACTTCATGCAAACACTTCAAAGTCCAACCAAGCCTTGTGGTAATGCTTACCCCATATTCGGAAATTGGAATCCCTTGTTGAGCACGTTGAAAGTGTGCTTCTCTACGTGTCAACCACTACAAAATGAAGTTCAAAAAGTATGATAAGAGAGACGAATATCTTGCCATAAGAATATATAAAAAAATGTGAATATTTTAAGGTAAACAGAAAAAACGTGATTTAACAATCATCACAAATAAGATTGAATTACTACCAAGCCAATTGATGAAATTAGATATAGCTAATCACTCACTTTTTTCTTTTCTTCTTCTTTTTTTTTTTTTTGGCTATTTCAGGGCAAACAAAGAGCACACAAATCAAACAAAAAATAACAAACTGTAGCATCCCGATTCAACTGGTTGTCACAATTAAGAATGTACTACTGAGCCAATACATCAAAAATAGATATAGTAACCCTTTTTCCTTTTATGTGACAAATATCACATACTTTTTTTCTATGAAAAATTATGATTTTAATTAAAAAGATGGTCCATAATAGTAGGGAAAACATTCAGAGACAAGAAGGAAATAGGTCAAAAAAATTAGTACATGGCTAAGATCTTATCCAATATTATCATCCAAGCAAACGTCTCAATGTTCTTCTAGCTTTTCCAATATCTTTTCACTGATATCCATCACCAACTATTTTTGTCTAGCTATAAAATTGATATTTAGTTTGACCCAAATGCATATACTAACCTTAAATCTGGCTGGAATGAGAAATGAAAATGTAATAGTTGTATAAATTACCTAAGTATACTTTAATTTCTTAAACATCACATCCAGCACAAGGGACCCTAGGCTGGCTAGTAAGTAAATTAAGTTTACTTAGACCATAGGCTCATGGCCACATAAGAAACCATCAACCATGTAAACTTGTATACTCCTTTATAGCAATCATTATTTAAAGGAATGATATTTACAAGCACGCAAATAGTTCCCTCAGGTATTTGCCTATCTATAAGTTCCAATCACGATAGAATATTATTCCTCTTTGTTTTGCAATAGAAAATCCTAGATTGACAATACAGAACATTCTAAATCATATCTTATGTTAGACAAACAGGCTTAGTCGTTGGTAGATGAAGAAAGAATTTGAACTCAGACTTGTAGTATAAACGCCCATAGACGATATCAACTTAAAAAATGGCATCTTCAAGATTTATTCTTTTCATTCTTACATGGATTTGCGTACAAAGAAGCACAACAAACTTTTACCATACATATGCAATTGATGTAACAAGTCCAAAACTTTCTAAATTATATCATTGCCTGTTCATTCTCACATGTATTGGCTTACAAAGAAGCATAACTAACCTTTCCAGTAGAAATGCAAGCAATGGAAAGAAGTCCACAATAACTGAAAAGCAACCAAATAAGGAAACCATATTTTTGACCTTCCTCGGGTAACTGCAAGCATTTTAACATAATGCATACATTTTTGAAATTTATCATCCAAGAAAAAAAATCTGAAATTTATCCCCAATTATTAAGGAATCAAAACTTACACAACTCCTAGCACCTGCAAACCATAGGGTACCGATTATAGTCCAAGCCCACAAAAAAGGGTAAAGCAGCAGAGTAAGAATTGAAAGAACCACAATTCTTCCACAAAAGCGAGCATATCTTTGCTGCCACCCAAGATCCCTAAAGCATTCAAGATATAAAAAGAAAATTTTAAACATAAAAGGGGAAGAATCTAATTACATGTAAGTACCAATCTATAGATCATATCATAACAACAAAGGGAAAGGGGGATATATTTTCTTAGATAGAAACATGTGTGAAAAGAATCAGAACATCTATGCTACCACTCAACAGACATTTAGGACTATATGGAGGGGAAGAACTAAACCCTTTAGTAAGCTCTCTTCCCTAAAAATAAACCCATCAATACTTTTAATCGAAAAAACCTGAATACATGGCAAAATTAAACCTTGGTCTAACAACTCCAAAAAGCATGGTAGGGTAAAGAACCTAAATGAAACCCAAGAGAATAAATCAATGAAGGTTGTTGAAAGGTATTATTATGAAATTGATCCACCAAAAATGTATTACAATTCATATGCTCCTTTGTTCATCTTAGAGCATAGACAACCAAAACATCAACTCAAGAGATACCTTCTTTACAAAGTTTACCATGAAGTGTGTAACCTAAATAATAATTAATAATAGGCTTGTTCTTTAATCGCATTCGATATCCCATGACTTGAATGTAATGAGTTTGTAATCCTTGAAGGAATTAATTGACAAAACTTGAATAACATTCGTACTTTTGATGACTTTGTTTTTAGATGGAATTCTTTATGTAATCATTGATGTTTTAGTTTTCTTTTATTTTGCTGCCCTTTGTGAGGCTTCCTCGGCCTCCTTGTACTTTGTTTTTCCCCTTCTTTCAATATATTATACTTTTCAAAAAAATAAAAATAAATAAGTCGAAGCAACAAAGTCCAATGTCTACAACCATAATGCTATATTTACTACAACATGTTATGTGCCTAAGTGGATAAGGACTTAAATTTGATGCATTTCCACAACTCTAGGCCTTTTGGTGTATTGGTTTAGGTTCTTAGCATTTGGTCTTAGAGCCAGCACCATGTCTCGAGCTGCAAGTCACAGAAAAGACTACCTAGGAGGGCTACAGGCTACGGGGAAAAAAACCCCTGAGAAAAGCCCCGAGAAGTACCCTGCCCAGAGTGAAAGCCACAACAGAGGTCGGCTGCGGAGAGTGGTGGTTTGTTACATGCCTAAGTGGATAATGACTTAAATTTGATGCATTTCCACAGGTCTAGGCCTTTTGGTGTATTGGTTTAGGTTCTTAACACAACATAATAATGAAGATGAAAATTCAAAAGCCCTTTATATATAAAAAAAGATGAGAGTACTCACAAACCCATTCCTGCAGAGAGACCATTGTCTACAAACATCAACAGCCGAAAAACAAATACAGTTGTATAGTCAACCTAAGACCAAAGAAGAGAAATAAATATAGTGAGCCACACTGAGTCCATCCTCTGTAGACCCAAATCAGCAAACCAGAATATAAAACTCACCACAATCCATATATGCAAAGGGTACGTACAAAGATGGTATCGCTTCCAATTGATCGAAATGATGATTCTAATCATAAATTTTGTCAAAGAATTCAAACAATTAAGCCTTTGGAGGCTTGCCACTATGTTTTCTTTAAGGGCAAAAAGGGATTTCGATTAAAAAAATAACAAATTGACAGAAAATCGTTAAAAAAAATAAATAAATTGACTATGAGATTTCATGCCCTTTTCATATCACAAGAATCGTGAAAAACTTAAATTTCCAAGAACAATAAGAAGGATACACACTCATCGCGAGCATTGAGAGGAAGAAGCCATCATACCTGCTGATAAAGAACAAAATGAGATTTATTTTGAACAATATTTCAACAAAAACTTCTTTCTGGATAGAAATTAGACAAAGAATCCACATTTTAATAAAAGATTCAAGTAACTTACCACTTGAAATCAACGCCCCTGATAGCCATAGAAGACGAACTACATCTAAAATTTAAAATCTTGTTCAAGATTTTACCTCGTTTTCAAGACTTGAATGGAAAAAAAAACGAATCGAGCACGATCTGTTTAAAGATCGAATTCTTCCAAAAAGGTACTTGAAAATCAGCAATTTCAGTCGAATTTAAACGAAAAAATCATCGCGAGATGAACTAATTTGGATGAAAAATTCAAGATTGAATTGAGGAAAAAGGGAGATTTTGGGAGGCAACGAAGTTCGGTGAGAGAGAGATCACGAAGCGAACCACTCATCCACTATAGAGCACAAGGATCTCATGTGATGCGTCACGCGAGTGGGAAAGTTATCGGACGTTTAGCCATTATAACGGCGTTGTGTCTTTCGCAACTCAAATAGTCAAACCTGTAGGGATGCAACTTGGTTCGGTTTGGTTCCGTTTGAGATCAAATTGGATTCGTACCGACATAAGTCGATTCCACTTAATAAGAATCAGAATCAAGCCAAGTTTCATTCGAATCGAACCAACCCAAATTGAATTAAAATCGGCTTGCTTCAATTCTATAGGTTGCCAATATTCTATAAATTGTAAGTAATATTTTTAATAAAATAAATAAATATAAATTTTGATAATATAAATCACTAATCTATTCATAAAAAATCTTTAATTTATCTATAAAAGATCATTAATATATATATATATATATATATATGGGAAATGTTCAACACCCTAAGCTTTACCACACACTTTAACAAACGTTTTTTGTCCTACATGGGTTAGAAGTTTTGGAATGAGCTGATTTTTGGTGAGGATGATCTCTATGATTAGAAGATCATCTTCCCCAAAAATCAGCCCATTCTGAAATGTTTAGCCCCATGTTTACACGTTGAAAAATTGTGGACCGTCCATTTTTTGTAAATCAATTTTGATGGGGTTAGAAGTTTTGGAATGAGCTGATTTTTGGTGAGGATGATCTCCTCACCATAGAGATCATCCTCACCAAAAATCAGCTCATTCCGAAACTTCTAACCCATGTAAGACAAAACGCGTTTGTTAAAGTGTGTGGTAAAACTTAGGGTGCCGAACGGGACCCTATATATATATATATATATATATATATTGCATAAGGGTTTGGTTCTATACAAACTTAATCTAAAAACTAAATTAAATTGATCGGTTCTCCATTTTCGTAATTCATAACCGAACTGCAACGTGTTCCAAACTGAACCAAATCATCCCAAAATTATCGGTTTGGTTTGGTTCTCGATTTGAATCGGCACCCCTACAAACTAGGGCTGGCAACGAATAGGTTCGATATCGATTTAGTACCACTCCAATACCGATTCGAATTTTTCAAACATGTGTCTAATCCAAACGGATCAATAAATATGTGAACTGAATCGGACCATTTAATTTCATCATTAATCTGAAATCGATCCGAACACATGCCTTATTTTCAAATGATCAATATTTAAAATTTAAAAATTTTTAAAAAAAAAATCTACTTTCCAATTACAAATATAGGGAGAAACCAAAAAGACTAAAATATTTTATCTATATGTATTTATATGAAATTAAGAATAATAATAAAATTATTAAAAAATATTCGGAGTGGATTGAATAGATCCGAATCCAATCTGAAATTGTTTCGGATCTAAGATTCCAATTCAAATCCGATTTTTCATGTTTTTCATATCGGTTCGGTTAGGTACAGAAATCGGGTATGTTTCAGATCATTGCTAGTCCTAATTCAAACACCTCTTTTAGTGAAATTTGAGAAATCCCCATCTTTTCCAATCGATGACATGACTTCTTGACCTCAAAGTAACAAAAAGTGGCCAAGATGCCCTTATCTTCAACCTCTATTCCAAAACCCTTAATTTTTCTCACATAAAATCCATACTACCATCCTAGAAGCATTCGTGTAAATGTCCTAAGTACATTGTACACTTAAATGAAAAAGTAGTTGCTTCTCATACTTAATAGTTCTTGATTGTGTCAAGTAAACGCAATCTGACGATTTAAGTAAGGGAATCTTGAAAATCCTGTTAGACCATCATTTGGGGACAATTAATTTTGTAGGCTTTGGGGTTTTATTGTCAATGATTTATGTGAGACCTCTACTTTCTTCTTTGCATCCAATTGTTGCTCTATCCTTTTTGGCTCTTCAATAGTTAACTAGTTTATATCGTTTTATGCACACACAAACACACACACACACAAATTATAACATTCTAAACTATTATGACCCTAAAAGAGTTATGACTTAACTTTCCACACCATTAACACTTTGGGTAATTTTAGTGTATTAGTTTGGTTTGTATCATTCAATAATAGAGCCAACGCTACATCTCGAGTTCAAACCTCAAATGGGGCAATTTGGGAAAAAGGCAAGTTGGGCACCCAAAAAGGATACTAGGGTGAAAACCGTCACAAGGTGAGCACCAAGAGCGTTAATAGAAAAGGCAATGTGGGAGCACCAAGGTGAAGCTCATCATAAAATTGATCATCGTGGACATTGACTGCAGAGTTTGGTGGTATGTTACAACTCCAAAGAAATATGAACTTAATTTTTGAAACCATGGACACCTAGATATTTTCAACATATTGATTTGGTTAGTATCATAAGCACATTGTACAACTCTATGCAAGCTTGGATCAATAGCTTCTCATCCACAATTGCTCATAGTTGTGTTAGGTAAACCCACTTAGTCAATTTGCGAAAAGCTTGTTATGCCAACCCAAAGAGACAACTACATCTATGGGCTTGGGGAATGTTATATTGTTATTGCTGAACATTTTCTATAAAAGGCCTCCATGGTCTCTTATCTCTAATTCTACATCTTTTCATTACGTGCAATCATTTTCAAACGCCCCCATCTAACACATGCCCCCCTACTCCCCCCATTACAGAATCATTAAATCATTTTCTTTGGGATACACATAATCATAAATATTTTCTTATGTATCCTAAGACAACTGATCTACGATTCTATGATGGGGGCATCGCGGGGTGTGTCAAGGGGGGCATCATATTATCATGACTCTTTTGTTATTGTTCTACCCTTTTTCATTCTTCTTCATTTACTATTATCGGTACAATGTTTGATATTCTTGAAATGCCATAACCTGAAAATATGATTAAGAACAAAAATTATACATTGTGAAGGTGACATTTCTTGCCAAATTGGAGGATATCCATGAGCACAAAAGGAGAAGTTGGTGCCTAGTTAAGTGAGCAAGAAGTTGTGATGGAATTTCAGCATATGTCCTGCTTTTGGAAGTTGTCAATTTAGCTAAAGTTGGTGAGGTTTAAAGAGTGTTGATTCCACTGCATAGGTTCAAATCATAATGGCAAAGTTGGGGTTCGGGAATAATTGGGCAGGACCTACCAGGGGTGTGGCTTAGCGGTAAGGCAAAGCAACAAGAGTGTGCTCCACTTGGTTGTAAGTTTGAAACTGGGTACCACCTCTTGAATTAATGTTACATGTGTCGAGTGGGTCGATGCATGTGACTGTGTTATATGCTAGTCTTAGTCTTGACAGGTATGAATAAGCCAATTAAGCCCCGACGTTCAAAAAATTAATAATAATAAGAGTTGCGATGATATGATTACCCCACGTGGCATACTCACTTGACTCCTTGACATGGAGGGGTGAATCTCGCTTTCGTATGAAAATGTTCTGCCACGTAAGATGCAGCTACGTCAGCACTAAAGAGAAGAAAAAAAATCACATCGCTCAAAAACAATTTCAGATCTTCCCCCTTTTGTCTCTTCTACTTTAAAAATAAATAAATTAGGGTGTGTGTGTGTGTGTGTTTTTTTTTTTTTTTTTTTGAAAAATCTTCGATTTAAAAAAAATGGCAAGTTTTTTGAAAAAAAAAAACTTGATTTAATCAGCAATTATTAAAATCATGGTTTAATCACGGTTTTTTTCACTATGGCCCGGCTTGGTATGTTTTAAATCATATGCAAATGCAAATAATTTTCAAAAGGCAATTTTACATGTTCTTGGTTACACGAAGCAAATGATTTGCAATGGATCACCTGAATTCTTCAGAAATTTCAGTAAATTATTTGCAACAAAAATAGTACAACAAATCATTTGCAAAAATCACAATGAAATTTTTTATTGCAAAGATCAACCAATCACAAAAAAAGAATTCGCAAGAGATTTCCCAATTAAATCATTCATCATAAACCACTAACTCCAGTCCGACCCATTGACATCCCCCACACTTGTGATGCAATGTGGGACTCAAAATTGTTTTTTGAGGTTGTGATTAGTGTGTAGATCTCGATGAATTTATGTTAATACAGATCGCAATGATATCAAGACCATGGATCCAAAAAAAAAAAAAATGGCAAGATGCAATGATGATCATACAAGATGATCGATAGGAGATATTGGGCCGTGGAAAGTGATGATGATCTGCATTATGGTGATCTACAATATCAAATTTTCAGGTAATAGGAACTTTCAAGGTGAAAAAGGGTGAAAATTAAACAAATTAATAAATAATTAAAAAATAAAAAAATCAAGAAGGTTGCCAGTGGACAATGGGCCAGGCCAAGGCCAACCAATGAAATGTCTATATCAGGCCCGGCCTGGCCTAGTCCTAAACACGACGATTCAGTCTAACCTGACCTGATATCTAGACTGATTTGGGTTAATTATCCAAACCTCATCTATTTCGGGCCTACATAAAGTTCGGCCCATTAACAATTCGTAGTGGATGAATTACCTCTGTACTAAGAGAGGAATCATAGATAAGGTGTCCATCACATCGTTTATGGTCTGAAGTCAGTGGGCCCATTGCTAGATGGGGTGGAATCATTGGGCCCATTTTAATAGGGCTGTCAATGGATGAGATCAACTCTGAAAACCGACTTGTTCCGATGTGATAACTCTGGATCAATCATGTTTAGATCTAATAATAATTTAGAACAATAATTTTGAAAAATATATTAATAATATATATATATCAAATTGGATTAGGTCTGTTAATACTGTCCATCAAATTCACTTTCCAATAATATCCATCCTTCTCATGACTCTCATCCCATTATCATTTGTTGAGATTGTACTTTTCGAAAAAAAAAAAAAAAATTTTAACATATTGATAATTAATTTTAAAAAAAAATTCTCTTTAGACATTGACTCAATATCTTAGAAGCATTGAACGAGATGTTTTACTTATTAACTAAATAAATAAGGATATCAATCGTCACGTGAAAATTGCATAACTTTTAATTAAGTTTTGTCAGATTCCTGCAAATATCATAATGAATAAGTGGTTCAAGTCAAACAAGTCAATTTTTACTACCCATTAAATGAAAAACAATGATTTTGAGGTCGAAAAGCATTTTTCAATATTAAAATGCAAGAAAAACACGTTTCAAACTGGAATCAATTTTGATAGACTTTCCTTTTTTCGTTGCCCCTTTAATGAAACTTCACAAATCTTGCACTTGTCAAAGCTAATAATGCAGATGATGGATGGTCCCTTATCCAGATACAATTGCTTATTTTCAAGTGGCGGCTGGTCTTATGTGCATGTATTGATATCATAATGTGGGAAAATGATTTTTTAGGAAAATTTGATTTGGAAGTGATTGAATATGCAAGTTTAGGGAAAATTATTTCCGATAAGATAATGATTTTATTATCTTGATAGAAAAAAAAATCATTGAAAATCCTAGGAAAACGATTTTCTTAGCAGGGCTGAACAGTCCTAATTTTATTCCCTCGCGATGACTGTCATCCCCAATATTAGAAATCAATTATCATTTTGACATTTTTTTTTTTAATGTGCGATCAAACATTGAAATTCATTTTCCTATCATCATTTTTTCAAGAAATTCGTTTTTCCCAAAATATATTTTCTTTGTAATCATCACTTAAGGATGGGTATGGTACACTTTGATAATACAGAGCCCTACCAAAGTTGAATATTATTTGTTTCTAGAATGTTTTAAGAAAGTATACTTTGAGTAGTTGGGATGGGCTAATACTAAAATATGATCCAAAGAACAAAAAAGCCCTTACATTTGGGCATACTTGGGCCCATCACAACTGGCCCAATCCGAAAATATCTCTAATCTAATTGTATTGCCCAACTGATCCATTTCAGGTTGGGCAGGAATCAGGATCATGCTTTGGGCAAGTGGACCCATCAACAATTAGGACTGTCAATGGGCTGCCGGGTTAAAATATGCCAGATCGGGTCAATTAATAAATAGTGCAAGTCTGATCCATATCACGTTGGGCAGAATCAAGCTTTAGGCAAGTCGATCCATCGACAATTAGGACTGTCAATGGGTCGGTCGGGGTTCAAATGGGTCAATTAATAAATAGTATAAGTCTATAGCCGATTGGGCCTCAGCCAAGGCTGCATGATTTTTGTTTGATCACAGATGTGAAAAAATATTATCTTAATTTAGATCTCTATAAAAATGCAAACCAACAAAGATAACATAATCGTACAAAACACAAGGGTTTACTTGGATCGGCCGTGCGCCAACATCCATCAATTAGATCAAGAACAATCATTATTTTCTCTTAAGTTTTACAATTTTATAAATCTCTATTTATAAACCAAGAGTTATCAAAATATGTAAATCTTCCCAAATAAGAAATAAAAAAAAATAGAAAACTCTTAAGAAAATATTACACGATTAATTATATTAAATATATAACTAACAACATCATCGCTTGAAAATTATACAATGTTCAAGTTTTATCTGATTCCTGCAAATATCAGAGAGAAGAAATGGTTCAAGTCAATTTCGACTTCCTATAAAATGAGAAATAATAATTGCTTTTTAGTTCAAAATGTATTTCTCAACATTAAAATGCATCAAAAACACATTTCAAACAGGAGTCAATTTTGATAGACTTTGTATTTTTTGGTGATGATCACTTTAATGAATTTCAAAAAAAAAAACATGAACCTGTCAAAGCTAATAATGCATATAATGGCCTCCTTTTTTCTTGTCCCTGCTCCCTTATCCGAGTATAATTTATTGTTTTTATGTGGCGGCTGGTCTTATTGGTGCATGTATCCATGTATTATTGCCCTTTTAACCTCTTTTAGTATAATTAAATACAATTTGGCACAAAAGAGTAGGTACCTTGGCATGTAGAGACATGGTGAGATTTAATTTTCAATTACTCTTCCAAATGTTGGTTAAGTCATAGAATCTTTATAAAAATGTATTGTAATCAAAAGTATATACATGATCAATTAAATAAATATTTAAAGGATTCAATCATTGTGTACCTGTTTTACTGTATCATACCCCAAGGGTAGAATTGTCATTTGCTTTTCTTTTAGAGATGGCATTGACCTGACCTACCACCAACCCTATCTCGGTGACCTGCCATGGTTGGGGCAGGGGAGGCAAGACTTACCCACAAAATTGACTTACCTAAAAGCGATAAGGATGGAGATACTGACCACCGAAAACAAGCAAATGACAATTATAACCTTGGGGTATGATACAGTAAAACATGTACATTGAATTATTTAACTCTTACACCCACAAGACTAAACTCAACATTATTTTCCTTTGTTACTTTTAGTCACTGGGGTCTATATGATTATGTGAGAAAATCGATGAGAGATTTACTTTTTTATTTAAGGAAAATGTGATTTGTAGGCAATTAAGTAAGCATTTTTGGGAAAATATTTTCTATAAAAGTAAATTTTTTTATCATCTTGACAGAATTTTTTTATTTTTATCAAAATCTTAGAAAAATGATATTTCTTATCAGAGTTAGAAAGTTCTAATGCTAATTCTCTTATGATTACTCACATCCCCAAAAGTTGAAATCAACTCTCTTCTTGACATTTCTAGCAAAGTTGAATTTGATTTTGTAGACTCGAACATTTGGATTGGGCATACCACTTGTAAGTAAAGGATGAGGGCAATTGCAGCAAAATTGACCTTTCTCTCTTTCCATTTTTTGTTTTCGTCCCCAATCTCATCATCCTACAAATGAGAGATGTTTCAAATTAGTTTAGCGGCCATGTCACATCTATGTTGTTCGCAATAATTCAAAATTAAATTTTTCTCTAAATAAGGACTTTTTTTTTTGTTTTTTAAGTCCTACTAGGGTGACAGTGGGATTTATTGCGATTCTCACATTTCTAACATAGGATGCGCACATACCCATAGATTGTTTCCTCCATATACAAGTAAAAGTATATACGGTTATGTGTGCACATCCACGTCAGAAATGTGCGAATTACAAAAAATCCAATGTCACCCTAGCATTAGTTTTTTTTAATTTATTGGTAAGGACAAGTCATTAAACGAATGACAATGCTAAAGCGACCTCAGGTTGGAATCTCATATCTCACTTTTTGAGGTGAAAGTGCATGTCAATCATAGATGCTTTTCAATCTCGATGAAAAGCATCTATGGTTCACATACACTTTCACGTCAAGAAGTGTGATATGAAATACCAACTTGAGGTTACTCCAGCACAATTCTAAATGAATATGATAAGATTTTTTAGATAATTTAATAAAAGGGATCCTATTGACACACCAAATTTTACTTGCGACATACTAATCATTATGAAATTGAATTGTTGTTTGTAGATGCATTAGAAGTAAACGTTGGTGTGTTAATACAAACATTCTTTAATAATACGTCTAAGAAATTTTCCCAAGAAACATTTTATTAAAGGGGCGTTTAATTAGAAAAGAGAAAATAAAACGATTATATTGACCCTAGCAAAAAATTCTCCACACCACTCGCTTAAAAAAAAAAGGATTTAATTTGATATTTAATTAGAAGTTATAAAAAAATAAATCATTATGACTCGATAAGATTTAATCAAATCTACCTAAAATGAATCAATAAGATCTTACATAAAAATCTTATGAATTAATTCAATAAAAACCTACATAATTTCTATTATAGAATTCGATATTTTACCCACCAAACGAAACTTCGTTTGCTTGGATTATCAAGATTTTTTAATAACTTTAGATTAGGAGCTGATGTTTACATGAAAATGTATATAGCTTAATTTGTAAGTTTTAATAGTATTACTTCTAGTATCACGAAATTTCATTAAAATCTTTATAGGTACAAAGAAGAAGAAGAGAGAGATTTTAAAAACGTGCAATGTGTAAGTGGGTGCATAAATGGTGGGTGCAAGTAGAGTTCCCATTAAAAAATTATGAGAAAGTGTTTAGCTTTTAATGGTGCTTAATTATGTGACACGACGTAAAGTGTCATTAAAGTGAAATATCTTACAAAATCACGAGAAATATGTCTTTTTTTTTTTTTTTTTAATTGGTGGATAATCGTAATCTTATCCCAATGTCGGCTTCGTGGAGTGGTGCGTCAAATCAAAGGGTAAAAACGTACATAAAAAAAAATATTGAGAAAGACTTTGGAGGAATCCAAGAACAACAAAAAATTAAAGGAATCGTGTATAAATAAGGAACATCATTAGGTTGTTTTCAACTCAAACTCCATAATTTAACTACAAATCCAAGAATTAGAACAAAAGAAATGGCAATGAAGAAGGCAGTTGCCGAGTTAGGAATTCAGACCATTTCTTCCAGAATTTCATCTCCATCGCTTCTAACGAGACATCTTCATGTATGTTAATTTTTCTTAATTAATTTTCTAATTTTATATCTATTGTTAGTTCGATCGGTTTTGTAATTGTATCGATTTGATTAAGTTCTTGTAAGTTATATCTCTATTTTTATTTCCAAAATCAAAGACCAAATGTTCAGTTTTGATGACATTGGAAATCTTCAAATGGTCTTCAAAATATTAAAAGGAAAATTGGTTTTTGGCATAATTTAAAACTTGGCATGGCGAGTGAATTTCAAACTCGACCTTAATGTCTCAATTGGACTTTGAGGCCAATCGATCCCAGAATTTGATGGAAGAATTTCATCTCTATCTCCATCTCTGGAAACAAGACACATTCATGTATGTTAAATTTATTTATCTTCATCAATGTAGATTTGTACTTGATCTCTATGTGTTTCTGATTTTATTTCTCGCTCGTAATGTAGGCTTCTTCGGGAAGCAATAAGATTGTGGGGGTGTTCTATAAGGCCAACGAGTACGCAACGTTGAATCCCAAATTCGTCGGTTGTGCAGAGAATGCCTTGGGCATTAAAGAGTGGCTCGAATCGAAGGGCCATCAGTACATTGTCACTGATGACAAAGAAGGCCCACATTGTGGTCAGTATATATATATTTTAATTGTGAATAATGTTTCTATACAATCATGGTTCGATAAATTTGAAATATGAGAAATTTATAGAAGGCCAAATTCCCAAATAGTTACTGAAGTTTTCAAAAATAACGTAAAGTGTTACATGTGTTGTCAACATTACGTGATGACTTTGTCAATATTTGTAACATTTCGGAAATACCAAAAGCTTTTGTAATTATTTGGGAATTTACCCTTTACAGAATTGCAATTGATATAGAACAAATTAGTTGATTTTTGAAATTGTAACTAATACTGATCTTCGTGGGGTTGTGTATTTCGAATTGTAGAACTCGAGAAACATATTCCGGATCTCCATGTGTTGATAACGACACCGTTCCACCCAGCTTACGTTACAGCCGAAAGGATCAAGAAGGCCAAGAATCTGAAACTTCTTCTCACTGCTGGAATTGGGTCCGATCATATCGATCTAAAAGCTGCTGCAGCTGCGGGATTAACAGTCGCAGAGGTCACTGGAAGCAATGTGGTCTCAGTGGCAGAAGACGAGCTCATGAGAATTCTAATTCTTGTCCGAAATTTCGTGCCTGGTTACAAACAGGTAATCAATGGGGAGTGGAATGTTTCGGCAATTTCTTATCGAGCTTATGATCTTGAGGGGAAGACGGTCGGGACAGTTGGTGCTGGACGGATCGGCAAGCTTTTGCTCCAACGATTGAAGCCCTTCAATTGCAATCTTTTATATCATGATCGACTAAAGATGGATTCCGAGTTGGAGAACCAAATAGGGGCGAAGTTCGAGGAGGATCTTGATGTCATGCTTCCCAAGTGCGATGTAATAGTTATTAACATGCCCCTGACAGAGAAAACTAAGTACGAAATTTCTTTGGCTACCCGAGCTTTGACTTTAAAATTTTCACATATTTCAAGTTGAACGGATACTGATTATTGATGTATTATGTATCAGAGGGATGTTCGACAAAGATAGGATTGCAAAGCTGAAGAAGGGAGTTCTAATTGTGAATAATGCTCGAGGGGCAATTATGGATACTAAAGCAGTTGCCGATGCTTGTGCTAGTGGACACATTGCGGGTAATTTAAAACAATTCGCGATCATTTTGGGTAGCCAAGTTTACGAATTAATACCAAATTATTAAATGCTCTTCGTTTGTTCTTCTAATGTTTAGGTTATAGTGGGGATGTGTGGAATCCACAACCTGCTCCAAAGGATCATCCGTGGCGCTACATGCCAAACCATGCCATGACACCACATACCTCTGGCACCACCATCGATGGTCAGGTAGGCAATATCTTGAATTAGCTGCTTAATTCTGTCTTTGTTTAAGACTATTGGTTCTTATTTTCTTTTTCATTTAGCACTTTTAACTCAAAATTGATTGAAAATGGTGCAGTTGCGTTATGCGGCTGGAGTTAAGGACATGTTGGAGAAGTACTTTAAGGGAGAAGACTTCCCCCCACAGAATTATATTGTCAAGGAAGGTCAACTTGCAAGCCAATACCTCTGATCTACTTATCCTCACAAATGAGTCTCTTTCGCAAATAAAGGAGTTTGGCTTGGTCCTACCAAATAAGTTAAATGGGAGAAACATCTATGAGGAGACTCTACATATGTATTTGGTGTTTGAATTGTAAGTTGGTTTGAATTGTTATGGTCTTGTTATTTGGTGTACTTTGGTTTGTAGCTTATCGAGGGGTGAACCCAAGCTTCGGATTGTTTGGTTAGTCGAAGTGATACAACATCAAGCGATGCTCTGCGATGGGCCGATAGCTTTTGAATTTGAAATACACCAATTTTAAATTTAAACTGTTTTTGAGGGGAGTGAGAATTTACTTATGATCGTTTAGTGGACTATTTGTCTTCATTATTTTGCCAAGGTTAAGGGGATCTGTTTGAGCAGGCTAGTTTGTGATAAAAACTAATCATTTTTCAACAAAAAGGCCATTTTTTCCCCGAAAAATGGGATTCAAACAGGCTTATTTTCATGATCAACATTTTTATCAAAATACACTAACGTTTTTATTTTTATTTATTAATTTATTTTTTAAATCTTGACCTTGAGCTGCTAGATTGGTAATCAGTTGCAAACTATCTGTTTTCCAAGGAGTGGTTGTTAACGTTGTGGTTATAAGCATAGTTCACTTGACATAGAAAATCTGAATTGATATCTCAAATATATATTCTTCAAGAATAATGCTGAATTGACCTCAAGATTGTACCTCATATCGCACATCCTGACATGAAAGTGTGTAGGAACCATAGGTGCTTTTCACTGAGATACAATTCAACAAGCATGTATGGTTCCTACACACTTTCACGTCTGGATGTGCGATATGAGGTGCTGTGCGACATGAGGTGCAATCTTGAGGTCACTCCGTATGACATTCCATGATAGCTCAACGTTTATAGATATATTTTCATCAATGAATTTATTCTTAAGGCAAGAAGAAGTCGTTATAATAGAGCTCGACATTTCGTTATAGATATTATTTTCCAATAGGATCTCCAAAGCCTACAATGAATCTTCACAAGACTGATTCATCGAAATCAAACTGTTTTCAAGCTAAAAATTCGAGCCTTCATAAAAAATTCTCATTGTGATTGAGACCTCACAAATTTTACCAATAGATTTATGTGTTCTCAAGGCTATTGAAAAGTTTTATTCTATAAACCAAAAGAACTATTGCCACCATCCTTATTGGGTATTGTCAATATTTGTTTTACTTTATGCTAGATTTATTTCCTTATGACATTTTCTTTAAAAAAATGTTTTTTTTTTTTTTTAATTATTTAATTTAGTGTGAAAGCGTAACAAGAGTAAAAGTAAAATAAAAATAAAAACAAATACAATAGATTTACGTAATTTGGTAAATTGCCTATGTCTACAAAAGAGAGTGGGAAAAAATCCACTATCAATGCTATCTCTCTGTCCTCAGTCTCAAGGAATCTCATAGAGTAAGAAATATAAAGAAATCCTACTCGAAAATACAATATATACCCCCTTTAGGCAAGGCCCATTACGATTCGAAAAAGGTCCTTTTTGATACTGTCTTACCTCTTGAAGTCCAAGCTCAATAAGAATACTAGACCTCTCACAACATCTTATTTCTTATATAAGTAGTTAAGTCTAATGCACTATACTCCCATTCTTTTATGGAGGATGAGAAGGTTTCAACTTGAAAGTGGTTGTCTGATGCTTAAACAAAAGGGTATCCCTTGAAGGACAAGTTTAGATCATAGTTGATGGTCAAATGGTTTTAATGTTTTAGGTGATATTTTGTATCCCAATTATAGCGATTCATGTAAGCTAAAAATTTTAGTAAAATTGCCATATATGCACACATGTGAAATAAGTATAAGGAGGATGGATGACTTCTTTTTAATGAATGTTTAAGAAAAAAAAATGATTTAGGGCTCTCCTCCTTAGTTGATGCGAATGGGTCACAGACTCTTATGTCTATTCCATAGATTTGATCCCTTAATGATTTTATCTTTTCCATGTTTTATTGGTCTCATTGTTCGGTGCTTAAGTTCTTGTTTGGACATGGATAAGTGCTCAAGTGAGATTTTTGTTTAGTTTCTAATCCGATTCTAGAGAGAGATACCTCCAACATGTTGGATGTGCCTTTCATAAGAGTGTCAATCCTTTCTTATATAGATGAGAGTTTTATTAAAATTCATTTCCATCAAGATTTTCTAAACAAATGTTGATGTGATTTTATGGAGCCTGATAGTACAGGTCAACAAGGAGGAACTATAAATCAAGCCACCCCTTCATGTTGGTAGAGTTCGATGATGATCTCGCTGGGGCAGGGGCGGAGCTCCCGAAAGAAAATTTCCCAAGAGTATTTTCGTAATTTCATTAACATTATATAAAATTCTAGTTAGGTTTCCTGGGTATTATATATTTCTCGTTTTTTATGAAAGGATGTAATTACGAGTTTTCCTTCATAGTGTAATAGGTGTAATCCGTGGACGTACCTCAATCTAGAGGAAACCATGTAAAATCTCTGTGTTTCTTTGTATGATTGTATCTTGTGATTGATTTTTTGATTCATTTTCTTATTTCGATTGCACCTATTTTCTTAATAAATCTAACGATGATTCTTACTAATTTTCAACAAATAAGATTCTTAATTATTGACATTCTTTAATCAAGAATCAAATTAAATCATGGGCCACACCAAACTTTAAGATGTTTTGATTTGAATATTGATCATGAATGTATACATTGTCCTTTACTCCTTGGGGCCATGTAACCTATTTCGGCCCCTATTTCAATTTGGACTTTTCTACTAACCAAGACCAGCTGATATGGGAAGAGAATTACAAGCTCCCCATGGAAGGAACGAAGAGAATCTTTGTTTTTGGTTGGACAAATTAATTCTTCTTTGTTGAATCATGATTCAATATTTTAACTAAAATTTTGCTTTTAGGAAAAATTATAGTTGAATATTTTGACTGGGTTAGGTTACACTGGTGGGGGTGATAAAATCAAATGAGATAAGGAGAACCGTAATTAAAATATTGGGTGATTTTGACATACCCCTCCAGGTTTTCGTCCACATTAGATATACCCTCCAATGTTTTGAAACTGATGAAATGATTCTTTGACCTAAGTCTTCCATTTGAGATTAAATGGAATAACCTAAAAGCCCTCACTTTCCTCTAGTAGAATTTCTCTTGATTCTCTCCCCAAAAATAGTTAGCTTCAAATTCAAGGTAAAGGTTTTTTTTTTTTTTTTTACTATTGTTCATAACCTTGAGATTCTATATGTTTCAATCGTCAAACGTCAAGAACAAAACAAAAGTTCTGAAGGAAAAAATATATATATAATGATGGATTTTTTGGTTAGAAAATGTTAAGGTTTCTATAAGACATTGAAGACAATGTTAAATATGTTAAAAGTAGTGTTAATGTAGATGTTAACGACCAAAATATGGCAAATTTATAAGATAAAGGTTTTTACCTTCATCTTTAAAGATTCTCTCTCTTCAATTTGTAAATCTCTATAACAAGATAAGATTTTTAGAGAAGTAAAAAAATATAAATTTTCAATTAATTTTCTATAAGACATTGAAGATAAAGATTAAATACGATGTTGAATGAGTTAAAAAAAATTCAAGAAGTGAATAGTTACCTTGAAGTTCTAACACATTTTATGAGTAAAAATCAAGGGGTTTTTATGTCATTAAAAATAGTCTCTCTAATAAAACTTAAGTCAAGGGGCATGCCATCAATTTGAAAATAATGGGAGTATCTCTAATATTGAACAAAAAATGGAGGGGCACACTTAATTGTAATAGCTAAGCTTCACCCACCCTATCCATCTTAATTTACAAAAATACGCTTGACGTGGCAAGCACTGAGGAGTCTGAGCACTGTGAGCGACTTTTTAAAGCTGCAACACAGAGCTCGTGAAAAACGTTTTCTACCGTTCAAAAACTATTTTTTTTTGTCGTTAGTGGATGTATAGATAAAAATTTAAGTTACTTATTTAATTAATTAAATATTATATATATATATATATATATATATATATATATATATATATATATATATATATATATTTTGTATAGGTCTGAAAAGAAGTGGTTTAATGTCAATTGATGTTCATATTATAAGATTTTGGGATTGAATATCCATTACTCGATCTTATAATTAAAAAATTATAGTTATTTAAACATAAATATACCTTATTAAATAATTTTAAATTATTTATATTTATTTCAAACTATTCATTAATAAATATTTAAATTTAAATAATTATAATTTTTTATAAGATGATTAATAGATATTATTTTATTTAGATAATAAAAATTAGTGAGTTCATACTCATAGTAAGTCAAAAATATAAAACCTAGTTGACTTGGTCAAGTAATAACAATAAACTCATTTTCAGTCACTCAACCTCGTATTATATCGCTTTTCTGTAGTTGTCCCCCAATAGGGATAATAAAAATCACGGACCGACTAGTTTGCACACTACTAATAACTGGTTGGACACCAACCTTAAAATAATCTTATTTTTATAACCTTTATTTTAACCTCCTAATTGTATTTCGTTATTGACATCGTGACTTCGTCTTCTTTACTTGTGTAAATTGTAAGTTTGCTTGTTACACAACAATGTATTTCTTACAAAAAAATTATTGAACCAATAATAATCTATGTGAGCACATTTGAAGAATAATGAAAAAAATTTCCAATATTTATTTATTTATTTTGAATGCAATCATCCTAATGGGGTGCATAGGGAATTTCATAAGTGATGCGGTGCAATTAATAGTGGGTGGTGTGCAACTAGTTGGCCCCTAAAAATTAAGAATGCATGAGGTTTGAAGGTGTCATTGTGCAATCCTTAAAGGTCCCAAGTTAATTGCAATGGATTATACTAATTTGGGAGAAAGGAACGTGTGTCATAGCCATAGAGTTTGCAATCCTTGAAGCTCTCAACAAGTATGGAAGGTTGAAGAACTTCAAAAGACTGATTATAAGCTCAAATAACTCTTACACAATTAATTGCATCTATGGGTGAGATGTGATCGAATCATAAGAACCATCAAGAATATCTCTCTTTTATTTGAGCTCATCTCCTTTGAGTTCTTTTGGAGAGAAGTAAATCATGCAATTGGCTTTTTAGTAAGCATGGGCTTTTGTCAAAGAATCCCTATATTTCTAAGGATGAGAGAATGCTCCCTAGTAGTCTCTTAAGTATTTTGAGTAGTGAGTAGTGGCCATGGTTTTAAAACTCAGTTTCACATCTTGTCTTGTCCAGGCTCGATACCTAGTTGTTTTAGACGAGTTTTCCGATACGTTTGAGACGTCTCGTTCAATAAATCAAAAAATTGAATGTGAGGTATTAAATCTCGATCAAAAAAGTGACTTTGTGAGTTGGTCTCATTCAACTCTGATACCAAGTTAACTCGAGTAATACATCTTGGTTTTAGAAGAGTTTTAAAACCATGGTAGTGACCTTTCATATATGTAAATTCATACGAATGTAATGACGTTAACCTTGGTCCCTTTAACCCCAAATTATCAATCAAAAAATATATTTTTCAAAATTTCATGCAAGTCTTCACGAATATTAGACAAGTCAATTCCTACCCCTGTTTGGATTGGCTCCAAAGAGAGCTTCCTACTGAAGCGGGAAGTTAGAAGCTCTTTTTAGAGTATTTAGCCTTGTTTTCAGCTCCTCGAAGTCGGAAACTCATTTTTAAGAAGCATCCTTGAGGAGTTACTCTCCATTCCCTTATCCAAACAGGACCCTAGCCTCCATGATTGGGATGATTTGCCCTGGTCAACCAATTCTTGGTGTAGGAAACAATTTTCAGATAAGATGACATTAAAATAAGTTTACTTCTTAGTACATATTACCATAAAATAAGTTTAGCAAAAGGAAAATGGATTATTAAAAGGAACAGAGATAAACCCTAAAACAGATACCTACTTTTCTCTTCTTCTGCTCTCATTTCCAAGCTCCAGACTTCGTAAGAACTGTAAAAATGGCGATGAAGAAGGCTGCAGAGATAGGGTTTCGAACCCTTTCTTCAACTATTTCATCTCCATCGCCTCTGATGAGACACTTCCATGTATGTTAATTTTCCATAATTAGTTTTCTGATTTCTTGTCTTTGTTTTCTAGTTGAACTCAATCTCTCTGTAGCTCATGTCGTCCATCTCAAGCTGATTAATGAGTTTCTAGTGAACCGATTAACTTAAATCTGTTTGTGGTTCCAAACTAAAATGCCCTTTGATCGGATGGCGAAAATTTGAAGTTTTTTCCATCAATTGTACGGTCAGTAAGATTGTTTGGTTTCTTCCCTGTAAATGGAGTAAATTTTTTATCTCCGTAAAGTTTTGTTGCTTGCATGCAAAAATTTCCCTTGAGAAATTGCTGAAAATTTTGATCAGAAGTCACTGCAGAAGACATTGATCACAAATATTTTCTGGCGTGTCAGTAGGGATTTTTATTTGATGGTCGTATGTTTGACATGAAGAAACATTCAGTGGTTGTGAGTTGTGGTTACTTAGATCTTTAGTTATAAACTAAAATACCCTTTGACCGGATGGCGAAAATTAGAAATTTTTTCCATCAATTGTATGGTCAATAAGATTGCTTGGGTTCTCCCCTGTAAATGGGGTAAATTTTTTTTTATCTCAGTAAAGTTTTGTTGCTTGCAAGCAAAATTTTCTCTTGAGAAATTTCTGAAAATTTTGATCAGAAGTCACTGCAGAAGACATAGAACACAATATTTTCTGGCTTGCCAGTAGGGATTTTTATTTGATGGTCATATGTTTAACATGAAGAACATTCGGTGGTTGTGAATTATGGTTACTTAGATCTTTAGTTATAAAAGAATTTAGTTGAAATCTTGAAATTGGTTTGAATTTTTAATTTATGTATTAAAAATTGGACTGTATTGCTTGTTTTGGTACCTTGTATTGGATTAAATAATGTATTATTTATTATGAAAAATAAAAGGATGGTTCTTTTTATTTTTATTTCTCTATTTCTCTATTTCTTGAAGAATTGTATTTTATGATCATTTTATTTCAATGGGGGAAGAACATGCAGGGCTGGAGTTTGTCATTAGCATTTATTTATTTTGGTTCTAGTGTTGGATTAAAAAAAAAAAAAAATCCACTTTTCATGGATCTCTAGGCATCAAACAACAATCAAACCAATGGATCTAATAATCAATGAATCTGGAAATTCAATTTCACCTACCCATTTTGACGAGATTGAATACCCAACAGTGTAGATGAATATAGAAGAAAATCCCATATATGAATAATCCTTGATTATTTAGTCTTTGCAAAGTTGAAAGAAAAGAGACAATACTACCCCAAACCCTTTAACACAGTCAAAATGATGGGAGCTTTTAAGACTTGTGTGTTAATGGGAGGGGGACGGTTGCCCTATTTATAAAACCCTTCCAAACTTCTGTCTGTCATAGAAGTTAGAGAGAAAATGGGTAGAAGTTTAGACATGGAGAATCAGACCCATGTTCTTGGATTGCTTCAAACTCTATTTTCATCCTTTGCGCCTATTTTCTAAAATTGATTGTGCATATGGACCTCAACTGGAGGTTTTCTAAAATACTTTGCTTGTATAAAGTGGAAAGTGGGTCTTCTAATGTTTCCTTCAAAATACAAAACGTCCCAACGTCAAGTTGTTTTGTGGAGTTTAAGGGTGTTAATTTGAAGACTTTCTTTTTAGATGGGATTTAATTTGTAAGCTTTTGGGTGACCTTATTGTACTCATTTTATTTTGATGTTAGTGTCAACCATCACTCTCTTAATTAAAATCCCTTTTCTATATTTCGAAAAAGAGCATTTTTTAGGAAAACCCTTACTATTGCCTTTATTGTTGACCCTTTTAAACCTTGATATACAATTGTACAGTACAAATGATTAAATTTTTTGGTGCCAAGCTTTTGTAATTCTCTTGTTTTTGTTTTCGTTTTCTTTGAACTGAATGCATTCGCCTTTTGGCGTTCCTACCTTTGGGTTCAGGCCATCTGATTTTTTATCTTTTAGTCACCATAGTAAAACCCTGGCTAACTAATCCCGTTGACAAAGAAATGAAAAATGGGAACTATTTGATGCAAATCACTCCCTCCTCTGGGGGCTGTGTAACGGCTCGCTTGTTATTCTCAAGCCCCTCTACTCCATATGCATCTGGTCATATATTCATCGTGACCGACTCTTACAGCTATGCTCGTGCTCATATAAATGGCCATTCAAGTAATGCTATCATTACCTTCAAAGAAGCCTTGCACGTTATCTATGTATGTGCGCTACGTGATTCTGTTTCTCTCTTATGACACAGAGTTCTCCAGGAAGCAAGAAGATCGTGGGGGTGTTCTATAAAGCAAATGAGTATGCATCGATGAACCCCAAATTCTTGGGTTGTGCAGAAGGAGCCTTGGGGATAAGGGACTGGCTGGAATCGCAGGGTCATCAGTATATCGTCACTGATGACAAAGAAGGCCCTGACTGTGGTCAGTATATATTGTTAGTGACTGGTATTTCCATTCAATTATATATAAATGGGTCAGAATCTGGTGACGCATGAAGAATGACTCATGATATAACACATGATCCCAACCTTTTAGGCACAAAATCCAACAGTTGAGATTTATGTATATCCTGATATCTTGGAGATACTTATCCTGAGGATAGATCTCAACCATTGGATTTTGTGTTTAAATGGTTGGGATCATACGTTTTTTTTCCATGAGTCATTCTTCATGAGTCACTATATATATATATTTGATCAACTTGTCAAATTTTAGGTAGCTCACACTATCATAATGTTTAGCTAAGTCAGTGTAAGCATCTTGGACTTACATCTGAAGGTGGTGTTTGAACTGGGACCTTTCTATACCATTAGTTTTGAGCTCCACAGTGCTTGAATCATCTCTGTCAATCAAATGTACCGTCGCTTTCTAAATTCATAAATTCCTATGCTACTTTTTTCTCAAAACAGGTTTATTCTTCTGAAATAATAAACAGGACTCGTGTAAATTTAGTAATTCTAATAACAATGTTCAAATTGTTGTTGCTTACCTCAGAATTATTTGCCTCTACTCATTTAGTGTAGTTGAATTGTGGAACAAGAATTATTTTGCAGACTCCATCCTAGAATACTTTAGTTGATTATGATGTTTTTATTTCTTTATTATTGGTTTCTTGAGATACTTTCCAATTAATATTTTTCTCTGTGGGGAAATGTATTTCTTAATGCAGAACTCGAGAAACATATTCCAGATCTCCATGTTCTGATATCGACCCCATTCCATCCGGCTTACGTTACCGCAGAAAGAATAAAAAAGGCTAAGAATTTACAACTTCTTCTTACTGCCGGTATCGGGTCTGATCATATTGATCTTAAAGCTGCTGCCGCTGCCGGTTTAACAGTCGCAGAGGTCACTGGAAGCAATGTGGTCTCAGTGGCAGAAGACGAGCTGATGAGGATACTCATTCTTGTCCGAAATTTTGTACCTGGTTACCAACAGGTGGTTACTGGGGACTGGAATGTTGCTGCCATTGCTTATAGAGCTTATGATCTTGAGGGAAAGACAGTCGGTACAGTTGGCGCCGGACGTATTGGAAAGCTCTTGCTTCAACGGTTGAAGCCCTTCAATTGTAATCTCTTGTATCATGACCGTCTAAAGATGGACCCAGAGCTGGAGAAACAAACGGGGGCAAAGTTTGAGGAGGATCTTGATGCGATGCTTCCCAAGTGTGATATAATAGTTATCAACACGCCTCTGACGGAGAAAACCAAGTATGAAATTCATTTGGTTATCGTGACCCCAAAATTCATTAATGGAACCCTACCGTCATACTCTCTTTTTCTAGGTGTCTCTATCGACCCCACTTTGGACATAAACCCATAAAAAAAATATTGTTTCTGTTGTCAATGTTGCTGACATATTATACCTTATTATGTTAAAGTGAAACTTACTATGGGTGTTGATATATGTATCAGAGGGATGTTCGACAAAGAAAGGATAGCAAAATTGAAGAAGGGAGTTCTAATCGTGAATAATGCTCGAGGAGCAATCATGGATGCTCAAGCAGTTGCTAATGCTTGCTCCAGTGGACACATTGCAGGTAATTTGGAACAATTATGTATCACTTAAGGTAGTCTGATATGCCACTTAATATTGAATCAGTGTTACTCCCATTCTCATTTTTTTAATTTAATTTAATTTTTTTTTTTTCGAGTTTAGGTTATAGTGGGGATGTGTGGTATCCACAACCAGCTCCCAAGGACCATCCATGGCGTTACATGCCAAACCAAGCAATGACACCCCATATTTCTGGCACAACTATTGATGCTCAGGTAACCAATGTCTGGACTTACCTTCTTTGTATTTTTATTTTTTTCGAGTCATGCTGGAGTGACCTCAAGATTGGACCTCATATCATACATCTTGACATGAAAGTGGATAGGAACCATAGATGCTTTTTCACTTGTATCTCGAGTAAAGCATCTATGGTTCCCATTCAATTTCACATCAGGGTGTGCAATGTGAGGTCCAATCTTGATGGCACTTCAGCATAATTCTTTGTTTTTTTATTTACTTCTTTTGGACTTTTTGTTATTGTTTTCGGTTTAATTAAGCACTTCTAGTAAATGAAAAATGTTTGTTGCAGTTGCGTTATGCAGAGGGAGTCAAAGACATGCTCGACAGGTACTTTAAGGGAGAAGAATTCCCCGCACAAAATTATATCGTTAACAAAGGTCAGCTCGCAAGCCAGTACCTCTGATCTACACTTCCCTCACAAATGGGTCTGTGGTTCAAGTAGGAGTAGTTGTCTAGGTACCCTACCAAATAAGTTCCGTTTCTTCAGTCAGCATCTTAGAGTTTTAGAAAAACAAAAAGAGAGAGAGTGAGACAGAGTAATTTAATCTTGATAGACTCCAAATATGTATTTGGCGTTTGAAATCTCAATGGAAGTTTACTGTCTTGAGTTTATGAAATAATGTTGTTGGCTTTGGTTGGAGAGCGTTGGGATCTGATTTTTTGGTTTTCATGACATCCAAGAAAGCTTTTGATTATACCAGGATTTTGATCTCAAACAACTTATAAAATAAAAAAAAACAGTATAGAGCTTTTTAGTAGACACTAGAAGTTGAAATAAGGATTATCATGATCTGATTCGAATTGGCTTGGGATTGATTTGGAATCGATCCAATTTGATTTTTTTTTTTTTTAATTATTAAAATAAAACTAAATAAAAACAACTAAAAAAAGATGAAATCTTCTACAAGTTCAAATTGATCAAAATCTCCATATTAAAGCCAAAATAACAAAACTGAAAGCATGAACCCAGATCAACAAAAATCCCAACTATTACTAACCCATTTAAAAAGAAAAAGGCTTAGGATCTCAATATTGACGCGATAGATTGTTGGATTGGATCATATAAGATTTGATCCTTATCAGATCTCAATATTGGGTTCAAAAATTGATTTGAGAATATTTGTATTGATACCGATTGGATGAAATCCATTATGCGAAAAATAAATTCTATTTATAATACACACTAGAGAGTGTCAATGAGTCAGTTCTAAGGCACTTAGAACTATAATCATTATAATCTTTTTCAGTTCTAGTTCCAAAATAAATGGAACCAGAACCACCAAAATACATGGGTACCCATTGATTTTGGTTTTTAAGAATTGGATGAGAAAAAAAATATTTTAATCGTTATAAATAAATAAAATTCCTTTAAAAAAAGTAACATATTATGTAAAATATTATTAACTTAGTTATAATTAAGGGTATCAATGGGTCGGTTTCAATTTAGTTCCTAAAGAACTTAGAATCATAACCATTATATTTAGTTCGGTTCCGGATTTAGTTTCAAAATAAATGGAACAAGAATCGTCAAAAATCACAGGTACCCATCGATTCTCAAGAATCGAATGAGAAAAAAAGTATTTCAAATCATTATAAATCTTTTTTTCTTTAAAAAAATTAACATATTATCAACAAAATTATTAATTTAGCTATAATTTGTTATACTAAAGATACAATTAAAGATTTTTTTGAAAATTAAAAATTTATCTTAGTTAAAAGAAATATATTTTTAGAAGAAAAGTCATTTTAAGTTTCAATCGATAATTTATATATAAAAAATTGAACAATTTTATCTAATATACATTTATTTCGAAAAAAAAAAAGAGACCTTAAATCATCTATAGTATGAAAATAGATGACAAAATAAATTAGTTCCGAGTACACGTAGGTACTTAATGGATAGAACCTAATGGTTTCAGTTCCTATCAGTTCAATTCCATTTTAGACCCGGCTCTAATTACTTCCAATAAAAAGGGAACCAAAATTGAAAAGGTTCTGGTTCCTATATTGGTTTGGTTTCATTTTAGATTTGACTCTAATCAGTTCCAATAAAAAGGGAACCAGAACCGAGATTTTCAAATCCGATTAAAGGGGGGTACCCATTGACATCTTTAGTTATAATTTGATATATTAAATATATAAGTTTACGATTGTTTAAAAAAATAAAAAGTTACCATCTTTAAAAACAATAAATTTTTAGAAGAGATAGCATGCATTAATTTTGAAAAATAAAATAAAATACATTAAATCATTTATGGTATAAAAGAAAATGACAAAATAAATAACTTTTAGTACCTCGTGGTACCCATCGGCTCCGGTTCCAGTTCCTATTAGTTAGGTTCCATTTTAGACTTGGCTCTAATCGGTTCCAATAAAAATGGATCGAGAATCAGGGTTTTCGATTCCCCTTATTTGGGTTAAATGGGTATTCATGGATACTCCTAATACACACCGTATAATAATTAATAACGGATCGGATCCCTAACCGATTCTCATCGGGTTGGACCCTTATCGGATTTCAAAAATCTGATATTGTGTCCTTGGGCCTTGGCGGATATTTTATTGCGTCGGATCGATTTTGAGTCTACTATAACCTGACCCGAATCCAACAAGGCCTGCCTACTACACGTCTACACTAGAACCATATCCACGTGTACCGACAGATCGGTTAAACTCGTACGGGGTCGAAGATCAATGGTCGAAAGCGCATTAATTTTTTTTCCCATTTTAAAGCCGTATTCGATAATCGTCTCTTATTCTCAAACTACCCAAGCAAATCTCTCCAAATCGCTCTCTCTCTCTCTCTCTGCTTCTCAAGGTGATTCGAAACCCTAATCTTTTAAGTATCTTAATTCTTTGTCGAAAAAATAATCTCAAATGTTTGATTCTCATTTCCGCAATGTAATTTTTTGAACCCATATCTTGTACTAAATATGTTGCTTGGATCAAACAATGTTTTGTAGAGGAATTAGGGGTTTTATTGTTATTTAGGGTTTGTTTCCTGCATTGATTTTCAGAAATATCTGCATCCATTGCTCTTGCATTTGATGAAACTGAGATAAATTATAATTGATCGAACATGAGACGCTAGAAATTTTCCATATTTATTGAGGAATATATATATATATATATATATATATATATATATATATTTGTTTCTTTTCTAGATTCAGAAATCTTATCGGATATTTTCTTGAAGTTTCGAATTTTGTTATTTGAAATGCTTTGATTGCACCTTTAATGGTGGAATTTGCTGAATTTCATTTGAAAAGTTGGATTTTTTTTAATACTATTTCAGGGTTTGTTAGAAATGGCTGAAGCAAAGCCAGGTATGAGGAAACCGGTGTTCACCAAGGTCGATCAGCTTCGTCCGGGCACGAGTGGCCATACTCTCACTGTGAAGGTGGTGAGCTCGAAATTGGTGTTGCAAAAAGGCCGCCCCGATGGCCCCCAACCACGTCAAATGCGAATTGCTGAATGCTTGGTTGGAGATGAGACTGGAATTATTGTCTTTACGGCCAGGAATGATCAGGGTATGACTTTGTTGTGTGTGTGTGTGTGTTTTAATCTTTTTTGTTTGATTTTATGGTGGGGTTTAATAATTATTGTGTTATATTAGCTGTAACATTGTGTTAAGAAGTATGGCATTAATGCTTAATGGATGCATCCCCCATGCATTTTGGATATCTTTTGTTTTCTATTAAAAATTTATATTGTGATGTGATATTATGGGTAAAAGAATTCTGTTATGGATTAAAAAACATTTCGAAAAAAAACAAAAAGAATTTTTTTTCAATATCCTTATTAAAAACCCTTTCAATGCAATGCAAGCTGGTTCGAACAAAATTAGCAGAGATTTGTGGTCTTTTATGAGTGATATTTTTTTTATTTTAGATTTTAATTCATCAAACAACTAAGATAACTGCATATAAGTGAGGAGAAACACTAATTTTTTGGTATTCCACTGTGGATATAAAATGCAATATAGTGCTGAATATTAACATTTATGTGCAAGACTTTTCGAATAAAAGGAAAAAAAAAAAACAAACATGATCACAAAAAAAGAAGGGAAGAGAGGACCTAAAATATTAGGCCAATTTTTCCCCAGCAAAAGTGCATAATCAGAGACAAGGCGGATGCATAAAAAATGATGATGATGGAGGAGGGTAGTTATTCTGAATGCTTGGTATTCAAAGTAAAATGAAAAGATAGAGGTTTCTTTTGTTTGAATTTTCTCTGACTCCGTACTCTTTCTATTATGAAGTATTCATGTTTAAAGAAGGAAAAGACAATGATTTTTTGATTGGCTAGAGTAAACAATAGTTAGATGATATTATGAAGATGCCACCTTTGTGAGGTGGTAGATTTTGTGTGTGATGCCACTAATATGAGAGCAAATCACTGCCTTTACACTTAATCCTATCAAAAAAATAAAATAAAATTACATGATATTATAAAGTTGAAAAAGCTATAATACATAGCTAAGGAATGTTAAGATGCTACATTCCCCCCAAAACTAATAAATTTGAATCCTATGATCATGTTGATCCTATGATGCATGATTTTATGATATGATTCATATGAATTTTATGGTTCGTACCTAAATATGATTTATGCATGTTTTAAAAAAAAATATTTTTTGGTGCTTTTCAATTTGAATCCTACTATTTGATTCCTAAACCCCAGGATTTTAACAAATCTGTTAGATAAATTATCTTTACTATTATGATTAGGGGTGCAACTTGGTCCGGTTCAAACCGAGAACCGATAGCTTTGGGGTGGTTTGGATCGGTTTGGAACAAGTTGCGGTTCGGTTCTGGGTTATGTAAATAGACAACCGATCAATTTGGTTCGGTTCTCGGATCAAGCTTGTATAGAACTGAACCAAACCGAGAATTGACCCCTAATGCGATAAATAAATATATATGTATATAATAATTATTATGAATTATTTTAGT
This sequence comes from Akebia trifoliata, assembly GCF_017979445.1. Taxonomy (NCBI): domain Eukaryota; kingdom Viridiplantae; phylum Streptophyta; class Magnoliopsida; order Ranunculales; family Lardizabalaceae; genus Akebia; species Akebia trifoliata. Next base: position 3,995,735 of record NC_141379.1, read on the forward strand.
AGTTAGGACACAAATTAGTGATCTTTTATGGATTAACTAATGACTTTTTATGGATAGATTAGCGATTTATTCTATGAAATTTAATGTTTATTATGTTTATTTTTCATTAAAAAATATTACTTATAATTTATAGAATGGCAACCTGTAGAACTGAACTGAACGAAACCGACTTTAGTTCGGTTTGGTTCCAATGAAATTTGGTTCGGTTCCAATTTGACCTCAAACCAAACATGAACCAAGTTGCACCCCTAATTATGATGAGAGAAGGTGGAATAGATGTTTGTTGACAACAAATTTTTGAAGACCACAAATGCTCCCCTAGAATTGAACATGAACCAATTTGCACCCCTAATTATGATGAGAGAAGGTGAAATAGATGTTTGTTGACAACGAATTTTTGAAGACCACAAATGCTTCAAAAAACGAATAAACGTACAATCCTCCGACCCCTATAACCACAATAATTAGTTTTCTAAAATTTTAAAAATATCCTTTTATTATTTATATTCAAAATCACCTAAGTTAATATATTTTTTAAAATTATAAAAAAATTCTTTCATACTCTCACAACCCCTATAACCACATTAGTTAGTTTTCTAAAATTACAAAAATAACTTTTTATTATGTTATCTACAAAATCCTCTAAGTTAATATTTTATATTACAAAATGACCCTTACAATATATTAAATGATTAAATGTGATATCAAATTATATTATCTATTTGAAAATTTAAAAATAATTTTTAAAGTATTTATAAGAATTTTTAATCATGCATAAATCCTTTTTTTTTTCAAATAGCGTATGGTATCCCACATCCCATCAGGGATGAAACCTAATACCCATGACTGCACACCACAAAAATGCTAATTTTTGTTATAAATGCATGTTTGCACATGTCATCTACTAGTCATACAAATAGTGAAACCGTAATGTTTTGCCGGAAAATTCTTAACTGCTACGAAATTTTGAACCTTGATCAAGTGGAAGTGTACTTTTTCTCTCTTGCTCGAGTCAATTTGGAGAAATCACGTTTCATTTTCGTATCTCTCTCTCTCTCTCATCGCCAAACCATTGTTCTTTGTGGAGCCGTTCAATTTAAAGTTAGATCTAGATCTATGATAGCAAATTAGCAATTAACATCTCATTCTTGTTTGTTTTCGTGTTGCTGATTTGTGGTTCAAAAGTGCTATTCTAATGGGCATTTCTAAAGGATTCTCATATGATAGGAAAATAAGGAAAGCTGATAAGATTTTATGTTGGGAATGGTTAATAATGATCACAATCTTCCTTAGTGTCAATGGTATGTTGTCAAGACTTCTTGTTTAGGTTTCTTTATTTGATCTTCTTGTATCTCTTTTTTTTTCCTTGTAAATTGTAGGTCATGAATTATTGTGTTATTTCTATATCTATGATTCTCTATACTTTTCTTTTTTGTGTTTTGTGGACATTTATATAACCTTTAAAGTTGTTCGAATTTCGTATAAATAATAGTACATATGCTTCCCAGATGACCCAAACCCTGGGTCTTCTTTGAATTACATGCTTCTTACCTTGCGTTCCCACTTTGTGCAACTAAGTTTAAAGCCCTGATGGCACTGCTTGGCCAGTACCCTTGACTGCTCTCCATATCCATGGCTTAAAAAAAACTGTTCCTGGTTATGAGTCTGTTCATCATGGTTTTGGATCTTTTCCTCAAATTGACAATTTTGTTACAGTGCAAGAGACTTGCTGTGGAAGGGGATCCGCAATGAAAAGATTAATAGATGAAAAATCACCTTTGGTAAAATGAGATGCACAGTAAAAATAATTCTGCTAATAGAAGGCTACATTGAAAACTACAGCGGTATGACTCTTAAGTGGAAACACTAGCATTAAATCAAATAAGATCTAAGAGGATTTGACTGAAGAATCTGATCTTGAAGTGATTAGATCGAGATGTTTGAGTTTGAGGCTTGATTGATTTTAGGGAAATGAAAAAGGGAAAAAAAAATCACCTTACTGAACCATACCCTTGGTGCCAAAATCTTGCTTTGGTACCATAACTAATGTTGGAGGGCAAGAACAGAGAACAACTCCAAAGGAAGTATGGATGGAAAGAGGAAGTTAGGCTGAGAAGACAACGGTACAATCCTCTTATTCAGAAAAATAGACTCAATAAAAAAAATTCCTAAAAAACCTGTAAGTAGCAATAATGTCCAAACAAATCTTTTAATAACTCACATTGTCGAACACAAAGATAGCTCCTAGCTCCCAAGACCGCCAGAAAACCATATATATATAAATTATTTAACATCCCTACTAAAAAGGAGAAGGTTCACCAATTTTACTTTCATTTTGTGCAATAAAGTTTAACTTGATTGATATTCCATCTCATCCCCTAAGACATTGCTTCAGATTCACATACCTCTTACCCTTCTCTAGAAGCTATATAAACAGCAGCTGGGCATCATCTTTGACAAAAAATCCTGATGGGGCCCCACATTTTTTTATGTAATTATTGGTATGGTACAACCTTGGTGTGTCGTGGCCAAGTCACCCATGTGAAAACACCTTTCGTGGTGTTGGATGGTGATGAACGCATTTGTGAAAATGTAGTAGTTAGTTTGGGTGATATAAATTGAGGAAAAGATGATTGAAAATGTTTGGTCATGTGCAATGAAGGTCGGTTAGAGCTCCAATTATAAGGAATATGTGAGATGAAGGTTCTACAAGAGCAAGACTAAAAATAATGTGAATTGATGTAGTGAGGCACTAGAATTCCAATATATAAAAAAATGAAAACGCACTAGAATTAACAGTAGCTTCAGACAGAATTGAATTGAGGAATAAGATATTTTTGAACCAACGTCATATTTTTTGCGGGGTAGCACCATGGTTTAAAATATTGTATTGATTGAATGTTTCGGTTAGTGAATAAACCGATACAGAATCGGCCGATGCGTACCCAATACATTCCCGAAACATTTAATGTTTCAGGGTCAATGTTTCGAATCGATCTTGGCCAAAACCGATATGTATCGACTGATACATTCCCATATTTTAAACCATGGGTAGCACTTTAGTGATGATGGTCCTGCATCAAATGCACCCATGTGAAAGTGTAAGTTTGTTATGTAGGTAAAGTCTGGGTGATGATACCACATACATGGGTTCAAAATCTTTCTTCATCTATCTCCGCTGAGCTGTTTCCCAACATAACTTGTAGTGGAAAAACCCAGTTGCATACTCTTTCATTACTGGTTCCCAAATGTTATTTATGTCTGATTAAAAGTAATCTTATTATAAGATAATATCACAATTTTGTATCCTCTGTTTTTAATTTATAATACAGATATTGCTTCTCTAGAGGCACATTGTGTATCTGTTTTATCCATGTACTTTGAAGATCTGTGTTCAACTTCTTATGAATTGGATTTCTATAGCTACTATTTTTCAACTGGAATCCTGAAGATTCATTCTACTGCAATTAACACTTCTCATTTAGGAGACCTGTCTTTGTTCAATTTGTTGCTATTATTTGTGTTGTGCCATCGTTATTGGTTTATTATCTACAGTAAGACGTGTTTTATGTTCAGTTGACTTGATGAAACCTGGTGCTACCATAATTTTGCGAAATGCAAAAATCGACATGTTCAAGGGATCAATGAGGCTAGCAGTGGACAAATGGGGCCGTGTCGAAGTGACTGAACCTGCTAGTTTCACTGTGAAAGAAGATAACAACCTGTCGTTAGTGGAGTACGAACTAGTGAATGTTGTCGAAGAGTAATGTGTGGAAATCGGTCGTTCCACTACAACCACCAGAATGAAATATGAATCAAGATGCAAACTTTTTTTTGGTGGTGTGCACAATGGGGTATCTTGGGTTACAAGTTGCACTATCACCACCAAAGGAAATATTGGTTTAAACTTTTGCAGCACTAGAAGCATTCAGTGGAATGGAACCTTGTGGGGACGACAAGATTAAACGGCTACATATTAGAATTTACTTTGGGTGGTTTAATTTGTAGACTTTGCTTTTGGTTGTCGTAGGACACAAGAATTTATATGATTTTGCGTAAATTAGTTACTATTTTATATGTACATAGTTTAATCTGTCTTCTGTCATTGTGTTCTTTCATTTGGTTTATGATCTCTACCATCAAAAATACTACTCGATACTTTGATTTTGCTTTCCAATGATATCGAGGAAAAAGAAAACCTTTTATCATGAAATGTGGCTCTTTTTTTTTTTTTTTTCCAATTTACAAGGCAGTTTGTAAAATGTAAGATGGTCTTGATTTTTTGAGATCAGGAAAACTCCAGGGGAGATATGAAAGGACAGTTTTGGGTCCCAAATTTATCTGACTGTGATTGTTCAGTAGTTCGCTGTTGGCTTACTCTCTGGAGCTTTCACAGCGTAAAATGTTATAGAATAGAAAAATACAAAGAACAGAGGCTGAAGGGGGACCTCCCTATTTCTCAGTTGTCTATTTTTTTCTTTTTCTGGACTTCTTTTGTTGATTTTTGGGTAGAAAATTCTAGGATTTTCTACAAGGGATTAAGGTGAGCTTGGACGTATATTAAAAATAATTTTCCATATAGATTGAAGAGCTTAAAGTTGACAGATTTTTTTTTTAGAAAAGTCGAGGATATATTTTTGGCTAAATGATTAAAAAATGGGAGCATTTTAAGCCATTTTTCACTAATCTATACAAGAAGACCGAGGTCAAGGGATGTATATCATCAGTTTGAAAATTCGTCCATCTCAAATATTCACCAAACCATGGAGAGGTATGTCTAAATCACCTAAATTTTTTCTCACAAACAAGCTGTTATCCTCAACCAGGACAGAACCAATTGGATTCCACAACAAAAGTAATCTAATTTAAGTGCCAAGAAAAAAACTGGCCTAACAAACTCAGAACTCATCAATAAATATAAGATAATTTAGATGGAGACTCGGTCGACAGCCAAAATATCTATCTTCTTGATCTGGATTTCGTGCCGATCGAAAGACCCTTTTGATCTTTCTGGTTTGGATTTGATATCCCATTCAGGTTAGCAATAGAAAAGGTGTGGGTTGAGTGCCCAAAAGTTGGTCTGGGTTGGTTGAAGGTGCCAACTTGCTACCTTCACCTACTAGTTAATGGCCACCAATGTACCTTGCCTAGCCCCCCAAAAAGGGATCGGGTCAGGTTGGATCGGACACACATTGGAGCTCCATTTACTATCAATTTTTAGGGTTTAGACAGAATTGAATAGAAGAGAAAAATCCTCTTCAGTTTATCCCAAATCTTTTAGTTACAAGATCCTAGCTTAAAAATCTAGACCCAATAAGTAATAATCTCTCCAATCTTTGTCACCAATATTTCATCTTTGGATCCAACCACAACAATTCATGTGCCCATATGCCAATTTTTTATTAATTTTATTTTTCTTTCGAAAAGCCATTTTGTACTCTTGTCCTCAAATATCTGAGCAGTGGGCCTTTGCTTGGCTAAGAATTCGAATTTCATGAATGAAATCATGAAATAGAAGCCAATGATTTACACGTACAAATATATTAATGTTGCTTATTTGGAAAAATTCTCCAAATAAACGACTAATTGATGAATTTTGATGAGTTAATGATCAAATGTCAAGAACAAGATAGGGTTTTTAAAGAGGTTGAAGTTGATAGGTTTCTGAAAGAAAACAATCAACATTATTTGAATAAGCCTAACTTTTTTTTTTTTCGAAACTTTTCGTATCTATTCAAATTAAACGAAACTGACCCACTGAATAATTGTCAGATCGGAACTTTGTTATTATGCTTCTAATCGATCTAAACAATCAAATTCATAGGTGATATCGAATGGTCCTTATTGAATCTAATAATTTATCTGTCATGATGGTCTAGAAATTTGTTTTGAGTGCTAAAAAAGAAAATCTCACAAAAACATCAAACCTTTGTATTTTTAATTATTGTTCTCACGAATATCTCAATTTGGTTGAGTTGTCATTTTAATGCTCGTGGCATGAATGCCTGTGTGGGTATTCATGACTAATTGATGCTGAAGGCAGAATGAACATGTGGACTCAATTATTGAACAAGAGGACCCACTCGTCCGTGGATCCAATCACCACATAATATGCTGACCCACACTAATACCTCCAATGATATATACATTTGGCTCTCACGCTTACATGATATTGGAGATAATCAAAGTCATGTTCACAAACTTTAGTCTAGATAAGACATATGATAAATGTGACATATAACAAAGAGTCGTGATAATCTGACTATCCCAGGTGGCACACTCAATCGACTCTTCAGATGTGACTAGTTCGGGAACCGTAGATCTGTATGTTTTGAGACACAAAAATGGAATTCCTCATAAAAAAAGTGTACTCCGAGGGAACCATGTATCTCGAAGGCCTTCAAACAGCCTATCCGTTGCCTTTTGATTCAGAGCCTCATCAGATCTATTTTTCTACATCTCCCAACGTACGGATTTACAGTTTCCAAACTTGCCATGTCAAGAGAGTCGATTGAGTGTGCCATGTGGGGTTTGTCAGATTATCACCACTCTATAACCAATTCTCTCTTTTTCATGATTTCATTTATTCTTGAATACAAGGCCAAGATAAGTGACTATGAGTTTCTGATCTCTTTCTCACATTTTATCTAATGCCCATGTGCAGCCCTATATTGGCCCATATGACTTCTTGTCACACTCAGAATCACAATGGCCATACTTTCAACTAAATTTTGGTTTTTTCTCTTCAAGGTACTTTGATTTGGATCTCTCACTAACACTAAACCTACTGTGGTCCTTTCTTTCCAATTGGAGGCGAAGGAATCAATCCTTATGTGAGATTACTATAGTACTTAATAGAATCAAAGATGGATTTATAGATAAAGAGGTGCAATGGATCAAGAAAATCAAATGATGATGACCGCTCACATATTGGGTGGTACAAATGTCCTATACATACACTCAAGATGGGTGTCTCCATTATGTGTAGAAGTATAATTCAAGTGGAATAGTTGGAGAAAGCTTTTAAAACAGCATTATTGGTGCAAGTTGTTTCCCACATGTTTGTGGGGTCTCTACTCTCTCCGTGGTTTTCAATATTTATTTGTGTTGGGTTATGAATCTTATATTACTTATCATGTAATATAGATGGAAGTAGTTCATTAGAAATTTTTTGAGTTAAAGACATGGCTTTAGGTATAATGGAATGTAGGATCAGGCCAAGTCCGTTGACCCATTTTATTTTTTTGAATAAAGTTTTGATGGTAATGATGAAGAAATTGTTGGATTAATGTGGGATTTATCCGGAAGTGGAAGTAAAAGTAAAAAAGTGAAGGTAAGATTTAAATAGTTTGTTTGTAAGTTGTGTAAAATTTTAATCATACATTGAATAGAAATAATTAAAGAGCAACTCTTTTATAGAAATTCTCACATAGTTTAATAAATGTGAGAAAGATATAGATCAAACCCATGTGAGAACCCATGGGTTCTAAAAGGAATTTGGACTCATTGGTCCAAAAAACCTTAGTACGTATGCAAGCGCGCCAATGGGGAGAGGGGGTGCAAATTTTCGAATTTAAACCTCACGTGGATGCACGTGAAAAGTCTACTTTTACTAAAAATTTGTTCGAACAGTCACAACCCAAACTCTACAAAAATAACTTAATTTGTATACTTTCCTTGTTCAATATGATTATAACTAATAAAAGTAGTGTTGGTGGGTATAAAAAGAATTAATGATTTCTTAATGAATAGTGATTCTTCTTTTTGAGTGGAGCATACTTTCAATGTTTTTAAACTAAGTGAAGTTAAAAGAAAAATTGCAATAAAGAATCATAGTTGAGTAAGATTACAGCAGAAAGTCCCAGAGATCATAAAACCAATCAGACTAAGTGAAGGGATAAATTAATAAAATAAAGATTCAATTTTATTTTTATTTTTACTAGTAAGAGGCTATCAAGATCTATATATAGAGTAAGAGGATCTTGTTTGGCTAGAATTGCTAGTGGGCCCACGAAAAAAAGAGTTTGCAAAGGGTGGGCCCATGTGTTTGGCCCACCCCTAGTGAACCTACATATAAAAAATTAGTGTGATTAACCATTAGATATAAGCTTTTTCATTATGAGCTTCAACCCCAAACATTAGTCTAATCTTGAATCCCACGATGATGAATATTAAATCTTTGCATATGGGGATGTGCGGTTGTGCATCCCAAGGCATAAAGTCTACGGTTCTGCCACACCCCATGTCATGGAATCGAATGAGAATGCCACGTAAGGGAATCATATTAACACGACTCTAGTTGAATATAGTATGTAGTATATAAAGTTAAGATCTTATTAGGTTAGTTCAAAGCATGATTTTAAAACTTGTTTTGATTTCTCGTCTCATCTATGAACGAGATCGAGTTGTCTCGGATGAGTTTTTTGATACATTTGAGACATCTCGTTCAACAATGAGAAAAATGATCGTTATACATTGACTTGTCCGTCCCTCTCATTGTTGGGCAATATTGAGACAACTCGGACAAATTTTGAAACCATGGTTGAAAGTGATATAAGTTCAGAAGTTCCTTGTCTTTGTTGTCTAGGTTTTCCAATAAAAAGGGTTGAATCCTAAAAACAAAAAATTTATATATTTAATAACTTGATTACGAAATCTTAAAAGATTACTTTCTATTGGCTTCTGAATCACATGTGATGCTCTCATATCTAATCAACTTTAACAAATAAACAAGAGACTTTCATACTTTATTTGGTATATAGTCCACTCTAGGAATCTTTTCTGTCCATTAACAGGTCTAACATCACTTTCAAGTTGACTCAAATGTTTTTTTGACTCAATTCAACTTGAACGATTCAACTCATAAATATCCTAATCAATACAAATGAGTCAAATAAAACTATATTAATTTTATAAATATTTTAAATATAGTTTAAATATTTCTGAAAAATATTTATATATTGTTCTTTGCAAAAGGATGGTATCTAATCAAATAACTCTATCAGGTGCATTTTCAAGTTGACTCGGCAAGCGGGGCTCCATCTAATTTTGAGTTGGGTCAACTCGAAATCTAATCAACCCAACCGAGTTTTAAAACTATAAAACATCTGAGCTGAGTGGTTTTTTTTTTTTTTCTTAAAAATTATTATATTATATTACTTTATCGGGAGAGAGAGAGAGAGAGATCCTTTCAACGCGGTTTCAAGATCTATCTTTTAGAAAAAAAATAATAATAAAATAAAAGAAATAAAATGTGCTTGAGAAAAAAAAAAAAAAAGTGGTGATAAAATGACTCCCCATGTGGCATACTCAATCGACTCCCCTAACGTGGGGTGTTTCGAGATACGCAATCGCACATCCTCATAAATTTTTGCAGTTGCGTATTTATGGGACTGTGCAGTTGTATATCCCGAGGCATAAAGCCTATAGAAGGCACACCCCCATATTAGGGACGTCGATTGAGTATGTCATGTGGGAGAATTATATTATAAAGACTCAAAAAAATAAGAAGTGGAAAATCGCTGGCAAGACAATGCCATTTGCTATAACCTTCACAAGTTGAAGCCCACACTAGTTCATGCCTCAATAATTATTTGAAGGAAAAAGTCGAACTAACATTGAAATATACATCACTTCACACATTGCTGACATGGATGTGTATGTGGAACCATAGATGCTTTTCATCAAGATAAGCATGAAAAGCATCAATGGTTTTGTGGGTACCTACATGTCACTAATGTGTGAAACGATTTACATTTCAATGTTACTCCAGGACGAGTCTTAGTTGAATTACCTCAATTGCCGATACGAAAAACATGTACACAAATTTTAGAATATTTCGATGATTGAGAGTCACTTTCAAAATATTTGTTTAAACATTATCATTCAAGAAGCATAATATTGTATGGATTTGCATTATTTAGTTGGTTGAGAGTCTCTTTCAAATAAAATTAATTATAAAAATGAAATGAAAACAAAATTAATTATGAAAATGAAATGAAATATCACTCTAAAGAGATAATTATAATAATAAATTGATAAATTAGTTCAAAGGTTGAATTACTATTTCGTGAGTTGAAAATGAGTTATTTACGGTTCTAGTTCACAGTTCATTTTAATTATCAAAACGTGAATAATTATGTTTTTGTTAAAAAAAATCAGTTTAAAAACCTTCAAATTCGTTAACGTTTATGTTTTAATAATTAAAATGAACAGTGAATTAAAAATGTAAATTCATCAAAAGTTGTTGGTCACTTTTTCATAAATATCTCTTAGTCCAAATTAAATGAAACGTGGAATGTTCCCAAGTAAAATTAACAATTAAAACTCACCCCACAAAGTATGGGATATTAAATATTTAATGCGGTGCAGTGAGGATAACATGCTTTGTCCTTTTAGTCAAAGTAGGCTTTATTTTTTTCAATAACTCCCCCCCGATATTTATTATCTATAATTATTATTGCTATTTAAATTCCATCACTTGTACTAAGAGGCCCACACAATGGATTAATAGAAGAGAGATTTAACGAGCTGACCTGTCTGTTGCAATTTTGATTACAAAGACTCTTTACTTTATCAAACTTCCTTAATTAAATAAATTTTACTTTATGAATCTTGTTACTATGACTAATTTAGTAAGATATCAAATCTTACTAAGGGTAGTGGGTCCATGTGGATTATCAAATTAGCAATTCAACGAAATAGATATGAATTTTATGACGAGGATGCCCACTCTAGGGTTTACTCTGTAACAAACTTGATAAAGTGAGGTATCCTAGGAATTATCAAACCTTCAACGGAGTTTTTGAAATAAAAATGCAATAGTTGGGTTTGATCGGTAAATCTCTCTTAAAAGAATGATCTCAATAGTGACCTCATTCACACTTTGCTACATGAAGGTGCGTATGGAACCAAAAATGATTTTCATCTAGATACGAGTGAAAGCATTTATGGTTATGTACTCAACTTTACATCTACAAATTGTGAATTGATGCACTCTAACAAGACTCTAATAATAAAAGCTTCCATTGAGAGTATTGACGAGATTAAAACCTAGAATAATGTTGAAGTGACCCCAGGCCGGAATCTCACATTGCACTTCTTTGTGTGAAAGTGATAGGAACTATATATATTTTTCATTGAGATATGAGTGAAAAAGCATCTACAACTCCTATCCATTTTCAAGTTAAGAAGTGCAATATGAAGTTCCAGCTTAAGGTCACTCTAGCACAACCCTAAAACCCAACACCTCATTACAGACAGAAGGGATAAAAACTAAGACAAGGGGACAATCATCATGTTTTATTATAAAACAGAGTTTGTCCATACTTATTTGCATAAGCATCCTCCTTGGGGTTAAGAGGCAAAAGAGGAAAGACAATATAGTTGGAGGGGTTTCATTGAAAATGGGGTTATGGGAGGAAAGACGATAAAGTTGGATGGATATTCTTCAAAAAATTGAGAAGATAAAATAAATACTTTAAGATTCACATTAAATTTAAGAATAATGATTTTCTGATGCCCCCCGCCCCCGCCCCGTGACATATGCTCCCATCACAGAACCGTAGATCATTGCCCCAGGATACATAGAACCATAAATCTTTTTCTTATGTATCCCTAGATAAATGATCTACAGTTCTGTGATGGGGGTGTCATATTATCATGACTCTAAAATTAAATTTCAACCCTTCTCTATTGGGGGGATAAAGGGAGTGATATATTTTATGGAGTCAATGTCGGATGATAAACAAAAAATATACTGATAAATTGAATGTAGCAACAATGAAGATATTGAGATAGGTGAATAGAAAGACGAAAAAATATACAATTAGACATAATTACATTAGAGCAAAATAAAAGTGGATAATCTTGATTAAGATGGTTTGAGCATGTTCAAGAAAAATGTTATAAGGAATATACAAATCGAAGACTCCAAAAACATGAGAAGTAGTTGAACAAATAAATTAATTTGCTAGAAATGGAAATATCAAAATATTGGTATGTTAAAATTTTTAATAGTATTATTTCATTTAAGTTGTAGAGGTATTTTCTGATGAATAAAATAAAAAAGACCACGATTGCAGATAATTATTTTCTTCACCTAATATTTCTTTATTTTTAGGGGTTTTTAACACCCTCTTCCTACCCCCCCATAAAATATCATTTCATTTTTTCCTTCCAAAACTAACCTTAGCATCATTAATGATATTTATTTTCATTTGCAGTCCCTCATAATTTTTATGGATATTCACATCTCCTTGTTACCATTATAATTTTTATATTTTATGAGTCTGCGTTTCTTTTACCATATTTTTTTTTATCTTACAAAGTTGATCTTTTAGATAGTAAGACATTGTGATTAGGGTTGGCTTAGGCTTGGTTTCTTTCTAACCCGATCCTAAATAAATGGGTTATGCCTTAGATTAATCGGGCCTAACTTGGTTAAACTAAAACCACGTACTAGCTAGCTAACATGATAGATTCTAAATATTTGTGGATTTTATAAAAATTAAATTCATATATTTTTGTTATATTTTGAGTAGTTTGATATTGCTTTTAGTCAAAATAGAGATCCAAAATCCATCCTCTCTTAGTTGAAAACACGATTATAGATGAAAGTAAATTAATTATTTTATAATGTATTTAATTATTTTTTTACTGTAAAATCATACATCTAATTACACATGATAAACATATATAAAATATACTAGTGAGTCGAGCCAGACAGGGTCACTTGGTCCATGTTAGATTTTAACTTGGCTCAGATTCAATCAATTTTTTTTTGTCATACCTTATCTTTGTGGGCTCGAGATCAATGTCATAATCTTTATCCCACTAGGGGTTAGCTGAGATGGTAAGACACGACTAAGTTTGTTCTTCAAATTGTGATTTCTTGTCTTTATATGCTCCTCCACATAAAGTTTCTACTTACTTGTTACACGTGACATGGTAAGATGGTGCGTGCGGCTTTCAAAGAAAAAAAAGAAAAGAAAGTCCTAATCTTTATTTTTTGATAGGTAAGTCGATTTGAACTTGTGGGTCCACGGGTCCAATTGAACTCCCTAATTATGAATAATAAAGAAAAAATGAAATTAATTCATGATGAGCATCTTCATCAAGTTCTTTTAATTCTACCATATTGTATATACTTAAATTTTAAATAGTACCGTAAGCATTAAAAGCATTTTAGGTGCATTGTACACATCTCAGGCACTGAAAATCAGTAAATATCTTAACAAGCCTTTAATATACCTGGCAAAAACAAAATCGTACATGACAATATAATATAATATCATGTAGTCCATAAATAATATGGGTACTCCATATCCCAGTTTTGTAATAATTTGAATAAGATTCAAGGAAAATAAAAAATATTTTTAAATTTTGTAAAAGAGCTCTGTAAGATTTTAAGCCTTACTAAGGGTTGTTTCGTTCAAATGGATTAATTACTACATGAGCAAGTTTCATCGATAAACTTATATTAAAAAAATCAATTTTTTTATTTATTATCTTTTGAACTTGATCCAAGGCTTTAAAAATGTCCGGCTATTGAACTTCTACCTAACTCCCAAACTTAAAATTAAAATTTAATAATGAAAAATAAATTTTTTTTATATATATTTTATCAAAATTCATAGAATTTTTCCTCTACAACTTTGAAGCATCAAAACGTGTTTTTGAATGCCATGAGATGAGCCCAAGGACCCTTACTAAGGGTGAATTCCTTATTAAGTAAGGTTAGTCGGACTCTTACAGATTTATTTATTTTTGTAAAATGTTGAGCATTTTACTTTATTTGCAAATAAATAAATAAATAAGAAATGAGAAGAGTATTTTAGATACTTTAAATGTTTTATTCATCGAGTTAAAAATTATTGTTAATTTTTATAATGTCTTTAAATTTTATTTTATTTTATGAACAAAACAATGATGCATAGATTAATTAAAAAAGTATAGAAAAAAATGACATTACTTGAGCAATAATAAGTGGGCCCTTCCTCCATAATTATTGACTTATCCTTCTTGTAGCATGCAATCCACAAGCTTTTGGTTTGAGTCATGCTGGGGTGAAACAAAGGTGACAAAATGATGTGGTGTCGCGTACATTACCGTAGATGTTTTTTCGTAAGATACAAATAAAAAAATATCTACAGTTATGTGCGTGCCATCATATCATTTTTGTCACTTTTATATCACTATTAGTGTCATTCCAGCATTTTCTTTTTGGAATTTTACATTTAATAAGTAACAAGAAGTACGAGTCGTCGGTCTAATATTTCGTGTTAAAACAAAAGAGCTGTTATAGACTTGTCCTTCTTATAGCACGTGCAATCCACACGCTTTTGGTTTTTTTTTAACATTTTAGTAACCGAAAGTACGAGTCATCAGTCTAATATTTCATGTTAAAAATAAAAGAGCTGTTATAAGCACTCCAACTTTTACTTAGTATATTTTAATATTTTAAATTATTTCTCTCTCCCAAAGTAAATATGATAGAGTCGTGATAATCTGACTTACCCATGTGGCATACGCACTCGACACCCTTATGATAAGTTTGTAAACAGTAGATCTACTTTTCTTGAGATATAAAACTGCACGTTTTTACGGAAAAATGCAATTCTATATCTCGAGAAGAATAGATTTATGATTTTCAAATAAAATCTTAATTTCAAAAAATAAATTAATAAAAAATGAGAGAACTTTGATGGGCACTCCAATTTTTACTTATTTTCAATTATTTATTTGTTTTATCTGGTCTCTCTATAAAACAGGGCTTCTCCATTATTTGAAAAATTCTAACTTTGCTGTTCTGAAAATCTAAGAAATAAAAGATAGTTGTCAAGTAAAAGAACATTATCGCCACGTGGCACTCCTCCCAAGCCTGGCCACCGAGAAGTCGTGAACCCAAATCACAGCACGATTCACGAACACACACCAAGCGCCCCTTCTCAGATAGAAAGTAAAACTTGTAACCCTACTCCTGGTGTAATCCACGTGGCGTATTATATTGGTCTCCATTTTACTCATGAATGCTTGGCCCACATACTTAATTTGTTTAAACAAAGTTAAAGCTAAACTTAATGATGGAGGATACAAATGATTGTGCCATGTGGCATGCAGGAAGACTTGGTATTGGGTAATTTCCCAACTCCAAGAACCACAACTTATTAATCTCCATTTTTTTAATTTTCCAAAGTTTCTTAATTTCATATTTAACCCTCTAAATCAAAAAATAATTCTCTCCAAGTCCTATTTATTGTACTCTCGTTTCACCTCTAACAGATCACAAACATTCCTCACTCTCTCTCTCTCTCTCTCTCTAATCTGAAAATTACAAAAATGCAGAAACAACCCAAACTGAAATTCTTCGTTCTCTTCTTAGTTCTCTCATCGATCAATGTAAGTTAAGGAAGAACTAAATTTTTTATTTTTTCTCTGTTTTCTCTCTCTCTCTCTCTCTCTACTTAGCTATCTTTCTCTTATAAAAAACGCAGGTGTCAACCGCCGGAACTGATCAAAACTCCGGCTTCTCATCCACCGGAGAAAACCCATTTACGGCGAAAGCTTCTTTGATCCGTTACTGGAACCGTCAGATTTCAAACGATATCCCCAAACCATCTTTCCTTCTATCAAAGGCTTCACCTTTAAATGCTGTCGACTCGGCGACTCTCACCAAACTTGCCGAACAAAACGCTCTCTCCTCAAACCTACAAACCTTCTGTTCTTCCGCAAAGTTGCTCTGTTTCCTTGATATTTCTCCGAGTTTGGAGAAATACGGAAGAGAATCAAATTTTGCTGTTTATTTGAACAAAAATTTTACCAATTATGGAACCGATGCAGCTGGTGGGGTGTCCTCGTTCAAGAACTACTCTGATGGGGATAATCTCCCACTCGACTCGTTTAGAAGGTACAGTAGAGGCTCAGCTGGACACGAAGATAAGTTCGCGAACTACGGTCCTAGTGGAAACGTTGTTGATCAGAGCTTCGACTCTTATGGGGTCTCTGGTACAGGTGGGTCCAGCGAGTACAAGAGCTACAACAGAGAAGTAAACGTTCCCAATTTAAGATTCAAAACTTACAGCTTTGACACCAATGGGCACGATCAATTGTTCTCGAGTTACACAGAAAATACGAATTCAGGGTCTGAATCGTTCAAAAGCTACGGAAGAAAAGGTAATGGACCCCATAACGAGTTTACGACTTACGCGAAGGATTCGAATGTTATTGGGTCGAGCTTCAGTGGTTATGGAGAGAACGGTAATGGTGGGAACGACACATTTACGTCTTATGGGTTTAATGGAAATGTTCCAGAGAACAATTTTAAAAGCTATGGCGATGGTGGAAATATTGGGTTTGATAGTTTTACGAGTTACAGAGATCAATCAAATGTAGGCGACGATTCATTTCAATCGTACGCGAAGAGTTCGAATGGTGGAACGGCTGTTTTTGAGAATTATGGGAAAAGTTTCAACGAAGGTTCGGATACGTTTACAGGGTATGGCAAAGGTACGGTGGATCCACATATTGGT
The DNA here is from genome assembly GCF_017979445.1 of Akebia trifoliata. Lineage (NCBI taxonomy): Eukaryota > Viridiplantae > Streptophyta > Magnoliopsida > Ranunculales > Lardizabalaceae > Akebia > Akebia trifoliata. Next base: position 4,012,264 of record NC_141379.1, read on the forward strand.
TTTAAGGTCTACGGCGTTAATACGACCTTTAAAGATTACCAAGACAAGAAGAAAGCCTCTTTCGCCCAATACACGACGTCGAGCTCTGCAACAACAATGAAAACCAGTTCGACGAATCACGATGGCAGTTCTGTAAATAAATGGGTTGAACCAGGTAAATTCTTTCGTGAATCGATGCTGAAGCAGGGAACTATAATGCCAATGCCAGATATAAAAGACAAAATGCCTAAAAGGTCATTTTTACCCCGATCGATTTCATCGAAATTACCATTCTCTACCAAAGGTATTAAAGAACTTAAACAAATATTCCACGCGAGTGAGAACTCAAGCATGGCGAACATTCTAACCGACACGCTTGAGGAGTGTGAGAGGGAACCGAGTCGAGGCGAGACCAAGACGTGTGTGGGCTCGATCGAAGACATGATCGATTTTACTGTTTCGGTCTTGGGTCACAATGTGGTGGTTAGGAGTACTGAAAACTTGAATGGGTCAAAGCAAGATGTGATGATTGGATCGGTCAAAGGAATCAACGGTGGAAAAGTCACTGAGTCAGTTTCGTGTCATCAAAGCTTGTTTCCATACTTAGTGTATTATTGTCACTCTGTCCCTAAAGTTAGAGTTTATGAGGCTGATATCTTAGATGTTAAGAGTAAAGGAAAGATTAACAAAGGGGTTGCTATATGTCACATTGACACGTCATCATGGAGCCAAGGTCATGGTGCATTTGTGGCCTTAGGATCAAGCCCTGGTCACATTGAGGTCTGCCATTGGATCTTTGAGAACGATATGACTTGGGCCAAAGCTGATTAAGTCATTTTGACTTGACTTCACTAAGGTCCCTTCTTCATGTTTAATTTTCAGAATGTTGTCTTTCAACAACAAAAAAAAAAAAAATGTCTGTTAGTGTGTTATGTAATTGTGTTATGTGGGTTTTAATTAGTGAGTGTTTGGATGGTGGGTTTCCTCAATAAAATGGAGAGAAACCAATCTTGGATTTTAGGAATGAAATTGTTCTTTTTCTGTTCTTAGTTATTTGGAGGATTTAAACTGTTAAATCACATGAAGGTTTATGCCGACAGTTTGCCCAATGAGAGTCCCCACTAATCCAAATTATTCTCAAATTTGTACATAAAATTTAGGTTGATTGGATGGATCTCTTGGGATTTATCAAACTCCGCGTCATCTTATATTTGGATACAATATTAATAAAGTTTGACCCTATCTTTGGTGGACCCACACGGAAAATCAGCATGATTGATTAATTCTGTAAACAATACAGTAATGTGCATGAGATGCACCATACATATCAACGTTATAATGTATCTAATCACATATATTGATTTTCTATGTATCCCAATGAAAAAGATATATGATTTTGTGTCCTTGTCATATTAGCCACATACGCAACCATGACCATTCCTCTCTACTCTTATATCAATTATAATTAATTAGGTATATTCAAATATTTGATTGATTGATTGTCTTTCCATATCGGTAGATATTTTCAATCTATATAAACCCAATGGAAAAATGTAATCATCAGCATCCAAAAATTCTCAGTAAAATTTTCAATCTATAATAATCACGTTCTAGATACAGGTTCAAATTGACTAACATTACTTAACACCAAGGGTGGGTGGAGGATACACAATCCCAATATATGAAAAGTAACAAAGAAATTAAACTTAAAAATTATAAATAGAAATTGTGTGGGAAATTATTGGGTAAATATATAGAAAAGGGTGGTATTTGGAAGCCCTACAATTCTTTAACTTGTAAATTAAGGCTAGAATTTTCAGAATAAACTGATTTTTGGTGAGGGTAATCTCTTCACCATAGAGATCATTCTCGCAGAAAATCAGCCAATTCTAAAACTTCTAACCTCCATTTTCCAAAATATTTGACACAATATTTGTATTTGGCTCTCTTTAGGGCCTCCCAACACTTCCCTACAGAAAAAGTGAGTGGGAAATGCACATTAGGTACAATACTCAAATGCTAAGGGCAACGTTAAAGTCCAATAAATTCACTTTGGAAATTGAATTTTATACTGAAATTGCCCTTAAAATTTTACTTTTTTTTAATACCAAAATACCCTCAGATTTATGTTAACAAAATCCCTAATTATTTGGTTCAAATAAATCAATTTTGATCTCACAAATATTTAAATGTAGTCAATAATTGAATAATCTAGGTTGTAAGATTTAGAGTTATCCCATGTTCAATTCTAGTAATGAACCTCCTAAGAAATATGTTTTCAAATTATGCCTCTTTGACTTTTGTCATTTGCTGACCTGTCTACAAATAATTTATCTATAAATCTAATGATAATGAAGAATGTTTCTTGTTTCAAATTTAAAAAAAATTATGATGATGATGAATGCTTCTTGATTTGAATATATAAAATACAAGTATTTGATCTCTAATTATAAGATCAAATTATTGAGGCATCACCTATGCCTTAATAAAGATTCCAATTATTGTTGTTTCATCTATGAATATGAGTTTGCTTGAGTTGTATTGTGTCGAAGAAAATTATAAGGTAAAATTACCTTAATCTCCGTAACTATCTACAAACTTAATGATAATGAAGAATGTCTCTTGATTTAAATATATAAAATACATATCCATGATATCGAATCCTACCAAAAAGACTAAAATAATGCTAACTTATGCACAACTTGAATGAGTTTTGAATCATTAAAAATAAAACAAAGCCAATTAAAAAAGGTAAAAAAAAACTACCAAAAAAACATAATATTCAAGAATAACATAAATTTATTTTCTTATGCATTTTTTGAGATACCCCTTTTCACCTTTAAACAAGTTTTTTTTTTTTTTTTATCTTTAAACTTTCAATTTCTTTTCCTTTAAATGGTGCGACTGCAAGACGTTCAACAATGAGTACTACAAGTCTTTCGACAATGACTCAAAGAATTGAAGGGTAGTATCGAATCCCTCACAATTTTCATACCTACAATGCATGAATCAAAATAGAATAATGATAAATTGACTCCCCCCCTCTACTCTCCTAACGTGACATACACATGAATCATAGATTTTTTTTTCTCAAGATACAAATTGCACATCCCCATAAATATGTGTAGTTGTGTATTCCAAGAAAATCTATTGTTCTATACACATGCCACATCAGGGGAGTAGAGATGAAGTTGTTAGACGCAATTGGAGGTGAAGGAAAATTAGTATGATTTTACTACTTAAACTCTGTTGAATTACAAATTGGCTTCGTTATCAAAGTAAATTTACAAATAATTTTTTACTGAAATAAATAAAAAAAATTAAATAAGACAATTAAAAGATCCTTATCAATCATCTTACGTATCTCGAAATATAGGATGTGATTTTACCACACGCACGCCTTAAATTCTTTTGTTAAAAGGCTGCACACATTGTAGTCAAATATTTATGAAATTATTTTTTTTAAAACACTGTTGATTGTGGATGAAGGAGCATTGCTCTATGTGTCAGCAATAAAGGAGGCAAGGACAAATATAATAATGGATGAAGAGGTGTAATAAAAGCAAAGAGGACAAACCTTAGGAAGGTTCGATCCCTGGCATAACATGGAACCTGTCTTGAACCTTGATCCTCAGAGGGATTGATGGGGTCGAGTCCCTATCTGAGTGACCACACCATTCAGGTACAAATTTTACTTACTACAAAATCCTTGGAAGTAGATTACTTTACCATAATACCACCTACTTCTTTTGAAGTCTATTTTATCCAGGAAGGACATTTTAGTCATTTAACGCACGTATCATCCTCTTTATTAGGGAAAAAAAGTGAGGGGTATTTTGGTATTTGTGAGGAGGAAAACAAGAAAACATTCATGATAGGCGTTGGGATGGGCGTGCAAAGAGAGTGTGTTAGAAGAAGCAGCTTTGTGTGAAAACGAAGTAAGTGGGGGAATCACGAAATTAAAGCTGTCTTCTCGGATCAAATGATTTGTACTTTTACCTTTTTTTCCCAACCAAGATTGCATTTGAAAGTTCACCACTAGAGGAGCCTTTGGAGCTAAAATTTGAAATCTACTAACACTTTTCTCTTATCTAAACTATTTATAATCAATCTTTAACGGGAAAATTCTTTTACAATAAAAAATTTATAATGCATAAGATGGATTTTGTCCCCCCCAAAAAACAATATTTAATCGTTGAAGATTAATTGTTAGTATGAGTGTAGTTTTATTAAACTGAAGGAAACGATGTACATTATTGTGACACTAGTTCAAAGTCTTGATCTTTGGATGTGAGGAAATCCAAAATTTTCCCTCAATGTATAGTTAATTTACTCACGCCTCAATTTTTATTCCTTATTTGTATTGCTACTCACTTGTACATAGTACGAGACATTAAATTGTCATACGACTAATGATAAATGGATTTGCAAAAATTGACGCTCCTGCCGTGACATGTATAAAAACATAGATCCTTTACCTTGTGTATCTCGAAGAAAAAATCTATGATTTTGTGCATTGCCATGTCAAGAGCGTCATTCAAGAGCATTAGTTTATCGCAACTCATTGTCGTAGTACCTTACAAAAATTCAATCCATTCTAACATTCATATCCTCATAAAATATTGATCTTGAAGTTGAAAATAATTTATTCAACTATTAATTCAAATCAACTTTTTTATTTAGTTAATAATAATGTTAGGTGTAATGGTCAGGGTCTCTCTCCAAAATAGGAGAAGTCTTGAGTTCAAGTCTCTTCGTTGCATATACCTGAGGGATTTAAACGGGATATGGTACTCTAAGAGGCTAGTTGCCTCCCTCCTATTAGTCGGGCTATAGGTCCAAACTCCATACAACCCATCATAAAAAAATAATAAAATATTGTTAGAACTTAAAATTGACATTTTTTTAAATGATCGTCATGAAAATAATAGCCTAATAATATATGATTGAATCATCTAAATTTTTATCCACAGAACCTTGAGAATAAGAGTAAATTTTGTCTATAGTGAACTTAGTCAAAGCCTGAATCATTTGAGCAAAAAATATTGCTTGACTAATAAGACCATGTTATTGGGGTTAAGGCATGACCCACCTATTTAAGGTTGGGTTAGGGCTTAGCTTGGTCCAGCCCAAACCCATCATTTTACAGCTCTACTTTTTTTTTTTGGTGATTTAAATGTGCCCCCTAAGTTTAGTGAATATTAGAGATACCTCCTATATTTTGAAATTAATAACATGCATCCTTTGACCTCAGTTTTCTAAATAGACTAAGAGGAAAAGATTCGGATGCCCTCATCTCCAATCTCTAGTCAAATATCAAGATCTTCTTTTCAAAACCAGTTTTCTTCAAGCTCTCCAATCTCCATGCTATATCCACTCAACTTTATCTTCAATTCATTATTTTCAACCTATAACTAACCCTTTACATAAAACCCTAGATTTTTCTACTCAAAATCTCATCATTTTTTATTTTTAACTTTTAATTTTTTAATTTTGTGTTTTCTTCAAAACAAGTCATCTTGAAGCTCTTCAACCTCGAGGGTTACTTTAATATATTCAACCTTCTCTTCATCTATCATTTTCTACTTTGCCTCCCTTGTAGAAAATCCTAGATTTTTCTAACCAAAATTTCATCAATTTATGCTTCCTCAAAAATTGTATATAGTTCAAATTTTTACTCTATCACTTGATTTTTTTTAATAAAAAAATTATATAATAAAAATCCTAATTATTTACATATATTATATATAAAATATGAAATTATAATTTTTTCCTTAGGTAAACAGATAATTGGGTAGGATATGACATATTCATACCCGACACTACAAAACTTTTGGATAAATGGGTGTCAGGTAATATTACCCGAATTATTAATTGGATGGAAAAACATTGCCGGTATCCAATTTTTTTTTGGGTTAGATGAATCGGATTGACGGGTATTATCCGACCCATTGCCAGCCCTATATTGGATAACTCTCTCAACCAAAATTGTAATAGTATGGTACAGGCTATGTTCTAATAAAGGACCAATCCTAACATATACTTGGCCAAACATGATAATAAATTCATTGTACTTGGGTAGGTAAGGGTTAGTTTTTTTTGTTTTTTTTTTTCTTTTCTTGGGATAAGTTTGTACTGAGTGGGCCTTGATTTCTAGACCTAAAATTTTCATGCCAAAAATTTCCTTATAACTCCAAATCTACCCAATTCAATTGTTACCTTTTACCCTAAACATTAAAAAAAGGAGAAATTGACCATCTATTGACTTGGGTTGGAACTCTGCAAATTTCCCATATTAGGTAGTTAGATTCATTTCTACTTCAGTAAAAAGTAACTATTATTGGGACCAAGGTACTGAACACATTAAAGAGAGAGATTATTTACATTTTACCTCATCAAGGCTTCTGTGAGGAAGAGAGGAGTTGGTGGAGTTGTCTAAATTTGTGTAAAACCAGAGTAAATGTGATGTGAAGGTGACAGCTTTTGAGTTGATTGTCTCTGGAACGGTAACTCTGAATTGGTAGGTGTTTGAGTAAAATCAGAGTGTAAATGTGATGTGAAGGTGACACAGCTTTTGAGTTGATAGTCTCTGGAATGATAACTCTACCAGGCTTCCTCCAGAAGAGTGAATTGGTTGGTGTCAGTTATTAACCAATGTACTAACTACACACCACACCACACCACATAATAATGCTACTATTTTCATCATTTCAACTACCCTCTTTGATTTTTATTTTTATTTTTTGGTTTGATATGCTTTAATTCTCATAAATGATTTTTGTTAGAAATAATATTTTATTGGAAGTAATTAGATCAAAATCTTTTTTACCCCTTTTTGATCGGTTTAATTGTGAGGGTTGATACCATGACTTCTGATTAAAACCCACCCGCTTTTTTCTCAAAAGGAAAAGAAAAAAGAGATATTTAAAAAAAAAAAAAAAAAGGTAATCAACTTTTGACGAATTTACGAGTCTAGCTCACCATTCATTTTAATTATCAAAATGAGAATGATAACAAATTCAGACGTTTTTGAATTGTCACTATAAACCAGGGAAACACTTCGTTCTGATTTTTTTTAACGAAAACGTGATTGTTAACATTTTGGTAATTAAAATGAACAATGAGCCAGAATTGTGAATAACTCATTTTCAGCTCATGAAATAGTACTTCATAAAATAAAGAAAAAAGTGTAAGTGTGAGGGTGTGCTTTTGATCCCAAGTTTATGGATTATCATACAAAGACTTTACCACTTTACGAAGGTGGCACCATCACGATTCCATTCAATTTGAACACAATGTCATATTTGAATTGATTGAATGTTTAAAAGTGGGTTGGATTAATATGTACAAACACCTAAAATTACTACTATTATTGATTCGATAAATGTTGTGTTGAAATCTATTGTTGAACTTAATGTATAAATTTGAATTAGAAAAAAAGGTTATATAAATTAGACAATAAGAATAGTTGAATTGAGTGACTGAGGCACAGAGAAGTCGTTATCCTTAAAACTAATTTCGCCCCCTTAAGATGATATCTACAAGATTCAATAGTCACAAATGCGCATTACATGTGCCCACGCACATTAAAGGTTTTCGACGGGTTGTCCCTAAACACAATGGACTATAGTCCCATTATACCTTGGGCCCCCACGTGCGCGTGATGCTCATTTTCTTTCTCTCTCACACTCAAGCAAGTAGGAAAGTGAGAACATTTATAAGTTGAGCATAAGTCTTATCTTTACACGATATGAGATTTATATATTTAGAGAATTATCTTTACAACACCTAAGAGAAAGAAAATGAAAGAATCTTTGACTTTTCAACTATCACAAATAAGGAAAATATTTTCTTAACTAAGATTTCACAAAAATTGGAAAAATCCTACACCAACCACACTCAAGAGAAAATAAGGTCTTGAGTTCAAATATTTCCTTGACAAAATCCAATAAATAATATTAACTATGAACCCTTCAACATCTATATCATGTGATGTACGATATAATCTAGAATTCTTGGATTCGATGAGTTTTTTAATGTCTATGGACGGGATTTTTATTTAGTTGGATCTTACGACATTAGGGCAAAAGAAAATTAGCTTTCGAAGTCCTCCAATTTTCTAAGTATGTTTCTTTGAGACCAATAGGATTATCTTTTTCTTCTTAATTTAGAGTTTGTATTTCTTCATTTTTCTTTTTCAGAAAAAAAAAAAAAATCATACTTTTATCCTTAAACACACACATAATTTATCATCCATTGTTGATAAGTTAATTCATTTTCCTTTACTAAGTACCAAATTATTCTATTATTCTAAGTAGAGGCGATCATTTAATCAAGTTAAGATTGTGTTACATGTCCTTTCCTATGTACTTGACCTTGGGATTTATAAACCATTCTTTTGTTTAATCGAACATCTTCCAATACCCATTATGATTGGCAAAGTCAATGTAAAATTTAATGCGAAACACTTTCCTTACTAACATAGTAAGATTTTAAGCCTTACTAAACGTCGTTGTGGTCACACCAGCAATCCAAAACTGCAGCCCTATAAGTTTTATCGAAAATTCAAATCCAATATTTTTTTAACTTAATCCAAGGTTTTGAAAATAGACGGCTACCGAACGTTCACATAACTCCAAAACTTAAAATTGAAATTTAACGATGAAAAATAACGTTAAAAAAAAAAAAATTCTTTTATTTATTTATTTTAAAAGTTCATAATTTTTTTTTCGCTACAACCCTGAGGCAACGGATCATGTTTTTAAATGCCACAAGTGGAGCTCAAGGGCTCTTAATAAAGGTGAAATCCTTACTAAGTTAGTTAGGCTAGTCGGACTCAAATTTAATTAGAGTTTGATTGCTTATACACAAGAATAGGCTTTGCACCTGTGGCAGACAAACAACGCAAATGCAAAACCTACGGCATTTCTGCCTCCAAGACTGTTAATTCGGCCCATTGACTGGTCGAATTAATGTCAGGGCCTTAGCCCAATAAGTAAAATCAGGTCCATAATTCTCAAACTTGTCAATCCAGTCTGCACTAGGGCTTAGCGGTGCCAGGTCCAATCCTACTCGACTGATATAATTAGTCTTATAAATTTAGGGCTTTAGCAGTTTACTGTTTAGGTCCAGTTTGAATAGGCCCCTTATCTTGTGATTTTTTGCAAAAATCCATCGAACCCAACCCAAACCCATTTATTCATCAAATAACATCATTGACCATCTATTATTAAAAGCACAAAATTAGGCCGAAATCAGACCTGATCCGTTCATGGAGAACAAGGGCTTGAATAGCCGAAATCCGAATCCGAATTCGAATAAGAAAAATCAGATATTATCCGAAATTTTCGGATATCGGATTTAGATTCGGATGTTAATTTAAAATTCGAATGAATTTCGGATACGAATTCGGATATTACGAAATCCGATCGGATAATATCCGCTCCGAAATAATATACATGTTATGTATTCATGTTTTATAACAAAACTTTTATCTGTGTATATATAAGTGTCGTGTATTCATATTATACAACAAAACATAACTTTTTAACCTTTATCTTCTCTCATGTCTCAACACATAAGAACCAGCAGCCATTAACGATCGGTGAAGGGGGTTTCGACTGTGAGTTCCATACCCATCTTCTTCTCCGGCCGGCGACATCCAGGTACACATTTTCTCTCTCTCTCTCTCTCGCCTCTCGGTAAAATCCGACCGACGGATCATAACCATCGTCTTCTCCAACCGACGAGCTTCCAAAGATACTCTCTCTCTCTCTCTCTTACACACACACACACACAAAATAAAACCTAATTTTATCCGATTTGAAGACTGAAATAGTCAGAAGATTAAAAAAGAAAAATGAAAATCGATTTGTTTTATTTACAGATTGAGAATGAGATTTTTTTATCGGATCGGATACATTTTTCGAATTCGGATTCGAATGTTTGTTAGTGATATCCGATCGGATTCGGATTCGGATTCGAATTCGGATATAGTAATATCCGATCGGATACCTATCCGTTGACAGCACTACCTATATAAAGTTGGATTGGGGTTGAGCCGAACCCAAACCTAAACCCAAAAACATTATTGACCACCAGTTTTCAAACCCTAAGCCTCTCTCTCTTTCTCTCTCTCTCTCTCTCTCTCGATCTGTTGGAGCAGCAGTAGCTAGGAGTGATTAAAACGGTGAGTCCTTTCTTTGTTTTCTATATCAACTGTTCAGTTTGATCAAAACTAGGGTTTTCCATTATTCATATTGTTCTTTGGTTGTTTTTTGATTTTTTGCTTTTTTTTGTGTGGATTGATTTAGGGTTTGTTTTGTGCTGTTCTTTAACAGTTTTTATTTACTATTTTAGGGTTTTTTATGCTTCAATTTTTGCTCTTGCAAACCCCATATTCCTTATTTGAATTTTCAGTCAGATATGCTTGAAAACAAACCTGCAATCGGCCTTAAATGGGAGCCAAAACTTCCCCCCCTCACTTCTTCTGGAACCAAAACTAATGGGTCTCAAAAATCAGAGAAATTACCCCAAAATATAATCTTTAGACCTGAAACCAAACTCGTTGATGGTCTCTTTGTTCCACCTAACGACCCAAGGCGCTTGAACAAATTGATGAGGAAACAACTGAAAGACACAGCTGGTACAAGTTGGTATGTATGAATGTCTCTTTCTTGACTAGTTTGGGAGATTTTCTATTATGGGGTTGTAATTAATTTTACATCTATGTGCATATTTATAGGTTTGACATGCCTGCTCCAACCGTTACACCTGAGATAAAGAAAGATCTCCAAATTCTAAAGGTACCCATTGTTTGATTTTCTGTTTTAAATTCTAATTCTGATTGTATGAATCTTCTTTGATTGAATATTTGCACATTGAACTTTATTGCAAGTGACATTGCAACTTGGGAAATCATAGAATTAGTAAATATGTAATTATCGGGTGTTTGGTTATTGGTTTGTGACCCAAAAGGATACTTGATTGTAGCTTACACACAAAGAAATGCTTTATTGTTAATGGAGCTTGAGAGAACATGGAACAATGTAGATGCTCATGGCACTGTAATTCATAGAGTCAAACCTTAATTTAAGTGATGTTTGTGTAAATGTTTTTATTCCAAAGACTCATGATTGGTTTCTATTATTTTGCAACTTTTTGAACAAGCCACAGCATCAAAGTGGTGAAGTTATACTTAAAAGTTTTCTTAACCTGTCCATGACACTGTTGAACAACAGATTCTATTTAAAATTTCATGTTTTTTAGAAATATGCTGGTCTTATATAAGCCATTTCTTTCTTTAACTGCATGGATTTGAAATTAACATAAAAGTGCATGTGTTTTTTATGTAGGATATATACAATTCTAAGTAGTTTTCTAATTCTATTGAGATTCGTTTCTATTTTTTAGTTTTATTAAAATTTCTAGTTACTTTAGGAGTCCTTAAATTCGTTTTTATTATTTAAATTATAATTAGAAGTGTTTAGAAGTCTCCAATTGAGTTCTAATAGGATTGGAAAGTTAGTATTATGTTATTGATAGGTTATGAATGTTAATTTTTAGTATTTTAGTATGATTACAAGTTGTTATGATGGAGTTATCCATATAAGGAGCTCCAAATTTAAAAATCAATAATCAATTCAATTATCTTTTTTCTTTTAATTACTTTTTTTAGCTTTATGCTATATTTTTTTTCAAGTTATTGCTTGTTTATCAATTGAATCTATTGATTCAAATTGATTTAAAGTGTTCCATTGAACACAACTTATCAAATCTATTGATTCACACGTTTTCGCTACGTCAGTTTTAGTTTACAAAATGTGTTGGTGACACAGAATAATCATCATATGATTGTTGAATGTTGATAATTCTTATAAAATTGCTTATTATAATTTTTAAATTTTGGGATTTGTTGGTTAGCTTGAATGTTTTTTCTTGATAATTATAATAAGCAATCTGTTCCAGATTTTCTAATATGAGTATCATATTTTCCTTAATGTGTTCAAAAAGTATTTTTTTTTTTCTAACACTTGATATATTCATTATTTTCTCCATATTTTTTTCATTCTTTTTTGCAATAGATCTTGTTTAGCTTTTTTTGTATGTTTGTAGCCATTGGTGGTTAAAAGACTTTAACAAACTAGAATGGCTTTTTCTTAGTTGTTTTTGGGAGGTGTAGTTGTCTCTTGCTTACGAGAAGCATCTATTGGTTACATGGTAGTGTGGAAAGTTAGTCCCTGGTGGACCTCCTTTGTTTAGTCATGTTTACTGTGCATAGAATATTGTGGAGTTCTCCTTAGATGGATTTCCTGGCAATCTTTTATGATTGTATACCTAAGAGTGGTAGGAGAAAGAGAGAGCTGCAGAATTAACGAATTTCTTAACTATTTTTTTATACATCAACTATACTAGGTGCTCCATGCTCAATACTTTGGATGGACAATTTGGACACATGAGTCTTGTATAAAGTAAATAACATAATTTACATTAAATGGGTTTTCTATGTGGTGAAAAGAGTGCTTTGGAGTATCGTCCATTTCGCAATTTGTTGGGGACTGGAAGGAGCGTAATGGTAGGATTTTTTAAGAGAAGACTTTGCACTCACCTGACCCTATTCTCCAAATTATAGGTCTCTTGTTTTCGTGGTCCAACTTTTGTAAAGAACTTAAAGGGGTTTTCTTTGAGGATTTTATAGGGAGATGGGAGTGGGTTTGTAGTATTATAAGAGAGTAGCTCTATATGTATTGTTTTTCGCTTGGCTAGCCACTTTTTTTTGGGAGATTTATGCTTTTCTTTTGGTTTCGCTCTTTTCCCCTTACTTCACATTGGATTCATCTCTTTGTGAATGTTCTGGGGGTGTTGGTTGTCTGGGCTTTACTTGAACTGGTATCTTCTGCAGTGTTAGGTGGTTTATATTTGAATCCTACCTTCCCAACTGTGGATCTTTTCCTTGTTCTTTTCTTTTTTTTTTTTTTTTTTGTTTCGTCCGTTGCCTTAAATAAAATTTTGATTGTGAATTACCTCGTCTCTTGGGGTTTCCCCATTGTGAATTTTTGTTACCTTTCCGAATCCAATGGTATTCATATTCTTTAATGCATGGTGACTTCACAAGAGCAATTTGGTTTTATTTCATTTTCCTTATGTGAATTGAATTGATTTTTCCTTAATTAGTTTTCTTTCTATTCCGAAGTTGGTGTCTACATCCCTTCTGATCGCACAAAAGAATCTTGTGGAACCTTCTGTTTGCAAGAAAGGAGAATGAGGTTGCTGAAGTTATTATCAGCATTTCGGGGTTGGTGTTTTGTTGGTGCAAGTTGTACAACGATTTTAGGAGGTTTTTTTTTTTGATCAGTGAGCCTATTTTTAAAGATATCAGGGACTCAGTGATCACAGGTTGGTGTTTGCATATGCATGTTGTTGCATTTGATGATGGTTCACTCCCTCACATGTATATTTCTTTATCTTCATTGAAATCTCTTTACCTATCAAAATATACATGGCTTGTCCACAGGTCCATTATTTTTCTTGATGATTGAAGTTTAAATGTTTTCTAGCCTTGGTCACTTCAGAGTGGACAGACACTATACAACTGTTGTGTTGTCCAGGCCTACGAGGACATCCATGATCATCAACTTCATTTCTTAATTCAAATAAGCTCTATTTGTATTGTTTTTCGCTTGACTGACTAGTTAAGAGTGCCACTACAAAAGTAGAGTCGCCGATCTCACAGTTCAACTTGAGTTACCAAACCACAAAGACCCAGAGACTCCGAGCTAGAACCGCAATGTAAAAATCCAAAAAAATAAAAGCATAGTCTGAAAGGGCACTATGAGTAAAAAAAATCAAACTATAGTAAGATCAAAACCATTGGCATGATGAAAATCCGAAAGGGAATCGATACGCAAAAATGTGGAAATCGGGTCTGGTGAAAACTGTAACTGGCGCCAATAAGGACAAATAGAAAAAAAAGAAGAATTCCTGGCTCGCAAGAGTATAAACTGTGAATGGCAAAATCTTTCCAAAAATCCTGAGGTTCGAGCAGATAACAGTCTTCCAGTATCAAGGCATTGGGGATGACACTAAAGGAGCCAAAAGAGTGATTGACGCTAGTATCCCCTGTGGTTGGCAAAAACACCGAGACCGTATCAATCAAAGATTATACAAACTCCGAATTTATCATACTCATTTGATAAAGACATTTCATAAAATTTCAAAAGAAAAACTACTATTTTGGCCAATGACGACAAATCTAGGACTTATTCAAATAAAATTTCGTGTTTTTAGAAACAATAGATATACCTGAGGTCAAGTAAGGACAAAACCTATTTTTTCTGCATTAAGTCTTTCAACATTTTGCATACATTCAGATAATGTCAAGAAAACACAAAAAACAAGAATACAACATGCAACCCGTCAAACATTGTGGTAAGAAATACCCCGTTTAGTATAATTTTAGGATTTTAATATAGCTCTACTGAATAGAATCACCACAAGATCTCTCACAATATTTTAATTTCCGGTCACGGAATGATACATTGAAAATGTTTTAAAAGCTGAAATTTCTTGTGATCCAGCCAGAATTGAGGTTGTGCATACTTTTAAGTTACACTGGTATTTTTTCTTTCTAGGTACTGCTTAATTCTTCTCTGTTCAGATTTGTTGTTTGTATCTCATCATTTATATTGTAGTTTTTGGGAGTTTACTGGGAAAATAATTCTTCTTCCATTAGCTGCAGCTAGACAAATCTTTTGTGAGGTTATTATGTTGCCCTGAATTGTTCATATTCTGAAAACTTCAGGACTGCCATTGCAGTTTTTTTTTTTTTTTTTCTTTCTTCCCTGATCTTTTAAGTATTTTATATAATGGATATACACACCTTCATTGGTTCATAACTTGACAGGATCATAGAGGCATTGTCAGTAATAAAGCTGAAGGATATATTAAGATTTTCTAGATCAAATTTACTTGGTCTTGTTTTATTTCAGATAGAGAGGATTCTTAAATTTATACATTTATAATTGTTGATTGTACAGTTGAGAAGTGTTATTGATCCAAAGAGGCACTACAAGAAGGGTGAGCTGAAGTCGACGGCACTCCCCAAGTATTTCCAGGCATGTCTATGATATCATAATCTATGGTGTTTGCTTACTTTTTGTGACAGTCATGTGAGCTGCTATTTCCACAATTTTCTTAATTCTCAAGTGATTCTATCAAACAATCAGGTGGGCACAGTAGTTGAATCTGCATCAGATTTCTTCTCAGGCAGGCTGACTAAGAAGGAAAGGAAAGCAACCCTTGCAGATGAATTGCTTTCTGATCGATCTCTTGGGAATTACAGGTGAGGGTAGCAAGTATTGCAACCGCTAGTGTCGTGGTTCCCCATATTGTCCGTCTTCATTTTGTCATTTGATCATGATGGCCGAACACAACTTTAGCTGTCCAATTTTGCTATCTGGTTTCATTATGGTTTTTTTTTTGTTGGCGAGTTTCAGGAAGCGTAAGGTTCGAGAGATCGAGGGGCAGAGTAATTCTGTTGGGGTTGCAAAATGGAAAATCAAGGGTGGCCAGTCGTGGAAGCGCGCAAAGCACAGAAGGCAGGGATAAGTACACACATGTAACCAAACCTACTCGGCCCATTCGATCTCTCTCTTCTATTGATAGGCAGGTGCTGTCGTTCACAAATGTCTGTGTTTCTTTGCCTCATCATGCCTTCCTATTAAATCTTATACTAACAAAAGTGGTCGCTTCTGCCTTGTGAGGAGAAGGGCGGAAAATTTTCTTAATGCACTCTTTTTATATATGTGTTTTGTTTTTGTTTTTTAATGACATACATTACCTATAATTTCTTTACTCCAAGGTAAATTAATCCTTTATTACTATAGATACCACTGCTCATATTCTCTCTTATTTTTAAAAATGAGAAAGTTTTAAATATTGTCTCACTTGTATTTTTCAAAACTTCATCAAGTTGTAATATAAAGGTATCAATATGTATTTGTTGAAGTACAATTGTACCTTTGTCCTATATGAGTTAGAAGTTTTGGAATGGGCTGATTTTTTTCTTTTCAGCGAAGTTAAGTTAAACCTGGCCTGGCCTGGCCTGAACCTTCCCTGGTCATATGTCCTTGGGTTGACCTGGGCATACCAATAGATTACTTATCTATCCAACATAAAATACATCTAAATTGAGTGTCTTAAGAAATTGGGATCGTCTTAATACATCTCCACTTTATATTCTATTTAAAGTGACGACGTTTAATAAATCAAGTGTGTACATCTTAATTTACATCCTTTTTTTTTATCGTTTTAATTGTTTTTAAGAATCTTCAACTTGCACTTAATTTTTAATTAACAAGGATGTTATCTGCCCTTCTTAAACATAAAAGTCATACCTGTTGAGTTAATTTTTACCATCCAACATTCATTTTTATAAGTTTTTTTTAAAAAAAAAAAAAAAAAAAAAGAAAGAAAAGAAAGGGAAGTTATTCTACGCAAACTTCTAATTATTATACACCAATAATTTGTGAGACGATGTATTTTTTTCTTAGGTAACCCACTTCTTTCTTAGAATATGATGAGACCCATTTCTTCTCTTCCAAATATTTTCTACAGAGAAGAATCAGACCCATTTCTTCTCGTCCAAGTGTTAGAGAAATCAACAATACGTTTTTTTTTTTTTTTGAGTTTCAATCTTGGAGATGTGTGTGTTTTATTTTAGTTTAGAACCTTTTTATAGGACCTATTTAAAAAATAATAATTTGTTGAAATCTTGGAAGTTTGAAATCTAAGGTTTCTTACAGAATTTTTAAAATCATATTGCTATACCGGTTTCCCTCTCTTTTTCTCCCTCCTTATACCTATCCTCTCTGAATGTTCTTATCAGAGAGCAGAGCGAAATCAATGATTATCTTTTCTTAGGAAAGCTTCATTCATTAAGGATTTTTGAAATCTAAATTTTTTTATTAAGAATTTTTTTTTTTATTTAAAAAAATTAATCTTCTGAAATATTGTATTTTTGAAATCAAATTGATTGAGCCTCTTTCCTTAGATCTCTCCTCTCCAAATTAATACTCTCTTAAAAAATAAAGATCAAAACAATTTTTTTTTTTTTCTTTCTAGGAGTTTCTTCTTTTCTTTTCTCCGTTCTTTTGTGTGGGTCTCTTAGAGCACTCGACTAATCCTTAATATACATGTACTCTCTACGTGGGAAAATGTCCCTCACCAAACATTAAACTTAATATAATTAAGGTTATTTTGGATAAAAATTAATAAAATTTCAATTTTAAAATCTTAAAATCATTTTCATTAATTTTCAAAATTACAGAAATCATCATTTTTTTAATGTTATAGAGTCTTTAAAATCATTTATTTAATTAATATTTTAATCTATAAATAAATCTTTAATAGTCATGTGCGACTAACTGTTTAATAATCCATCCTCATACAACTCTTACTCAGATATTCTTTCTTAGCTGTTGAGATTTAGTGGGATACATAGCATTATTGCAGGTTGGATCGAATCCCAAAGCAAAGTCATTTTCAAAAGTTTTAAAAATAACTTTTGTATGGAAAGCATGATTTCATCAATTTTTGACTTATAAGTGGAAGTTTCTCGGCCAATAAGTATTTTTTTTTTCCTTAAAAACAGACAATTGTCAGCCAAAATGAATAATTTCACATCGTTGTTAGGCCTCGAGTGTTACAGTTAGGTGGAAATCTTTAGACCATACGGAGGTTAAGCTGTCAATATTCCATGAATCTTGAACGATGACTTTGTGGGCCTCGAATTTTATTGAAATATGACGGTGAATCAATCACGATCTCTGTCCATAGCTGCACTATATTATCAGAGGAACGATGTTGACATTGCACAGTTGGATACACCGAATCAAAACGAAAATACGCAAACGTTTAAGCACGTGGTCAAATAAGTTTGACGGGTCAAAATTCTTAGAGGAGAGAGAGACAGCAAGCATGGACTTGAAGAGAGAGAGAGAGAGAGCATGGACTTGTGGTAGATGTTGCGTGTCTCTTATGAGAGAGGAGAGAGAGACATCAGGCATGGACTTGAAGAGAGAGAGAGAGGGCATGGACTTGTGGTTGATGTTGGGTGTCTCTTACGAGAGAGAAGGGGTATTATACGTGAGACTTAATCCCATAAAAACGGGATTCCAACAACCTTACAATTGCTCGGGAAAAGGTTGATTTTTTTCCACTAATGCTTGAGTGACATTAGATTTACTGTTATCTTTCACAGTTCTGAGTTGAAGGTGCACACGAAATCATAGATGTGTTTACTTGTATATGAAGGAAATAACATCTATGATTATATACACACTACTATGTCAGAAATGTAAAAATCACATATATCAGTGTCACCCCAGCACCACTCTTTTTTTCCATCAACGTTTAATAAAAATCGTATTAGGATTACACAAAGGGAGACACAAAGGTGACAAAAAC
This sequence comes from Akebia trifoliata, assembly GCF_017979445.1. NCBI lineage: Eukaryota > Viridiplantae > Streptophyta > Magnoliopsida > Ranunculales > Lardizabalaceae > Akebia > Akebia trifoliata. Next base: position 4,030,708 of record NC_141379.1, read on the forward strand.
TTGTGGTGTTGTGCTCATTACCGTAAATACTTTTCCACAAGATACAAGTAAAAGCATTTACGATTATGTACGCGCTACCACATTATTTTTGTCACCTTTGTGTGTTCGTTTGTGTCATTCCAACATTTTCCATCTAATAAACACATTATTCACGTATAAATAGCAAATCATAAATCCAAGTGAATATATATAGGGTCTCGTTCAGCATCAAACATTTTGGCCAACATTTTAGCTAACCATTTTTGTCTTACATGGGTTAGAAGTTTTGGAATGGGCTGATTTTCGGTGAGGATGATCTCCTCACCGTAGATATCATCGTCACCAAAAATCAGTCCATTCCAAAACTTCTAGCCCCACGTTTACAAGTTGAAAAATCGTGGACCGTCCATTTTTTGTAAATCATTTTTGATGGGGTTAGAAGTTTTGGAATAGGCTGATTTTTGGTGATGATGATCTCCTCACCGTAGAGATCATCCTCACCAAAAATCAGTCCATTCCAAAATTTTTAACTCATGTTTTGAAAAATGCTTTGCTAAAATGTTTGGTGTTGAACATTTCCCATATATATATAGTATAAATAAATCGTTGATGGATGAAGGCCTTACCACACGCATGCATTGAAAAGGATGTTAATGATTATTTGTAGTGGCTCTCAATTTTTTTTTTAGTTTTTTATTTTTTCTGTATGGACTATATACAATACACAAGTCCCACATGATCTCTCTTTTATTGAACATATAGTTAAATATAGAAAATATCTATTATTAATAAAATATTATTTACATAATTATACTTTGTCTATCTTCCTCATTCATATATATGACATATCTATGATAAATTCTAAGGACAAGGAAGGAATTTGCTCCAATAAATAAATAGGGTAGGGTTTGTAGTGGGGGCAATGGTGTTGAGGTACTTGTCCTCACAAGAAATCTTAAACATGATAAGGATTTATATGCTATTGTGGCTGATAACAACAGTGAAAAAAAAAAAATCATCAATATTAATCTCAAAAGAATTTTTAAAATTTCACTTAATTACGTAGACAAAATCTTGACTCCTCAATGTATGTACTAGTTTCTTGTATTTTGAAAATTTTAATCTATGTAATTTAGGACTAATTAAATGGTGGTACAGTTTAATTCATTGTGTGACCTTTTTTTTTTTTCCATTCATTTATCAAATTATGCAAAACGACTTGTCCGATATATCTCGATATCATCCACCAATGAAAAGGACAGACAAGTCAAATGCATTGGATGACATTTAAAACAATGGTTCATTTTTCTCATTGTTAAATGAGACTACTCAAACATATCGGACAACTCGTCCGAGATGAGATGTCAAAACGTGTTTTAAAACCATGGTTTGTAAAGATTCCTTATATTCTTCCTTTATGATTTCACCTTTAGAAAATTGATAAAAATATCCAAGCCCATCGTTATCAACCTTTTGATCACATTTTTACGCCTTTTTTTCCATTTCTCTTCTCTTTTCTCCTCTCTCTAGAATATTTGAGAAGAAGTCTTGGTATAATTCTCACTCGATTAAGGAAAAAAGTGTGCTTTACGCCTATGAGACTTTATATTAGTAATTTGATTAGCTTATAGAAAAATTTATGTTCTTAATTTTAACATTATTCAATATTATTTCATAATACAAGAATTAAAATATTTGGCAAACATACCTAAAAGTATATATCTAAGAATTCTTTATACGTAAAAGAAGTTTATGAAATTTCAATTGTTGCTACTATCTCATGAACAAAAGATTTGATTCATATAATAGAGTTAATCATATAATTCATTAGCATGTAAGTAAATAAGAGAACATAGATAACCCCAAGAGATTGGCCTAGTGGCAAGCCGAGTCTTGATAAGCTCCTCATGAATAGTAGGTCAAGTGTTCAAAATCCCACGAAACCATGAATTTCTTGGGCCCCCCCCTTCAGGATTTAGTGGACCCATGACTCAACCAATTGCATGCAGGTAGGACTTTTCAAGGGGGCAGTGCGTGTGACTGCGGGATTAACTCCACCCAAAACGTGGGGACACCCACAATATATTAAAAAAAAGAAGGAGGAAGTAGATAAAAAAAAACCAACAAATATTAAAAGACTTGATGACATGAAAAATTCAAAAAAGAAGGTTAATTGTGATGATTTTGAAAATGAAATACAAAAATAATAAATCTTACGTAAATTGAATTTTTTTCTAAATATGTTTACGATGGTTATAAAGAACTCGGTAACTTCAATAATAATTTTGCACTCTTTATTATTGTTATTATTATTTTTGTACACTTGGGTAAATTATTCAAGTAAAAGGTATAATATCATAATCTGTCATGACTTATTATATGTGACATTTTCAATTATGGTTTTGAAGCGTAAACGATCATCAATAATCTAATACTTGTTTTCTTAAATGAAGCTTTGATACATTTCAGGTAGAGTGGTTTCAAATCTCGGTTTTACATCTCATAAGAACGAGATGAGTTGTCTTAGATGAATCATCTAATCTCGAATAACTCTCATTTCACATGAGATAAATCATTTTATTCGATTTATAATATTTATTAGAATCGTGCTGAAGTGACCACAAGATTAGACCTCATGTTGCACATCTTGACGTGAAAGTGAATAGGAACTATAAATGCTTTTTCACTCATACATCAAGGAAAAACATTTATGATTCTCATACACTATCACGTCAGGGTCTGCGATATGAGGTCACTTTAGCATGTAAATAACCATAACATTTTTTTTTATATAAATAAAATAAATTAGAAAATGTTTGGTCACTATCACAGAGGTGATCTAGTCACACCTTCCGATACGCCTACCTTACTATTATTTCACTCCTGTTAGTAGCCCTACCTTCGACATCTTCTTCGTCGTGGTTAAGGTAATGGCTTTGGATTTTTGGGCATGGCTTGAGTCGATTGTGTTTTTTATTTAGATAAAAAAATTAAATTATAAAAGAATAATTATTTTAATAAAAATACAAAACATCAATTTTCGACTCACTTTTGATGGCTTGGCTGAAGTTTTCAAATATCACATGAGAGTTGCACATTGAATTTCTGCATCATTCATGAACAACAACAATGTGAGTTGGGCGAGTCATCTCGCCCCGCACATCAGATTTGAAACTTGAAACCATGTTAGGCAGAGATATAAATAATGCTTCTAGAGAAATATTTCAAACGTGTATCTTTCCATTTCAGCCTATCGTTGTAGGCAAATAACTTTACAATGTACATCGATTCTCACGTTGCTTACGTGTCCAGCAGGAGTCTTCGTCGTATGTTCTCTGTCCAACGTGAGTTGTTCCTAAAAAAAATCCATGGACCATTTTGTGCGAATTCAAGTCATTTCTGTTTTACTCGACGAGTATTAGTTTCCCGCGACTCGCGACAAGGAAAAGACGCCGACGCTTCGCTGCTAAATTTGTTCCTCCTTTAGGGAGTAGAATACCTTTCCCCAACTTCAAAATCTGATGCACCGCTATGTTTTGGACCCATATAAAATTACTTACTGGATAACTAATTTGAAAAAAAAAAAAAATAAAAAAATATTGAAATCAAAATCCTACAACTAAATTTTAAGGGGTCATTAGTAGCTATTGGAAACAATAAGTAAATTATAATATTAATTAATTTAAGATGTTTGGGAAGAACATAAATAAATATTTGTTAATAATGACAAAAAATAAAAATAAAAAATCTATTTTCACACATTCTTTCTTCAATACCTTTTGTCCTAAGATGCTCTAATCGAACCTTTTTTCTCTTATTCATATTTGTTTGTATTGCACTTTATTCATTTACAAAATCCACCTGAGGACTCAAAATATTGTCGAAGATAAATCATCCCTCTTTCTACAAAACACTGTGTTTTTGTCAAGAGAATAATAGGTACTAAGATTTGGTATCATTGTCAACGAGTGGGTTTGAGATGGATCAACTCTTAAACCAACCTTGAAACATTGGGTTGTACATTAGAGTAGATTTAGATCCCTACTGAGCCTAAGTTGGCTAAAGCCTAGTTCGACGCCTGAACCTGACTTGGCATGATCCTAAAATTTTATAAAAGAAAAAATTTCATTCGTGCACTCTTCTAAGTCAATATAGTTAGAGATTTGAACTTCGATTGTGGAATCAACTCTCCACACAAGGTAAGTTAGCACCTTACTTTTTTCGTTAAAAGACAAATAATTAAGGGTATTATTGAAAAAAATGTTTTGGAGAATACTAACATCTTTTTGAAGTCTTGGACGTTAGTGTATTTAATGGAAAAGACAGACGTATGTTAATCTTTTACCTAATAAATATATTTATTATACTCTTAGTAAATGTATTTATTATCTTGACATTGATTTTCAAACAAAGTATTTAAAATGCCTTTAACATTTATTATATCTTTATTTTTTTTCACTAAAAGACAAAATAGAAAGAAGATTATTGAAAAAAGAATGTCGTGAAAAATCTTAAGTGGGCCAATGAAGAAATAAGATTTCAAACCTTATTATTTCAATCGAGTTAGGTTTGACATAAATGAGCCAACGAAAAAAATAAGTCTTTTCATTGTCCCTCATCAAGTTCATTAAATACTTCTAAAATATTTGACCAACTAAAATCAAATCCCACTGTCAATCATCTCAGATCCATTGTTAGGCGATGGAAGCACCTTAGGAAAGATAGACATTATTGAGCCTAGCCTTCAAGCTTAAATTTTTTTTTTTTGTGGAGAAACCCACTTCTTTAAGAGACAGGTGTGACAAGTCCCACCATGGTTTGGCGAATATTTGAAACTCATGAAATGTCTCCTATGATCTTGGTATTCTCTGATAAATTAATGAAAAGTGATGTCAAATCCTCGACATAAAGATCACATACCTAACTATTGATTACCATCGATCATGAAAAAATATAACCATTTTTAGGTGAGAAGACCGAGGTCAAGGGAATCACATCACTTAAAATAGAAAGGGGTTGTCTCAAATATCATTTAAAGGGGTGGGTTCCAATCAATATTTTTGAACCCTTTTTCCCAAAATTAACAAATACATTTTATTTAGAGAGTTGCTATTGCCACACCAATTTTTACTAACACCACATCAACTATGCAATTTTTTTTTTGAGTAATGCTAGGGTGACACAGGGATTTACAATGATTCTCACATTTCTCACGTGGAGGTGGCCAGATAACCATAGTTACTTTTTATTTGTATCTCGATGAAAGACATCTATGACTATCACATCGATGCAGTGAGAATCACATTGAAAAACAAAGTCCCCCGAGAATTTCCATTTTTTTTAAAGGTGATTTATATAAGAATTGGTGTGGCAATAGTAGGTCTCGTTATTTATGGGACAATTAAATGCGTCACTTGTGACGTTTGTGTTTCATGTTCAAGCGGTAGACACGGGTAAAGTTGCTTGTGCGTTTGGTTTGAAATTGTGAGTGGGACCAATACTAATGCTATCTCCTCATGAATTATAGTACTTGTTTTTATTTACTTCAAATTACACGTGGCGCACATCCAACAGCTGCCATGTTGCTGAAGTCACCACTCACTCGTAGGCATTAAGTGTACAGTCAAAGGTCTGAATTTCAATTTTGAAACTTTGACTCAAATTTCGGCTTGACCAGTTGGCCTGAATAAAATTTGTGTCTTTTGACCACTATTTTGTCAAAAAGACTCGCAATTTGCTAATTATTAATATAATTTTCTGTTTTATTTTATTTTATATATTTGTGTAAAAATTTTAAACAGTAGATCTAATTAGTGGTTCGACCATGTTGGATCAAATTCTGTGACAAAATCAGTTCCGAACAGTGAACCTAGGTTACACCTTGATAAGACAAATTTGAGAAATCTTTGATTAAATCATAATATTTTGGTGTAGTATCAAATTAATTAAAGAATCATGATAATCTGACTATCGCACATGGCACACTTAATCGACTTTCCTGATGTGAAGAGCCATGGTTTTATAGGTCTTGGGATATATAATTGCACTTTTCCATAAAAAATATATCCTAAAAGAATCACGTATCTCGAGACATATAGATCTATGATTCTCAAACTTGTCATGGCAGGAGAGTCGATTGTATGTGTCATAGGAGGTAGTAAGATTATCACGACTCTTAAACTAAACTTGCACAAACCCATTAATCTATGATAGTTTGATCCAATCAAAAATATATATTTATTTAAGTTTTAAAATAAGATAATGCTAAATATGTGCATTACTTTACGATAAAAGTAATCCTTTTAAATAGTTAGATTCCCTTTTTTTTTTATTTTCACATAGGTTAATTTGTTCATGATCGATGGGTAAACCCGAATTTGAACCTAAGTTGTAGTATCAACCTTAGTAAGTAGGCACTTTCTCGAAAGTTTGGACTTTTGACTGATGTACATTTTCTTGAAATATTGGTTTTCAAGGAAATTTGTTTCTTTTTTAGCAAGTATAGTACATTAAAAATAATATAGTTATTCTACCTATAGACTTATTAAAAAAAAAAATTATTTAGGGACTCATGGCTGTAATTAGGTAATCTCTTCGTGAATAATGTTTCCAATTTATCTAATTATCGATAGATAATGCAATCTTTGAAAACGGATAATGCTTTGTGAAGGCAAAAATTTCAATAATTTTGAGATTTTCGAAATGTGAATTGTTCCTAGAGTTTAGAAGGCCATCACACTACGTCAAATAAGAGGGTAAGTTCGATGTCAAGATCCATCGAATTTAACCCTTTTTTCACATAGTAGTAAAAAGAGCTGCGTCAAATTTACCCATTTTTTCACACAATGAATCAATTAAATTAATCTGATGGTATTATTCTTCTCCGGGATGGTTTATGGTGAATGCGGATGGATCTTGCCTTAGAAATCTTGATATACTAGGGCATGGCTCTATTGTTACGAACTTAGGGTGAAATTTGGTTCAAGAGCATAATAATTTATTTAAGGATGGCATTTATAATGAAGCTGAAATTTGAATAATCCTTGTAATAAGTCTTTCTATTATTCCCAATGGAGGTTGGCAAATTGTAATTAAACCTAATAAGGTTTTGTTAGCTAGTTATGGAGTTGCAATTCCTTAAAGATTGGATTCAAGGATCAAAGATATTTAATGAAGCTGAATGATATTCGTTATCTCTCATACCCCTAGAGAGGGTAATCAACGAATGCGCTGGCCATTCATGCATTCCCATAAGGATCTTTTGGTTTATAGTTAGAAGACGAACTTTTTTATGATGTTAGATAAGTTCCCACTGATGATAAATTAGGCAATTTTTTCATTAAGGCTTGTATAGTCCTAGGGTATGCTCCTTGTAACATTGCATGTATTTCTAATTTTCTCATAAGTATTAAATAATAATAATAAATAAATAAAATACTTTAAGAGTACAATCATATAAATATTAATGCACAGGATCCCATCGGAACTCATCCTAAAAACTAATGAAGAATAAAATCACAGTTTAGTAGGATTAATTTACGAGCCTTTATAATATGACTCACCAGGTGGAATACTCAATTGATTCCCTGACGTAGACAAGTTCGGGAACCATAGATCTGTATGCCTCAGGATACATCACTCCCTTGGGATACACTTGTTTATGGGGAAGTGCATTAGTGTATCTTGAGACGTACAAATTTGCGATTCACGAACTTGTTATGTTAGGGAGTCGATTGACTATGCCATCTGGCGAGTCATATTATTACAACTCTTAATTTATATATTTTATGAAATAAAAAGAATTGTGGTAATCTGACTACCCCTCGTGGCATACTCAATCGACTCTCCTAACATTCTGGGAATCATAGATCTGTATGCCTCGGAATACAAAACTGCAATTCCCCATAAAAATGTGTTTCCCGAGGCATACAAATCTACGATTCCTGAACTTGTCATGTCAGGAGAGTTGATTGAGTGTGCCACGTGAGATAGTCAGATTATCATAACTCAAATAAAAAACTTGCGTTGCTGGTCATAGGTACATAGCACTAGATCGTCTTTATCATGCATGCAAACCAATGATTTAAAATCTGGACCGATGGTTCGATCGAGACCAATTGGATTTCCTATAAAATCGGTTTGATTCTTAATGAACAGTTATTTAAGTTGGAACCATAGGTTTTTTGAATATTGAGGGATCAACCATCCAAACAGTCGATTTCCAAGAACCGGTTATTCAAAAATATAAAATTTTCGAATGATTCTCTCTCTTGCAAAATTAGAAAATCTAGTCCCTAGTATCAAATAAATCTAGATTTTTTTAGTATCAAATAAATATAGAAACCTACTATGGCTAAAATTTATAACAAATAAAATATATATCTATCTTGGAATTTTGAGCACCAAATAAATATAGAAGCTTACTATAACTAAAATTCTAACAAATAAAATCTATTAATCTACTAAACCAAACATTAGGGATCTTTAAATAACTAAAAAAATATCCTTAATTAAATCAAAACTCTAACATTTTTTAGGGTTTCTTATTTTTCAAAAAATAAAATAGAACATTGAAATACTTGAAGTGTTGAAGAAAATAAAAAATTTGGGGAAAAAGAAAAATTTCAAGTATTTTGTTTCTTAATTATTTATTTTGTTGATTTCATCATCAAGAATTTATAATTTTTATTTATATTTTAATTTGATTTCATGGAGGTTGTTCTTCAATATGTTTACAAAGTATGTTACTGTTTTAGTGTTCTTGTATATTGACAAAGTAAAATAATATACTTTATTTATTCATCATGAATATTTCATGAAGATGTAACGAGAAAAGACATGATCCGTGTATATAAAAAATCAATTCGACCGAATTGATCTTCGGTCGGACCCTGGTCCAACGAGTTGAGCAAAATTTCGGTTTGGTCATCAGTTCAGTTTTCAAAACATTGATGCAAACTATTTTAAAATTAGTCCTAAATTCTTACTAATGTAAAAGTGTGGGAGATCTATGTAAAAATTAATCCAGTCAACTTTTCAACTTTTATGTTCTTTAGTAGAAGTATATGATGTTGACCCTATACCCTTACAAGCACGTAGTGGTCCTACATACTATGTCTCACGTTGGATCATCTATGTGAATAAATACTGCAAGCAGACCAAGTTTTTTATATTTCGATTTGAAGAGAGTTATATAAATTCTTTTGTTCATAGAGTAAGTTGTTCTTGGGGTTTTTCATTTTTAGGTTTTAATTTGTGTGTAACAAGATGAAGAAGTGTGACAAAGCTACTCAAAAACCTGACCGAAAGACCATGGAGAAGAACAGGAGAATACATATGAAAAGTCTGTGTTTCAAGCTTTCATCCCTCATCCCAAACCAAAATCCAAAAGTGAGATTCTCTTTCTCTCTCTTTCTCTCACTTACACACACACACACACCACACACACACACACACACACACACACACTCAATTTCTTACAACAATTTTTTTTTTTCTTTTTGGAATCTATTTTTGCATGGTTAAAGCTGGTGGGTTTTTCTTAATTCTTTCTTTTGTTTTTCTCTTATTCTAATTCACAACTTAAGAATGAAAGAATAACATAATTTGTTTGTGTTTCAGGAGGTGTTGACACAACTTGATCAGTTGGATCACGCGATCGTTTACATAAACAAATTGCGAGATCGTATGGAACAATGTAACAAAAAGAAACAGTTACTCATTAGTAGTAATGGAGATTCGATGATGATTGGCTCAAGAATTCCAATTCTTGAACTAAGAGACTTGGGTTCTGCTTTGGAGGTGATTTTGATAACTGGATTGAATAACAAGTTTCATTTTAATGAAGTTATCGGTCTTCTCGAGGAAGAAGGAGTTGAAGTTTTGCATGCCAGCTTCTCTGTTGTGGATGATAAGATTTTCCATACAATCCATTCTCAAGTAATCACTATAATCTTCATCTATGTTTGTTTGAGACTAATAAAAAATACAAGTTTAAAGTACTAATAGAATTGGTTCAATTTGATATTTGTAGGTCACAAGTTCTAGAATTGGTGTGGAGATTTCAAGGGTACATGAGCGATTGAAGAAGTTGGTTTACTGATCATCTCAAGATCTTTTAAACCACGTGGAGAGATGCACTAACATAAATGAAAGTTTCTGTCAGTGTCTATGGTTCTTTTATGGTGTGTATTGGTGGATTTATAATGTTTTTATTTAGGACTTTTCTAGCCTCAACCTACGATTGAGGCTCTCTATCAAACGGACGATTCAGATAGGAAGAAAAAATGCAAATTTTCTAGAGATTGGTACAATTTTTTGTAGGGATACATCCATCTTGGAAATCCCTAGCATCTCAAAAGTCAGTTTGATGGAAAGCCTAATTGTTGATCATGGTTTGTGTACCCAATTAATATTATTAATGTTCTATTACATGTTAATGATCTCTTCCCTTTGTCTATTCGTAATTGTTGAGGATGATAGAAATAATGTGGTGTAATAGATTATAAGGACCCAACAAGGGTTGCTAATCAGATGTAAACTATAGAACACTGGAATTTTATTTATAATTAGATGATATTACTATAAACCTCTAAACCCTAAACCCCGGACAAAAGACAAAACTCTAGCCAATATAAGATAACTCATCTAAATTAATCTCATAAGAATCTATATATTCTAATGCTTTATTACGTAACCTTCCTCAAACACATGGTGGTCAATGATCACGAGCTTAAAATAATCTTAATACTTGCAATCAGTTGTCCTCATCTTCGAAGAACATCACCATCCGGAGAGAGTTAAGACGTGTCTGTCTTTTACTTTATCGGCCTAGGAGGTCACCCATCTTAGTATCAGAAGTGAAGTTAGGATTTTGTCCACGTGGGGCAATAAGACACTTAATTTTTATTTCTTTTTTAAAATTTGTTGTGGGGGCATTAGAGTGGGATTTTGTTATCCACCAATGTAATCCTTCGCAGTACATAGCCACATAAATCTTATGTCTTAAAGATTTTTGTGGGTGCAAGTGCCCCCATTTTAAATCCTACCCTACTTAGTACTACTCACGTTGGCCATTTTGTCTGCTCTTGTACCTACCCCATTTATATAGGGACAAGATTGTCTGCCAACGATATAGGCAATGTGTTTTGAAAATATAGGTTAGAAGTTTCGAAATGGGCTGACTTTTAGTGAGATCATCTCCTATTAGTCCATTCTAACTCATATAGGACAAAACACATTAGTCATATTGTTCCTTGGCGAATGTGACCCATATATATATATATATATACATGGGTCCCGTTCAGCAACAAACATTTTGGCAAAACAATTTTCAAAACATGGGTGGTTAGAGGATGATCTCTACGGTGAGGAGATCATCCTCACCAAAATTCAGCCCATTCCAAAACTTCTAGCCCCAGTTTACAAGTTGAAAAATCGTGGACCGTCTATTTTTTGTAAACCATTTTTGATGGGATTAGAAGTTTTGGAATGGACTGATTTTTGGTGATGATGATCTCCTTACCGTAGAAATCATCCTCATAGAAAATCAGCCCATTCCAAAACCTCTAACCCATGTTTTGAAAAATGTTTTGCCAAAATGTTTGTTGCTGAACATTTCCATATATATATATAGGGTCCCGTTCGCCACCCTTAGTTTTACCACACACTTTAACAAACGCGTTTTGTCTTACATGAGTTAGAAGTTTCGGAATGAGCTGATTTTTGGTGAGGATGATCTCTATGGTGAGGAGATCATCCTCACCAAAAATCAGCTCATTCCAAAACTTCTAACCCCATCAAAATTGATTTACAAAAAATGGACGGTCCACGATTTTTCAACGTGTAAACATGGGGCTAAACATTTCGGAATGGGCTGATTTTTGGGGAGGATGATCTTCTAATCATAGAGATCATCCTCACCAAAAATCAGCTCATTCCAAAACTTCTAACCCATGTAGGACAAAAAACGTTTGTTAAAGTGTGTGGTAAAACTTAGGGTGCTGAACATTTCCCATATATATATATAAATATATAAATATATATCAAATCAGCAATGCGTGTCATGCTAGTTTCTACTATTATGAGTTCAAGACGAAGGGTAACAACACCCTTTCTTGAAAGACCAATCCAAGTTTAATTCATCGACTAGAACTCCATGTGATTGCATATATATAAACAAGCTACGAGTCAATGCCATGGTTGTTGATACATAGAATGCTTTTGATCCTATTGGATATAACTATGGGAAGTGTTCAGAGGCCCCAAAGAGAGCCAAAGATTTTTTTAAATAAGGGTTAGAAGTTTCAAAATGGGAGAATGGGCTGATTTTTTGTGAGAATAATCTCTACGGTGAATAGATAATACTCATCAAAAACCAACTTATTCCAAAATTTCTAACCTTACAAGTTGATGGATTGTGAATTGTCTGATTTTCGTAAACAACTTTTGACAGGGCTAGAAGTTTTGGAATGAGCTGATTTTTGATGAGGATGATCTCCTCACCATAAAGATTATCCTCACAAAAAATCAGCACATTCCAAAACCTCTAACCCATACATTGAAAAAACGCTTGGCTCCTCTCAATGCCACCCTATAACTATTAAATAAAATAGTGTGTAAAGACAGTATTATGAAATTCTCTTAGAAGGAAAATTATAAAATGAATAAATGATGCTTTGTTGATTAATGTATCATCTTTCAAGGCAGAAACTACAACTTTTAGGGGAGGATAAAATGATTTAGTTCAAAACTTAATCTAGATATGTAGATTTTTTTTTTTTTTTTTTGATATCGTGGGTATCCCCACTCTTCGGGTTGGACTAATCCCACGGTCACATGCACCACCCCCTCAAAAAGTCTTACGTGCTACAAGTTGAGTCGAGGGTCAACCGGACCTCGGAGGGTGGCCCAAAGAAATTCATAGCTTCGTGGGATTTCAAACACTTGACCTACTCTTCCTGAGGAGTTTATCACGACTTGGATTGCCACTAAGCCAACCCCTTGGGATTCAAATATGTAGAATACACATAAAGACCCTTGGTGGTTGGCTCAATGGTAAAACTAGCGATTGGGATTTGCTTTCTCTAATATTGTGTTCATTAGGCCTCTTGAATTACTATGTTGCACATGGTAAATTTCATGTGGTCGCGGCATGAGACCTTAGAGACTTGTCCCATCTCACTATGTGAAAACTAAAAAATTCGACATAAAAATTTGACATGCCAAGGCCCACGAATTTTAGAAACTGAATTTTGATAGTCTAGAACCGTCGAAATTATTGATGTTCCCACATTTGACAGCTTAGAGCTGTTGAATTTCTCTCATCCTTCATTAATTTGACAGTTTCGGCCCATCGAAAAAAAAATTTGACAATGAAAAATTTGACCTCTTGGTCCGTCGAATTTTATGAAATTTGATGGTCTGGACTATCAAATTTGGGCTTTTTTCACATTGTATCTCAAAGGGGGTGTGGGATACTCCGAGTTATAAGAAAAAAAAAAAAACAAAAAATAATACAGAGGAAGATTGATTCTTGACTAATCTAGATATAAGTTTGGTTATCAGGAATGGATCTTTATGAATAAAAATTGAGATTTGAAATTTACCATTTGATTGAACGGATTGTTCAATTATTTAGATTATTCTGATGATGCCTAGTGGAAGGGCTCTCACTTAACGGATAAAACTTACTCCAAAGATAACAATCTAATCTTCCCCAAGAATTCACATCGATGGGAAGGTTTGGTACCTCGATATCGGCTTTTTGCCATCTTGGGTTGTAGTATGTTCCAAGGGTTGGGTTTTTCGTCCATTAAAATAGTACATGAGTTGTGTTCGAAACGTCACGAGACAGTTTGGTCCATATCCGGTGTAAGCGTTAGAGCATTGAGAAGACTTTTCCTTAGTATGACCCTACGAGAGGATTGGGAAGGACACATTTCTAGTGTACTAATTATCGTGCCCACGGTAAACCTTGGGTAACCAAGTGCAGAGCGAATAATTGCAGAAAGTATCTAAGTGGTAATCCCAGCTCAAGATGAGTGCTCTTCTATTATGACTTTCCCAAAGCCTCCAATGTCACAAAATCATTCATGTTCAAGCACTTCAACCTCATTAGAAAATTAATTTTAACTATCTAATCTTATCTTTAATTCGTCTTTTTGAGTTGTGCCTTAATTCCTCTTATACTACCTTAGAAAAATTCTATCATCTTTTAGTTCAAAAAACCTATATTGTTATTTATATTTGAAGTAGTTAAACTTTCAAGGTTGAAAATGAATGTTAATTATTTTTGTTAAGATGACTGATTTTGTGAAGATAATCCAAAAGGTTTTTGATTTCAGGTTGAAGACGAGGCTAATGGGGTCATTTTTCATTTGCCTATTGGAGAAGACCGAGGTCAAGGTGGCATGTAGGCATTTTGGCCAATATTTAAGATACCTTATCTTTTAATGGACGGCATTGCATGATTTGACTCCAGTATTCTCAGATAGAATAATAATAAATGACCTAAATGCCCTTTCCCTTCAACCTATAATTAGAAATAGTTGAATTTTCTCTCCAAAACCGATGATCTTCAACATTACCATTTAACAATCTATGGTCTCCCCCCAAGAGAAAAATCCTAGCTTCACCCCTGGCCCATGCGGAATTGGAGTGACAGAAATTTTGTAATGCAACCTTTCAAAGCTCTGCTATCAAGATCACCTTCAATCTCTTTCATGGTTGAATGAGTCTTCCATGTACCTCTCACTTACCCAATGTTCCATTGTGTTTTCACCAATTGTTATGCATCCATAAGGTATCTACATTTTCACCTTATTTATTGTATTGTTGTGTTTCTATTTTTAGGAAATTAAAACCCAAAGATAGAGACCTAATTTAAATGGTATCCAACTAACCACTCAAAATCGCGGTTCGGATTTGCTTAGAATCCGCGTTCTCGAAATTTTGGATCGCCCTTTTAATCCTCCTAGCCTCTTTATACGTAATGAATTCCTGTTATAAACGTCCTTTAAAATGTTATTATTTTTTTGTAATTATTAAAATACAACCTTTGATGTTATTACCTTCAATTTATCTTAAAGACTTGTTAATTAATCATATAAGTTGATCTTTTCATGAAATATGCAAAAACAACTGAGTTGGTTAATGGGTCTTAGCCAACTAATTTTTATTTTATGAAGTTAGTGGATCTAATACCCTAATTAATAAACTCAACAAGCCATAAAAACTAGATTGAGGGAATTTTTTAGTTTTGAATACACGTGCTATCAAGATGATACCAACTTGAGGATATTTTGGAATTGGGCACTCTCACGTGTCTGGGCCCGCACCCACTTCACGCGCTTCTAAACGCGGATTTTGATGTTTTTGCGTCAAAAATATGAGTTTCTGTTACAATTGCGTGTTTGATAACGCTTCCGAAATTCGCGTTTCAAGATTTTTAACGCGTATTTACAAATTTAACCGCTGTTTTCAAAAGCGGATGAGAGCAGCTTCGCATAACTGCGTTTAAAATTTTAAAGTGAAATGACGAACATACCCTTCGTCATTTATCATATTTCCAATGAATGTCCGCGATAAAATCTGTTTGAGTATCGTTCATCCTCATCAATCTCTCTCTCTCTCATCAATTTCGACAGCAGCGGCGAGCCAACTCATTGACGACGACGAGAGTTTTTCCGATCGAACCCATTGAAGACGACGACGTTGTCTTCGTTCAATCGAAACCCATCGACGTCGTTGTCTTCTTCTCTTCGGGTATCCTCATCAACCACAACCACAACACCATCCTCACCCACACCAACAATCACACTCGCACTCGCAATCTCACGCGTACCCAAACCCACACGCGCAACTGCAACAACAACAACAACAAACGCACACACATGTTCAACCGCAGAAAGCCGCAGATGTTTTTGCTCCAAATGTCGCAGCGGCCACTACTGCCGAAACGCCTAAAGAAAGGTTTGAACTTGCACCCATTTTCTGATTTTATTGAATTAGGTCAGGAAATGGAAGTTTTCTACATTTAGGGCTTTCGTTTGTTTGTTTGTTTGAATTCAAATTCAGGGCTTTTGTTGTTTCTTTACGTTTTGTATTACAATGGGTGATGCAGAAAGTTTGAAGAATTTAGTTGCAAAATTAATGTTAGACATTAATTGAATTTCTATTTTATTTTTAGGGCAGACATTTGGTAGTTAGTTTGAGAAGAGTGAAAATCTGGAATTGATTCTAATATTGCTTATATGTTGTTTGGTTATTTATATTTCACCTATTATTATTTGTTTTTCATGTATAAATCATCATTCTTTTCCGCTTGATTTGCAGAAAATGTTGAGTTTAGAGATTTATTTATCTCTGGTTCAAAGAGATTTATTTTAAGAAGATAGTTTTGCTGGTCTTAAATGTCTAGTCTTTTTGCTCTCTTTACATTGATCACTTTCTAAAATTATATGTTATCAATTCTATAAAAACTGTTCCTTAATTGAATGTTCAAAAAGCCATTCAAGTCGCCAAGTGAACTCGGTCTTCTTTAACTGGGTAATAAGTGAGTTGATTTTCAAGCATCTTCTATTAAACATAAAAAAGATTTACATTTTTGTGGGGAATATGGCATTATTCCTTTCTGCATTTTGGGCATTTGATTGGGAATTTGGGATTGTGTGCACTTATAATGTGAAGCCGCAGATTATGTGGGGTATTCTTGGCATTGAGTTTTAACAGGTGTATAGAGAAATAAAAGTGGCTGTATGGCATAGGCGACAGCTCGGTCAGTTTGTTATGTCTGTGAGTGGTAATGCCACGGACCTGTCTCCCGCCTTTATCACTTGTCTGTAAAAAGGGGGTGTAGAACTGTGGCTATTAAGATGCTCACGTGTTTTTGTGCATGTGTTGACTTCCGTTCATGGACTAGGCTTCCTACCTTTGAGTAAGATTGAGTCAAGAGTTGTTGGATACTTTGAGCTGCATTTGTTAAGGCAATAAGCTTTATCCCCATCATATTATAAGCAAATAAGTTCAAGCATATTTCCATGATCTTCATCTCTTTTATATCTATGATCACCATCTTACATGTATGGTGCCTCTAGAAAGATGCAAGGTCGGTTTTAGTCCTGTTTGAGGTAGGTGTAATAAAATAAAATTCTATCCTTGTTTTTGTTGTCACTGTTTATATTTAGGATCTTTTATTTTTTATTTTTATGTATAGCTCTTTCTTTTTTCCCTAGAGTTAAGATTATTTGTTTGGCGTAGTTGTAGCAACCATATATGTAATCCTTTTAGATCCCACAGAGTCATGTTCGATGTTCGTGGTTAATTCTATCTTATTTTTCAATGAAATATCTCTCTTCTTGATGCATACACATTTCTATTGGTTTAGGGATTTTCCAATATAGGTCATACACTCATACTTTTATCATGTGGAGTACTCCAAAGGTTCTATTTGTATCTGTCTTTTTTTTATTTTTATAAGTTGTTAAATCTGTCTATTTCACATATATTCTTGGTTACCTATATGCACCCCTTGATATGTCTATGAAGGCGTGGATGTTACTTCTATGTGAAATATCCGTTCTATTTTTATTTGTTTCACATCTAATTGCTGGATAATCCTATATATTCTACAACAAGCAAATTGGTTTCTTCTGCCTTTTTGATGTTTAGTGCGCCTATATCTTTATTATCATAATGAGAAAAATCAAGATAAGAGGTGTCTTGTTCCCATAGAATATGAACGACATCTACGTGCCATGTTTGAATAGGAGTTTAAAATGCATCGGACTCCCAACCAAGATGAAGCTGTTTTCTTCATTGCATGCAGTCCAAAGGGAACACTCCTTTGGATTATGACTCATGAGAGAAGGCCAAATATAAGTGGTGACACCAAATTTTGGAAACCCAAGAATGTCATATCTTTACATTCAAATACTAATCAATCAAATTACAATCTCATTATCCCCATATCCCTATAATCATGTTAGTAAGAGATGTAAACTACAAAAACATTTATTATTATTATTTATCTTTAAAAATTAATTAATTATGAAAATCTTAATAAATTACGTGCAATTGATCAACTCCAACGTATGACCTATACCACTACCCATCCCCTTTCAATTGCAATTTTGGTTCGTGGGGTCCAAAATGTGAGTCTCCAACACACTACCTATCCAACAATATATTTTTAGGTCATTAAATTTTCAAGACCCAAAATAGGTAACTCCACTTAGTTTTACCCATCTTTTTTTAGGAAAAAAATTTAGACTATCAGTTGGAATGCCTTCCTCATGGATACCCAAAGTGACGATCCATAAGCACTTGATGACCCATAAATGGGTATGGGTGTGGATATCTCTCTTGGAGTTGCTCTTAAGAATCCCTAACATCCCAACGGTCATGTTGATGTTAATGATTGAGGCTAGCATTTTGATGATAAGACTTTGAGATTGTGTTATGTACAATGTGAATTATGCAGGTATTTTGTTTATCAGGAAAATTTCATATGTCCATTTTTAAGAGGAGATGCTGTCGAAATTTCTATAGAATTATAAATTTTTCTATAATTTTTATAGACATTTTAAAATTAAAATAATAATTATTTTAATTTTTATATAATTTTATTATATTTATATATATTTAGTGTAATTATATAATTATAGGGGTATTCTGATAATTTTTAATGTATTATGGGTGCATGATCAACCTTAAGGGTATTTTGGTCATTTTACCATAATACAACAAATTTTTGAAGCTGTATCAAGCAGTAATTACCAGATTCTGACAGCAGATGCTGACAACACAGCACTTTTAGAAAACTCTATCAAGCAAGCTTTTCAGTATCTCAGATTCTGACAGCAGATTCTAACAGTAGATTCTGACAGCAGAAGCTGACAGCAGATTCTGGCAGCTGAATCAATCAGGCCCTAAGGTTTCAATCCTCAGTGCAAAGCATCTGAACTCAATTTTTATTAGGTGCACACCAATATTGGTTTTTAAAATTTTCCAAAATTTGCTACCATGCACGTGGAAAACTTAAAAGAAATGAGGTCCTTGTAGGTTTCCACTTTCCATAGTTCATTAATAATAGGCTAGCAACACTTTCTCTCGTTAAATGAAAGGACAATAGGTTTCTCTCGTGTTGCCAATAGGGACACTAAATTAGGCAACTCTTAGGGGGCGTTTGGTTCTGATTGTAGATCCTGATTTTTTATTCTGATTATGGATTGTCAAGGTGGATTACGAATAGAAGTTTAATACTTAAAAAAGAACTTCACGAAGCCTACCAGAATCATATTCCTTTTCTATATGCATAAGAATAGGACATTTGTTTAGAGGGCAATCAAAGCAGCCTTGATAAGCTCTGATCCTCAAGAAGGGTTGGTGAAGTGTTTAAAACCCCATGAAACAATCAATTTCTCGAGGCCACCCTCTAGTGTTTGGTTGACCCTCCACTCAACCAATTGCACGTAGGACTTTTCAATGGGGTGGTGCGTGTGTCAATGAGATTAGTCTCACCCGAATCGTGGGGATACCCACGATAAGTAAAAAAAAGAAAACAAAGCAAAAAATCGATAGATTTGCAAAGAAGTGCAAGGTGGATTTTTTAAGTGATGTGCTAATGAAAATAATAATAATAATCAAATTCGATTAATCTTGTAAGATTATATCCTATTTTTCATGAGAAAATGATTATGACAATACACTTTATTACAATACATCCTGCATGATATTTTATAATTATAAACTTAATTAAATAGTAGAGAATAAACAAATTTAACCCAATATTTATAAGAAGTGTGCTGGAGTAACAATGTGGGGGACATCATGGGGACATGTGACGTGGAAGTCATATCTTGATGAAAATCATCTATGGTTCTAATTACAAACTTACACGTAAGAAATGTTCCTCGTACAGCCTATGTGATAAATAGTTGCACAATAAAGAGGAGGAGCAAGTAACTATATTCAAATGTGCTTCAAGTGGGCTTTAATCAGTTTAAGGTAGGTCGAAATCTGTCGGATTTTAATGTAAAACATGAAATCGCATAGTAGGCTCATGATTGGCAATTGTTTCAATTGGGACTTAAATAGGCTTAATAAATCATCATGGGCATGACATCAGCTGAAGAGGTAATTGCCTTTTGAAGCATCATATTGGGCCAGGTATTTGGGCCTAGATACGCGAGCCCAATATCTGTGTGACCATATGATATGAGTCATTTTCTTGTCACCATGGTTTCAAATCTTGTCCCAGACTGCACGAGTCAACTGGGATTTTACATTTTTTGATTATAATGTTAAAAAAAAAATAGAATTTAAATATTTAATATTTAAATAAAGCAAGAATTTATATATATAAGAGACCATAGAAATATGTAAAATCCTGAGGCAACTAACCTCTTAGAGCACCATATCTCGAACAAATAAAATATAATTTATGAATAAAGTATATATATATATATATATATATAGATACACACACATGCATGTGTGTGTGCATGCACGTGTGTCAGTGTAAATCAAGTTAAATAGTTTATCTTGTCTGAGACGAGTTGCCTCATCTGAGACAGCTAGGTAACGTGAGATGAGACATGCAATTTTGGTTGAAGCTTAAAACACATTGAACTCCTATCCAAGCCGTTTTCTACATGGGACACAACAAGGTGTGTTTAAACTCCAATTAAGAGGTATTGTCACATAGACACTTGTGCTCCTAACCTAGCCGTTTTCTACATGGCACACAGTCAGGTGTATTTAATCTCCAATTAAGATGTGTCACATAGACACCGTACATTGCTATAGGAATGAGACACCATTTTCGATAGCGATTCTTGTAATAAAGTCTCGCTACGATAATTATTTGGTGGCAGGGCTTCAATTCAGAGAAGTTCTGCAAAAAAATCAAAAAAATTCGAGCAATGTACAAATATGTTTTTTGGGATTTCTTATAGAAACCCATCATCTTCGACCTCTCTAAAATCCTATAATGTTTTTAATATTTAGAAGAAATAAAATGTTGAAGGTCAAGGGTGAAATTGTTACCATATTAATCGATGAATTGTTGATTTAAAGGATTCTACAAGTATTTTATTTGAAAATTTTGGAGAATTTTGTGACTCTATCTCATTGGGAATATTTTACAGATTTATTTATTTAATCCGCTTTCTAAAAGACTTATTTTCACTTCCACTACAAGAAACAAAATTAATTTCATTTCAAAGAACCCCTTTGCATTAATGGCAATATTTTACCCTTCGGAATAGAACATAGCATTGTGGTTGATATGTTCGTGTGTTAAAAAAGGTCTTACAAGGAGCCTAATAGTACTAGTCAACAAGGAGGTACTGTAAATCCAACCACGCTTTTAAGTTGGTCGAGCTAATATTATGTAAACCTTAGTTAGGTTTCCTGGGGTATTGATATTTCTTGTTTTTGGTGAAAGGTTTTCTTCATAGTGGAATCGATGTGATCCGTGGACGTACTTCAATCTAGAGGGAACCATGTAAAATCTCTGTGTTTTCTTTGTGTGATTGCATCTTGTGTTTGGTTTTTTTGATTTGTTTTCTTATTCCTGTTTTTTTCTTAACAACTGATATCAGAGCTAAGTTTTAGTTCGATTGGGAGCAATAACCAAAGAGAAGGTAAGAATTGAGAAGTTCAATGGTTCGAATTTCAAACTGTGGAAAATGTAAATCGATGATGTTCTTTATTAGAAAGACCTTTATCGTCCTTTGGGAGGAAAAACGAAGAACTGACAAACATGATAGATGAAGACTAGGAGATTCTTGACAAGAAAGTCTTGGTTACCATTCGATTATCTCTCGCCTCGTCTATGACTTTTTAACATCTCTAAGGAGAAGACTATAATGATAGATTTGATGGCCGCTTTGTCAAGGATGTATGAGAAACCCTCTACCACAAACAATTTTTTTTATTTATGAAAAGGTTATTCAACATGAAGATGGTCGACAGTGATAACGTGTATGAGCATTTGATCAAATTCAATACAATCACAACACAATTGTAATCTGTTGAGATTATCTTTGAAGATGAAATCAAGGTTCTATTGATTTTATTTGGATTACCAGATAGTTGGGATATTCTGATAATCGCTATGAGCAATTCTTCTGATTTTGAAAAATTGAAGTTTGATGATGTTGTTGGTGTGGACACGGGATTTTCAATGTTTTGAAAACATCCCTCCACTTTGGGGTGTTTTGGAGTCGCCACCATTCAAATTTGACAAAAGGGTGTGAATGGTCACCCGAAGTTGTATTTCTTGAAAAACATGTCACTTTGGACATATGATGACTCTCGTTGGATAATGCATGTTTGGTCCAACCTTTGATTCAAGGTAAGGGGGTCCATTTATGGAGTAGGGAAGGTGTTAGGCACCCTACTCCATCCACCATAGGTGGTAACCTCGGATTCGGTTTTTTTGGAATAAAGAAAATAAAATAAAATAAAAACATTTGATGTGTTCCCTCAAGCGTGAGGGGCTTCGATGTTGGTTTAAATCGTTGAGGGCACCCTTATGAAGAAGGGACCCTTTGGTGATTTAGACCATAGTGGTGTGTGCAAATGTGTAGGAAAGGGGTGAGTAGAGGAGGGGAGTTGAGGGGGGTATTCCTTTTGTCCAAACCCACATTGACCTTCCTTGACTTCTTTTGGCTTTCCTTGACTTCTTTTTCTTTGCTTGATTTGTTTGAGAGAAGGTTGAGAGTTGAGAGAAGGTTGAGAGTTGAGAGTTATGAGATGTAAGGTGAGTTGAGGGTTAAGAGAGAAAGGTTGAGAGAGTGATTTCTTTTTTATCTTTTGGAGGGTTGGATGTGGGATTTTTCATTAGGGCTTGAGAGTTGAGAGTGATGGGGTTTTTATAGAGGTTGTGGGTTATTTTGAGGGGTAGAGTTGGGTGAAATAATGAGAAGTGGTAGAATGGTGTGGGATTTAAAAGAAGGGTATGTGTAAATTGATGGAGGTTGGAGGGTATTTAGGGAAGGGGGGTTAAATGGGTTGTTTACAACCCAAATGGGTTGGATCCAACCCAACCCATTTAGGTTGAGTGTTTGGTGAGGGGAATTGATGAGAGTGGTTGAGAGGATGAGATTGTTTAAAGGGGGTAATTAATTGGTGGTTGTGATTAAGTGGTGTTTGATTTAAGAGAATGGAGGATTTAATGGGGTGGTTGATGATATTTTGAGAGGGTGAGGGAGATGATGACATGTGTCAAAGTTGGTGGAAATGAAGGGTTGAGATGAATTGATATGAAAGGATAGGTGTTTGATTTGAGAGGATGGGTATAGGTGTAGATTGTAGAGATAGGTTTTGTAGGGAATGATGAGAGTAGATTAGGGGAGGGTGATAGGTTATAAGTGTTTGATTTGAGAGAATGGATAGGATAGGTTAGGGTAGGGTTATGGGTTGAATTAATTTTTGGAGGGAAGTAATGGAGTTGGTTGGTTGGATGAGGGAGGTGGAAGGGGGTAATGACATGTGTCATATTAGGTGATTGGTTGTGATGTTGGGCTTGGGTAGAGAATTGGGCTTGGGTAATGTGTTGGGTTAAAGAATGGGGATTTTAGTTGTAGGTTGGGCTTTGGTATTTTGATGGGTAGGGTTAATTTAGATGGGCTTAGGTGATGGGTTTAGTTTGGATTGGGTTGAATAGGCTTGGACTTGGGTTGAGTTGGGTTTAGAAGGATGGTAAGGGATTTGGTCCGTGGGCCACATGAGAGGCCTTGGGCCATTTATTGAAAAATAAATGATGAAAGTCATTGGATTATTGTAGGTTTAGGCTTCGGAGCCCATTTCAATTTTTACGATTTTTGGGGCATTTTGCGTCGAGGGCCCAGTCAAATTTGGGTGTCTACAGCTGCCCCTCTTTGCAGGATTTGCGTGCAAAGAACTGCAAAGAATAGACGAAACCCTGATTTGTACGGGCCCGAGGATTTTGCTCAGACAAGTTTGAAGACACTGATTTGATTTGACAAATTTGATGGTAAAAAGTGGCTACCCAAGCACGGGGTCTGACAGGGTGAGCCTTTTGATTTCCTTGACCTCGTGGCGCGGAGCTCGTGTGAGGTCTCGGATTTGTGGTAATTTGGAGAAAAACTTTGAAACGGGAGTTTTCTAACAAGTCTTGGACAAATGAGTTGAGCTTTTGCAAAAATGCTGTTTTTCGATTTTTTTTTGATTTTTTTTTGATTTTTTTATTCTTTGATTTTTTTGATTTTTTGATTTTTTGATTTTTTGATTTTTTTTTTTTTTTTTTTTAATTTTTATTTTATTTTTTTTATTCTTTTTTTTATTTTTGTTTTTTGATTTTTTTTTTTTTTTTTTTTTTTTTTTTTTTTTGTAATGGTGCATTCGATTCTCAATGGTACAAGCAATATGGTTGTTAACCGTTGCCACAGATCCAATAGAGAGTTTTGTTGTTGGTGCACAAGCAATATGGTTGTTAACAACTGTCACTGATCTAAGAGAGAGTTTTGTTGTTGTTGGACCACATGCAATATGGTTGTTTACAGCTGTCACTGATCCAATAGAGAGTTTTGTCGTCGTACCACGTGCAATATGGTTGTTAACAACTGTTACCGGTCCAAGAGAGAGTTTTGCTATTGTTGGACCACATGCAATATGGTTGTTAACAGCTGTCACTGATCCGAGAGAGAGTTTTGCTGTCGCTGGACCACATGCAATATGGTTGTTAACAGCTGTCACTGGTCCAAGAGAGAGTTTTGCTGTTGGAACACAAGCTAATCCCCTCGGTATGTTGTTTACAATACCTTACAAAGAAACTCTCTCAAGTCGAAATCAGAGGTGGAGGGACTTTGAAATTCTGCTGTCATCACTTGAAGGGCTCCATTGTAGTTTTCTGCTAACCCGTTGATACGACCTCAAGAGTCGTTGCTCTTGAAACAATGATGGGTCAATGATTCACATCTATAAGGATCTCAACAAGGTTAATGTGATTCATGATAACAACGGCAGTTTCTCGAGGAGTTTCTGACTTCAATCCAAATGGTTTTGGCCCAATTCCCCTCGGAAATGTTTGTATGTACTCATCTTCACTTAGAATGATCAAGGTTATGTACCCACAATGGTTTTCCTCAGTAGGCCCGAGCGAGTGATCTCAAGAGAGCTTGCTCAGGGTCCCTGTTTAATGCCTTCGCGTCTTACCTGGTGAGTCATGATGCTTTGGATGCTGAGGTAGTGGTGATGAGGCAAGCTGTTCGAATCCATGCCTTGGAAGAGAGATTTTTTTTTTTTTTTTTTTTTAAATTTTTTTTTTTATTATTATTTTTTTTTTCAAAAGAAAATAGGTTTTTTATTTACTTGGCCTCAGGTGTATCTATTGCTTTGAAAACATGATGTTCGAATAAGTCCTAGACTTTTCATCACTGGCCAAAATAGTAATTTTGAAAGTATTTGAATTTTTGGTGATTTGTCTTTGTCGAATTGATATTGTAGATCCAAAATATGAAGACTTTTTGAAAAACCTTTGTTATCTCGATGATATTGGTGCTTTTGCCAACCACTGAGGATATAGATGTCAGCAGTTCTCAGGCTCTTTTTAGAGTCATCCCCAGTGCCCCAGTACTGGGTGAATATCGATCGAGCAATGGGACTTAGGATTTTGGGAAATTTTTGCCGTTCACAGTTTATACTCATGCGGGCCAGGAGTTGTTTTTTTTTTTTTTTGTTTTGTTTTTTTTTTTGTTTTTGTTTTATCCCCTTATTGCCCCTGGTGCCAGTTACGGTTTTCACCAGACCCGGTTTCCACATTTTTGCGCATCGATGCCTTTTTGGGTTTTCATCGTGCCGGTGGTTTTGATCTTGCCATAGTCTGATTTTTTTACTCATAGCGCCCTTTCGGGTTTTCACTATGCCCTTTCAGACTATGCTTGTATTTTTTTGGATTTTTTCATTACAGATCTTGTTTGGAGCCTCTGTGTCTTTGTGGCTTGGTGACTCAAGTTGAGCTGCGAGATCGGCGACTCTACTCTTGTAGTGGTACTCTTTCTTGAGTAACAGATCTAGATTCCCCTCTCGAGTTTGCTGACGACTATTCGTGGCTCGGCAACTCAAGTTGAGCCGCGAGATCAATTACTCTACACTTCGAGTACTCTTTTTTTTTCGAATTTCCGACCTGGACTCCCCTCTCGCGTCTTCCAACGACTAATAAGACTTGAGGACCAGATCAAGCTGCCAGATCATTGGTGCTGCCATCGTCATTATGATGCCTTAGAACATTCCCTGATCCGAAAGGACTTTTAATGGGACGAAGTGTTGGCTAAGGCTGTGTGTAGTGGAAAGATACAAAAAAGGTTAAGGTCTAAGTTATCTGAAGTGGGCTAGACATGGGGTTCGTCTATTTTTGTTTCGAAAAGGTGATCTATGTCTCCTCCCAGCGTCTCTCGAACTTGTTTAGGCTGGAGATTTGGGTCGAGCTCAGATCAAGTGTCCGAGTTTGCTTAGATTTTTTTTGATTTTTTATATTTTAGCCGTTCACAGTTTATCCTCATGCGGGCCAGGAGTACTTTGACTTTTTGATTTTCTTTCTTTTGTCTCTCTTTTTTTTTCTTTTTTTTTTTTTTTTTTTTTTTTTTTTTTTTTTTGCATTGACTTGCCCCAGTCTTAGGTTAAGAAATGAATGTGATGGCTCAAAGGGTTGACTAGGGTTAGATAGTTGTTTGGGATAGCAAAGATGGCCTTTCGTCATCTCAGGGTCAGATCTCAGGCGTAGTATTTTTAACGGTGTCAGCATTGATCGGCTGAGGGAAGACTTGTCCGTCCATCTCTGTAAGGATCAAAGCTCCTCCCGTCATTACCTTCTGCACAATGAATGGTCCCTCGTAGTTTGGTCTGAATTTTCCTCTAGCATCTTCTTGTATCGGTAAGATCTTTTTCAAGACAAGGTCTCCTGGTGAGAAATTTCGAGGTTTGACTTTCTTGTTGTAGGCTCGAGCTATTCGTTTCTGATAGATCTGTCCGTGGCAAATGGCTGCAAGGCGCTTTTCTTCAATCAGATTTAGTTGATCAAATCGGGCTTGAACCCATTCTGTTTCATCCAACTCTGATTCTTTTAAGATCCGGAGGGAGGGAATCTCGACCTCGACGGGTAAGACTGCTTCCATTCCATACACCAATGAGTACGGAGTTGCCCCAGTTGAAGTCCGATAAGCGTGAAGGGCGAAAGGCAACATGTCGTGCCAATCCTTGTAAGTGACTGCCATTTTCTCGATGATTCTTTTGATGTTTTTGTTGGCAGCTTCAACTGCTCCGTTCATTTTGGGTCTATACGGTACAGAGTTGTGATGAGTGATTTGGAAGTCTTCGCACATCTTGATCATGTCTCTATTCTTGAAATTTTTTGCGTTGTCTGTCACTAACCCGCTGGGAAGTCCGTATCTGCAGATAATGTTGTTCTTGACAAACTTCAGAACACTGCTCTTTGTGACATTGGCATAAGAAGCTGCTTCTACCCATTTCGTAAAGTAATCGATAGCGACTAGGATGAAGCGGTGCCCATTTGAAGCTTTTGGCGAAATCTGTCCAATAACGTCCATGCCCCAGAGTGAGAAGGGCCAGGGAGTAGTCATGTTGTGCAATTCTGATGGTGGCGCGTTGATCTTATTGGCATAGATCTGGCAGAGATGGCATTTACGGGTGTTGATAACAATCACTTTCCATTGTTGTCCAGTAATATCCCATTCTCATGATCTTTTTAGCAAGCATGTGACCATTCATGTGAGGTCCGCAGACTCCACCATGTACGGTTTCGATCAGTCGTTTTGCTTCTATTTCTGCCACACATCGGAGTAGGACTTCATGATGTGATTTCTTGTACAGAATGCCATTGCTTAGGAAGAATTGGCCTGCTAGCTTCTGAATAGTCCTTCGATCATTGATGTTGCGTCTGATGGGAGAGTTCGATCTTCGAGATAGGCTTTGATGTCTGAGTACCAAGGCTTTTCTTCAGATTCTTCAACTTCGACGGGTAAGCAATAAGCTGGCTCGTCTTGAAGTCCAATCTCAATAGGGTCAATGACTAAGTCCTCTGAGATACTGATCATGGAAGCGAGCGTTGCTAGTGCATCAGCAAATTGATTCTTGACTCTCGGCATATAAGTGAATGAGATTCTATCGAAGCGTGAGCTTAGTTCCTCTAGATACTCATGGTAAGGGATCAATCTTTGCTCTCGAGTCTTCCATTCTCCAGTCGTCTGATAGACTACTAAGCTCGAATCTCCGAAAACATCGATCTCATCTACCTCGAGATCAGTGCTGCTTTAACCCTGCTATGCACGCTTCATATTCAGCCTCGTTATTAGAACATTGGAACTTCAGTCTGATTGCAATTGGCACGTGGGACCCATCTGGTTTGATCAAGACTGCCCCTATTCCGTTTCCTTTTTGATTTGCTGCTCCGTCGAAGTACATTTTCCATCCTGGTTCTTCATCATCGTCCTCAATCTCAGTGAGCAATATGGCTTCGTCAGGAAAGTTTGTCTTTAATGGTTCGTAATCAGGCAATGGATGCTCGGCTAAATGGTCGGCAATGGCCTGCCCCTTGATGGCCTTTTGAGTGACATAGGTGATGTCAAACTCAGATAATAGTAATTGCCATTTTGCAGTACGACCCGTTAACGCTGGCTTCTCGAAGAGATACTTGAGCGGGTCCATTCGAGCAATGAGCATAGTCGAGTAGCTGAGGAGGTAGTGTCGTAGTCGTTGAGATGCCCATACCAATGCGCAGCAAGTCTTCTCAAGTGCCGAATACTTCGCCTCATAATCAGTAAATTTCTTGCTGAGATAGTAAATGGCTTGCTCTTTTCTACCTGACTCATCGTGTTGCCCCAGTACACAGCCCATAGACGTTTCTTGCACCGAGATATACATCAGTAAGGGTCGTCCTGGCGTAGGAGGAACCAAGACTGGTGGATTGAGCAAATATTTCTTTATCTTGTCGAAGGCTTCTTGACAGTCTTCGTTCCATGCTTTCGGCATATCTTTTCTGAGTAGCTTAAATACTGGTTCGCAAATAGGCGTGAGTTGCGCGATGAATCTGCTGATATACTGTATTCTACCCAGAAATGCTCGAACGTCCTTTTCTGATACCGGTGCTTTCATTTCGAGAATGTACTTGGTCTTTGCTGGGTCTATCTCAATGCCTCTTCTACTGACGATGAAGCCTAATAACTTGCCTGATGTTGCCCCGAATACACACTTTGCTGGGTTCAGCCTTAAGCTGTATTTCCTTAACCTGTCGAACAATTTCTTGAGATTTACCAGATGATCTTCTTCTATACCCGATTTAGCGATCATATCGTCTACGTAGACTTCCATTTCCTTGTGGATCATGTCGTGGAATAAAGCCGTCATTGCCCGTTGATAGGTTGCCCCTGCATTTTTAAGCCAAAATGGCATGACTTTGTAATGAAAAGTGCCCCAGGGTGTAATGATGCTTCTTCTCTTGGTCTTCTTCTGCCATTTTTATCTGATTGTACCCAGAAACCATCCATGAATGAGAACATACCATGCCCCGCTGTACTATCGACTAGAGTGTCGATGTGAGGTAGTGGAAAATCGTCCTTAGGACTGGCTTTGTTCAAATCCCGATAGTCGACACACATTCTTACTTTCCCATCCTTCTTTGGTACCGGAACGACATTGGCTAGCCATTCGGGGTACGTGGAGACGGCGAGAAATCCTGCTTGAAACTGTTTCATCACTTCGTCTTTGACTTTGAGTGTCCATTCTGGCTTGAGTCTTCTTACTTTTGCTTGATCGGCTTGCTCCCAGGTGCGATCGGCAACTTATGAACAACAAGATTCGTGTCCAAACCGGGCATATCTTTGTAGGACCAGGCGAAGATGTCTTGATAGTTACGCAATAGTTCAATCATTTCTTCTTTTTGCTGAGGGGTTAACAAGGCTCCGATTTTTACAACACGTGGGTCATCTTCAGTGCCGAGATTAACTGAGTCTGTATCCTCAATGTTTGGCTGAACACCTTTTCATGTCGTTCTAACAGGTCCTTGATTTCTTTAGGAGGGTATTCCACTTCGTCCTCAGACTCTTCTTCAATTCCCATGAGATCGAAGTCGAGTTCGAGATCGAAGTCATACTCATCCTTTTCATATTCTGTTCTGTCCAAAGGTCCATTCGATTGAGACAAATCCCTTAAATTCTGAGAAAACTCTTTTTTGGTTTTTGGAATATATCTATTTTTTTGAGATTTTGAAAGCTTTTTGATTTTTTTTTTTTTGTAGACTTTTTGATTTTTTTGATTTTTGAAGAATTTTTGATTTTTTTGGTTTTTGAGTGCTATTTTCCGGACATCTGAAATAAGAAGAACAATCATGCATTAGTAAAGATAGGGAGCCCTCAAAACAGTCTTTACCCGAGGACGAGGGCTCGTTATGATCCTCGGGCAAACTGATGTTGCCTAACGGCGTTTTTTTTTTGAGGCTATGGTAGCCTCAAGGGTTAGAGGGAATTCTTCCCAATTGTGTAGTGTCTCCCCTTCTCTGAGGGGGCGGATGAGATGTGAAAGTGATTTGTTGGGTGATTTGGTTGGTGGTTCGGAGATAACCATGATCTCCGATTGATTGTTGTTGTTGTCAGGTTGGGGCACAGTCCCTCCCAAACTCGGTGGGATGACGACTGATGCCCAGTCAATGCCCTTTGAAAAGGGTGATTGTTCCCTTGGTGGTAGTGATTTTCTACTTGATGGATTTTGGAGCGGTCTCCGATGGACTTTCTCGGAATCCCCATTGAACAAAACGTCAATGCCTTCTACGAAGGATGATTGGGACTCGACGATTGAGTCTTCTTGAAAGTGCAGTGTGTGCGGTATTTACCATTTTTACCCTTTTTGCCCGTGGTTGTTCTGATAAGTTGTCGGGTCTGATATGGGACTTTGAGAAGTTGACACTAATGTGAGGGACTCAGCCCGGGTTCCAGACATTCGATTCCCGATTTTTCTTTCTTGCTAGTCGAAGTTCTTTCTTTTTTTTCTTTCATTTCTGCTATATCCTTCTTTGTGGACCTGAATCCTAGACCAAAATAAGGAGTATATTTGCTTGCTTCGACTGGTGTAGCTCTTCCTCTTCCCCCTGGTCCTAACCCTTGCTTGGGCCGGTAACCTCCCCTTTTCATGACCCGACCAACCATAATGTTCGCTCTCGATAGCTTTGCCTTTACCTTCTCCTCTCCTTTCCTTCTCGATGTGGTTGACAGCCGCGAATTGGTACGAATGGTAGAGTGCCTGCCTTTTGTCATTTCGATATCAATGAAAGGCACGTCTGGGGCTCTCCCAGCTGGAATAAGGTTCTCTGCCAATACTGATATCATCCTCTGCCCCATGATAAATTTGACTCTTTGGTGCAACGAGGAAGGCACAGCCCCGGCAGTATGGATCCAAGGCCTACCCAATAACAAGTTGAAAGTCGTTGGTATTTCCATGACTTCAAACGTCACTTCAAAGGTGCAAGGTCCTATTGTGATTGGTAGGTTTACTTCGCCCAGTGAGTCCCTTCTCGAACTATCGAACCCTCGAACAACCTTGTTGTTGGGTTTCACATACGACCAATCGGCATTCAGCTTTCGGAAGGTCTCAAGTGGACAGACATTAAGCGCTGAGCCGTTGTCAATCAGCACCCTGGCGACCATCATGCCCTTGCATATGACCATAATGTTTAGTGGCTCGACGTGCCCCGTTCCTTCAGGTGTAAACTCATTTTCTGTGAAGATAATAGGATTGGAGGCCATGATCTGGCCGACTGTTTGCTCTAACTGTGCCGGTGTCGTGGTCGAAGGTACATGTGATCCCCTTAGGACTTTCAACAATGCCTCTTGGTGCTCTTCTGACTTTTGCATCAAACCCAGAATACTGATTTGAGCTGGCTGTTTGTTTAGCTGGTCCACGATATTGTGCTCTCTCTTGAGAACGAGCTTAATGAAGTCGGCAGCTTCTTGGTCTGTCACTTTCACTTTTTCTTCCGTCTTCTCCTCCTTGTACAGTTTACCCTTTCCCTTTGCTTCCCTTTTTTCTTCGTCGGTCACCTTTTTGTAGTCTCTTTGCTTTCTTCCCTGATTTTTATCCCATTTTCTGATATTTTCTGACATTTTCCTGCCCTGGTTATACGGCTGATATCAGCCACCATTGCTTTCTTCATTGTTTCGACCCCGGCGGTTGTGGTGATGGTTGTCTCATAGCTCCAAGGAATTGCTTGATCGGAACTATAGGGGAATGATTTAGGTGAGAGTATGGTTATGGGAGGTGGGTCGGGCTTCATATTGAGAATGAGAGGTGGTGGTAATGATTTGGATGTAGTGATGGTGGTAGGGGGTTATGTGAGGAGTCGATGGAGTGTATGGAATGACGAGTGGTGGACGTGGAGATGAAATGTACGGTATATGGAGGGGGGGTCGAGTTGATCCTTGGGAATATGGTGGTGTGTAGGGTATAACAAGGGGAGGCCGGGTTGAATTTTGATGATGGGATAATCCGTAAGGTATGACTAAAGGTGGTCGGGTGGTAGTATTTTGATGAGTGGGATGGATGGTGAGGTTGGCCATTCTGAAAGGCAGCTGTGAATTCTGCGATGAATCTGCATAGTGGTTGACTGTGTTAACCGTTGACATCCTTGATTCGTTTGTGAAGTGTACCCTGATTTTTGCCCCGATAGGTGCTATCAAATCTGAGGGATTGAAGTCGAGTTCTCCACAAATGACATTCACCCTGTGCCCACTCCCTTCCCCATTATGAGTAGGCAGGGGGTTTTGATTAATATTCTGTTGTTGGGGCAGGTTGGCAGGCCCACCCAATATGATGGCTTTTCGATCAATCAGATTCTGCACTTGGTGCTTGAGCTGCCAACACTGATCAGTGGAATGCCCTGGTGCACCCATATGAAACTCACAGAAGAGGTTGGGATTGTACCCCACTCCTTTAGAAGCTTCTGGGTTCGGTGGTCTCTTAGTAAGATACTCTCCCTGTAATAATGTGGGAAGTAGTTCTGACAACGTCA
Organism: Akebia trifoliata; assembly: GCF_017979445.1. Classification (NCBI taxonomy): domain Eukaryota; kingdom Viridiplantae; phylum Streptophyta; class Magnoliopsida; order Ranunculales; family Lardizabalaceae; genus Akebia; species Akebia trifoliata. The sequence continues at coordinate 4,063,730 of NC_141379.1, forward strand.
TCGGTAACTTGGTGAACACTCTGTTAACCCTGTTCGGTCTTGCTTGTTGATTCTGCCCATACTGTTGCGTTGGCTGTGCTGGCATGGCTTGTGGAGGAACCATCCGGAATGGATTTTGCGGCGCCGGAGCCCAGGCGGCTCGAGGAACTGGTGTCCAAGGGACTTGTGGTGCTTGTGGCCTTTGAACTGGTGCTTGAATAAAGATAGGTTGGCTGGGTTGTACATTGTTGACGTGAGGCTCATCTTTTTTTTGACTAATGGCATTGGTCTCTTGAGTGCCGAAGTCCCTGTTGCTGTGCTTAGGGCTGTGAAGTCAAATATTAGACCGGTTCGGATCCCGTCCTCGACCCGGTCTGCTACTTGAACCAAATTGGAGAAAGTGCCTGTGGTATGCCCTACCAGATGGGGGTGTAGAATGAATGCCCCAGTGTAGAGATAAACGTGGTGTTCATCTCTTGTTCTGTCATGGCTGGCCGTACTTGGGAAGCTGACTCTCGCCACCTCTGGGCATACTCTTTCACTGTTTCTTTGTGTTTCCTCGTCATTCGTGCCATGTCATTTCTATCTAAACCAACATCTGTATTAAACCTGTAGTTGTGCCAGAACATTTCAGCCAAGTCCTGCCAGTTCTTGATAAGTGAGTGGTCCACCCCGAGAACCATTTGAGTGCCGGCCCTGTTAAACTTCTCTGAAATAACTGTACTAGCAATCTGTCGTCCTCGCCATATTGGCACATCGATCCACAATACAATTTGAGGTGCGACAAAGGACACCCAACCCCGTTATACTTTTCAAATTCTGGGCATTTGAACTTAGCCGGCAGTTGTGCGTTAGGGTAAAAGCAAAGGTCCCTAAATCTGGTCCCTCCTAAAGTATTTGTACCCTTCATTCGTCTCATTCTTCTTGGAGGGACTCGATCTGTTGGGCCATTTTGTCATCTGTAGAACTTTTGGCTTCGGGAACCCTGAAGTTACACTCATCGTCTGGGATCACCACCGGAGGTGGTTGATTCTGTGGGATGTAGAGTGGAGGTCCCTGGTATATTGGCACAGTGGGAGGTTGGGTGGTTTGTTGATCTGGTCGGGTTTGTTCAGGGAGTTCGGGGTTTGACCCAGATGCTTGATGCTGAGCTGCCTGTGCTTGCAGAAAATTAGTGCTACTCAAAACGGCCGTCAAGATTTGTTCCTGCCTCTTCGTTGTTTCTAACAGCTTTGCTATCATCGCATTAGCCTCAGCTAGTTCATTCATGGCAGGTTGTGGGTCTTCTGGGTTACTCATACTTGATGAAGATCGAAGGAAATACGGAGGCTTCTCAGGATGTTTGTACTTCTTTCGTTTGGCCACCTGTGAGTACAGAAGACCAAGCATTACCATCTTACTTACAAAAAAGGAAAATGCATGATGTTTTATTAAGTCCGGTAATTATTTGGGATGCTGCTCAAAAGAGAAATTTAGTTAGGTGAACTTAAAAACGTGGTTTGTCAGCGCAGAGCTGGATCGTTTGGAAGAAAAAAAAGAATTACATCAGCCAGAGCTGGCATCGACATGGAGTCGGTAAAGTATTTTGAAAGTTACATCAGCACGGAGCTGGCATCGACACGGAGTCGGGAAAACAGTTTAGAAAAAGAGATTACATCAGCACGGAGCTGGCATCGACACGGAGTCGGTAAAACATTTTGAAAAAAATTACATCAGCACAGAGCTGGCATCGACACGGAGTAGGTAAAACGTTTTTTTAAAAGAAATTACATCAGCACGGAGCTGGCATCGACACGGAGTCGGTAAACATTTTGAAAGTTACATCAGCACGGAGCTGGCATCGACACGGAGTCGGGAAAACAGTTTAGAAAAAGAGATTACATCAGCACGGAGCTGGCATCGACACGGAGTCGGTAAAATATTTTGAAAAGAAATTACATCAGCACGGAGCTGGCATCGACACGGAGTCGGTAAAACGTTTTGAAAATAAAATTACATCAGCACGGAGCTGGCATCGACACGGAGTCGGTAAAACATTTTTAAAAGAAATTACATCAGCACGGCGCTGGCATCGACACGGAGTCGGTAAAACATTTTGAAAATAAAATTACATCAGCACGGAGCTGGCATCGACACGGAGTCGGTAAAACATTTTTAAAAGAAATTACATCAGCACGGTGCTGGCATCGACACGGAGTCGGTAAAACATTTTGAAAAAGAAATTACATCAGCACGGTGCTGGCATCGACACGGAGTCGGTAAAACGTTTTTTTTTTTTTTTTTTTTTTTTTTTTTAAGAAATTACATCAGCACGGAGCTGGCATCGACACGGAATCGGTAAACATTTTGAAAAGAAATTACATCAGCACGGAGCTGGCATCGACACGGAGTCGGTAAAACGTTTTTTTTTTTTTTAAGAAATTACATCAGCACGGAGCTGGCATCGACACGGAGTCGGTAAAACGTTTTTTAAAAGAAATTACATCAGCACGGAGCTGGCATCGACACGGAGTCGGTAATATATTTTTGACAATAAATTACATCAGCACGGAGCTAGCATCGATACGGAGTCGGTAAAACATTTTGAAAAAGTAGTTTATGCGATAAATCGAGTTGGAATAGCCCATATTTTTTTTTTTTGGTAACCTCCAATTCAGTTCTCTGAAATCATCGTCGGCCAGGCGGATCTCCAAGGAAGAGGCGGCGCACAATGGCACTCTTAAATCACCTTGTTCCCTGAATAGACGTAGTCTATCCCCCTCGTATCAACAGGGTAAGATCTTTCTAGGCACCGACTTTGATCAAGGACTGCAATCGGTGCTTTTTTGAAAATTTTGATTTTTTTTTTTTTGTTGAGAAAGTTGCATGCATTTGAATTGATTGATCGGTTGTTATCTTTGTTAGATCATAGATGGATCGTGGACTTGATTCGATATGGGTCGTGGACCCAATTGAGGTTGGTCTGGGTTGTGGACCCAATTGAGATGGGTCTGGATCGAAGACCTGGTTGAAATGGATCTGGGTCGTGGACCCAGTTGAAATGGATCTGGGTCGTGCCCAGTTGACATGGATCTGGGTCGTAGACCCAGTTGAAGTGGATCTGGGTCGTGGACCCAGTTGAAGTGGATCTGGTTCATGCCCAGCTGAAATGGATCTGGGTCGTGGACCCAGTTTGATTGGATCTGGGTCATGCCCAGTTGACATGGATCTGAGTCGTGGACCCAGTTGAAGTGGATCTGGGTCGTGGACCCAGTTTGGTTGGATCTGGGTCTTGGGCCCAGTTGGAAATGGATCTGGGTCGTGGACCCAGTTTGGTTGGATCTGGGTCTTGGGCCCAGTTGGAAATGGATCTGGGTCGTGGACCCAGTTTGATTGGATCTGGGTCGTGGACCCAGTTTGGTTGGATCTGGGTCTTGGGCCCAGTTGGAAATGGATCTGGGTCGTGGACCCAGTTTGATTGGATCTGGGTCGTGGACCCAGTTTGATTGGATCTGGGTCGTGGACCCAGTTGAAGTGGATCTGGGTCGTGGACCCAGTTCGGTTGGACCTAGGTTGGGAACCCAGTTGGAAACGGATCTGGGTCGTGGACCCAGTTAGGTTAGATCTGGGTCGAGAACCCAGTAGGAAATGGATCGAGGTCGGGGACCCGGTTTGATGCGGATCTGGGTCGTGGACCCAGTTTGAAATGGATCTGGGTTGTGGACCCAGTTTGATACGGATCTGGGTCGTGGACCCAGTTTGGTTGGATCTGGGTCGTGGACCCAGTTTGATTGGATCAGGGTCGTGGACCCAGTTGGACATGGGTCTTGGTCGTGGACCCAGTTGGAAATGGATCTGGGTCGTGGACCCAGTTGGACATGGATCTGGGTCGTGGACCCAGTTGGAAACGGATATGGGTCGTGGACCCAGTTCGGTTGGATCTGGGTTGTGGACCCAGTTTGATACGGATCTGGGTCGTGGACCTAGTTTGGTTGGATTTGGGTCGTGGACCCAGTTTGGAATGAATACTTCATGAAGGACAAGTTTGGTTATGATCGAGATCGATAGTGAGCCGCGTTGGGCAAAATCCGTTTGGAGCGGGATCAATTATGAGTGGTAGGCCCTGAGTTTTATAATAAAGTGAATCATTTGATCATTTTCAAGCTTTAAAACTCAAAACTAAAAACACTTCAAGAAGAAAAGTTGTTAAGACTGACGTAAGGAACGAAATGAGCAAAAAAAAAAAAATTTTTTTTTTTTTTTTTTTTTTTTAGGGTCCGTTTTTCAAGTACGGACCTAAGACTTTTTGGCTGGTCCGTGCTTCAAGTACGGACTAGAACATCAAAATTTTTTTTTTTTTTTTGGGTCCGTTTTTCATGCACGGACCTAACACTTTTTGGCTGGTCCGTGCTTCAAGTACGGACCAAAACATCAAAATTTTTTTTTTTGGGTCCGTTTTTCATGCACGGACCTAACACTTTTTGGCTGGTCCGTGCTTCAAGTACGGACCAGAACATCAAAAATATTTTTTTTTTTTGGGTCCGTGCTTCATGCACGGACTTAAGAAAATTTGCCCAGTCCGTTTTCTAAGCACGGACTTGACAATATTTCTTGAGTCCGTGCTTCAAGCACGGACCAGAACCTTTTTTGGCCTTCCAACCTTGCTCTATTTTTGATCCTCATCCCATTTTGGCCCGAAATTCTTGGGTTTTGAGGCACATAGCCTCTGTTTTTTGGCTTGGGCCACAAAAAATGTCACTTTTTTTTTTTTGATGATGCATATGATGACATAAAAAAAAAAAACAGATTTCCCCCTTTTACGTAGGGGGACATATAAATGAGAACAAAACATAAAAATCCTAAAATCTATACAACTTGCCATCGTGGGCTACAAGAAAAACAATAAAATAAAATTACAACACACACAAGTGGGATGGATACGGAATTAAAGTTGGAAACCTTAGTGTCCTTTGTCTATTAGTTACGCTTCGATGCATGTGGTTTGTGGGTGGTTTTTCAGCTACCCATTCTTCAAACCTTGATGGACACCGAAGTGCACACATCTTGGGTTGGTGAATGGGGTGGATGTTCTCCTCCCAGCCACCCAAAATAGCGATCTCGGGGGCTTGAGAGTACCGGCATCCGAGGTTAGAAATATAAAGAGGAGGGGGGTGGCTTATGCATAGGGGTATGAATCGCATGTGCATGTGCGTGCATTTTTTGAATCGTATCCATCCTTACATCTCTTGTCCAAAAATAAAAATAAAAAAATAATAAAAACATATGTAAATAAACATTACAACCATTCCCATGTGAAATTTGTGAAGTAAATAAAACAAAACAAACAAAGCAAACGTTAGTAGATAAACCAAAAGAAAACAAACAAAAAGAAAACAAACATCATTTTTTTTTTTTTTGAAATAACCGAATCAAGGAAGAGGGTCGGACCCACTAGTACATAGTCCCCAGTGGAGTCGCCAAGCTGTGGACACGGGATTTTCAATGTTTTGAAAACATCCCTCCACTTTGGGGTGTTTTGGAGTCGCCACCATTCAAATTTGACAAAAGGGTGTGAATGGTCACCCGAAGTTGTATTTCTTGAAAAACATGTCACTTTGGACATATGATGACTCTCGTTGGATAATGCATGTTTGGTCCAACCTTTGATTCAAGGTAAGGGGGTCCATTTATGGAGTAGGGAAGGTGTTAGGCACCCTACTCCATCCACCATAGGTGGTAACCTCGGATTCGGTTTTTTTGGAATAAAGAAAATAAAATAAAATAAAAACATTTGATGTGTTCCCTCAAGCGTGAGGGGCTTCGATGTTGGTTTAAATCGTTGAGGGCACCCTTATGAAGAAGGGACCCTTTGGTGATTTAGACCATAGTGGTGTGTGCAAATGTGTAGGAAAGGGGTGAGTAGAGGAGGGGAGTTGAGGGGGGTATTCCTTTTGTCCAAACCCACATTGACCTTCCTTGACTTCCTTTGGCTTTCCTTGACTTCTTTTTCTTTGCTTGATTTGTTTGAGAGAAGGTTGAGAGTTGAGAGTTATGAGATGTAAGGTGAGTTGAGGGTTAAGAGAAAAAGGTTGAGAGAGTGATTTCTTTTTTATCTTTTGGAGGGTTGGATGTGGGATTTTTCATTAGGGCTTGAGAGTTGAGAGTGATGGGGTTTTTATAGAGGTTGTGGGTTATTTTGAGGGGTAGAGTTGGGTGAAATAATGAGAAGTGGTAGAATGGTGTGGGATTTAAAAGAAGGGTATGTGTAAATTGATGGAGGTTGGAGGGTATTTAGGGAAGGGGGGTTAAATGGGTTGTTTACAACCCAAATGGGTTGGATCCAACCCAACCCATTTAGGTTGAGTGTTTGGTGAGGGGAATTGATGAGAGTGGTTGAGAGGATGAGATTGTTTAAAGGGGGTAATTAATTGGTGGTTGTGATTAAGTGGTGTTTGATTTAAGAGAATGAAGGATTTAATGGGGTGGTTGATGATATTTTGAGAGGGTGAGGGAGATGATGACATGTGTCAAAGTTGGTGAAAATGAAGGGTTGAGATGAATTGATATGAAAGGATGGGTGTTTGATTTGAGAGGATGGGTATAGGTGTAGATTGTAGAGATAGGTTTTGTAGGGAATGATGGGAGTAGATTAGGGGAGGGTGATAAGTTATAAGTGTTTGATTTGAGAGAATGGATAGGATAGGTTAGGGTAGGGTTATGGGTTGAATTAATTTTTGGAGGGAAGTAATGGAGTTGGTTGGTTGGATGAGGGAGGTGGAAGGGGGTAATGACATGTGTCATATTAGGTGATTGGTTGTGATGTTGGGCTTGGGTAGAGAATTGGGCTTGGGTAATGTGTTGGGTTAAAGAATGGTTGGATTTTAGGTTGTAGGTTGGGCTTTGGTATTTTGATGGGTAGGGTTAATTTAGATGGGCTTAGGTGATGGGTTTAGTTTGGATTGGGTTGAATAGGCTTGGACTTGGGTTGAGTTGGGTTTAGAAGGATGGTAAGGGATTTGGTCCGTGGGCCACATGAGAGGCCTTGGGCCATTTATTGAAAAATAAATGATGAAAGTTATTGGATTATTGTAGGTTTAGGCTTCGGAGCCCATTTCAATTTTTACGATTTTTGGGGCATTTTGCGTCGAGGGCCCAGTCAAATTTGGGTGTCTACAGTTGGCGTCATTTTAAATGAGGAAATTTGTAAAAAAATTTCGGGATCAACTGATACTTTAGGGAATGCCTTAAGTGCTAAGGAAAGGAAAATGAAGTCCAACAAGGGAAAGGTAAAAGTCGATCAAGTTTGAAATTGGGCAAATTCAGAACATCACAGGCAAAAGGAGATGGTTGCTGAAATTACAGGAAGAAGGGTCATTTCAAAAGGAACTGCAAAATTGGAAAAAAAAATCTGTAGAGATAAAAAATCAAGAAGGTAAAGAATCTGTTAACTTTTTCTTAAGGTATTTTCGTAATTTCACTAATATTATGTAAAACCCTAGTTAGGTGTCCTAGGGTATTGATATTTCTTGTTTTTGGTGAAAGGTTTGTAATATTTAATTGTGAGTTTTTTTCTTTCATAGTAGAATCGATGTGATCTATGGACGTACCTCAATTTAGAGGGAACCACGTCAAATCTCTGTATTTTCTTTGTGTGATTCCATCTTGTGTTTGATTTTTTCGATTTGATATATTATTTTGATTGCGCCTGTTTTTTTCTTAACAAAGGCAACTGGCCTCTTAAAGCAACATATCTCGCTCAAATCTCCTTGATACATGCAATTCCCCACAAACCACACATACTATCTAGACTAGGCACGATGGGATAAATCCCTTTGGGTGGCATATTAAGGGGCTTGAACTCAAGATCTCTCCTTTTTTGGAGCGAGGCCTCGGCCACTATGCCTAATACTCATTGGTTGAAATTTTGAATCATTTTCGATTACTTGACTTATGCTTTCATCCATGTTGGAATTTGGGTTTGTGGTTTGCAATCCACCATTTAAATTGTGTAATCTCTATGTTAAAATTTTGAAAAATACTTTCTTTACTAAGTAAAATTTCAAATCATACTAAGGGTCGTCGGGCCCACATGGATTATCACAATGACAATCCGACACCATTGCCTTCTAGATTTCATGGAAAATCTCAAATTCAAAAGAAAAATAAAAATTAAAACATTTTTTACCTTCATCCAAGGTATTAAAAATGGGTGGCTACCGAACTCTAGAATATATATATATATATATATATATATTTTTTAATCTTACGAAGTTAGTCAAACGAACAACCACATTGGCAATCCAACAACTCAACCCTCTAGGTTGGGAAAATCTTAGATCCAAAGAAATAAATTTCAAAAACTAAATTTTTTTTTCCGACTTGACCCAAGGTTTTGAAAATGGATAGATACCAAACTACCATGGAACTCCCAAAATTAAAATTCAACAGTAAAAAATTACATATTTTGAAAAAAAATATTCCGAAGTTTATAAGATTTTTTCCTCTACAACCTGTGGCATCGGATCATGTTTTTGGATTCCACTAGGTGAGCTCAACGGCCCTTAGTAAGAGTTGAAATCTTACTTAGTTAGTAAGACTAGTCGGATTCTTTTTTGTTGTTGTTGTTGAGATTTCTAAGAAATGCATTTATGAAAAGATTATATTTTAAACAATTAAAAGAGTAAACTTAGGTAAAATATAACATTATCTCTTTTTTTTTTTTTTTAATATATATTTGTTTTAGTACCGTCTATCATGGTTTCCAAGTTTACAACTTATAAATAACACAATCTTAATGATCCAATTAAAATGAATGGCATTTTTAACTTTTTGGAATGACTAAAGAAAAATTGACACGACTGATGTGGCAAAGGCATAAAATTGTTGATCTTTTTTCCTTGTGTATCCCGAAGAAAAGGATTTGGATAATTACACTGTATTACGACTTATATTTTAATGATACTTACTACATGAAAACTGGAAAATTCGACATAAAAATTTGACGGGCCAATGCCCACAAATTTTAGAAACTGAATTTTGACGGTCTAGGACCGTCGAAATTCTTGATGTTCCTAGATTTGATGGCTTAGAGCTGTCAAATTTCTCTCATCCTTCATTAATTTGACAGTTTTTGCCCGTCGAACAAAAAATTTGATAATAAAAAATTCATCGTCAATTTGACATCTTGGTCCGTTGAATTTTATGAAATTTGAATGCCCAAGGCCGTCAAATTTGGGCTTTTTTCACATTGTGACTAGTTGTTTATGTATCCGAGGTTCCAATCTCATTAAATACTACACAATGTGAAAAAAGCCCAAATTTGATGGTCCAGGATCATCAAATTTCATAAAATTCGACGGACAAAATGGTTGAATTGGCGTTGAATGTTTCATTGTCAAATTTTTATTTTCAATGGGCCATAACTATCAAATTAATGAAGGATGGGAGAAATTCAACAACTCTAAGCCATCAAATTTAGGAACATCAAGAATTTTAACGGTCCTACATCGTCAAAATTCAATTTCTAAAATCAGTGGGCCTTGGCCCGTCAACTTTTTCCATCAAATTTTCCAGTTTTCACATAGTGCTATAATCATCTTTTATACCACATTTTTGTGGATTCAACAATATTTGAAACTAGGTCGCGGGACTCCTCAAGCCTTTACTTGTTATCTATTCTTAATCTTTGTGAAATAAGGGGTAATCTTGTCTCTTAAATATTAATGACTGTGTCACCACATAATTTGTAATAAAGCTGAAAGGGAAGGTTTAGAGCATAATACATTATCCCTAACGGGAAAACAGAATATGGTGATTAACAACTTCATATACATTCCAAGAACGACCTTCTACTGTTTTGATCTCTCTTGTATATGAAGGTAGTTATGTAATTTCTACTCCAGTTTAACATGGATTTGAAGGTGTCATGTCTTTGATCCCGATCTATTTGATTCAACATACATCTTATACGATTATTGAGATTTTTGTGGGTTGATTTCAAAAAGTGTTTTGGCACTTGTTTGCACTAATTATAAAAAAAAATAAATATGGAAGGATGGAGAAAAGAATTCATATTAGACATTATAAGTGTATTATATATTGGGAGCTATTTGGGCGCCAACGTTTTGGTTTTACATGGGTTAGAAATTTCAGAATGAGCTGATTTTTTGTGAAGATTATCTCTTTTATGAGGAGCTCATCCTCACAAAAAATCAGTCCATTATAAAACTTCCAACCCCATCATAGAGATCATCTTTACAAAAAATCAGTTAATTTCAAAACTTTTAACCCATGTAGAACAAAACTGTAGACACCAAATTTTTGAGAAGGCTTTTACAAATTTTGTATATAAAAAAAATAAATAATAAAGTCCGTAAAGATATAAATGGGCTTTGCATTAAATTTGGGGGTCAATTAATCGGGACGAGTCTTATATGGTTTAGGTTTAGGTTTTCATAGAGAAAACCCATGATCCAACAAATCCAAGTGGTCTAGATTAAATATTGGACCTTATACTTAAATAGATAAGTTTGGCCCAATAATAATCTATAGTATCCTTAAAATTGGATTTGGACAAATTTAGCATTTAAACAAATCAATTAAACCTCTTTAAGTTAGGGTATAATTAGAAACCTAAATTATTTTTTAGTCTATAAATACAAGAGTCTCTTTCATTAAGAGATGATCTGGATCATTTTCTCCTAGAAGACAGAAGCTCTCCCTCTAGAGAAGAAGAAGCTCTCAATCCCTTCTCTACAAACAAAGCAAAAGTCCTTCAGAGATTTAGACTCCGATTAAAGAGAAGATCAAGCATAAAGCTCTTCTCTGAAAGTCAATAAAACCTTCTCAATTGATAAAGCGTGAAGCCCGGAGAGAAGAAAATCTACAGAAACCTTTACAGAAAATCAAGCACAAAGTAAAGTCATCACTCAAACAACTTTCTTAGCCAATAAGGTGTGAAGTCTGGAGAGAAGAAAAGCTACATATGTCATCATCATCTTTTTGTACTTGACTGTTAATCAGAGGAAACATTGAGATCTGTATCTTCTTTTCATCAACAATCAATAAAATCATTTATGATCTTATTTCACAAATCTCAAGATAGATCTGTTAAAATTTATTATTGACAAAAATGTTAGCCAAATAGTTGGCACCTAAACAACACTCATATATATTAATCGTACTTTTAAAACTTTCAATCCATTTGGTCACTTTAAACATATATAAAACCAAATATGATGATTACAAATTGGAGTCATGGACAGCATGCAGGATGAGGGGCACTGTGGAAAATGATAGATTGCAATTGTACATGTAATTCTAGACTACAAGAGCAACTCCAACAATGCTCTTTACAATAAAGAGCATTTTTTTGTTAAAATCTAGTAAATGTTGTTTTAACTATCCCAAATTTTGTTGGATTCTCAAATAGACTCAACAAATATCTTATTTTTTGAAAATTGACTCAAATCTTAATAAGAGTCGTAACCTCACATTTTAGAATCCAAAAACATGATCCGATGCCACAGGTTTTTAGAAAGCAAAATTCTAAGAACTTTAAAAAAAAAATATTTTTTTTACCGTGATTTATAATTTTAAAATTTGAAAGTTTGGTAAGTGTTCATTTTAACATCTTAAATCAAGTTCAAAAATGATATTTAAAAAAAAATATATTTTTTTGTTGTGAACATAAATTTTTCCATAAAATTTACACGGATGTTGTGGTTGATTGACAATGTAATAATCCATATAGCCCAACAACTCTTAGTAAGAAAAGTACTTTTTAATATTTTTATATTACATTTTTAATAATAACGAACCCAACACTCTAGTGTACTCGTATGAAGACATTAAATCAGTCTGTGGACTCATATTTTTTTTCATTTGACTCTTTATAATAAAGAGCCTTGACATTTAGAGAGTCTGTTGCAGTTGTTGCTCGAAGGGCAGTTGGAGGGAACAATTAATATTGAACAAGTGCGTCAGTATGTTGACCTACTGAACCCTCATCTCGTATGATGACATTAAATCAGTCTGAACTCTGCAAGTTAAGACTCGAATTTCGGCTTGACTTGACTCGAATTAAATTGTTAATTGGTTTAATCTAAAGAATAATATTTTATATCGTCTTTAGATGTACTGCTCATTTAATAAACTAAAGTCATAATTCAAAGATCCTCAAAATTACTGAATTTACATAAAGAATATTGTAATCTCCTTTATTCCCACAACAAATTCATTCTTCTTTATGGTATCATTTCGAAGAAATTTCACCTAAGTAATACATTTATATGGATTGAGGAGATTGAGATAGATCATGATGGATCTAATCTAGACCATTGGCTCTCATACACTAAAAAAAAATTGATTAGGATATGATCCTAATGGACTTTATAGACAAACAATGACCACCAAAATATTTTTAGTGAAAATAACCAATCAACCAGTGAGATACATTCAAAGGTCCATTTTTGAAGGAATATCCGATTTTAAGAGGATATTAAAGTACCATTATAGAATGTATTTAAATAAGATGTCATACATTAAATCATCTTCAAAGAGATTTGCTATTTCGAAATTTATGTGCTAAGCTGATTAACTAATGGCATGATGCCATGAGTATTGACCAAAAAAAAAATACTAAGGTACTTAAAATGCACCACAATTTTCTCCCCAAATTTCTCTCAACTAACTAATTACTCTTGCTCATTTATTGTACATGATGTCAAACCATTGGTTCATTAGCTTAGCACATAAATTTCTAGATAGCAAATTTTTGTTCTCAGATCCTGATTGACATTGATCTTCACGAACCCACTTTAATTTCTTTTTGAGTTGTGATAATCTGACGACCTCATGTGACACACTCAATCAACTCTCTTGACATGACAAGTTTGATAACTGTGGATATGTATGCCTCGAGATGCCTGATTCCTTCAGGATACACATTTTTATTAGGAAGTGCAGTTTTGCATCCTAAGATACATAGATCCACAATTCTCAAACTTGTCAAGTCAAGAGAGTCGATTGAGTGTGTCACGTGGGGTAGTCAAATTATCACGTATCTTTCTTTATCTCAATTTTTTTTTCTCAACTGGACCCACCCTCTTCCAATGAAGATAAATATTAGAGAAATATTTTCCTTACTAAATTAATAAAGATTTTAAACTTTACTAAGGGTTATTTTACTAAAATAGATTACCACATTAGCCATTCAACACTATAGCCCTCTTAGTTTCATCGAAAAACTCAAATCAAATGAAAAAAATCTTTTGAACTTGATCCAAGATTTTGAAAATGGACGGCTACCGAACTTCCACATAACTCCCAAATTTAAAATTTAAATTCAACAGTGCAAAGTTCATAGAAATTCGTCCTCTAACAACCTTGAAGTGTTGGATCATGTTTTTGGATGCTACAAGGTGAGCCCAAGGACCCTTAGTACCAATAAATTCCTTTCTAACCTAGTAAGGTTAGTCAGATTCAAAATATTATACACAAAGGTAATTTAAACAAAAATATAGAAGTCTGTGGAAATAGTTCCAGATTTTGCAATGAAATCCGCCGTCGGATTCACCTTACCAATAAATTTCAAACTTGAATGACTCAAAAGTCCAAAACTAGCTGAATTGTCGTAAGGTAATCTAAGAGTATGGACCACGTCAATTAAGATACTATCGTAAGGTATCTAAGAGTATAGACCACGTCAATCAAGTCAAATAGTGTCTTTTATTATTATTATTATTATTGATAAGCTGGGGTTAAAGAGACCCCACCCTGAAAACACTACAAACGAGTGAAGTCAAACGGTGTCTTTATCTACATCTGAAAAGCTTGAAGCTGTTGATTGGTTTTTTGCCCCTGCCGACCACTTTAATGACTCAATGAAAGAGTCTCAGCTTCAGACAATGTCTTCTCTATAAGTACCACAACATTACTACTGTCTTTGTATTGGGAGATTGGAGACAATAAGTTTCTATTGTTGAGTTGTTGGTGTTCTTTTGTTTTTTTGGGTTTGTGTAACAAGATGATGAAGAGTGTCAATGCTTCCCCTAAACTTGAACGAAAGACTATTGAGAAAAACAGGAGAATAGTTATGAAAAACCTGTGTTTCAAACTTGCATCTCTCATCCCAAATCAAAACCCAAGGGTGAGATTCTCTCTCTCTCTCTCTTACACTCCTTAGAGATACATTTTATTGGGTTTGATGGAGAGCTTCAATTGTGGGTTAAGACTAGGATTTTCATTTTTCTTAAATTTAATCTTTGGTTCAGTGGGTTTTGAAACATATCCTCAAAATAAAGAAATGGGTAAAACTTTTTATCAAATTATGTAATCAAATGTTATTTTTAAATATTTATGTACCTGCATAAGTTTTATAATCTTTATAAAAAACTTTGTAGCGAACTTTACCTAATCAAATTTATCTAGGCATATAAATATTTTAAAATCGTATTCAATTACATAATTTCCGCATGAAACAAACATTTTTTAGTATTAATTTTTTTTGGGTTCTTTTTTACCTTTTTTGGTAATCTCTTGTAAACATACTATATATGTTTCTGTGGGATAAATTCAAGATTTTATTGAAAACAAAGAAAAGTAGTATAGTGACTATAGTCAATGCTCTTTTATATATATTTTCAATAATATAGTTGTTATGAGAATATTGTTAATAAGCCAAAACATAAGAGAAGATGAATTATCTGATTATGAGTATAGCTTCCTCATGATAGCCTTTTGTTGTTTTCGACTTTTTTTTTCTATTCTATTTTAATTGTTCATTAATGAATGAATGAAAAACATTATGTTTTTTATTTGTTTCAGGAGGTGCAATCACAACTTGCTCAGATCAATCGCGCCGTCACTTACATAATCAAATTGCAAGAAAGAATAGAACAATGGAAGAAAAAGAAGCAATTACTTATGAGAAGATATGAAATTAATAGTGGGAAAATAGATTATTCCACGACAATGGGCTCAAGAATGCCCCCAGTTCTTGAACTAAGAGACTCGGGTTCTAACTTGGAGGTGATTTTGATTAGTGGGTTTAGTAAGAAATTCATGTTTAATGAAGTTATCAGTGTTCTTGAAGAAGAAGGAGCTGAAGTTGTGCATGCCAGCTTCTCTGTGGTGGAGGATAAGATATTCCATACAATCCATTCTCATGTAAGGATTAAGATCTTCATCTATGTTTGTTTGAGACTTAAAAATCCAAGCTTAAAATACTAACAGATTGGTTCAATTTGATATTTGTAGGTTACAAGTTCTAGAATTGGTGTGGAGCCTTCAAGGATACTTGAGAGATTGAAGGAGTTGGTTTATTGATCATCTCAAGATCTTTTAATTAAACTGTATGGGGAGATGCAAAACTAACAATTGAAAAAAAATGTCTGTCAGTGGCTATGAGTTTTTATTTATAGTAAATGAATATTAAGCAATCTATCAATGATCAATGGAAGTAAGTGAATTATCATTAATAAACAATAATAATTATCAAGAACTATTTTGTTGTAGGAGGCCGTGAGTAGCATAGTAACACCCATTATATTAGTTAAGCTATATAAATAGTATGAAAAATACAAAAAACCATGAAGCTGGCGAACATGTGATAGGTATGGAACATTGTGGAGCCATGATCAATACCAATCCAAATTTTCTATCATATGAACCAGATGCGATCCGATCAGATCAATAAATTTTTTTACCAAATCCAATCCGACTAAATGTTCACTCAATCCAAAAACCGATCCTATTAAATGCAATTTACATGTATGATTTTATAGTTTATGTTAATCAATACATCAATCAAGTTTATTTTTATGTACCAAAAGTAAAGACAGTACCTATTATGCAATATTAGAATTATTATTATTATTATTATTTTTAAATTAAAATGAAGAAGAATTAATCATATTTATGAGATTGAGTTGGCGTTAATCTGAAATGGATCTGTAATTTTCATTACGAATCCGATATGAAAATCCAAACATTGGATCTGAATCCTATCTTTTTTCTGAAGGAAATTAGACAGGTACCGGATAAAATCCGATGCATATATTGCTAGACTTAAGCAAAGGTATAATTTAACAATAAAATTGATGTTTGAGTATGATATATATAATTCAATATGCAACACTCTAGAGGGCTCAACACCCTTGAAGGTGCCACTTAGCTAAGTGGTAAATGGTTAAGGAGAGTTGATCTCATGACCTAGGTTTAAATCCTGTTGAACCCATCATCACCTTCATTAACCACTAATCCCTTGCTTGCTTAGCAAAAAAAAAAAAATCAGAGGTGCTCAACACCCTAAGATATTTCTTAATTTGGCAGTACTCCTCCCTCTCACCCACACCCACTCCACGATCTAGTCACTTTGGACGTGACCATGGATAGAGATCTTAAATATATATTGCTAATAATGAGAATCCCAATGATAATGCTAAAAGCGAAGCAAATCAACTCACCAACCCTCACACTTGCTCCTGCTCCACAATTTAGTCCCGAAGGAAGTGACTGTCGATAGATACCTCAAAAGTATATTGCTAAGATTGAGTATCCCAACGATTATATATGTGGCTTAAAATAAGGAAAACCAACTCAAAGTTGAATAAAAACTTTAAAAGAAACAAGATTCGAATGGCCTCTTTTGGGCCTTTGATCATTTGTCATTGCCTCTTTTGGTTCTCAAATGCTGGTCTAATATAGATGAAATCATTAATTTGATTTGGATTTTCATTAGCCCAAAAATATTTGGGAAAATTACTTGAAGGACCTTGATGAAAGGGTTTCTTTCTAAATAGCCCCTAAGTTTTGGGTGGTATATTAATAGTCCGTTTAGTAAAAAAATTATTTTTTAGTAGTCTATTGTTGTCGAGCTCTCCACTTTTTATGATCTAGTTCTATATTTTTATTGTCAAATTCACCACTTTTTATTGTTGAATTCGACAATAATTAAATATGACTTAAAAGCGTTGAGTTCAATAATTGTAGTTGTCGACAACAAATTTCACGATCTACCTTGAGATGCATGAAACAAGACCGCTAATGATTTTATTTATTTGATAATAATTGTGATACAGATCTCAATAGTATCCACTGAATAACAGTCAAATATAAAACTAATGGTAATATGTAGATTTTTTCTCCTTGAGCTTTGCCTGTAATCGGTTAAGAAGACTGCTTTAATGGAGACTTTGTTGTCCTTGATCTTTTGTAGAGTTTTGTGTGAATTTCTTCTCTCCTAATTATTTTTTTTGACTTCCAGAGAAGAGCCTTAGGCTTGATCTTCTCTTTAATCGGGGTTTGAGTCTTTTAAGAACTTTGCTTCATTTCTTGATGATGAATTGAGTATTTCTTGTTCTCTAAATGAAGAGCTTCTATCTTCTGAGAAAAATTGATAATGGTTCCCTCCAAATGAGGGAAGCTTTGATATTTATAGACTTAAAGTCCTTTAATTTTCCAACTATACCCTGACTTAAAGCATTTTGATTGGTTTATCTCAAGGTTAAGTTCGTCTAAATCCAATTTTAAGAATTCTATGGATTGTTTATGGGTCAAACTCATTTATTTGGATGTTGGGTCTAACACTTAATATGTGGATCACTTGACTTTGTTTAGGTTATGGACTTTATCTACGAAAATCGAAACGAACTACATAATGTTTGTTTCAATCAATGGATCCTAAGTTACATGTGTAGGCTCAACCCTAATTTTAGGGACTTTACGATAATTTAGAGAGTTGTAAGGTCTCTTTAAATTTTTGATGCCTATAATAGTCGAACTCAAAATATTAATATTATCGAACACAATGATTTTTGTTATATTATTGATGAACTTGACGCTTTTAAGTAATGTTTAAATAATTACTATCAATTTTAACAATATTTTTATATTAAAAGATGTCGAACTCAATCATAATAAGGTTGAACTAGACAATAAAAGTGGTGAACTGGACATTCTAAATGTGATCTAGATTTTTCGTTATCAACTTTGATATTAGGTAAATCTTTTCGAAATGCCCAAAATTCATATATCATAGTTGTGAAATAGACACTTGAATCAAAACTTATGATGTAATCATCCAAAAATTTAGAATCTCAACTTTTTTTCATTTTTTTTAACAAATTATCGAAATAAATTAAAAAGTACTTCTGGATGTTCAAAGTTACAAGTATATCATTACGTCATAAGGGGAAAAAGGCAACTCTATGTTTGCGGGAAAAACAGTTGTTTCAAGCCGTTTTAAACGATGGATCCCAGTAGTCACAAATCATTGTTTTTCCGCGACTCAACACGACTCATGGAGTCATCTTTTGACTGTCTCTATTTCACTCACAGTTTGTTCGACTCTCTCTCTTTCTCTCATTCACTCGACTCTTCTCTCTCTTTCTCTCTTGAGGACAAATTCTTAACTCTAAGAACTCACGTAGAACCCCATTGTCGTCTCTCCAACAGATTTCTAGGGTGAAACTAGCAAATTTTTTTCAAAATTTGGGTTTCTAACTTTCAAATATTCGTTTACAGAAGCTCTTAGATCTCCGCCACAATTTAACTTCTTTTCTCACTCTCTCTTTCTCTTTCGATCGATTTCGGCTCAAATCCCTTCGTTTTTCCATCATCTCTTTATAGATCCAAATCTCTCGAGGAACACATCAGATTAGGATTTTTTATTTTAGTTTTCTCTGCTTCCATTGTTTTATTCCCTAGGTTAGGTTAGGGTTTTTTATTTGGTTTTGGAGTTCAGGTTTAGGTTTAGATTTTTATTTGGTTCTTTATTTTAGTTTTTAAGGGTTTTTGATTTTTGATTTGCAGAAAACAAATCTCGATTTAGAATTTGAAATTGGTGATTAATTTTACAACCAAGAGATCAAGATTGGGGATCGATTTTACTCAAGATTTAATAAGTGGTAAGATAATTGTCTTGCATTTCCTTGATTCTGTCAAGAACTTAGTTCATTGACTTATGATCTCAACAATGTCAACCAACGTCAACGAATTATTTGCTGCTTTATAACTTAAAGTATTTTAGTTTCATTTTCATTTTTCGATGTTCATGCCATTAAACTTACTTAGATTAAATTGAAAATTTTGATTTAGTGATGATTTGATATAAAGTAATACTAGGATTTGGTTCTTTATAAATATATTGTGGTCCCAATTTAGAAATAAATTTCTTAATGTTTTCAATTAATATCTAATTATGTTTTATTTGATTTGGTGAGGATTCTGAGTTCAGTCTTACCTTTGAGAAATAGGTTATAAACAAAGTCCTTTGGAATAACATGGATAAAACAATTCGAAGCAATTCTAATAGAAGGTTTGTGCCCTCTTCCCATAATTGATTTGATCATTCGGGGCTTTTTTTGATTTTGTTTAGTTGGACTTACGATGAGCACGCAATATAAGGGTGATGATGAAAAGGATCAACTCCATGATTAAATCTCTTATAACCATAACCAGAATCAGAAATCAGCTAAAATCTGAAAATGGACTCATTTCTTGAAATCAACTAAAACCATATTTTTTTTCCTAACTACACACTTTGAGTTTTTGTACAATGTTACAAAATTTACTCCTATTGAAATATAAGTACATACATATATAAGAGGGATCTATTCATCTACCAATTGAGACTATAGGGAATTTATGTAAGCCAACACGAATGACTGATCCTATTGATATGTAACATGACATGATGGGAATTTCGCATGTAACTTGTTTTGATTATATAAAAGGATAGAAATCACACCTAGGATACCTATCAATTAAATGGTTATGACAAATAAGAATGTGCACGATATTCCTCTTTGTTGTACTCTTTTTCTTTGGCTGTCTCTCTTTGAGCCACTTGTCTACAATTCAAGTAAATGTACTGTAAGAACTTTCATGTTTTAAGAGGCCAAAGATTGGTTGCTCTACTCTAAGAGGCTCCGATACCTTGGTTCCAAAATAAATAAATAAACTTTTGCTTAATCATGTTAACAGTTCATCCAAAACCAATGTTTACTTATGTTATGCACGAACAATATATTGGACATATTAAGTAGCTGCTAAAAAAAATTATCATCATCATAAACTTTATTCCAAATGTAACAATGTGGTGAGTCAGTCAATCACCTCCTTTTGCATTACATGTATTCAATTGAGATTTAGGCCCATGTCGTCTTTATTTTTGTTTTCTAGTTATTTTTCCTCATCAGTTTTGTCATTATGTCAACCCTGATATCTTAAGGTTTTCTTAGGCAAAGAGAGGATAATGTGGAGCCTAGTTCCTTCATCTGTGTGTTAAGGCATCTAGAAGGAAATAAATTGCCATGTCTTCAAAGAGAAACATCAGTTTACTCATTTGAAACTCCACCATACCAGTTTACAGATGCCGACTTTGGTTTTAAAAATCGGTCAAGATCAAGATGACTTTCCTGAGTCATATCGGTATTGTTCATGAATGTGTGGGATATTCAATGTGCATCTTCTTTCTTATTGATGGGTCCAATATTTTGAGAACATCATCCAAGTCAATAAATCTAGGCTAAGTCAACCGGCTTTATGTAAAAATAATTAACTTTTACTAATTAAAATATTTATAATCTTATTGAAATGTGATAACGTGACCATGTATCTTCTAATCCACATTAATTTATATAACAAAAAAACTATAACCATTTGAACATAAATATAAGTTAACAAATAATTAGAAGCTAAGTTAACAAAATTTTATTGGCCAAGAAAAGATGACTTCGTGCTGGAAATGTGATAATGTTAGTTTCTCTTCGATTGTTTCTTCCTTAAAATCTTCATTAAAGTTATCTTTGATTGCTTTTTTTCAACCTACTTAGGGTTCGTCGTCAATAGGTAATGTTCTACTTACTTCTCTTTCTATTTCAGTTTTTTATTTACATTCTTTCATCAATAATAAAATCGTTTTTATTTTCATTTATAGAAAATGTTTTCGTCGTCTACGTCCCTAAGCAAAGGATGGATGAAGACATTAAGACTATCCGTTGAATATATAAGGAGTTAATTCGTTCTTTAGATTCATAAAAGAGAATACAGATAAATTGAGGAGTGATGATTGATATTGTTGTTATTGTGTTAAATGTCGTAATTTTTTAGGAGAGAAGAAAACACTTAGAGATATTTATACACATTTAATATTCGATGGTATAGATACTTCCTACACAACATGGATCTATCACGAAGAAAATCTACATATGTGATATCAATATCGGTATTGGTCTGTCTACTAGTAATTGTAATGAAGATATATTCCCAATAATGGTAGATATGGTAAATGACTGTAATCGTCATTTACCATAAAAAAATCGTCAGAAATGATTGTAATCGCCATTGGAAAATCTAACTATGTGAAGTAGATGAGAAAAATGGTAGTTGGGTAATTCAAAACCATTATAACTAGATATGAGACTCAGGGGCCATTAAGAAAGAATTTTTTTGTTAAATGGACTATTAAGATACTGCCCAAAATCTTAGGGACTATTTAGAAAGAAACCCCTCTGCTAGGGTCACTTAAGTACTTTTTTTCCAAAATATTTTATTAAAAGGGGGGTTAACAATTGGATAAGAGTCAAGGGAGTTTACCACTTGACCACTTGGGATAGAATAAGAGTTGGGCGTTTGCCAATTTTCTTTATTGGGTTAGTTGGTGGGCTTAAATGAAGAAAATTGATAAATTGATAATTCATTTATAATTGGAATTATAATTACAACAATTCTAAGGGGATTTATATAGAAGATGAGAGAAATTCTACTTACTCTTAATTTATTATGAGATAACCAATATCAAATCTAATCCTAATCTCTAACTAATTGAACTAATTTTAAACATGATTTGTTAAAACTGATGACATGTCCCTGATGTCAGTTATTAATGAAAAATGAAATGCTCTTGTTGGCTTGTCTTCAACCTATTGTAAAGACGAGTCTAACTTTGAAGCGGACAGCCCATTTCAAAATTTGAAGGAACTCTCTTCATTTGGAGACATGTGGTGTTTTAAAGTTATTTCACACCTACATTTCTTCAAAATTTGAAATACCTCCTTGAAAATTCCACGTGTAATCCAATACAGAGGGTTTCTTCAAACTTTTGAAGCAGGCTGCCCACTTCAAAGTTTTTTCATGCAAAAACCCTTGATTTTTTTGTTTCCAACAAATCATCTTTAACTAGCTCGAGCATCATTATTTATGCGACATCTAACCTAAAGGTATATATTTGTTTCTTTAGCATTCAACATTTAAATTTTATAAAATACAATCAACTTTCTTTATAAATATGTATTTTTTAATTTTTTTAATCTATATTAGCAACATGAAATTAGATAATGTTAAGACAATGTAATTTTTTTTTTCTAAGTGGTATTATCATTTATATCATTAAATCCTATTTTAAATTATAAGAATAAATGGTCTTTGAAAAAATTCTTTTAAAATAGCTTGCTTAGGGAAAAAATTCACATTTTTTTGTGTTTAAATCAAGATTTTTTCAAGAAGTCATGATTTAATCGTCAAAATTTAAATTGCGATTTGCACATGATTTTTTGAAAAAGTCAACGTCTTTGGTGACTATAGTTAGCACTATATTAATAGATTATAGATGTTTTTCCTTGAGATATGAGTGTTTTGCGCTTGAGAAAAATCAATGATTCTTTATACAAATAACTGTTGTTGTAGGAAGTTAGTGTAGCACAACTCTAAATAATTATGTCAATTTTATTTTTTTTGTTGAATCGAGGTATCTAAACCTTTTAGAGTATCTGACTAATCCTCGAGTCACATACAGTCTCATCTCCTCAAATTCACTATTCATCATACACTAGTTAATTTATGAGAAAAATCCTCTAGGGTAGCTCCTAAGGGGGATTCAACTCATCAAGACCTCCCCTTCTTGAACTATGCCCTTGCTTGCCCATCAAACTATGCCATTTTGATGAGCTACCAGTTAAGTATCACGATTACACATCGTCACGTGTACGCATGAACTATAAAGCTTTAATTATATTTGATGACCAGTCCCAGCCCTATAAGATATTTACAAGTCCTAATCTGGTAATTACATGTGCTAAGCCCTGACAACCTAGGTCACCCCGCCTACCCGCTGCAAGGGGAGATTCAACTCATCAAGACCTCCACTTCTTGGCATATGACCTTGCTTGCCCAACAAATTATGCCAATTTGATGGACCGACATATAAGTATCTCGATTACAAGTTGCCACGTGTATGCATGGACTATAAAGCTTTAACTATAATGAATGGCCAATCCTAGTCTCATAAGATATTTATCAGTCATAATCGAACAATTACGTGCGTTAACCCTTGCCCCCCCCCCCCCCCCCCCCCCACCTAAAAAAAAAAAACACACACACACACACACACGCGCAAGCACACACAAATTAAACGAAAAAATGGTGGTTAACAAGGATACACATTAAGATGCATTAAATAGACCCCCAAAATTTAATTTCTACCTAAAATATCCTTAAAAAATCTTTTAAAAATTAGGGACAATGACTATAAAGAATTATTTATTGAGAATATGTATTGAATAGTCCGCTAATAAAAAATACAGGCCATTTAAATCCCACTTAATAAAATAATAGTCTATTAACGATCTTTTGAAGATTTTTTCAGGAAAATACCTGAAATATCCTTTTAACAATTTAAAAAAGTGGTTTGATCTAAAATTAAACTGAGATAAATAAAAAAACTTGATAAAATAATTATTAATATTTCTATAAAAAATAAAAAATAAATATTTTTATTTATTAAAAGTCATTCATAAATTCAACATAATTTTATTTGATTCATTTGAATTGGCTTGCTAATTTTTTAATTGAATCAATTCAATGAACATTCAAGTAAAGTTTAAAAATTATGTTTTAATTATTTAAAATTATTTATATATTTTAATAATTATGATATTCATAGACCAAATAAGTTTGATGATGAGGACCATATTCATCTCTATCATCGTCATTGTAGTTATTATCATCATCTATGTGAGTTAAATATTACTAATTTTGGGAAGAGAAAACAATGATTTTTTTTTCATTTACATATTTTTTTCATTGATCCAGAGTTGACCATAATCAAGGGGTATGTTATTAATTTTAAAACATAAGAGTACTTCAAATATTCTCAAATCTACACATTTCTTTAAACCTAAAAAATCATTGAAAGGGTATTTACGGTATGTTTGTTCAAATAATCATTTTTAGACTAATATTTGACAAAGTGAGTGCTAAAAAGCCTGTATTTTTTTAAGGGATTTTTTGATACATATTTTCAAGAATTAGGTCTTTGCCCTCATTGTCCCTAACAAAGACCCTCAAATGCTTATTTCCTTTTAAATATATCTTAACATGTGCCCTTAGGACACACTTAACAAAACCTAAAAAATTAATGTACATACCCACAAAGTGTCCTTCAAAACCTTAAACTAGGTAATCAAAATTATACTGTTAATTCAACAAACGGGACGCTGACTTTCAGTCAAGAGGGTAAACCTAATCTTCCATTTATAAGGGTGTACCTAATATCACAAAAAAAAAAAAAAAATTTCATAACAAAATTTTCAAGGGATCGATTGTGCATAGAAAATAGGTGAGAATTCCATTTTTCATGAAAAATTAATTTGTGATTGATTAATTTTCATTGGTTAGGATCCCATGACTCATGAGAAAACACATGATCTCAACCATGTAAGCATGGAATCCAACGGTTAAGATTTATATGAATCCAAATAATACAAATCTCGAGAAAATTTATTTTGGGGACAAATCTCAACTGTTGGATTATTACATGGTTGGGGTCATGTGTTTTTTTCATGAATCATTCTTCATAAGTCAACGATCCCAACCTTTCTTGCAATAGTGGAAAAATGAAATCACCTCAAAAGTCAAAATCAGGTCTCTCTCTCTAGATTTGCTCGAAGAAACCATTGGTGATAGATATCAATTATCTAGGGAGGAATTACAGGTTGAGCTTTTTTTATTTTTTATTTTTTATTTATTTTAAATATAAGTATTTATTCTATTGATTTCTGATAAGTATCCAAACCTGTTAATAAGTATTGGGTAAAGGGCTGCAACCTGGGAAGGGTGGGCCAAACTCAACCTGATAGATGTGTAAGCTTGGGTTAGAATATCTCAACCCGATTTCAATTCAGGCTGATGATACAAGCAACCTGATTCGTCCCGAATCCGATGTCACATACTAATATATAAATATTTTTATATTAATTAAAGATTTTTTATTTAACATTTTTTTATTCAATCTTTTTATTTATTTATTTTATTCAATCTGATTACTATGTCTTATGGACAATTAGTTAATATTAATGTGAACTTTGATGTAGTATGGTTTGTCTAAGCGTTCTCTAATGATGGATTTGAAGGTTGTAAGCGATTTCATTTACTAGTAGTTTTGTTTTTTTATTTTATATATCTTTGTTAAAAATATTAAATTTATTTACTAATCAAAATGAAATTATGATTATTCAACTTGTCCAACCCGATTAAACCTCCCAAAATTATTTAAACTTGGGCTAACCTGAACTCAACCCTATTTTAGAATATCAAACTCGGGTTGAGCTTGGGTTATTGATCTTAGGCTTGATGGTCAAGTTGAGTTGAGTTAGGGTAGAGGGTTCTGCTACTTGGGTTGAGCCTGGGTTTACCCTCTAACCTGCCCAATCCGCTTAGGTTGCAGCTCTACTTGTGTATTTATAATAGTTCCATAGATCCTATGCCAATCAAAATTGATTGGTATTGGAAGCATTGTTTTATTCAAATTCGTTTATGTGAAATCAAATTGAAATCAACTTGTTATATATATATATAGGGTCCCGTTCGCCACCCTTAGTTTTACCACACACTTTAACAAACGTGTTTTGTCTTACATGGGTTAGAAGTTTCGGAATGAGCTGATTTTTGGTGAGGATGATCTCTATGCTGAGGAGATCATCCTCACCAAAAATCAGCTCATTCCAAAACTTCTAACCCTAACAAAAATGATTTACAAAAAATGGACGGTCCACAATTTTTCAACGTGTAAACATGGGGCTAAACATTTCGGAATGAGCTGATTTTTGGGGAGGATGATCTTCTAATCATAGAGATCATCCTCACCAAAAATCAGCTCATTCCAAAACTTCTAACCCATGTAGGACAAAAAACGTTTGTTAAAGTGTGTGGTAAAACTTAGGGTGCTGAACATTTCCCATATATATATATATATATATATATATAATTTTAACTTATGAGTTTTGACCTTATTATCCATCACCAAACAAGTTAGAGAAAGGAATATACGTAACCTAAATTATTGGCCACTGAAAAATGTTAAACGGAATTCGAAAATAACAAGGCCGTTAGCTCTGTGTATGTGTGTGCAGAATCATATATGATTTTTCATAGAAATACAGGAGTTGTAAGAGGAAAATTGATGGTTCTTCAGACAAGCAATGTTAGAGGTAGTTGGTGTAGCACAAATCTAAATAATTATGACATTTTTTTTTAACTAAGGTATCCCGGCCTCTTAGAACAACTTCAACACAAATCTCTACTTTTTCTCTTTAGTGACATCTTCTCTGATTTTAGAGAAGATGTTCTCCTTCAAATCAAATTGAGGTCCAATGGGTACCACCCTCTAGATCACTAGTCATGTCTTTAATTCACTGTCCACGTAATTAAAAAATAGTAAAATTGTTATTGGGAACCCAATTTTATTGGTTACATCCCAATTTAAATAAATAAAAAATAGTCAACCATTTAAAATAACAAAAAATAATTTTTATTTGTTTAGATTTCTATTGATTAAATTTGTTTAGAAATTAAAATATTAAATAATAAAAATTGAAAATAAGTAGGGATAAAAATTGAAGTCAAGAATGATATTTATATTAAAAAAAAAGTGGGAACACAATTGGTATTTACACGTGCTGAATAGTGAAATAGACACTATGTGAAAAAGGCCCATATTTGACTGCCTTGGGCCATCAAATTTCATAAAATTTGATGGACAAAAAAGTTAAATTGGCGTCAAATTTTTATACCGATGGGTTGAAACTATCAAATTAATGAAGGATAGGAGAAATTCGATAATTCTAAGTCGTCAAATCTGGGAACATCAAGAATTTTGTTGGTCTTAGACTGTCAAAATTTAGTTTCTAAAATCTGTGGGCCTTGGCCTATCAATTTTTTTCTGTGGAAATTTTCAATTTTCACGAAGTGAGAGACCATCTCTAAATTTCTGCTTTGTCTCCAAATCTAGAGATACGAGCATGTCAAAAATATAGTGATTGGTTGGAGGTAGAGCAACTCCAACACATATCTCTACTCTTTGTCTCGTTATTGGCATCTTCTCTGATTGTAGAGAATATGCTATCCTCCAAACCAAGTCAAACTCCAACGGTCCCAACCTTTAAATAACTATTTATGTCTCTAATTCGCTATTCACATAATGAAAAATAATAAAGTTGCTATTAGCAGCCCAACTTTACTTATTACACCCAAGTTAAATATAAAACAAATAATAAAGTTACTATTGGCAACCCAATTTTACTTGTCACACCCTAATTTGTGATTGATTAATTTTCATTGGCTAGGATCCCACGACTCATGAGAAAACACATGATCTCAACCATGTAAGCATGGAATTCAAAAGTTAAGATTTATATGAATCCAAAATATACAAATCTCGAGAAAATTTATTTTAGGGACAAATCTCAACCGTTGGATTTTTTCATGGTTGGGACCGTGTGTTTTTTCCATGAGTCATTCTGAATTAGTCAACGATCCCAACCATTTTTGCAATAGTGGAAAAATGAAATTTACCCTAAAAAATCTAAATCAACCCTCTCTCTCTCTTTGGATTTGCTTGAAGAAACGATTGTTGATAGATATCAATTATCTAGGGAGGAATTACAGGTTTAGCTTCTTTTTATTTTTTCCATTAAAATATAAGTATTTATTCTATGGGTTTCTGATAGGTATTCAAACCTGTTAATACGTAATGGGTATAGGGCTGCAACCTGGGAAGGCTGGCCCAAACTCAACCGGATAGATGTGTGAGCCTGGGTCGAGTTATGTAGAAAATGAGTTGAGTCTGGGTTAGAATATCTCAACCTGATTTCAATTCAGGTTGAGGATACAAGCAACCTGACTTGACCCGAAACCGATGTCATATACTAATATATAAATATTTTTATATTAATTATAGATTTTTATATAACTTTTTTTATTCAATCTTATTCCTACATCTTGTGGACAATTAGTTAATATTAATGTGAACTTTGATGTAGTATGGTTTGTCTAAACATTCTCTAAATGATGGATTTGAAGGTTGTACACGATTTTATTTACTAGTAATTTTGTTTTTTTTATTTTATAGATCTTATTTAAAAATATTAAATTTATTTGCTAATCAAAATGAAATTATGGTTATTCAACCTGCCCAACCCGATTAAACCACCCAATATTATCTAAACTCGGGCTAAACCGAATGCAACCCTATTTTAGAATATTAAACATGGGTTGAGTTTGGATTATTGAACTTAGGCTCGATGGTCAAGATGAGTTGAGCTTGGATTGAGGGTTCTACCACTAGGGTTGAGGCTGGATGTACCCTCTGACCCACCCAATCTGCCCAGGTTGCACCTTTATTAGGGTATTTATAATAGTTCCATGGATACTATGCCATTCAAAATTGATTAGTATTGAAAGCGGTGTTTTATTCAAATTGAAACCAACTTGGTTGCACTCCTAATCTTTAGACCAAAAATGCATAATGAACAAAAAATATATATAAATATATATAGGGAACAGTTCAACGGTCCTAAAGTTTGTCAAATATTTTTCAAAACATCGGTTAAAAGCTTTGGAATGAGTTGATTTTTTGTGAGGATGATCTTTACGGTGAAAAGATCACCCTTTCCAAAATCAGCTCATTTTGAAATTTCTAACACTAGTTTACAAATTGAAGAATCATGGACCGTCTAATTTTTATAAATCACTTTTGATGGAGTTGGAAGTTTAATTTGGAATAGGCTGATTTTTGGTGAGGATGATCTCCTCATCATAGAGATCATCCTCACAAAAAATCAGCTTATTCCAAAACTTCTAACCCATATTTTGTAAAATATTTGACAAACTTTAGGACTGTTGAACTGCTCCCAAATATATAGATATAACTTATGAGTTTTGACCCTATTATCCATCACCAAGTTAGAGAAAGGAATATATGCTACCTAAATTATTGGCCACTAAAAAATGTTAAACTGGATTCGAAAATAACAAGGCCATGTTAGCACTGTTTATGTGTGTACAGAATCATATATGATTTTTCCTAGAGATACAGGTGTTGTACACTTAAGGAAAATGATGAATCTTTGTACACGCAATGGTGAACGCAATGTTAGAGGTAGTCTGTGTAGCATAGATCTAAATAATTATGACTATTTTTTTAAACGAGGTATATGGGCCTCTTAGAACAACTCCAACACAAATCTAGATTTGTCTCTTTATTCATCTACTCTTATTTTAGAGATGTTCTACTACGAATAAAATTAAGCGCCAATGGGTACCACCATCTAAATCACTATTCATGTCACTAATTCACTGTGCACATAATTAGAAAATAGTAAAATTGCTATTGGGAACCTAATTTTACTAGTTACATCTCAATTTACAAAAATATAAAAAATAATCAACCATTGAAAATAAAAAAAAATTAATTTTTATTTATTTAGATTTCTATTGATCAAATGTATTTAGAAATTAAAATATTAAATAATTAAAATTGAAAATAAGTAAGGGATAAAAATTGAAGTCAAGAATGACATTTATGTAAAAAAAATGGGAATACAATTGGTATTTACATGTGATGAATAGTGAAATAGAGACCATCTCTAAATTTCTGCTTTATCTCCAAATCTAGAGATGAGCATATCAAAAATAAAGTGACCAGTTGGTGTTAGAGCAACTCCAACACATATCTCTACTCTGTCTTTATATTGGGATCTTATCTGAGTATAAAGAATATGCTATCCTCCGAACCAAGTCGAACTCCAACGGCCCCAACCTCTAAATAACTATTCATGTCTCTAATTCGCTATTCACATAATTAAAAATAATAAATTTGCTATAGGCAATCCAAATTTACTTAGTAAACCAAGGTTAAATATAAAACAAATAATAAATTTACTATTGGCAACCCAACTTTACTTGTTATTATATAGAATAATAATAATTGAAAATAAATAGGGAAAAAATTATATTAAAAACATATTTTTATTAAAAAAAGAAACTCAAGAATGGCATCATGTAAAAAGATGGGGTTACAATTGGTATGTACATAAGATGAATAATGAAATATGGACCATCTTTATTATTTTGTTTCGTCTTCAAATCTTGAGACGTGAATAATGATTTAAAGAGATTGTCAAAATTTTATAAACCAGTTGGAACTAGGTTTGGAGGTCTCTATCTCTAAATATAGAGATTAGAATTAGAGACCGGTTGGAATTGCTCTTAACTTCGGAGGTCTCCATTTTGACATTTAGAGAGCATCCAACTAATCCTCACTTGCGTTCCCCACCCACCCCTAGTATTTTTG
Source organism: Akebia trifoliata (assembly GCF_017979445.1). Taxonomy (NCBI): domain Eukaryota; kingdom Viridiplantae; phylum Streptophyta; class Magnoliopsida; order Ranunculales; family Lardizabalaceae; genus Akebia; species Akebia trifoliata. The sequence continues at coordinate 4,094,319 of NC_141379.1, forward strand.
GGATAAATTCAGAGGTTAAGGGGGAATCGAACTCAAGAACCCCGAATCTTGAGGTGTGGTCTTAGTCATCTCACCAGCACATTACAATTTAGTAGACCGATAATTAAATATCATTGCCACATGTATGGGTGGATGATTAAACTATAACTATCATTGTTGACTAGGTCCAGCCCCATAACATATTACGATTTACAAGAAACGATTTATAATTATGAGATTCCACTCATAGTGTGACAGTTATGTGCGCTGACCGCCTGATCACCAACAGCTCCAAAGTTTTTTCACGCCCCAAAATTAAGGGCGTTTTCGGCGCAAAATTCGATTTCCAAAGTGTATTTATTGCATTTTAACGTGGGCCCTAAGGGCACACGTTAAAAATACCCAAATACAATTATGATTTATGCGTAATAAATATCACACATGACCGAACTATTTTTAGGAAAATCTTGTTTTAACATTGAAATTGATATCGTTTCACACATTGTTGACGTGGATGTGTGTACAAAACCATCGATATTTTTCATCGAAAACAAGTGAAAAGTATATATGGTTCTATGCATGCCAATGTGTGAAACGATGAATTTCAATGTTATTTCAGCACAACTCTTATTTTTATTTGACAGTCTATTGTGAGATGCGTCGTCTTGACTAAATACTAATAAAATTGATGACACATCTTTAAGTCTTTGAACGATCAATTTAAGCTCTAACTAAATTTAGATAGAATAGAAAATTGTAATGATTTTATGATGCTCTCTTCTGACACACCCCCATCACAGACCCATAGATCTTTAGCTTTGTGATACATATAATCCTAAATCTTTTCTTGTGTATCTCGAGGCAATTGATCTATGGTTTTGCAATGAGTGATTAGGTGGCGTGTCTCAAAGGGAGGTGTAATATTATCACGACTCAATGGAAAACATCATATTTATTTGAGAAATGATAAACTATATATATATATAAACACACTCAAAATTTACTCTATTTCACGTAACCATAGATATGTTCCTAGTGTTTCTCGAGGAAAAAAATCTATGACTCTATGCACATGCCATGTCAATTGAATTAATTTTAATTCGCTTTTTCTGAGTCAGATTATCATGAATATTTTATTTTATATTTTTTAAATTAGATCCTGAGCATTGTCCCCATCCTATAACAACATACGATATTTACATGACATATTTTAGCAGGAGATTAAGCACTTGGGTCTGTGTAATATAGAAAATGGCTTGGTTGGTAATGGTGTGTGTTTTAAATTCCTGCTAAAATGTGCCACGTTGACATCATTTCTATTCCATTGGAATGGTACACTGCTCTCGGTCGTGACTCTTTTCAAAATAAGTGAAATCAAAATTGTAATCCACAAGAACCAAGGATATCTATGAAACATATTTCAAAAGAAACGAACGTTACATGCTGGGGATAATGTTGAAAGAAAGGCTTAGACCCATCAATTGGATTGCCACTTTGTAAAGCAACTTCCAAGTTGTGGGTTCACGTCCAACTTACAAATAAAAATAAAAATATGTTGAAAGAAAAATCTAAAAAAAAAAAATTTATTCTTATTAATTTGATTCTTTTTTATCAAACTCAATATAGAGAAAATAAATCCAAAGTCTAAAGGTATCTGAAACCAAGGTTTTCGATTCTAGTTATAGCGATTGAAATGGAAGCGATTATTCAAGGAATTCAACTTCTTAAAATGAAAGGAGTCTTGGAATTCAACATTTTTAAATGTATTAAAGACGAGTGGACTACGCCTTAGAAGTTAACTAGCCTTGTTAGAGACATTAGAAGAAAGATGCAGGGATTTAATTCAACTATACTAGAGTTTAATTGGCGTGAATCAAATAAAACAGTTGATTGGCTTGCTAGCAGAGGAGCTCGAAATATGCAATTTTGTATTTTTGATTTTTTTAATGTTCCTGGCCATGGATTTGTATCACATCCTCATGGAGGATCTCAATGTCTGTTTTTTTCGGCGTTAGTAGCTTTTAATAAATTAGAGTGGAGCCCTTTATAGCCTCAACTTATTGATCAAAAAAAAAAAAAAACTTGTTGACATCCCTAATTATTAATTGGCGTTTTAATGATAAATAAAATTATTAAGCATCTTATTAACTAATAAATTAATTCAATCAAATATTTATCTAAAGCAATGATGATAAAAATATTTTGTAATATTTGAAAATAGTGAAACTCTATCCTTACTAACATAGTAAGTTTTTTAGCCTTACTAAGGGTTGTTTTGCTCAAATTGCTTACCACATCAAAAATCCAACACCACAGTCCTTTAAGTTAATTTCATCGAAAAACTTAGATAAAAAATAAAAATAAAAATCTTTTGAACTAGATCCAAGGTATTGAAAATGGACGGCTACCAAACTTTAACATATCTCTCAAATTTAAAAATGAAATTCAAAGATCATGTTTTTGGATCCTTAGTAAGGCTCAGGGACTCTTGGAAATATTTTCATTTTATTCAAGAAATATTACGAATAATAGGATTTTCTATCACCAAGTTTGCACGTGAACTTCATGAAAATTGCATCCACATTAATGTATAACTCTGACTTTTTAAATTAGTCTTTTATTTTCATTCATTTTTAGTTTGAAAATTTGCGAGAGCAGTCAAAGAGCTTAATTTGGTGGCACCAGGGAGTCAATGTGTTCAACTTCATCGTATTCAAAAGGTAACTTGATAGCGACAATACCTTACTTGAAATCTTATTATAATAAAGGTGGCATCCCATATTAATAAGTCAAGATGTGTGATATGAGGTCCAATGTTGAGGTCACTTTAACATTAATCTAAATTAATTTACCAATAAAAGAAAATACAACGTTGCAATTTTATAAATATTAACAAATTAAACCTAAAAATTTTGAAAAATGAAATCCAAAGTCTAGATAAGAATCATATTAGCTACCATCAAGTATCTTGAATTTCAGTTAGACACTTTCCAATATTCAATTAGTTTATACAAACATTTCAGCAATCTTGAGCTAGATAAGCATCATATTAGTTTACAATTCAATAGTAACTTACTAATTTTTTCACTGTAACTTCTCTCAATTTCAGTTTGACAATTAATTGGTCTTTAATCTGGTTTGCCATGCGTTGGGGAATTTGGATGGAGTAGAACAATAGGATTTTTCAAGGAAAGGAGAACTCACTTCAAGAGGTCATTATGTTGGGTTAATATTCCTCTAGAGCATGATCTTTAAGAAATTAAAAAGGGGTCTTTTTTGAGGACATTATGTTCGGATTGGAGTCACAAAGCTTTGATTCACTGCCAAAGTCTTTTTTTTTCTTCAATGAATTGGATAGAGGATGCCATTTTTAATAGATTGTGATGTTGTGCAGGTGGGAAAATATAAAATTTCCATTGCCTTTCGGTAGAGTTATGAGCCCTACATAAAGCTTTATTCATTTATTGGATGAAAAAGTAGCTACATATATATACAAGGTTGTGTTTTGATATTTTATCAGTTTTCTTTTGATTGTATGTAGATCATACTGTCCAAGATATCTCTATTGTTAGATTATGAGAGATTTTCCTGTCACAATGAACAATTGTTGACAAGATATGCATGCAACCAAAACAGTGCTCTAATGCATGGAAGTCAAGATTGTATTTAGTTTTCATGATGTTCTAGTATCTCCCAATGAGGTTTGTTCACTTGCTTCTCTTCCTTATTTATGTTTAATCCTAGTTTTGATTTCTAACGAAGGCATAGGAAGGTATGCTACTATATATACCTTTAATTATGGCTTGCATTACTATTGGCATTGGAAGGTATGTTTTATAATTTTTAGGTGCATACCCCTGATTCAAGCAAATATTGGATTGCATGTTCTTGTGAGGAGCTTTTTAAGACTCGTCTGGAACCTGAAAATGTTGATAAGGTCAGTTTTTCCTGTTAAAATAACTCGTTTTATACTTTTTGAACATGAATTATGGCTGAATGTTGGAAGTGTGGTTTGGTTGGAAGTTTGTGTTTCTTATGTGCTTTAGTTTTTTGGCTTTCTTAGTCGAGGGGGCACCCTTGATGGGTTAGTAAGAAATTATAGACAAATGAATTGTGATCAAGGGTTCTTGAGGTTGTGGTTTAAAGATCGTTGCAATCCATATGAAGACGAGGTGACTCCTTAATCCTTGTACCATCTCAAGAAAAAGCTATTAATGTATGCAGTAATATTGTTCTCATCTTTCGTAGTTCTTATTGCTTGTTTCTATTGTCTTTGACTTTTTTTTTGTTTGATAAGTAGCAATATATTCATATGAAAAGAAAATAATACTAGGCCAGTCGAGGTGACCAACCTAGCAAGACCTTACAAACAGACGCTACTCACCAGAAATATAAAGCATCCCATCCCAGTTATAAATAAAATCCTCGAAGAAGATCCCCCTAAATTCTCTAAAAACTTTGGACCAACAAAACAAAAGGCCCAAAATGGAAATAATTGTTTCTGTGCCATCTTTTTGATTCCCCTCAAAGATATGGCCATTTCTCTCCCGCCACACCCCTCAACATATTGCGAATGGTGTAATACTCCAAAGTAACCTCTTCATGCCACCAAACAAACATCCACTCGATGTCCAACTCGTGAAAAGGTCCTTTATTGTTTTGGACAAGCAAGTTAATATACCAAATAACTTAAGGAAATGTGCCCAAATTTCATATGTGAATTTGCAATGAAGGAGTAGGTGATCTGAAGATTCCCCATTATCCATACATAAAATGCAACAACTTGCCCCATACCACCCACGCCACATCAAAAAATTCGTCGTTTGGATCCTTCCTAAAGAAGCTGTCCATGTGAAGAAGGTAACTCTACTTGGCACCTTCGGGCCCCAAATTGATGCATATGGGAAGGAGATATCACCATCATCATTACACAAGGAATGGTAAAAAGAACGTACTGAGAACCTACCATCCTTGCTTGCCATCCACACTTTCTCATCCTCCCGATCCCTACGGAGCTCAAAGCACGAAGCAACATCAATTACTCTACCAACTTCTGCCAATTCCAAGCCGTCAAGACCCCTTTTGAAACTAAAGTCTCAAGCCCATTCATCGCCTACCAATCTTCGGAAAGGTATGATAGGAAACCCTTTTTTCGCGGATATGGAATACAAAGAAGGAAACAACTTCATAAGGGGCTGATTATTGCACCAAATATCCTCTCAAAATCTAACTTTGTTCCCTTGACCCACTTTGAATCTAGCTAGGCCACTTTCCCACCCTATTCGCCTAGCCCCATATTTTCCTTCTATCACCTGTCTCCACAAGTTATTGCCATCATACCCAAACTTCCATAACCACTTCCCCTTCAACGCTAGATTCATTGTTCTGAGTCTTTTAATCCCGAGGCCACCCTTTTTCTTATCTGAGCAAACTTGTTTCCAATTAACTAAATGATGTTTTCTACCCCCACCTCTATCATGCCATAAGAAATTATGAAACAACTTATCCAACCTTAGCTCCACACTACGGGGCAAAGTCAGCACAGATAGAAAATAGACTAGGATACTAGATAGGACACTTTTAATCAAAGTCAACTTTCCCCCCTTGGACAGATAATTTGCTTGCCAAATTGCGAGTTTTTTCTCAACTCTCTCTACCATTGGCTCCCAAATCGACACCATCCTATATGGGGCCCCCAACGGAATCCCCAAATAAGATGAGGGCAAGCTATTCACATGCCAACCTAACGAGGCCGCAAGTAAGAAAATATACCTGACCTTGCCGACTGGAAGTACCTTGCTTTTCCTCATATTAATTGGAATGCCTGACATTGCTTCGAAGCAACATAACAGACCGTCAAATCTACTTGTCTGCTCCATGGAATCATCTAAGAAGACTAATGTATCATCTGCAAACTGAAGATGGGAAACAATGACGTTGCCTGCTCCTACTGAGAACCCTGAGAAAAAACCATTCACCACCCCTTTTTCCACCATCTTCCCGAGTGATTCTGCCACAATGATAAATAAGAAGGGGGATAGAGGGTCCCCTTGCTTGAGACCTCTAGTGCTCCTAAAGAAGTCGCAAGACGACCCATTCACCAAAATTGAGAAGGATGGGGAAGACACACACATCATAATCCACGAGATCCATCTTCTACCAAAGCCCATTCTCCCCAACATGTATTCCAAAAATTGTCAATTAACGTGATCACAAGCTTTCTCAAGATCTACCTTGCAGACCACCCCCGCTTTACCTGACTTCAATCTAGAATCAATACATTCGTTTGCTATTAAGACCCCATCTAGAATTTGTCTCCCTTTAATGAACGCACTCTGATTATACCCTATCAGTCCTTGAATGACGCCTTTTAATCTTTTAGCAAGGATGCTCGTGATGATTTTGTAACTAGTATTCACCAAACTGATGGACCTCAGATCTTTGATGTCTTCTGTCCCCACCACTTTAGGGATTAAAGCAATGAAGGTACAGTTAGATCCGGGGTCAAGTATTCCGTCTCTAAAAAATTCTTCTATAACCGTGATGAAATCTCTCTTGATGATTTCCCAACATGTTTTGACTTAGACTATTCTTTTCCTGATCCATCTCATTTGTTTTTCATGATTTAAAGATTGTTTTAAATAAAGTGCAACTATATTTAATACTTGAGTTGGAAGTGAAGTGTGTAGAAATTGTCCCATCTGACATACCATACATGACACAGACCTAAGCTTCATTGGACCTACCTACTGGTAAGCCCCACCAAATAGGTCTCTCGGGTCAAAAACAAGGATCCCATCAGATTGTACTCCTCCATGTTGTGATGAATAGTGAGAATTTTGGAAAAGTATAAGATGGTTGCTTTTTTGGTAGAAAATTCAAGGATTCATACAAGAGGTTGAAGACAATGAGAAATAAGTTAAAAATAATTTATCCTAGAGGTTGAAGAGTGTGAAGAAGATGGATTTTTGGGAGAAAAATCAAGGGTTTTTTTCACTAGAAGTTGAGAATAGGGCATTTATGTAGTTTTCTCCTAGTCTGTCATAGTAGACCAACGTCAAAGGGGAATTTGATTGGTTTGAAAACATGGGGTTTCTCAACTATTCACAAAAATTATGTGTGTGTGTGTCTTAGACAATCCAATGGAAGTATAGCTACCTATCAAAAAGAACCATAGATCTTATGGTGTCAAACACAAATTCAGAAACTTTTCTTACAACTTATCTTGAGTGTATTTTTGTTCAATTTGTGCAATTAGCATGGGCTGTTTTGTGTAAGTCAAATTAGGCACATGGAGTTCTCCATTTGGAGAGGTTCTAAACTACTTCATATATGCATTGATATTTTCTTGCCATTGAATTATATTCTTTGTTCTAAGCTACGATTCATTCTTTTTCAGTTTTCATATATTTTCCAGAAATTAATATAGCATTAAAGCACTATTTTTTTAATTTTCAAATGTTTATTCATGCACAAATAATGCTTGGAATTGTGCTGGTTCTATATGCCTCTATCATGCTAAATAGCTTGTATTTAGGTGGAAATAAAGATCATTGGGATTTTGAAGTAAATGATTTAAGATTTTAGGTTGAGGAGGCATTAAAAATAGTTTTTGTTTGTTGGATATTATTTTTTCATATGCTTTCACTGTGAAATTGTTTGAACAGAGTTTGACAATGTTTTGTAGTGTGAATGTTATGTTTTATTCTATTTTTTTTGTGTGATAATTAATTGAAGAAATTGAAGTGTAATAAGTAAATGTGGGGTGCCAATAGCATTTCTTAAGAAATTGAAATGTGATTAGAGAAATTTGGGGTGCCAATAGCAGCTCTCTTTCTTCATATATGTGCAAGTTTTTTTTAAACGAAAATTTATTAAAAATTTCTAATAACATTAGGGCCAATTTTGAACTACCTAAAATAATAGTCATTTCTTAAAAATAACATGACATTAGATTCAATTTTCAAACATCAAGTATTCTTTTCTTTTTTTTCTTTTTTTTTGTTTTTGTTTTTTTTCTAAATTTTAAAAACACAGTTGGAGGCGGTTATAAACCACATCTAAAAGTATTACATACGTCTTGTAAACAACCAACGTTAATGGTAGAAAACCACCTTTAAATCAAATATATTAGAGGTGGTTGTAAAATAGCCGTTAAATGTCTAGAATTAGAGGTGGTTTTAAATTCATTGTTACTTGGCTGCTATAAGTTATTGGTGACACCACTATGGTGGGCGTTTGGCTAAACTACCCTTAAAACTATTGGAGGCACTTTTTATGATTTTGGTGATAGTTTAAAACCACCTCCAAAATCATCATATTTTGTAGTGTCTCCCAACCGAACTCCCTTACTTAGAACTCTACGTAGACTTTTATCTATCTATTTGGATATTAGAGTCACTACAAGCCAATGAAAACAAATTTTGAAAATAATTTTATAGTGTCTATTCACACCTTAATTAAATGGTGGTAACTCTAAAATCCAAATAGTGAGCTCAAACCTTTGCAAGGTTTCAAAGCCTACATATCTACACCTATGTGATAGACTTGTTTGGAAGCTCAACTCTAAGGGATTGGGATTCTGTGTGGCATGCTAAAATCCCTTCAAAAATCCAGATTTTTAACTGGAAACTTATGCAGAAAGCTTTACTGTTGGAAATGGTTAGGAAACAGAGAGGTTTTGTTTTGGCTTCCCAATGCATCCTATAATTTTGCTGAGTTTCATAGCCTTTGTCGAGGTTTACAATTGATCCATCTTTTGAACCCTAGAATCCAGCTTGAATCTGATTCATCACTTATGGTTATGGCTTAAAAGGTGGGAATTTTCCTTGGCAGTTAAAAAAAGTGGTAACTAAGTGCTTATTCATCCTCCACTAAATTGATTGGGACATAAGACACGTCTTTACAGAAGCCAATTCTTCAGTCAGTGCCTTAGCTGTTGGGAATTAAAGAGAAAATTGGAGAGAATAATTTTGGATGGAAGAGGTTTTTTATTATTGAACTCAACTTGATCTTTTTTGGATGATACAAAATGGTGGGAGAACATCTCTATTTATAGGACTCTATGGACAATTCTAGATACACCATAACTTAGATTATTCTAGATACTTCCTACATACCAATTAATAAATGAGTGTTTCTAGAAAATACAAGAGTATTTCTAGTGACTCTAGTAAATAAAAGAAAATTCTAGAAACTCTAGCAATTACAAGATAATTCTAGAAACTCTACCAATTACAAGAAAATTCTAGAAACTCTAGAGACAAACTATGATAAATCAAGTTTATTATTTCAACACCCCCCCTTAAACTTGATTTGTGACTCCAAGAATACCTTGTAATTTGGTAAAAGCTTCTCTCTTGAGTGGCTTGGTAAATATGTCTGCTACTTGATCTTGAGATTTCACGAATTCCAACCTTACTTCCTTTCTTCCAATGCATTCTCGTATATAATGATAACGAGTGTCGATATGCTTACTTCTTTCATGAAAGACAGGATTCTTTGCTAGTGCGAGTGCTGACTTGTTGTCAACACGAATCTCGACAGGCTTTTCTTGTGGTAAATTTAATTCTTTCAACAAGTTTCTTAGCCAGATAGCATGACAAACACATGATGTTGCAGCAACATATTCGGCTTCACAAGTTGATAGTGTGACGATTGGTTGCTTCTTTGACATCCAAGTGAAAGCAGTGTTTCCCATAAAGAACACAAATCCGGTGGTGCTCTTTCTATCATCCAAGTCTCCACCCCAATCGCTATCACTATATCCAACTATCTCATAATTGTTAGAAGATGAATAAAACAAGCCATAGTTGGTTGTACCTTTGATGTATCGAAGTATTCTCTTTGCAGTCTTGAAGTGGGTTGTTGTTGGAGCTTCCAGGTAGCGACTAACGATTCCAACGGCATAGAGAATATCCGGCCTAGTACAAGTTAGGTAGCGCAAACTTCCAATAAGACTTTTATAGAGAGTTGGGTCCACCTTTTCTCCTTCATCATGCTTTGACAACTTGATTCCACATTCCATCGGCGTGCCAACTGGATTAGAGTCATTCATCTTGAACTTCTTAAGCACTTCCTTAGCATAGCCTTCTTGAGTAATGAAGATGCCTTTGTCCTTTTGCTTTACTTCAATGCCGAGGTAGTAAGACATGAGCCCAAGGTCTGTCATCTCGAACTCTTTCGCCATTTCTTTCTTGAACTCCTCAAACATACTCGGGTTGCTACCTGTGAAGATCAAGTCATCCACATACAAGCATACAATCAAAATATCTCCATTTTTAACTTTGATATAGAGTGCATGCTCATATGGACACTTGGTGAAATTCTTATCTTGAAAGTACTTGTCAATTCGAGTATTCCAAGCTCTCGGCGCTTGCTTTAGGCCATATAAAGCCTTCTTCAACCTCAAAACTTTATCTTCATGTCCTTTTACTTCATAGCCCAATGGTTGCTCGATGTAGACTTCTTCTTCAAGGAAACCATTTAAGAAGGCGGACTTTACATCCATTTGGTAGATCTTCCATCTATTTTGAGCTGCCAAAGAAATTATTAATCTAACGGTTTCAAGACGAGCAACAGGAGCAAATACCTCATCATAGTCGATGCCTTCTCTTTGACTATAGCCTTTAGCCACTAATCTTGCTTTGTATCTCTCCACGTCTCCTTTAGCATTCTTCTTCGTCTTGTACACCCATTTTACTCCAATCGCTTTGTGTTCTTGTGGAAGTGTAGCTAGCTCCCATGTGTTGTTCTTTGTGATTGAATTGATTTCTTCATCCATAGCGTCTTTCCATTTCTTGTTTTCTACCGCTTCTTGGTAGCTTAGAGGTTCACAATCACCAAAGAGACACAAAAGAGTGATATCATTTTGATTTTCGGTTACCTCATAAAGTTCTTGTAAGCTTCTTAAGCGTGGCGTCTTCTCATTAGAACTTTCACTTGATGACGAATCTTCATGCAGGTTTCCGATTGGTGAGATCGGTGGAGTAGTAGGCTCTCGAAGTTCTTGTCTTGTCTCTTCTATCCTCGGTTGCTCCATTTCTTCTTCTTCTTCAAAGTAAGGAAGAAAATCATACTCGTCTTCTTGTGTGTTCCAATCCCAAGAATCTTCTTCATTGAACTCTACATCACGACTAATGAGAATTTTCCGGGTAATTGGGTTGTACAACTTGTAGCCTTTGGATCTTGAGTCATAGCCAATGAATACGTACTTCTCACTTTTGTCGTCGAGCTTGGTTCTCTTTTCATCAGGCACATGAACATAAGCAACACTTCCAAAGACTTTGAGGTGAGAAATTCCGGGCTTTCTTCCACTCCATGCTTCTTGTGGTGTCTTCTCATACACACTTCTTGTTGGAGAGCGATTTGCCAAGTAGACTGCACAAGCCACCGCTTCGGCCCAAAACTCCTTGGGCATTCTTTTGCTCTTGAGCATGCTGCGAGCCATGTTGAGTATGGTTCGATTCTTCCTCTCTGCCACTCCATTTTGTTGGGGGGATCTCGGCACCGTTAAGGGACGACGAATTCCATGATCTTCGCAGTACTTTTGGAACTCGTTTGATGTGAATTCTCCTCCTCGGTCAGATCTCATGGCCTTAATAGCAAGACCGCTTTCTTTCTCAACAAGGACTTTGAACTTCTTGAAATTCTCGAACACCTCCGACTTCTCCTTTAGGAAGTAAACCCACGTTTTCCTTGAAAAATCATCAATGAAAAGGAGAAAGTATTTGCTCTTACCAAAAGAGTTTGGTTTAATTGGTCCACAAACATCGGTGTGTACGAGCTCGAGCGGCTTTGTAGCTCTTGATGATGACTCCTTCGGAAAGCTTCTCCGGGATTGCTTCCCAAGCAAACATCCTTCGCAAAGCTGATCGGGTTGGTTGATGCATGGTAGACCTCTTACCATCTCCTTCTTTTCCAAAAGTTCGAGCCCGCCAAAATTGAGGTGTCCAAAGCGTAAATGCCATAACCATGACGAGTCATTATAGCAAGCTTTTAGACACATTGGAACATCGTATTGAATGTTCAAGAGGAACATTCTATTTTTTGACATGGGCACCTTGGCAATCAAATTACTTTTACTGTCTCTTAAGAAAAGGTTATTTTCTTTTAAGTGAATATCATACCCTTTCTCTAGCAATTGACCCAAGCTCAAAATATTATTCTTCATGTTGGGCACAAAATAAACATTTGAGATGAATTGATGGCCTCCATTTTTTAAGCGTATGAGAATTTTACCTTTGCCTTTCACGGGTATTTTTGATTCATCTCCAAAGGAGACATTCCCTCCTATCGCTTCATTGAGCTCCACGAACATTTTTCTTTGTCCACACATGTGATTGCTAGCGCCGGTGTCAAGATACCATTTATTTTCTTGGCCTTCATCTTTGTCTTTGCAAGCTAGCAGCAACGTACCTTCTTCTCTACCTTTATCTTCGATGAAATTGGCCTTTTCTTCGACCTTGCTTGGCAATCTACACTCGGAGGCATAGTGACCGAACTTATTGCAATTATAGCATTTGATGTGAGATTTGTCGTTCCTTGACCATGAGTTGCTTCTTCCGTGCCCTCTTGTTGCTTGTGGATTTCGACTTCTTTCTCCGTTGTTGAAGTAATTAGAGTTGTTGGAATTGTTGAAGTTGTTGTTGAAGCCGCCCCTTCCTTCTTTTCCTCGTCCACGTCCACGTCCTTGGCCACGTCCTCTTCCTCTTTGATTTCTATTATTTCCAAAATTTTCTTCCTTCAAGTTGAGTTGTAGTAGTTGCTCTATAGTCTCCTTTTGCTTCTTTTTCCTCTTTTGTTTTTCCTCATAGGCTTGTAAAGAACCCATGAGTTGCTCAACTGTCATGGTTTCTAAATTTTTATTTTCTTCAATGTTCGTAGCAATGAATTCAAAATTTGGATTCAAAGTACGAAGAATTTTCTCCATAACTTTCACTTCACTAATATCTTCACCATTTCTTCTTAGTTGATTAACAATGGCCAATACTCTAGCAAAATAATCAGAAATTAATTCAGATTCCTCCATAAATAAAAGTTCAAACTCACCTCTAAGAGTTTGAAGACGAATCTTTTTAACTTGCTCGACTCCTTTGTTGCAAGTTTGAAGCTTCTCCCACGCTTCTTTGGCCGTAGTTGCATTTGAGATCTTCTCGAATGCATCTTCATCTACTGCTTGATAGATGAGATAGAGAGCTTTCTTGTCTCTCTTTCTTGAATCCCTCAAGGCTTCCCGCTGGGTTTGGGAAAGAGCAACATCGTCTTGCTCCTTATGGCCTTTCTCGACAACTTCCCACACATCTTGAGCTCCTAGTAACGCCTTCATCTTAATACTCCAATTGTCATAGTTGCTCTTGGTGAGCATTGGAACTTGGAAGGGGACCATTCCTCCACTTGCCATTTTTCTTCACGAACCTGGCTGCTCTGATACCACTTTGTTGGGAATTAAAGAGAAAATTGGAGAGAATAATTTTGGATGGAAGAGGTTTTTTATTATTGAACTCAACTTGATCTTTTTTGGATGATACAAAATGGTGGGAGAACATCTCTATTTATAGGACTCTATGGACAATTCTAGATACACCATAACTTAGATTATTCTAGATACTTCCTACATACCAATTAATAAATGAGTGTTTCTAGAAAATACAAGAGTATTTCTAGTGACTCTAGTAAATAAAAGAAAATTCTAGAAACTCTAGCAATTACAAGATAATTCTAGAAACTCTAGAGACAAACTATGATAAATCAAGTTTATTATTTCAACATTAGCAACCTTTGCTTCTTTTACAAGATCTTCTTCTACTTTCGATTCTGTAAATGATCTTCCTTATTTCACACTCCCAAGATCCAATCTTTATATCCCTTCGAGGATGGCACAAGCAATTGTTGGAATAATGAACTCTTTTTTTTTTCTCCTAAGTAGAATAATGGATTTGTTTATATATAATACTTTCAAAAATTAATGAGAAAGAAATTAAATATTGAGAATATTAAAAAAGATAAATCCCTGTTAAGAGTCTTTGAATATCTTTCTTTTGTGACAATTTTTTTTTATCGGTAAGGGCCCCCACCCTAGTAAGCTCAATTATCATACATAATTAAAAGATCAAAACTAAGATTTCTCATCTCTTCTTTTTAGATGTTGGAGACCATTTAAAGTTAATCCAATTACCCTATCACTCTCTTTTTAAAATTCAAAGAGTAGATAATAAGAAAATGTTGAAGTAACTGTGCATAAAAGACACTGCATTGATGTGGATGTGTGCACGAAAACATAGATATGTTTCATGTGTTGTGTGGACGACTTTTTTTTTTCAGAGTCCACTTTTGTGGTCTATCCTCTCCCTGTACATGGCATTAAAAGCGAATGAATTTGTAGTTGAACCATCTCTTTAAATACCACGTCAACTTTATCAATACTAAGTCTCAACACAAACTGTTAAGTTCTCAGTTCTTGGCGGAACAAAAATGAAGAAGAGTGACAATGCTTCCCCTAAAGTTGAACGAAAAACTATCGAGAAAAACAGGAGATTACGTATGAAAAACCTGTGTTTCAAGCTTTCTTCTTTCATCCCAAACCAAAACCCAAAGGCATGATCTCTCTCTCTCTCTCTGTTTCTGTTTTGAAGATGTTTTTGTATGGTTCAAACAGGTAAGTTTTACTTTATTATTTTTATTTTTGGCTAAATAGGTTTTAAAATAGGTGATGATTATAGAAAGTCCCACGAGCGGATTTTGTGTGTGTGTGTGTATAAGGATTTTTGTGGTATTAGGACAGATAACAGTTTTGGATAAAAAAAATTGGCAACTACTGCACCCACGAAAAAGGTCTTAGTTGCCCCCACGTAGTGACTTTAAAAAAATCCTGACTTTGCCCTTTAAATATCTAGAACGGTGTCTTGTTCCTATAGCAAGATATATACAATGTCTGCAAGGCACTTTTTGGTTGGATTGGCTGCATGTCATGTAAAAAACGGCTTGATTAGTAGTGCAATGTATTTTAATTTCCTACTAAAAGTTGTCATGTAGACACCTTAATTTCCTAGTCTATAGGAATGGGACACTCTATAGGAATGGGACACCATTCTGGATCCTGATACCTTACGCATAGCATATTGGTTTGTGGCCCTAACTTGAATTTATTTTTTTATTTTTATTTTTTGTGGGGGGCAGGCCCCAAGACAGGGGTTCGGGGGCATTTTCATAATTAAAAAAGTGTATTTACCTTAGGATGCCATATATATTCCAAGTTCAGAAACCCTAAAAGTAGTATTGTATTTTCACATATCTCATCAATAAAGAATTCTCGTCGCCACCCGTGGACCTAGGCAATTTTGCCAAACCACGCAAATCTCGTGTTCTTTGTTTTCTCTGATTTTATCTTCGTAGTTTATCAATCTTGATCGGTCGAAGGGATGTTTTCCACAACATAGCACCTATTCTGAATAGTGTATAATGGTTCGATTTTTTTTATTCTGTTTCCAAACTGAATTTGGATCCATCACAATGTTTTGTTTTTTTAATACACTTCTATTATGTCTTAAGTCTTGTCTTTTAATAATTCTTAGTAAAAGAAATAATACACAAGCAGAATTTTATCTTTTTATTTTAAATGAAAATAAATCAGAAAATAATATGATTATGTGATTTCTTCGTTGTTTGCAGGACGTAGTACCACTACCAGATCAGTTGGATCATGCAACTATCTACATAAAGAATTTGAAGGAAAGAATAGAAGAAGGGAAGAGAAAGAAGCAATCACTGCTGAGTACTGTGGGTGTAGCCAATGAGGGGATGCCAGTTATTGAACTAAGGGACTTGGGTTCTTTTTTGGAGTTGATTTTGATAAGTGGGTTGAACAAGAAGTTCATGTTTTATGAAGTTATCAGTGTTCTTGAAGAAGAAGGAGCTGAAGTTCTTCATGCTAACTTTTCTATTATTGATGATAAGCTTTTCCATACGATCTATTCTCATGTAATTACTAACTTCTTCATCTTTTTTTCTTTTGTTTATTAGACTAATATATCCAAGTTTAAAAAAGGTTGGCTCAAATTTTGATATTTGTAGGTTAAATCTTCTAGAATTGGTGTTGAACCTTCAAGGATACATGAGAGATTGAAGGAGTTGGTCTATTGAACCTTTCAAGATGATGATCTTCCAACTACTAAACTATATGAAGCTGTCCTAAAGAAAAGAATGTTTGTACTAGTGGCCTTAGAGTTTGTAGTAATGAGATATGATCAGAGGATTGGTAGTTGTATCAGTCTTAAACCGTTGTGGAATTGGTTAATTTTAATAAACTAGGCAGGTAGAAATTGGGATGATGCATTTCTAGTCATCCAATTTATGTATGATTTTGTTTAAGAATATTATTTGTTGTATTTTTCTTATGTTCAAGAAGTTGATTTTTCTCCGAGGTCTATCCTTATAAGTCTGGTTGCATGTATGATGAGTGACGATATGAGCGGCTTCTCCAATGTGAAGTTGTAATTCTTTTATCGTGTTTCTGTTGGTGGTCTTCAAAATCCCTGCTAGAAGCAACTTTTCAATCTCCAAGAGACCATTTGATGCCGTTTTAAATTCAACAATATAAATGATTGGTAATCATACATTAATCATGCGTTAGTCCACTCTTGAACCTACCCCATTTATATAGGGACAAGAATGCCTGCCAACGATATAGGCAATGTGGTTTGAAATATAGGTAATAAGTTTCGGAACGGGCTGATTTTTTATGAGATCATCTCCTATCAGTCCATTCTAACCCATATAGGACCAAACACATTAGCGATATCGAATCAGCAATGTGTGTCATGCTAGTTTCTACTGTTGCAAGTTCAAAATGAAGGGTAACAACACCCTTGCTTGAAAGACCAATCCAAGTTTAATTTATCAACTAGCACTCCATGAGATTGCATATATATAAAAAAAGCTATGAGTCAATGCCATGGTAGTTGATATAGAGAATGCTTCTGATCCTGTGTACTCAAGGGCTTTGGGATTGGACATAAGTATGGGAAGCATTGGGAGGTCCTAAAGAGAGTTAAACATTTTTTAAAATAGGGGTTAGAAGTTTTTGAATGGGCTGATTTTTTGTGAGAATGATCTCTATGATGAAGAGATAATACTCACCAAAAATCAACTCATTCCGAAACCTCTAATCCTAGTTTACAAGTTGAAGAATCGTGAACCGTTTGATTTTTGTAAACAGCTTTTGATGGGATTAGAAGTTTAGGAATGGACTGATTTTTGGTGATAATTATCTCCTCATCATAAATATTACCCTTACAAAAAATCAGCCCATTCCAAAACCTCTAACCCATACAAAGAAAAAATGTTTGACTCTCTTTAGGGCCTCCCAAAGCCACCCTATAACTATTAGATAAAATAGTACTATAAAATACTCTTAGAAGGAAATTTATAAAACAAATAAATGAGGCTTAGTTGATTAATGTATCATCTTTCAAGGCAGAAAACTACAAATTTTAGGGGAAGATAAAATGACATAGTTCAAAACTTAATCCAAATATGTAGATTTTTTTTTTTTTTTTGATATCGTGGGTATCCCCACTCTTCAGGTTGGGGGTCACACACCCCATCCCTTTAGAAAGTCCTACATGCAACAGGTTGAGTCGAGGGTCAACCAAACCCTTGAGGGTGGCCCCAAGAAATTCATAACTTCGTGGGGTTTTAAACACTTGACCTACTCTTCCTAAGGAGCTTATCAAGGTTTGGATTGCCACTAGGCCAATCCCTTGGGGTTCAGATATGTGGAATACAAATAAAGACCCTTGGGAGTTGGCTCAATGGTAAAACTAGTGATAGGGATTTGCTTTCTCCAATATTGTGTTCGTTTGGCCTCTTGAATTACCATGTTTCACATGGTAAATTCCATGAGGTCGGGACATGAGACCTTAGGGATTAGTCCCATCTCCAAAGAGGTGTGAGATACTCCGAGTTATGAGAAAAATGAAATAAAAAAATAATACATAGTAAGATTGATTCTTGACTAATCAAGATACAAGTTTGGCTGTCAGAAATTAACCATTAGATTGAACAGATTGTTCAATTATTTAGATTATTCTGATGATGCCTTGTGGAAGGGCTGCCACTTAACGGATTCAAGTTACTCTAAAGATAGCAACCTGATCTTCCCCAAGAATTCACATCGATGGGAAGGTTTGGCACCTCAATATTGATGTAGTATGTTCCAGGGGTTGGGTTGTTTGTCCATTAAAATAGTACATCAGTTGTGTTGAAAATATCGTGAGACTGTTTGGTCCAAATCTGGTGTAGGCGTCAGAGCATTGAGAAGCCTTTCCTTAGTATGACTCTACGAGAGGATTGGGAAGGATGCACCTCTAGTGTACCAATTATCGTGCCCATGGTAAACCCTAGGTAACCAAGTGTAGAGCGGATAATTGCTAAAGCATGTAAGTAGTAATCCCAACTCAAGATGAATGCTTTTCTATTATGACTTTCCCAACGCCTCCAGTATCACAGCATAGACAACGACATGTTCTTTGCTTCTGCCAATGGTGGAGCCAGAAAGGGCCAAGGGGGTCAATTGCCCCTTCAACTTTTTGGTTGAATTTTTATACCCTATATTTTACTAATAATTTGAGATACACTCTTTGTTTACAATTATTTGCATGCCCCTTTAACTTATTGCCCCCCTCCTCTGAATTTTTTGGGTGATTAGATATCTCTATTCATTAGTCGGATTTTGAGATACCCCACCTTTTTTTTCAATCCCTTGACCTTATTCCCCCTCCCCCAAGCTTTTTATGTGATTTAGACACTCCCTCTATCAAATTTGGATATCCTACATTTCCAAGGTGATGATCTCTTTGGCATTTTCTTTTTTCCTAGAATAACAAAAAATATTCAAAATACCCTCATTTCAAATTTGTAAACAAAAAACATTAATTTTTTCCCTCTTAAAATCATTCATCTTCAAGCACTTCAACCTCATTAGAAAATTAATTTTAACTATCTAATCTTATCTTTAATCCATCATTTTGAGCATTGCCTTAATTCCTCTTATACTACCTTAGAATTTTCCATCAAAAATTCTATCTTCTAGTTCAAAAAACCTATCTTGTTCTTTATATTTGAAGTAGTTAAACTTTAAGGTTGAAAATGAATGTTAATCATTTTTTTTTATGTTTAAGATGGCTGATTTTGTAAAGATAATTCAAAAGTTTTTTAGTTTCAAGTTGAAGACGATTGTAATGGAGTCATTTGTTTATGGCGGCATGTAGGCATTTTGGCCAATATTTAAGATACCTTATCTTTTAACGAACGGCATTGCATCATTTGACTCTGGTCTTCTCAAATAAAATAATGAGAAAGGACTTAAATGCCCTTTCCCCGTCAACCTTTTATTAGAAATACTTGAATTTTCTCTCCAAAACCGATGATCTTCAAGCTCTTCAACACTACCATCAACTATGGTCCTCCCCAGGAGAAAAGCCTAGCTTCGCCCCTAGCCCATGCGGAGATGGAGTGACGGTAGTTTTGTAAGGCAACCTTTGAAAGCTCTGTGAAATCACTGCTATCAAGATCACCTTCAATCTCTTTCATGGTTGAATTGAGTCTTCATGGTACCTCTCACTAGCCCAACGTCCCATTGTGTTTTCACCAATTGTTATCCTTGTTTATTGCGTTGTATTTCTATTTGTAGGAAATTTAAACCCCCAGATAGAGACCTAATTTAAATGGTCTAGGCGGGCCTCAATAGTATCTAACTAACCACATATTTCCTATCAATTAGGACGTCTTTGGGAGCACTAAATGGTTGGATGGTCCAACGCACTTAAATAATTGGCCCAATTGATTTGCCTAAGAATTTGGTCCAATGGTAATTTTCACTATTGTCACATCGTGAACTTTTACAGTGGCCGTCCACACCTCAATGTATGCCACGTAAGTCACTATCTAAGGAAATTTGAAAAATTAGATATTTTAATAAACCTCCTGTTATAAACCTCCTTTTAAAAGTGTTATATTTTGTTGTAATTATTAACATACAACATTTGATGTTATTACCTTCAACTTGTCGTAAAGACTTGTTAATTCACAACACAAATCATATAAGTTGATCTTATCATGAAATATGCATAAACAATTGACTTGGTTAATGACTTGTATGAAATTCGATAAATTTTTTGATTGAAACTCAACTAGTGATTTAATCATGAATTAACATGCAAACTTGAGGATATTTGGAATTGGGCACTCTCACATTTTTGGTCCTGCACCCGCTTCATGCTCCAGCCACTAAGGTTTCAATCCTTAGTGCTAAGCATCCGAACTCAATTTTTATTAGGTGCACGCCAATAATGGTTCCTTAAAATTTTTAAAAATTTGCTAACATGCAGTTGGAAAACTTAAAAGTGATGAGGGTCCTTGTAGGTTTCCACTTTCCATAGTTCATTAATAATAGGCTAGCAACACTTTCTCTCATTAAATAAAAAGGACAATAGATTTCTCTTGTGTTGACAATAGGGATATGAAATTAGGCAACTCTTAGGGTGCATTAGGTTCAGATTGTAGATCCTAATTCTTGATTCTTATTATGGATTGTCAAAATCAGATTATAGAAACTGATTTTCAGAATCCAAAATCCCGTTTCAGTGACACTATTTCTAAAAATTGATCTTGTGCAAAAAATTACCCAATTACACTTCTAAAGATTGAAAATGTGAGTAAAAATACATGTCCTGGAGATTGGAGATAGTAAATGTTTTAGAGAAAAAATTAAATATTTTTTTAGTATTATTATTCTTATTGTGTTGTTGGTGTTATTAATATATATATATTAATAATTGATATTATTATTATGATTGTTGCTTTTGTTATTATTAGAAATACTATTGTTATTAATTATAGTTGAAAATATAATTATATTATTATTAGTTATTATATTTATTAATTATATGAGTTTTATTATAGTTGTTGTTGTTGCAAGATTTATTTCAAGATCGTCATGACTAGATAGTCTGTGAGAATCAAGAGAAACAGCCTGTGAATTATTTTTTATTCTCCGTGATTTTTGTTCCTGATTATGAAAAAATCAGTTCGATAATCTGAACCAAACGATGCATCAAATTCTAGAATCCAATTTTGTGCTAAATCAAAGTTTAGAATTTGAACCAAACTCCCCCTTAGATAGTATTGCAATAAGATATTTCTTTGGGAAATTATATTATGGGCTAATTTGTATAAGCCAATCAATCAACCAGAAGTAATGGATTTAGGATCTTCAAGTACTGACATGAGATATCTATCCATTTAGTAGATGGACTCTTAGAACATGAAATTTAATCTTAGGATGATAAAATGCAGACAAAATTTTACTCCTTTGTGGCTCAAAAGTTTCAAATTGAGCTGATTTTTTTAAGAATGATCTCTATGCTGAGAAGATCATCCTAAAAAAAAATTAGCCCAATTTGAAATTTCTAACCCTATTAAAATTATTTTAGAATTTCGAATCATCGATTTTTTATCAAAAATTTATAAACCACTATTGATGAACTTAGAAGTTTTAGATTAACTTGATTTTTGGTGAGGATGATCTCCTCACCATAGAGATCATCCTCAAATAAATCAGTCTAATCCAAAACTTTAAGCCACATAGGACACAAAATTTGTCAGCGTTTTGCCACCCTAAGATTAATGTTAGCTGAACGGTCCCTTATACATATATATAGGGTTAGGATCCCTTGACTCCTAAGAATGACTCATGAAAAAAACATATGATCCCAACCCTTTAAATGAAAAATCCAATGGATGGTATTTATCCTAGGGATCAGTATCTTCGAGATTTGTGTTATCAAGATATTCATAAATCTCAACCATTGGATTTTGTGTTTAAAGGGTTGGGATCATGTGTTTTTTTTTTCACGAATCATTCTTAGGAGTCAATGGTTGGCCAACACCTTTTGTCTTACATGGGTTAGAAGTTTCGGAACGGGCTAATTTAAATTTATAACCCATCAAAAGTGATTTACAAGTATTTGGAAAAATCTTTTTCTATTTGAAACAATTTTACAAAACCATTACACAAATAAACAAAAAATATATTTTCTGCATAAAAAAAAAAAAATTGTTCGTTGAAACATGTGTAAAACT
Source organism: Akebia trifoliata (assembly GCF_017979445.1). Lineage (NCBI taxonomy): Eukaryota > Viridiplantae > Streptophyta > Magnoliopsida > Ranunculales > Lardizabalaceae > Akebia > Akebia trifoliata. Next base: position 4,116,438 of record NC_141379.1, read on the forward strand.
ACCTGTAGAGGTTATTATGTGATGTACATCTTTTCCTAATGTTGGACATTTAACTAATATAATTGGAATGGATCCCATGTTGTTGTTCATGCGAGAAATAGAATTACCTCTAATTGTTAAAAAGGCTTATATAGGAGATAAGCTCGACTTGCCTAAATTTCGAGTTGTAAATCATTAGGGTCTGCCCTATGTACAAACTTTTACATATATAATATAATTCACCTTGCTTGCTTAGCGAAAAAAGAAACCAACTGTCAGTGAAGAAATTCTCCACTAGATCGACAATTTTATTATAGCAAGATTTTGTTATGTGGGTGATAATCTTTCTCTGCCATTTATTTGGGTTATAAAGTAAAAGGGAGTCCCCATTTGTACATTCTATTTCTAATACAAATGGCATACTCAAACTACTCTCTTGATGTGTCATGTGTAAGAGCCATAGATCTTTTTGCCTCTGGATACACATCTACACATAAAAATTCATTAATAAAATAAAACTTAGCTAGTAGATCCCTACGCTGTGACAAATACGACCTACGTATGTGTTTATATTAGTAGATCCCTATTTAGTGTAAGTAAGACCTACATGTTTAAGAACTAATTTGTCATTGAAAACAATCTTACTAGTAGTTGATTGTCACGAGTTGTCTTTACATATCAATCAATCAGTGTATAGTTACAACGAGTCAAGTGAGGTGTGTGCAAATGGTGTTTTAAGGGTTTCTTTTAAAGGTAATTATAACCCCTATACTTTCAACCGAATCGAAGTCCAGTATATTGGAGATATGCGTGGGCATTACATCTTAGAGGCTTCCTAAAAGAAAAATTAAAGAAGTAAGAGAGTAGTAGAAGAGGGAAATGGAGAAGGAAGAGAGAGGGGGGATTTATATTTTCTCTAACCCACCTTGAAGTCTTTGATCATTTTTTTCTTTCCTTCCTTCTTTCCCTTATTATCTTCTTTCTTCTTCTTCTTATATCCCTAATAGAATTATGAAAACATATTTTTTAAGGGATAAAATAATAAGAGAATATACGAGTTAAGTATAAGAGAGTTGGGAGATTTTCTTTTCTCTTTTTTAGACTTGGTCCTTTTTTTAGGAGTGAGGGGGGTATGTAGAAGTATTGAGGGTTCCTTTTAGGGGTACGATGGGGTGAAAAGGTATAAAGGTGGGAAATAACATGAGATTGGTGTGAAATTTAGGATTAATAAGAGGGTATTTGTGAAATGAGAGGTAAATAAATAGTTTTTTTTATCCAAATAGATTAGATTTATCAACCTATTTGGGTTGAGTGTTTGGTAGGGTGAAGAAGTGTGGTGTTTGATTATAATAATGGATTGTTTAAGGGGTTAGGTGGTTAGGTTTAGGAGGGTGAGGGATGTAGTGACATATGTCCAAAAGGTATGAAGATTGATTATTTAGATGAATTGATTAGAGAGAAGAGGTATGTGGATGATTTGTAAGGATATGTTTAAAGATAATGATGAGAGAAGGGTATGTGTTGTAATGTTGGTAGGTGATTTTGTTAGAGATAGGTGATATGTAAGATTTATGACATGGAGTGTAGATAGTGGTATGGGTGGTGAGTGATGATAAGTTGAGTAGAATGATTTTAGAGAGGTGGGTTGTGGTAAAGACAAGTGTCCCATTTGATGATCAAGTGTTGATTGGTTGATGTGGGTAATGGTTTATGTATTATGAATATAGATATGGATATGAGTTTGAATAGATGTAGGCCTTGACATGTTAGGCTTAAGATTTTGGGAAGGTTTAGGTTGTTGGATTTGATTTAAAATTAGTTAGGGTTTACTTTAGGAAGGGATTTAGTTGGTTGAAGGTAAGTAGGTTTTAAAGTTTAGGTTGTATGAAGGGTTAAGTGGTGTAGACACCCCATTTTTACACTCGCCTGATTAACCAACTCGTCAACCCGATTGCGACTGTTTCCAATGATGGATGATTATTTTAATGCTTTATTTGTTACTAAATATGTTTCAGAAATTCGAATGAGGTATCTTAAACTAGCAAAATTGTAGAAACCACGTTAAGCTAAGAAAATATGACCAAAAACCTAGAAATCATCATTTTTAAACAAAAAGAAACTTTACGATAAAAATCATTAAAAAAAATGACCTAAATTATCAAAATACCCCTAATATCCTTAGAGCCCACATTACGCTTAGCAAAACCCTTTCGAATATATAAAACAACAAAGTGAAACTAAATAAACCATTTCGTCAATTTTCAAAAAAATCGATAAAATTACGAAAATATCCCTAATAAGGGTTGACAATCATTTCAATCCAAAAAATTCATAAGTGACACAAACCAATAATCTCATCTAATTCCTTACGAAAAAACGATTCTAAAACATTCCAAAACATCGAAAAACAATTTTTCAACACAAAAATCCTCTTTAGGGGCAAAACAATAATTTTTTATTTTAATAATTTAAAATTTTGAAATTAATATTTAAAACATTAATTAACGTAAAGAAAAATCTTAATTAAAATTTAAAAATCTAAACCAAGTAAATTAATCAATCAAGCATTCAGGCAAAATTGTTGATGGTTACTCACTTATTTAAGTGAAGCCCCCTTGATATTTATTAAAAGACCCTTCCATCTAGGGTCCAAATAATTAAAGATATAATTAGGGATTTCTCCACAAAACTTAAAAATATATTCTTTCATTGTATGCAAGATTAAAAAATATAATTTAAAAGACCAAGTCAATCTCATAAGATTTAAGTCAAAACCCTAATCTAAAGAAACCTAGTCAATCAAATAAGACTTAAGTCAAAATCCTAATTCACCTTATCTAAAAGGAGACCTAGTAAAATCCTTATTCTTCTAAAAAATCTATAAATAAGAGCATTCACAACCTAATCTCACAAGTCAAAATAAATCCTAGAAAAAGTATGTCAAAAAGTCTCCCTAACCTTCTCCAAACCCCAATTTTGAAGTCCTAACTCCTTTCCTATCATCCAAACCCCAGTTTTTATTTAAAAAATCCCAAAAACCCTCCAAAAACACCTAGAAATCCCTTAAAAAGTCAGGAAATACTCAGATCTAGAAGAAAGATATTTCAACTTTAAAATAAAAAACATATCTAGTGATGGAGGAATAATAAGGAAACTCATACAAGGATACTCTTTGCCAATACTGAGGGAACCGTTGTAATCCGCTAGGTAATTATATTTATTTTTTAAAATTATTTTTAGGTCTATTTTGCAATGTAATATTATTTAAAAAAAGTAGAGACCGACGTTTGTCAGACGGGATTTGTGCCTAGTACTTTCCAACCCTGTAACTTGATCCTCGGACATATTCTCTATGTAGATTAGTATCTTATCTATTGGTAAAGTCAATATTTAGTTCCTAGACCGTAATAACTAGATGGCGACTCTCAAACCTCAAAAATCAAAAGTAGATCTGCACATCCCGCGGATCGAGGGTGCTTTCAGGTGGTTAGGTTTTGGGAGGGTGAGGGATGTGGTGACATGTACTTTTTTTAGGGGATTAAAGGTTGGCTGGCTTTAAGTAGGTTTGAGGTAATTTTGAATTCGAGAATGGAGCGGTGAGAGATGGAGAAGGTGGGGAGCGTACAAATCCTCATTGTGTGTCCATAAGACCTTTAGGGGTCTTAGAAACCTTTGATTCAATCAATATGCAGAGTTTCGACAATTTGAGCATTTTAGGCCCGTTGGTAGATTTTATTAGAAAAATCAAATTTTTTTATCATTTCAAGTTGGGACCCATTCAAATTGAGATGTTTACAGATTTCCTGTATTGATCCTAAGCCAATGACCTATCTAGACATCTTATAATGCATTATGAGGATTTTCCGGTACTATATCATACCTCATTGATCAACTCTTTGTTCAATGGAAATTGGTCATTAATTGAACTCTTAATCACAATTATAACAATATTATATTCTCACAAATGATCAAATCAAATTCATTTATAACTATTTCATGGCAAATTTATAACTATAATCACTATTGAAAGGACAACATATTCCAACAATAATGACTAGGAGAACATTTATGGTTCCTTGGTTGACTCGCACAGGAAATTATATTAATTCTCTTTGATGATTTACAATGAACCCTAATAAAGTTTATATAAAAAATAACAATAGTAGGAAATCTAAAGCAAAGATATATTCTATCTAATCTAATCATATCCTAATCTTAAATAACCTAATCCAATCCTTATTTTCATGTGAATTATTTGGTGTGACCCATGTCTTCTATGATTTTTCTACAATACTTTCTACGTAGTTATAGGGTACACTAGAAAATATGATGAACAATATACTTTTTTTTGGAAAGTGCAATCGTATGTCTTTAAGGAGTGTGCTATATTTTTTGGGAAGGGCAATCATACCTCGAAATATGGATGAATAGAAGTTTAACACTTAAAGAAGCACTTCACAAAGTCTACCGGAATCATATTCCTTTTCTATATGCAGAAGAACAAGACATCCGTTTAGAGGACAATCAAAGCAGGGTAACTTGACCTTTTTTTTTTCTAACCTTTCATGATAGATTTGCAAAGAACCCCAAGGGGTTGGCCTAGTGGCAACCCAAGCCTTGATAAGTTCTGATCCTCAAGAAGGGTCGGTGAAGTGTTTGAAATCCCATTAAGCAATCAATTCCTCGGGGCCACCCTCTAGCGTTCAATTGACCCTCGACTCAACCAATTGCACATAGGACTTTCCGAGGGGGGCGGTGTCTATGACGATGGGATTAGTCTCACCCGAATCATGGGGATACCCACAATAAGTAAAAAAAAAAAAACAATAAACAAAACAAAACAAAAAACATATAAATTTGCAAAGAAGTGCAAGGTGGATTTTTTTAGTGACGGGTTGCTCTAGGTAGTCTACAAGTGCTCACTAGAAATAACGTATAGCTAATGAAAAAAATAATAATAATGGAATTCGATCAATCTTGTAAGATTATATCCTATTTTCATGAGAAAATTATTATGACGATGCACTTTATTGCAATACATCCTGCATGATATTTTATAATTATAAACTTAATTAAATAGTAGAAAATAAACAAATTTAACCCAATATTTATAAGAATTGTGTTGGAGTAACAATGTGGGGAACATTTGACGTGGATGGAAAGCATCTATGATTCCTACACACTTCCACGTCTGAAATTCCCCAACCCCCAATGTTACTTCAGCATTATCCTATTTATAATACTGTTATTCTAAAGATGATTAGTTGTATCGGGATGCAAACTATAATAGTACATTATATCTAAATCCTTGAAAATAAGTTACCTTCACCTTGTTATAGGTAAGATGCGATTGAAAACTCACTTTTATCAAATGTGTACGGCCTAGGTGATAATAGTTGCACAATAAAGAGGAGGAGCAAGTAACTATATTCAAATGTGCTTCAAGTGGGCTTTAATCAGTTTAAGGTAGGTCGAAATCTGTCAGATTTTTATGTGAAATATGAATCCCATAGTGGGCTCATGATTGGCAATGGCTTCAATTGGGACTTAAATAGGTTTAATAAATCATTATGGGCATGACATCAGCTGAAGAGGGTAATTGCTTTTTGAAGTAACATAGTGGGCCAGGTCTTTGGGCCTAAACACATGAGCCCAATATCTGTGTGAACATATGATATGACTCTTTTTCTTGTCACCATGGTTTCAAATCTTGTCCTAGAGTGCACGAGTCAACTGGGATTTTATATATTTTGATTATAATGATAAAAAAAATAGAATTTAAATATTTAATATTTAAATAAAGTATGATTTTTATTTTATATAATGGACGGTAGAAATATGTAAAATCTCGAGGCAACTGGTCTTTTAGAGCACCATATCTTGCCCATATAAAGTATGATTTATGAATAAACATCTTCTAATCTAATTTATTTTACACACACACACACGTGTGTCCGTGTCAATCAAGTTAAATAGTTTATCTTGTCTGAGATGAGTTGCCCCATCTAAGACTACTCGGTAACGTGAGATGAGACATGCAATTTTGGTCGAAGCTTAAAACACATTGAACTCCTAATCAAGCCATTTTCTACATGGCACAGATTGGGATTGTGTTTAATCTCCAATTAAGAGGTGTCGTCACATAGACACTTGTGCCCCTAACCAAGCCATTTTCTACATGGCACACAGCCGGGAGTATTTAATCTCCATTAAGATATGTCACATAGACACCATAGGTTGCTATAGGAACGAGACACCATTTTTAATTGTGATTCTAGTAATAAAGTCTAGATACGATAATTATTTGGTGGTAGGGTTCAATTCAGAGAAGTTCCATAAAATATCAAAAAAATTCAGACAATATACAAATATGTTTTTGGGATTTCTTACAGAAACCCATCATCTTCGATCTCTCTCAAATCCTATAATGTTCTTAATATTTAGAAGAAAATAAAATGTTGAAAGTAATGGTGAAATTGCTACCATATGATTATGAATCGATGAATTGTTGATTTGCTAATTTAAAGAATTCTACAAAAAAAATTTGAAAATTTCGAAGAATTTTGTGACTCTGATCTCATTAGGAATATTTTACAGAGTATCATGGTTGCTACTCGTGTGTTAAAGTAAAAAAGGTCAAATGTTCGGACCATAAGCCTAACCAAAGGACAAGTTAATTGTGGTTTGTGGAGCCTAATAATACTGGTCAATAAGGAGATACTGTAAATCAAGCTACGTCGTTACGTTGGTCGAGCTAATATTGTGTAAAACCCTAGTTAGGTTTCCTGGGGTATTGATATTTCTCATTTTTGGTGAAAGGTTGTAATATGTAATTGCGAGTTTTTCTTCATAATGGAATCGATGTGATCTGTGGACGTTCCTCAATTTAAAGGGAATCACATAAAATCTCTAAGTTTTCTTTGAGTGATTGCATCTTGTGTTTGATTTTTTTTTTATTTGATTTCTTGTTTCGATTGCACTTATTTTTTTCTAAACAACTAATATCAGAGCTAAGTTTTAGTTCAAGTGGGAGCAATGGCCGGAGAGAAGGTAAGAATCAAAAAGTTCAATTATTCAAATTTTGAATTATGGAAGATGCAAATCAATGATATTCTTTATCAGAAGGACCTTTATCGTCTTTTGGGAGGAAAAGCAAAGAAATCGACGAACATGACATATAAAGACTGGGAGATTCTCGACAGAAAATCCCTGGGTACCATTCGATTATCTCTCACTCCGCCTGTGACTTTTAATATCTTTAAGGGGAAGACTACAATAGATTTGATAGTCACTTTGTCAAGGATGTACGAGAAACCCTCTACTTCAAATAATTTTTTTATAAAAAGGTTATTCAATATGAAGATGACTAACGGTGATAACGTGGCTGAGCATCTAATCAAATTCAATACAGTCACAACATAGTTGAAATCCGTTGAGATTATCTTTGAAGATGAAATCAGGGCCTTATTAGTTTTATTTGGATTACCAAATAGTTGGAATAGTCTAGTAATGACTGTAAGCAATTTTTTTTTATTTCAAAAAATTGAAGTTTAATGATGTTGTTGGCATCATCTTAAATGAGGAAATTCGTAAAAAATTCACGAGATCAGCTGATACTTCAGAGAATGCATGGAGTACTAATGAAAGTGGAAGGACGTCCAAGAGGGGAAACAAAGATAAAAGTCGATCAAGTTAGAAAATGAGCAAGTCCAGAACATTAGTGGCAAAATGTGATGGTTGCAGGAATTGCGAGAAAAAGGGTTATTTCAAAAAGGATTACAAAGCTAGAAAAAAAAACCATGCATAAATCAAAAATTAAGAAGGTAAAGAATCTATTAACTTTTTCCTAGAGTATTTTTGTAATTTCACTAATATTATGTAAAACACTAGTTAGGTTTCCTGGGGTATTGATATTTCTCATTTTTAACGAAAGGTGGTAATCTGTAATTACAAGTTTTTCTTCATAGTGAAATCGGTGTGATCTATAGACGTGCCTCTATCTAGAGGGAACCATGTAAAATCTCTATATTTCTTTGTGTGATTGCATCTTGTATTTGATTTTGTCGATATATTTTCTTATTTCAATTGTGTTTGTTTTTTTCTTAACATAGACAACTATCATTGTAAAGCAACATATCTCGCTCAAATCTCCTTGATACATGCTATACCCCACAAACCACACATACTATCTAGACTAGACACAATGGGATAAATCCCTTTGGGTGGCATGTTAGGGGGCTTGAACTTAAGATCTCATTATTTTTTAAGGGAGACCTCAGCTACTATGCCTAATACTCATTGGTTGAAATTTTGAACTATTTTTTATTACGTAACTTGTGCTTTCACCCATGTTGGAAATTGGGTTTGTGGGTTTGCAATCCACCATTTAAATTGTGCTATTTCTATGTTAAAATTTTGAAAAATACTTTCCTTACTTAGTAAGATTTCAAATCATACTAAGGGTCTTTGGGCCCACATGGATTACCACAATGACAATCCGACACCACTGCCTTTTTGATTTCATGGAAAATCTTAGATTCAAAAGAAAAATATTAAAATTAAAATTTTTTGAATAAAAATATTCCAAAGTTTATAAGATTTTTTCCACTACAACCCTGTGACATCGGATCATGTTTTTGGATTCCACAAGGTGAGCTCAACGACCCTTAGTAAGAGTTGAAATCTTACTAAGTTACTAAGACTAGTCGGATTCTTTCTTTTTAGTTGTTGAGATTTCTAAGAAATGCATTTATGAAAAGATTATATTTTAAACAATTAAAAGAGTAAACTTATGTAAAATATAACATTATCTCTTTATATATATATATGTTGTTTTAGTACCGCCTATCAAGATTTTCAAGTTTACAACATATAAATAACACAATCTCAGTGATTTAATTAAAAATGAATGGCATTTTTAACTTTTTAGAATGACTAAAGATAAATCGACACGGCAAATGTGACAAAGGCACAAAACTGTTGATCTTTTTTCCTTGTATATCCTAAAGAAAAGGATCTAGATACCTAGAATGTATCACGACTTATATTTTAATGATACTAGTTGTTTGTGTATCCGAGGTTCCAACCTCATTAAATAATATAATCATCCTTTATACCACATTTTTTTTCATAGTTGGATTCTACAATATTTGAAACTAGGTTGTGGGACTTCTCAAGCCTTTACTTGTTATATATTCTCAATCATCGGGAAATAAGGGGTAATCTTGTCATTTAAATATTAATAACTGTGTCACCACATAATTTGTAATAAAGCTGAAAAAGAAGGTTTAGACCATAATCCATTATCCCTAACAAGAAGACAGAATATGAAATCCCATAGAGGCTCATTATTGGCAATGGCTTCAATTGGGACTTAAATAGGTTTAATAAAATCATCATGGGCATGACATCAGCTGAAGAGGGTATTGATTTTTGAATTAACATAGTGGGCCAGGTCTTTGGGCCTAAACACGTGCGCCCAATATCTGTGTGAACATATGATATGAGTCTTTTTCTTGTCTTCATGGTGTCAAATCTTGTCCCTGACTGCACGAGTCAACTGGGATTTTACATATTTGGATTATTATGATAAAAAAAAAAATAGAATTTAAATATTTAATATTTAAATAAAGTATAATTTTTTTTTATATAACGAATCATAGAAGTATGTAAAATCCCGAGGCCTCTAAGAGTATCATATCTCGCACGAAAAAAGTATGATTTATGAATAAACATCTTCTAATCTACTTTACCCTACGTGTTTTGTCTTACATGCATGGGTTAAAAGTTTGGAATGGGCTGATTTTTTGTGAGGACGATCTCATCAGATATTGTTTTAACTAATCCAAATTTTGTTGAGTGTTCCAACAGACTTAACAAATCTTTCATTTTTTGAAAATTGACTCAAATCTTAATATGAGTCGTGACCTCATATTTTGGAATCCAAAAACAGGATCTGATGTCATAGGTTTTTCGAGAACAAAATTTTAAGAATTTAAAAAAAAATTATTATTTTCAGTGTGATTTATAATTTTAAGTTTTAGGAGTTTGGTAGTCATTCATTTTAACATCTTAAATCAAATTCAAAAATGATATTTTTTTAAAATATATTTTTTAATGAATATATATTTTTTCATAAAATCTAAAAGGATATCGTGGTTGATTAACAATGTAATAATCAACATAGGCCCAACAACCCACAGTAAGACTTCAAATCTTACTAAATTAGTAAAAACAAGTATTTTTTTTAATATTTTAAATTACATATTTAATAATAGCGAACCCAAAACTCTCGTGTATTCGTATGGAGATATTAAATCAGTCTGTTGGACTCATATTTTTCCATTTGACTCTTCATAATAAAGAGCCCTGGCATTTAGAAGGACAGTTGCAGGGAACAATTAATATTGAACAAGTGCGTCACCATGATGACCTACTGAAGCCACATCTCGTATGAAGACATTAAATCAGTCTGAACTCTGCAAGTTAAGACTCGAATTTCGGCTTGACTTGACTCTAATTGTTAATTAGTTTAATCTAGAGAATAATATTTTATATCGTCTTCTACTCATTTAATAAACTAAAGTCATAATTCAAAGGTCCTCAAAATCAACTGAATTTACATAAGACAATTGTAATCTCCTTTAATCCCACTTTAATTTTTTTATGAGTCGTAATAATCTGACTATCCCATGAGGCACACTCAATCGACTCTTTTGATGTGACAAGTTCGATAATCATAGATCTATATGTATCGAGAAATATGATTTTCTCGGGATACACATTTTTATGAGGGAGTGCAATTTTATTTCCTGAGACATATTGATCAACCGTTCAAAATTTGTCAAGTCAAGAGAGTCGATTGAGTGTGTCACGCGGGATAATTAAATTATTACGATTCTTTCTTTATCTCAATTTTTTCTTTCTCAACTCGACTTACTCTCTTCTAATGAAGATAAAATATAAGAGAAACATTTTCTTACTAACTTAATAAAGATTTTAAACCTTACTAATGGTTATTTTGTTAAAATGAATTATCACATTTGCAATCCAACACCATAGCCCTCTAAATTTCATCGAAAAATTCAAATCAAATTAAAAAAAAAATCTTTTGAACTTGATCCAAGATTTTGAAAATTGACGGCTATTGAACTTCCACATAACTCTCAAATTTAAAATTTAAATTTAACAATAAAAAATAATAATAATAATTTTTTTTTTTTCAAAGTTCATTGAAGTTTGTCCTCTACAACTTTAAAATGTCGGATCATGTTTTTGGATACTACAAGGTGAGCCAAGGGCCCTTAGTACTGATGAATTCCTTTCCAATCTAGTAAGGTTAGTGGGAGTCAAAATATTATACACAAAGGTAATTTAAACAAAAATCTCGAAGTCTGTGAAAATAGTTACAGATTTTGCAATGAAATCCGCCGTCGGATTCGCCTTACCAATAAACTTCAAACTTGAATGGTTCAAAAGTCAAAAAGTATAGAAGCCCCACGAACCACGTCAATCAAGTCAAATAGTGTCTTTATACATCTGAAAAGGATGAAAATTTTGATTGGTATTTTTAGCCCTGCCGACCACTTCAATGAATCAATGAGGGGGTTTCAGCTTCAAACAATATCTTCTCTATAAGTACCACAACATTCCTACTGTCTTTGTATTGGGAGGTTGGAGACAATAAGTTGTATTGTTGAGTTGGTGTGCTATTTTTTTTTTTTTTTGAGTTTGTGTAACAAGATGATGAAGAGTGTCAATGCTTCCCCTAAACTTGAACGAAAGACTATTGAGAAAAACAGGAGAATACTTATGAAAAACCTGTGTTTCAAACTTGCATCTCTCATCCCAAATCAAAACCCAAAGGTGAGATTCTCTCTCTCTCTCTCTCTCTCTCTCTTACACTCCTTAGAGATACATTTTACTGGGTTTGATGGAGAGCCTCAGTTGTGGGTTAAGACTAGGATTTTCATTTTTCTTAAATTTAATCTTTGGCTCGGTGGGTTTTGAAACATATCCTCAAAATATAGAAATGGATAAAACTTTTTGTCAAGTTATGTAATCAAATGTTATTTTCCAATACATAGGTACCCGGATAAGTTTTATCGTCTTTATAAAGAACTTTGTAGCGAATTTTACCTAATCAAATTTATCTAGGTACATAAATATTTTAAAATCGTATTCGATTACATAATTTCCGCATGAAACAAACATTTTTTAGTATTAATTTTTTTTTTTTCTTTTTTACCTTTTTTGGTAATCTCTTGTAAACATACTATATATGTTTCTGTTGGATAAATTCAAGATTTTATTGAAAACAAAGAAAAGTAGTATAGTGACTATAGTCAATGCTCTTTTATTTATTTATTTACTTTTCTTTTTTTCAATAATATAGTTGTTATGAGAATTTTGTTAATAAGCCAAAACATGAGAGAAGATGAATTATCTGATTATGAGTATAGCTTCCTTATGATAGCCTTCTGTTTTTTTCAACTTTTTTTTATATTCTATTTTAATTGTTCATTAATGAATGAATGTATAACATTATGTTTTTGATTTGTTTCAGGAGGTGCAATCACAAATTGCTCAGTTCAATCGCGCGGTCACTTACATAATCAAATTGCGAGAAAGAATAGAACAATGGAAGAAAAAGAAGCAATTACTTATGAGAAGATATGAAATTAATAGTGGGCAAACAGATTATTCCACGACAATGGGCTCAAGAAAGCCCCCAGTTCTTGAACTAAGAGACTCGGGTTCTAACTTGGAGGTGATTTTGATAAGTGGGTTTAGTAAGAAATTCATGTTTAATGAAGTTATCAGTGTTCTTGAAGAAGAAGGAGCTGAAGTTGTGCATGCCAGCTTCTCTGTGGTGGAGGATAAGATATTCCATACAATCCATTCTCATGTAAGGATTAAGATCTTCATCTATGTTTGTTTGAGACTAAAAAAATCCAAGCTTAAAATACTAACAGATTGGTTCAATTTGATATTTGTAGGTTACAAGTTCTAGAATTGGTGTGGAGCCTTCAAGGGTTCTTGAGAGATTGAAGGAGTTGGTTTATTGATCATCTCAAGATCTTTTAATTAAACTGTATGGAGAGATGCAAAACTAACAATAGAAAAAAAAAAAAGTCTGTCAGTGGCTATGAGTTTTTATTTGGAGTAAATGAATATTAAGCAATCTATCAATGATCAATGGAAGTAAGTGAATTATCATTAATAAATAATTATTATTATCAACAACTATTTTGTTGAAGGAGGCCGTGAGTAGCATCGTAACACCCATTATATTAGTTAAGCTATATAAATAGTATGAAAGATACACAAAACCATGAAGCTGGCGAACATATGATAGCTATGGAACATTGTGGAGCCATGATCAATACCAATCCAAATTTTCTATCATACGATCCAGATGCGATCCGATCAGATCAATAAATTTTTTTACCAAATCCAATCCGACTAAATGTTCACTCAATCCAAAAACCGATCCTATTAAATGCAATTTACATGTATGATTTTATAGTTTATGTTAATCAATACATCAATCAAGTTTATTTTTATGTACCAAAAGTAAATAGAGTACCTATTATGCAATATTAGAAAAAAAAATTAATTAAAAAAGAAGAATAATTAATCATATTTATCAGATTGAGTTGGTGTTAATCTGAAATCAATCTGTAATTTTCAATTTGAATCCGATATGAAAATCCAAACGTTGGATCTGAATCCTATCTTTTTTCTGAAGGAAATGAATCAGGTACCGGATAAAATCCGACGTGTATATTGCCAGACCTAAGCAAAGGTATTATTTAACAATAAAATTGATATTTGAGTATGATATATATAATTCAATATACAACACTCTAGAGGGCTCAACACCCTTGAAAGTGCCACTTAGCTAAATGGTAAAGGCTTAAGGAGAGTTGATCTCATGACCTAGGTTTAAATCCCATTGAACCCATTGTCACCGTCATTAACCACTAATCCCTTGCTTGCTTAGTACAAAAAAAAAGAGGGCTCAACACCCTCAGATATTTCTTAAGGCAGTACTCCTCCCTCGCACCCACTCCCACTCCACGATCTAGTCACTTTGGACGTGACCATGGATAGAGATCTTGAATATATATTGCTAAGAATGAAAATCCCAATGATAATGTGGTTAAAAGCAAAGCAAACCAACTCACCAACCCTCACACCTGCTCCCGCTCCATGATTTAGTCCCTTAGGAAGTGATTGTCGATAGATATCTCAAAAGTATATTGCTAACGTTGAGTATCCCAACGATTATATATGTAGCTTAAAATAGGGAAAATCAACTCAAACTCGAATAAAAACTCTAAAAGAAACAAGATTGAATAGTCTTTTCAGGCCCTTGATCATTGGTCATTGCCTCTTTTGGTTCCCAAATGCTGATCTACTATGGATGAAATCATTAATTTGATTTGGGTTTTCATTAGCCCAAAAATATTTGGGAAAATTACTTGAAGGACCCTGAAGAAAGGGTTTCTTTCTAAATAGCCCCTATGTTTTGGGTGGTATATTAATAGTCTGCTTAGTTAAGAAATTGTTTCTTAGTAGTCCATTGTTGTGGAGCTCACCACTTTTTATGGTTTAGTTCAATATTTTTACTATCGAATTCACTACTTTTTATTGTTGAATTCGACAATAATCAAACATGACTTAAAATTGTTGAGTTCAATAATTATAGTTGTTGACAACAAATTTCACGGTCTACCTTGAGATGCGCAAAACAAGATCGCAACTGATTTTATTTATTTGATAATAATTGTGATACAAATCTCAATATTATCCATTGATTAACAGTCAAATATAAAACTAATGGTGATGTGTAGAATTTTTCTCTTGGAGCTTTGCGTGTAATCAATTGAGAAGATTGCTTTGATAGACTTTGTTGTGCTTGATCTTCTGTAGAGTTTTGTGTGAATTTCTTCTTTCCTAATGATTTTTTGATTTCAAAATAAGGGCTTTAGGCTTGATCTTCTTTTCATTTGTAGTTTGAGTCTTTTAAGAACTTTATTTATTTTCTTAAAGAGGGTTAGAAAGTTTCTTCTTCTCTAAATGGAGAGCTTCTATCTTCTGAGAAAAAGTGATCATGGTACCCTCCAAATGAGAGAAGCTTTGATATTTATAGACTAAAAGTCCTTTAATTTTTCAACTATGACCTGACTTAAAGAACTTTGATTGGTTTGTCAAAAGGTTAAGTTCGTCCCAATCCAATTTTAAAAATTCTATGGATTGTTGATGGCCAAACTCATTCATTTAGATGTTGAGCCTAACACTTAATATGTGGATCACTTGACCATTTTAAGGTCATGGGCTTTATTTGTTAAAATCGAAACCCAAACTGTATGATGTCTGTTTCAATCAATGGATTATAATTTAGATGTGTTGGCCCAACCCTAACTTTAGGGACTTTACGATAACTTAGAGAGTTGTAAGGTCTCTTTAAATTTTTTATGCCTATAATAGTCGACCTCAAAATATTAATATTATCGAACACAGTGATTTTTCTTATATTATTGGTGAACTTGACACTTTTAAGTAAAGTTTAAGTAATTACTATTGATTTTGACAATATTTTCATATAAAAAATGTCAAACTCAATTATAATAATGTTGAACTAGACAATAAAAAGTGATGAACTGGACATTCTAAATATGATCAAGATTTTTTGTTAGTTTTTTCAATTTTGATATTAGTTAAATCTTTTCCAAATGCCCAAAATTTATATATCATAATTGTGAAATAGACACTTGAATCAAAACTTATGATGTAATCATCCAAAAATTTAGAATCTCAATTTTTTTCATTTCTTTTACAAATTATCGAAATAAATTAAAAAAGCATTTATGTGTTGAACCTTCAAGGATATATGAGAGATTGAAGGAGTTGGTTTATTGAACCTTTCAAGATGATGATTTTCCAACTACTAAACAATAAGAAACTGTCCTAAAGAAAAGAACTTTTATACTAGTGGCCATAGAGTTTGTAGTAATGAGATATGATCAGAGGATTGGTAGTTGTATCCGTCTTAAACCGTCGTTGAATTGGTTAATTTTAATAAACTAGGCAGGTAAAAATTAGGATGATGGGTTTCTAGTCATACAATTTATGTATGATTTTGTTTAATAATATTATTTATTGTATTTTTCTTATGTTCAAGAAGTTGATTTTTCTCCGAGGTCTATCCTTGTAAGTCAAGTTGCATGTATGAAGAGCGTTGAGCTGAGTAGCTGCTCCAATGTGAAGTTGTAATTCTTTTATCGTGTTTCTGGTGGTGGTCTTCAAAATCCCTGCTAGAAACAACTTTTCAATCTCCAAGAGACCATTTGATGCAGTGTTAAATTCAACAATATAAATGATTGGTAATCATACATTAATCATGCATTAGTCCGATGTTGAACCTACCCCATTTATATAGGGACAAGATTGCCTGCCAATGATATAGGCAATGTGTTTTGAAAATATAGGTTAGAAGTTTTGGAATGGGCTGATTTTTGGTGAGATCATCTCCTATCAGTCCATTCTAACCCATATAGGACAAAACACATTAGCGATATCGTTCATTGGCAAGCATGACCCTTATATATATATCGAATCAGCAATGTGTGTCATGCTAATTTCTATTGTTGCGAGTTCAAAACGAAGGGTAACAACACCCTCTCTTGAAAGACCAATCCAAGTTTAATTCATCGACTAGCACTCCCTGAGATTGCATATATATAAAAAAGCTATGAGTCAATGCCATGGTTGTTGATATAGAGAATGCTTTTGATCCTGTGTTCTCAAGGGCTTTGGGATTGGATATACCTATGGGAAACGTTCGGAGGCCCTAAAGAGAGTCAAACATTTTTTAAAATAGGGGTTAGAAGTTGAATAATGGGCTGATTTTTTTGTGAGAATAGTCTCTATGGTGAAGAGATAATACTCACCAAAAATCAGCTCATTCCAAAATTCTAATCCTACTTTACAAGTTGAAGAATCATGAATCGTCTGATTTTTGTAAATGACTTTTGATGAGGTTAGAAGTCTTGAAATGGGCTGATTTTTGGTAAGGATAATGTTCTCATCATAGAGATCATCCTCACAATAATCATCCCATTCCAAAACCTCTAACCCATACATTGAAAAAACGTTTGATTCTCTTTAGAGCATCCCAACACCACCCTATAACTATTAGATAAAATAGTGCATAAAAACAATATTATGAAATACTCTTAGAAGGAAATTTATAAAACAAATAAATGAGGCTCGGTTGATTAATGTATCATCTTTCCAGGCAAAAAACTACATATTTTAGGGGAAGATAAAATGATTTAGATCAAAACTTAATCTAGATATGTATATTTTTTTTGTTTTTTTGATATCATGGGTATCCCCACTCTTCGGGTTGGACTAATCCTGCGGTCACACGCATCGCCCCCTCGAAAACTACTAAGTGCAAAAGGTTGAATCTAGGGTCAATCGGACCCTAAAGGGTAGTACTAAGAAAATCATAGCTTCATGGGGTTTCGAACACTTGATCTACTCTTCTTGAGGAGCTTATCAAGGCTTGGATTGCCACTAGGCCAGCCCCTTGTGGTTCAGATACGTAGAATACACATAAAGACCCTTGGGGGTTGGCTCCATGGTGAAACTAGCGATATGGATTTGCTTTCTCCAATATTGTGTTCATTTGGCCTCTTGAATTACCATGTTGCACATGGTAACTTCCATGGGGTCAGGGTATGAGACTTTAGGGAATAGTGTCATCTCAAAAGGGGTGTGAGATACTACGAGTTATAAGAAAAAAGAAACAAAAAAATAATACATAGTAAGATTGATTATTGACTAATCAAGATACAAGTTTGGTTATCATGAATGGATCTTTATGGATTAAAATTTGATATTAGAAATTTACCATTAGATTGAACGGATTGTTCAATTATTTAGATTACTCTGATGATGCCTCATGGAAAGGCAATCGCTTAACGAATAAAAGTTACTCTAAAAATAACAGCCTGATCTTCCCTAGGAATTCACCTCGATGGGAAGGTTTGGCACTTCGATATCGACTTTTCGCCATCTTGGGTTGTTGTATGTTCCAAGGGTTGGGTCGTTCGTCTATTAAAATAGTACATGAGTTGTGTTCAAAACGTCATGAGACAGTTTAGTCCATATCCGATGTAGGCGTTGGAGCATTGAGAAGACCTTTCCTTTATATGACTCTACAAGAGGATTGGGAAGGATGCACCTCTAGTATACTAATTATTGGACCCACGATAAACCATGGGTAACCAAGTGCAGAACGAATAATTGTTGAAAGCATCTGAGTAGTAATCCCACCTCAAGATAAGTGCTCTTCTATTATGATTTTCCCAAAGTCTTCAGTATCACAGCCTAGACAGTGACATGTTCTTTACATCTGTCAGGGGTGGAGTTTATAAGGGGCCACGGGGGTCAATTGTCCCCTTCAACTTTTGGTTGAATTTTTATACCTTATATTTTAGTAATAATTTGAGATATACCCTCTATTGTCAATTCTTTACATGCCCCTTTAACTTATTGCCCCCCTCTACCCTCATCAGTTAATTTTTGCTCCCCTCCTCTGAATTTTTTGGGTGATTAGATATATCCTTATTCATTAGTCAGTGATCGATTGTAGATCTTGCTAAATGAATGCAGAGATTAAGATGTGAATTAAGACTTTGGGCAAGTCGAATTCGTTCCACAGAGACAATGAAGATTCAAAGATTCATTCGGTTAGAAACAAAAACAGAATTAGAAAACAGATTTTTCTTAAAAACAAAATTGATTTGTTGCACAAATGAAATGAAAATTACTTGCAATTGAAATTAAAAACAGAAAAGAAAGATTGAAAATCTAAGAGAGAGAGATTAGAGAAGTCAATCAAACCATTGCAATTCATCCAAAATGCTGATTTATTCTAATTATAACTCAATCCACGTAGCAAGTCATTGCTCGTGGATCGGATGATAAATCGAATTAAACATTGATGGTAACCGAAGAGTATTAATGAAAATCCCAACTTCAAACAAGTGTAGCTGACTTATACTTCAATTCTTCACATAGCATGATTGTTCTTGAGCTTATCTAAGTAACAATCATCTAAGCTTGATTTGAATGTATAAGTTTGCTAATCTTATCCTAAGAGGATTTTCAGAATTAACATGTAAATTAGAAATAGAGAATCAAACAATATTGGTAGGATGAAATTGCTCCGGCATTCTTGACCTCTCTAAGGAAAGTCTAGCCGATCATCGCAAGAATTAAAATTGCAGAAATTAATAAAAGATCAAAGAACATGGGTGAAGAAGATGAAGATGATGATCGATCCGAATTGCTTCTTTTATAACTCTCTCAACAATTACACAAACAATGAATGGTTCCTCTTGATGTTCTCACTACACTCAAGATCTCACCCAAAGAAAAATTACAGAGAATAAAAGAAAGGAAAAATCAAAACTTAGAGAAGAAGAGAGCAAGGAGAAGACCCCTTCTCTAAAATCAACCCTCCAATTTATAACATTTGTATTCGGGTAATCGGGTCAACTTTTCGGATGATTCGCTTCGAACTACCCATTCAGTTTCAACCACCGAAGCAATTGGAAGCTTATGTGAAAATCTCGAGGACAAATTCCTCGAGATGACCGCGGCGCGGTTATGCCTAGCCGCGATGCGGTGACGTGGCGCCCAAATCCTTCGAGGTTTTTCTGGATGCTTCCTTTCGGCTCGTGTATTGTAACCGTAATTGTTTCGCGATTTGATAACTTCCACGTGCGCTACAATTAACACTAATATATCATTAGCTCTATTAATTTGGATAAATGAAATAATTTTGCAATTATTTAAAGGAACTAACATTTATGCAATGGTAATTTTAGTGTAATTACGGTCCCAAAATCGAATAATTGGGACCTTATCAGTCAGATTTTGAGAAACCCCACCTTTTATTTTTCAACCCCTTGACCTTATTCCCCCTCCCCCAAGCTTTTTAGGTGATTTAGACACTCCCTCTATCAAATTTAGATATCCTATGTTTCGAAGGTGATAATATTCCCTCTTTGGCATTTTCTTTTTTTCAAGAATAACAAAAAATATTCAAAATACCCTCATTTCAACTTGTAACCAGATAACATTAATTTTTTTCCCTCATAAAATCATTCATCTTCAAGCACTTCAACCTCATTAGAAAATTAATTTTTACTGTCTAATCTTATCTTTAACCCACCCAATCCGTTCAGGTTGTAGCTCTACTTGGGTATTTACAATAGTTCTATGGATCCTATGCCAATCAAAATTGATTAGTATTGAAAGCAATGTTTTATTCAAATTCCTATTCTAGGTATGAGTGGAATCAAATTGAATCCAACTTGTTGGCACTCCTAATCTTTGTACCAAAAATCATATATATATATATATCTGGGTGGCGTTCTTTTGACAAATCATAGACAACATTCTAAACAAAGCATTTTGTCTTATATGAGCTAAAAATTTCAGAATGGGCTGAATTTTTGTGAGGATGATCTCTATGATGAGAAAATCATCCTCACAAAAAATCAACAAATTCTGAAATTTCTAACCTTAGTTTATAAGATGAAGAATCGTGAACCATCAATTTTTACTGTTAGTTTGTAATCACTTTTCATGGGGTTAGAAGTTTCAGAATTGGCTGATTTTTTGTAAGGATGATCTATTGACTATAGAGATCATCCTCACAAAAAATCATTTTATTCCAAAACTTTTTAGCCATATAAGACAAAATTTTGTTTAGAATGTTGGCTGGGATTTTGTCAAAAGAACGCTACCCTATATATATATGTAGGCGATTCATGGAACATATGTTAAAAACAATGGTTTTTCAAAATATGGGTTAGAGGTTTTGGGTTGAGCTGATTTTTTTGCGAAATGGTCACTATGATGAGAAGATCATCCTCACAAAAATCAGCTCAATCTGAAACTTCTAAATCAATCAAAAGTAATTTACAAATTATTGGCAAAAAATCGATGGTCCACATTCTAAATCACTTTTAATGGGGTTAGAAGTTTCAGATTAGACTGATTTTTTTTTTCGGATGATCTTCCCATCATAGAGATCATCCTCACAAAAAATCAGCTCAATCCGAAACTTCTAACCCATATTTTGAAATTTTATTAATGTTACATTGTTTTTGCATATGTTTTTCCATATGTCCCTTGATCCGTTCCATATATATATATATATATTTTTAACTTTGATCCATAGCATTGTCCCCTTCCTATAACAGCATACGATGTCTACATGACATATTTTAGCTGGAGATTAAGCACATGGGTCTGTGTTTTATAGAAAATGGCTTGGTTGGTAATGGGATGTGTTTTAAATTCCTGCTAAAATGTCCCACGTAGACACCATATCTATTCCATAGGAATTAGATACTGCTATCGATCATGACTCTTTTTAAAATAAGTGAAATCAAAATTGTAATCAACAAGAACCAAGGATATCCATAAAACATAATTCAAAAGATAATGCATGTTACATGCTGGGGATAATGGTGAAAGAAAGGGTTAGACCCATAGCTCAATTGGGTTGCCACATTGTAAAGCAACTTTGAAGTCCGTGGGTTCAAGTCCAACTAACAAATCAAAAAACAAAAATGTGTTGAAAGATCGTGTTTTTGGATCCCAAAGACCCTTGGCAAGGGGGAAATCCTTAGTAAAGCTCTTGGGAAATATTTTCATTTTATTCAAGATATATTAAGAATAATAGTTATTATTTGGCCAAGTTTCCACCAGAATGAAATGGGATTTTGGATTTGCTCATCACCAAGTTTGCATGTGAATCATCTTGAAATACAAACGAACATTGCTAATGGCTGAACTTCGTGAAAATTGCATCCACATTAATGTATAACTCTGACTTTTTAAATTAGTCTTTTATTTTCATTCATTTTTAGTTTGAAAATTTAAGAGACCAGTCAAAGAGCTTAATTTGGTGGCGCCAGGAAGTCAGTGTGTTCAGGTTCATCGTATTCAAAAGCTAACTTCATAGCGAAGATACCCAACTGGAAATCTTATTCTAATAAAGGTAGCATCCCAAATTAATGAGTCGGGCTGGAAATGAGGTCCAATCTTGAGGTCACTTCAACGTTACTCTAAATTAATTTACCAATAAAAGAAAATACATCGTTTCAAATCAATAAATATTAACAAATTAAACCTAAATTTTTTGAAAAAAATAAAGTTTGAATCATTTTCAACACAATTATGTAATTGAGTAGATGTTTGGTGTATGATAGGTGAGTCGTGATAATCTGACTATCCCACGTGGCAAACTCTATAGACTACCCTAACGTGAAAAGTTAGAGAAACATAGATCTGCGCTTCTTGGGATACATGATTCCCTTGAGATACACTTTTTTATGAAGAAATGCAGTCGTGTAACCCAAGGAGTGCAAATTTATGGTCAGATAGTCAATTGAGTTTACTATGTGGGGTAGTCAAATTATCACAATTCATAATAGATTAGTAGGTCCATGTATCGAATTAATATTTTATTATATTTTTAGTGATAAAATATTATTTTCTACTAAAATGAAAATTATCTATTAATAAATCACAAATTATTAATTATTTGTTAAGCCTTATTATAAAATAAAATAAAATAAAAGTTGCGTGCAACACATGAAACTTGTCACCATTGAAAAAAATCAAATGGGACCATAACAAAGCGACTTTTGAAAATATGAAGGAATATTCAGTTCTAATAATTGTTGAATTTTTTAAGGATCAAAAAAATTGTATTTGACATTCAATCTAGAGGTTGACAAAAAGATTGGAGGATGTGGTTTGAAAGGAATAGACGTATCTTTGAGAGAAAACAAAATGATTGTCTAGATACAATTATATCTATCTTGGGCCTTATCTTTCATTGGTCCAAAGTCTATAACGAGTGTAGGAATTTGTTTTTTGAGGATCTTGTGTACAATTAGATGGGATTTGTTGTTCTACGTGTGAATAGTTCTATTTTGTTAGGCCTCACCAAGTTGGTCAATTCGATCGATCTAGTTCTGATTTATGAATGCAATATTATTTATCAAAAATAAATAAATAAATCTAGAGGTTGATAATACTAGTGTGAATAGGGTTTTTCTTGGCGAAATACACCAAGAAATATATGCCTCATCCACAAATGGTGTGGAACATTTTTGAGTTTATTCTAGATTGAGGAAAACTTGTTCCAAATTAGGGGAAAAAATTGAAAATAATTCCAGCACAATATCATTTGACCTGGATAGGAAAATCTAGATTTATTATTATTTAACCATGTATTTTAAATATATATATATATATATATAATTTTGATAACTGTCACATTAAAAGGCTTGCTCTTTTTTCAAGGAGAGGTGTCATTTGAAATTGCTAAAAAAACCCCAATTTAAAATTTAGGAAAAATGCTAAGGTGACTTTGGAATAGCACTCTAAGTAGAATTGTGTCTGCAATGACATAAGATACGAGTGTTGTCCACTTCAGGAAAATCTATGGTTCTTATGCACACAATATGCTGCTACTTGGAGTATTATTTCGAAGTCAATGTAGGGAGACAAATTTTTTCCAGGAATATTCACTTCTACACCTATGTGATAGACTTGTTTGGAAGCTCAACTCTAATGGTCTCTTCTCGTTTTCTTCAACTTGGAGTTGTTTTAAGGATCCATGGTTCTCTTAACAATTGATCCATCTTCTGAACTCTAGAATCCAGCTTGAATCTGACTCATCACTTATGGTTATGGCTTAAAAGGTGGGAATTTTCCTTGGCAGTTAAAAAAAGTGGTAACTAAATGCTTATTCATCCTCCACTAAATTGATTGGGACATAAGACACGTCTTTACAGAAGCCAATTCTTCAGTCAGTGCCTTAGCAACCTTTGCTTCTTTTACAAGATCTTCTTCTACTTTCGATTCTGTAAATGATCTTCCTTATTTCACACTCCCAAGATCCAATCTTTATGTCCCTTCGAGGATGGCACAAGCAATCGTTGGAATAATGAACTCTTTTTTTTTTTTGTCCTAAGTAGAATAATGGATTTGTTTACATATAATACTTTCAAAAATTAATGAGAAAGAAATTAAATATTGAGAATATTAAAGAAGATAAATCCCTCTTAGAGTCTTTGAATATCTTTCTTTTGTGACAATTTTTTTTATAGGTAAGGCCCCCACCCTAGTAAGCTCAATTACCATACATAATTAAAAGATCAAAACTAAAATTTCTCGTCTCTTCTTTTTAGATGTTGGAGATTATTTAAAGTTAATCCAATTACTCTATCACCCTCTTTTTTAAAATTCAAAGAGTAGATAATAAGAAAATGTTGAAGTAACTATGCATAATAGACATTGCATTGATGTGGATGTGTGCATGAAAACATAGATATGTTTCTTCGAGATACGAGTGAAAAGCAATTATGGTTCCGTGTTCCCCTCCACGTCAACTTAATGTCTAACATAGCGTCCTGGCCACTGCCTTCAACAATCTGCTGACATGGCATTGTGCAGAGAACCATAGATTTTTTCCTAGACATACAAGAAAAAAAAGAATCATTTTACACCGACTTCCCATGACACTACATCGACATGGTGGTGCACACAAAACCATAGATCTTTTCATTGGTATCTCGAGAAAAAGCATTTGTGATTCTGTACCCAGTACCACCACATCAACGTAGTGTTAAATTTAGTGTCCAAGGAAGTCCGTTCAGCATTTTCCTAGGAAAAATGAAAAAAAAAAAAATTTTAGGAAAAAGAATGGTCGAAACTTAAGTGAAGGGTAATTTTTTTGCTCAGACCACCACAGTCATCTGACGTATAGTGCAAAGAGTAAAAAATCAGTAGTGAGAAAATTAATCTGTTGTTCACATGCCAAAACTTTTTACTTTAAGATTTCAAATCTAACACCACAGCCTTTTAAATTTCATGGAAAAATTCAGATTTGAAAAATAAAATTTATATTTTTTTTCCAAGCTTCATCCAAGGTGTTGAAAGTGGTTGGCAACCAAGCACCCAAATTTAAAATTAAAATTCAACGATGAAAAATAATCTATTTTTAATAAAAAAAATTCTAAATTCATCGAATTTTGTCCTTTAAAACCCCATGGCTTCAGATCATATGCTTTTAAATGCCACAAGATGGTGCAATTAGGAAATTCTCTTTTTTTAATTGTGCGCAGTATACAGAATTTTTCTCTCTTTTTATATTGAGAAACATTTTCCTTAGTAAAGATTTTAGCAATCCAACAACACACCCCTTTAAATTTCATTGAAAAACTCAAGTCCAATTATTTTGTTTTTAGAAAACAAATTTGTTTGGGCTTTGATCCAAGGTTTTCAAAATGGATTGCTACCGAATTATTCCACCAAACTCCAAAATTTAAATTTTAAAATTATAATTCAATGATGAAAATAACCTTCTTTTTTTTAAAATTTTTATTTTTCAAAGTTCATAGAATTTTGTTCTCTACAACCCTACAGCATTAGATTATGTTATTTGTGTTAATATATATATATGGGGGCGTTCAATGGCCAACTTTTTGGCAAAACATTTTTCAAAACATGAGTTAGAGGTTTCGGATTGGGCTGATTTTTGGTGAGGATGATATCTATGGTGAGGAGATCATCATCACCAAAAATCAGCCCATTCCAAAACTTCTAACCCCATCAAAAACAGTTTACAAAAAATGGACGGTCCACGATTTTTCAGCTTGTAAAGATGGGTTAGAAGTTTTGGAATGGGCTGATTTTTGGTGAGGATGATCTCCTCACCGTAGAGATCATCCTCACCAAAAATCAGCCCATTCCAAAACTTCTAACTTATGTTTTGAAAAATATTTTGCCAAAAAGTTTGCCATTGAACGTTACCCATATATATATATATTCACAATATATATCCATAAACATACAAAATTTCTTAATCTTCAAATCTAACATATATCTTGAGTTAGAATGCGTACCTTACAACATTGCAATCCAAAATAAGATTTGTGACTTGTTATGCAAGCAAATGAATTTTTCCTTGTGATTCTTTTATTCTAAACTCACCTTCTCCTATTTGCTTTATTATTTAGATCTATCAAAATTTTCCGTTCTTAATGGATTTCAATTTCAAAAACCAAAAGAGTGTCTCCACATTTTCGACTCTTTGAAGATTGTATTAATCATTAACTCAATAGGGATGTCAATCAATTTTTATATAGAAAAAAGTAGAGGGCTTAGAATTCTTCTTTTAATTGGATTCTTTATCATCAAGATTTTCTAATAAAATCTAATGAGGATTCTTTCTAAATCTAACGACTTCCTTAATATTGACAACTCTTAAATTATAATTCAACTTGATAAAAACGTTTAAAATGTGTCGGCCAATCGGGTCACCCATAACGTAAGTCTAACAATTTAATGTAACAAGTTAGTAAGGGTGAAAGCCTTGCTAACTTAGTAAGGCTAGTTTGACTATTTCATGTTGTGTCTTTCTGAGCCACATGTCAAACGGCTTAGCAAATTTGCTCATGAACAAAACCAAAAAAAAAACACTGTTAAGAATTCGGCCATCTAATGTTTCATTGATATGAGGGTCCACCGGTTCCTTTGTCAGGCAGTGAGAGACACTCCAAGACTTTCATGGAAAACTACGTATACCAATTACCATGTGTTGTGTGGACGACTCTTTTTTCAGAGTTCACTTTAGTGGTCTATGCTCTCCATGTACATGGTATTAAAAGCGATTGAACTTGTAGTTGGACCACGAGCTGGCGTGACACAAAGCATTTGCCTTTAGATATCATGTCCCTTATTAATTTTTTTTTCTTTCTTTCTACATAAAAGTTTATATTCATATATATATATATATATATATATATTAATATGAAAAAAAATGCTAAATTGAATTCGAAAATAACAAGGCCATTAGCATTGTGTGTGCAGAATCATATATATTTTCTCGAGATATGAGCATTATACACTTGAGGAAAATCTAAGGTTCTTTGTTCATACCATGTTGAAGGCAATGGCAATGTTAGAGGTAGTCAGTGTAGCATGGATCTAAATGGTTTTGACATTTCAGAGCTCTTAGAGCATCCAACTAATCCTCAAGTGCATTCACCCCAATGATATTTTGCTAACTAGAATGTGAGCAAATTTGACATGTGACACATATGATAACAATAATAGAGAGAAAATTTCGTTTTCAAATCTCACTTTCCCAACTCACAAATTTCAATTTTGAGATTTAAAATCTTAAAATGGATCATTAACATCACATGGATTATATCATAGTCAATCTAACACAACAACCTTTTAGATTTTATGAAAAGAAAATTCTTATTAAAAAATTAGTTTAAATATGATTTTTCAAGTTTGATCCATAAAATTGAAAATAGCATTCAATGGTGAAAAATAAAATTTTCTTTTCTTTTCCTCTACAATCTCATAGCATCAAATCATGTTTTTGAATGCCACACAGGATAATCTGATTATGAAATTTCTATTCTCCACCATAGACAATAGCAGCTAAAGCGAGTTGAAGCAGTGGATCTCGTTTAGCTTGTTGAATCAATTTATCGAGTTGAAGGGGGAAATTTCCGTTCTCATTGCTAATGTCATTTGTGCTACATGTCAAATAGCCGTCACACTCTGTGCAAAAGCACTCTAGCTTCCCCTTTCAAGAGGAAACCGACCAAAACACCATATCATTAATGACAATTTATTCGACTGACAATTACGTATCCTTGCCACTGGTATGAGTTGGTGATAAAGCTTTGACTATCATCGGTGACCTGGTTCATCCCCTATAGCATTTGCCGAGAAATTACTATTATGTGAGCTGACCACCTAACCAACCAGTCACCACCAACTTCAAACTTTTTCTCATGCCCCCAAGATTACTATTATGATTTATGCGTAATAAATTACTTTTAAAGAGATTTACCGACAGACCCAACTGTTTGCATTTTTATTAAAAAAAACTCCCAAAACCCTTACTTTATGAAGTTTGTTACCCCACTAAACCTCACTTTATCAAGTTTGTTATCAAGCAAACCGGGGATCCACGTCATAAAAATCAAATTTCTGCGATAACATACTTTGGAGTGGATTTTAACCACATCAATTTGTGGCATCAAAAACATGATCTGATGTCTCAAGATTTAAAGGAAAAAAATTCTAAGAACTTAAAAAAAAAAAAAAAAATTTCACAATTGAATTTTAGTTTTAATATTAGGAGTTTGGTAACTATCCATTTTCAGCACTTATGATCAAGTTCAAAAAATATTATTTCTTTTTGAATTTTTTATTTTGAAACTGAGTTTTCCCATGAAACCTAGAATGTTGTGTCGTTGGATTGTTAATTTGATAATCTATGCCGGCTTAACGACCATTAGTAAGATTTAAAATATTATTAAGTCAGTCATGGTAGTATTATTGGTAAAGTAATAAGATTGGTTCAATTCACAAACTTAATAAAGTAAGGGAGTTTTTGTAATAAAATGGCAACAGATGGGTTTGCCCAATAATTCTCTCTTTTTTTTATTTGACAGTATTTGTTCACTCTATTGTGAGATGCTTCATCTTGACTAAATAATAATAAAATTAGGAGCACATCTTTAAGATTATTAACCATAAATTTAAGGTCTAGGAGCACACCTTTAAGGTTGTTAACGATAAATTTAAGGTCTAATTAAATTTAACTAAAATAGAAAATCATCATATTTGTTTGAATAATAATAAACTAACTTAGAAAAAGACACTCAAAATTCACTCAACTTCACAGAAATGTAAATATGATCCTTGTGTTTCTCGAGAAAAAAATTATACGATTCTGAGCACATGCAATGTCAGTTGATGAGTGAATTTTGAGTGACTTTTTTTTTTTTTTTTCAGATTATCACGACTTTTTTTGTTTTAAATCAGATCCAGTGCATTGTCCTATAACAACATACGCTGTCTACATGATGCATTTTAGTTGGAGATTAAGCTCATGGGTTTGTGTAATATAGAAAATGGCTTGGTTAGTAACGGAATGTATTTTAAATTACTGCTAAAACATGCCACGTAGACATTTATTCCATAGGAATGGGATATTGATCTCGATTGTGACTCTTTTTAAAATAAGTGAAAAAAAAAATTATAATCAACAAGAACCTGAGATATCTACCAAACATAATTCAAAAGATAATGCGTGTTACATGTTGAGGATAATGTTGAAAGAAAGGCTCAGGCCCATAGCTCAATTTGTTTGTCACATTGCAAAGCAACTTTGAGGTTGTTGGGTCTAGTCCAACTTACAAATCAAAAATGAAAAATGTGTTGAAAGAAAAAACACAATTTATTTTTTATTCTTACGGATTCGATTATTATTATTTTTTCTATCAAACTAAATATAGAGAAAAGGGATCCAAAGTCTAAAGGTATCTGAAATCAAGGTTTTCGATTCTGGTTAGAGGTATACTTGTTGACATCCCTAATTATTAACCCTTGTTTTAATGATTAATAAAATTATTAAGCATATTATTTACTCATAAATTAATTCAATCAAATATTTATCTAAAGTGATGATGATAAAAGTATTTTGTAATTTTTCAAAATAGTGAAATCCTTTCCTTACTAACATAGTAAGTTGTTTAGCCTTACTAAGGGCCGCTTTGATCAAATGGACTGCCACATCAGAAATCCAATACCACAGTAAGTTTCATTGAAAAATTCTGACAAAAAAATTAAAAAATAATTTCTTTTGAACATGATCTAAGGTTTTGAAAATGGATTGCAACCAAACTTTCACATAACTCTCAAATTTAAAAATGAAATTCAATGATGAAAAATATTTTTTTTTTCAAAATTCATAGAATTTCATCCTCTACAACCTTGAAGCATTGGATCATGTTTTTGGATGCCAAGACCCTTAGTAAGGGTAAAATCCTTACTTGGTAAGGCTAGGGGGATTCTTGGAAATATCTCCATTTTATTTGAGAAATATTAAAAATAATAGTTATTATTTGACCCAAGTTTCCACCACAATGAAATGGGATTTTGGATTTGCTCTATTACCAAGTTTTGCATGTGAATCATCTTGAAATTCAAATGAACATTAATTGCTAATGGCTGAACCTCATGAAAACAACTCTGACTTTTTAAATTAGTATTTTATTTTCATTCAATTTTTGGTGAAATAGCTTAATTTGGTGGTAAGACGAATCAATGGGTTGAATTTCATCTTCTTCAATAAGTAAATTGATAGGCGACAATATCTAACTTGAAATCACATGTACCAGTAGCTCTCATTGTTGTTCTATTAATAAAGGAGGGATCCCAAATTAATTTACGGATAAAAGGAAATACAATGTTGCAATTTGATAAGAGTCGTGATAATCCGAAACTTTTTTTTCAGATGCTCTTTATACACTCCCATCACAAAATTATAGGTCCTTTGCTTCAGGTTACACAAGAAAAATATTTATGGCTTTTTAATTGTTAGGTCGGAGGATCTGAAAAAAAAAAAGTGTCAGATTATCGTTAGTCATTTGATAAATATGAACAAGCCTCAAAATTTTTGAAAAAGAAAATCTCTAGATCATTTTTCACACGATTATGTAATTGAGTTGATGTTTGGTGTATGATACATTAGGTAGAACTCCAAGGGGTTGGCTCAATGGAAATTTCATATTAATAATCGATTAATGCCCGTAGATCATGAGTTCGATACTTAGTATGAGCATTAATTCCTCAAGGCCCCACCCTCACTTACTTGATGTGTGTGATGTGTGGGCATTGCATATTCCTCAAAGTTAGTCATTTAACAAGACCATGGTCTATGGATTGGGTGAGATACCTGATTATCAAAAAAAAAAAAAAAACATTAGGTAGGTCCATGTATCTTCTAACCAATACTTTATAATATTTTGAAAAATAAAATATTATTTTCTACTAAAATGAAAATTGTTTATTAATAAATTACAAATTATTAATTCTTGGTTAAGCCTTATTATAAAATTTTAAAATAATCGTGTGAAACACACGGAATTTGTCACCATATTGAAAAAAAATCTAATAGGACCCGAATAAAGAGACTATTGAAGATATGGAGAAATATTTGACTTATTCAAGCTTGAGGTTGACAATACTCGTCTGAATACAGTTGCCCGCCGGCTTTCACCAGGAAATATAACACCTCATCCACAAAAGGCCAGCTCGTTTTTCAAGGAAAGATGTCATTTGAAATATTACCAAAAACACCCATATAAAATTTAGGAAAAATGCCAAGTTGACTTTGAAATGACACTCTAAGTAGTATTGTGTCTTCAATGGCCAATAGATGCTTTTCTTGATAAACGAGTGTTGTACAATGAAGGAATTCGATGATTCTTTCCACACTCTAAGTAGTACTATTTCGAACTGAGTGGAGGGTGACAACTCTTTTTTTTTCAGGAATATTAGCTTCTAATTTCATATCAATCACGAACGTTGTAGTCTATCTGAATTTAAAAATGTGATGGATATAATGAGATCATCACGTGATCCTTGGAGTGCTTGCATGGGGTGCAATGTATGTGAAGCATAATCTTTTTAGTGAAAATCATGTCCTTAAGTCGGTCATGACTTGGGGTCACACCAACATGTGTTTAGGAAGTTTGTCTCATGGGTCCAAGAATTCCATGCCATCAAATTTGGGCTTCTAGAGTCAAAATCAAAGGGGCCTTTTCCCATGTAGAGTAGGCTCGCCCCCAAAAGATCTTTTTTTTGTTTCTTCTGAAAGGGAGAAAATTTTCACTGTTCTAGTCTTGCTAGGGATCTCTGATCTATAACTTGGAAGAATATAGTATGATTAGATCTCAATATGAGATGTGGATGTGAGCAAACTGTTGAACCATGTAAATCCTTGTGTTTATGTATAAATTTTACCTTTTTTGTTGCAATTTCTTATTTCACACTTGTTAGATCCAATCTTTATATCCCTTCGAGGATGGCACAAGCAATCGTTCGAATAATGAACTTTTCTTTTCTTTTTTACTAAGTAGAATAATGAATTTGTTTACATGTAATACTTTCAAAAATTAAAGAGAAAATTAAAAAGGATAAATCCCTTTAGAGTAGATATTTAGAAAATGTTGAAGTGATTGCGCAGAACATTGCGCTAGACTCTATTGATGTGGATGTGTGCACAAAAACATAGATACCTTTCTCGAGAAACAAGTAAAAAAGCCTTTATGATTCTATGTGCCCCTTCCATATCAACACAATGTCTAATAAGAATATCAAGGTTAAAAAGAGTGGTTCTAAACTTACTTCCTTGACCATTGCATTCAATACTCTGTTGACGTGGCACTGTGCAAAGAACCATAGTTTTTTTTCCTCGATTTACAAGGTAAAAAAGAATCATTTTACATTAACTTTGTATGACAATGTACTAGCATGGCGGTGTGCACAAAACCACAGATCTTTTCACTCAAATCTCGAGAAAAAGAATTTGTGGTTCTGTACCCCCTACCACATTGGTGCAGTGTCGTTGGAAGTCAATTTAAGATTTTTCTAAAAAAATTATATGATTCTGTCCACATTGCCACATCATTGCAAGATTAAATTCAATGTCCAAAGGAAGTCAATTCAACATTTTCCTTTAAAAATGGGGGAAAAATGTAGGGAAAAAATGGTCCAAACTTAAGTGAGTGATTTTTTAGCTCATACAATCACAATCATTTGACATGTAGTGCAAAAAGTCAAAATCAATAGTGGGAAAATTTCTTCCTTTTTCACACGTCAAAAATTTTAATTTGAAGATTTCAAATCTTAAAAATGATCATTGATCCCATATAGATCACCACATCGACAATCTAACACCAAAGCCTTCTAAATAATCTTTTTTCTAAGTTCATTGAAGTTCATCATTTAAAATCTCGTGACATCGGATCATGTTTTTTATGACACAAGGTGGTGCAATTAGAAATTTTCCTTTTTTTCATTGTGGGTAGTGGTGAGACTTTTTCTTTCTTTTTTACATTGACAAACAATTTTTTTTATTAATTTAGTAAAGATTTTAGGGACAATGACCCCAAAGACCTATTTTTTAAAATATGTACCAAAAAATCCTTTATGAAAAAATATGGACTCTTTAATACTAATTTTATCAAATATGGAT
The DNA here is from genome assembly GCF_017979445.1 of Akebia trifoliata. Classification (NCBI taxonomy): domain Eukaryota; kingdom Viridiplantae; phylum Streptophyta; class Magnoliopsida; order Ranunculales; family Lardizabalaceae; genus Akebia; species Akebia trifoliata. Next base: position 4,149,601 of record NC_141379.1, read on the forward strand.
TCTTGAATTTGAAAATGACATAATTACCCTTTCAACGAATTTTGAAATTTAAAGAAACATGTTTATTTGAGAATATTTGAAGTAATCCTATGTTTTAAAATTATGCCTCTTGATATGGTCATCTCTTATATAATAATATAAAAAAAGATCTAAATGAAAAAGAAAAAATGATTGTTTTCTCTTCCAAAAATTACTATTTTTTAACTCAGATAGATGAAGATGATGGAGATGAGTATGGTCATCATCATCATCACACTAATTTGATCTATGTATATTAGATTTATTAAAAAGAAAAAATAAATAAATAATTAAAATATTATTTTAAAACTTGAGTTGAAAGTTCATCGAATTGATTCAACTAAAAAATTAGCAAGCCTACTTAAATGAGTTGAATAAAATTATATTGAATTTATAAATAGATATTAATAAATAAAAATATTAATAACAAATAAATTGGTCACTTTTTTATTTGACACAATATATTTTTAGATTAAATCATTTTGTAAAGTTAATAAACGGATATTTCAAGTATTTTTCTTAAAAAATCTTGAAAAGATCCTTAATAGGTGAATATTAGATTAAGTGGGACTTAAATGATCGCTATTCTTTTCTAAGAGACTAATTGGTACATATATTCAATAAAGAGTTCCTCTCAGTCATTATCCCAAGATTTTAAGCCTTACTAAAGGTCGCTTTGCCCAAATGGATTACCAAATTAGCAAATCCAACACCACATCCCTCTAAATGTCATTGAAAATCTTAGATTCAATTTTTTTTTTTTCAAAAAATAATTTAGTTTTGGTTTGATCCAAGGTTTTGAAACTAGATTGCTACCAAACTCCAAAATTTAAAATAAAATCTCAATGGTAAAAAATAATTTTTTTTCAAAGTTCAGAGATTTTAATCCTTTACAACCCTGCAGCATCAAATCATGTTGTTTGATGTAACAAGGTGAGTCCAAGGACTCTTAGTAAGAGTGAAATCCTTACTAACAAAGTATTGTTAGTCTAACTATATATTTTATGTTGGGTCGTGATAATAGGACTCACCAGGTGGCATATTCAATCAACTCATTGACGTGACAAGTTTGGAACCATAGATCTGTACACCTTGGGATACATGAATACAATCACCCCAAAAAAATGTATCCCGAGATGAACAGATCTACGGTTTGGAACTTGGCCATGTCAGGCAGTCGATTGAGTGTGCCACCTTTTTTTTTTTTTTGATAAATAATATTGTATTCATAAAAAAATCAAGTCGGTCGAGTTGACCAACCGGAGAAGACCTTACAAAAGAGAACTATTCATGTATAGATTGACACAACCCATCCCATCTGTACAACAGATCCTCAAAAAATAGGCCCCTAAACTCCTTATGCACTTTAGACCAACAAAAGATGAGACCCAAAATAGACAGAATCGTGTCTTAACAATCCTTTTGTTTCTCCTTGAACATGCGTTTATTCCTTTCGAACCACACCCCCCAGCAAATTGCCAAGGGTGTAATGGTCCACAACCACCTCTTTGTGCCGCCAAACGCATGGCCCATTGATGACCAACCAAAGAAAATATCCTTAATTGAATTCGGTAAGCATGTTGAAACCCCATACAATTTTAAAAAATGAGTCCAAATGCTATGCAAGAACTTGCAATATATTAGAAGGTGATCCGATGATTCTCCATTTTCTATACATAACATGCAACAACTCGCTCCGCACCAACCACGCCGCATTAATAAATCCGTAGTTTGAATTCTTCCTAATGCCGCCGTCCATGTGAAGAAGGCTACTTTGCTTGGCACTTTTGAACCCCAAATTGAAACGTGAGAAAACAAGAATTCGGCCATCTAACGTTTCATTGATGTGAAGGTCCACTGTTCCTTTGTCAAGCAGTGAGAGAGACTCCGAGACTTTCTTGGGTAACAACGTATGGCGTATGCCATGTGTTGTGTGGATGATTTTTTTTGCGGCGTTCACTTCTGTGGTCTCCCCATGGACATGCCATTAAAAGCGAATGAATTTGTAGTTGAACCATCTCTTTAAATTCAACATCAACTTTTATCAATAAGTCTCAAAACAGTTAAGTTCTCTAGTCTTGGAGTTCTTGCTTGAACGAAAATGAAGAAGAGTGACAATGCTTCCCCTAAAATTGAAAGAAAAACGATTGAGAAAAACAGGAGATTACGTATGAAAACCCTGTGCTTCAAGCTTTCTTCTTTTACACCAAACCACCAAAACCCAAAGGCATGATCTCTCTCTCTCTCTCTCTCTCCATTTGTTTATTTTTTAAAGATGTTTTTGTACGGTTCAAATTAGTAAGTTATACTTTATTATTATTTTTTTTTTGGCTAAATGTTTTAACATAGGTGATGATTATACAAAGTCCCACGGATTTTCAGTGGGGGCACTTACCCTCACAAATTTTTTTTAAAAGTACAAGGATTTTTGTGTTATTACAACAGATAACAGTGGTGGATAACAAATCGGGCAACTATTGCTTTCACAATTTTTTATCTTTTATTTTTAAATTTATAGGTATCTTAGTTGCCCACATGTAGTGACCTTGACAAAATCCTGACTCTGCCCTTAAACCATCTAAGAACGGTGTCATGTTCCTACAGCAAGATATGATATCTACATGACACTTTTTGGTTGGAGATTAAACACATTAGGTTGCGTGTCATGTAGAAAATGGTTTGATTAAGAGCCCAATGTATTTTAAAGTTCTAAAAGTTGTCACGTAGACACCTTTCCTAGCCTATAGCAACGGAATGCAATTTTGGATCTCGATACCTTATGCATACCACCTGCAAACTTCAAATTCTTTTATTCTGTTTTCAGATTGAATTCAGATCGATCACAATGTTTTTTTTTTTTTTTTAATGCACTTCTATTATGCCTTAATGCAAGATCTCAACGATAATAGTCACAACATAAATCTTCAATCAATATTATCGTTAGATCTTGAGTTATACTAGAATTATCCTCAATGACATATATATATATCCCCCAAAGCCTCATGATTTGCTAAGTAATCGGCAACTCTATTTGCTTCGCACCAAAGAAATTCAAATCCACATGTTAAGAAAGAAGTTGCCAACATCTGAATTTCCTTGATTGTTTCCATATATTTCCAATGATCCTTCAATTTCCTTTTCGATGCTCTTAATAGATTTTTTTCTTTTCATTATAAATGAAAATTAATTGGAAAATAATACGACTATGTGATTTCTCCGTCATTTGCAGGACGTAGTACCACTACCAGATCAGCTAGATCACGCAACTATCTACATAAAGAATTTGAAGGAAAGAATAGAAGAAGGGAAGAGAAAGAAACAATCACTGATGAGTAATGTAGGTGTAGTAAATGAGGGAACGCCAGTTATTGAACTAAGGGACTTGGGTTCTTTTTTGGAGTTGATTTTGATAAGTGGGTTGAACAAGAAGTTCATGTTTTATGAAGTTATCAGTGTTCTTGAAGAAGAAGGAGCAGAAGTTCTTCATGCTAACTTCTCTATTATTGATGATAAGCTTTTCCATACGATCTATTCTCGTGTAATTACTAACTTCTTCATCTTTTTTTCTATTTTTTTATTAGACTAATATATCATAGTTTAAAATACTAAAAAGTTGGCTCAAATTTTGATATTTGTAGGTTAAATGTCCTAGAATTGGTGTTGAACCTTCAAGGATACATGAGAGATTGAAGGAGTTGGTTTATTGAACCTTTCAAGATGATGACCTTCCAACTACTAAACTATAGGAAGCTGTCCTAAAGAAAAGAATTTTGGTACTAGTGGCCATGGAGTTTGTAGTAATGAGATGTGATCAGAGGATTGGTAGTTGTATCAGTCTTAAACCGCGGTTGAATTGGTTAATTTTAATAAACTAGCCAGGTAGAAATTGGGATGATGCATTTCTAGTCCTCCAATTTATATATGATTTTGTTTAAGAATACTATTTATTGTATTTTTCTTATGTTCAAGAAGTTGACTTTTCTCCGAGGCCTATCCTTATAAGTCAGGTTGCATGCATGATGAGCGACGATGTGAGCGCTGCTCCAATGTGAAGTTGTAATTCTTTTATCTTGTTTCTCGTGGCAGTCTTCAAAATCCCTGCTAGCAACAACTTTTCAGTCTCCAAGACACTATTTGATGCTGTGTTAAATTCAACAATATAAATGATTGGTAATCATACATTAATCTCTAGAGATTATTCCATGACAATGGATTCAAGAATGCCCCCACTTCATGAACTAAGAGACTTGGGTTCTAATTTGGAGGTGATTTTGATAAGTGGGTTTACTAAGAAGTTCAAGTTTAATGAAGTTATAATCAGTGTTCTTGAGGAAGAAGGATCTGAAGTTGTACATGGAAGCTTCTCTGTGGTGGATGATAAGATATTCCATACAATCCATTCTCATGTAAGGACTAAGATCTTCATCTATATAAGTGTTTTTTGAGACATATAAATCCAAGCTTCATATTCTGGCAGTTTAGTTCAATTTGATATTTGTAGGTTACAAGTTCTAGAATTGGTGTGGAGCCCTCAAGGGTACATGAGAGAGTGAAGCAGTTGGTTGATTGATCATCTCAATATATTTTATTAAGGTAAATCACATGGAGAGATGCATAAGCGAAAGAATGAAAGTCTGTCAGTAAATCCAAAACCGATCTGTAATTTTAAATTCGACTCTGATCCAAAAATCCAAACTTTGGATCCAAATCCTATTTTTCCGAATTTAAATGGATCAGGTACCTGATAAAATCCAACCCATTGCCAGTCCTAAGCAAAGGTAGTATTTAACAATAAAATTAATAATCGAGTATTAATTGATGCATATAATTCAATATAGAACATTCTAGATGTGCTCAACACCCTTAGATATTTCTTAATTTGGCACCCTTACCATCTTTCCCACTCCCGCCCGCTTCACAATCTAGCAGTAAGAACGTGATCGTTGGTAGAGATCTTAAAAGTAAAATGCTAATAAGGAGTAACTCAATGATTATATAGCTTAAAATGAAGCAAATCAACTCAACTGCCCTTGCTCCTACTTGGAGTGTTAATGGGTTGGTTTTGGTTCAATTCCTAAGGAACTTAGAACCATAATCATTATATTTAATTTGGTTTCAGTTCTTGTCAATTTTGGATTCGATTAAAAATATATGGAATTGGAATCGAAACCACCAAAAAACACTGGTACCCATCGGTTTCAAATTTTAAGAATCGAATGAGAAAAAAGTATTTCAAATCATTATAAGACATTTTTCCTTTCAAAAAATTAATATATTATCGATAAAATTTTTAATTTAGTTATAATTTATTATATTAAAGATATAAGCTAATGAATTTTTTCAAAATTTTTTATCTTAATCAAAAGTAACAAATATTTAAAAGAGAGCGCTCATTTTAAGTTCCAATCGATAATTTATATGAAACATTGAAGAACTTTATACAACATGCATTAATTTTTAAATAAAAAAATACCTTACGTCATGTATAGTATAAAAAGAAATAACAAAATAATTCGGTTTTTGGTACCCGTTGGATAGAGCCTAATGATTCCAGTTCCTCTCACAGTACCATTTTAGACCTGCCTCCCATCGGTTCCAATATAAAGGGATCCAAAACCAGGGTTTTCGGTTTTCATTCTTGTTCGGTTTCGATTAAATGGGTGCCCATTGACACCCCTACTAAGGACATGACCATCGATAGATATCTAAAAGGTATATTGCTAACATTGAGTATCCAAACGATTGTGGGGCTTAAAACGGGGCAAATCAACTCAAATCTAGATGGAAAACCCTGAAAGAAACAAGATCGAATGACCTAGCTCTTTCGGGCATTCAATCATTGGTCATTTCCTCTCGTGGTTCTCAAATGTCAGGCTACTGTAGATGCAGTGATGGGCAACTTGGGATAGTATAAAAGTTGTGCCTTTTCCAATTTTCTTTATTGGGTAAGTTGGGTGGGCTTAAATGAAAAACCTCTAAAATGGATAAACTGATAATTTGTTTATAATCGGAATTATAATTACAACAATTCAAAAGGGATTTATATAGAACAAGAGAGAAATCCAAATAACTCTAACGTATGTGATAACCAATATCAAATCCAATCCTAATCTCTAACTAATTGAACTAATTTTAAACATGATTTGGTGAATTTACATTACACCTCATTATGTGCTTTATATCTAATACTCTATTACCTTTCCTCAAACTAATATTGATAAATAATAATCATGAGTATTTTGAAACAAACAGTTTCCAAGAATATAATTGTCAATGAAGAGTGTCCCCAATTGGCAAAATCTGTGTCTTTTTCTAAGATATCCCAATTATCATACATGACTTGAAGCAGACATCTCAAATGCGAATGGAGAAACCTTAGAATGAGATATTATTGAATGGCTTACACCTAGGACTGCAATGTGGGCAGGTTGGAGGGTAAACCCAGGCTCAAACCAAGTAGTAAAACCCTCAACCCAAGCTCAACTCAACCCGACCATCAAGCCTAAGCTCACTAGCCCAAGCTCAACTCAAGCTTGATTTTCTAAGGTTGAGTTCAGGTTAGCCCAAGTTTGATACTTTTTGGCAATTTAGTCAGGTCGAACTCATTGAATAACACAAATTTCATTTTGCTTAGAAAATAAATTTTGTATTTTTCATTTAAAAAAATACATAAAAAATAAAATTACTAATAAATAAAATTGCATACAACCCCCTTTTTTTTTAGGTAAAGATAATTTCCTTTCATTAAAACGGAGGTTGAGGGGACCAACCGGAAGAAAGAAGTACAAACCTAACAAAAGGCGACCAAGCTAAATACACTACTAGTAAATAAAATCACATACAACCTTCAAATACATCATTGAGAGAATATTTAGATAAATCATACTAAACCAAAGTTCACTTTGATATTAAATAATTGTCCACAAGTCATAAAAAGATGGAATAAAAAAGCTAAATAAAAAATCTGTAATTAATATAAATATATATATATATATAGGGTAGCGTTCAATGGCTAACCTTTTGGCAAAACATTTTTCAAAACATGAGTTAGGAGTTTTGAAATGGGTTGATTTTTGGTGAAGATGATCTCTACGGTAAAATCATCCTCACCAAAAATCAGCCCATTCAAAAACTTCTAACCCATGTTTACAAGTTGAAAAATCATGGACTGTCCATTTTTTGTAAACTATTTTTGATGGGGTTAGAAGTTTTGGAATGAGCTGATTTTTGGTGATGATGATCTCCTCACCGTAGAGATCATCCTCACCAAAAATCAGCCCATTCCAAAACTTCTAACTCATGTTTTGAAAAATGTTTTGCAAAAAAGTTAGCCATTGAACCGGACCCATATATATATATAGCATCGGGTTCGGGTTGAGTAGGCGGGTTGCTCTTACTATCTACTCAGATTGAAATCAGGTTGAGATATGCTAATCCAGTCTCAACTCATATTCTAAATAACTCGGCCCATACTCACTCCTATCAATCAAGTTGAGCCCGAGTTAAGCTCAGGTTGCAGTCCTACTTACACCATTGCTTGATAATTGGTTATTGTCTCTTTTAGGTCTTAGATGGTCTCAAATCAATAGGGCTCTACCGTGGACGTAGCCATGGTGTCACGGCCCTATTCTTTCGAAGCGGGGTCGTGCGGCGCAAGGGGGTCAAATCCACTTGCAAGCCTGTAAAATGATCGTACACCACACACATGTAGCTAGCAAACAAGTAAACGAGGCAACACGAGGTAAAGTCCGGAGGCAACTTTGTTGATATAATATTCAATTACACGGTGCAACGCGTTACAAAAGCAATAGATGCGTTGCAAGCAAATGATGATCCTATGACACGCGGGACTTCCACGGAGCTGGGCTTCAAGGCTTCAACAACGTGGGTATAGGCCGGGGATTGGGATAGCTCTGATACCAACTGTTACGGCCCTATTCTTTCAAAGCGGGGTCGTGCGGCGCAAGGGGGTCAAATCCACTTGCAAGCCTGTAAAATGATCGTACACCACACACACGTAGCTAGCAAACAAGTAAACGAGACAACACGAGGCAAAGCCCGGAGGTAACTTTGTTGATATAATATTCAATTACACGGTGCAACGCGTTGCAAAAGCAATAGATGCGTTACAAGCAAATGATGATCCTATGACACGCGGGACTTTCACGGAGCTGGGCTTCAACAACGTGGGTGTAGGCCGGGGATTGGGATAGCACTGACACCCTTCCTACAAAGTGTATGCTAAGTCTTTACTAGGTTTCCAGAAGGAAACATCAAAAGTAGAGGCCGGTCATACTCCCTTAGTGTCAGTGCTATCCCAATCCCCGGCCTACACCCACATTGTTGAAGCCTTGAAGCCCAGCTCCGTGGAAGTCCCGTGTGTCATAGGATCATCATTTGCTTGTAACGCATCTATTGCTTTTGTAACGCGTTGCACCGTGTAATTGAATATTATATAAACAAAGTTGCCTCCGGACTTTACCTCGTATTGCCTCATTTACTTGTTTGCTAGCTACGTGTGTGTGGTATACGATCATTCTACAGGCTTGCAAGTGGATTTGACCCCCTTGCGCCGTACGACCCCGTTTTGAAAGAATAGGGCCGTGACAGTTGGTATCAGAGCAGCAATTGTTTGAGCACAGTTGGTATTCCCCCTAACTATTCCCCCGAGATTCCATTTAGTTCATGTGAACGATGGTAAGAGGAACTACTAGTACCGCGGACCAACCCGCTCCAAACACACCAGCACCACGTACAAACAAGGAACGCATTGAGGTATTGGAGGAGAAGATAGCCATGCTCCCCGGTATAGTTGATGGTATTACGCGAATAGATGATCGCCAGAACACGCTGGAGGAAAGAACCGAGACGTACAGAACCAGAATGACTGACCTCGAGGAGGATACCCGAGGAACCATAGCCATGTTACAGGAACAGATTACGGAGCTCACTACTAAGGTAGGCCTCCTGGTAAGAGCCGTTGGTAACGAGCGGCCTACCGGTAGTGATGCTTCTCCCTCGCGCTTGTGAGTCCCCTAGCCACGCGCCTTCAGAGGTGCCCGCGATGCGAAAGAGCTCGAGAATTTCCTGTTTGATATGGAACAGTACTTCCGTGCAGCTCGTCTAGATTCAAAAGAGATAAAAGTAACAACTGCTTCTATGTATCTTACAGGTGACGCTAAGCTATGGTGGCGAACAAAGTACACCGAGATGGAGAGTGGCCAATGCTCCATCGATACATGGGAGGACCTCAAAAGGGAGCTGAAGAATCAGTTCCTACCCGAGAATGTGGAGTTCATTGCCCGTAGGAAGTTGAGGCAACTCCAACATACTGGTACCGTGCACGACTATGTCAAGCAGTTTTCCGCCTTGATGCTTGATATCCGTGATATGTCAGAGAAAGACAAGCTATTCTCGTTTACAGAAGGGCTAAAGCCTTGGGTTCAGACAAAACTACAGAGGCAACGTGTGCAAGACCTCACGACTGCTATCGCCGCAGCTGAGCGGTTGACGGACTATTCTCCCGTGGATGGGAATAGGAAGAAGGTATCCAATCAGTCGAAAGGGTACTCTTCGCAGATTGAACGCACCCATGGGTCTTCCAAAGGTAAAAATGGAGGATCTAGACACAATCCAAGTAGGAGATCCCACCGGAATTCCTCCCCTTCGAAGAACACAGGTACTCAGTCCAACAATCACCGCAACAAGATTCAGTGTTACTTGTGTGGTGGTCCTCATAAGACGTTCAATTGCCCGCAAAGAAACAAGTTGAATGCATTGTTAGCTTCCCAGAGTGACCCTAGTCACGAGAGTTCAAGTGAGAAAGATGAGGATGAATCTTCTCATATGGGAGCTATGCATCTGTTGAATGCAATGAAACAGACCTCTGAGACTAAGACGATCCGTCAGCGTAAGGGTCTCATGTATGTTGATGTGGAGATTGGTGGTAAGACCACCCAGGCAATGGTTGATACGGGAGCTACATATAGCTTCATCGCCCTTGCAGAGGCGAAGCGCCTAAATATCCAGTTCGAAAAGGATTCAAGCCGTATGAAAGCTGTTAACTCCGAGGCCACTCCTATACAAGGGTCGGCCAAGTCCGTGGCCGTTAAGATAGGTCCATGGAAGGGTAAGCTAGATCTTTTCACAGTTATACTCGATGAGTTTCGAGTTATCATTGGGATAGACTTTCTGCGACAGAACAGGGCCGTTCCGATGCCATTTGCCAACACTTTGGGCTTGCTAGGTGAAAGTCCAAGCTTCATTCCGCTCTCTACAAGTAAAGAAGAGGGAAAGATGATCTCAGCCTTTCAGCTGAAGAAAGGGTTGAAGAAAGGTGAGCAAACGTTTCTTGCTACCTTACGAGTTGAATCTGATGATCAGGACCATAGTTCAACTCCCCCATTGGTAAAGCAGGTTTTGACTGAATTTGATGATGTTATGCCAGAAGAGCTTCCGAAGACCCTACCGCCACGTAGGCCGATTGATCATCAAATCGAATTAATACCTGGTGTCAAGCCTCCTGCAAAGGGGTCATACAGGATGAGTCCTCCGGAACTAGCTGAGCTACGCAAGCAACTTGATGGACTTCTGGAGTCTGGATTTATCAGACCTTCGAAGGCACCTTATGGGGCGCCTGTTTTATTCCAGAAGAAGCATGATGGGTCATTACGACTTTGTGTAGACTACCGAGCGCTGAACAAGGTTACCGTCAAGAATAAGTATCTGATTCCACTGATTGTCGATTTGTTTGATCAACTTGGGGCAGCCAAGTACTTTTTCAAGTTGGATTTGAGATCAGGGTACTATCAAGTACAGGTTGCAGATGGAGATGAGCCGAAAACTACCTGTTCTACCAGGTATGGTGCTTATGAGTTCTTAGTCATGCCCTTCGGCCTTACGAACGCACCTGCGACATTCTGCATCTTGATGAACGACCTCTTCAGACCATACATCGACAAGTTTGTTGTGGTATATCTTGATGATATCGTAGTATACAGTTCTACCATAGAAGAGCACGTTCAACATTTACGCAAGGTATTCCAAGTGCTTCGCGACAATCAGTTGTATGTCAAGCTAGAGAAGTGTTCATTCACTCAAGAGCAGATTATGTTTCTTGGCCATGTTTTGGATAATGGACAGATCCGGATGGACATGGAGAAAATGCGAGCTATTGATGAATGGAAAACCCCTTCCACTGTCACAGAACTCAGGTCATTCCTCGGTCTTGTGAACTATTATAGACGTTTCGTCCAAGGTTATTCCAAAAGAGCCGCACCTCTCATAGACCTGTTGAAGAAAGATCATACTTGGTCCTGGTCGGACAAGTGTCATGAGGCGTTTGAAGACCTCAAACTTGCTGTTATGCAAGACCCAGTCTTAGCTCTACTCGACATCACAAAGTCGTTTGAAGTTCAGACAGATGCATCTGACTTTGCTATGGGAGGAGTGTTGTTACAGGATGGGCATCCGCTTGCTTATAAAAGTCGGAAGCTCAATGATGCTGAGAGACGTTATAGCGCACAGGAGAAAAAGTTATTAGCTGTCGTCCACTGTTTGAGAGTTTGGAGACATTATCTGTTGGGGTCACAAGTTTATGTGAAGACCGATAATGTGGCCATGAGCCATTTCCTGACTCAGAAGAAGTTGACACCGAAACAGGTTCGTTGGCAAGAATTCCTCGCAGAGTTTGACTTGGCCTTGGATTACAAGTCAGGAAAGAACAACAACGTGGCCGATGCCTTGAGTCACAAAGCAGAGCTAGCAGCACTTCAGCAACAAGTTTCTCAGGTTACCAGCACTTTACAGCAGAGGATTCATAATGGTTTGAACAGTGATCCCCAAGCAAAGGCCATATGGGATATGATGCAGAAGGGGAAAGCACGCCATTTCTGGATTCGTGATGGGTTGTTATATACCACCAAGAGCCGCATGTTTGTTCCACGTGCGGACGGGCTAAGACGAGAACTAATGAAAGAGTGTCACGACACTCCATGGGCTGGCCATCCGGGCTGACGCCGCACATTAGCTCTCTTGGAGTGAGGATACTACTGGCCGAACATCCGTGATGATGTGTTAGATTATGTGAGGACCTTCCTCATTTGCCAGCAAGACAAGATCGAGCGCGACAAACCAATCGGGCTACTGGAACCGCTTCCAGTCCCCCAAAGGCCTTGAAAAAGTGTTTCTATGGATTTTGTCACAGGTTTGCCGAAGGTTGCAGAGTATGGATCCATCCTTGTGGTTGTGAACCGTTTCTCCAAATATGCTACATTTATACCGACCTCGACATATTGTTCAGCAGAAGAAACAGCACACTTGTTCCTCAAGCATGTCATCAAGTATTGGGGTGTACCCAAGAACACTGTCAGTGATAGAGATTCAAGATTTACAGGGAGATTCTGGACCGAATTGTTCAGATTACTTGGGTCTCAGCTTGACTTTTCGACCAGTAGACATCCACAAACAGATGGGCAGACTAAAAGATTTAATGCCATGTTGGAGGAATATCTCAGGCATTTTGTCACTACCAACCAAAAGGATTGGGCGAATCTACTTGATGTCGCACAGTTCTGTTTCAACCTTCAGAAGAGCTCTTCCTCCAACAAGAGTCCTTTTGAACTTACTACTGGCCAACAACCTTTAACTCCTCATACTATTGTTTCAGGATATCAGGGACAGTGTCCAAGGGCGTACAAGTTTACTAAGTTTTGGCAGGACAACAATGAAATTGCCAGATCTTACCTTGAAAAAGTGTCTAAGCGGATGAAGAAATGGGCTGATGAACATCGTCGACCAGATCGTTTCAAAGTTGGTGACTTAGTTCTACTCAAGACAGATCAGTTGAGAAGGTTCAATCGAGTACAGCGAGCACATAGGGGACTACTACAGCGTTATAAAGGTCCAATGCTCATCCTCTCTCGAGTCGGCAAGGTCTCCTACAAGCTGAAGTTACCGCACTGGTTACGCAACATCCACCCTGTCTTCCATGCCAGCTGTCTCAAGCCATTCCATGCAGATCCAGCACGCAGCATTCCAACACGTTCACCTTCTCGTTCAACAATCCAGCCGAAACGTGTTGTCGACCAAGTTCTTGCCGAGCGTCAAGTCAGCAGCAGTTCAAGCAAGCAGCAGCACATGGAGTACTTTGTCACTTGGAAGAACTTGCCAGAATGTGAAGCCACCTGGGAAAGAGTAGAGAACTTACAACCATTCAAGAAGAAGATTAAAGAGTTTTTCAGGGACAATGCGACGAGGACGTCTGCAGAATAGGTAGGGGAGACTGTAACGGCCATGTACTCTGACACCTAGAGTTTAGGTGTAGCTCGTCTCGGAGTCACCCAGGAGTCCCCATGTAATACTATGTAAGGCTCGTTATGAAGCCATGTCAGCCCCCGTACCAGGGCATATCTGTTAGCTTAGGGTACGTGTCAGCCCCATGCCAGGGCACACTTGTTAGCTTAGTGGCATTTTCGTAATAAGGGAGTATGACCGGCCTCTACTTTTGATGTTTCCTTTTGGAAACCTAGTAAAGACTTAGCATACACTTTGTAGGAAGGGTGTCAGTGCTATCCCAATCCCCGGCCTACACCCACGTTGTTGAAGCCCTTGAAGCCCAGCTCCGTGGAAGTCCCGCGTGTCATAGGATCATCATTTGCTTGTAACGCATTTATTGTTTTTGTAACGCGTTGCATCGTGTAATTGAATATTATATCAATAAAGTTGCCTCCGGGCTTTGCCTCGTTTACTTGTTTGCTAGCTACGTGTGTGTGGTGTACGATCATTTTACAGGCTTGCAAGTGGATTTGACCCCCTTGCGCCGCACGACCCCGCTTTGAAAGAATAGGGCCGTGACACATGGGCCCGTTATGGATTCTCTTTAGCCTACAAGAATTGTTTTTAAATGGGCTTCCCCATATAAATTTGAGTCAATTTGTACTGGGAGTTCGGCCTAAAGGAAATAGGCTTTGCAGGGCTTTTGATTAAATCCAAGTCCAACATATCGGATGAGAGTTAAAACCATGGTTCATATGTCTCATTGTTGAACGAGACAACTCAAAAATATTGGAAAACTTGTCTGAGACTATTCGGTTTCGTTCATGGACGAGACAAGACATCAAAAGAGTTTTAAAACCATGCTTCTTAGTAATATTATCATCTCACTTTGGGATGATTTAGACATAGGCCTCTTCATTTTGGTGAATATTTTAGATACCCCTCTTTGTTAAAACTGATGACATGCCCCTTGATGTCAGTCTATGTCTATTAATGAAAAATGAAATGTCCTTGTCTTCAACCTGTTGCAAACACTTGATTTTTTGTTTTATTTGTGTGACATTTAACCTAAAGGTATATATTTGTTTCTTTAGCATTCAACATTTAAATTTTATAAAAGATAATAAACTTGCTTTATAAATATGTTTGTATATATAATTTAATCTATATCAGCAACATGAAACTAGAGAAAGGAATATAGGCTCACTAAATTGTTGGCCGCATATTAAATAATGTTTGAAAATAACACGGCTGTCATCACCCTGTTTATTGTTCATAGATGTTTTTCCTTAAGATACGAGTGTTTTGCACTTGAGATAGGAAAATTGATGGTTCTTTATATAGATAGCGTTGTTGTAGGAAGTCAGTGTTGCACAACTCTTACTAAGTACTTAAGTTAGTTTTATTTGTTATTTTTTAATTGAGGGTATTCAAGCTTCTTAGAACACCCAATTAATCCTCGGACCACATGCAATCCCTTGTCCTCATATGGCCCCCTCATAGGGGGTTCAACTCATTAAGACCACCACTTCTTAAGGTATGGCCTTGCTTGCCCATTAAGTTATGCCAATTTGATGGACCAACGATTAAGTATCCCGATTGCACATTGTCAAGAGTATACATGGACTATAAAGTTTTAACTATAATGGATGACCAGTCCTAGCCCCATAAGAATTAAGATATTCCCAAGTCATAATTTGGCAGTTACATCTTCTAACTTCCGACAGCCCAAGTCACACCCCCCAAAAACAAGGGTGGTGTTGACTTGAGCTTAGGCACGCATTAAGATACATTAAATACACCTCCAAAATTTAATTTCTACTTCAAAGTTTTTAAAAAAGATTTCTTATACAAAAAAACCCTCAAATGCTTATTTCCTCTTAAATATATATAAAATATATCTTAACATGTGCCCTTAAGACACACTTAAAAAAACCCAAAAAACAATTATAATTTACGGTAATATATTGGTGATATTAGGTTTACCATCCTTCAAAATCCAAGATTAGATTTACCCCTTGACTGAAAGTCAGCATCGCTTTTTGTTGATTAATTAACAACAAAAATTTGAATTTATTCAAAGTATCCTTCAAAACCTCAAATTAGACAATCAAAGTTTTAATAAAATCAGAATTATACTATTAATTCATTTAAAGTGACATTGGTGTCAAGAGGCTAAACCTAATCTTGCATTTTATTGGGGTGTACCTAACATCATAAATTCCTCATGAGATTATTACTATATTACACTTTATTTTTTATTTTTTTCTTTCTACATAGAAGTTTCTATTCATATTCAACATTCCTTACTCAATTTCAATCACAAAAATATATATTTCATAAATTTCTTTTCTACAGTCGGTCTAATTACCCATAGAAAATAGGTGGGAATTCCATTTTCCTTAGAAAATCAATTTGTGATTGATTATTTTGAGAAAAATCTCAATAGTTGGATTATCAATTATCCATGGAGGAATTACAGGTCTAGTTTTTTTTTTTTTTTTTCCATAAAAATATAAGTGTTTTTTCTATGGGTTTCTGACAGGCATCCAATCCTATGAATGCGTACTAGGCATTTATAATGTTTCCCTGGATCCCATACCTTAGTATTGAAATCAGTGTTTTATTCAAATTCCTATTCTTGGTATACGTGGAACCAAATTGAAACCAAGCTGTTAGGCACTCCTCATCTTTATACCAAAAATGCATAATGAAAAAAAAAAAAAAAAAATTAATATATATAAATATGAACAAAAATGCTAAATAGAATTTGAAAAAAAAGAAGGCCGTCAGCATTGTATATGCAGAATCATAGATATATTTCCTTGAGATACGAGTGTTGTATATTTGAGGAAAATCTAGGGTTCTTTGTACATACAATGTTGAAGGCAATGGCAATGGCAATGTTGGAAGTAGTTAGTGTAGCATGTAGGGTTGTCAATGGATAGCTATCCAATCGGATAATGTTGTATCCGAATTCGAATCTGAAAAAAAATAATATTATCCAAATTTGAATTTGAATCCGATCGGATATTCTTAATAAACATTCGAATTCATATTCAAAAAATATATCGGATATCTGATAAAAAATCCTACAGATCGCACAGTTAGAGTTCGCATAGTCGAAACCCATATATTTCCTCCGACTGGTTCGGATCGAAGAGAGAGAGAGAGAATATGTACATGGATGTTCGTCGATCAGAGAAGACGTATCGGAATTCGCACAATCGAAACTCGAAACCCAAATATTTCCTCCGAAAAATCACTTTGACTGGTTCGAACTTCGAAGAGAGAGAGAGAGAGAGAAAGAGAGAAAATGTGTACCTGACGCTCGCCGACCGGAGAAGACGATAGTTACGGAGTTCAATCGAAACCCACAGTCGACTGGTTCTTCACGTTTTAGCCATTAAAGTGGTTGAGAGAAGATAAAGTTTAAAAAATAAAATTTTGTTGTATAACATGAATACACAATGACATATATATACATATATAAAATTTTGTTGTAAAACATAAATACATAATACATATATTATATCGGAACAGATATTATCGAATCGGATATCGCAATATCCGAATTCGATATCCGAAAATTTCGAATAATATCCAATTTTTTTAATTCGAATTCGAATTTTGGCTATCCATTGACACCCTTAGTAGCATGGATCTAAATGGTTTTGACATTGCAAATCTCTTAGAGCGTCCAACTAATCCTCTAGTGCATTCACCCCAATGACATTTTGCTAACAAGACTGTGAGCAGCTTTGGCATGTGACACAAATAATATCAATAATAGAGAGAAAGTTTCTCTCTCTAATCTCACTTTCCCTACTCACAAATTTCAATTTTGAGATTTAAAATCTTAAAATGGAACAGTGAGATCACATGGATTATACCATTGTCAATCTAACACAACAACCTCCTAAATTTTATAAAAGGAAAAATCATATTAAAAAAATGGTTTAAATATAATTTTTCAAATTTGATCCATAGAATTGAAAATAGCATTCCACAGTGAAACATAAAATTTTCTTTTTTTTTTAATTTCATCCTCTACAAACCCATAGCGTCAAATCATGTTTTTGAATGCCACAAGATAATTTAGTTATGAAATTTCTTTTCTCCACAATAGACAAGAGGGGGGGAATTTCCTATCTCATTGCCAATGTCATTTGTGCCACATGTCAAATAGCCATCAGACTGTGAGCAAAAAAGCACTCTAGTTTCCGCTGCCAGGGGGAAACACCTCGGATTCTGAATGTGTTTGGTGTTAGCCATCTCAGCAACTCTTAATGGCAATTTATTCGACTGACAATTACGTGTCCTTGCCACTGGTATGAGTTGATAATAAAGCTTTGACTATCATCGATGACCTGGTCCATCCCCATAACATTTGCCGAGAAACGAGATACAAGTACGAGATTCGAGTCATAATGTGGCGGTTATGTGAGCTGACCACCTAACGAACCAGTCATCAACAGCTTCAAAGTTTTCTCAGGCGCCCCAAAATTATGATTTATGCGTAATAAATTATGTTTAAAGAGATTTACCGACAGAACCAGCTGTTTGCATTTTTATTATAAAAAAACCCTCAAAAACCTTACTTTAAGAAATTTGTACCCACTAAACCTCACTTTATCAAGTTTGTTATCAACCAAATCGGAGATTCGCATCATAAAAATCAAATTTCTACGATCAATTCGTTCTGTAACATACTTTAGAGTGGATTTTAACGGCATCAATTTGTGGCATTAAAAACATGATCTGATGTCACATGACTAAGAAGGAAAAAAATTTAAAAACTTAAAAAAAAAATTAATTAATTTTTACAATTAAATTTTAATTTTAACCATCCATTTTCAACACTTGTAATCAAGCTCAAAAAATCTATATATATATATATATATATAATATATATATATATATATATATATATATATATATATATTGAATTTTTTATTTTGAATCTAAGTTTTTCTATGAAACTTAGAATGTTGTGTTGTTGGATTGCTAATTTGATAATCCATGCCGGCTTAACGATCATTAGTAAGATTTGAAA
Source organism: Akebia trifoliata (assembly GCF_017979445.1). Lineage (NCBI taxonomy): Eukaryota > Viridiplantae > Streptophyta > Magnoliopsida > Ranunculales > Lardizabalaceae > Akebia > Akebia trifoliata. The sequence continues at coordinate 4,167,950 of NC_141379.1, forward strand.
TATTATTAAGTTAGTCATGGTAGTATGATTAGTAAAGTAAGGTTGGTTCAAATTACAAACTTGATAAAGTAAGGCAGTTTTTATAATAAAATGGCTACATATGAGTTTGCCCGATAATTCTCTCTTATTTTTATTTTACAGTATTTGTTCACTCTATCGTGAGATGCTTCATCTTGACTAAATACTAATAAAATTAGGAGCACATCTTTAAGGTTGTTAAAGATCAATTTAAGGTCTAATAAAATTTAGTTAAAATAGAAAATCGTCATATTTGTTTGAATAACGATAAACTAACTTAAAAAAAGACACTCAAAATTCACTCAGCTTCACATAAATGAAAATATGATCCTTGTGTTTCTCGAGAAAAAAATTATACTATTCTGAGCACATGCCATGTCAGTTGATGAGTGAATTCTGAGTGACTTTTTTTTTCTTTTTTTTCGAATTATCACAACTATTTTTTTTTTTTTTTTTTTTTTTTTAAATCAGATCCAGTGCATTGTCCTATAACAACATACGCTATCTACATGACACATTTTAGTTGGAGATTAAGCTCATGGGCTTGTGTAATATAGAAAATGGCTTGGCTAGTAACGGAATGTATTTTAAATTACTGCTAAAACATGCTATGTAGACATCACTTCTATTCCTTAGGATTTGGATACTACTCTCGATTGTAACTTTATTTAAAATAAGTGGAAAAAAAAAATTATAATCAACAAGAACCTGGGATATCCATCAAACATAATTCAAAAGATAATGAGTGTTACATATTGAGGATAATGTTGAAAGAAAGGCTTAGACCCATAGCTCAATTGGTTTGTCACATTGTAAAGCAACTTTGAAATTGTTGGTTCTAGTCCAACTTACAAATCAAAAATGAAAAATGTGTTGAAAGAAAAAACACAATTTTTTTTTTTATTCTTATCGATTTGATTTTTTTTTTTTTTTTTTTGCTATAGAGAAAAGGGATCCAAAGTCTAAAGGCATCTGAAATCAAGGTTTTCAATTCTGGTTAGAGGAATACTTGTTGACATCCCTAATTATTAACCCATGTTTTAATGATTAATAAAATTATTAAGCATATTATTTACTCATAAATTAATTCAATCAAATATTTATCTTAAGTAATGATGATAAAAGTATTTTGTAATCTTTCAAAATAGTGAAACCCTTTCCTTACTAACATAGTAAGTTGTTTTGCCTAACTAAGGGCCGTTTTGATCAAATGGACTACCACATCATAAATCCAATACCGCAGTCCTCTAAGTTTCATTGAAAAATTCAGACAAAAAAAATTAAAAAATATTTTCTTTTGAGCATGATCCAAGGTTTTGAAAATGGATTGCAACCAAACTTTCACATAACCCTCAAACTTAAAAACGAAATTCAACGATGAAAAATATATTTTTTTTCAAAATTCATAGAATTTCATCTTCTACAACCTTGAAGCATTGGATCATGTTTTTGGATGCCAAGGACCCTTAGTAAGGCTAGGGGGATTCTTGAAAATATCTCCATTTTATTTGAGAAATATTAAAAATAATAGTTATTATTTGACCCAAGTTTCCACCACAATGAAATGGGATTTTGGATTTGCTCTATTACCAAGTTTGCATGTGAATCATCTTGAAATTCAAATGAACATTAATTGCTAATGGCTGAACCTCATGAAAATAGCATCCACATTAATGTACAACTCTGACTTTTTAAATTAGTATTTTATTTTCATTCAATTTTTGGTGAAATAGCTTAATTTGGTGGTACGACGAATCAATGGATTGAATTTCATCTTCTTCAATAAGTGAATTGATAGGCGACAATACCTAACTTGAAATCACATGTGCCAGACTACCAGTAGCTCTCATTGTTGTTCTATTAATAAGGGAAGGGTCCCAAATTAATATACGGATAAAAGAAAATACAATGTTGCAATTTGATAAGAGTCGTGATAATCCGACACTCTTTTTTTAGACGCTCTTTGTACACTCCCATGAAAAAATCGTAGATCCTTTACTTTAGGTTACACAAGAAAACTATTTATGGCTTTTTAATTGTTAGGTCGGAGGATCTAAAAAAAGAGTGTCAGGTTATCGTTAGTCATTTGATAAATATGAACAAACCTCAAAATTTTTGAAAAAGAAAATCTCTAGATCATTTTTCACACGATTATGTAATTGTGTAGATGTTTGGTGTATAATACATTAGGTAGAACTCCAAGGGGTTGGCTCAATGGAAATTTCATATTAATAAGCGATTAATGCCTGTAGATCATGAGTTCGATACTTAGTATGAGCATTAATTCCTCAAGGCCCCACCCTCACTTACTTGATGTGTGTGATGTGTGGGCATTGCATATTCCTCAAAGTTAGTCATTTAACAAGACCATGGTCTATGGATTGGGTGAGATACCTGATTATCAAAAAAAAAAAAAAAAACATTAGGTAGGTCCATGTATCTTCTAACCAATACTTTATTATATTTTGAATAATACAATATTATTTTCTACTAAAATGAAAATTGTCTATTAATAAATAAAAAATTATTAATTCTTGGATAAGCCTTATTATAAAATTTTAAAATAATCGTGTGAAACACACGGAATTTGTCACCATGTTGAAAAAAATCTAATAGGACCCGAATAAAGAGACTATTGAACACATGGAGAAATATTTGACTTATTCAAGCTTGAGGTTCACAATACTCGTCTGAATACAGTTGCCCGCCGGCTTTCACCAGGAAATATAACACCTCATCCACAAAAGGCCAGCTCGTTTTTCAAGGAAAGATGTCATTTGAAATATTACCAAAAACACCCATATAAAATTTAGGAAAAATGCCAAGTTGACTTTGAAATGACACTCTAAGTAGTATTGTGTCTTCAATGGCCAATAGATGCTTTTCTTGATAAACGAGTGTTGTACAATGAAGGAATTCGATGATTCTTTCCACACTCTAAGTAGTACTATTTCGAACTGAGTGGAGGGTGACAACTCTTTTTTTTTCAGGAATATTAGCTTCTAATTTCATATCAATCACGAACGTTGTAGTCTATCTGAATTTAAAAATGTGATGGATATAATGAGATCATCACGTGATCCTTGGAGTGCTTGCATGGGGTGCAATGTATGTGAAGCATAATCTTTTTAGTGAAAATCATGTCCTTAAGTCGGTCATGACTTGGGGTCACACCAACATGTGTTTAGGAAGTTTGTCTCATGGGTCCAAGAATTCCATGCCATCAAATTTGGGCTTCTAGAGTCAAAATCAAAGGGGCCTTTTCCCATGTAGAGTAGGCTCGCCCCCAAAAGATCTTTTTTTTGTTTCTTCTGAAAGGGAGAAAATTTTCACTGTTCTAGTCTTGCTAGGGATCTCTGATCTATAACTTGGAAGAATATAGTATGATTAGATCTCAATATGAGATGTGGATGTGAGCAAACTGTTGAACCATGTAAATCCTTGTGTTTATGTATAAATTTTACCTTTTTTGTTGCAATTTCTTATTTCACACTTGTTAGATCCAATCTTTATATCCCTTCGAGGATGGCACAAGCAATCGTTCGAATAATGAACTTTTCTTTTCTTTTTTACTAAGTAGAATAATGAATTTGTTTACATGTAATACTTTCAAAAATTAAAGAGAAAATTAAAAAGGATAAATCCCTTTAGAGTAGATATTTAGAAAATGTTGAAGTGATTGCGCAGAACATTGCGCTAGACTCTATTGATGTGGATGTGTGCACAAAAACATAGATACCTTTCTCGAGAAACAAGTAAAAAAGCCTTTATGATTCTATGTGCCCCTTCCATATCAACACAATGTCTAATAAGAATATCAAGGTTAAAAAGAGTGGTTCTAAACTTACTTCCCTGACCACTGCGTTCAATACTCTGCTGACGTGGCACTGTGCAAAGAACCATAGTTTTTTTTCCTCGATTTACAAGGTAAAAAAGAATCATTTTACATTAACTTTGTATGACAATGTACTAGCATGGCGGTGTGCACAAAACCATAGATCTTTTCACTCAAATCTCGAGAAAAAGAATTTGTGGTTCTGTACCCACTACCACATTGGTGCAGTGCCGTTGGAAGTCAATTTAGGATTTTTCAAAAAAAATTATATGATTCTGTCCACATTGCCACATCATTGCAAGATTAAATTCAATGTCCAAAGGAAGTCAATTCAACATTTTCCTTTAAAAATGGGGGAAAAATGTAGGGAAAAAATGGTCCAAACTTAAGTGGAGTGATTTTTTAGCTCATAGAATCACAATCGTTTGACATGTAGTGCAAAAAGTCAAAATCAATAGTGGGAAAATTTCTTCCTTTTTCACATGGCAAAAATTTTAATTTTAAGATTTCAAATCTTAAAAAGGGTCATTGATCCTACATAGATTACCACATCGACAATTTAACACCAAAGTCTTTTAAATAATCTTTTTTCTAAGTTCATTGAATTTCATCCTTTAAAACCTCGTGACATCGGATCATGTTTTTGAATGACATAAGGTGGTGCAATTAGAAATTTTCCTTTTCTTCATTGTGGGCAGTGGAGAGTCTTTTTCTCTTTTTTTTACATTGAGAAACATTTTCCTTATTAATTTAGTAAAGATTTTAGGGACAATGACCCCAAAGACATATTTTTTGAAAATATGTACCAAAAAATCCCTTATGAAAAAATATGGACTCTTTAATACTAATTTTATCAAATATTGGTCCAAAATGGATTCTTGAATTTAAAAATATCATAATTACCCTTTCAACGAATTTTGAGGTAAAGAACATGTTTATTTGAGAATATTTGAAGTAATCCTATGCTTTAAAATTATGCTTCTTGACTATGGTCATCTCTTATATAATAATGAAAAAAAAGATCTAAATGAAAAAAAAATCATTATTTTCTCTTCCCAAAATTACTGATTTTTAACTCACATAGATGATGATGATGGAGATGAGTATGGTTATCATCATCATCACACTAATTTGATCTATATATATATATATATATATATTAGATTTATTAGAAAGAAAAAAATTAATTAATTAAAACATTATTTTAAAACTCAACTTGAATGTTCATCGAATTGATTCAACTAAAAAATTAGCAAGTCTACTTAAATGAGTTGAATAAAATTATATTGAATTTATAAATAGATATTAATAAATAAATTAAAATATTAATAACAAATAAATTTTTTACTTTTTTATTTGATTCAATATATTTTTAGATTAAATTACTTTATAAAGTTGTTAAAAGGATATTTCAGGTATTTTTCTTAAGAAAATCTTAAAAAGATCCTTAATAAGTGAATATTAAATTAAGTGGGACTTAAATGGTCCGTATTCTTTTCTAGGAGACTAATCTGTATATATTTTCAATAAAGAGTCCCTCACAGTCATTGTCCCAAGATTTTAAGCCTGACTAAGGGTCGCTTTGCTCAAATGGATTACCAAATTAGCAAATCCAACACTATATCCCTCTAAATTTCATCGAAAAACTCATATCCAATTTTTTTTTTCAGAAAATAATTTAGTTTTGGTTTGACCCAAGGTTTTGAAAATGGATTGCTACTGAACTTCCACCAAATGCCAAAATTTAAAATTAAAATTCAATGGTAAAAAATAATTTTTTTTCGAATTTTTTTTTTTTCAAAATTCATAGAATTCAGTCCTCTACAACCTTGCAACATCAGATCATGTTGTTAGATGTCACAAGGTGAGTCCAAGGACTCTTAATAAGAGTGAAATCCTTACTAGTAAAGTAAGGTTAGTCTAACTATATATTTTATGTTGAGTCGTGATAATAGGACTCTCCAGGTGGCATATTTAATCAACTCTTTGACGTGACAAGTTTGGGAACCATAGATCTGTACACCTTAGGATACGTGAATGCAGTTACCCATAAAAAATGTATATCCCAAGATGTACAGATCTACGGTTCGGAACTTGGCCACGTCAGGGAGTCAATTGAGTGTGCCACCAGACGAGTTATATTATCAGGACTATTTTATGTTTTGTCTTTCTGCGCCGCATGTCAAACGGCTGATCAAATTTGCTCGTGAACAAAAAAAATTACTCTTAAGTGAGAATTCGGCCATCTAACGTTTCATTGATGTGAGGGTCCACTGGTTCCTTCGTCAAGCAGTGAGAGAGACTCCAAGACTTTCATGGGTGACAACGTATGACGTATGCCATGTGTTGTGTGGACGATTTTTTTTTTGCGGCGTTCACTTTTTTGATCCCCATGGACACGCCATTAAAAGCGAATGAATTTGTAGTTGACCCATCTCTTTAAATACTACATCAATTTTATCAATAAGTCTCCATAACAGTTAAGTTCTCTAGTCTTGGAGTTCTTGCTTGAACGAAAATGAAGAAGAGTGACAATGCTTTCCCTAAAATTGAACGAAAAACTATTGAGAAAAACAGGAGATTACGTATGAAAACCCTGTGCTTCAAGCTTTCTTCTTTTATCCCAAACCACCAAAACCCGAAGGCATGATCTCTCTCTCTCTCCATTTGTTTCTTTTTTAAAGATGTTTTTGTATGGTTCAAATTAGTAAGTTTTACTTTATTATTTTTATTTTTGGCTAAATGGGTTTTAAAACAGGTGATGATTATACAAAGTCCCACGAGCGGATTTTCAGTGGGGGCACTTGCCCTCACAAGAATTTTTTAAAAGTATAAGGATTTTTGTGTTATTACGACAAATAACAGTGGTGGATAAAAATTCGGACAACTATTGCTTTCACAATTTTTTATTTTTTATTTTTAAATTTATAAATATCTTAGTTGCCCACCTGTAGTGATGTAAATCCTGACTCTGCCCCTGAACTATCTTAGAACGGTGTCATGTTCCTACAGCATGATATGATGTCTACATGACACTTTCTGGTTGGAGATTAAACACATTAGGTTGCTTGCCATGTAGAAAATGGTTTGATTAGGAGCCCAATGTGTTTTAAACTCCTAAAAGTTGTCATGTAGACATCTTTCCTAATCTATAGCAACGGAATGCCATTTTGAATCTCGACACCTTATACATACCACCTACAAACTTCAAATTCTTTTATTCTGTTTTCAGACTGAATTTAGATCTATCACAATGCCTTCTATTATGCCTTAATACAAGATCTCAACGATAATAGTCACAACATAAATCTTCAATCAATATTGTCGTTAGATCTTGAGTTATACTAGAATTATCCTCAATTACAACAACAACAACAACAAAAAAATCATCCCCCAAAGCCTCAAGATTTGCTAAGTAATGGGCAACTCTATGTGCTTCGCGCCAAAGATATTCAAATCCACATGTTAAGAAAGAAGTTGCCAACATCTGAATTTCCTTGATTGTTTCCATATATTTCAATGATCCTTCAATTTCCTTTTTGATGCTCTTAATAGATTTTTTTCTTTTCATTTTAAATGAAAATTAATTGGAAAATAATACGACTATGTGATTTCTCCGTCGTTTGCAGGATGTAGTACCACTATCAGATCAGTTGGATCACGCAACTATCTACATAAAGAATTTGAAGGAAAGAATAGAAGAAGGGAAGAGAAAGAAACAATCACTGATGAATAATGTAGGTGTAGCCAATGAGGGGACGCCAGTTATTGAACTAAGGGACTTGGGTTCTATTTTGGAGTTGATTTTGATGAGTGGGTTGAACAAGAAGTTCATGTTTTATGAAGTTATCAGTGTTCTTGAAGAAGAAGGAGCTGAAGTTATTCATGCTAACTTCTCTATTATTGATGATAAGCTTTTCCATATGATCTATTCTCGTGTAATTACTAACTTCTTCATCTTTTTTTCTTTTTTTATTAGACTAATATATCCAAGTTTAAAATACTAAAAAGTTGGCTCAAATTTTGATATTTGTAGGTTAAATGTCCTAGAATTGGTGTTGAACCTTCAAGGATACATGAGAGATTGAAGAAGTTGGTTTGTTGAACCTTTCAAGATGATGATCTTCCAACCACTAAACCATGGGCAGCTGTCCTAAAGAAAAGAATTTTGGTACTAGTGACCTGGAGTTTGTAGTAATGAGATATGATTAGTCTTAAAGCCGTCGTTGAATTGATTAATTTTAATAAACTAGCTAGGTAGAAATTGGGATGATGGATTTCTAGTCATCCAATTTATGTAAGATTTTGTTTAAGACTATTATTTATTGTATTTTTCTTATGTTCAAGAAGTTGATTTTTCTCCAAGATCTATCCTTATTAGTCAACTTGCATGTATGATGAGGGACGATGTGAGCGGTTCTCCAATGTGAAGTAATTTTTTTATCATGTTTCTAGCGGTGGTCTTCGAAATCCCTGAGAGAAATAGCTTTTCAATCTCCAAGAGGCCATTTGATACAGTGTTAAATCAATGGACTTTTTCGAATCAAGATTTTTTATTTTTCTTAAAATTTATTGTAGATAAGTAGGTTTCTAAACCTTTGGGGAGGTTTTGAGCTCATCTACACGTGTTTAGGAGTTGCCACCATTCAATTAAAATGTGAATGAATATTATAAGAAAATATTTTTTTTGAAATATGTTTTGACTTGTACTAACTCACATATTCAAAAGATGAAGGGAATGGTCTACCTAAAGATCTATGGTAAGGAGGTACGGTTGAGGGACAAGAAAGGTGTTAGACACTTCGTCACACCCATCTTAAGATGGTTATCAATATATGACCATAAGTGAAGATTAAAAACTCTAACTTGATTTTAAAAAGAATCAATGAAATTATAAAGAAACTTAAGAAATGAAACTACTTTAGTCTAGCTTTAAGAAACTAAGAATTTGGTCCAATGGGAAAGTCAAAATAGAAAATTATACTTCCTAAAAAAATTTGTAAGCCTAGGTTTTTTGTGGGAATCCATGAGGATTTCATCTTCTTTTGGATCCCAAGACTATTTTTAAAAGGCATATTGTCTAGTTTTAAAAGAAGAGCCAAATAAGGCAATAAGCAAGTTAAAATATAAATATGACTTATTAGAATTTTTTATGCGCCTAGGATTTTGGTGAGAATTCATGTTGATTTCACATCCTTTAATCCCAAGGCCTTTTAGAAGTTATGTGCTTACTTGGAAATATTTTATTTTTGGTTTAGCCTTTAAGAGGTGTCCATGAGTTGGACGCCACCATAGAAAGACTAAAAATCTTATGCATGCAATGTGTTTTCCTTGGGACTCTTTTTGTTAGCTTAGAGAGTCAGGTGTAGATCTAAGTAGATCTTCACCTTTGACCCTTAGTTATTTTAAAGAAAATAAAAGTGTAGTGTGTGCATGTAGTGTATGTATGCAATGGACTTAGAAATAAAAAATTACCTTCAAAAAGAGATTACTCTCTAACTCCAAAGCCATTAAGAAAGAAAACAAAAGATATATTCTATACTTTAAATTGCAAGGAAAATAGAACAATTATTCTAGAAATTTAGAAATTGTTAAAACGTAAAAAGAACAATTATTATAATACTCTTGGGAGCTTATTGAGGACTTATAGAAGGAGATTGCCTCTAGGAGATTTTACTTTCTACAACAAAACCTCACAAAAATAAGATTAAGATCTACATTACTATAAAAAAAAAATAAATAAATAAATAACATAGAATAAATTTGTTAAAATGAAAAGAAGTGGATAGGTAAGAGATGGAGGTTTAGAAGGAGAAAATGAAAGGTTCAACCCCACTTTGATTTTCTTAATCTTCTTGTTTCTTATTATTCTTCTTGGTTAGAACTTCTTAAAGGTTTGACAATAGATTTTGACAGAATTTAGGTAGGCTAGAAATCTTAAAGGAGAGACTTGGATAGAATTTTAGTTTCTTGAGCTGCTCTTTTTTTTTATACCTTAAACGAATGTCTTATTTATAGGAGTTTGGGGAACCCTTGAGAATAAACTTGTTCCAAATCATAGGATTCTTAATATTTGTAACAAAATCTCAATAGAAAATCCAAATGACCTCTATTCCTATTGGACTTAAAAGTCTTTCGTTTGCCTAAGGTCTCACCAATCATGATGATCAAGAGGGTAGGATAATAAAATGTCATAGTTTCTAGAGAATTCTTTGAGGAGGTATAGTCTTAGGTCTTTGACTTTGGGTCAAATCTTAGATAACTAAGTTAGATGACATATAAATATGGATGAGGATTTTGGGTATTAATGTCATTTAACTCAATTAACTCTCTAACAACCTAGGGTTAGTGTGATTTTTACTTACAAGTTCTAGAGAATTCTATGGGCTGGGCAAAATTGTTAAAACCTTTAGAACTTTGTCTAATTACATTGACTCTTCTGGGGTTAAGGATAGATTGAGGGGGCGTAATTGTAAACTACCTAGATTATGTTTTAATAACTTGAGGTTAAAGTAGTAATTACACTCATGTGGGGATTAAATTGACCCAAGGTCCTTGTTAGAAGAAAATGAGAATTTATAAGAAGATATTGATGATGAATTTATTAAGAAATTAAACTATAAGTAAAAAGATAAAAATGAAGGCTTTTCTTGAGGGAAATACAGTTAAAATGAGGATTAAAGAGTAATTCACCCTTAACAAATTCGAGTGCACATGGGATTCTTAACTGCCTAACAGACTGGTCTTAAGTGATCAATGACTAGTGTAAATTTTCACTTCTAGTCGTTGGTCACCTTCATAGTTAGTAATCTCTTCTTTTGGCCTAGTAACCTATGGTCAGGCCAAAAATTAAGTATGGTCATTGGTTACTTCCATACGATGCAATTTTCTTTTTTGGCTATTAGTAACTTATGATCAGGCAAAAAATTAAGCCTGACCGTTGGTTACCTCTATACCAGGCTAAAAACATAAATACAATTTTATTTGTTGGCTCAACTTGAGGCCTTTGCAACCACTTGAAAATTAACTTGAGTCAAATCCCTTTTAAGAAGGTTTTTAACTCTCTCAGGCTCGGCCAAGGCAAAATGGGGTGTCTACATTTACCAAGTCCAATATCATCATTATAAGAAAGAAAGAGGAGGATGCCTAACGCATACCTTCCCTTTAAATGAACATCCTCACTTGATATGTCAGATTTGACTAAAATAAAATTATTTTTTTTGAAAATATTTTTTACCAAGAAAATCTTTTCGGATGACCATTCACACCCTAGAACTCAATGACTGGTAACAACTCCAAAACCTAATAATTGTGCCAGATTCTATAGAAATTCTCATAGCTACAAATGTCTCTATGGAGATGATGATGTCTGTAGAAGCAAAACCTTGCACTACCTCAAGACCTTTATCTTTCATTTCAAATCGTTTACTTCTTGTGTTCCTAAGTGTGCCTGCTACACAACCTCTTTGACGCTTAAGTTAGAATATTGGTTAGAGAAATAAAATAGTATTGAGTGTTTTAGAGAATCGAAAGAATTACCTCTTATTGTATCTCTGTCCTCCTATTTATAGAGGTGGAACCCTAGGATCTTCCTCGATCCACTTTCCTCATTTTTCGCTTTTTATGTTTTAGTCATTTTCTGAATTTGGCATTTTCCTTAGTATTCGTTATTATGGTTGATTCCTGGATTATCAGGGTTTCGAATTAATTGACTTCCTTTCTTGTGTAGTTAAATGATCGAATCTTTCAGTGATTTTTCTCTGTGTGACACGTATCATGTTGGAAAATATCCTCCACAAACTCCTTACTTTAAGGGATTGGATATTCTCGAATTTGAGTCATAGGTCCTCGGAACTCAGTTAAAGGCAGCGATCAACCTTTCTTCATTTATGCTGATTTGGGCACTTGGATAAATTACCCCATGGAGTTCGGACTCTCGAGATTTTGGATCTTGATCCGAGGCCCCGAGGTATTATTTCCTCGAGATTGCCACATGTCACCCTTTTCGAAAAATATCCCCCACAGTGTCCATTATGAAATATTTAGTCGATTATTAAAAGGAATTCTAATAAGTGGAAAATTAGAGTATACCACCTTACTTCTTTCCTCTATGAGGGAGAAATATAATTAACAAACCTATGTATATGAGCAAAACAACAATGTTTGTTAGTCAAGGAAAATGACTCATGCATGGTAAAGAGAATATATGTAGAGTTTGATAAAAATAATTTCCTCCTAGAAGGGCATGGGAACAAAATGAGAAAGGTGATTAGAAATGTCAAGCTATAGAAGAAAGCTCCTATTGATTCAACAATAAGGGCACTTCTAGATTCGTCAAGAAAATTCTCTTAAAGGAAACAATCATCCAAAGAAACAAGTTTGAAGCAAAATTATACATGGAGTTGGAAGATCATACTCTTTTATTAGTTGTTAATTAGATCAAAAGAAGTCCCACCATTGGATTGTAAGAAAATGACTTGTAAAGGAAAAATATTAATGCCATGATATGAGAGAGAATTAAGGAAAGAATTCAGATAAACATGGGTGGATATAATTTGTCTCTAGGAGGACTTTTTCCAATTTAATGGGTTCCAAGGATGGAAACGTGGTTAATTAGTTGCTCACGCAATCTTCAGTCTTAATAAGATTTGTTGAAGCCCACATGGATTTTTACCTTAGTTGACCTTCTATAGTACGTGGTCGAGATTTGTTACAACAGAGAGAGAGAGAGACTTCCGAAAAAAAAAAATTGGCCTACTTAAATGTGTCGTCTCTCTCTCTCTCTCCACAAACGCCCTTGGGCCTTGCGCTTCAAACGTGAGGCAGCAGTTGGATATTGACCTTTGCGTGTCTGCGGCCTCGGACTCGGTCTTGTCGTGTCTTGCATGTAATTGATTGGGACGGTAAACCAAATGTTGAGAGACCCAACCCAATACTGTAGGTTGCCCTCGTCGAGAGGGTTACAAATAGAATAATTATTTTCTAACTATGTGCAGCTGTGTATCTCAAGGAAAAAGATCAATAGTTCCGTGTTCATGTCATGTCGACCGAGTATTGACCAATGGAAGACTTTCTAATTAAAAATAAACACTTGCATATAACATAAGAGTCGTGATAATCTAACTCCCCCACATGGCATAGTCAAAATACTCTCTTAGCATGGCATGTGCTAGAACTATAGATTTTATGCATCAGGATACAGATCTACACATCCTCTAAATATGTATAGTTGTGTAATCCAAGGAAAAAAGATTTATGATTCTAAACACATGCTACATCAAGAGTTTATTTTGAGTATGTCATGCCATACAGGTCTTGTTTAGAAAAACAACAACAATAAAAAATCAGTTCGAAAGTTTTCAATTTTAAATGTAGGTTGTAGGTGGATGAACTGTCTAAAATAAGCCATAATAAATTAATATATGTATTTATTGATTTTATAAAGTTTTGATTCTCGATTTGAATCAGAAGAAGTTGTACCCTTAATGTAAACAAGTAATCTAGGGCTAGCAATGGGTAAGATTTTATCCAATATTCATTCCGATCTGAAAATATAGGATTTGGTTCTAGAATTTGGATTTTCATATCAGAATCGAACTAAGATTTTTATACATTCAATAAAATTTTAAATCGATGTTGGATGAACCTTAATCAGATTCGGAAAAAAAAAAAAATGACTATTGTTATTAGCACTCCAACTTTTACTTATTACACCCCAATTTAAAATAAAGAAAATAATTGTGGTTGAGAACAAGTAAAAGTTGGGGTTCCAATATAGAAGTTTTCTCATCCTTTTTTTCCTAGATTTCTAATTTTTTATTTAGGATTTTGCATGACCCCCGTCATAATTGTAAGGATATTTTAGAAAGATCCCCTATAAAATTGGTGATATTAGGTTTACCCCCTTGCAAAATGCAAGATTAGGCTTACCCCCTTGATCATAAGTCAAAGTTGTGTTTTCCTTGATGGTTTAACGGTGAAATTTTGATTTTGATTTTTTTCTTCAAAATGCTCTTTAAATATTAAAATTATTAAATCAAAATTTCATCGTTAAATCATCAAGAAAAAGCAACATTAACTTACAATTAAAAGAATAAACCTAATCTTGCATTTTGCAAGGGGGTAAACCTAGCTATTATCACCAATTTTACAAGAGAGTATTTCTAAAATACCTTAATTGTAAACAACTATTGTAAATTCTTTGAACAACTTGAGATTACAACTTGAAGCAAATCATTGTAATGTTTGACCAGTGTGTTTTAATCTTAAATTGGGGTGTAATTAACAATTTAAGAAAATGAGTGTGATAAGTAAAAGTTGAAGTATTCTTTAAAAAAATTCTCCAAAACTAGGGGTATCAATGAGTCCAACACTTAGAACCATAACCACTATATTTTTTTTTATTCCAATTCTTGTCCTAAAATAAATGGAACCAGAATCGAAATTGCCAAAATACACAGAGTATCCATCGGTTCCGATTCTTAAGAATTGAATAAGAAAAAAAGTATTTCAAATCATTATAAAAAATAAAAAATAAATTCTTTTCAAAAATTAATATATTATGTACAAAATTATTAACTTAGTTATAATTTGTTATATTAAGATGTAAGTTAATGAATTTTTATTTTTTTTTCAAAATTTCAAATTCATCTTCTTCAAAAGTAGTATATTTTTTTTATAAGAGAGCTCATTTTAAACTTCAATCCATAATTTATATGAAAAATTGAAGAGTATTGTATGACATGCATAAATTTTGAAATAAAAGAATACCTTAAATCATTTATAGTATAAGAAAGAATAACAAAATAAATCGATTCCGGGTAATCATGGATATCTACCAGATAGAACCTGACGATTCTTATTTCTATCAGTTCGATTCTATTTTAGACCTAACTCTAATCAATTCCAATGAAAAGGGAACAGGAACCGGGGTTTTTAGTTTTGGTTAAAGAGGTATCCATTAACACTCGTACCCAAAATCTTCTTTCTCTTTATGATTTAAAAAAAAAACCATTTTCTCTTTAGATCTCATCGCCCTCAAGCTTCCAAAACCCATTGTCCTCAACCACTGGCGAAAACCTTATGTTTTTCTTCCCAAAATCTATCTCGCTCTCTATACACACACACACACATTCTCCAACACTTTTTTTTCTCCAATAAAACCTCTATTTATTTTGTCATGTAGTGAAAAAGACAAGGGTATATTAGTCTTTTAACATAATAAATATTTATTTATATAATTAGTACTTGTCTTTTTCAAAATAAATGCTAAGGGCATTTAATCTTTAGAATTAAATATCTTGTTGTAATAAATGATTTGACAATTGATGCAAACAAACATTTATTGTGTAAAAGACTAACATACCTGTAGACATGAGAATTTTCACATTTTGAACCTCAATGCTACGTTGTTTGGAGTCGCCACCATTCTTTTTTTGTAAATGGGTGTGAATGGGCACCCGAATCGATTATTTTGAAAACCATTTTTATGGCATTGTAGTGACTCTCAATCATGGAAAATGTATGGTCTACCTAGGATCTAAGTAAGGGGATTCGGTTAGAGAATGGGGAAGGTGTTAAGCACTCCATTCTCTCCACCTAAGGTGGTTACCTTTAGATTTGGCCATTTTTGAAAAGGATTAAAATAACAAGTAGAATGCATGAGATGCATGAAGTGGGTGGGTGCATATAGTGTGTATGTACCTCATTGGAAGAGGTTTTGATGTTGGTGTTGACATAAGAGATATCTTATGGAAAAAGACATTCTATGGAGTCAACACACTTTTGCATGAGTTGAAATGTTGGTTTATGATTTTAGAGAAGTTCCATGAAAGGAGTTCTCTTAGATCTATAACCTTAATGCATGCATGTTTAGCTAAAAACTTAGTGTTTTAACCCCATCAAAAGAGTTACACATTTCTTCATCATAGTCAACATGTGTGATGTGTGTGCATAGTGTACATTATGATGCATGATATGAGAATGGGTTTAAAAGGGTTTCAACCTCCATCCTTTCGACCAAACCGCCTCAAGCATTTCATGCCCAAGGTTGAGGTTCAATCTACTCGGGATGAATGAGGGTTCTCCATTACATCCTAAAGGCTTCTAAAAATAAAAAAAGAGGGTTAGAAGAAGAAGATGCAAGGTAAAAGAAAATAAATAAATAATTACTATCCCACCTTGTCCCCTTGGAAGTCTTGAATGAACTTGAGCTTGAGAAGTGAACTTGAGAGTTAAAGGATGTAGTTGAGGGTGAGTTGAGAAAGTTGAAGGTTGAGAGATGAGAGATGAGTAGAGAATTGGGTAGAGTTTTAGGTTAAGAGATGGGGGCTTGAGAGCATGAGTTGATCATAAAAAATGAGGGTATTTATAGAGTTTTTGGAGAACTTTTGGGGATAAAGTGGTCCAACCCTAAAAATAAAGAAAATGGACATGAGATTTAGGTTATTTCTTTTTGGATTTTTCATTTGTATGAGGGTAAAGATGACATTTGTAAAGAAATCCTAAAAGCATGCTTTGATTCTTGATTTTTTGATAAATAGAGGTGAGAGAACAAAAGTACTTTTGGGAGGATGAATGGGGGAGTGACATGTGTAAAGGTGGAGTGGTAGGTAAAAAGTAGATCTTGGTTTATTCGTAAATAACTCATAAAGCAAGGGGTGGAAGTGTAGTTTTGAAATGGATCAATGGGAAAACAAAAGTACATTTGGGAGGGTGAATAGGAGGATGACATGTGTAAAGGTGAAGTGGTAGGTGAAAAGTAGATTTTGATTCATTTGTAAATAACAAATAAAGTAAGGATGAAAGTATAATTTTGAAATGGACAAATGGGAGAACTCCATGTATGTACTTAAAGATTCCTACCTTTTGAGGGCATAATGGGAAGTCCTCTCACCTTTATGGATTATTACCAAAGACCAAATAACATTTTTGGTTTGACTAAACTTTTTGAGAAGGGTATTCTTGAGTTTACACAAAAAGGAAGTTGACCCTCCAATTGGATGATGCATTGGGCATTGGGGGCTTATGAGGTATCAACATGTGTCATCATATGAAGGGGTGAGAGAATGGACTTGGAGTGGGCTTGGTGTTGGGTTTGGGTTTGAGTTAAGATATGGACTTGAGTTTAGGTTAGGACATGGACTTGGGTTTGGGCTTAGGATGGACTTGGGTTTTGGGCTTAGGTTGGGCTAGGTAATGGATTTGGGTAATTGGGTTTAAGTTGGGCTAGGTAATGGATTTAGGTAATTGGGTTTAGAATGGCCTTGGATTTTTGGCTTAGGTTGGACTTGATTTTGGATTTGGGATATGGACTTGGGTTTGGGTATGGGTGATGGATATAGGTTTAAAGTGGATTAGGGACAAGGTATGGGCATGCAATGATATGAGATGATGTATGTATGCATAAAAATGATGCCAAGTGGCAATGCGGGTCCATTGAGAGGCTTCAGTTCTAAATCGAAATCAACTCGAGGAAATTTGGATCTTCCTAACGGGTTTGTGCAAATTGGGGTGTCTACAATACCCCTATTTGTTTTCACTAAAAGATAAAATGAATAGATGTATTATTGGTAAAATAACATGTTGGAGAATGCTAACATCCCTCTAAGGTCTTGAATGTTAGCATTCTCTCTCTCTCTCTCTATATATATATATATATACATAGGTCAAGATCCGTGTGCACATATATCTACTAATATATCTACAACGTGTTTTGTCTTATGTAAGTTAAAAGTTTCAGATCATCCTCACCAAAAATTAGTTCAATCCAAAAAATTTAACCTCATCAAAAGTGGTTTACAAAAAATGAACGGTCCACGATTCTTCAAATTGTAAACTAGGGTTAGAAATTTCAAAATGAACTGATTTTTGGAGAGGATAATCTCTTCATCGTAGAGATCATCTTCACAAAAAATCAACCCATTCCAAAACTTCTAACCCATGTTTTGAAAAATGTTTGGTACAATGTTTGGCAAACTTTAGGGCTATTGAACCGCTCCCATATATATATATATATATATGGGATGCATTCGAAGGTCTTAAAGAGAGCCAAACATTTTTCAAAATAGGGGTTAGAAGTTTCAGAATGGGTTGATTTTTTGTGAAGATGATCTCTACGATGAAGAGATTACCCTCATAAAAAATCAGCTCATTCCAAAATTTCTAACCCTAGTTGACAATTTGAAGAATCATGGATTGTCTGATTTTTGTAAACCACTTTTGATGGGGAGATCATTCTCACTAAAAATCAGTCCATTTCAAAACTTCTAACCCATACATTGAAATAATGTTTGATTATCTTAAGAGCCTCTGAACGTCACCCTATATATACATATTTGGGGCATGTTTGGTACCTTACTAGTTACCCTACGTTTTGTCCTACAGTGGTTAGAAGTTTTGGAATAGGCTGATTTTTTGTGAGGATAATCTATAATGAGGAGATTATTCTCATAAAAAATCAGCTCATTCCGAAACTTCTAAACCCATAAAAATGGTTTACAAAAAATGGAATGGTTCACGATTCTTCAACTTGTAAACATGGGGAAAATGTTCAGCACCCTACTATTTACTCTATGTGTTTTGTCCTACATGGGTTAGAAGTTTCAGAATTGGCAGATTTTTGGTAAGGATGATCTCTACGGTGAGAAGATAATTCTCTTAAAAAATCAGCCCACTCTGAAACTTCTAGCCTCATGTTTATAAGTTGAAGAGTCGTGGACCGTCCATTTTTGTAAACTATTTTTATGGGGTTAGAAGTTTTGAAATGAGCTGATTTTTTATGAGGATGATCTCCTCATCATAGAGATCATGCTCACCAAAAATCAACTCATTCCAAAACTTCTAACCCACGTAGGACAAAACGTAGGGTAAATAGTAGAATGTCGAACATGCCCTTATATATATTGGTCTCCACCTTATCCATTGAGTTGGAGAAGAAATAAACGCAATTGGAGATGATAACATTCCTACACTCTTAGCCATGGTGTTTCCACGTCTTTTCTCAAGCATGGTTTCTCTCTTTTTCTCAATGACATTGATGAGGGCTTAAAATAAGTCAGGTTCAATCGGATATGAGTATGTTCATATTCGATTTTTTTAATTTGGACTTACTAGCTAAAGCTATATCTGAACCATTTTTTTATATCAAACCAATATTTGGATCTAACATGTCCAAGGTTATTTCAAGAAAAAATCATCAAAACTATGATTTGAACTCAAGACCTTTTTCTTTTTGGAAAGATACCTTGGAAATTATGCCCAATACATATTATTTTATTTATTTATTTATTTTTTTAAACTCCTAAAAAATATAACTCACACAATAATATATTATTCGGATCTAGACGGAAATAGGGATGGACCCAGATCCGACTAGGTCAAGTGATGTCAACCCATAACTGACCCATTTTTTTAATTCAAATATATTTGAAGGAATCAAATCCACTAAATTTAGATTCAGATCACTCTGATTTTGAATAAAATTCGATCCATTTTTAGCCCTAACATTGAGATTCCTGATGTTTGGATTGGACCAAATAGGCTTGGTCTTGGATTAGTAAAGTTTTAATCGGATCGGATTTGGATCATGGGGCAAAAATTTCGGATTGGTAACGATTTGGTAGTGATCCAGTTCCGAACCGATTCATTGCCAGCGCTAGCCTAGAGTGACCCAAGGACGACGGTGGGAGTGAAATCGTTAAATAGATCTCATCTAGGGTTTTTGTTCCCAATTGACTCAGGCGAAGCCATGGATCTATTACAGAGTTACACAGAGAAGAGCGACGAAGACGAAGAACAACAACAAAACCCTAATTCAGCCTCATCTCCTTCTTCTTCACCAGATTCATCTCCGCTTCGAATCTCTCTCCCTTCGAAAACCTCTGCTCCTAAAGTCGACGACACTATGCTTGCCCTAACAGTTGCGAACGCAAATCAAACCCTAAATAAACCCATCGATCCAGTACAGCACGTCGTCACCTTCAATCCTACTTACGACCAGCTCTGGGCACCAATATATGGCCCTGCACATCCCTACGCGAAGGATGGAATAGCCCAAGGCATGAGAAATCACAAATTAGGGTTTGTTGAGAACGCTTCGATCGAATCGTTTGTCTTCGATGAACAATACAACACATTCCATAAGTATGGATATGCAGCTGATCCCTCGGCGTCGGCTGGAAACAATTATGTTGGGGATTTGGAGAAATTGCAGGAGAACGATGGGATTTCGGTTTATAATATCCCTCAACATGAGCAGAAGAAGCGAAAACTCGAGAAGAAGAAAGAATCGAAGGAGGATGATGATCCCGTCGTTGACATGGATTCGTCCGAGATTGATAATCCGGCTACCGAGGATTGGTTGAAGAAGAACCGGAAGAGCCCGTGGTCGGGGAAGAAGGAAGGGTTACAGGCCGAATTGACCGAAGAGCAGAAGAAATATGCAGAAGAGCACGCAGAGAAGAAGGCAGAGAAGGAGAGAGGTGGCGGCGGAGATAAAGCTGAAGTTGTATCTGATAAGAGTACATTTCATGGGAAGGAAGAAAAAGACTATCAGGGTAGGTCTTGGATTGCTCCCCCCAAAGATGCTAAGGCGACTAACGATAAATGCTATATGCCCAAGAGATGGATTCACACTTGGAGTGGGCACACTAAAGGTGTATCGGCAATTAGGTTCTTTCCGAAGCACGGGCATTTGTTACTTTCAGCTGGAATGGATTCCAAGGTCAAGATTTGGGATGTTTTCAATTCGGGCAAGTGTATGAGGACTTACATGGGACATTCGAAAGCTGTTCGAGATATATCATTTTCAAACGATGGGTCCAAGTTCTTGAGCGCCGGGTATGATAAGAACATCAAGTATTGGGATACGGAGACTGGGAAGGTAATCTCTTCGTTTTCAACTGGAAAGATTCCTTATGTGGTTAAACTTAATCCGGATGATGATAAGCAGAATATACTTCTTGCGGGTATGAGCGATAAGAAGATCGTTCAGTGGGATATGAACACAGGACAGATCACACAAGAGTACGATCAACATTTGGGAGCCGTAAATACTATAACTTTTGTGGATAATAATAGGAGGTTTGTTACATCAAGTGACGACAAGTCACTTCGTGTGTGGGAATTTGGGATTCCAGTTGTTATAAAGTACATTAGTGAGCCTCACATGCACTCGATGCCAGCTATTTCGCTTCACCCCAATTCGAATTGGCTTGCGGCACAGAGTTTGGACAATCAAATTCTTATTTATAGCACAAGGGAGAGGTTTCAGCTTAACAAGAAGAAGAGGTTTGCGGGGCACATAGCGGCCGGATATGCATGCCAGGTTAATTTCTCTCCAGATGGACAGTACGTTATGTCAGGAGACGGTGAGGGAAAGTGCTGGTTTTGGAATTGGAAGACTTGCAAAGTTTCCCGAACTCTGAAGTGTCATGAAGGCGTTTGCATTGGGTGCGAGTGGCATCCGTTAGAACAGAGTAAAGTGGCAACTTGTGGCTGGGATGGCATGATTAAGTACTGGTAATAACCCCACCCCTCTCTTTAAATTTATTTGAAAAATTATTTTGTGTTGCGTGAAAACAAAGTAGTCTTATCTGTTGTTATGCTAGTATATTACTTGAATTGCCTTTTGGTATTAGTTTATTGTCAATATGTACTGATTTTGTGGAAGTACCTTAGTTTTCTTTGAATATCTAATTGATGTGCTATGTCTGTGTAGTATGAAAGCATAATTTCACATTTATCGGAGAAGTGAAAGTCTCATTAACTTGTATGGGTCAGTGTGTGTATGTTTGTATTAAGATATTCTTTTATATGGGATATGTTATTCCTCAAATTGATTGAATGATACATGAGAAGCCTGTTTAAGTATTTCCAACTTTTTTCCCCATTGATGCCCCCTTCGTACTGGCTCATAGACCTTATGATACCATTACGTCAATATTTTTTTGGGTAATTATATCACATAAAATGTTATTAGTTATTACAAAGTTGAGAATGTTGGATGGTTCTTATTGAACGGATGGAGGGTATACCCTCTATGTTACCATTACGTCAATATTTTTTTGGGTAATTATATAATATGTTATTAGTTATTAAAAAGTTGAGAATGCTGGATAGTTCTTATTGAATGGATGGAGGGTATACCCTCTATGCAGAGCAAATAAGACCCACCCTAATTCCCAAGTTTGGTCTAGGCTAAGTTTAGGAATGTTTGAGTTAGTTTAGGGGCAGTGTAGTCAAGGCGAGTGCCTTAGTGCGCCTCAAGGCGGGGTGGACCGAAGGCGCCTTAATACATGTGAGGTGAGGCTGTTTAAGTCAAGGGCACTAGGCATGCACCTCACTAAAAATGAATTAATTTATTTAAATAAGGCACTAATTTCAGATTTGATTGTATACTTTTTTTACGTACAAAATAAAATTTATTTGGATAGTTTAATTTTTTACCATTAAAAATATTGAATTTTGCATTTGGTGATTTACTCAGCCCAAGCCCATTAGGACTTAATTGAATTAGGCCCTATAAGTGTATCGGGCTAGTCTAAGGTTGAGCCTGCCTTTTTAGGGCCTGGTTAGTGCTCAACCAAGTCTGACCAGAACTCACTCATTGATAGCCATAGTTGTTCTGCCGCAGGAGCGACAACACATGTTGTTGGCTTACTTTTACTTCTATTTCTACTCTTACTCTTTTTTTCTTCCTTTCTTTTTCTTCTCCTTATTCCTCTCTTGTTTTTCGTTTACTATTGATCGTTCTTCTTCTTGAAGTGTGGAATACTTTAACTTGTTTGTAAAAACTCACATTTATACATGTTAAAGTGTAAAATATCTAGAACCCACCTTTCACTATTTAATTTTTTAATTTTATTGTGCTTTACTTAACTCAGGCACACGACTCGCCTTGCACCTTAGGCACTAGGAGGCCTTTGCGTCTTTTGCCCTTAATTGTACTGTTTAGGTTTCTTTTACAAGTTTACTTGGTTTAAGAAATTGTAAATAGGGTCTTGGATGGAAAGTAATTAAATTTTAAGTTAGTATGTAATTAAGGTTTAAGTTAGTGTTTAATTTAGTCAATTGTATTTTCGTTGCAAATCATTTTATTTTAGAGTAAACTAGATTACTCAACTCTTTCTGAGGAGTAAGATTTAGGGAACTTTATGGTGCTCCCCTTGTATAATCTATAATTGACTATGTACACTTTTTTTTTTTTGTGGGTAGAATGGATTATCTTGTATTGTTGATTATGCAATTGCTTTGAGGTTGGTTTCTTCTACATGATTGATACGACTCCAACCAAAGGGTGCAACGCCATAGCCCATAGCCTTATCCTTGGATTGTGAGACTCATATCCCATGTTCTCTTTCTTATCAATCTTTGTACTTTCATCTTCCAAACTAGATTGGTATTTTTAGATGGAATATTTGGGTGGCATGTGACATCAACGTCACTTTGCTGCTATGCTTTAAATCACATACTCTAAAATTTGATGTTGCTTCATTTTTCAACCCATCCACACTAGTGTCGTATGGGTGACATACGACAAGTGGACTATTTAGGCCTTGGTGTGTGAACCATAGTTTTATGGTCTCACACATTGCACTAACAACATAGGGTTTACAAAAGGTCAAATATTTGACATCTGAGATTGAGAGTTGGTTGGTTAAGAAATGTGTTCCTTCGTCATTGAGATCCACATCTCTTGGCCGTGCCATATTTAAACGCTAAAGGTACAGTATGATGTAAACATATTTGAGGTAAATCACATCCAAATGAACCCTTTTAAAGAGACAAAAATAAACTTTTGTCATGTTGTAATACTCACCTTGTACTGGAGCCACCTATCTACTGGCTTGAAGGCAAATCAAATATGTTAACCCGGGGTAAGGTGGTCAATGTAGTGATGTCCCAGCTACTACAAACCACTTCTAATGGGAGACCTCTGTAAACATCCTGTAACTTTAGTTAGGTATGGGACCTCTCTCTTGCTTTGAGTTCTCTTTTTCCCTTTGATATACTAGCAACCTACACAACACGCCATCATATCATAACCTTGTTTGCTTACATTTTTAATTCCGAAGTCTCGGAAAAAGTTAAGATTGCTGCTGATTTCAGACTAGAAAGTTGAATCCGCTATTCTTGTAAGATTTGAACCTTTGAACCTCTAAGCTCTTGAGTCTTTACTTTTGAAGCTTAACCGTAGATTTTTTTATATTAGTTGCTCTAGCTTTTGAAAGTCAGATTGTCTTATATCAACTTTTTTGTAAAAGTTTCATCATTATTCATTAGGGAAACTGAAGGCGTGGGTGGTTATGCTTAATTCCAAGGCTTATTTTGACTCTTGAGATTAGTCTAACACAATAAATTGATTGACCTCTATAAATGACAATCACTTGTGTGCTGCACCTAGTTACAGAACTTGGTGCAATGGTGTTGATTGGTAACATTTTGATGCTCCAAGGAGGCATCTCAGGGAAACTCTATAATACTGTAATCCTGGACAGATTGATTTTAAGTATTACAATATGATTACTTATATTAAAAAAAAAGTATTACAATATGGTTGACTGGATTTTTTTTTTATCATGTTTGAAATTTCTTTGGGAAGATAGATTTAAAATTATATCTGGATTAGATTATGATTCTTGAATCCTTCTTCAGGTGGTATGTATTATGGAAAGGGAAATAGGTGCAGTTTTTTTTATTGAAAGCTAAGAATTCTGACTCTCATATGGTGGAATAAGCTGCTAAAGCCTAATGTATGACCAGGAGATTGTGCTATTGACATGTGGGTTGAGATAGAGAACTAGTTAATACTAAAATCTATGCCAATCAACTGACCTTTAGTTACCCACCCTAATTCTATAAATAATATCATCATCATCAATCTCTTTCCAAATCTCCTTATGAATGATTGAACCAAGATAAGGAAATGGTGCTTCAGGATTTCTCTTGGCCATCAATTATGCCCCTTTTGAATTTTTTTTACGAACACTTAATACACTCTTCATGCTCCATCTCAATTAAGCCCTTTTGAGCGTTAAAGCGTCCTTAGCTTTGCACTTACTCCTCTATTCTCACAACCTGACTAAACTTTAAATCAATTTAGTCAGTTTCTGTTTGGAGAGTTTACTGTCATTCCATCCTCTTCACTTGATGAATGTGATCCTCCCATTGACCAAAGGAAAGCCCCAATCCTTGGTTGCATATTCTTTGTTTGATTCTTGGTTAAAAACTTGATTAAAATGCCCCATGGATATTGAACACATCAAATTTCTTAACAATCTAATGGAAGCTGGGCTTTTTAAGCCTCTGCCCATATAGCTTAATTTTTATCTAGATTGACTTGAAGGCCAGTGAAAGATTCACAGCTCTTGAAGGCCCTTTAAAGAGGAGCAACAGATTCAAGATTCCCCTGAAAGAAGGCCATTAAGTCATCTACAAAGCACAGATGAGACACTTCAGGCCTTTTGCAATTGTTGAGCAGATCATAATTCCCCTCCCTAACCTCCTTTTCTAAGTTAGCTGAGAAGGAATCTATGACCAAAACAAAAAAGATAAGGGGACATTGAGCCAACTTGCCTAATTCCCTCTCTTACCCTCAAAGCATCCCTTGAGGGTTTTATTCAAGGAGATACGAGTACTTGGCTGTAGAGATGCAAGCCCATTCCCAAATTGATGAAGTTGTTTGGGACATTGAAATTCTGAAGGCAAGCCTGATACCTTCCCACCTTACACTATCATAGGCCTTCCTTAAGTCAATCTTTGCCACACATTTTGGACTTTGGTCTGATCTTTGGAAGTTCGTCAGGAGTTCGTGGGACAAAAACGATATTGTCCACAATCTTCCTGCCCTTGACGACAGCTGATTGATTATAGCTTATTACCTTTTGAACAACAGTCCTTAATCTATTAGCCAAGATCTTAGCTATGCACTTATAAATGGTATTGCAACAAGAAATAGGCCTGTAGTCATCCAAGGAATTTGAGATTTTGACCTTAGGCACCAAAGTAATAGCTGTAGATTTTACTTCTTTGAGCATATTTCTACTCCGAAAGACTCTTATTAGCTTTACAGAAATCCCTTCCAATGATGGTCCATAACTTCTGGAAGAAGCTGTAGAGTTTACTCCTAAATCTCTTTCTGAATTATGTCCAAGTCTGCTTTCAAGTTCAAAACTCTCTCCTCAGTCCTCCCCATTCTCAGTCTGCTCCATTCCTAAAGGTGGGGTGGCCTTTTACACTCTTTAGCTTCAAAACACATTGGAAGAAAGGGTTTTACCTCTGACCTGAATGCTCCAAGCAGCTTGGATTACTTCCAAAAACTTCTCCCTCTCTGTCCAATTTTTGAAGACAGCTTCAGAACTATTGAAGGAACTGATCCATTATGGGTTCACATTATTGCTTCTGCCCTCCTGGTTGTTGCACCTAGATAAAAGCTCCAACTCAATTTAAACCCTTTTCGACATTTAAGCAACCCTAGTTTTGCACGTACTCCTCTATTCTCACCACCCGACTAGTTAACAATTTAATCAATTTAGTCGATTTTTGTTTGTAGTGTTTGCTGTCATTCCTTCGTCTTAACTCGATAAATGTGATCATCCCTGGCTATGTATCTTTTGTTTGATTCTTGGTAAAACTTGATTAAAGTGTCCCATGGATGTTGAACAAATCAAATATCTTGCCAATATAATGGAAGCTATGGTTTTCAAGCCTCTTGTCCCATATAGCTCACTCTTTTGTTATAGTATTTTGGATTGAATTGTTAGCCACATGCACAATTTGTAGTTAGGTTGTTATGCCAAACAAAATTTGATGCTGATACATGCTTTATATGTAAAATAAGAGTTTGTGCCTCACTAAGTCACAAGGCCTCCTTGAGGACATCAACTTTGCACTACTAAACTGATTTAGTTACTTTTTAATCTCCAATTTTGAAGTTGGGATGTAGTTTATGTCCTTTTATCCTTCCCAACTCTGATGGAAATTGGAATCATGTACACTATTTACTCTTGTTGAAATCCTAAGATACTCATAGTGTAGCTCCTTTACTTAATTGATGGCTAATTTATTTTCTCGTATCTGACCTGCAGGGACTAGTCTTCTTTTCCAGCTCTTCACTACTGGATCTGAATATCTGTTGATTAGCTTCATTCCAGACGACTTCTATGAAGGAAAAAAAATGTATAAAAGGAGGGAATGTTGTGGTGGGCTCTGTCTCAGAAATTATGATGGAAATTGGAGTCATAAATATTATAAAATAGTCAAGTTTCATGGTGATGGGTTCTAACCAGTTCAGTGAAGGTAAAGTCTTTTTCTTCCTTATTTTCGAGATCTGAAAATCGAATTAACCAGAACATGTTACACCATTATCACATCCAAGTTCTTTTTATTCCCTTTACTTTGTAGTGTACTGTGCCATACTAGTCTAATATTTAAGGCTCCAAATCACAGTGATGCATCCTCAGGTTTTGTAATCTAGATCTGTGCGGCCTTGTTCTTGGGTTCATTTGGTTTGAGTTATGGTTTTCAGTTTGTGGTTTGCCATTCTAAATGAAACCAGTTCTCAATTAGCTTTGGTTAAAGTATACGTATATCCCCAAAAAAGTTGGACACATTAAAATCATTTATGTATCAAATTTAAATGTGTATTAATCCAATTGTAACTGTCAAGTTTTCATATTCCAAAAAGCATGTAAAAGAATAAATGTTTTGGTGAGGATTAGTTAATTTGATGCAAAGAAAAAGTACTCTTCATCAATGAGGGCACTTGCACTAAAAAAAAAGAATTATGGAGAGATTGAAGATGTCTTTGAGGAGGAGAAATGTATATGTGATTGGATCTCTCAAAGCAAATATGTTGTATCTATACATTTCAGTTTGCTGAACCTAACAAAACAATTTGGTGTGTTGCAACAATTGGGTTCATAAATTTATTGATATGTGACCTGCCGTATTCGACAAACCCAACTATAGAATAATTTAGATCTTAGGTCTTTATATATATATATATATATATATATATGTATAGGGTCCCGTTCAGCACCCTAAGCTTTATCACACACTTTAACAAATGTGTTATATATATATATATATATGGGTCGGGTTCCTGCAACACACATTGCGACACACATATAGACAACGTGTTTGTCTTATATGGGCAAAAATGTTTGGAATGGGCTGATTTTTTGTGAGGATGATCTCTGTGATGAGAGGATCATCCTGGAAAAAAATCATCAAATTCCAAAACTTCTAACCCCATCAAAATTGATTTACAAAAATTGGACGGTCTATAATTTTTCAACAAAAATTGGACGGTCTAGAAGTTTCATAATGAGCTGATTTTTGGCAAGGATGATCTCCTCACCACAGAGATCATCCTCACAAAAAATCAGCCCATTCTAAACATTTTTGCCCATATAAGACAAAACACGTTGTCTATATGTGTGTTGAAATGGTTGTCGTTTGAACCTGACCCATATATATATATGGGTCCCGTTCAGCACCCTAAGCTTTACCACACACTTTAACAAATGTGTTTTGTCTTACATGGGTTAGAAATTTTGGAATGGGCTGATTTTTGGTGAGGATGATCTTTATGGTGAGGAGATCATCCTCACCAAAAACCAGCTCATTCCAAAACTTCTAACCCCATCAAAAATGGTTTACAAAAAATGGACGGTCCACGATTTTTCAACGTGTAAACATGGGGCTAAACATTTCGGAATGGGCTGATTTTTGGGGAGGATGATCTTCTAATCATAGAGATCATCCTCACCAAAAATCAGCCCATTCCAAAACTTCTAAACCATGTAAGACAAAAAACATTTGTTAAAGTGTGTGGTAAAACTTAGGGTGCTGAACATTTCCCTATATATATATATGGGAAATGT
Organism: Akebia trifoliata; assembly: GCF_017979445.1. NCBI lineage: Eukaryota > Viridiplantae > Streptophyta > Magnoliopsida > Ranunculales > Lardizabalaceae > Akebia > Akebia trifoliata. Next base: position 4,196,690 of record NC_141379.1, read on the forward strand.
TCAGCACCCTAAGTTTTACCACACACTTTAACAAACGTTTTTTGTCCTACATGAGTTAGAAGTTTTGGAATGAGCTGATTTTTGGTGAGGATGATCTCTATGATTAGAAGATCATCCTCCCCAAAAATCAGCCCATTCCGAAATGTTTAGCCCCATGTTTACACGTTGAAAAATTGTGGACCGTCCATTTTTTGTATATCAATTTTGATGGGGTTAGAAGTTTTGGAATGAGCTGATTTTTGGTGAGGATGATCTCCTCACCATAGAGATCATCCTCACCAAAAATCAGCTCATTCCGAAACTTCTAACCCATGTAAGACAAAACGCGTTTGTTAAAGTGTGTGGTAAAACTTAGGGTGCCGAACGGGACCCTATATATATATATCAAGGGCCATATGAGAAAACATATGAGAAAACTTTCGTTTTTCAAAATAAGGGTTAGAGGTTTTGGATTTAGCTGATTTTTTGCAAGGATTTTCACTATATTGAGAAGATCATCCTCACAAAAAATCAGCTCAATCAGAAACTTCTAAATCCATCAAAAGTGATTTACAAATTAGTGATAAAAATTGGTAAAACGTCGACGGTCCACATTCTAAATTACTTTTAATGGGGTTAGAAGTTTCAGATTGGACTGATTTTTTTTTTTTTTTGATGATCTTCCCATCATAGAGATCATCCTAACAAAAAATCAGCTCAATCCGAAATTTCTAACCCATATTTTAAAATTTTATTTACCGTCGAAAGTTTTCTCATATGTTTTCTCATATGGCCCTTGAACCTGACCCATATATATATATATATATATTTTCTTCCTTTATCTCGGAGTCAGTGATTTTCTGATGTCTCCTTTGACACATGCCTCCCTGACGTGGCATGGGGTAGAACCCTAGATTTCTTCCCTCGGCATACACAATTCATCCTCATAAATATGTACAGTTGTGTATCCTGAGGAAAAGAATCTATGGTTTAAGCACATACCACGTCAGAGGGCATGTGTCAGAGAGGGGGTGTCCGAAAATTATTATTCTTTATCTAATCTTTCAAACAGCTTCTCATTTTAATGCATTTAGAAACCATCCTCTTAATTCCCTTAATAACAAACCTAATATCCAAAACATTTTGGTAATTAATGTTCATGTTCATGTTTCTTGAGGGCACAACTTGTGTTTAAGGGATCCATCTCATGATGAAATGGATCCCTAGAAACCTACACGGTACACCATTGAGAAGTCCAAAATTAAGAGCCCAAAATCATTTTTCATTGTTTGGGGATCAATGATTCGATTGCATGGTGATTAAATGACAAGCTAATCCAAGCCATTGGATTTGGGGATCATATCACCATTCACATTTCCTGTGGCGTTGGATTCTCATCTATAATTTCATTATGATGCACCATGAGCCATTCACTGGTGGCCTTAAAATTCAATACTAGGAAGTGATGAATCGAGATAGAGTTCAAGTTCGTATGTAACCATAAATTTTTTATTTTATGGGTAGAAACCAAAGAAAATTATTCAGAAAAGGAATAGAAAGGATGTGAACATTAAAATGATTATCCACAAGCCACACACCATATTTAAGTGGAAAATGCTGAAATGACACGAAGCATTTACTGCGATTCTCACAAGTCTGTCGTGGGATGTGCACATAACCATAGATGTGTTTCCTCATGATACGAGTAAAAACTATCTACGGTTATGTATGCATGTCCACGTTAGACTTGTGAGAATCACAGTAAATCCTGTGTCACAGTAAAAACTATCTATTTAAGTTGCTATACTAGACCAAGTGGATGGCATGAGTGAACCAATCAAAGCTCCAATGGTGGCAACCCATATTCTTGATTGGGTGAACATGCATACTAAATCCCATACTGCAAACGTTAGTGATCGATGCATTCCAGTTTTTGTGACGATGAAATCATGACTGAAGATTATGGAATCAAATTTTATTTTATTTTATAACTAATTAATTTATTTGATCCGTTAAAAGTATTTTCATTATACAAAGATTTGGGGTTGGCTAAAACAAAACTTAAACCTCCACTCCATTATGCTCAGAGCCACTTATTTTCTAAACAAATAGGTGAACTCAGCAGGTGGATTGGGTGTATTTTACTTTTTTTTTTTCTTTTATACATCCATTGATACTTATAGATTTAAGAATCTAAGATATTACATAAAAAATATTTAAAGAATAAATATAGTATTTGATATGGTATGTGAATGTCATTAAAGCCAATAATTATTTTTATGCTAGTTCTTATCATAACTTATAGATTGAATGTTACTGTATTTTTTTAATATGAGATAGAAATTATGAAACACAAGTACACAACAAATATGATTGGTTGATTCTAACAAGTGATTAAAATATATATAAAAGAAAAATAGATGGCAAAATCTTGAATGTGAGAAATGATTTATTTACATTATAATAGAAATACCTATAAAAAAAATTCAGTCTCAAAGTCATAGATGAGCACTCCTTAGCAACTACCCAAGGCCATCTAGTATATTTCCCTTATTATCTGTCATGAAACAGATAAAATAACTTTTCTTCTTTTATGTTATTTTTTTCTCATTTTTTATAAGCTCATCATGGAATTTTTTCTTGACAATAAATACCAGTCCAACAAGAATTTAGTTTAAGAAATATACCTTTTTGTGTTATTGAACAATGGGACAAACACAGAGAGAGAGAGAGAGAGAGAGAGAGAGAGAGAGAGAGAAGAGAGTTATATTCCTGTTTATTTACTTTATGTTATATACCTTTATGTGTACTTTGAACAATGGGACAAACAAGAGAGTGAGAGAGAGAGAATTTGTTCAACAAGAGACAAAAACAAAAGTAAAGTGAGAGCCTCTGTTATAAAATACAACGATGTGAACACTCCTAATATTAAATATATGATTTATGAAGTTACCTCTCCATTCTCATTGATTCAAGTTTACACCACAACCCTTGATCTCAAAATGATCACCCTTTGATTTATTGACCAACTGAATCTGACCCTACCCATTTCATTATTCCGATTTACTTTTGGTTAGAGAGATTCTATTGGCACACCAACTTTTACTTATAACACCATGATCCTTTTAAAATTGTTTTTTTCTTAAAATTAGTGTATCAATAGAATTCTCTTTTAATATTAGTCACCTTTAATATTGGGACTGACTAGTTGCACACCACCTATTACCAATTGCACACCATCACTTAAAAATTCTCATTTGCATTCTATTTGGATGATTATACTCCAAAAATAATTTTAAAAAAAATGTTGCTTTTCATTTTTTAAAATATTTTTTTTCTTCCTCAATTATGTCCATAAAAATTATTGTTGGTTCAATAATTTTTTCAAGAAATATTTTGTCATTTCGGGACATTATTTACAAAGTTATGCTCCCTTGAAATACACACATTCATATTAATTTCTAAACAAATATTAAAAAATTAGTACTTTAATTAAGTTTGAGTCAAAGAGAACACGAGCGAAAGCAATCGCAAAACACGAGCAAAGTAGACCATGTGCTTAGAATACAAAATTACAAAAGTTAAAATTAAGGTTAAACCCTAAAAGGTTAGGCGATGGAGTGCAAGCATTAGGTTAAAATAGAAGTTATGAAAAAATGATTTTTTTTTTTTAATGTTAGTGTGCAACCAACAGTTAGTGGTGTGCAATTAGTTGATCCCTTAATATTTAGGTGAAAATTAGAGATACCATCAGGTTTTCAAATTTACTTCCTTCAATGAAAGACTAATGGAAAATACTGAAGTGCCCTCATCTTTTATCTTTGAAAAAAAAACTATATTTGTTGAAGAGGAGGGTAAAATATTATGAGTCGTGATAACCTGACTTACCCATATGGCATACTCAATCGACACCCTTGACATGACAGGTTTGGAAACCATAGATCTACTCTCCTTGGGATACAAAACTACACCTTTTTATGGGGAACCGTAGTTCTATATCTCAACGAGAGCAAATCTACTGTTCCCAAGCCTGTCACATTAGCGGTGTCGATTGAGAATGCCCTGTTGGTAAGTCAGATTATCACGATGCAAATATTATACTTGAGGTTGAACACATTGGAATGATGGATTTTTAGCAAGAGATTGAAGATAGGGACATTTCAGTCAGTTCAATCGGTTGAGTAAATGGTTAGCACAAAATTACCCGTTAAATCTTTTTTTTTTTGTGCCAATTTTGTTAAAAAAAATTATTTCAATATCAAATTGGGATGTAACAATGTATGTAATTGCCGCAAAGTTACTAACTTGCTAAATTGATTAAAGTTTGTAAACTTAGCCTTACAGTACTGAATCAAAATCTGTCTTCACCTATTAATTACGAGTCTTGATAATCTAACTCACTTTTTGTATGCTCCCTTTACAAAATCATACAAAACCATAAAGATATGTCCTTGTGTATCTTGAAGCAAAGGATCAACGGTTCTGTAGTGTCATTATAGTGTACTTGATTATTTGGTTCAACAGAGTAGTTTAATAACTAGGGTGATTTATCAAAACATGAGCTGAAAAATTTACCAAAGTGGCACATTGTTCATTATAATTTCAAAATCAGTAATTTTTTGTTTTCTGAATTAAAATTTTATAAAATAGAATTTTTTTAAACTGTTTTAGTATTGAATAGGAATTTTTTCTTCACTTTAATAAAAGATATTTTAATTTTGAAAATGATAAAGAAGAACAGTTTCCTCGTATGGAAAATTTTCAACTTGGGCTTTCTTTTTGAGAATTTTTCCTAATAACTATTCTCAGTTCTGGCTTTACATGGATGCCACGTACACAAAACGTCAGGCAATTCCGTGTTTTTGTGTACGTGGTAGTCCTTGTATCGACAGCCGGATCAATTTCGTCCAGCTCAGACGCACAGCATGTGCACTGAAAAGACATATATACAGATTCCAATTTCTAACGAAAGGCAGCTTAGACATATATACAGATTCCAATTTCTAACGAAAGGCAGCTTTTAAGCAAATCTGTTGTAGAAAAGTACAATTGACCGTGATTCCCCAATCAGGAACCTTTATAGATTTAGATTTTTTGAGAAATAAATGTGCCAAAAAGTCGTTTTCTCTCATGGATGATATATTTATTTATAAGAAGAAGAAACAAAGCAAAACACAAACAACACAAGAAACTAACTATAGAAATTATTGACAGTAGAGATGAAAGAAAATGGTGGTGGGGTTGGGTATATTAGAGATGATCAGATTGATTTGAAAAGATTGGATGAGCAGCTTGAGAAGCATATAAGTAAAGCAAAGACTATGGAGGAAGAGAAGAATAAAAAGAAGAAAGAGAAGGAAGAGGAGAAGGTTAGTAGGGAAGAGTGGGAGATTGATCCAAGTAAGCTTATTATTAAGGGTGTTATTGCTAAAGGCGGCTTTGGTACCGTTCACAGAGGCGTTTACGATGGCCAAGATGTCGCCGGTAAGATCAATATAGATAGATAGAGAGACCCTTGTGTTCTGTTTTCTATGCTTTATGTTATGTTCCTTTAGTACCCTTGCTTTCCCTTCTCATTATATTTCTTCCCTTTTTTTTTTTTTTTTTTTTGTGGATTAATTTGAAGTTATCAGTGGTTTCTTAGTATACCAAGAAAGTTTGTGGGTACCCATTTGGATTTACTTAACAGATGTGTTTTAAGTTTGGATGCCTACTTGTATTTTTTTAAAATATTTAAATCTTTATTTTTTCCATATTTAGAACTTTTATTTATGGGGAGTGTTTGGAGGCCTTAAAGAGAGTCCAGCATTGTGCCAAACATTTTTCAAAACATGACTTAGAAACTTCCGAATGAGCTGATTTTTTGTGAGGATGATCTCTACGGTGAAGAGATCATCCTCACCAAAAATCAGATCATTTAGAAACTTCTAACCTGAGTTTACAAGTTGAAGAATTGTGGACCGTCCAATTTTTGTAATTCACTTTTGATGGGGTTATAAGTTTCAGAACGGGCTGATTTTTGGTGAGGATGATCTCCTCATTATATAGATCATCCTCAGAAAAAATCATCACATTCCAAAACTTTTAAGCCATGTTTTAAAAAATGTTTTGCACAATGTTTGGCTCACTTTAAGGCATCCGAACGCCACCCTTTATTTATATATAGCTAGTTGAGTTATATATATATATATATATATATTTGGCATCAAGAAGGATAATTAGTATTTTAATGGGTGATCAGGTAGATAAATATGTACATTTGGTTAACAAAGAATTTCTAAGTGGTTTCGTATTTTATTTGGTTTGCTGTTGATGTCCCTTCAATTATTTTAGGCCTTTGTATTGTTTACTGTGAAATGGGTCATTGATCTTGCTCTTGTTATATTTCTTCATGTTCTCAATCTTAATTCTTATCTTCTATTTGAACATTTTTTCCCAAATAAGGTTTTTTTTTTTTTGAGTTCTATTGATTGGTTTAATATGTAGTTCTTGTGGATCCAATTATATGAAATCTATGATTCACAAGATTGGGTTGATTTGGCAAGTAAGTAGGTGTAATTTCTGCAATTCTAGTGTGTTGTATTTCTTTTCCTAAACTTTCAATTTGATCTTAATTATCCAAAGTCTCATAAGGCAGGCTTTTACCCTGGCATTTGAATCGAAAGAGGCCAATCCGAAAGTGAAATTTTATGATGCCAACAGAATTGCAAATTTAGAATTTTTATTTATTTTGTTTCTGAATTTACCGAACTCTATGATCTCGTATCTTCAATAGTGTTGAGTACCCTTTCTTTTTTATAATCTTCAGTTAAAATGCTTGACTGGGGAGAAGAAGATCATAGGACGGAAGCTGAAGTTGCTTCAATTAAAGCAGCTTTTACTCAAGAAGTTGCAGTTTGGCATAAACTTGATCATCCTAATGTAACGAAAGTAATCTTCTTCTATTTTCTGGAATTCCTTTCCTTTTTTTGTTCCTTAGTAAATTTAAGAAGCAAAGGTTCATGGGCATGCCAGTTTTAGCACAATAACATTTTATAGCTATCTTTAGAACTATGATTCTTAATTTGAATACGTTTAGATCCTAATCTAATTTTAGAACAAATGTATAAGAGGAGTTTGATCCTTTTTCCTATGTAATTATGTATTACAAAGACCAAAAGCAAACCCATTGCGACAAAAATAGTTTTTACAATCTTGCCTATCTTACTAGCTCTTAAGTAACTTCGGTATTTCTCGAAGATGAGTTTGAATACCGGCTTTTATTACTCTAGAGTGATAAGCCTAGCTCTTGACTAGCCCGAAGGAGAAATCAAGTAATTGGCTTTAGCTAAGTAAGTTACTATTAGCTGTTCTTAAGAGCTCTTACAAGGGCCAAGTCAGTCCTGAAACCAGATTGATGTAGGACAAGTAGCAGAATCATGGGGACATTGAGATCCATTCTTAAATGAATATATTGAGATCTTCAAGATCCAAAGCTATGCTGTGGACTTCTTATGCCTAATTCCTTCGTTCACACCTTTTTCTAGGCAATTTTCTCATTTGAGAAAAGTTTTTGTTTTGGTAATAACTTTGGTTGTAGAAGTCAGAATTATGTACCGTTGATTCTGCCTTACTTCTAAGTTTAAGTAGTATCTATTTCCATGCTTAGTTTGTTTTTATAATTTTTAATAATTTTTTCTGTTTTTAGTCATTTTCTTGTTTTTTTTTTTTTTATAATTTTTGTTTTGGTAATAACTTTGGTTATAATTTGGATATTACTCGGATACTGACTCTAACAAGCATGTCAAACCTCCATTTTCAGTTTATAGGGGCTACTATGGGCAATTCAGTGATAAACATACAAACCAACAGTGGTCTCTTCAGTATGCCAATCAATGTTTGCTGTGTAGTTGTTGAATATCTTGCTGGGGGCACGCTAAAATCTTACCTCATAAAGAACCGAAGAAGGAAGCTAGCATTCAGCATTGTTGTCCAACTAGCACTAGATCTTGCACGAGGGTCGAACTCCTCTACTTTCCATACTTTTTTTATTCAATTTTAAATTTTATTTTATATTATTTGTGGTTCTACAGTTCAAGAACTTGAAAATCAGAAATCGATTCTTCTCTCATTTTTGTAGGTTGAGTTACCTTCACTCGAAAAAGATTGTCCACAGAGACGTGAAGACAGAGAACATGCTTCTTGATAAGACACGAACTGTAAAAATAGCGGACTTTGGGGTTGCTCGTGTCGAAGCTCAAAATCCTAAAGACATGACAGGCGAGACGGGGACCCTTGGTTACATGGCTCCCGAGGTATACAACCTATCTGATTTCTAGTTGAAACTATGTCACAACCGATATGATTATTGCATATGAGTCTTTTGCTAAGTACAATTTACAGGTTCTCGCTTGAAGTTCGGAAAACTCTCTCTACACAACTACAATTGTAAATTTATTGTAAAACACATGGAGACTCTCACACCTTATTTTACAACAGTGAGGGAATTCAGATAGTTTTATCCTTCAAATCAAGTACTCTTTTACCCTTACACTATGATGGATTTGAAAACTTTCTCAAATTAGGATTCAAGAAAAAAAAAAGATTAAAGGATGTGGTACCCAGTTTTTCTCTCACCCTCTCTAAAAGTTGGGATATTATGTAAAGTTGAGTATAGAGTGTTAAAGTGCATATTTTCCTCCACTCTCGGATGTGTCATTCCCAAGTTAAGCCCCGTGACCCTCTTATATCATATTCTCCCTTTCCAACAGATTGGCCTTTTGGAATAGTAGGTTGGTTAACATGGTATCAGAGTGCTAGATTCATGTAGGTCACGGTTCGATTCTTTTGACCCTTATAGGTGATGGGGAGTGTTGAGCGTATATTTTTCTCCACTCTTGGGTGCGTCATACCCCAGCTAAGCCTCGTGACCCTCTTACATTCTTAGTTCTCCCCCTCTCCAACAGATATATAGGTCTTTTGGAATAGTTGGTTTGTTAGCATAGAGAGAGGTTCTTGAAGTTCAGGGAGAGAATCTGTAAATTGGAATCGGTTAATTGAACTTTACTCCTCCATTCGATTTTGTCTAAGACCATGTCTTCTGTTATTGAAATGTGTTCATATCTGCTCTTTCTACCACAATTTACGTTCATTTGGGTCTTCCTCTAAGCCCTTTTATGACCTTCAAGTAGCACTTTGAAGATCCTCGGATGTATTTTGCTTGGCATGATATATTATTTTTCTTTAAATTCTCATAATCTTGTTTATTCTAAGTAATCACCAATGATTCAGGTTAATTGATGGATTACAGGTCATCAGTGGCAACCCATATAATAGGAAATGTGACGTGTACAGCTTTGGCATATGTTTGTGGGAGCTTTATTGCTGTGACATGCCTTATCCTGATCTCACTTTCACGGAAATGACATCCGATGTTGTCTGCCAGGTAACTAAAATCCTACTTGCATTGTTTGAAAATATTTTCACTGCAAGTGTTTGAAAATGCATTAAAAATTGAACTTGAACTGGAAACTTCAGAGTCTGAGGCCAGAGATACCACGCTGTTGTCCTTGCTCTCTAGCAAATGTAATGAAGCGATGCTGGGATTCAAACCCGAAAAAGCGGCCGGAGATGGATGAAGTGGTATCCATGTTGGAAGCCATCGATACTTCAAAGGGTGGAGGTATGATCCCTATCGATCAACGTCAAGGTTGTTTTTTCTTCAGCAGGTACCGAGGGCCTTGAAAGAACTGTTCTATCTTAAGAGAGTAGTGAAGATTGGGATATAATGCTCAGGGTATGTGGATTTATATTTATGAAATATGAAAATTTCAAAGCTAAGAAGATCTGTTGGTGGTGGGTATAAGGCTGTGTGTGTGTGTGTGTGTGTGATTGTAAGAATAGCTTCTATATCCCATTTGTTATGATGTGATGATCTAATCTCATTGGTAAGTGAATTGGAAGTTGTTTCTTTTTAACTATCCGTACATGCATGTGAATTGGAAACTGTTTGTAGTTTTTGATTAAAAAAGTTTCAGAAATCTTTATAAAAAATTATCCCTGTGATTAACATATGAATTTTAGTATCTTTATAAAAAGAGTCGTGATACACTGCCCGGGTTGGACACTGTGTTCAACACTGCGCTGAATGTGGCAGTGCACAAATGACCATAGATTTCTTTCCTCTAGATACAAGTTAAAAAAATCAACAGTTTGATAATCCAACACAGTGTCTAACGCAGGCAGTCCATCAATTTACTAATAAAAAATATAAATAAAGAAAAGTCATGGAAAACTTATCGGATAAGATGCAAGGCTCGTGATTAACATATATTCCTTAAAGGGTTAATAGCCTCTCCTAGGTTGAAATATTTGATATTGTAAGGCCCTCAAAGCAGATCTCCTGAGTTACAATGACGATATCCCTCCTAAGGCATGCAACACTTCAATAATGGTGAGAATAACCTCAACAAATGATTTTATCCTTCAAGAAATTGATAAAAGATAAGAATAATGCTAAAGTGACTTTCTACGACACTGCACCGTGGAGGTGTGCATAGAGTCATGTATTCTTTTCCTCTAGATATGGGTGAAAACATCTATGCTTCCGTGCATACAACGACATCAACTCAGTGTTGAATGCAGTGTCCTGCACAGTCACTCTAACATGGTTCAAAAGATAAAGAATCAAAATCATGTAATGTGTCCTGTTCCTATTTGATGTCTATGTGCCAAGTTTGGTTGGAGTTGAAAACACATTGGGCTTCTAACCTAGTCATTCTCTATATTGCATGCAACCCGAAGTATTTAATCACCAACAAAAAAACATGCCACATAGATACCGTATGTTACTAAAGGAAAGGGAAACCATTTTTTTTTATTATCACGACTCAAAGATAAAATAGCTAAGGAATGTGAATGAAACGGACAAAATGACCCACCGAGGGTAAGTTGAGATGGTACAGAGTGACGGTGTTTGCTCCTCAGGTCATGTCTTCGAATCTCTACCTGCCCCTCCACATAAATGTGACTACTTAAATACCGTAATACGTGACAGGGTGTTGGATGGGGCGTGCGCCCTAGGTAGATTAGTCCTCACCAAAGGTGGGGATACTCCCTGGGCTACAAAAAAAAATTGACATAATGTGGCATATAACAATGCATATGAAAACATATAGTGCATTTTCCCCCAAAGATGCCAATAGAGGCATACCCAAACCAATCTCATCCAAAAGAGTATAAAAGTGTATGCAATATATCTTATACATATGCTATATGTGCCTCTAACAAATAAAGAAAAACTATCCAACAAATATGAGTACAATGAAAGGAAAATGGTAGACTGGTTAAAAGAAAATTAAATACTAAATGATTTCTATTTAAAAGAAATAAGACCATTCATGAAGCCTATGGTGAAAAAATGCTTTACTCCAACCAACTATGTGCCAGGAATTAGGGATGTCTAAAGATTGAATTTTTTGGTTCTAGTTCTAATGTATTGATACCTATTATATACAATAGCTCACATGATGACTTAGATGTTTTTTATTTGGTATTGACTTCTTCTTCCTTTTCCTCTTCATCTCTCTCTATATTCATCTCCTTTTGAGTTTTGTGAGAAGTTGAATTAATGGATTTTTTTTTTTTTAATGCATTTCATCACTATAGAAGATGGAAAAATCATTATTAAAAGCTTCAAAGTAGCGATTTCAAATCGAAGAAATCAGGAACTTTTTATAGATTTTGTTCGATAAGTTCAAATTGAACTTGTTTTAGCTGATTTAGTAGGTACCCATCGAACATTACAAAATCAATTCAATATGTACTGGCATACTGAACACAAAGATTTACAATAGAAAGTTTTGTTAGGTACATATCTACCATACATTACAAAGCAAATTTGATATGTACCAATAGAACATAAATTTTTCATGTAAAGCTTTGTAATCGGAAGCCAATACCGAATCTTTATGTATCGGTAGGTAGGTACCTATCGAACATTGCAAAAATGATTCGGTACTGGCATACCAAATTGAAAATTTCACTCGATTGATTTTTGAAGTGTTAGGATGAATTAAAATGTTATATCAAAGAAGGAGAAGGCCTTCATTGAAACTTTTCTAGATGCAAAGAAGAAGAATAACAAGAAGAACGAGAGAGAGTGAAGATCAGGGGCAAAGTCGGGATTTTCTTGTAGTGGGGGCAAACTATAGTTGCCCGATAAGGTTGAGGAACATGAAGATGAGTGGTTTTGAGGCAAAAACTCATGGATTTTTCGTTAAAGGTTGTAGAAAAGGGCATTTAGGTCATTTCTTATTATTCTATGAGAAAAAACCTAAGTCAAGGAACAATGTCATCAATGAGAGTGGAGGCAACTACTAAATATTAATCAAGTAGAATGGTTCTAATAAACCCAAAAACTTGTGTTAAATGAAGGCATTTACTAAAGTTTGTGATGGCAAACTCAAAATATATCAAATCCTTAAGAGGAGAATCTAATTTTATTTTAAATTTGAGGGGGCAAGTGCCTTCATTGCCTCCATTGTAAATCCACCTTTGATGAAAATGGTAAGATGGTTAAAACTTCTCATTTGATAGAATAGATGGTGAAGATGGTAGGTTATAGAGTAATACGACAGGGGCATTTCAGTCTTTTATCTTTGTTTTTTTATAAAAGAAATTACTTGAGTGGACACCAAGAGAGGAAATGGTGGGCGCCAATAGAATGACTCTAATATTTATTCTTATAATGAGATAAAGGTGGATATCGTTTATATCAAAACCCACATTAAATGAATTTTTTAAATTACAAAAATACCCTTACATATTACCTGTACCATGAGTGGCTAACTATGTATTTTAATTAAAATACCCTTACATCTAGGTTTTTCAAAAGAATCTTTCATGCCCTTCTCTGACATAAATATTCGTTCATATCCAGGGTTAATATTCGTTCTTATCCTGGATTTTGTAAAACGGCAAGACTGTTCTTTTTAATCCCCTCTCACAGGCGCACTCCCTCCATCAACCAACTCCTTTGGCAAAGAGTGAAGTACTAGGTCTTTTTTATTGATCAACCAAAGTTGTAATTAAGAAGAACAACCAACAAATCATAGTTCTCTCTTGATCGCCATATCTAAGTTTGTAGTCTTCAAAAGGTATGATATCTCTTCCATCGTTCTCTTTCTTCTTTTAGTTCAATTATTTCTTTAGATTCTGTATTTTGATTTTCGATTTGATTTAATTTAAGACTCCTAAGATGTCAAGTGGATTTTCCTTCCTATTTCCCTTCAATTTCTATTTTAGGGTTTCATTGATGTACAAATTAGGCATTCTCTATCATATTAAGAGATAATCTCACATGTTTAGACACAAATATTACATTTTACAAACATCAACTTTGATCGATGACTTGTAGTCATTAACCATAGTCTTAGGTAACCATGATAAAAGAAAAGAAAAAAAAAAAAACTCAAATCGAACAATAAAATTCATCTTAACCAACGAGTGTTGAGTGTAGTAACTAGAACTCCTACCAAAAAGGGAGAGGTCTTGAATTCAAACCCTCTCATTGACCAGTCACAAGGATTTGTCTTGGCTTATATGGGATGTGTGTGTGTGTGTGTGTGTGTGTGTGTGTGTGTGTGTGTGTGTGTGTGGAGGGATTTGGCGAGATGATGCTCTAAGACACAAAACGGGTACTTTTGTTTAACATTTAAGTTTCCTCACTATATATGCGTTCTGGCGCCATGACTACATTCGAACTCCAACGTATCTATTCCTCCAAAGCTCCTCTAATGGCAGCCTCCGGCGTCCTCTCCTGTAACACCCCCCCCCCCCCCCCCCCCCCCTCCTCCTTTTTTTTTTTTCTTTTTTGATAAGTTCCTCTCGTGTAACCCTAGAAAGAAAAATCAGAAATTTCAGAAAACCCTAACCCTTTCCTTGCTTCAATCCTTCGCACCGTCGTCCTCATAGTTTTGCCCCTTTTCAAATCGTAACTTTCGAAACCCTAATTTCCAGATCCATAAAATTCAGAATCATAATATTCAACCTACCTGGGAACTTTGTTTCGATCATGCTTCTTCGTCTTTCAAGCAGATCCGTCAGACCTTATGAGCAGATGTGCAATGGATTCCCTACAGTAACCAAGTTCAGATTGGACAATTATTTGATGGAGGTTCTGTTAATTTGGATATATTTGAGAAATTTTGGTGAAAATTTCAGAGATTATACAAATGATGTTCTTGGGTTTCTTCACCAAGCCCATCATCTTCAATGTCCCTAAAAACCTTATTTTGTTCTTGGGATTTGAAGGTCCAAGAAAATAAACTTATAAGGTTGAAGGGTATAAATGTAATCAAAGTTGGCGATTAATCGATAATTCATCAATTAATTAGTCGATTTGCTGATTGTATTGGCTGGTCCATTATTTGGCCATTTTTGTTTGGAAAAAATTGGAGAACTTTCTGATTGTGGGGCCACGCCTATTCATCAGGGGATGGGTACCTCCGCCAGGTTGGGTTTTTTCCTTTATTCTTATTTGATTGAAGGTTTATGTGTCTTTGAATTATAGATTTTGTGCATCTTTCTTTAACATCAACTTCCACTTCAAAACTTAGATAATATATTGTTCTTAGCCCAAATGAGTATTACATAATCTTGATTGCTTTTGAACGTGTTGGCTTTGTAAGTTGGTTAAATTTGTGAAGTTAATACTACAAACCTTGGTCAATGCCCATCTTCATTGCTTGTATATAAAAAATAAAATAAATAATTTTGATTGCGTCTTCTTGATATGGTTTTCAGGATTGTGTGTTCAATAAAACTTTTCAAAAATTTGATTATGGTTGACAAAAGAGATAAAAATAACATTAGTTTCTCTTCTGGTTGTAAAAAATTACAATTTTTTTGAGAGTCGTGATAATCTGACGCCCCTTTCTGACATACGCCCCCATCACAGAACCGTAGATCATTTGCCTCGGGATACACAAGAAAAGATTTATGGTTCTATGTATCCTGAGTCAAATGATCTACGGTTCTGTGATGGAGGCGCAGGGGGGCATCAGAAAATCATTCTTCTTTTTTAATGGTCCTATTAAGTGGAGTGAGAATTATGGTTGAGAGGATCCCATAGAGAATGTCAAAAAATCCTGTCGGCACTCTTCCTCTTGCAGGTCTTAAAGATCTCCCCTTTGTTGGTATGCTATATTCTCTTAGTTTTATAGAATATATTTTATGAGAAATCATTGTTGGGGAGAAGCTTCTTTCGTTTGTAACTTCAAATGACCCCTAATGGTTTGCAAAGTTCAATGTAATCTCCTAATGCCCACAACAACAGTATTTCAATCTTCCATGTTAAATTTTGCTTGCTTCTATCATTTTCTTCTTGTTTGGTAGATACAAGTATACTTCTGTTTTGGGCTTTTAACATGTTATTGATTTGAGCGACAGCTGACCGTATCTAAAAGTGAATGCTCATTATATCATCAATTTGTGTGATTGAGACATTTCAAGTCGAATATTGCACAAGTTCACAACTTAGAGCCTTGGATATCTTTTGAAGACTTGTTCAAGAAGATATATTTAAGGTAAGTTGATTTTATATTCCACAGTTTATAAAGTGGATGCTAGTTTTTTCTCTTTTTTTTTTTTTTTTTTTCATTTTCCCAGAATGTACTATCATCACTATTTTCTCTAGTTCCTAAGCCTTTCCCTGACAAGTTTGCATTTATTCGTACACAGCTATGGTTCACTCTGCCATTCCTCCAAATCCACCAGGATCAAGTGGCATGCTTCCACCATTGTCAGCACTTCCTTCAATTGTCCCTCCTGTTGTTAGGCAAGTTGAACCTATTGTTGCATCAACAGAGAGACCACATACTGCACTTTTTTTTGGCAAGATAGCTCCTACTGTGGACGACGATTTTATGCTTTCTCTTCTTTGGGTAGGTGGCTATTTTATGCAATCTTACATCCTATCTTTCTTTATGTTGCAACAATGAGGGGCTTTACTTTGTCTATGATGTACTTTATGCCCTCTATTCCGATGTTGTTTTACATTTGTGAATTCTAATGTCACCACTTGTTGTGAAGCTTTGTGGACCTGTCAAGAGCTGGAAACGTCCTCAAGATCCACGTGATGAAACTCCTAAAAGCTTTGGGTTCTGTGAATTTGAGTCTACAGAAGGGGTCCTTCGTGCACTTCGTCTGTTGCATAACTTGAATGTGGATGGGCAAGAGTTGGTGGTATGATTGATCTAATAAGTTCTTCCTTTCTGATTCTATGCCAAACTTTGATTTCTGATTCATGTTTCTTTTTTTTTTCCTTAAATTCTATAACTGATAACCTATCAAATTCCGCATCTGCATTTTGGTTCTTTTTATTGCGATTTCTGTTGGGAGTTCATTACATTCTTTTCCATTTTTCTATTGTTGGTAGGTTTTAAATATTGGCATTGTTTAGTTAATTGATAAGCTCTAAATATAGTAGGTATCAATATGATACTATTTGTGAAAAAATTATTAATATGCCATGATATGTATCAATGTGTCAGTTTTAAACATGTTTGAGGCGTATATGTATCAATGAGGGCGATGTTTAAGGAATGAAACCAATCATACCACCATATATGCTGAAAGAATCACACTTTGTTCATCAAATGCAATGAATCAATTAGATAAATTTCATTACACTATGTTTTATGTTTACATAAGTTAAAAATAGGATGTTTCTTGTAATAATGCTATCTTTTACAGTGCCTTTTCTTGTAATAATAGCATCTTTTACCACACCTTTACATGTAAGTAATGTTCTTGATACTTTAAATTTTCATTAAAGTTAAACTAGGAAGGGCATGATCAATGGTCGGATCTGAATACACAAATGATCTTTTTTAATGCATGATAATGTTGCAAAATTATTATAAACCTATATTTAGTGGTTTAGAAGGCATATTAGTTTGGTGTCAACATGGATTATGTGGTAAAAAGTTTAATAAGCTTCTCCTCTCTTTTGTTTTCTTTTCCGAAAATTGATTTAAACTCTTGTTTCTTTTAAAAATGGAAACTCAAACAATTGTTTTATGAACATAAGTATAAAAGAGCATATCTAATTCAGCTCCTTCATGCCTACTATAACTGGAAATTTGTATCGGTGACTTCAACTATTACCCCATTTCTATTAATAGGTTAGTAAGACACGATTTTTATTGGTTGTTGTGGCTATTACCTATGAAGGAAGATTTCATTTTGGAGTAACAGAAGTGTATTTACCTAAAATTACTGTTCTCTAGTGATATTCTACTTCCAATGTACGTTATTAATAGAATACTTTTGGATTCTTCTCTTTGTGTGCTGGTCTAACTGGTGTTTTCTACAGCTAAATGTTGATCAAGCAACAAAAGAATACCTTGAACGCTATGTAGAAAAGAAAACTGAGAGAGAGAAAGTCAAGAAAACTGAAACTGAAGGCACCAATAAAGAGGAAGAAAGTGAATCCCCTCCTGTAGAGGACTCCAAGGAGGAGAATATCATGGGGGATGAAGAAAGTCAGTTTAGTAGCCAAAACTTCGGTATTGTGACGGATGAAGATAAAGAAGCTGACAAAGATGCTTTGGAGAAGCTTAGAAATATGTTGGAAGAGCGGTTAAAGACCAAACCACTGTCCTCTACATTCACACAAACTCATGCCAATGGTTCTGTAAATTTGAACTCCGACGTTCCTACTACATCAAGAGATGAAAACTCAGATATGGATATAGTGGAAAGTGGTGAGTCTTGATTAGTGTTGGTACTCCTAGTACGAGTATGTTACCATTATATTATGGGAAATTTCCCAAAAAATTATAGGCATTTTTATTTATTCTGAAAGTGTCGACAAAGCTAGGACATAGTGTTGACACTTTGAGAACGATTTGTCAACAATATATGGTAGCTCTGTCAACACATGTAAAACTTTTGGTATTTTTGAACACTTCAGTAACTATTTGGGAAATTTCCCTTATATTATCATCATCATTGTTTTTTATTTTTTGTATTGCTGTTGTTATTTTTTAATGTACTACTCTTTGTTGTGGTTCCACTCACTATGTTTTGTTCAAATGGTGCAAGATGAAACCGATGATAAAAATGATGATGAGACGACAAGTGAAAACAAACCTTCCAGTGAGCATGATAGGCCTGAAACAAGCTTGCCAGATAGGGATATAAAGTGTCATGAGCATATTGTGCAAGACCTTAAATGGGAGAAGGAACGGGAACCAAAAAGATATGAGAGGCAAAGGGGGAGAGAACGATTTAGAAGAGAGAGTGAGCGAGGGGCCAATTTTCAAGATCCTGACTATATCTATCAGAAGTATCTTATGGAGTGGGAGTCTAGAGAGAGAAACAAAGAGTATCAATGGAAGCATGAGATGGACAGAGAGAAGGAAAGGGAGCGGGAGCGAAAGCGGTTGATCATGCGACAGGAGGAAGAGAGTGATGATGACTGTATTGTAAAAAGGAGGTATGGGAGGAAAAGGCAATGGGAAAGACAATGGGAAAAGGATGAGGATTTGTCTGACAGATTGAGAGAAGAGGAAGAAATTGCTGAAGCTAAGAGGAGAGAAATTGAGGAGCAAAAGCAGATTAAAGACGAACCCAATCTTGTGTCTGGTCAGTGATTCTGTTTATTGCTAATCAAGATATTATGTTTGTTACACATTTGTTTTTCTTTCCTTGTCTTTCTTTTTCTGTTATTGAGAATTTTTGAGATGTTTTAGACTTTTATTTAACAGGTGAGTCGATTATGAAAGATAGTACTGATAAGCTAAAGACAACAGAAAGCAAGAAGCTTTTGGAAGCTAGACGGTTGATTGAGACAATCCCGGCATCTAGGGATGAGTTATTCTCATATGAGATAAACTGGGAAATGTATGACAAGGTAAGGGGGAACAAAATCTGTATTTTCAGACTGCATTATTTTCAAATGTTCTTTACTTCATGCATTTTCTATTTTGGTTGATTACTTCGATTCTGTTCTGCTGCTCTACTCAACTACATGAATCCAAGTTTGACCACTTCAAGCTATTTGTATGATTTTCCTGTTGTGGTGGGTGGTTTTTGAAACATTGTTTTATGTGTTGTGTTTTGGACTGTAACAGCATGAGCTGGGCGAGATCATGAGAACATGGATCTCGAAGAAAATCCGAGAGTATCTTGGGGATGAAGAAACTAGGCTTGTCAGCTACATTACATCCCATTTAAATAAACATGTCCAAGCATCACAAATGCTGGACTTGCTTCAATCCATCTTTGATGATGATGATGATGAAGCAGATATGTTTGTGCGGAAGATGTGGAGGATACTCATCTATCAGATCAAAAAGGTAGAGACGGGCCCTGGTTTTGAAGCCGAAAGCCCAACATGAGTACTTTTTCTTCATCTCCTTGTTATTTTTTCAGTAATTGTAGAAGGAAAGATAGATGGAAAAGAATTATAATCATCTTCTTTTCAAACTGTGAATCAGTTAACATCAATTATCAAATACCATTTTTGTGTCCATCATAAATGGAATTATTTTTCTGCTGATTCCAAAATTTCTGTTTCCCCTCATTTTTCTTGTTGACGACATGCTTCTATTTGAATTTTATTTTTTCCATAAGCAAATATATTTTATTTTGTGGGATGCTTATTACAGCGAGTAGTGACCTCTGAACCATAGTCTGTGTGAGCATAGACACGGGTTATAGGTCATCTCGAGTCGAAGCATTAGGTTGAGGTGATTGACAACTTTGACTCTAAATTTTTGGAATTAGGCTTAAATGATATGTGGTGGTGGTTCCTGTAAATGGATGATTACTGTTGGTTTGTTCAAACTCATTGAAGAACCCTAAAGAATTTTGTCTTAATGTGAAACATCAAATGGTCACATTGGTTTATAAAAATTCTTAAGCCTAAATTCTATGGCCTTAATGAAGGAGACTCATATTTAGTTCTTGCTTCTTAGTTCTGACCCAACCCAAGCCTAAATTTTGCATACATCATACAATATAACTTTTAATTTTGTACTCGTTATAACTAACATTTTAGATGTTAAAGAAAGAGGGGTCATCATGCTTTTACGAATATATAAAACTATTGTCGTCGCTCACCACTACTATTAACAACATTTGGTCGGCCACCCTATTTCCCTCTCTTTTGCAAGTTCATAAACACCCAAACCATCATCCACCCGCATTGTATTTTCTGTCACCAACCTACCACCACCACTCCTGTTGGTCACCGATACCCCCCAACTATATATCCATCTCTCTCCCTCTCGCATGACAAGTTACAAATACACCTAAAACAATGAATCATCATCCACCAACCCTAACCCAGTCCATAAATTGGCCTAAATGTAGTCAAGCATAGCTAGAGTAGGCTTGGACATGGGGATTTTTTATTTTTTATTTTTATAACTTTTTTATGACCCAACCTATCCCATTGACAGCCCTAACCCCAACACACGTATCCATGTCATATGCTTAACACTTCCTTTACCAATGTATATACCAAACCCAACAAAATATTGACATTGAGTTGTTGGCCATACCTCACATCCCCTTGTCCCACATGACATCAAATGTCAACGCCTTATCTGCATGGGGCTCACTTTTTAAAAATAACTTCTTGTATATCAGAATGTGGTGTAGTTTTCATTTTACATCTTTACTACTATAATGAGAGAAGGTGGTGTAGCAGTCGTTCGGCACCAAAATTTGGATCTCACAAATGCCCCTAACCTTTACATTTAGACTTTATATAATTAAGGTCATTTTGGTCAAAACACAAGAAAATTACAACCCACGAATCACAACCTTATGATCACATTGGTTAGTTTTTTAAATTACAAAAAAATTCAATTTTTATCATGTAATCTTAAAAAAAAAACCTCTTTAATCAATATTTTAAATTACTAATAAGCCATTTTGATACATGTGCGTTTGCAATCACATTCCACCTTCTAGCCATTTTATAATTTTATTTGGAGAATAGTTTCACTATTTATCTTGTCAAAGAAAAAGTGTAGAAAGTTTTCTCAATTTACAAATGATCATAATTGCAGCCAACTACACCAACTCATCATCTTTCTAGTCATCTCTTTCTTAGTTTTTCTTTAAAATTTTAAAGCTCACACCTTCCAATTTAAATTGTTTTTGTTATAAATCATTGCAAAGTTATCAACAAAATCTTTGCACTAATGTACTTAATAGTAAGAGTCATGATAAACTAACGCTCTAAAACCTGGTGCTTTTTGTACGCTCTCTAACATGACAGTACATAGAACCATAAATCTTTTTCTTCGAGTAACATAATCTAATTGTTACAAAGAGGGTTAGGTTTTAGATCGTCAGTTTATCATTAGTCTATTAATAAATATTCTATTTAAATATTATCTAATTGTTTAAATTTATATAAAATTCTATCGTAAAGAAAGAAATATCATCTTGTAACCTTAACCATGATGATAGAAAAGTAATATATATATATAATAAGTTTTCGATTATTTTTAATGATATTTTATTTCCACAGGACCACAACCACATTTACTTAGAGCATAACATGTTAATTGTTTGTTGGTGTCACCTGAATTAGGGGTGCTCTAGAAAAATATTAGTGTGGCGATTTTTATATCTAATTCTTATTTATAAAAGCAATGTCAACCTTAGTGACCCAATTCTTTTGTTAGGGGTGTCCTTCCCTCTCAAACTTAGCTTTAGTGTCTTGGGAACTAATCCTTTTCAAATACCCACTCGACAAACATGGAACCCACTCCCAAAATGTTGAAAACCTTCTCTTCAAGATGAATCTCATTTCATCTATCATATTCATCATTATTTTTAAATAGTTATTATTCGTGTATGTCGAAAAGCAATATTGCAATAAAATATTGGTGAGATTACAATTAGAAGTCAACATTATTGTAATGATGATGGCTCCTATAAAAAAATGATGTAATGATGAAAAAAAAAATTAAATATGGCAGTAATTTCATGATTAATTTGAAACCTTCAAAGTAGTTGGAGAAGCTTCAATCATTAAAAGATAAATTAATTATTGAAAAATAATTATATTGATCAAGAATTATCTAAAGTTAATTGGAGATGGTGAGTGGTATAGTAACACTAGTGAAAGTGAATAGCCAAATTATATAAATAATACAAAGAAATGTAACAAAATCATGGATATAGGGGCAAGTGAAAATATACCAACCACGAACCTTAGAAGGGGTGTCCTCAACTCCTAGGCCTTCTTGTTGCATTGCCAAGACCACATCTTGGGAGATGAGCTTAGCAATCATTTTAGTTGGTTTGAACTCATTTCTAAAGAGCCTTCTACGCATGGTAAACATAAACGTTAAAGGCCAGCTTCCTTATTTGGCTAGGAAGGTTTCTGTTCTTGGTGGCATTGACAACCTAATGGATTTCCTGTTGCCAATTCATGTTTTCTCTATTGATCAAGCTCTTCTTCTGAATAGTTTTCCATACCTCGAATGAGAAGTTGCAGCTCTAAAACAGATGCTCTTCATTCTCAGCAAAAGCTCTACAAAAGATGCTTAGGGAAGAAGCAAGGCATCCCCTCCTCATAAAGACATCTTGGGTCTTCAAGCCCCTACTCATCATCAGCCAAGTGATGGCACAGTGCCTGGGGACTCTCTGAGGAAACCAGATCAGAGTGTGCCAGCCCGCTTTTTGTTCGGTAACCTCGAAGGTGTTGTAAGCAGAGGCTCCAGAGAACACCCCTTTCGGATTTGGGCACTATATAACCTTATCTTCCTGGGAGGGATAAATATGGAACTCTGTGAGGCTGCTCCAAAGGTCTCAAGGTTTACAGTTGATTTGAGGGGTTCCCATTGGTTGTTCCTGATGAGACTGCTCACTTTGGCTTCCCTGTTGAGCTGAGGGTCAAGTTGTAAGTCATCCTCGAACCTGTCTAGGAGGACACCATCTGGGTGCCAAGGATCATGCCACAAACACTATGTGAAAACTGAAAATTTTGACAAGAAAATTCAACGGATCAAAGCCCACAAATTTTGATGGCCTATGGCCATTGAAATTTTTGATGATCCCGAATTCGACGGCTTAGAGTCGTCAAATTTTATGAAATTCGACTGCCTTGGGCCATCAAATATAGGCTTTTTTCACATTGTGAAAAAGGTTTGGCATCCATCTCCAAGGTCATGAACTATACTCTCCTTCACAAGGTTCCTTATCTTGATGATATGCCTCCACATCTAGGAGGCATTCCTAGGCTCCCTCAAGGTCGAGAAGTGCTTCCCCTTAATAAGGTTCCCTTGGACCCATTTAACCCAAAGGTTATCTTTGTTGGTGGCTATAGACCAGACCTGTTTAGCAATCCCAGCACTATTCGAAAGGTCGATGTCCTTGAATCCAAGCCCTCCTTCATCCTTATGCTTAGCCATTCTCTTCCAACTAACGACGTGGTGCTTCCTTTGCATTGAGGGGCCAGCCCATATGAATCTTGTTAGAATCTTTTCAATTTCATGAGTAATTCTTTTGGGGAGCCTAAGAACACTAGTCCAATACACCTGGCTGCTGTTTAGCCTTGACTTAACTAGCTCTTGTCTCCCAGCTAAAGATAAGACCTAGCCTTCCACCCTTTGATTCTAGTTGTTATTCTCTCCACAAGAGGCTGACAGTCCTGATACTTCAATCTTGTTGTTGTCAAAGGAAGCCCCAGATACTTCATTGGAAAATGACCCTCCTTCATCGTGAGGATGTTAGACAGGTTCTCCTTCTCCCTAACTTGAATCCCCGAGAAAAACACATTACTTTTGCCTTCATTCATAGCCAAGCCAGTAGCCTTCTTGAACCAATCCAAGCTATTACTGATTGCCTTAGCAGATTTTTCATTGCCTTTAAGAAAATCATGAGATCATCTGCAAAAATCAAGTGAATTATCTCTGGTTTCTTACAGTAAGACATAAGGTCCAATTCCTTGCTTTTCCACCTAACTTGAAGGTCTTCCGACAATAGCTCCATAATCATCACAAAGAGGTAGCAAGACAGGGGATCACCTTGCCTTAGCCCCCTCCTTCCAAGAAAGTATCCTTTAAGGCTCCCATTAATGAAGATGGAGAACATAAGGGTAGACACACATCCCCACACCCAAGCTATAAAGTCTTCTCGAAAGTTCATAATTTCCACACTGTTGATGACAGCCCCCCAAGTTATTGAGTCGTAGGCCTTTTGCATATCCACCTTGGCAACACACTTTGGAGTTCTCTAATTTATGTGGAAGTTTCTAACAATCTAGGGAGAGCATGATGTTATCTCTATTGGAAATAAGAATGTTTTCTGTTTTTCTTATTTTATTTCTTTGTAAGTTTACATCCATTTACTCTTTCATAATGAGACTTGATAATTACTTTTCTGCAATTCTTCTTGGTATCAAAGCCCTAGAGGACACCTCTTCGATTTTTGGGATCTTGAAGTCTCCTCTCTCTTCTTCCTTCACCAACACCTTTAGATCTTGAGACCTATTAACCTAACAGCAGCTTCGTTAGAAGGTCTCTCCTTCGGGGGTTTTTTTTCTTTTGATTCTTATTCCCTTAATTGCATGTTGCAATAAGGATTTTATCAATTTTTTCATATGCTACAATAGATTTTTGCATTGTGTTTTTGTCCTACAATAGAGTTTTCTATCTTTCATAGGCTATTTGATTCGATTTTTGCCTTTGATAGGGTTTCTACCCTTGTTGCTTCCATACAAGAGTGTTTCTAGGTGGTACGACAGAACGGTTGGATTGTGTGAGGGACTACGACAGCAACTTGGCCCCTTTTCTGACCCACGATAACAACAAAGGAAGCTGATTTGTCGTAATTTCGACGTGGCTCCTTGGTAATTTTTCGACTACAACAATTTTTTGTGTGTGTGTCTAGGACCACAATGATCTCCCTTCAAATCAAAGTTTTGACTGTTTTGTTCGTAGTAAGCAATGACATCACATCAAGAGACTAAGGACTTCAATACCATTTTTGGAACAAACCTCTCAACCCAAAACATTACTATATCCCATTGGATGGTTGGAATTTTTAGTCCTGGTCTTGGCCAGTTAGACTTTATTTGGGGAGTTGAGGAAAACCTAGATTGCTTTTGGGCATTATTAATAAGCTGCCTCTTACTGATCCTAAAATTGAACTATAAGAGATTGACAATTGTATTATCCTTAAATGACTTTTTAACTCCATGAAGCAGTGTATCTACACCATGTTTATGTATCATGAGACTATCTCTTCGTTGTGGTCAGCCCTCACTCAGACATATGTGCATGCTCGAAATGACTCGAGAATTTACGAGTTTTATTGAGACATTGCCCAAACTAACTAGGAGACTCAAAGTGTAGCTAATTACTTTGGATTCCTTTAGTTTCATTGAGAGGAGCTTTCTCACTATGAGTCTATGACTGAACTATCTGTAGAGACAGGTAGGTTTGTGGTTACGCGAATTGCTAGACACCAGACATATCAGTTTCTCACGGGTTGGTATACTACGAAGACATTAATGGTCATCACGTCCGCAACCTCTTCACTAGACAGGTAGGTTTGTGGTTCACGTTTAATGAAAAACTCAGATTCAAAAGAACAAATTAAAAACAAAATTACATTTTGAACTTGATTGATGTTACACTGATTTCCTTCGATACCGTGTTCAACGCGGAAGCGTATCGGCTGTATCACACAGTTACTAAATTGACGGGATTTGCACCCCCCCTGCGCGCGCATACGCATTAAGGATATTTTGGACCAATGGATCAAATCCTTCTTGAGCCCATGGGCCCCTTGTGCGCGTGCGTGGACTTATCCAAGTCTCTCTCTCATATACACTTAAGTGATATAAGAAGTTCTATATAAGAACTAGACAATTTTCTTATTCTTATCCGATGTGGGACTAAAGAGTTTCTCTTATAAACTCAATAATCTTATAAACCACATACAACAAACCATGGCTAATAGGGGTTCTTTGGAGCTGATTTGTCATTCACCCATAATGGATTTTTGACAACTTAAAACATGAAACTATTCTCTTCAATGAGATGAATAAGTTTCCAAGTGGTCCATCCTCAAAAAATTAATGGGACCCACTTGTACCGTAGCTCGAATATCCCTACTTGATCACAAAAACTGGATTAAACAAAATGCAGATTTTTCCAACAAAAACATCATCTGATGTCACAGAATATTAAGGAAAAATGTCCAACCACTTTGGTAAGAAAAAGGATTAATTTTCACCGTTGAATTTTAATTTCAAATTGAGATTTGGGTAGCCCTCCATTTTTAACATCATCAATCAAGTTCAAAATGTAATTTTGTTTTTAATTTGTTCTTTTGAATCTGAGTTTTTCATTAAATATAGAAAGCTGTGGTGTTGGATTGGATTGACTAGTTCATAATCCATGTGAGTCCAATAACCTTGGCAAGATTTGAAATCTTACAAAATTAATCATTGTAGTCTAATTCATAAAGTAAGATTTGTCAAAGTAACCAACTTTAATAAAGTAAAAGAGATTTTGTAAGGCTAATGATTTTTTAACTTAACCTGACAGACTGACGTTGCATGTGCAAAGAATCCTTGATTCTTTCACTTGGAATACACAACTGCAGATGACAGGTGGGTTGTGTATCCCGGGGACAGACTCTAGGTCGGTTGTGTATCCCAGGGACAGACTCTACGGTTCCTTGCTCATGCCACGTCGGTGGGTTTTGAGTTTTGTTGAATTAAAAAATCAGCACTCTTTTTGTAATAAAATTGTAAGCGATAGGTCTGTCCAATAAAATTGTAAGGTTCGAACCTCACAGTGCACTTCTTGACGTGAAAGTCTATGGGAACCAAGTGCTTTGAGTGCAATCATCCAAATGGAGTGCAAATGGAAATTTATAAGTGATAAAGCACAATTGATAGTGGGAGGTGTGCAACTAGTCGACCACAAAGATTAATTTTCTTTTATTATTAATTGGGGTGCAATAAATAGTTTAAGAAATTGGAGTGTAACAAGTAAAAAAATTATAACAAATTTGAAAATCTAATTTATTGTTATTTGTGTATTAATTGACAAAACCGTTAAGATAAATTTTATTTTATTATTAATTGGGGTGCAATAAATAATTTAAGAAATTGGGGTATGATAAGTAAAAAAATTATAACATATTTGGAAATTTAATTTATTGTTATTTGTGTATTATTGTTAACGTCTGTCCTAAGGGCACATAAGATGTCGGAGGGAGACCAATGGGACTGAGGTGAGAACATCCCTACTAATATTGATGCATGATAAACTAGACTTGCTATTCCTTGTCGGTATGTTCTCAAAAAAAAACTTTGTATACCAAAATATCCATAAATGCTTATTCCCAAAGTGTATTTATTGGACTTTTAACTTGTGCCCTTAGGGTATATATAAAAAGATAGGATATTATATCTCTCTGTATTTTTTTTTTTTTTAAATCTCTTATTAATTGTATTGTAATATCATTTTGCATAAAATAGGAATATACCAGAGTTAACAAAAGAAGTTTCGTAAGAAAATGTAAGAATCGTAATAAATTGGTTTAAAAAAAGCTGCTCGAAATTCATTCGTTGACATGGCATGTGCACATAATCATAGATTTTTTCATTTGAATTTCAAGTGGCTCTTTTCGAGTCAATTTATCATTAGTCAAAATGTAACTAGCATATCAACAATTATCTATTTTGAAGGGAGAAACATTTCCCAAAGTTAATGATATCTCATCACGATGATCCAAAAATCTTAAAGAAATCTCTCATGATTACTGCTTTATCAATGTATCTTTAGAGTGGTTGTAGAAACCCTCCCCAAAAACAGTTAGCCTGTTGAACGAGTGTTATAATGTTTTGTAATGTTGGTTAATAATTTGAGCCAAATCTTTGTGATGTCTGAATAGTGTATTTTAATTTTTAATTTGGGGCGAGATAAATAATTTAAGCAATTGGGGTGTAATAAGTACAATTTGGGGTGCCAATATAACTTCTCATCCTTTATCCTATCGGTACTACTAGTGCAGCGATATACTTTCTTGGAACGTCAACGAAAATATACTTTCTTAAGACCTGGAAATTGGTTGCTGAATTTGTCATGGTTGATGTAAACTTTGTAAACATATTAAATTTAAAAAAGAAGATTTACATGATCAACAATTTTGGTTGTATCTCATGAGATCTAGAAATGTAAGAAAGTTTATCTTTGTAAATTTTGGATTTTAACAAGTTTTTTTAAACCTTATCCTAGTTGTATTAGAATTTATGTATGATTTTTATTTTAAAATTTTAAATGAATAATATAATTTTACATCATATTTTATAATTTAATATATTATAAGGTTCTTTTTGTAATTTAAAATAATAACTAAGGTAATTTTGTAGATAACATAATAAAAAAAATGTTTCTATAATTATGTAGATTATTGCCAATTGGGGTGTAATTTTGTAGATTATTGCCAAAGTGCTAGCAACTCGATTGAAAAAAGTTCTTCCTAGTCTTATTGACGACGAACAAGGGGCTTTCATTAGAGGTAGGCAAATCTTAGATGGAGTCTTGATTGCCAACGAGTGTCTTGACTCTAAGATTAAGAAGAAGGAAAAGGGAATGATAGGGAAAATTGACCTTCAAAAGGCTTATGACCATGTGAGTTGGGACCTCTTAAAATACATGATGGGGAGGATGGGTTTTGAAGAAAGGTGGATCAGATGGATAATGAAATGTGTAACTACGGTGTCTTATTCGATTCTCGTCAATGGGAGTCTGGTGGACTTTTTTAGGGGTTCGAGAGAATTGAAACAAGGGGACCCATTATCTCCGTTCTTGTTTCTTATTGTTGCTGAAGCCTTGAGTAGATTGTTCACAAGAGCGGTTGATATAGGTAAGCTCTCGGGGTTTAGAGTGAAAGACGGACCATTGATTTCTCACTTACAATTTGCGGATGATACTCTTGTGTTTTTGGAGCATTCGAAGGATCAGGTAAGAGCGTTTCATGTGTTATTATGCTATTTTAAGGCTATGTCAGGATTACATATTAATTTGCAGAAGAGTAAGCTTTTCGGGGTAGGAGAGGTGACCGATATTCATTTGATGGCAACCACGTTGGGATGTGAACACGATACCCTTCTCACGTCATATTTGGGATTACCGTTGGGAGCACCATATAATAGTATCAAAATCTGGGATGGTGTGATTGAGAGGTTGGAGAAAAGGTTGAGTAAGTGGAAGGCCAATTATTTGTCGAAAGGAGGGAAGGTTACGTTGACCAAGAGCACTTTAACGAGTATTCCGATTTATGTCCTATCGTTGTTCACGCTCCCGAGATCTGTCGAAATTAGAATGGAAAGGCTTATGAAGGATTTTTTGTGGAATGACAGGATGAGCAGGAGAAAGTATCATTTGGTCAGATGGAAAGTGGTATGCACGCCTAAGAAGAACAGGGGTCTGGGCATAAAGGGGCTTAGATTAGCCAATAGAGCTCTGTTAGGAAAATGGCTTTGGAGATTTGGTGAAGAGATGAATAGTTTGTGGAGGAAGGTTATTAGGGCCAAGTACGGGGAAAAAAGGTTAGGCTGGTATAGCGACGAGGCTAAAGATCCTTATGGGTGCAGTATCTGGAAAGGGGTTCTTAAAGGGATAAAGGATTTCAAGAGAGGGATAAGATTCAAAGTGGGTTTGGGAGATAGGATTAGCTTCTAGGAGGATAGTTGGTGTGACACATTGCCTCTGGTAGTCCAATTCTCGTCTTTGTACACTTGTTCAATCAACAAGAACTGCTCTATCCAGCAGTGTTTGGTTGACAATGAGTATGGTCCTACTTGGGATTTGGGGTTCAGAAGAAATTTTAATGATTGAAAGCTAACTGAGGTGACATCTTTCCTTGATCTCATATATACAGTTCATCTCAACGACAACGAACAGGATAAGTGGAAATGGGCAATGGCTAAGGATTTGAGATTCTCTGTCAGGTCTTTTTATAAGTGGCTTTTTTCTAATGTGGAGAGTTCCTTGGTGGGACCAATCAATTGGTCCAAGTTAGTCCCCTCTAAAGTATCTTTTTTCGTTTGGTTGACTTCTCTTAGTAGGATTCTCACGTTGGATAATTTGATTGTGCGGGGATGGATCATTCCCAACTGTTGTCCCATTTGCATAAGTGATGCAGAATCTGTTGATCATTTATTAATCCATTGCTCTTTTTCTTATGACATTTGGTCGACTTTTCTTGGTCTTTTCGGTTTTAACTGAGTCCCTCCTCGTAAGTTCTCCTCGGTGTTAGTAAAATGGATCAGTAACGCTTTCCATACCAGAAAAAAGATCATTCGGGATATGCTTCCCTCGACTATCACTTGGGGGATCTGGAACGAGCGAAACAACAGATCGTTCAATAACAAAAGTAGCAACTCTCATGCAGGTTTCTTGGAGATCTTGGATTTACTATACATTTGGTCAAAGCAGAACATAGTGTTCACGGGTACTTCATTTGATGATTTTGTTTTTAGATGGCACTCCTTGTGTAATGATTAGTGTTGTTTTTCTTTTTTTACTTTTCTTTGAGGTTCTCTCGGCCTTTTTGTTTCTTGTCTTTCCTCTCTGATCAATATATTATACTTTTCAAAAAAAAAAAAAAAAAAATGTTTCTATAATTTCATAAAGTCAAGGACTTGGCTTACTTGGGCAGATTCGAGGATTGACTATGATCTAGTGCCTGTCGAAGGAGTACTGTTTTATTGGGGAGGAGACGAGAGAGGCTAATGATGCTTAGGAACCGGAGGAGAGGGTGAGGCCAAGTGGTGGAGAGTGGGTATGAGGTAGGCAATTCGAGTCTTAGAGATTGTAGATGCAAAAAATTTGCATTATCTCCAGATTCCCACTAAATGATTAATTTCGTCTTTCTGTGCTCTTAGGTGTGCCTGCAACAACATCTCTCTGATATCCAAGTCAGAATCTTAATACAAAAAGTTAAATACAATTTTTAGTGAAAAAAAATTTCATACCTTTAAGTGCCTCTGACTATATATTTATAGAGATTTCCTTCCTTAAATCTTCCCTGATCTTCTTTTTGATTTTCGTCATTTCCATTTAAGCGGCTCCGTCTTTTTAAGAATTTTCCTTGATCCTCACGAATATGATTGAATTCCTGATTTTCGGAGATTTGACTCAACCGACTTATTACCTCAGTCCTTGGCATCTCATCTTGAGATTTGTTCTTCCTAAATGCCCGACTTCCCTTATTCCGATCTTACCGGTCACTGGGTCGAATTTTCTTTACCTCATAAACACAAGAGTTCGGTCGATATATTTCACAGCTGCCACGTGTTAGTATAACACCTGCCTTTATGTAGGGTCCCCCTCTCTCTCTCTCTTTGCCTGTCTGCGACAGTGGATACCAACAGGTTGTCCGCAGGTAGGAAGGTAAGACAGGTCGCTGTCCCCAGGCTGACCTTCTTTCTGTCTGCCCGTGTCAGCACAGGTCAGCTTGGGCTGCAGTGAGACTCTAAGGATCTACAACATGGGGTGTCAAATAAAAAATTCCAAGCATTTGACATTTAATTATTGTTATCATTGTTCAAATTAAGATCACAGATTAAAGTGTAGAAATGGCTCATTGGAACAACTCTGCTTTCCCACTAAAGTGTTTCTGTGGAATCATTTCTATTTAAATCCCTTATATAATAGTTTTCAAGAAGTGTTTTCTGGGATTTAGAAACACTTCCCAAAGCTTTCTGGCATAAAAGTAGTAATTACTACATACTTGATTGTGTTTGACTGACCATAAGATCCCTTAGAGAGTTGTGCGAGGAGAGTGCGTGTATTTTTAGTGTGTCATCAATTTGGACATTTTGCTTCGAACTTAAATTTCTTCTGTATTTGTTTGGATTCCAACAAAAAGAAAAAGTTGGGCACCTACCAAACAAGTCCATATACTTATGAATTAGCCAAATTAACTTCACAGTCCATTACATTTGAAGGAACGCAACATTTTCTGCAATTTCCGTTTCTACGGAACTCTAAAGTAAATCAAATGGTTGTGATCTATTCAAGTTTTCCAAAGTTGTCATGACATCTCTAAAGCCATGTTTGCAAATTCTACCATAAACTCTTAAAATTCAATAAAACTATATCTAATCTATAAAATAACACATTTTCCTTCCTTGATGTAATAAATCCAATCTCCAAATCTCCTCTACACAGTAAATAAAATCTTGTCAAGGGTTATGGTAGCAATATGAATCTCTGACTTGGATAGCAATTCAGCCTAGCTTAGGGTTTTTATTAGCAGGTCATGCATGCCAACAAGAATCCTGAGAAGTTTTGTTCCTCTAACATAGATTTCTCATAGTAAATATTGAAACAACAATTAGTTGCACACAAGGAAGAAAGAGAAGATAACTATAATTAATCACAAATAACAATGTATCAATGATACGATAATCCAACATGACAAAGGAAGACAACAATACTTTATTTTTAATTTTTTTATTACTGATAAGAATGACTAACTTGAAATATTTTTTTGAAGAGTGACTAACTTGAAATATTACTATACAGGAAAAATATTATATGACTTCCAATTTGTCAAACATCTCAGCATTTCACAGAATTTACAAGTAAAAAACATATGGGAAATAGCTCCAACCAAAAAGTAGATGAGACAGTAAATCAATAGAACTCATAGTCCTCTCTGGAATATACCTTCTGATGTTAGGAGCTAACAAGAAGAGCCTCTCTAGCAATATTGGTAACACGTAAGACAGCTTGTGCACTTAAAGGAGGAAGTTTTGATTGGCAAAAATTCTCCCAAGAACCCACCTCTGAATGCTCAGATTCAACAGCTAGAGAAGGGTCATGGAATTTCTCATATTCAGTTTGTAGCTCCAATAGGAGTGTACGAGCAGCCTCCCTCGACTCGGGAAGCTGGTCACTGAGTTGGGTAGCAGCTATTTGAATAAATTTATCAATCCCATATGCTTTAATGCCTTCCGTGCCCTGCGGATCACACACCAAAGAAGCACCATAATTGATGAGACTAATAAAAATATAGTGAAGTCTGCATGAGGGGATTAAAATCTGCCAGACAACACCAAAAAACTGAAGATAACAATTAATTGTTACAAAGTGATTTAATCTTTCGAAAGTTGCATGGCATTTAAATAGATATTGATGAAATAAACTGCCTTTCTTGCAGGAGTTACGTGAATGGGAATTTAAAGGACGCTGAAACTGAATGTGAAAATAGGAATACAAAGGAGAAAGCTGACTTTTAACAACGGTTCTACTCAACTTTTTCACAATCCCAAGAGCTTCTCAAAGAAATCCAAAGCAATGGTCACTAAGAAGCTTGAGACACTTTAACCATCCCAATACTTCCACATCGAGTAATGTTAAAGTTAGTCCTCACATCAGCAATGCATTTCACCAGCCACCATCTAAAACTAAATATCACATAAGTTGAAAACGCAGTAAGAAAGAATCAGGATTATGAGATGAGGTTCTCAGTTCTATTATTTTCTTTGGGTGTTGACCAAAGGTAAAGTTTAATTTCAAATTTATAGGTATTCTAGAGAGGCCGTGCACATATGCAAACAATATCAAACTTCTGAAAGAAGACCAGCTACAGAGTCAAAGAACCTAATATAGAGCATGTCCAGCTGAATTGAATGAACAAGCCAGATAAGTTTCATTTTTCTTCACCCCTAATAGGCTCGGACATGGTTGATCCATAACCGAAATTCTCAATCAGTGTTGTAAGTTATAAGATCTGATTCCAGGTTCGATACGGTCCATCGAAACTCCTAGCTATTAGGATGAAAGAAATTGGGAGAGGTAGGGTGAGAGAGATTTTAGTTTATGAATATGTGAATAGGTTTTTCATAAAATCATTGATTTTTTTTAGTACATCATTATTAAATATGTGCCACGAAAACCATCATAGTCAATTAAGAGGCCCATTACTGATAATCAACCCCATAATCAATTAGGATAGTGGTTACAAAATGACCCCTAAGATAAAGTTTCTCCATTTGAGTTTTGCCGGTGGTATCGGATTGAAATACATGATGTCAGTTAAACTAAATAAGGGTCTAACTGGCCATGTCTATGTAAAACCAACTGAAGGCATCAACTCCTTGAGGATTTTGATTGTCTTCAATCTTGTTTGTTTTGTTTTGTATTTTTTATTTATTTATCGGTATGTCTGTTTTTATTTTAATGAGTTCGATAACTCGATGCTAGTGGGATTTGATGATTTTCTATATATATATATATATATATATGTACTAGAGTTTGCACATGCCGTACAGGCATCCTCTTTGAGGTTAAGGGGTAAAAGAGGAAATATAGTAAAATTAGAGGGGTATTATTGGAAAAGGGGGTAAAAGAGGGAGGGGGGAGGAAAGACAATAAGTTGAAGGGGGTGAAGACTTAAGACAATAAAGTGGGGTAGTGTGGACCCCACTCCACTGTAGCTGGAGTGGGATCCACCGTTGTATTTTATTACATACATACGGGTGGTCATGTTTGATACCCTATTATTTGCCCTATGTGTTTTGTCCTACATGGGTTAGAAGTTTTGGAATGGGCTGATTTTTGGTGAGGATGATCTCTATGATGAGGAGATCATCCTCACCAAACTTCTAACCCCATCAAAAGTGGTTTACAAAAAATGGACAGTCCACGATTCTTCAACTTGTAAACACGAGGCTAGAAGTTTTGGAATGGGCTAGTTGTTTGTGACGATGATCCCACAGAGATCATCCTCACCAAAAATCAGCCCATTCCAAAACTTCTAACCCATGTAGGAAAAAACACATAGCACAAAACGTAGGGTGCCAAACATTTCCTTATATATATATATAAGGTCAGGATCCCTTGACTCCTAAGAATAACTCATGAAAAAAACACATGATCCCAACCCTTTAAATGCAAAATCCAATGGTTGAGATTTATCCTTGGGAAAAGTATCACCGAGATTTGTGTTATCAAGATACTCATAAATCTCAACCATTGGATTTTGTGTTTAAAGGGTTGGGATCATATGTTTTTTTCATGAGTCATTCTTAGGAGTCAGCGGATCCTAACCCTGTATATATATATAAAGAGAGGAATTCCATGAATCAGTTCTCGATAAACAACTTCCTAGGAGATGATGTCTAGAGTTGGAAAATCAACTGATTAAAAAAAAAAAAATCAAGCCATCATCACCACCTTATACTAAACTACTTCAGGGTTTGGGAAAATTTATCAAAATGCAAGTAACAGTTTGAGAGAAAATAAAATAAACAAGAAAAACCTCACAAGTCGAGAAAAAAAAAATTAGCAGGCGGAGCAGAAGTAAATCTTACCAGCCGAGGTACACTCCGACAAAAGAACATTGATGCCTTTGCTCTTATTCGAGGATTTTTGTGCTTAAGATAAGGTTGCAGCTTCAGTAACAGTAAGGTAGGGGAGACCCATTTAGTCAAAGCCACCAAGGCTCTCTCGGCAGCTTCACATACAAAGCGTTTATCTTGTGAAGACTTAAGAAGAAGCTGTAGAAGCTGAACCCAAACCACATAAATTTATTAGAATAATAGTGAAAATAAAATGAACTTCTCAGTTAATGACTAACCATCAACACTGGAAATAAAGAATATTTGTTTGATAGGAGCAAGAGCATTTCAAAGAGAGGGGGGAGGGGGGGTTGAAGATAACCAAAACTGCAACTTTAGAATTGAAGTCATACCAAAGGGTCAAATGAATCAACTGCATGATCACCATAAGCACTGAAGATATCTTCAGATGTCATTATTGCAGTTTTGCAGACAGCACTTCTTGGATTCTTCAAGGATTTCACAATCAGTGAAATCACATTTCCCCTGTTCATTAGGACATAAGGAAGTGTACACATTAAGCAACCAAACTGAGATGAATAATGTGAGCATCAGCGTTCTCCTAATTCAAATCCCTAAATAAAAATTAGAGACTCACAACATGTCAAACATTGCTTCCTTGTGAAATATTGATAATCTCCGCACATTGTTGAGAGATTCACATACCAAAACCCAATCCTTGGAGTCCAGTCCTGCTAACAGCGTCTAAAAAGCAACAAGAGACAAACATGAACAGAATCCTCAATTATCACGACATCAAAAGGAAACCACATTAACAGCCGATCCAGTATGCTTCACAAATGTAAGCTAAGCAACAAGAAAAAAAACAAAATAAAGAGAAGAGTAAGTGTAGCCTTACTAACTTAGTAAGATTTGAAATCTTACTAAGGGTTGTTGAACTCACCTTGTGGCATTCACAGGGATGTAGAAGAAAAAATTCTATGAACTTATTAAAAAAACAATTAGAAAAGGTTATTTTTCACTGTTGAATTTAATTTCAAACTTGGGAGTTCAGTAGCAGTCCATTTTCAAAATCTTGGATCAAGTCCATTTTTTTTTTTTTGGATCTGAGTTTTTCCATGAAATCTAGAGGGCTGTAGTGTTAAGATTGCCAATTTGATAATCCCATCTGAGCTCAACAACCCTTAGTAAATCTTACTAAGTTAGGAAGGAAAATGTTTCTCTAAAGGGAAAAAAGAAATAGCTCATACACTGAGACTCATATCCACGTCATCCAGATCACTCAGGTTTTCAGGCTCTATATACTCTACTTCAGAAGCTCCTATCTCTGCTCCAGTATTCGCAACTTCACCTTCATTGGTTGGAATTGAAGCCAAGGAAGCAGAATTTGTTCTCAGCCATTTGTCAAGATTTTCATTATTGGTATCAGTGTAAGGCATTGTAAAGTTCCCTGCGCTAGGACTTCCATTTTTCCTCTCAGATCCTGGTAATGTGTGGATAGCCCTGAGTGCTTTCCCTGACATCCCTTAGGCTTATAGACTGAAATAAAAAAGAAATCAATCCAACATTTAGATATCTTAGAAATATATTAACACAGGTAGCCAAATTGATAAATGGTTAAATAGATACAAAAAACACAATAAGACGAGCTACTCCATTGATTTCTTAGCAAAGGCTAATAAATATCACACAAAAACCATCAGCCTTTGTATTCTAAAGAGAGAGGCAACTAGCAGTCTAGACCAATATGCATATACAAGTTCAGATTTCTTGAGTAGATTAGTAAAACATGGAATCAAAACCAACTTTGAGGTCGTCGGTTCAAGTCCAGCTTATCCATAAAAATAAAAAAATAAAATAAAATACTATAGAATGCATTACAATTCAAATGGCCTCTCACTGATCCTAATGACTCTCTGTTCATGCCACCTAAAAATTATGAATTTCGTACCTCATAATCTGCAAAATAAATAACATTTGACAATTATATAGAATCTACAAAAGCCAAAAATTCTCAAAGAAAATTTTGAGTTATCCTAAAGAGCTTTTCCTTTCCCTTTTGCCATAAAATGCATAGTAATAGAGCTTGGATCATCCCTAAAGACTCCCCTTATGCCAATCAACCCTAGTGCCCCCAAAACGCATATCTCAAACCAAATTCAAGCAATCAACTTTCAAACTAGAAATGGAGAGGTTAACCTCATCATATGTTCACTTAAACAAGGAAATACGCTATTTCGTTACAAACACTCAAACTATCTATCGATAATTTCATTACTCCATTATTTCATATACACCAAAAAATACAAACAAAATGATGATCAAAGAGCTCTTCCCATTAGCATTGAGGGGCAACTTGACATGTCCATAACTAACGGATCAAGACTTTGATTTAATATGAAATAGTCATATAAGAAAAAGTTTCCACACAAGGAGGAATCAATTATGCTCAAATCTTCTCAAGACTCAGCTGGCAACCGCATCTCCTAATACCCTGAAAAGGTGTCATAAATGGCCCATGAAGAAATCCCCTTTTGCTCTCCATTCCCAAATGTATCATTTATCCCTCAACTAACGTTTTTTTTTTTTTCCATTTTGATGATTATCATTAGATGATAATGATCAAAATTTGGAGTTTATCGTACTCCTGCTAGTGCCAATGAATTTAAAAACTCTTTGGCGTTGTGCAAAATATATATTATCCCCCCGCCCCACACACACATAAACTTAATCAAATGGTCTGAGATATGGTGAAGAGCAATCCCCACTATAACCAACTCAACTCTTTGAAACCACCTACTCTCTCATCTCTCTCTAGGCCATAAATCAAGGAAATATCCAATGGTGGACTCTCATCTCTACTAGGCAATAAATCAAGAACAATATACAACTCACAAATCAAAATAGACGAGAAAAAGAAGATCGAGCAATGAGATTTTCATTTTTTTTTTTTTTGATCGTTAGCAATGAGATTTTCATAGACAAAGAAGAAATTTGGAAATATCGAAAACATCCATCGGATCATTTACTGGTGTTTATCTTTTGTGCCTCAAAGGAAGAAAAAAACATCAAACCTCCACCACTATAAATAAAAAATAAAAAAAATAAAAAAATTGAATTTACATCTCTAATTTATTTTGATTCTTGAGAACTTTAAGGAATCCATTTTCGTCTCTCAATAGATCTTAAAATAACCAGATTAAGGTATGTTCTTCATTATTCTTTCTTCAACACATACATCCTAAAGAAACACATGTGGAATGCAAATAGCAACTTTGCATCTCCTTTAATGGCCTTTACTTATAAAAAATTCAGAAATTATTGAACTCTTGAACATGACAACAGAACTGATGACACTAAAATGACCTGATTGGATCTAACTAAAATCCAAAAAACTGTAAGAATTTTGTATGTGCTGCATCCCTTCTCTTTCATAAGGAAAATCACAAATATCAACAAATTTCCGATGCCTACAACCGAATGCTCTGAACGACTACGATACAATATGAATAATATCAGTGATGACTTATGACTAAGTTCTCATCGAAGACACACACACACACAAAGCATAAAAATAGAGATCTAGAACCAAACATGAGTTACTGTTATAGGGAAAAACAAAATAAGAGACGAAATGAGATGCAAATCTGAAACAGCAAGATCGCATTAGTTTAATCGTCAACAGATCTAAATCTTCAGTCACAAATCCTAGTTTCAAGGCCGATTTTCACCTTTTGTTGATGGATTTGAAGTTCTAAACCTAACCAATATAAGTTCAAACAGGGCAAATTACAGGTCTAATGTGTGTATGTGAGAGAGATTACCAGATGATAGGAAGCCAGGTGATCGAATATAACACCAAATGCGAAAAATAGTGAACCAGCCAAATACGCTTCGCTTTCAGTCTCAAATGTGAGAAGAGTTCATAGTTTGAGTAGAGATAAAAGAGGAATTGTTTTAAGGATTTTGTTAATGTGAGCCTAAGGACACACGTTAAAATGCGATAAATACACTTTGGAAATGGGTATAAGTCGTTATTTCGATAAATAAAATGAAATAAATAAGGGTATTTTCGGTACAAAATTCAATTTTCAAAATGTATTTATTGCACGTTCGACCGACCCAATTCGACCAATAATTCGGTAAAATTTCGCTTTGAAGAAATTCTTTAAAATTCGGCCCAAAAAACAGCTTACAACTCACTACTCTCTCTTTTGTTGTATATATCTCTTGTACTCCTGTTTAGTCTTATTTTAAGGAAGTCTTTTGTTAAAAATATTGACCATCAAAATATGTGTATTTTGTATAGATTTTCAAGTTTCTACTAATAGTTTATTGGGTGCGATTATTCTTACTAAGCTAATAAGAATTTCACTTTCAAAACCTTGTACTAATAAGGAAAATGAAAACTAATGATTAATTAATATTAGCGAATTTTTTATTTCTGGATTTTTTAAGCATGAAGTATAATACGCGCATAAATCATATGCCACATATTTACCGTTTTGCGAATGTTTGACTGGATTTTTGTATTTCAAAACTGAATAGAACTTGAATTTTTCCCATATTGAATTATTGCCACATTCCAAATTGCTAACAAGGTGCTTGACTGCCTGTTAGCAAGACCCTTGTTTTAATTGTACTTTATAACAGGCGAAGTGAAAGACATAGTCATGTAAGACGCGCCTTTCACAACACCGGCAAGCATAGTAAACTACATGTGACGGTCAGACAAATGAATAAATTTTGCTTTATTGCCTAAACTATCCCCGGATTTATGAAGTATATCTAAATCACCATAGCAAAGGCAAGACAAACGTTGACGTCTCAGTGATAAAAACATGGAGTGGGTGGGAACATGGGAGTGTTAAATTCAAAATAAGGATCAACTAGTTGCACACCACTACTGGTTGGTTGCACTCTTAACATTAAAAAATTAAAAAAAAAAATTAAACTTCAATTTTAACCTACTAATTGCACTTCAGTATGGTAATTTTATGATTTAGGGGCTTATTCATCTTCCCACTTTTTCTATGTTCGTACTCTATTTTATTTTATTTTTGTAGTTGATTTTGCTCATGTTCTCACTGGCACCAAATGAAGATATTGGTTTTTGTGGAAGGATAAAATCCTTGACTTCTTCGATATGATGACACTTATCATGACAAAGGGTATGACTCAGTAAGGAAAATTTTCAACCTGGTGATCTGTAAAGTAAGGATCCAAAGAGTGGAGCTCAGAATGATCTCGGGAAAAATGTGATTCTGTGAATAGACAAAAATCTAATCCCAGAATTCTTGGGATTTGAGTGCAACAATCCAAGAAGGACTCTTAGTTAGAGAGGTTTTTATGAATCTAATCCCTAAATAGAAAAGGATAAGGGGGGAAATGTGCAAAGGGAGAACTCCTTCCTTACAAATAAGGGGAGGGCCACACGGACAAAGGTACGAAATTCTCACTTAAAAACTTTTCATAATTTTACTCTGTAGTCTGACTTTAGTATTGGAGGCTCTATGGAATAGGGAACAGAGAGTTGTAGATCAATCCATCAGGAGCTTGCGAATCTCAAGGTGATCACAAATATCATTTCTACAGTTTTCTAATCCATATTTAGATTTTGTTTAGGAATTGATAAAAGCATATACTTCATCTTAATCATCTCTTGGAATTCAATTATCAATGATCAGCTCGAAGTGTCAACATGAATTCTAACTAGTTTCTTAAGTCTCACAAGGTTTTTAAAATTGTCAAAACCAACCTCCTTGATTTATCAATTCAGATATATGGTGATTAGAAGAAGAAGAAGAAAATGAGTACAATCGTTTTTTTTTTATAGGGTGTAATCATCCAAATGGAGTGCAATTGGTAATGTGTGGTGTGCAACTAGTTAGCTCCTTCAAAATATCCTTAGGTGTGGAACATTTTAAGAACGCTTGATAATGAATTATATATAAGGGGAATCAATGTTTAACATGGGTTGGGTTCATTTGGATTAGAGTATATCTATACCTAGTTCTAATTTTTTATTTGGATACGGATCCGAATTGGACCGTTCAACATTATTTTTTTTTGCTATATTTCTTTTTTAATTGTTATACTATTCTATATCATCATTATGATTTTTATTTTATTTTGTAACAATTCATATTATAGTAAAGTAGAAGAAGAAAGATATATTGAAAAACATAAAAATATAATTTTCAAAGCATTATTCCATTGGGATCTATAGGACTTTTCGAGGGGGCAGTGTGTGTGACAATGGGATTAGTCTCGCCCAAAGGGTGGGGATACACACGATAAGCAAAAAAAGCAATACCATTCGGATCTTTGCAAATATAGGTTTGGATCCGTATTTGACGCGAATATGACTCAGATGAAGGGATATTAACCCATATGGACCCATTTTATTATTCGAATATAATCCAAGGAACCAGACCCGCTAAATTTGGATTCGGATCACTCAGATTTTGGATAGAATCCGACCCATTTTATGACATAAGGGGAATGCTATTATCCAAGACCTCATGGTGAAGTCAGTAATTTTCTATCACATTTTTTTTCAATAACATCTCTATTCATTTTCACTATGTTTAGATAGAGCTTCTTGACGACTTCTGCTCTTGCAGGGAGCTAGCAAACGTTTGAATAGATTTTTGCTTTGACGGGGAAAGGTTTTTGCTTTTGCGAGGAGATGTTTTTTTGCTCTTTGTGGAGAAACTCCAAGGACCTGCTCTTCTGCGGAGAGATTTTTTGCTCTTGCAAGGAGTGATTGAGTTTTTGCTCTTGCGCAGAGAGGTATATCTACACAGGCCTTTTGTCTTTTAGTAAATAAAACAGGTATGTTGGTTTTTTTACATAATAAATATTTGTTTATATTTATTATCAAAATATTTATTAAAAATAAGACATTTAAATCTAAAGATTAAGTGATATTGACATTTATTATGTAAAAGACAAACATTTAGAGGGCTTAGACTCATAGATTAGCTAGTTTGACACATTGCAAAATAACTTTGAGATTGTGAGTTCAAGTCCAACTTACCCATAAAAAAAAAGATTTATTGGAATAAGATCCTAAATTAAAGAAGAAAATAATATAAAGATCGAATTTTTTGCCACCTTCGAGGGATCTAAATCAAAAGGTTTGTGAAAACATGTTTGACTTGACTCGTATTTTATTTAGTGGTGTTCACTTGGGTACCCATAATCGAACCCGACCCGAATTTTTTGGTATGGGTCAGGTATAGATGGAACCAGAACCAAACCTACCAATTTCAGGTATGGGTAACTGTCCTCACTCAACTAATTATGTATCGATCTCATGAGAAACCAGCAATTGTGGCATGAATCTAGAATCTTGATAGTTTATACTTACATGTATAACCAAAAAATAAACATAAGATAAAAGAAGAAAAAAAAAAGATGAAGAAAAGGATGAGAGATGGATCATTAGGTGGTGAACCAATCATCAATCTCCCTCATGAATTAATCGTTGAAGGGATACTAACCAGACTAAAATCTCTCTTACGATTCAAGTGTGTGTAAACTTTGGTGCTCCTCAATTAAAGTTCCACACTATGTACAACTTCATCTAAAAATATCGAAAACTAGGTGTTGTTGGCCTTTTGGTACCACATTCCTTGTTTCTTACCCTTCCCAAATTTATTGGAGGAGAATGTCTTCGTAACGACCATCTATGGTGGAAAACTCTTCCCACTGATGCTTTGGACTATTCCTTGTGGTTTCTCTCATCTTAATGGCTTGGTATATTACCTAGACATTAAGAATCATCACGTCGTAAATCGAGGCACATCATTCCCCATGGCCGAATGTGCATGACAGAATTGTTTGGACATTAACAGGAAATGGTAAATTCTCTAGTAGATCAGCTTGGGAATCGATTAGGAGTATGGGTACTGATTTTCCGTGGCATAAAGTTGTGTGGTTTCAAATTGAAAATCCCTCTACACTCTTTTATAGCTTGGTTAGCTATGAAAAAGTGCCTTCTTGCATCTGAAAACTTGAAGAAGAGAAGAGTTTTGTTGATCCCTCGATGCATTCTTTGCCGACAAGATTACGAGGAAAATGAACATATCTTCTTTAATTGTTGATCTCGTATATAAAAATATTGAACTCGACAATAAAAAGTGTGGAACTCGACACTATAAAAATGTTGAACTCGACACAAAAATTGTTGAATTCACGATAAAATGTGGGGCACATAACACTTTAAACGAGACTCAATTTTTTTTGTTTTGTTATCTCGACCTTGACATTGGATAGATCATATTGAAATACCCAAAAGTTATTGCAATTGCGAAACAAACACTTGAATCAAAAGTTGCAATGACATCTTCAAAAAATTTAGAACACCATCATCATCATCATTTTAGTTATAACTCGAAAAATACAACTAAATGTCCAAAATTAAGAGCATTTGTTATTCACAATAAAAAACATCATTGCCTGCAAATTCAAAACAACAGCAACAATAAAAGTAGTAAGTTAGAGGATTGATATTTGATATGGTATGTCATTCTCAAAATACCCTATTTACTTTGAAATCATTGCTTTTGAGGGTGTTTTGGGCCCGAAGTTGCATATTCAAAAAATAAAAATAAAAAATGGGAGTCAAGATCAGATCATTCAATCAAAAGAAACTACCATCATGGTAACATCAAAGTTGTAGCTACACACACACACACAGTAGTGCGGTCAGAATTAAATAGGTATCAATGAGCTGGGGATATCTTCTATTTTTTCACCATCACTTGTGGATCTTTCCATGATTTCTTTGCACACACACACACACAGAGTAGTGCTTTCTTCCCAACAGTCTTCTTGGGAGCACCTTACACTATGCAAAAAAGAAAGAACGAAAGAAAGAAAGGCAAAAAAGTCCCCAATGCTATTCACTCATGGAGTTATTAGTTACAGTGGAGTTATGTTGTGCCAAATGTTCATGGATCAATTTGGGGGAGAATATGACTAAT
The DNA here is from genome assembly GCF_017979445.1 of Akebia trifoliata. NCBI lineage: Eukaryota > Viridiplantae > Streptophyta > Magnoliopsida > Ranunculales > Lardizabalaceae > Akebia > Akebia trifoliata. Next base: position 4,241,009 of record NC_141379.1, read on the forward strand.
TTTTTATGTTCTATTTTATATCAAAGTTATAGACTTGCAACATCATGACTTCATTTCATAGTGGTTTGTCCCTAAAACTCAATTAAATTAATTCATCGTGTCAACTCAGCAATTTTTTTAAGTCAACTCAAGAGTATAAGTACCAAATCCAATTAATTCCACTAAATAGTGTGATTATAACTATTGAATTTTTAGAAATAAAAAAAAAATGTAAAAATATAATTTTAAGAGAGATTTACTAGGCAGCCCTATTTGTTGCATTATATTACAAAACTCCCTTTATGAAGTTTGTTATTAAACAAGCATTTTTTTATTGGAAAAAATAAACTAGTCTGACTAATGTGGTAAGTTTTGAAATTTTTCTAAGGGTTGTTCAACCCATGTAGATTATCAAATTAGCAATCCAACACCACAACCTTCTACATTTCTTAGAAAAACTCATAATCAAAATAAAATAATTAAAAACTAAAAAGAATCTTTTTTGAGTTTGATCCAAGGTCTTGAAAATGGATGGATACCAAACTCTTAATTTTAAAATTAAAATTCAATAATGATAATTAATTTTTTATTTGAAATTTCTTTTTTCAAATTTCTTAGAATTTTGTCTTGTACAACCTTGCGGCATTAAATCATATTTTTGGATGCGAATAATTGATGCCTGAGACTTTCCTAACTAACTTACTAAGGAAAGTAAATTTCTTTCCTAACAAACCTCCAAATTACTACTTAAATTGGAAAACAAAATAAAAATATAAAAACAAAAATAAAAAACAAAAATAAAAAAGAAGAGGAAAGAAATAAACACCTACAAAACCCTTAATATAATGAGTATGTAATTAAAAGAAGTAAAGGTCTTATAGGTATTTAAGATTTAAAATAACCATGAAGGTTCGTTGACTAACAAAATTGGTAAAGTAAAAGGAGTTTTTTTTTTTTTCTAATAGGGAGAGCTTCTTAAGTGTAAAATGTAAAAGGTCTTTTAAGAATATATTTTCTACCTCTTTACTATACTAGTGTCCAAAAGGTTATATGTTGATCGTGTTGGGGAGCACACCCAGTCTTACCATCAATGTTGTTGATCATGTTGACTGCTTTATTGATCATGTTGACTGCTTTGTTGATCTGGTGCAGGCTGCAGCGGATCACATTGTACGTTTGTAACTGGTCCGTGCAAACACGAATAAAGAATTGATTAGGTTGCTCTCACCTTCTGTAATAAAAAACATGATCCGATGCTTCTCTGGTATCTCATTTCTCTTTTATCTTTCTTTGTCTGTCTGTCTCTCTCTCTCTCTCTCTCTCTCTCTCTCTCTCTCTCTCATGTTTATGTTATTGTTCCAAAACGGTCTCTCTTTATCTTTCTCTCTCTCATCTCTCTTTATGCTTAAACTCCTATTTATTATTGAGTTGAAATTTAAATCTTGAATGGTCATCGACATTCGCCTCTTAGTCCCTCTTTTTCCCTCATAAGTTTAGAGCTTTTGAAACCAGCTATTTTGCAGCATTGGATCTTGGAGAATCGGTAAGAAACCAAACAGATTTTTCTTTAGAAATCACGAAGCATGTAATGTTGGAGGAAGACAAGGAAGAAGGAATCCAACCTTGTGTTCTCTTCCTTGTCTATCCATGTCTAATGTAAGATTATTGAAATATCCTTATCTTCAACTTTTCTCCAAATAATCTGTAATTTTCGAATTTCTTAAGAAAAAATTCGTGGTTTTTCTCTCCAAAATACGTCATTTTTAGGTCCTCAGCCTCTATTATTTCATCTCTTTCAGGTATCTAACCTCTATTGTGAATTCCTTTTAATTTATTTAAACCTTTCCTTGATCCTTAGAAGAAATCCTTGCAATTTTTTTCTTTAATACCTCAATGGGTCCTTCAACATTTTTCACAAGTATGCATCGAAGATTTTTGGAGTTTTTCTAGACTGAACCCACTGTTGAGGCTCTTCACCAAACATATGGTTGGGATTAACGAAAAAAATAAAAAAAGATTTCCTCGAGATAAATAAATTTTCTCTTAGGGTTGAAATCTCTTTGAGGGAATCCTTAACATCTCAACCGTCTGTTTGGGTTTAACTTCAAAAATATGGTCCAATCATTGGATCTAAATCATTTTTATCATGGACCAAATTGTTGTGGTAAATAAACATGCTGAAAATCTACAAGTTATCAGTCAAACTGATACTTTGATTTTGAAACCAAGATATAAGGTTGCAAAATCTATGTTTAATCTAAAGCTCATCTCGAGTCCATTTTTGGTATAAACTTACACTCGTGAAGTCGTGATATTCTAGTAATTGGATTCTAATATTATTTTGTGGAAGATTTGAAAATAAAAAATACATGAATCCCAATGTCTATTTGATGGAACGTTTTGACCGTGAGTCAAGATTAAAAAAAAAAAAAAAAGATAATCTCTTCTATGAAATGGCTTTTTAATTTTAATATTTTATTTTTCACAGATGGAACCTGCAGGAAATGATGATCCGATTGAAGGTAATATTGATAAGATTTAAATGTCTTTATTTGAATATTACCCCATGCTCACTTGTAGATTAAGATTAGTTCCACTTATTATTATATTTTTTTCATTTGTTATTTGATTTATATTATAATGTTGGACATTTAAAATAAGAATCATGATAATCTGACTACCCCACGTGGCAAATTCAATTGACATCCGGACATGACAATTTTGAAAACCGTAGATCTACACTCCTCGGGATACATGGTTGAACTTTCCCACAAAAATGTGTATCTCAAGAGAACTGAGTATTCCGAGGGGCACAGATGTACGATTTCCTAACTTATCACGCCAAGTAGTCGATTGAGTTTGCCACGACTCTTTGAATAATGATAAAATGACTTACCACCACTTTTAATGGAAAAGGATGATGATTATGATCACATGTTTATAGGTAAGAGATGTACAATTGCTCGTTTTTTAATTTTTTCTGAAAGTTACAGTTGACTTTTACAAGTGATGCTTGAATATGACCGCCTGAAATGGTTCGCTAGACATAGGACCCCTACTTCACTACCCTGTTTTAATTTAGTTTATTTTTTTGCATCAATTAGCCTTCTGCACAAAAATCTCTAGTTTGGATCAAACTTTTGAATCTCTAGTTTATAATTCCAATGCACCATGTGTCAACCCCTAATGTCTTATGAGAAATATCCTCCAAGGTCATGTAGATCACAAAATTTAAGAACTCTAAAAAAATGATAATTTTTTACCATTTGATTTTGATTCGAAACTTGTGAGTTTGTTTGTTGGACCATTTTTAAAATCTTTGATTATGCATGCTCAATAATAATAATAATTATTATTATTATTATTCTTATAATTGAATTTGATCTACACCATGTAATTTAAAGGGTGCTAATGTTGCTTTGCCAACGTGGGAATCCATGCCGTCCCAACAATCTTATTAAGTTAGAAAAACTCAACCTGCCAGTCGGATTCAAAACTCATCGACGTATCATGCGCAAAGAATCCTAGATTTTTTTACTCGGAATACACAACTATACCCTTAGGATACACAACTACAGATGGCAGGTTGGTTGTATATCCCAAGGGACAGAATCTACTATTCTTCGTCCATGCCACGTCAGTGAGTTTTGAGTTTCCCCGTTATGTTTGAGTTAAAAAATCAGCACTCAAAAAAATTTGATGATAGAATTTTGCTTACAAAGTTGACAGAAATCCGAGATCTACAAACATGAGCCCTTGTATATTGAATTACATCCCTAATTTACAAAATTACTGACCTTTGGATGCTTGACGTGGCACACATTAAGTAATGTGAGCAAAAAAAATCAGTCAATTGAGCTAGCCTAACTCTTGCGAAAATGACAGGTGGGAAGAAAAGGAGTGGAATTGTAATTAATGAACCAACATAGGAATATACCGTCGACCACATTCTGGTAAGAAATAATCAATGGCTAATTTTCTTTTTCAAGTAGTCACATAATTTAGTTTATATGATTTCAAACAAATGATTTCTGAAAATGACAGGCCAACAGGGAAAATCACTAATGTCAGAATATATATTATCTGAGTCGTGATTTTTGGACTCGATTTTTTCACCTAATCCTCTACTCGACTGACGTGGCAAAGGCACATAACCATAAATCGCTTTGCTCGAGATACACAAGGAAACCGATCTATGGTTATGTGTTCTTGACAACGTCAGTCAAGTATAGGAACGAGTGAAAAATCGAGTCCGAAAATCATTAATCATATTCTATTTCTAATTTATTTATTTTTTAAAAATTACATCATTTGCTAGAGATGACTTCATATCAATTGATACTAGGGGTGCAATTTGGTCCGGTTCAAACCGAGAATTGAACCAAACCGATAGTTTTGGGGTGATTTGGTTAGGAACTAGTTGCGGTTCGGTTCCAGATTACGAAAATGGAAAACCGATCAATTTGGTTCGATTATCAGATCAAACTTGTATAGAACCGAACCAAACCCCTATGTAATAAATAAATATATAAGTATATAATAATTATTATAAATTATTTTAGGAGTTGGGACATAGATTAGTGATCTTTTATGAACAAACTAATGACTTTTTATAGATAGATTTGTGATTTATTGTATGAAATTTTATGTTTTTTTTTCATTAAAAAATATTATTTACAATTTATAGAATATTGGCAATCCATAGAACCAAACTGACTTTAATTCAGTTTGGGTTAGTTCCAATGGAATTTGGGTTGGTTCTAGTTCTTATTTAGTGGAATCAACCTATGTCAGTTCGGTTCCAATTTGACCTCAAACCAAACCAAGTTACACCCCTAATTGATACTAGAAAATGACCACCCAAAAATGGTTTGATAGACATAGAACATACATACTCCTGTGATTTGCAATACTAGATTAATTTGCATCAATCTAAACTTTGCAACAAACATGTGGATCTCTAGTCCACCATATAATCTAATTATTGTGAAAAGTGTATTGACTACTATTAGCTCTTGCACAAAAAAATCTTTAGTTTTTTTGTTTTTTTGTTTTTCCTTTCTAAGTGGTAGTATTGTATTAATGAAACAAAGTAGTGAACAATAGGGAAGCAGCTCCCTTATTTTACAAATCTGAAAGATGGCAGACTTAATTTATCTCCATCAAACTCTAGCGATGAGTGCCATACAATCTTCTTAATTTTTATGGGAAGTTTGAATTGTTAGAAACAAAACCATCTTTGATGGAGAAAAACTCTCTCCAAATGAGATTTCTATATGCATTCTTTGTGGGCTGAAAGAGTTATGTCCCTATTAATACTTTCAGATAAAGGAATCATTGAATCTTTGAGTTTGATGGGAATGTTTGCAATCCAATTGATACGAGGAACCGTTTCATTAGTGCATTGGTTTAAATCTCTTGAGGGATGGATCAAGTTAAATGTGGATGGGTCGTACTATGAGAATTCCTATGAATCAGGTGGAGGTAGCATCGTTAGAGATAGTTTGGGTCAAATCATTTTAGTAGTTTGATTCTAGTGTTTTGGTGTAACTTTCAATTTCGTGATTGAGATTGTTGTGTATGTAAACATCTTTGTGAAGCTCACTTAGTAATTTGATCAAACACCTATGGGGTATTTCACAAAACACCTTATATGTCAAACATTTTCAAGACCTTTTTTGATAATGACAATGAAAGATAACAAATGCACAAAAGATAAATAATCACACAAATAAAGAGTAAAAACACAATACCCATAACATGAGATTTTACGTGGTTCGCCCAAAGACTACATTCACGGAGGTATGAGTGTTGGAGATCGATTTCACCATGAAGAAAGAAGGGCAAATCGATATAAGGAAACACCTCTATCACTTAGCTTCACCTTCTTCTAGATCTTAATCTTTCCAAACCTCTTAACCTCTCCTCTTTTGGTTTCCTTTCTTTTTTTTTTACTCTCTTATGTAGAAAATACTTAGACTTAGAGTTAGACTTTAAAAAAAAAAAAAATCAATTAACCCCTTCTTAAAAGCACCACATAAATGGGTCACTTACATAAGTTACAAGTTCAACCCAAATTACCTTTGACTGACCCAATAAAACACATATTTAGATCAAGCCTAATTATTTTAAACTATACTTCAACAATCTCCATCTTGGCAAAAAAAAACTCTTCAACCCTTATAAACGTTGGAACCTCGATGTGTTTATAACACTTCCACCTTGATGAGAAACATCTCATCTCTATGCATCTCAAGTGGAGATGTGTCCTTCAATCTCAACAAGCAATGAGATTAAGCAAATTCAAGCAATGCTTGAACTTGTCCCTTGTAACCGACTTAGTGAGATCTCTCTCACTTACTACTAATGCAAAGTGGACTTCATCCTCCCATCCAAAAACCTTTGAGGTGGTATGATGTTCCTTCTTGACCTTTCACGTGATATGATAGAAGGCTCATCATGAACCCTCTCTTGTTGTTGTTTTTACTCACCAGATGTGCTACCCTCCTCAAATTGAATTTGAGATTCATCCCTTGTAGTCTTCTTCATGCTAATAAGAATTTCGATAGCAACTACCTTGTTTCCAATAACCGACTTCTCACCACCATCTTTCTTAAATTCTCCTTTTTCATGAAACCGTTACCAAATACCACATCTCTACTAAAGATTTTCTTCTTGATTACCATATCTCAAAGTTTGAATTCCTCCATTCCTTTCTCAAATCCGAGAAAGATGCACTCGAGTGATTTTGATTGTAACTTATTTCTCTAATCACTAGGAATAAGAAAATATGCCTTACATCCGACCATCTTTAATGTAGAGTAGTCTACTTCTTTTTCCGTCCATACCTCTTCGGTACATTTAAATTCTAGTAACTTTGATGGTGACTGATTAACTAAATAACAAACATGTTAATTGATTATGTCCAAAATGGTTTAAGCAACCCTGATGTAGCCTCATGCATTTCTCTCTTTCCATGAGAGTTCGATTCATCCTCTCGACCGCACCATTTTGTTGAGGATTTTTCTTCACGGTGAAATGCCTTGTGATGCATTATTCTTTGTAAAATTTCAAGAACTTGTCATCTTTGTACTCACCCCCATTATCGCTTCTCAATTATTTGATTTTTCTTCCCATTTGATTTTCTACTTCGGCCTTCTATTCCATAAACTTGGCAAAGACATCGAATTTCTCCTTCATAAAGTAGACATAAATCTTTTTTGAAAAATCATACATGAAAGTGAGAAAGTAGCGAACTTCACCTTTTGATTTAGTATGTGCGGGCTCCCACACATCGGAATGAATGTTGTTTAGCAATCTCTTACTCTTGATGCCTTTGTTTGTAACATTGTATGACACCTTACTTTGGTTTCCCATCACAAAAAAAATTGTAAAATTCTATTTTGCATGCTCTAACACCCTTCAACAATTGTCATCAGTATAACTCTTGCCATCAGTATAACTCTTGTATTGTTGTTTCACTCATATAGCCAAGTCTTAAGTGCCAAAGTTGAGTTTCATTATTGCTAGAATTTTCATCCGTGGATATTGCAATTCCACTTAGAATTGTGTTCCCTTAAAGTTTGGATGCTTTAACATCGTTCAACAATTGTCGTCAATGTAACTCTTGTATTACTCTTTCACTCATATGGTCAAGTCTTAAGTTTTAAAGTTGAGTTTCATCCTTGTTAGAATTTTTCTCCGTGGATATTGCAACTCCACTTAGAATTGTGTTCCTCGAAAACTTGTACAGGTTATTTGCAAGCTTTAAACTCTCATTATTAACATGACTCCCCTAAACACCTCGAGTACTCCAACATTTGCCAAGAATGAACACCCATTTGAGTTGAATGTGCCCAAGAATATCAAATTCTTCTTGAATGTCGACACATGCGTCACACTACCCAAGATTCTAACAACCTCATCATACATTATTATCTTCACGGTACCCATTCTAATGATTTTGCATGATATGTTGCTAGTAATTAGAACATCTCCATCGTCATGGGATTCATTAGAGTCAAATCAATCTCAATTGGAACACATATGGAAAATACACCCGAAATCTAAAATCTAAGAGTTAGAGGTAAGATCACCCGAAGATGCTGCCAAGAGCTCTATATCGCTTTCCAATGCTATGTTTGATGTTGACTTTGACTTAGCTTTCTTCGCTTTTACCTCCGTTTTGTACTTTATACAATTTTTTTTTGTAATGTCCATTTTTCCTGCAATAGTAACACTCCACTTCTTTTTTACTTCTAGATTTGGATTTAGAATGTTTTTGAACTGACATTCAATTCACAAGATCTGAGAGAAAAGAAAACTTCATTTCCTTTAAATGTATTTTAAAAAAATATTTTGTTTTTCCATATTACTCCTTCCAAAGAGCTTATAGCTTCTAGTTATAAAAGGGATAAATTAATTTTGCAATTTTTTCTCTATAATTTACTTTTCTTGGACATCTGAATTTTAGAGTCCTATGAAAGAAACGTGAAGCAAAGACAGGATGCTAACCCATCGACAGTTTATCATGATATAGCCGCAATGCCAGAGTTTCCCTACCATTTATTTTCGAGTCCAAATAATCAACTAGTACAGAAGTTATTACGTAAACGTGGAACCCAAAGTGAGACTAATAAATTGAAAATTGTTAGAGAAAATAAGGACTACTTTTTAAAGGATTGGGAATCACATCATAATCCCAATGAAGCTGTTGTTTAAGTTCATGGTAAAAGTAATGTTGAAGTTAATATAAGTAAGACATCAGATGGGAATGGTTACCTTTCTTGTAACGAAATTTTTAATCGTTATAAAGACCTCTTTCTAGTAGGCCAATATATCAACGTCTACTATTGTTGGAGCATAAATGCAGGTTTTGAAAAGCTAAATGTATTTCTTATGCCTGAAGCACAAGCTCAACAGCCTACCCAAGCACAAGGCAGTGAAAAAGTGCTCAAATATTGGTAAGTAAGTAACTGTGAACTTTTTTTATTATTATTCTAATGCTTCTTAATTATATATGTTGGTATTTCTGAAAACATAGTCTGTTATGTGTCATTTAAATAAGAAATTATATTATATGTTCTAATTGAATTATAACACGTAAGAACGTCTAATATAATTTCTTATTGAAATGACACATAACAGACTCTGATATCAGAAATATCAAAATATATAATTAAGAAGCATTAGAAGAATAGAAAAGAAATTCATAATTACTTACCTACCAATATTTGAGCACTTTTTCACTACCATTGTGCTAGGACAGGCTATTGAGCTTGTGCTTCAGGCACAAGAAATACGTTTAGCTCTTCAAAACCATGTGCATTTATGCACTAAGAATAGTAGACGTTGATATATTAGCTTACTTTAAAGAGGTGTTTATCACATTTAAAAATTTATGTACAAGAAAGGTAACCCTTCCCTTCTGTTTCCAAGTTATATTAACTTCAACATTGCATTTACCAGGAACACAACAACTTCATTGGGACTATGATGTGATTTCCAATCCTTTAAAAAGTAGTCCTTATTATCTCCAACAATTCTCAAGTTACTGGTCTCACTTTGGGTTCGGAGTTTACGTAATAACTTTCGTAGTAGTTGATTATTTGGAATTGAAAATAAATGGCAGGGAAACTCTGGCATTCCAGCTATATCCTGATAAACTAGCGTTGGGTTAGCATCCTGTCTTTGCTTCACATTTCTTTCATAGGACTCTAAAATTCAAATGTCCAAGAAAAGTAAGTTAGAGAGAAAAAATTGCAAAATTAATTTATCCCTTTTAGCACTAGAAACTATAAGCTCTTTACAAGGAGTAATATGGAAAAGCAAAATATTTTTTTAAAATATATTTAAAGAAAATGAAGTTTTCTTTTCTCTCTGATCTTGTGAGTTGAATGCCAGTTCAAAATCTCACAGTGCTAATGCTTCTAAAACAGTTATACGTATTTAATATGTTGTTTTTCATCATAATTGGATCACAAAAATAAATTTTGATATTCCAATTTGGGAAAAAAATAAAAACCTTGACAATCAAGTAAGTTAGTGGTAAGTGTCAAAATAGATCCGAATATTTATTGCGTTGCTTTTCACCATTATTGGTTTTAGAGAATGAACGATTATGATTGCACACATTAAATCTGATTTAATCTCAACTTATCAAGGAGAATGACTCATTGAAAAGGGTTCAAGTGAGTGAGGACGAATAAAAAAAAAGGAAAATTAAAAGAAAAACATTCTAGATCCAAATCTAGAAGTAAAAAAAGAAGTGGAATGTTACTATTGTAGGAAGAAGGGACATACAAAAAAATATTGTATAAAGTACAAAATGAAGGTAAAAGGAAAGAAAGTCGAGTCAAGCTCAACATCAAGCATAGCATCGGAAAGTGATGGAGAGCTCTTAGTAGTATCTTCGGGTAATCTCACCTCCAACCCTTGGATTTTAGATTCTTGGTGTATTTTTCATATGTGTTCCAATCGAAATTGGTTTGACTCCAATGAACTCTATGATGGTGATGTTTTAGTGGGTAATAATACAACATGCAAAGTCATTGGAATAAGTACCATGAGAATGTATGATGGGGTTGTTAGAATCTTGAATAGTGTGATGCATGTGTCGACACTCAAGAAGAATTTGATATTCTTGGGCACACTCGACTCAAATGGGTGTTCATTCTTGGCAAATGATGGAGTACTCGAGTTGTTTAGGAGAGCCATACTAATAATGAGAGGTGTAAAACTTGCAAATAACCTATACAAGCTTTCAAATACCACAATTCTAAGTAGAGTTGCAATATCCACGGAGGAAAATTCTAATAAAGATGAAACTCAACTTTGAAATTTAAGACTCGGCCATATGAGTGAAATAGTAATACAAGAGTTACACTGACGACAATTGTTAAACGGTGTTAAAGCATCTAAGCTTTAGGGATACAATTCTTAAGTGAAGTTCCAATATCCATGGAGGAAAATTCTAGCATGAATGAAACTCAACTTTGGTATTTAAAATTTTACCATATGAGTAAAAGAGCAATACAAGAGTTACACTGACGACAATTGTTGAAGGGTATTAGAACATGTCAAATAGAATTTTGCAAGATTTTTGTAATGGAAAACCAAAGTAAGGTGCCGTTCAATGTTGCAAACAAAGGGATCAAGAGTAAAAGACTGCTAAAATGATTTGACCCAAACTATCTCTAACGATGCTACCTCCACCTAATTCATAGGAATTCCCATAGCTCGACCCATCCACATTTAACTTGATCCATCCCTCAAGAGATTTAACCAATTCACTACTGAAACAGTTCCTCGCATCAATTGAATTGCAAACATTCCCATCAAACTCAAAGATTCAATTATTCATTTATCTGAAAGTATTAACAGGGGCATAACTCTTTCAGCCCACAAGGAATGCATATAGAAACCTCATTTGGAGTGAGTTTTTCTCCATCAAAGATGATTTTGCTTCTAACAATCCAAGCTTCCCATAAAAATTAAGAAGATTGTATGCCATCTTTCAGATTTGTAAAATAAGGGAGCTGCTTCCCTATTGTACATAATACAATACTGAAAATAAAAAACTAAAGATTTTTTGTGCAAAAGCTAGTAGTAATCAGTACACTTTTCACAATAATTAGATTATATGGTGGACTAGAGTTCCACATGTTTGTTGCAAAGTAATCTAATATTGCAAATCACAGGAGTACGTGTGTTCTATGTCTATCAAACCATTTTTGGGTGGTCATTTTCCAGTATCAACTATCAACTGGTATGAAGTCATATCTAGCAAATGATGAGATTTTTAAAAAGTAAATAAATTAGCAATAGATTATGGCTAATGATTTTCAGGCTCGCTTTTTCACTCGTTCCTCTATTTGACTGATGTGTCACGGACACAGAATCATAAATTGGTTTCCTTGTGTATCCAGAACAAATCGATTTATGGTTTGTGCTTTGCCATGTCAACCGAGTAGAGTATCGTGTGAAAAAACCGATTCCAAAAATCACGACTCAGAGAATCTCTCTTACCCAAATCCGATTCTGACATTAGTGATTTTCCATGTTGGCCTGTCATTTTCAAAAAATCATTTGTATGAAGTCACATAAACTAAATTATGTGACTACTTGAAAAAAAAAAAAAATTAGCCATTGGTTATCTCTTACCAGAACGTGGGTTGTATATTCTTCTGTTGGTTCGTTTATTACAATTCCACTTGTTTCCTTCCCACCTGTCATTTTCGTAAGTTAGGCTAGCTCAATTGACTGATTTTTTTTTGCTCACGTTACTCTGTGCGTGCCATGTCAAGTATCCAAACGTACTTTTGTAACTAATAAGGGTAATTTTGTAAATTAAGAATCTCATTCAATACACAAGGGTTCGGCTGATTTGTGGATCTCGGATTTCTGTCAACTTTGTAAGCAAATTTTTTTAAGTGCTGGTTTTTGAACTCAACCAGACAGGGAAACTCAAAAGCTCACTGACGTGGCATGGACAAAGAATCGTAGATTTTCTCTCTTAGGATACACAACCGATGTGCCATCTGCAGTTGTGTATCCCAGTACAGTTGTGTATCCCAAGCAAAATAATCTATGATTCTTTATACATGACACATTGGCGAGTTTTAAGTCCGGCTGTCAGGTTAAGTTCAAAAATTATTAGTGATTATTTTTTCTAACTTAATAAGGTTTTTGGGACCACATGGATTCCCACATTGGCAAAACACCATTAGCACCCTTTAAATTATATGGTGTATGTCAAATTCTATAATAATAATAGTTATAAACTAGAGATTCAAAAGTTTTTAAATTGATGCAAAAGTAAACTAAATTAAAACACGGTAGCAAAGTAGGGGTCCTATGTCTATCGAGCCATTTCAAGTGGTCATATTAAAGCATCACTTGTAAAAATCAACTGTAACTTTCAGGAAAAATAAACGAGAAATCGCACATCTCTTACCTATAAACATGGGATCATAATCATCATCACCATCATCCTTCTCCATGATGCCTTTGCCGTGGTCTTAGCGACCTATCAATTTTAGGGATCATTTGTATGAATGAACTCTTTTTGAAGAAGTGGTGGTAAGTCATTTTATCATTATTCAAAGAGTCGTAATACTTTGACTACCCCACCTGACAAATTCAATTGACTACCTGACGTGACAAGTTAGGGAACCGTAGATCTGTGCTCCTCGGGATCCATGGTTCCCTTGAGATACACATTTTTATGGGGAAGTTCAACCGTGTATCCCATGGAGCAGAGATCTATGATTTTCAAAGTTGTCACGTCAAGATAATCGATTGAGTTTGTCACATGTGGGATAGTCAGATTATCACGATTCTTATTCAAAATGTCTAATATTATAATTCAAATAACAAATGAAAAAATGTAATAAGAAGTGGAACTAATCTCAATATATACATGAGCATGGGGGTAATATTCAAATAAAGACATTTAAATCTTATCGATATCACCTTCATTCGGATCATCATTTCCTGGAGGTTCCATCTGTGAAACAAATATATTAAAATTAAAATACCATTTCATAGCCGAGATTATCTTCTTTTTTTCATCTTTTTTATAATATAAAAAAATTCTTAAATAGACATTTAGATTCGAGTAATTTTTTTCAAATCATGATACACACTCATCCACTAAATAATATTAGAATTCAATTACTAGAATATCAGGAGTGCAAGTTTATACCAAATGGACTCGAGATGAGCTTTAGATTAAACATAGATTTTGCAACCTTTATAGCTTGGTTTCAAAATCAAAGTATCCAACAAAACTTAGCAATTACGTTTTAATAACTTTCAGCATGTTTATTTTCCCCAACAATTTGGTCCATGACAAAAATGATTCAGATCCAATGTTTGAACCATATTTTTGAAGTTAAAACCCAAACAGACGATTGAGATGTTAAGGATTCCCCCAAGGAGATTTCAACTGTAAGAAAAAATGTTTATCTCGAAGGAAATCTTTTTTTTTTTTGTTAATCCCAACCGTATGTTTGGTGAAGAGCCTCAACAGTGGGTTCAGTCTAGAAGAACTCCAAAATCTTTGATGCATACTTGTTGAAAAAGTTGAAGGACCCATTGAGGTATTAAAGAAAAAAAAATGGAATTTTTGTTGTAAAAAAAATGGAATTTTTGTTGTAAAAAAAATTCCATGGATTTCTTCTAAGGATCAAGGAAAGGTTGAAAACATTTATTAAAAATAAGGCTAAATAGATTAAGAGGAATTCACAATAGAGGTCAGATACTTGAGTGAGATGAAATCATAGAGGTTGAGGACTTAAAAATACGGATTTTTCTTAAGAAGTTCAAAAAATATGGATATTTGTCATCTATTTTTAGATTAAAGTAGTCTTCTTTTCTTAGATTAAGAAAAACACAATCTTATAATAATCTTTTTAAGGGTTTTCTATTTTCGGGAGTTTCTCATTGGGGAATGTAAAACTAACGAGAAAATGGTGATTGTTCTTGTTCTGACCTGTGGACATAGGCACACTGCCAAATCACACAAATCCTTGGGTATGTTTTTTTTTTCTTTTCACTTTGTTGTTTTTTTTTTTTTTTTCTCAATATAGTGAGTCACTAATCCTTCAATTATGAGTCGTACTCATCCATCATATTGTCATGAAGTCTAGTGAGGTTAATTTCGTAAATTGGGGATGCCTTCAACACACGAGCTCATGTTATTGGTCGATCCAGGATTTTGTTCTCTTACGTAAGAACTCAAATGAGTACCCATTTCTTGTAACTACTGGTGTCTTTCCTGATGTAACAACTCTATTTATTGTATGATAAAACAATCTAGTAAACTGAAATTGAAAACCAAAACTGTTGTATTGTTCTTTAGGACCATAGTTCAATTTGATCAAATGAAACGAAATGTATATAATTATCTAAAAATACTTTTATATGTATATTCATTGTAGATAACACTCGCAAAAACCAATGGATTATTAACCAAATCAATTTTATTAAAAAATTTGAGTGAAACATCTTCCGACAATGGGTTTGTTCCAGATTTTAAAACACTACTTCCACCTCAATCCATACTTAAAACATGCATGTTCTCAAATATTTCAGCAGTGCATAGAATAGACTTTAAGCAAAAGCATCATCGTCAAACCAAAAAGTAAAAGAAACACTTCAATTACTAAAACTAAATGCTTCTCTTTGGTGTATATTACCTTCCCAGTCTCATATATTGTTTGATCAAAAACCAAACAAAACAATGTAAAAATATAACACTTTTATCTATTTATTTGAGACGGAGTAAAGGCTTGAAAGTGTGTCCGATATAAGGCTACTCAGACATATCCAACTCGGTTGGAACTAACTATAACAACCTCCCAGAAACTCTTCTTCTTCTCATTATAAATTTATAACAAGGAAGCCACACAAGTTTGATTTTGAATAAATAAAGGGTTGAAATATGATTTCTCCCGTCCACATCATACCGATTTCCAATAGTCTTCTTGTTGTATGTGTGAATACATTTGTGAAGCTCACTTAGTAATTTGATCACATACCTATTAGGTATTTCACCAAACATATTGTACGCAACACCTTCCAAGACCTTGTTTGATAATAGCAATGAAGGATAAACCAAACTAATAGTAGCAAATGCAAAAAAGATAAACAATCACGTAAAGAAAGAGTAAGAATACAATACTCACAATACGAGATTTATGTGGTTCACCCAAAAGACTACGTCCACAAAAGTATGAGTGTTGGAACTCAATTTCACAATGAAGAAAACGGGACAAATCAATACAAGTATTCCCTTTATCACTTAGATTCATATTCTAAATCTCAATCTTCCCGAACCTCTCAACCTCTCCTCTCTTGGATTTTCTCTCTTTCTTTACTCACTTCTCTTGAAAAAATTCCGACTTAAAAGTTAAACTTATAACAAAAGAAAACAAAACCTCTTTTAGAAGTACTTATATAAGTTACAAGTCTAACCCAAGTTACCTTCGACCAACCAAAAAACACACACATACTTGGATCGGGCCTAATTTGTTTTTTAACCATACTTCAACCGTTATAATACCCACATTTCCAATATCTTGCATAGTTTCTTACTACAGTCAGATGTCCTATTAGGTGGGTTCCACCACCAGCAGGGGTAATTAAGTTGAATTCGGATGGTTCCTTAACAAACATGGTGGTGGTTATGGTTTTATTGGTCGTGATCACTCGGGGAAGTTGTGTTTTGCTAGGATATATGCACGTATTATGGCTCCATTAACATAAACACTTATATTCCTTTTAGAAATAACATTTTTATTGTTTAGTTTTGACAATTTTATTGTCGAGATCAACATTTAAAAAAAAAAAAAAATTTTGATCTCAAAGCAATAAAAATATTGATCTCCATGATAAAATTGCTGTACTTAACAATAAAAATGGTGAAATTGACATTGTAAATGTTATTCAATTTTTTTATTTTTTTGGGTTTTCTCAACCTCGAATAAATTTTCTCAAAATATACAAAATGGATATATTACAGTTGTGAAATGGTGGTTACGAAGAAATCTTCAAAGATTTTAAAATTCCAATTTCATTTGCCATTTCGAAATAAATCAAAATTTACATTTTATTGTTCAAAATTAAGAGTATATGTTCAATTCGTCATTTACGATAAAAAATAGTCAGAAATGATTGCAATTGCAGTTAAAAACATAATTATGAAATAGATGAAGGAAGAGTGGTTTGAGTACTCCAAAAATATTATAAGGAGATTTGAGGTTGAGTGACCATTCCGATATAAAAAGTTGACTTAAATAAAGTTACAAACTATTTAGAAAGAAACCCCTCCTTTATGATCTATTAAGTAATTTTTCCTTCAAATTAATGTAAATCATGTGGAAGAAAATTCAATTTTTTTTACATCAAATTAAATTTGAAAATCGATAATAATCTTTTGAAAATGGATTATGTGAAATCCCAGATTGCCTTTCACGAGCATAAAAATTTTCTTATCTTCATATTGGATGCCTTCCAAAGTAAGGAGTTGACAACAAGACCCTCTATTGTAATATTGGTAACACGGAAGAGGACAACTTGGGAGCTTAAAGGAGACAGTTTCACTTGGCAGACTATACTCCCAAGAACCCATTCCTGGACTGCAGGGAATCAAACAAATTTCTCAATGTAGTTTGCGCTATGGATATATTATAAACTACAATGAAATAAATAAACATATCATCACTTAAACGAAAATTTCAATTGATGGGCTTAATTACAACTCTTGAAAAAGAACTCCAAGCTTAAATATTGAAGAAAACGAAACAAGAAAGCAACAAACACAAAAATCATTTATAAGTGATTATTTAAATGAAAATCCTAAATCAAACACATCCATTCCATTATGCTCAAAGGACAAAAACAAGTTACAATATTTCTTCATTAGAAAATTATTATAATAAATACCCTAACATAGTATGTGGACCACCCGCGAAACAAATTCATTATTGACCACCAAAACCTGATGTTCCACAAACATCATCTACTAATCTATTAATTGGAAATGGAGAGTAAAGACTTTGGATGTAATCGATCAAAATGTATCCACCCCATTCAAAATCATAGCTTTTCACCTCAGTTGGAAACCCCTCGATAAGAATCACCTTAGTGAAACTCTTCTTTTTCCAATCATAACATCGAAGCCATAATTCATTTGAAAAACAAAATGGTTTAAATACGATTTCTCCAGTCCAAATCGTACCCATTGGGATATACCTTCTATTCATATCTGAACAAAACTCAATAATCTCTTTTCTCCAAATTTGTTTATCATAGTCTTCTAATATCCACATTTCCCATTCCAATTCCAACAAATAACTTTTTATCACCATCAGACGTCCTTCCACTTCTAATATAGAATTCTCGCATCTCCATGCATAATGGCCTCTTCTCCGCAGAAGAGTATAGAGAATCCGGGAACGGGATCGTCCTAAATCTCTCTTTTCCAAAATCAAATGCCACTATAACTTGGTCTCTAGGAGCGTTGTTTCGATCTATATTCAGCCAATGATTGGCTCCATTAACATAAACACCACAAACAAGCATGAAAAATGGTGGAGGCTCCTTAAGATTTCTCCATCTCTCATTCCCACCAAGTGTAAGGATCTTGTAGTATACCCATGAATCAATGTCCTCTATGAAACATAGGTACAACACCTTATGTTTCTTCGTACAAAGATTGAATCCAATTTCACATCTTTGTCGATAGAGATGGGGATCATATATTGGTTGGCCTAAGATTTTTGGAAGGGTAATAACTTGTCGGGTACTGATGTTGAGGACGACGTGACGACAATTAACGTCTAGGTAATATACCAAGCCATTAAGATGAGACAAACTCAAAGGAACAATCGAACGCATCAATGGGATGACTTTTCCACCATAGATGATCGTCATGAAGACATTCTCCTCCATTAAATTTTGGGAAGGGTAAGTAACAAGGAAACTGGTACCAAAAGGCCAACAACACCTAGTTTTTGATATCTTTAGATGGAGTTCTACAAAGTGTGGGTCTTTAATTGAGGAGTTCCAATGTTTACACACGCACTTGAATCGTAAGAGAGATTCTACTGGAAGTCTGGTTAATATATCTTCAACGATTAATTCATGAGGGAGATTGATGATTGGTTCACAACGTGATGATCCATCACTCATCCTCTTCTCCATTTTTTTTTTTGTTCTCCTGTTTATTTTTTGGTTACTTATATAAAGTATAAACTATCAACATTCTAGATTTACACCACAAAATTGCTGGTTTCTCGTAAGATGGATATGTTAGTTGAGTGAGGATCGTATCGAAAACCTGAAAATTTTGCACTTGTTACGCCAAAATTGCTGGTTTCTCGTGATATCAGTATGTTAGTTTTGATTGTGATTAATTAAAGAGGCAAGCTATGCTGACTAACTTAGTAAGATTTCAAATCTCAATACAATCCAGGGCGCTCCTGATTTCATGGAAAAACTCAGATAAAAAAAATATATTTTTAGGTTTGAAGGAGATATAAGGACGACTCGGGCAAGTGCTTAAAATTTCAAAAACAATTTTTTTGGACTTGACCCAAGATTTCCAAAATGGATGATTACTGAACTTTCACCAAACTCTACAATTTAAATTTAAATTCAACTGTGAAAAATAATTTTTTTTATTTTTTTTTCAAAGTTCATAAAATTTTGTCTTCTACAACCCTCGATCATGTTTTTTTTTTAATTATGTCACAAGGTGAGGCCAAAGACCCTTAGAGCAATTCCAACACAATACCCATCCCCTCCCAACTGTTTTTAAGGGTGGTATAGTCCAAAAATAGTGTCTCTAACCCAAGACCCATCCCTCACCATTTTTCATTCTTGACATTTTTATACAAAAAAAAGTACTCTCACCTCGTTACCTATCTTTTTTAGAGGGAAGCTTAAAAAACTATTAAACAATTTATGGGTAGCACCATTGGAATGCATATCACATGGACACCCATAATTACTACTCACAGTACTCATTTATGGGTACGGGCAGGGTGCTGTATTGGAGACTTGGAGTTGCTCTTAGTTAGTAAGGGTGAAACCCTTACTTAGTAAGGCCAGTTGGACTCATCTCATGGAGTGCAAAAAAGCAGACCACAATGGCCCACTCCTCTACCATATGAAATTTGACTATCATTTTTTTAATCAGTCCATTAACACTTCACAATCATCATCAATCAATTAAGGAGACTACACACAAAGGACAACCGCATTGTTGTGTATGAGCTGTCTTGTATGTTGTTGCGCTTATCAGAGTTGCGAGGGTGCAGCACCCACACCTATTGGTCTTCTATTTGTCATCTATTTTTAGATTAAAGTGGTCTTTTTTAAAACTAAGAAAAGTGCAATCTTTTAATAATTTTTTTAAGGGTTTTTCATTGTTAGGGGTTTCTTATTTGGAGAGATTTACATGTTGGGGGCAGTTCAAGGGCCATATGTAAAAACATATGAAAAAACAATGGTTTTTCAAAATATGGGTTAGAGGTTTTGGATTGAGCTGATTTTTTGCAAGAATGATCACTATGATGAGAAGATCATCCTCACAAAAAATCAGCACAATCAGAAACTTCTAAATCCATTAAAAGTGATTTACAAATTATTGACAAAAATTGGCAAAAAATCGACGGTCCACATTCTAAATCACTTTTAATGGGTTAGAAGTTTCAGAATTGATTGATTTTTTTTTTCCAGATGATCTTCCCATCATAGAGATCACCCTCACAAAAAATCAGCTCAATCCGTAACTTCTAACCCATATTTTGAAAGTTTATTAATGTTACATTGTTTTTACATATGTTTTCTCATATGTCCCTTGAACCTGACATGTTTTAGTAACTCTCGATTTTTTAAATAGAAATCTCTAGAACAGTAAAACTAATAAGAAAATGGTGCTTGTTCTTATTCTGACTCATGGACATAGGCACACTGCCAAATCATGCAAATCCTTGTGTACGTTGTTTTTTTTTTTTTTTTGTTTGTTTTGTTTAGTTTTGTTTTTTCTCAATATAGTGATTCACTAATCCTTCAATTATGAGTCGTACTCATCCATTGTCTTGTCATGAAGTCTAGTGAGGTTAGTTTCATAAATTGGGGATGCCGTCAATTCATATTATTGGTCGATCCAGGATTTTGTTCTCTTATGTAAGAACTCAAATGAGTACCCATTTCTTGTAACTGTTGGTGTCTTTCTAATGTAACAAGTCTATTTATTGTATAATGAAACAATCTAGCTAGTAAACTGAAATTGGAAACCAAAAAACTGTTGTATTGTTCTTTAGGACCATAGTTCAATTTGATCAAATGAAACTAAATGTATACAATTATCTAAAAATACTTTTATATGTATATTCATTGTAGATAACACTCACAAAAACCAATGGATTATTAACGAAACCAATTTTATTTATAAAAAAAATCAGTCAAACATCGTCCGATGATGGGTTTGATCCAGATTTTAAAACACTACTTCCACCTCAACCTTTACTTAAAACATATTCTCAAATATCTCAGCATTTCATAGAATAAACTTTAAACAAAAGCATCGTCGTCAAACCAAAAAGTAAAAGAAACACTTCAATTACTAAAACTAAATGCTTCTCTTTGGTATATATTACCTTCCAAGTCTCATATATTGTTTGATCAAAAACCAAACAAAACAATTTAAAAATATAAAACTTTCTATCTATTTATTTTAGATGGAGTAAAGGCTTGGGACATAACTATGGACCAAAGTGTGTCCAATATAAGGCCACTCAGACATATCCAACTCGGTTGGAAACTCAACTATAACAACCTCCCTGAAACTCTTCTTCTCATTATAAATTTATAACAAGGAAGCCACACAAGTTTGAGTTTGAATAAATAAAGGGTTGAAATATGATTTCTCCCGTTCACATCATACCAATTTCCAATAGTCTTCTTGTTATATGTGTAAATACATTTGTGAAACTTACTTAGTTTGATCAAACACCTATTAGGTATTTCACCAAACACCTTGTACGCAACACCTTCCAAGACCTTGTTTGATAATGACAATGAAGGATAAACCAAACTAATAGTAGCAAATGCAAAGAAGATAAATAACTACACAAAGAAAGAGTAAGAATACAATACCCACGATACGAGATTTTAAGTGACTCACTCAAAAGACTACGCCTACGGAGGTATAAGCGTTGGAGTTCAATTTCACAATGAAGAAAACATGGCAAATCGATACAAAGACTCCCTTTCTCACTTAGCTTCATATTCTTCTAGATCTCAATCTTGCCAAACCTTTCAACCTCTCCTCTCTTGAAAAAACTTGGACTTGAAATTAGATTTACCAAAAAATAAAAAACCCTTTTACGCTTATCACATAACTGGGCCACTTACATAAGTTACAAGTCCAACCTAAATTACCTTGGACCGACTAAAAAACACACACATACTTATCGGACTTAATTGTTTTTTAACCATACTTCAACCCTTTTAATACCCACATTTCCAATATCTTGTCGTAGTTTCTTACTACATTCAAATGTCCTATTAGGTGGGTTCCACCTCCAGCAGGGGTAATTAAGCTGAATTCAGATGGTTCCTTAACAAACTTGGTGGTGGTTATTATTTTATTGGTCGTGATCACCTGGGAAAGTCGTGTTTTGCGGGGATGAGTGCTTCGAATTTTAGAGACGTGCCTTCTATCGAGTTGGAGGTGATTCTCCATGGATTAAAGGCAGCTAGAAGCCAGGGTTTTGATAAGAGTTGTGGTTAATGCAGATTCCTTGTACGCTGTCCATTGCTTAAATAGGGTTTTGGATGGGTCGTGGAGATACATTTCCATTTTGAGAGCGACCAAAGATGTTGCCAATGAGTTTCACTCGATATCTTTTGAATTTGTTTGGCGAGAAGCTAATAAAGTTGCGAATTGGCTTTTGCTAAAAGAGAGTTTCTATGTCAAGAGTTTAGGAATTGGCTTTTGCTAAAAGAGAGTTTCTATGTCAAGAGTTTATCGCTGTATTTTGATCAAGAGAGTTTTCCTTTCGATTTGTCCGTATTATTATTAGAGGATCTTTCTTGTAATTTTATCCGGCTTTAGCCACCATGAATGTAAAGGGTGGGGCCCTTCATAGCCCCAGCTTACTGATCAACCTAAAAGAAAAGAAAGATCATCATCATTACAATCTGTATTCAGCCAATTTATGGCTCCATTAAACATAAACACTCTTAAATTCCTTTGGGAAATACGGTGAAGGTTCCATGACGTTTCTCCATGAATTAGCACCTATTGTAGGGAACATGTAGGATATCCAAGAATTAGCCTACACGCCGAGTTCAATTGTAGCTACAAAGCACAGCCTATATTTCTTCTTTTTAGGATCAAATCCAATATCAAATATATGATGATAATGAGGGGAAAAGTTCATCACTTGAAAAGTGGGGAAGGGTAATCGTGAACACCATTAATGCCTTCACAGTATAATAACCCATTAAGGTGAGAGAAATCATATAAAAGGTATGCCTAACAATGCCCTGCGTGACGCTAAGAAGATTTTCTGCACCTATTAGGGGTGCAACTTGATTCGGGTAAGAGCAAAATCAGAACTGAACCAATCAAGATCGGTTCCATCATATGAGAATCAAAACCGAACAAAATTGTTTTAGAATCGAACCAACCCAAACCGACCTTAATTCGGTTTGGTTCGATTCGATTCCATGGGTTACCAAGAGATTCCTTCATTTCTGCTAAGAGATTTATGGTTTGGTCGTAAATCGCAGTCGCAGCCGCAGAGAGAAAGATATATATATATATATGAACCTGTCGCAGGTCACAGCCACAGGTCATAGTCGCAGATTGCAGGACGCAACTGCAGGTCACAAGTTGCAGCCGCAGAGAGAGAAATCAACCGATGGCAGGCTGGCAGTAAGTCGCAGAGACAAAAGAGAGAGATCAGCCGATGGCAAACTGATAGCAGATCGCAAAAACGAGAGAGAGAGAGAGAGAGAGAGAGAGATCAACCGGTGACAAGCTGGCAACAGGTCACAGAGACGGGAGAGAAAGTGATCAGTTGGTGGCAAGCTAGCAACCGCTGGCAACAGGTCGTAGAGACGAGAGAGAGATGAGGGTTGGGTTTTAAAAAAATTAAAAATCAAATATATATTTAATATTTTATTTTAAATCAATATTGGTTCAATTTTTTATATTATCTGAACCGAGAACCAAACCGAATTCATCGGTTCTTCATTTTTTAAACCCAAAACTGAACTAGTATAAGTCCAAACCGAACCAAAACAATCTAAATTCTACGGTTTGGTTCGGTTCTTGGTTTGAACTGAATTAAGTTGCACCCCTAGCACCTATAGATCATTGGAATGGAAAGAAACAAGGATGAAGATAGCACCAGATGGTATACCAGTTCAGTATCTGGTTAGGTGGAGATCAACAAAGTATGAATCTTCCACTTGAATCGTAATCGTAACAGTAATATTTCCTTTTTATGCAAACAAGAATGTTCTAGCCACTCCTCTCTTTT
The DNA here is from genome assembly GCF_017979445.1 of Akebia trifoliata. Classification (NCBI taxonomy): domain Eukaryota; kingdom Viridiplantae; phylum Streptophyta; class Magnoliopsida; order Ranunculales; family Lardizabalaceae; genus Akebia; species Akebia trifoliata. The sequence goes on from NC_141379.1 coordinate 4,265,053, forward strand.
ATTCTACATTTATCATTATATATATGGTGAGCCACGCCTCTCTTTTATTCTACATTTATCATTATATATATGGTGAGGATATTGAACTATCCAACATGTTGTTCAAGTATGACCTAATAACCAAATATACTTTATGGGTCCCTATCCGTGGCCAACAGTTTGGCAAACATTTTGGCAAACACTTTTTCAAAACATGGGTTAGAGGTCTTGGAATGGGCTGATTTTTGGTGAGGATGATCTCTACGGTGAGGAGATCATCCTCACCAAAAATCAGCTCATTCCAAAACTTCTAGCCCCATTTTACAAGTTGAAAAATCGTGAACCGTCCATTTTTTGTAAACCATTTTTGATGAGGTTAAAAGTTTTGGAATGGGCTGATTTTTGGTGATGATGATCTCCTCACCATAGAGATCATCCTCACCAAAAATCAGCCCATTCCAAGACCTCTAACCCATGTTTTGAAAAATGTGTTTGCCAAAATGTTTGCCAAACTGTTGGCCATTGAACGCTACTCATACTTTATATATATAAGTAAAGATGTATGGGAAATGTTCAACACCCTACATTTTACCAAATGTGTTTTGTCCTACATGGGTTAGAAGTTTTAGAATAGGCTGATTTTTGGTGAGGATGATCTTTATGGTTAGAAGATCCTCCTCACCCATTCCGAAATTTCTAGCCCCATGTTTACAAGTTGAAAAATCGTTGACCGTCCATTTTTTGTAAACCATTTTTTATAGGGTTAGAAGTTTTGGAATGGGCTGATTTTTGGTGAGGATGATCTCTATGGTGAGATCATCCTCACCAAAAATCAGCCTATTCCAAAACTTCTAACCCATGTAGGACAAAACACGTAGGGTAAAGCGTAGGGTGTTGAACAGGACTCAAGATGTATATATGAGTTCAATGGGATTTGAATTAAGATGTAGGATCAACTTTCCACACATCTTACCACTTAGCTGAGTGGCACTTCTTATAATCAAATATTGTTGGGCCAAGTGCAACTCAAAAAAATACAGGAAACCTATTTTTCCCTTCTTTCTCCTTGTTTTTAAATTGGGTAAATTGATTCAAAAAATGTGTATTATGCGAGTATTCTTTTAACTGATTTTAATGTATCTTCCACAGTTCGACCTATAAAAAATTTGTGACTCACTTGCTGAGAATGATGTGTGTTAATTGATGAAATTTTATAAAATTCTAAATTTGTGACTCACTTGAGGAAAGACTAGTTAAATCTCCCTAAGATGTAAGAAAGAAAAACCAAGGGCCCATGAGGAAATAAGAGTCGAAAGTTCATAAGTACTGCCAAAAGTACTGTTTGAAGTAGTTGGATACGTGTTGTATGTTTGGATGCAAGTTCTGAGAAGTATTGTTAGAAGTACTTCTAACAGAATTTTATATTTGAGAATTATTTTGACTTATGTTAAAATGATCAAAATGCCTTTATATGTAAGGGTTGGTATTTTTAACATTATAACTCAACAAATTATGCTCCTAAATAAATAAATAAATAAGGAACATATTAATCATGTGTTAAAGAAAAACATAAATAAATCAACAAGGAACATATTATCAAATTTATGATTATGATTTTTGTAATCACCTTTTCATGATGTTTTGTATTATGTAGCATCCCACATTCTCTTATAATAATAACCTCAAAAAAAAAAAAAATTTCACAAGTCCCACATAGAATCTATCTAAGATCTTTATATATATAATCTAACCATGTATTATTGTTCATAAGCATATCTCCATAATCTTTATAAGTATTCAAAAAAGAAAACAAAAAAAGAGAAAAATTGAAACTCTATTAAGGGACTTCTCAGGCTTCATCTCTTGCCTTTTCATCCTTGGATTAATACTACTCATGAAGAGGTATGAATTTGTATACCCATACACCCCTAATGATCTAATAGAAGTTCTCTTAAAAAAAACACAAGTAAAAAAGAAAAAAAAGCACAATAAATAAAAATAAATAAATAAAATAAATATATATATATATATAGGATTAGGATCCATATACACATAACGCTACTCATAAAGCTACAACGTGTTTTGTCTTATATGGACAAAAATGTTTGGAATGGGTTGATTTTTTGTGAGGATGATCTCTATGGTGAGGAGATCATCCTTGCCAAAAATCAACCCATTATGAAACTTCTAACCCCATGTTTACAAGTTGAAAAATTTTAAGCCATCCAATTTTTGTAAATCACTTTTGATGGGGTTAGAAGTTTTGGAATGGAATGATTTTTTGCAAGGATGATTCCCTTACCACAGAGATCATCCTCATAAAAAATCAGCTCATTCCGAACCTTTTTAACCATATAAGACAAAAATGTTGTAGCTTTATGAGTAGCTTTATGTGTCTACGGAACCCCACCCATATATATATATATATATATATATATATATGGGTAGCGTTCAAGGGCAAACTTTTTAGCAAACTTTTTGGCAAAACATTTTTCAAAACATAGGTTAGAGGTTTTGGAATGGGCTGATTTTTGGTGAGGATGATCTCTACGGTGAGTAGATCATCCTCACCAAAAATCAGCCCATTCCAAAACTTCTAACCCATGTTTACCAGCTGAAAAATCGTGGACCGTCCATTTTTTGTAAACTGTTTTTGATGGGGTTAGAAGTTTTGGAATGGGCTGATTTTTGGTGAGGATGATCTCCTCACTGTAGAGATCATCCTCACCAAAAATCAGCCCATTCCAAAACCTCTAACTCATGTTTTGAAAAATGTTTTGCCAAAAAGTTTGCTAAAAAGTTGGCCATTGAACGCCCCCCTATATATATATATATGGGTCCCGTTCAATGGCAAACACTTTTTCAAAACATGGGTTAGAGGTCTTGGAATGGGCTGATTTTTGATAAGGATGATCTCTACGGTGAGGAGATCATCCTCACCAAAAATCAGCTCATTCCAAAACTTCTAGCCCCAGTTTACAAGTTGAAAAATCGTGGACCGTCCATTTTTTGTAAATCAGTTTTGACGGGGTTAGAAGTTTTGGAATGGGCTGATTTTTGGTGATGATGATCTCCTCACCGTAGAGATCATCCTCACCAAAAATCAGCCCATTCCAAAACTTCTAACCCATGTTTTGAAAAATGTGTTTGCCAAAATGTTTGCCATTGAACGCTACCCTATATATATATATATATATGGGTGGGTTTCCTACGACACACATTGCGACACAATGTTTTGTCTTATATGGGTAAAAATGTTTGGAATGGGCTGATTTTTTGTGAGGATGATCTCTATGGTGAGGAGATCATCCTTGTCAAAAATCAGCTCATTATGAAACTTCTAGCCCCATGTTTACAAGTTGAAAAATTTTAGACCCTCCAATTTTTGTAAATCAATTTTGATGGGGTTAGAAGTTTTGGAATGGGATGATTTTTTGCAAGGATGATCCCCTCATCACAGAGATCATCCTCACAAAAAATCAGCCCATTCACATTTTTGCCCATATAAGACAAAAACAGTGTCACAATGTGTGTCATAAGAACCCCACCCTATATGTATATATATAGGGTAGCGTTCAATGGCAAACTTTTTGACAAAACATTTTTCAAAACATGAGTTAGAAGTTTTGGAATGGGCTGATTTTTTATAAGGATGATCTCTACGATGAGGAGATCATCGTCACCAAAAATCAGCCCATTCCAAAACTTCTAACCCATGTTTACAAGTTGAAAAATCGTGGACCGTCCTTTTTTTGTAAACTATTTTTGATGGGGTTAGAAGTTTTGGAATGGGCTGATTTTGGGTGATGATGATCTCCTCACTGTAGAGATCATCCTCACCAAAATTCAGCCCATTCCAAAACTTCTAACTCGTGTTTTGAAAAATGTTTTGCCAAAAAGTTAGCCATTGAACGGAACCCATATATATATATATATGGGTCCCGTTCGCCACCCTTAGTTTTACCACACACTTTAACAAACGCGTTTTGTCTTACATGGGTTAGAAGTTTCGGAATGAGCTGATTTTTGGTGAGAATGATCTCTATGGTGAGGAGATCATCCTCACCAAAAATCAGCTCATTCCAAAACTTCTAACCCCATCAAAATTGATTTACAAAAAATGGACGGTCCACGATTTTTCAACGTGTAAACATGGGGCTAAACATTTCGGAATGGGCTGATTTTTGGGAAGGATGATCTTCTAATCATAGAGATCATCCTCACCAAAAATCAGCTCATTCCAAAACTTTTAACCCATGTAGGACAAAAAACGTTTGTTAAAATGTGTGGTAAAACTTAGGGTGCTGAACATTTCCCTATATATATATATATATATATATATATATAAAACAGTGCCAACAAATCCTTCGGTAATACTAGTTTATCTTCTATATAAACAAGAGAAGACACGTGTTACCCTAACTTCCGAGCTCAACCCTCTCTCTTGTTTTACTGTTTCAGCGACTCAGACTTAAACCCTTCTTCCGAAAACCCTAGATTCGATCCAACCATCTTTCATCAATTTCTGTAGGTCAGTTCTTGATCTTACTTGATTCTGTTTTTTATTTTAATCCTACATTTAAAGTTATGATCTCTCTGTTTCAGAACATAAATTGAAGTTCACTTCAATCTCTGATTTTTTTTCTTCGATTCTCGATTGCAGAAAGAGGAGCACGAAGAACTTGATTTAGTCTCAAAGGTGTCTGACGACGAAATCAAAGAGGAGAAAGAGTTGGATCTCACTTCACCTGAAGTTGTCACCAAATACAAAGGCGCAGCCGAGATCCTCAGCAGTTAGATTTAAAGAAGAAGAATAAGAAAGTCCATGAACTAAAACTACAAAACCCAAACTTTCAGCCAAGAAAAACAAGGAGATGAACAAAATTTAAAGGAAACCCTAGACAGATAGATTGAAATAGTATAAAAAACAAGAAAGACGAGATCAAATTTCGACATGAAAATTCTGAAAGAAGGTTAGAAGAAGAGATCTACCTGTGTGCATAAGAAATCGAGTGAGATATCATGAAGGGCTGCAAGGGTAGATCTGTTCTTCGAAGACTCTTTTGCCCTACTTTCTCCTCTGTTTCGTGGTGTGGTTTCTCTCTCTGTTTCTGTTTTGAGGTTTGGATAAAATTAAAAAAATACAAAAAAAGGGTTTTTACTCTGAGGGCAACATTGGAACCGCACAATAAAATGACGGAAAAATTGCTCTCCGCAAAAACGAAATTGCGGAGCACCAATTTCGGTACTTCTCATAAAAATACTGTTTTGACTCTTTTAAAAAGTTGCTTTTCCAAAGCATTGGATGTCCAAACGATAGAATAAGTGCTTCTGACTCCCCGCCAGAGCCAGAAGCACTTGGAGAAGTCAATCCAAACAGGCCCCAAGTCTCAGACAGATGACCCCCAAGTCTTGAGCACGTAATCCTTGATGATATTGAAGAAACTAAACTTTCAGTCACATAATTGTTACAAGGAAATTGCTTGTATATAAGCTAACACAAAACAAATATTTACTTTGAAACGAATTAATAAACAAAGAACAATTATAGATCAAATAGAGCCTGATGGAATACGATTTTTCATATCAAATAGAAGGAATATCAAATTAAAGGCAAGATTAAGAGTCAAATAGAGCCTGATGGAATACGATTTCGTATAATGATTTTTCGGGTTTCTTCCCTACAGTACACATAATTTTTGGGCCATCATCTCGTATCAAGTTTGAAAGAAATGGCTGAGTAACCAAATGAAAGGTAAAGATCAAATACCACCACCCCTGAGTGCAAGAACTAGATGAAGAACAGACCCACCCTCAATGTTGTAGTCCCGAGCAGTTTTGTCATCCGCAAGCTGCTTACCAGCATAAATAAGCCTGAAACCAGTGATATCATGTCCATTAAAAGAGAATAAATACATGAATAAAAATGGGATTTAAAGAAATTTGGCATGGATTTCTTTAAACTTTTCTCACATTGAGGATTATTTATCAACATATAATAATAAACCTTGGGATTAAGAGATGAAAGCATATTAGGGGGGAAGCTATAAATAATGCTTCCAAGGCATAAAGAAAATCAATATACTCCCCCATTGAACTCAGCATCATCATTGGTACTGTACTACCTTAAGCATGACCATACCAAATGTGCAAGTACATACTAAGAACACGGTTATTATGTGTGTGCGACCTACCATAAAATTATAAGTTATTGGGTGTGCCTTTAAAGCCAGATTCTTCTACATTGGGTTCACCACATTCCCGAATCTGGCATGTTGGAGGCTAGCTCTTCCTAGATTTATTAAAGATTCACATTAGGAACTAAATTATTTGGAATTGAAATCACCCAAGTCATGAAACAATTTTTTTTTGGTTGGCCCAAAGTCATGAAACAATATAACTTGTCAAAAGTTCACATTGTAAAATCAAGAAAATGGAGATGACCGAACCTACATAACAATTACACTCAGGGCTCATTTTGGGCAACTCTTCTTTCAACTGTAGTGTTTCTACGGAACCACTTCTCTCTGAATCCCTTCCATAAGAATAGTGATTGTAACATCAATTGTTTGGATACAGTGTTCAAGAAGTGTTTTTTTGGGATTTAGAAACACACCCAAAAGTTCTCTGGTTGATAAAAAGCAGCTTCTGCATACTTGATTGTTTTTTACCGACCATAGCACCCTTTAATGAGCTGTATGAGGGATGAAAAGGGGGTAATTGTAGTAAATAAGTATCATCAATTGGGACATTGAGCCCCAAACTTTTCATGTTCCCTTTAGTAGATACTAGTTAAAGCCAAAAGTGGGTTCCTAGCTTCGGTTTTTGAACCACTTTTGGCTTTTGGCTTTTGTGGGAATCAAAAGTAGAAAACATTTACCAAACAATATTTTTAGGACTGTAATGGGAGAGTTTGGTCCAGGCTTGGATGAGCCCTACCTAACCCACCCCCCTAAAGAAGTTAACTGTGCATTGGATCAGCCCTAAACCCTATCGGGCCTAATTTGATTAAGTTCGAACCTAATAGGTTGAAGCCGGGCTTGGGTTGACTGCCGGGCTTCATAAAAATATAAAATCCATGCACCTTTCAAGCCCTTTGATGCTATTTTCAGAAACAAAAGTTCAATCTGCACCCTAGTAGAAAAATGATTATGAGGTCAGAGTAAACTTGTTATTAGAAGACATGTTTTAGCTACTTTTTGTTACAAAATATCACAAGTGTATATAATATGCATATATTCAATTTAGTAGCGGTCTGGGTCAGGCTTGGGCATTTCTAGGCCTAGCGCCAACTGGGCATTGTTAGGCTCAGCCTGGCCTGACCCTGACCCTAATTTTGTGGGCTCAAGATCAATGCCCCAATTTTGTTGGGCAGGCTGGGTCCGGTTAGCATGCCAGCATGCAAAACTAACAGCCCTAAAGATTTGACTCCTAATAATAATAAGCTGTGTCAAATGCAAACTAACTGGCCATGCCAAATACTGTCTTTCTTACATGTATTGATGTCCATCTCTTCAAATATAGCTCAATTTTATACAAATATTTTGTTTGCAGCTATTATTTATCTATTTTGATGTACCAACTTATTTGAATGTGTTTTTTCAATAATATAAACTTACATGATAATATGAACTCAAATATTTTACAGAATTGTATTTGTGGGAATCCGTGTTTAATACCTCGTATCAGAGCCTAGTACTGATACACGTGTCTGTGGTATTACCAAACACAGAAGAAATGTATAACTACATTCCAAGAAAACTGTAGATACAAACATGTCATTGACATGACGGATTTAAAAGAAAGAGGGAAATTGATAGATTTTTCCAAGTAGAAAAAACTAATAGATCAATCAGTATCAGTACTAAAAGGTATTTTAAAAATAAGATCATAGAACCAAAATCTATTATACCCATGATTATAAGTAATAAGAAAGCAACACAATAACTTGGTGAATACTAAATAATGGAAACAAGTAAAAAAAATCACATGGATTGTACAATAAATAGATTTTTTTTATTGTTTCTATTTATACTATTCGACTTGAATAACTATTCAACATTTGTATAAATAAATACACATGCAAATAACAATTAAGGTCCTCATCATCTCGGCCTTGCTCTGAGACTGTTCTTGGCTTCCGATATGTGTGTTACATACTGAGAAAAGACCAAGGTGTAACTTGCAAGAAACAGTTTGAATCCTTCACTTTATTAAAATAATAATAATAATAACGAAGAAGAAAATACCTTTGTTGCACTGGAGGAATACCTTCCTTCTCCTCGACACGCTCCTTGATCCGATCAATGGTATCATTTGGTTCAATATCAATTTCAATTTCCTTTCCAGTGAGTGTCTTCACTTTGATCATTGTTCCACCCCTAAGTCGCAAAACCAAGTGAAGGGTTGACTCTTTCTGGATGTTGTAATCTGCAAGAGTACGGCCATCTTCCAATTGTTTACCCGCAAAAATCAATCTTTGTTGATCGGGAGGAATGCCCTCCTTATCCTAGAAATACATTCATCCACCTTCATGTTAGCCATAACTTAAGGGGATTCTCGAAAAAATGGTTGTCAATGAAATTTATGTTATTTAATTGCAAATGAAAAAGTATCATATGAGAGCTCATTTCTGGTTTTGGAGGTGGAGGAAATCCTGAGAAGGAAACTATGTATATAAGACGAAATTGTTTTCCTAACTTGATGGGGGAGAAAATGATCTCTTCCATTTTTTGGAACCACTAACAGGTGTGGCCCGTGGATACACCCCTCACCAAAAAACAAAATTAGGGGTCATGAACCCTATGACACAGATGAACAACCATACGAGGTATTAGATAATTGACATCCTGAAAACAGTGTTGCCATATGCGATTGCATAAGCCAACTTGGAAAACAAAATTGCATATGCCATGCTAGCATATGCGATTGTGTTGTTATTCCATCGCATACATAAGTATGAGATAGCACATACAATGGCGCATATTTTTCCAATAGTCAATATTTGACTGTTGGATGGAAACTTACCTTTTTTATATATAAATATATCATTATTACCTGTCTCCCATTCCTATAACACTCTTAACTCTCTTTTTTTTCATTTTACTCACTTTACTCTCATTTTAGCTCCCTTCTAACTTCTATTTTTTTAACAATCTAACTATAGTCTACCACATCTTTTACTTCCCAAATCATATGCATCAAGCTTGAATAGCAAGAAATCAAGATTTAATAAGCAACATAGAAGAATTTTTGCAATATTCAAGAACTCAAAATCCATGAAGCAAAATTTCACTTTTTTTTTTTCCAAATTTTTTGAGTCTACGCATTCTTAATCTTACATACATATGAAACCTAGAAAACTATAATTATAATAAAATTGAAAATACAAAATGCATATATATATATATATATATATATATAGAATTAGAGTCATGATTTTCTGATGCCCCCTCTGACACACGCCCCCTGACGTGGCATGGGCTAGAACCACAGATTTTTCCCTCAGGATACACAACTGTACATCCCGATAAATATGTGCAGTTGTGTATCCCGAGGAAAAGAAACTATGGTTCTAGCACATGCCACATCAGGAGGCGTATGGGGGCGTGTGTCAAAGGGGGCATCAGAAAATTATTATTCTTAGAATTATTGTAATCATTGAAAATTTCACCATTTTTTATCTTTTTCTTATTTTATTAAAAAAAATAAAAAATTGAGTGATATGCAACAACATATGCTACTGTGTGATCACGTTTGTTTTTTCACACATCACCGCATATGCTATTTAAAAACACATCAGAGAAATGTGACAAAAAGAAAGAAACAAATAAGATGCATCGAGTAGCAACAAATAAAAGTTAGCATGTTACACAAAAAACTGAAGGAAGTTCCAAGGGTTCCCCATGTATTAACAAATTTTGTTTGTTGCATCATATATAGACTGTGACTAACTACTGATCAAAAAAAAAAAAGACTGACTAACTCAATGCAATGATCTCCTTAGGAGAGTAGGCCAAACAAAACAGAAGTTCAAAGCGTCTTTGTTTGTATGGATGTTCTCGTTATGTCCAAAGCTCTCAACGAACAAATTCTATGAATTCCCTCGTGCAGTGATAGCAAATTTAAGATACATAATAGGCACAATGTTGTTAAATAGCATATGCAACTACGTGCCATCAGCGCATGCTGTTCGCATATGCGATTTCGCACACTGCATATGCAGTGGCATATGTAGCAAAAAAAAATGCAAAAAAATATGCCATCACATATTGGCAGGTAGCATAATTTGGGGTATGCAGCTATAGCATATGCGATTTTCACTTTGAAAATAGCATATGCGAGTATGTGAATATGCGATCACATTTGACAACAATGAATAGGCAAGAAATTTGAAGTCCATATAATACCTTGATTTCAATTCGTAAGTTTGAATTATTTTTTTTAGGCAATAAAGGATTAGAAGTTAACTGAGGTGAGGATGGGCACAATGGGTTTTGAAACCAGGTCATGGGATCACACTCCACAAGCCTTACCAACTTAGCTAAGTTGGAATTGATTAGTAGAAGTCATGGTTTCAAATCTCAGTTTAACATCTCGTCTCATTCATGGACAAGACCGAGTTGTCTCAGACGAGTCAACTCATATCGAATGAGATAAAGCATTTAACTTGGTTTACAATTATTTATTCATATACAGTTATGTAAAAATAATTATAATATTTTTACAAAATAATGTAGATTTGAAGATATTTGTTACAACCCTAGATCGTAACTTGACAATCAAACCACAAAATAAGAAGAAAAAAAAAAGTGAAGAAGATGAAAGAGTGATCCGATGGGTAGATCGAACCTTTTGAGCAATTCGAGATGGACAATCTCCTAAACACAAAAGGATTTTGATTAATTTTCTCGTTGATTTCCAAATCAGAATAAAAAAAGACAATAACTAACTAGATTTTATTTTAAAATTCATCCTAATCAAAATCTAATAAATCCCTAAGCTTATCTTAATCCAAATCCTAATCATAATTGTGTAGCATGACCTATTATATTATTATACTCCCAATTATCAATTATTAATATCCAGGTACGTAACAATATTTAGTTATAAAATCATACTTTATTTATATAACAAATATTTAAATTCTAAAAAATTAATTATTTTAATTTAAAGATACAAAATCCTGGTTGACTCGGCCAAGTTTACGGACTCAAGCAAAATTTTAAAAATATCATCCAAGTCATCTCATTTATCTCGTGAGATGTGCGAGTCCGGAGACATGCAAATCCATCTCGATGACTTGAGATGAGATTTGAAACCATGGTAGAAGTATAGAACTATAGACGTTCTTATGGAAGGTGATAAGATTAGCAACTACAGCACCTCCAACTGGACTCAAGCGGTCTCTAAATTTGCAGGAGGGAGGCCATATCTCACTATTCACTTCTTCAAATATAGAAGTGGAGAGTAATTATAATGGTCCATCTATTCACTTTCTCTAACTTTCATTTTTGTCCTTTTCTTTTCATTCAACTTTTCTTAAATGCCATTTTTGTCCTCTAAAATTCCAGCACAATCCCCTAATTTATTTTTCATTTCTTTTATGTCCCACCAATAAAGGTGAAGAAGATGTTTATTTGAAGGGAATGGTTGGAGTTCAACCCTGTTTAGAGGGGAAAACGCCTTCAAATTCGAAAAAAGATGCAATTTTGAAAAAAAAAAAAAAAAAATTTTGAACTCCAACCAGTCCTCGATCAATCAAAAATTAAAAGTAAAATAAAATCTGAAGGGATATTAGAGAGTAAGTTAGGAATTAACATGAATAATAAAAAATAATAAAAAACAAATCAAAGCAAAGTTTCGCGGAGAAACAAATTCGGAGAAAGAGGTATGCAAACAAACCCTAGATTTCGAGAAAAAAAAAAAAAAAACAATTAAAACAAGTCAAAGAGTAGTAGTATTTCAAACAAGTATGATCGGTCTAACAATTAAACCCTAGAAAAAAAGAAAAAAACTCATGCAGAGACGAAACCCTTGTACCTAAATATGAAGAAAAACAGAATTGGAACGCTAGTAAAGAAAAATTGCCTGAATTTTGGCCTTGACATTGTCAATGGTGTCGCTGCTCTCGACTTCGAGAGTAATAGTCTTTCCAGTTAGGGTTTTTACGAAGATCTGCATCTTTGGTCGTCCGAATGAGCGTGCGAGCGAGATAGAGCGAGACAGAGACAGAGAGAGAAGAAAATTTTAGCGCGGATAGCAACAAAAAAAATTCTCCGTATTAATAGAAAATAAAAAGAAAAAAGTCTAGTAAATACTCGGATGACGTGGAACGATCATGAAACCATAGATTTATGTAAATCTATAAAATATGCGCTGTTGTGTACCCGAGGAAACAGATCTACGGTTCTGTGACCCTACCACATCAACCGAGTGATGACTTTTTCGTTTTCGTTAGAATATCATTTCTCAAAAAGTTATTGTGGAGAGTTGGAGTTCGAGTATGATGCGAAGTACAAAGCGTCATGAATTTTACTATTTTCTTTTGTATATAAATATAAATAAGGGTGATTTAGACATAACCCTCTATGTTTTGATGAATATTACTGATACCCTTATATTTTGAAAATAATGACATGCATCCCTTGACCTCAGTCTTTTAATTAGACAAAGGGGGAAAAAATGCCCTTTATCTTTAATCTCTAGCCAAAAATTCAGATTAATCTTTCTCCAAAAATCAATCATCTTCAATCTCTTTGGATAAAAACTGTAATCCTCATCATCTATTTTAAGTGTTCAACATTCAAATCTCAAAGTAAGATACAATTTTTAAAGAAATATAAAATGATGAAATTTTGGATATAAAAATTTAGGATATTTTACAAAGAAGGCAAGATAGAAAATGACGGATGAAAATAAGGTTAAACAAATTAAAATTATCTCAAAGGTTGAAGTGCTTGAAGATGATCTTGGAGAAGAAAAATCTGAGTTTTTGACTATAAATTAAATTTGAGGGTATTTGGGTTTTTTTTTTTTTTCCTTAATCTATTTAAAAGACCAAGTCAAGCGATGTATGTCATCAGTTTCAAAACATAGAGGGGGTCTCAAATATTTAGCAAAGCATAGGGGGCTATGTCTAAATCACCCTATAAATAATTGTGTAATGATTTGCTCAGGATACTCATGGTCATAAATCTTATTCTTGTGTATACCAAGAAAATGATCTACGGTTATATGATTGGGTGTAGGGGGCATGTGTCAGAGAGGGCCTTGTGTATACCAAGAAAATGATCTACGGTTATATGATTGGGTGTAGGGGGCATGTGTCAGAGAGGGCATCATATTATCACGACTCTAAATTATTTGATGTTCCTTCCTTTAAAAGTGCCTTGTAGGCATGATTTTAAAACTCGTTTTGCCGTCTTGTCTTAATCATGGAGACCGAGTTGTTTCATTCAACAATGACAAAAATGAACCATGGTTTTAAATCTCTTTCGATAGTTTGACTTGTCTATCAATCCATTTATGGACGATACTGAGATGTATCGAACGAGATTTAAAATCATGATTGTATGGGACACTCAATAAGAAGCAGAAACGAATCCTAGATATGGTCTAATTATGACAAGTCAAGGTCTCCCAACCCAATTTAAACTGATTTTAATATTTAGGTCGAAGAAGACAAGTCTGACTAGCATTACTAAGTTAATAAGGATTTCACCCTCACTAAGGGTCCTTGCGCTCAACTTGTGGCATCCAAAAACATAATCCAATGCTCCAGGATTGTAGAGGATAAAATTCTATGAACTTCGAAGGAAAAAAATGTCAAAAAGAATTTCACCATTGAATTGCTTGGATCAAGTATAAAAAACAAAAAACAAAAAAACAAAAAAATAATTGATTGTCTTTTTATCTGAGTTTTTCAAAGCAACTTAAAGGTCACGATGTTAGATTGCTGAGGTGGTTATCCATTTGAGCAAACCGGCTCAAGTCTTTGCCTCTTTGGAAGAATCACCTATATGCATACATAACCATTGATAGACTTCGAGTCCGTTCTCTCCACAAAATATCCTCCACACAAACCTTTAGCAGTTCCTTGACATGTTTGTAATTAGTGGGTGAAAGTGGGTTTTGAACCTATGTCTGCAGTATCAACACCCACAAACCTAACCAACCAACTTATCTAGCGGTATTTTGACACTATCACAAATCATGGTTATAAATCTCGTCCAAGACTGAGATGACTCATCCGACTTGTCTCGATATCACCCAATGATGAGACAAGTTGACAGACATGGTTATAAATATTGTAATTTGAGATCATGGCAAGAAATATAAGAATCCTAGTAGAAAAATTTGTTAAAGATTGCAACTTAAGAAGTTTTCCTTCTTCAGTATAAGAATTCCATAAACCATTACATTTTGCAAGAACTTTTGAGTTATTGGGCTGCCCATGCAAACCCTAACTTCGTAAGAACGGGAGTTCTTACATTAATATTTGTGAAGATAGAAGATGAGAGTTTGAAGAACAGGAGACTCTCTTTCTTACTTTGGGTTCCTCCAATCCCCAACTTCATATTTACCGTCGACAGTTACTCCCTACAACATCATCTGGTATCATAGCCTTATTATTGGCGGTATTCCCTTCTAAATGGAGACTCCTTATATGATACTTCAAGGACTCATTTTCCTCTCTGTCCATGATGGGTAATTTTGTGAAGGGCCTTCACAATTATACTTCAAAGAACAAATACCTCATATTGCATGATTGTTTTTGGGCTTTGACCAATAACCCGTTTTCATAGACCAATCCTGCAGAGCTTCCTCTGCCGAGGAAGCTAATATAACAGCATAAAAGGTCAAATGAGAAGTGCATTTAATTAGGTAATCTGGGTAACTCAGATTCTCCCCCACAAATTTCACTTACTTAAATTAGAAGGGTCACATGACTGAAAAGATTTTGTTTACGGGGTACAAAAGCAGAGTCCCTAGCGTAATTCAAGTCCTCTTGATCTTTGAAAATGTTCCTATCTCGGAGAAGTAAGTACTTTGAGTTCCGCTGCCAAGCTGATTCGCATGAGCCTGTGGGTTTGTGAGTTCAATTCCCTGCACAAGTAGTGACGATTCATTGTAGACATGAGCAAGGAATACAAGGTCAAAAATATAGAAACCAAATCAACAAAACGTCCAAAGTTTATTACTCAATGAGATGATCAGTGATCACACAGAAATTAGGGCGAGAAAAGACGTCAAAAGGCCAAAGAAAAAAAATCACAACAACAAACCCCCAAGAGCATAATCTTTTTATTGTCTTACTACTTCTATTAGAAGGAATACCCAAGTCACAAAGAATCGCTCCCTAACCTCTGATGGATGTAGAGGCGTAAATTATGTCTAAAAGAACCATAATGACCATCGATAAGAATTAGTTGACTTGATATTATAGCATTATTATGACTTTTGGTCTTTAATATTTTCAGATAAGAGAGAATCAGGAGATTTAGAGGAAAAAAAATTGCATAGAGGTTGCCTCGAGTATTTGGGTGATTTCTACTTGAGAAGTAGGATGAAATTGCCATATTCTCAGAAAGTTTCTAATGTTCGAGCAATTGCAAATAATATTATTAGTAAATATGATCCTACTCATGTCTAATACATTTTCTTGTCTAGGAAGAACTACGGTTACTTGATATTTTAATAATGGTATGGGGTTTGCTATGACTACGGATGCTCTTGAGGCTATCGCCTTTGTTCAATACATAATG
This sequence comes from Akebia trifoliata, assembly GCF_017979445.1. NCBI lineage: Eukaryota > Viridiplantae > Streptophyta > Magnoliopsida > Ranunculales > Lardizabalaceae > Akebia > Akebia trifoliata. Next base: position 4,280,799 of record NC_141379.1, read on the forward strand.
AATGAAGCTAACTTTGGTTAAGCTAATCCAATCAGTTGGTCATGGATTTGCTCAACATATGCATGTTTCATTTCCTATCCTCATAAATCAACTCACGACCACTTACTCGGATATCCATCAAGAAACATCCATCCAGTAGAGAAGGTATCTAGGGTCCCACCCCTTTCTCCATGCTTTTAAGCGTCTCGTAACTCATGCCATAGCCTTCCACATAAGAACTGCTATCTATTCTTTTCCGTTTTTGGCAAGTATAAGAACCACTACCTAGCCACTAACTCAAATGTCTATTTGCATTTCAAAATATAATACTGACCAAAAAATTTGGGAAAACACATGGTGCCAGAAGGTTCTCCTCAGACAGCTTTCCCTTCCTTCTATGGTATTTCAAAAATCAAATGGGTTTTAAAAGAAAGTTCAGGTGATCAAATCATTCATAAAACCTAGGTTTTAGGAGAAATAACGACAGGAAGTTGGAAATTTGTGCAAACTATTGGAGGAGCTTAGAAGATTTGAGGTGGTAGATGGTAGAAGACAACAGACTTGAGGATATGGAATTAGGGAGATAATTTTTAGTGAATCAACTTTTAATAGAATTTTTCATTGCTTTTGGAAAGTTCCCAATATTCATTGTATGGAGAGCTAAAATTGTCCAAAGTGGCATTCTTTATGGTAACAGCTATCATTGATTTTTCTTTTTTCTTTTTTTGAGAAGTAAAGGATTAGAGGTTAGCAAAGTGAAATTAGGTTCTAAGGGGTTTGAACCTAGGGTGCGGGAACAACACTCCACATGTCTCAATGGACCATATCATCAGTAGCAAGCTTATTCCCAACTTTTGCTTATGGTGTAAAGCTAGTGGTGAGTCTGTTGATCACTTGCTTCTACATATTCATTTAGCAATATTGATACAGAACTATTTATTTCAAGAACTCAAGATTTCAGAAATAATCCCAATAAGTTTTTTCTTTTCCATAATTTTTATTTTATTTTATTTTATAATTAAAATTCAATTGAGAGAAGAGGCAAAGGGATGTCAAGATGACCAGCCCAAAACATAGTGAGTGTTGTAGAGATGCTGGTCATTAAAACTTAAAAAGCATCCAGCCGTAGATGGCATGCTCTTTGGAAGTTGATCCTCTTTGCAATTTGATTTCCTATATAAGGAGAGAAATCAATGTCTTATCTTCATATAACAACCAATGCAACTGAAGTATTTCTAGACTAGGATGTTACCAGAGTTTAGGGCTGTAGTTTGAACTTTTAAGGTTTTGTTTTCAATTGGGCTGATCTATAACATGGTCTACAGTGACTTTCACATACTTTTAGGCAGTTGGGATCAGATCCTTTCTAACCCAGGCACCATTTTCTTGTAATTTTTTTGTCATTCCCATCATCAAATTCAACTCAGTGAAGTTGCCAATCAAAAGAAATAACAATATTAAGTCTGACAGTACATATCCATGTAGAACTACACCAGTACATGTATCAGTCGAACATGTCACAGCATCATGATGACGATTAAAACAATGTTTCAACAAGAAAAAAAAATTATTGGAATGGACTTGTTCAAAGACTAGATAAGAAGAGAAAACAATTAACAATAACACAATGGTCATCTAGCCACTAACCTGAACAGGTGTAAATGCCAGACTTGAAGTCAATCCAGAGGTAGCACCACTGCTTCCATAGTTCTTCTCCTTGAACCTGAAAAGAGATGGATGGCCTAGGTTCAAAAACATGCCTTAGCCCACAAACTACCAACCACTAACCCTCTCTAGTGTATATTTCTATCAAACAAAATAACTGGGAGGTTTTTCAAAGAACTTACTTCTTTGCAACCTTTGCAGCAAGTTTGCTCTGACCAACCGATACACGCAACTTCCCATTCCCAGCCTGACCAAGCATACCATACCCTTCACCCAGTCCATCCCCTGTATCAAGGAGAAAATTAACAGTAATCAGAAAAGAACTATGAAGTGTTAGTTCATGCACCACCAAAGTGAATTAGAATATAAGAAGATTTGTCTCCTTAGTCTTTATAAGTATATTTCTTAAATTCCTCATCAAACATGTTTTGAAAGACAATAGGGGATTAATAAAATTATAGGAAACTTTCATTAAATATCGTGGAGAAGATAATGGCAAATTGGTTTAATTTTTCATCAGAAAACGACCCCACAAACTCCTCATAGAGAAGCCATTGAGATCTTCTATGACAAGGTACAAGAAAATTATTAGCATAACAGGATTAATATAGCCCTAGCGAAAATTACATCCATCCGAGGAGCTTTAAAGAAAAAATTATTAACATCACGGGAGTAATGATAAGAACAAGCTATAAGAAAAAGCATAGTAACTTCGGTTCCCAAAAAAGCAAAAGACATTTACAATTAATTCACTTCCCAAGAAAGACAGAAACACTTATAATTACCTAAGGAGCTCTCTTCTGGTACTCCAAACTGCATCCTGTTAGCTAGCTTCCTCATATCTGTTATTGCATACCTGAAAAGAGTGAAGGTAACAAATGCATAAGGAAAATCTCAATAAATAAAGTATAACTCACATTACTTAACCCAAATAAGAGAAGTTGTAATAGGGGTGCAACTTGATTCGGTTCAAACCGAAAACCGAACAAACCAGTCGGTAAAAAAGAACAGACCCGATTAATTCGGGTCTATTACTGATTCAAGACTAGTACAGAACCAAACCAAACCGAATCATTATAAAATAGATAATTATATTACAGATATAATAAATTAAATAATTAAGACCTAAGAGAGTTGATCGTTATTTGTAATTATGTATGTGTAAATAGTAATTTCGCTGAAATAGAAAAGGAGAGAAGGGATAATGTTTATTCAACCAGAGAACCAAACCAACCATAGTTTGGTTTGGTTCGATTCCATAGTCAATTCGGTTCGATTCTGGTTCTAGTATGGTGGAACCAACCTAGGTCGGTTTGGTTTCAATTTGGCCCTAACCAAACCAACTAGAGTTGCACCCCTAAGTTGTACTACCTTTCCTTCATCTTCCTTAGACGACGACCACCCCTCTTCTTTTTAGGTTCAGAATCTGGCACAGGAAGGGGTTTAGGCTGCTTTGCAGGGGGTGGCTCCTGCCATTTTTCAATCTTCTTACGAATATCTTCCCGCAGAGTCCTTCCAATCTTCCCCGTTGGATCCCCTCTCGTTGAATCTACTCGAGCTGCAAGTGTTGATTTTGCAGCCAAAAGTCGGCAAGCACGCATCCTCAAAGATGGGGGTGTGCTTTGAAAAATCTCCGTTTGCTCAACATATCCAACACGAAATTGAGAGGTTGCAGTCGAAAATCCTGCCAGATTCTTTCTCTTTGCACCAAGAAGTTGAACGTTACAAGCCGGCATCTTTGCTAATGCCGACAGACCGCCAGCAGTCCCCATCAGTTTTGCCGCAACAGCACTCCCAACAATAGCAGAAAGATTCGGTGCAATATATCCCATCCTACTCTCCACAAAATCAAGAACTTTCTTCTTTGCCAAATCGAGAGTAAGTGCCCGATCACAAGCATCAATTGTCTTCTTAAGGTTCTCTTCTGGAAGTGGTTTGCCGCTAGTAGTTGATGCCGTAACAGAAACAACCATAATGATGGCTGATGGTAGAAGCCCTTCGAGATCAACAAGGGTTAAATCTATTTCATTTCCAATCTTCTTCACAACTCGAGCATAATCGATTGGGTGATGTACTAGTGATTCAAGCTCAGGAAATTTCAAACGGTAGTTGTCCCGGATAAAGTTGTGGATGATTACGATCTCGTTCTCAATATCAACTGATAATGCATTACAATCAACGATTAGTTGATATTCGGGATCATCCTCCATAACCAGTCCTTGATTTGACATATCGGATCCTTTCACAAGTGCATCTTCAACTTTCTGAAAATCCACATATAAAATTATACACATCAACTAAGTCAAAAATGCAATTAAAACAAATATATAACTACCAAATTACAAGCCTAGCTACCATAGTAATCATGAATTTGCCATTACAGTCTTAATAAAGTAAAATAAAATGGTATCCATGAGCATAGTAACAAAATTCTCCAAATTTTTCCGAAAAAATGTAAAAGTCTCTGAATAAGGGACTAGCAATTTACTTTGGTGAATCGAGAAATTAATCAATTGATCACAAAGTAAGGTAAAAAGTTTACCCTTCAACCTCAAAAGTTTATTTTCTTGAACATTCAAATCTCAAGAACAAGATAGAGTTCTTCCAGGAGTTGAAGATGATGGATTTTGGTTAGAAATCCAAGGACATTATTTTACATTTTCCAAAACTTTCCTCACTTTTTGACGAAAGTTTTATGAATATATGCAAATTAACCGAATTGAAGTCCCGACGAAAAACTACAAAATCCGAACTTTGTTACTATGTCCGTGAGACACATAAAGATTAACATCCTAACACCATAATGAGCGAAGCTAAGTGAAAACACAGAACACACAATCTTGAGGCCAATATATGAGGCATATTTCAAGTAGAACAACATAAAGAGAAAAAGTTAAGGTTGGAATAAACCTGCATTATGTCAACGTAACGTTGTGTTTTTTGCAGTTTTGAAACACTGTCCAAATCATCATAGTTTAGAGCTTCTATGTCTGCCAAATCACCATCGACATCTTCTTCCATGTCCCCTGCATCCCCTTCATCCTCATCCTAAAGGAAAAAATAGTAAAAATTACAACGAAGAGTTAGTGACATTTAAAAAATCGACAATGCAAACATAATAACTAAAACCTGAGATAAAAAATAAAGAGGGTGATTGAAAGAACTCACAATAAGATTTTCTTCATTATCTGATAAATCATCAAGGTCTGCTAAAAAAGAATCAGCAAGAGTTGCCTGAAATGGGGAAAAGTGCAAAAACAAAATACCCAGAAAAGAATAATTAATAGATTGTTTCTGGAGTTTAGCTTTCCAATGAAAATCTTGAGGTTTTAAGAACATAGGTGACAAAAGAGTTTAAGAAACTAACCATATCTACTGAAGAAGGCCGAATTCAAGTGCAGAAACTAAGGGTGAAAGCAAACGATTCCCTGAACACGAACAACCTAATCTAGAATCAGATATCCATATATAACTAAAATACGAATATTAAGAACTTCAAATACATTCTAAATAGCCCTAAAATTTTGAAACCGAAGTTTCGAACTACAAGGTGAAATCTTATTTTTCCTCAAAATCTTTCCATCGGGTATCAAAAAAATTGGATTGAATCAAAGACAAGGGGAAGATAGAAAAAACAATACCAACCTAACCGATTACAACGAAAAGGTCGAATTATCAAACAGATTTTGCAACAATAATTAAAAATTTATCCACAAGTTCTGAACATCAAGGAAAATTTTCAAAATAAATAAATAAAATCTGAACAATCACCTCCTACCTAATTTTAAGCGAATTTTAATAGAGAAAAAAAAATTATTACAATTTAGAATCAAAAGCGTCAATAAGAACTCGAACATAGTTGAGTTCTTTGTATCACTATATCATACAGAAACTGAGAGGTAAGAAAACATAAACTGTGAATTTTTTACGAAAACAAACCCTAACCAGTCGAGAGAGATGCAAACCCTAACAATTTCGATGCGTGTGTTTTAATAAACATAAAAGAGAAAATTGTAAAAGGAGGGGACGATGGGGTTAAAATTAAAATGAATGTTTTATTAAGGGTGATTTAGATATGCTCCCTATGTTTTGCTAAATATTAGAGATACCGCCTATGTTTTGAACATGATGACATGAATCCCTTGACCTCAGTCTTCTAGATAGACTAAGAGGAAAGACACAAATGCCCTCATCTTCAACCTCTAGTCAAAAATCCATATTTTTCTTCTAAAAACCAATCATGCATCTTCAACCTCTTTGGATAAAAAATTTAACCCTTGTCAACCATCTTAAGATTTTATCTACTTCAAATCTTCAAATCTCAAGGCAAAATATAATTTTTATTTTATTGAAGGTAAAAAAGGAATATAATGAAATTTTGGATTGAAAAATCTAGGATTTTCTACAAAGAAATAAAAGTAGAAAATAATGGATTAAAATAAGGTTGAATAGGTTAAAGTTACCCTAGAGGTTGAAGAGCTTTAAGATGATTCATTTTGAGAATAAAAAACAAATAAGATTTTTTTTTAAATTGAAAATAATGATATTTTGGGTAAAAAAAATTTAGGATTTTATGTAAATGGTTAGTTATTGGTAGAAAATGATGAATTAAAGATTAAGATGAGTAGATATACCATGAAAGTTGAAGAATTTGAAGATGACTAGTTATAAGAAGAAAAATCTGGGTTTTTGGCTAGAGGTTGAAGATGAGGGCATTTGAGTCTTTTTCCCTTAGTTTATTTAGAAGACTAAGGTTAAGGGATGGATGTCATCAATATCAAAACATAGGGGGGCATCTTTAATATTCAATAAAATGTAGGGGGCATGTCTATATCACCCTTTTATTTAAAAAAATCGGTTCAGATATCTAACGGATTGGGTCAATATTAACCCAAAATCGATCCGAAATTTATCGGGTCTTCAAGTTTATAATCCAAATCCAGTCCGAATATACAAAATCCATAACCAAATCCTATTTTTTCGAATCATTCCAGTTCGATTATCAGATAAAAGTTGGATCATTGCCAATCCTATGTAAATCGACCTGATGAGGTCTATGTGAGTTAAACGCATAAAAAGCTATAGAAGATCATTCAAGAACGAGAAATATTTAACGTGAATCACCACACATTTCAAAGCCAAGATGACTTAGTCAATAGCTTCAAATCTCGATCGAGTGTATTAAATTCGTCTTGATTTATTAACTTTTTATGAAAAATAATTATTTCTTGCTCATTTACCCTTTGTTCAGATTGAGAGAAGAGAACCCCATTAAGAGAAATGAAGAGAAACTTAATTTCTCTCCACTATGTTCGGATGGACAAAGAGAAATTGAGGAAACTTTGGAATTTTAAAATATCTTAAAAGAGCTAGGGGTAGAGTTAGAATTATAAAATATTTTAAAAGGATTTCTCTCCACTTTTTAAGAAAAAGTTTTATAAGAATAGAATAATCAGCGACACGATTTACTTCCAAAGTAATTAGATGAATGTCTTTTTGGCTACAATGATCCTAATATTAGGAAAAAAAGATTTCTTTATCAAATGGGAGAACAAAATGCAATTTTCTCATCTCTTTAAACAACCTAAGTTTTCCAATGACAATGAAGGAGGAATGGAGAATGATGTATTCGTAATTTTAAAATTATAGATATAAATTTTAGTATGTTTTGACAATTTGTGAAAAGAAATGATGAATGGAGGACGTCATATTACTCATAATTTTGAAGATTTAATCATAATATTTGATCCGTATATCTCTTTGGCCATTATAATCTATGCATTTTGGGTACTTTGGGAATATCCATCAATGTCAAGGTTGAAAAATCAAAAATCAAAAATCAAAAAATTTGAACCTCATATTAGAAACATTAATCTTGGCACTTGAGAATACATCATCACTTTAAAAAATGAAGGTGAATACCCAATGGAGGATTAATGTCTAATACATAGGGCATATTTGTTACCAAGCTCTCAAATTTTCTTTTAAAATAATACCTAAATATTTGATGAAATACCAAAATCACAAAATAATAATTATTATTATTATTAGACGCCAAAGACTGAAGGTGGACTAGTAAGAGCACTGTCTCAAGAGAGTTTATACTCTATACTATTAAAAGGAAATGAGTTTATTAATAAATTTTGGATAATGATTATAGGAATCGTGTAGAAGTTTATATAGAAAATAATATAATAAATCATAATAAGGATAAATTCTCTATCTATATTTAAAAATTATAATTGTGGAAACCACTTTTGTCCCAACCTAAGATTGTGACACGTACCCCCACCCCCACAATTTTTTTTTATTATTCTCATGAAACAAGATAAGACTCGAGCTCATATCTGACTGTGACCCGAGCTCATACCTGATCATTACCCGAGCTTATATTTGACATTAACCGAACTCTAACTCATATCTGACTGGGACCCAATCTTATATCTAACCTAGACCCAAACTCGTATATGATCTCTAACTCGTTCACTTTAAATAAGATACAAAAAGATCTAAATCAGATTGATGGGACATTATGTGTCAGAGATATTTTACTTCACATTTAATAAACTACAACACTTACCCATCAAGTTCAATCCTTCTAACAAGTAATTGGGTTCATCTCCCAAAGCACTCAAGTGTACCTCAGTTCAACAGCTCATCTAAACACCTGGGTCAGCTATATGGTGACACTTGTCCGTAGAATTCATCTATATATACTAAGTTGAAGGCATTAGGTAGGAGGTTTGCTGATTAACTAAGATGAGGGGAAATTAGTAAGAAAAAAAGAAAAGAGAATATAAGATTCTACAACTATACTATTCATCATTTTCCTTACATTCATAATTTTGTTCATCTTTCGTTAGATTATACTAACAAAAATGTCGAAAAAGCGTTGACAGACCATCGAGGATTCAGATGTCCGTCAATCACCTTTGATCACTAGAAGCAAAAGAAAATCAATTAGAAGACGCTTGGTCAAAGATCAATGGTGAAGGCAAGACCATCATCATCATCAACAGCAAAGATCATCTCGATGAGTGGAAGGGCCTAAAAACCTCTCCACACTTTTGGCGTCATCCATGGGAACGGACCTGAGATAGTCCTAATACGGAGGTCTCTTAAAACTCACTCGTATAAATCCGAGTAAGTTAAATCTAGTTAAGTCAAAAAATGAGGGTCATTCTGACACCTCGGGCAGTTCACTTAGGACGATAGTCGTTAGGACACCTCGAGTAGTTGTTCACCTAGGACGAGAGTCGCTATGACACCTTGGGCAAATCATCTAGACATAAGGGTCGTTTTCAGCACCTCAGACTTTCCACCTAGACACGAAGGTCATTTTGAAACCTCGGGGGATAAGTAAGATCGAGGTTGCTATACACACTTGGGAGGCATGCAAGTACGGTTGAGGTCATTATATGCAATCAAAAAAATAAGTAAGGCCGAGGTGCCACAACGGCCCTTGTGTTAGAAGGTAAGAAAGTATATATGCTAAGGGTCGTTAAATGTACTTGTTTATGTATATAAGTTGAAAGTAAGGAATTTCATGTACCGAGCTTGCTTAAAAGCACTCGAATATTTATGTAAGTTGAAAGTGAGGAAGTTCATGTATCGAGCCCACTTAAAAACACTTGAATATTTACGTAAGTCGAAAGTAAGGAAGTCCATGTACCAAGCTGGCTTGAAAATATTCGAATATTTATGTAAGTGAAAATAAATGAAGTTTATAGATTGACGTCACTCAAAAGTAGTCGAGGGAAAGTACGACTGAAGTCACTCAAAAACACTTAACGGCAAGTACGACCAAGGTTACTCAAAAGCATTTGCAAGAAAGTAAGACCAACGTCACTCAAAAGCAGTCGAGAAAAAGTAAGACCAAAGTCACTCAAAAGCACTCGCGGCAAGTAAGACCAAAGTCGCTCAAAAGTACTCGAAGACAAAGTAAAGCTGAAATCATTAAACGTACTCTAAGGTAATCCCTAGTTATATATACTCCACATTCATAATTTATAAGAACTACATGAGGGTTGTTTCTAAACACCTCGAATTTCTAAAAATAACTCAAACGTTTGAAGGAATTGGGCTTAGCTACACGTTAAATCCTGAATTGGAGTTATTTTTGCCACCTCGGTATGTCGAGCTAGCAAAAATGGGGTAATTGTGATAACCACTTTTGTCCCAACTTAAGATTGTGACACATACCCCCAAAAAATATTATTATTCTCACAAAACAAAATAAGATCCGAACTCATATTTGACAGTGACTTCGGTTTATATATGATAGTAAACTGAGCTCATATTTGACATAAGCCTGAGCTTGTATCTAATCCCTAACTCATATCTGACCTAGTCTCAAATTGGTATATGATCATTAACTCGTATTTAAATTCAAGTATATCCGTTCACTTTAAATAAGATATAAAAAATCAGAATTAGACTGATGGAACACCATGTGTCAGAGATATTTTACTTCATATTTAATAAACTGCAACACTTACACATCAAGTTCAATCTTATTGACAAGTAATAGGTTTATCTCCCAAAGCACTCAAGTGTACCTCAGTTCAACAGCTCATCTAAACACCTAGATCAGCCATATGGTGACATTTGTCTATAGAATCCATCTATATACACTAAGTTGAAGACATTAGTTAGGAGGTTAGCTGATTAACTACAACTACGGGAAGTGAGTGAGAGAAAAATAAAAGAGAACATAAGACTTTGCAACTATATTATTCATCATCGTCCTTACGTTCATAGGTTTTTTCAATCTTTCGTAAGATTATACTAACAAGATCTTCGAAGGAGTGTTGGTAGACCTCGCACCGAGGATTTAAACGTCCATCAATCATCTCCGATCACGAGAAGCAAAAGAAAATCAATTAAAAGAAGATTGGTCATAGATCAACAATGAAGTCAAAACCATCATCATCATCAACATCAAAGATCATCTTGAGTAGTGGAAGGGCCTAAAAATCTCTCCACAATAATCTCATTTAATCTGTATAAGTGAATCACAAGATATCCTAATATTGCCACACCAAAAGGTTCCCAAAACTAAGAGTTTCTATAATTTAATGTTTTCCTTGAATGGTAATGAGGTAATTATGCATTTTATGGGATTCGTCATCTCCCTTTTTACAACTCACATTTTTTGTGCATGAATCATGACATTTATTGGTCTTTTACCTTTTTGGTTCTCCCTATTGTTATAAATTGATACATATTTCTCTGTAAAGAGTAGCTCTACTTGCACACACCAAAATGTCTTATTGTACCAACTTTCTTTCAACTCTCACCAGAACGTGAAAATAATTAACTAGCAATTAGACACACCTAATAAATTCATTTTAACCTTTATTGATCATTGCACCCACTAAAAGTATTGAACATTACACCCCAATCATTTCTTCTCTCTCACACACACACATTTCTTTTTTTATTTGCATCTAGAAAGGTATCAATAAGGGTTTTAAGCCTTGATCACACTTTTTTAACTAACCCTAATGCCTTACATCAATTCGAAGTCATTCACATGAGAAATTTATGTTCGATACACACTTTCCGAATCTGTTTTGTAATGTTCGATAGGTACCTATTGAATCGATTATGTAATGTTTAGTTGAAAGTTATGTTCATTAGGTATCTATTGAATATGTTCAATACTATTTAATGGGTGTTTATAAATTTGTTAAAACAGGTTTGATATGATTTTACTGAACGAAATCTGTCAAAAAATCTCTACGTTCTTTGATTCAAAATCATTGTTTTGGAGATTTTAATAGTGGGGTTTCCATTTTTCTTAATGGTTAAATGGGGAAAAAAAAACAACAATAATAAAAATTAAACGAAATAAGATAACTTCAAAAAAAACCCCTAGAATCTAATTTCCATTGATTCAACATCTCACAAAACTTAAATGGAGATGAATATGAAAAGAGAGAAGAAGAAAACTAGGATTTTTGTTCGTTAGAATGTGGTGGATGCAATGAGTAAATACAAATGGGTACACATGTAAATTTTCTTTTGAGTCTTGATAATATGACTCGCTAGGTGGTATACTCAATTGACTCCCTGACGTGGACAAGTTTGGGAGCCATAGATCTGTATGTCTTGGGATACATGATTCCCTCGAGATGCACTTTTTTGGGGAAGTGCATTCATGTATCCCGAGGTGTACATATCTACGATTCCCGAATTTGTCATGTTAGGGAGTCAATTGAGTATGCCACCTAGCTAGTCTTACATTTTTCACTTTTTTAAGTGGATACAATTAGTCGAGTGGTTGTTTGCTCACAACCCAACATTATTTTGACATGTGGCATTGATGACGTAAGTGATAAGAGAGTATCGTGGGATCCACTGCCCAAAAATCTTAATTCTTAGTTTTCAAATCTTAAAAAGTATAGTGAGATCCACCTGGACTATCATAATGGCAATCAAACACTACAATCTTCTAGATTTCATAAAAAAGATTGTGGTAAAAAAAAAAGAATTGTGATAATCTGTCTACCCCATGTGGCAAACTCAATTAACTATCCCACGTGCCAAGTAGGAGAATCGTTGATCTGCACTCCTCGAGATGTATGGCTGCATGTCTCCATAAAAAAGTGTATCTTGAGAGAATTGTGTATCCCCAGGAGCACAGATTTAAGGTGGCCGAACTTATCACATCAGGTAGTTGATTGACTACGCCACGTGGGTAGTTAAAGTATCACTACTAAAAAAAATAACGTTTTTCAAGCATGATGTTGAAAATGGATAGCTGCCTAGCACCTAAATGTAAAATAAAAATATAATGATAAAAGATAAATTCATATAATTTCATCGTAAAGTACTCTATTGCATTGGATCATGTTTTTTAAAACCACGAGGTGAACTTCTAGAAAATTTCGGCTTTTTACCATGGTCAGAGAAGAGAAAAATTCTCTCATTATTGCTAATGTCATCAGCGCCACATGTCAAAAAATGGTGTGGGTTGTGAGCAAACAATCACTCCAATTGGCCATATCGGTGAGTGCAAATGGAACCACCCTTCTCTTAAAAATAGATAGAAAAGATTTGTGAGAGTGGGAGAAAGAGAGAAACCATGGTTGGGGACAGTGTTGGGGCTTCTGATTTACGTGTTAAACAGTCTAGGGAAGATGAAGTTGTGAGAGAGAAAAACGAAGAGAATGGTGTCTTTGATTCATCAGTTGCTGTTGAGATGGACATCGGGAAAGAACTGGAATACATCTCTTCTGTGATTCCTGGGTGATTTTCAGAGATTAGCCCAATGTGGCCAGGTGAGTTTCTCTTAGAAGTTAGAATATCAGATTCTCATGCTCTTATGCTTGTTTGATTGTTTGAAGTTCTATAGACTAGGTTTCTGAAGCTAACCCGATAGTTGTAATTTTATTAGAATTGAACCTTAAAAATATCTAGATTTTTTTTTCTTTCAGTTATGAGTTATGACCTCTATTATTTATTTTTTGTAGAGGTTTTGAGATATGGGTTTCTCCTAGAATCTTCAGATTATCTGTGATAGTTGTTTTCTTGTGTGTTCAAGTTAAAAATCATGGGTTTTTGTTACTCTTGAGTGGTTTTCTGGAGTTTGCTCTATAAGGGCAGGGGAGGTTCTCTTAGGATCTGACCTTTTTTTTTAAATTATATATGTGGGTTGTTTAATGTTTCTTATTTTTATGCCCTTTTTTTTTGTTGTTAATTTTTACTTCTTCCAGGGTAATATTTTCAATAGTTAAAGTTTTAAATGTGGGTTTGTTTTACTGTTGAATTATCTTATAAGTTTTTGCAGACCTATTTTGATTTATTGTTACTGATCTCTTATTTCATTAGTATTTAAGGTATGGGTTGCTCAGGGATCTTGATTTTACCCTTCTTTATGCCGGTCTGATTCTCTCAGATTACTAGTTGTGTTTTTCTCATGGTTTTAAATCTCGTCTGAGACCGAGATGACTCATCCAATACATCTCGGTTTCGTCCACCATCGAGACAGATAGACAAGTCAATGTATAGGATGAGATTTAAAACCCACGTTCATTTTCTCATTGTTGAACGAGACGTCTCAAACGTATTGGAAAACTCATCCGAGAAGACTCGATCTCGTTCACGGACGAGACGAGACATCAAAACGAGTTTTAAAACCATGGTTTTACTTCTTTGACCTTAAATCATGGTTTGCATTACTGCTGGTAATTCTTTGAGATTAGCTCAATGTAGTCAGGTGCATTTCTATTTGAGTGGTACTTTATTTTGAGCTATTTTCCCCATTATGATAATTTTATTTTATTTGTTCATTATTTTTTGCATTCTCTATCTCAAATCTGAGAATCCTAGCACGTGGCAAGCAAGTTTATGAAGTTTGTTGAGTTCATTCAAGCTGCTTCATCTGTTATGTAAATGTCTTGTATTCTGTTGCGCTACATAGAGCTGTGGGGGCAGAGCCCCCGTTCTGAATTTTTTAAGGAGTATGAAAAGGGCAATCATGTTCTATTTTCTTAAGGGGTTTTCTATTTTAGGGGGTTTCTGTTTTGGGGAGTTTTACTTGTTTTGGTAACTCTCAGTTATATAAATAGAGATCTCTAGAGCTGTAAAACTTAAGAGAAAAAATAGTGATTGTTCTTGTTATGTTCCGTGGACATAAGCACACTACTGAACCACATAAAACCTTGTGTTTTGTGTGATTGTGTTATCTTTGCCCTTGCGATTTTTTCACATCATCTACTCTGTGTGCACGTGACTTTGTGTGCGTGTGCGGTTCAATTGAAAGTTTTAGCAGCTCAAGCATTTTAGTTTGTCGCATTTCTATCTTCTATTGTGTAAATGCACGCATTTTAGTTCGTTATAAATCATATTTATAATCTTAAAGCCAGAGGTTTATGTATTTGGTTTTGTTTCTTGTTTGACATCAACATATGGCAAGATTCTCGCCTTGGATGGACTGATACAAGTGACAGAGACTCAAAGAGGGATTAATGTGCATACCAAAAGATGATTACTCACCTTCCACTTTGCTCCATTCCTGACCCTAAGAAGGTTTTCTATTGATCCTTGTAGAACTAGTGAGCATGATACATGCATGCATAACATAGACTGATCAATATAAAATTACAGGCATTGGAACTTGGAGTTAACAAAGATGAAAGACTAAAACTCTTAAAACAGGATGAGTCAGGGCTTAGCACCAAATAAAACTCAGTTTTTGTTATTATAGTTTCTTCTAATTAGAGGTAATATAACCTGGTATTGGAAGGATTCTTTGTCTAATTGGTTTTAATACTTCTTCAGGTATTGGTTATTGGAGGAGGAGATGGTGGTGTTTTGTGAGAACATGGCTTCGCATGCCTATCGTCAAAAATATTGTTGCAAACATGGCTTCACATGGACAATGGTTCCTAACTATCCAAGGCATACATATCTTGGGATATCGCATTTTATTTAAGATAGTTGTCATTTTTTACTACTACTATTGCTATTATTATTATTATCTTTACTTTTATGATGAGAGAAGGCAGAGTAGAAGTGGTATGACACCAAAAATTGGATTCCAAAAATGCCCTCACCCTAACATTTAAACTTAATATAATCAACGTTATTTTGGTCAAAAACCAAGAAAATTGCAACCCTACGTCACTAAAATCATGTTGGTCAGTTTTCTAAATTACTAAACTATCCTTTTTACTATGTGTATAGGGTCAATTTTGTAAGGCATTTGGACCCTACGCATGTCCAGATATTAGAAAAGTAAGGGATCAGAACTGACCATTTTTCTCCTAAGTGGTACTTAGGACGCCCAACTCGAATGATAGCTCTGCCCAGTATATAATCCGAGCAGGGTAGACTTCTAAGTGGTCTTCGAATCAACTAAGATCCCATGATTTGAGAAAAGATCTCAGAAATCAAGGGAGTGGATAACGGAGTCCGAGAGAATCTTTCCCTTATCAGTATCCTCTCCTAAAGGTAAGGAATCCCTGTTGGAGATCTCTGATGATCAAGGATCTCGAGGAGATTCCTTATTCAAAGAGATCTATCAGAAAAAAGCTATAAATAGTGAAGGAGACTCAAAAGGGAAGGCTTCGAAAGATCAGAGAGTCCATACTGATTAACTATGGAGCTAACTTTATCATTGGAGAGTTTTTGACAGGTACCACACCGGTATCACCATCACAGATCGAAGGGAGCAAGGGACACAAGACGATCAAAGGGAGCTGAGTTGTAAAAGGTAACACAAAATCGCCTCTACACTACATAATCTTCAAAATCATCCGTTGATTAATATTTTAGATTACAAATAAGCCCTTCAGAGATTTGCGTTTGGACATGCCACATTCTAGTTTTTATTCACAAGAGAAGTGATAACTGTGTCTATTAATGTTATCAGTTGATCTTGTTGCAGTGGGGTGATTGGTTTCATGCTTTGCTCCACTAAGGGGCCAATAGTCGATTTCAAGTATCGGTGAACCTCGCAGAGATTAGAATGGAAGAGTCATAGTAAAGCAAAAGGACCTTTGAAATTCTACAACTCAAGAGGCAATTCTCTCTTCCTTTCCCTCACTGATTCTTTTTTGGTGATCATTTACTAGTTTTTTGTTTGTTACTTGATGTGGTCCTTTTTTCATATACATTCAGCTGCATTCTGTTTGCCATCTTTTGCAAAGAAGGTGATCAATGAAAATTCCAAAACTAAGTGAAAAAGGTTCCATGAGCATCAAAGACACATTTAGCTGTAGTAACTTGGGAATCATCAGTGGTTGAATAAGTTGACATTTAAACTATTCTCTCAGGAGTGTATGGATTGAATGGGGAAGAGAGGTGCAGCTTTACAGTTTGGATAAAATCAGTATTGAACATTATAAACAATTCTCTCATAAATGGAAATTTATATTTATTGATCATTTAAATCTCTGATTTGACAGGGCAACTTAACTTCTCTTAGAAATACATTGCTAGACAAACATCTCTAGATGCTTCTCTTGAGGCATCGTACATACGGGTCATGGATTCCCCTTATCACTCATGCATAAAAAACTCTTCAACACGTGCGCTATATAACATGTATCGAAAGTGTATTTTTATGTTGACACCATGTTTGCAACATCAACTTTCCCACCATCTTCCACATCAACCTTCTTCTCCAAGACGCGTTTCTTGCAATCGTAGTAATAAACCAAGCAAACCACCCATTTCATCACATTGCCTATACAACTCAAGATTGATGTAGCTACAAGTCCTTCCCACTTCTCATGTCCTCCCATGTATAAGCATGAAAACCTTAACCCAATCCTCCAAACAAAGAAAATAAGCATCAAATAAAGCCCACGTTTTCTGTTTCCTCTGCTAAAGTATGCCGAAGCCCCCAAGGCTTGAAGCCCATGTCTCTCTTCAAGAATCGAAAATACAATACTCATGTTCCATATAGCACTCAAATCCATCCATTTCACCAATAATAGTATAGAACACAACCCATATAAGACCACAAAGAAGCTACCAAATGGTGAAATTATGAAGTTTCCTACTGCCCAAATCAGTCCAAACATAAAGATAAAATTCAACCAGAGAACATAGATAGATGTGATCAAAGGCCCTTTAAACCTTGTTTTCTTGATGGGTATGTAAAGCATCTCCTTAAGACTCATTGGTCTCTCTGCTGCATTGATGGCTGACACTAAATCGACGGTTGTGACAGTGTTGATGAGGTCTAGGAGATGGAGGGGGATCAAATAAAGGAGACCCAACTGAAGTAATCTAGGAGATATGGCTTGAAGCAATCTTATTGTTGTCTCCATTGGTTCCCACAAAGAAGTGTAAGAGAGTTCATAGAAGTAGGGATCAGTTGGTGGTGGTTGAAGAAATGTTTTTGTTTCAATCATGGTTTTTTGGAGGAGATTTTCATGGAGTACCATAGTAATAAACAAAGGGAGGGAGGTGAAGAAGGTTAAGATGATGAATTTAGGACATTTGTAAGGGATTTTGAAGGCTTCTTTGAGTATCTCAAGGACCCCAAGTTTCTCCATGAGCATAATTTGGTTGTTCTCCATCTCCATATTCTTTAAGCTCTTATTCACATACATGGAGTCATGGAGAGGGAGAGTTGTTATTCACATACAAGAGAAAGTCTTGCTAGTGATATTGCCAGGTAAAGCAAAACCCACTGCTGATTTTGCTTTACTTGTAATGCATTTGCTATACCTGGCAATATCATAATATATACCTGGAATTATCACTAGAGAATGGCTTCTTCGTTGTTGTTGCTTCAGTTGACTTGTTCCCTACCACTTAATTTCATCATCTGGAGCACTCTGATGTCCTGGTTCAGGAGTATGATAATTGGTAAGTACTGAGTTGCGGAGAGATCCAAACCGTTGGTATAGTTGACCATATCATCTTGATTTAAAACAAGTGGCATGGACTTCTGTAGTACGCACTACTGGGGGTATAGTTCCATTCGACTCGTTAGAAATTTCCACAAAGAGGAGACTTGGACTTTGGAGTCAAGAAGACCTGGTCACCTACCCCACCTATGCTCAATTTTAATTTCGTAAAATAACAACTCAGTCCTCTTGTGCTCATGGTTTAAATCAGATTTGAAAAACTATTTATTTTTCTTTAGCTCAGATCAAGGGTTGAAAATGGAATGTTATTAGGCTCTTAAATTTAAGCCATTTGATGTAACCTTATTAATGATGAGGCACATCTTCAACCCTAGATATTAAGACATTTAATAGCTAAGTCAGCATTGTCAGTAATGAGGATATCATCAACATGGACCAAAGCAAAAGTTGAAGACTCACCTTGGTGATTAATGAACAGCGAGTAATCAAATTTGGAGAGAGTAGACGAAAACGTGGCAAACAATTGCCGTGATGTTTGCTTCAACCTATAGATGGATTTGTTCAGTTTACAAATATATGTTTCTTCCTGTCTTGCAAACCTAGGCGGAAGTGTATATATACGTCTTTGTCAAGATCGCCTTGTAAAAAAACATTATTAACGTCAAGTTGGTAAAGCACCCATCGCTTGACAGAAGTAATGTAGAGTAAGGCACAAACAGTTACCAACTTTGCAACTGGTGCAAATGTATCATGGTAATCTAGACCTTCGATTTAAGTGGAGCCCTTTTCAGCTAAATGGGTTTTATGATGCTTTGTACTATCCAATCGATATTTAATTCTGTACACCCATTTACAGCCAATGGGGTCATTGTTGGGTGAAAGAGATGTAAGGTTCCAAGTTTTTTTTTCCCCTTTTTTCAAGAGCTTTTATTTCTTTTTCCATAGCAACCTGCCACTATGGTGACTTCACAGTTTGAGAGAAACTTCTAAGTTCATCTGTGGAACACATGGTAGAAAGAAGCCCTTCATGCCGACAAAAAATTAGAAGTAGTGGAGATGTAGTGATGAAGTGGGTAGGGTGTACTTGTCAACACTCAGAATCTGATGGAGAAGGTGGACATTCATGAGTGGTGGAGCAACAACAATCGGCCATTTAAGGTGTTAGGCACCGATTGCGACTAGGCCTGGCAATTGGCGTTCTATCAATGAGGGGAAGGATGTGATTTCATTCAACCACAGGAATTTCAGGGTCATTAAGGGCAACGGTAGGTGGTATGGTTGTATCAACTACAGGTGCGACAATGAGAGAAGGAGCCTAACATGCGTCAAAGTCAAAACTTGGGTTGCCAGTCAAGGTCAAAGGAAAATCATGAAAAGGAAAAAATCCTTCATGGAATATGGCATCATGAAAAGTAAAAATCGTTTTAATTTCAATGTCGAAACTCTAATAACCCGTTTGAGCATAAGGGTAACCAATAAAAACACTAGGTTTGGCTCTTCGATCAAATTTGTGTTTAATATTTTGGTTGTTAGCGAAACATAAGCTACCAAAGACACGCAAATGGGAATAATCCGATTTCGTTTGAGTTGAACAAAATTTCAAGTAGAGATTTTCCAGATAAATAGTAGTTGGCATTTTATTGATGAGGCATGTTATTGTGAGAACACATTTGTCTCAGAATTTTAAGGGTAAGTATGCTTGAAAATGAAGAGCACGAACATCCTCAAGAAGGTAGCGATGCTTGTGCTCTACGACACCATTTTACCGAGGAGTTGCGACACAACTTTGTTGATAAATGACACCATGGTTGGAAAAAAAATTGTTGCATATCATTGAATAGAAGGTCATAACTATTGTCTGACTGAACCCTTTGTATAGGTAAAAAATTAGCGCTACTACCTGAATAAAGAGAGTGTATGCGAGAATAGACTTGAGTCCCAACCATGGGGAAAAAAAAGATTGCAAAATATTTTTGGTCTCGGACTTAACGTGCATAACATAAATTGAAGTGCATCGATTAAAATCATCAACGATGGTTAAAAAATAACGAGAACCATTCGAATAAAGAGACCCCATATATCACAATGAATTAAGGCAAAAAAGTCTATTTGTAGAAATAGAACTAAAAGAAAACGGCAAGCACCCTTATTTTGCTTAAGGAAAAATCTTACAAGCTTTATTGTTTGAACAAAATATAAAAGGAATCTACACCAAACATCTCTAAATGTAGTCTTCTAGTGAGTGATATGGGTCATGGATTCCCCTCGTCGTATCTCGGGCAAAAAAAAAAAAAAACTCTACCATATGCACAATAACATTTATCAAAACTGCATTTTTATTTTGATGGCATGTTTGGAACATCAAGTTTCCCACCTTCTTCCACATCGACCTTCTTCTCCATGACGCGTTTCTTGCAATCATAGTAATAAATCAACCAAACCATCCATTTCATCACATTGCCTACACAACTCAAGATTGATGTAGCTATAAGTCCTTCCCACTTCTCATGTCCTCCCATATATAAGCATGACAACCTTGAAACAATCCTCCAAACAAAGAAAACAAGCATCAAATAAAGCCCACGATTCCGGTTTCCTCTGCTAAAGTATGCCGAGGCCCCCAAAGCTTGAAGCCCATGTCTCTCTTCAAGAATCGAAAATACAATACTCATGTTCCAAATAGCACTAAAATCCATCCATTTTACCAAGAGTAGTATAGAAGATAACCCAAAAAAGACCACAAAGAAGCTACCTAATGGTGGGATTATGAAGTTTACTACTGACCAAATCAATCCTAGTATAAAAGGAGAATTCAAACAAAGAATATGGATAGATGTGATCAAAGGCCCTTTAAACCTTGTTTTCTTGATGAGTAATCTATCAAGCATCTCTTTAAGACTTATTGGTCTCTCTACTGCATAGATGGCTGATGCTAAATCGACGGTTGTGATGGTGTTGATGAGGTCTAGGAGATGGAGGGGGATCAAATAAAGGAGACTCAACTGAAGTAATCTAGGAAATATGGCTTCAAACAATTTTATTGTAGTCTCCATAGGTTCCCAATAATAAGAGATGTAGGAGGGGTCATTGAAGAAGGAATTAGTTGGTGGTGGTTTAAGAAATTTTTTTGCTTCAATCATGGTTTTGTGGAGGAGAAATTCATGGAGTACCATCGTAACAAACAAAGGGAGGGAGGTGAAGAAAGTTAAGACGATGAATTTGGGGCATTTGTAAGGGATTTTTAAGGCTTCTTTGAGCATCTCAAAGACCCCAAGTTTCTCCTTGATCATAATTTGGTTGTTCTCCTTCTCCATATCTTGTATTCCTTAAGCCCTTCTTCACAAACATGAAGATGGAGAGTTCTTAAGTAGAGGAAAAAAAGAAGTAAGACAAAGTCTTGGTAGTGATATTGCCAGGTAAATCAAAAATCCACTGTGTTGCTTTTGCTTTACTTGTATTAGTTGTAATGTAATTTTTTTTTTTTTTTTTTAATGATTTTCAAACGCCCCTCCAAGACACACGTTCCATCACATAATTGTAGATCATTTACTTCGAGATACACATAATCATAAATATTTTTCTTATATATCCTTAGACAAATGATCTACAATTCTATTGTGGGGGGCGTGTGTCAGAAAGGGAGGACATCATATTATCACAAGCTGATTTTTGGTGAGGATGATCTCTACAATGAGGAGATCATCATCACCAAAAATCAGTCCATTCCAAAACTTCTAACCTCATCAAAAATGATTTACAAAAATTGACGATCTACGATTTTTCAATTTATAAATATGGGACTAAAATTTTTGGAGTGGACTGATTTTTGTTGAGGATGATCTCCTCACCGTAGATCATCTTGGAAATCGAATGAGAAACCTATGTTTCTCATTAAACAACTACCGAGAACGTGTCAGACGTCAATCCAAATTAAATACCAAGTTTTATAAGTTTTTATAAAAACTCCCTCGTTTTTTGTTTTTTTTAGATCAAACCCAATAACTCTCTGTTCTATTAATCTTCTCTTTCTCGACAGAAAACTCAACGAACTTCTCTCTCGATCGACTGATCTTAAGAGAACGAATATCACTCGATCTCCAGAGATCGACAAGGATTAAAATAAAAAAAGTAGAAAAAGTTAAAAAGAGTACCTGTATCAGTAAAGATTGCTTCTCTTTCTTCAAAATTTCGAATTGAGAAGTTAAAGTATCATAATTGGCTTTTAGTTTGGTATAATCTCGCTCGAGCTCCTTTGATTTACATCTAGCTCTTATGTTCTGGAACCATATAGGAATCTGACGAGGATGCAAGCCAAGCTCTCTTGCCAGTTGAATCTTCACTCTGGGTTCGAGTTTCGTTTCTCACTCAAACATGGACTCCAACGATTTGATATGTTCATCAGTGAACCTCCTCTTGTTCTTGCTTTTCTTCTTTTTCTCTGCTAACGAGTCTGCTGAGTGGGGTAAGGACTCTACCTTTGCTGCTGTAATTGTTGCTAGAGAATACTCCCCTCTCTCTAACTTCATGGTTGGTCTCTATAGTGGCCACAGTTTTTTTTTACTACTCTACAAATGCAGAAAGAAAGAAAGAGAAACCTTTGTAGAAGAGTGTGCTTGATATTCTTTTTTTTTTCTTTGGGCAGTCTCAGAGCACTCAAAATTGCACTTGAGATTCCATATTAAGGGGATGTGCTATTACCCTTGTGTTATATAAATTATCTTGGTTTGGAGTGTGTATGATGTGGTTGTGATTGGTACTTAAAGTTGACCGATGAGATCAAATATCATGTAAAAACTCTTCCTTCTTCTTTGTGGTCATCTCCACTTTGAAATGGTGGGGGAGTCGTCGCCTGACTTCTTGTTTTGGATTTAAGATTAGTCGATCGAGAGAGAAGTTCGTTGGATTTTCTGTCGAGAGAGAAGTTCATTGGGTTTTCTGTCGAGAGAGAAGATTAAAATAGAAACAGAGAGTTATTGGGTTTAATTTAAAAAAAACAAAAAACGAAGGAGTTTTTATAAAAACTTATAAAACTTGGTATTTAATTTGGAAAGCCGTTGTTTTCTAATCCAACGAACGAGGAACATGGGTTTCTCATTCGGTTTCTAAGATGTCTGTCGAACCGTCTATATATACCTGGAATTATCACTGGAGAAAGTCTTCTTAGTTGAATTGTTCCAACCAATAAGTGCATTATCTAGAGCACTCTGATGCCCTGGTTCAGGAGTATGGTATGTGTTAATTTTTGAGTGGATCCAAGCCGTTGAATTAGTTGATCATAGCATCATGATCTAAAACAAGTGGCGTGGATTTCTGTAGTGCGAATTATACTATCGTTAGACTTGTTAGAAATTTCCACAGCGAAGGAGACTTTGGAGTCAAGACGGCCCACTCACCTACTTATGCGTAATTGTTTATGATTACTTTCTACGAATCAGGTTTCAGGTCCACCCAATAACCCGAACTGATCTCATTCGATATTATTGATTCCAACTAAGGGTGCAACTTGGTCCGGTTCAAACCGAGAACCAAACTAAATTGATAGCTTTGAGGTGGTTTGGTTCGATTTGGAATAAGTTGTGATTAGGTTTCGGATTACGAAAATGAAGAATCGATCTATCTAGTTTGATTCTCGAATCAAGCTTGTATAGAATCGACAACCATATATATATATATATATGGGTCAGGTTCAAGGGCCATATGAGAAAACATATGTAAAAACTTTCATTTTTAATAAAATTTTAAAATATGGGTTAGAAATTTTGGATTGAACTGATTTTTTGTGAGAATGATCTTTATGATGGGAAGATCATCCAAAAAAAAAAAAAAATCAGCCCAATCTGAAACTTCTAACCCCATTAAAAGTGATTTAGAATGTGGACCGTCGATTTTTTACCAATTTTTATCACTAATTTGTAAATCACTTTTGATGGATTTAGAAATTTTTGATTGAGCTGATTTTTTGTGAGGATGATCTTTTCATCATAGTGACCATCCTTGCAAAAAATCAGCTCAATCCAAAACCTCTAACTCTTATTTTGAAAAACGAAAGTTTTTTTCATATGTTTTCTCATATGGCCCTTGAACCGCCCCCTATATATATATATATATATATATATATATATATATTAATTAGAGTCCCAATAATATGACTCACCAGGTGGCATACTCAAATGACTCACCTAAACAATTTAGGGAAGCACACCCCGGGATACACTTTTTATGGGGAAGTGCAATCGTGTGTATCCGGGATGTATAAATCTATGGTACTCGAACTTGTCACGTCATGGAGTCATTTGAATACTCTATTAATTATTATGAATTATTTTAAGAATTAAGACTATATTAATGATTTTTTTTATAGATAAACTAATGATTTTTTATTATGTTTGTTTTTTCATTAAAAAATATTACTTACAATTTATAGAATATTGGCAACCCCTGGAACTAAACCAACTCAAACTGATTTTAGTTCGGTTTGGGTTGGATTAATTTGGTTCGGTTTTGATTCTTATTTAGTGGAACCAACTTATATCGGTTCAGTTCCAATTTGACATCAAACCGAACAAAGTTGCACCCCTAATTCCAGCCTTCTAGGTTGGAGTAATATTTGTTATTTAATATGCAAGATTATAGATTGAGTCGAAGTCCTACCAGCATGAACCTTAGGGTGTTTGGATCAGGACTTTTGGATTGTGTTATGTCCACGAAGATGCCACACAACATTTGAGCCTTAGGGGGTTTGGATCGGATCTTTTGGATGGTGTCATGTCCATGAAGATGCCATGCAACGATCGGGCAAAGAACCTCATGTCAATGTTTTAAAAACTGAATCAATGATTAAATCGAAAATGTATCATAGTGGTTGGATTCTAAATCATCTTTATATTTTTTTTAAAAAAATTACATTAACAAAAATCAATGATTCACTAAGCAAACCGATTTTACTAAAAGATCTGATTGAACCTTGTTGGACCATTGGTTTGGTTCCATTTTTTAACCTCTGTGGCCTTGTACACCTAACCTTCCCCACCTAGTTGCACTATATAAGAGTGTACATCATTATGTATATAAGAGTGTACATCATTATGTCATGGGGGATAGTTGGAGGTGGAGATTTGGAAGCCATGACCAGTTGAAGCTCTTATCAAAAAGAAATCGGATGCTTTGTAGAGGGCACATCAACATGACAAAATGAATTGTTCTTTCAAGTGAGGGAACATGTTGAAAGTTTTTTTTCTTAACATCGTAATTAACGACGATGTCCGAATAACCATCAAGTTAGGTAGAGATTAAGGTCACATCATCCGTTACATATTTTTAGGAGTCACTTCTCATGTGCAAGTTATATTCATTACATAGATACCAATATATTCAAATAAGTGATTTTAAATTTAATTTTTTTTAGGGACATATAAGCTACGAAAGTGCTAACCCCAAGGGGTTGGCTTAGTGGCAAGCCGAAAGCCTTGATAAGCTCTTCAGGATGGTTAGGTCAAGTGTTCAAAATCTCACAAAGAAATGAATTCCTTGAGGCCACCTTCTAGGATCCAGTTGACCCTCGATTCAACCAATTGCATGTAGGACTTTTCGAGGGGGCAATGCGTGTGACCGTGAGATTAATCTCACCCGAAGGGTGGGGATACCCACGATAAGAAAATAAAGAAGAAAAACCTATGACAGTGCTAATTTGCTAAGTGGTTAAAGTACGTCTTGTGAGTCAATATCATGGTCTGGATTCAAAACACGCCTTCACCTACTAATTTACGATCACTATTCTTACTTGCCTAGCACGAAGACAAAAACAAAACGTTATAAACAACTTTTTTTCCTCGTGATCAGAGCAATCAACAAAAATGTATATCAACAAAAATGTATAACACCAAATAGAAGACTTTAATCTTTATCAAAATCACTTGGCCCATGTTGGACCTAAACACGCAACATCACATCAAACCGATTAGTGATTTCTAGCCATATAATTCAAGTACACATACAGTAAATCAACACTTCAACTCAAATTTGTTTGAAGAATTGTAACTTCTTTACCTTCCTCAACATCAACTTTCTTCTCTAAAATACGCTTCTTGCAATCATAGAAATAAACCAAACAAACAACCCACTTCATCAAATTCCCAAAGCAAGCCAAGCTAACAAGCCCAGATATGACCCAAAAACCACCCCAAATCTCATTCTCTTTCATATAGAGACATGAAAGCCTTAAACCAAACCTCCAAACAAAGAAAACCAACATCAGAATAAGTCCACGTTGCCTACTACCTCTGCTAAAATACGCCGAACCCCCCAAGGCTTCAATCCCACATCTCTCCTCCAAGATTGATATAATCACACCCATATTCCATATAGCACTCCAATCAGACCATTTCACTAAAAGTAAAATAGAACCCATCCCATAAGACACCATGAAGAAGGTACCATAAGATAGAACAAAGGAAGTTGTTACTGCCCAAGTCAAACCAAAAGAAGCAAGCAAATTCAATGGGAGAACATACAAAGATGTGATAAGAGGACCTTTGAACCTTGTTTTATTTATGGATCTTTGTAACATCTCCTTAAGACCCATTGATCTCTCTCCTGCATAGATCATCGATACCGAATCGACAGTCGTGATCATGTTGAGAAGGTCTAGGAAGTGGAGGGGAAATAAGTAAAGGAAAGCCAGTTGAGGGATTCTATGAGAAATTTTCTGAATGAATTCAAGTGTGGGATTTGTAATGGAAACTTGTTCCATTTCAATGTGGTTAGAGTTTAAGAAGATATGAATATGATTAGGAGAGGGTCGTTTTATATATGTTTTTGTTTCAATAAAAGTTTGTAGAAGGATGAGCTCATAGAGTACCATGGTGAAGTATAGAGGGAGAGAGGTGAGAAAGGTGAAGATGATGAATTTGGGACATTTGTGAGGGATTTTGAGGGATTCTTTGAGTATCTCAATGACCCCAAGTTTCTCCATTAGCATAATTTGGTTATTCTCCATCTCCTTGGCTTGTATTCTCTTAGCCTAGATATGGATTATCTTTACTATTATAAAGAGAGAAGGCAAAGTAGAAAATGTTCCCATCTTGGCTTTTAAACTCGGTATAATCGAAGGTTATTTTGGACAACAACCAGGAAAAATAGAAAATTACATTGCACATCCCTCAATCATAAGGGTGCACATGGTTTGGGTTTATTTTTATATATAATAAACATAAAAATTTGTTCGATTCTCGGATTGGTTCAGTTCTATTATACCCCTAATCCGGAATCGAACCAAATCAATCAGTTTCTTTTACAATCTGTACCCGAACCAAATCATGCTCAATCCGAACCAATCCAATCCAAAAGACTTCGGTTTGATTTGATTTTTGGATTTACCCGATCCAGTGTGCACCCCTATTCAATCATGCTCGTGAGTTTTCAAAATTACAGAAGAAAACCTTTTTACTATCTAATATTCACACCCTTCGATCAATGTTTTAAATTACAGATAAGGCCTTTTGATACACGTGCATTTGCACATGCCGCCTTCTAGTTAATCTCAAATAAAGAAGAGTGTGGATCATATGTACCCAGGGTGGAGGATTGAAACTCTCCTCCCACATCCCCAATACACGCCAGTATTGGTAGATGAGACGATTTAGACGTACCCCTTCAACATTTGGCTAATGTTTGAGACATCCCCTCTGTTTTCAAATTGATGTACTCCTTGACCACAGTCTATTCTTGATGAATAATAAAAAATGGCCCTTAATTTTTCTATATAAAAATTATTTGTCCTTTACTTTCCCAAAATTCCAATATGGTTCTTGAGGTTTGAAAGTTGGAGGAGAAAGAATCTTAAGGTTGAAAATGATGGTAAAATTTTTAAGGAAGATGTTGGTGATGATTAGGGAGAAAAATAAATGTTTTTTGGCTAGAGATTAAAGATGAGGGCATTTAGATCATTTTCTACTAGTAACGCTAGAGAAGACTGAGGTCAACGTGGTGTATATCGTCAATTTAAAAACATAGGTGGGTATCTCAAATATTCACATAAAATATCACCACACAACCTTCTTTGAAGTTGCTTCAATTGACTTCTTCATTGTATTATTAGAAGCTCATTGACTAGGTAGAAATTTCCAAGAAATTGTATGTGGAAGAGCCATTGAGGACAACTTGGGAGTCAAGAAGACCAACCTAACATCTCGAGTTCAAGTCACGGAAAAGGCTACTGGTACTACTATGGGCAATGGGAAAACCCCGAGAAACGCCCTAGGGATACGGATTACGGAAAAAAAATCCCTAAGATAAGCTCAGAGAAGTGTCCCGTCCAAAGTGAAAGCCACGTCGGTTCCATGGCCAAGTGATTAAGGGCTTAAACTTGACACATTCCAATAGCGTTTAGACCTTAAAGCATATTGGTTTAGGTCCACAACCCTCCTGTTGTCAATTTTGCTAGGGTACTCAGGAAGAGACATGATTCTTTAAGAGAGATTCTATTGCCAATTTGCCACACCAATTCACGTGATGCTTAGGAAGAATTAGTGTTCTTAGTAAAAGTTGGTGTGGCAATAGAAGATCTCTTCTTTTAAGTGCTACTACGCTGACTCTCTCCGAACAAAATAATCAGGTCCATGATGGTAGACTCAAAGTCAACTAAATGGTTTCGAAAACATCATGAAATCAGATAATTGGATACCTAAACAGTTAGACTGCATTGTTTATAATTGCGTAACAGTGCCTTGTTTTTGGACATTAATCTTCTCAATTTGAATTTGTTTTGGGAAAAAGAACGAAGGGTGCAATAGAAGAGAAGTAATAGGCTGTATTGTATACACAAACACTTCAACACTACTTTTTCATGGCAAAGCTGCATTAAGAACCTCACCATCTTCATCATCCTCGATGTCAATCTTCTCTTTAAGGCGTCTCTTGCAGTCGTAGTAGTAAATCATGCAAAACAACCATTTCATCACCTTCCCTATGATCAAGCCTATTTGCACCAATGCAGCTATAAATCCACCATGAAAAACTCCTCTCTTATTCCCTCCCATAAAGAGGCTTGAAATGCTTAAACCAAAGCACCAAATAAAATGAAACAACATCAAAGAAAAGCCGCGTATCCGACTACCTTTGCTAAGATAGGCTGCGATCGACAAGGCTTCAAACCCATGTTTTTCCTCCAGAATTGAAATGACAACACCAATGTTCCATATGGCACTGTACTACAACCATTTCAGTAAAGCTGCAATCAGACTTACCACATACAAAACCATAGAGAAAACATTCCTTGATGCCACAAATGGACCTACTACACCCCAAATCACTATAACAAAATAACTAACAAAGTACACAAAGGAACCATAGGTGAATGTAATTAAAGGTCCTTTCCACCTAGCTGTGGTGATGGGTCTTTGTAACATCTCCTTCAGCTTCATTACTCTCCCTCCTGCATAGATCATCGATGCCGAATATACGATTGTGATGGCTATTAAGAGGTTGAGGAGATGTTAGGGAACAGTGTAGAGGAGATTAAGTTTTAGAAGACTAATGAACATTTCATGGATCAATCTTGTAGTGTTGGTGTCGATGGGAATTTGTATTGGATGTGATGATGTTTGTGTTGATATCTGTTTGAGGATGAGTTCATGGACTAACAAGGTGAAAAACTTAGGGAGGGAAGAGAGTAGGGTGAAGATGATGAAGTTGGGATTTTTGAGAGGGATTCTTATGGCTTCTTTGAGTATCCCAAAGGTGCCTAGGAAGCATAACTACTCCATTGACACAACTGGGTTCTTCTCCATCTCCATGCCCTTGCAGTGATTTTCCTCAGACTTCCATAAAATGGAGCATTTCTAACTAAGCAAATAATATTAAGCCTCCTTCCTGGTGGCTGCTAATTTGGATAATTTTATGCTACTAAGGTCTTAAGCAGACTACTTCCTGGTGGTTGCTAATTTGTATAATTTTATACTACTTAAGGTCTTAAGGAGATTTGCTCCCCAAGGATTTAATAAATTGGCATTGCCAGCTTGACATAATTTTATATTTGTAGAAGAACTTGCACAAAATTCTCCAATTTTTTCAACAACTTCGTAAAGATGAGCTGATTAAATCAGGAATCAACAAACTAATCACTGGATAGAGTAAAATTTCACCGTTCAATCTCAACATTTTACCTTCTTCAACCTTCAAATCTCAAGAAGAAAAGAAACTTCGGAGTCAAATCTCAAGAAGATAAGGATTTTAGGAAGGTTGAAGCTGATGGGTTTTGGGGAAGAAACCAAAAGACACATTTGTATAATTCCTGAATTTTTTTTATTTTTATTTTTTGAAACTTTCTTGGATTCATCTGAGTTAACCAAACTGATCCCCAACGAATAATTGCTGAATCCAAACTTGGTATTTATGACCAAGAGCACTAAAAAGTGCTTTGTGGGAAAAATAAAAGGTGAAAATAAAACAAGTGTAAGTGGGCTATAACTCATTGCCCCTACAGACAATGCGTTCACTAGCTCTGAGATTTCAATCTTGTGCCATACTTGGTGAGGATTAAGTATTGGCATCTCTTCTCAAGCTTGGGCATCATGACCAAGCTGTCATAGATGAGGAACAAAAAGTCCCCTACAAAATTATCTTGATTCATCCTCAATCAGAAACTGTCAAAAGATGACTGTTTACTCATTCCAATCAAAAGGATTTGTCTAACAAGTAAATGGTTGAAGAGTGATTTGAATGCAATTCAATCTGATACATAATTTTAAAAATGGTCCAACATAACCGTCTAGGTTTCATGAATGAATGAGACAAAGATGTCATAACCTAAATATGCATCTCCATCTCCTTTCTAGTTTGCAAATCTTGGGGGGGGGGGGGGGGGGGGGGAAGGTAGGGGAGGAACTACTGAGAATTGTTTGTGAACCAGACAACACAAAACTGAGATTTAAAACCATGATCCAGTAATATTTTAACATTTTCTATATGAATGAAGAACCTTAAAGAGCTTCTTGTTGAATCAGCTAACGGGATTCAAGGTCTAGGGCAAAGCACCGGAAGGTTTTGTCGCAGAATGGTGCACACCTAATAAAGTAGCACACAGAAGCTTCTGAACTTCGCAGTTCAAACATGAGATTCAAGCTTGGAAAGCACAAAGAGCAACAGGTAGCTGGTACAAAGCAGTGTTACCCATGTGCAGTTTGACATGTGATTCTAGCCAGGTAACAATGTGGCGACAATTAGACAGAGTGCAGCGGAGATGCAGAGAAACCCATGTGCAGTTTCAACGAGTGATTCTTGCCAGGTAACAAGTCACAACAATTAGATGGTGTGCAACGGAGATGCAGAGAAACCCATGTGCAGTTTTGACATTTGACTACACAGAAAATACAAGTTGCGACAAGTAGATGAAGTGAACAGAGAGATGTTGAGAAACCCATGTGTAATCCGACATGTGATTCTAGCCGGGAAACACAAGTTGCAACAAGTAGATGGAGTGAAGCAGATATGCAAAGAAACCCGCGTGCAGTAAGGAGCAGTAAGTTCCGAAAGTGCCATTTTAGGAGAACCGCACCTCAAAACAAACACAAACGTACAGGTCCGTGTAAGATTTTCTTTTTTTTTTCAGAATCCTCTAATCCCGAACTACTTGTTGTCTTTAAGAGTTAAAAAAATAAAGAATAAAAAAAGTTGACATCAATAAATATAAATAGGATGATGGCAATATAAAGTAGGAAAATAACCTCTCCAAGTACCCATGCTGAGGAGAGTAGGTCCAGAAGGTGACCCATCCAAACCATCGCTTTTGGCAGAAACTAACAAATCCAAGATCCATGCAGTGAACAGAAATAACAAGATTCGTGTCTGTTGAATCAATCCTATTAGTACTAGAATATTGTGGATATCTTCTCAGTTGTTATAGTGCAACAGTCTGCTTCAGCTCCGACCCCGAAGATCTCTGGCAAAAAAACTGGCACAATCAGCGCTAATGTACAAGATTAGAAAATAGTTTAATGCTCACAGGGACTTGTCCCATGGGAGACTAACATGAGTGTATGAGAGGCAATGGCACGTGGAAAAAAAAAAACAAACCAAAACATACCCATTTGCGTAAGGCGAATCACGACGAGCATGACGATAGGGTGGTGGTGACCTGCTCAAGCTGCGACCACGGCGTGGTGATGGAGTACGTCGTCGTGGAGATCTTCTCCTGGCAGGGCTGTAACTACTCCTGCCACAAGACGTATGTTTTGTGATGATGCACAAATCAACATACCAACATTATCAAGCACTCACGAACATATGCAGGCATTTACAGGTAATACAGAACCAAGAGGGCTTGATGTCAAAGCAAAACCAAAAAATGGTAAAATAAATGATAAATCAAGGTTTAGTTCAAATAGGAACTATGGTACGAAATAAAATATTAGCAATTCATTTCTACGGAAAAAATGAGGAATATTGAGGCAAGAAAATTGGATAAGACAAAACCATTCTACCCACCTATGGCACACAT
The DNA here is from genome assembly GCF_017979445.1 of Akebia trifoliata. Taxonomy (NCBI): domain Eukaryota; kingdom Viridiplantae; phylum Streptophyta; class Magnoliopsida; order Ranunculales; family Lardizabalaceae; genus Akebia; species Akebia trifoliata. Next base: position 4,313,268 of record NC_141379.1, read on the forward strand.
GCAGTGGTCAGAAGCCACCATAGAGATATCATACAAACTTAGAAAGGAAGCCTAGGAAGTCGAGACAAACAGATGATCTAAGTTAGTCAAGCTACCCATTATTCCATTCGATCGTAGAAAAAGCCAATTCTCCACCGAAGGGAGAAAATATAGATAGTGGGTTAGAATCATCTGTTAGGGTTAGGCCTAACAGATCTGGAATATCTTCATCACGGGCCAACTTAATAATCAATACCAGTCCACCTTTTCATAAGTGTGCCACTATTATGGTACATGTTTGGAAGCTTCCTCCCCATTTTCCATCCAACACAAGTAGTTCTCAAAGAGGTTAAGCTCCAGTTTACCAAGCAATCGATGTGAAGAAAGACTCAAAAAATTTGATCTAAGGTTGGCTGTATGATTCAACTAAGTCTTACAAGACAAGGAAGGTCACTATGAACCAGTAATTTCAAAGTACAGATGCTAATATAATACTGATAGAAGCCTTAAACAAACACACATCTGTGATTAATGCAACATAGGCAATGGAGAAAACTTGAAACACACCTGCGCCCATAACTTGGGCTTCTACGGAAACGAGGACTGGGGCTTCGACGTCGTCCACTACCCATGCCTCGTGAACCAATACGTAAGCGACATTCACGAGCAAAATGACCGGGCTCACCACATTCGTAACACTTCAAGTCGTCACCTCCACCACGCCCACGGCCACCACCACCACCACGCCCACCACTGCTGCCCTTAGAATTATGAGAAAGCTCCACACGCCAACCATTCTTCCCTGTTTAATCAAATCATGAATAAGTAGAACTTTTTGTCATTTAGATGATAAAGAACACAAAAAGAGCTTCCACTTTAAAATTTTGATCATAAAATAATGCCGTCTAGCAAAACCCTGGAATGCAACCCAACAAACGAGCTGTAAAAATACGCAATCAAATACAATTAATGGTGAACATGCAATAGTTTCTCCTGATTTTGACAGAAGAACCCATAATACTTAATAGAATACTAAACAAAAGAAACTTGTCAAACAGATGATTTACATGGCAACTGCATTCAGTCAAGTTCTCCAAATCATCTTAAGAGTCATTTCAGATAATACTCCCCAAGATAAATCAAAATGGCCAGAAGAAAAAATAAAGTAAAAAAACAAAACCTTACAAGTAAACAAAGGGACACATTATTTTCATTAGTAACATAATAGCATGCATATCAAAGCAAGCAAAAAAATAAATAAACAGACAAGCCTTCCTGACAAATCTAACATGTTTCTTAGATTAAAAACTGTAATTCAAGCAACTGCAAAGGTTCTATGGTAAGCACAGACTGAAGTTTCACTTTCAGAGACACCAATAGATTCCCCATGTAGGTGAAAGGAAAACAAAACACATGTATATACCATAATCCTTGATAAAGTATGTTATTATAGCAAACATAGCTGATTTGGCATTCTTCCAAACTATTAGCAGGCTCTAATCAATAAGCATTTCATGGAATTTGCTTTCACAAAGTAACAAAAATTCATCTGGACAATCAAATGATATTTAGTCCAAAACCTTTAATGCACAACCAACAGACTAGTGAATAAATAAAAATCTCAGATCAAAGAATTTTGCAGCGGTATCACCCATAATCCCAAAAAATATTGGGGCACAGCACATTACAATGGTCTGAAAACTTATCATGATGAATCATCTCCTATCCCCAAGTACATTGGCTTAGCACGACATCCAATACTAATCAGGGTAAATCCAAAATCTTCTCCCCCCTCCCCAGATCCATCAAAGTTAATGACTTCATCAACTCATCTAAAATCTCCAAAGAAAGTTAAATCTTCCAAGAGATGTAGAAGTAAACTATGACTTGGGGTAAGACCATATAAACAGTTTCTCCATCCTTCTCAACAGACCTGTTTTAATATCAAAAAAGAAAGAGAAACACTTTAAAGGATTGCCCCCTTCTAAGAGCACTTGATACTACCAATGTGCTACAGGCTTCACCCAAAAAATTATTTCAGCATAGGCACTACGACAGAGAACCAATTACGGATACAGAGTTTTGAAGGGAAAAAAAAGAGGCATGCCAGTTTGCACTAAGCAGAATCAACAAGAAGGATTTTAAAGGTTAGTGCCATAAAGAAAACATAACAATCATACAAGAGAAAGATATTTTCACTATTGAGAAACATTAATGGAAATTCAGAAAGCAACATGATCAGATGAAAACTACTTGGAAATACAGGGTACATAGGAAGAAAAACTGCACACTGAAGTACAGATAAAAGAAAGCATGGAAACGTAAAAGTGTAATTAAGGAAGCAGAAAAATGATAAACTCGATAATTTACAAACTTACTTACCATCCAATGTACGGATTGCATCTAATGCGTCTCTACGATCATCAAACTCAACAAATGCATAACCTGGTGGCTTTCGTGCAACCCAGACACTGCAATTAATTCCTTAAAAATGTAAGACAGTAAGAGACAATTAAGAAATGACAATCTTTAACAGAACAAACTAAAGCAAAATCTGAAAAACTGAACTTTAATGGATACGTGCAAACAGTGAGGAACAGGGTTAGAACAAGAAGTTTGGAATCAATAAATCTATAAAATAAAACACAAAGATGGGTCCCACTCCAGCCTACGGTTATGGGGTATAAACGTCCCCTCAAACTATAGTGGGGTGAGGTTCACACTACCCACTTTATGAACTTTCCTCCCCCCCCCAATAATATCCCTCCAATTTTACTATCCTTCCTCTTTAACCCCTTTTTCAATAATGCCTCTCTAACTTTACCATCTTTCCTCTTTTACCCCCTTTTTTAATAATGCCCTCCTAAGTTTACCATCTTTCTTCTTTTATCCCTTTAACCCCAAAGAGGATGCCCATGCCGGAAAATTCTAGTTGTCACATATACTTACATTCATTTCTTTCTATGGATGTAAACTGAGTTTGTTTAATGAAAATATCACAATATGCCATGTATCACTCAAGTTTAGCAAAAGATCATATTCATAAATGCAAAGTAATATAAATCAAGTTAAGAACAAAGAATCTGAGAGTTCCTCGAGATTTCATGCACAATACAAAACATATGCTTCAGAAGATTTAGCTAATCAATAGTTGTAGGCAACAAGTTTCTTAAAAAATGACAGCTGAGCAGTGGCCACTGGCCAAAGAGAGCTACACATGTTACCACATCATAATCACCAAATCGGGGTTCGAGAATAAGTCAAAAAGGAAAAAAAATGATAAAATAAAGAAAAAAAATTGTTCCTACTAGGTGGTGTTCTAGTATTGTATCATCAAATCTCGTATTAAACTACAATAATAAATCACCAAATTCCATGTTTCTATCATCCATTCATCCAAACAAGTAACCTCATGTCCACAACCAATTCAATGTTTATATAGCATAAAATATAAAAAGATCATAATCATGAATTCATTGTTAGGATTTATCAACAACTCAAAACCAATGTCATCCACATTTGCATCCTCATCATCTGGTGCTTCATTGGTAAAATGGTTACCTCGTCAAGGTCATCTTCACTTGCTAGTGCATCAAGATCATCTTTCGTTACTCAAGATTTAATCACAAAGTTAGCGATCTAATTGTGAAGTTTGTAAAAGTCGTGACTTATTGAAAAAATCATGATTAAGGCAGTGGGGAAAAAAAAAAAAAAGAGTATGATTTAATCGTATTTTTTCAATAAGTCGGAGAATTTGGTGACTAAGACCACAGCTGCATCTTCCCACACACAAATTCCATCCAAATAATACTCCACCCTGGCAAAAAGAAGCATATTTCCATTCTTTTCGTTTGCACCTTTTATTATATAAGTTCCTTTGCTTGGGGGATCTTGAAAGAGGGAAATAGCCACATCTTTAAAGAAAAGGAGCTCCATGTGCAATATATTACCATTTCTGTTTTATACATATATGGGTGGCTTTTGGAGGCCCTAGAGAAAGCCAAACATTTTTTTAATGTATGGGTTAGAAGTTTTGGAATGAGCTGATTTTTGGTGAGGATGAGGATGATCTTTGTCCTCACTAAAAATCAGCCCATTCCACAACTTCTAACCCCATCAAAAGTGGTTTACAAAAATTGGACAGTCCACGATTCTTTAACTTGTAAACTAGGGTTAGAAGTTTCGGAATGGGCTGATTTTTTGTGAGGATGATCACTATGATGAGAAGATCACCCTCACAAAAAATCAACTCAATACGAAACTTCTAACCCATATTTTGAAAAATGATTGTTTTTACATATGTCCCTTGATGTGTATATATATATACATGGGTATCCAGACTTAGTCCAACTATTCCCATGGACACATGACTCACCCCTTCCAACATGTGCCAAGTGTATTGACATCTTAAAGCACCAGGGGATGGCCAACAAGGGGTTAATTACCATTCCTATTTTGGGTTTTCGATTTCATTGGAATAAGATTTTAAAAAATTTAAATTATGCAAGACGCATTTTTTCCAGGGTGGTATTTGCCTGAAATTTTGTGTGTGGGAAGATGCTGATGTGGCAACACGTGTGGGCACCAGTGAACACTGCTCAACTCTCATTTGTTAAGAAACCTGTTACCTATAGCTGTGGATTAGCTAAATTTTCTATTTTGGGTTTTCCCAAATCTAATTTTCTCTATTTCACGTCTGAAATTACATTTCCTTTAAATCGAAATTGATAACTGTGTAGATCGATCTCGTTTGCGAATTGTTAGGGTTTTTCTAAGATAAAAAACAAAAGGGTTTTTGATCCCCTCTGGGAACATTAAACAAACAATAAATGAAATAACGAAAATAATAAAAAGACAATAAAAAGTTTATAACTTTCACCTTCGAATAACACCGTAGACTCGAAATTCGTCTTCGAGTTCCCTCTCTGTAACTCGTGGATCCAAGTTTCCAACATAAACTCGAGACATTATTGGACTCCGATTTCAACCTTATTAATTAAAAAAAAAAAAAAAACAGTGTGAATCGTATATACAGACCCACGCATGATAGCACATGCAATGAACAAGGAAAAAAATTAGGGCTTTTTCGGTGAGCTCAACTCCTGATTAAAAAATAATTAGGGTTTTTTTTCTTGAAATATTAAAAAAAAAAAAAAAAAAAAAAAATTTAAAGCTTACCTTGAGAAATAACTAGGGTTTTCGGAATCCCTAATGATTCGATCGGGAATTCGAGATACGGAGTTGAGAGCTTTGAAGAGTTTCGCAGAAGAACTCGATCCGTTGGATGACGAGTACTAATGATTCTATCACTGCGAGAAATTCGTGTTTTGGGTGCGTGATGCGCATCCCCTCCAAATCCGATCCATATTCATGCAAATTGGGTATTTTAGACCGATAACCCGATCCGACCCAGTCATAAGTGTTGTGATTTATATGATCGGAGATATGGAAGGAAAAGATACGGTTATCAATGGGCGGGTTCGGATAGGACTCTGTTGATCTATAACCCGGCTCAAAAGACGTGGGTTCTACCCAAACCTGCCCAACGCTCCTATCGGTCCTAAGTCGACTAAGCCTTAGCCCAGGCCCTAACAGACTCGGGCTTGACTCGTGTTGGATTGAGGCCGAATAAAATGACTAAAGATCTTTTTTTTTATTATTATTAAAAAGTGTATTTTTAAATATATTTTGTGTGTGTTTGAAGATTATTCAATCGAGATTGCATTTAATGTCTTATTAACCTATCAGTGTTATAAATGAGAGTTAAATAATGATTATACAATATAATGTATTTTTATTAGAAAAATATTTATCTAACTAAAAATATTATTAGTATCTTTAAAAGATATAATAACGTGTCGGACTACGAGGCCCTAGCCCAACCTAGATTTGACGGGTTGAAATTTATTGAGCCTGGCCCTACCCTCGCCGTCTCCCCTCGCCGTCTCAATATGAAGGTCTTAACTCTTGTTTTGTCAGGCGGCTGGACCAGGTTAGTGAGCTCAATTGACACCCTATAAGAAAAAGATAAGAAGATATTATTTAGACTTCTTGGCATAAATTACCGAATAAAGGATGTAAGACGAAAATATTTATAGGATACCATGAAGTCTAGATCAATGTTCTAAAAACCTAACCAATCATTGACCCATATAATTGATCAAGTCAATCAAACGCAATCCAATTCGTAAGTCAATTTGATTATATGTAAATATGAAAATAGTAAAAAAAAAATTGTGGTTTCTTCCCAAAATCAGGTTACTTCAACTTTAAAAACAGGATCCAATGTCAAATGGATGTTGATTACAAGATTTTAAGAATTAAAAAAAAAAAATGAAAATATAATTTTCAGAGCATGGATCAAGCCAATTAATATTTTTATTTTATTTATTTTAAATCTGGTATAGGCATGAATTTTAGAGGGTTGTAATCAGGGGCGGAGCCAGGATCTTACTCTCTTGGGGGCAACTAAGCGCAATTTTTTTTTTAGTGGGGGCAACTAGTAGAGGAAATTTTATGTGGAGGCAATAACGACGTATTTTCTCATTCACCATTATTATCTGTCGCAATAATTCATGTGTACTCGTAAACTTTGAGAATTTTTGTGGGGGCAAGTGCCTCCCACTGCCCCCAATGTAAATCCGCCCTTGGTTGTAATCAAGGGAGTAGTCAAGATTTTTTGTTAGTGGTGCTAAGTGCGAACAATTGTTATCAAATAAACTTGGTTTCCTTCTATGCAAATGTCGGGTCGTCACAGCAAATGATGGTTGGCCAATAATCTCCATGAGAATGACTGAATATTCTCACTAAAACTAAATTCTAGGGTTTGTATAAAAATAAATAAGAAAACCTTGGCTTAGGCTTGATATCTCAAATTTTATTTTTCTTCGACATTAAAATCTTAAGAATAGGAAAAGATTTTTAAGGAGGTGAAGGGATGGATTTTGAAAAAAAACTCAAAAACGTTATTTTTATATTCCTTAAAATTTTCTTGACATTCTTTTTTTATGGAGCTTTTTTTAATTTATTCGAATGAACCAAAATTGATTCTCCTTTGAATAATTAATAAAGTTGAACTTTGTTAATATATGTTCCTGAGATTGAATAATGGTTGAAGGTGAGGTCTCTTAAGTCATTTTCTTAGTTTAGGAAGATCGATGCCAATGGATGTAGATCATCATATTGAAAAATACGAGCATCTTTAATGTATATCACAGTGTGGGGAGATAAATCACCAATTTTTTATTTTAAAAAAAAAAAAAAGACTTCAGTAGAGTTCTCTATAAGGGATGCAAACACATGGGCATATCTAATATCGATCAAACATGAGGTGGGGGTGGGGGTGGGGATCACTATATCTTTTTCAAAAATTTGAATAGAGGTTGAAGGTGAGGGTACTCAAGTAATTTTTCATCGATATAGTCATAGGAGATCGAGGCCAGGGTAACATATCGTGAGTTTGAAAAGCACAAGGGTCTCTCTTATAGCGCTCAAAACATGAGAGTCTAAATCACCATTTTTTTAAAATAAAATTGAATGGCTTTGCAAGGAATATGTATGTGGTTAGGGTGAAAAACAAAAAAGGAGTATATCTAATATCAATAAAAATTGAGGGGGCTAATCATCGATTTTCATTTTTAAAAAAGAGAGATTTACTCGACGGATCTAACTGTGCATTTTTATTATAAAAGCTCCAACTTTATGAAATTTGTTACCTAGCAAACCTTAGAGTGGAGATCCATCTCATAAAATTCAAATTGATGCAGTTAATTTGTTACTTAGCATACCTTGGAACCTAGTCGCATCAATATTTATAGATCTTAATGTGTCCCTCGAAGTCATGATTTGGGTCGGTGCAAATTGACACACCCTTCACACACACCACACCCGATTAATCATTAAGTCAGTGCCCTCGCTCACATACTTGGGTGGTTCAAACTAGTCCAAAACACCAATTCATGCTCCACCCCTGTCCGTGACCGAGCATAAGCCCCCCCCCCCCCCCCTCCCAAAAAAAAAAAAAATAATAATAATAATAATAATATAATAATAATAATAATTATTATTATTATTATTATTATGAAAAATAAATAAATAACAATAATTTTAACCCTTTAAAATAGGGTACACGTTGCAATTTTGGAGGGTTATTCCAAAAAAAAATATAAAAATAAAAAAATTGTTGACTTAGTCAATACCTTGCAAGTTGGAAATAGGTGTTTGAAAATAAAAAATAATAACAAAAAAAGACCACTGAAATCTACTAGTTTCCTATGATTTCTTAATTAATTTCTAAAAAATAATTAATAACCTATATGTCTTCTATCTTACACGTTTCTAATTTTTTCAATTAAACTTTAAACAAAAATAAATAAATAAATGAAGCCCACCCACCCACGTTGAACACTTCCCAAAACAAAATATTAAACTGTCCTATCTACCATTATTTCAAACTCTTGTAGTTAGAAATTTTAAAATAAAGAAACAAAGAAATAAATTTTTATAAAATTCATTTTAAAGAATAAAAAATAATAATAATAATAATAACATTTACAAACTTCCTTTTTACATTTTCACCACACATCTCTCTACAAGACTCTTATCTTTCTCTGACACTCTCAAATCTCCCTCTTATTCTTTTTCTCTCTTATAATCCATCCCAATATTTCTCTTAACAAATCATTGGTGGATTATGGATTTGTGATTTTATTTTAAAGATCGTTGATGAATGATGGCTAGTGAGATTCATCAATTCTCTCTTTAAAATTTATATTTTAGTTTATTTTTATTTTATTTAGTGGTCTGTTGAAGTGGTTGTGTTAATTTGCAAGGATTTTTTTAATTAGAAACATTACCACTAAAAAAATGAATCTTGCATGGTTATGAAATTTTTTTATAAAAAAAAAGTAGAAAAATTAATTCAATCTCAAAGAAGAGTCATAGATAATTTGTTACTCAAATAAAATAAATACAAAAAATATTTTAAATAAAAATTTATTAGATGAAGAAAAAATTAATAATGAACAATTGCAAAAAAAAAAAAGTAAAGTAAATGTTAAATATGTTCTTTTTTTTTTAAATTTAAATAGACAATTGTTAATATTTATAGTAAAATAATAAATATAAAAATAAGCCTCGCATTGGGGTTTCACTCTAGGTCTCAAATTGTATCGAGTCGGCCTTGTTCATTACTAATGGAATCAAAATGATATCTAAACTGATCATAAGATCCTTTAAATTGATTAAAATAGGTTACTTGAACGAAAATAAATGTTTTGAATCATATTGCATATTTGAAGATACATTTCACAATTTTCTTAAAAATCAACCCATGTTTACCACTCATACATTGTCTAATCAAATCCAATTTTATCTCGAAATGTTCTTAAAAAAATGTATTCTTTCCTTAACCAACGAGGTTCCTATTCATGTGCACAAGACTATTATAGTAACAATCGTCATATATTGGGGAACCTTTAAAAACCACAAAAAGTTACGCTCGATGCAAGTAAAGATAAATAGAGAAAAAAAACATTGTGAAGTTGTTGCGTAAGCGTAGAGAGAATTTCGAGTCCTTGGGAATGTGATGATCCATACCTCATTGACTATTGAGTGGGGCCATTAAATGGTCCCAAATGTTTGGAGCTTTCGATATTTTGGATACTTTTCTGTTTAACGTGGTCATCATAATCAATGGTCCCACGAGCTACAAACGTGACGTTGCACACTATTAGCTCAACTTATCTATTAATGTGTTGGTCATTTTTTTAAAATATCGAATTCAGATGACACAAACCATCAATCAAATCGATATTTGTCATTTTTGACTTTACATTTCATGTGGGATTTAACAAAAATAATTTAAACTCTAAAGTTTGGCAAGTGCATTAATTGACAGGCCATCGTCAGAAAAAATCAAATAAATTTGAAGATGAAATTGTTGTCAGGTGTCCACTCTCGATCTTGTAAATAGAATGATTACGAACGAATGATTAGATAGACCGTGACATTTCTCTAATATTTAATCGGCATATGTCAATATTTTAAGAGTGATACGATAGAACAAAGTGTAATACAACCATGACAAATAAAATCTTGTAAATAAACATCAATATAATTAAATAAAAATTTTATTTGAAAAAAATCATAGATTATTTTTATTTTTAATATTTTAAAGTGTTATTTCATCATTTATCATATTATATTTTTTATATTTTAAAAAATATATTTTTATTTTTGAATTATCCAATGTTTTTCTGACTTTTGGCACTATGAGTGCTGCTCATTGTGAAGAAAACCAAAATACTGTATTGGTTTCATTCTTTATAATAGTCCACAGTGAAATGAGTCGACTAAGACAAGACTGAGTCAACACAGTCAAAGGTACATAAATTCGTGATCATTTTCTATTTTTCTTTTTCAAAATAGCTTTTGAAGTCAATATTGCATGTCATGTAAGTTAGACTTATTAGGCCATTGGTAAGAGGCAACGGTCATTCAATGTTGGCCATTTCAAATTTTTTTTTTTTTTTTTTTAATGTGATAAATTTATTAAAATATGCACGACATATCGATTATTTATCAAAACGGCGAACTTTAGATCTTATATTTGAAAACAGTAATTTACCATTTTCAAAAATAAAAGTATAGTACTCTGTTTTGGTAAATTAATTAGAAAAGTTCTCTGTTTTAGTATTTTTGTGTGTGTGTGTAAATTGAAGCTATCACGTGAAAGATCTTAAATCCTTCATATGAGTTAGCAAATTATTTAGAAAAATACAAAGCAATAATCTTGTTTAAGATTGGGTAGAGTAAACTCGATTGAATTTCTTAACGGAATTTGTTGTTGTTTCACATGCTCAAATTTTGAATATGACGATTCCTAAATTTCGTACATTAAATTACATAATCCATATTGATTGGTATGGTGTGAATGTGAATCTTTAGATCTAGAGATATGTACACCAAAAAAATAAAAATACAAGATTTATGTGGTTGGACCACCCTATGTCCATGGGGTAAAAGATGAGAGAGTTCTTACTAAAGTTGAGAATAATTACAACCTATTTATTATAGGTTTCTCAATCTGAATCTAAAGCGAGATCGACCCATTAAATAAACATCGAAAATATCCACGATAGCTCGCAGCCCCAACCGACCACTCATTTAGCATAGCTGGAGCAACTTAGGATTCTCTCCCAAGTCTCTTTTGCAAATATAAAATTTTTAGCACACCTCGAGCTCGGGATAACAACGTCGAAGGTGTCACATTATACTTAGCTGGTGTGGCATAGTGCATAGGAGAGTCCAATAGTGTCTGTGCATGCCATGTTGTGCAACTAGGATGACCAAGGGGTACCATTTGCACCCAAATTTCAAATAAGGCATAGATGATGATGACTACATGTTACTATTAAAGACAATTGAGTCATAAACTTGAACATGTATCACCTTAGACTCATACCTAATCAAAAGTGATCCATGGAATACGTCTAGTAAATCCAAACGTCTTCTCAAGAATGATGGTTTGAATTTAAACATTGGTCAAGTTGAAATGCCATAAATATTGGGCTTGTAAGGAGTATAGAAGTACCTATCAAGAATATTATTATTTAGGTAGATGTCCAATTAGGTAAACTTACCCCTTAGTTGCAATTTTGCATTCTAGCTCTATTGGACCCAATCGACCGATATAAGTCATCAACCACACAATCCAAAATCCAAATACATCAAAAAGAAAAAAAGAAAAAAAAATGACTTAATCTGATAGGTTAAAAAATGGACTAATTTGTTTCTAACCATTTACTTCATTTCGCCAAGATAAGAATGGTGGGTCCAATCCCCTAATGCCCAGACACACCCCTTTATAATTTGTAATAGACACTAATACTTATTCCACAAGATTGACCAAGTAGTGTCGATTGTTTTAAGATAATGTTGAACAATAATTAAGAACTTGGAACTTTTTTTTCCACGATGTTGCGTTGTTTGGTGAGAAAATGCTAATACTCTTAAGAGCAAGTACTTCAATGCAAATTTATACTTTTTGTCTCTATATTGGCATCTTCTCTGATTTTAGAAAAGATGAACTCCTTCGAATCAAATTGGACTCCAATAAATACCACTCTCTGAATCACTTTTCACTGTTCATATAATTAAAAAATAATAAATTTGTGATCAAAGTCTAAAAAGTGATTTCTAGAATCTTAATTACATAGATTTTACAGGTAAATTATATGGTAAATCCCCTTATTAGATATAATTCATTGTTAGTTCGTAATAATTATTGATTTCAATAAAATGGTGTATTTTAGAACTAATTATAGTTATTTTTATGTAATGGAAAAAAATTACAAAATTTTGAAAATAAATCAAAAAAATCTAAAGCATTCACTACGATCACGGATCCAAACAAAGTCAACTGACCAAGACCCAGACCAATTGGGCACATATGAACCATAACGCCCAAGTTGGGTAGGGCGGCGCGGTGAACAGAACATGGAATTCCTCAAGGTTAGTACAATGTGTTGGCGGCTAAAGATACTTCGTATTGAAGTAGGGTTTCAAAATTATTGTGTTTACAAAAGGTTTTCGAACCCTATAAATCATATTCTGGTCTTTATATAAATAAAAGACCAAACCAGAGTCAAATGATCTCATCTCTTCCTAGATCATCTTCTCTAGTTTTCTTCTATTTTTTTTAGTTTTAATTTTAGTTTTGCTTAGACTTTTAATTTGAAACTTTGTAATGAAGAATGATCCAGTTAATGTTCAGACTCAAGATCAATGAAAAAGACCTTTCATTTTTCTCATCTTTCATCTGTATTTTATTTTTTTATTTGTTGTTTCTTGTAATGATTATCGGTTAGACCCTCTATTATAGAGGTTAATGAAACCTGAGCAATATTTTCTCTCATAGTTAATTTACCCTTTACCTTATGTTTCATAGTTTTCATTTGATTTCTTAATTTTGATGGTTTATTCTTAGATAAGTTTGATGGTTTATTCTTAGATAAGTATTTGATTTCTTAATTTTGATGGTTTATTCTTAGATCAGTTTAAGTTAAATCATGTTTCATCAAGAACATCAAATACAAATCATTTAATTTCATCTTATCAATTTATTCACAAACATTGAAATTTCATTTTGGATTTAACCATTCAATTTTTCGACCTATTAACATTAATTTTGTTAAGAGGATTGAGACAAGTAAATGACAAATTAATTTAAAGAGAGGATTTGCTCAGGTGGATTTGACCGATCTAAGATTTACATTACATTTTATTTCTTATTTTGCTCTTAGTTAATTAGTGACACTATTTCCTAAAACTGTTTTAATTTGATTACCTTCAATCTTAGTTGGTTTTGAATTAAAAAATTGTCAGATCAACGTTGTCTCTGTGGATCGACCCCTTCCTTACCAAGATTTATTTTATTCATTATTTTATTGATAATCTACATCGAACAACTTGTTATTAACAAACCAACTTTACTTGTTACACTCCAATGTTATTTTTATTAAAAAATCAAAGTCAAGAATGACATTTATGTAAAAAAAAGTAAGGATACAAATTGTATTAACATGTGAAGAATAGTGACTCACAGACCATCTCTAAATTTCGACTTCATATCAAAATCTAGAGATGTGAATAGTGAAATAAAGGACTTATCAGAAATATAAAGACCGATCAGAATTAGGTTCGGAGATCTCTGCCTCTATATTTAGAGATATAGATATAGGTTGAAGTTGCTCTAAGAGTCATCTCTCATTAGCAAACCTTCTTTACACATCACTAAAAGGTGGTATGTGCAATCACACATTTATCAAAAGGACTTATTTATAATTTAAAATATTAATTAATAATTTTTCAAATATTATACTTCAACTCCGCCTTCTCTCATTATAATAGTGAAGATAGCAAAGTATTAAAGACTCGGTTTTGACTCCTTAATCTAATCAAAATAGTTAAATTTTCTCAATTTTAGTTTCCATCAATTTTGTTTTTCTAATTAATGGAATCAGAATTGAAATATTTAAATATTCTCAATCTTTGGTTATGTATTTTTATTTATTATTATTATTTTTTATATATTTAAAGATGCCATTCTAATGGATGCATTGGGTGGGACCATAGAAAAGGTAGGCCTTCACGAGTAAGGCCCATTGAACGGTGGCACCTAAGTTCTTGGACCGTGACAACTTTAAATCTCATCGACAATTGAGTGGGACCCATTAAATGGTGATTCCCAGATGTCCTAGGTATTGTAGACACTTGTTGTCTAAGGCTGTATCTTCATCAATGGTCCCACACGTCATCAAATCACCAATCGACATAATTTTGCTAGATTTTGCTGACCATCAAAGAGTGGAGTGCGGACCTAAGGTGGACGTATTGCTCAGTAGGACACTAAAATACTTCCAGAGGCTTCTTTCTTGTAGAGTGAGTTTGGACATGTGTCTAATAAAGACGGCAGTCAAACGAGTCGAACAATATGAGACTGAGTTAACACAATCAGTTTTTCATAAACTCGTCATTTTTTTAATTTTATTTTATTCAAAATGACTTTTGATGGTAGGCTAATTAGTAATTGGGCCATGGGAAAGAACACTGGGCCCTTATTGGATTCTGGTGGGTCCCATTATTACCTAACAAGGAAAGATAATTATTATTTTAAGGGTAAATCGTAAATAAATGGTCATTCAACCGTTCTCATGAGTCAACAAATTATTATTAATCTTTTTTTAAGATTTGGCAGAGTTAACTCACTTGATGATTCAAACTTCTTATGTTTCACCAATTCAAATTTTTTAGAATAAACTTAAATGATGATGATAAGATTTTGTTTAACTTTCATACCTCAAATTAGACAATTCATATGTTGGAAAGGTAATTCTCTATAAGACATTTTAATGGTAATTTAGCAAAATATTTGTTTTTACTAATGCCACACCAATTGTGTGCAATTCTTTGATGATTTATATAAGAATTGGTGTGGCATTAGTAAAAGTTGGTGCGACAATAATAACTCTCT
Organism: Akebia trifoliata; assembly: GCF_017979445.1. NCBI lineage: Eukaryota > Viridiplantae > Streptophyta > Magnoliopsida > Ranunculales > Lardizabalaceae > Akebia > Akebia trifoliata. The sequence goes on from NC_141379.1 coordinate 4,328,281, forward strand.
TTAGTAATAGCACGGCAACAAGCAAGATTAGGTTTACTCTTACTAAAAGTCAATATTGCTTTTTGTTAATGATTTGATGGTCGTCGAGGAAAAAATACCATGATATGACAAATTGACACATGTTACATAGGGATTTGTGTTGCATCGACCAATTCTAAGCAAGCAGAGCAAATTTTCTTGGGTATCAGTTCTTAAAAACCGATGAAGGGAATTAGAAGCTCTGAAGATAAGGAATCCATCTAAGCAATTTGTATGATCGTGATCATGACAAGTCCCAAGAAATCAAGGATAAGGTTATGTGGAGGATCAGAATCCTATCTTAATTAAGATTTTGTTGAGCTAAAAAAGGAAGGAAAATCTCTGGATGGAAAAACTTCTAATAAAACTAAATTTTTAATAAGTATGTCAAGATCCTAACCAACTACCTACATATAAATAAAACTCATAAAGATTTAACTTTTGGATTGACTTGTGCATTAAAGAGCTTGGTGTAGAGATACTTTGAAGCTTTGAACTTGATGATCTTCAACCAATTTCTTGTATCTCAAGGTGGATCATATATTTTTACATATTTGATGATGAAATTTTGTTTTATTATTTTTCAAAATATCCATTAAAATCTTAAATTTCTAAATCAAAATTTCAAAAAAAATAAAATAAAATAAATCCATGGTTAAATCATCAACAAAAATCAATCTTGAATTTCGATAGGAGGTAAATCAAATCTTGCATTTTACAAGAGGGTAAACCTACTATAATTAATTTTGTAGGGGGTATAATTAAATTACGCTTAAATTACGTAAGAGTTGAAAGGCAAATTAGCTTATTGAATTTGATCTAGAAGAGATAAACTTTCCAACAAGTAAAATAGAAATTGATAGTGTGGCAACACATAATTAAAACATTATCTATCCAATATTTTCTTATGTGATATAGAATCTAAATCGTATACACTCGGGGAGGATGGTTAAAACCCAACTCCACTCACATATCTCATGTCTTACCATTTAGATCGCTCATTAAATGTATATGTGTAGATTATTTAACATCTATGTGACAAGATTTGAGGTGTGAGACTGGGATTGTAACCCTACTTCATGGATATATACTATATACTTTTGTATATAAAATGGTTATTATGATTAAATGGTAAAATAAGATTTATAGTGAAGATCGCAATTCGAGTGAGAAATAGATACGCATGCGGGTACCACTTGAATCTCCTACCACTCTACCATAATTTTCCTTTGAATAATGATTTTCTGATTCCCCCCTTTGACATACTCCCCTCTACTCTCTCGACGTGACATATGATAGAATCGTAAGTTTATTTTCTCGGGATGCACAACTATACATCCCCATAAACGTGTATAGTTTTGTAAATTGGGGATGTCCTCACGCAGATTCATGTGATTGGTGGATCCCGGATTTGGTGAGAAAAAAATTAGTGAGGGAAAAAAAATTTGAATACTATTTGCACTCAATATTAATTTGAATAAGGCATAGAATCGTGATGATTTGACTAACCCACATGACATATTCAAACAACACCTCTGACATATTCGAGAACCATAGATCTGCACTTCTCGGGATACAAAACTACACTTTTTATAGGAAAGTACAGTTCTGTATCCCAAGGAGTGTAAATCTACGATTTTCAAACATGTCACATCAGGGTGTCAGTTGAGTATGTCACATAGGTAAATCAAATTATCATGATTCTAAGGCATAGATGATGATAAGGACTAATTACTCTCAAAAGTTAGTCATAAATCCAGATATATAAGATTTGATTTTCATAACCAACCCAATGGAGTGTACGGAGTGGCCTCCAATAAACCCTAAGGTCTTTTCCAAGATCAATAGTTTGAATTTCAACATTGGATGAGTTGAAAAGTAAAAGTGTTGGACTTATAGAAGAAGTAGCTATCAAAGACTTGCGTCTAAAACACTTATTTTTTAGGTTACTATTAGGTGGATTTTGTCAAAGAAAAATGTCGAAGTAACCTTGAAAATAACATCATTTCACACATTACTAACTTAATGTGCATACAAAACCATAAATGCTTTTCATTACAAGTGAGAAGTATCTATGATTTTGTGCACACGAATGTGTGAGACGATGTCATTTTCGACGTTACTGCAGCACAACTCTTTTGTCAAAATTATACGTTATATAACACATGTGGGTTGCAATTGTAAACTGTAGCCATACTATATTGAGTCGACTCTTCCGAGTCATTGAGTTCACTCTTGTAAATTCTCAACCGACAACAGATCAACGTCTTTTTTTTTTTTCAAAAAATAAAAATAAAAATAAAAAAATAAAAGAGAGAGAGAGAGAAAAAAGGTTTAGGAAACCGTCAGCTTGGTTTGAGAGACCCACGTCGCCACCTCAATTGTTTCTTTTCCAGGGAGAGAGACAAGTGGAAAAATCGCCTACAAAACTCTCTCTCTCTCTCTTAAGAACATTCTGATCTTCTCCTTCAGATTTCAACCACTCCCCACTTTTCAACTCTTTAATTCCTGTATTGTTAAGCTTTTTTTTTTTTCTTGTTTGTCCTTTAGATATAGAGAGAGAGATTTATTTATAGTTGTTGAACTGCTGTTATACTTGTAGACAAATAACTCTCTGTTTCTCTTACAATTTCTCAGTCCAGAGGACGATTCTCTATTAGGGTCTTCTTTAAATCTCCAAATCTTGAAGTTCAAGTGATTTTATTGGGATTTTTATTGATCCCAATATGGATCTGGAAGATGGGATTTACAGAAATCCTATCAAGGTAAGATGGGTCTTCTCTCCATCTCTCTAATTTTATTTTTATTTTTATTTTTCTAATCATGGGTGGTGGTGTTATTTGTTGGTTCAGAAGGAATCATGGAAGACAATCTTGACCTTGGCTTATCAAAGCTTGGGTGTTGTCTATGGTGATTTGAGTACTTCACCTCTGTATGTTTACAAGAGCACCTTTGCTGAGGACATCAAGCACTCGGAAACAAATGAGGAGATATATGGGGTTCTGTCTTTCGTATTCTGGACTCTCACTCTTGTGCCCCTTCTCAAATATGTCTTTATCGTGCTCGGGGCCGACGATAATGGCGAAGGCGGAACTTTCGCTTTGTATTCGAAGCTGTGTCGACATGCCAAGGTGAACTTCTTACCCAATTGTCAAGTGGCCGACGAGGAATTATCGGATTACAAGAAGGACGGCATTGATCGACCTAACACGAGCATTGGGTCGAGGCTAAAATCATCCTTTGAGAAGTATAGGGTGTTGCAGAGAGTGTTGCTTGTTCTGGCTTTGATTGGGACTTGTATGGTTATTGGTGATGGGATCCTCTCACCAGCAATTTCTGGTACTTTGGGTGCCTTTTTTTTCTTTGAAATTGTAGTTGTTAGTTGGACTTAGGAGTTTGGGGCTTAAATTTTACGTACTTGATTATGGTCATTTGTGCAGTTTTTTCTGCGATTTCGGGTCTCGAACTCTCAATGTCCAAAGAGCATCACAAGTGTAAGATCCTCATCATTTTTTTCCTTATACTTTGTTGATATGTGTTTTAAGGCATCAACTTGAAAATTCTTATATGTTTGTGAATCATGTTGGGTGTAGTAGGAAATTATAAGCACTAACAATCATAATTTCTTCTTGATGGAGACTGATAGTCATACAAATTTTTCATAGATCAGCAAGTTTAAGATTTGTAAGTAAAGGAGATCTCTTTTAATATATTAGACCACTCTAGTTATATTAGTTAAGAGTCTGCAACCATATTCTCACAAAGGTGGGGATCAGAATCCAATGTTTTTAGGTTATTAGGAGGGAAAACTTAGAAGGTTTAATACCGTAGATGGTTTAGCCCATAGAGCTTATAACCAATTGAACTCGCTTGAAGCATTAGGAAACAATTTTTGGTAACTTATAATTGATTTGAATTGAAGCAAATCATAATTTGACATCCTAATCTTGGTTTTATCATTAGAGATTTTAGAGGGTTTCCCATTTTTGTTTGGAATATTTTATTACTAATTTCATTTGTTCGTTCATTCTTTCTTTTTGCTTATTTGTTTCACTAATCATTTATTGACAATGACAAGTGTAGAAGGATGTAACTGTTTTCCAGATTATTAATCCGTTCGCGTCCCTTGGGTATGTAAGCTATCGTGGATAGTCCCTATTTTATATTTACAAGCCAAAATCCAATAGTTTGTGATAAACTTGATGATTAAATGAAGATAGTTTGAAGCAATAGACACTGTTAGAGAAGTTGGATTGAGTTCGCTTATGATCCAAACCCCTCTGATGCTATAATGACCATGACTATGAAATGGTTCGGCATTTGCAGAAGAACGACATGATAGTTATCAACCCATTAATTGTTAATCACCCACTGCAATGTAGTGAGTGGAATACGGAAACCAAGTCATTACTAGGAGGTAAGATGGACAAGTAGCTCGTCCTCAGGAAAAGAAAAAAAAAAGGGCTTGTATCAGTTGGGTAGATTGTGGGCGCTTGATTTTGGGGGTTCTCAGACTAGCTGAAACCCAAACCACATAACAATTTTGTATGAGCTTGTTGAGAAGCTTTATGGCCTGTTTTGACACCGATGTCTTATCTATCAAATTGGGCGTTTTGCATTGTCCAATTAGCCTTTTGTATGTTCATGAGAAAGTGGTGAAGAAACAACAAGATGTTTCTTTTGTCCCTTCCAGACGGTCAAAAAATAAAGAAGGGTTGATATATTCAAGATAATTACGTATTTAGAAACTTATGTTTTGAGTGGATTTTCCATGAGTTTCTCTTTTTCTTTTCTTTAGTTTTTTGGATGGGGGGATAAATTTTTTTCAAAATTGAATTAGCAATCAAAATCGTATTCTGTTGAGCTAAGTTCTTCAACTGCACTCGGTTCAATTTGTTTGGGAACCCTTGCCTATTCACCGCAACCAGGTGTCTTTGCAGCTTATCACTTCTAAGGATGCCATAGCCTGCCCTTGCCTAGGTTCCACTACAAGTGGGTGTTGATGGAACACGTCATTTCTGTTAGGGGTGCAACTTGGTCCGGTTCAAACCGAGAACCGAAGCAAATTGATAGCTTTAGGGTGGTTTGGTTCGGTTTGGAACAAGTTGCGGTTCGGTTCCGGATTACGAAAATGGAGAACCGATCAATTTGGTTCGGTTCTCGGATCAAGCTTGTATAAAACCGAACCCCTATGCAATAAATAAATATATATGTATATAATAATTATTATAAATTATTTTAGGAGTTAGGACATAGATTAGTCATCTTTTATGAATAAACTAATGACTTTTTATGGATAGATTTGTGATTTATTGTATGAAAATTTATGTTTGTTTTTTCATTAAAAAATATTACTTACAATTTATAGAATATTGGCAATCCGTAGAACCGAACCGAACCGACTTTAATTTGGTTTGGTTTGGTTCCAATCGAATTTGGTTCGGTTTTGGTTCTTATTTAGTGGAACTGACCTATGTCGGTTCGGTTCCAATTTGACCTTAAACCGAACCAAGTTGCACCCCTAATTTCTGTTAGGGGTAATAATTTATTATTCCTAACAACAATTTCCAAGGCAAACCCTAGCATGGGCTTGAAAAATGGATCTGGATTCTTGAAAGGGTATGACAAAATTTAACACCGACTGTCTAATTGACATAATTCTCTTTAATATAGGATTGGGACATGAAAATGCTATTCCAGAATGTGGTGAAATATTTGAGAAATTTGGTAGTTTTGAGAAATCCAAGGACTCTTCTACCATTCTTGATAGATAACTATTATAAAAAGTAGAAGCATCCATGAGAAGCGGAATCTTGATATGTGTAAGCACTTGAAACAGAGAAGGAGAATTTTGAATAGGAAGTAACTGCGAAAGACAGGGATATCATGATTCAAGATTGCATTAATCTTTGGTTTACCAATGCATTTTGACTTGAATTGCCAATGTAGACGTTGAGATGTGCTCTGAGTTATTAAACTTCAATCATGTGTGTTAGTTTACTTTTCTTATTAGTCTTGGACACTATTTATAACTGCTAATTAGGACCTTTTTTTTTTTTTTATAGTTTTTTATACCTAGCACTCTCAATTCAGCCACCAATAATAATCAACGGCCATAAATGATTGTTTAAATATTTCAAAGATTTATCAAGTTTCCATGAAAAATTATTATATTTTAGTATCTGAACACCTAAAAAAATCAAAATCGAAGTTTTTTTTTTTTGGTTTTCTCTTCTACTCTTATAAACACTTCTACTTTTCCGATGGTAAACCTATCTTTGATTTGAATGAATATTGTTAGGTTTGAAGGCCAGATTGAATTTTCAGAACCTTGATCCTAAGACCGAAAGTTAATGTTGTTCATCATGGGATGCTAGCTCAAGTTCTTCATCTTCTATTATTTAATCATGTTAGTTTCATGTGTGTAATAGAGTTGCCACTTGTTTGCTCATTTTTTGTAGTATTTCAACAGATTAAAAGTTTTCTAGTCGGTATTCTTTCTCCTCAAAGTTAAGAAATTTTGCAGATGTAGAGGTTCCAGTTGCGTGTATCATACTGGTGTGTTTGTTTGCTCTCCAACATTACGGGACTCACCGAGTAGGATTTATGTTCGCACCAGTTGTCATAACATGGCTTTTGTGCATTAGCACAATTGGTGTGTATAATATCTTCCACTGGAATCCCCATGTATATCGAGCTCTATCTCCATATTACATGTACACATTTTTGAAGAAGACACAAAGCGGAGGTTGGATGTCATTAGGTGGCATACTATTGTGTATCACAGGTATGAGAAGGTTTTTTTAAATGAACTATGGTTTCCATGTAATTTACCAATTAACATTGGTTTCCTTTTAATACTCTTTTTCCATTCTTGCAGGTTCAGAAGCTATGTTTGCGGATCTTGGACACTTTTCACAGTTATCAATCAAGGTATTGAATTCTAGTAACATGAGTTACAAATTTGTGGATGTTTTCCTTCTACATAGTCATTTGTCATTTAGTTGACATAGTTGGAAGATAATGGCTCAAGAATCCAAAAATTAGTTGGAAAAGAGAATATGCTCCAAGAGAGGTTGAACTCGAGACATTTAATTGTTGCCTTTAAAATGTTATTCACTTCCTACTTGAGTATGAACTCAAGTTTGCATTAGGGCTGCAACAACAAGTTTCTAGGATACAACAAGCCCAGTCTCTTGATCACAATTTGTTGTCTTGTAAAGATGAGAATTTCCCAGATTACTCAACCTGGGCAAGTATCAGATCCTTTTTTATAGATCATAACATGTTTATCCAAATAGTCACTATGATTGTTTGTCCCAATAGTCACAATTTGGATGGTCTGGATCAGTTTAGATTCAATCTAATGACCTAAGAGTGGTAAAACACAGCCTTTAAGTCAATGTTAAAGGTCATAACCTTCATTCACCAAAGTGTGCCTCAAAAGCTCCTAACCACACTCGCAAGCACATGTGTGAATGTGAACATGGCAGTTTCACTGCCTAGCACCGTAGCGTAGTTTCTCTCACTTAAAACAATTAAAGTGGATAAGCATGAGATCCTATATGTTCCCAGGGGGATTCTTGTTTCCTAACTTGGTATACCAAAAACAATAATGCCCATTCAACTTTTCAAAAACCCATTTATCCCAAGATATAAAATATATAAAAAAAAAATAGTTCTAATTGAATCTAATAAAAATATTTATACTATTATTTAAATATAAATATAGCAGTAAGCCCATAGTGTGGCTCAGATTAAACACTACTATATTATTTATTTATATTTCTTGGGGCTTTTCTCTCATTCATCCCTCTAGCTGTTTTAGTTTATAATAGCTTTTTTTGTTCCCAAATTGGTAATTGCTGCACTGTTTAGCTTGGTGACCGTTACTACTTGGCACCTCTGTATGTAGGTCAATATTTACTAACAAATTTCAAAAAAATATTTCAAGTAGGGTGAATTTTATAGAGAATTCTAGATTGGCGAAGACCACTGTTCTCTTTAGGATACATTTAATGAAATCTTAGACGACAAAAGTATTCTTCGATTTTAGGAGATGAACAAGGTCCTTCCCACTAGCTATCATGCTCAAGATGGTTTCCTTTCATCCTTTTGTGCATATGTCAAATGATGTGATAAGAAGTTTTTTGATCTTTTTAAGTCTTCCTCATCTGGACAAACACAGGAATTCGCACAAAAAAAATTATTTTAATTCTGGCTCGGTAGATTCATCCACAACCTCATTATTAATCCTTCAAAACTATGGGTACTGAATTTGCATTCATATCTGCAGATTGCATTCACTTCCGTGGTTTATCCATCCTTGATTCTCGCTTATATGGGACAAGCAGCTTATCTATCAAAGCATCACATTATTGAAAATGACAACCCAATCGGATTCTATGTATCTGTACCAGGTAGTTACCATAGTTTTTCTTTTTGTGGACAAATGATTGGAATATAACCAAATAGGATTCAGCTAACTGTGAATGATTTTGATTTGTCAGAGAGCATAAGATGGCCAGTTCTGGTAATAGCCATACTTGCAGCTGTTGTGGGAAGCCAAGCTATCATAACCGGAACTTTCTCTATCATCAAACAGTGTTCCGCATTAGGCTGCTTCCCAAGGGTCAAGATAATCCATACATCGTCTAAAATACACGGACAGATTTACATTCCAGAGATTAATTGGATTTTAATGGTTTTATGCTTGGCTGTTACAATTGGTTTCCGAGATACAAAACGCATGGGTAATGCATCAGGTATGATTACGACTAGACATAAAGAAAATTTATCATTCTTAGTATCCAATTTTATCCTTAAGTTCAATCTTAAACACTAAGTATGGTAATGGTTATCCTGATTAATAGTGACTTGAGGGCGTCATTATTTATGTTTTTGGTCGTAGGAACACAATCTTTAATTGTTTTTCATTTTTTGGAACTTCGTGTATGGAACAAAATTAAATAGGAGGATTGAGTAGTTACGATTTCTAAAGAAGAGAGATTCTATTGCCACGCCAACTTTTGCTAAGAGCACCCAAATCCATATTTTAAATCACCAAAGAATTAGCACACATCTTGGGGTGGGTGCTCATCAGTGTGGCAATAGAAAGTCTTACAAATATAGAGATATTCTATTGCCACACCTACTTTTGCTCAGAGCACCCCAATTCACATGTAAAACATCAAAGAATTAGCATACATCCTGGGGTGCCCTTAGTATATGTTGGTGTGGCAATAGAAGCTCTCCAAAAGAATTAGGACTTTTCAATTTCTCACTCTCCTTCATACCTAACCTACTGCTTACTCTTTCTTTGAAAACAGGGTTGGCGGTTATAACTGTCATGCTGGTCACCACCTGCCTGATGTCCCTAGTTATAGTACTATGCTGGCATCGGAGTGTCTTCCTTGCTATTTGCTTCATATTCTTTTTTGGGACCATAGAAGCACTCTTCTTCTCTGCCTCCCTCATCAAGTTCCTTGAAGGAGCATGGGTGCCCATAGCCCTTGCTTTAGTATTCCTTATCGTCATGTACATATGGCACTACGGAACAATCAAGAAATATGAGTTTGATCTCCAAAACAAGGTCTCCATCAATTGGCTTCTAAGCCTCGGTCCCAGTCTAGGCATCGTTCGTGTGAGGGGAATTGGCCTCATACACACTGAACTTGTCTCTGGGATCCCGGCAATCTTCTCCCACTTTGTTACCAACCTCCCTGCTTTCCACCAAGTTCTAGTCTTCCTCTGCATTAAATCCGTTCCGGTGCCACATATTCGGCCCAAGGAACGGTTTCTTGTGGGTCGTATTGGCCCAAAAGGGGATAGAATCTATAGGTGCATTGTACGGTATGGGTACCATGATATTCATCAGGATGATTTGGAGTTCGAAAAGGATCTTGTTTATAGTATAGCAGAATTTATAAGGTCAGGAAAGTCAGAATCTAATGGTGGAACAGAAGACTCGGAGAAGGCCAACGGGAAAATGGTGGTGGTTGGAACATCGTCGACACATACAGAAGGGATCCAGATTTGTGAGGATGGTGATCATCCCACTAAAACTTCAGGCCAAATAGAGATGAGAGAGATACAATCTCCAGTGTGCCCAAGAAAAAGAGTGAGGTTTGTGATGCCCGAGAGTCCGGAGATGGATGTGGGTGTGCGTGAGGAGCTGCGAGACCTGATGGAAGCGAGGGAGGCAGGGATGGCATTCATACTTGGTCATGCATACATGAGGGCAAAGCGAGGTTCAAGTCTGATAAGAAGGCTTGTGATTGATGTTGGGTATGATTTCTTGAGGAGGAACTCTAGGGGTCCTTCCTATGCATTGAACATCCCCCATGCTTCTACTCTTGAGGTGGGAATGGTCTATCATGTTTAATTTTGGTTCTTTTTAGAATTATCTCTCTTTTTTGTATTTGTAATCATGTATCATTACCCGCAACCACCATTAAAGATAGAGAAAGAGCTTCAGCGTGATTTTTTTCTGTTGGGTTAGACATGGATCACATGGGTTGAATCATGCATGACAAACAACGAACGATTTTATCCTGGTGGGGCGAAATGGTCGAGGAATTCATAAACTTCACAGCTTTTGATACAATTTTTGAGAATATTGATTGAATGGTGAGTTTGATTTACGAAACCCAGTACTGCTTACACAGTATAAGAATGTAGTTCAAATAACTGAATGAAATTGTACTAAAATGGCTACACTCCATGATTGTGATCAAGTCCCCTATGGTTTAAGTTTATTTCACCATCAGAATCAAGTGGCGGCAACCTTATGATCGGATGGCCATCAACCCTCCACTGACTGCACTCCAGGGTTAGCCCATTTATATGAGTTCGCAGGCCGCCTATTAGAAAAACAAGGCTTTGGGCCTTGTTCTCAACCCACGACAGTAGAATTGGGGAAAAAAAATAAATTCAGCCCATTAAATCTGGGCTGAATTAGGGCTTAGCGTGCCCAACCCAGTCTGGTCTGGGCCTGCCTGAACCCAATTAACTAATATATTTTACATATCTTATTATGAGAGAAGCTCTAAAGAGAGCCAAACATTTTTCAATATATAGGTAAGAAGTTTCAGCGAAGATCATCCTCACAAAAAATCAACCCATTCTAATACTTCTTACTCATATATTGAAAAATCTTTGTACATAGTTTAATATATGATATTTTCACAAACAAATAAAACAGAACTTGAAAAATAACAAATTTATTCTATCTCCAGCCGTTATTCAGGAAAGATGGGAGATTTGGACCCTTAATTGATGAAAGCTAGTTTCAATGGCTCTAAACGAATTCAGAAATTTGGTGAATTTATAACTTTTTGAAGCCTTAAAAATAAAAATAAAAAATCAACTTGCACCTAACCCTTTAGTGCCAGTCTTGGGGAGGTATAGCCAGCTTGTATTAACAGATTCAATTGTTGAGCAACAATTCATTTTGATTTCAGATTACCAAATATTTTTGCAGAAACCTCTGGATCACCTAAATTTGACAAGAGATATTAAAATTGGCCAAAGCAAAGAGCACTGAAATGTGAAATACCAGTTCACTGTTTTTCTGATCCATTAGTAAAATACGCCAAACCATCAAAAGCTCACCCAACTCTGCTTCGTCTAGATTGCGTTAAAAAGACAAAAACATGAACAGAATAATCTCATCAATGGAAGTAATGACCAATCACCAATCCCCAAAACAGAAAAAAAATCTGGGAGAAAAACCCTTTTACAAGATAACTAAATTAAAAACCAAAAAGTAATAAAGAGACTTAATTCTATTTCACTAATATACTTTCCCATCTAATACGTTGTATAAAAAGCAACGGATACATTCATCCCAAAAATAAACTCAACCCAAAACTGTAACAGCCTTTAATTTCACCAGACCAACTCAGAAGATACATTGCCACTTCACCACATTGACGCACTTAGTCATCTTTGGTAAATCTGCTCTCTCCCTCCCCATCAGTGATAAACATGCCACCAGTGTGGCATAAATTTTGGACAAAAGGAAACCCCACCACATAACGAATCTTAAAAGAGCTTTAAACTTAAACCTACAGAATTAATCCTGAACCGTTGGTATCCTTTCAAGCAAGGATTCCATGAATGTGAAACACAATTTTGTGAGTGGAGGAAGAACATGTGATGATCCACTGAATATGGTTTCCCAAGGCTTTGCTGATGGTGCAAATGGGACTGATAGAGTCTGATCAAGAATGTCAAACTTGGGGAGCTCCCCGTAGATAGATGCATACCCAAAATTTCCTACAAACAGAGAAAAATAAGTTAAATGAAAGACGACGCTCAGGAATGCAGAAGATACTGTTTCAGACAATTTCAGATATGTAACATTAGAACTCATAGATTCTCTTCAAAAGATTTATGAAACATGAATCAGATTTAAAGCAATGAGCCAATAATAAAAATAAAGGACAAACAGAAGCCAATAGGATTCACCTGTTTCCTCGAGCGGAACAGGACTCTTCCTACGATTCCTGCTAATCTTATGGTCTTCTTTGCTGTATGGATCAAAGATGATGTATTCGTGATCACCATTTATATATACAAGCATCGCAGGAGGTGCTTTTCCATCTGAAAATTTCTCATCAAACAAAGAAGGATCCGGTTGAAGAAAAGAAATTCCTCCTCCCTTTGCCTGAGATTGGAACATTAAGAGATAAGAAATGTTGATGATGGTATCTTAATTCAGTATTCTTTAAAAGTTGACAAGAGGATGTATACAAAGCATCCTCATGCATTGGCAATGATGCACACTACCACTTGTAGGCACCTAGAAACAGAGAATGACTCCACTGGTCATACCCCAAAACAAGCCAGATGCCTTGGAAAAGTAATTTGAACATGGTTTCCAGCTTCTAATTTTAAAGCGTTGCTATTGGAACCCCAACTTTTACTTATTACACCCAATTAAAAATAAAGAAAATAAGTGAATGGTTGAGAATAAGTAAAACTTGGGGTTCCGATAAAAGAACTATCTTTCTTTCTTTTTTCTTTTTTTGCTAGATTTCTATTTATTTATTTATTTTATTTTTTGAGTTTAGGATTTTATACGAGCCTAATCATAATTGTAAACGATTACTGAAATTGTTCGAACGAGTGTCATATGTTTTGTAAGGTTGAGATTATAATTTGAGCCAAACCTTTGTAATGTCTGAAGAGTGTGTCTTAATCTTTAATTGGAGTGTGATAAATAATTTAAGAAATTGGGGGTGTAATAAGCAAAAGTTGGGGTGCCAATAGCAGCTCTCATTTTAAATCAATTAAGAGATGAAATTTCATGACACTGCATCATGTAAGTCCATAATGATAGTACAGAAGAGAGGATCCAGACCAAAGCATACCTTCTTTACAGACCAAGTAGCCACAGGAATTGGGTCTTCAACATTGAATAATAAGATAACCCCATCTCTGTCTTGCAATGTGATCTCATCAGGTTCCACCCTCTTAGTTGATGTAGGAATAAGGGCTAGAACAGCAAAACAAGAATCATCCATCGAACAGGCTACGGCTGCAAAAAACGGAAAACTCTAATTGAGATGCTACATAGAGGTATGACCATCGAAGCCTCACATAGCATAAACATTGCAATGAGTAGACATTCACATCTGATAAAAAAGGGGTGCCCCTCTGAGGTATTAACAAATAGGGTCAATGGAACATTCTTAGGACTTGTGAGGAAATTATACCTTCAGACATTTAATAAATGGTGCATTTGGTTGCTATGAACGAAGGATAAGTTCCTACAAATTTTGTATCATTTTGTAGAAAGAGAATGCCAGTGTAGTGCGTGGTGAGATCAACAGATGCTAGAGTGTAAGATAGAATTTTGAAGTGCGGGATGATGAGAGATGCTGGATGGAGATTATATTTAGCATCAAGAAATCTAAAACTATGATAATTTGGAGAGTAATCATAGAAGGATAAAATATAATGACTACAATGGTAATCTTACTATAATTTCAATTGACCAAGTATTAGCAGAGTTCTCCGAGTCCGAGATAAAGAAGGCAAGATAGTTCGTGCATTTTCCAGGCAAATAGATGAAAATGACCAGAGGAAGACATTTTAGCCCTTTAGAGAGATTTACATCAACCAATCCTTTTCAAGGACTGGTTGTCTCAGAGGAAGACTCTTGTAAAATCACTTTGACTTGAGGAACAGAGGAGGCCCTTGGAAGCTCATAAATTTTCTTGCTAAGGTTTGTATTGTTGTAGTGACAGAACTCGGAGCTAAAGAGAATGCCAGTATTGACAAGAGATGCAAAGGGTCCCATTTCTCAGGAAACTCCCTCCCTATTTCTTTTATTTCACTGCATCAATAAATTTGCATATACATATAAAGAACAATCATTTTAAACCTTTTTTTTTTTTGATAAGTCAAACATCTTTATTGAAATGAAACACAGTTGATACAACAATAAACCCCTGTATGAGTTTTCTACCATTTATTGAAAACTCATTCAGTACATGATATAATCAACTATTTTATTTTATAGATAAATCAACTACTATATATCCAACTAGTACAATCTAAAAAGTATAACTGATGGGCAAAAAGGATGACTCCAAAAAAATTGATTTGTCCAAGAGTTTGATTTGCAACAAAGCAACAATGACACGATACTTACCATTTTTTTGCATCGTCCATACTCCATACAATATCGACAAAGATACACTTTCCAATACACATACAGTTAAGACACATAACAACGCACACTTTACTTCGATTTTTACATCAAAATATGATTCCAAAGAGAGAATGAGAATTTTTTTTTTTTTTGATTGATAAAGATAATTTATTGAGAAGAAAATGAGGGGGTAGAGATGACCAGCCCAAAAACAAAGCAAACTACAAGACAAAAGAAAACGACAAGACAAAAGAAAAGGAAAAACAAAGCTTGACCCCCGAGCTAGTCTCGTTGCAATGCACACACCCTGTCCCAACGCACAACAACGCATGTGAATTACCATCCAAATGCTGAAGGTGGCTTAGGCCTGAGAAATATCAGGAGAACGAACAGGGCTGTCCTTGGGGAGTGGTGACGGCATTTCGACAAGGAGTGTCTGGAAATATGGGTATTATAACAGATGGGTCTTGAGAGTGGAATTCCTAAGCCTCCCTTCAGGTGTGGGTGTGGAAAGGCATTAAGGAAGTTCACCGGAATTTTATTGGAGAAAATTCCTTTACAACTGGGGAGGAGATAAGGTGAGATTTTGGGAATGGTGCAGTGGTACTTATTGGAAAAAAAAAAAAGATAAATGGTCCGGTGGCAGACCCTTGAGAGAGGCTTTCCAGTTTTTATTCAAGGGCAGATTCTTTTATTTATTTAGAGAGAGAGCTATAGTAGTAAGTTGTCTGATAGTCTTCCATATATAAATCTACTTACATTTATAAGGTCCTTGAAAAGTCCATGGAGTATGATTTTTTTCTCCATTTTTAGAAAAGAATACTTTCGATTTCACAAATAATTAGACACCTTGTATTTGAAGTGGACACCTACACACATGTCCATGTATTTGTTACTTATGTCAAGCAGCAGTTCAATACAGAAAGCTTGTCAGTCTTCCAAGGATTTTGGGCTCATGCCCCATCCAAAATTTGGTCCATTAATTTGAGTAGCTTGATTGATCACATGCATATCTATAGCAGGCCAATTGTCAACTATCTATTTTTAACTAATATAAATTCCCAACCTTCTTTGTGAGCTAAAAACAATGAAAAAAGAAACTGCGCACCTTCTACGAGAAGTTTATATGACCAAGATAAAGAAAGCTTTGACATGCTCCAAATAGATAAATGTGGCTTTGGTCCTTGGGATACTGACACGAGATATTCCGACTTTCCAACAAAAGATAGTGCCACCATGCTCTGAAAAAAATAATAATAAGAGAATGAGGTTGTGAATATTAATGCCCTGTACACACAAAAGAAGAAAAAATATATGTTGATGCCTGCATCAAAGGGATTGGCTGTGTTGGATATCAAACACCTTGCACACGGCACATTATTCATCAATTAGACCACCTCTCAATGGGCCATTATGAAACAGTTTAGGCTTTCTATTCACAAGCATAGCTCAGAAAAAAAAAAACTACATCTTTTTATTTGATGGGTGTTTCGATCAAAGGTCTGTGGTATTACCACATAGTGACTTTAGCACCTCACTGAGGTGACACCTTCAAAGAATGGCTTAAAACAGATTTTGGTAAAAAGATAGATAGGATCACCGTAAGCGTCTCTCCTATTACAGCAACAAGAACATTTTTGTCTGGGTCCCACAATGTGACAACGGTATCTGCAGCCACAGCCAGGATGGAGCCATCGGCAGAAAATGCAGCAGCAGTCATGGGCCTTTTCCTGCATGACAAACCATATTTTATCACATCTGACAAGAGGATATGGTGAAAGGTATATTAAACTTTGCAATTTCCCCAATTGCATTCAGCTGCATGTTCTGTTTTTATACTTGCATTAATGAATGCTCGGTTGCTAACTAAGATGATATGAAATATATATATTTCTTTTTTACATGATGAATCAGTAAGTAATAGTAGCCTAACTCTCTCTCTCTCTCCTCTGCCTTCTTCAATTTTCTTAAGTTGTAACATGGTACCAGACCAATTCAATTCATTCTAAAACTCTTTATTTTTCTTATTATGAGTGGTGGCCTGTATCTTTCATGGAGCTGCAACACTCCTTACTTCAATGCTGGATGATGTGCGATTTCTATGGTTTGTAAGCGTGTGGGAGAGATATTGGGCTCCTCAGATAGGGAAATAAATTTTTTTTTGATCGGTAAGATAGGGAAATAAATGTCTCTTGATTTGAAGCATGTCAAGGTGAGGAGTCAGTCGATTGGCACTAGTGTTATGTAGCATTTCGCCTCTCTTAGTGCTTAGAGTATGAGGTTTATAGTCTGATTTCCCATGAAAAACTAATGGTTGAGATTTCTCCATTTGATGCTAGATTCTATTATCCATAATGAAGAGATTAGTGATGATGTTAACGTAGGATCAGTGACCGGTTGATAATGAGGAGATACGGTACAGAAATCTTATGTGGCCAACAACCAATCAAGCTGATTTTCTTTTCTTCTTTTTCTTTTTGTCAGGGATTGGAAAGGGGATGGGGGTTGGGGTGGGTAGTGGGAATAAGGATGATCATACCAAAAGGGAGGAATCCAAAAAAATTTGTAGAGGTTACGATTGAAACCTGCTTAGAGCAAAGAAGGGAACCAAAAAAGAACCTCTTTCCATTACAAATTAATCGCATATAAATATAAAATTATCAAAGCCTTCTAAACTCGTTGAACACCAAGGACCATTT
The DNA here is from genome assembly GCF_017979445.1 of Akebia trifoliata. Taxonomy (NCBI): domain Eukaryota; kingdom Viridiplantae; phylum Streptophyta; class Magnoliopsida; order Ranunculales; family Lardizabalaceae; genus Akebia; species Akebia trifoliata. The sequence goes on from NC_141379.1 coordinate 4,345,660, forward strand.
GTACCAAAGGGCCTCAATTCCAAGTATAGCTACTTGCACCTCCTCCTTCCCCACGAGCACCCTAAGATTCCTCTCTTTCTATATGCCTCAAGCAAAGGGATGGAGCCTCCAAGAGAGCAATAAAACTAGGTAAGTTTATGGAAGGAGCCTCTCTTTCATTGTTGGAAAATCAAATCATCAAGGCATAAAGGAATGATGTATGGTCTATTATCCCTTTTGCAGTATTTGGGGTATTTGGAAGGAAAGAAATTTGATGGGAAGACTCACATGCAAGGATATCATAATCAACATTGTGGGATTCATCTTTTATTGGTCAAAATTGTATCTGGACTTTGGAGGTTGTTTTTGTTTTTTTTAAGGATTTCATTTTTAGATGGAAATCGCTTTGCAAGTTTTGAGGTTATTTTCGTGGTCGTTGTTCTGTTCAAAGGCAGGCCTCTTGTCCTCCTTTTTTATTTTTTTTACATATATTAATAAATTTCTTGACCTATAAAAAAAATGAGCATAATGACAGGGATGTTGAAATGAGTGGTAGGACTAGGAAAGAGAATAAGAAATGAAATCTAGAGGAATATAAGAATAGAGACAAAAGAACAAGGAAAGTGTAATTGAGATGGTTAGGGCGTGTACAACGAAGACCAATGACAACATTAGTGAGAAAAGAGTGGTTGGTACAACCTGAGGTTTTCTAAAAGGGTGAGAGGAAAGCTGAAATTAAGTGATCTAAGAAATTTATCTATCATTAACACTTTCATGGTTTGATGAATGGTTTGGATTTCAAAAAATAGAATATTTGAATATCATTTCTTCAACACTGTGATGGTTAAGATCACTTAATCAGGTTTTGATTCTGGGCATAGGAGTTATCCCATTTGGGATAATCAAATTTCACCCCTTTAAACGCCACATGTATGTATCCAATACATTATGAGGGGAAAAAAATTATTCCTGACCAGAGTGACACAATGAATTTCCTATTTTAAAAAATGAACTGTAATAACCTTCGAAAAAAGAATAAAGCACACAAAAGGACCATACTTGTATGAACCAACAGAGTGGCATCTCCAACCAGATTTCTCAGGCATTTGATCTTTCTGATGCAGGTTGTTACTCTGACCCCAAATCTGAGAAATGGAAATCCATCAATCACCAGATTTCCTAAAGTGCATAGAGAATACTCAAAATTTTAGGTGGGGGAGCAAAGATTACCTTAAAGTCTCCACCATAAGAAGAACTCACAGCCATATCACGGGTAGGATGAAATGCCAGAGCAGAAATTCCAGCATCACTAATAATTACAAAAGAAGATAAATTTCAGTAAAATAATATCAGAATATTCAACCACGCAAAATTCTAGATGAATGGCCAAGATGAAACCTATGAGGCTCATAGATGATGGTAGACAATGTGAAGTCTCCCTTACGAGAACCAGAAGCCCAAAACTTGAGACAAACAAGACCACCAATTCCCTCTTCAGCAAGCTTAACTTCGACAGTACTGAGGTTGGAGCCATCCATGGAGAGAGCTAATAAAGTCACAACTAACTGCAACCAACAAAGAGTACAATCTCTAACCTTGTTTCATAGTAATTATCAACCAAACAAACTTCAACATGTCTAATTACATAAATATAAATTCACATAAACAATATTTACAGTCTCATCATGAGGCATTGTTTTGGTCAACCGATAAAATCCAAGACAAGACAATCTCAAAACATTCAATATGGACGGAAAAATATATGTCTCTGGCATATATCCCTTTAATGATGACAAAGATAATGTCTGCATTACATGGAAGCTAAAGGCATGCAAAGACCAAAATGAAAAAAATATCAACTTTTCTCAATAAAACCGTCAATTTTGCTGAGAAATAGCAACATATTAAGAAAAGAAAGAAATTAAAAAATGGGATGAACCCCCTGTGACAAAGAAGGAAAAAAAACTAAGAAAACTTGTATACCGTGATGTCAGCATCGGGCTGATGGTTTCTTTCACAAATTTGAACCTGAAAAAAGCATAGTAAACTCATTATATTTTCAGAAATATGTAAAGAGGAAAACTAAACTTCTTGGGAGAGTAGGAACTCCAGTCCTCTCTAACCATGGCACGCATGCAGGAAGTTTAAGAACACCATTCAACAAGTCCCACAGCATTCAATAGGTCCCCCCGGCTCCCAGCCTGGACCAGGTTGAAAAATCAACCTAATATGCATGAGGCAAGTAGCTAACTTCGATATGATGAAGATTTCAACACACCATAAAACCAAATATCTCAAAACAAATTACTGGAATGATATTATCAGCAGAGTAAAACAAGCCTTTATGTCTATGTATAAGCCTGAGAGTCAAACACAAATTTGGAGCTTCTAGCCTCAACAAATTTCCACAACAAAACAAAGAAAGTGTGTTCAGTTACTGAATTTAATATTACGTCCCATTCCTAATAAGAAAATGAGGACAAGGTTCCTCCAGAATTATGGTTCAGAGTGTCATGCCTTTCTAAATGTTTCAGCAGATCATTCACGTTTCAGCTGAGACCGGAGAGAAACAGTGATCCCAAAACACTGAGTGTTTCAGATTGTCTCTTAATGTCTGAACTTATTTGGGAATGTCTCAGAATGTTTTATCATTTTGGTTTTTCTCCTGATCGAAACATTGCATCAAAACAAGATTTTAAACTTCCCCCAGAATACCATTATTAAAACTTCCAAGCCTTATTTAGTTAACACCTTACACAACTTTTTAGTTTGAACCCACAATAAACCAAGGATGATCTAATGAAAAAATAAGGGTAATGTGCCCTAAATACCATTACTAAAACTTCCCATACAAGAACCCACATTTTGTACTTATCAAAAAAAAGAAGAAGCAATATTTAGTAAACCCTAAACACATTTTAGTTTAAAACCACCAAACCGTATATTCTAAGAACATAATACCCTAATGTACCTGGTCAGAACTTAGAAGTCAGAAAGCACAGATTGTGATAATGAAATGCCATTTGAATCTTCACAATCCAGAAATACCATTACTCTGTCCAAACCATCTAACGACTCAAAGGAATGGAATTGAACAGTCAGATGGAATCCAACATACCATATTCTCTTAAAGTAAGAAAATACAGTGATTGCATACATGCACACACACATACCAATGTGTATGTATATGTATGTGTAATATCCAGCATCTGCCCAGTCTGAAATTTTGTGCAGTATGACCTCTTTGTTTTGGTTTTATTATAAGAAAATCTCTGGGTGAGTGATGTATTGAATGGTGGGTCCATACCAAACCCCACATCCACCACCACCATCCCGATTCCCGCATGTGCCCCATATGTACTAAACAGGGATAGAGAAGACACAAACTCCCGTTCTCTCAAGAAAATCTCAGGTTTCATCTGTAGTTATGCATCCAAAACACCACTCTAAACATGAATGAGAAGATCGGAGAAAAATGCTCATTTCAAGTATGAGACAACTAGGCAAACAAATAAATATGGAAAATTTAACACAAGCCGATGAATGTGATGCGAACTTTTGGAACTAAACTTTCCTACCTGTGAAACTTCACGATTGTCAAACAAACTGTAGAATTGTATGCAATAGGATTCCGTCGGTATAGCAACTAAACCAGCATTGTGATCAAAGGTGAACCCACTGCATAAGCCCTCATAGATCTCTGGAAATGAAAACGGAAGCTGAATCGACATTGAGTGAGAATTTATTTAAGTACATGTACTACAATCTTAGCAAAATTGAAGGAAGAAAGTCAAGCTCCAATGCCAAGAATCAACTCAATTCGATTAACATAACCACACATTCTGTTGCACTCTTTTGGACAAAAATATGGGAATTTTTTACCCTTGGGGAACCTCCAGGGGAAACCCTATACCACCTGTTAAAGTTTATCTTATATTTACTGTATAAAAAAATAATAAATATAGCAAAACTATGGATGGCACACCTTGATCCCAGAAATGGACTTCAAAATTTCCATCGAAGGCATTTTCAGCAGATGAATTTGATTATCTGCACAAGAAATCTGATCATGAACTACTTTAGTACCACTAAAATCAACAACGTTCTCTTTTACAGCAAAAACCAACTACTTTCATTCTGACAGACATATTTAAAGTTCATTAGAATATCTTAAATTGGAGTAAAAAATGAGTTCTTACAGAGGAGAGTGAAGGATCAAGAGAAAATGTAAAGTATAAAAGTGGAGCTCCAATACGTGGCAGAAATTTCTTCTTCCCAGTATCTAGCTGCCAAACCACAAGAACTCCTTCCTTTCCACCTATGTACGTGTAAAACATTGATAAGGTGAGGAGGAATGTAATATATATATATATATGGATAGATAGATATAAACATTAGAATCAAATATTCTTTAATAACCACCCCCACCCATCAAATGGGTTTCCATCAGAAACTGGTCACAGACTGGATAATTCATGAAAATATTGCAATTAACACCTAAAGAAAAAAAAATTCCATGAAGCTCAAATGGAACACATCGAGCAAAATGTCAAAAAAAACTGTAGTGTATAGGCAGCGGACATGCAAGGACACGGAACCTCATTCAATGGCTCTCGCCTAGGAGGCATCCAATATCGCACTTTTTGTGAATCGCAACCATCCTTCCCATAGATTTTTTTGCAGGAATACTAGAACAATTTTTTTACCAAAAGAAATTCTGTGGATGGATCCAAGGCTTGTGAACACCTCAATTAGATTGTGGGAGATCTCCAAGGTAAACCTATTGAATGTTGTGTAACCCCATCTAGCCCCTAACCTAATGCTTGTGCCAAATTTGCACAGGCATGCATCCTTAAAGTCCACAACAGGGTACCATAGATTTTTTTTCTTTCGTTTTTTTTTTTTGGGGTAATCAAGGTGTCCAGGCCTCCTAGAGCCCCCAAGTAATCCTCGGCTCGTGCAGTCCCCTCCCCCCACACTCACCAAGAAATTTATGGGAAAAATCCCCAAGGCTGGCCCCTAAGGGGTGATTCAAACACAAGATTTGCTATTGCTAGAACGGTGTTTTCTTTACCTGAATATAGATAAGCTCCATCTGAGGAGAAAGAGAGAACCTTTACTTCAGCTGGATGCCAATGCCATGTTGTGCATGAGTCAGCATCATCATCTCCCCTTACCCCAGGCCTTTCTTCTACATTCTCTACCACTCTTTGATTCAAGGGTCCTTCCCTTTCTGAGAATGTTCTATTTCCAAAACCTCTCCAAATCAAAATCCTCCCAGTTTTATCACCTGCAGCAACTATTCTTTCATTCGGATGGAAAGCAAGAACAGTTAGGTCCTTTGTATGATGCAACTTTATCTTCTTGACATCACATTGTGAGTTTTTTCCAAGGATCTTCCATACATGAAGCTTGCGCTTGTTTCGGATGCCAAAAAACTCCCCGTACGTACTTATGGTGATGAACTCTGGGTGACGAGTCTGAAAGACAAGACAATCCAAGTTTAAGCATATAAATTAATTGTTAAGAAATCTCAAATACATTAAAATGATAAAAAAGAAATGTACACACACACACACACATATATATCTGATACTATTAAATAACAAGAATAATGAATTATCTAACAGTCTACAAAAAAAGAGTAGTACTGAAACGAATCCTTCTCTAAGTTTCAATTGATGTCTTGTCGAATAAAAGTGTTAGACTACTGTTACTTTAATTTTTTTTCTCATTTTCCTAGTTTTATCAATTAGCCCGTTCATATGCTTAAGTAATGATTTTAAATATGTATAGTTAAATAAAATCCTTCATAATTTTATATTGTATTTGTATAACATATTTACATCATTTCTGGTTCTTTCAAAAAAAAATTCATCAATGAATTACTCATCACCACCAGAAACCTTACCCCAACTATATGCATCCACGATTGCTATTCCTCCATCCGACTCTAATCCATGTCTTCTATTATGGAAAGAATCTCCAAATCTTTCTCCTGACTTTACTGCATGTCCTTTGTAGCCTTCAACTTGCACATTCCTCCTCTAGACTCTAGTGCTATCATTAGTCTTCATTGTACATGATTGATCCATCTCAATTGAGTCTTCTTTAACTTAACATGAATTCAGCTTTTCCTATATTCTCTTGAATGCACTCATTTCAAAATTTTATCTTTAGAAGTCTTTCCACTCGTGCATATCTAAAACCTAATCCTATGAACATGTTGTTTCTTGATTGACGGAACTTCAGTTCTAACATTCTAACAAGCATAAACCCGTTTTACTGTCATCTTATAAAAAAGAATTATTTCGTAGCCTATCAAAAATAAAAATAAAAATTAGTTAGTTTGGTACTTATCAGTCACATAACACTCAGGAAGCACATTTTGATAGTCATTAAATTAACTGTTTATGATTTACTTGAGATTTATCTTATCTTCCAATGTGTGTTCATCATTCTATGATTTATATTTAAGTAATAAACATTTAAATATGAATTTCACTTATGATTGCATAAAATTGAGAAAGATATCTACATAGAATTTAAACAAGATTCGTTTTAACCATAACCAAAAATAGGGTTAAGGCACTAACGATAATAATGTTTGCACATGAAGTACACCCAATTACATGGCTCAAAGTTCTGATCCGTTTGGAATGCTTCAGATGAACATTTCAGTTTTTTTTTTTTCTGACATACTGGAACAGAATATTGCAAAATTTCGAATGTTTCGGTACATTTTGTGAACTGTACCAAACCATCTCTATACATACAGTAAGACTTGTACTAAAATCAAATGTTTCAGAGCGCATGAATGTTTTCCTGAAGCATACTTAAACATGTCAAAAATCAAATGTTTCAGAGCACACGAATGTTTTCCTGAAGCATACTTAAACACGTCAAATGCACACACACAAAAGCAACACTGTTCCACAAGATAATGTCCTTCCAGAATATCAGCAGCAAAGAAGAAAATAGCATAAAAGAGCAATCTAAGTGCACCTTTGCCAAAATTCCACCACTAACTAGAGAAGCCTTTGTTAAGTTACACTTCCAGATTTGTCCAAGTAATTGGTTGCTCGGTTTATTTATATCTTTAACAGAGATAAATGCGAAAAGATCAGAAGGCTTCCCATTGCTATCAACTGGTGGAGCCAATATACTTGGAATCACCTGAAAACACATGAAACAAATTGAAAAAATCAAGCTTGAATCCATTTAGTGCTAGAGATAAACGAAGGGTCATCAAATAATTATAAAGCTAACACTTTTAGTAATCCATCCTTCACTCTCTTAACTGATAAATTAAAGGGTAATGTTAAAAATCATTTCCACATATTAATTCAACATCAATTGAACAAAATAACAACAGAGGGAATAAAACCGAAACTGCCGCAATATCTAATGAAGAACTTGTAATGAAAACAAGCCATTAAAACCTTCTACCATTTAGTACTAGAGATAAGCAAAGGGTCATCAAATGGTTATAAAACCAACACTTTTAGTAATCCATCCTTCACTCTCTTAACCGATAAATTGAAGGGTAATGTTAAAAATCATTTTCATATATTAATTCAGTGTCAATTGAACAAAATAAAGACATATTGAATAAAATCAAAATGCCCAGTATCTAATGAAGAACTTATAACTAAAACAAATCATTAAATCTGTCTTACCATCGAATGAATGGGCAGCCGAACATCGACCTTCTTAATCAATTCTGGGATAGAAAAATCCCAATAACAAATAGTTCCATCAAGTGATGAGGTCCAACAGTAAGACAACACTTTACTTGCAGGAGTAGAAGCTGGTACAACAATAACAGATGAAACCAAAGCTGTGTGACCCTCCAACTCCATTATCTGTTACAGAAAAAATAATTGAACAAGTCCATTATTTGTAACCCTAAAACTAGTAAATAAATCATAAAAATTAGAACTACCTGTAAGCCTGTTGAGGTGCTAAATATTGAGACAGTGTTGCCCGTACAGATAAGCAGTTTCTTTCCATCGCTGGAAAAAGCAGGAGGAGAAGAAACGAAGGTTTTCCCTCCTGTGATCATGGCTTCTAGAGAGAGAAAAAAAGGGGAAATTGGGGGTTCTAGGGTTTTTCCAACAGTTGTATTGGTTTAATTTGTTTGATGTTCTTTGAGATAATGAGGAAGAAAAACTAACAAAATCAGTGATGGCGATGCAGAGACGTAATCACAGTGATGAACAGCTAAACCCTAGATCTTAATGGCGATTGTCTTTGAAAGAGAAATTTGGGGGACGGGATGCAAAACCCTAAACCCTATATCCCTAGCAGACATGATTCATATATGTTAGTTGTTACCATTCGTTGGACAGGGAAAGCATCCAACGAATCATTTGAAAACAAATGAGAAGGCAATCAATTGGGCCCATTGAACCGTTAGCCCGATCCAAGGTAGGGCATGTCTAATAAGACATCAGCCCTTTAAATTCTGCTGCGACTATGGTTTAATAGTGCTCAACTTAGACCGATCATGAGTCCTAACTCCCACAGACCTGCTTGTGGTTGAGTCGTAGGTTTAATGGGCTATGGGTTGGGTCTTCGATTTAATGGGCATTGGTTAATCTAAGTCCATTTACCTGATTTGGTCTAGTCCAAGGAATTTGGACTGGGCCTTTAAGCCTAGAGGTTTTATAATTAAGTTCCCTTGGATTTATGGGGATTCTCAACCCTGAGAACAATTGAGAAGATTAATGGGGTGTCGATCAGGATGACCAACGAGATCCGGAGATGCTTATTGGCAATGGGTCAACAAAAAAATTCAATATATTTTCATGGAAATAATCAAAACAATCCCTATTATTCAATTTTAATTGAGAAACAAAATTCTATCCTAAACTCTTATATCAATTGTTGAGATGTTAATCTCGATATCACGTATGAATAGAGTATCTACACTATCTAGAGCTTTGGCCGATCGGATGGCCTGTCCAATGGCCGAGAGGATGGCTTGCCCCATGGCGGAGCGAATGGCCTGCTCAATGGCCGAGTGGATGGCATGTCCACGTGCTTGCCCATGGCTTGACTTAGCAATGCCCATGTCCAACCCTCAAGCAACCTCCTCCCTTAAAGAGTATGTTAAGTATTTCCTTAGTTTCTAGAAGGAAACATTAAAAGTGGAGACCGATCATACTAGGCTTTTTTTTCTTAATGGATAACATTGGGTTTCCGATATATTTTTTTTATAAAAGTATATGATATTAAGAATTTTTAAAAATTTAATCAAAATTAATCATGATTCATAACTAATAAAATAAAGGGATTTTACCCACCAGGGGTGTGGTGAGATGGTAAGACACTAGCAAGGCTTGCCCCTGATCGTGTGTTTGAACCTCCAAAGCCTTCTGACTTACCTGGCAAAAGGGTTGTGTGGGTCAGACCAATGCCCAGTGTACTAGTCTGATGAATAAGGCCCAATGGTCTATAGACTGGATACAAGCCCAAATACGATATTAGGACCCATTGTCCATGGGAATACCACTGTATAAAAATAAAATAAAGGGATTTTACTTGCAAATCAAAAGTGAATTGTTACATTTCAACCATAAAAAATATATATCTTTTTATTTATTTATTTATATTTCTCTCTCAATAAATATTTGTACTTGCATGCTTATACATTTCAAGAAAAGAAGTGGTAGTGCAACTTTTAACTTTTAATGAAGATAAAGTAGTTTTAAACTTATTTGAGTTTCTAAAAGAATAAGAAATTTTTTATATAATATTGTTTTTATAAAATAATATACATTATTATATATGTATATAATAATTATTATGAATTACTTTTGGAGTTAGGACATAGATTAACGATCTTTTATAGATAAACTAATGTTTTTTATGAAAAACTTAATGATATTATTGTATGAAATTTTATGTTTATTTTTTCATTAAAAAATATTTTTTTATAGAATATTGGCAACCCATAGAACTGAACCAAACCGACTTTAGTTCAGTTTGAGTTGATTTGCTTCCATTGGAATTTGGTTCGGTTCAAATTCTTATTTAGAGGAAACGACCTATGTCAGGTCGGTTTCAATTTGACCTCTAACCAAACCAAGTTCCACCCCTAAAAGAGCGGGCAAAATCAAAATTCAGTCCAGATGTACTTGCTAATGAGCCCTAATGATTCCAGTAATCGAATAAAACTTTGAAGCGGGCAAACCACTTCAAAATTTTGAAGAAACCCTCTCCATTGGATTACACGTGACATTTTCAAAGAGATATCTCAAATTTTGATAGAAATATCAGGACATGAAATAAATTCAAAAAGCCACATGTCTTGCAACAATGAGGGTTTCATCAAAATTTTGAAGTAGCGTGCCCACTTCAAAGTCGAGCTCCTGTCAATCCATGTCCTAGGACCACCCCACATGGATTACCTGTTCTTGTCCATGTCACACTCCTAACCACCAACCAAAAAGTATCGTAACATCTCTGCCTGCTTTCGCACGATCAGGTTTATTAGGTTGGAATTTGCCACACACTAGTGGGTCACCTCAACTTCAAAATGTCTACCCCAAAAAATAATAATAATAATTATATAAAAAATAAAATAAAATAAAATTAATAATAAAATAAAATCGTTTCTTTACTATGATAGTGAGGATAAAAAAGAAAAAAAAAAAAAAACAGCCTTACTAAGCCTCAGCCACCATCAAAAAAAGACTTTGAGATGCGAAAAACAAGACTTTGAGATGCATAAAACAAGATGGTAGATGAGACTAGTCAGAATAATCACAAAATCTCTCTATCGATGAAAATAAACATTGAGAAGGAAAAAAAAACATTGAATCAATTCAAATTGGTTTACTCGGTCAAGAGTTTTAAAACTTCTGACGGATTGAACAAGTTTCGATCTAACCAAAATCAGGTCCCATATCCAACTTTTTTCATTTAAAAAAAGAAAATTAATTGATTAGAATCATATGATCTGATTGACTTTTGAGTGACGAGTTATATTGTAATAATCAGAACATATTAGAAACATTATATCACACTTCGATGAAGATCAAGATTACGGTGTATCATGGGTGCATGATATGTATTATCTATATACATCATATGAAATACATTCTTTAGAGCAAGGAAAATTCATTTGTGATTCTAGAAACTATTTGACCATTAGTATCTGAGAAAATTGCCAATCTCCAAGATCATATAATTATAGAATGAACTATTCTAAGAGCAACTCCAATGCACTCTGACTCTGACTCTATATCATCTCCCAATTGTTATTCTACAGAGTCAAAATCCTTCGAAAGTACTCAAATGCACTCGGGATGGAGCTCTCTACTTCTAAATATTTTGGAGAGAGAAACTGGAAAAGACAAAAGAAGAGAGTGAGTTTATCTCTCTCTCTACCTGTTAACGATAAAAATGATAGCAATTGTGAAACATTTTAGTGTATCTGAATTCGTAAAGAATCATTTTGATTAGTATGATTGGAGTGAAGACCCTTTGAATAGGCAAAATGACTCTCCACAATAAAATGTCTATCAAATATGCTTCTTTATATTGGAGTTGCTCTAACGCATTCTCCAAACAAATACATGTAAGGACTACTTAGATGGACTCTTAACATCTTGCCAACACATGCCTACATGTTATTCAGAAAACTTGAAAGTGGGTAGGACACCATAGATAATACTAGCCAAAATAAAAGAGAGCTTATATCGGTACCCCAAATTTTACTTATTACACCTCAACATTGCAAAGCATTATAACACATTCAAACAACTTCCGCATTTGTTTACAATTAGGACCGTAAATCTAGCAAATAGAAATCAAGAGAGAGGATTTTTATTGGCACCCCAACTTTTACTTATTCTTAACTATTGATTTATTTTATTTTAATTGGAGTGTAAAAAGTAAAAGTTGGAGTGCCAATAGTAACTCTCAAATAAAATCCTATAAAAAGAAGGCAAGCCCATTTGAAATCATACGTGCAATCTACATAAATTAAATTTACTTGATCACTGGAATGCGATCACAATACTCCTGAGAAGTACACAGAAAATTATCACCAACAAGATGATCTCAAGAAGATAGAACACAAATAGATTTTGTAGAACACACATTCTATCATTAAATCTGTGAGATAGGACTCAATTCCTCACGGTCGTGCTTAAATACACTTACTATTAATAGCCAACAAGTAGGGACATAGTTTTAAAACTTGTTTTGACATCTCATCTCTTTCATGACTAAGACCGAGTCATCTCAAACAAATTTTCCGATATGTTTAAGCTGTCTTATTCAATATAATGAGATAAATGAACTGTCATTTTAAATAGCGTCCAATATGTTTGACTTTAAGGTTGCTTTTAGATGCTAAAGCTAAACCAAATACTTGGCTCGTCTTTAGTTGGATCATTATTAGGGTTGGGAGAATATGTTCTATGGAACCCTAAGTGAAATAGATGCAAAGACATACCCAAAAAGAAGATATGAGATGGAATCACTGTTGAGGACTTCTCTTTAGTATGATAAAACAAATAAAAGGATTAGGAATCTCATCAAATCTTTGACAAATCCTTTCACACCATCATCATTCCTCTATGCGAATTTTAAAATACTATTCTTCTAGATCCTAAATACAATCTATAAAACCTAATCATGGGAAAATGTGGTGAGAGCCCACCAATGTGGATCTCATATGTGGTGGGGTCTCACATATGAGATCTTCATCAATAATGAAAGGTCAATGCAATTGAACAGTAACCATCAATAGTGTTGCATTGTGTTGGATGGCTAAAAGATAATGGCTAGTGAAACAGAAATAAATTTTTCATGGGTAACTGTGATCATCAGCTCAGATTGATTGTAGGACCTAACTTGAGTGTTTTTGCTGCCCTTTTTATGCACACCATATAAGCCCTAATTAGGATGTAAAAATCAAAATAAATTACCATGTAAATTATGAATAATATATGAGACCCACATAATAAGGTGAAAGACATAAACTCGTCCGAGACCGAGACGTATCGTCCGAGTTAACTCGGTCTCGGAGTCCAACAAGACCAACTCATAAAGTGTTATGAGACGACCGCGTATCATGAGATAAGTGAGTCATCTCAGACGATATTTTCGATTATCTCGGGCGATACTAACGAGACAGCGCAGTAATGTTTAAACTCGCGAATTAAACGAGGCATATCGGATGAGATTTTCAAAATCTCATCCGAGTTAATCGATACAAATGAGTTAAAGTCTCAACCCTCAATTTTTTCATTCCTAAATCGATTTTTTTTTTTAATTTTATATTTTTTTGAATTTTTTTGTTTATAAGAGTTATTTATGAATTTTTTCAGATTTTTTAAATAATTAAAAATCATTGTCTCAATATCGAACGAGACGTACTACCGAGTTTAAAAACCATGCATACAACATAAAGAAGTAAAAAAAAAAAAAAGAGTTAAAGCTTTGAAACTAGAAATAAGAAGAGAGATTCTATTAAGACACCAACTTTTAGTTATAACACGCCAATCTATATGATAAATATTGATATAATTTCAAAAGATTGGTGTGTCATAAGTAAAGTTGATTTGCCTATAGAATCTCTCAATAAGAAACCTCAAGAAAACAGAGAACAGTTATGGAAATGGGAAAGATGGGTGTGTGAAAAGCAGTGGAACAGTGGAACCAACTCTCATCCTTTGAACTTGTGGTCAAAATGAGAAAATTCCCTACTTTCCCAAATTTCTAATCTTCCAACCATAAAGACCAAAACTGCATTAAAGAGTATAAGAATGTGGGCAATTACATAAAATAAACCAACTACTTTAAGACATAACCAGAGCATATGATTCCTCTCTCTCTCTCCTACTCTTTTTCTTCTTTTCTCTTTAAGTTCATTTAAGCTTCTATAATACTCAAACCTCTTTGTCTCTTTCAGCTTCACACTCACACCCATCTATCCTCACTCACTGAAAAAGGGTCTTATTGAATTAAAAAAAGAAAAAAGAAAAAAGAAAAAAACCAGATTTGTTCATAGGGTTTCTTTGAAAATGTATATCTTGAATCTGCTCATCTAAGACTATTTTGCTGTACTCTTGAGTAAAAGAGTGATGGGGAAGAATGGGTTTGTTTTACTTCTCATCTTTATGGTTCTCTTTGGTGGTTTCTCATCAGCTTCAGCTAGTCCTCCTGCAAGTAAGTGTTATGCACTTTTCAAGCTTGAATTTTTATTTTTTTCTTATTATGAGCTTCAAGATCCCTTTAATTACAACCCAAAAATCCAATTTTTTTGCAGGAATTGTTCGTGGGGTTTTCTCCAATGCACTCGCTGCACTACTCAAATGGCTCTGGTCAATGAAAACTACAACCAAAACAGGTAAAAGATCGTAGATTGATTCCACATTATCTATCTTTTTTCAGTTTGTTAGTGGTTTTGATTAAAGGGTTTAATGGGTTTGGTTTTGCAGCTATTTCTGGTCGTCCCATGATGAAATTTGAGAGTGGATACACTGTGGAGACGGTTTTTGATGGAAGTAAGCTTGGGATCGAACCGTATTCGGTTGAGGTTTCGCCAAGTGGGGAGCTTCTGGTTTTGGATTCAGTTAACAGTAACATTTATAAGATCTCTTCTCCTTTATCTCTATGTAAGTGGGTCCATTATAACAGTTGTGAATCTTACTTAATTGGGTCTCATTTCTGCTTAAATTCTCACTTTTTGGCTGTTTTGCTGATTGTTCAAGTGTTATACTGAAATATCTGTGTTCTGGGTTGTAGTTATGAGCTTCAAAATTTCCTGAAATTTGACATTTTGGTTTTGGTTTTTGGATTAACCAAGATCTCTACTTCAATTTTTGAACTTGAGATCCTGATTTGCTTTTGTTTAGGAGAATATCAAATCTTCTTTTGAAAGTACATTGTGCCTTTTAGTTAAGTTTCTGTGAAACCCCACTCCATCTTTTTTGAAGTTTGTGATCTTTTTTTATTTTATTTTGGTACTTTTCTTTTGAAGCCAAGATTCTCAAGTCACCAACTTAATTTTTTCTTCAATTTATGATCTTTTTTTTTTCTTTTCTAATGTATATAATCTTATAGGAGATATGGTCTTCTTGTTCATTTGTAGCTAATAACCAATTTTATTTCTCCCAAATTTGTGGTCCTTTGAATTTCTACTGAAACCTGACCCCGATTGCAGAGTCTCCCAATTTTATTTTTTTATTTTATTTTAAAAGCATTGCCTAGTTATTGCTGATTGAAATGCAAGGCTAAAAATGCAGATAGCAGACCGAAGCTGGTTGCTGGTTCACCTGAAGGATACTCAGGACATGTGGATGGGAAGCCAAGAGAAGCAAGGATGAACCACCCAAAGGGGCTCACAATGGATGACAAAGGAAATATTTACATTGCAGACACCATGAACATGGTTATCAGGAAGATCAGTGATGCAGGTAAATCCAATTGGTATTCAACATTCACATCCCAAAAGAAGAAAACTTTCCTTGCATGTCAATGTGTTAGAAACCTAGAATGTATAGGATCTACTTGTTTTCTCTCTCTTTTCCTTTCCCCGTACTTTTTTTACCTGAGTTTCAAGTGGAGATTGGTTTTGACAACACCCTTAGAATCTTGACTCTATCATCTTGTTAATCAACCAACTACTCCAAAAGACTGATCTGTTAGAGAGAGGGAGAAATATGAATATAAGAGGGTCATGGGGCTTAGCTGGGGTATGGCATACCCAAGAGTGGAGGAAAATATACGCTCAACACTCCCCTTCACCCATAAAGGTGGAAGGAATCAAATCCGTCACCTATTCTAACCTAGCGCTCTGATACCTTAACCAACCAACCAACTACCCCGAAAGACCGATCTGTTGGAGAGGGAGAGAACTTTGAATATAAGAGGGTCACGGGGCTTAACTGGGGTATGACACACCCGAGAGTGGAGGAAAATGTACACTCAACACATCTTAGCCATCTTATGTTTGCATCTCTCAGATAAGAGATCATAATGGAGTTCCCATTTTTTATTTTTTGTTGTTGTTGTGGCAATAGATCTGAGTGTTGATATGTATCAAGTTTGCTTTTTGTAGGAGTTACAACAATTGCAGGAGGGAAGTGGGGACGAGGAGGGGGACATATCGATGGGCCAAGCGAAGACGCAAAGTTTTCAACTGATTTTGATGTATTTTTTGTAGGAAGCAGCTGTTCCCTCCTCGTCATAGACAGAGGAAACCAAGCAATCCGAGAGATCCAGCTCCAATTCGACGATTGTGCATACCAATATGGATCTGGTTTCCCTCTCGGTAAACCAAATTTGTCCTAAATTTTTTCCTTTTCATAGATTTTATTTGCAATATTGGAGATGAATCGGACATAGTCAACAAATTCTCCCACTTACTGAAAGGGTCATGATTAAATCATGACTTTTTTCCGTCCCAATCTAATCACGACAGTTTCTGTAAATCATGAATTTTACGAACTTCATGATCGCAAACTTTGCAATTAAATCGCTTAAAACAAAAGATGAAATTGTAGCACTAGTAAGAGAAGACGACTTCATGAATATGATGGTGACCATTTTATTGATGAAACTTTATATAAAAGGACGCAAATGAGGATGACATTGAATATTTTTATATCTTGAATAATACAAATCTTGATGTGTTGTGGACTTGTGGTTGCTTGTGGATGCAAGGATTATATCTATATGGAAATTTGGTGATTTTTTTGTGTGGTTTAATATGAGATTTGGTTATATAATATGAGTACACCTCCTAGTATGAACAATTACACAAACTTATCCCGATTTTTCCCCCCCAATTTTACCGAAATTTCCGAATTTTTCCCTTGTCGACTTATTCCCGAATCCCTACTTGATGACTATGGGATTGGATAAGTAATGTGTTACTCCAACTTCAGGGATTGCAGTGCTTGCCGCAGCTGGTTTCTTCGGTTACATGCTAGCATTGCTGCAACGCCGAGTGGGTTCAATATTGTCTTCCCAAAGTGTGAGTACCCAGTCTTGCTCTTACTCCCATTTGAGTTAAAGTCAACGAATTCTATTGAAGATCATGAAACATTAAAGATTCTATTGTCCATGTGCTCTTATAGGGTCCGAGAGCTCCTAGAAAAGCCGAGGTTTCATTCAATCCATATCAGAAGCCAATGAAATCATCGGTAAGGCCACCACTAATCCCAACTGAAGACGACGAACAAGGGAGGCAAGAAGAAAGCTTATTTTATTCATTAGGGAGGCTTTTCTACAACACGGGAGCAGCAACAGCAGAAATCATTGGAGGATTGTTTGGTTTTACAAAAAGGCCAGTGAACCATCAACATCAGAACCTCTACCCCCAACAACAGAAGCGGCCAGATTCTTGGCCATTGCAAGAAAGCTTTGTGATACCGGATGAAGATGAGCCCCCCACTATAGAAACCCGAACTCCAACCCCACGGAAGACTTATGCGTTTATGGCCAAAGACCCAGAGAAGACCCACCATTTCCGACAAAGTCAAAGTCAAAGTCGAGCTTATTATAGTGGGTGGGATGGTGATTTTCAGCATCAACAACAGCAACAACATCATCAACGGCATTATTCATCTGGAGCAAACACGTACTACGAGCAGAATTCTGAGACAACTAACGAGATTGTCTTTGGGGCAGTTCAAGAACAGGTTGGGCGGCGAGAAGCTGTGGTGATAAAGGCTGTTGACTATGGAGATCCAAAGTATGATCATCACAACATTCGCTCTCGAATCAATTATATGGGTTATTCTCATCATGGCTATTGATGATCGTTATTGTGTATGGAAGATAATTTTTTTTTTCTTTTTTCTTTTCCTCGTGTTAACTAGCCTTTAAAATTCAGAGTAGGGGAGGTATAAATATGGGTGTTTGTAGGGAAGCAGTTTTAGTGCTGGTTTTTGGTTGTTAGATTGAATGGATGTGTATTCTCCATTAAAGTCTCTCTTCATTTCTCTCCCTCTAGCATTTTATTGTCATCGAAACGTTAATTCTAGATCAACTGTATGAATCTTATTCCTCCATTCGATTCTGTATAGAACCATGTCTTTTGTTTAGTCAAGTATGTTCATATATGTTCTCACTACCTCATAATATAACTTTTGGTGTCCATGTGATTTCAGATTTCCACTGTTTGATCGATTGCACCTAGAAAACATAGTTTCAAAACTTGATTTTTGATTTTGGGGATGGATGGGAATGGTTCTGTGAGTAACTTTAGGTTAGGAGATGGCAAAATTGTGGATGAAATAACATTTTTCCTCCTTGGGTGGAAAATTGCTTCGGAAAATAAATGAATTCTAGGCAAGTCGCATTTTCTAAGGAAAAAAAAAAACAAATTTTCACTGATGTCATAGCCAGGGTCATAGATGCAATGTTCTTACCTATGATTCAGCCTTACAGTAATAAAAGTAACAATTATTGATTTACACTTTGTTTCGATTGAGAGAAGAGGAGGAATTCAGTTTCTCTCCACGTGTTTGGATTGACAGGAAAGAAATTATAAAAGATAACTTTGAAATTTTAAAATGTCTTAAAAGAGATTTAGGGACAGTTGAAATTATAAAATATTTTGGAACGTTTTCTCTCCAAATCTCTCCACTTTTGGAGAGAGAAAATTCATCATTTTTCTCTTCTCTTCTCTCCCCCACTTTGACAATCCAAACAAGAGAAATGCAGACATAAACAAAAACCATACAGCCTTGTGCATCTTTTGATGGTCTGAAAATTGCAAACTTATCCTCTGTTATTCAATCCTCCTCTGCCTCATTCATTGGGAGCATCACCTCTGAATCTTTGATAAAATAGTGGGTGGCCCCAACCCAACATTGATAAAAATCATGATTAAACAGAACAGGAGCTGGTCAT
Organism: Akebia trifoliata; assembly: GCF_017979445.1. Lineage (NCBI taxonomy): Eukaryota > Viridiplantae > Streptophyta > Magnoliopsida > Ranunculales > Lardizabalaceae > Akebia > Akebia trifoliata. The sequence goes on from NC_141379.1 coordinate 4,364,521, forward strand.
CACCAGAATACAGACCATGTATGATTTTGCCCATGGAAAATCATCAGAAAACGACTTTCCTGGAAAAATATGAATTTTAGATATATATAATTGCATATTTTCCTCAAAAACAAATTCCTTCCCAAGGAAATTTCATCCTTGAGAGGAAAAACATTTTCCCACCGGCCCCTAGGAAAATGGTTTTCTAGCCTCCTAATGCTATTTTCTCAGTGACTCCCATACCCAAAACTAAAATCTAACTTATTTGACATTTTCCAAGGTGCGAACTTATGGGAAAAAAAATCATTTTCCTTGGGAATTCATTTTCCCAAGAAATCGGGGAAGATGACTAAAATACCCTCATTGATTGGGCTGCATCTCAAGGTATTGGAAGAGTCAATCTGCAAAACAGTCACTGGGCAGTGCAGTGATAAATCACACACAAACTCGAGAATGATAAACCAATTTTTACCCATTATTTGTACTTACATACACCATTCACCTACAAATAGATAAAAGAAGCTGAGTCAACATGGAAAGAAGTCTTCTTGCCTAACTTATCATTTTCTCTTGACTAAACCTGAACAACCCATCAAAGATCCCTCCAATGGGTGTCTCTGTGTAGCCAATTGAAGTTCGGTGAAACCCAAAATGTTAGCTTGTATCAAACCATCTATTCTTCCACGGCTACAAGTCGAAACATCATTCATCTCATAATTGTTCCCTTGCTTGAAATCTTTACTCGTCACTTCTGATGCATTTAGATCCCCATCAAAAGATAACAAATCCTTCAATTGGTCAGCAAATATCTGTTCTTTGGTTGTCTCATGGTTACTAGTGCTATCTGAATCAAGTAAAGAAAAAGGTTCCTTGTGCAAACTCCGATTTTCTACTTTATAGATCCTAAGCATAATAGATAGATGAGATAGGCTCATCCTAAAAAGCCTATCCATGAGTGAGTAAGTTGTTGAGTTAGCAATTGCGCTTCTGATGTCGGAGTAGACTATCGGCACTTGTCTCCCCAGATTGATTTGGCAATGCTTCCACGTCTTGCTGAACCTGTGGTCGCCGGAGACTTCCTGTCTACACAGTTTTTTGACTAGGTGTAAGTAGACCCATTTTCTTATGAACATAGAGAAACAAGAGATACTTACACAAGAGACTATAGATGGACGAGCTGCGAACCCAATGACCAAGCCAAGGACTAAGCATGAGATTCCCAACAAAGATGCTCCGGTCGATCCTAGCTCTGGAAACAAATCAAAATAAATACAATAGTATTTTCCTTTAGCATGTAAAATAAGACTAAAAAACAATGGTCTTGATCGACCAAGTTGACGACCCACAGAAATTAAATAAACTATTTGATTTTTATTTTATTTTATGGGTAAGCTGGACTTGAACCCACAGACTCAAAGTTGCTTTGCAATGTGTCAAACCAACCGAGCTATGGGTCTTAAGCCCAATTATTTGAGGTTATTCAACAAAAGACATGTAATTTTATGCAAATGAAATTGCTATCTCAACAAAGTAGGCTTGGAAGGTTGTAAATCTCATTTATATCATTTTCATGGATCATTGGTGACTGTTGGAACTGTCAAGTTCTGAATGTACGTCAATTGCAATGCTTCTAGCAAATGGACCAATAAATACCTATTCACAACAATAAAGTTTATAAAATTACTGAAATTCACCAGCATCATCAAAATATAAAACGAGACTGGGATAACTTGGTTTCTATGTGGATGTATGGGGTGGGGGGGGGGGGGGGAGACAACTTTTGGAGAGAGATTATTGATGTTTGGAAGCTCTGGCCATGGGTGATTTTCTAATATGATGAAATTATGCATGACATGGGTGAGTAGAAGGGTCCAATCATTCATTTTTCATTAGAAATCAAGCTCCAGATTCTGGAAGGATTTTTGTGCGCAGGGATTTCTCTTCTACTTATGCCTTGCCCACTCATAAGAGGCTACTATAATCCATCAGTCAAGACCAAATGCCAATTTCCTGGAATTCGGGTTTCAGAAAAAATGAATGATTGGGAAATATATAGCTCAACAATGTGAATTCATATCACAAGCTGATTTGTGTGGTGATGGAATTTGATGGTAAGTTGTCGATGAAGAAGTACCAAACCTAGGTAAGTGGGTAAGAGGTGAGGAGTGTTGTTCCCACATCCTAGGTTCAAACCCTCTTGAACTCACCTTCACCTTTCTGACCACTAACTCTTCACCTATAAAAAAAAATCTGTCATTGTTAGGAACAACTACACCTCTCCATTTCCAGTGAAGGTCTTGTGGAGAACCAAGTCCAATCCAGGTTGCATTTTTTGTTTGGACGGCTGTGCTAGATAAGAATAAGATCTTAATAACAGCTCATGAGTAGGGGTTTCAGAATCTTGAACATGTAGAAGAGGGAGCAGAGGAGGCTGTCGAGCACCTTCAAATCCATTGTGAATTTGCTAGAGAGGTGTGGGCTGATTTGAGTTTCTAAGTGCCTACCAATGCATTCAATCCGAAAGTCTGAAAGGAAACAGTAGATCGAATTTCATAATCAGCAGATGTGAATTCAGTGCTGGTTAAAAACCCAGTACCAGTACTAGGGTAGTTAAGGCTTTCCTTCGCAAGTCACAGCCACTACTTTAACGAAGCTGAAGGTTCTAAAAGATCTCGACCACTTTGTCAAGGTTTTTCCCATTTTCAATGCTATACGGGTATTTCAGAGAAAGATGGAGCCTTTCTGAATTGGAGTTTCTTCTGAAGATTAAGTCTATTCTATGCAAATGGGCTTCTCTTTTAAACAAATTTTATTTGCTTCTATAATTGTATTTAGATGGAAGGAGTGTTAGTAAACACTTTTTTGGTCCCATTACCTTTGGTTAGGCTATACCACTAGCCTTTCCCTCTTAGTTTTTTGATATGGTTTTGTTGTCCTCAGTGTAGTCAAGGTAAGCCTAGGGGTGGACTGAAGGAGCCTTAATGCATGTGAGGCGATGCAGTTTAAGTGGGACGCACCAAGGCGTGTGCCTTGACTACACCTCAGTCAAGGCCCAAGGTACACCAGGCGTGCACCTCACTAAAAATGAATTAATTTGTTTAAATAAGACACTAGTTTCATATTTGATTTTACAATCTTTTACATAAAAAATAAGATTTATTTGTAAAGTTCAAATTTTTACCATTAAAAATATTGAATTTTACATTTGGTGATTTTTACTCGGCCCAAACCCATTAGGACTTTTAGTTGACTTAGGCCCTATAAGAGTATAGGGCTAGTATAAGGTAGAGCCCACCTTTTTAGGATTTGGTTAGGGCTCAACCAAGCTTGACCTGAACTCACCCATTGATAGCGTTAGTTGTTGTTCTGTCGTAGCAACAACAATACATGTTGTTGGCATACTTCTACTTTCACTTCTTATTCTCCTTATTCCTCTCTGCTTTTTCCTCTACTATTTATCGTTCTTCTTCTTGGAGTGTTGAATTCTTTAACTTGTTTGTGAAAATTCACATTTATACATGTTATAATTGTAAATATCTAGAACCCACCTTTTACTATTTAATTTTTTAATATATAATTTTATTGTGCCTTACTTTACTCAAGCGTGTGCCTCACCTTGCGCCTCAGGCACTAGGAGACCTTTGCGCCTTTCACCCGTAACTACACTGTTTGTCCTTATTGCAGTAAAAAGTTTCCTTATTCACCCAAATCAGATCATTCAGAAACAAATTCTTCAATAAACTATGAGACTTTCACTTTGAAGTCAAGTCTTTAATCATTGAACAGAGGCTGCAGGCATGTCATGGATGAAGTGTTCCTGTTTCTTCTTTTTGATAGACTTCAAAGAGCATCCATACCAAATAAAGGTACAAGGAAAATTCAAATAATTTTTATGCTAAAATTGCCATTTTATATAAAACTGAAAGATTATAATTTAACATATTAATACTGCAGCAACATATAATAAAAGCTTACGTGGTTGAGAAGAATGACTAGCACAGTCCTGTGCTTTCAGATTCATCTGACGGACCAATCTATTGCCACGGTCAGAAATTAACAAGGCACATACTTCAGGAACAAAGACAAGTTCAAAATCCCCTGAAAATGATGCATTTTGTGCAGGCCCATCGACATTGCCTATCTTACGTGAGTTGCCTCCAGCAATTGTGGTCACACCTAAACATATATTAACAATAAAAAAAAGACTCAAAAGTTACGTACAAGTACAAGTGCGTGTCATGCACCTAACCAGAAGATGATCTTAGATTCTTTAAGGCTGATTCTTTTCAACCAAAACCTCACCAAGTAAGAAAAATAAATCATAGAAAACGAAGAAGAAAAGAATTACCCTATAGAATCATGGTTTTAAATCTCGACCGAGATGACTCGTTGGATGCGTCTCGGTACCATCCACCAACGAGACGGATAGACAAGTCCAACATGTCAGACGAGATTTAAAACCATGGTTCATTTTGTCTCATTGTTGAACAAGATGACTCAAACGTATTGGAAAACTCATCCAAGACGACTCGGTCTCGTTCATGGATGAGACGAGATGTTAAAATGAGTTTTAAAACCACGTATAGAATTGGACAAGGGATGAAATTCTGCTCCATAAAAAATGCTGCATCAGTTTAGCTACTAATCCCATCAGCAAACATACCCATTAATCCAGATTGAACCAGTCCCACTACCGCTAATATATCTAGATATATATAAACAGTTATCATAAAGACCATTGTTTTGAATATAACAGCCATTATAACAGTTTTTCCAAATGTTAATTTTGCATACATTTAAAAAAATAATCTTAAATTCCTTATAAAAAATAACAATAATCTCAAATTGGCAGAATAAATTAACATTTAATCATTTTTATTTATTGATATAGTCCAATGCAAATATTAGATTATTTGCCCAGAGATGGTATTCCGGATGAATGGCCATGGATGTTGTCTCTGGTTAGAGATGGCTTATAGAAATATGGTTTAAAAACACGTTCAAGGCAGAGATGACTCGGGTGAGTCATCCAACTCACATTGACTTGAAAATATTATTATTCTATAAAATAAATAATTTTTTAATTATTTAAATAGAATGATAATTTCTAAATTCTAACCCCCTTTTAATAAGGAAAAATTATAATTATGAGGTATAAATGTAATAATAAATAATTTAAAACCGAGTTAAACAATTTTGTTTTAAAACCAAGGAAAATTACCCAAATTGTAACAAAGCTACTTAATTTCTTCACTCAAAAAAAAAAAAAAACCAATATACAATTCGCACTTCAACGATCAAATTTCATTAATTAAAAAAAAAACAAAAATTTATACCTGACTTGCTGATCTTCCTTATAGCATGATTACTTTTATCCGCAACGTAAATATTCCCTTTCAGATCGACAGCAAAGCTTCGCGGATTATGAAACATGGCAGAACCCAAATCTCCATCGGAAAATCCAGCAGTGCCATTGCCAGAAATCCGATTTATCTCGCTATCTGTACCAAAAACAAACAAACCCTTTTCAACAAAAAAAAGAAACCCTAAAAATATATTGGGTCTGTTTGGAAACTTGGATTAAAATACTACCTTGGGAGATGGGGAAGGAGATGGCGTAGAAGATACTGTTGGGAGAATCGAGGATCAGAAAGTCCCACCGAGTCGAGGTAGGAGAGATGATGGGTTTATAGGGTCGTTTAACTTGTTTCCATCGAGTACTGTGGACACTGTGTACCCTTCCTCCATTAGAAGCTCGGCTGAGACTGGAAGGAAAATACATGAAAGAGTTGAGTTTTTTTTTTTTTTTTGGAAATTTATGTGAAAGTAAGGAGAAGCTCTGGTTTTAGTTTTTTCTATGGTAACTTACCTTTAAGTTGCGTTGAAGAATAGAGATTGAGAAAGAGAAAGAGAAGGAAAGATGAGAGTGAAAACGCCATGGAAATGAACTTCGCAGTGGAGACTGGTGTGTTCGTGTGAGGGACTGAGTGAGGGGTGACTTCTCTTTTTATTAAAGGGTGATTTAGATTAGGGAATATTTGAGGTGCCCCTATGTTTTTCAAATTGATGACATGGCCCCCTTGAACTTGGTCTTTCTTATAAATTAATGAAAAATTACCTAAATGCCCCGTTATTAAACATCTATTCAAGAACCTTTTATTTTGAGAGCTGCTATTGGCACTCCAACTTTTACTTATTACATTCCAATTAAAAATAAAGAAAATAAGTAAATGTTTGAGAATAAATAAAAGTTGGGGGGTGCCAATAGTGGATCTCTCTCGTATTTAGCTAGATTTTTATTTTTTGGATTTAAGATTTTACATGAGCCTAATAATAGTTGTAAACTACAACTGAAATTCCTTGAACCAAGTGTTATAATGTTTTTTAAGGTTGAGATCAATGGTGTATTTTAATCTTTAATTGGGATGTGATAAATAATTTAAGAAATTAGTGTCTAATAAGTACAAGTCAAACCCTTTCCTTACCAACAAAATAAGAATTTGAGTCTTACTAAGAGTCATTTTGCTCAAATGGATTACCACATCAGAAGTCCAACACCACAACCCTTTAAGTTCGATCGAAAAAACTCAGATTTAAAAAATTAAAAAAAAAAATCTTTGGATTAGATCCCAAGGTTTTGAAAATGGATGGGTACCGAACTTCCACATAACTCTCAAACTTAAAAATGAAATTCATCAAGAGGAAAAAACTTTTTTTTATAAAAAAAAAAAAAAAAAATTAGAGAATTTCATCCTCTACAACCCTGAAGAATTGAGTCATGTTTTTGGATACCAAGAGATTAGCCCAAGGACCCTTAGTGGGGGTAAAATTCTTACTAACTTAGTACGACTAGGAGGATTTTATTTATTCTACCAATAATTTGTCTACTTTAAGTTCTTCAACCTCCATGGTAAATTATTTTCTAATCTATTTTATCTTAAGAGTACCAACTTTCTGGTAAAATGACTATGGCTAAAAATCACTAACATGTCATGTTCCAACTTAGAATTGATTCATGGTCCTCATTAGAGACCATTGTGTTTGCGTCAACGATCCAACAAAGAGAAGTAGTAGTATTTTTCTTTTTATTATGAACAATACCCTTCGCCTACTCTCTCCTTATGTCCATTGATGTTCCTGCCCAGAGCGAAGAAAAGGTGAATAAGCATCGCTAAAGCAACATGAGCAAGTTATTATTGCTTCGTAATAATAAAGCAAGATAACATTTTGCACCCACATGGGTAAAAAGGTCACTTGTTGTGTGGGATTGGAAGCATGTAATCTATTCTTTCCAACAACACTTTAATCCTTCATAATATAAAAAAATTATCTTGATTTTTTTTAAACATAAAACTTTGTCAATCTTTAACTCCTTAGAAAATTGTATCTTGTTTAATAGGTTGGAAGAGGACACAAAAATATGTACCACAGAGGTTGATGATGATAGGTTTTGGAAAGAATAATCAAGGCTTTTTTTGAAACATGTTGAACATCGTGGTATTTAGGTCATTATCTTTAGTCTATTTGTAGAAGACCGAGGTCAAGGGGGGCATGTATCATTTTGAAAGAAAAGGGATGGATGTCTCAAATATTCACAAAAATGTAGAGGCGTAAGAAAATCAATTGGGGAATAGAGAAGTTTTGATGTAACTCAGTGTGTGTGATGGTTTATATCAATTGGTGCAGACCGTTAATCAAGAACAAAACTGTGCTAATGCAAGAGGTGGCCCACAACTAAACAATCCTTAATGTGGGTCCCACTACAGCGAATTTATTTCGATACTTTGTTTCAAAGGAAAAAAAAAAAAAAGAGGCTAGAATCTGATGATTCTCTCCACATCCTCTCATTAGGTATTTTACTTGCCAGCAAAGTCACCACCAAAGTAGCATTAAAAAAATGAGTCGTCCTAGAGTGACTCAATTGTTCCTCGTATCACAACTTGAGGTGAAAGTTCTTAGGAATCATAAATGCTTTTTGACTTGTATCACGATGAAAAACATCTATGGTTCCTACACATTTTCACATCATTATGTGCGATCGTGATGGAGTGACCTCAAACCTCATATCGCAATTCTTGACATGAAAGTTAAAAAAAAAACATCTATGATTCCGTCCACTTTCATGTCAAGAGGTTCTAGTGTGAGGTCACTTTAACATTATTCAATTGGTAATATTAGGTTTACCCCCTTAGATGTATGATTAGGTTACTCCTTGATTGTACGTTAAGGTTGTGTTTTCTTGATCAAATTTTGATTTTATATCAAAATGCTCTTTAAATAATTAAATTATTAGATTAATGTTTAAAAAAAATCAAAAATTCATAATTTAATCATCGAGAAAAAGCATCTTTGACTTACGGTTAGGAGGATAAACTTAATATTGTATTTTGCAAGAAGGTAAACCTAATATTAGGATTGCAAAAATGTTATCAAACACATGATTAGATTTAAAATAATTCTTTGATCAAAAACAAAATATACTACATTTAAAAACGAAAAGAGAAAATGATGCTAAAAAAAAATCATTTAGAGAGGGATTGAAAAAGAGAGTTGCTATTGCCACTCTAATTTTTACCAACGCCACACCAACTATGTGTATTTCTTGTATGATTTTTATAGAACTTCGTGTGGCATTAGTAAGAGTTGATGTGGCAATAGCAACTCTTTAAAAAATCGCCACAACCGAAAAAAAAAAAAATGAGATGCTATTACCACGTCAACCTTAGTTTAGGGCTATCAACGGATAGGTATCCGATTGGATACTGCTATATCCGAATTCGAATTCGAAAAAAAAAGTACTATCCGAATTCGAATTCGAATCCGATCGGATATCTCTATCAAACATTCGAATTCGAATCCGAAAATATATATCGGATATCCGATAATATTCGATCGATCGAAATTCGCACAGTCAAAACCCACGGATTTCATCTGAAAAATCACTCCGGAGGGTTTAGATCGTAGAGAGAGAGAGAGAGAGAGAGAGAGAGAGAGAGAGAGAGAGAGAGAGAGAGAGAGAGAGAGAGAGAGAGAGAGAGAGTATGTACCTGAATGCTCGCCGGTCGGAGTAGACGTGTCGGAGTTTGCACAGTTGAACTTGAAACCCACATATTTCCTTCAAAAAACCACTCCGATTGGTTCAAATCGGGGAGAGAGAGAGATAGTAGGTACCTAATGCTCACCGGCCGGAGAAAATTGTGCTAACGGAGTTCAATCAAATGGAAACCCACCACCATTAACGTCGTCTGGTGTTTAGAGATGAATGTCGTTTTAAGAAGATAAAGATTTGAAACACGTTTTGTTGTATAACACGAATACATAGACTATATATTTACATATATAAGGTTTTGTTGTAAAACATAAATATATAATATATGTATTATTATCGGAGCGGATATTATCGATTCGGATATTGCGATATCCGAATTCGTATCCGAAACTCATTCGAATGTTAAAATGACATCCGAATCCGAAAATTTCGGATAATATTCGATTTTTCGAATTCGAAATTGAATTCGGATTTCGGCTATCCATTGACACCCCTACCTTAGTTATTGCCTCACCAACTCTCGTGTAAATGATCAAAGAATTACACACAATTGGGGTAGCGTTAGCAAAAGTTAGTGTGGCAATAGAATCTCTCACTATTTCATTTATTATTAGAGTTGGCAGAACCCTAAAAAGCCCTTGTTTCTTAGTCCCTAAGAAACCTAGGAAGTGGGATTGATTTGAAAATGCATCAAAATCAAACTTTTTTCTAAGTGGGCCCTATAGGTCACGGAGTTCGCTAATAGACAAGATGAGTTGAATCTTTCCTGTCTCCTGCACTGCATTATTACCTTCTTCACTCTTTAACACTCTCCACTCTCCACTCTCCACTCTCCACTTTCGAGAGTGAGTTTGGTGATCGCCATAGCTAGTCTCTAATATCGAACCAAAAACATGAGGCTTCGGTTACTATTGTTCGTTTTTGCAATTGCCTCCCTTCTTTCTCAGGTAAATTAATAGCATCCCCTCATCTCCTTCACACTCTCGAAACCCTAGCCCTAATCTCTCTCTGCGCGTTTGTGTGAGTGTGTGCAGGGATTAGGCGATGAGCTCTCCAAAACATCGTCTCCGTTCTCAATCGCTCTCGAAACTCTTCAGAATCTAATCGGGTAAGTCTTCTTCTTTGCATCTCAATCTCATAGAATCCCTAACCCTATCCCTAATTCCTTACCCTTTGTATTTCTTCTTTGTAGTTATGATTTCCAGAACATTGGCCTTCTTCGTCGCGCCATGACTCACTCCTCTTTTTCTGGTGAGAACAATAGAGTTTTGAGCATTTTAGGCTTAAACGTAATCGAAACTTCAGTCTCCCTCAGCTGTCTCGAACAAAACATCGAGATTTCACCTAAAGATCTGAACCGTTGGATCAAGAAGGTTTCTGAAGTCGATTCCTGTGCTGTGGATGCGTTGCGATTAGGGTTGGAGAAGGTTGTTAGGGTTTCTGCTAAGATGAATTCTACGACTCCAGCTGTTGTTTGCAGTGCTTTTCGGGCAATATTTGGCGCTATTGCTCTCGATACTGGTAAAATCGATGATGCAGGAACTGTGTTTTGGAAGGTCAGTCATGGTGGCAGCAAAGGCGGGGACAGAGCTTTTTACCTGTAAATAGGTGGTTGTTTGGCTACACGGAAAGGTTTTTTTTCCTGATACTTAAACTGGTTTTGTTTATATTCTGTGTGGAACTATGGATTAGTGTGTCCTTAATTAGACTATTTTCTGGGTGCTTGCTTTCTTACCATCTAATTAGAACAAATTTATGACAGATAATAGCATTCTTGTACAGGATAGGATTTACTACCTAATTGGAATTTTTGTTTACTAGTATATTCATGTTATGTGGCATTGCTTGTCAAAGTAAAATCCATTAACCTCTTGGTGATCCTAGATTAAAAATCTGCTTGATTGGTGATTCGTAATTGTGAGCGATAGTCCCACATCACTTGGGTATCATGACCTTGGGCTCTATATAAACCCATGGCAATTCTCACCCTACAAGCTGATTTTGTAAGGATGAGTTAGGCCCATGGGCTTCTACATGGTATCAAAGCGGGTAACCATAGGGATGTAGGAGACACGTTACACTTGAGGGGGAATGTGAGCGATGGTACCACATCTAGTCCCACATCGCCTGAGTATCCTGACCTTGGGCTATATATAAACTTGAGGCAATCCTCACCTTACAAGCCAGTTTTGTGAGGATGAGTTAGGCCCATGGACTTCTACAGTGACCATTTGGTTGTACCCAAAAGAGTGACTGAATCCGAGTTTTTTTGGATTTTTTTCCAATTGTTTTGTATTATGGCATATTTGGTGGACAATCCGGAGCATGGAACTCATCGTCTAAATTAAATATAATATCTAGGATCCATTGTTAATTTGTTATATAACTATAACTAATTCTTAAATATAAATTAAAATTAATATATAATTATGTAGGGAAAAAAAGATTACCCCTGTCTTTGATTCTTGCAAAAAGTTTCAAATTTGGGAGGTTTTCTCAGATCAAGACCATCTGATGATCAAATTTGGAAGAATAAATTGAAAAGTAGTTTACTTGTGCCCTTTTCCCCCCTTTCCCCCCCATATTTATAGTGAGGAGAATTTTAATTTCCTTAGGATCCTTCTATCTTTATCATCTTAATTCATATAGAATTGTAACTCTGTTTTATTTCTTTTACTTTCAATCTTAATCAGGGAATACCATCGTAATGAGTTTCTTGATCAAACTAGGGATTCTTCTATCAAGGTTCTCGCATTAATCCATTGTCATTTCTTTATCTTTCTGTAACTATAAAGATCACTCGGCCATATTTAGCCGAGTGATTTAACACTGCCATGTGTCACTATACTTGAGTCCTATTTTGAACTCAGGGAGCTAATAAATGGGGTTCTCGGCTGGGATAACTCATCCATCAATTGAACTACACTAACTCTTAGCACTATACGTGTTCGTTTGGCTCACTTTTCTCATGCATTAGTGGACGCATGGTCTCATCCCATTGATAGTTAGACACACCCACAAATTAATAGTTAGACTATACATTATAAAAACAATGTACCAACCTTTAATCGACATGCGAGTGTAGAGGTTGATGAGAATTCTGAGCTTTGTTGTCTGTGTGTTCTAGAGTTGGGTCAGGATGCAGTCCCATGGCCTTTTATTCTCCTCTATCAGAAGAGTGATCAAATCCAAAGGTTAGAAACCAACTTGAACAATGTTTGGGCTTGGACCAACTCTACCTAAGTTGGGCTTTGGTTTCTAAACTTAATTGGTTCATTGGCCCATGTTTTTTATTTTTTCCTCCCTTATCAAAAGAGTGATCAAATCCAATGGCTAGGTGCTCAAATCTAATGTTTCTTGGACAAAATGTTCATGATTTAATGGGACTCAAGTAAATAAGGCATTTATAGAGGATTGGTTTCTATATTTTTAATTTCAAATGCTTATTGTGGGGAAGATTGGGTCCTTCCCCACACCCTGAAATACGCGACCATTGACTGTTAGGGGACACCTGAAAACATTTCAATAATTAAGTCAGTTATCAATTAGACAATGTAATGTGTCTTACTTGGCAAATGTGTGTTACACACTGCGATTCACACTGCGCTGTCGTAGAGGTGTGCACAGAACCACAGATGAATCGAACAATATATTTGAAATTTTTTAGTATTCCCACCAACCTGAAGCCTGAGGTTGTTACCTCACAAGTGCATTTACATTCATGATTCATTTGTGGATTAGATGATCTATGCATATTTACCCTCAATGAAGAACTATTATGTATTTACATTCATGATTCATCTGTAGATTAGATGATCTATGTAATTTTCTTGCAATCACTACATATAGATTGTCAGTTTTGGGTAAAAACTGTCTAATAATACACCCTATAAAATTGAATTATATGATAAGATCCCTCTGGTTTGCTGTTATTACCATGAACTCATCCCATGTTTAAAATACCAAGAATCGAACCATCCACAAAAATGCTTAGTCCATAAAAACCATTACGGCATAATCTTTCTCCCTTTCATCAACAAGAATCTGATTCTTGCATTTGTGAATGAAGGACAGCTAGGACTGTTTTGAACAAGAAAATTACAATTTTTTTTTTCATGAATGGTCACTCTTCCATGAATTTATAGACAAAACCTTCTCTTCTCTTTTGTAGTTTGGTAGATGGATAAATATGAGAAATTAAAGGAGAGAATAGGAACCCCGAGGGGGTGGCTCAATGGTAATTTTGGATCCAATAAGCAGTGAGAGTCGGTAGGTTGTGACTTTGATACCCAGTATGAGTGGTATTTCCTCGAGGCCACCGGTCCCCCTAGTTGGATGTAAGTTCGGACACCCCGTCAAAAAAAGAAAAAAGAAAAAAAAGATGGAGATGAGAGAATAGGGGATGAAGAATAAATAAAGGCCGAAGGAGATTGATTGATGGAAATAAAATCAATTAGTTGAACAGAGAGAAGAAAGGTTGTGGTAGGAAGGCCTTATTGGATATGCATTTGATAATGTTTAATCTAATTTCGATTGGCCATCTTGTTTTAGATTTAAATTATTTTTATAAAAATGTTAATGTTTTGTGCTAAAGAAATATGCCTTTTTTATAAGTCTTAAAATGTTGGGTTACCAAACTTTAATTATAAAAAAATATAAGGAAAGAAAAGAAAGCAAGCAAAGTTTTAAATTTAAATTGCAGTCAATTTTTATAAAGGAATAATGGTAGGTAAGTTTTAAATTTCAACTGCACAATTACAATGCAAGCAATTTTTATGGAAAAAGAATGAGAGTAGACTTTTAAAATGCACAATGAAACAGTTTAATATAAATTGAAGGCTCTAAAAAGACAAGAATTAGTTAGAAATTGATATTCAATTTGGATTTATGTTGCCAACCTTCATCTTTGGGATAAGGCATAGAGGAAAATATTGACAATTGACAATTAATGATGACAACGACAACAATGATTAGAAAATAAATAACCATGTTTAGAGCAAAAAAAAAAAAAAAAAATTCTAACAAAACAAAAAAAATAATCCGATTGAATCATATAAAATTTAATATCGACGATCTACATCACAAAGAACTATATGAATTGTTTTTTTATGATTTACATTTAAGCATCCTTTCCTCTATACTTTTTTCAATGAGAAGGATGCCTGAAAATTGAGTATTGTATCATGTAACATATTTGTATTGCACTATAGGCAGCAGTCTAAATCTCAAAGAATCCGGCGAGCATGACTAGAGTCATCAGTGGTGATTGCCAGTGATGACTGAATGTCCCTCTCCAGGGCTCGGGCCAGAGTTCTTGATTCCACCAATAGTGTGAACTTGGCCGGCCCCATGACCCTTTCCTCCGGGGCTTGGTCCCGACTTCATGATCGCTCCTAGAGATAGATCGAATTCATAAATATCTCCTCCTAAAAGTCTCTCACCCTTCAAAATATTTATCGGGCGGGCTTGTAGGGATGAGAAGAACAAGATGGAATTCAAGAAGAAAAGAAAGAGTAAGAAGTTGACAGAGTTGAGTACTCTAGCCATGAATATAGTATGGTTTGTAGCCTTAAAAATGCTCTCTTTTTCTGTGGAGAAGTTAGGATACAAAGATGGTTGGGTTGGGTTTGTATTTATAGTAGTAGATGACGTTTTTGTTTGACTATGAAACCTAGGAAGAATGCCTGTTCAAACACGTGAGAGTTAGTGTGATGAACCATCCTGGGAGATTCATCTGGAGAGAGAGATCCGTGTTTGAAGGTTTTGGGTGGAGAGAAGAAAAAGAAAAAATGTGTTTTGGGGTGGAAACTTGGAGAATAGTTTTTGAATTTTGGGGTCGTCTACCATGCAAGCTTTGAAGAGTGAGGGAACAAAGACCATGGAATTTGATTTTCCATTTTTGAATTTTTCTTTGACCAGTTTTTCCTACTTTATTAAGTCATTTTTGAGGACTTCATTTACTATCATGTTTTCACATTTATATTGCATCTTCATGTACAAAACATGGGTGCTGCTGACACTATGTAGGTTATTATGGTGCACATGGTGCAATCCTTCTTACTAATATGTCAATCTAGACCATTTATTTGGTGGACCCACCTCTTTGATGATCGAAATCGAAATCAAACGAAAAATGGGTTGCACAAAACTTGTGTGTTTTTCAATGAAATCGAATCTTAGAAAAAAGTACCCATTTTTGGGGAAACGTTTTTTTTTCCCATCTCAGCATGATTGATGGAGAGCCTCAAACATTAATAAGCAAATGTTCCCCATTGGATCATCACGAAAATAATAGTTTTAAAACTCGGCAAATCGAGTCAACTCAAAAAATATCTGAGCCAACTAAAAAAATGCATCGAGTGGAATGAGAAACTTTACACAGTTATTTGCTTATAATATGATAGTGAAGAAAAAAAAAATACTAAAAAAATAAAAAATTATGTTATTTAAATAAAAATAATAATTTTAAACTGTTTATGTAATTAATATATCTTTACTTGAGTCATCTGACTCAACTTGCAAGTTTTAAAACCATGCCTTGACTAATTACTGCCAAAATATATATATATATATATATGGAGTGACACAAAGGGAGACACAAGGGTGAGAAAAACTCGTGGTGTTGTGCACATTATCGTAGATACTTTTTCACGAGATACGAGTAAAAAATATCTACGATTACGTGTGTGCCACCACATCATTTTTTTGTGTCTCCGTTTATCATTTCAGCATTTTCCATATATATATATATATTCGACCTACCTGTTCAACAAATTTATGTATGATCAAATATTTGACTTTGACTTGAAAGATCTTTAGTCAATGGAGGCTGTATCTCGTGTTGGGCTGTTAGATATCTAAAAGATTGAACGCTTCAACCATGTAATCACCATGACAACAACAGTAACTAATATTATAATATTTAAAACTAAGCAAAGAAAGAAGCTGTTTTAAGTTTCTAATTAAGTTGATCAACCAACCCTCAATAGTTGGACCAGGGTCTTGGTACACGTCATTAATATTTCCTCTTAACTCACTTAAAAGTCTGTTCAACCTTTGAATGGTGGCTCAAGGATATATACTATTACTATCAGTAATTCCAATTCATGGTAATCAACACATGCCATGCCAATTGCCTATAATAAAAAATTTGGAAAAAATTCTTCAATTAAGGGACCAGCTAATTAAGTCGGTGAATCAACGATACCTCTCCTCTTCAATATCTAGGTTTTTTCTTTTTCAACCTAGAAATCTCAATCTATTTTTCTCTTAGAAAATTGAAAATTCTTTTTGAAAAACCCTGAAATTTATTATGCATTTGGATAGAGTTTCTTGACGATTTATGCTCCTGCGGGGAGTTAGCAAACGTTTGGATAGGTTTTTATTTTTGTCCAGAGAGATTTTTACTCTTGTAAGAAGATGTTTTTGCTCTTTGTTGAGAAGTTCTAAGAGTCTGCTCTTTCGCGAAGATATTTTTTGCTCTTACGGGGAGAGATTGAGCTTTTGCTCTTATGCAGAGAGGTGTATCCATACAGGACCTAAGTATTTTAAAGAAATTTTTTTTTATGAAATTGAAAAAAACTTTACCTCCAACATTTAATTCCATAAAATATAATTGGATGAAGATACAATCCAGATATGAGCAAAAGGAGAAGGGACCCATGTGCCTTGGCTCAGTCTTTAGCTCTGGCTCTTCTAATCTCATTAGTCGGACGTAAGTTCAGACACTCTGTCATTAAAAAAAGAAAAGAAAAAGACAATAGCATCTATATTTTTTAGACTACAAAATAAAATAATGAAAGTTTTTAGGATCATTTACTTGTAAAAGTTGCTAATGATCCCACAAAATATTAAAAATTAGTATCCATCTCCATTTAAATTTAATGAATGATAGTGGACAAAATTTGAGGTATTTTAGAATACCTCTTATTACTTTCTCTCACCAACATCTCTCACTGGTCCTTGAACCTTTGACCTCATGGATACCACCACAGTGAATCAACCAACAAGGCTGCAAGGAGGATCAGTACATAAGTATTTATTGTTTTCCTCTTATACGTTAGATCAATAGGCCACTAAATCCGCACATACGATGAAGAAGAGTTGTTTTCTTCTTCTTGTTTTACACACGTACATGTCGATTGAAATTTGTTTGATAGAGTGGTGATAATATGACTCCTCCACTTGGCATATTCAACCGACTCCCTGATATGGGGGTGTGCCAGAACCATAGACTTTATGCTTCGGGATACACAATCACACATCCCCATAAATCTATATAATTGTGTATATGGAGTTGTGCATCTCGAGGCATAAAGTTTATGGTTCTGACACACCCTCACATCAGGGAATCGATTGAGTATGTTACATGGGGGAGTTATATTATCATGACTCTTGTTTGATATCGAACATAATATTTAGATGTGCGGAACATATGAACCCACCATAAAGTCTATGGTTCTGACACACCCCCACATCAGGGGAATCGATTGAGTATGTTACATGGGGGAGTCATATTATCATGACTTGTTTGATATCAAACATAATATTTAGACGTGCGGAACATATGAACCCACCATTATTGACCAGCCAACATCATGCATAAATTATTATGATCGTGATCGATATCCAATTTGTAACATGCATAAATTATTATGATCGTGATCGATATCCAATTTGTATCGAAGCCAAAAATTTGTTTATTTAGTTGTTTTATATATTGTCAATGATGCACATTAAAATGAGTATTGGTTCTTTTAAGTTTAAAGGGCAATGATATTCATGGTATCTTATAGAACATTGAATCTTGGGAGTTTTCAAGTTCTTATTTATATCACAAGTATGAATTAAATAGTTCCATTTGATTATTTGACGCTCAGAATATATATTTTTTTTCCTTTATTTTATTTTATTTTTATAGTTTGCGTCTGATTTTGGATTCAGGGAAGCAGATTATGAAAACTGATTTCTAGAATCTATTTTAACTATAATATGCATTGTTTCATATATTTTTATTTAGATAATAAATATTTAAGTTATAAAAAATAACTATTTTAGTAAAAAATATATATAATCCCAGTCGTCTCAGTTGAGACACGATGAGAATATGTATTGTTAGTGAATGATACTTATATGATTCTTGCGATACATCTCGGTCACGGATGTGATTTGAAACCATGACAATATGCACCTAAACCTGAAAATGGTTCTATCTCATTTTTAATTTTAGTCAATTTTCGAATCATGCACCAAACATAACATCGATTTTTAGGGTTAGATTGTGGGTGCAAGAATTGGATTTTACAATTTGAACTAAACACCTTCTACATATATATTAGGGATTTGTTGGGACAAATATAGTATATTGTAGATGAAAAAATTTGCACTAGCTCGAGATTCCTACGAATTGCTTGAAATCTACAACTTTAAATTTCTAGGTTTTTATCTTGTAACGTAACCTCTCTAACGTTCAAGTCAGGTTCAATACAAAAAATGGCAGAGTAACAGTAAGGGAAAAAAAACGTACGTTTTGAATGCGATTTTTCATCTATTTATAGAGATGAAATCTAAGGATCCCCTTCAATCTAGTTTACCAATTCTCGTATTTTAGATGTAAAATTACTAACTAAATTTAAAATTTTATATTCAAGTTTTAAAAATGAAAAAGATGTTTAAAAAGGAAATTAGTAATTAGTTAAATAAAAAAACTATTTTAAAATCCAAATATACAATTAAAAAAAACCTTTGCATGTTTTATTATAAATGACAATAATGGATATTTTTTAATTTTCTTTCGCTAAAATAATTCTTTTATTTTAATAGGTGTTTCTCATTATTAGCATTGCCGCACACATGAATTTAGGGGGATTAAAATAGACAATAAAGAAAGAAAAATCAATTAAAGTTTTATATATATATAATTTAATTGATTTTTCTATTTTGTAACTTTTTATCTATTTTTTTTATAGTTTATTTTAAATTTAGAGTATTTTTAAATATTCTATATTTATAGATTTTTTTGTTTTCGAACTTCAACTTGATATTTTTAATGGGTTAAGCATCTAAAGAGTTTGTTATTATTTTAGAAACTAACAAATTTTATATTATCATCTATTTTATATTTTTATTTTTTAAAAATAACTTTCCAATTTCAACTTACAACCTACTAAGGGTTTATTAAAAGAAAATTTGGAATAAATTTCTACCATTACAAGATTTTAATAATAATAATAATAATAATAATAATAAATTATTGAAAAATACTCTACTCTACAATGTCTCGAATAAATTATTAAAAAAAGAACACTACTGATAATCTGACTCAGGCATGTAGCATACTCAATCAACCTACCTAATGTGACAGGCTCAGAAATCGTAATTCTACTCTCCTCGAGATGCAAAACTGTAATTATCCCATAAAAAGGTGCGGTTTCCAAGACTATCACGTCAAGTAAGTCGAATGAGTATGCCACATGCCTAAGTCAGATTATTTGACTCAAAAAAGAATGAGGATTGATAACGGTTTCATGTTCTCATATATAATAAGAATAGTGACTAATTGGCATTTTTATTATTATAGAATTGTGTTGGAGTAACATTGAAATTGACATCGTTTGAGATATTAGTGTGCACAGAACCATAGATGCTTCTCACTCATATCTCGATGAAAATCATTTATGATTCTATAAACACATCCACGTCAGCAATGTCAATCATGTTTCTTTCAATGTTACTTCACCATTTTCCTCTTTTTACAAGAGTTATAATACAAAATGTAATGAATTTGTAAGTCAACCAGACAGGGTAACTCAAAAAACTCAACTGACGCGTACCCTAAAAGATTCGTAGATTTTTCCTCTCCGGATACACAATTGGACATCCACATAAAACATGTGCAGTTGTGTATTTTGAACAAAAAAAATTTACAATTCTTGCTCTTGCCACTTCAATGAGTTTTTGAGTTATCCTGTCAAATTGAATTACAAAGTCAGCACTCTAATACAAATAGTTTTTGAGTTGTGCAGAGGGTGACATTGGATTTACTATGATTTTTACATTTTTGATGTGGAGGTGTGTAAATAACCATAGATGCTTTTGAAATTTTGAAGTTTCTATTTAAAAATTATATATTTTTTAGGATCTTTAAAGACTTTTTCCCCATGCGTGTTTGAATTTTGTATATCAACAATGCCTCGTGTTTGAATTTTGCCACAGCAAAGACAAAATCCTAGGTCCGCCCCTGCTTAAAACATATAATATTAGATATACCTAAACACGAAAAATGGTTCAATCTCATCTCTACTTTGAGTCAATTTTTGAATTAGGACCAAATGTAACATTGATTTCTAGGATCGGTTTGTGGTGCAAGAATTGTATTTTAGAATTTGAACCGATCACGCTCTACATATATATCAAGGATTTAACCACTAGATGGGTGGCTGAGTGGTAGCACTTCGGGGTTTGCTCCCTCTTTGCTCACAAGTTCGATTTTCACTGATTACTAATATTTGGTGACCACGAACTGTAGGGTTAAAAGCCCTGCTTCGAAAGCTTTGTTCGGGGAGGAGGGAATAATTGGTGGGCGCAAGCTAGCCTAGATACGCTTCTTAACCAAAAAAAAAATTATATATATCAAGGATTTAGTGGAACGAAAATATTACGTTCTCTATACATCAACGGACTGAGTGGATTGACGAGTTCTCTTCTTATCTATGTTGTCATAATCAAAGAACAATGAGTATTATTGATTGAGATTTTCCTTAAATGATTATTATAAATTAAAATATTATCAAAATGGATAAAACATGAGAGCTTCTATTGTTAGACCAACTTTTGCTAACGCCACCCAAGATTTGCTAATCTTTGTTGATTACATATAAATTAGGGTGGTATTAGCAAAAATTGGTGTGGCAATAGAATCTCTCTAAAATGTGAACATTGAAAATAAACCATTTAAAAGTAATGAGTGTTGGGTTTAGTGGCCGTGCCTCCCTCAAAAAATGGAGAGGTCTTGAGTTCAAGCCCCCTCGCCTTATTTGGTATGTGTGGTTTGTGGGGGTGTTGTATGTATTTCGAAGATTTGGACGAGATATGAAGCAATAAGAGCCAAGTTGCCTTGCTTAGGCCTCAGGTTCGTAGGCCCCCATCATCATAAAAAATAAAGTAAATAAGATAAAATATAATTTAAAAAAAAAAATGTTCTAAGTAACAAAATGTTCAAGATTAAAAAACCCATGATTTTAGAAAGAGTTGTGATAATTTGATGCTCTTTTTGTTTAGACACCCCATCACAGAATCGTAAATCTTTTTCTTCAGGATACATAAGAAAAAAGATTTATGGTTATGTAATTATCACGTTAGGGAGCATAAAGGGGCATCTAAAAAAAAGAGTGTCAGATTATTACTGTACTATTAAAAAATCTTTATATTAGTGGAATTTGCATATTATGTTTCTCTTTCTATAATAGTTCAATTGTTGATCCCAAATATTATAATAAAAAATTAATTAATCAAAATATCTCTCTCTCTCTCTCTCTCTCTCTCTCTCACTCTTCAAATTCACAATTTCCTTCTCAATTGATATTTATTATTATTATAATGAAATAAGGGTGAGCACAAGGTGGAGCTAGTAAGGAGACATTGAGGGCAATTGTCCCCGCCCAATTTTTTTAGGTATTTTAGATATTCTTGAATTTATGCTTAAATTTGAGATATCCCTGCATTTTGAACCATTGACATGTTTGATTTGACCTTGTTATCCCTATTCCCACGTCTCGCTCCAATTTTTGCCCCCTCGCCCTCTAATGAACTATAAATCCATTTAATTTTTTTAAAATTCTAACAATGATATGTGCCTAAATTAAATAACACAAAACATTATTAAATGAAATTATTTTATTTAATAAAATTACTAAAATAATCTCATAAATTAATTTTTTTTATTTTTATAACTCATTTGCAAATGCATATGCCAGTCCCACCAAATAGTGACTATAAATAAAAGATATAGACAAAATCAAATAAAATTGTGAAGTATACTATTATTATAATAATAAGAAAAAAAAACCTTAAAAATGGATCTGCTTACGACATTAGCCCACAGCTGTTCCCCATTAGCACATCAATTACGCAACAGTTACATCGACACCCATCTCCCTTGATGCCACGTGGTGTACATTTTTCCCTTCAAGTCAACTAATGCTGAATCCATCAATATTTGACTCACATTATCAAAGAATTAGGTGATTTATCATTGACTTTATGGACCGAAACCAAGTGTCCCGCAAGAAAACATTTCATAGCAACCACATTCGAAAAACAGGTAAGAGAAGAGATAAAGTTGTTAAAGTCTTTCTATTTTATATAAGTTGTAATATTATCTGAAAGAAAATAATATTATATTTGATAACGATCGACGCATATCCATCATGAAAGTAGAATCTTTATAAAATTTTAAAAAACATATTAAAATCTTCAATCAGAATGATGTAAGTAGGCCGAAACATGATATTATCAAAGATTTGCAAATATTATATAAGGGTTGCTTCGTTAGGAGGGTACCTACAAGTGATAACTATTTTTACATCTCTCAGATGCCATCCATTTAACAAGATTCAACGATATTTAACAGTGTTGCATAAAATATTAAAAAAATGAATAACTTTTGGGTGATTGCGTAAAAATAAGTGTACTGTTTCCCATTATATAAAGTGGGTAATAAAGATAAATGTATGACATTTTACTGTAAGATATTTAACTATTCAATCAAAATTTTACGGACTTGATCATTAAAGTACGATTAAAAGATTAGCTAAACTATAGATTGAAAATTAGGATTCACTATCGAACTGAAAGATTGGAGATTGAAGTTGGAAGAAAATCTACACTTACGCCTAAAATCATAGTGACAAAGTCGGGTTTAGGAATAATTTGGCAAAGGAAAGCTGCCCAACTGGTCATTAAATCAGGAAAAATATATATTTTTTAATATAAAAAATATATTTCCTATATTCTAAGATAATTATTAAAATTGTGATTTTTTTCATTATGCCTGAAATTCATCAATCACATCCATTGATGCAAGGTCTGAAGTCCATGGGTCAATGGGACACCTAGGGCTGTCAATATATCAGATCCTAGTCAAAATCTGGTCCGTTCCAATCCAATAACTTCAGGTTTGAATGGGTGTTTTGGATTCTAATAAGGTTTCAATCCAATATCTTATTAGATCAGATCTGGATCAATCATGTCCCTATCCGTTAAGTACCGATCATCTGATAATATGTTAGAAACTATATAAATTACATCATATATTTGTTGAGATATATGGAATTTATTTAGATTTTGCATATAAAATCAGATTTAACCCGATCCGGACCTGATCTGATTGTTAATGGATCGGATCTAGGTCTCAATATTAAGTTCCAAGTATAAATCCGATCCAATACTTCTTGGATCCGATCCTTATTGGATCGGTACCAAATAAAACCCAATTCGATCCGGACCCATTTCATTGACAGCCAGGATACCTATAGTTGGGTAACGCCTAACTCCTATACTAGAGGATCCGAATCCTACAAAGAAGGGTCAGGGCTAAATTGACATTTTGACGATTGGTGGACGTCTCTCCTCGATACGCGTCGATTCCAGTTCCACTTGAAAACTAGAAGATTGAGAGATGAGCCGCTGGATTATATGCGCCGCTTATGCTAACTTGAGCTAGGATGCGAAATGGGCGCATCTTGGCTTCGAATTGTTGGTGGGGTTGATTATTAAGAGAATGGTGCGGGCGGATAAGAAATGCAAGTTGCAATCAGTGTTTTATTTCGCTTATGAGCATTTCGATAAATATATTTTTTTTCATAATTCAATGGTTAGGAATAATTGTTTTTAGCACGTGCCCCAAACGAATTAGTCCTAGACTCAAAGGGCATAACATGGGTTGAATTTTATCCAAAATTCAAATTTCGTCGGTTTGAACCCTTGGAGCATGCACAGATGAAAAAGTAGGTCGACTACGGCTTGGTGCCCTTTGATCCGAGTTGAATTCAGGCCGGATACGAATCTATCCCTATTTAAGTCTCTTGATGTGAATGATATATTGCTTTGCCAATGCATGACTAGGTCTTTTGGATGTAAAAAATTAGGAAGTGGATCCTTTGTCGCACAAGATTCCTATAGCAACTCTGTAGTACACTTTCAATGGTTGAAAGAGCGTCACATCAGTGATAAAATTAATATCTCAACCACTTTTGATCATGACTTAATCTGATTAAAAAAAATTCAAAAAACAATTTTTTATTTTATTTTATGCAGATCTATATCTTTAAAAAGAAACAGATATTGAACTCCCCATAGTTTAAGTGTGAGATCTAATTTTATCGCTAATGTGGCTCTCTTTCAAGCATTGTAAGTGTGTTATAGGAACTGTGTGCTACAAAGGATCCCCTTCCAAAAAATTGTAACGGCCAAGGACAAGCACTAGTATGGAAGCAATGGAGAATGTCATGTAGAAAGTTCATGCACTTAAAGCTTTTACCTTTTTAGGGTAGAGTTGGAATTTTTCTCAATTTTTTACATATTCACCAAAAGTCTAAGTACATTTTGAGTTGATCTTACTTTTAAGAATGTCATTTTTGAAAATTCTTAAAATAATTAATTTTTCAATGGACTTTGAGGATTGACACACCGATGAAAAGTCTTCTGAGATGCTAGAGCTTATGAGTGATAACTGTGTGTCCTCTTTTTGGGGAGGGGTGCAAGACCTTGGGCTTTAGGATTTTGTCATGCATAAGAAAATTGTCAAAGCTACACTTATTGTGAATCGTGAGCTCATTTAAGGCCTTTAGGTTTTAATTTAGAAGTAAATTTAATACTTCTAAAAGATTGGGCTTTTTCAAGTGGGATCCTACAAAGTGGGGTGTGTACATAATCTATAATTAAAACTATTAATACTCAACCTCATCTTCAATGTCATAAACTAACCAAGATCTTTCTAGCCAAAAATCAATCATTAGCTTTCCCAAAACTCATATCTTATTCTTGAGGTCTGATAGTTGAAGAAGGTCGAATCTTAAGATTGTAAATGATAATAATAATAAAAAAAAAACTTTAGCTTGAGATTGAAAATAAGAGAATTAGGGGACAAAATCAAGAGGTTTTCTGGTAGAGGTTGAAGATAAGGCATTTTAGGTCAACTTTCAGGAGGAATTAATTTTGCATCTAATTGCTAGTACAGGCGGAGGAGAAGGACATCTAGTACTTGATGATATGAGCAAAAAAAAGCAGATGAGGTGAATCGAGGCATCACCGAGCCTTCAATTGGAATGGGAGAAGAGGAGAAAGGCATCACAACTAAAAATGGAATTGGAACAACTGAGACTAGCAGTTGATTATTTGATAATATTGATTTCTTCATCTCAACTAATTATAAAAATTAATGTTGTTTTCTTCTTTTTCATTATTAATCATTTTCAAAGTCTATATATATATACTAGTAAATTATACTAACTTGCAATATATTATTATCATCAAATTTGAAAAAAAAAAGTGATAAAATGACGCGCTAACACATACATGGTTTGTGCGCGGTTGATGTGGCAAGTGCATAAAACCATAGATCTTTTTCGTCGGGATACACATGGAAAAATATTTACGATTTTGTGCACTTGACATGTCAACCGCGTATGTGTCAGCGTGTCATTGTATCATTAGTAAGAGCAAAAGTATGATAGATCAATCATTTGGAATAAATATCGGCAAATTTGAGAGGGTTTATGCAATAATAAGCTTTCAAAAACTAGAATCACTAGTAAAAAAAAGTCTTTCAATATCGGTTTTTGATTGATGTTTAAAACTATAGACATCGATTTTCTAATTGATGTCCATAGTAGTGATGTCTAAACTTTGTTGGAAAAAAAAATACACGAAATTACAAGTTTAAAGAGTTCTTTGAGGATCCAAATTCCACAACCCATAGAAGGTAGATCAAGGAGGAGAATATGAATCTGGCGATGAAAGTTATACCACCAAAGGGGAATCATTAATTTCAGATTTTTGGATTAATGGCGATGACTTTAATTCCAGGTTTGTAACAATATGCTTGAATATCATTACAATTATATGTTTGCTAATTAATAGTAATCAATCCAAAAAGAGATTTGCATTCCTTCTTGAATAGTTAGGCGATTTAAATTCCATGAATAGTTTATATAAATCATTAAACCTGATCTATGTCGCGAGAAGTAGTCACTTTAAAAACCTCCAAATTTGTTATTGTTCATGCTTTGGTAATTAAAATGAGCCGTGAGCTAGAATCATAAATTCGTCAAAAGTTAATCACTTTTTTGTAACTATCTCAAATCTTCACACTTTTTATTGTTACTTAATGCATAAGGACAACAACAACCATATTTTATAGAGTACAAAATAAAATAATGAATGCTTTTAGGATCATTTGCTTGTAAAAGTTGCTAATCAGGGGGAGAGTCAGGATTTTCTTGTAGTGGGGGTAAACTATGATTAATTGTATAGTTGAAGAACTTGAATGGAGGGAGATGAGGGTGTGGGGGTAAATGGGGAGAGAGGCGAGGGAGTGGGGATAAATGAAACATGTAATTAGTTGAAAATATAAAAGTGTCTCAAAATTTTGTGGGGACAATTGCCCCCACCAGCTCCTTACTAGCTCCGCCCTGTTGCTAATGATCCCATAAAATATTAAAAAGTTATATCTATATATCTCCATTTAAAGACGAATGGTGGGGTGGACAAAATTGGAGGTATTTTAGAATACCTCATAATTACTTTCTCTCTCCAATATCTCTCACTGGTCCTTGAACCCTTGACCTTATGGATACCTACACAGTGATTCATCCAACAAGGCTGGAAGGAGGATCAGTGCATGATTATTTCTTGTTTTCTTCTTATTTGTTGCATGCAGAGGTGGCTTTAACCCCACCCACGTTTTAATGAAGAGTTGTTTTTTAGTTCTTGTACGGACATTTATTTATATGTTGATAGAAATTTGTTTGATGTTTTTTTTTTTTTTTTTTCTCCGATAAACGGTTTCGTGTAGCCAACGGACCAGGCCCGTATTTGGGCTTTGCCCAATCCATAGACCATGGTCTTGTTGAGGGACTAGTCCTGGGGCACATGCAATACTTGCATATAATACGCATCAGGTAAGTGAGGGTGCACTCTTGTGGGTGGCTCATGAGGAATTAATGCTCATATTGGGTATCGCACACATAACATACGGACTTTCACTATTTATCGGTTCAAAATTTCCATTTAGCTAATCCCTCAGGGTTAAATTTGTTTGATGTTACACATAATGTTTAGACGTGTGGAACATAGAGCCCCACCCTTATGGACCGGCCAATATGAGCATGCATAAATTATTGACTAATGATAAAATGACGTACTAATATGCATGTGATCTTTATGCGGCTGATGTGGCAAGTGCACTGACTCATATATCTTTTTCAAGAACGGATCCTCTGCCGTATTTTTTTTCCCCTATAGTTCCCTATAGTAGTTTAGGACGGTTGAGGTATGACCACATCAACAAAACACTTAATTAACACCGTTTCTATTTAAGAGTTCAGTGATCGTTCATTTTTAAAACCTTTGATCTTGATGTTAAATAAATTTTTTGTGGATTTTTTTTTCTTATACGATCTATGCCACGAGAAGTAGAGGATTTAAGTGCAATTTATTTTCAAAGTGACTCAGTCAGGACTGTAGAATAGTCACTACAGAGAACTACAAGAAAATGGTACTACAGAGGATTCACTCCCATCTTTTTTCTTTGTATATCCCGAAAAAAAAGGTTTATGGTTCTATGCCTTTTCCATGTCAATTGCTTACAGTTTAATGCATCATTTTATCACGACTCTAAATTAGTATGATAGCGATCGATATCCAATTTATAGCAAAGCCAAAAATTAGGTTTATTTAATTGAATTTTATATTGTATATGATGCACATTAAAATGAATATTGGCTGCTTTTGAAGGGTGATGGTATTCATGTATCTTATGGAACATTGAATACAGTTAATTTTTTTATATATTATAATAATACTATTGTGCATATATTAAATAACAAAACACATTATAAAATGAAATTATCCATTTAAAATAACTACAAACCTCGTCAATTAATTTTTTTAATTCATTTGCAAGCTAAGGAACCAGTCCCATCCAATAGTAAGTCTAAATAAAAGATGGATTTTATTATATAAACATGTGCCCTAAGCGCACTACTTAAACTGTATTAAATACACCTAGGAAATAAGCATTTGAGGTTAAAAAAATGTAAAATGTTGGACTGACACAGGGTATTTACTGCGATTCTCACAAATCTGACATGGGATATGCACATAACCATAGATGTATATTCTCGTGATACGAGTAAAAATCATTTATGGTTATGTATGCATGTCCACATCAGAATTGTGAGAATCACAGTAAATCCTGTGTCACCCCAGCACGACTCTAAAAAAATCTTTGAGTTTTGTTAAAGTGCAAAAAATAGAATTTGAAAATGGGATTTTGTATTGAAAATGCCTTTAAAAAAATTATTTTTCAACTAAAATATCCTAAGAAACTTATTCCCAAGGTGTATTTATTACACTCTAACGTGTGTCTTAAGGGCACACATTAACAAGACTCAAAATCTTTTGAGAGTTTTTTTTTGGGTAAGAAATTCTAATGCAGTTTAATATGGCTTACACAACATTAGCTAACAGTTGTTCCCCGTTAGCAGATCAATTACGTAAGAGTTAAATCGGTCCTTCTCTCCCTTGATGCCACGTGGTGCACAATTTCCCCCTTTTCAGTAAACTAATCCATCAACATCTGAGTCACATTATCCATGTGATTAGGTGACTTATCATTGACTTTATCTACATAACCTAGTGTCCCGCAAGAAAACATTTCATAGCAACTATTGACCTATAATAGATACGAGGAAATAAAACTGCCAAGTCCTTCATATAAGTTCTAATTATCCTATCTCAAAGAAAATAACGTTAAAGTTTGGGGCCCAATAAATAAATAAATAAATAAAGGACAGCTACGCTCACAAAGAATGAGTGTGTGATGAGGTAATTAGACATTATATACTTTACATATAGAAATTAAAAATCACATAAATGTATAATTTTTAAATACCGACACATGGGGTTTGCTCTCCTTGGTTGTGAGTACGAAGCTGAGTAATTATAAACTTCCCCTGATTAAAATGGAACATGTGGTTGTGGGTAGGAGTGCAACTTGGTTCGGTTTGCGGTCAAATTGGGAACCGAACTAACATAGGTCAATTCCACTAAGTAAGAATCAGAACGAGAATCGAATCAAATTCTATTGGAACCAAACCAACCCAAATCGAATAAAAGTCAATTTGATTCGGTTCGGTTCTTTGGATTGCACATATTCTATAAATTATAAGTAATATTTTTTAATGAAAAAATAAACATACAATTTTATACAAAAAATCACAAATCTATTCATAAAAAGTCATTAGTTTATTCATAAAATATTACTAATCTATGTCCTAACTTTTAAAATAATTCATAATAATTATTATATACACATATATTTATTTATTGCATAGGGGTTCAGTTCTCAATTTGGTTCGGTTCAATACAAACTTGATCCAAGAATCAAATCAAATTGATTGGTTCTCTATTTTTGTAATCTGAAATCGAACCGCAACTTGTTGCAAACCGAATCAAACCACCTCAAAACTATGGATTTGGTTCGGCTCTTGGTTAGAACCGGACCAAGTTGCACCCCTAGTTGTGGGCTTTGTTGAGCCCCCGATAGTTATAGTCTCACCAATGTGGACATAGAGTGACGTAGATAGACTCAAACATGGTACGGTCAAAGAATTTTAAAAATAATATAAAGTGAGTAACAAAGATAAAAGTATGAAATTTTGCTATAATATATTTTTAACTAGAGTTTTGATACTTTGACTTGAAAATTTTCACTCAATTTGTACTCAGTCAACATGGCAAATGCACAGAATCATATATCTTTTTTCCTTGGGATACCCTATCGATCAAGTATAAACTGAGTGAAAATTTACCATCGAATTGAAAGATTGAAGTTGGAAGAAAATCTGCACCTACACGAAGAATCACAGTGACAAAGTTAGGGTTCAGAAATACTTTGATGAAGCTTCGAAAAAGTCTCCAAAAAGAAAAATCGAGAAAATATTTGATAAATTAAAAAAATATAAATATATATTTAAAAATGAGTATATCGTATATTCAATGATAATAATTAAAATTTTGATTTAACTACAATTTTTTTTGGAAAGAAATCATAAATTATTGTCACTATGCCTAGAATTCACCAATCAGATCCGTTAAGGGAAGGTCCAAAATCCATGGGGCATTGGGACATCTATAGTTGGGTAACATTATCTAATACATGTACTACAGGATCCGAACTCAATGGTTTGTACGTCCACATCATAACATAAACAACCTCGGTGGCACTGTCGCCGAGAGAGAGGCAGAGCATGAAAAACTAACATCACAGCCATCTTTTCATCATGTTTTAGATTTTTTATTTCTTTAAAAATGAACCGCCACTGAACTCTCAAATTTTTAAGGGTGGGATTTTATTGTATTGCTGATGTGGCATTCTTTCGACCATCCAAACATTATTATAGGATAAACTACACAGGATCCGTTTTCATTGAAGAGTTATGTGCTAAGTTGATGAACCAATGGCATGATGCCATGTGTACTGAAAAGTTATTAAAATTAAAGCACTTAAAAGTGCATCCAAATTTTCTCTCAATGACTCATCACTTTATTCATTTAATACATATGATGCCAAGCTTTTGATTCGTTAGCTTAGCACATAACTTTTAAAATGGTGAATCTGAGTTCCATTTACGATTGTCGTCGTTTATAACTAATTTTCTCCCACAAATCTAGGAAGAGAGAGAACTCAGCTAACCTGAAAAACAAGTTTTTTCTTCTCTCTATGATCATCAGTACGCGATCGGACACCAATGATTAGCCCTAGTGTCACGGCCCTATTCTTTCGAAGCGGGGTCGTGCGGCGCAAGGGGGTCAAATCCACTTGCAAGCCTGTAAAATGATCGTACACCACACACACGTAGCTAGCAAACAAGTAAACGAGGCAACACGAGATAAAGCCCGAAGGCAACTTTGTTGATATAATATTGATTACACGGTGTAACGCGGTATAAAAGCAAATAGATGCGTTACAAGCAATTGATGATCCTATGACACGCGGGACCTCCACGGA
Organism: Akebia trifoliata; assembly: GCF_017979445.1. Classification (NCBI taxonomy): domain Eukaryota; kingdom Viridiplantae; phylum Streptophyta; class Magnoliopsida; order Ranunculales; family Lardizabalaceae; genus Akebia; species Akebia trifoliata. The sequence goes on from NC_141379.1 coordinate 4,395,840, forward strand.
GCTGGGCTTCAAGGGCTTCAACAACGTGGGTGTAGGCCGGGGATTGGGACAGCACTGACACCCTTCCTACAAAGTGTATGCTAAGTCTTTACTAGATTTCCAGAAGGGAACATCAAAAGTAGAGGCCAGTCATACTCCCTTATTACGAAAATGCCACTAAGCTAACAAGTGTGCCCCGGCACGGGGCTGACACGTACCCTAAGCTAACAGATATGCCCTGGTACGGGAGCTGACATGGCTTCATAACGAGCCTTACATACTGTTACATGAGTGCTCCCGGGTAGCTCCGGGGCGAGCTTACACCTAACTCTAGGTGACAAATGATTTGGCCGTTACAGTCTCCCCCACCTATTCTGCAGACGTCCTTGTCGCATTGACCCGGCAAACTCTTCAATCTGCTGCTTGAAAGGTTGTAGGTTCTCTGCACTCTCCTGTGTAGCTTCAAATTCTGGTATGTCCTGTGTGACGAAGTACTCCACGTGCTGCTGCTGCTGTTGCTGGATGGAACTGCTGCTGAAATGACGTCTTCGAGAACTTTGTCGACAACACGCTCTGGCTGAAAGGCTGAATGAGAAGTGGTACGTGTTGGAATGCTGCGCGCGGGATCTCCTAGATCTGCTTGGTACGGCTTGAGACTTCTTGCATGGATGACAGAGTAGATGCTGTGTAACCTGTACGGTAACCAGAGTTTAGCAAACCTGTACGTCCTTGGACTGTGTCTCCTGTAGCCTGAAACAATAGTGTGAGAAGTTAAACACTGTTGGCCTGAAATAAGCTCAAAAGTACTCTTGTTGGAGGAAGAGTTCTTCTGAGTGTTGGAATTGAACAAATTCGCCCAATTCGGATGATCGGCATTGGCAAGATGCCTAAAATACTCCAACGCAGAACTGAATCTCTCCGTTGGCCAAACTGCTTGATGATGTACACTGCTCGGAAAATCAAGCTGGAATCTAAGTAGTCTGCATGGTCCGTTCCATAACTTCCCTGTGACTCTTGAATCTCTGACGCTGACAACACTCTGAGGTACATCACAATTCTTGCTGACACTCTGACTAAGTGGCTGAGGGGTTTCTTCTACAACTTGAATCTTACAGTAACCTGATCTCTGACCTAACTCTGAAAAACACTTGGCTGTCCCAAGCTTATCAAACAAGTCGGCACTCTGCTGGATAGGATACTTGTTCTTGATGGTGATCTTCTTCACTGCTCGATAATCGATACGTCTAGTCTTGGATGATTCATTCTGTAAGGCCTCTCTATAAGAGGTGTGGCAACAGGTAGCAATTCATTATGATGATCATTCGACCTACGTGGCTGTAGTGTCTTTGGAAGCAAATTCGCTATCTCGTCATCATCTTCTGCTAAAACCTGTGTAACTGGTGTGGGAGTTGAACTATGGTCATTTTCTTCGGCTTCAACTCTCAAGGAAGCAATGTACGGTTGCTTACCTTTCTTCAACCCTTTCTTCACCTGAATGGCTGAAATCAAATTTCCCTCTTCCTTGCCTGTGGAGACGGGAACAAAGCTTGGACATTCACCTAGCATGCCCAAGGTGTTGGCGAATGGCATCGGTACAACCCTGTTCTGTCGCATGAAATCCATCCCAATGACAACTCTGAACTCATCGAGCGGAACTGCGAGTAAATCAAGCTTACCTTTCATGTACCTATCTTGACGGACACTGACTTGGCCGAACCTTGGATAGGAGTGGCTTGGGAGTTTACAGCTTTCATACGGCTTGAACCCTTATCGAGCCGGATATTGAGACGCTTCGCCTCTGCAGGGGTAATAAAGCTGTGAGTAGCTCCTGTATCAACCATTGCCTGGGTGGTCTTCCCACCAACTTCAATATCGACATACATTAGACCCTTCCGTTTCCGGCTATTCTGAGTCTCAGATGTCTGTTTCATTGCATTCAAAAGATGCAAGGCTCCCATGTGAGGAGAATCTTCATAATCTCGCCCACTCGTACTCTCGTGACTAGGGTCACTCTGGGAAGCTAATAGTGCAGTCAGTTTGGCTCGCTGTGGGCACCTGACTGTCTTGTGAGGCCCACCACACAAAACACATCCATGCTTGTGACGACGCTTGACTGGCGAGGTACTTCTGCTCTGTGAAGGCGAGGAGTTCCGTGATGATCCCGGACTGGAACTCTTTCTATGCCTTCCATTCTTGCCATTCGAAGACTTCTTTGTGTACTCAGGTTGCTGGTAGTAACCCTTCGATTGAGGATGTACATATTGTTGGCTCCATCCCGCGGGAGTATAATCAGTCAACCGCTCGGCTGTTGCAATTGCAGACGCGAGATCTTCCACACGTTGCCGTTGGAGTTCTGTCTGAACCCAAGGCTTGAGTCCTTCTTGGAATGAGAACAGCTTGTCTTTCTCTGACATATCACGGATATCAAGCATCAAGGCGGAAAACTGCTTGACGTACTCGTGAACTGTACCTGTATGTTGGAGTTGCCTCAACTTTCTGCGGGCAATGAACTCCACGTTCTCTGGTAAGAACTGGTGCTTCAATTCTTTCTTGAGGTCCTCCCATGTATCGATGGAACATTGGCCACTTTCCATCTCGGTGTACTTTGTCCGCCACCATAGCTTGGCGTCACCTGCAAGATACATAGAAGCAGTTGTTACTTTTACCTCTTCGGAATCCGGACGAGCTGCACGGAAGTACTGCTCCATGTCGAACAGGAAATTCTCGAGCTCTTTCGTATCGCGAACACCATTGAAGGTACGTGGCTCGGGTACTCGCAAGCGCGAGGGAGAAGCTTCACCATTGGTAGGCCATTCGTTACCGACGGCGCGGACTAGGAGACCTACTTTTGTAGTGAGCTCTGTAACCTGTTCCTGTAAGACGGCTAGACTGTCTCGGGTATCTTCCTCGAGGGCTGTCACTCTAGCTCTGAATGTCTCGGATCCTTCCTCCAGCGTGCTCTGGCGATCATCTATTCGTGCAATACCATCAACAATACCGAATAACATACCTATCCTTTCCTCCAATACCTCGATGCGTTCCTTGTTTGTACGTGGTGCTGGTGTGTTTGGAGCGGGTAGATCCGCGGTACTAGTAGTTCCTCTTACCATCGTTCGCGTGAACCAAATGGAATATCGGGGAATAGCTAGGGGGAATACCTACTGTGCTCAAACAACTGCTGCTCTGATACCAACTGTCACGGCCCTATTCTTTCGAAGCGGGGTCGTGCGGCGCAAGGGGGTCAAATCCACTTGCAAGCCTGTAAAATGATCGTACACCACACACACGTAGCTAGCAAACAAGTAAACGAGGCAACACGAGATAAAGTCCGAAGGCAACTTTGTTGATATAATATTGATTACACGGTGTAACGCGGTATAAAAGCAAATAGATGCGTTACAAGCAATTGATGATCCTATGACACGCGGGACCTCCACGGAGCTGGGCTTCAAGGGCTTCAACAACGTGGGTGTAGGCCGGGGATTGGGACAGCACTGACACCCTTCCTACAAAGTGTATGCTAAGTCTTTACTAGATTTCCAGAATGGAACATCAAAAGTAGAGGCCGGTCATACTCCCTTATTACGAAAATGCCACTAAGCTAACAAGTGTGCCCTGGCACGGGGCTGACACGTACCCTAAGCTAACAGATATGCCCTGGTACGGGGGCTGACATGGCTTCATAACGAGCCTTACATACTGTTACATGAGTGCTCCCGGGTAGCTCCGGGGCGAGCTTACACCTAACTCTAGGTGACAGATGATTTGGCCGTTACACCTAGGCTCATTGGGCATAAATTTGGGTGGGATTTTATCTAAAATCCAAATTTCGTGGATTTGAACCCTTAGAGCATATATGAAAGAAAAAACAAGTCGAATATGATTTGGTGCCCCTTGATTTGAGTTGAATTCGGATCAAATACAAATTCATCCCTATATCTGTCTAAATGTGAATGATATATTACTTTGAAAATTATATTGTTAAGTTATACAAAATATTATAATGATAAAATAAAATAGTATAATAATTAGCAAAGAAGTAAAGTAAAAAAAAAAAAATGTTAAAAGTCTTGGATTACTTGACCTAAATTCGATCAATTTGGGCTGAGTCAGATACAATTTAAGTGAAAACGAAATGATCCATATATGGTTTTATTTAGTAGGATCCTAATTTTGATACGGATTTGAATCAAATAAAAAAAATCTGGACTAAATATACTCAAATCTGGTCAACCCATTTCAAGCCCTAATTAGTTTGGTGCTCTAAGACTATGTTTGGATTAAGAGAAGAGAAGAGAAGAGAAACTCCACCATGTTTGGATTGACAGGAGAGAACTTGTGACAACTTTGGAATTATAAAATATCTTAAAAGAGTTTCGCACCTCTTCTCTCCACTTTTGGAGAGAAAGAAAACTCACACTTTTTTCTCTCCAATTCTTTTCTCTTCTCTCCCCACTTAACAATCCAAACAAGAGAAATGAAGAGAAATTCATTTATTTTCTCTTCTCTCTATTTCTCTTAATCCAAACACATCATAAGGCTATGTTTGAATTGAGAGAAGAGAAGAGAAGAGAAATTCAGTTTCTCTCCTAAATGTTTGGATTGACAAGAGAGAACTTGAGATAATTTTAAAATTTTAAAGTAACTTTAAAAAGATCTAGGGGCAGAGTTGAAATTATAAAATATTTTTAAAGGATTTCTCTCCTCTACTCTTCACTTTTGGAGAGAAAGAAAACTCACATTTTTTTTCTCTCATCATCTCTCCCCACTTAACAATTCAAACAAGAGAAATAGAGAGAGACTCATTTATATCTTCTCTCCATTTCTCTCAATCCAAACATAGCCCAAGTCACCAAATACCTCAGTTAAAATAAACGAAAAAAGAAAGAAGTTTTTTTTTCCAAGCACAACTATAGTTTAGATTCACTTCTCGAACTCATAATCTTGAGTGACAAAACAATCAAATGGTTAGAATTGATTGAAGATTGCCAACCATGATAGGTATTGATCATACGTGCAAACCTAGCCACCAAAGAAAGATAAAGTTACAAATGAAAATGTTCAGCGAAAATGTAAGAATAACTCCAATACGAGATAAAAAAGAGAAAATCGATTTAGATAATTTGGGCAAGTTCTACCAAGGCCAATTACAATCCTAGTTAGAAGAACATACTACTTTACAAGATTCTAAAGAGAAGAAGACCCAAAAGTACATTAGATCGACATGGTAAAAGTGGATATGAACATACAAAACTTTGTTATATAGAACTTTGACGATGATAACGATAATTGTCAAAGACAAAATTCAAGTTATCTTCCTATTTAGTTTCTTCTACTTTTCATTGCTTTTACGTTAAGTAAAATGTCACCAACAATCCATGGAAAGCTCAAGAAATTAAAACCATTGCAACAGTAGTTTGGGTGATACGTCACATGATACCACGCTGATGCCATCTTGTTATATTCATGTTCCTTGCAGCTACTATGGAACCAATCTTTCACCTCTTTTTGAAGGCTCTTTGTTGAGACCAAAATTCGATCTTTAATTTCCATGTATTTCTTCTTGTCATGCTGCAAATAGACTGATCGGTTCCGAAGATTACCTGTCAATATCTCTTCTTCACACTCTGCTCCATAATAATTCATTAAAGCGCTCAATTTCTCTGTATACATCATTTTGTGAGTCTCTGCAGTTTCTAGAAAAGCTTCAAATCCATTCACCTCAAGCTCATGGTCATAAGCAACTCGTGCTACTTCTTCTGACCAGACGAAATCAAGGTCTTGGTATTCTGTTGGGCGAATGGTGGCACGATACAGTTTCCCTAAAACTCCGGGGGAGGTGTACATGGGCCTGTCTTCCCTCTCCATGAAATCAGGATACTCCTTTGGTTTTAGTACTCTTGGCATCTCAGCTGGTGCTCCTGTCTTGGCAAAGTCCACAGCCATGGAATGAAGAGTTGCCAACTTAAGGCATTTCGGACTCCGGGCTTTGTCTGGTTCACGGTCTGCGTGAACCAAGTGTGCAGTGGAGATTACACCAAGAGTGTCGTTAATCATGTAATCAATGAAGAATTTTTGGATTTCCTGCACATATTGAAACAAAAAAAAAAAAAACAAAAAAAAAAAAATGAAATAATAAGTAACAATTGAGTTTTGTAAAAAAAAAGCTGCTATTGGCACCCAACTTTTACTTATTAGACCCCGATTTCTAAAATTGTTTATCACAACACACTAATTATAGATTAAAATACACTATTCAAACATTTCAAAGGTTTGGCTCAAGTTATAATTTCAACATTACAAAACATTATAACACTGTTTTCAAACAATTTCAGTAGTCGTTTACACTTATAATTAGGCCTAAACCCAAAAAATAGAAATCTAGCAAAAAAAGAAAAAGGAGAGAGCTTCTATTAGCACCCCAACTTCTACTTATTATCAACCATTCACTTATTTTCTCTTTTTAATTGGGGGTGTAATAAGTAATACTTGGGTTGCTAGCAGCTCTCTAAAAAAGTATTTATGGATTTCCTTAAAGTTTACTTAATGCTAGAAAATACAATCAGTTAAAAATTACCTCTAGAGTCACATCATGGTCCATTATACGTGGTCTCCTCCCAATGTAGTCCATGGGCATATCAGTATTTAATGGGATGAGATTTTCATCCCAAGATATAAAGAATAGATCTCCATCGAGATCACCACCAGAACATTCGTTTGGATGAGGCCTGTCGACAAACAAGATCACTATTATAAGAAACAGAGGTGTTGGAGCCTTATGCTTGAGGATCAGCTCAAGGTAAGGCTCACAAAGAAAGTCTTGAGGCTTTAAGAAAAGGTTCTTTTTCACTCAAATACTTCCGCCTTATTTGAAGAGAACTTAATAAAGATGAGGCTGTATGGAGGAGTATGCCTTTTCGACACATTTTGACTAAGATGTACGCCTTATGGTGGTACATCTTAGTCAGAAGCGATCACTTTTATTACCTTGGGTGTGTTACATAGACGAATGGAGAGATTGAGGAAGATGTTTCCCATACAATCATAGTTAAAGAGGTTAAAGTGGAGATGCCTAAAAGAAATTTTTTATAAGTAAGATGTGCTATGCTTTATGGAGTTGAACGTTGGACGTTCAAGAAGCATCATGATAATAAATTGAGCGTAGTAGAGATGAGGATGTTACATGGATGAGTGGAAAGACTACGTAAGATAAAATTAGAAACAAACATATTTACAAAAAATGAAGGAATAGCTCCAATAGGGGTTAAGCTAAGAGAAAGTCGATTGAGATGGTCTGGATATGATCCAGTTAGAAGAAATATTTAAGTTGAGAGTTCTAAATGAATGAGATGAAGACCCAAAATAACGTGGATAGAGATGGTGAAACCAAACAGGAATTTGCTTTCAATAACAACACAGTTGGCTCTAGACAAAGTAGAATGAAGGAATAGGATTTTTCACCTAATAGGATTTCTTATATTATTACTAGTATAATAGGTAGTCTTCAAATTCTGCAATTTACTTTGGGAAAAGATGCAAAACTCTGATAAAAATGGACTTAAAGAAGCTTATGAGATCTGTTGCATACCTCTCTCCTTGTTGAGGGAAGACAAGGCAATCGACCAAATTCTTCTCCTCTAATGTGGGTTCATATACGGCCTCGAGTACTCTGATATCACCCGGATGGAGACAAGGGTTTTTCGTAACCACTACCTTCCCTACTACTACCGAAGTTGTCTTGTCCACCTTATGAAAGAAGGTCTGATCACTGAGTTGAAGCTCTGCCCTTTTCATGGTTACTCTGACATACACTTGACCATATTTTAATGTGCCAGTTTCATCCAAGCATCCCATAAGAACCCGTCCCTTTGGGACAAATACTCGGCATTTCGTTCTTATATCGGACAACTGATACTCCCGATGTGCTCTAAGCATCATCAAGAGATAAGGTTCCTTACCCGGTTCATAACCTTGCAACAACATTTTTACTATAATGTTCTTAACATCACAACCACCCATTCCCTCCAAAACATTGAGAGCAGCGTCTCTACTGGTTAACATTTTGTCAAGAAGACGGATTTGTTCGTGCTGCATTGCCTCAAACTTGTCGTCCTCTATTCCCAAGGTAGACAAAAGGGAAACAATTTCCCGATTCAAATAGCATGGCAAGGATTCACTCCAACTAGTGACATTGAGCATCTTGTTCTTTGAGTCAAACTTTAGCATGCTTTGCCTCAACGATAGCTTCCGGAAGGAATTACGATCAATGGCTATAACACCTTTATATCCGCCATATCGAATTTGGAAAGCTGACGGTGTTTGACTCAATCCACACTTATAAGCAACTTGTTTGGCGAATGAGTAGGAAATTTTACCGATCCCATCTGAGAAACAGTAGCTTATACCATCAGTGGTAACTTCAACATCGGGAATGATCCCAACATCTTGTGTGGGAACAATAAATGTTTGAAGAGAAGAACTAAACAGTTGACCCATTCTCGCCGCACATTTCGACACACTACGGATTTTATTGAAACAACCCATCCATACTCTTATTTCTTCCGCACTAACATTGTCATTAGAAGCAAACATCCAAACTGAATTTGATCGGAGTTGGCTTGCCGAGAAGGCTAGGAACTCAAATCTCTTGGCTCCAATCATAATCCCGTCTCTGAGAATAGATAATATCCGATGGTATATTCCTGTTCTATGAGGCTTTGAAAAGACACCTCGTTCGACACTTTTTGAAATGGCATCTGATGGAGCCTTACTCCAATCTTCCTCAACAAAGGAAACTCTCAAGAAATCAGAAGCATATGCCGCATAGTGTTTCACAACATAATTGGCAGTTTCAATCTCGGGTCCCAAAAAGTAAACCTTCGAAGGAGTAATTAGAACTCTATGACAAGTCATCAAGTTTTGTTCTGCCAACCTTCTTTGCGATGATGACGGAAGATTCTTTTGATTTGTTTTCACGCTATGTAACTGACTTCGAACAAATGACATGGGTTCATAGCAAGTCGACTTCACTCTGTGCAACTTCTGAAGAATCATATCAGCAGAATCTACACTTAGACTGCTCAAAAGTTCAATTAGATCCGTGTTCACCGCTGCAAGGCTAATTTTCTGGGAATGAACCAAGGAATTGAGCTGGAAAAGGATCTCATATGCTAACTTAGACTCTGATGGAAACTTTATGAGCGGGACTATTTCAGACTCGGAGAAAAATTGTTCGCCGTGTTGTAAAGTTAGATCTTTGAGTTCTCCTTCATAATGTGGGTAGGTGGTAGAAATATCTGAAGCTAACGATCCGTTTTCAAGTTTCCAACAAAAAGAAGATGAATGTCCAATGGACTTGAACGATGAAAAATCTGTTGTGCGAACCCAAATAAACTCAAAATTTTCCTTGCAGATATGGTACCGGTCAGTGTTGAATTTTGCATCTAAAGTAGGCCCAGAAATTTTTTTGTATATTTTTGGCGCGTACTTGAGCTGAAAATTTACAGTTTCAGGTAAAATATTCTTCAGTAAAGCAGGAAGCAAAATTAACATGAGAAGTAAAAAAATAAGATGATTTTTTTCCTGAATTGTAACTTCTATTCCAACATCAGACTCCTAAAGTTATGACTTGAGGAAAATTGCAATCTTCATGACGGGTTGTTTTCTAGTTAAGCTATCCGTATTTAGTACAAAGTTTACATTTATTCTTCTTTCCCTTCTAGTGTACAAAAAGAAAACTCAACTCAATTTTTCAGGGGACAAAAGAAGATATAGCTTCACCTCTCTATCTCTTGTATTAAAATAAATTATACCAAATTAGTTAAGCATAAACCTTCACATGGAACATTATAGCTTCTAACCATGAAGGTGAAAAAAGGCCAGTTTTGTTACTAAACCAAAGTGTTTTTATTACAATGATGTTCAGCAAAACTAAAGGCTTCGTCTCCATCAATTTAGTGATATCATAATCATCCTCAATGTGTATCCCAAGTATTCCGGTTTGGCCAATTCTATCGTTCTACACCATTGTTTTCAAATGCATGTGAGGCTTATGCCTTGAGATGCGTCTTAGAGCGAGGCTCGTTAAAAACCCCCTGAAGCACAAGAAAGAAATGTGAAAGCAATTGAGGCTTACGCCTCAAAGCATGTGGTACCCAAAAGGCATACACCTCAATGGGAGGCGTACGCTTTGCTTGAATTTATAATTAATTTCTTTTTTTTTTTTTTTAATTAATTGTATTACTACTTTCTTCTTCTTCTTATTTTCTTTGTTGTTGCTGCCATACAACATGATTGGAGCGTATTTAGATATAAATTCGAATATAATAATAATATATGCTAAATAAATCGTTGAATTGATTTAATTCATAATTAGCATTTGCAGTATTTAGTATTATGAAGAGAAAGTTATTAAAAAGAAGTCTAAAGTTACATTTTGCAATAAATATAAAATAATTATTTGCTGCAGAAACTTTCAGTTATTTAAATATAAAATATTTCTTCCTAATTAAAATATAATATAAAATATTTTATTTTATTATTAACGTAAGAGATTAAAACTTGGAATTTGATTATGTGGATTTGTAAATTGAAATTCCAAAATATATGGTAGCTACCCTGTTTTATTTCAATATTAATCATTCAAATATATTATATTATTTATTTAAAATCCATGCATGTGTGGCTTACGTCTGGAGGCATTGGCAATCAAGTGCCTTGCCTCACACCTCAGCATTTGAAAACATTCCATACTGTCTCGAACAATCTTATGTCCTGTTAAATAATGTGTCTTGAAATTCCTAATGTAATGTATATTCCAAGGAACACTCAATCACAATACATGAAAGGATTTGGAAAAGGGTCTACACATAAAATTCCATAATTTGACATAAAACAAAAAAATAAGAACAAATTTGATGGCCCTGTTTGAGTGAACAATTTTGCTCCAAAGATGAAAATCTGAAGAGGTATTTGTAAAAAAGACATCTTTTTGACAATCCAAACAGACCATAAATGATGAATTCTAACTAAATTGCAGCAAAAAAAAAAAAAAAATTGCTAGAATTCCATATTCCACAAACTTGTTAAAATAAATAAATAAACAAACCACAAAGATGAATCACTTTTTTCATCAGAACATTTTCTTTTACTAACCAAATAACAGCAAACCCAGGAATAAAATTCCATAATTTGACATAAAACCAAAATAGGAACGAATTTGATGGCCCTGTTTGAATGACCAATTTCTCTCTAAAGATGAAATTTGAAGAGGTTTATATATTTAAAAAAAGACATCTATTTTACAATTCAAACAGACCACAAATGATAAATTCTTAACTAAATTACAGCAAAGAAAAAAAAAAAAACAGTAATAGAATTTCACAAACTTGTTATAATAAATTAAAAAAAAACCCCCACAAAGAAGAATCAATAAATTAATTAAATATACCTTCAAAAGAACTGCATTTAAATCCTCTCCACTCAAACGACACCCAAAACAAGCTAGAACATCCCCAAATTGAATCTCTAACTTATAACTCTCACCACCTTCAGCCACCCAAAACTCAAACTTTTTCCTCTCAGGCATAATCTCAGCCTTTACACTCTTCCATGTCTCCAAAACCTTCAAGCAATCTTTTTCCACCAAGAAACCCACATGCAAGACTCCTTCAGTAACCCGATTATGGACTTCGGTTGGTCGAACGATGATCTCTTCGAATGATGGTGAGATTTCTAAAAGGGTATTTTGGAAAATAAGCTTTCCTTGTTCAGAGAGGAGATTAATGGTGTTTGCAGCAGAAATGGTTTCGAATTGAACTCGACCCACGCCTTTGGACTTCCAGTTTTTACGCTCTGTGAAGATTTCGATGGCAAAGACAGAATCTTTCTCAAGTGTGGACTCAAAAAATTCAAAGAGTTCTTTAGCAATGGCTGTTAAAGGGATGTTCGATACTCTCACTGTGGTTCTTTTCACAGCCATGGCCCTGTGCGAGAGAGAGAAAGAAACGGAAAGTCGGAGAGAGAAAGAATGGTGATGTAAATATATTAGTGTCCAACGAACGGCTGAGATGGAAACAAGTACTTTCTATATCTATCGAATCTCATTGAACTGATATGACGAACCTACGACTCAGTTTCAACTTTCAACTTAAAAAGCCCTTAGATTTTCTATAAAAAAAGTGCTATTGGCACCCCAATATCTTAAAACACCCTCTTTGAACATTACCCTAGGACTGTCAATGGATAGATATTCGATCGCATAGTGTCATATCCGAATTCGAATCCGAAAAAAAATAATGATATTCGAATTTGAATTCGAATCCTATCGAATATCACTAACAAACATTCAAATCCGAATTTGAAAACTATATCGGATATTTGATAATATCTGATCTGATAAAAAATCCTACAAAATACTATCATCCTCAATCTGTAAAAAACAAATAAATTGATTTTCTTATTTTTTTTCAACTCCAATAGTCGTAATCTTCCACCTATTTTAGTGTTAAAATCAAATAAAATGGGATTTTAATTTGTATGTGTGTGTGTGAGTGAGAGAATATGTACTTATATGCTCGTTGGTCGGAGAAGACGATGATTACGAAGCTCACACATTCGAAACCCACCTTAACATTACTTCAACTGGTTCTTCTTGCGTTTGCGTTTTAGATTGAGAGAAGATAAAAAGTTAAAAGCTAAGTTTTGTTGTAAAACATGAATATATAATATATATAATATATCGGAGCGGATATTATCGAATTGGATTTCGCAACATCCGAATCCGATATTCGATATCCAAAAATTTCGAATAATATCTGATTTTTCGAATTCGAATTCAGATTACGACTATCCATTGACACCCCTACATTACCCCAGGTTTGGCTCAAATTTATAACGACTGGTTAGTTGCACACCACCCATTATCAATTGCACTCTATCACTTAAAAATCTCCCTTTGCACTCCATTTGGATGATTGACACTCTATAAATAATTTTTAAAAATGTTGCACTCCATTTTTTATTTAATTTTTTTTGTTCTTCACCAATTAGTTCAAAAACTTGACCAAGTATTTGATTTTATTATTATTTTTTGAGAAAATAAAATATAAATATTTTTTATATATTAAAAATTATTTTGAGATATTCATAAATTTGTTATGATTTCATTTTACTCGATTTACGAGCTTTTGCATTGATTTGATTCGATGAACATTCAAGTTAAGTTTAAAAATGTAAAAAGTACCTCAAATATTCCCAAAAACATGGAGGTGTAACATCTAAAACAATCACATCTCTTTAAATCTCTAAAGTTGTTGGAAGGGTATTTAAGATATTTTGAGTACTAAATTGTTTATATCTTTGTAGAGGGGATTTTTTTTTTTACATATTATCAAAAAATAGACCTTTGCGATCATTTTCCTTTAAATAAAAAAAAGAGAGTATTTTTTAAGTTTGGTGTGTAACCAACAATTAGTGGTATAGACATGATATTTTCGTTGAAAACCCAATTTCTAATAGGATTGGAGTCGCCACCATTCTTTTTTAAAATAGGTGTAAACAGGCATTTAAAATAATTTTTGAAATTTAATTTTGTCATTGTAGTAATTCTCGTTTATGGAAAGGGTATGACCTACCTAATATCTAGGTAAAGAAGTCTAGTTAGAGGATGAAAAAGGTATTAGGCATCATATCCTCTTTATCAAAAGTGGTTTACCTTTGAAACTTAGTCAATTTTTTGAAAAAATTTAAAAGTGAGTCAAGTATGCATGAAAAAATGCGTGTTAAAAGGGATGTATGTAATTATTGAAAATGTATCCTTGAGCAAACTTTTGATATTAATGTGAGACATGAGGGGGTATCCTAAGAAAAATTATACCCTTATATGGTTTACATTATTTTCATGATTAAGAATGTTGATTTAGATTTTTAGAAATGTTTTATATTAGAAGTCCCTTGAAGTCATAATCTTAATGCATCATGCAAAACTAGAAATTTGGTGTTTCAACACAACCAAGTAAGTGACACATTTCTTCATCATAACAAAAAATGTATAATGTGAGTACATTGTATACAATATGATGCATATGAGATAGTAGGTAATAAAAATGATTTCAACCGAACTGAAGTCTAACCTAGCAGGAGTGACAAGGGGAATATATTACATCCTAAAAGTACCCTAAAATATAAAGGGGTAGAAGTAGAAGATGTAAGTATTTTAACTATAAAATTAAACCTACACTCACCTTTGTCCCTTGATGTTCTTGGATGAGCTTAAGTCTTAAATAGAAAAATTAGTAAGTTAGGGGTTTTAGTTGAGAGTTAGAGGTAAAAGGTATGTAGACACGGGATTTCGCCATTCGACCGGCCACATCTACTGATTTTGGAGTCGCCACCATTCATAGTGTAAGTGGGTGTGAATGGTCAAACCGATGTGCATTTTTGAAAAAGTGACATTTTGGCATTTAGTGACTCACGTAGATAAGGTACGGATCAAACCTTAAGATCCGGGTAAGCGGCTCGGTTGGAGAAAAGGGAAGGTGTTAGGCACCCTTTTCCTCCCCACGGAAATAGTGGTAACCTCAACTCAACCTCGGTCATTGTTGATGAAAAAATAACGAAAAATGATGTGCCACGTGTTTGTGCATTGGTACCCTAGATAGGGGTTCATTTTCGGCTTGATCATAGGGTCATTCCATTGATGGAAATGACCCTTATAGACCTTTAGCCTGGAGTCCATTCATCCTAAAAAATAAAATGAAGGGGAGAGGGGTGATAGAAGAGGGAGGAGGAGAGGATGTAGAAGAGAAGAGGGTGGGTTGCCTTGAACCCACCTTGTATCTTCTTTCTTCTTTTCTTCTTCTTCTTTGAGTCTTCTTGAGTCCTTAGTATTTTTAAGCAAATACAACTCTTTTTTTTTTTTGGTTGAAAGAGTAAAGAAGAGATGATGAGTAGTGATTTTTTTTTATGAGACTGGGGAGGATTAGTGTGAGGGAATTGGAGGATTTTCTTAGTGAGAGGGGGTGATAGTTGTTAGTAGAGAGAGAGTTGGGGAGAAACTTTGTAGTGAAAGTTGGGGGCCATTTTTTGTGTGAAGAGGAGGAGGGTATTTATAGATGTTGAGGAGTTATTTTAGGGATATAATGGGTGAAGTGAAGAAAAAAGTAGAATGGTTATGAGTGTTGAGAGAGAAGTGGTGGGTTAATTTAGAGGAGATTGGAGGGTATTTAGGTAAGGAGGGTTAAATGGGTGAGTTTTGACCCAATGGTTTGGATCCTACCCAACCCATTTGGGTGAGTGTTTGGTGAGGTAAGTTTAAGCTGGTGGTTGTGATTTGTTTAAGAGCATGGAGGATTTAAAGAGGTGGTTGTGATATATTTTGGGAGGGTGAGGGCGATGATGCCATGTGTTAAGGTGGGTGGAAATGAGGGTTGGGATAGGTTGATGGGAGAGGTTGCGTGTTTGACTCGAGAGGCTGTGTCGGTTTTCGGTTTGTCGATGTCGGTTTTGTCGGGCCTGATGAGGGTAGATTCGGGGCTCTGGTTTAGGGGTGTGGGTCGCTGTGTTTTGATTTGCGCGACCCGGTGCTGGGTTGATGTGTGGGTCCTGGGCTTTACCGCCCCTTCCTGGGGTCGGTCGTTGGGTGCGGGCGGTGCGCTGGGGTGCTGCCCATGTGTCCATCTTTTGCGCTCCAAGCGTGCTTGGTTGCTGTGGGTTGTGGTTTATTGGGTTAGGGTTGTGGGTTGGCTCCTGCCTATGGCTCATGGTTCTGCTTTGTGGGCTTTGTAGTGTTGGACTTGGGTTTTCGAAATGGTTTTTCCCGCTCACGGCGGCGGCGCGGTGCTCGTAGGCGTGGTAGGCATCCCAAGTCTCACATTTTTTATTTTTAATTTTTTAGATTTTTTGCATCATTAGTTTGATCAAAAATGCCCCGTGTTGGCGAATCGGCTTTTTAGGCCCGTTGGTGAAATTTATCGAAAATTTGGCGTTTTTTATTTTGGAGCGGAGCGGTGGAATCATTGGGAAGACGTAAGGTAGGCCGAGTCCTTTTGGTAAGTCTCCTAAACCATTGAGAGGTTCTTAGGGGCCTCGGGTTGGTAAAAATATCACTTTTCAATGACTTGGGCCTTTAAGGCCCGTTGGCCCATTTATTTAGAAAATCGATATTTTTGGGCCCTTTCGAGAAGTGGCCCGTTCAAATTGAGGTGTCTACAAGGCATATAGGGGTTTTAATATAGGTTGGAGGTTAGAATGAGGCTAGAGGTTCTTTGTGGAAAGTTGGGAGATAGTTAAGAGTTCTTGAGTAGAGGGTTGAGTTGAGAGATGATTAGAGGTATTGAGTAGGAATTTTTGTAAAGCTTAAGGCTTAGAGAATAGGGTTTGAGAATATGACTTTCTTATGGAAGATGAGACTATTTGTGAAGTTTTTAGAGAAGTTTTGAAAGTAAAATGATTCAACCCTAAGGTTTTTAAGAAATGACACAAGAAACATATAAGAATCTCTTATGATTTTTAACTTTCTGAGGGTAAGTGGTGGAATTTGATATAATACCTTTAGAATCAAGTCATTTGGCCAAGCTATGTGAGTTAGGCCATGTGACACAATTTTGATGGCTAAGGAAAAATAGGATTGAGAGGATGCATGAGCAAGGACATGTGGAAAGGTGATGAGTTGGGTCTCATATAAATATCTCATAAAGTAGGGTTGAATGGAAGGAAGCAAAAGTATTTTTAGGAGGATAATTAGGAGAATGCATGTGCAAAGGTGATATATTAGGCTTTCAGTAAATATCTCATAAAATAAAATTAGGTACATATTTTTAAAATAAACCAATGAGAGAGTTGTGTGTGTATACTTTAAGTTTACTACCTTTTGAGGGTAAAGTTGAGAATTCTCACAAATTTTATAGATTTTTACCAAAGACCAAAGAATTATTTATGTTGGCTTTTGAGGGGGTCATTCTTCGAATTTATCAATAGAATCGACCATCTAATAGGCTTTAAGAACTAGCCTACCAATGTGAAGCCTTCTTGGGTGTTGTTGGAGTTTATGAAAGACCACCATGTATCATCTTTGGGGAATGGTATAAAACCATGGGCTTTTAGGGTTGGACATGGGTAATGGGCTAGATATTGGCTTTAAGTTATGGGTTTTGAAAGATTTGAATTTGGGCTTAGGTTAGGATAATATGTTTGGATAGAAATGAGCTTAAACTGGTGCAATGGATTTGGATACTTGGATTAGAAAAATGGTTGTGGATTTAGGTTGGTGATGGGTTTAGCTTAGAGTAATGAGCTAAGGACAACATTTGTTATCCTTTTGCCTTTAACGTAAAGATTTTATTTTCTTTATCTTTTAAATCTCAACAGTAAGAAATGATTTTTGGAGTGATACAAGAATACATTTTCAAGTACGAAAATTAAGTGTTTTTATAAGATATTGAAGATGATGGATCGAAGACGACATTGAATAAGTACAAAAATAATTTACTCTAAAAAATGAAAAATAAAAAAAAAAAAAAAAAAATTCGAAAATGATAGATTTTTAGGATTGTCTTCAGCCATATAATCCTATCTCCTTCAACATTCAAATATTCAAGAATTTTTATGCAATACATTGAAAAATCAATTATTTTTTTAAAGGTCTAATAGCGATTAAGACAAAACTAGATGACGTCAGCGGAACGTGACTGAGCGGACTACAAGGATCACTTGTCTTTGTTGGAGTACACGTTAGCGCACGCTGGGTGCGCAATATAACCACGTGTCACAATCTTGGAGTTTGAATCTGTTGCAATAGTCAAATCTTATGATTAAAAAATAGAGAGATTCTATTGTCACACCAACTTATGTTATTCCATCGCAATTCATTTGGTCAATCTTAGCACACATCTTGGGGTGTGGCATTAGCAAAAGTTGGTGTATCAATATAAACTCTATAAAAATAACCAATCAAACTATTTTGCTCCAGATTCAAAAAAATAAACTGAGTTTGTAGATTTTTTTTTTTTTTTTTTTTTAACATCCACAATCGTTTATGTATTACTTCCAGAGAAAACGAATCAAAAATAATATAAAGAAAATAAACCAAGATGCAAGCACACATCGAAACACTAACATTTGTGTGGCATCTTTTGAGATACATCCATGGATCCAATTTTATATTATTACGAAGAGAAAACTCTTTTTTAATATATATAAAAACAAGAAATGTAATTAGAATTTTAATAATAACAATGAAATTACGGAAATACGTGGAATGATGAACAATACCTCCAGAATCCACAAACCATGACACGAATCACTACTCTTAAGTTGAAGGTTGATGGGTTCAATCATTTGGCTAATCATCATTCAAAATAGAGATCCCTTGATATTGAAGATGATAACTAAAGTAATGAATTTTCAATAACATTATCTTTAAGGTTTTGTTTGGATTTAGAGAAGTGGAGAGAAGAGAAACTCAATTTCTCTTCATCATGTTTGGATTGATGGGAGAGAACTTTAAAATTTTACATAGTTGACATTATAAAATATTTTAAAAGGGTTTCTCTCAATTTCTTTCTTCTTTTCTCCCTACTTAACAATCGAAATAGGAGAAATGGAGAGACTCATTTATTTTCTCTTCTCTACTCTCCATTTCTCTCATAGCGTAAAGAAAAAAATAAAAATAAAAAGCAACAAGTGTGTGTTTTGCATATTATTTATTTTTATATCGTTCTTATCCATCTTGTCAAAGTCTTCTAAGTGATGATAGATTAAAACCATCTCCATCAACTTTACTTTACTTTCAAGGTCCCTATTTGCTAAGTTGATTAAAGTTAGGTAATTTGAATGTTGATACAATGATTTGAGTTCAAGACCTACCTTTCATCTACCACCAAGTATTAACTATTTTAACCCCAAGAGATTGGGATAGTGGTCTAGTGGACCCTTGATTCAATCTGTTGCACATAGAATTTTCCGAGAGGGTTGTACGTGTGACCGTGAGATTAGTCCCACACGAAGGGCGGGGATACCCACAATAATTACAAATAAATAAAACAAAATATTAAATATTTAAAGGAAAACAAAAAAGAAGCTTTTATATGTTATAGCTCATGAAAGTAAATTATTCATCTATCCTAGTTCTGAGTTAAGAGAGCCTTTGAATGAAACACCATTGTTTCAATCTTGTGATATTAGAACATATTAGAGACTGAAGTAAAAAAGCACAATCCATCGAGCCAATGATGACCCATGAAAAACTGATTGTTAATGAAGTACCATATGTAGTTGACTTGATTCTTTGGAAGTGATAAATGTCTAAGGATATAAAACTTTACGCAAATATTTCAGCTAATTCCTATAATGCATTTAAGATAAACTTAACATGTATACAACAAAATTTATGTCGTTTCTAAGTTGGTTAAAGTCTGTAAGTGTTGATGCCACAAATCGGGTTCAGAATTCGTTTTCACCCTCTAATTGATAATTAATCATTTATAATTTGTTTAACAAAAAAAGAAGAAAAAAAATCTTATTTAATTACATCAATTTATACTGCAACAATATTGTATATGTTGACTGGCGAACATAGGCGGAGCCAGGATTTTCTTGTAGTCGGGGCAAACTATAATTAATCGTAAGATTGAAGAGTTTGAAGTTGAATGATTTTGAGAGAAAATTCAAAGGTTTTTGTTAGAGATTGAAGAAAATGATATTTAAATTATTTTCAATTAGTCTATGAGAGAAGATCCAAGTCAAGGGTAATGTCATCTTCAAAAAATTGAGGGGGGGTGTAAAATTGGAGGGAGGTGAGGGAGTGGAGGCAAATGGGGCACATTAACCTCAAATTAAAGCATAAATACAAGGTCAAAAAAATTGAGTGGGGGCAATTGCCCCCATTGGCTCTACCCCTACTGATGAAAGTGCCAACTTGAGAAGTTGGATATAGTCTATGTTAATACCATGACTTGGATTCAAAACCCATCTCCACCTATGAATAACTAACCACTAATCTTGTTTGTCAAGCAAAAAAGAAAGAATGTTGACTAATATAACATACATGTGTAGATCACAAAATCAGACAAATATATATTGTTAGACTTCACACAGTTATGTATTTCAATGTTTTATTTTGTTGCGACATACAAACCCATGTTGCACCCACCAGTTTAAACTAATGGGAATTGGTGGGGGGGAGGGGGGGGGGGGGGGGGTGTGTTTCAAAACAATAGTGATAGTGGCTAAACCAAACAGCCTGATAGTGGCTAAACCAAACAGCCCCTAAGAAGCCATGTGTGGTTCTTTGTTTATTGGTTGGCTCAAATGTACATATTCTAACTAACCCAAAAATAAAATTATAGAATAAATAGTGACTTGAATCCTACTCGAACATCTGTTCCTTACTTCTGTTTTTTTTTTTTTTGGTTTTGGGGGTGGGGGGGTGGGGGGGCTAAACCAAACAGCCCCTAAGGAGCCATTAGTGGTTCTTTGTTGATTGGTTGGCTCAAATGTACATATTCTACCTAACCCTCAAGGCATGCCCCTTGGATTCTCAAGTATTATAACCCAAAAATAAAATTATAGAATAAATAGTGACTTAAATCCTACTCAAACATCTGTTCCTTACTTCTGTTGTTTCTTTAATCTTTAGATCTTAACCCAACACTCTTTAATTTCTATTACTCAAAATGCAAGATTTTGGATTCTTCCATTAAATAACCCTTTAATGGACTATCTCTCCCTCATGCATCAAATATTATATAATTTCATAATATATGTATTTATATAATTACCATCGTCGATCCCAATGATGGTAAATGAATTAATATCTTCAAAACCAAAATCATACCTAAATTATAAATCACAAAACCCACTTGTCATAAGTTGCCAAAATTTAATTCCATATGGTTTATTCCTCCCACTTGCATCAACCCACATGCCTCGCACCGGCCTTTCTTAAAAAAATAATAATATCATACACAAATTTACTTAGCAATAAAATAATATCATACAAAAATTTTCAAAACCTTGAAAATACTCATGCTAAGATCTTTCAAATAAAATTAAAAGAAGGAAAATGCTGAAGTGACTGCATTCGACTTTGTGCTAACGTGGCAGTGTCTTCGAAAGCATAGATTTTCCTCATTGTATCTTGATGAAAAAAAATCTATGATTCTGGGACACTGCCACATCAGCACAATCATTCTAGCTCGACACTATTAAAAATAGGATTCTCTATTAAAAGGGTCTTGTTAACGTGTGCCCTTAGAGCACACGTAAAAGTGCAATAAAAACACTTTGGAAATTGGAATGTGAGGGTATTTTAGTTAAAAATAAGTTTTTTAAGGGTATTTTTGATACAAAATCCAAATTTCAAAGTATATTTATTGCAAATTAACGTATGCCCTTAGGGCTCACATTAACAAAACCCCTATTAAAAATAGGATTCCTTCAGCCAGTTAAACCTTGCTTTTAAAAAAACTTTTTTTTTTTTCAAATTGATTCGTACCCACTCAAATGATTTCATTTGAGTGTTAATATACCCATATGATTGATTTTATCGTGAAAATTAAATTAATAGATACTACAATCACAAATTTCAAACATGTAAAATCTTAATAATAATTTATATTTGTGTAACGATTTTCTAACGCTCCCCTCTGACACACGCTACCATCACAGAAACATAGATCATTTGCATCAAGAGACACATAATCAAAAAAAAAAATCTTGTGTATCCCAAGGCAAATAATCTACGGTTTATTGATGGGAGCGTAGGGGCCCACAAAAGTTGACCCATGCCAAAATTTTCTGGAAATCAATGAGTAAACAGATTTCCCAATGAAAAAAATTGCTCAAAGGTCTTCGAGTCCACTCTAAAATTTAAAACCATGCCTTAGGGTTTAATGATGAGTGATGACAAAGATGAATACATCAAAGTGGGGGTCCAAATATAGAATGAAGTCTTGTGCTCTTAGAAACATCAAAGCTTACAAAAATATTCTCTCTCTCTTTCTCTCACAAACACACTCACACAAACCAGCCAATATAGAATAATAGAATATTGAAAAAGACCAAATTATGTCTTATATTAGACTTACGCTAAGCTAGTGAATTTGATCTATCATGTATTCCACCGACCACCTCACTTCACCCCCCACACTCATAAACAGAGAAGAAAAGAGAAAAAGCAGAGAAGAAAACAAAATCCATAAATGAAATTAAGTAAGTTGGGAGACCAACTAAGGTGCTTAACCCCACCACTACTCACATCAAATATTTTTCAATTTGTACCTCTCATCACTAGAATCCCCAATACCACTTTTTACCAATACATCACCATCAAACCTA
The DNA here is from genome assembly GCF_017979445.1 of Akebia trifoliata. Lineage (NCBI taxonomy): Eukaryota > Viridiplantae > Streptophyta > Magnoliopsida > Ranunculales > Lardizabalaceae > Akebia > Akebia trifoliata. Next base: position 4,418,154 of record NC_141379.1, read on the forward strand.
TCTTGAAGCAAAAAAGATCACTCCAATTATGATTTTTCTTACAAGTATGGTTTTACCTATTAAATAAATGGACTTCTCCAAATATCACAACAATGGATGGTCTACACAGCATCAATTCTCTGTTGATTGGTAGCCCAAGAATGCATTTTGGGCACGGTGGAGCAAGAAGAGAGGCAGGACAAGTACCAAGGGGCACATGCACACGTGTACTAGCAACTGATGGGTACCATTGAGCACATGCCAACATGTGTCGTGCTGTGTGGTGAATGTGCACACATGGCCGTGCCTATTACCGTGCCCGTGCCATCCAAAACGATGGCACTACAATTGGACAGTTGAAATAGATGGGCATGTCCACCCAATCTAGCTAAGATCAACATGTATATACCTTCCTTCTACAAGATTTTTTACATCAGCTCATCTCAAAATCAAGAAAAGCTTTTGAAGAAAAAGTTTATAATGTTTGGTATTCCATTCACTCAAACAATAAAGTACATTGTTGAAGGGTATGAAAGTAGAAACAAGAATTCAGACATTTGCATCCCAAAAATCAAAACAAGATAAGATAGAAACTCAATGAAGCTTTTGAATTATGGATTGGGTAGAAAAAAAAATACAAGACAAATTACTTTCATAAGCCCTCATGAGTTCTTGCAGTCCTTGGCAAGTCCACATTAAGGGAGGAAGAAATATTCATATTGGTATTTGAAGAACAACTTGGGCCCTTCTTAGACCAAAGCCAGATTTTTGAAACAGAGAAACTCTCACCTTTACTTGCACTACTCAACTTCTTCCCCTCTACATGCCCATCAACTAAAAAATTCCCATTATGCCCTCCAACTCCTCTCCCTCTCACAAGCTTCATATCAGCACTAGTATCTCTCTCAGGTGCCAAGGTCACTTGTAGGTTTGCGGGACCAACCACATATTGAAATGAACCCATTGAGTAACACCTCCTTGCATCCAAATTACTGGTACTAGGCTCTACTTCTCCTCTCTCTGCCCCTCCATTGTTTACATTTCTAAACTTACCAAGCCTCACAGGATAAACCCTTTTCTCAACAATAATCTCCTCCAATTCAACTGGTTTCTCACTAGAAGCAAGCCGATCTTCTCGATCATCTTGTATCCAATCTTCCTCCCTTGGTTCATCGAAATCAAAAACTGGGTTTTCAATGGCAAGGCCAGGCGTGAAAAGGGTCCCTCTACAAAGAGGGCAAGTTGAGTTTGATAGGAGCCATGTGTCTATACAGTTTATATGAAAGGCATGGCTACACATCGGAAGCAATCTCAACTTATCATCTTCTAAGAATTCACAAAGACAAACTGCACAATCAAAGGGTTCTTTTAGACCCTTTATCTCCTTGTAGAGGAAGACTGGGAGAGCATCTATGAATGCTTGATCAAGACCTGAGTCATGGAGATGGAAGAGCTGTTGAAGCTGTCTTTGGAGGGCATTTGAGCCAGACATATCTGGGTATCTGTTAGATTGAGATGTTGATGAAGAAGATGGTTGTTTTATGAGGAATCTAACAAGTAAATGGAGGATACCAGAGATGAAAAAGATCACAGCTAAGATAATAATGATGAAAAGAAGAGCTGGGCTGATTCTAGTGCCGGACGATGATGATGGGGTTGATTCTTTCAGATAATTACTACCATAAGGAGATGAGAATGAAGGAAAAGAAGGAAGGGGAGGTGAAAGCAGAGGTGGGTGAGTCAAAACACCATCTTTTTCCTGTATTTGAGTTTGAATCCAAGACATTTTGGAAGATTTAACTAAAACTTGTTCATGGGTAGCCTAAAAACAAACTCAAAATAACTTTCAAACCCAATTTTCAATTTATGAGTTACAAAAAATGTTATTCAAGAAGAAATCAAATTCATTTGAGGAGATGGGGAAGCTCAAAAAACCCTATTTTTTTTCTCAGTTTTGTGAGATCAAACATAAACTCATTCATGGGTAGTCTAAAAAACTAATATTTTTTTTTTTTTCAGAGATTTGAGATCAACCCAACTCATATTTTGAAGTGAACAAGCAAAAACAACCATCTTTTTCTTGCATTGAGAAGAAACACAATTTATTTCAACATGTGGGTATGCTAGAAATCAAACTTTTCCTCAGATTTGAGAGAAAATCGGAGTTTGTGCTAAAAATACCATTATTTTTTCCTTTTATACAAGAAACACCATAAAATTTGGGAGAAGCTAAGGTTGCAGGTTACCTACCTCAGTTGAGAGAATCCTCCATTAATGGAAACATTTTACTTGTTTGAAATCTCTAGGTTTTTTTTCAGTGTTGCAGAAGAAACCCTAAAGAAACTGGTTTTCTTGAGGGTTCTAATTTCCTTTATAGTGTGGAAAAGGAGAGGTGCGTGGAAGTCTGGTAGTAGCTTCCAAAGGGCATGGCAATGGATGCCAAAAAGGGAAGAAGGGTATGTTAGTAATTTCAAAATAGATAAGGGTACTTTAGTCTTTTAAATGTAGGACATCTCTGATCCTTAGATTTTAGACGACAATCATAGATTTATATTTGGACCAAAATGATTTTGCAGGTCTTAATAGAAACAAAAATATTTGTCAAATTAAACAGGCGTGTGAAGTGATTTACTTTTATTAAAAGACTCTCAAAGTAATGTAATATGTTTTTAAATTTTTTTTAATTTTACAAAAAGTAATATAGAAGATATATTATTAGATCTTGGGTCCTATTATTAAGGTTCAATCATTAAGTAATTTTTCCATAACAAAAGTTATATTCTTTTTATAAAAAATCTTATTTTGAAGAGGAAATTTTTTTAAATCTTATATTTTAAAATAATTAATTAAAAAAAATTAAGAATCACAACTGTTTGAACCATCAAATCTGTAAAACCTAATTGAATCCAATCAACTTTATAAGAAAAATTCAGTGAAACTAGTAGGATGAATGTTGTTCCACAATTTTTTAAACAAATGAAAAAATCAAACATTATAAAACTGATAATTCTACTCTTAACAAATTCAGATCAGATCATGTTACTCATCCTAGAACATTGAGGATTGTACAAGGACGTGTTGTACGAGTCTTCGATTGCTTTTGCTTGTGACTTCGTCAATCAAGCATAAATGAATTTAGACTTGTAATTTTCTGACTTAAAAATTTCCACTCAATCTGTACGTAGCTGATGTGACAAGGGCACATAATTTTTTCTTCGGGATACACAAGGAAAACGATCAACAGTTCTGTGCTCTTGCCACGTTAGTCAAGTACAGATCGAGTGAAAATTTTCGAGTCAAAAACTCATTCACGATGAATTTATTGACCTAAACGGCCTCCTTTCTTGTGGCATCCACTTCACTCTAACCTTTGACAAATCAAAATTATCAATAATGGAATTTAATACCACTAATTCACTGTCAATTGACTTGCACCAAAGCACTCCTCAAATTAGTTTTTTGCTCTTTATAGTTAAAAACACATATGAGCTTTTAATCTTTTAAGAGATTACAATAAAACCTTTTCAAAGTTTCCATCACACTCAAACAATATTTTTTTATATTTTTTTTAATCCTTGGATACTATACTCAAACAGGGTTACCCATTATCTTGCTTTTAAGGTCAATTTCTTATCCCATGACTTTTGGTTGTTCCTTTGAAGGATAGAACATGTGATTATGTGAATGCTTTTTATCTTTGACTAAGTTAAAAGTCAATCATGATATCTCCTTATTTGTTTATTAAAAGATAATTATAGAGTCCAACCATGGTGTACACTACAAGCATCCAACACAAATAAGAAATTGCTACATGTACTTAAGAAACTTTTTATTTTATTTTATGCTTATCGCGTATCCCTACCTTTTGAGTGAGACTAATACCAGGGTCACACACACCATCCCCTCGAAAAGTCCTACATGCAATTAGTTGAGTTGAGGATCAAATGGACCCTAGAGGGTGGCCCCACGGAAATCATTGCTTTTTGGGGTTTTGAACACTTGACCTACTCTTCCTGGGGAACTTATTAAGGCTCAGCTTGCCACTAGGCCAACCCCTTGGGGTTTGTACTTAAGAAATCTTGTTATTCTTTCTTCTTTTTTATTTTAATTTTAGGATGAGAATTGATGCCATGGGTATAATCTCTGAGGCTTATTTATCGTGTAGCCATCCTATTGGTGTTGCACTTAAAAATTCGATATTCGAAATTGAGAACCAATGAAATTGCAACTAGACTTTGTGAGGACCTCAGGTGGAAGGAGTAAGATCATCAACCTGTAATATAATGTTAATGGAATTGTGATGCCGATGACTCTGAAATTCAAACATTCAGAAACTCATTACTATACGGGGTATATGCCATATTGGCATCCACATATAAGTACTCAAAGACCCTTCTTCGTGTTATGGAAGACGCTTTGGACTAAAGATATCCATCATTCAAACCAACATTTCTTATATGATAAGGTGGAAAGGAGAAGGAAATGTATAATATTTCAAGAACAATTATAATCAGACACCTATAAATATCAAAAGTTACATAAAATAAAAAATTGCTTCAATCTAATAAACACTTACTTCAAACTTAAGTTTATGATTAACTACATAGTGACATAGAAATGGATTAAAGAAAATTTCCCTTCTCATCTTATATCTTTCTTAATCATCGATAACCGAAATCCTTGGATTATCATGCTTCAGAGATGATGGACTTCTCTTCTTCTTCCTTTATGCTATTGAGCACCACAGCAACTTGGTCCATACTAGGCCTCTCCTCTGGAGAAGTATTCGTGCACTTAAGTGCTACTTGTAGCAAGTTCACCATCCTCTCTTCGCTTGCACCTTCTTTAACCAAAGCTTTGTCGAAGACTTCGGCTGTCCATTCTTCGGTGACCACGGAGTGCACCCATCTTGCCAAGTCAAAGTCATCATTATGCACAATCTTCCCCGTTAGTAGCTCAAGCAGAATGACACCAAACCCATACATGTCAACCTTGAAGGTGCTATACACACGATCCCTACTTTGATCCATAGTTTTGTAACCTTTATTGTTGGCAAGGGAAGAGTGATCTTTGTTGTCCACCACCATTAAACCATATTCACTAATGCATGGATCCATGTTATTGTTCAACAAAATGTTGGAGGATTTTAGATTCCCATGAGCAATACCTTCACCACGTAGTTCCTTGTGCATGAAGGCTATAGATTGAGCAATACTAATTGCAACATCTAGCCTACTACCCCAATCAAGTGTTTCGCCATTTTGGGTTCCTGAAATGCAAACTGAAGATTATAAAAAATTCTTAAGCAAAGAAAGCTCTTTACATAGCTACGAAGGTGTCTAAATGTGTTTTGTAAATTCTTAAGCAAAGATAGCTCTTTACATAGCTATCTATTTTCAAAGCTTAGTTCATTATGAGAAAATAGTGATTGTTCTTGTTCTATTCCGTGGACATAGGCACACTGCTGAATCACGTAAATCCTTGTATTTTGTGCAACTGCGTTATCTTTGCTATTTCAATTTTTTCACTCATGCCTATTAACTGCAATGCAAAGGACATCTTCAATTTTAATAAACTTTCTCTTTGAGAGTTCTTTTCTAGTAGATTCAACATTTTCTTACTCCATTGTTTCACACTCCGGTCGCATGGCAGAGTAAAAATTAGCTTAAAAAAAGGTGGAACGGAGTTACCTTGGAGAAGCCTGAAGAGACTTCCATTCTGTTGGTATCCATAGACGACGAGCTTTTCTTGCTTAGAACAATAGAAGGCGATGGGAGGCAATACATTTTGATGCTTCACGTGGTCTATCTTTTCCATTCTCCTTCTAAAGTCGTCACTAGAAATTGCCCAATCCTTAATCCTTTTCACAGCCAAAGCCATCCCATCGTCGAGTATGACCTTGTAGAGGCTACCATGCCTTCCTTTTCCAAGCAACTCCGCCGGAGCCTTAAGTAGATCATCAAATCTCAAACCCTGCACAACCGGATCCCTTAGAACGACTAGTGAGGTTGACATCATTGCACTTTCGGCCGATCCTAGAGAATACTCTGATTTGCTCACACCCATCTTGTACTCACTTGAAGCAATACTGTGTTTGTTGATGGTAGTATCCATTGCTTCTTCCTTGGATTTTACGGTATTAAACTTCTCGCCTTTGGCCTTCTGGTTGCTAACTATCTTGAAAACGATGAAGATGACGAAGATCATACCTAGAACGAAATATCCCGAAAACATGAGAACATGCTTGACCACATGACTCTTTGATCCCTTCTTTGAAGGGCATGGATTAGGCAATGGTTCTCCACACAAACCAGGATTACCCATAATGCTACTCAATGCAAAACGGCCTTTGAGATCAGGAACGGAGCCACTGAAATTGTTGAAGGAGACATTGAATTGTTGAAGGTTGAAAAAATCGAATTTGGGTATCTCTCCACTAAACTGATTGTTTTCAGCGAGGAACAATACCAAACCTGATATCCGAGACAAATCGGGTAAATTTCCAGAGAAATTATTGTTGGAGATATCTAGCCTTTTAAGATTATTTAAGCTGGAAAGCGAGTCGGGAAGAATTCCCGAAAATTTGTTACCACTTATAAGCAAATGGGTCAGTTGCTTACAATTCCCGATCTCATCGGGGATTTTACCATTAATGTTTCCATTGTTGAGGCTCAAGACAGAAAGAGCTTGCACCGTGCAAAGTGAATTGGCATCGAGAGTTCCAGTAAAGTTGACACCATCGAGGACAATTTTCTTCACGTAAGTCAATCGAGCATCGCAACCCACACCTTTCCATCCATTGATGCAGGGATCGCTACTCATGTTCCATCCCCACAAGGGATCTACTAGGCCATTTTCGGAAGAGAGCTTCCCAAGGAAAATGATGAGTGAGCGCTTCACCTCGTCTTGTTCTGAGCATACGGTATCGTGGTGAAGGAGAAAGATCGAAAGGAAGAGTACCCAGACGCGGATTCGATCCATTTTCAATGGCGATTTCGAGATATGGCGGAAAGGGTTGTTTGATTTAGTTGGTGAAGATATTAAGTGGGTTTTGATTGGTTGGAATTGAATAACAAGGAGAAACATCCAATGTTGAAATTGATGTTCAAATTAGTAAGAATGACATTTGGCTGATTTTTCAAAGAAAGTTTGTATCTTTGTGGGTTTGATTGCCTCCAATGACTAAAAAAAAATAATAAAGATATATATAAGCAAAATGTTTTTAACTAACTTCTGAAAATTGGGTGCCGGCGGGTACAAACGGTCGAATTTGGAATGTCACGCCTGCATGGCCATTATCTGTTAACCTTTTCATGAGATCATAGGGTTTGATTTTAAATAATTTTTTTATTATTATTATATTTTTAATAAGATGAATTAATCCAACAGAGAAGCATTTGTTGTAATGCTGATGGGATTATTCAGGATTTGAACTTAGGGGAGATAATTATTTTGAGTTTCTTAATTTTTCGGAATATTTTGGCTGGCAAGAAACATTGAATTGTATTCACGGGAATGTTTTGAATTATCTCAAAATGTTTAAGAATGTATCAAAATATTTCAGTCTAGATAGTCGATTTTCTCATACCGAAATATTGGCTCCAAAAAGATAGTTATTTGGAATAAGTTTTAGTGAAAGAAGGTGTCCTCGTGTTAAGTTTGGTTAAAATCTTTTTAGTGTTGATACCATGACTTGGGTTCAAAATCCATCTTCACCTAAAATTCTTAACCACTAACTCTTTTGCTAATCAAAAAGAGTTCTTTGCATTCGGAGATTTTAGGCCAATCTCAATAAACATTAACTTATTTTAATATCCTAAAACTCATTAAAAATTGAAACGAAACTCAAAAGTCCAAAATATGTATATACTAAGAATAATGATTTTCTGACGCCTCACCTCTAACATACACCGCCCTACGCCTCCATCACAGAACCATAAATCATTTGCCTCGAGATGTAAAATCATAAATCTTTTTCTTTTGTATCCCTAAGCCAATGATCTATGATTCTGTGAGGGGAGCATATGTCAGAGGGGGGGCATCAGATTATCACGACTCTTATACTAACTAACGTTCAAGGCTTCAATGAGATGTTAACAATCTCCAAAATAATATATTTATCATAACTACAATAAAAAAAAGTACTCATATTTTAAATTTTTAATTAAAAAAAAAAAAGAGAGTAAATTATTTTCTATTTTATGAAACGATATTTTTGTAAATATTAGAAAACCTCACAAAGTTATTTACAAAACTACAATTCCAATGTTATTGAAAAGATACATATTACCTTCTTGAGATTAAAAAGATAAAAAAAATACAATTATATATATATATACATACATTATACTGAGGGTATCTAACAACCCATTGTAGTCTTGGATGTTAGCATCTCCATATTATATTTATTTGGACAACTCTCACATGTCGGCCTGATAATTTGCTGCTGTCTCATGTAAGTGGTTCCAACTTGAGTGTCTTTTCAACTTGATAACAACATGTTCAGAAAAATATTTTAAAAGAAATTTATTACTTTCTATCTTCTTTTTAATCATAATAAACCAATGATTTAAGTTAAAAAAATTTAAAAAAAACTTTAAATTAAAATAAATGTGAACTTTATGGGCACTTCAATGGGATCCAATTTTGCAACAAAATCAGTTATATTTTGTGAAATACTGAACAAAATTGAGAGAAAAATAGTAATCTTAATTTTTCTTTTTTTCCAGATTTTTAAGGCAGATCCGGCTTCCATCAATCAAATATCAAATAGCCAGTAGAACCGACGAGATTCAGAAAAATGGTAGATAGTTCTATTAATTTTACTTGAACAATTTTATATGTTTTTCTTTTGGTTTCATTGTAGCTTTGATCTCTTACACCTACATATCACTTCCTACCTACATAATTTTACATATAATTGAATATATAGTTATACAAATTAAAAAGATGGATTGGTAAACATGAAATCAGTGTTCAAATTGAAGAAAATAAATGTCCAACAAATCCCTTATTATGGGTCTGCATGTCCTGCAACATCATCGTCACTCGATGCCGTGCTGTGCCCATCACTAATGTCCTCATCACTACTCTCTTCAGGACTGTCAGCAATGTTCTCCCTCTTTGCATATCGTTCGCAGTACTCTGGGATTTAACAAATATCAGAAAACATGTTATTGTCATTCTTGGAAGCCATTGCTTTTGTCCTTGGGATGTAAAACAAACGCATTGTTCCGAATTCTATAATAAATACTAACAGAAGAACAAAGAAGTTAAGATGCTTTAACCTTTCACTTTTTGTTCGTATTGTTGCTTGTCCTTCAACATCAATGATGCGGCATCACCGTTTAATGGGTCCGAAGGATTTGGGTAAAGCAAGAGCTGTGGAAGGAAAACTTCAAAGACATTCAGAAGATCTGCAGGCCATGAACAAACCATAGAACAATGAGGGAAAATCCTAGCAAAAGCCAATGAATAAATCCGACAAAGGCTAGTCAGTAATAATATGTGATGACAAACAAAGGCTTGCCAGCAATACATATATATATATATATATATATATATATAGGATCAGGAACAAGAACCAACTATTTGGTCAACGTGTTTTGTCCTACATGGGTTAGAAGTTCTGGAATGGGCTGATTTTTGGTGAGAATGATCTCTATGGTGAGGAGATCATCATCACAAAAAATCAGCCCATTCCGAAACTTCTAACCCCAGTTTACAGGTTGAAGAATCGTGGGCCGTCCACTTCTTTGTAAACCACTTTTGATAAGGCTAGAAGTTTCAGAATGGGCTATTTTTGGTGAGGTTGATCTTCTTACCATAGAGGACAAAACATGATGACCAAATAGTTGGCTGCCAAATGGGACCCATATGTATATCACTTTCATTGTATTGGACTATCGTACGCAAGAATGGAGAGATTGAAGACAACATTTCCCATAGGATCAAATCTCGATGGTTAAAGTGTGGGTGTACCTTTGAAGTGCTATGCAATCAACGCATACTAATCAAATCAAAAGGAAAATTTGATAAGACGGCATTGAGATCAACCATGCTTTATGCAGCTCAATATTGAGTTGTCTAGAAGCATCATATTAATAAATTGAGCATAGCAGAGATGGATGAGTGAAAAGACTATGAAAGAAAAAATTAGAAATATAAGCATTCGAGAAAATGTAGAATTAGTACCAATAGGTAATAAACTAAGAGAAAATCAACTAAGATACATTGAGAATGTTTAGTGAAAGCCTACTACAGCCCCAATTAGAATAAATATGCAAGTTGAAAGTTCTAAAAGGGCGAGAGGAAGACCCAAAAGCATGTAAGCGGCATGGTCAGGAACATGTGTTTTCTCATGGGTCACTCTTCAGGAGTCGCTGGAACCTGACCTCAAATATATTGGTGTAGGGGACATTATAACATGGTTTTGGCTTATAAGTTCTTTTCCATGGATCCCTGGGACCCACAAGGAGATGAATTGAGGGGTGATTTTCTATGAGGATGGTCTCATTTCCTTATCATGGGATCATCCTAAACAAAACCTGCCCAATCTGAAAGTTCTAAATCCATCAATAGAGGAATACAATTTGAAGCATGTTCTGGACCTTCTATTTCAATGTCAACTTTCGAGTCTTACTACCCCATAGAGCCACTCATCTTTTTGTCAACCTCACAGAGTTAGGTTCAGCGAAGGTGCTGGCAGGGCACCATTCATTCAATAGATAAGTTCATGAGTCAAGCTATTTCTTCTAAATGCATGATCATATAAGTGTGCACTTGTGCATAAATAATACTCATTCATCAACCCATTCAAAGTTTTAACAAATCAGGATTTACCAAACATTGGGCTCCATGATTGGTTGATAACATCCAAGCATACAGAACCAGACCTGCAGTTGATAATAAGATAAAAGCGATGATCAGCAGGAAACAACTTATAGGTGCAAAAATAGTGTTGGCAGATGAATAGTAAAACAGTGATCAGCTTTCCAGGAAATTAAAATTTAAAAAAAAAGGACAAACATCAGCAAAGTAAAATGACGAGGGAAAAAAGATCACATTTTATTTGCTTAGTGAAATATGAATTAAGGGATTGCCTGACAGCTGAACATCCAATTCTCAAGAAACTAAGAGTTCTATTCATTTAAGATCAATAATCCTACTGATTATTCAAGAGAAAAAAAATATATATTCAGAACTACAAATTTTGGACCAATAAATGAATGGGCATTTTGAGTGCAAGTATGCTCACAGCTCATCAACATTTGGGTGGAAAATTTTGTTCAGAAATCCAATAGAAGGAGACTTGTAAGGATAAGCATCTGGCAGCTCTACACGGATTTTCCACACACCGCCTTCATAAAGACCTGCAAGCACCACAGTCAGATGGCATTGAGAAGATCAAAAAAAATACAGATAGTATCAGTATCATCAAATTCCTCTATTCAACTTTAGATACCAAAATGTTAAAAACCCAGACAACAAAAAGACATTTCAGCAGCAGAAAAAAAAAAGAACTGGGATTTAAAATAAAAATTGAAATTCATTGAAAAAATGAAATTATTCTTAAGACAAGATTATCAGATAATCCACCACAAAAGGTTAGTGGATTGGTTCTGTTCTTCCTCATGTCAGAATTACTTATCCTCCATTGAAAATTTAATTTGCTAAAATATAAAGATCACAACAGAGTTTGCATGTAGAAAGTTGGCGCCCTAACATTTCCTGAGTGGGGATGCATCCCACAGTAACCGCAAAAGATTTTGGAGCAGATCATACACTTTCATTACTATATTATGAGAATCAGTTTCAGGGAAGAGTGATGCTAAATGGACGCTGTTTTTGGCCAATGCCCCTTTCCCTCTCCTGCCCACAGTGAAAAAAAGCAAACTTTCTGATTTGATCACCTTGTGACAACCAAAAACCCAATCCGATCCAATGGAGTTGTAGAGGACAAAATTATACGAACTTAAATTTTTATTTATTTTTTTAATTATTTTAAAAATAGTTATTTTTCACCATTGAATTTTATTTTTAAATTTGGGTGCTCGGTGGCCTTCCATTTTCGACTACTTGGATCAAGCTCAAAAAATAATATTTTTTTAATTTCTTTCTTTTTCTGAATATGAATATTTTCATGAAATCTAAAAGGCTGTGTTGTTGGATTGTCAATGTGATAATCAATGTGGGTCCAACGACCCTTTTTAAGATTTGAAATTTAAAACAATAAATATGAAGAGAGAGAAGCTCTCTCTATTGTTGATGTCATTGCGCCACATGTTGTGCTGTGAACCGACACCTCATAGGGAGTCAAGGGCGTGCGCCAAAAATGGCATTCATTAAGTATTTCTCTTCAGGGAATTTGGGCTTGTTGATGCAGTCAGAAGATCGAAGTTGTCACATCTCACCCAAGGTATTAAATTTCCATAATTTTTCGAAAATTGTCCAAAATATTTCCCTCCCCCAAGTACTGGCATTGAATAGTGTATTTCTATTGAAGTTTTAAATTTAAATATACAAATTGCATTATTTCCTAAAAATATGTCAATTTTTTAAATTTAAGGAAATTGAACTTCGCGACGGTGTAAAACCCATCCATACCCCTTTTTTTCCTTCCTAAATTGATTCCAACATGCGGTTAGGGTATTCCCTAGTACGATCCTCTCTCTTTTCCTTAGGTGGACTCATAATGTTTTCTCCAACGGGAAAAGATACTTAAGGGCTATTCTTCCTTTTGTTGTGTTGGAGGCTTTGGAAAGAAGGGTGTTTTAGGGTGAGGCACGAGCTTCTCATGAGGTGATTCCAGGCATATTGGGACTACTTTTCTACTGGAGCAAGTTGAGCAAAGACTATGAAGGAGTTTTCTTTGAGGATTTTGTTTTCAAGTGGGATGCGCTTTGTACTGTTTAGCTTGGTTGGGGATGTGGGTGCTTGTAGTGGGTGGCTTTTGGTTTTCCTTTTCTTTTTTGTTGTTTTCTTCTTTTGTTTCTTTTTCAAGGGGCTGCCTCTTGGCGTTTTTTTCCTCAATAAAATCTTTATACTTACCAACAACAAAAAAAAAAGTATTAGGATTCTATTAATTAATTTAAATAAATAAATAAAAAAAGACTAAATGTGTCTAGAAGCATGTGGAAGGCAAATATAAGGTGCATCACAAGAGAATTAGAAAGGAGGTTGAGTTTTCAAAGTATTTGACATCGGATCAAAGTGTTGGGTTATAAGGGACGGTTAAGTCTACGAATTTACAATGACATGATTAGGATCTTTTTCATATATAAACGTATTTATATGACAGTTAAGCCTTCATGTTCCAAAACCAACATGTAGTAGAATGCTATGGACATTATTTCCTCATTCTATAAGGTTGTTTATTGTAGTTTGATGGATTAAGAATGTGTTCTCATGTTTTTTTAATTATTCTAAAGTACCGATGAAAATTTTCTCAATAATTCCATCACTTCTGAAGGTTATTGGGTATGATAGATTAAGAGTGTGATTTCCCTACATTTAAACCAAATTTTCTATCTTTCCTCTTTTAACCACTCTTTCAATAATATCCCTCTAACTTTACTATAGTTAGTCTTTTACCCCTTTAACCCTTACGGCACGGGCAAACTCTAGTCGTCTAATATCCTAGAGAAGCAGAGGCAGACAACTTAATATCAAGTTTAGAAGCAGAGTTTTGTAGCATATATATAATGAGATGGGCCTACATGGCTCAAATTTCTGCTTGGTAAAATAGATCTCCGCTTGTGTTAACTGTCAACTATCATTAGGTGTTCTCACAATTAGAGTGTTAGCTATATTCCTCCAATCCAGGGTGCAACAAGAAAATATACTCAAACTCATTGCCATCTTTTATGAAAACATGATATAAGGTGAAATAACAAGGCCGTACTTCACATAGATCAAATGGTAGAATGATCATTAAGTTTGGGGAAGGGTAGAGATATCTGCAAACTTCAGATTTTTTTCACTATTGGTGTGTTATTGTAATTTCATTAATTACCTCAGATTGTAATCAAGGGTTGTTTTTGGGAGTACCGAAATACACAAAAACCAAGAAAAATGGATGGTAAACACCCTCTCGGGAGCTCAATACACAATCAAGCCAAGATGAATAGAGTACAAATGCTAGAACAGTGAAACAAGGGGTAAGCCCGACGCATGAATAGAACCCAAGGTTGAGCACAGAAGGTCAACACTAATGATTAAACTTCCTCTTCAAATAATCTCTATAACAAACGTCAGGAAAATCTTCTGGATTGAAATAAATAATCCCTTAATTCCTAGAAAATGTTTTGATCATTCAAGTTCGATAAACCAAATTATTAAGTTATATTCACCAACCAATCTAAGACATGAAATGCTTCATTGTTCATTCTAATTTTCAAATAGCAAATTCGATAACTGAAAGAGAAAGCATATATTAGAAAAGCCTAAAACATGAATCATATCCTACAGAAACAGTATCAAGGGGGAGGGCAGAAACAATATACTTTCTTTTGGCCCATGGAACTCCACGTTGAATTCACTAATTCCATCATTGATTATTTCCACGGTGTAGTCACTCATCATCCTAATAACATGAAACCAGAAGGTCAGAAGCAGCACAAAGATTGTTAGCCAGGGATGCAATAATTCTAACCTTCTTGTCTTCCAAATAGAAAGAACAGTAACTGCGTTGCTAATGGTGTAAGAAATTGCTCAAAGAAAGAAATATGAAAATAATTATAAAGACTTACAACTTCATCACATCCATATCTCTTCTCTTGCTTGGAGAAGACATCTTTGAAAATTAAGGTTCAGCCCTGACTGCTACATGTACGGCAGAGACATCAATTTTAATCCAATATGTCATCCAAATTAAGTGAAAGAAACTTCAATTAACTTAAATAGAAATAAAATAACTAAAAAGTAAATATCACATAGGAGCTAACACTGTAACACATACCGCCTTTGCAAAGACCCCCTTGATAAGGTCAATACTTCAGAAAAGAAAAGAAGTTGCCCTCTATAAAGCTAGTAAGAATAGGCACACTTGTCTGCAAGGCCCAAGCTAAAATTACTCATGATAAAATCCAAAGCACATCTCTGGCACTCCAGATTGACACTTTTGGCTATTTATTTTTTAGTTAAGTATATTTGATGAAGAAAAATGGAAAGCTAAACTAGATTTGCACACACACAAGCAAGCAAGCAATATGTAGCCAAAAGAAAATCCCAAGAACAGATCCTATTTTTTTATTGATAAGGGTAAAATACAGTAAACAGGTAGATTGAGGTGACCTACAACAAAGAAGAGAAAACAGAGAAAAACAAAGGAGAACAAAGCTAGGGGGCTTAGAGGTTACAGACATACTCCCACCTAAGAAGACGGTCCTCAAAGAACACCCCTTTGAACTCTTTAAAGATCTTACACCAAAAGAACAAGAACCCAAGGACCGACAACAACAACTCATGGCTTGACTTCGACTTCCATTCGAAAAAGAACAGATCCTAGATATCACCTAATAAACTAGTACCCATACCTCAATGCCGCCACTGGCTTTGTCAGATCAAGGAAGCAGGCCCTTTTCTCTCGAATATAATTACACATAATATAATCACCCCATTCCACAAAGTGTTTTAACCTTCTTCACACCTCAATCATTATATGAGGCATTTTTGTTACAAGATCTCTTCCAACCGACAGGTGCAAAATATCCAAACCTTCATGGTGTTTCCATACATCAATGTTGTCTTCATTTTCAGTGTCCTATCCCAACTATTTGGTGTCGGCTACAAACAAATTCATCTAACATTTTCTATTGTGTCCTTCATTTTCTTGCTGAACATATTCATTATGCCCAGTGTATCCACTTCAACTATCAGATAACAAATCCACATATCCATGGTTTTTTTAAATCCCTTCATAGCTACTATAAGCTCCGTTGCTTCACTTGATAAGTTTCTTTTATAACTTGCCCTTTCCAACTTAATCCCCACCCCCCAATTTTTTTTTAATAATAATATTAAATAAATAAATAAAAACTCCTGATCTATGATTAGAACACGAATGCTTGCAACCATGCCTTCATTCTACATTATTTATCAATTTCAGGCCATTCCTAGATTCCCCTAGAGTAAGGCTTGAAAACCTCTAGTGAGTTGAAGGAACAGGGTAGAACATTCATCTTGACCTCTGAAAAAAATAGAGAAGTAAAGAACTCCTCCTCTATGTCCATTAATAGGAAAGGACTGAGGATATATGCAAGGAATGAGGACTATAATGCTTATAGAGCTGAGCAAACAAAAGTCTAAGCATATCTTTGGTGGCAAAGACCCCAATCACCATCTGACTTGAAAATCCCATAATCTTAAAAAAAATAAAATAATGGTAAGTATAATTTCATTAAGAAAAAAGGAGATCAAGAAGACCTACTAAGTACAATAGTACTGGCATCTAACTTGAGTCCAAACATATAAAGTCTCATTTAAAGACAAAATCCTTGAAGAATACGCATTTAAATGTACTAATGAGCATTTCTGGAAGCAATTGCTCCTTCCCTTAAAAGGTTTTTCTATTCCTTTCCAAGAGCAACAATTAAAGTTGCACTTCACATAATCTGTCTTAGTTTCTACTTATTATAAAGTCCTGAGCTCAAAAGCATCTCAAAAGAGTTCTAACTTTGTATTGACTCCCTCTCTAGTATCTTCATAGACACTAACATCAAGGGACCTACTCTTGAATATGAGCGATTACTTAATCTATAACTAGAGCAACTAAAGTATGTAATCTATCAATATTACTTCTTTTACTACATATAAATGTAGTAATCTTCAGCATGAAAACCTAAAAAAGGCCCAACACAAAAAATTTCCCACCCCATTTAACACTATTACATACATGCAATTATCTAAAACATCACTACTACTTAATAACAATAAACCCCAAAATATTTTATACATATTAGAGTTCTGGAGTTCTGGGGTTATTAAGGTAGTGATCCTAATCTTAATTTCAAGAACAATGAGCAAACCCAAAGGCAAATACAGAAATGTAATCAAGCAAATTATATAATTACCATAAAAAGATCATAAATTTCTATCGACCCATATTAGCATTCCTATTAAATCGTGTTCTAAATACTTGATTTTAACGAAATAATCAAAGCCAATAACACACCAGCTATTGATAATTTAATAAAACCTAAATCCTCATTAAACCCAATTAAATTCCCCCAAAAAACACAACCATCCATACAGATCTAACAATCACTCAACGAGAGAGAGAAACACTGAAACGGTGAGAGTTATCTTTAAGAATTGCGGACAGACTCGAACATTAAGATTTGAATAACCAGAAGATGGATTGATTCTCGCTGTTGTAGAAAGAAGAAACCCTCTTTTACCGATCGAAATTCGAAACCGCTTGAACCCAAAGCAGAGAGAGAGAGAGAGAGGACATGGCGACACCGAGAGTTCATACGTAAACATTCGGACGCACGTGCAGAAAAGAGAGGTGACGTGCCATTCAAAGCTGTTTCAAGTGAGGTGAAAAAGCGGATACGTGACTTGCAAACGCTACGTTCGGACTTCGGGCCTTCGGGGCATTCGTTTCGTTTTATCATCAATCCTAACCGTTAAATAAGTGACCCACTTCCATGTCATGCAAAGGTCTGACATGGCTTCTTTTTTTTCGGATCCCATGGGCATTTGGTTTGGATTCTAGAATCCATTTATTACCCATATTTGGATTCTAGAGATCAGCTTGGATTAGAAGAGCCATTCCCAATTGTAACCAACAATCGCAATTTAATGGAGGAGATACCCATTTCTTATGATTTTGAAATTTGTTTCTTGTGTTTTGTGTAAAAATAACATTTTTGCATCCTATAAAATAAAAAAATAAAAAAAAAAGTCAACAAATGGAGATTATTATTCTAAATTTTGAGATCAAACTCCAAAAGCATTATAACTAAATGGGATTTGGATTCTAAAATCAATTCACGTATTTTGATCCTAAAAATCCAATAATGAAATCTAGAATTAGAATCTAACAATCCGAACCAAATGCCTCAACGCCTCTTGATTGACCATGTAAAAAGTGGACATCACTACATACTTTTGAATTTAAACTCTAAATATTTGGAGAAAATTAGATTTCAAACCCTTTTACCATATAGTGGTCAAGTAGATTTGATATAAGACTTGAGAGGTCCGCATATTGATCTCATAAGACATCTATTATCCGTATTGATTCCTTAGGGGCCACCTCTGAGGGTGCACTCTCATTTACCTAGTGTGTGTGATGAGTGGGCAATGCATGTGCACGTTGTCTTAGGACTAATCTTTGGACAAGATCATGGTCTATGGATTGGACAAAGCCCAGATTGAGGCCCGATCCGTTGTAATAAAGTATAACTCTTTAGCTAGTAATAAAGGAAGCAGATTGGTACAAGTTACAACTCTCTTTTTTTCTGTTGGTGTGGACATAAAGCTTACATCATATAAAGCTAGTTGTTGCAATAAGTGTGTTGTGTCCAGAAGGGAATGGTTGTTGAAGGATTCACTACTAAGGATGTGTTTGATTGCCCCAAAAACGTATGAGAAAATCATTTCTTCAGTCTCTAGTAAATTATTTGATTGCACATGAAAATTTGGATTATGATATGAAGCAGAGCAGAATTGGATGGCAATCAACGTGAGAGAGTCAAGCTCAAATTTCTTGCCTCGTGGAAAAAAATCATTTTTTTTTTCAAAATGTATGAAATAAATTTTTTTTTTTCACGATAATATCAAACATGATGGCAAATTGCAAAACAAATGCAGATAACTTTTCATGTATGAATTTTATCAAATAGATTTGGGTAGACATGATTTGTTATTTTTCTATAATATTTATATTGATTAAGATTTCAATCTTTGTTTGAGATTTATGGAATTATCCACTTAGGATTCTTGTAATGTATGTAAATTAATAGACCCAAACATGATGGATAGAACATCAGAACTTAGACCCAAATCTGAATAATTGGGTTTATAAATATTGGTTATCGCATATGTTGAAGCCACTAGACTGAAGTTGGAGGATCCAAATCATACAATGTTGTAAAATTGACGGCCAAGGCCCATAAAATTTAGAAATTGAATTTTGACGGTCTAAGACCATCAAAATTCTTGATGTTCCCAGATTTGACGGCTTAGAGTTGTCGAATTTCTCTTATCGTTCATTAATTAACAGTTTTGACCCGTTGAAAAAAAAAAATTGACAATGAAAAATTTGACGCCAATTCAACCCCTTGGTCCGTTGAATTTTATGAAATTTGACGGCCTAAGGTTAACAAATTTGTGCTTTTTTCACATTGTGTTTAGTTGATTCATTTTGATCAATTTTAAGAATAAAGTCTTCATATTTCATCGACGTCAACACCAAAGTGTCTTTGTCAAGAATGCTAACAAGGAAATTGAGGCACCAAAGACAAAGATCGATATGGATTCCTAAAATCTCCTCATAATTTTCATCTTTTATTTTATTTTATGGGTAAGTTGGAGTTGAACCCACAACCTCAATGTTGCTTCGTAATATGTTCAAACCAAATGAGCTATGGGTTGAAGAGAACGGCTTAAAACTAGATCAACATGCTTCTAGAATATAGTAATCACAACATGATAATATATATAAGATCGGATTCAACAGCCAAATTCCTAGTCAAAATCATGGACAAAAGTTTGTCTTATATGAGATAAAAGTTTTAGATTGGATTGATTTTTTTAGAAGATCATCCTCACAAAAAATCAGCCCATTTTGAAACTTCTAATCCCATGAAAAATGATTACAAACTAACGGTTAAAAATTGACGGTCCACGTTTCTTCAACTTATAAACTTGGGTTAGAGATTTCATAATTGGATGATTTTTTGTGAGGATGATCTCTTCACCATAGAAATCATCCTCACAAAAAATCAGCCCATTCCAAAATATTTATCCCGTATAAGACAAAATACTTTGTCTAAGAACTTGGCAAATGAACGCTACTCATATATATATAGGGTCGGGTTCCTGCAACACACATTGCGACACACATATAGACAACGTGTTTGTCTTATATGGGCAAAAATGTTTGGAATGAGCTGATTTTTTGTGAGGATGATCTCTGTGATGAGGGAATCATCCTGGCAAAAAATCATCCCATTCCAAAACTTGTAACCCCATCAAAATTGATTTACAAAAATTGGACGGTCTATAATTTTTCAATAAAAATTGGACGGTCTAGAAGTTTTGGAATGAGCTGATTTTTGGCAAGGATGATCTCCTCACCACAGAGATCATCCTCACAAAAAATCAGCCCATTCCAAACATTTTTGCCCATATAAGACAAAACACGTTGTCTATATGTGTGTTGAAATGGTTGTCGTTTGAACCTGATCCACACATATATATATATATATATATATATATATAGGGAAATGTTCAGCACCCTAAGTTTTACCACACACTTTAACAAACGTTTTTTGTCCTACATGGGTTAGAAGTTTTGGAATGAGCTGATTTTTGGTGAGGATGATCTCTATGATTAGAAGATCATCCTCCCCAAAAATCAGCCCATTCCGAAATGTTTAGCCCCATGTTTACACGTTGAAAAATCGTGGACCGTTCATTTTTTGTAAATCAATTTTGATGGGGTTAGAAGTTTTGGAATGAGCTGATTTTTGGTGAGGATGATCTCCTCACCATAGAGATCATCCTCACCAAAAATCAGCTCATTCCGAAACTTCTAACCCATGTAAGACAAAACGCGTTTGTTAAAGTGTGTGGTAAAACTAAGGGTGGTGAACGGGACCCATATATATATATATATATATATATGGGTCCCGTTCACCACCCTTAGTTTTACCACACACTTTAACAAACGCGTTTTGTCTTACATGGGTTAGAAATTTCGGAATGAGCTGATTTTTGGTGAGGATGATCTCTATGGTGAGGAGATCATCCTCACCAAAAATCAGCTCATTCCAAAACTTCTAACCCCATCAAAATTGATTTACAAAAAATGAACGGTCCACGATTTTTCAACGTGTAAACATGGGGCTAAACATTTCGGAATGGGCTGATTTTTGGGGAGGATGATCTTCTAATCATAGAGATCATCCTCACCAAAAATCAGCTCATTCCAAAACTTCTAACCCATGTAGGACAAAAAACGTTTGTTAAAGTGTGTGGTAAAACTTAGGGTGCTGAACATTTCCCTATATATATATATATATGGGTCCCGTTCAGCACCCTAAGCTTTACCACACACTTTAACAAACGTATTTTGTCTTACATGGGTTAGAAGTTTTGGAATGGGCTGATTTTTGGTGAGGATGATCTCTATGGTGAGGAGATCATCCCCACCAAAAATCAGCTCATTCCAAAACTTCTAACCCCATCAAAAATGGTTTACAAAAAATGGACGGTCCACGATTTTTCAACATGTAAACATGGGGCTAAACATTTCGGAATGGGCTGATTTTTGGGGAGGATGATCTTCTAATCATAGAGATCATCCTTACCAAAAATCAGCCCATTCCAAAACTTATAACCCATGTAGGACAAAAAACGTTTGTTAAAGTGTGTGGTAAAACTTAGGGTGCTGAACATTTCCCTATATATATATAGGGTAGCGATCAAGGGCAAACTTTTTAGCAAACTTTTTGGCAAAACATTTTTCAAAACATAGGTTAGAGGTTTTGGAATGGGCTGATTTTTGGTGAGGATGATCTCTACAGTGAGGAGATCATCCTCACCAAAAATCAGCCCATTCCAAAACTTCTAACCCCATCAAAAACAGTTTACAAAAAACGGACGGTCCACGATTTTTTAGCTTGTAAATATGGGTTAGAAGTTTTGGAATGGGCTGATTTTTGGTGAGGATGATCTCCTCACCGTAGAGATCATCCTCACCAAAAATCAGCCCATTCCAAAACCTCTAACTCATGTTTTGAAAAATGTTTTGCCAAAAAGTTTGCCAAAAAGTTGGCCATTGAACGCCCCCCATATATATATATATATGAGTAAGAAATGAGAACACTCCAGTACTTGTCTAATAACATACCTAGGGTCAACCCCAAGGGGTTGGCTCAATGGCAATTTCGAACCAATAACCCCGTAGGTCGTGAGTTCGATACTCAGTATGAGCATTAAGGCACACACTCACTTACCTGTTGGTGCTTGTAACGTGTGGGCGTAGAACGTGCCGAGAGACTAGACCTTGAACACAACTATGCATGGTTCATGGATTGGTCAAAACCCAGATAGGGGCCCAATCTGTTGTCTATGGGGATACCCGTCTATCCACACACATAAAAATAAATAAATAAATAAATAAAACCTAGGGTCTGTTAACAAAACATCTAGTAGTAAGAAATTTCTTTAGCTCGAAAACAAAAACGAGATTATCATCACTTTTTAATTAAACCCCTTTTGCATTCAAAGGGATAAGTCCCCATTTTCAGCTGAAATGTCCACAAAAGATCCTGTTTTGGAAGAAAGGTAGCATGAGAGGGGGATTTGAAGATGGAAGATGAAATGCCATGTCGATGTGTAACTAATGGTGAGATTCATGAAAATTATTATCGGGATTAGAATCCATGAACACTACGTGAAAACTGAAAAATTCGACATAAGAATTTGACGGGCCAAGGCTCACGAATTTTAGAAACTGAATTTTGACGATCTAGGACCGTCGAAATTCTTGATGTTCCCAGATTTGATGGCTTAGAACTGTCGAATTTCTCTCATCTTCATTAATTTGTTAGTTTCGGTCAGTCAAAAAAAAAAATTTGACAATAAAAAATTCGACACCAATTTGACCTCTTGGTCCGTCGAATTTTATGAAATTTGACAGCGCAAGGCCATCAAATTTGGTCTTTTTTCACATTGTGGAAAGATGTATACATAGTCAATTAGGTAAATGATGTGGAGTTGGATTTGAAACAAGGGGAAAAACCTATATATTGTTTATTTATTTTTTTTTTCTTCTCTTTATTTGATTTTTCAGGTAATTCTAGTTAAAGAGATTTTACTTTTGTCAAATAATATAAGAGATATCGTGGAAGCAAAAGTTACTCCAACCCCACTATTATGTTGCCACTATAATATGCCACAACAATGGTCACTTGTAAATGATTTATTATTTATTTAATAAAATATTAACTTTTATTTTCTCTTTTTTTATTTTTTTTATATTTTGAAAGTGAATACATAAAGAGAGATTCTATTGCTACACCAACTTTTACTAAGAGCACCTCAACATGTGAGTTAATTCTTTGTTAATATCATATGACTTGGGGAGTTATTAGTAAAAATTGGTGTGGCAATATAATATGTCTACATAAATTATAAATAAAGTTTGGACTTTCGATTAGTTTCCTTCACCATTGACATTAACTAACATGAAATGACAAATTACATCCATGGCTTAGAATATTTAAAGTGTCTGAAATAAAAACAAAGAACAAGAAACAAAGGGATGACTTGTCATTTTAGATTATACTTAGTCAAAGTCAGTCGACAATGGGACAATGAGAGGTAAGTGTAGTCTCTATCTCTAGACATACAAAAGAAAAAAAAAGTGATTTTAAAAAGTGAAAAATTACTAAAACAGTTACATATTTTACCAAAATTGTTGAATCAATTAGGTTTTTAAGATATTTATTGAAAGAACTATATACCCATTTTAATAATTATATTTTTACCAAAATGGTTATTTGATCTACATACATTTTGATAAATTTACCTTTATACCCTTGCACTGAATGATCTTTTGCATTGAAGGCTATGAAAGTAATTGGATGTTTACACTTTATAGAACAAGTTGGACAGTTTATTTATAGCTCTTTAACATGCAGAAAATAGGGAAATTGAAACAAAAGTAGAATAAATATCAAGAAAACAAAAAAAATAAATGTGATATCTTCCAAAGGAATATATGAGCAAGACTAGAAATGTTGAAGATCTCAAAAACAAAAACAAAAACCAAAAAACAAAAAAGAAGGAAAAAAGAAATTTACTTCATCTCCAAGTGATTAAATACAAAAGCCAATCCAACCCAAGCTTTTATAAATTTACTTCATCTCTCAACCATGTAAAAAAGAAAAAAAACATCAAAGTTCATGAAGCCCAAGAATCAAAAAAAAGAAATAACATATATTTTGATGAACAATTAATACACCCACCATGAATAAAAACTCTATAACAACAATAATACTAAAGCTAATATAAATATAAAAGAAAAAAAAAAAAACTAGTGTGGTGTGATGCTTATAAGCTCATAGTTTGTACGTTATTAAGGTTGGAAAGAGCTTGCAAGACATTAACTTGCAACTCCAATTGCAAGATATAATTCGCTGTTCGAACGAAGAGTCGATCGGGCTCTAACCCTACCCCACCTGGTACAATCCTCTGGAGCTTTTTGACCTTCATTCGAACTGACCCACGAACAATTCTTCGTCCCCGTGTTCGAGAATTCGCTCTAGACATTTTGCTAGACATTGATCGATCGATCGATGGTCTTAATTAAACCAACGAACTCGTTACTTCGACTCGATTCGATTGAGTAGTTCTTCGTTCTAACAATGGAGAGGGTAAGAGAAATTGAGAGAAGGAGAAGAGAGGGTATGTGTTGTTAGGGACAAAGAAAAAAGGGAGGAGAGGGTGAAGTATAAATGAGTAGGAGAAGAGAAGATGGCATGTGCGCCAACCCTGCAAGGCTTGGAGAAAAATTTCCATCACACGCGTTGTCTTTTGTCGTTTAGCAGACCACGTCAACTACCTATGCACGTGTCTGACAGCTTTCACACGCACAGGACAACCACAAGTTTTCCGTTACTCCCAACTCGCACGTGCTTCGAAATGATCCCCTACATCAGAATCCAAGATCTAATATAATAGCGGCTGAGATTCAATCCGAAATTTGAAACCATAAAGGTTTCTTTCTAGTACAGCACGGACCATCGTAGGAACATCTAATAGAGTGGATGAATGGCTTTATAAATGTTTGATATGTAGTTGTATATGTGGTCTTCTTGGTTCTTGCACAATTTCTCATTTATTTTCACTTTTGAATGAAAATAGACTTAACGAAATATCTCGTTGGTTCGTACAATAGTTTTTAAGTTTCGTTATCTTGTCGGTCAATAGAACTCTCACCACTTGTCATGCATTTGACCAATTTCCCATTTTTTGATAAATATATATTCAAAAATCAATTTTGATTATAAATCAATTAATACTATATTAAATTTATACTTATAAATATTAACTATTCCATCACTTAAAAATCCTCCTTACAATATATATATATATATATGATTGTACTCCAAATATATGAGTACAACGTCGAAAAATATGATTGTGACTGTGATTGGTAGCAAGGTAAATAAAAAGGTGAATTACCATTTTGTGAGGTGAAAATGAGTTATTTACTATTTCAGCTAATTGTTCATTTTAATTATCAAAACGTGAGTTATCACGTTTTCGTTATAATAAAAAAAATTAGAACAGTAAAAAATTCAACGGTTTTAAAGTGATTATTTCGCAAGTTTAAAGTAATTAAATTTGTGAAATAGTCCCTTTAAAAATCTATGAATTCGATTAAAATGAATACTGAGCCATAATCATAAATTTGTCAAAAGTTGATCACTTTTTCATAAATATCCCTAAATAAAATGAGGGTAAAAGATATTTAAAAAAAAAAAAAAGAGTAATATTATAGGTTGGGGTGTCGGTAACTTATGATCCACAAGTAGTCAATGGGTTGATGAGTTGACTCAACAAATTAGTTCCCCTTAAAATCCAATAATTTCTAGCGTTTTCGTAATATAGGCCTAAAGCCGTTTGATTTGAGTATTTTTCATCATGTATTTATAATTTGTTTCATCTCTAGAAAATTGTATATTATACAAATTTAAAATAGTAAATATTTACTATTACAATGAGAAGGGTGAAGGGTGAGGATTGATGATGCAAATCAATATTAATTAATATTTTTTAAATTATAAAAAAAAAACATTAAATGAATATAAAATGAAATATATATATATATATATATATATATATATATTTGAAAATAATCGCTTAATTGATTATAAGAATTATTTAAATATCTAATTTCAAATAAATACTATTTTTTGTGAATCATGTGCAAACGCACATGCCACCCACTAATTTGAAATAATGAGGAAAGATAAGGTAGTACATTCACCATCATTTCATTCACTTTATATGCTCAACTACCACTTGGAAGGCAATCCAACGGTGATTAATACACCATCTCTACCCATGATCAGATCATACGTGGTCCACAGTTTCAGAGATCATTAACTTATCTTCGATGGTGTTGTTGTAAGTTGAAACATACACGAGTGTGATATAATACGATAGATTTTGCAGTAAGGTATCATTTTTCATTAAGTCGGTAAAGTAAAAGAACATGGCTTATGTGGGGGAGATAATTGCCAGGAATTTAATATATCGACTTTTTGACCGTTACGTATATGACCCTAACAATGGAATATCTTTATAAGAATGTTTACTAAATTTTTGACTTCTTGTCGTGTCGAGTGATTTGAGTCTCTAAACTTCTAATTTTTTTTTTCTTCCAAGAGATTTATTCTAGAATATAGGGATAATTAAGTAATTTCAAGTTGACACACATTAAGATGAAATCTCAGTTGTTGTTCTCAAATATTCGACTCATGTTCAAAATTTTCCATTAACCTTATAATCCAACCTTATACTGTCTTAAAAAGAATGTATAATTGATTATTTTTAACCATTAAATTAATTTTTTATTTTTTATTTTACTAACCGAGTGTCCGGGCCCGTTTGCGCGCACCATGACTAATCTCACGAAGGACTACCACAGTGGGTTGCTATGATAGTCCTCCCCAAGATTAGTCGTGGTGCACGCAAGCTGGCCCAGACACTCGGTTAGTAAATTTTTTTTATTTTTTCATTAATTAACATTCTCATCACTATCATTATCATTAGCACCACCGTCTTATGTCATATATTAGTGTTAGAAGTTTCAGAATGGAACGATATTTTGTGAAGATAATCCTCGCATCATAGAGGTCATCCTCACAAAAATCAATTAATTCCAAAACTTTTAGCCCTTAGGGACAAAACACTTTGGCTACATTATTTACTATTAAACCTGATTCATATATACTCTTTAAGCTATATCTTTGACAGGCAATGCATATAACATTCTCATCCCGATTCCAAAGTTGATTATTGCCCTTAGGAGTCACATTATTCAAATCTTGAATATCATCGAATGGTCATTGAGAAAGTAGTTTGGCAATAATGTACAACAGTTAGGACGATCATAATAGTGTCCTCCATATATTACAAAACAACCCCAACTTAATTTATTTATTTATATTTGATCGTTTGTATTATATGGACAATTCTAGAAAAAAGATACCAAAATGATTGATGTAATAAATAATCTATTTTTTCAATATTATTATTATTATTTTATAATTTGTATTATATGGACAATTCTAGAAATAAGTGACCAAAATGATTGATGTAATAAAGAATCTATTTTTTCAATATACAAATATCTCAAAAAATACTACTACCCAATCCAAGCATTGGATGTTAGCAAACTTCAAAATTGATTTTTTTTTCTTCTTTTTATATCACCATCAAATCCTTATCTTATTCCAAGGAATTGGGATTTGTTAAACGAGTCATGTTCTACCATTCTATTTTGTTCATAACCATGTCTTATGTTATTTGAAGTGTGTTCATATTCGTTTTGATAATGTTATTCCACGTTCTATCAATGCAATCTCTAGGAATACCAGCTAGTGTTTGAAGCAAGAGTGAGGGAGCCCAAGCTTGTGCTCGACTGTAAAGAGAGGGAAAGATTTCGGTTATCAGGTCAGAAACCAAATTTTATTTTATTTTCAATACAAATATATAAAAAAATAGACTTTTATTGTCATTAAGAAATGACATTTTTGTAAACATAAAAATATTTCAAGACATAATTTAAAAAATATCATTACACATTGACAATAAAATCATTATTACTTTGTATCCTTGAAAGTCAAAATGTTATTAATTTAAATGTTGGGATCCGTACACTCGTGAAAATGACTCATAAATAAGTGTACAATCCCCACCATGTGGACATTAATTAAATCCAACAATTACGTTTTATCTTATGAGTACATGATGTATCTTTATGATACGTGACTTATTCAAACCAACATTGGTGCTTGTCAGGAGTTTTTTTTGTTTTTTTTTTGTAATTGAGGATGAATCTGTTATTACTCAAGAGCTTGCTAATATTTTACTTAACGATGTAACTTGTAACTATATTCGTAGGTATTGATTCAATGGAGGGGACCCTAAAACTCCAGCTTACCAATATAAAAAAACATTCGATTTCATGTGTTTCTTACTTTTTCACGAGTCTATGAATCCACAACCCTTTTATGAGAAAAATTATGGTTTTTTTATGTCCCATAAATACACATGAAAGGTGTTAGTTTGCTATGTTTATTTAAGTTTGCGAGTGTTAATACCATGACTTGCTTTTAAACCTGTCCTTTCCTACTAACTTTTAATTTATTTTTTAATTTGTTGAGATGTTAATTGAAGAAATAAACTTCCATTCAATTGGTTCCTTGTATCTACTAACAACTAATAGAGATGAGGCTTTAATAGCTGAAGTTGGGTGATGATAATGAGATGAGAGGCCAATAGGACGGGTTCATGTGCCTTGTCTGGGAGGCCAACAGGCTTTCTCATGCCCTACAATCTCTAGTCCTCTAGCCTTCTATGCTTCCTAATACTTCCAAGGAAGAAGTCCTACATTGCTTAGCTTCATTGCCCCATCCCTTCTAGCCTATCTCCTTGACAAGTCAGTTCAAGAGAACTCCAATGTTGCCAACTTGTTATCTTTGTGGTAGCCTTCATTCATCTATATCATACTATAATTTTTCTAGATAGCTTGGAAAAAGAATAGTAATAGAGAAAATATTAATAATAATAATAATGCTGAAGTGACCTCAAGATTGTACCTCATAGCACATGTCGTGAAAGTGTGTAGGAACCATCGATGTTTTTATCGAAATACGAGTCAAAAATATATATGGTTTCTACACACTTTCACGTCAGGATGTACG
The DNA here is from genome assembly GCF_017979445.1 of Akebia trifoliata. Classification (NCBI taxonomy): domain Eukaryota; kingdom Viridiplantae; phylum Streptophyta; class Magnoliopsida; order Ranunculales; family Lardizabalaceae; genus Akebia; species Akebia trifoliata. The sequence continues at coordinate 4,447,310 of NC_141379.1, forward strand.
AGATGAGGTACAATCTTGAGGTCACTCCAGCACGACTCTAATAAAAATAATACATGGCAAATTAATTTATTTTTATTCTTATTCAACTGACCTAAATCTCATACATGAGTTGCCAAGTCAATGATCTAGACCATTCAATTGGTGGGCCTCCTCTTTAATTAGCTATGGACAAAAATATCAGATACACTTGAGGATTCTAACATACCAATTTTACAGCTAAGACCTGATCCAAAAGAAAACAAGAGTACGTCGGTCAAGATCATGCATGAGGTTTTATATTGAGAACCAAAGAGATGGCCACTAATTGAACCATCTAGATATTATAATTAGACAACCTTTATTATAAAAAAATAAAAGAAGAATGTATCAAGTTTTCGTGATTTGATATTGTGTCTCTGTCCACGGATAAGAGAAGAGAGATTCACTAACTTTGAAAAAGAAATTATAATACGAGATTTTTCTCTATGCCTTTCTCATACGACATCCTAAATTTGAAACCCTAATTTTTCTGTTCAATTTCATTCCTCCATGACGCTAAAATGAATTACATACAAATAAACTAGGGAAGAGATACATTGCTAGGGTAGAGATCCCTCAAAGACGTAGGCTCTTGTTATTAAACATTTTGTTATACCAAATACAATTTTAAGGGGGTAGATTTTGTATTTTATTAAATTATATTTAAGGGAAATTTATGAAAAAGTGATCAACTTTTGACGAATTTACAATTCCGGCTCATTGTTCTTTTTAATTATCAAAACGTGAACGGTAACGAATTCGGAGGTTTAAGTTGACAATTTCACAAGTTTAAAATAACTATCTTGCAGGTTTCACTATGAACCTACGAAATAGTCAATTTAAACTTGCAAAATAGTCACTTTCCAACCTCTGAATTCGTTACCATTCACGTCTTGATAATTAAAATGAACAGTGAATTCGAGAATCGCAAATTCATTAAATTCAACACACGAAATGGTAATTCACCCATGATTTAATGTAGATTTCAAGTTTCAACGAACAATTTCACCCTTCTCTCATTGTAATATTAAAGACATATTTGAAATACCAAAATTACCCCCAGATCTCAACTAAATGTTCTAACCATAAAAACTAAATGTAGAGTACTTTCCTGACACATAGTACATTCTTAGTGATCAATCACCAACTTACTTCAAAATATATATCAAAACAGTATTGTAGCCAAACGTTTTAAAATTAAATTAGATATAAACTGAGGTATGATGAGAGAGAGAGAGAGACTTTTGGGGCGAGGGGACCATAAAGGAGAGAGACGAACATAGAGGGTGTAGTAGGAGCGGTGAGAAAAGTAAAAAGGAGATTGTTGTCGAGGGTTGGGGTGGTGATGGCTGTGAAAGGTGATGGGTTTCGTCCCCCTTAGCTGGAGCTAATGGTGGGAACGGAACGCACATGCCTGCACATGAACCTAACATTTTCCCCCACCTCTACTTGTTTTTCTTTCTTTTATGTGGACCCCTCCACACCTTCACTACTATATATATACTCTAGTGGGTCCCCTCCCAACAAAAAAGGAAAGAAAAAAAAGACACTTCTCTCTTAATTGATTGACCCACCTTTACATCACTTGCTCACAACAACATCATAAATTTTCAATTTTTTTTTCTCTTGCATTTTAATTTTTCTCTTTTAAATAAAATAAGTTGATGAAAAAGTGGAGAATTGTTTTTCTTATTATTTAAATATTTTTTGCCCATGATGAAGATCGCCTATTTGATGGGTACTTAGGTGGTGGGGTACACCTTATTAACGAAATCCATCATCCATCTGATTATCTTAATCCAATCATCGTCTTATTATTTTTTTTAAGAGAAAATCGATTGAGATGATTTGAACATGTTTAATGAAGGATGATTACAATCCAAGTCATCTGAAATAAAGGTTAAAGTTTTTAATAAAAAAAAGAAGAGAAAGGTCTAAAAGAACATGGTTAAAGATTGTGAAATCATGTAATGTTGTGTGAAAGTTTAACAAGAGTGAAGATAAAAAGTAAAACAAACACACAAGATTTATGTGATTCGACAAATTTCCTTCGTCCACGGAGGAGAGAGAGAAGAATCAATTATCAACAATAAAAATTACAGACTCTCTGTCCATAGTTGCAAGAAATCTCATTGAGCAAAAATATAAAGAAACACTGCTTGAAAATATAATATATAAACATAAAAAAATCATCTTGGGGCCGCTACCCTTGAACCCCCACATAGAGCCAATCAAGTAGCCTGACCTATGACCTTCCCTTTCGCTCCAGGTCAAGCTCACTTCACTCTGGGAGAGGTCCCTTTTGATTCCACCTGTGCCTCTTGAAATCCAAGCCCAATAAGAATACTAAACAGTTCACAACATTTAAAAATCACCTTCATTAAGAGAAGATGTGGCTCTCGACATAATAAGATGAAGGAATAAATTTGTTTAGTCAACCCCAAATATTTGAGATAAGGCTTTGAGAGTGCCACGAGGGTTACGAGTATATACAACAATTATGATTCTAAGATTAGTTCAAATGTTGACTCGAATACCCTTTGTTGGATACTTGGAGTAGTAATTCACAATCCACCCACCCCCACTCTACACACCTCCACACTACATTTGCTCCCATTGTAGGGTACAAATTTTAGTAGGCCATATGATCTGATTTCTTTCTATTAAGAACATTGGGGTTTCTATTAAAAGTAACACATGTTATCTATCTTAGAATGAGGTGGGGTGGCAATCTTATATATTAGATACACATCACGTGAAATTATTTGGTGATTTGTATTTCCCTGGTTGGCATGGTTGTAAATCCTCGAAAAATAAGTACAAATTTAAATAAATTTTTGAAGTCGTTGGTTGGTTGTAAATTTTTGTTGGATATTTGGTTGCTTTCCATTCATTGTAAATCGCAACAATTTTTTTATATTTCCCATGTATTTCATTATGCAAAATCAATGGCTGAAATGAAAGGATATATTCCTCGAGGATTTTCAAATTTAAGGATATGGATCCCTAGGAAACATGTTCCGAAATGCAACCCATCAACCCACCAAAGCACATGAAGGGATAATGGGTACTTCTCATTTTTCTCAAAGGGAACATATATATAAATTTGATTGATGGGAAATTTAGGGAAATTTGATTGATTGATTGCACGTGGAGAATCAAATTCCAGCATATAAGTGATCAAAATTTTGGGGTAGTTAAGATAAAACCTACCCTTTTTCTTGTCACACAAAGACAATCATTTTTTCTTGAATAAATAATATTTTTTTGACAAGTGCGAAAGCCTTACCTTACTAACATAGTAAGATTTTGAGCATTACTAAGGGTTGTTTTACTCAAATGGATTACCACATCAAAAATCCAACACCACGGCCTTCTAAATTTCATTGAAAATCTCATACAAAAAAAAATAGTCATGCTGGAGTGACCTCAAGATTGTACCTCATTTCGCACATCCTGACGTGAAAGTGTAGGAACCATAGATGCTTTTTCACTCATATCTCGATGAAAAGCATCCATGGTTCCTATTCACTTTCATGTCAGGATGTGCGATATGAGGTACAATCTTGAGGTCACTTCAACATTGTGCAAAAAAATAATAAATTCAAAAAGCAATTTCTTTTGAACTAGATCCAAGAGGTGAGCCCAAAGACCCTTAGTAAGGGTGAAATCCTTACTAACTTGGTAAGAAGATCAAGAAGAAGAAGCATCATCTTGGTTTTGAGGTGTTATTCACAAACACTGAGAGATGACAAGTATCAGAAATCAGAATGTTGTTTATTACGGCAAATAAATTATCCACACATTACTCATTTTAATTTTGAATTCACTAATTTAACGTCTTCAAAAGTAAAATATTTTCATTAAAACGAGAAATTCACTGTTTGTTTGGATTGATTTAAAAAATAAAATAAATAATATAATGATTAAGAAAAAGTAATAATAAAATGACTCCCTCACATGTCATATTCAATCAACTCCTCTGATGTGATATGTGGTAGAATTGAAGATATGTACTCCTCAGGGTACACAATTGCATATCCCCATAAAAAATACAGTTGTGTATTCAGGAGTACTGATCTATGGTTCTAGCACATGTCACATCTAGAGGTGTCGATTGAGTATACCACTTGTGAGAGTCATTTTATCACGATTCTTTTAAAAAGCAAAAGAAAATTATTTTCTACCTTCTAAAAGACACTTTCTCTTAAAGCTACTTTATTCCATAGTCACTTTCTATTTTGTATCCAAACAGACCTTAATGTAGTGTAAGATATAACGTTAGGTGAAGGTGTCAAATTTCTAAGTTTGTTAAAATTTTCTTGGGTTGAAATCACAACCTAAGTTCAAATCTTGCCTTCACGCTCTAATTATTGACCACTATTTGCTTAGCGAAAAAAAAATAAATAAATAAAAAAGAAAAATAAATAAGATATAATGGTAGGTGGCCATGCACATCGTTTGCATTATAACTACAAGATCACATAACCCACCTACCATTTTTGTATCTTACACAACACCACAGCTGGATCTCCCATATTTTTTCGGACTTTGTGAATGGGCCAATAATTAATAATTAAAGTTAATTATGTAATATAAGTCCTCCAAAAGGGTGGGTAACATGAATCAACAACCACCATTGTTGTTATTAATGATAGAAACTTGGTTTTATGAAAAAGAAAAATAAATTAACTACTTTTTAAATTATTCTTTTTATTGTAATTTTTTCTTTTTAAATTTTATGAAAAAAATGGGCTGAATTTCCTGTCCCGAAGCCTGCTTTTCTACATGGCCGTTAGTTGGGCCCAAAATTTAGAACTTGGTTATGATCTGGACCAAAGTGAGGCCGAATACCATTTAAACTTGGTTTAGTCCAACCAATTTAAACCAGGCCCAAATTAAATCTGGCCCAGCCCAGAACGATTTACACCCACTACAAGAGCAAAGTGCAAAGTGTTAAGATGAATAAGTGGTTTTTTTTTATATAAGGAAATATGGGCCTAATAGGCCCTACATAAATTCCACTTTATAGTTGGGCCACCTGTTAGGCCCAATATTTAGAACTTGGTCATGGGGCAACGACCTGGGGAGGTAGTGGCGGAACCCTCAGCCCGAGCTGGACCCAACCTGAGCTTGACCTTCTAAATTCGAGTGGAGCTTGGGTTAGCCTGAATTAGGTAGTTTTGGGCGGTTTAGACAGATTGGGTTAATTGTGCTAGTTGAACAAGCCTAATTTTGTTTTGATTAGCAAAAACATTTATATCTTAAATAATAAATAATTAAAGAAATACTTTAAAAATAATTAATTAATATAAAAACATCTTTATATTATTATTATTATATTATTATTATATAGTCTCAAGTTTGGATTGAATTGGGTTGCCTCATTACGTGAAAACTGGAAAATTTGACAAGAAAATTCAACGGGCCAAGGCCCACGAATTTTAGTAATTGCATTCCGGTGGCTCAGGGTCGTCAAATTTTTTATATTCCCCATATTAGATGACTTGGAGCCATTGAATTTCTTCGATCCTCCATTAATTTGATAGTTTCGACCCGTCAAAAAATAATAATTCAACGGAAAAAAATGCTTGGTTTGTCAAATTTTATGAAATTCGACAGTCTTGGACCGTCAAATATAGGCCTTTTCACATTGTGCTTAAACACTCAACCCAAGCTCAAACTGAATTAAAGTCAGTTTTAGTTATTCCAACCTAGAATCAACTCATGTTATACATTACTCAACTCAGGCTCACCCGTCAATCGGGTTGAGCTTAGGTTGGCTCACCCAAGTTGTGACTCAGCTTTATAATTGGGCCTGTGGATTGAGGCCAAAATTTAGAACTTGGTCATAAACCTGAACCAATGCCTGACCAATACAATCTGGGCCCTATTAAGCATGATATTAATAGGCCCAACCCAAATTAAACCTGTCTCAGAGTTGTTTTACACTCAGACCTGGATTGATAGGGCATAAAATGGGTAAGCCTTGACTTGAAATTCGAGTGATCCAAAAATTGAATGTAAGGGGTTTCGATCCATGTTGCAGATCCGAATAAAAATGGGTCGAATATGGTTTGATGTCTGTAGATGCAAGAAATTGCTCTACACTTTTCTTCTCTCTTAGCTCGGGCGGACCTGCAAACCAGCCCACTCCGACGATCAAGTTAGACAAATTGATCAGTGTAATTTAATTTTTTGAGAGAAGAAGAAATCCCCCCTCTCTTACCCATAGTCTTCTTCCTTTTATAGGCGTTAACCTGGTTCGTTTTCTGTGCCACCCTTTGAGGTGACCTAGGGCAGTTAGCTCACTCCCTGACATGTCAGCTGCAGGAGTTGCCCTGCCACTTCTGGGATGATTAGACCGGATTTGATATGACGTGAGTTGTTAATGCTGTCAATCAACTGTCGCATATGTCAGATCCGTACAACCGACCTACGATGCCATTACCCGTACTACCTAACCTATCGGTGATTCTGGTCCGAGCTCAATCATCCATTTGCACCCGAGGAGTTCAATCTACCGGGCTTACCTATCAGGCCATCCGAGCTTAAATTCCTGCCACGTGTCCTTATTTCAGAATTTCCCCCACAATGTCCATTGACCAACATTACCTAAACTCGATCCTAATCCAGGGATTCCAATGTGAAATCCAATCCAACCTGAACCAACAAATCCAGATATGGCTGTAATTACAATGATCTGAGGCGGATCTAGAATCGGTATGGATTTGAATTTTATCCATATATGAATTTGGACGGAGTTACTTTTGAGTCATTTTATGTACTAAGTCCTCGATATTGGGGTGTCAATGAGTTAGTTCTGGTTCAATTCCTATGAAAATTAGAACATAACCATTTTATTTTTTTGATTCTGATTATTGTTGGTTCTGGTATTAAAATAAGTGGAACCAAAACCGCCAAAAATCAATGGTACATGTCGGTTCCGGTTCTTAAGAATCGAATGGAAAAAAATATTTCAAAACCATTCTAAAAATTCTTCAAAAAAATAACATATTATTGACAAAGTATCAACTTAATAATAATTTGTTCTACTAAAAAGATGATTTAATGATTTTTATTTTTAAAAATTAAAATTCATCTCATTTACAAGAAAAAATTTAAAAAGAAATGGCCCATTCTAACGCCCAATATTTAATTTATATGAAAGGAAATTTTTATTGACACACCAATACTCTCTAATGGTCCAATAAAAAAAAATGAAAAAAAAAAACGTTTTGGGCACTCTATGTCAAATGGCACCCTTGCGACTCTAACAATTCCATTGAATCCGGTGATCGAAGAGAAAAGAAAGAGAAAGATTAGAGAAAAAGAAGAAGAGAGAGAGATAGTGGCTGGCATGTTGGTTCATAAGAGAAGACACAGAGGCGACGGAGATGGTGGTTGGCGTGTTGGTTCACCAAAGAAAAAGACAGAGAGCTGGTACCCTTAGTTTTTTTAATTGGTTTGCCCTTAGCGTTGAGTGGCGTGTTAATATAACTTTCTTATATGAAATTTGAAGAAGTTTATATAATATATGTTAATTATAAAACATAAGAAAATCTTCAATCATGTTTAATGTAAAAATAAACGACAAAATTAGATAGAACCTAATGATTTCGATTCCTATCGGTTCAGTTCCATATTAGAACCGTCTCTAATCGATTTCAAACTTCCAATAAAAAGAGAATTGGAATCGGGTGTTCGGTTCCGGTAAAATGGGTACCACACTCCTATTCGAAACTGATTTTTTATTTATTTAAGCTTCGGGTCTGGGAACCTGAACCGAACCGAAACCGACCCGTTGACACCCACACGCCACGACTCTTTTATATAAATTGGGCTTCCTCCTCCTGACTAATTTGGCGGCAAGAGGAAAAAGATCGTTAAACAATGGGAGTTCAAGGTCTCTGGGAACTTCTCGCTCCAGTTGGTCGTCGCGTCTCTGTTGAAACCCTAGCAGGAAAAAAACTCGCTATCGGTCTCTCTTTTCTAAAACACTAAACCCTAAATTCGTAACCCTAATACATCTCTTTCTACTTGTATCGATCGATTCTCAATTTTGTTGTAATAATTGTGATTGTGATTGTAATTCTCTCTGTATCTTCAGATGCGAGCATTTGGATGGTTCAATTCATGAAGGCGATGCGAGACGAGAGAGGTGAGATGGTGAGAAACGCTCATCTTCTAGGGTTCTTTCGCCGCATCTGTAAGCTTCTCTTCCTCCGCACCAAACCTGTTTTCGTCTTCGATGGTGGCACACCTGCTCTCAAGCGTCGCACTGTCATCGCTCGTCGTCGACAACGTGAGAACGCTCAAGTCAAGATCCGTAAAACTGCTGAGAAATTGCTTCTCAATCATGTATGTTTTGCTTGTTTTCTCTTTTGAATGTTCCTCTTTGGATTGGAAAAAAGAAATTTGTTTTTTGTGTGTGTGGTGATTTTGAGTTTATTTTTTGATTTATTATAGCTTAAGGCAATGAGATTGAAAGAATTAGCGAATGAAATCGAGAATCAAAAACAGAAGAAAGAATCGAAGGGGAAAAATATTGTATCGGAAGGCACTGAAGATGTTTCCAAAAGAAATGATAAGGTCACTTCAGGTTATGATCAGGAAACCCTAGACGAATTGTAAGAGTTCTATCAGAATGTTAGTTTTGCCAATTATTTAGCATTATTTTTAATGATTTGTTTTTCATAAGTTGATTTAGGTTGGCAGCATCTCTTGCGGCAGAGGAAGATGGGAGTGTCACCGGCAATGCATCAGCATCTGTTCATGGCATTGGTTCTGAGGAAGATGATGGTGATGACGGTGATGAGGAAATGGTACTTGTAAGTGTTCTCTATACCGACAAGTTTGATTTCTCATTTTTATTATTTTCTTAGCTTAATAATGGCTATTTCGCTAATAAATTGCATTTCTTTCATAAGTATGATCGATATCATAAATGGAATGGGAAAAAAAATATAAAATTTGGAAAGCATAGGAACAAAAGTCAATTGGAAAAGACCTGATTGTAGTAAGTCCTTCACCAAAAACTTCAGCATTCCTCTATTTCGGGGTCCTTAAGGTTTTTATTTATTTATTTATTTAATTTTCATTAATCTTAATTGTTTTGAAAGGAATGATTTAGTTGCATGTCAGGCTTAGACCCCTAGCTCTGTTGGTTTGTGATACATTGCAAAGCAACTTTAAGTCGTGGGACCAAGTCCACCTTACCCATCAAAATTAAAAAGAAGTTGCCTATCAATAGAGAATAAAATTATGATTTATGGAGCAGGGTAATTTGCAAATGTCTTGTGTGGTGATTTAGACTCCTCAATTAGACAACTACCTCAGATGCGATGCAATATTTATAAAACATATAATCACCTGGCCTTTGTTCTTATACATTTCCATTTGGAAACTCCAAAGGATGAACTTCTTTTGTTATACATTTCAGTGATATTATTATACTGTTCATAAGAAAAAACATAATTAACTTGTTTGGATGATCTAGAAGTTAAATAATTCCCCCCTTTTTTTTTGTTTTAGTACAGAATATATTTGAATTATAGACGGATAAATACCTCCCAAAAGGAAGTGGGCACTATACAACTGTCTCGTTTGTCCTTGCCATGTATCACAGCCGCCTGATAAGAAATGTGATTTACAAAGATAACTCTATTCAATTCTTTGGGAATTAGTTGCCAATAAAATATAGTAACTATAATCTCTTCAACCGCCTCCTCTAAATAGCTGATAGGCTAGGGGGTTAATGGTTGGTGAGAGGCATATGTGTTTCAAAAAATGTGTTGTGTTTTCCCCCTTTAATACACTCCAACAAAGCACAAAATCAAGTAACTTCTATGAGATTCAAATTCAAGCACTAGCATCAAAAGAGAAAAGTAGACTAGCTTTTGATATTCTTGAGGGGTTTCCCAACCCACGATATGCCAAGACATGCATAAAGTATAGGATTTTACTATAAGTATATAGGAAAATCACGAGGGACAATAAGATGATCTACTGATTCCTTGCTAGGCATATTAGGGAAAGACACACGGGTGTATCTTTTTTTAATGATCAAGTGGTAGAAAAGGTTTGGTCACTTTGGTAGATGAGCCTTCTTTGTTTTTATAATACTAACACTCCCAGTCTAGCATCTTAACCTCTATTCTTTTATAATCGTTTTGTAATTAATAAGAAAATTATAGGAGATGGTACAAAGATTGCTTATGTACACATTTGGTTTACAAATTAGTGGCGGCGGTTGTGTTCTAAGTCAATTCCGTATCTTTGTCATAAGGCTTCGATGATGATGAAGAATTGATGATTATTGTTTCTTTGAGTAAACTCCCTCCAGTAGACTTATTGAAAACACATGGATTAAGTAGAGGTTATCGTGCAGCCTGTAATGAATGGCAAAGTTGATCCATCTGTCTTGGCTGCTCTGCCTCCCTCTATGCAACTCGATCTTCTTGTTCAGGTAAGTGTTCAAACATTAGTAATTATTGAGTTTTTGGTAAATTGGTTATCCATTTTTGTCCCTCATTTATTCCTTCCTAAACTAATGATGTTTTTCTTCTTCTTCTTTTCTAGATGAGAGAGCAATTGATGGCTGAAAACAGGCAGAAATATCAGAAAGTAAATAAGGTACGTTCTTAGCTACTCCATTTAATATCTTTTTAATAAAATATATACTGTTCTTTTCATAGTGTCTGAATCTTGTTCCTGAAACTGCACTGCTCAATTGCTCCTTGTATTGGAAGTGTTTCCATTTTAAGCACGATGATTATGTGTATATAGTGGTTCTAGTTGATGTAAAATTCTTTCCAGTTATATGCAGAAAATATTTAAGTAGTCAGCTAGAAATACAAGAAATAGTATCTCTGGGAAGGGGAGTTACATGGCTGACAGAGGAAAACCATATGATTATTTCTATAACAACCACATTTAACTAATTTATCATATCCATACAAAGATTCTTTTTTCTCACATTGGATATTTTCTACTTTCTATTAGTAAAATTGTATTTATTAAAAGGGAACTGGAAAATAGAAAGAAACTCCTTGAGGGAGACTGAATTCCAAGAAGTTAGATTACCACCCTCTCGGAAATACACTCTGCACAAATGACTGACAATTTGAAGGAAAGCACCATCAGACATTCCTTTGAATTCTTTAAGGAATGAATACCAAAACTACAATTTCAATGCACTCCAAAAGATAGAAAATGGAAGGAGCCTCCATTAAGTAGACCATCAGGCTTTATTGAAGCTCTAAATACTTAAGCCAATTCTGCAATACTATCAAATTTGTATATTCTAAGTATCAGTTTTTCTCTAATTGATTTAGAGGTTGGTAGGCTTCCTGTTTCTGGCTAAACAATCTGGAGGATGTAGTGCACCAATTCTTGGTCTTGCTTATTATGAATGCATCACATCTTTTTGTTGATTGAGTGTGTCCTAGTTACTTTTCTGCTGTGATGCATTACTCCTAGCTTGGAGTGCACATTACAGGGACGTTGCTTTGGATCAATTTGAGCTTATTGTGTTTTTATTTATACCGCTAGGCTCCTGCAAAATTCTCTGAGCTACAAATACAATCTTATCTCAAAACTGTTGCTTTTCGCCGAGAGATAGATGAGGTGCAGAAATCTGCTGCTGGAAAGGGAGTAGGTGGAGTGCAGACTTCACGTATAGCCTCTGAAGCCAATAGAGAATACATATTTTCATCATCATTTACTGGGGATAAACAGTGAGTAAACATAATTCGAGCTTCTGTATATAATTTGTAAACAAGTGACATGGGAACATTCATGATTCGTGCACAATACGTGTAATTTCTGAAAAAAAAGAAAAGATTAGTTGGCTTTTTTTTTGTGTTCTTTGTTTTTTCTTTTTATATGGATAGACTAGATTGACTTTTATTTCTTTTTGAAATTTTATTGCAAATTGAATGTGTGCTTAAATTAAACAGAATTCTAACGTCTGCCGGAGTTGAGAACAAAGGGGAAGTGGAAGGTCGGACACGGGGTAAGGAACCCATTTCTTCCGCTGATTCAATTCCTGTAACAGGTTCTGAAATGGATGCACCTAGAAGTGGCCTTGATGGTGATATTGAGACATACCTTGATGAAAGAGGGCGCCTTCGGGTTAGCAGGGTAAGAGCTATGGGGATTCGTATGACCCGGGATTTACAACGGAATTTGGATTTGATGAAAGAGATTGAACAGGAGAAAACAAAGAAAAAGACTTCTAATGATATAGAGGCTATCTTCAACAAAGTTTTTGGTGGCCCAGAAAGTTTCCCTGCGACTGACCATGTCCTGGAAGCTTTAGATGTAGAAAATGATGAAATGGACATATTGATGCAGCCTGAGAATCTTGAGGCTCTTGAAAACAAATCTTCCATGGAGATTTCATTCTTTGAAGATGACAATGGGAGCAAAGGTACAGATGGTGATGATGATCTATTTGCTCACTTGGTCGCAGGAAGCTCGGTCAACGTATCTCGTGATAAAACATCTCCTTCAGGCCATTCTTTTGCTTCCGCTTCAGATTGTTCTTGGGAGGAAGGAATTGTTGAAGAAAAAGTTGCCAGTTTTAGCACTGATGTTGATGAGGAAAACCAATTATCTTTGGCCAAAGGAAACATTAGTTACGAAAATGAAGTGGACTGGGAGGAAGGAGTTTGTGATGTTACTAGAAATGATTCTCCATGCCCCACAATACATAATCAAGCTATTTCAAGGGGTTCTTTTGAAGAAGAAGCTGATATCCAGGAAGCAATTAGGAGAAGTCTTGAGGATATCACAAAAGATAGATCTACTATTTCCTCAACTGAAAAAGAAAATATTGAAATTCCCAGTGAAATGGGTGACCATGGTACAAGGGGACTTACCTTTCAAGCTTTGAATCTTGAAAAAGATAGGGTTGCTTCACTTAATTTTCCAGTAGAAAATGAACTTGTGCACAGTCGAAGAGATATCCAACAGATCAAGGATACTCCAGCAAAGCTATTTGGATTGTCCATAGAATCTGAAACTAAGACTGATGAAAAGTCAGCAATGATGCATGGACCTTGTGAAAGAGACCCAGTTTCTATTGTTGGAGTTTTTAGCAAAGAAGCTGGTGAATCTAGGAGTGTTCAATTGGAAGCACCATGTGGAGATAGATCTCCCGTGGAACCAAAGAATGTGCACTTGATTGATGACAAATGCTTGGATACTTCTAGAGAGCGTGGCGAGGGAGCTAGTTTTGCAGTGTCAAATTGTTCTTCTAAAATTAGTTCTCATGTTTCTGCTGCGGTGATGGATGATGTACCTGAGGTTATTCATGTTGATGCTCACAGAAACGAATTTGAAGCTGCACCAACATGTCATTCATTTGAGATGATTGAAAATACCATTTCTCGAGAGAAATCGTCTACCAAAGAACTAACAACTGATGTCGACAAAATGCAAAATCTGGTTGCAGAAAAGAATTCTGGTGTTCTTGCAGAGGAAGTAGGGCATACCCGGGATAACTCTTCAATTCAGGACAGCACGGAGGTTCAGATGGATGTGTCAGAGGCTAGTTTGGATGAGGAGATGCTATTTCTAAGACAAGAGCATATAGATTTAGCAGATGAGCAGAGAAAGCTTGAACGCAACGCAGAATCTGTCAGCAGTGAGATGTTTGCAGAATGTCAGGTGTGTGCTCAAAGCTCCATTTTAATATTATTAAAATAAGGCAGGCTAGCAGCACTTATCCAACCGCACCAAAGGAGTTCGATAACTATTCATGTAAGGGTGTCTTGGTCATCACCCTGGGAAAAAGAGGGTATCGTACATTGCTAAATCACCCTTACATGGACAGGTGTTAAACAAGGAGGAATGCTAGCAGTATTTACGCAAGTACACAATAGCTATTCATGTAAAGATGTTTGGGCTATGCATGGGGCAAAAGAGGGTGTTGCAATTGCTAAATCACCCTTACAAGTTACAAGGACAGGTGTCAAACAAGAAGGGCAAGTATGTGATGGTGCCACTAACATTTCTCATTGACAATTTTATTAGACCAGAAATTGAAGCCAGTCAAAAGGGCTACCTATTAAAAAAAAAAAAAAACTAATTTTATTATATCACCTCTAACATTTCTCATTTTCTCTAGTCTTTGAAAGCCCATGGCTGGGCGACAATGAACCTAAGGCCTGAGGTTGAGACCACGGACTTTTTGCCATCTAGTATAGAAAATGGATAAAAGATTACATCCCCTTATGTGAAATTGTTTGAGATGCCAAGGAGTCAATTTGTTACTAAAAATATCACTTTAACACAGATCATATTCTGTTACAGTTTGTAAATCTTCTGTTCATCCTGTGTTCTTCCTGCAAGAGTTCCAGCATGTCCAACCATCCATTAACTTCCATCTGTAAATATTACTTCCCAGAGAAGGAATTTTAAACACTGAATGATAGATTCAACACTTTGGGTCCAACCTTCTGGGTCATGAATACAGGGTGGGCTGAATGAACTGATCTGACATGCCAACCAAAGAGATTGCTTTTTCAATTTGAAAAAAAAAATGTGTGTCATACTTCAAAATTGGTGAGGCGACAGTTGCTATGCAGATAAAAAGTGGAATTATTATTCCAATTTTTCAGTTTGTAGAAGAGTTTCATCTCAGCTGAATTGACATTTGATCATGCTTCACTAATGATGTCCACTTAAGCTTATCTACTTACTGTATTTGTTATCTTCCCTTGCTGATTTTAGGAATTGCTGCAAATGTTTGGCTTACCGTATATCATTGCACCTATGGAAGCAGAAGCTCAGTGTGCATACATGGAACTAGCAAATTTTGTAGATGGTGTTGTGACTGATGACTCAGATGTGTTCTTGTTTGGGGCACGAAGCGTTTATAAGAATATATTCAATGATCGGAAATATGTTGAGACATACTTCATGAAGGTTCGCATCTAGCAGATCATGGTCTTTCTTATCTTAATCTCTGTTTCATTTATTGCATAGTTTTTGCAATAACTGTCTTTTCATATCAATATTTGAATTCTACTCAACATTCTGAATAAGCTCCATAAGAGCTCAGCAAAAATAAAAAAAAACAAAAAAAAAACCTTGGCATGATTAACATCCTGGAAGTATTTTTTTTGCCAAGTCTGGAAGTATTTTGCTTGTGGTTCTTATTCCATTACTCTTCCTAGTGAGTAATTACAGTTCTTTTAATTGTCTACTAATAATTCCATAGTGGTACATGCTACAGGACATATTTTTCTCATGCCCATCCCTGTGGTCTTTCAGGACATTGAGAGTGAGCTTGGGTTAACCAGAGAACAATTGATCCGCATGGCAATGCTTCTTGGGAGTGATTATACTGAAGGTATTAGGTAAGTTCCAGGTGTGGATTCAATTATTTCAATGACCAGGAAGATGTTGTACCTTTTTCACTTTAGAGTTGCTACACATTCATCTCTTTCTCACTGCTAGGAAATCATTACGAGGCCTTACTCATATGGACATGTTACTATGGTAGTCATGTTTTTTTATTGGCAACAATATTAGACAACCACGTTTATCCACAATATTTTTGAGGTGCTAAATTTTATTAACAAGAGATTCTATTGCCACACCAACTTTTGCTAACTGCACCCGAATTCATATGTAAATCACCGTAGGATTAACACACATCTTGGGGTGGTAAGAGTTGGTGTGGCAATAGAAGCTCACTTATTAATTTTATCTATAGGCTGCAAACAAATGCTTAACAAATTCCTTCTTTTTATGTAGTGGGATTGGCATTGTTAATGCTATTGAAGTTGTAAATGCATTTCCCGAGGAAGATGGTCTCCAGAAATTCAGAGAATGGCTTGAGTCCCCAGATCCTACCATTCTAGGAATGCTTGATACTCAAATTGGATGTGGTTCAAGGAAAAGAGGGTCCAAAGTAAGTAACAATGATGCAGGTTACTCGGAAAACAATATGGAGGGAAGCTTTGAAGGCGATGGAAATGTTTCCCAAGGTCATGATGATAAGACCCAAAGCATCAAGAAGATCTTCATGGATAAGCATGTAAATATTGTGTTTCCTACCTTGTTATGTTTGTTGATTCTTGTCACTCAACTATCTCTGATTGTTTCATACAATATTTACAGAGAAATGTGAGCAAGAACTGGCATATTCCTTCATCTTTTCCCAGTGAGAGAGTTGTTTCTGCATATGCTTCTCCACAAGTGGACAAGTCAACAGATTCTTTCTCATGGGGAAAGCCAGATTTGTTTGTTCTTCGCAAGTGAGTTATATTCCCTTCTTTTTAACCATTAATTTTTGAATTGTTGGAAGATTTATCACATTTTTAATGCCTTACTGTAAAATATTGATGCTGAATGCCCATGATACACTTGGTAAGAAGGTTAGACAGTTTCCTTGTCAATATCACTGCTTCCCTATACATCTTTATTTTGGAAACAGATGCTTTTTAATCCTGTTATACCTGTTAATGGTACTATCTAAATTGTTCCAGGCACACTAATTTATTTTTGGTAATATATATATATGAGAAAGATTGTATGGGAAAACCTGCCAAGAAAAAAAAACTAAGAAACTAGTTTTGAAAGTGGAACTTTTAAGGTTATGGGGGGTTTTGCTACCCACTGATGAGGTAACAAATTATTGGGTTTGTACTCAGTTTACTGAATGGCATCTAAAATCTGGAACTGGTATCATTAATTATTTTACTGTGCAAACTGATAATGTTGCAACAATCTATCCTTCGCACCTATTTTAATGCTAAAAGCTTACTCTCATACTGATGCTACTTACTATATGTCAATGTGGATGTCTTAGTCAATGTGTTTTTTTTTTGACCGGTGGATGTCTTGGTCAATGTTGATAAAGTATCTCACAACTGTTCAATTTTGCTTTCATGCTAATGGCTGGGAGATAATGTTGTGTCATTACATCCCAGGAACTTCTAATGGCTACCTTCTGTTCCATCATTGCTTCATTTGCTTGATCTTTGTCCATCTTAGTGCATTTTTTTACTTGAACAATTGCTCTTTCTTTGCTTTATTGTATTGTCACTGGAAGAGCACAATTGCATGATCTTTTGACCAACCTTGTATGGGTGCAGATTATGTTGGGAAAAGTTTGGATGGAGTAACCAGAAGGCTGATGAGCTGCTAGTACCTGTTTTAAAGGAGCACAACAAACATGAGGTCAGGGGCTTCTTTATTCATATTGATTGATTTGTGTCATTCTGGTGACAGTACCATCAATGTAACTTCTTCCACAGAAGTTACAAATTTTTATTTGGTCCTTCTGTGTAGTTTTATCCACGTCAATTGTTGTCTTTATAACTGCGAGAGAATAATTTCCTTGTTGAAGTCATATTTCTTCTGATGATCTTGTAGACCAAGTTATTTAATAGTTGATTGCTATTCACAATTCTTGCATTTCTTTGGGTGATCATTGCATTAGAGACTAGTTTGGGATAAAACCATGTGAAAACTGTGTACAAATTCATATGATTTGTTCATGTTTACTTTCTATTTCCATCACCAAAATCATTCCCTATTCCCACACACATTGATGTCATTTACAAGTAGTCATTTTCTGATGCAGACTCAGCTGCGTCTGGAAGCATTTTACACATTCAATGAAAGATTTGCGAAAATTCGTAGCCAGAGAATAAAAAAAGCTGTTAAAGGAATAACAGGGAACAGGACTGCAGAGTTTATGGATGATCTTCCACAAAAAGCCTCTAAAGCCAGGAAAAAAAGAAGGGCAGGCCCCACTGGACCAGATGAAAACAGTTCGGATTGCTTTGTAAGTGGAGAGAAGAATAGCATTGCTGAAAATACTGAGAACTCAGAAAAATCAACTCCAAGACTGTCAAGGAAAAGAACTGAAAGTGAACCTATGTCGATTGAAGTAGAGCATAAAGAGCCACCAATTCGAAAGGAACGCAAACAAAATACCTGGAAAGAATCGAGTAGAAATGTGAGAGGGAAAGGCAGAGGGAGGGGTAATAGGGGAGGGAGAGGAAAGGGAAAAGAAGCTCCATGTTCTGAATCAACTGAAACCAGCTCTACTGATGCTAGGAATGATGAAGATGTTAAAAAGACAGAAGTGTCATCAAAAGTGCGCAGGGTAAGTCTTCAGCTTTGCATTTGTTTATATGTGCATACTTGTATTAGTTTTATAACTGCGCCCTATTTTTCTATGATTTTCACTTATTCTCCTTTACAAATTCTTCAGTCAACACGACCCCGGAAGCACATAAAATACACAGCCAATGATTCAGAGATTGATGGTCTGAGTGAATCCTCAGATCAAAGGGATGGAAAGGGCAGTGAAGGAGCAGCAGTGGAGCAAGAAAAAGTTTGTGATGATGACATGTCTGGAGATGTTGCTTCTGGTCTCAATGAAAAGGGCGGTGATTCTTCCCTCAAACATAGCTTTTGTGAAGAGTACCTTGAAATGGGAGGGGGTTTTTGCTTGGACCAAAATGAGCAGGAAAGTGACCTGGTTCAGTTGATTATAAGCCCGACAAGAGCTACTGAACATGACAATATAGACTACCTTGAAATGGGAGGTGGGTTTTGTATGGACGAAGATGAACCAGATACTGACCTGGTTTCCCGGCCGAAAAGAAATTCAGATGAAAATTTGAATGGAGGTAGTGCGGACCCTACAACAAATATAGGTAACAGTGACTCCACTAATATTGATGTGCTACTCGAGGAAGATCAGCGGGAATTGCAGAAAGCTGAATCTGTTACAAGATCTGACACCGGTCTAACAGCTATGCCTTTCTTGATAAAAAAACGGAGGAAGACTTGAAATATTAGCAGTTTTTTGAGTTTGAAAACTGTTGAGCCTTTCTTAAGGCGTTGATCTGTATAGTTATTTATGTTAAAAGAAAAATGGGATCGAGGGGATAGCCTATTAGGGGCCTGGAAAAAGCATAGAACGGTTTTTTTTTCTCCTTTCTTTTTTGTTCTCTTGTGAGACAAACTTTTCCATGAACAAACTTTACAAATGAGTATTTTTGCATAATGTTTTGCTTGTATGGGAATTTGAGATGATTGATGCATTAAGCACACCAACTGCTACTTGCTTAAAGAAATGGTTCAATAGTGATCTTCAAACACGTCTACGTAGTCCTTAAATAAAAAGGAACTCTCTGTTACGGGCCTGTTGTTCATTCTGGAAATTTCTAATAGGTGATCTCATTGATGGGTCTTACAACACAAGTTCAATTTGGGCCCGTTTCAACCAAAACCTATTTTTCGGGTCAGAAGCTAGAACTTGGTTTCCAACCCAATGGGTTCAGCTTAGGTTGGCAAATCAGGTCTCAACCGTGTAAAAATCAAGTTCAATTTGATGAATGGCCCATACAAGAGGATCTAAAAATTACTGGGCTATGTTAAAAGAATGTGCCGGATTGAAAAGAATAATCATCATCATCAATGCTGTGCGCCCCCCCCCCAAAAAAAAATTTTTTGGGAGGCTGATCATTAAATTATGTCTTAAGCCGTGCTTTCTATTAAAATAAAAAATAAGTGACCCTAAAAAAGAAATTGATTTCAATAGTGTTAGGATCAAGTTTGTTTTCTCGTCTTATCTCACTTGTTTTACCAAAATACAAGGAAGTCATCTTGGATGGAATGAATTTGAATGAAACATAGCATGATAACGACACCTCATATCTTATCATATCATTCACAAATGGTGGTTACTGATATGACTCAGGCAAGTCATATGATTTTCAAAACCATTTGTTCTGCAAGGGATGATGCGCTAATTAATTTGCAGGTTAGTTACCATGGAGATAGATAAGCAATATGGTACAATGGAGATGAGCAATACTCAAGGTTTCCCTCCCTCCCCTCAAGATTTTAACTACTGAAACAAATCCTCGGAATAGAGGGTATTGGGGTAGAGTACTAGAAATTAATATTATGTTATTGCAATTGAAGATGTGTCTCATCTGCTTGCTTGCTTTCCCAATAAAATATCATAAGAAAAAGTATCATGTTTGACGAGTTAACTTCTCTATCATATCAAGGCTTCAAGTTTTAACTTCTCTACCAAAAGAATTTATAAGATGAGTGAAGCATCAATTTCAATTGTTCCATGCTTTCTTCATCTCACTAGAGACTAGACGATCCTGATATCCACCCGAGATGTATCCAACTGTTAAGAGAGACTATCTATTCCCCAAGACCAGAGTGGAACGATATCTCGGAATGAAGATGCAAAACATGCTCAAAAGGTAACCAAAATTTGAGCATTCCATACCATATTGAAGCTCGACCTTCTTTCCCTTTTCGCAACTTCTACCAGTTATAATCACGACATGTTACACTCAAAAAGAGAGTTCTGGAAAAGAGAATAATGCTTGTGTACCTCCACTGCACTACTTCATGTCTTGAGATCATCAGACATTGCTGAAGGTATACAGTGCGTTGTCAGAATATCTAGTGTTGCTGCCTTGGCAGTCATAGTCTGTAAGACCACCATCTGCATGTGAAGAGATCTCACCATGAGTGATTATGTGTGTGTGCAGAAATGCATTTGTTTTTGTGTGTGAGACTGACAGAGAGAGAGAGAGAGACCTGCTGGTACTCCAGATCAAACTGCAAAAATTTGTCATTACAGTTCTCCACCATGTTGGCCAAGCCCTTCAAATTCTTGATAGGTTTACCATTGAAAGCAAGAACCTAAACAACGTCCACAAGTACCCTTTCAGGAACTGACAGGGTTTAAAAGTAAAAAAATCCAAGCTATAGCACATGAACTATAGTTTCCGGAAGCTTGTCCTTACCTGAGTGTTGACAATGTCCTCATACCCGATATTGATATCAGCCACAAGCACCTATCAGAAATACCAAAGGAAACCTTGTAAAGTAGTCAAGGATCAACAGAATGCTTGATATTATCAAGTGTTTGTGCTAAACGAATAAATGATAGAAACAGAAGAAAAGAAACCTGAGAAACCACAACAAGCTGCTCATCTTCTGATTGAGCCATTGCATGCAAGTGCTTTTCTAACAGTTTGACAGGAGCATCTAAATAATAATCCTTCCCATACTGGTGAAAAAATGAGAAACAACGATGGTTAGAGCAACATGTTATCATGACTGAGTTTTTGAAGTATTAGAAAATAGAGAGAGGCAGACATATCTGTTGCAATTTTATTACAAAAATTCACTTACTTCACCAAGTTTGTTACCGAACAAACCTTTACTTCATAGTTTAGCAAGATTTGAAATCTTACTAAGGGACATTGGGGCCACATGAATTATAAAAATGGCAATCCAAAACCAAATACTTCTAGATTGCATGGAAAAAATTAGATTAAAAAGAAAAAATTTGAAAAAAATCTTAAAAGCTTGATCCAGAGTGTTGAAATAGATGGCTACCAAACTCCCAAATTTAAATCTTAAACTCAACGGTGAAAACTAACTTCTGTTTTTTTTTTTTTCCATTTTATTTTTCAAAGTTGTTAGAATTTTTTTCCTTTATAACTTTGGGGAATCAGATCACGTTTTTGGACTACAAAAATTGATGCCGTTAGGATCCACTCCAATGTATGTTGAGTAACAAATTAACGCATCAACTTGAATTTTATGACATGGATCTCCACTTCAAGCTCTAGATAACAAACTTGATAAAGTAAGGTTTTGTGGCTAACAAACTTTGTAAAGTTAGGTTCCCTTGGAGTTGTCAGAACTCCAAGGGAGTTTTTGTAATAAAAATGCAACAGTTAGGTCTGCCGGGTAAATCTCTCCAGAAAATATCACAATGACACAGAGCATAAATCATGAAATAGTAGGTCATGTTTTAGTATAAACATATATTAGCAGGAAAGTAATTGATTGAACAAGAAACTTGGATACTTCCATGATTGACAAAAAAACAATTTCCATCATATACCACAGAGAGTAAACTACTATCTTAAATGTAACATATTACAAAAATTTATGACAACATTGGAGTTTAACCATCAAATTACCAAAATTATTAGTTTATAAAATTGCATCTTGCGCCCTCCACAATAGTTTCAAAGAGAGTGACAAAAACAATTGCATAACGAATTTATTACCACTGACAAAGAAAATGGAAATTCCTGATCAAGTTAAACAGCAACTCCTAACTTGCGATTTTTGTGTAAAACCTAGAAGTGATGCGGTGGAGAATCCATAAATCATCTCTTCAATCATTGCAGATTCAGGAGAGATGAGGGAAGAATTTTGAGAACTCTATATGTTATGGGTATTCCTAGAAAGCCTTTTAGATGCTCCTGCTGGATAGAGAACTAATGCTTTCAATTGCAGAGGGATGGCTTTGTGAAGATTTATCCCCTTTGCAATTTGTTTTGACTCGGGACCATATGAAGGAAAAGGTATTAGAGGATAAAGGATATCAAGGCAGCGCCTTTTTCTACCAAAACTCTAATAACTTACAACAGGTAAGCTATTATATTAGAATGCAAAGGCCTAAGGTTTGAAGTCCTTCAGATCAGGTGAAATTGTTTGTGTATTTGATTTACATTTAAATGGGTCCGAATCTTGCTAAGCTCTTCCACTTTACATGATTCTTACTTCACTCCTTTATCAATAAAGTCTTAACTTAGACCCATATCTCAGCTGGTTTGACACATTGCAAAGTATCTTTGAGGGCGTGGGTTCAAGTCCAACTTACCTATCAAAAAAAGAAGAAGAAGAAGAAGAAGAAGAAGAAATAAAAAAGAACAGCTGATTGAAGTAGTTCAGCCCCAAGATAATAACTAAGACAAAATGAGTAATGAATAAAAGGTAATGATAAAAGAAAAGTTATAAACAAAGGTCAGCTGACATTCATTTTATCCCTTCTACACATCACGGCAGAGCTGAACAAGAAACAAGGAGCAACAGCATCATTGAAGTAAAACTGCTCACCTCAGAACGGAGATACGGAACAGATACAGCTGTAAATACAAATCCAGCAATAATGTAATATGAAGGAGGCATGCCCTTGATGTGTGCTTTGATAAGCCGTTTATGAGTTGCTAGTGTTATTTTGAACTCAAGAATCTCTGCATTCCGCAGAACTTTAACTACAGCATTCTCTCCAGTATATTTTTGAGAAACAAGGTAACTAAAACCAATACGCTCTCCATGCCTGAAAGAAACTGAAAGAACACAAAGAAAGCAAGTGAAAAAAGGCATAATTGTCGACAAGTATTGATGTTTTAATTCCAAATTGCAGAACATGTCACCAGTCACTCTCCATCATTTTATAATGTTTTAGATCCAAATTTGCAGACACAGTAGGATAAAGCTATTGACAATTTAACAAAATCAATGAAATAACTAATTGGTTCGAGTCTAAAGATTGTAAACTATATCTTTCAGAAAATGCAACGACCACAACCAGAAAGGAAAGCACATATAGTTTAAATACCCAAGGTTAGTCTCATCTCAAGGAAATGTCTCTGTCAGGAGAAAAAGAGAGACTGTCTCGGTCGAGACATTCCATATTCCCGAAACATTCAACATTAAGGGGTCAATGTTCCATTTTGGTCTCAGCCGAAACATTCCAAGATGGTGCAAAACTCAGACCATGCAAAACCAGCTCAATGACGCAAGAAAAAAAAAAAAAAAAAAGAAGACTTTAAATTATATCTTTCTGAAAATACCATGACTGCAAACAAAACGGAAAACATATGAATATGCCAACTGAATTGCAAGAGAAAAAAGAAAGTTGACTGCAAACAATAAAGGAAAGCATATAAAGTTCATATGCCAACTGAATGGGATGAGGAAAAAAGTAAATTCCCCAACAAACACCAAACACCCAAAGAAATTGATGATGGATGTCAGTCCAATCGAAGGATTTAACACCATGGAGGTACCATGATCTCTTTGGAAAAATCAACAAAGGATCTGTTTAGCTGCAAGGTTCAGTCTGACATGGTTAAATAAAATTTGATAACAACAATTTACAAAATGCTACTCTTTCTCAACCCCCATTTTCTGTGTTTCTGAACTGTTCTCACCCCTATGACCAAACTCTTGTTAAAGGAATTCCTCCTTCAATTTAGTTCAACGCTGACACAAGCAAGGGACACAACATGAAAACCCCAAGACCAAATAAAGCCTATAGCCTATAGCCTATAGTTGACAAGCTTGCTACCACTGATGATAAGTCACTAATCCGTGACTGAAAAATTCATCAGCTACTTTAATTATACGATGAAAGTATTTTGCTGGTTGATGTATGCTTCGATCAAGATCATAATCCTAGTACTCCCACTATGATTTGTATGAGAAGATATGCCTCCAAAATTTCAAGACGCAATCTCGAAGGTAACAGCTTGTCTGCTTTTGACCATGTGATATTATTCAAGGAATCTGATCTGACCCAGAGATTCACAAAGGAAGGACTACACAAAAGCTCAAATAAATCCATTTAGATATAAACCACAGACGCACGCAAACTGTTTCAGTGAATGTTACCATATTAACTAACAGCATGAATTCTAACACTGCCCCTTCCAGAATGTACCTTCTTAAAATAGCATCTTAATTGGTGCTAGAGGTCCTGATTCGCCTTGGCTACTAAACTGGTACTTTAAACTTCAACAGCAAGTAAAATGTTTAATGATAATAGTAGTCACTTAAGCAACAGGAAAGATCAGTACTGAACCACAAACTACCAGTGTAAAGGCCCGCCTTATGACATAAGTTTAAATTAAACTAAATGAACCTCATAAAAAAAAAGGAGAAAATGCTTACCTGTTCCATCATTAGCAATATCAATTCCATCAAAGCTGATGATAATATCAGATGGCTTCAGAACATGAAATTCCGGAGCAGTAGGTTCAATTCGTCTAATTCGAACACCCTTCTGGTCGGGCCCCATCCCCATTGCCATGCGCAGATCAGGGTTTTCCATCTTCTGCCACTCAATTCCAAGTGTTGGGAATCCTGGTATGTAGCAAAAGGTCTCCAGTTTAAAAGCAAAAAAGGGAAGACATAAAGAGAAAGAGAACTCCAAGCCCTTGAAAACGTGAATAAATAAAAAATTGGTTGATCAAATTCTACTTAGAAGAAAAAAAAAAAGGGCATTGCAAGAAAAATTCATAGGTCTTTTAAACCAGTTATTGTCTAAAAGAATTGTCACAAAACAAAAATAAAGAAGAATTATCCAAAGCTGTATGGAAACTTGCC
Source organism: Akebia trifoliata (assembly GCF_017979445.1). Classification (NCBI taxonomy): domain Eukaryota; kingdom Viridiplantae; phylum Streptophyta; class Magnoliopsida; order Ranunculales; family Lardizabalaceae; genus Akebia; species Akebia trifoliata. Next base: position 4,472,528 of record NC_141379.1, read on the forward strand.
GGTATATTCTCCATTCTTCTCATAGTCTTGAATGAAGTGCTGAATGACAGGAGTTGGTATGACATAACCAATATTCTCCACATCATCATGTTTAAGGGACTGAAATGCAATACCCACGCAATTTCCCTTGTCATTAAAAGCGGGCCCACCAGAATTTCCCGAGTTTATAGCTGCATCTATCTGTAAGAGCCATAACAAGAGATATCAGGACAATAGGTCGATAAGTATAAGTTCGGAAGTAAGATAGAAGCACACAATTGACTACCAATCCCATTACCTGCAATCCCAAAAGCTCTGTGGACCCATGGACATAAGACAAGATCTCCATACGTGAAACAACACCACTTGTCACAGAAATAGTGTCTCCTCCGATTGGGTAGCCCACAACAGTGACAGCATCTTGGAGTACAGGCAAGGAACCGAACTCCACCGGTGAAACGCCTTCCCAGAACTCATTGTCGTTAACTGCCAACATAGCTGTAGAAGCAAATATACAAATACATATTTTTTTTTTTTTAAAGTGCCTTGGCTCATGTAACAAAAACTCAAACTACAGAGCTTTTATACCTAACGCTTAGACACATTAATTCAAAATTAAAAACAATAGTGATAAGTCAAACTAATTATCATTAACTTTACATATTATTAGTTTAAAATAGCCACAATAAATCTAAGTTTAGGATAAGCATATGAATAAATATTAGCCTCTCTTGTTCCCCTTGTATATTTTGGAATACAGCTTTCTTTACTCACATAAGCTTTTACTGATCAAAATAATGGTGTAGATAACGATTTAATATGCAACCCAATCCAAAACATACAATTAATATTCATAAAACATATATGAAATATTAGTTGAAAATAGGCTTATCATTAAAATTAAATCTTATAACAACAAAAAATAAACGAATACATACGGGATACTTTGATACTTTCTCCATTCATTTGGCATTTCCTTAGTCTTTAATATTGTTGACATTTTTTGAGCTAAAAAAATCCAATATTTTCGAAGATGCCAACTTTTTTAGATAGGTAAATAAAGTTTATTAAAAAAAAGGGAGGTTGAGGTGACAATCCCAAAAGGGTACAACTAAAAAAAGCCCTGCAACGAAGCAAGGTCCCATGACCTAAGATCAAATACTGTTGAACCCACCTTCACCTCTACTAACCTTTAACCCCTTACTTACCTAGCACAAAAGTAAATAAATTTAAAAAAAAAAAAAAAACCCAATATTTTCCAAATATTCTATAATCATAATCATCCTCGAAGCTTTATCCTATCCCAAAATTTAGGGTTGTCATTATTCACACATTCTAATACCCTAATTAAACAAAAGTGTATTAACAATCTCAAATTTTCCTCATAAAATATAAGCTTCCAATCATCATCAAAGCCCTGTCCTAAAAATTTGGGGTGAACTAAATGAATTGTGTTCTTCAATTCAATTCTATCTAAAGCCATGTCTTATGTTAATTTAAGTGTACACATCCTATCTCACAACCTCAATTCACGTAGTATTGTATGGTCTTCTATCGCTCATCTAGAAGCTGCAACTTGCACGTTCCTCCAAATGGAACCATTAATGGTCTTCATTGCACATGACAAAACCATTTCAATATACACGAATGCACATTTTATCATTTTTTTATCTTTCATTTAATTTATGAAAATAACTTGACTTTTCCTCTCTCTTTTTTCACTTTTCACCACAACTCTATGGTCATTACTCTCAATATAAGTCTCTTTCTATCTCACGCATGTAAACAAAATTCATTAATTAATTTTTTTAATAATTAATTAATTATCACCCTTTCTTATCCTCAACTAACTATATGGATCATGAGAAGCCTCAGATTTAAGTAAGACTCTCATGCAAGCTTCTAAACATCATTATCACTCTCTTCTTCTTATAGCCCTTTATCACCCTCTCGTGTCCAAAACATGTTGCATGGATCATCACATGCTTCATATTTAGCCTCGCTTATGACCTTATTTGCTTCTTTTCTATCATACATTTTTCTAAGTTTTCAAGTTTTAATAGCCCTTTGCCAAGTCTTTTAATAGCTTATGTTTTCTCTAAAGACCTCTTAAAGCTCGTCAGTTCTACTACCATCTTTTGCTAAGCAAGCAAGAGATTCATTGTTAATGGAGGTGAAAGTGGGTCCAACGGGACTCCACAAGCCTTTACCACTTAGCTAAGTGGCACCTTCATCATTCTACTCCTATGCTTCTCTATATGAGTGATTCTTTCTGTCAGATTTCCCAAGAACCTCTTTCGCCACTTTTTTAGCCATTTCATCTCACGTCACCATAGTCAATGAATCTAAGCTTCAGAGCCCTTCCTTTACCAATTATCTATAAAAGATCCTTCTTTTATTCTTTTTTTTTTTTCTTTCTGCTTGTCTATAGTCATCCTACATCTAAGTCCAGGGAAAGCATTTTGATAAATATTGGATAATTTGCTAATGTCCATTAGATTTTAATTTTTAAATTCCAATACCAAATGCACAACTAATACAACGCCCAAAAAATCTATACAGAAAAATCAGTTTAAAATAACAAACAAGAAAGCAACACACAATAAAATGAAAAATCTGAAGAACCCAAGTGATATTTCCCAACAAAATTATAAAGTGAAAAAATAAAGAACCCATTACCTATATCACACTCAGTCCCAATTGCTAGCACTGTAGCCAAGTACTTTGTATCCGACCCACGCTTCTTGAGCTTCACTTGGGTATAATGCTCCACCGAATGTGCATTCGTCAACACCCGCCGCCCACCAATAATAAACCCACTACTACTCGAACTATACTGCCTCTTCCGCTGCCATGGAAGCGAGAAATTGGGCTCTGTGTGAACACAAAACACCTTCACCACCGCATCCATTGATGGCATTACCTTCGCTACGTTCTCCCATTTTGGGAGCGGTGGTGGCTCGGCCACCTTAATAGGTTTTACAACATCACCGACAACCGATTTAACAAGTAAACAATCTCCATTCTTCTCAACAGTCCCAGAATTCTTTCTCAATGGAGAATCCATGACACCTGTATCAGATTGTTCAACAATCGTCCCTTTTCGTGGTCTTCCCCTCCCCCTACTAGGGTTTGGCGGATTGGCAACCGATTCAGAAAGTAGACAGTCTCCATTGGTTTCAACATCTCTAGAAGATGTACCCACTGGAGGAACCGTCATACCGGTATCAGATTTTTCAGAATTTTCTTGCTTTCGAGGTCTGCCTCGCCCTCGACGAACAGTTGGTGGATCGGAATCCGCGATTTCGACTTTATTGATTGAGAAAACATCTTCCATGGTTGCAGAATTGGACATATGGAAATCCATGGTTTCTGGGACGGGTTCTTTCGGTTTTCTACCTCGTTTTCTCTTCGGTTCTTCCATCTAAGAAATTCAATTTGTTCTTTTGGTTCTTCAAACAAAGAATCTTTGTGCTTTTTTATGAGGATTTTCTCTCTCTCTCTCTCAAACCCTTTTTAGGGTTTTTCTGTTACAGAGAGCTTTGAAGCTCGAAGACGACAGAATCTCTCTCTCTCTCGAATCAAATGGTGAGATCCCAATTCGCATACGAGGAAAAGCAGAGGAGTGCGATTTTGTTTGACGCACGATTTGTTGACATATTACGACCGCCCAATCCTATTCGAGGATTTCGTGGGATTATTTATTGAACACACCCTTTTGTTATTTTTTTTAAAGTACTTCAATTATTAATTTATTACAAAAAACTCCAATCACTCTGACGTTGATTTCAAATAACATGATTCGTATCCACAGCGGAGAAACCACGTGGACACATTTTTGGACCCACAGATTGGGTTAATGTTTGACTCACTTACCAAATCAAATCGAATCGGACTGAATCAATGGCCCGACCCGGAATTTCGGGATTTCTTAAGAAGACGATTCGGTTCAAAATGAAACCTTGATGATTGAAAGAACCGTCAGTTTGCTTCTTATGAACCGAATTTAAAATATAAAATTTTACAAAGATTATTGTGAAGAAATGATTTTTGCGATGAACACGGATCAATCCGACCCAAATTCGCCCAAAATCCGACTGATTTGAAAATATTTCCGGTCCAATTGCCATTCCCGTTCTTAGGACGTGTGTTTAATTGTGACACAGATTCATAGAAAATTAATTTCTTAATAAAATCAACTCCCTATTAAATTACTTATATTAGGTTTAAACCCTTACAAAAGGCAAGATTAGGTTTACCCTTGACCATAAAAATCAATTTTTTTTATTTTATTATATGAATTGACGATGAAAATTTGATTTTAGTCAAATTTTTTAATTTAATAATTTAAATTTTAAAAGGTATTTTGTAAAAATATATCAAAATTTGACCCATAATTCAAAGAGATCCGTTGACTTTCAGTCAATGGTAAACTTATTTTATAGAAGTAAACCTAAAAGAATCGTGACTAATGCACACGGATTTTGATACGCGGCTGAAGTGACAAGAGGACAGAACCATGGATCTTTTTCTTCGGGATACAAAGAAAAAAGATCTATGATCCTATCCTCTTGCCACATCAGCGTTGATTTCATCATTATTCAACTTAATATCATCAATTTACTCATGATCTTCTTTCCCTCATTCATATTAATTCAATAAATTGATTAATTTTGTTCAATTTTCAAGTAAAGCAAATATGTGTACCCTGCCCGCCGCATCCGCACATATACACACCAAAAAATTAAAAATTAAAAAATTAAAATCCAAAGAAGAAGAATGGGGAAGTTTAATGATACCAATAATTATTATTATTATATAGATTTTTTTTTTTTTTTAATTTTTAAATTTATTTAGAGATGTTCCAACATCTTTTACAAGAAGACAATCACCATTAACCACTTTTAAGCCTTTAAGAGGCAAGCATCCAACCCATTGAAGGTCTTAATTGCATATTCTTGGATTAGATTAGGATCAGGAACCTCTTCACTTGCCTTCTCAAACTCCACACACCATTTCACTAAGCTCCCATCATCACCCTTTGGGACTACATGTAAACTAGCCTTAAAACTCTTGTAAACATTTGCAAGTTCTCCATCGATGACGCTGTAAGTGATCAATTTGTTTGTGTCATCTGCAACCTCGATCTTCTCCTTCGCAAAAGTAATGATGGGAATCCCTATAAATCAACACATCGAATACAAGATAGTCAAGATGGCCAAGATTCTCATGAATTAATTATACAATCTTACATTATTGCATTTTAGCACTTCGCATTAATCAATATAATTTATTATAACTATGTATGTAGCGGTGAATTAAGAAAACATGATGAGTGAGAATCAACAAGTTTGGATCCATGTTAAGGGTCTTACCTTATTTTATCTGTTAATCTATATTGAAACCTTCCTTTGTCAAGGCTTAGGAGTTTTAAAAATAAAAAACATAAGTGACGGTGAGCTTATTTTTTATTGGGGCTGTCTATGAATCGGATTTATAATAGTTCAGGGTGACACTAATCCCAAAAGAGTCAGATCGTGCATGATCCAATCCAATAGCTTATAAATATTAAAAATATATATAATTTTGAAATGGGGTACGTATAATTTTGAAATTGAGTCTGATCTACATTGGCACACTTTGTTGAATTTAGTCCCACATTGGACACTCATTGCCTTATCTCTCTCCTTATAAGCTCCTAAGCCTCTCCACTCAATGCCAATTGGTTTTGAGTTGGACCCCCAAAATTATCATGGTATCAGAGAAGGCCTTTCTCTCCTCCACGTCACTCAGTCATATCTTCACATGCTTTGGCCCAATCTGGCCCGCACGTGCGAGGACGTGTTGAGTTTAATCCCACATCGGATACTCGTTGCCTTGTCTCTCTCCTTATAAGCTCACGAGCCTTTCCATTCATTGCCAATTGGTTTTGAGTTGGATCCTCAAAATTATCAACCTTACATATATTGGAAGTACTGATAGAAAAAAGTGAGTGAAATATTTTTAAAAAAAATGGAAATTGAACTATTTATGACTGGAAGTGAGAGAGAAAATGGGATTTTAGAATGAGAGCAACATGTTGGGTAAGAGATTTTTACTACTAAAATGCATCTTACCTTCGGCATATTTCAAGAGACAGATGGAACCAACACTTATTCCATCTCCTTCAATTACATCGATACTCTTGAATTGCTCGGGAAAGATCTTAGGGAAGAGAGTGTTGGAGTCCTTAATGGCTCCCCAGAACTTATCTGCTGGGGACTTGATTTCCACTTCGGACTCAAGCTTACCCATAGAGTGATCTTTGATGGCGATTCGAAGGAAACAAATTTGAGAGAATGGGTGGTGAATGAAAGAGATGAGAAGCAACATGAGGTGTATAAATAGTAGTGAGTGGTTTGGAGCTTTACATTCATTAGGGGGCCAGTTTCAACAACCATCCAACTCAAGTTTTGTATATAGGTGGTGAAAAGCAAGATATTTGCATTTAGTGTACCTCCTCAATGACCATCACATCATCAAATCATACTTATAAGATGAACCTTACCTCAAAATTTAACATAAAAGCTTCTTCGATATTTACAATTATTAGGTGATGATGGGTTTGATCGATGAAGTTTGGACCTCGACGGGATAATGTGGTTAATGCCTAGTAGTAAGAAACTTCTATCCATTTTTAAAATGCTTCCAACCTTAACATAGAGCTATTTCTTGGCACTTCTGCTAAGAGTAAATGACTACAAATCGACCTCGGTAGAAAATATCAAATTTTGAATAATAATTAAATAAATAACAGATTAGTCCCTAATAGGGAAACTGGAATTTATGTGATGGTTATAAGAACCAACTAGTTAGTTTTAGCATTCAATGTGCCGGCTATGTTGTTGGCTGGTACGTCCACTATTCTACACTTGTGTTGTCTATAGAGAGTAGAAACCATAATTTTAAAACAAATCGAGTCAATAAAAAAACTCAGACAAGTTAACTCAATTTGATTTTGTAGAGACTGAGCCCTAAATGCGACTGAACCAACATTTTGAGTCAAAATTCTTGAAAATATGCTAAAACGGAATTTACTAAAAATAAAAAATTTGACATAAAAATGTAATTTGACTCTAGAAAGTCGAAACAGTTCGTGTCGTAGTAATTGTCGATACAATTCCAAAGATACAGTATAATAGTAATCTTGATACAAAGCCACGAAGCTAATTATGCTCTTTTTTTGAAGCTAATGTGTGCATTTAGCCTTTTACCATTCCTGAGTTTATGACTAAAACAAAACGATACTTTTAACTTCTTATTCTTTTGGGGAAGCAAACAAACTGATACATCTATTGCACAAATCAACAAGTCCAGAACATGAAGCATTCTAAATGTTGGAATTATAAGGGGTGAATGTAGAAAACCACTTTCTGTTTCTTGGGAAAAAGCCCTTTGCTTGGTTGTGTTTTTTATTTTTGTTCTCTTTTTTATTTAGTCCCACATCGAATAAAAGAAGAGCTGGAATGTAAGTCTTATAATCTTATGTTTCTATTAATTAACCTTGAAGTTAATAGAGAAAGTGGGAGGATTCATGCGCATACATGGGGGGCCAAGAGGGAAACTCAAGGTTTCTAATGGGATTTGGATCCAACCTCTGAAAATCTTTATAGTGTGTGTTGCTGTTTAAATATTTCTTCTAACCTTTTTTTTTCTTTCAAGAAAATCTCCAAATGTTTTACTCACTCTAATCATGAAGATAAAACAGATGACCAAGGATTTAGTCCCGGTTTCAAAGCACAACGTTTTCATAGGATATATTGATTGAACCCTATGTAATGAGGACACGAACATGTGTTACTGTCTTACATTGGTACTAAGTTTTCGGACACGTAGAATAGATTGTGGTTAATTCTAGATGAATTTAAGGAATCTAAATGTTTGATACCCTCCTTTCTCTAGAATTAACCGCTTTGGGTAATGAATTACTCATAAAAGTGCTTTTTGAGTGATAGTTTGTTGCAGGAACTTTGTGTCCTTGTCTGCTTCAACAAAGTGAACATTGACTAAAGGCTAAACTGCTAAAACAATAGATGGTAAAAGTTCATTAACTTTTACTTATATTCCCATTGAATGATTTATATGTCACTTTAGGAAGCCTCGAGAGGGAAATGAAGTAAAAGAGACTCTAAGGTCAGTAAATTTTTCTATTTTCACTATTATTTTGAGACAATAAGGGACTCTTTAACTGCATATATTGACCCTTATATGCTTTTGTTCTTGAAGATTTATGTGATTTTGTTACATTGTTACCACCAAGAGTGGGTCCAAGAATTGAGGAAAACCATAACAATTTCCCAATTTTATCTGCGTAGAGTATATAAAATCTCAATTTGATTTTCTCTCAATCAAACTGTATACGACATTGAGCCTTTTGGGACTTCAGATGGACCTCTAACAACATATCTCAAGCTTTCAAGCTGTCCTGAATGCACGCATTCCCATACCCAAAGCTTTTGCATTGGTAAAGAAAATCAGTTGCAATTCCTTGACACATACTTCCATTGAGGGTCTCTCACTGCTTTTCGCACGGACACAACGAGAAGCAAGTTTGGCAAACATTGAAATCGACTCTGTGGTGTATGACCTCCTACTCATTTCAGGGTCTACCAGCTTCCGCAACTTTTTCCGATCATTCAGCATATGTCTAACCTGAAGAAGTAAAATATAAAAAACATACCATAAGTGTTCAATGTTTATTTTTTGAGTTTTGGTGCTTTGTATCTTCAAACTAGAGAACCCACTCGGAGTAAATTAGATAGGAGGACCTGATTTGTACCTGTAGTACGAGGTTTTGCTCAGTGGGTCCCTGGTTCAAGTTCAATGCACTGCGTCCGGTCAAGAGCTCAAGAAGAACCACTCCAAACGCATACACGTCACTTTGTAGAGTGAGCTTCCCAGTCTAAGGTCAATATGGAAACTTTCAATGCTTAGTTATCAGAGAAGGAAATCTATTTCATATAAAGGATATGGTGAACGTGCACGAAGCCTACAACAAATGAACTAATAAAAAAGATTAAAGTTCCTAAAAAATAAGATTCCAGAAGCCAAAAAACTCTCAAAATAAGTGATTGACTAAGAAATAGAGTACAGTCGTGATTTTCTAACGCCCCCTCTGACACACACCCCCAGACGTGGCATGGGCTATAAGTTAACATGAAGAGGGAAAAGTTGCATACCGATGTATACTCTGGATCAAAGTAGCCAAAAGTGCCAAGCACTTTTGTCGTCACATACATCTCTTGATCTTTGGGCATCAGCTTAGCGAGACCAAAATCAGAGATCTGAGAGATGTGCAACGAATGTCATACATATCTTACACAATAAGCACTAACAAAATGAATCCTATATAAATTACGTACCTTTGCTTCAAAATTTTCATTTAGAAGTATGTTGGTGGATTTGAAATCTCTATGAACAATAGGAATGCCAACTGTAGTACTGGAATGGAGATAAGCAAGCCCCCTCGCTGCTCCAAGTGCCACTTTAAGTCTTCGAGGCCAATCCATCTTCACTTCGCTTATTCCTAATATATAGTTGCAAACAATTACTAAATTTTACCAAATAGACTGAAATCAATATATGCTAAAGATAGTTGTGAAGAACCAACCATTTAAATGATCTTGTAGGTTGCCGTTGTGCATGAATTCATATACTAGAAACCGATGTTTCCCATCAGCACAATAACCAATCAGAGTAACCAGGTTTGGATGATTAAGTCTGCTTAAGATGTCCACTTCTACACGAAACTCACGCTCACCTTCTGATTCTTTAAAAGGTGGCAACTCCATTTTCTTAACTGCCACAACCTTCATATAGAAAACAATATATATATGTTGGTATACAAATATATCGAAAGAGGATTGTCGAAACATACTTCTTTTTCAATCTAGGAAAAAAATAATACACTTATCAAACAGAACCTAAGTAGAGTAATAGTTTGAAATTCGGATAAAAGAAGCATGATTGATGACACACATAGCTAATCAAATATACCACACTTCTTGTTATCCGAATTCAATTACGGGTCATAGAAAATTTTGTCAAAAATGTTTCTCAAAAGCTACTTATATACCTCCCCCGACTGCAAAGTTCCTCTATACACCCGCCCAAATCCTCCTTTTCCAACCAAATTCTCATCCTTGAATGAACATGTTGCTTCCTCCATTTCCTTGAGCATGAACACAGATGATTCTTTACGTCTTTTTGAAGATGGAATTTGTTCTTCAAGTTGCCAACATTCCAAAGGCTTATATATCCCTGAAAAGTGTTTATCACTTTTTCATCTTTAGAATTGAGAATCAATAAGAAGAACAACAACAAGAACAGAATTACATACAAGGGTCAACATGATCATGTGACTTGCTTCCACGCTTCTTGTTCCACGCTGAGACCAACCCGAAAGGCATAATCACTCTCTCTAGATGCCAATCTGTTGTACAGGCAGATCAAATATTTTCTGTTCGACAATCAAAATTACAAAATTTTCATATTAGTATACACAATAAAATGAACAGTCTCAATCAATTCCCAACTTTCTCCATAATTCAGAGGGAACCCATCTCATAAAATACCCAAAAAAGAAGAATTAATTAAACAGCCAATTTAAACTTATAGAAACTAATGCCTTCTCAAGCTAGAAACATATGGAGAAAATGTTTATAACAAAGTATAAAAGAAGAAAAAACAAATGGTAGTAGAATCCTATCAAGAGTAGGTATAGAGCAACTGAAGTTAGATTTAGAGAATACTTAACTACCACATATCCAACTACCTGAAATCTCATTTAGAGGATTTTTTTTTTTACCAAAGAAAGGTAAAGGAAATTTGAAATCTTGAAGATAAAGTGAGGTGTGTTTGGTAGAGAGAGGTGTGTTTGGTACTCTCCCTCCATTTTTTTTTTATTGGTGGAAGAAAGGAAATAGAGAAAGAGCCGTTGAGGGGACTCTTTCATTCATGTTTTTAATTATTGCTTCTTTTGCCACATCAATATTAACTAAGAGCACCCCAAGATGTTTACTAAATTCTTCTTTGATATCACATGAATTGGGGTGCCCTTAGTAAAAGCAGGTGCGGCAATAGAATGTGCCTAGTATTTTAGTTCCCCCCAAGAATGATTTTAAAACTCGTTCGAGACCAAGATGACTCAGGAGAGTCAAAGCAGTCGTAGAGGCAACCAAGCAAGATAGTCAATGTTTTTAGTAGGGGTGCAACTTGTTCCGATTCAAACCGAGAACCGAACCAGACCGATAGCTTTGGCGTGGTTTGGTTTGGTTTGGAACAAGTTACAATTCGGTTCCGAGTTACGAAAATGGAGAACCGATCAATTTGGTTCGGTTCTCAGATCAAGCTTGTATAGAACCGAACCCCTATGCAATAAATAAATATATATGTATATAATAATTATTATGAATTATTTTAAGAGTTAGTACATAGATTAGTGATCTTTTATGGATAAGCTAATGGTTTTTTATGGATAGATTTGTGATTTATTATATGAAATTTTATGTTTATTTTTTCATTAAAAAATATTACTTATAATTTATAAAATATTTGCAAACTGTGGAACTGAACCGAATTAAACCGACTTTAATTTGGTTTGGGTTGGTTTGGTTCCAATGGAATTTGGTTTGGTTCTGGTTCCTATTTAGTGGAACTGACCTATGTCGATTCGGTTCCAATTTGACATCAAATTGAACCAAACCGAACCAAGTTGCACCCCTAGTTTTTAGTACTCTAGTTCCCATGTATGATTTTAAAACTCAGCTCCAAGATTTGAGAAAATTCCCATTTTACTCATTTGAGATGCGAGATCATTTGTTTGATGATTTGAGATTTCAGCCAATTAATGAAAACTCGTCGAATCAACCATGTTTTGTGTTTTGTACATAAAATAATTATGTTTTTTTTTTTTGGCTCTAGTTTAGGGGTTAATAGAATAGCAAGGTTTATGTACAAGATGCTTGGATTAGTTTCAACTCAAATCTAAAACTAATGAAGCTTTGTTTAGTTTGGAGAATGGGCCGAAACAATATACTTGTAGCTTGGCACAAGTTTGAATTGGGCCACAATTATAAATTGGGCCTTACTAGTTAAATGTTAGGCCCAAGCCCATCATATTTCTTTACCAGTCCTAGAAGTTAGTTTGGTAGATTCATGACCTTGATATATCTAGGCCTCATTTTTTACATTTTTGGTATTTATGTTAAGAGTCATGATAATCTGATAATCGGAACGGATGTTTGTCAAATTCTGGGCTCAATTCAGTTGGACCATTTGGTCAAAAAATGAACTTCTGTGGTAGATCTGATTGATGAAGAGAGATGGAGAGGGAGATACATGACCTTCATATATCTACGCCTCGTTTGGAACCTTATATAAGCACTTCTGATTGAACCGTGTTGTTTAATTGGTAAGAATTTTGCCAAAAAAATTCTCCGAACAAAGGACTATCGGGTTAAATTGATAAATTAATCAATGATTTATCAATTAATTGCGGAATATGATAATATTTTTTTTACCCTTTTAACCTCAAAATTTTATTTTCTTTAAAGTTCAAATCTTAAGAACAAAGTTGAATTTGAGGGAGATTGAAGATGTTGGGTTTTGGTAAGAAACACAAAAACATCATTTGTTCATTCCTTGGAATTTTTCTGATTTTTTTATGAAACTTTCATGAAATTATTCAAATTAACTGAATTGAAGCTCCGCCAAATAATTACCGAATCTAAACTTTGTTACTACAATGGGAAGTACTTTGTTGGACATCAGTCAAAAAAATTTGGACTTCTAGTCAAAAAATAAAAACAGAATTTTCATCCAAAAGAGATTCTCACAAACATTAGAAACCAAAAGACTATGTGATCATCCCAGTTTTATCAACATCACTAGATATGAACAGTTAATAAATTTATCGACCCGTATCACTAAAAATTGCTCATCAATTGATCTGATAAGAATGTACTTAAAAATAAAATCTCAGAAGGAGAAACAATAATTTGAATTCTCTAATAGACAAACTAAACTACCAAAGAATAGCTCCCTAAATTTCTTCTTTTACAGGTAAAACCACCCACATATTCAAATCATTTGTACATCTAAAAAAACCAAAATCTTCTGCAACAAGACTGATTCCTTTTGGCTTTGTTCCAAACCCATAACCCAACATCACACACCCAAAGAGAAGAAAAAGCAAGAGGAACAAAACCCAAGTACCCATTTTTTCTTTTTTTGTGTGTAACTTTGTCTTTCTCTTTGTTTTGTGGTAAGAATGTGTACATTTTGCCTTCTATGACTGTCAATTCAACCTGCCTCAGCCTTCTCTCCTAGATTGAGTCTCCCATCTCTTCATCACCTCTAACAATATCTCATTCCATGTGTCGATAGGCCCCGGTAAACACCAATGAACACAATCATTTTGTACACGATCGGTAATCCCATTGGCGAATGGAAATGGGTACATGTAAGGCCCCGGGTGCCCGTCCGGTCTCAACAATGATAACTTGGTCACATCCAATGTTTCAAACCTCAAGTTTGCCAATTGGGTTGCCTTCCTTTTGGCCACATTCACCTCTTCTACCTCTATCTTCCTCATCTCGGCGTCCATTCCCTCAAACGCCTTCTCTCCCTCCTTGAATGGTTTCTGTCTAGGACAAGCCCCGGCCTTGTCCCAATCACCTTCAAAATGTGAAGGTGAGAATGTGGTAACAAGAACATCAAGTGCATTCATACCACGACCATCAATTATACCCTCAAGAGTGGTCTTGAACGCTTTCCTAAACACATCGTAGAAACCAATTTCGGTATAATTAAGACCCGGGCAATAATGGCATCCTAATACTAAATCTTTTTCATAATATACCGCGGGATGAAGGAACCAATGACCCACAGATAACACTACCATGTCTATCTGACCCATATCCCCTGCCCACCGATCATCCACGGAATCCAAGTACAATTTATTGTGATTAAAACCCGTATTCGATTTTTCGAATCCTTTTACAAGGAATGGTGACCAATAAATTGACACATTGATGTTATGTGACGCGAAGTACCATCGACGGAACTTATTATCATCGCCATCTCGATAAACAAGTTCTGGCGACGAAACAGTTGATACTAAGCATAATAGAGATTCCAATTGATTTCTAGCCATGGAATCTCCAATGAAAGACAAATGCTTATTCTTAAGGAGCCGAAGAAATATATTGGGTTCGAACCTCGGGAGCTTACATTGTTTAGGCTTCCATCTCCAATATAGGTAACCCATGTCGGGTCTACCATGTCTCATGCAATTCTGTCCTTCCTTGATTGTACCACAATTTGTGCCATTGTATAGTGGGCCCAACTTGTCATGTACCCATTTTCCATTGGTGTAGTCACATTCAATTTCTATAAATCTTTCCTCTTCAACTGAAAAAAAAAAAAGAACAATGTTAGACACATTGAAACATGAATTTAAACTTAAAATGGAGAAACAAATATATGGTTTCAAGAGAATTTATTAAGGTTTTAATGAGATAACCTTGATTGCTTTGAAGATCTTGATTTGATATAGATTGAGAGAGAGGGAGAGGATTGAAGTATAAGTGAATGAGAGTTAATGGAAGGAGTGCATAAAGAGCCCAAGGTAAGAGTTTCTTCTTGAGAGAGTAAGGTTGGTCTTTGGATGGGCTTGTTGTACCCATCTCATTATCCTTCTATCTTCTGGTTTTTTTTTTTTTTTTCTCTCTGTTTGGTGTGTTGGGTTGAGGAGTTGAGGTTGAGAGAGGAAAATGGGAGAGAGAGGAAGAGAGTTGAGAGTGAAGGAGATAAAGGTGGGAGAGATTTGGGTGGAAGAGAAAAAAAAAAGGTTTTAAGAGATGATTTGGTCAAATAAACCATCAAGAATCCCATTTTATGTGGTTGGCCAACTCAACTTTATAAAACCATGGGTTTTGTTTTCATGCCTCTTGGAACATGTGGAGGTAACCCTTTTTTATTATCTTTATCACATGTTAGTTCATGAACTTCCCTACAACACTAAAATTAGAAAGTTGCTATTGCCACACCAACTGTGTGCAATTCTTTAATGATACATTATAGGTTGGATCTGACGATTGATATTAAATCTATGGATTACCCAACATTTAATACTTTTTTTAGAGTGAAAAAAAAAAAAAAGAATAGAGACAAAGCTCGAAGATTCTAATCTTATGGTAGACTATATTTTTCAATTTCAATTTTTTTTTTCTTTGTTATTCTCGAGTGTTGTTGATCGATTCAATTGAGTATACCCATTTTAGTATTTATTTATTTATCAAAATGGGTATATGTATTGTCATTTAATTAGCTGAATTTGCCATTCTACCATTTTTTTAATGTTTTCAACCTAAAATAAACCCTAAGCCCTGAATATAGATCTGGCTTTCTCATAATTTAAAAAAAAAAAAAAAAAAACATGACAAGAAGGGCAAAAATTTTTAATCCCAAATGTGATCCATATAACAGGTACCTATTGTATTAAAAATAAATAAAAACCAAAATAAATTCATTGGTTTTGAAAATCACAGCACCAATGGACTTTCATGAAACGTTGTTTGTAATTCTTTTTATGATTCAAATACATTTGATTGATTGAAGGTTAGTACTAATCGATAAATTTCATTCTGAAAATTTATTGGACTACAATGATGATCAAAGTCACATTGAAGGTGGAGATGTATATCATGTATGAGTTCCCAACTACATATAATTCTAGAATAATGATTTTATGACAACCCCTCTGACATACACCCCCATTACAGAATCGTAGATCATTTGTTTTGAGATTCATAAAATCATAAATTTTTTTCTTGTGTATCCTAAGACAAATGATCTACGGTTTTGTGATGGGATGTATGTATTATCATGACTCATAATTCTATGATGTGCATGTCAAAGACCACATGCATACCTATATGTTATTTTGCAAACCAAAAAAAAAAAAAAAAAAGTTTACTATTTATTTATTATTTTTTTTTTTGTCTGTTGGCACTGCACAACATGGCTATTATCACCAATAACAATGATGTGCCTCTTATAAATGTCCTTTTATGAAGCAGAGAATATTTGGTTTTCTTAATATTTTAAGATTAAAAAATAGAGCTGCTAATGCCACACCAACTTTTACTAATGCCACACTAATTCCTATGTAAATCACCAGCGAATTTCACATGATTGGTGAGGTGTAAGCAAAAGTTGGTGTGGCAATAGTAACTCTCTTTTAAAAAAATAGGTGACATTTGAAGGCCTGTTCATCCTGTCTGTCATTGGACCGGATCAAACCCAATATCCAAACCCATGACTTAGGGTCTCAGACTGAGGATTTGGATCCAATGACTTACGGAATTGGATCATGATCATTGATGTATGAGTCAAATGATCAAATCAATCGGATTTATTGGTTCTAAATTTCATCAAATGTTGTTGAGCTGCATTTGGAGCCAAATGTTGACTATTTAGAAAAAGAATAATGATGAATGCAAAGGTATTGGTTCACGGTTGGTTACATGACCAACGTGACAAAGGCACAGAACCACACATCTTTTTCTTATGTATCCTGATGAAAAAGATCTATGATTGTGTGTCTTTGCTAAGTCATGTACAAACACCCCCTGCATTCATCACGATCATGGTTTTTAAACTCATTCGAGACTGAGACGTATCGCCTCAGTTAATTCAGTATCAGAGTTGAACGAGACCAACTCACAAAGTCATTTTTTGATCGAGATTTATGACTCACGTTCATTTTTTTTTATTTGACTCATGAGAGGTCTCAAACATATCGGAAAACTTGTTCGAGACGAATCAGTATCGAGTCTGGACGAAATGAGATGAAATACCAAGTTTAAAAACCATGATCACAACTCTAAAAAAAAAAAAATTGAGAAAGAAAGACTAGATCCAATGAATCATCCAACCAAATCTAACTTAATGGATCAGATAGATCCGACCCAAATCCAATCCATTGACAGTCTTACCACTGTCATGAGCTGGTTATGATTTAAAAAAAAAAAAAAAAAAAATTATATATGAGTTGTGATAATTTGATAGGTAGCATATGAAAAAAGAGAGTCAGAAAATCATGATTTTTTATATATTTAAAAAAAAATGATCTAGAGTTGGCACCCACGACTAATGATTTAAAAAAATTAACTATAATAATATATTGTAGTTGTTAAAATTTAGCAATAATTGCAAAGCAGGTTAGGTTTGTGCTGCCCCTCTTTGGATGGGTCAATGCTTTTGGTATTTCATTTTAAAACACTTTCTGATAATTACAAGAATGCCCTCAAGATGAAGTGGCCAAATGTATGATTGAGACAAGACCCATTACCTATTTAGGGCATTATTGATAAACAATTAGGATTGGTGATCAATTGCATCCCTCATCATGAAAACTATTCAAATGACACCTTGTGATTTTTAAAATTAAGGTGTAATTTCTTCATAAATCAAATATGGGTTCAATACAAAGAATCATGTACACGTGTCCATTGGAGTATCATAGGAATCAAATCCATAACCAGTGGCAGTGGTAGGTGGTGGTGGTGGTGGTAACCAGCTCAGCTAGTAAGATAGTGGGGTACCTGATTGTTCATAACATACTTTGTTGTGAAACCCTTTCCTTACTAACATGGTAAGATTTTTAATCTTACTATGGGTCATTTTGCTCAAATGGATTACGACATCAGAAATTTAACACCACAACCTTCTAAATTTCATCGAAAAGCTTGGATAAAAAATAAAAATCTTTATTTTTTGAAAGGTCAATAAGTTAAGGTAGACCCAAACCAATTACAACTTTAAGGAGAGAAAACATCTACAATATTGAATAATAATAGAAACTATGATAAAAATAAATAAATAAATAAATCTCTTAAACTAGATCCAACGTTTTGAAATCGAACAGAAATAAAACTTTAAATTTAAAAATAAAATTTAATGATAAAAAATAATATTTTTTTTCTATAAAATTCATAGAATTATGTCCTCTACACAACCTTGAAACATTGGATTATGTTTTTTTTATTCCAAGAGGTGAGCCCAAGGACCCTTAAGTAAGGGTAAAATCCTTACTAAGTTAGTGAGGCTAGGGAGACTCTACTTCCTTTACATCATTTAGTGGGGCCCACTCGTCAACATGTTCAATGTTTCATGCGGAGGGCAAAGTTGCCCTACTTTTTGCACTCCAATCTAAAAACACCACAACTCAGATGGGACACAACTAACCCAGAATAAGGAATATTAATTATTACTGAAATTGATTTGGTTATGTACCCTTGCGTCCTTTTCTTGTCCCGTGGGACCACCTTATCAAATTTGGTTCGGATTCAATTATAGTTGATTTAAATTTTAAACTGATCCAATAATTAATTTCTAATATATTAGTCTTTGGGGGCATTTGGTTCAAATTCTAAAGCCGAATTCTTGTTCACAATCCTTCTCCTATAATTACAATTAAAAATAAATATAAATTAATATATAATCGTGTTCTAGTTATTTTAAAATATGTTTCTTGCACCTTTTTATTTTGTAATAATGCATCTCTTTTATACTTCAATATATATAATCTCATCTATGATCAAATGAGATTTTAGATTCTAAAAATCAATTTTCTTAATTGGATTTTGACAATCTAAAATTGAATTATGAAATCTGCCAAGTTACATGTTTTGTTATTCCAAATGATCTTAATCACCTTTCGCTTAGTTATATCCATTTACCAAACAAGAGCAAAGCTCGCTAATCACGAGGTTGATTTCCTTGGTTGGACCCATCAATAATTCTCATTTTATTTTTCAGCCAAGAAGATGAAGTTTGGTAGAATGGATTCTCCAATGTCTTTTTCTTGGTGACTTTGCACGTTATTTCATCATTGTTTGGTCTAACATCACAATCGTTACACTAACCTTGACATAATCAAAGGCCCCACATCATACGATTAATTTTCCTCAAAGGATCGGGAAGGTGTTTCATTTATAATTTGAAAAGGAGGGACAGATACAGTGTTTCAGGGTATCAATGAGTAGCAATTTGATCAGAATTATAATCAACAATTCCAATTCCCATTTTAAAATTAATTGGAGTTTGATTTTAAAAGGAACTAACCCGATTCGATAACCAGTTATAATTGATTTTCCCTCCACATAACACATCCCAAAAACCTCACTAAGGTGCTGTTTGTTAAATTGAAAAAAAAAAATAAGTGTTGAATAGCATTAAGCGCTGAAACTTATAAGCGTTGAATTGAAGTGCTGAAAAAGTTGTTTGTTTAGATGCTGAATCATGTTTGTTACATATTGCTGGAGTTGGTAAATTGTCTTTGTTACCCTTACAATCTTATTATACATTGTTTGTATGTTTCAAATGCCTATTTCTTATCAAATATAATAAAATATATTATTTCTTATAAAATTAAAATACAATTCATTTTTAAATAATAAATAATACTCAAATCTTCAATTTATAAATAATAATTTTTATTTATAAAAGCCCACAAATTTTAAATTAAAAATAATAATGTCATACAAGTTATCAAAATTTGAAATCAACATTAAAATAACTTAATTTTCGATGAATAATTTTCGATGGAAATGAATGATGTATTATTATAAAAGCACCCTATGAATTAATAAGGGCAACCCACACTATTGCCAATTTTTTTTGTTTTATATGGGTTAAAGTTTTTGGAATGAGCAAATTTTTAGTGAGGATGGTTTATATGGTCTAGAGATCATCCTCACCAAAAATCAGTCCATTTTGAAATTTCTAACTCATTAAAAATATTTTTTTTTTAAAGGGACAATTAACAGTTCTTGAACTTGTTTTGATCGGGTTAAAAGTTTCAGGATGTGCTGATTTTTTGTGAGGATGATCTCCTCATTGTAGAGATCATCCTCATCAAAAATCAACTTATTCCAAAACCTTTAACCTATATAAGACAAAATAATTTAGCCATTGTGTGAGTTTATTAATTTGTGGGGTGCTTATATACTAATGAAGAGATCATCCTCACTAAAAATCAACTCATTCCAAAACTTTTAACCCATATAAGACAAAATAATTTAGCCATAGTGTGGGTTTATTAATTTGTGAGATGCTTATATATTTATCCATGGGATATAAGAAGTAATATCCTTTTAAGAATAAGGGCATACTTGTCCGTGCTCAAAAAAATAAAGGGCATACTTGTCTGTGTTAAAAAAAGCGAAGTGCTTACTGCTTCAGCACTTTTTTTCAGCATCAAACTAGTGCTGAATTTTTTTCACTTATTTTCAGTAATAAGCGCTGAAAATATAAAGTAAACAAACGCGCTATTTTAACAAAAAGTGTTGAATTTAAAAATTTTCAGCAATAAACACTGAAAAATAGCGCAAACAAACATTGCCTAAGGCTGGGAACTTGAGTAATATTGTCAGGTTAGCCTATTAAAAAAAAACTCATATTTTTATGAGAACAAATTGTAATCACGTTGTTGATGCTTTTATAAATGATATGTAATGGAAAAACTTACTACAATTTGCAGAGGATTTTGTCTTATTTTGAAAAAAAAAAAAAGAAAAAAAAAAGACTTCCATATAAAGATGAAATTCTACTAGCACTCAAGATATTTTTTTCTCATTCTGTTTCTTAAATACCAGAACATCAGCCCCACCGACTGCTTCAAAATTTTAAAGGAACCCTCTTCATTACAAGACACGTGGTGTTTTGAATTTATTTCACACCCCTACATTACTGCCAAAATTTGGAATACCTCCTTGGAAATCCAATGGAGAGGGTTCGTTCAAAGTTTTTCCCCAGTTCTTGGTCCCGCCAATAGAACGAGGGTTCGATTCCATCATTTTGGCAAGCAATTTGGTGGTCAGGCACGGAAGATCAGAAGGGTCTAAAGCTGGCTAACATCAGAGCAAGAATGGGACCCCAATACCTGTGGTTCTAAAACCAGATTTTTTTTAAAACCTCCTCTACTGACAACCTTACAATGTATTTCACGCTCCATTTGTCCGTATCAAACGGCATTCTGTTGACCCACAAAAGGTGATGACAAGCCCAAACCCACAATTCCAAAATTGCAATTAAAAAAGAAAATTCGCACCACAGTTTGATTTTCTCTTACATTGCCAACAAAATATCCTCAAAAGCAATGGACTGGTCAGTTGGACATTGTTTTGAAGTGAAATTCAAATGACAATGAAGTAAGCACATACTGGTTCATAACAAACAGATTAAAAATTAAACTGCAAAACCATAACTACTATTTCATATAGAATCAAAAGCCGACTGCTATGTATTTATACACACAAAAGACTGCATATGTGCCCTTGTGCAGAGGGTAACGACTTTAACAATGGCTGGTGACACTAAAACAGATGCTTTCAACAATTATTTATTAAGGAAACTATCACACAAAATACAACCCACAACAGAATCAAGGAATAAAACGTCTATTAGAACCCAGGCAATTCTCTCAAGCTAAAGTTAGTTCAGGGGAAGACATGGTAGTTGGAGAACTCAATTACCAACCCATCTTTAGAAGGCACTTGTTCTGAATAAGCTGGAGAAAGAGAGTTGAAAAGGTTGAAAATTATTCTAAGAAAACATGGACTCTACATTTACACGAATTACATCAAAGGGGTGAAGATTTTTCTGAGAAAGCAAAGAGCAGTACACATGAGGTGTAAGTGCATAACTTGACTGGCCTACAATTCAAGGTGTTTGACTCATATCCTTGAACCATGGTGATTGTACATTATAAAACACCATTAGCATCAGCATCTGACATGTACAACAACTAGGGGGAAAAAAAGGACTGATGTCTCACCGGGTCTTCATGGATTGCCGAATTGTTCCTTCAAAGCCTTACTATTACCACAATGGTTTGCAGCACCTCTCCCCGTCCCAGGTTCCTTCGGACTACCTCCTCTTCATCACCCCACCGGCAGCCTGGTACATTCTTAGTTGCTCCTCTGCTAGGGCACTAGAACCAGCAACCGAGAGATTCCTGGATGCAAATTTGGGAAATCTTTCATCTCTCCCATCCATATCAGTACCCCCTGGACCTGCATTCAGATCTAGACCCTGTCTTCCCAACTTTCTACTACTCTCAACCGAACCATCTGGAACACTTATCACATAGGGCCTTGGGTAATGTGACGGAACTGCACCAACGGAGCCCACTAGCTGTGAAGGAACCGTAGGGAAGCAAAGGCCACCACCAGATGAAGCATCAATATATGCTGTTGGTCCAATGGAAAAGGTGGTAGAAGGGATTGGGAAGCTAGAAGTGAAAGGGAACCCAGGATATGGAAACGAGGTAGCAGGAGAAAAGGCCAATGCAGGTGAGGACGATAGCACTGGACCTCTGTAGATTTCTTGACCGAAGGTCATTCCCCCATTAGGTGATCCTAAGATCCTCTGCTGCAACCCAGCAGTCACAAGAGTTGGATAAGGCTGCTCTCCTCTGTCAGGCAAAATGGACGGGATGGCTGAAGCTGGATAGACTGAGTTCCCGTGAGGGAACCATGAGGAGAGACTTCCCAATTCTGCATTGCTCAGTCTGAGACCGGGAACAGGAGGTCGGTAGGGGATACTGATCTTTGCGTGTTGGCTCTGTAGTATTGGCTCAGTGCTTATTTCCCCAAGGCCCGGTCCATTGTTTAAATCAAAGTCTCTCGATGACGACAACCTAACCGGCAAAAGAGGTACTTCCAATCTACGAATGTTGCTCACTGGAAACTGCCCAATATCAGTATCTTCGTCGATTCTGTTTAAATCAAGATCCAGCCCAGCCGTGCTACGAACTGGTTCAACGCGCCTCGAGTCACGATGGCCAATGAAACCAGATGGAGAACTTGTCTCCTGCATAGAGCACTGAGAAACCATGTCCTCGTGAGCTCTCTCGTCCGTCACATTCAAGTCAATGTCCAAGGGAAGGCGGACCTCTTTGCTGGCAACAGTATCAGGAATAGGGATATCGGTTGTACTGGATGGCATATCAAGACCCTTTCTAGGTTCAGCTGGCCGAAATGCACTTGTAGCAGCTGATCCTTTCCATCCAAGTTCCCCTTTACTCTTCAATAGATTTTCGGGAGGAACAAAAGGCCCTTTTGCAGCAGCAGCCACTGTAATCGAACCTGGGAAGCCACTTGACATGGAAGAAACAGGTAATGGCAATGGGCTAGGTATATGAAGAGCAGATGAACATCCAGGTGCCGTGTTGTCTTCATCCATATAGAACCCTTCATTCAAATCAAAGTCGAGCTTTGCAGCTATATCCAACCCTCCAACAACAGGCAAAGAAGACACTTCATTTGCAGTTGATTCACACTCCTCTGTCTCATCTGCATTAACACCGGGCAACTTACATCTAGAAGACTTCATGTACTGCTCAGGTTCTTGCATAGGAATTGTAGGTGATTGTTCACAGGGTGCTAATCCACCAGAATCATGCTCAAGGGGCATTTTTCTTTCTGATTTATCCTTTACGTCTCCATTTCCGTGATCTATAACAACTGAACTTACACCACTAACAACAACGTTCTCAGGCATAAGCCCTACAACACAGTCTGGATTCAAAACACTATCAGAACCAGAAGCAACCACAGTATTGCTGCCACTTTCTTCTCCGGTCTTAGCATGATTCAAACCTTCATGCACATCCTTCTTCTCACCCTCCATTTCCAAGGATGTCCATGTCTGTGATTCTTCAAAAGTTTCCTTCTCGTCCCTTACATTTGAAGCCAGAATGTCAATATTACAACCATCACTCATGGAACCATGAACAAAGGTGGATACCATTGTCTTATTACCCTCTGGAGTCTTTTCATCTGCATGGCCAACCTTCTTGTCTTCATCTGCCTGGCCAACTTTCTTATTATCATTAGAAGACATAGCCGCAGAAACACCAGTTGTTTCATCAGGATTCACATCAGACTTCGAGCATGGATCTGTAGTTTTCTGTAGATTCATTCTGGAAGTATAAAAGTGTTCACTGTGCTCCAGCTTCTCAGCATCCTTAAATGGACCATCATCAGATTGATCTTGGTTTCGAGCTGAAACATCTTCACATGATAATCTTGACTTCGAGTCATTAACAGTTGGTGAAACTAGGTCGGACTTAGACATTTCCCCAGCAGCCACACTGGCCAGAAGATTCATTCCAAGATCATCCCCAGCTATCACACAAGTATCAGCTTCGGAGTGCTTTACACAGCTTTCAATTAAAGCAGTTATGGAGCTTAGAGTAGTATCATACAATTTTGATGACTGGGGTTCAATCGAGGAAACCACCTTGTCATTTTCAGATGATGAGCGGGTAGCTATTGATGTCTCCAATGGTTTTCCAGTCCCATCACCATTCCTGCAGCGTTCTTCATCAAGAGCAGTCACAGCAGGTGACCCATCACCATCAGATCCAGTTTGATCATATTGATCATGTTTTTCAGAATGTCCAGTCGACAAAGCTCTGCTAACCATGACAGAAGGATCATCAAAAGAGCCTCCGTTAGCAATTCTTGCAGGACTGCGGCCAGGATTTGGGAGTCTAACAATCAATCTATGACTGTTCACATGATCAACAACGGGCATATCAGACGTTCCTTTGCATGTTAATCCAGTCTGGGACACTTTCTCAGATGTGGCCTTCCTATTCAAGGGGCTAGATGTTTTCAAAGAAGTTTCTTTTTGAGCTCCAGAGACAGCTGATCCCAGAATAACATTGCTTGATCTACGGTGTCGAGAAACACCACTAGATGTCTTATTCACATCCCTCAATCCAGTATTGGATCTCCTTGAATCTTGCTTCCATGTAGATCCCCTAGTCTTGACACGATCACTAGAACAAGACTGACTATTGTTCTGAGATAGACTGGAACTACTGCTCTTCTCCTCCTCCATTGTCAGAGGCACGTCTGAGGTACCACTACTAACTGCCATTTTTTCATGTGAATCCTTTGGACTCTTCATATATCCCGGGGAGGTTGACGGGTGCTTCTTAACGGGTGCTGCTTTATTTGTGGAAGGCTGAGTAATGGAGCTTTTCATCTGAACCTCTGAAGATGCTACTATACGTTTGTTTCCTGCATGAGAACCATCAGAAAAACCTGATTTGCTAGGCCATGAAACAGCCTGGCTCGACCCAGGCTCCACATCGTTGATCTCCATTTCTGCTTCAACACGTTTCTTCCATCTGTCAACTAAACTCCTAACTTTCTTCTGGATTTCCAAGTTTTTATGACTACGTAAATGATTTACGGACTTGCCAACGTTACAAGTCTGCAGAGCATGAAGGTTTACAGGCAGCTTATCAAGTGCACGAAGCAAAGCAGAGAGAAATTCCTCAACAGATTTATCGCTTTCCTTGGGACTACTACTATCACTGATCTTCCCCTTATGTACTTCCTGAAGCCACTCATCCAAGATAGACAAACCCCTGAGCTGCACAAACTTCTCAAGGCATTCAAACCTATCTGTGGCTGTTATCACATCTGCAAGCATTATTCGGCCAGCCAAGTCTATACTCTTCTCGGCTCTGTCAGGTTGCATGAGTTGTACCAGCTTCTCGACCCCCTCACCGTCTACAAGCCCCCCTTTTTCTGTTATTTTTGAAATCTCAGATTTTAAAATGCTTTCCTGTCTAAAATGACAAAAATCTCCATCATCCGTTTTCAGATGACGTTCTCGTTTGATGGGTGGCTCAAAGCCCTGATCACCTCTCTCCCTCTTCTTTCCCTTAATTTGAGAAGGAAATGGAATGACACTATTTTGTACACTATCTGAACCAGGCTTTAGTTGTGTTGTTGTCGGACCATTCAATGGTTTTGGAGAACGCCCTCCGGACTGCAGCACTGCACGCATTTCCAGCTGTGTTTTGTCAAGTAGCTGATTTACTTCTTCCTGACGCTCCTGAGGAAAATTGGTCAGATATGATGAGACCCACAAACCAAATGAAAAAACAACAACGCAAGAATACGTGAAGGAATATAACAAGACTTACATTGACGAAATCTTTATCAGTTAACCACCATAAACACTTGTTTGTAACGTCATACACACGCCTACATACAAATGAAGATATACCTAAAGGAAGTTCAACACCTTTACGAAGGAATGAGACTTTACACAGATGGAGTAATGATGCGGCTGGTATCTCGTCCTGGTGAAACGAATAGAAGATTTCGTTTGGTGTAGCTTTCAATAAGACGCCCTTTCCAAGCTTTATTTCCGCAGGTCGGTAAAGCCAATTCACGCCTAACTTTAAATAATTTTCTTCACCTGATTTTAACCAGCGAATTATTCCAATGAATGGTGGAGAAGGGTCCTGGAGGGGCTTGAAAAGTGCACAATCACCAACACTAATCTTCCGACCATCCTATTGAACAAATGAATCTTCAGCAGAAATAAAATAAATAAATGGGATATTTATGGGAAGCAGCACAAAACAAAACTTAGTAATAGATGAAATAGATAATTGGCAAGGCAGGGACACACTTAGGACGACCTAAGTTTTATCAATTCTAGGTCTGTTCTATTTTAAGGAATAGTGGGGGTGAAAAAGAAGATTGAAGAGTTAAAAGATGAAATAATTTGACTCTACCTGGTACTCCAAGGTGCTTTCCCGAAATAGTAACTTTCCAAAACTAACAACTTTCCCGACATAGTAAAATACCTAAATCAACAAAAACTCTCCTACTAAATTAAAATACCTAAGAACTTCTAAAACAAGTAGGACTCAAAAAAACATAAAATAGACCTATAACTAAACCCCAATAACAAAATAAAATAAACCACCAAAACTAAATTATGGTCGAAATAAGGATAGGCTCATGATCTCTGATGTCCCCATCATGCATATTGGAACTAAGGTAGCAAATATATGAACAATTTAAAAAAACTGTTTTTACTAATCAACATGCTAAGTAATAACCCGGAACTTATAAATAAGCACAATTTCAAGATAATATAACACCAGTGAATTGTAGAGTAAAATAGAAGTTTTCAAGGGAAAAATAAGCCGCAACCTTTTATCTGCCAACAACCCTTCTAATTATTTCAAATGCACATCGCACAACTCTCAAAAGTGGCCTTGATAATTTTTCTCTGACTTTTTTCCAAAGCTTGTTAGTGGACAGTTAAGGAGGACATGATAGCTGCGATATTCGACTTTTTCAGAGATGGGCTTCTAGATTACTGGTCAACCTATTCCTCCGCGGATTTAATTCCAAAATATGTTGGGAAAACAAATACATATCTGACCTTAGGCCTATGAACCTGCCATAGAAAGGGTAGACTCATTTGCTCCAACTTCCAATAAGCTTCATCACGCTTCTTAACATAACCAGCAAATGCCAAAAAGTTTAGAAAGTGAATTTACACTATTCTGCTAAGGAGTATCAAAGGGAAAGATGATTGATGGATTCCCACTTCATTTGCATGACCTAGAAATAAACAATGATCTTTTTACAGAAAATCATATGATTGACTGTCATAATTTTACTTGTAGAAATGCCACCTTCGAAGGTACAAGAGAACCCTGAGCATAGGCAACATGGAACACACTAGAAGTAATATGAAAAATAGATAAAAGGATCGAATTGAACCTCAGAATTTTCTTATGCTCAAACATAAGGATTTGGGTGGGGTCACATAGTCTATTATTGTTAAGATTCCTAAAGTGGTCAAAGCCCTAGGAACTCATCATGAAGAAAACTTTAACCACCATTCTTCCATGGGTACGTGAACTTCTAGCATGACAATACATGGATGTAAGTTGTTACTGAAAATATACATAAGCAAAAAAAGTGGGAGTGAAGATGTACAAAGAAAAAGTTATATTAATTTAGAGAGGTAATATATATAGTTAAAAACGTCCAATTCATCATTAGTTTCTCTGTGACCATGATGAAGTGAGGTATTCCACCCGTAGATAACCCACTTGCCCGTTCACTTGATAATGTGTTGGAAATCCCCGTGTACTATTTAATTGACCTTAGAATAACAAGGAAAACACAAAAAATCCTTCAAGGAGCACTTGCACTTGCACCTCCACTTCAATATAATTTCAACAATAATTGGCCCAGCTAGGCTTATAACACCATGGAGATAACATCAAAATCAGATTTAATAACCAACAAAAGAAGTTTCCCATGAGCGGCAAAAATTACAAATCAAAACACAAAAATCCAACATTATTACCTGGCCATAACAGCGATAACCAAGCTAGAAACTAAAGCATTCTACGATTCAACAACCACCCACATGTGCTTCACCCTAAACCCAAAATTATCAATAAAAAATTCCCATTTTTTTTTCCACACACACGCCAACAATCAGCTAACAAATTCAATGAGTTACAACTCCTAACAATCAAAGATTCCTCAAACCCAAGTTCTTATCTTGCCAAATTCTATCAGAAAAAGCAATCAAAATCGAGCATGCAAACTACACCATGAGGTAATCAAATTCAAACAGAATCAGAACAAGAGCGAAAACCTATAAAGCCAATACCTTGCAGAAGAAATCAGCTGCGAACAACGTTGCCGAATTATGACCTACAATCTTATCGAGAGAGGGGACTGTCAACATATGATGTCTTCGTTTCCTCTCCTCACTTTCCCGCCCATGCATAACCTTCTTGCATATTCGCCAATTTCGATTTGGATACAACCTTCAATCCGAACGCAAACCATCAATCCCACCCTAATTTAATCAACGAAACCCTAGAATCCGATAATTCGCATCCCAGGAAACCTTAAAAATCCTTTCTCAACCCTTCTATTACCATCTACATGTAATCTTAAAAACAGAAACCCTAATTTCTATCGATGGAACACCAAACAAGAGAATTCTACGGAACAAATCGAATCATCAATCGAACTGAGAGTCAACAATTAACCAGTTCAGATCCAGAATTAACACAAAATCTATTCGTGGAGCAAAATCGAGAGATTCCAGCCACCTTTCCAAGCGAGGATTTCGCGAATGAAAGAGAGGGGAGGGGAAGCGAAATTGTTGTTTCGAGAGCGCTAGACGTCAAAGTGTTGGGTGTGCTTGGTAGAGCAGCTCGGGCAGTTAGGGTAGCACGGGCAGATGTTCGCCGAGTCGGGTCAAGTAGGTCTCGATTCAGTATTTAATGACTTAAAAACCCCTCATCTTCAGCTCATAGAGAAAATAGAACTTGTAGTCATCTTAAGATCTCTCTCTTCGATCCAAAGATTTATCTCATCTTACCTTTCTAATTTACAAACAAGTAGGATTAGTAAGGAACTAGGAGTGGATTGATTTTTTTGGACTCAAAAGAGTTTTCTTCGATCAACTGAAGTTGATGGATTAAAAAAAATTCCAATGAGATGAAGAACTTGAAGATTACGATTTTTTCATTGGAATGATCAAGAGTTTTATTCTAAAGAATTAAATCTAGACAATAGGTTAGAAACTTGAAGACGATGGAATTTTTTAGAGAAAAATAAAAAATTTTCTTCAATAGTTTGAAATCAATGAATTGAAGGGTGTTTGAATACATTAAAGAGCTTGAAGATGATTATTTTTTGAAGAAAAATCAGAATTTTTAAATGAATTTTTAGGAGAAAAAATAGAGTTTTTCAATATGCATTTTGAATTTTACGATAGTTTACAATAAATGCCGTTAAAATGATACATTACCCGTACTTCATGTAAGGCAGCTAATACCGATTTCAGTGGCGGTTTTCAATAAATGCTGTGTATATTAGACATTGCCTGAGGTTTAACTGCCAGTAATAGAAAAATACACTTGGACAAAAGAGTTGTATCAGTATTTCATAACCGTCGATAATTGTATAAAAAATCGTCGCAAAAAATATTATTGTCGGCGATTCTATAACTACCATTTCAAGCATTGCTATAATTTTCCTCAACGCCATAATTGCCAACTAAACTATAACTGCCGTTGATATATAATACCGACACTTCATTAACATATGGTGACGATTTGAAAACGTCAGTGAAGACCGTTCATTTTGTAGTGGTAGATTAGAAATTTTGGATTGAGCTGATTTTTTGTGAGGATGATCTCTATGGTGAGATATTCTCACCAAAAATCATTCGAACATGAAATTTCTAAGTCCATCAAAAGTTGTCTACAAATTTTCAATAATAAAATAAATAAATAATGCTTCACAATTCTAAACCAGTTTTGATGGACTTAGAAGTTTCATATTCTGTTGATTTTTGGTGAGGATGATCTCCTCACCATAGAGATCATTATCGCAAAAAATCAGCTCAATCCAAAATTTCTAAGCCAGATAGGACAAAACGTTTTGGCAGCATTTTGTCATCCTAAGATTGTAGCCGAACGCCATCCACATCCTCAACAAAAATCAGTTGAATCTGAATTATTTTAAACTTGTGAACCGCTGATTTTTTATCAAAAATTTGTAAATCACTTTTGATAGACTTATAAGTTTTAGAGTTGGCTGATTATTAGTGAGGATGATCTCCTCATTGTAGAGATCATCCATACAAAAAATCAATTCAATCCGAAACTTTTAAGTCATATAGGACAAATAATTTTATCATTGTTTTGTCATCCTAAGTTTGTCCGCCGAACATCCCCCTATATATATCATTGAGATCATCCTCACAAAAAATCAGCATATTCCAAAACCTCTAACCCATACATTGAAAATTGTTTGGCACAATGTTTGACTCTCTTTAAGGCCTCCAAACACCACCCATATTGATATATATATATAGGGAAATGTTCAGCACCCTAAGTTTTACCACACACTTTAACAAACGTTTTTTGTCCTACATGGGTTAGAAGTTTTGGAATGAGCTGATTTTTGGTGAGGATGATCTCTATGATTAGAAGATCATCCTCCCCAAAAATCAGCCCATTCCGAAATGTTAGCCCCATGTTACACGTTGAAAAATCGTGGACCGTCCATTTTTTGTAAATCAATTTTGATGGGGTCAAAAGTTTTGGAATGAGCTGATTTTTGGTGAGGATGATC
The DNA here is from genome assembly GCF_017979445.1 of Akebia trifoliata. NCBI lineage: Eukaryota > Viridiplantae > Streptophyta > Magnoliopsida > Ranunculales > Lardizabalaceae > Akebia > Akebia trifoliata. The sequence continues at coordinate 4,503,559 of NC_141379.1, forward strand.
TCCTCACCATAGAGATCATCCTCACCAAAAATCAGCTCATTCCGAAACTTCTAACCCATGTAAGACAAAACGCGTTTGTTAAAGTGTGTGGTAAAACTAAGGGTGGCGAACGGGACCCATATATATATATATATGGATTAGGATCCGTATACACATAAAGCTACAACGCGTTTTGTCTTATATGGGCAAAAATGTTTAGAATGGGCTGATTTTTTGTGAGGATGATCTCTATGGTGAGGAGATCATCCTTGCCAAAAATCAGCCCATTATGAAACTTCTAGCCCCATGTTTCTAAGTTGAAAAATTTTAGACCGTCTAATTTTTGTAAATCACTTTTAATGGGGTTAAAAGTTTTGGAATGGAATGATTTTTTACAAGGATGATCCCCTCACCACAGAGATCAACCTCACAAAAAATCAGCCTATTCCGAACCTTTTTAACCATATAAGACAAAAATGTTGTAGCTTTATGTGTCTACGGAACCCCACCCTATATATATATATATATATATTCAAACATTGACAACCCTAACATCAACATCCCTTCTTTTTTTTTTTCCGGTAACATCAACATCCCTCTTTTAAACTAGATTCTGTTCATTAATAGATTCTTAGCATCTCACTACGATGATCCATACATTTCAAATATCCAACTCTCAATTTCAGGTCAACAAATGGATTAAGAATATAACTTATCGAAAACCCTTATGAAAGTTTGTCATATCTAATATTACGTGGAATCGTATAGGAAATACATATTGTGTTCCCCAATTCATATCCCAAATTCGACAGTCCTAGACCGTCAAAATTCAATTTCTAAAATTCGTGAGCCTTGGCCCATCAATTTTTTCTATCAGATTTTCCAGTTTTCACGTAGTGTTAAACCCTTTTAATGCATTTGCGTTAGTCTTATTTTATCCAAGTTTTTTTCAAATTTAACATATCCTTAGAAATGCATTAATAGAACTCGAACCAAATGAACATCAACAAATTATGAGACGAACGCCTGTCTTTAGACATCTCTAATGTCCTTTTCATTGAAGCATTTGGATCCACCATCTTATCAAGAAAATGGAGAAACGTATGCAAGATCTCCTTTCCTCAAATCCAAGAAAGTTTCGCATCATTCACGATGGATTCTATTTGTTTAGCTTGAGCTAAAGATATCCACCATGAACTTATAGATCTTTGGGTCGAAACTCTAATCAAACAAGAAAATTTTCAAGAAATTATCATCTCTAATGTTTATGCGAAGTTTTCTTACTTGGTTCCCATGTCAGTCTTCTTATGCGAATCTTTAAAAGTTCTTTAATTGAGTTATTGCAATATGGTTTCCCCAGCTTTTAAGCTTTTTAATCTTATAAGATTTAAATTAGCTTGGAGGGATATGAACAATTTAGGTTGATAATTGTTGAAGACTTAAAAAAAAAAAAAACTCAACAGACAAATCCACACCAGTATAAGAAGGGATTCAAGGGTTTGAAACTAAGACCCTAGGAATAACCTCCACAAGTTCTTATCACTAAGCTAAGTAGTCCTTCTTTTATTGTCGAAGACTTGAAGAGCTAATTTTGATAAATTTAATTCAGCTGTTATATAAACTATATGAACAAACTTTCGGCTTTGAATCCAAGGTTGTTGAGATATAGAGAGGCATAATTGTTGTTTATGAAATGTGAAATTTCATCATGATATTCCATTTTTTGAGGAAGTTTAACTTTCTATGATTTGAAGGTTTTTATTTTTTTTCTTTCAAACATCAAATTCTTGGACCCAAAAGATTTCAGTTGACTCAAATATCTCACTTTTGCCATGTTTGTTTTATTGGCTCCAATCCGATTTTACACTTAAATTCGATTTTACTCTTCTATAAAGTGAATAAATCCAATCTTACTCTAGTGAGTAAAGTGAATGTTACGTGAAAGGATAGTTTTAAAATTCGGCGTCTTGTCTATGCCAGATATCGAGTCGTCTTGGACAAGTTTTCCAATACGTTTGAGATGTTTCATCCAAAAATTTCAAAAATGAACGAGAGGTATTAAATCTCATTCTAAAAATTGACTTGTGCACAAGGGCGGAGCCAGAATTTTCTTATAGTGGGGGCAAATTATGATTAGTTGTATAGTTGAAGAACTTGAATGGAGGGAGGTGAGGGTGTAGGGGCAAAAATTGGAGGGAGATTAGGGTGTGAGGGCAAATGGGGAGAGAGGAGAGGGAGTGGAGACAAATGGGGCATGTAATTAGTTGAAAATATAGGGGTGTTTCAAAGTTTTGTAAGGGCAATTGACCCCACCAGCTCCTTACTAGCTCCGCCTTGCTTCTGCGTCTGTCTTGTTCATGCCTGATACCGAGATGACTCGGACGATACATCCCGATCATGAACGAGTTTTGAAACCATGCGTGAAAGTGCCACCTTAGCTAAGTTAGCGAGGATTAAGGAGGGCTTTAGAATCACATTTATTACATTTTTGGGTCCCAAAATGACAAAATCACGTTGGGCAAAGGTGATATTCATGAAAAATGTGTGTCTCTAATAAATGCGATTATTACATTTTTTTATTTTATAACAGGGTATTTCTATAGACAGTGGACTGGGTCTGTAATTGGGCTTTTCCCAGCCCATAGACCACGAGGTAAGTGGGGGAGCACCCTCGCAGGTTGCCCTTGAGGAATTAATACTCATGTAGGGTATCGAACTCACGAACTACGGGAATTAACTGCTTATCGTTCTGAAATTGCCATTGATCCAACCCCTAGGGGTTCATTTATTACATTTTTCATTACAAAAATGATTGGATGAATTTACCTTTATACCCATGACTTGAATTTAAGATCAGTTTTGATTAAAAAGGGCACGACAAACTTGGACTTTGGACTGGACCCTGTGTCTGAACCCACGCCCGACCTGCAACCCATTCAAATTACAGGCTTTAGCCTATTAGACTTGATTTGGGTCAAGCCGGCTACTGAGGTTTTCTTTATTTTTTTTTAATGGGTTGGTTAAGGAAAAGAGTAGCCCTGGGGTGACACAAACGAGACGCAAAGGTGACAAAATGATGGGGTGTCATGCACATTACCATAGATTCTTTTCCGTGAGATACATGTAAAAAGCATCTACGGTTATGTGCGTGCTACCACATCATTTTTGTCACTTTTGTGTCTCCGTTCGTGATATTCCAGCATTTTCCTAAGGAAAATAGTTGCTGGGCTTTTAGTTGAGCTTCCAAATTTCAGATCCAAAATGGGCTTTTATCAGACTAGGTTTGAAAATCGAACATACTCGCGAGCCAAATTCGTAAACCTCTTTATATATCAAAGTTTTTCCTATTTTAAAACGGATTACCCGAATCTTTTTCAAATTTCTACCCATCCACTATGAAATGCTACAGCTCGAACCAACATCAACGATTTAGTACTCTAATCATCTCTAATCTCGATATCTATTTATCGATAAATTCATATTCTCTTACCAACACTCAATATCTCTCCGTCAACTATAGATTATTGGATAAACAGCTTAACCCCGACAAGAAAATTTTCAACAACTTATCATCTCTAATGCTTATCTGTAATATCCGTAATATTACATATCAAATGTCTTTCTCTCTGTTATAATCTCCGAGAAATTCAAATTTGTGGTATTACATATTGTCGGCTATTTTATTGAGAGAAAAATTATTCGTCAAGTTGCGTCCGGCCGAACTGAAATAGAATAAAGGCCCGGCATGTGGACAGATGGCCCATGGGCTCTGATACCATTACATATTCCTACCTAAAATCAATTGGTGTCAAGTGGAATGGCCCAACAGATATTTAACCCACATAAACCCTAAGTCCTTAACGTATGTGGGACTGAACAAAGATAAAATTGTTAACACTTATGGAAGAGGGAGGTCTTGAGTTTGAATCACTCCTTAAGGGGGAAAAAAAAACTCGTTCACACGAAATTCCCTGATGAACCCATTCATAGATTGGTTTTGAAATATCCTATTCTCGAAACACTTTGATGTTGAAACACAGACATTTCAATCACTTTGTGTGTTAAGTCTTTAATTAAAGACCTAGGTCAAAAGGATAGAGATCATCACTTTGAGAACAGGATGTGAAGGGGGAGTAAAGGTGAGTACAAAAAAAAAAATGAGTCACGACTCATAAAAAATCAACTTGACAAGGTAACTCAAAAACTCACTGACTTGGCGAGTGCAAGAACCCTAGTTTTTTTCCTCAAAATACACAATTACACATGTTTTATGGGGATGTGCAATTGTGTATACCAAGGGAAAAAATCTACAGTTCTTGCATGGTACACGTCAGTTGAGTTTTTGAGTCACTCTATATGTTGACTTCCAAAATCATTACACTTTCAAAATTACAATTTTTTTACTATAACCCCTTAATAAATATTTTAAATTACAAATTAATCCGTTTAATACATTTGCGTGTTAGTCTTGTTTTATCCAAGTTTATTTTCAAATTACAACATGTACTTGGAAATGCAACTCGAACCAAATGAACATCAACAAATTATCAGACGAACACCTGTGTTTAGTCATCTCTAATCTCCTTTTCATTGAAGCATTTGGAACCACCATCTTATCAAGAAAATGGAGAAACTTATGGAAATATGTCTGTATGTAGGATCTCCTTTCCCCAAATCCAAGAAAGTTTCGCATCACGATGGCTTCTATTCGTTTATCTCGAGCTAAAGATATCTACCATGAAATTATAGATCTTTGGGTCAAAACTCTAATCAAACAAGAAAATTTTCAAGAAATTATCATCTCTAATGTTTATGCGAAGTTTTAAGCTTTTTAATCTTAGAAGATTTAAATTAGCTGACTTGAACAGGATTGAAATTCAGGTTGATAATTGTCAAAGACTTTTTTCTTGCAAACTCAACCGTTTAAGACAGATTCAGACCAGCATAAGAAGGGATTCAAGGGTTTGAAACTAAGACCTTGGGAACAACCTCCACAAGTTCTTATCACTAAGCTAAATATTCTTTCTTTTATTGTCGAAGACTTGCAGAACTGATTTTGATAAATTTAATTCAGCTGTTATATAAACCATATGAACAAACTTTCAGCTTTGAATCCAAGGTTGTTGAGATAACTATTAAGAGAGTCTTAATAGTTAATGGTGGGAGTTAATTGTTGTTTATGAAATGTGAAATTTCATCATGATATTCCATTTTTGAGGAAGTTTTACTTCCATGATGTTCCACTTATGATTTCAAGGTTTTTATCTTTTTATTTCAAACATCAAATTCTTACACCCAAAAGATTTCAATTTACTCAAATATCTCACTTTTGCTATGTTTGCCATATTAACTCCAATTCGATTTTACACTTAAATCCAATTTTACTCTTTTATAAGTAAATAAATCCAATTTTACTCTAGTGAATAAAGTGAATGTTACGTGAAAGCATGGTTTTAAAACTCGGTTTTGCGTCTCAACTCGTCTTGTCCATGCTAGATATTGAGTTGTCTCGGACGAATTTTTGATACATTTGAGATGTCTCGTCCAAAAATTTCAAAAATGAACATGAGGTATTAAATCTCATTCTAGAAATTGACTTGTGCGTCTGTCTTGTTTATGCTTGATACCAAGATGACCCGGACGATAGGTCCCGGTCTCGAACGAGTTTTGAAATCATGCATGAAAGTGCCGTCTTAGCTAAGTTACTGAGGATTGAGGAGGGCTTGAGAATCACATTTATTGCATTTTTGAATCCCAAAATCACAAAATCACGGTGAGCAAATGTGATATTCATGAAAAATGTGTGTCTGTAATAAATGTGATTATTACTTTTTACTTTTTATTTTTTATTTTTTATAACCTGCATTAGGGCTTTGCCCAGTCCATAGATCACAAGGTAAGTGAGGGTGCGCCCTTGCAGGTGGCCCCTGAGGAATTAATACTCATATTAGGTATCGAACTCACAAACTATTGGCATTAACTGTTTATCCGTCCGAAATTGCCATTAAGCCAATCCCTCAGGCTTCATTTATTACATTTTTCACTACAAAAATAGTTGAATGAATTTACCTTTATACCCTCGACTTGAATTTAAGATCAGTTTTGGTTAAAAAGGGAACGACAAACTTGGACTTTGGACTTGACCATGTGTGTGAACCCACGCCCGAACTACAACCCATTCAAATAACAGGCTTTAGCCTATCAGACTTGATTTGGGTCAAGCCAGCTAGTGAGGTTTTCTTTATTTTGTTAATGGGTTGGTTAAGGAAAATAATTGTTGGGCTTTTTATTTGGGCTTCCAATTTCAGATCCAAAACGGGCTTTTGTCAGACTAGGCTTGACAAAAGTTTTTCCTATTTTAAAACCGATTACCCGAATCGTTTTCAAATTTCTACCCGTCCACCATGAAATGCAACAACTCGAACCAACATCAACGATTTAGTACTCTTTAATCATCTCTAATCTCAATTTCTATTTATCAATAAATTCATATTCTCTCACTAACACACAATATCTCCCAGTCAATTATAGATTATTGGATAAACAGCTTAACCCCGACAAGAAAATTTTCAACAACTTATCATCTCTAATGCTTATCCATAATATCCGTAATATTACATATCAAATGAGTCTTTCTCTCTGTTATAATCTCCGAGAAATTCAAATTTGTGGTATTACATATCGTCGGCTATTTCGTTGAGAGAAAAATTATTCGTCAAGTTGCGTCCGGCCGAACTGAAATAGAACACAGGCCTGGCACATGGACAGACTGCCCATGGGCTCTGATACCATGACATATTCCTACTTAAAATCAATTGGTGTCAAGTGGAGTGGCCCAACAGATATTTAACCCACAGAAACCCTAAGTCCTTAACCTATGTGGGACTGAACAAAGATAAAATTGTTATTCTTCGAAACTTGGTTCAATGTTTCCTGTGGCTCAAAGGGGATTGGATATCCAGGTTATTTAGTGTCATCATCAGTGCCAATGTTGTTTGTTGATCTTCTTTCTTTCTCTTCTTTGGGAAAATTACCAAAACAACGTTGATTTTCTTTTTTTACAACCAAAATAATTGTAATATTTCAAAATTTATCAAAGCAATTTAAAACATTGGACTATCCAACCTTTCAAAATCACTTTTAAATTTTTTTTGTAAAATTACTATTTTTAGGTAATAATCAAATAATAACAAAATCAACGTTGTTTTGGTAATTTTCCATTTGTTCTTGATTTTTTTTTTTAAATTTGATTCACCTTACCTCATTTATCAGAATGTGGCCCTCAATCACAATCTTACTAACCACAATCATTAGGAAAGACAAAGCAAATTCATATGTCTTGAAGGTAACTTGAAAACTGTGAGAGGTTTCAGTGAGATAAGACTGAATTATAGTTTTTGAGATTTCTATAAACAAGAGCAAAGGTGCTCAAAAGAATGAGAGTTGATTGCTATTATAGTCGTTGGAGTAGAAACCAAGGCAATGGAGGCTAAGAAATAATTTTTATCTATAAAACAGTCTTCTTTGGATGACCAAGTAATTTTGGAACCTGAAAATTTTGAAATCTAATTAACTCAACTTCATGTCTGAATCTTCTCTATCATTTCCATTTTTATTTTTTTTTAAAGTTTTGTGAGAATTCGAAATCTTGTACAAGTCCCTACCATACACTAAATTACTGTGGGAAAGGGAAGATGATTTGTTTGGAATAGTGTTGATGTCTTTTACTTTAAAAACTATTTTCTTTATCATATTTTCATGTATTTGTTCTTAATCAGAATTGTTGATTCAAGCATCTTTATCTAAAACTTTCCAATTTTTAGGATTTATCTATTTAGAAATGATGTAGTAGATGATAAACTAGTGGAGAGTCAATTGCGCAAAGCAATGTGCAAATTGAGAGTCTGAAAAGAGCGAAAGAACAAGCTAAAGAGTCAGGTATTAAAATAACGTATGTCTGTGAGCATAAATGCATCAATAAGGTCCCCTCTTATCTACTCTCAATAAGGTACAGTTGACATTAGATCAACCATTTGAATTGGGTTCAATTTCGAATCACAGATTTAATGACCCTTTATCACTGGCCTTCACTTCTGGTTACTTCATATCAATCTCCTAGTGTTGAAGTCTTAAAAGAAATGAAAAACAAGTAATTAGTTTACCTTTTTTACTTCTATTTTTTTTTATAAAAAAAAATAATCTGTGTTGCTTGTTTACTTTATTGAATAGGTTTAAGAATATGTGAAAGCTTGTTGCCCACAAACATGGTTTATGTTTTTGTTACTCTTATGTTGCATTTTTTTTTTCTTGGTATTCTTTCATCAACTAGAGATAATTAATGTCACTCTAAAATATGTAGTATTAAAATGAGCAGTAAGTCCAAATTTTCCCACCGAGATACATGGGAAATGGAGCTCTCCCATGTCGAATCTTTTCTGAAGTGAAGTGGCAATTAGACTCAATATGCTTTTATGCCCCCATTGACAACCTAGACCAGAAACAATTCTAGTTCCACCAATTTCGACTATTGACACTGTGGGTGTAGCAGGAGAAGACAGTTATCCATTTACATCAAATAGATGGCTCTCCATATATAACATTATCATTATACCTTTATGAGCTTTACCATTTAAATTCATTTACAGGCCTAATACCAACAACAACTAGTGGCAAAGAAATGGGCATGTGGGGCTACTATTTTGTGGTGTTGTGACACATAGTGAGTCTGTTTAATGAGATTAATTGGATCATACAATGAACAACTCGTTATTAGACGAAAATCCATATGGTGACCTATTGCTTCAAGAGATGAATACAACTCACCTGTCAAACTACTAAGACTGGATGTTTTACTTCAACTTGGATGTGTTTTTCAAATTTTACTCTATCAACAAGTTTCTACTCTTGGGGATACTTAAATCTAGCTTTTTGGACTGGTTTCTAACTTCTAAACAATTTCTCTTCATGGGTAAGATATCAGTCTACTAGAAAATTGATGTTATTCTAGGCTCTTTTCACTCTTAATTTGAAGTTTAGGGATCTAGTTCTTATTCAATTAACTTTATAGATTGCTTAAGTTCAAAGATGGCTTTAATTTCACTTATATCCTTCTAAAAGGTTTTGTGCATGCTTATTGTAATTATGGTTGGGAGAAAGAAAAAAAAAGTTAAAGGGATTTATTAAAAAAAAAAAAAAAATTAAAGAAGAAAAAAGCTTGGGGTCTCATGTATAGATATCGTTCCCGATCATTGAGCAGACAACTCTTTTGTCTCCACTCCTTGAATAGTGGTGGGGGCACCATTATAAAGAACCTAAAGAAACAACAGTACATAGACGCTCCCTCAAAGGGAGAGACCCCATGTCAAGAGAGGAATGTGAGTTGGAAAGCTCACAATTGAGCACATGTAGGCCTGTTGAGTTTATTAAGATGGTCCCCATAGTTTAAAGGGCAAAGTCATCTCAAGAATTCGAAAGGATTCACTAGAAATCCAATATTGCAGATATTCTCTTCTAAGTGGCTGAAGTACGATAATTCTTGCATTTGAGTGTGATACACACGCACGAATCACGACATAGCCCCCGCTATGTTCGGATATAAAGAGCAGCTTTTGCCAACTCTGTACCAATACTAGGGTTTATTTCACATGTATGATCACCTTACTTTTCTTTTTTCTCTCTTTGACATGTATTGTATATCGGAACGAGCATATAGTCATACCCCACAGACTCGAGAGCGGTGCTATTTTGTAGTCAGTATAAAAGCATAAGCCATGCCCACGACGAGTTCAGAATCATTCCAACTTTTGACTCCTTTATACGGGGACCTACCGACGACAATTACATAAACCCCACGAACATGTTTTTACAACCTAAAGGCAAGATTAAAAGCTGAAAATCCAAGGCTCCTCTCTCTTTTGTCATGGCCACCTAAAGCTAAAATTCTCCCCCAAAAGAAAAGAAGGTTGGAAAAGAGTAGGATTCTACCTTCTTACCCCTCTCTCTCTCTCTCACCTTTCATTGGGAGGAGAAAAGTGTCTTTGGCATATGGGTTTAATCTTAGGATTCCTCACTTTGAAGAGTGTGGGGATGACAAGAGAGAAGTATCAAGCATGGAACCCAAAATTTTAAAAAAGTAGCCGTTGTGTGCTTTAATATTTTATGTTCATGGGATGACAGGAGACTTTCTTTCTTGCTATTATATGTCAATTATCACCAAAAGTTGTTGCTTACTTACCCAAATTTGCAATTTTTATCTCATGGCCTTTTAAATGGGAATAATGGTGGGTATCCATTGCTGAAAGAAAATCCAAGTTTTATCTTGTCAGGCCCACTGATTTTGCCCAATGATACGGCAACACGTGATATCTATCGTTGTCAAAGTCTTATCCTAAACTTTATTACCTGGTTTGTCAGCTAACTCGGCTCATATTTGGATTGGTGGTTCATCAAACTAAAACAAAACCATAAGGGTAGGCAGAGATAATTCATTTCTTTGTTAGGTTAGGTTGGTTATATATATATATAGGTCAGGTTCAAGGGCCATATGAGAAAACTTTCATTTTTCAAAGTAAGGGTTAGAGGTTTTGGATTGAGCTGATTTTTTGCAAGGATGGTCACTATGATGAGAAGATCATCCATCATAGATGATCTTTCCATCATAGAGATCATCCTCACAAAAAATCAGCTCAATCCAAAATTTCTAACCCATATTTTAAAATTTTATTTACCGTCGAAAGTTTTCTCATATGTTTTCTCATATGGCCCTTGAACCTGACCCTATATATATATATATATATATATATATATATATATATATATATATATATATAATATATATTATATATATATATATATATTTCCATAGGTTTCTTCTACTATTTATGTCTGTAATGGCCCATTTAGATGTCCTTGACTACATGGTGTTGGATCGGATAGGAGCCCATTTGTTATGAGCCTAACCAATACATCAGAAGCAGTTGGATGAGAATTTTCCAAAAAGTTAAATAAATATTTATTAAGGTAATAAAAAATTCACACACTATTATTTGGAATTGGTTTTTATGAAATGGTAATTATGGAAACTGTGGGATTGTGGTAGGGATAAATTATTTTGATTAACTAATTTTTTAATAGAGTTTCTATTGCCACACCAACTTTTACTAAGAACACCCAAGATGTGTCCTAATTCATGGGTGATCTTTGAAAAAGTTGGTTTGGCAATAGAATCATTCTTTTTAATGAAGTTACCATTCCATTTTTTTCCCGAACCAAACTATATATCCAGACCTATTAGAGCACTCGACTAATTCGAGGTACACGTGCAAACCTTCATCGTGCCAAGTAATTCTGGGATAAATCTCCAAGGGTGGCTCCTAAGAAGGGGGGATTCAAACACAATTTGAACTCAAGACCTCTGTTTCGCATGATCTTGGCCATCTCACCAACTCTAAAGTGTGGAGGCTTAGATTACCATTCTTACTTGGTCATGGATGATATATTTTTTATCAAGAGTAATAATGAATGCGTCGGGGTTGATACACAATTGACGTGGCAACGGCATAGAATCGATCTTTTTTCTTGAGTATCCTGAAGAAAAAGATCTATGATTCTCTGCCCCTACCACATCAGCCACATACGAATTGCGTGCATTCATCACAATTCTTCTATTAATGGGTTTTACTAACGTGTGTCATAAGGCACATATTAAATTACATTAATAGAGAATTAATTTTCCTACCAAGATTGTCCTAAATTTTCATTTTATTAAAAAAATCCCCCAAAACGCTTGTTTCCAAAGAGTTTTTAATGCACCTCAACGTGTGCCTTAGGGCACATGTTAACAAAACCTTTTATTAATTTATCTTTTGCGACAAAAACAGTTTGGATTTTTCTAAGAAAATCTGCTTAGATATTTTCCCAACAATGAGCCAACATGATATCTGATTGAATAAGAGTTCCACAATTGTAATGATGCAGTGGGTCCAACGCCGTTGATTATGGGGGTCCACAGTGTTGGAACCGACTTAATAACTTTAATAAAGTGGCTTAAAAATCGATCTTAGGGGGATAACATCAATCATAAATATATAATTACAGAAACAGTGTAACATGTCGTAAGGATACGTGTTAAGTGACGAGAGGTTCCCAATATAATATATCATGCAAAGGCATGCACATGTGTAACGTACGGGTGTTGTGCGAGACAAGTACATACGTGTTTTTCTTTTTTTTTGATGGTTACATACGTAATAGCTGATTGTTTTTGGTTGCTGTGTAAGTCTGTGTTATAAAACCAAGACCAAACCAGTGGTCCGACCAGGTTCAGTCTATCTTTCCTCGGATTACACAACTGCACATACTCATAAACATGTGCAATTGTGTATTTCGATGAAGAAAATCCATGATTTTATCACGCACCACACTAAGAGAGTATGCCGGACAGATGAGTCAAAAAATCATTATTCAAAAAAGAATAATGATTTTCTGAACTCACCTCATAATCTCCTGGTAACATATGTTAGAACCATAGATTTTTTTTTTCTCAACATACATAATTGCACATATTTATGAGGATGTGTAATTATGTATCTCGAGGAACCCCCTAATATATGGTTCTAACACGTACCACATGAAGAGAGTTGGTTCGATTAGGTTATGCTTTCGATTATGTATATTTTTCCTTATTTCGTATACTAAAAAACCCACATCTCATTTTATCATGTTGTGCCTTTAAATATAATAATATTCATCTATTTAAGTACAATCAAGTGATATATTTTCAGTTCAATTATCTCTTCTATTTTAAAAACATTGGTATCAATCACAAAATTTAACAATATTTTTCCAAAATTATGACGTGGGGAGCCTATTTGGCTCAATTAGGTTAAAAATTAATTGTTCCAAATAAATTTGATAAATTATATGTACAGGGATTTTCCAATACATCAATTTTGAATTTGGTACGATTCATAAATAAATTTTGAAATTTGGTAAACTAAATGATTTGATTTTTTTATATATATATTATATTATCTAATTTATAAAAATATAATTCTAAACATACAATATAAAAAATATTTATAGCCTTTTACCAAAAAGATATAACCTTATAGAATCTCAATTCTATTTGAATCAAGTATTATTATAAAATCGAGTCGAACCCGATAGACCAACGGTTTGATCTGGTTCAATGCGTTTGTGGTTTTCGTAAAAGAACCAATATTGTTTCTAGTTCCAATCGGGTACGGTTTTGCGGGTACCCATTGACATCAATCCGTACCTAGAAAGTGACACGTGATGTAAATCACGTGCCATTCATCGGTTAATGAGAATATGAAATGTCTTGTTTTCACATGTTCTGCCTGAAATGGAAAATTACTTTTTACGCACCACAAAGTACCGCAACAATAGTGTTCTGCTATGGATTTTTTGGAAAAAAGCTAAATTAACATTGAAATTAACGTCGTTTCAAATATTACTGACGTGGATGGATATTTTTCATCGAGATACGAGTGAGAAACATTTATGGTTCCGTACACACTAATATGCCAAACATTTAGTTAGTTAATGCGTATGGTCACGCATGAAAAATCTTGTCCCGCTTCAATATTTCTGATTTTTTTTTTTTGGTAAAAGAAATCAATTTACCGATATTCAATTTAGTTAGTTAATATTTTAATAGAATATTTTAATTTCATTTTTCTTACTTTTAAAATTATTACGGCCAATATTTTTTCTAAATACAAGGTTATGTGCAACACTTATGTTTTGTCATACGTGTTTTATCTTATATGAGAACGGTCTCCTCACCGTAGGGCAAAACATAAGGTGTTGAATGTAAGACTATATATATATATGGGTCCTGTTCAGCAACAAACATTTTGGCAAAGCATTTTTCAAAACATGGGTTAGAGGTTTTGGAATGGGCTGATTTTTGGTGAGGATGATCTCTACAGTAAGGAGATCATCATCACCAAAAATCAGCCCATTCTAAAACTTCTAACCCCATCAAAAATAATTTACAAAAAAAGGACGGTCCACGATTTTTCAACTTGTAAACTAGGGCTAGAAGTTTTGGAATGGGCTGATTTTTGGTGAGGATGATCTCCTCACCGTAGAGATCATCCTCACCAAAAATCAGCCCATTCCAAAACCTCTAACCCATGTTTTGAAAAATGTTTTGCCAAAATGTTTGTCAAAATGTTTGTTGCTGAACATTTCCCTATATATATATATATATATATATATATATATAGTCCTGTTCAGCACCAAATATTTTGGCCAACCATTTTTGTCTTACATGAGTTAGAAGTTTTGGAATGGGTTGATTTTTGGTGAGAATGATCTCTACGGTGAGGAGATCATCCTTACCAAAAATCAACCCATTCCAAAACTTCTAGCCCCATGTTTACAAGTTGAAAAATCGTGGGCTGTTCATTTTTTTAAAATCATTTTTGATGGAGTTAGAAGTTTTGGAATGGGCTGATTTTTGGTGATGATAATCTTTTTGTCGTAGAGATCATCCTCATCAAAAATCAGCCCATTCCAAAACTTCTAACCCATGTTTTGAAAAATATTTTGTCAAAATGGTAGAGATCATCCTCACCAAAATCAACTCATTCCAAAACTTCTAACCCCATAAAAAATGATTTACAAAAAATGGACGATCCACGATTTTTCAACTTGTAAACATGGGGTTAGAAGTTTTGGAATGGACTGATTTTTGGTGAGGATGATCTCGTGAGGTTAGAGATTTTGGAATGGTAGAAATCATCCTCACCAAAAATCAACTCATTCCAGAACTTCTAACCCCATCAAAAATGATTTATAAAAAATGGACGGTACACGATTTTTCAACTTGTAAACATGAGGTTAGAAGTTTTGGAATGGGCTGATTTTTGGTGAGGATGATCTCCTGGAGATCATCCTCACCAAAAATCAGCCCATTCCAAAACTTTTAACCCATGTTTTGAAAAATGTTTTGCCAAAATGTTTGTTGCTGAATGGGACCTTATATATATAGGGTAGCGTTCAATGGCTAACTTTTTGGCAAAACATTTTTCAAAACATGAGTTAGAAGTTTTGAAATGGGCTGATTTTTGGTGAAGATGATCTCTACGGCGAGGAGATCATCCTCACTAAAAATCAGCCCATTCCAAAACTTCTAACCAATGTTACAAGTTGAAAAATCGTTGACCGTCCATTTTTTGTAAACTATTTTTGATGGGGTTAGAAGTTTTGGAATGGGCTGATTTTTAGTAATGATGATCTCCTCACCGTAGAGATCATCCTCACCAAAAATCAGCCCATTCCAAAACTTCTAACTCAGGTTTTGAAAAATGTTTTGCCAAAAAGTTAGCCATTGAACGGGACCCACATATATATGGGTCCCGTTCGGCGCCATTCCATAAATCAGTCGTTTTAACAAACGTTTGCAAGCCGTTAGATAAGATGCATTCGGACGGCACAGATTGAATAGGGAGCCGTTTTGCGTTTAACTTAAAAATATATCATTATTTACACCGCCATCCTTAAACTTAAGGATATTTAGTGTTACCTCCCTAAACACTTAAAACCCAAAAAGAAAATGAACAGAGAGAGAGAGACTTCTCTCTTCTCCTTCACCTTCACCTTCTCCCTGCTTGAACGTGCGACCCTCTCTCTCTCTCTCTTGTCTCCTTCTCCAATTTGAGAAACATAATTGGAGCACAAACCATTGATCTTGAGACGAGAAATTGGAGTCGGTTGAACAATGCCTTTATGATCTTCGACAAGAATCATCCTCTCATTTTCAAATTTACAGAGGATTTTGCATTGACCTTCAATGGAAATAAATGGGGTCACAATGGGCCTTATTTGGTTTCAAGAGTTGTTTCGAGGGTGAGGGGAAGACCCGGATTTAATTTCACGGTGTTGCTGCCATCAACATTTTATCCGATCGATTGGAGTAGGATTTAAAGCATCTTTCATGGACCAAGGGATAAGGTTCATTCCAAATGGATGACGGGGAAGCTCGGGCAAATTCGTAGGGAAAGTTTTGCTGTTCATATGTGGAACCAACAAAGTAGAACGCTGAAGATCGAAAATGGGAGCATTATTAGTCGTATAATGTTGGATTCTTGTATTTTCTGCAATTCTTTGGTTTCAGCTTTGTAAAGAATCTTGTTCGTTGCTCTCGGGTATCAATCTTGAAGAGAGATCAGGGAGAAGGAGATGAGAGAGAGAGAGAGAGAGAGAGTAGGGAGAAGGTGAAGGAGAAGAGATGACTCTGTCTCTGTTCGTTTTCTCTTGGGTTTTAAGTATTTAGGGAGGTAGAAGTAAATGCCCCTAAGTTTAAGGACGGCGGTGTAAATAACATATACGTTTTTAAGTTAAACGCAAAACGGCTCCCCATTCAATCTGTACCGTCCGAATGCAACTTATCTAACGGCTTGCAAACATTTGTTAAAACGACTGATTTATGGATTGGCGCCGAACGGGACCCTATATATGTATAGGGTCCCGTTCGGCACCCTAAGTTTTACCACACACTTTAACAAATGTGTTTTGTCTTACATGGGTTAGAAGTTTCGGAATGAGCTGATTTTTGGTGAGGATGATCTCTATGGTGAGGAGATCATCTTCACCAAAAATCAGCTCATTCCAAAACTTCTAACCCCATCAAAATTGATTTACAAAAAATGGACAGTCCACGATTTTTCAACGTGTAAACATGGGGCTAAACATTTCGGAATGGGCTGATTTTTGGGGAGGATGATCTTCTAATCATAGAGATCATCCTCACCAAAAATCAGCTCATTCCAAAACTTCTAACCCATGTAGGACAAAAAATGTTTGTTAAAGTGTGTGGTAAAACTTAGGGTGCTGAACATTTCCCATATATATATCAACCATTTGTCCAACCATTTTTGTCCTACATGGGTTAGAAGTTTTAGAATGGGCTGATTTTTGGTGAGGATGATCTCTACGGTTAGAAGATTATCCTCACAAAAAATCAGCTCATTTCAAAACTTCTAACCTCATGTTTAGAAGTTGAAAAATTGTGTATCGTCCATTTTTTGTAAATCATTTTTTATGGGGTTAAAAGTTTTGGAATAGGCTGAGTTTTGGTGAGGATGATCTCTACACCAAAACTTCTAACCCATGTAAGACAAAAATGGTTGGGTGCCGAACGGGACCTTATATATATATATATGATCCGTAGACATATAAAACTACACCTTTTTTGTCTTATATGGATAATATATATATGGGTCAAGATCCATAGACACATAAAATTACTCATAAAACTACAATATTTTTGTCTCATATGGGTAAAAAAGTTTGGAATAGGCTGATTTTTTGTGAGGACGATCTCTATGATAAGGGAATCCTCCTTGCAAAAAATCAGCACATTCCAAAACTTCTAACCCCATCAAAAGTGATTTATAAAAAATGGACGATCCAGAATTCTTCAACTTGTAAAATAGGACTATAAATTTTAAAATGGGCTGATTTTTGGCAAGGATGATCTCTTCGTCATAAAGATCATTCCATTCCGTACCTGTGTGCCCATATAAAACAAAACATGTTGTAGTTTTATGAGTAGGTTTATGTGTAAACGGATCCTGTAAAAAGTAGTGATTGTCTAACGCCTTTTGACTTGGCATGAACTTGGATCCCAAGAAAAGAACATATGATTTAGCACATGCCACATCAACAAGGACGTGTCAAAGGGGGTATCAGAATATCGTTATTCATTTGCAAAATCCAATGTTGAAAATAACATCTCATTCATGTCAAGTTCATGAGTTAGATGGATCAGATTTGTAAAAAAATAAATTTTTTTTTCAGCCTGATCTGTGACTTTGAGTATGGTCGATCATAGAAGTTCAATGTTTCAACGAAGAGATTTGATCTCTTTGTCAAGTAGAGCACTCTCAACCGTTGAACCACATTGCAAGGAACTACAATGAATAATCAAACAAAAATTGAATTAATGACAAATTGTACAAGTGCCCACACTTCCCTCTCATCGTAACAATCCAATATGTGTACAATCAATTTGGCAGGTGAGAGTCACATTCAGAGATAGATTTTGATTGATTGAGGGACCAATTTTCCATTCTATTCTCCCGCTAAATTCCTAACATTTGATAAAAATCTTAAAAGGTCCGTAGTCCACCAGTCCAACTTTGTGTCCTTGTCACATTTTTCACTAACTAACGGTTGTGACAGAACCGTCAGTTATCGGAGGATTGGTATTATTTATACCATATTTATAAAGTTGGAAATTACACATTTTATTTATTATACATATCAATTATTTTAAATGCATAAATAAATCTAAAGATTTTTTTTATTATATATTTTAAACATATTAATTGAGATAAATTTCCCCAAACAATAGTCAGTTATATTTCATTATAATAGTAAAGTTATATTATATTTATTAAGTTAAATATATAAATTAATGAAAATTTACTTTCATTGTAATAGTTAACATATTAATAGGGAAATTTGGTATAAGCTTATGGGTTTTGGTGAATATTTTGAGATACCTTGTATTTTCAAATTGATGACCTAATGCCCTTATCATTGTTTCATATGGGAGACTAACATAAAATGTAATCTCATCTTCAATCTCTTAATAGGAAATTCTTACTTTTCTCCAAAATTTGATTGTCGTCAACCAATTTAACATAGGATAAGAACTTTGATTCACCCTCCTGATTATTTTTTTCAAAGAACAATCTTCAATTATTTTAACCAAAAAAAAAAAAAAAACTTGATTTCTCACCAAAATTACACTGTGTTTTTACCTATTTAAGTATAGACAAAAACTTTGATTTACCACTTTTTTTTTTCTCTCTTGAAAATTCTTTATTCCTCATCCTAGATCCAAAATTTATAATCGTCAATCTTTATCTAGTTTGCAAAAGTCATTTATGATAAAGACTTTATTTTTTTCTCACCGATTTTAAATATGAAATAATAGAATTAATCAAATCTTGTAAAGATTATCAAATGGTCTTATCATCAAAATCAAAGTAGAAGATTTAATTTTTTTTGAGAAAAAATGAGTCGTGCTGGAGTAACATTGAAATTGACATCGTTTCACACATTTGTGTGCACATAATCATTGATGTTTCTCACTTGTATCTCAATAAAAAGCATTTCTGACTCTGTACACACATCCATGTCGACAATTCAATGTTACTTCAGCATTTTCAACAAAATATCAATGATTTTCTTTGCAAGAGTTTGACGTTGATGTTAATATCATTTGTTTATATTAGTCTCTCGTAAAATAATATAGTCAAGAGGATATGCAAGATTTAACTTATCAAACATTGAACAACTCGTAGAGATATGTAAAACTTACCCATATGAATAACGAGGCATCTCAATTATTCAAAGAAGTACATAAATTTCTATTGATTCTCTCAAATACAAACACACGTCAAAAGGCCCCAAAGACCTTTGTGTAGTTAGGCCAAAAACAAAAGCCAATGAAAGAAATGGTTTCTTCTCCATCCCAAAAGGAGAAAAACACGTGTGAAAATACACGTGTGTACACAACAAGCAAAACTCTAGTATGGTTAGGCCAATCTTTAGCTTAGGCTATTAGAGGAGAGGAGCGTTCCTGCTAAAAAGAAACTATAAAAAAAAAAAAAAACACGCATTTACATGTCTGACACACACACACAACCAGATAAGCGCGTGGAGTGGACACAGAGAGCACTCGAAGTCTATTACAAGGAGCCAATATATGTCTCTTTCACTGTGTCCTTTTTTTCCATTGTTGAAGCAATGATGGTGCCTGAATGACAAGCTTGACCTATCTCTCATAAACAGCTCAAACTTCAATCCCTTTTAAATCTATGAACCCCACTTGTCGTTTTCTCTCATTTTCACCAAACCCTACTTGTCCCCACCATCTCCTACCCCTCCTTTGAAGTTGCCTTTGAAATCTCAATCCACCCCCACTTCATACTCCATCACTCCACTAACCACTCATCACATCTCTTTCTCTCACTTTCTTGCAAACAAATATAAACAATTTCTCCTCCCACCCTTGGGAATCTGCAACCTATCACCAAACCACTAAATTTAATGACACCAACCATACAAAATTACTTATCTACATCTTCAACAAGTCAAATTAATCTTAAAAACCCTCTAACAAAAAATTAATGAGGATTCTAGAAAACCTACACCCATCAATTATTTTCTTTCCTTATCTCTCATTTTTCCATCTCATCATCATCATCATCAGCTACCCATAACAAGTTGTTTAGTTTTCTCCTTTTATTGGACGATGAAAAGGATGACGAAGGTGAAAATGATGAGTCGCAAGAACCAATTCTAGTCCGAGTTGTGACTCTGAGTTGTGGTAGGACTTTGGGAGGCTTTCTCTGTTTATTTTCACCAACAACTTCTTGCATTAATTTGTAGCAACTAGCAATTCTATCCTGAATAAAAAAAAATTGAAATATTAGTATCGACTGATGCCCAATAAGAAACATTGAATGATTTGGGAATATTTTGGAATGCATCAAAAAATGTGTTCGATATGATATTGATTTTCATTTTATTAAGATCACAATTGTGTTCATATATACCTTGCTCAGTCCGTCGCACCATGATACGGCATTACTAGGGTTAACAAGGGATAGAAATGGAATTTCTTTAGCTGCACAAAGAATGGCCGCTGCAGCGACTGACGAAGGCCAATAGTTTAGGAAATTAATTTCTGTATAACAAGAACAAAAATGAGTTATATTTCAAATGAATGTGAAAAATGCATTTATCTGATAATTTGTTCAAGTGTTATGTTACCTCTTATACTAATTAGAATTATTTGTGACGCTCGTGAGACAATTAACCCCGTAAATCTTTTAGTTGAATCAACTTTCTTCGCGAAGAAATCAATGAAATTGAAGGGTGTTATAGATCGAAGTCTCCAATCCAAGGTAGTTAGAACGAGAAGTTCCATCCTTTGAATTGTCCTTGGTTCGAAGATGAATTTTGAAACTTCTACCTACACAAAAGCATGGGTTTAATTAAAGATGATTATAGAGGAATTCAGGAATTTAATGTGGAGAAAGATAATTAAATGAGACAAATATACCTGAATATCCAAAAGAGAAGGAACAAGAGATTCCTCCATCTTTGCAGCCAAGGATAAGCAAGCAACAGATAAGAGTTGCAAGGGCCACCCATTTGCTTGCTGAGATTATTAAAAAAAATATATAGATATTAATATAAATATCTTTTTCATAACATAACAGAGAAAAAAATAAACATATAAATGTGGCTCTAAAAAGAAAAGCAGCACTGCAATCAAGCGGAGCTGTGCAAAGAATCATAAATGCTTTTCCTCAAGATACGATTGAAAGCATATAGGTTCTGAGCAAAGCTCCACAAAAACTCAGTGTCGAACACAGTGTCCTGCATTGTCACTGTAATATTGTTATTTTAAAAATCGTTCGACATCAAGATGAATCATCCAAGGCAACTAAGTATCATTTTTGAAAAGAGTTTTCAATGTGAATTCACTCACATTTGGTCCAACATTTCTAGATTGAAATGTTTTTTTATTATCTAATCCATCTTATGATGTAAATAAAATTATAAGTTTTATAATATTAACATATAATAATTATTATTATAAATCAAATTCAATTAGGGTTTTTTAACATGTGCCCTAACATTAAGATGCATTAAATATACCTTGGAAATAAGTATTTTTTTATATGAAAATTAGTATATAGGTGTATTTAATGAATCTTAACATGTGTCCTTAGGGCACATATTAATAAACCCATTAGATTATATGAAGTTTTAAACTATCGAAATAAAGGCAAAATTAATTTACAATTAAGACCCCAAAAGCAAAGTAAAAGTTTAATTATTGTGCACAGACGGTAACTTGAAAACACAATTCAATTCGTTAGTGTGGGGTATAACCGAACCACGTGATAAATGAAATATTTTGTTAAATGGCAGTCTATATTTTCATTGGCCAACCAAAAACCGCTACAATTATTTAAAATTGACCATCATCAAATAGAAATGAGACAAGTAAAATATCTTGATCGATCAATCCACAAAAAAACTATACATCAAAGGAGCTTTAAACATAGCCGCGTTCACATATGGCTCCAACCACATCTAAAAAATTTAGCTCACCTAACAAGATAATAATGCATTTTAAAGATTAAGGTTTTTCAATCTGTAAAAAAAAGTATACGAAGAAACTTATTATAGCGATTACATCAAGTCCGAGGTTAAGTGCAGATAGCAATTTTTTTTTTTTTTTTTTCAAAAAACAAAATAAATATTAAATAAAATTATTGAAAACATTCGTTAGTATTTTAACGGAAGTGACGGAACCTTACCGGTAAATGACGTGAAGCGAGAAACCGATCCATATAGTTAACGGAAAGATACGCCGTTAACGGCTGGAAACAATAGATCGCTTGAACCTGCGCAGCATCTGATTGGTTATCACCTCCTCTACGTATTTTAGAGTATTAGATTAATTTATATAAAAAAAATACAAAAAAATGGCGCCAAAAGATCCAGCGTCGCTGCCAAAGATGTTTCTGTAATTTCTCCAAGATGATCTCAAAATCTCAGATCTCTCTAACTGTGATTAAGTGACAGTAACCACCTGCGCACGTTAGCGAAAAATGAAGAAAGAGTTAATCGGATTCAAGAATACCTTGAGAATCCATGAAATCGATTCCTGACGAGCTGAAGCATCAAGCGATTTAGAATGAAACCTCTCCGGATAATCGAATCCAGGCAAGTAATCTCCTTCTCCTTCGACGAATCCGGCAATCGATTCTTCAATATCTGCCTGAGATTCAAGATCTGGTGAGTTTTCTGGTGATTTATCGGTCAAGATTCCGGCGTCCTCACAGCAGAGTAGATCGGAAAAGCAATCAGAGCAAGATAGAGACATGATCGAAGATCACTATTCATGCAATCTGACACGTAAAATCTAAGATAGAGCTTTAGGATGAGTGTGAAGCTTCTATCTGTTTGTCTATTTAATGTATGATCGATTATAATATTTTAAAATTTCTGGAAAAAATAAATATATAAATTTTCTAGAGATTGTAACAGCTTTAAATAGCTGTTTATATATATGATTCTTCTCTCTCTTGATGATACTCGCGTCGCGCGCTAAATCTAAGAATTTTCCAAGGTATAACGACGTTGGATAAAGAATGGTCAACCGAAGGAAGAGATTGGATGATATTTCCAATAAGAATCGTGATAGAATCCTCCATCAGACTGTTTATCGCACGTGGCATTATTTGGCACTGCCACGAATCGATAAGAAAGTCATGAAGGTTTGCATTTTAGGGCTTCCCCAGAAGTAAATCTAGAGGATTTACGACTCAAATGTATTTATTCTATCTTGGGTGGACCGAGATAATATCCGAAATCCGAACCAACTTTTGATCCGGAGTACTCTCTTCGTCTACTCCAAGTCTACGCTTAGTTGACTAGTCATTCATACGATGGTTCTTGAGATCCACAACACTCTTAATAATATAATATAAAAAAGAGAGATTTACCTGGAAGGCCCAACTATTGCATTTTTATTACAAAAACTCTCTTGAAATTCTGACACCTCTAATGAAATTTTATTTTATGAGGTTTATTACCCACCAAACCCCACTTTATCAAGTTTGTGACATCAAACCTCGGAGTGGAGATCTACGTCAAAAATTCAAATTTATGCGATTAAATTTGGTAATTAGCATAACTTGGAGTGGATTCTAACCATTATAATTTGTGGCATCCAAAATCATGATCTGATGTCACAAGATTATAAAAGATAATATTCTAAGAACTTTTAAAAAAAATAATTAAATTTCGTCGTTGAATTTTAATTTTAATTTGGAAGTTCATTAATTTTTCATTTTCTAACACTTATGATCAATCTAAAAAAAAAAAATTGTTTTTCTAATTTTTTTTTTTTTTTTAATTTGTTTTTTCCATGGTATATACAATTCTGTGTCATTGGATTTCTAATATGATAATCCATGTTCGCACAGAGACCATTAGTAAGATTCGAAATCATACCATGTTAGTCATGGTAGCATGATTCATGAAATATAAAAGTAGGAGACTTTGTGTAATAAAATTGCCGCCACAGTTAAGTCTGCCCAGTAAATCTCTCTAAAAAAACTGTTAGAAGACTTTATAATGAAAGTAAATTTGGATACATTATTAAACAAAAATTGGGAGTTTATTAAAATGTTATATAGTAATTAATGCTAATCGGTTTTGTACCATCTCACATGAAAGACAATTCCCGTTTATTGGATTACGTGCATGACGTCGTTTTCTTTTTTAATATATGACGTCATCATCTTCCGAACTCAACAGTTTGAGAATCCGACTTTAAAGTGGCCAGTTTCTTCAAATTTCGAAGCAACCCTCGTCGTTATAAAAACACGTGGCAATTTATATTTATTTCACATCCTTCCAATTCCCTCTTTAAAATGCCACGTGGAATTCAATGGAGAGGGTTCACACAAAATTTTGAAGCAGACTGCCCGCTTCAAAGCTTCTCTCCATCTATATTTTCAAGTTCCTATTACACTTAACCACGAGTTTATAGGGAGCCAGTTTGTACTACCATTAGAATTAATTTGGAATGTAAGACTCTTAAGTAGTCGTTCAAGAGAAGAAAGGTTGGTTAAAGCCATTAAGACTAGAGTTGTCCTCTTCCAAAATTGAGTTTAGATTCACCTATAGAGAATGTAATCGAACTGTAGATTTTTTAACCTATTATCTCCGTTCTATTAGTTGGATTATATTCACCCACAGGGATGTCTCAAGTCATCGACACAACTATGATAAATTCAATGCTATTTTTTCTAGTTGGGGGTTTACCTAACCCCCCATTAATCTTCAAAAACAAAAAAACAAAAAATAAGGGTCTTGTTAACGTCTGTCCTTAGGGCACATGTTAAAGTGCAATAAATTCACTTTCCCAAGTGTATTTATTACTCTTTAACGTGTGTCCTAAGAGCGCACACTAACAAAATAAAATAAAATAAATAATTCTAAAATTTTTACATGTTTAACTTCAAGAGTTTTAACATTATAATTGTTATTTGTAACTTGTATGCTTGAATTATATAAATGCACAACTAAATATTCAAACTAACAAGTTAAGCAGTAGCATTAATCCAACTTCATATCAAACAATCCGATGAACCAAGTAAACATTCTTTCATTTTTCATTTTTCTTTTTTCTTTTTTCTTTTAAAGAATCTTGATTTTTTTTTTCTTCTATAAAGCAAATCCTTTACCTTTCAATCTCAATAGTTTATCTTCTTCAACCTTTAAATCTCAAGAAAAAGATAAGATTTCTACAAAAGTTGAAGATGATTATTTTTAAGGATGATTTTTTATTATACTCTTGATTATTTTCACGTTTTTCTTGGATTTGTCTAAATAAATTAAGTTGTACACCCATAGAATAAATGATGTTCTAAATTAGTTTTCTACATAAAATCTATTAAAATACTCTAATACTTGAGTGAAATATAGATTCATATTGCTTCTTAGGTTGAAACCATCGTATATTCAAATAAGTACAACTCATCCCTGGTTTAAATTGAATTGAGTCTCATGTTCTTCTTTACCTATTTTTTTTTCATATGCCTATGTGATTGTGTATTTTTACTTGAGAGATTTACTCAACAGACCTAACTATTGCTTTTTTATTACAAAAACTCTCTTGGAGTTCTGACATCTCCAAAGTGATCGTAGTTTATATTGTTTCCCACCAAACTTTACTTTATCAAGTTTGTTACGCAGGAAACCTTATAGAAGTGATCCACATCATAAAATTCAAATTGATGGGGTTAATTTGTTACTTAAAATACTTCGAAGTGGTTCCAACCACATTAATTTGTGACATCAAAAACATGATTTGATACCACAAAGAAGGGTTATAAAGGACAAAATGGTAAGAACTCTAAAAAATTCGAATAAAAGAGTTGAATTTTGATTTTAAATTTAAGCGTTTAGTAGGCATTCATTTTCAATACCTTCGATTAAGCTCAGAAAGGATCCTTTTTTGAATTTTATTTCTTGGGATATGAGTTTTTCTATGAAATCTAGAAAATTGTGGTGTTGAATTGAAAATTTGATAATGCATGTAGACCCAATGACCCTTAGTAAGATTTGAAATCTTCCCAAGTTAGTCATGCTAGCTTGATTCATTAAGTAAGATTTGCTCGGGTAACAAACTTGATAAAGTAAGGGAATTTTTCTAATAAAATTACAATAGATAGGTCTGCCCAGTAAATCTCTCTTCTTACTTTAGCATGTGATATTTGGAGAATCTCGAGGAGTATATTATAATTTAATTTTTCTAATAATATTAGAGAGCTATGATTGGCATCCCAACATTTACTTATTACATCTCAATTTCTTAAATTATTTATCACCCCCAATTAAAGATTAAAACAAACTTTTCGAATATTACAAAAGTTTGGCTAAAGTCATTGCCTCAATATTACAAACCATTCCAACACTTATTCAAACGTTTTATTTTATATTTCACTTCTCGAGTGATGCTAAATGCATGTTGTTTTTTGCCAACACTCTTGACGCCCTTTTCTCTCTCTTGCCTATAGTGAAAAAAAGCAAATTATTTTAATTTGATAATCTTGTGACATTAAAAAACATAATACAATGCAATGGAGTTGTACAAGACAAAATTTTATGAATTTAAAAAAATAAAATAATTATTTTTCACCATTGAATTTTATTTTTAAATTTAGGTACACGGTGGCTATCCATTTTCAACACCTTGGACCAAGCTTAAAAAATAATATTTTTTAATTTCTTCTTTTTAAATATGAATATTTTCATGAAATCTAAAAGGCTGTGTTGTTAGATTGTTAATGTGATAATCAATGTGGGTCCATCGACTTATTTTAAGATTTGAAATCTTAAAAAATAAATATGTGAGTTACGGGTATTGCTGATGTCATTGTGCCACATGTCAAATCAAACGTTTATTGGACTGTGAGCCAACACGTGATAGGGCGTCCGCGCATTAGCCAAAAACGGCTTCAATTTAGCATTTCTTTCCTCTTAAATAAAGCAATCCCTCTCTCTCTCTTTCTCTCTCCACATGCCTGCAATTCCGAATGGTGGTCAAAGTATTGAAATTTTCTATGAGGGAAGACTTTAAGAGTGTAGCTCATCTAATATATGTCATAGAAGTCCTTGAATGATAAAGATGGGATTTTGTACAAAGTCTACAATGTTTGGTGGCATGATACAGGCGTTGGGGACTATTATTTAAGACATATTAATGTGTGGGTCTCTTTACATGTCCTAAGTAGACAGCGTGGGG
The DNA here is from genome assembly GCF_017979445.1 of Akebia trifoliata. Classification (NCBI taxonomy): domain Eukaryota; kingdom Viridiplantae; phylum Streptophyta; class Magnoliopsida; order Ranunculales; family Lardizabalaceae; genus Akebia; species Akebia trifoliata. Next base: position 4,530,923 of record NC_141379.1, read on the forward strand.
GCCTCTCTCCTATCTTAGGGAGGAAATTTGGAGACATACCAAGCCAAACATATCTCTATTCTTTATTTTTCTTCCCTTGTTTAGTTGGGATTCATTTTATTTTTTCACTTAATATGTCCTATTTCTTAACCAAATTTATTATTTAATCTAGTGTTTCGAAAGGAATTTTAGTATCGTTTTTCGTAATTTAGGCCCTTAAAATTAAAAAAAATAAAAATAAATAAAAAATAAAAAATTAAAGATTTGAAATTACAATTTGATATCGATTTGCTTTATTGTTTCCCGCCCAAAGTTGAAAAGGAAAGAAACAAAAAAATTATCCAAAAGTTCAAAAAACTTGTTTTCTAAAAAAGTTTATTAAACGACAATTTTGTAAACGAGAAGTGGACTTCCACTAGATCTGCCGCGGTCCCAAACAAGACCTAAAGTGGTTGTATTATTTGACTCTCACAACAAACCCCCAATCAATTATAGAAGAGTTTTAAATCTTATCTTATTAGACAAAGGAGAAAGGAGGATTTGCTTTGAACATGATGGTGAAAGAAGATCAACACCATTGGATTCTTGTAGTAGTTCCTATCTTGACACTCTTACTGAAAATAAGTGATGGACCCTTGCTTCTTTTTTTTTTTTTAATCTTTTCTTTTTGAATTTGGTCGGCTAGGTCGATTTTGACAGATCCAATACTTTATTAGTAATGGGCTCATGGGATTAACCATTACTTATAGCGTCAAATTAAGGGTTTAGGTCAAGTTATCTTATATTGTTAGGGTAAATAATGATGGTTTTGTAAATACATAAATAAAGAAAAAAAGAGCACCAATTGATTTGAATTAAAAAAAAAAAAAAAGCATGTTTGGCAATATCCTCATCAAAGCCTTGACCCTAAAATCTGGGGTCTTCATCTAAGGAAACATATATTCTTCAAATCTTTTCTTACTTAACTTTCAAAAAATTTCTCTCTTTTGAATAATTTCAACAATATTAATTAGTTTTTTCGATTCGTTTGTAAGATACTAATTGAAAGTTCAATTGTGGATTGTCTTTGTTTTTATTTTTATTTATTTATTAATTACGATGGGTGTTCCGGACCCATTGGCCTGAAGAGCATGGGTGAGGCAACTGGTCTGTTAGAGCACCATATCTCACTCAAACCACATATATCAGGTAAGTTGGGATTTTATTTTTGTCGGTGGCTAATGAGAGGGCTCAAATTCAAGACCTCACAATGTCAAAAAAGCCCAAACATAAAATTCGACGGATCAAGGGATCAAATTGGCGTCGAATTTTGTATTGTCAAAATTTTTTTTTTTTGACGGGTCAAAACTGTCAAATTAATGAAGGATGAGAGAAATTCAACAACTTTAAGATGTCAAATTTGGGAACATCAAGAATTTCAGTTTCTAAAATTTGTAGGCCTGTCAAAATTTTTGTTGAATTTTCTAGTTATTCATGTAGTGCCTCTCCCTTCTTGAAGGGATTCCTTGGCCAATGCGCCAATCGCTCATTGGTTTTCAATTATAGATTGTCAGAATTAGATAATCACAACTGATAATCAAAATCTAAGATCATGTTTGACTACATTATTTTAGAAAATTGATTTTATAATATAAAATCATAATCTTCTTTTGTTGTGTCTATTCTATAATAATGATAACAAATACTATGTATAAAGCAAAATCGTCACGTCACAATAAAATTGAAAGAAACATTTCAAAATTGTAAGAAATAGGGTCTACCTTATTTATGTTATCTACCCATTTTTTATGAGAAGTATGGCTAGATCATTTTTATAATCTGAATCATATTATATACAAAAATCAAATTCTAAAATTTAAACTATAATGTTAATTAAATTACTAAAACATATAATATACTACAATAATGGTACCTACCAGTGGTCCACAACAGAACCTAACTCCTAGTCTCGAATTGCAACCACCTAACATATCTTTAAATGCTGAATTGTCAATCAGTTGCAGTACCTATTGTTCCCATTGAACGAATTGCCCTTTCAAAGTTCTCATCTTGGGTCGGGTTAGGATACTATTACTAGGCCCATTTAATTATCGGGTCAGATTAGGATTGGGAATTAGCCCAGTTAGTCAAAACGGCCAAACCCACATGTAAGCTCAAATGTGTATCTATTTTTGTTCCGTGGGACTAATCCTGCGGTCGCACACACCGCCCCCTTGGATCGTCTTATGTGCAGCAGCTTGAGTCGAGGGTCAACCAGACACTGGAGAGTGGTCCTAAAAAATTCATAGTTTCGTGGGATTTCGAACACTTGACCTATTCTTTGTGAGGAGCTTATCAAGGCTCGGCTTGCCAGTAGGCCAATCCCTTGGAATTAGAGAGACAAAATACATAAACATTATAATTGAGAAGAGACTTATTATTGCAACCAAACAAACATAATGAGTCAAATAAATCTATTATTGGTGATTTAGACAGGACATATCTTCTTTTTCTTTGGTATATATATGAGACATCCCTATGCTTTCAAACTGGTGACAGTCTCCTCGCGACATAGAAAAAGATAAGGGTAAATTACACCATGACCCCTTTTTTTTTTTTTTTTTTGTTGCATAATTTCATGTTGACCCCTTAATGTTTTGACAATTACACTTACTTCCCTTACACTTTATCTAAGGAGTTCACTTACATCCTTCGATCTACCTGCCCTCAATGCAAACAGTTTAAACATATTTTTTTTATTTTTGTAAAGACCATTTGACCATTTCCAGAATGTTTATTTTTTACTAAACAAAAATATCCCCGGAAAAGATCGGGTCATGCTCAAGATCGTGAATGCTTAGATGTAGGGATGCAATTTGGTTTGATTCAAATCGAGAACTGATAGCTTTGGGGGTGGTTTGGAACAAGTTGTGATTCGATTTTGAACTACGAAAATGGATAATTGATTAATTTGATTCGATTCTCGGATTAAGCTTGTATAAAACCGAACCAAATCCTTATTCAATAAATAAATATATATATGTATATAATAATTATTTTATTTTAGGAGTTAGGACATAAATTAATGATCTTTTATAGATAAACTAATGACTTTTTTTTTTTTGATAGATTAGTGATTTATTGTATGAAAATTTATGTTTATTATATATTTATTTTTTATATTAAAAAATGTTACTTACAATTTATAGAATATTGGCAATCCATATAACTAAATCGAACTAAACCAAACTGACTTTAGTTCGGTTTGAGTTGGTTTGGTTATGGTTCTTGTTTAGTGGAATTGACTTGTGTCATTTTGATTCCAATTTGACCTCAAATCAAACCAAACCAAATTGCACCCCTACTTAGATGGGTGCATTTTTAAATATTGTTTTAAAATTTAATTTTTAAGGTAAAAGAAAAGATAAAATGAGTGGGTAAAATAGTAAAACAACATCCAAAGAAAGAGGAGGTAAGTGCAATTATCAAAACATTATGGGGTCAACATGAAATTATGCCTAACTACAAGGAGTCAAAGTGTAATTCACCCAAATGATAATAGGCCATATAAGATAACTAGTTTTAAAATGTGAACATCACAATTAATCTGGCTTCCTACTCTCTTTATTTGATAAAATGTCCATGACCTAAATTCCCTCGAAAATGATAATGGATACTATATGTTAAATATTAAAAAAAAAAAAATGTGTAAGAGTGATTTCACCTATATAAAAAGATTTGTTAACCCTTGTTCAATGAAACACCATGACCTAAACGCCCAATCTCTGAACAAAAAAATTGATTTTTCTTCCAAAAATTTATCATCGTCAAACTCTTCAAATTCTGAGGTAAATTCTTTTTTTATTTAATTTTTTATCTAGTCTACCTTGTCTTCAATCCATTAATTTCAACATTTTGTCGAAAATCTTTGATTTTTTCTAAAATAAATTCACCCTCTTCAACTTCCCCGAAAATCCTATCTTCAAGATTGAAGGTTTAAGATGGAGTCCTGAAGTTGAAGTTGAAGTTTAGATTAAAAACTCTTTCCCTTTGAAATTAGCTTTTGACGAAAAAATCAAGAATTTTTGGCTAGAGATTACATATGAGGGTTTTTTACATCATTTTCATTAATCTCTCACAGAAGACTGAGGCCAAGGGGCATGTCCAAACAACTCATATCTTTTCTGCAAAACCGGTTCTCAACATTTTCTCGAGTCGACTCAACGAGTTTTCAAACTCAAAATGATAAGGTTGGCAATGGCAGCACAGTAGAACACAGAGACGTTGAACGAGTACTTGGAGATGAAGATGTTAAGCGTGGAATCCTTTCGGTTGCTCTGCAATTCATCCTCCCCTCTCCCTACAATCCCTCAAAATCTCATTTCCTTCTCTCCTTTAATTTCCAAAAAAACCCTCAAAATCAATTCTTTCTCCCTCTCTCTCTACTCAAATGCTTCTTCAAAGAATCTACTCTTACAGGTTTGTAACAGAAAAGAAACTCAATTTCCTTTATTTCTCAACGATTCTGAAGAACCCAAATCTTATTTTTCTGTTTTTCTCTATCAGGTTCGAACTGGGTTCTCTGTTTCTGCTTCGAAGAAGCGCAGAAAAAGCAATGGAAATCTCTTGGAAACGGGTAGGTTTGATGATGATGAGGATGAAGACGAGGAGGAGGACGAAGAGGAGGGTTTTATACCTTTTGAGAGTATGAGACAATGGGTTCAGAACAAGCCGTCTGGATTTGGAGATGGAAAGGAGTTTGATACTTCAATTGAGGATAAACTGCTTGAAGAAATGGAGCAGAGTAGGAGGGCTCAGCTTGCAAATATTAATAAACTTAAGAACAATCCCTTAAGTTCTAGTACTAAGGAGCGGCTTCAAGTGCAGAAAGGTTAGTTTTTTATTTGTGTACTTTGGGTTTTGTTGGTTTACTTTCTTATCAGTGTTTTTGTGTAATTTTTTACTATATAAGTTTAGACCTGTTTGCCCATTTCAGTTTAGCATTTCTTTGATTGATAGAAATAATTTATTAAATGGTCACCTTGATGTAAAATGTAGGAGAGCCCCTTATAAGGAGAGAAAATGAGAGAGGAAAACTTTAATCAAAATTCTCATTTTTCAATCCAAAGGCCCAATTTGTTTAACATAGAGTTCAGGAAGGACCTCACATGATCATCAAAGTCATTTTCCATATCTGTTTTGCAAAGAATAAAAAGAAAGTCACTACAACATTTAAAGAATAAATGCATTCAATTGCAATAAACCAATAAGGGCTCCATTGAAGATTTGCCTTCCTAGCATAAAACCTCATTGAGCATTGAAAATCACTGCTGGCAAAACTACCAAGTACTGAGCTTGACACATAAAGAGACATAACTGTATTAACTTCTAAACTAGATGTTTATATGTTTTTGTTGCTTTAGTGCCAGACATGGAGAAATTCTTGTTTCTTGATGTTTAATTTTTAATGAAACACACTTCTGCTACCCCAGAACGAGTCACGAGGTGAAAAAGTAGACAAACTACTCAATTGACATGGATAAACCATCTGATTGTACTCTTGATGGTCAAGGTCAATATGCTAATATAAATGCCCGGTACTCTCAAACCAAAAATAGTGAGGGTTTGCTTTGATTGCCTCAAGAGTTGTGTTAGACTCCCGATTGCTTCATCATCATCCAAGCATCATCCTGAAAATTTGGAGACCATGCAAAACATTTAAATAAAATAAAATTTTGGAGATTTTTTTATGGGGTTTCTTGGAATTCTGAATAGATCTTTGGGCAATCAACAATTCAACTAGTGTAGTGGAACAAACTTGGCTTCCTTATGACCATATATTTTTTATATCACAATACCCTTTATCTGGGAAAGACCATATCCTAGGATACCCTGGCACGTCTAATAGACTGACCATATCCTAGGATATCGTAATTCTTTCCACTTTTTTTTTTTTTCTCTTTTGTGTTGCCTTTATTATTTACTCTTCCATACCAGTAAAGACTGACTTTGCACAATTATGCTGGAGATTTGCAGCAGCTGAAGTTGTTCCAAGTGGAATTCGCGTCCGTGTTGGGAACCTTCCCAAGAAAAAGAATATCCACAGGGATCTGCAGTTCGCGTTTAAAGGATTCCCTGGGATAGTTAATATAATTCCTGCAGTTTCTGGAAACAAAAAGACTAGGGACCCTATTTGCAAGGGCTTTGTTTTTGTTGATCTTCAGTCGAAGGAGGTTGCCAATAGGTAATAAAGTTGTTCTTTTTTTAATCTTTGTTGTGCAGTGGAACTGTATTTCTTTTTTTGTCAAGCTTACTTAGATGAATTAACTGTGGCTGGTTTCTTTTTTGGTCAACATGAATTTTGTTGGTATTCTTGTTTTTGTAGCACATTATTGTTGAATTTTTTAAAAAGAAAAATGGAATATTACGTCTGAATATTAAATTGGGGACATAGACAAGTGGCAACACTGTACATACTGATTTTGTATTAACACGTGCTTTCTATGTTATCATATTATTAATAGGCACTTTGGCAGTGATGTTCTAATTTTTTCCCTGTTTTTTTGTGTGTATTTTCCAATTATGGAAGAACTTTGATGCAAGATGAATTAGGATTTTGATTTTGGTAGTTTGAAAAGAGCTAAGGGTTTAATTTGTTCAATATCAAGAGGTTTATGATGCTGGAAATTGAAGTTTTAATTAAGGGTTGACAATTATGATTCTGGATTAGGATTTTAGGTGGGATGAATTTTAATACTATGAGGGTGGTGGATGTAGAAGTTATGGGATTTTTTTGGGGGGCTTAGTAGAGAGATTGAATGAAGTCACACTACTTAATTTACCTACTTGTATGAAATCTCACTGCACACAGGGAGAGGTGTCTTAAAGAAGAGCTTGCACACCTACAAATCACTGAAAGAGAAATTTAAACTCTTAAATTCTAACGACAGTAGTCATCTAAAATAGAATGCCACTGTTAAAATTCTAAAATTTGGATATTTAAATAGAACAAATAAATAGAAACCCCAACTATTGGTCTCTAAAATATTAAACTATTATTCTTCTAATATAAGACCTTCATGTAGGTTGCCCAACCAGCATGAACAAACGTTGTGAATGTAAATGAGACATACCAATATGCTGTCTCATGAGCACAAAAACCAAATTAGGAACACAATTTCTCTTTCCTTTTAGGGCTGTTATTGTGACCCATTTTAGGGCTGTTGAGTGTTGACTAACTTTAGAACGCAAAATATGGGCTATATAATAGATAACATTGGGCATATTATAAACACAATTCGACCAGTACTAAAGTGGGTCCCAATAAATCATCATCTTCCTCAAAGCCTTGTCCTAAAGATTTGTAGTTGGTTAAACGAATCTGTTCCTCCATTCCCCTCTGTCCAAAGCCATGTCTTCTGCTATAAAACCCTATAATAAAGCTTCTGATGGGATATGGGACCTTAATGGGATTTCTCTTATTCTAAACTTTAAGTCCTGTCGACCTTTCTTCATGAAACTTGCGTTGAGATTGAAAAGTAAATATACCAAACGAAATTCCACCGCATATGTAGTATATAGCATGGTTAAAGAGTAACTGGTTCCTCATGGTAATGTTTAATCCCAACTTTAGCTTCTTGAAGTCACATTTGATGGTTTTCGTCGGATCTTGATGGCATTTTTGATAAGCCAGGCCTTATCTTAGCGCATTATGAGATTTTTGACTTGCAAACTTGGTTTTGAACTATTATCTAAATCTGCAAATTTCTAGCATGTAACCTCATTGCCATTACTTCAGGTTCGTACAGATGTATTCCAGACAAAGTATTACTTTTGGTAAGATACAAAAGCAGATAACCTGTGAGATAACAAATCCATCTCCCTCTTCGAACATGTCTGAACCTTCAGCAGAGGTTTCATACATATCTACGCCTCCTGAACTAAGCCATCATCCCAGTATTGTAGAAGACCCAGATGCAGATTTGGATATGGAGGATCTTTCCTTAGATTCATCCCAAGTAGTAACTCCCCGTGAAGAGGGTATTGAACATTTTAACCTATCAGATGGCTCTGATGACATGAACATGATACCAACACTGGTTGATAAAACCGCTTCGTTATCGTTGAAGCAACAGCAGAAGCGTCTGACTGTCAAGAAAAAGCAAAAGCTGGTTGTTAAAGGAAAATTTGCGAAGGCCCATAAGTTAAGCATTTCAGGGTCTGCCAAGAGGTACGTATATACTCATATATTCCATTAAGCTTCCAATGTTTGCCAGAGTCGACGAGGGCATAATTTTTTTGGTTTTTTCATGTTTATGTTGCAGATTGAAGATTAAGGAGAAGGCTGTTCTAACAGAGGTGTTCTCCAAGTATGGAACGAAAGCTTCTGTTTCCATAAATGAGAGCTAATGTAGAGTTGAAACCGAACAAGTTGATTTGATCTGTGCACTTGGTAGGATTAGTGGGTCTAATCTGAACCAAACCCAATGAATTTAAACTTGATTTGTGCTAACAAGTTTGTTCTTTTGATCTCTCAATTTGATCAAACGTGCATTGAAGTGGGGATTAATGAAATGTTTGCCAACAAAAAAAATAAAATTAATAATGGTTAAACCCATCACTCTGATTTATCGCCTTTTTTATATATATTGGCAATGAAAAGTCTGTAGTGAAGTTAGTTTGACCATTGGAGCTCTCTTGATCATGTTTGTATATTGAATTGTGTTTGTTGCATGGAAGTTGTGGGTTTTGTAATACAATCCAAGACATGTTAGCCATTAATATGGCTGTCAATGGATCCTATTCGGACTGAATCAAGGTAGATCCAATGGTAAGAAGTTCCACTCCACTGGGATCTAGACTTGATTTTGCAACAAGGTTTGAATGTATGTGATCCTAGGGGGTTGTCAATGGATCGGATTCAGGCCGAATCCGATCCATTCTGATAACTTTGGATATAGGTCAAGGATTTGGGTTGCGATAATGTTCTGATTCAATATTTTGTCGGAGTGATTTTTGATCAATCAAGTAGTACTGATCTGATTGGCATCTAAACCGAAAAATGATATTATATATTTTAGATATCAAGTATGATCTGATCCGGATTGATCCGATTATTATTAGATCTTAATACCCAATGAGATCCAGGACCGACCGGATAAGCAATTGGGTCGACCCAATTGCTTCTGATATTGTACATCTGAGAGTTGGATAGCAACCTTACTCTTTTTACAATTGATCATTAACCTTTGGTTCACTCCACCTATACACGAAGCATTCACTTTCTTTGACACGTAATCCGAAAGTCACGTTGCGTATCATTAAATGGGAGTCAAGTAGCAATCGTACTCCCGCATGTACAAGATGATGTTGAAGAAGGAGATGAACGGTCATGATCGATGATTGTGTCTACCTAAGTAAAAAGCAACTACGATCCTACAAACATTTGTCTGTATAAGAGAGAGAATTTCTAACAAAGCTAAAAGCTAGTGGATAGCAGATGAGGAAAAAATCTCTTTTCGAAGAACAGTAATGGCAGCCGTTGCAGTACTCACCTCTCTTTATCCTTCGATTAGCAGAAGCAATTCTCATGGAATTTCTAATCCTTCTTCATCTTCGACTTCTTCCCTTTCGTTTCTTCATCTTCGAAGAAGAAGAAATAACGTTTCTGTGAATCATTCTCTGTATTTGACAAAGAAGAAGAAGAAATTCCCTGATTTTTTCCAAAGAATTAGAGCACTTGCAGAGGAAACCCTAATTCCAGAAGAAGAGAATCAGGAGAAGGAGAAGGAAGAAGCTTCAACAGCTGACCAGCCCGTTTCAGTGCCAGTTTCGCCTTCAGACTTGCTCACCATGTTCTTTCAGGTACCATATCTCAAAACCCTGGTTTCTTTCTTTCCTTCTAATTTCTGTTTTTTTTTTTTTTTAGTTTGTTTGGATTCTCATAATTTGTGAGTTGTGGCAGAAGAACTAAGCAACCCATCATTTTTTTTTTCTTTGGTCCTTTGTAAAAAATGTTTCTTTGTTTGAATTTAATGAAAAGATCACATTTTTATAAGGGAATGGGCTGATTTCTTAGTGATAAAGAATGGAACTCTGTTGATAATTGGTATTAGAGTATCAGATTGTGATGCATTGTAATACTTGGCACACAACAAATCTTAACAAAAGCTAATACTACTTTGATTTCTACTACTTAATACATTGTTCACACTTTACGGCTCTACGTAGTCTCATTTCTAACAGTAGTTTTGATTCAAAATTGAAGGCAGATGGAACAATGAGTGAATCAGCTGTCCCCTCTGTTACCAAGGCTTTAGAGGTATGGATTCTTATGCCTTCACTCTAAACATTTCTTTTTTTTCTGTCTTAAGGATGCATTTTATAGATCGTGTCCTGCGGTGGAGAGTAGTGTTCTTGATTTTTTATTGAGAGATAACATCAGGCTTAGTATTTCTGGATAAGCATTGCCCTTGGTTTTTTGTATGTAGAATCAAAAGCGATTGCGCATTCATTTGCATTTTTTATCCAACCAATGCATACTCCATAAGAGAAGAGAAGTGAAGAGGGGACATGAGGAGAATAGTTGAAGGGAGGGTTATAGGAAGCAGTGAGAATTGTAGATGGAGGGATTGAAGCTAATGGCTGTGATGTAGGTGGGTGGAAGAAGAAAAAGTGTAGTAGAAAAGGGTGTGAATAAGAAAATAAATGTCCATGCCCTTTTGAGTTTGAAGACAAAAGGCAAGATAATATTTAGTCCAAAAATTTTAGGGAATTATTACACAATGAAGTGAAAGGACCTTTTATTTATGGGTAAGTTGGACTTGAACCCACGAACCCAAAGTTGCTTTGCAATGTGTCAAACCAGCTGAGCTATGGGTCTAAAGCCCAAAGTTGCTTTGGAATGCTCATTTTCGTTTCTTGTATGCATGTATTTATGTTTATGTTTCTATGCACTTGTGTGCGTGCATTACAGGATTTTGATCTCAGAATGAATAGGATATTTATCTCTTATATTTTTCGATTTGGAGACTGACTATTTTTATTTTCTGTGTAGGGAATTGAGGGTGTCAATGATTTGAAAGTTCAAGTCCTTGAGGGTATTGCAAGTGTTGAGGTATACGTACAAACTTCTTCATTTGATATTGGCATGCATAAATGGTAAAGAGATGACCACCCAACTTCAGGTCTCCTTCACATGGCATTCTCTCGAGCCTACTGACATGGAGCTATCAGCCTACCCTTGTGCCTACTTGGACATCAAAAATCAAACCGATTGATGATTTCTAAGCCACTGGATTTGAGCATTTCCTATTGTAAATTTATGAACATAATAGAGGGGAAAAAAACAGTGCTTGTATCTCCAATCAGGCTGATTTTCAGGTTCGTTGGTGTATCACAAAAGGGCCAAACACCCATGATTGGTAGGCTTGAATGAGTGTGCCACATGGTGCAAAATGGAGACATGGAGTTGGGTTACTAACCAATTCCCTGGAATTCACGATTAACTCTTAAGCAACAATAATTAGGAATTAATACTTGTGTGCAAGAAAAAATGACCTCACTTTTTCTGTTCAGTTAACAAAACAGACAACAGTTCAAGCTACAGGGGTTGCTTCGAATTTGGTTGAGGTCATACAAGGATCTGGCTTCAAGTTACAAACATTGAATTTGAGTTTTGAAGATGAAGAAGACACCACTGACTAGATTTTGTACAATGATCTATTTAAGTACATTTGTAGTTTTCTATCTGGACAGTGGGTTTCTGTTGATAAACTGAAACTATTTTTTTGCTTTTTTTTTGTTTTTTGCTTTTCTCGTATCCAAGCATCTAGAGAAATTTAATTGCAGTATTTGGTTTCTGTTGTCAGTTATTAAAGTTGATATATCTGATTGAAAGAAACACTTACTGAGACATGCTTGAGATCTACTGTGCAATACTGATCAGTGAAACATGATTTATGCACCTCAACCCAAATAGATGTGCTAAATAATTAATTATGATACAAATAGATTGACTCAACATTATGGTTTTCAAGATTCTATGTTCCATGGGTTTGCATATTTGAAATGTTAGAATTCTCATGTTGATAATATCAGACTGGAGATTGATTAAGCATCTGAAACAATGGTCTAGCTAGTTGAACGGCATCCCACATGACTTGCTTCTGTCTCCCTTCACTTACCTCTCTCATGGATTTTGCAAGCTTTAATTCCACCTCCCCCAAACCCCCATCCACACACAATTTGAAAAAAAGAAACAACAGAGACAAAAATGCACACAAGGATTTACGTGGTTCGACAGTATGCTTACGTTTATGGATCAAAATAAGAATAATCATTACTTTCTCATAAGTTTTACAGTCATAGAGATCTCTATTTATAAACTCAAGAGTTGTTAAAACACGTTTATCTCCCAAAAATAGAAGAAAAAAAAAATCCAAGACAATATTACATGATTGTCCTTTACATAACCGTAAAAAATTGGGCCTGGGACTCCGCTCCACCCTCCTGGGAGGGGACCCCTCACCCCCACCCACTGATCGGGCAGCAGGACCCCCAGTGGAGGCACTGTTCCCTGCACCCACCCCACAACTCTGCTCAGAGCCAACAGAGTACACGACATCTCATACACAACACCCCCACCCCTCCCCTTTTTCCCTCTCTATACATGTATCTCCATATGATATAATCCCTAACCCTGCCATGGAAGACAATACGTGATCAAAATTTGAAGAGAACATAAGAGATTGCATTATTGGTCCCGGGCCTTCCAAGAAAGTTGTGATCTCAAACATGCATCTAAATTTTGTAGTTGAATTCTTGCTCTTGACCAGATCAATAAACATATTCAAATAGAATTGCTGGAATAATCTTAAATAACATAGGCAGCGGTACTATTGCAACAATGAAATTAACAACAAACATGACAAAATCATTAAAAAGAGGATAATGAGAAGTCACGAACAGAAAAATACTGTTACAACAAAACATGACCAAAACTTCAAAGCACAGGCTACAAAGGGCTTGGGCTGAAGACCTGGTTTATTGTAAGAGCAGAATCCACCACTTATTATTACTTTTATTATTAAAACCTCACATCTCAAAGAACTAACAAGAAGCTGAAGCTCCTTGGCTGAAGTTCATCTCTCAAGGGCATAAAACTTAGCCCATAAACTCTGCATACCATTGTAGATGTTACCCTTAGCTCTCACTTCAAATGGCTATGGTGGAAAATGAAGACCACTTTCCAATATAAGATTACTCAGATTCCCAAGCTTCTCTCTGACACTGTGTTCTCAGTCACCCCTCCTTTAAGGTGTTCATGCTTGTCTAGCTGGCTGAAGTTCCCCTTCTCCTTGAAGAGTTGAGAGTGGTGGTGCTTACAGTAGAGTCTGTGCTCATGGGCAATGTAATTAGATGGGCTGATCACACATCCTCCATGAGTGCACTTGAAACAAGCTCTATGGTATGATGTGCCATCAACCGCTACCTGAAAAAGTTAACAAAAGTCAAGTAGTCAACGCTTCTAAAGAAAAATAAAACATCGGGTTCACCAATGCAAAACTTCAAATGGGATTTTATATCCCATTGTTTTATATTTGATACAACCAGCATTTCAGGAAACATCGAATTTTTTGGATTATTTAATTTATTATTACAGAGTTAGTATTTGAAAACAATACAAAAGCTTCTCCTCTCACAAGAATAGCGGAAAAAATAACAAGGTGGTGCTTTGTAACTACACACATTAGTAGTGTTTTCTTTGGGAGGGTTCCCATCAACCTCAGCTTATCGATAAAAAAGAAGAGGAAACTGAGAATTTGTCTTTAGTTGCATCGACACGTTCACAAAAAAAAAAAATTTACTTTGGCTGTCTTTCAAGTATTTGGACATTACCAATGAAGAAGTTTCAAATAGAATTCAAACTACGAGTGCTCAATGAATGTACGGGATTTTGTGGACTTCATTATCATTGAACACATTGACATGGGCAAGATCATTGTGAAAGACGACAATTAAATCATGGGTGAATACAGTCAAGTACATATTGTGGAGCTTTACAGGCACCTAGAAACCAAGGAGTCCTTATCATAGTGAACGTGGTTCATTAACTTTAAAACTACATCATTCTAATGGTATCAAAGATTCTGATTATGAAAATGGAGTCTAGGAAAATTTGAAAGCTAAAGGGAAATTGTGTCATAAATCAAACAAGATCTAAGCAAACATTTACTTGATACTTCCAGACCAACCTTTCACATGAAAGTTGGTGTGGGGAAGAGATGATTGGAATTATAAGCAAAAAACTGTTTCATATTAAATTATCCATTAGCACATGTAAAATAAGGAGAATCAGGTTTACCTTCTCAATTGGGTACACAGTTTTCTTGCAAGCAACACACTTATCTTGAGTTCCAGCAAACAAACCCGAAACTTTGTTGTTGCCCCCCTATGTAATTTATAGCCCATAACAAGAAACACTTAAGAGGTTATTATAAATATTGGATCGATGTAATATTAGAGCCTCTAAGTTCTGCATTGGCTTTCATGTATCAAAATAAAAAGATTTACAAACTTTGGCTTGTAGTACCTGATCAACAGATTTGTCGGCTTTAACTACTTTCGGAGCACCTAAAGAGGGGTAAAATGGAGATTAGAATTATACAAAACAGACATAGCAGTATGATTAGCATTACTGAAAGTAACTCACTAATTTCCACCTACTTTCAAAACTTTTGTCCAAACTGCCAGTCATCTTAAACAGTTGGTCAAAGTGAGGCTTGCAATACAGAACACCCTCGAAGGAAGAATAGTTACTGAGCTGAAAAAGAACATTAAGTAGTCGTAAAAAATAAGAAGTTGACGATAAAAGAAATGCACAAGCAATACTGAAAATATGAGATAATATTACGTTAAGTATTGGATGATGAAAAAAATATCACACAAAGAGAAAGAAAGGTTTTATAATACATGAACATGAATTGCAACTATTACACCGTGTAGGTTATATGCTTTATAATTTTAGTAAGTGCAGAACTCTAATACATTTACAAAGGAGAATTTGATAATTATGAATCAGAAAAAATAATACCTTCCTCGATGGATTATAATCCTATCTTGAGGAACACTTCCATTCCATTCAAGTCTTCTCTGATTACTTTCTTGATCGGCAGTTATCAGAAAGTGAAACCAGGCAGTAGGAAAAAAAATTTCCATCCAAATTTAACAGTCTCGATGGTGGATGGGATTTTTCAGTCAGCTTGATCTAAGAAAGTTTGATATGGAAGATGTCCACCAATTATTGCCCATAGTTCAATCAGAAGAGCTTAAAGATTATTACCAAAAGACGAATAGTAGCATGGATGGGGCAGTTACTCTCAACAGCTCTAAGTACTAGATAGAGTACTAAAATTGTAATTTGTTATGGACTTCAAATACTACTGACGAGGATGAACATCCACCACCCTTTTCTTCTTTCCAGGCATTTCTCATGATTCGTTCATGCAGTCTTGATAAACACCGATTAGGATGCAAATTTGCTATCCTTTGCTCATATAAGCTACCTATAGACATGTCGGTCTGATGCTGTGTTGGGTTTTCCAAGGTCATCATGTTTGGAGATAATGGAACCACAATAGGATAAGCTTCTAATTTGCATGTCTGTTTCTCAAGATTCCTATTATGTCACTCAGAGCAACCATCTTAAATGGAGAAACTGAAACATATAATTCTTATACACGCCTAATGCTTGTACCAAAAACCTTGGGGGCTTTTGTTAACAAAGAAAAGATTGACTTTGTTTCGATGCTCCCAAAATTCCCATATATGCCGGAATCTTGTAAGGTTTCAGCCTTTGCAATTATCTAAAACAATTATGTTTCGCTGGAGCTAATTGTGCTTGTACTTTGGCAAGATGAACACTAAGATGTCTAAGAGGCTTTGATTCTATGTGTACTTCTCCAAAACACAACCTTAAAACTATCAACATCTCCTTGTCACCATGAACACATCTGCCATGGTTACTCCTCGAGGTAATGAACAAAAGCGATTCAAGCCGAAACTAAGAACAAAATCAAGAGTAAAAATCCTATATATAGAACACTATTAAATTAATCTATATGTTTTCCTGAGGGACTTCCACCCGATGTCAAGAATTCCATCAAGGAGTCTCTAATAGAAAAGACACGTACACGGAATATGGAATCCCTCGAAGCATTGAAACCACATCCAAAAAAACACCCAATTGAACATGATTCATATATCAAACAAAGAGATCCAAGACCCCAACATAAACAAAATTTAGATTGAAGAACAAATACAAGAAACCTTGAAAGTCTTTTACCTATCAAAAGGGAGTTTAAAAAAAAAAAAAAAGACTTTTAAATCTCATAGGCTACTAACCATCATCAACCAAATCCAGTATAAAATTTCCCATCAAGAAAGAATCTAAGAGGAGCAAAATTAAGAAAACCCCATGTTGGGTAAAACAAGTAAGGATCATCACCATCATCATCAAAGACCAAAACCCAAAATAAAACTCAAATACCCATAAAGCCTATAAATTCGTAATAGATAAAAAATAAATCAATTGTAGAAACATATTAGGAGGTACAAGAAGATATCATCATCATCAGACAAGACAACCCAAATAAAAATTCAAAGAAACAGGTTAATTCTCTTTGATAACAAACAAAAGGAGGCCCACTAAGCATCAGAGATGATTTGATCCAAAATATTTCTCTAGAACAGATAGAATTTACCTTGAGAGTACCCTTGCAATGGTGGCAACGGAAGCAAGCCTTGTGATAGACTTTGTTATCAGCTGTGAGCTGATCCACTAAATATACTGTCTTCTCGCATGCCTTGCATTTCTGAGTCGTTCCTGCGAACGTCGCCATTTCAAATCTCTCTCTCACACAGAAATAAACACCCAAACAAAGAAACCCAAAGATGAAGAAGAAGAAGTAGAAAGATGGAGTGAAAAACGATGAAGAGTAGTAGAAGACTCTCTCTCCCTCGTTGTCACTCTGCCTTTCTGTGAAATTCCAGGTCAGACAGTCTCAGACAGAGTCAGAAATTACGGCAGAGTTTCCGAGTTTTTTTTATAGACACTGTTAATAGCTTGTGTAACAGTCGTCAGCCTGAGCCAATAAATATTCCCAAAACAAAACTAAAAACATGTTTGCTTCTTGGGGTTTTTTTTTTTTTTTTAATTTAAATTTTTCTTAAAGACATAAATGAGAAAAACCATTCTCCTAAAATAAATTTTTTGCTCCTCTTCTTTTGATTTCAATGCAAAAAAATATGTTTTTTTCACACAACATTGCATGTCAAAGTTCAAACTTGAAACACAAATAATTTTGCTTTATCGATTGGGGAGAAGGGATAAGAAAGAAAGTCGATTTGAAATTGAAATGGGTTTGTTTTTCAGTCTTTGGACTTCGGAGAGAAAAAAAGGAGACAGAGTGGAGAGTCAATCTTTCTTTAGGATGATTGAGACTCATTATATTTGAGTTTTGGTGAATATGTGAGAGATCCCTTTATGTTTTCAAATTAATGACTTACCCTTCACCACGCAGACTTTTGTAAAGGACCAACATAAAATGACTGAAATACCCATATCTTCAATCTTTTGTTAAAAACCTTTGATTTTTAGCTAGTGAAAAAAATTGTTGCCGCTTAGTAGTCACCTAAAAATCTCCAGCAAAATCATTTATGTGCTTAATTGATTTTTGTGATATATAAAAATTCTGTAGTGTTTTCTTGTTAAGATAAAAAGTAAAAAATTGTAATTTATTCACCTTCATTTACAATCTGGCCACAAATTTTTGTCTTATCAAACTATCTATCTAAATGAGAAAGCATAGGATTATCCTTGAGGGGTTGGCTCAATGGAAATTTTGAATCCAATAAGTCGTGAGAGTCCATAAGTTGTGTGTTCGATACCCAATATGAGTAATGTCTCCTCAAGGCCACCTGTGAGGGCGTACCTTCATTTACCAGGTATGTGTGATGTTCGGGCGTTGCACATGCCCGAGGGAGAGACCCATATGCCTTGGTCCAAGCCTTGGCTTACCTGGTCCCACTAAGTTTGGATAATCCTATTATAAATATAAAAAAAGGAATGCATAGGATTTGTTGAACAACATATGTAAATGGTGTAGATACATGATTTTCGTCATTACAACGATCACATCTACGAAGAATTAGAGTCGCCACCATTCATGTTGTAAGTGGGTGTGAATAGTCACCCGATGTACATTTTTTTTTAAAATGATATTTTTGGCATTAGTGACTCGCAATGGATAAGGATTGATCAAACTTAGAGATTCGGGTAAATGGCTCGGTTGGAGAAAAGAGAATGTGTTAGGCACCCTTTTCTCCCCGCCAAGTGGCGGTAACCTCTACGCAACTCGGTCATTTTGATTTTAAAAAAAGTGAAAAATAATGTGCCACGTGTCGTGCATTTGTACCCTAAGGAGGGATTTATTTTCGGCTCGATCATAGGATCATCTCATTGAAAGAGATGATCCTAATGGATCATTTGCCTTGAGGTCCATTCATCCCAAGTCCATTTGAAACAAAATGAAGAGAAGAGGGGATGATAGAAAGGGGAGGAGAAGAGAGTAGAGAGAGAGAGGGGTTATTCTTGTTGCACTCACCTTAAAGCTTCAAGATTTTCTTTTCTTTTCTCTCTTTCCTTCTTCTTCTTCTATGTCTTCTTGAATTGAATCATTGGTGAGTTATAAGAATGTAACTCTTTTAAGGTTAGTGTGAGAGAGTAGTGAAGAGATGAGTAGAGAGTAGAGTGATTTTTTTGAGACTTTTAAGAGAATTTTTGTGAGAGTTGGGAATTATTTTTGGGAAGAGGAGGAGGGTATTTATAGATGTTTGAGGATGGTTTGAGGAATATAATGGGGTGAGAGGTTGGGAAAGTAGAGAATGACATAGGTTTTAAAGGTGGGGGGTATGAAATTAGGAGTTAGGAGATGGGTAATTATGTAATGGAGGTAAATGGGTTGTATTTTGATCCAAATGGTTTGGATCTTACCCAAACCATTTGGGTGGAGTGTTTGGTGAGATGAGATGATGGGTGTTTAAGAGGGTGGTTAATTGATTGAGTGGTGTTTGATTTAAGAGAATGGATGGTGTAAGAGCATGGTTGGGAGGTTGAGGGAGATAGTGACATGTGGCAAGATGTGTGGATGTTAAAGGTTTAGATTTAATTGATGGGAGAGGTTGAGTGTTTAATTTGAAAGAATGGGTGTAGGTTTAGGTTGTAGAGATGGTTTATAGGAAATGATGATGGTAGATTAAGGAGAGGTATGATGATGATAGGTTAGGGGAGGTATGGGGTTAGAGGTATTTGATTTGAGATAATAAGGATTAGGGAGTTATGAGGATAGGTTAGGGGGGTATGGATTGATGGTGTTTGATAATGGAGGTTTATAGGGAGTAATGAGGGTAGGTTAGGGGAGGGTGTGAGTTGATGTGATTTTTTAGAGAAAAGGTGATGTGGGTAGTTAATGTTTTAGATAAAGGTGATGGGGTGGGTGGTTTGATGAGAGATGTGAGAGGAAGTGATGACTTGTGTCATCTTTTGATGATAAAAGAGTGATTGGTTGATGTGGGTTGTGGTTTATGGGTTAGGGTTGTGGATTGGATAATGAATTGGATATGGATAATGATTTGTGGGTTTTAGAAATGGTTTTGGATTTTAGGAATTGTTTGAGGGTTATTTTGAAATGGATTTTGAGGGTGTAGGTTGGTTTTAGATTTTAGGTGGTGTGGGATTAGGTTTAGGTTAGGGTTAAGATGAGGAAGATAGATTTTGAATAATTGAGGGTTTATGGGTCTTAGGTGGGCTTGGGTTTTTTTTGGATTCAGAGATGGAGCGGTGAAGGTTGGGTCATCATAGTATGGGTCCGATCCCTTTGGTGGGTCCCTTAGACCATTTGGTGGTCTTGGGGGCCTTAGTTCAATGAAATTGTCACTTTTTTAATTTTTTGGGCCTTTGAGACCCGCTGGCTTATTTTGTTGGAAGATCGGTGTTTCGAATGGAGCGAAGCATGCCGAGTTTCTTGGTGGACCTACTAACCCATTGAGAGGTGTTAGAGGCTTTGATTTGTCAAAAATGTCAAATTTTAATGCTTCGGGCCTTCGAGGCCTGTTGGCCAAATTTATCGAAAAATCACTGTTTTTGGGCCCTTTCGAGTGAGAGCCCGTTCAAATTGGGGTGTCTACAAATGGTTTACAATATTTTTGTTGTTGCAAATCATTCATTGAAAATTTAGGAAGTCAATACATTCTTGCATCACCTAACCACATAAAAATGTAATTTAGAAAAAGATACTAAAAAGATTTTTCTTTTTTAATCAACTTTCTTATGAATTTTTTTATTTATTGTGGAGGGATAAAATCATCTCCCATCCGGATCGTCCATCAACACTATCAACGAGCACTTCGAGACAAGTCCGTGACATCATTTGAAGATGAATCTATTTTATTAAGCAAGAATCCTAATTTAAGAGGATTATTTTTCTTTTTATATAATTATTAATTTGGATAAGGGGTAATATGGTCAATTGTAACTTAATTAGGGTTAAGACTCTTTTTAAGGTTTTTTCTATTTAAAGGCCTTGAGGCCATTGTAAATGGAAAGGAATGAGAGAGAAAGATAAAAAAGAGAAAAATGGAGAGAAGGTGAGGAAACCATGTAACTGTGAGATTTATAGTGAAATGACTTCCAAAGCCCATGGACGTATGCACGTTTGTTGAACCATATAAAAAATCCTTGTCTTCTTTATTTTTTCATGTTTTTTCACATAATATTGAAATTCAAAATTTAAACTTGAAATGAAAACAATTTTGCTTTATTAATAAGGGAGCAGGGATAAGAAAGAAAGTCGATTTGAAATGGGTTTTGTTCTTCAATCTTTTTGGAGAGAACAAAAGGAGATAAGTGGAAAGTTGATTGCTTAGGCACTATCTTTAGGATGATTAAGACACATTCCTTTGGGTTTTGATGAATATTTGAGATATCCCTTTGTGTCTTCAAATTAGTGACTAACTCCTTGACCATAGGATCTATTGTAAGAGACTAACATAAAATGACACAAATACCCATGTCTTCAAACTCTTTTTAAAAAACCTTTGATCTTAATGTCCTATTTGCTAAACAAACAACATTATTGCTACATAGTGGTTCAGTAGAAAATCTCCTGAAAAATCAATTTTTATGTTGTAAAATTCTAAACTAACTTCTTACAACATTGTGTTGGTGTGGTAGAATATACAAAATCATAGAATCATTTCCTCAAGATATGAGTGAAATTCATCTATGATTCTGTGCACACCACCACATCAGCTCAGTGTTGTAGGAAGTCTAGTGTAGAATGGCTCTTTTCTCATTTTCCCTCATCTTCAATCTCTTGTTGAAAATTTTGATTTGTTGGTTGATCGTATTTTGAAACTCGAAAAAAGAAATCATTGATTTATCAAACTATCTATCGAGTCTTGCAAAAGATTCAACAAAGGATAATCAAATCTGTGAAATGAAGATACATAGGACTAGAGTCGAATAACATATGAGGAGGTTTACTATACTTTTTTGTCTTGCAAATCTTTCATTGGAATTTTTTAGGTGGTATGTACAAAATTTTTATTTGTATTGTGTCACAAATCCGGTGAAAAATGTAATTTTATTTTGGCATTTGGAAATGATTTGTACTAAACCGAACTGAATTTAAGACGATTGGCGTTTTGGGCAAAAGCTTTTGAAGGGTATATCATCAGTTTGAAAACGTAAAAGGGTATCGAAAATATTCATCAAAACCCGGAGGGGTATGACTAAATGATGGGTCCTATATCTTTCTTTTAATTAATAGATTATATATTATTTTAAATTTATAATCTTAAGACACCATGCTTTCTAGGGATTAATCATAATGTATTTTAAAGTGGAATATTGTTTGCTTTTGAGTCCTGATAATCAGACGCCCCCTCTAGCATACGCCCCATCACAGAACCATAGATCACTTGCCTCGAGATACACAAGAAAAAGATTTATGGTTCTACATGTCCCGAGGAAAATGATGTATAGTTTTATGATGAGGGGCATATGTCAGAGGGGACGTTAGAAAATCATTATTCTTTGTTTTTTGTGGTATGAGCCCACGCATCTATCTCACTTGACCTACAATTTCATACTCAATCGACCGAGTGGACTCAATTAGATTGTAGACTCTAGTCAATTATTTGGTGGAAATGTGGGGGTGGGTAGTTATCTTGATCAATGGCCTGTTTGGAAGCTGAGTTGGGAGTGAAAACTGATAATTCAAAGAAGTTACAATATATGTGCAGGTTTGTATATACAGATAGAAATTTGAATCGGATCTCAACTAAATATATTTTATTCCTCAAATAATAAATAAGGAAAATGCTGGAATGACACAAATGGAGACACAAAGGTGGCAAAAATGATGTGGTGGCACGCACAAACCGTAAATGCTTTTTACTCGTATCTCGCGGAAGAGCATCTACAATAATGTGCACAACACCACGCATTTTTGTCACTCTTGTGTCTCCCTTTGTATCACCCCAGCAATAAATAGTAGTGGTCCATGGATCCACACCACTTGATATGGGTGGGCCACGAAACTCTTGAAAGACCTACATCATATGGTCTAAGAGTATATAGTATAGAGTTATTGACCAACTCTAAGGTGAATTCTCATAAAGCAGTCACATATTGGAATTGTGATTAGCTCATTGCCAACTTTTAAAAGTTGAACTTGAGAAGGGCGACTCCACAAACCAAATAAACCTGTGATTGAAAAGCAAACAAAATTTAAGTCTATAGATTCAGAAGTATATGGCCAACACCTTTCTAGTCCATGGTTTCAAAACTCATCTGAGACCAAGACGTATCGCCCGAGTCATCTCGATATCTTGCATGGACGAGATGGACGGACAAGTCATTTTTTTAAACGAGATTTAAAATACCATGTTCATATTTTTCTCATTTTTGAACGAGACGTCTAAAACATGATAAATTTGGGGCTCCAACTCAAGACCTATTGACAATGGGTGGAGAGGCCCAGGAGCTTATAAGGAAAAACGACAAGGCAATTTGTGTCTGATGTAGGATTAAACTCAACACTCTCCAACAGGTGTGGGCCCATGTGAAAATATGAACCGGGTGACATGGAGGAAAGAAAGGCCCGCTCTGATACTATGATAATTTTGGAGTCCAACTCAAAACCAAGTGACAATTAATGGAGAGGTCTGGGAGCTTATAAGGAGAGAAACGAGGCAATTTGTGTCCAATGTGGGACTAAACTCAATAAAACATATTGGAAAACTCATCTAAGACGGCTTGATATCTGGCATGGACGAGACGAGACATGAAACAAAGTTTTAAAACCATGTTGTAGACCCAATTAATGATCTCATTAATAGACTTTGCTCATGGACCACAAAACCCATCAACTATTAAATCCTTTTGGGGTATTTGGATGCAAGCATACACTAGACATCCGTGGGATTATTTTGGGGCTTTTTTTTTTTTTTCTTTCCCTTTTTTCTCTTCGAAGTGTTTAATATGCCTTGCCGAGAAACAAACAACCCTTATCATATAACTTCAAAAACTAATTTCGTATCAAATAGTATCAATCGATTGACCAAGATTGGATGGCTCACGTGTCAGCAGAATCCGCCTTTGACTCTATAAATAAGGAACTGCATTTTTTTTTCTCTAAGTAAATGAGATTAGTTAATAATTTGTAGGTGAAGGTGAATATTTTATATCCCAGGTCATGGTATCGACACTCACAGACTTTAACCAACTTAGCAAAATCGATAATCATAATTTAGCGTCCACAGTTGCCTTGCATGGATAAAATTTCCTTTTGATGATTGTACACAAAATACGGGAACCAATTTTATATGATCTACTCTCGTCTTATGCGACTTGAATAGCTTGGACAAAGGGTTTCTTCCAATATCTCTAAAATGAAATAAATTGATTTTATTAAGTATGATGAAATGAAAAACATGAGAACCTTACTTTCCCTTTGGGGTACCTTACTTTCCCTCTTGTGGACATTTATTTGTCCCTTTAAAGCTCAATTGAGTCCATAGAAAAGCCCAAGGTCACAACACTACACTTGCCCTCTCTTCTTTGTGATGTGGTTTTTGATGGATGGAAAAAAGAAAATAATTATTGGGCCCTTCTTGAGGCCTAAGCTTGCCCTGAGCCATCAGTTATCCTAAGTTCCTTACTGCTTAAATCTGCAAGTCGAGCTCATCCATTAACCCACCATTGTCCAGCCCCGAAATCTTTCATTTTGTTGAAGGTTTCTAAAAGCATGGTTCATTATTTCCATGTTTGAGACGTCTCGTTCAATTCTATATCTGGTTATCCATATCTGACTATTTATCCACTTTTTTAAATGATATTTGTATTTGACTTAGACCCAAATTTCAAGTGGATATCCAAGTTGGATATACATACCTCACTGTGAAGATGATGGAAAAATCTTAATTTTGGGTGGCACGTACATTTTATTGTGAATTTACCATATTAAACTCGGATAAATATATTTTCAAATTACCGAATGCATATTCATATCCGCCTCTAATAATATTTGGATAAAAATAATTGTGGATAAATTATTCGAATACTTAATCAAATTAAAAATTTGTACCTATACCCCAAATAACTCAAGTAGGATGAGTCAAGTAAGAGGATATTATCCGACCCATTGCCAACCCAAAAGGTCCCACATTGATGTACATTTTCAGGTGACAAGCGCCTATTCTATTATGTGATCTTGTTCTCCTGTTACAGTACCCTTGAAAAAATGCGCTCTAACTTGTCCTTCAAAATCATGTTTACAAAGTGTATTTTAGAATTTAAATTTCACAAAATGATTTATGGAGTCAATTTTTAAAATCTTGATCAAAATTTTTCTCACAAAGCATTAATGTTATATATCATGATCCTTGTAAGTTGTACTTAAGATGAGTTGAAGTTATAAATAATATAGATAGAGGTAGTGAGAATGGAAATATATCGTACATCTTGATGTGAAAGTAGATAGGAATTATAGATACTTCTTCACTCGTATCTCGGTGAAAGCATCTATGATTCCCATACACTTTCACGTTCAACTTGAGGTGTCTACAACATTATTCATTCCAATTAATGGAATATATACCATGAGATATCTTTAAAAAAATTTGGTATTATAATTGATGATGGGACAATCAAATGTAAACATTATATTTGGATTAAATTTGATCCGACCCAATCCGTTTCTTATATGGACTCATTCCCAACTCTATTTATTATTCTATCAATATTTTGCTTGGACCTAGGATCAATAGGTCAACTTAGGTCCAATTGTTATCGGATCAAGCCCGACCTAATTGGAATCCAATGCACCGATGCATTTGACATCCCTACCCTGCCCTACCGTTCCACCGTCATGAGAAACCCTTTCCTTACTAAGATAGTGAGGAAAAAGGCATTACTAAGCCTCATCCACTGAATCTCGAGGACTACTTTTCAATCTCGAGGCCTTTCTAATAGTTGTTGAGAGTTAGTAAGACCTCTTTTCCTGACGACAAAGATCATTTGTCGTGATTAGATGAGTGGGGGGAACTACCGTACTATTTCGTTCAGAATATCCAATTACAGCTGTCCATCTAATGGAAACCAGCTCTAAATTGTACCTCGAAAGTGACAGTTGCTGACGTGGATGCCCATTTTGGATCCCAGGTCATTGTTCCAGTTGTCGCGATATTTTCAATTTTACTACTCGTATGACGATACCGAAAAATATCGTTGAACACTTTTGAATTGAATCCTAGAGATTAGGAAATCTAAATTTCCCTTCTATCTCAGCCGTGTGTTTGATCATGTACCCCAAACGTCGTTTGAGATTTGTACTGGAAAAATTTGTCGGAGACGTAAACATACGACATGATACGTTACGTACTACTCAATTTTTGTCGTGTTGTGCAGCTCAGCAATTAGGGATATTTTGAGTTAGAAAACAGAACACAGATCAACGTCATATCGCCTCCACTACCTCAGGTAATTTTTATCCTTGGAAATGTTAAATATTACAATTGTATCCTTTTTGTTTTTTTGTGGGACCAAGTTAGATTGCAACTTATTAAAATCATTGAGTTGTGATTATTAAATGAATGTGCTGGAATCGAATAGTATTATAAACGATCCAACTACGGAAAGAATTATCTGTTTTAGGTCTGATCGTAAATATTTTAAGAATGTGGGTATTTTTGTCCTACTGTTGAAAATAAATCTCTATAAAGAGCTACCATTGCCTCTGCTTAAACCACATAGTGCGAAGTGTTTTGAGTGGTTGGAGAAAATGGCTTTGCGTGTGATTCTTCTTGTTGCAGTTTTCATATTCTGCTTCGCGGAGGTAAATAGTGGTTTTTGAGTCATCTTTTTAAACCGTTGGATTTTAATCAAAATACTAACGTACGCTTGGGGTGCAGTTTTCTTCTGTAGAAGGTGATATGGAGAAGATAGGAGTGGTAAGAGGTGTGAATAGGAGGCTTATGCAGGATATAGGTAGGAATTTATTCATTTATAAATATACATAATGGGCTTTACAAGGCCCAACAAGTGTTGCTTAGTTTTGGAAAGCCCATTTATAAGGTTTGTTAATCGGATTGTTGTTGTTGTTGTTGTTGTTTCAGATTGCGATGGACAATGTGGTGTTCGATGCAGCCTCCATTCGAGGCCGAACGTGTGCAAACGAGCATGCGGCACGTGCTGCGTGAGGTGCAAGTGTGTTCCTCCTGGGACTTCAGGAAACAGAGAAATGTGCGGGAGCTGCTACATGAACATGACCACTCACGGAAACAGAACCAAGTGCCCATGAACACGTGTCTATGTCTATGTATGTATGTGTGCGTCTTACGTGTTTATGTGTGCGTGTGTGTATAACAGTGTGTTTTTTGTGTTTATGGAAGTGCTCAAGCTTTTGTTACTTGTAAGTGTTAATGACTAAGTTAATCGAGGAATATTTTTGGTTTTTTCCAAGGACTTGTATAAGGTTCAACGATGTTGGACACTTAGTGTCCAACTAAAAGCTGAGATGGAAGGAGAAATACAGTATAATATACGGGCCTTACAACTCTGGCCCAATCTGTGTGTAATAACAATATTTCGTATAATTGGCCTAGTTGAAGACATTCTTAGTTAATGGGTAATACAAATGTTACTAAGCCCCAGTTTAATGGGCCTATGAACAGAAACTTGGCAAGTGCAAAGAAGCATAGTTCTTTTTCTTCGGGATACACAAGGAAAAAGATCTACGGTTTTGCGCACTTGCCAGATCGACAGAGTGAAATAATCGTTTTGTCTAAAATAAATGAGTCACCCTGACGTGGCACGGGTTAGAATCATACATATTTTTTTATTTTGCTAGACACAACTTTACATCCTCGTAAATATGTGCAGCTGTATATCTGCCACGTCAGAGAGCGTATGGGATATAAGTCTTGAGGGTGAGTTGGAAATCATCATTATTAAAAGAATCATGATAGCCTGACTATCCCACGTGGTAAACTCAATCGAGTACCGCTCCTCAGGATACACGGCCTTTAAAAAGATGTATTTGGAGCTAATTGTGTTTCCCGAGGAATATAGATCTACGACTCCGGAATTCTAAACGATTACCCGGATTCTGGATTCTTTTTTAAATGTGTCTTGAGAGAATCCTGTTTCTCGAGCAATGCAGATCTACGATTTTGAACTTGTCACATCTACAGAATCCAAAACGAATACGCTGGTTCTGGATTTTTTTTTATTGAGAGTATCGTGTCTAAATTGAATATCGATAGGAGTTGGAACCGTTAGGCTCTATTTAATGGGTATCCGCAATACCCAAAATCGATTTATTTTGTCATTTTTTTTTTCATACTATAAATGATTTAAGATATTTTTTATTTAAAAAATAGAAACATGTTATATAAAATTCCTTAATTTTTCATATAAATTATAGGAAATTTAAAATGAGTTACACTAAAAGAGATTATCATTTTTAACAAAGATAAATTTTTATTTAAAAAAAAAAAATTTAATTTGTATATTAAGTATAACAAATCATAATTAAGTTAATAATTTTGTTGTTAATATGTTAATTTTTTTTAAAGAATATTTTTTTAATAATGATTTGAAATATTTGTTTTCTCATTTAATTCTTGAGAATCGGAACTAATGAATACTCATGATTTTTGCGGTTCCAATTTCATTTATTTTGGAATCGGACCCAAAATTGATAAGAATTGAAATTGAACTACTATAATGATTATAGTTCTAAGTTCCTTGAGAACCGAATCGAAATCGACCCATTGACACCCCTAATCACATTAGGTAGTTGGTTGAGTTTGCCATGTGGGGTAGTCAAATTATCACGACTCTTATTAAAAAGAAAAGAGTCGTAATAAAATGACTCATTAGGTGGCATATTCAATTGACTTGGGAGCCGTGTATCTCAAGACGGAAAGATCTACGATTTTCAAACTTGTCCATGTCAATGAGTTGATTGAGTATGCTACCTGGCAAATCTTTTTATTAAGACTCAAAAGAAAAAAGAGTGAAGATAAGAGTTGTAATTTTCTAACTTTAATTTTTTTTTTAAGATTAACTAGAAAATTTTCACTCGACCTATACGTGACAAGGATACAAAACCATTGGGGAGGATACACAAGGTAAAGATCAACGATTTTGTGCCCTTTACCACATCAGCCACGTACAAACAAAGTGAAAATCTTAAAGCATTAGCGAAAGAATAATGTTGAAGTGACCTCAAGATTGCACCTCATATCTCACCTTCTTGTCGTGGACGTGTGTACAAATCATAAATACTTTTACACTCATATCTCCAGCACCTCCAACACGACTCCGAAAAAAAAATGTGCCTATCTTATGAAAGATTTTAATGGAAAGTTCTTGATATTTTGACTACAATTTCTTTTGTTTTTTTTGGGAACATGCTATTTCTGAGTCTAGCAAATTGACCATGGTCCATTGGACTTTACTCAACCCATATAACAATCTTATCCATCAAAATTAACCCCTAAGTGTTACGTCCCATCTAACATCCTGTCATGTGACATAATTTAAGTAGTCATGAAGGAACATATAAAAACTCGAAGTCAGGACCTAGGGAGCATACTAAGTCCCTCATTACCATCTCAACTAAGAACCACATTATTTGAAAGCAACTTACGAAGGAAAATAATATTTGTATTCTTCTAAGTTAAAAAGTAGCTGAGTGGGATTGCATATTTAATTACTTATGCATCTTGAAGTATGTCTGTGTGCGAAATCATACAAAAATGGCTTAGGCCCGTGGAAAGAAAATTTGAACACGAAAGACTATTCTAAGAACAATGTTTTAAAAAGTGAGTTTCAAAAAATCTTATTCTTAATTTATTAAGAAATAATTGGATTTATAATTTAAAAAAGTATTGCATATTAAGATTAAAAAAAAAAAATAGTCAGAACAAAAACGAGAAACTCTAATGGTAATGTTATGTTTGTCTTAATTAATTTATTTTTTAAAATAATAAAGAGAAAAAAACGTATTTGGCAACAAAACTTTTTTTTTTCTTTCGGCAATTTAATTAAATAGAAATTAAAAAATATTTTTATATATTTTGAAATATATTAAATTCAATGTCAATTTTAACACACGTTCGAGCATGATTTTTGCCACAATTTAATGTTGCTATCCTAAAAAAACATGCCATTGAGAATAATGTTGAATTGATGACTTTTAAACTCAATAACAACACAATCCTCTAGTTTTTGGAGCATAGATTAGCTTTAAAAATTGAAAATTCACATTTTTTTTAAAACACGATCAATGATTTTGAAAATGAACAGTCATTAAACTCTTAAATTTAAAGAGGAACAATCGCTCAAATTCATCGCAGGAACTGCAGGAAAACACTACAACAGAGGATCCGCTCCCACCAATGGGATCCCAAATTACATTAAGGTAAATTACACTTTCACTCCTTGTGGTTTGGCATGATTTTATGTTGAACCCCCAAACATTTTGACAATTACACTTACCTCCCTTATATTAATCTAAGGGTTCACTTACCCCGCTCTTCCAGCTACTTGCCATCAATGCAAGCAGTTAAAAAATGATTTTTATTTCTATAAAGATCATTTTACCCTTTTTAAAATGTTTACTTGTCAATAAACAACAATATTCTTGTGAAAAAATGGGTTCATGCCCAAGAGTTTGAATGTTAAGACAGTGCATTTTTATTATTGTTTTAAATTTTATTTTTTAAGGGAAAAAAAGATAAAATTAGAGGGTAAAATAACATCTGAATTTAAAAAGAGAGGTAAGTGCATTTATCAAAATGTTAGGGGGTCTATATGAAATTATACCAAATTACAAGGGGTTGGAGTGTAATTTACCCATTACATTATTGATAAGATATTTCGTAATCGTATAATTTTTCTCCTTATCTTATTCAAAAGAAACTATAGTCAGCTCTATCCTCCAATTATCTTCTTTATAGGTGACAAATCTCCAATGTTGCAATGCCATATCAAAACTTGGCTCCCAAGCTAAGGAAAATTGGGACAATAGCCATTCAAAGCATGGTTTCAAAAGTCGTCCAAGACCGAGATCGAGATCGAGACAGAGACATATTGCCGAGTCATCTCGGTATTAGGCATGTACGAGATGGATGAATAAGTCAAATTTTAGGATGAGATATAAAAATGCACGTTGATTTTTCATCTTTTTGAACGAGACGTCTCAAACGTATCGGAAAGCTTGTCTGAGACGACTCGATATCTGGCATGGATGAGATGAGACACAAAACCAAATTTTAAAATCATGATTCAAAGTCGATCCAGGCTTATAAATAAGTCCAATTCCAATGAGGGATCAAAATTTCAAGAAAAAAAAAATGGAGAAGAAAGAAAGGGAGGGGAGAGGGCATGTTCTAGTGCTAACATATCCTAGCCAAGGTCACATAAACCCACTCCTCCAATTTGCCAAACGATTAGCCTCCAAAGGTCTCAAAGCCACCTTTGCCACCACCCATTACACTGTGAAGTCCATTTGTGCCTTAGGAGTACAGGTTGAGCCCATCTCTGATGGGTTCGACAACGGTGGGTTCGCCCAAGCCCCAAATGTGAATGCCTATGTAGAGTCATTCAAAAAAATCGGTTCCAAGACATTATCCCAACTCATATCGAAACTTGATGACTCGGGCTACCGAGTGAATTGCCTAGTATACGATGCGTTTCTTCCATGGGCTCTTGATGTTGCTAAACAACATGGTATATATGGAGCTGCATTCTTAACTAACTCTGCCACTGTGTGTTCGTTGTACTGGCGTGCCAGCCGCGAGCCCTTGGCTATACCCGAAAACGTGCCAGTGTCGCTTCCTGGGCTTCCTCCACTGGGCTTTAATGATTTGCCAAGTTTTCTTGTGTCGCCGGCATCATACCCCGCTTACTTGGCAATGATCATGGATAAATTTACCAATTTGGAAGCAGCTGATTGGGTTCTTTTGAACAGTTTCGAAGAGTTGGAAGACCAAGTGAGTGCACATTAATCTTTTCACATGCTCTCTTTAATTTCTTACTCCCTCAACAAAGTTTTTTTTTTTAAGAGGAAAGCTAACTTGGAAGACTTCAAATATGGAACCTTGCATATGCAAGGGGTTTTATCACCGTTCATAAGAGTATCTATGTATAGATACTGTGGCACTGTCATCATCTTTGGTGATAAAGCGATAAAAGTGAAAAAATAACAAAATTGAAGGGGTTTTATTAAAAAATATTTGAGATTGAATGTGTAGAAAACGATAAATTGTAAAGTTAGAGGGGTTATTACAAAGAGGGTCGGAATGGGGGACGATGAGAGTAAAGAAAATAAAGTTGCAGGGATAGGAGGAAAGCAATAAAGCGGATCATTAGAGCTAGGATTGTCAACGGATAGGTATCCGATCAGATAGTGTTACATTTAAATTCGAATCAGAAAAAAAGAAGTAGTGATATCCGAATTCAAATTCGAATTCAAATCTGATCGGATATCACTAACCAAGATTTGAATTCAAGTTTGAAAAGTATATCGGATCCGATAAAAATCCAACAAAAAATAGATTCGATCTATACCATCATCTTCAACCTGTAAAGAACAAATCGATTTTCCTATTCTTTTCAATAAAATCAAATAAACTTTGATTTCTGGAAAAAAAAAATGATGAAAAATTCGAACAAAACATCAAGTATTTTTTACATCAACGTGTAAGATATGAATTTTCAAAAAATAAATTAAGATTATTTTAGTTTGAGATTGAAGCCGATAGATTTTTAAGGGAAAAAAATGGGGTTTTACTTTGAGAGAGAGAGAGGAAATATCTACCTGGAATCATAGATGCTCGCCGACCGGAGAAGATGGTGGTTATGGAGTTCGCATAGTGGAAAAAAAAAAGGGTTTTGCTTTGAGAGAGAGTACCTACCTAGATGCTCACCAGCCAGAGAAGATGGTGATTATGATACTTGTACAGTCGAAATCCACTCTTACCATTGATGTGTTGTTGGTGCCTTTTAGATTGAGAGAAGATAAAGATTTAAAAGTTAAATTTTGTTGTGTTATACGAATACACAAGACTATATATATATATATATATATATATATATATATAATATATATATATATATATATATATATATATATATATATATAGATAAGTTTTGTTGTATAACATGAATATATAACATATATATTTAAATTAGAGCGGATATTATCGAATTGGATTTCGCAACATCTGAATGCGTATCAAAAACTCATTTGAATCTTAAAATAACATCCGAATTCGCATTCGATATCCAAAAAATTCGAATAATATCCGATTTTTCGAATCTAATTCGAATATCCATTGACATGCCTAATTGGAGTTTGGATGAGATGTTTATCCCTCCTCCCACCCAAGTAGGCTTTACCATTGTGTTTTATTATTTAGATTACATTTTTAGGGTGATTTAGACATACCTCTTCCACGATTTGATGAATATTTGAGATACCCCATGTTTTCAAAATAATGATTGCTTCCTCTTGATCGTGATTTTCTCTAGTAGACTAATGAAAAATGACTCAAATGCCTTCATTTTTAACATTTACCGAGAAATTTCTGATTTTATTCACAAAATCAGTCATCTTTATATCTTAGGGGAAAAAAAATTGTACCCTCATTTTCAACTTTAATATTTTATCCACTTCAATTTTCAAGTACAAAAACTAGAAAATGATGGATTGAATAATTTAGCACAAAGGTTGGAGATGACACTCTCTAGAAAGAAAAATAAAAGGTTTTTGACTAAAAATTGAAGACGAGGGTATTTAATTCATTTTTCGGTATTAATAAGAGAATATAGAAAAATAGGCGCAAGAAACCATAACAATAAAAAATAAAATTAAAGACAATAGTATACTGCGTAAAATTTTAGTAATGAGGAGATCCTTCCACTATTTTCATGAGAACCAGGGTTAAAATATCTCGATCTCACTTCCACTCAGATAAATTGAAATGCCCTCCTAGAAACCCTGAAACAAGTTTTCTATGAATTTATATCTCATAAAAATATGAAATTGCCTCTAGGGAAAAAGTTACAAAATTATTTAAAGTTCCCTAAAAAAAAAAGGAGAGATCTGCCTTCCTGCAATCCCCTGGCATGGAGATGAATCCACTGAATCACCTCTTGTGTATAATCCACAAATATAACGTAGAGGACTGAGATCAAGGGGGGCATGTCATAAGTTTGAAAGCATAGTGACATATCTCAAGCATTCACTAAAACGTGTGTAAAAAAATTGAAATAGCAAAGATAACACAATCGCATAAAACACAAGAATTTACATGATTCGGCAGTGTGCTTATGTCCACGGAACAGAACAAGAACAATCACTATTTTCTCATGAGTTTTCAGTTCTAGATATCTCTATTTATAATACCAAGTGTAGCTACGTGATTTTCATCGTTATGACGGCCACAACTACTAAATATTGGAGTCGCCACCATTCAAATTGAAAAGGGGTGTGAATGGTCACCCGGTGTGTACCTATCGAAAAATTTCCACCTTTTTTGGCGTTAGTGACTTGCAACGGATAGGGTTGATCAAACCTAGAGGTTCGGGCAAGCGGCTCGGTTGGAGAAAAGGGAAGGTGTTACGCACCCCTTTCTCCCCGCCACGTGGCGGTAACCTCAAATAACTCAGTCATTTTGATTTTTAAAAGAAAGTGAAAAGTGTGCCACATGGGTACATTTGTTCCCTAAGTAGGGATTTAATTTTGGCTTGATCATAGGATCATCTCATCGATGGAGATGATCCTTGTAGATCCAAGCCTTGGGGTCCATTCATGCTCAACTCATTTAAAATAAAATGAAAAGAGGGGGATGATAGAAGAGGGAAGAGGAGGAGGGTAGAGAGAGGAAAAGGGGGGGGTGTTGATTGCTCCACCTTGTACTCTTGGACTTCTTCTTCTTCTTTTTCTTCTTCTTCTTTTCTTTGAATTCTCTTTAGTCCTTAGTGAGTTGAGAGTGAAGTTATTTTTTCTTAGAGTGTGTATGAGAGAGTAGTGAGGAGGAGTAGATAGAGTAGATTTTTTTCTTATGGAGACTTGTGTCACCATTTTTGGGATGAGAGGAGAGGTATTTATAGGTGTTTGGAGGGGGTTTGGGGGTATAATGGGATTAAAATGTGAGAGAAGGGGTAATGACATAGGATTGAGGAGTGAAAGGTGTGAAATTTAAGGTGGATGAATGGAGGGTAAATATGTAATGAGTGAAATGGGTGAGGTGTAGATCCAAATGGGTTGGATCCTACCCAAATCCATTTGGGTAGAGTGTTTGGTGGGTTGACATGAGTGATGGTTGGTGGTGGAGTGGGGGTGTAAGGGGGTGTTTAGAGAATGAGTGTTAGGTTGGTTGATGAGGTGAGGTGTGTAGATTTAGGAGAATGGGTTGTGTAAGAGGTTGTTAAGTTGGTTTTTGGGAGGAGAAAGGAGATGATGCCATGTGGCAATCATGAGGGGGGGGTGGGGTGATGAGATTGGTTGATTGGTTGATGGGGGTTGTTTGATTAGAGAGAGAGAAATGGGTTAGTTGATTGATGATGAAGGAAGTATGGGTTGAGTTGATTTTATTGGAGTATTTTAAGGAAGATGATGGGTAGAGGTATGGGTGATGATGTGGGTGGTTGATAATGTTAGATAATGGTGATGGGTTAGGGTATGGGTGAAGTGTGGTTGGTTGTTGATGTTAGAGGATGGGGATAGGTTAGGTTAGGGTAGGGTATGGGTTGAGGTGATTTTGGAGAGAGGTGAGATGGGTTAGATGAGTTGTTTAGAGCATGATGATGGGTTGGTGATTGGATGAAGGAGGTGAAGGATGGTGATGACAAGTGTCATCTTTTGATGTTAAGGGGTTGATTGGTTGATGTGGGTAATGGTTGATGGGTATGGGTCGGCTAGTGAATTGGGTATGGATAGTGGTTTATGGGCTTGGGTTTAGAAGGGTTGTGGGTTGTTTTGGATTGGATATCGGATTTGGAGATGGAACGGTGAAGGTTGGATGAAGGGGTAGGCATCCCAAGTCTCACATTTTATTATTTTGAAATTTTTTTTTTTTTTTTTTTGTTTGAAATCATTGATTTAATCACAAATGCCACATGTTGGCGAATCGAGCTTTTGGGCCCGTTGGGGAATTTATCGATTTTCGTATGTAAGCGCGGGGCGATGATGTTGAACAGCTGTAGGATGGGCCACGACCCCTTTTTTTTTCGGGTCCTCGAGACCACGGGGTGGTCTTAGGGGTGTTGATTTAACCGTAGTTTCCACTTTTGATGTTTTGGGCCTTAGTGGCCCGTTGGCCCCCTTTTGTTGGGAAATCGGTATTTCGCATGGAGCGGGGTAGATGGGAGTGTGCCGAACCCTTTTGGTGAGCCTACTAACTCATTGAGAGGTGTTAGGGCTTAGGTTTCGGTGACAATATCATTTTTCGATGATTCGGGCCATTGAGGCCCGTGGGTCGAATTTATCGAAACATTATTGTTTTTGGGTCCCTTCGAGTGAGGGCCCGATCAAATTGAGGTGTCTACACCAAGAGTTACCAAAACATGTAAAACTCCTTAAAATAGGAAAAAAAAAACCCCTTTAACAAAATATTACACAACAAGTTGGAGGGGCATGTTTAAAATTAATTCACCCTACAATCTAAAGACATTATGAAAAACACTTATTTTTGGACATTACCAGCATCCCATGCATCAAAGTCTTAACATATCCATTAATTTTTTTTCCTTGTGGCTTATTTTGTGTGTGAATGTTTCATAGGAATCCATTTCAATTAATTATTTATTCTGATATCTTTATAAATTATTTATAATGAACAAGGTGACAAAAGTGATGTCAAAGCTCTGGCCAGTGATTATGGTTGGGCCAATGATACCATCAGCTTTCCTAGACACGCGTATCAGTGATGATACACACTATGGAGCTAATCTCTGGAACCCAACCACCAATCATGATTGCTTAACATGGCTTGAAGGAAAGCCACCCATGTCAGTGGTGTATGTTTCATTTGGAAGCATGGCTGAAGTAGGAAGGAATCAGATTGAAGAGATAGCATGGGGTTTGAAGGGGACAAATCTGCACTTTATTTGGGTCTTGAGGGAGTCCGAGCAAATTAAATTACCAAAAGATTTCATAGACTCAACAAAAGAAGAGAAGGGATTGGTTGTGACATGGTGCAACCAACTAGAGATGCTAGACAACAAGGCCATGGGTTGCTTTGTGACACATTGTGGGTGGAACTCTACATTGGAGGGATTGAGTTTGGGTGTGCCAATGGTTGGTGTGCCACAGTGGACTGATCAGCCAACTAATGCTAAGTTTGTGGAAGAGGTGTGGGGAGTGGGAATGAGAGCTAAGGTTGATGACAAGGGTATTGTGAGAAGGGATGAACTTGAAAGATGTATTGGGGAAGTGATGGAAGGAGAGAGAAGACAATTGATCAAAATAAATGCCAAGAAATGGAAAGAATTGGCTAAAGAGGCAGTTAGTGAAGGTGGAAGCTCAGACAAGAACATCGATAAATTCGTGAGTGAAATAAAGGACTGAGAAGTAATTTTATTTATGTTACTGATATTATATACTTTAAAAGTATGAGAGATATTAGCTGTAATCATCATAAAAAATATATTAAGAATCAATTCGAATATAAAATATATATGCATATATTGTTGTAGTAGGGGCTTTTGTTTGTCTATAATGCAATGAAGTAAACTACGTGCCTCAGAGAAATTTTCTATTCTTTTTCAAACCCACTTCAATAATTACTTCATTCATTTCAACAAAAGAATGATATTATAACAAATCCGTCCAAGCAGACACTCTGACTAATCAAGAATAGAAAGAAAAGATGATCATGAGCGCACCAATTTTTTTTTTAATTTTTTTTAGGAGTACACTTATAGGTTTAAAATGCAACAAAGATTTTTTATGCGAAGAAATTCAATTGGTTATAAGTGAGTTGTTAATAGTCGATCACATTCATTGGTCATATTGATTTTTAATGGACTAAAATCATATGATAAAGGAAAAATTACTTAAAGGAACCCGACTGAGGGATTTCTGACTGAGGGATTTCTTTCTAATTAATCCCTAAGTTTTAGGACCTTGATATTCCAATCGAGTAGAAAGAATTTGAGAAGGGAGAAGAAGTCATTTTTAAGGGTTTTTTTTCAAGCATTTTAAAAACGTATATATAAAATTAGGATTTTTTCAATTTTTTTTTTCTTCATCTTTGGATGAAAATTGATCAAGAATGATTCTTTTGATTTGAAATCATCTATGCAAATCATTATGCCAATTTTTTAGTCGATCTTTCCTTGTATTTTAGTAAGAAAAACTCAAAAAAAATGAAAATAGATGAGTTTTATCAACATCTAGCTCACTACATTTTATTGTCAAGTTCGACGTTTTTTAAAATTGTCGAATTCAACAATAAAAAGTGGTGAGCTCGACGTTATATAAAATTTTTAAAATCTCAACTTCATTTTTCATTTTTGTTATAAATCGTCAAAATAAATAATAATAATAATAATAATAAATCTAAATGTTAGAATTATATTATTTCTATTTGTTATTCACGATAAATAAATAAATAAAAATCATCGAAAATGACTGTAATCACCATTGAAAAATCTAAGTATGTGAAAAAGATGAGAAAAATGGTAGTTTGGGTATTTCAAGAACATTATTATGTGAGATAAGGTTGAGGGGCCATTAAAAAATAAAAATTTTACAATATGGACTATCAAGTTACCTCACAAAACTTAGAGATTATTTGAAAAGAAGGCCCCTTCATCAAGGTCCTTTAAGTAAGTTTCCCTAAGACAAATTGGGACAAAGATGGTGACACAAAGTCTTTAATTAATACGACTTCAGTACGTGGTCCAAATAAAAAATAGTTGTACTTAAACTTTTACATGAAATCCATCATTTTCAAAAAAAACTTATCCCATTACTACTCCAACTAATATTTATCGAGAGTTTCACATTTTCTTTTGGATCGATAATCTTATTTTTAATGATTTAAATAATTCGGAGTTAGTGGGGTTTGAACTTAGGTCTCTAGTATTATCACTCAAAGACTTTACCAACTAAGTTAATTAGAATCTACTATAGAGACTATATTGTATATCAAAAGAGACATTATCAGGACTGTCGTACTCATTAAAGTTTCATGAACATCAAACTCACCCCACCCACTCCTCTTTAAAATGTCAAACTCAATTGTTCAAGATTGAAAGTTTGACGATTTGATCATCCAAATCATTAAGATTAGTATTTAAATCGTTGTTCTCAACCATTGGAATTGTTAATCTCAATGATTCATGTTCAAGTATCGAGATCCACAATTTATAATCATTAACATTGACAATTGTAAAAGGTTGATCTCAACAATTGAATCAAAGATCAATATCAACAATTTGAATGGTCGACTCAATGATATTTAACATAGGGTGAGAGGGGCATTAAGAAAGAAAGATTTAAAAATCGCTCTATTAGGGTTCATTGAGTAATTTTTCCAATATAAAATTGTCAATTCCTGCTAACATACACACACCCCCATGGACTCCACTCCACCTGAGCATTCTAGAAGTTTCTTTCTAATGTAGAGCTCCTACTCCATCAAAGGGTTTGGACATCAAGCCTATGATGCCAAAGCTTGAAAGAAACCTGTGCTTCTCCACTAAAAGATTATGACAATCACCAATCAAGTTAATTTGAGTGGACCCACAAAAGTAAAACTTTCTATAAATAGTTTAAAACTAAAACTAATCATTTTAGGGTAGAAGAGATTATAGGACAGCCACGTGCACCTCCACTATCTACATCTCAATTCTTTCCCAGATAAATTGATGATGACCGACACTACCCTAACTTACTTCTTTTTATTTTCTTATCTCCCAAAAACATTTTTTTTTTTAGTTTTAATAATCTTAAAGTGACGTCAAGCTTGTACCTCATATCTCACCTTCCTGACGTGGTAGTGTGTAGCACCATAGATGATATTTATCGAGATACGTATTTGCCATTTTCACGTCACTCTTGAGGTAGCTCCAGCACCACTTTTTTTTGTCTTATTCTTTTGAAAAAAAAGGTGATTTTAACATTATACTCCTGATTTTTTCTATAATGTTTGAGATACTTTTGTATTTTCAAATTAATGACATACCCCTTTACCTCAATTTTGGAAGATTGAGATAAAATAATAAATGACATAAATACCCATACCTTTAATTTGTAGTTAAAAAATTCTTTGATTTTTCTCTCTAAAATCCAC
Source organism: Akebia trifoliata (assembly GCF_017979445.1). NCBI lineage: Eukaryota > Viridiplantae > Streptophyta > Magnoliopsida > Ranunculales > Lardizabalaceae > Akebia > Akebia trifoliata. Next base: position 4,570,820 of record NC_141379.1, read on the forward strand.
CATCTTCAATATCTAGGGTACAAATTTTTTCCCTCATCTTCACGTTAAAGATTTTTTTTTCTCTTTCAATTTTTCTCAAGAACAAGATAGATCTTTCCATAAAAACTAATGACAATAGAATTTTGGAAAAAAAAAAAAAAAACCAAAGATTTTTGACAAAAGAATGAAGTCGATAGAATAAAGAGGTTAAAAAAATAGATTCTATTTCCACACCAACTTTTGCTAAGAGCACCACAATTCATATGAAATAAATAAGAATTTGCACAAATATTAGTGTCCTCTTAGTAAAAGTGAGTGTGGCAATAGAAGTTCTCTATAAACATATTCTTTGAAATCAACCTAGTCTTACTAATTTAGCTCAACTTTGTGGTGTCCAAAAACATGATCCGTGGGTTGTAGACGACAAAATTTTATGAACTTTGAAAAAAGAAATTAGCTTTCATCATTTAATTTTAATTTTAAATTTAGGACTTTTGTATAATTTGATAACTGTACCCATTCTCAAAACCTTGAATTAAGACCCCAAAAAAATTTTGTTTTTTGTATTTTAAGTTTTTCCATGAAATTCAGAGGGTTGTGGTATTGAATTGCCAATTTGATAATCTATTTGAGCTCAAAAACCTTTAGTAAGAATTAAAATCTAGAGGTTATGGTGTTGAATTGCCAATGTGATAATCTATTTGAGCTCTAAGGACCTTTGGTAAGAGTTAAAATCTTATCAAGTTAGAAAGTGTTTTTTATTTTAAAAAGACCCATTTTCTACGAGAGGTTGAAGGTGAGGGGATTTAGGTCTTTTCATGTTCTTCTCTCTTGGAAGTCCAATGGCAAGGACTATATCAGTAATTTGAAAAACTAGGAGTATCTCAAATTTATTAACAAAAACCTTAAGGGGTATATGTCTAAATTACCCTAAATATAAAATCCACTATCGACAACCCATTTTCCTCCACAAGACAACCTCTTATCTCTCTATCTCTCTATCTCTCTCTCTCTCTCTCTCTTAGAAACCAAGTCTTAAACCCTGAAACACCATCCGCCATGGCATTACCTTTCCTTCTTTTTCTCCTCTTCTTCACCTCCATTACTTCTTCATCACAAGCATTTCTCACCACCAACTACTACGCCAAATCATGCCCAAGGGTCCACCAAATCGTACAAGAAATCGTCACCAACAAACAAATCACGAACCCCACCACCGCTGCAGGAACCCTTCGTCTATTCTTCCACGACTGTATGGTTGAAGGCTGCGACGCCTCCGTTCTCATCTCCTCCAACTCCTTCAACAAAGCCGAACGTGACGCAGACATCAATCTCTCCCTCTCTGGTGACGCCTTCGACGTCGTCGTCCGCGTCAAAACCGCTCTCGAACTCGCCTGCCCAGGCATCGTTTCCTGCTCTGACATTCTTGCTCTCGCAACACGTGATCTCGTAACCATGGTTGGTGGTCCTTTCTATCAAATCAAATTGGGTCGAAAAGATGGGTTTTTTTCTAAAGCTTCACGTGTTGAACGAAATCTTCTCAAACCCACAATGCCATTAACCCAAATTATCTCCATTTTCGCATCAAAGGGGTTCTCTGTATCAGAAATGGTGGCATTGAGTGGTGCCCACACAATTGGGTTCTCTCACTGTAAGGAATTTGCGAATGGGATATTCAATTACAGTAAATCGTCTCCAGTTGATCCTACTTTAAACCCTAGATTCGCAGAGGGATTGAGGAGAGCTTGTTCGAGCTACGTATCGAATCCATCGATATCTGCTTTCAACGATGTGATGACACCGAATAAATTCGACAACATGTACTATCAGAATCTGCCGAGGGGTTTGGGTTTATTGGATTCGGATCGGGCCATCTTTGTGGATCCGAGGACAAGGGTTTACGTAGAGAGGTACGCGGCGAACCAGAGTGCGTTCTTTGAGGCATTTTCTCTTGCAATGGAGAAGCTTAGTTTCTATGGAGTGAAGACTGGACGATTGGGTGAAGTTCGACACAGATGTGATGCTTTTAACTCTATTATTACTTGAAAATAGAATCTGATATTGATTAACGGTCAGGATGATTAGATGTAGAATTGAGTATCATTCACTCAATTCTTTATATTATAGATATTTGTATCAAAATATACAATTATAACGAGGCAAGCAAGTAATATATTTTTAATCTCTTTCTTGAATTTTGAGAATCTCTACTCACTCCTTTATAATTCTGATTAATATATGATTTTTTCCTACCAAAATTCCAACAAAATTATCAAGAGAAGGCAACCTTCACTTACTGCATTTTACAAGTTAGCCAACCTAAGATCACCCATTTTACCGAAAGATATTTCTAAAATACCTATTGTTTAGGAAATATTTCTTTTCAAAGAATTTTAAATAATAATCAATTTTCCAAGTGTGCTTAATGCACCTTAACGCGTGCCCTTGGGGCACAAGTTAACAATACCCTACTATAATTGAATCTTAAATCATCATCATAACCCATTTTGTTTAGGGTATTAAAATGAGACGGATTTTATTTGAAATTCGAATTCAAATTTAATAAGTTTGTAGCTCGAACAAGCTCTCCTCAATCCTTGTGCGAATCTAGTAGGATCAATTGAAGATCCGATTCGCTGTAATTGAAGATCCGATTCGCAAATCTCTTAAAGTGAGAAAACCCAATTGTGTGGGCATCACTCAATGCCACCATTTCTGATACAGAGAACCCTTTTGATGCGAAAATGGAGATAATTTGGGTTAATGGCATTGTGGGTTTGAGAAGATTTCTTTCAACACGTGAAGTTTTGAAAAAAAAAAAAAAATCATCTTTTCGACCCAATTTGATTTGATAGAGAGAGATACATAAAATATGGAAGTTATAATGTTTGGAGAATAAAAATCATTACTTCTATCTAGACCGACCGTTCATATTACACCAACTAATACAAATCTTGATGCACGTGTGATTAATCATAGGCAAGAGGATCAAGTTGACACTCATCTTGAGAACTACGTAGGATGCATCTACCCATTTGACAACATCACTGGATTACAACTTACCTAATCTAGCAAAGAATCTCAAAGTAGTAGTATTCTTTCCCATTCAGATAACAATCAATTAACTGTAATTTAATTAAGGTTATGTTTCATTTTTAAGTTGAGGGTTTTTATCTATGTAGGATATATTTGGATTGAGAGAGAGAAGAGAAACTCAATTTCTCTCCACCATGTTTGAATTGACACAAGAGAATTTGGAATAACTTTGAAATTTTAAAATATCTTAAGAGAGAACAGAGTTGAAATTATTAAATATTTTAAAAGAATTTCTCTCAACTTTTGAAGAGAAAGAAAACTCAATTTTTTTTTCTCTCCTACTCAGCTTTTTTTTTTCTCTCCTCTTCTCTACCCACTCAACTATCCAAACGAAAGAAATGGAGAGAAACTTATTTATTTTCTCTTCTCTTCTCTTCTCTCCATTTCTCTCAACCCAAACACAGTGTTAAAAGAAAGAAATACATTGTAAAGAAAAAATAGGAATTTGAATTTGGATTGAAAGAAGTGGAAGGAAGAGATACTCATTGAGAGAAGATAAGAGAAACTCAATTTCTCTCCACCATGTTTGGATGGACATGAGAGAACCTAGGACAATTTTGAAATTATAAAATATCTTAAAAAGAGATCTAGAAGAAGATTTGGAATTATAAAATATTTTAAAAGGATTTCTCTCCTCTTCTCTCCACTTCTGGAGAGAAAGAAAGCCTTTTTTTTCTTTCCAATTCTTCTCTTCTCTCCCCACTTAACAATCCAAACAAGAGAAATGAAGAGAAACTCATTTATTTTCTTCTCTCCATTTCTCTCAATCCACACACAGCATAAGAGTCATCTTGTAAATAGGGAAACCCAAGTAATAAGGATATGGATTATAGTGGAATGACTCCCATGAATGTAGACACTTGTTTAACCATGTAAAATCTCTTATTTTTACCCTTTTCTTTTTTCTTTTTTTTTTCTTTGCATGATTTGTATGTGTGATCTTAATTGGAGTTGAGATCTCGAGGCAGATTCAATTTTTTTTTTGCATCCACTTCTATAGGTACTGAAGTTCAGCATGGAACAACTCCGCAGTTCAAAAACTACGCTGACCATGTCAACACCACAAGGTGTGCAGATGCCCTTCGATTTGAATCATCCATTATTTGAACCAGCTCTTAGATGAGCTAAAGAACACAAATCTGCTGCAGCCATTAAATATCTGAAAGGAGCTCCATGTATTAATTCATTGACTGATTATAGACATTACAAGATAATTAAAAAAAAAACAGGATCACCAAAGGCAACCAAAAAGAAAAGAATTTTATAGTAACATTTAGTTTGCATCCCTTACATGAAAGAGTACTAACAAATTGTATAAGAGCCATCATCTCCATCACCAATAGTTGATTCATTTGGCCTTTTGGTAGGAAAGGAAAGTGAAACGCCTGCATCCACATATTAATGGCACACATGCACAACTACTAACACAAAATTTCAAGGGTACAATGGATACATCATCCAAAAGTTGTTGGTCGAAACTTAGCCCTCATAATACATCCAAAATATAGCAATCCTACAAGACGAGGAAGACGAACCTCTTCAACGTGGCGAGACACAATAGGTAACAATGTAGAGTTACATTGGATTACCCATTCAAAAAGCCTTTGTCTTGTCCACCTTCAAGTGGATATTGTACCATTTCTTCTTCTTTGGTCTATCCTTCATTGTAGGTTTCTTACGTTTTGTTTGATGCTCTCCTTCCTTTTTAGACCCCTTAAAGGAACCTCTAATCTTCCAACTACTCGAACTTCGCCTCAGAGGAGAAGCAGTTGAGTATGAAGCATGGATTGCATTCCTTTGCTTAAGAAGCCCATCAATCTAAAAGAACGAAGAATCGATAATGTAAATTTTTTTTTTATGAGCTCCACTTCAAAATAATCAATTAAGGATTATACTCACAGCCTGCATTTCCAGTGCATATCTGCTGGTCAACTCGTTGAATTGTGCCAGGACCTGTATTTCACTCTCAAATAAATATAAGCAGGAAAAAAAAAGAGTTATGGGTTCAAAGTATAGAGAAAAAAGTAGCATGCAATAGTCCGAACCGCTCTGTACTTGGTTTCGAACTTAGAGAGTTCCACCCTTTTTGTTAAAATCTGAGCTTCGACGGCCCTGAGTTGTTCCTTCTCTTCATAAAATGGCGCAGCACAAAGAACTTCCAGAATGTAGCTTGCGCTTTGGAAAAAGTTGTCACCTTTAGAATATAGACAGATGGAAGTTTCAGCACGTCAGAGTGAATAATCAAGAAAAGCCTAATTCTTGAGTGGGTCAAGGAAGTTGCACAACTGACCATAAACAGAAAATATATGAGTGCCTGCTTTAAGCTCAGTTATTTCACATGGCTGAAATCCATCCAACTTTTTGAAGAAAGCGGCATCAGGATCCTTTGCAGCTGCCATCTGAAGCCACCAAATTTTGAAAGACCAAGAAGGAAGAAATGAATGATAAGGGTGTAATCTGAATCACAAGAGTTGATTTATATACAATTTGTGATGCTGTTAGCTCACCGCGTTGACTGCTTCATCTAATCTGTAAACGGGGAAACCTAGAAAATACATCCCAGCGGATGTAACCTTTCCTGTTTTCACACTGTCCTCCTACACAAAAAAGCTTAGCCTATAAGTTTATTTAAACCAAAATAATTCATTTTCTTGATAGATGTAGGTTTCACATTTACAATCAATATGGGATTACCTCAAATTCCAAATATGTTGTCAAATGCATTCACATTCAGAAAATCCAGCTAGGTGTTTTCAATGAGAAAGCGTATGGTAGTCTAGTGAAACAAATAGAATCCATGCAGAGAACTACGGTGATGATTGACAAGTAGAAATGATTCAAAGCATAAGTATACTCTCCCAGCCACTTTAAAACACTAAGGTGAGAATTTGGTGCAGGAGAATTGTAGCCGTCCATTATGATTACCTACTTACATTACAATCATGGTCATCCATTGAGGAGCATCATGACCATTCATTGTCTTTTAATTATATTGTTCTTATCCCTTGTTGGAATTATTTGCAGTTCAGATTTCAAAGCTAATTTCGTAGGTTAGTTTGTAGTTGCTTAGGTATTATAGTTGATCAAAGGAGTAGGAACAGCAAGTAGCTTTACTTAAGTGGAGATGTCATAAAAAGAGTTGTGTTCGTGTAAAAATAAGATAAAATAAATCTTTTAATAATGAACCAATATAAATGTATGGTATTGAAAGTTCTTGTGTGTGAGGGTGTGACTACTTGTGTTAACCACCTCATTATTTAGGATAGGGTGCAGATAATGATGGAAAGTGGGTTTTTCCTCATTGCTGTGATTGAGCTCGATCCCATAATGAATGAGTGCCACCCATACCCTACCAATTGTTCTTGAGGATCTGTGCTACATGAGTTTGGCATTCGATATAAACATCTCTGGCAAATCCTCCCGGAGAAGGATGAGAAATTATCATCAAAGACCAAGTATTTCATGAGTCAAGTGTGTCTCTCCTAACAAATGTTGTATTCTTTGCCAAAGCAAGTGGCTTGAGGCCTCCCTCCAATTGATAGACTTCTTGCCAAATGTTGTCCCAGTTGCCAAGATCATATCTAAGACTCTCATCACAGCATGTATACCAAATGATACCCAACTTTTATGTAGCATTATATGAAAATTATGATATTATAATATAATCATCCATCACCATTTTACCTCTACTAACTGTCCAACTTCCCTGTTCATCTACTAGATCACATTCCCCTCCACTGCCCACCACCACCTCCCATAATCATATACTCCCAAATAAATAAATAAATATCTGATGTCACCTTCAAGAACTATCAATGCCTCGGCATATATCCACCATTTATCTATTTTGATCTGATCAAGAAGATTTAAGTCCAGCAAGATCAATATCATCGAGGCCAAGTTTTCTCCAACCAGAGGGATGATGCAGTAGCATCATAACAGTCGATCAAATTCTCTACCAAAATCGTCATGACCATCATTCGAGGAGGATTGAGATCATTCAATATCATCTCCTTCTAGAAATCAAATAGTGTAGGCTTAAGGCAGGTCCCATATGTTAGTGTGTCACTCATCTTAGTCATTTCAATTGGTTCATTTTGAAGGAGTTGTATGTGTAAAGAAAAAAAAATTGATAATGGGTTGATGGAAGTTTGTGGTGTGGTTTTTGTGAGAACGTCAGATTGAGATTGCTCCCACTCCCACAATGTGTGAGCGTCATTTGTATCCTATCAATTATCGGTTTGACGATCCATGGTGCATCATGAGCTGAAGTCATCAAAATTTTTGAGATACTTCTCAGCCTATATATCCCAGTATGGGTGGTTGTGTAACTGATGTTCACATACTTCTGTTGTGACTTTTTTAGTATTTATTTCGTGTGCATGCAGAATAAGAAGAAACACAAACAGTTTAGGCTAGAGCCAAAGCCGAGCACCTATCCATGTACGTTATCACAAGTATCATCCTAGGTAAATTTGATGAGACAAAAGACGGGATTAAAAATAAATATGCATGGATATGACCATTGTTCAAAGTTTCACTCGATTTCAGAATGTTTTGGATGAACACAGTATCGGCTGAGACTGGAACTAAACATTGAACGTTTCAGATTGTTGCACAATGTCAAGGATGTTTCGATTGAGATCATCTCGGTTTACCTCCTAACTGAAAATTGCCTTGAAACAAGATTTTGAACCTTGTGTGGATGCATATTTACGCACATTTGAGCATAAGCAAGTAGAAGTTTAAGTGCATTTTCATCCAAACCTGTCTGCCCTATGATGACATTGCCATATTGAAGTCCATTGTGACATCATGTGTTTGACCATTTCTAAGTGACTTGAATCTGGTACGAATGGCATTTATTCTCTTGTTGGTGGCAAATGACAAGAAGTTTTGGCCATTGGTTAGGGACATTACCCTGAAGTGTAGAAGGCATGGCTGGTCCAATGCCAATAGCCTAAACTTTTTTTAATCAAGCTAGCTTAATTAATAGAATACTCATTTCATCCATCATCTTAGACTTATGTAGTAAAAGAGCTCCCTTTTAGATTTATATAGTAAAATAGCCCCTTAGGATAGGGCAGCAATTCTAATTGCAGGTGGAGGTAATGAATAAGTGAACCCAACAGATAGGACGGTGTCTGTCAACCCTAATCCTCAACAGTTTGACTGAGTGACGTAAAAGGGGGCTTAAACAACAGTTAGTTCAAAGCTAATTTAAATGATCATTGTAAGGTACCCCTAGACATGCTGTTCAGCTCAGTTCAGCAGATGAATCTATTGAGGCAAAAGCTCAAGCCACATGATTCCATACATGAGGATCAAGAGAACAGGACAAAGCAATTCATGTGCTTTGCAGTTCAGAAGGACGCAAGAAAATTGAAATTTGTGAGTATTCTAGTTTCTTCACTTTAATCTGGAAATGGTTATCAATTCCATATTAACCAAACTTCATCTCTATTTACTCCAGCAGATTCTTCCAATTACATCAATAAATAAAAACTCAGAATGTTGAGTACCTGTAATGCAAGGTGTAATCTACGATTCTCATCCTGCTCAAAGTATAATAGCTGCATAGCAACTAAAACCATTAATAACAAGCTAAAGGTGTAGAATTTTATACAATAATATAAAATACTTGTACGTCTCAGTGATGAAGAAACGCTAGACGATAATAGAGAGGTAATAAGTTTGGAAAGAACAATATGTTTTCAGCTGTGAGATGGAAATGAAAGTTATGAAATAATCAATTTGGGGCTTAAGGGAGATGATGTTTTGAAAACTTGAGAGACTCGAAGAAAAAAGAGGGGGGGGGGGGGGGGGGGGGGGAAGTGTTAAACTTAGCACAAACCTTGAATTTGCTTTTGTCCGGTGATTGGACTCGACAAACAATCCCTGCTTGTGCTACCTGTTCTGTTATTGTTACAGAATAGAAGTGAGCACATTGTTTCTCAACCTGTAAAAAGAAGAGAATGCTTTCACGTGTGTCCACTAACAAAGTTAAAAGATAGCTAAAGGAAGATACAAAAAGTGGTTAAAATACCTAACCTTCCTAAACAGAGGTTGCCCCAGTTGAAGTGGAAAAATGGTTACCGATCCACTCAAAGCCTCTTCCAAGATAGTAGCTGATACAGCGGTCTTAATTGGCACACCAAGCTTACTAGTGTATTGTACAAATAACACCAGATATGAGTGCATCATTTTGTGGCCCAGGGTTTATGAGTACATCAGAAACCCCCAGAAGTAATAAAAAAATGCAGTTTTCACTCAAAAAATGGACCTACCTAAAAATTGCAGCAAAAACGGTGTTCACAGCTCCCAAACTTGAAAGATCTAGCTCCACTTCATTGTTATCTGATTCAATCGCCTGAAGAAAGGCACATTACATCATTATTAACATCAACCCAATCAAAAGTCATATCAGGCGACCCCCAAATCATAGCAAGAACAATGAGAGAATGTGAAACTAGAACTAATTATATGCCTGCCAAAATATTTTACCTCAAAACCAGCTGTGTCATACTGACGTCGTTTGTCTGGATCAGAGAGAATATTATAGGAAAATGTGACCTCCTGAAAGATATCAGCTGCTTTTGTATCATTTGCATTTTTGTCAGGATGATACCTGAAAATTATATTATAGTGGCATCAGTAAATAATATATCTGACACAAAATGGCAGAATAGCAAACATTTGGTAGGAATTGACATGCAAAACATTTGGTAGAGAGTTTTGCCTTAACATATCAGGGAAGACTTTATGCGGTTATAGGCATGCAAACATTTGGTAGGAATTCCCAAAGATAATCTTATTAATTTCAACCAGACACTTAAAATTTGAGCTGCCCACATCTTATTTTTTAAAACATAAATTTTAAGATAGGTTGTGGCACAAAAATAATCTATCTTATTTTGATACTAGGTTCTATCAAGTACTTCAACTTTTCTTATAACAACGATAATGTTCTAATGGATAGCCTCAACCCACAGTTGAGGCTCTGCCATCAACATGACCGATAGGATTTGAGGAAAATAGAAGATTACCAGAGATCGGTTCCAATCTTCTATGGATTAATACACTTTTTTCCCAGGGATACCATTTTCCTGGGAATCCATAACAGCCCAACGGTCATGATGAATGGATAAATATAGAAGATAAAAGCCAATATTATCCTAAGAAGGTTGAGATGTCATCAAAGAATCCATGGCTTTTTTGCTTAATTAGCTGCAATGGGTCACTGAACTTTCAACAAGATGGACAGTTCATCAAGTCGAAACATTGTCCTCCATTGTGAGAGCAACCAACTCTCGTTCGAAACAAGAGAAGCTAGGAAAGACAAAACCCACTTGAGGGAATCAAGAAATAGCTCCAATAAGGGGTTGTAATGGTTTGGTCATGTACAACAAGACCGATGATGGGCAACAGTGAAAATACAGGCTAAGGGATCTACCACTCTAAATGGGTGAAATTAAGACCGAAAAATGGTGTTTTTTGAAATTAGTAGAAAGTAGAAACAGACCCAAAGTTACATTATAGAATTAAATGGTCAAATAGGATTCATGTTGCCCAAAAACATAATTAAGAATTTAAGATGAAACATTGCAAATGATGACGATGATGAACGTTTGATAGTAAGCTGCGATGAAACCCATGGCCTCATTTGCAGTTAAAATCACACAATTACTCACATTCACACTAACTTACAAGAAATTAATATAAAAAAAACGAACCTTTGACACCATCACACACCCACGACAGAAACATTCAAATATAAAACGCTCAGAATTTCGAGAAAAGAAAATACTTTTAGAATTGTGAAGAAATATAAAAATTAGAGGATTACTTGAGAGCCATTTTTCGATAAGCGGTCTTAATTTCCTGATCTGTTGAATTTCGAGAGACACCAAGAACCTCGTACGGATCTCTTCGCTGCTGATTTGAACCCTCATTCTTCCCTGATGATGATTTAGAAAAGAAGCCATGTGACGGCATTTTTAATTCAAATTCAGTAGAAACCCTTATTATTATCTCTGTTACCACGAAATTCTACAACTAATTTCAAAGAAATTCATGGATGTCAAATTGAAATTCTGCTGAAACCTAACGCATTCGATCTACAAAAAGGATTTAGAGAGCGAGAAATTTGAATTTTTATATACGAAGAAGCATTTATAAGGCAGTGAGATTGAGAATGTAGAAGTAAAGGTGATGCGTATTGCGCACCGACTCGTAATTTATTTTAGTGGGATTTAGAAATACCTCCCTATATTTTAATGAATATTTGAGATACACTCTTTGTATTTTTAAACTTATGACATATCCCTTGACCTCAGTCTTTCCCGATAGAGTAATACAAAAATGATCTTAATTGCCAGTACTTCAACCTTTAACTAACAACTGTCAATTTTTCTTCTCAAAACCAATCATCTCTAATATCTTAGCTAAAAACATTTTACACAAAATCTATCTATCAGAAAAAAAAAAAAAAAATTATCTCCTTCAGTCTTTTTTCTCAAGAATAAGACTATGTTTAGTAACACTTCTGAAGTCTGAAGTCTAGAAATTAGAAATCAACTTCAAAAATTTCATCCAATGTCCTCTCATCATTAATTCAAAAATTTTGAATTTCGATTCTGAAGTCTGAAATCTAAAATGAAACAAACAAAAATAAAGTTTTCTGATGTTTAAATTTTAAATGTGGACCACCTCCATTTAGATGTCAGAAGTGTTATCAAACACACACTAAGCTAAACCTCTTTTCTTTTTTGAGAAAATCAAGAATTTTTTGTTAGGTTGAAGGTAAAGTCATTTAAGTCATTTTATATTAATCTTTTAGAGTAGAATAAGGTAAGAGGCAAATTTGAAAACAGTGTATCTCAAAGTTGAACGCTATTTCAAGATATTTCAATATAACATTCGGAATTTGGTCGAGATCCAAATGAAACATTGATGTTTCGATAATGTTTTAGATTGTCTTGAAATGTTCTAGTCAAGACCATATCAATTTTTTTTTCTCCTATTTATTGAAATATTGCATTTAAATGAGATTTTAAACCTTGATTCTTATTGTCGGCTGCCAACTACCTACATTCTTTACTCTACCTTGATTCTTAGGTTTGGAATTTTCTAAAGGGGTTATGATGGGATTAAGAATATTATAAAGGGGTCATAGTCATTTAACTACTACTTATAATGACATCATTTGTACCAATTAAATTATATTACACTTTTTAGGTCATAACATACCAAACACATTGATATACTTGTTTGTTACCGAAGCAATCAAACGATTAGTTAACATGTTTGTATCAATATTGTAGAAAATTTTCAAATTAACAAATACTAATTTTAAATTTTCATAAAAATTTAATTTTAATTTTAGATAGAATATTTTGACATTCTCCACGCACACACACACAAAACATGTCATCTTGAGATACAAGACAATAAATTAATATAATGCTTCAATGAAATAGATTACGTATAAGTCTGAGGTTCGTGATCCAAGACTAATGTAATTTCAAAGCCTATATCAATCTAGGTATGAAGGTAGAATCCGACATGGGTTCAAGATGGATTGGAGTTATTGATGGTTTCGCCCCCTCACACTAAGTTTACTTAATGTGAGGAATTAATGCACAAGTGGGTGTTGGAGTGTACTTGTGGGTACACCCTTGGCACTTGAAGAATTGGAATCGAGGTGAATCGATATTTCCATCTACAAGTATCATTCTAGATATTTTAGCAAAAAATTTCTAACAATATTGTTTTATGTACAATACAACCAACTTACAAATGGAAAATTTTATTACATTTTGTATAATCTTAAAAAATAAAATTATTATTTTAAAAGGGAAGAAATGAGACACACGTGGAAGTAGAATGGAGAGATCCAAGTCTAGAGTAATTCTTTGGCTCTCTTGGAGAGAGATCGAACACCTGATTGATAAAGATCTCTTATTCTTATTGTTGTCTTAAAAACCAAGAGACAAGGATGCCACACCTAAAAGGAATGGACGGTCAAGACTTAAAGAGTAGGACTTGGAGTGCATCTTATTTACAGAGATGTGACGCCCCATAGTTTTGGACAGCCACACAACGGTCAACACCAAATCACCTTTCACATCATAGGCACATCATAGGCAAATAGGCCACCAAAATCCTAGGTTATTCCTAATTTACCACAATTTTCCAGAAAATTTCAATTGTGACACAAATATTTTCTAATTAAACTCCGAGGGTTGGTGTAATGGTCAAGCCCACGCGCCTCACAAAGCAGATGTCGAATCTTGCCTTAGAGTCACTGTGAGGGAAGGGAATTGTACATTCCTTGAAGATTAGTTGAATACTCTAAGATGCCCACATTCTTTGGTAAAAAAAAAAAAAAAAGATTTCAAAGATGTATATAAGATTTTTACATTTTTTATGATGGCACCTCATTCTCTTTCTTTTGCTTCAATTATATCGAGCTAAACTTAAATTTCAATATAAAAGGTGGAGAAAGAAGTATCTAAATCCCTATGGTACATGGCCATAGCAACTCTTTAGTATTCATCCCCAAGTTACATGAAAGAGAGAATAGTTATGTTCTCCCTCCACTCATTCTCAAATCTCAAGTCCAAATCTATCCATATTAATATTATAAATCAAATTTATAAAGGGTAAAATCGATATTTCATCAAGACCCTACATGTGTCATAATGAAGACATGAATTGAAGAGTAGAAAAAAAATAACGAAAGGCAAGCGATATACATGATAGGTCAATAATTTAGCTCTACTCATTGAGAGGGTAGGGCATAGATCGAAATATGCCCTAACTAACAAGATGTACCAAATCATAACATTCTCGTGATTCTTTGCCTACCTTATCACACTTCAAAATTCTAGGAAAAATCCCAAGACTCTCAGAGCATGATAAGAAGGATTCCATTTTTAGTTTAAGATCCCAATGATCATGGGATTCCCCAAGATCAGAACCCGAATAAAGGGGAAACCCTAATCTTGAGAGATATCCTATATAATTGAGGGAGGATCCAAGGTAAGGGGAGGATTTTTCCAATCCTTGAGATTAGAGCAAACAAGGATAACATCATTTCTACAATTCTAACTTGATTGTCGGAGAATTATTGGCAGGTATCACACTAGTGCTAACAGGAGGGAGGCAAGGAGCACCTTTGAAACAACAGAGTAGATTGAGGTAAAATTCAAATTTGCCTCTACAAAAATCATTTTTTTTTTGACATAGTAGACTACATCTTCTTCAACTTCCTTAATTCTTAATAACCAAGACATAATCAGCAATGGTAAAAAAATAAAAAAGACGATTAAGGTTTGTGTTTGATACTCTTATCATCACATCAATATTTGAAATGAAAAAAAAAGATGAAATCAATCAACCATACGAACAAGTCCATTCACCACAGCCCAATTAGTTCTTAGATGGCATCATTTATTTCGGCATAGTTAAGGTGGGGAATGCTTGATGAGCCGGTTCGCTTACACCAAAATTCTTCACCTAAAGCAAAGTAAAAAAAAAGTCTTTAGATTATAAGAACAAGAGTGGTGTGGTTGAACAACTATCCAACACAAATGCTCTGCTTTTTTTAAATAATAGAAGCTGATGACTTCATTCAGCTTCAAATCTATGCTTTTGGGTATAAAATATAAGGTTTGCCTGCTCAAAAAAGATAGCCCAGACACCAATTAATATGTATAATTGCATCATTACCCACTTCAGATAATCAATTGCAAACCACGCCCCCCTCCACCCAATAATCCTAAGAACATCCCATAATATAGTCAAAATTTATAGTTTCCATAGTGGGTTTAGATTTTGCATTGGAGACTAATTTACCAAGAAACTTCATTTTGTGCCAGATAACCACATTACTACAGAACTAAACATAATCAACTATTGGTGCTTGGGCCTCCTTTCAAGATGACATAATCGATATTCAATTTAAGTACAGTGGAGAAGATTTATCACCGTAAAGCATCTTCCTTCAGGGTGATTGCATCCCTACTACATCTTTTGAGTTTTTGCTTGTTTCAAGGAATTTTGAACTCTAAGGCAATGTGGGACTATCAGAATGCCCATAAAAAGTAAAGAATGAAGAGAAATTAAAATATTAAAATAAAAAATTGCGACTTCAAGCAAGGAAGGCAAGCATCGGTCATTATCATCAACCTTTCCAGAGTCCTCATGATTTCAATTACTATGGTCCCCTCAGTTTTACGAATCTTCGTCTTATGTTCCAAATTCACTCTTTGAAGAATCTCAATTTAGTTTCAATCCTTGGAATCAAAATGCATACCTGAATATTCTCTACCTTCTCCAGTTCCAATCTAACAACCATACAGCCTAATACAATGCATCGGCTACACTTAAATATTTAATCATAATGTAAAGGGGCCGATATTTCATACTCAGATTGTCATGTAAGTTCTTCGACAACTTCTTGGATTTCAAGGCTGCCAAAGAACCGTAGTGAATGTGGTATTTAAGGCTTGAGGTTAGCACTCTTATTGGCCCCCTGTAAAACCTTCATATAGAACACATGAAAAATCTAAGGGTAGTACAGGCTTGCCTACTGATCAACATGCATTAACATAATAAATTGAACTCATTACAAGCATAAAGACTTCTATTCCCATGGACCACCCTACCAAACTCATGGTTTAAAAAGGAAGTCAATCCACAGATCTAATTTGGATGCACTATTCATGAATACTCTGTTTATTGGATTTTTTTTCTCAATTTTTTTTTGTCAAGTCCCATATTTCCCCTATCCAAATAGGAGAATTGAATTTACTTTTGAGAACTCTTTAATTATTCTAGTTCTGGGCAAAAAATTTAGAACAAAAAAAAAACCATTTCTTTTTCACATTTCTAACTTTTTTTTTTCTAGATCTTTGAAAATGCATTTGAGAAGGAAAGGTTGTTTCCCGAGAGAATTACAAAACCAAGACAAAGGCGTGAACCACTTATAAAGTCCAGATTTCAAATCCAATTCCATCAAGATTCTTTCCAGACATGACTGTACCCAGTATTCATCTCTTTCATGACTTCAAGCCTACAACTACTTAACTAGACCTGCTAATACTATAGAAGGACACAAGCATTTGATATAATTAATATAATGAATGTTAACAAGAAACTAGGGATCATAAAAGCATTTCGAAATTCGAATCAATAGCACAAAAACAGACATCCTAAACCCAATCTCAGATCTATTATTCTCATCTGGTCTATATTGAATAAATTAAATTACAATTCTAATAGTAATGTTTAAGACAAGACCATACACAACAATACGTGGCAATCTAACCATTGAGCGTCAAAGTTTGAACTGTCGAGGAAGTTTACCACACCAACTCTGTGCCCTCAAAATCTCCTTTGCAAACCCTTGATTTCCAGTCAACAAAAGCCCATTCAATATCCGATTAAATGTAAACTTCCGAGGCATAAACCCTTTATCGACCATCTCCATCAACAACTTCCCCGCCACCAATAAATCATCTGCTTTCTTCCTCACAAACATAGCACTTATCAAAATATTATAAGTATCCAAATTAGGCAGGCAATCTCCACCATTCATCTTCCCAAAAACCTCCAAACCCTTCTCAATCTCTCCCTCGTCACAAAAATATCGAATTACAACATTGTAAATCTGCACATTCGGCTCACACTCATCATCCTTCATTCTCCCCATAAACTCCATTGCCCTATCCATTTCCCCGACATGACATAAACCCCTAATCACCACACTATACGTCGTGGAATTGGGCACGTACCCTTTTCTCCTCATCTCCTCAAAAACCACAATAGCATTCTCAACGCTATCTTTCTTACACAAAACCTGAATTAAAGCATTATAAGTCGCCACCGAAGGAAGACACCCTTGCCCAACCATATCATCGAAGACCTTTCGAGCCTTATCAATCTCACCCACGACCCCAAATCCATGAACGACCGTAGTATAAGTAACCACATCAAGCTCACACCCTCGCTTCTTCATTTGCAAGAAAAATTCCCAAGCTTCTTTAATCTGCCCAGCTCTAAAGAATCCTTTAAGCAATATATTATACGTCAAGAGAGTTGGACCCAATCCTCTCTCCACCATTTCTTTAAGAATTTCTAAAGCTTTTGGGGTTCTCTTTTTCAAACACCAACCATTTGCAATTATATTATAACTAACAGTATCAGCTTTAAATCGACCTTTAAAAACCTTAAAAAACGAGTGAGCCATTTCTACTCGATTAGACTTACAGAGCACGTCAAGAAAAGTATTGAAAGAGTGCAAATCTTGAATGCAACCATGTTCGTGCATCGATAGGAAAACTTTCACTGCTCGATCGGCTTTGCCAGTGGAGACATACCGTTCGATGATAATTGCAAAGGTTTTTGGGGTGGGACCGATGCGACGCTTACGCATTCGAGAGACGAGGGTCCATAAGGACTTGTAGTCTCGCAATCGACCAGCAATGTCGATTGCGTGATCGAAGGAGGATGGAGAATGTTTGTAGGTGGGGTGGTGGTCCAAGATTTGGAAAAATTTGAGGGCTTTGGGTCCATGGTTCCAGAGGCGTTTGAGAATTCGGTCGACGAGGTTGGGGGACCATTGGACTCTGCATTTTTCTAGGGTTAGGGTTAGGGTTTCTGAGTTGTTGTTCAAGATGAGCTCTGCAATGAGAGAATCTTGTGATGGTGGTGTTGAAGGGGTTGTTTGGGTGTGAGAATTGCGTTTGAGTGTGGGGAAGATTTGTGGGAGTTGAAGGAGAAGGAGATGAGGAAAATATTTGATGTGTGAGGTTTGTTTGAGGAGAGGAGGGAACATTTGAAAACATTTTCAGTCTCCTTCTTCGGTGATCAGTTAATAATAAAAACTGGTGTAATTTAGAGATACCCCTCTAATTTTGGTGAATATTTGAGATACCCCCATATTCTCGGACTGATGATGATATATCCCTTGATTGCAGTCTTCACAGAAAGACATATAGAAAATGTCCTACATGCTTTCATTCGACCTCGTGTTCAACATCTGATTCAAAAACCATTGATTTTACTCTTAAAATCTATCATTTTCAACTTTCAATAATCTTCTTGAGTTTTTAAGGTTGAAAGAGATAGAAGCTTAAGGTTGGAGAATAAGGTATAAAAATTTAGAGTTGTGCTAAAGTGACATTGGATTTACTACAATTTTTACATTTTTGACGATATGAGTAAGCACATCTACGGTTATGTGTGCACCTCCACGTCAAAAATGTAAAAACCGTAGTAAATCCAATGTCACTCCAGCATTAGTGAAAGATTTATACTAAAAGTTGAAAACAATTCTTTTTTAGAGGAAAAAAAAAAATTAATAATGATTTTCTGACTCCCCCCTCTAACATACTCTCCTTACGTGTCATGTGCTACAATCATAAATTTTTTCACGGGATACACAACTGTAAATTCCCATAAATATGTGCAATTGTGTATCCCAAAGAAAAGAAAATCTATGGTTCTAACATATAACACGCCAAGAGAATATGGGAGAATATGCCAGAGGGTGGGACTTAGAAAATCATGACTCAAAAAAAATATATATATTGAAAAGATCTTACATGAAGTTGAAAATAAGGGCATTTGGATCATTTTTCGTTAATTTTTCGCATTAGAATGCAATCAAAGGATATGTTATCAATTTGAAAATATAGGAGAATAACACAAATATTGCATCAACTTTTAACATTTTAGTAAATTGTCTAGAAAGTACTTAAGTGAGAAAGTTATTTTATAATAATGATATTCAACATGGGTTTGTCTTGTAATAAAGGTTCTCACTTAGCTAAATTGGTAAGGCTCACCTTCATGTTGATTCTTAACCACCTAGCAAAAAAGAGTTTATTTTTTTAAAATAAAAGTACTCAATTAATTAAATAAAATACATTAGAAAGGAAGATTTAGAAAGAAAGGTTTTTTTTTTTTAATAATGAGTATCTCTGTAGATAGTGGACCAAGCCCGTATATGGGCCTTTGCTAGTCCATAAATTATGGTCCTCTTCAAGGACAAGATGAATGCTCGCACATCAAACACACTAGGTAAGTGAGGGTCTGTCTTGCGGGTAGCCCATGAGGAATTAATACTCATACTAAGTATCGAACTCACAACGTAGAGAGATATTATTATAGTGTGTATCTCGAGAGCCATCAATCAAGATTAAACTATATTGATTCATCTATGATCAATGATCAGGGATTGAGTTCAAAGATACAGACTTTGATATTAACTTGATGTATTTAAGAGGTTTAGGATCACTTATTGTTTAACTGTTGGATGGGAATTGATCAACGGAACATTAAAATAGAATATTCTCTGTGAATGATCCAGAACATGACACCAATCATTTGTTGTTAGTCAAGGCATTTGGATGTCAATGATGATTATTGGTCGGAAAATGTCACGAATCCCGATCATGATTTGATTGATTTAAAACAGATCAAATCATGATTTGACCATGATCATTGATGATGTCAAACTAAAAAGTAGATTGTGGGTCTATAGGAGACCATCAACTTAAGGGACTCGCGAAAGTACCAGATACTTCTTACGAATAGCAAACGAAGAGAGCTTCAAAATAACACGGCGATACGTTTCTTAAGCTCCAAGCCATTAATGGAAATCTATAAATGAATTTGAAGGCTTTTCTTACCTCCTCACGTATTCTATTTCGATCATTCGAAAGAGACAGAGAGATAGAGAGACAGACAGAGATGGGAGGAGGAACAGAAGCGTTTCCGGATCTCGGGAGACACTGCAATCTCTCCGAATGCAATCAACTCGATTTCCTTCCTTTCAAGTGCGATGGATGTACAAAGGTAATTAATTTCCAAATCCAACCCCAAATATCTTCGAATTTCGTTCAAATTTGACAACTTTCTTGTGTTTCTCGAACAGATGTTTTGCTTGGAACACAGATCGTACAAATCCCACCAATGCCCAAAATCCGATCACAATAGCAGAAAAGTTATTGTTTGTGTTATCTGTTCTACATCAATTGAGATTACAGAGACACACAATGAAGACGAGATCAAGATGATGTTGCAGAGTCATGAGAATTCAAGGGATTGTGACCCATCAAAGAAGAAGAAACCCAAATGTCCTGTTAAGAGATGCAAACAAGTCTTGACCTTTTCCAACAACAGTACCTGCAAAATTTGCCAATTGAAGGTTTGTCTTGCACATCGATTCCCTGCAGATCACGCCTGTAAGAAAGCGATCTCCTCTGTGGGCGTTAATGGAGGTGGATCGTCAAATAAGTTTCTTGTTGCTTTGGCTGCAAGGAACAGTAAGGATTGTGGGCGCAAGCAGGAGAGCTCCTTGTCTTCTAATTCTACTACTCGTGTTCCATCTGTTAAAGCTTGTTGAGTTCATGAAAATCTATGCATATTGTATATTAATTTGTGGTTTTTGGTTTTAATAAATAAGAATTTATTTAGTCCCACATCGGATGGGAGAGAGGTATGAGAGGGTAGAGTTGGATTATAAAAAGGGAGGAGGGAGAGAATTGTAAGGTATCTTTGCGCTTGGGGCAATGACGCAGCTAGTGAGGTAATAACCGAGGCGCGTCAATTGCTGGTTGAAAACTATTTCCAAACCCCCTCTTTGGCCTGGGTTTGGCCCAGCGCCACTGAGAATTTCTGGAAGGGCTCCCTCTAAACAAGGGTAAAGCCCTACGATTCGTAATTAAAAATTTGTCTTATTTTTATTCTATGAAAATAAAAATAAATAATTTTAAATAATAAAATTATTGCAAAAGTAGTTATCAAATTAAAATTTCGTGAACATTTTTAATAATGAATAAATTTCAAGAAGATCAGGATATAGCAGATTTTGGGAACATATAACCTCTGAAAATTTTTCTGATTTTTTTATATTAAACTTTTCTGAATTTATCCAAATTGAATCCTCATCTATAGGAGTTTAATTTATGCATTTTTTTTAATAATAAATATATTGTCTCACAGCTCTGATGAATATGATATGAGCAACAACAGAACCATATGATGGTGAAGAACAAGAATTATGGTTCCTATCATGGTTTTAAAGCTCGTTCGAGCTCGAGATGTATTACCCTAGTTAACTTGGTATCAAAGTTGAACAAGACCAACCAATATCTAATACCTCACATTGAATTTTTTTGAATGAGAGGTCTCGAACGTATCGGAAAACTCAACTCATCTAAGACAACTCGGTATCAGGCCTAGATGAGACGAGACATGAAACCACGTTTTAAAACCATACATTCTATCCGCTTTAACTTGCACGACTCTAGTTTAAAACACCCTAAAACTTGGGGATAAAGACAGTTTTTTTAAGGAACGTTGGGATGACTTGACGATGATATTCTATTTTTTTTTAAGAATCACTATCGACAAACCAACTTTTACTAACGCCACATCAAGCATGTGCAATTATTTGGTTATTTACATATAGGAATTGGTGTGGCTAAAAATCAAAAGGACCTTCACAAACTTGATGACACAACAAAATCTTTGCACTGAATCCATTTTTCAGTCATGAACATGCAAATGAGCTTCGGTCACAAGAACATAAGGACATTTACTTGATTTATTTGAAGGCTTTCTCTATTTTGTATTGTTTAAACCTGATTTAACTGACCTTTCCACTGTCTATACTGTTTAAAACATTTATTTATCACTTGTTGCCCAGACTCCCGAGAAGAAGAAAAAAAAAACTTCACATCGTTAACAGATGCCAGTACTAGCATGCAGTTGCTACAATTACTAATTATACATTTGATGTAAACCATCAATTAGAATCAGGTACAGAAATTAGAGAGCAATCAAACAATAACAGCAGTGAGTGTGTGTGTGTGTGAGAGAGAGATCTGCAGGCATTCAACAATCTCTACTAATCAAAATTGTTTCAATATCCATACAGTTGAGGGGAAGCGCTTCATACCCTTATACAGAAAATTAGTTTGATATACAGGATTGTTGGATGTCCCCATGACATAAAAATTGCTTTTGTTAACCTGTAAGTATATATCACTCCCCTGCTATACTTGCTATGGTCGTCGGCTGGAATTAGGCAAGACTGCAAGTAGAATCTTCTTCCTTGGTCCCTGCAATCCACATTTTCAGTAAATAACATAGATCAAACTGTTGTCAAA
Source organism: Akebia trifoliata (assembly GCF_017979445.1). Lineage (NCBI taxonomy): Eukaryota > Viridiplantae > Streptophyta > Magnoliopsida > Ranunculales > Lardizabalaceae > Akebia > Akebia trifoliata. Next base: position 4,593,079 of record NC_141379.1, read on the forward strand.
ATATGCAATTATAAAGGAACTATTTCGTAATGTACTGCCACTCCCTTCCATACTCTCTTCCACACTCTTTTTTCAAGTGTAATATGTGGTATATAGCAAGGAAATTTTAATTCAAACCATGAATCATTATTCACTATAATCTTTATTATTTGGATTTTGGACAACTACATAGCCTGGTTGCATTACTTTTATAGGCCATGAGGCATGGTGCTTCAACACTTTTGAAGCACTCCAAATGGTTCCATACTCTTTTTCTATTCAAATGGTTCCCCAATTTTTTTTTATTTCTTTTTTATAGGTAAATGCTTGGTTAGGACAGATAATAGGATTAGTGATTAGTTGTTAGCATAAGAAGAATGGATTCAAGGGGTTTGAACCTAGGACGCAGGAACAACCCTCCATGTAGCCAAGTGGCACTTCTTGGTTCCTCAATTTTTTTCAAATCTCCAGATTTGATGTTTCCTTAGTAGTGTATCTCAAGGGCAAAAACACATTCAGGATAGTTGAGTATCCTTGGGACTTTATGTAATCGTATCAAATCTACATGATACTGATAGTGATAGTACGAGAAGATGTAGAGAAGTAGGAAAAATAGGACATGAAGAAACATTTCTAGATAATAGAATACTAGACTACGGTAATCATCATCCACACCTTATCCCAGGTATCGTCGGCAATATAAATCCTTTTCTGCCATACTATAGAACTGATGAGACAATTTATAAATTGGATTGCATTCTAAACCAATTGGTCAAACTGATGACGCAACTTATATTAACCCTAGAAAGATCATGAAGTGAAAATACCATTGGAATCCCCAACTCTTTGAGGTCATTGTCCCTCATCTGCTTCAATGCAGTCATGTCCACCTGTGAGTTAAAATAAAGAATGTTAGATATAATATGAGATGCGGCAAAAAACTAGAAAAATTACTAGAGTTTCCTTAGTTAACTGAAACAGTTTCATAACAGGCATAATATAAGTACTAAAGTATTAGGAATTTCCACTACTTTTTGTTGATGCACCGACCCTCCATAAAATAATATAACAGTCCCTGTAATAATTCTATTGAATTACTGATCACATTTCTTCAATATATCGTTCCCTGAAATCTTCAAATGATCTCACAGTCTTTCTTTATAAGATTGTTCCTGTACTAATTAGGGAGACTGAATAGACCATGATTGTGTTCAAATCCTACCAATATCCTACACTTGGCTGCAGCAAGGTACTTGTAAACTCCATAGTGTTTTTTTTTTGGTAGATTTTTGCTCCCATAGTATATTGTAAATATTTTTAATTTTCCATAAAAAATTCTATATGATGAACAAGTTAAACTCCCAGACCCGAATTAAGTTGGCATGTATGTAGCAACAAATTAATAAGTGTCACTTACATATAGCTACAGCTCCATTTTCGGATTGAACCATGCAACTAATGTAGATTCTCATAAATAGGATTCTGGTTGAATCATAAAATTGTCTGTATGTATCAAACTTGAATTATGAGGCTTGACCAGTAAACAGAAACAACTAGTTAGACCGAACCCATGCATATCCATGGCATTCCTGGGTGGCGAAATAAAAAAGTTCACATGTGATAAAACTTGAAAAATGTTCATTATGGATGGAAAATATCTCTGTAGTCAAGGCAGGGCGCACTGAAGGTGTCTTAATACATGTGAGGCAAGGCAGTATAAGTGAGGCACAACGCTTTGACTGTGCCTCAGCAAGGCGGAAGGCACACCAGGCGCATGCCTCACTAAAAATGAATAAAACTAAGTGCATTTTGTTTGAATAAAGCACCAATTTCATATTAGATTGTCTTCACATAAAAAATGTATGTTTTTGAAAATTATAATGTTTTCTATCATTAAAAATGTTGAGTTTTATAATTTCTCATTTGTTGAATTTTATAATTTCTCATTTTTACTGTCCCGAGCCTGTTAAGACCGGATTTTGGCTTAATTGGCTTAGGTATGATAGGGATTAAGGGCTAGTATAAGGTACAGCCTACCTTTCTACATCCAGGTTAGGGTTCAACCAAGAACCAGCCCATTGATAGCCCTAATCATGGTTCAAACACTGAAATGTATCTGGAAAATTTGGAAGCGAAGAAATCTTAGGACCTTTGAGGGGAAGGAATCCTCGGTTCAAGACATTATTTCTTCTATTTTGGGGACTATCTTCTTGTGGAGCAAGCTTTTTTATGAGTCAAAGGGGGTTTACTTCGAAGACTTCATAACCAAGTGGTATTGGGTGTGTAGCATTGTTGTTTAGTCGATTTTGTTTTTGGTTGTCTTTGTCTCTTTGTTCTTTGCTTGTCTTTATCTTTCTTTCCTCGTTTGTACTTTACTTCATGGTCTCCTCAATCATACTATCAATAAAGACCTTTGATTTATCAAAAAAAATAAAAATAAATCCTTGACAGAAACATTCCTCTAACATGACATTTAAAACCTTGACCCTAGTTGTTGTATCATAGCAGCAACAACACATGTTGGCTAGCTTCTACTCTCTTTTTTTCCTTATTATTCTTCTTCTTCCTCACTTTTTTTTTTTTTTTCAAATGTTGATCATTCTTCTTCTTGAAATGCTGAATAATTCAACTTGTTTATAAAACTAATATTTATCCATATTATAACTGTAATATATCTAAATCCCATCTTTCATTGTTTATTTTTATTTTGACGGGTAAGCTGGACTTCAACACACGACTTCAAAGTTGTTTTGCAATATGTCAAACCAACTAAGCAATGGGTCTAAGCCCCATCTTTCATTATTTAATTTTAATAATTTTATGAATTTATTATGCTCTGCTTCACTCAGGCTTGCGCCTCAAGCACTAGAAGGCCTTTGTGCCTTTCACCCTTAACTACACTGGAAAATGTATAATCATTCACCTATTGTATGACCCAACTTTTCACAATACTCATACTTGAAAAAATGATTAGCAAATAATTCAGGCAAAGGACCTAGCAGCCTACTATGTAGTTTATTACCAAGTCCCCAATGTCTGCCAGTAAATTGTAGCATTCTTGAGTAAGGCAGCATCCACAATCTCCAACCAAGGAATAAAAGTCGTAGATGTGTCTTTTCCATGCCATCACCTATTAATGGCCGATTATACATGAGATTGTCTCCTCCTGGGGGTTTGTAGGATGAGATTCTGTATTTGTACATCACTCCCTCCAAAAACAAGTAGAGCCACATTTGGCCTCTAGGGTGTTTCTTCTAGACAGTTTTCATTTTCTTAAAATTAACCCTCCAATCTCAAAGCACCCATCACAAGTGAGGGGACATTTTTACAAAAATTGTTTCAGACTAGCTAGGCTTTTCCAAATTCAATAAAAATGTCTCTATTCCACATCCTAAGCACTTCTTTCAGAGCCTCACCAAAGAAATACATGACGGGTAGCCAAGATGGGGAGTGACCAACACACATTTCAAAAGGGTGAGGACGAGCAAAGATTGTTCAATTATTGAAGCAAAATGGATTTGTGCTCTGATGCAAGGTATCTGCTAGTAGCCTGTTTATAATGCTTACCAAATACCCTCTCTCTGCAACCAGAAGTATGATTATGTACACAAATGTCACAGCACATGCACCTAGAAGAGTCATAGCATGTTACTTACCTCCTCGGCTTGAAAGAGAATGGCGTATTTTCCCAGACCCAGTGAATGCAGCAAGCTAGCAACAGTAACAGGTTCCCCACCCTACAGAAGAAAAAAAAAACCAACCAAAAGGACAAATGAGAATAAGAATGGTAAAATACCCCAAGTTTAGTCTTGTCAGATGTGTGCAGAAAGAAAGCTTTTTAAGCCTCGAGAAATGGAAAAAATTGGGTAATCCATAAATCATAGTCTATCAACAAATTGTCGTTCTTTTGGCAGAAATATACTGTGAAAAATTACACATTTGATATTAGTGCTAATTTTTCTTCACTCATGATGCAAGTAACTTGAATTTCCAACTCAGCACTTCGGTATTAGTTCTAAAGCTAACAATAATACAATTAAAAATAACTGCCTACCAGCAATGCCTTAGAATTTAAATTGATATCCATACTATTCCGTACATGCATCTGCCAAAAAGGATTTCTTTTCATTTTTTGATCGTATGCCAGACACGTTCAATTTATGTGAACCATGTTTAATAATGCAAGTAATAGATTAAGAAAAATTTGTTAGACAGGGCAATCTTTCAATGAATTGGTTACATCAACAATAAAGAACTAGTCATTCGCTCATGAAGAAAACATGATACCACTACCTGGGTTCAAGACCCGCCATCACCTCCTAATTACTACCAACTAACTAGATTGCATATCAAAAAAACAAAAAAAAATGCAGTTAAATAAGACAAACATGATATCCTATCTTTCCTGACTTCCACAAAAGGAGCTATTTCTACAGATGGAATTTGACATTTCCCAAGGATCATCATGGAAATACAGACACTGTGTGTAAGATACAAGAAAATGCTACCAGTACCACACTCATTATATTATGCAAACATTGGAAGCCAAAATTTGTCCTATATGGCTTGAAAGTTTTGGATTGGGCTGCTTTGTTGTGAGGATGATCTCTATCTATAGTGAGGAGATCATCCTAACAAAAAATCAGCCCAATCCAAAACTTCTAAACCCATCAAAAGTGGTTTACAAATTAACGGTAAAAACAATTTGAATACCACTTTTGATGGGGTTAGAAGTTTCAGGTTGGGCTGATTTTTTGTGAGAATGATCTCCTCGCCATAGAGATCATACTCACAAAAAATTAGTCCATTCAGAAACTTCTAACTCATATAGGAAAAAGGCGTTGGCTGCCGAACAGAACCCATGTATATCCCTTCAGCAAACAATGTTGGGAGACAACACATTTGTCTTATATGGGTTAGAAGTTTCATAATGGGCTGATTTTTTGGGACAATAATCTCTATGGTGAGGAGATTATTCTCGCAAATAAATCAGCTCAATATGAAACTTGTAACCCTTTCAAAAGTGGTTTAAAATATATATATAGGGTAGCGCTCGACAGACAACGTTAGAGAGACAAAATTTGTCCTATACGGCTTAAAAGTTTTGGATTGGGCTGATTTTTTTGTGAGGATGATCTCTATGGTGAGGAGATCATCCTCACAAAAATCAGTCCAATCTGAAACTTCTAACCCCATCAAAAGTGGTTTACAAATTAACAGTAAAAAATAGACGGTTCACAATTCTAAATCACTTTTGATGGGGTTGCCATAGAGATCATCCTCACAAAAAATCAGCCCAATCCGAAACTTTTAAGCCATATAGGATAAACGTTGTCTCCCTAACATTATCTATCAAACGCTACCCATATCTATATATATATATATATATATGGAAAGGCAGTCCTATTAATGAACCATTTAAGTTTTAAGGGAAGAAACACTAAAGAGAAAAAAACAAGTAAAAGTCAAGCAAGTTGTACTGTATATGAACTCTTCTGCATGATGCCATTGCCACTTGGTGGAAGAAGTTGCGAAACATTCTTTGCAGCTTCGTGAGGTAAGGTAGATTTTGTCATTAAATATGAAGGCCTTGAAGCATCAATAACATCTTTTCGCATAAGAGGAGTGGGTCTTGAAGCACCAAAAGGCCTACCCATACTCCTTGGAGGGGAAAGACCCCTAGAAGTGCCTAAAATTCTATCAGGGGATCTACATCTCAATCCATTCAGAGACCAAGCAGGGTCAGATTTTTTCAATGAGTCCATCCGCATCATGTCATCAGCACTCCTTGAAGAGGGCATTTTCCCCAAAAGGCCGTTTGACTTCGGTACAGGCATTTTCTGCCGGGGATCAGTTCTCATAGGAGGCTGAACTGTCCTTGACAGCTTTTCACGGAGGTCCATGTTGGTTTGCTCTCCACCAGCACTTTGAGTTTGCTTAGACATCTTTTTGCGCATGAGTTTATATCGCAAGTCATCCCGACCTATCTGGGCACCTTTAGTCATTTAATGGCATCAAAGTCAGTAAGGGGAAACCTGAAAAGCAGATCAGAAATACCAAAAAGGCAATCGTAAAGAAATTCTTGTCTAGTAGACACCCAGAAGTGCTCTGCTTGTTACCATCCACGTCATCAGTTGAGCTCCATTTATTACCATCTCCCCGTTGGCTGCATGAAAAAATAAAAGCATTCGATATTGAAATTAAAACAGATGTTTTCACAACTGCTTTGCAAAAACAGTTACAAGTACTTCAACAATGATGCACCAGCCATAATCAGTATTCTTTTTGTTAGAAAAAACTAAAGCATGCTCACATAAGTAGCATTGACAACCCAATATGGCTTTGTTTCAATATTTTGGGAAATATCACAAATTATGATTGTGTCAAAGAATTTCAAATTTCAAATAACACCTAAACAGTAAACATTATCAAGGCAAGAGACTATCTTTGTAATGTTGCACAAGATTTGTTTAAATTGAGGCCACCATTATAGATTACCCTATTCTTTTGACATTCGTAAGGATGATTAAAGTAATATAGTCCATCAGAATGTACAAAGTTTGCATGTTGATAAAATTTAGAGTGATAAAAATAGAGATGTGCTATTGGCATCCCAACTTTTACTTATTACACTCCAATTTCTTAAATTATTTATCACACCCCGATTAAAGATTAAAACACACTCTTCAAACATTACAAAGCTTGGCTCAAATTATGATTTCACTGGGAGGATAGGTGGTGTGGCAACTCTTCTCTGTCATCACAGTTTCCCTCTTTTTTTGCAGCTTCCTTGGGGAAGAATTGAACGGTGCAGGGTTGCCTAATTCACACTGGGAGCAATGTCTCTTGGGACTGAAGTTTCAAAAGAAACTTTAATGATTGGGGGATAACTAAGGGGGCTTCTTTGCTGGATCTTCTTAATTCCCATCATTTCAGGGAGAATGAGGAGAACAGAAGAGAATGGGTAAAGAGTGAGGATAATAGTTTTTATGTTCGTTAATTTTATAAATCCTTGCTACCTTCTTTTGCTTTACTCTTCTCCGAATCCATTATTTGGAACCTGCTCGTCCCCTCAAATGTTGCTTTTTTTTACCTGGCTAGCCTCTCTTGGGAGGATCCTAACTTTAGATAATCTGATTTGTCGTGGGTGGACCACCCAAATTTTTGTTGTCTATGTTTGAGATAGGGAGTCCGTTGATCATACTCTTTATCCATTACCCCTTTTCATTGGGGGTTTGAGTGCATTTTCTCCATCTCTTTCAGCTGGTTTGGGTTCCTCCTCACTCCTTTCTTTTGACAGGGTGGACTCAAAATGTTTTCTCCAACTGAAAAAGATATCTTTGGGCCATTCTTTCATTTGCCATTTCTCGGAGGCTTTGGAAGGAGAGGAGAAAAAGGGTGTCTCAAGGGAAAGAGAGCTCCTCTCATACAGTGATTATGGAGATCCTGGGTTTGCTCTACTTTTGTAGCAAGCATTTTGAAGATTTGGTTTTTAAGTGGGATTCCTTGTGTGCTTTATAGCAGTTTTAGGGTCATGGATCCGCATTTGTGGTGTTTTGGTTGTTGCTTTTTGGTTTTTGTTTTTGTTTTTCTTCTTTGTTTTTTTACCTTGTATTGGGGGCTACCTCAACCTCCTTCCCTTTTTTCCTACTTTTCTAATAAAGTTTTAATACATAATATAAAAAAAAATTATAACCCTTGTTAAATAAATTCTAAGAGTCATTTACAATTATGATTAGGCTGATATTAAATCCTAAACCCAAAAAATAGAAATCTAGAAACAAAAAAAGAAAAAAAAAAAAGAGCGCCTCTATTGGCACCCCAAGTCCCCAACCTTTACTTATTCTTAACCATTCACTTATTTTCTTTATTTTTAATTGAGGTGTAATAAGTAAAAGTTGGGGTGCCAATAGTAGCTCTCCAAAAAATACCACACAGCTAGGTTTATTATCCACCTTCATCAATTTGCCAAACCAAATGAACCCACCATTGTAGAATTGTTTCAAGAATTTTGGCATTTTGTTCAAAGCTTATTGTTATGCTAAAGATTTTTTTATTTTTTTAATCTTAAAGAGATGTTTAATGGTGGTTAGCAAAGCAAGACAACAACTTCAAAACCAACTTTTCATTTCATACATTTAACTAGTGTCAGGATAAGGTAATAATGGCAATCTGCATCATTAGATAAACACCAAATCACATGCTACCTGCAATCCCCAAAATCAAGTCAGGCACTGAATCCTCCTAAAGTTTTATCCCGTTTAAATTAGTATAACACAACCATGGTTTTTCAAAATCATACGTGACCAAGATGACTCAGTATCTTTTGTGAATGACCAAGATTTTCAATGTGAATCGTCCACATTGACTCGTCCAATATCCAAGATTTTGAAATTTTGGGCTGCGTTAATAAACTCGCCGAGTCGAGCGGTTTTTTGTATTTTTTGATTAAAAAATTAATTAATTTTTTAATAATGTAAATATTTATTATCTAAATAGAAATATGATTTTGTAATTAAGTATCTCCTAGTCTAACTTATTTTATATAAAAATCTATAATTACTCCAATATAAATAAATATTAATCATCAAACGCGAGATGACTCAAGCAAGTTAACTTGGCAATTAAAGCTAGCAACAAAAAAACATTTGAGACCTTAGAACGAGATCTACTCTTAAAAACTGATTGATGCCAGAACTAATGTAAATCGACCAAAATATTTCGATACCGTTTGTTTTGAGATTGGTTCACATTGCTCCCCAATCTCTCTCTTACTGATCGCTTACTCCCAGTCAATTGCACCAAATCAGAACAAGAACCATCTGATATGGTAGCTGATCTCTTCACAACCTGCAAAGTAACAAATGTTGACCAATTCGGTTCAAATCCAAATTAACAAACCATCCGAAAACCTAAAGTACTGAAAAAAAATAATAAATCGAGACAATAAAAAAAATAGTTCAAAAGCATCAAAAAACAGGAGAGAGAAGCTAAACAACAACTATCGTAAATTAGCGGGAAAAATCATGAATATAAGCACAAGTGTCCCAAATAACCCTAATCTTAGCTGACAAAACCTAAGTTCAGTAAGAAGGATTAAGTTGAGAGATACCTGACCACTACGCCCCAGTGTAATGGTGACCTGGGGCTTCGACATTTATTCTCTCAGTCGAAACGAAACCCTAGAAAAATCAATCGATTAAGCCAAGATAGGATCGAATACAGAAAGCCTAACACCTTCGGTGCGCGAGAGAGAGAGAGAGTTTCGTGGAGAAGAAAGGACACTTATGACTTATCACATATTAGTTTGTGTTTTTTATAACGAACGGAGAGAGAGAGAGAGAGACCTGTGTCCCTGGCAGTGAAACTACGAGCTTTCAGATGGAAGGGACGTACTAGCTAAAAGACCGAAATACCCTTTTTCGAAAATATTTGTGATACCTGAGACTGGTCAGGCACTCAGGCCCAGCCCTAAAGAGTCAAGTAGAACCTTGTACAAGTGTTAACTTTATTGGCTTAAGTTGGCTAAAACCATGCTCAGTCCTAACGGGCTTGGGCCGAGTTCAATTTGATTTTCGGATTTCGTTAAAAAAAAAAAAATCCAAAAGTACCTTTTGAGGCCGTTTGATGCTATTTTAATTGAAATAAGAATCAAATCTCTATCATAATTGAAAAAAAAAAAAAGCCCATTAAAGGTGAGAGTGGACTTATTATTTTATGATCGTTATGGCGTAGGTATAATAAACTTTTGATAACACGTGTTGCATTCACATGTGAATACCAAAGTCAAATTCTAATTTATTTATTTTTTTGGAATAGGGTATATCTTACTCTAGTGGATTGACCATGATCCATTGGGCTTTGCCCAATCCATAAGGCAATATTATCCATCAGAATTAATCTCTGAGTTTTACATCTCATCCAACACCCTGTCGCATGACACTAATTAAATAGACACATTGTTGTGGAAGAAAATATAAAGATTTGAATTCTAAATATTAAATGCATGTTCAAAATGATTTGAAGTTTTCTCTAATTAGACCACACAACTTGCATGGTCCACTACAAAAATGCTTATAGAATTATATCATGGGTCGGGTTCAACAGTTAACGTTTTGTCTTGTATGGGTTAAAAGTTTTTGAATAATTTGATGTTTTGTGAGGATGATCTCCTCATCATAGAGATCATCCTCACAAAAAATCAACCCATTCTGAAACTTTTAATTGAAAGTGGTTAATAAACTAATAGTAAAAATTAATGGTCCACAATTCTTCAATTTATAAATTGAGGTTAGAAAATTCTGAATGGGTTGTTTTTTTTAAGGATGGTCTCCTTGATCAATCTCACAAAAAATCATGATCATCCTCACAAAAAATCAGCCCATTATGAAACTTTTAACTCATACAGGACAAAACACTTTGATTAGGAATTTGGCAACCAAATGCTAGCCTTATATCATATCATATCACATGTCACACAAGTATGTAAAAAGTTGCATCATCACTTGAACAAGTCATCTCATGTCAGGCAAATTCACCTTTCATAACATTTAATTTGTTTTATACTTGTGGGTATCAAATTTGTTTGGTTAAAGTCCTTATAATGTCCTACTAGTACTGTCTCATCTCAAGTTCGAGTTGGTGTTTTTTTGGTCCTTGTAGATCCACAATTACATTTTGATGATTAAGTCAATTTTAATTTTGATAAAATAAAAGGTGTGTTTCATTCCTTTGACTTGTTAGTTTACTTGCCCATAGTTTTTTTGAATTATATCGCATGAAGCCTTGTGTGTATGACACTCAGAAATGATGGCATATGCATATGGATCATGTAAGGTGCCTTGTTTTGATTGGAGTTTATTAAAATACATCAGGCTCCTAATGAAACTGTTCTCTATGTAGCACGCAACACAATGTGTTTAATCTCCAACCAAAATGTGCCCATGTAGACACCATTCTAAATCGTGATTCATTCAAAATTTCAAATAAGAGATGATGTCAACAAGATGTTAACATAAGTTAGGTTGTTAAAACATGTGCTTACAATCGTTTTTACCAAGGACCATGGACTATGTGCTTTTGGATTCAAACCATCATAACTCAATTTGATCTTTATGGATTATATAGGTTGAGTCAGAAAGTAACGATTTTTTGGTCCAACTACCATAGCTTTCAAAGATGGGTAAAATTTTATATTCCCCCAATAGTAATACAATTATAAATAGTACATATTTTCTTGTTATAAAATAAATTAAATAGATGCTACAAGCTCAAATAAATGGCAAACATTTAATTTGTGTCGATCCAGTCAAGTCCAGACGAGATGACTCACCCATTAGATGACTCGAGGTGACTACATCTTAAAACTTTGTTTGGGTTGAGAGAAATGGAGAGAAGAGAAACTCAATTTCTCTCATTTTGGATTGACAGGAGAGAAATGGTGAAAATTTTGAAATTTTAAAATGTTATAAAAAAAAAATTTAAGGACAAAATTGAAATTATAATTTTTTTTTTAAAGGGTTCTCTCCATATCTTTTCTCCTCTCCCCATTTAGCAATCCAAACAGAAGAAACTCATTTATTTTTCTCTCAATTTCTCTCAATTCAAAAACATCATTTTAGAACTCATTTTGACGTCTCGTCACGGATGAGTTTTTTCGATACGTTTGAGACGTCTTGTTCAACAATTTGGTATCACCCAACAATGAGACAAACAAACAAGTTAATGTATCGGACAAGATTTAAAATCCATGTTCATTTTTCTCATTGTTGAACGCTTTCTACTTTCTAATATGTCATGAACTAGATCAAAATCATTCTTAACGAATCCATAAGAAGTGGTCCAATTTTTATCATTGAGTCTGAGTAGAGATCAAAGATCTTAAGCGATCGATCCAACAGAAAAACTCAAAAGTTTTGAAGATAGGGTCAGTACACCATGAATGAAGAAAGCCCTGACCATTGGCCCTACCCCCCACAAGGAGATACCTTAGCGACAAGGAACACTGCTACTGTTGAAAATAGGGTTGTGCTTTCGAAAATAGATTAAAAGACACAGAAGAGAGAGAATGAATGCATGACAAAAGAAGGATCGAAGCTTGACTAAAAGGAGAGGATCAATGTAATTGAATTTAGCCAATGGTTTGGGAGATGCATGATAAGCTCCTTCGAACGTCTCGAGACGACTCAGTCTTGTTCACGGACGAGACGTCAAAATGAGTTTAGCATGATCCGAACACAGCGTAGGTTGCCATTTTAATAACTTTTTCTTAGGGACCTAAGGAGCGCGCGAAAATGTCAATTTGGTGCAACAGGATCCCCAACGTCTCTCATTCCCTCTCTCAACCGACTTTCTTCAAACGCCTCGTAACCTCAAAAGTAACTATCTCCTCTACTTGCAGGGCACCCAGAAGAAAAACCCTAACCACCTCCGCAAGCCTCACCTCTCCTCACCTTGAAACCCTAACTTCCCACCAAAAAGATCAGATTTCTCTCTACGTCGATGCTCTTCTGCAATGGAACCAGGTATCATCTCTCTCTCTCTGTAACTTTCTCTCTCTTGCCTTCTAAATTAGGTTTCGATTTTGTATTCCGCAGAGAATGAACCTTACTGCTGTCACAGAGACGAGCGAGGTCATGAAAAGGCACGTTGACGACTCACTGGCAATCATCTCTCCCATACGGAACTCCTATCTATCGCATTGTAGTTCTTCATGCGAAAATCTTAAGCTCGTCGATGTAGGCAGTGGCCCAGGCCTTCCTGGATTGATCTTCGCTATTGCGTGCCCAAGTAATATTTCTCCAACCAACCCAATGTATAAGAATTCAAGTTCTTAGTCTCTTAAATTATTGGTCATTCTAGAACAAGTTATGAGAGTTTCAGTTTTAATTTGGTACATTTTGTTGGAGATTGAAACATGGGTATGCGATACTTTTGTGATTTGTAGGTTGGAAAGTTACCCTTTTGGAATCGATGAATAAAAGATGTATCTTCTTAAAGCACGCCATTAGTGTTACTGGATTGTCTAATGTGGAAGTTTTACGTGCAAGAGCAGAGGTATAATTTCGTAAAGTATTTCCATTGGTAAGTTTGTTATATGCGTGTTGGTACTAATAATTACTGGCCAATGTATGATGAAGAACAAGGAGGATTTAATTGACATGTGTGCGGCCAATCTATGAACTGAATCATGCATTCAGCGAGTCCTGTATACACAAAAACTCACCCTTTTACTACAAAACGTGTTTCATTCATTTATATTGTTCCCAATTTTTTAACAAAGAGCAAAGAAACTAAATCTAATCGACATGTTTCCTGGTGACAAAAGCTGTCATCATTTTCCGAGCAACTATATTGGATCTATGGTAAAGTTAAGTTGAGTCCTAAGCAGTAACATCTCCAGAGTAACGGCATTGCAGACTTATCAACATCTTTCTTAAACTAGGAATTTTGATAAGTTACCATTGTCTTAGATGGTATATTGGTCAAAGCCTTAATTTTTACTCATTATGTAATGACATGAAGTACTGACCTTGTCTGTCAGTTTTGAGTTTTGATTTATTCATATGTCAGAAGTTCATGTGTCTGAGAAAATATGCTACAAGGAATGTGATATTGGTGTGGCAAATACTTCAAATCCTACGGCAAGCATGATCAGCAATTCACCATAAATAAATGTGATCCCTGAGACCCTAATTGTGTCAGGAATGGAGCTTATCTATATTAAAGTGAAGGATATCTTTTTCATTGTTGGACATTTTTATGATAACCTGGCCTTCTGAAATAGAGTCGGTACTTTGAGTACGATAGAAATACATTAATACCTTTTATGCATATTTCTTTCTTTCTTCTTCTTTTTATGAGTTCAAAATGTTTGATGTTGCCAACGAGTAAGCCTGTTTTCTTAATGTGACCAGTAACTCAAGGCTGGGGGTTTTGAACCCAAATAGGTGGTATCAACAATCCCAGAATTTTCAACTGAGTGTGCAGGTTTTATATGTCGTTGTTTTTTGGGTAAGGTTGATTTTAAGGTAGTCTATGCAGCACTTGCTAGCATTTGAGCTTATCCCTTGTTTTGAGGTAATTGATTCTCCACAAACTGTCCCAAACCTTTATTGCTATGCCATTGTTGTCCTTGTATGTAACCACATAAAAACTGTCCCAAATCTTTACTGTTGTCATGGGTTTGTCATTTAACCTAAGGTTTAAGCTTCCACCAAGTTCAAAAAAATTGAAAATTTCTACTAGAGCTTGAGAATGCTGGAACATTGTGGACTTCTTTGAAAGAGTCTCGAGGGTTCTTCTATTAGATTGTATTTATTGTACAGTGTCCCCAATTGAATGTAAGAGGAAATTTTTAGACTTAGGGTCTAAATATTTTAGGATGGTTCTAGATTGTAGAAAGTTGTAGAGTATTCTAGAGAATTTCTTTAACCCTTGGATCATTGTCACGTATTTTGATCGAAACCATCAATTTCACCTCCCCAAGTCTTTATATGGGAGAAGATAGTTCATTTATAACCAAGCTCGAAGAGTATGGGTATACCTTTAAGAGTTAAGATAAATTTTTTTTTGAGTATTCTGTTTAGTAGGCGAGTGCTTTAGAGAGTTGAAGGAACTCCGAAGATTCTTAAGCCTAGTGAACATTAATAAAAGAGTCGTGATAATCTGACCACCCCACGTGGCATACTCAATCGACTCCCTTGACGTGGAGATAACTTCCAGTCCAACTCTCATTTACTTGCGTGGCTGCCACGTAAGATCTCACCACGTTAGCCACAATAAAGTAAAATAAAAACGCAGATTTCTTCTCCCCTTTCAGATCTGAAAAACCCTCTCTGAACAAAAAAAACCCTCTTCTAGATCTGAGTGGATTGGGAACCCCTTTCGATACTTCGTCCTCTCCCCTTTTGTCTCTTTGTCCTCTCCCCTTTCAGATCTCAATTTTCAAAAAAAATCAGGGAGTTGGTTCTCCCTCTCGATTACAGTGCAAGTTCTCATCTTCTTCCAACCTCGAAGACGGATCTTGGAGTCGATTGAAAGGTAAATATTCTTCCCCTCTCTCTCTTTGAACAAAAATATGTTATTGGTGTAGAATTTGTACAATTTTAAAAGTTTTTAGGGCTCATCTCTGCTATTTTAGATTCTCTTTTATAGCTTGCTTGTTGATGACATGAACTTGAGTTTGATTTGGTTTTCACTTTTCTTCTAAAGATTACACGAAATTAGACAACTTTGTGTGGAATTTTAGGTTTTTCTTTATCTGATGTTTGAATTTTAATACTGGAAACTAGGGGTGTCAATGGATAGCTGAAATTCGAATTCGAAAAATTGGATATTATCCGAAAATTTTGGATATCGGATTCGGATGTTATTTTAAAATTCAAATGAATTTCGGATACGAATTCGGATATTGCGATATCCGATTCGATAATATCCGCTCCGATATAATATATGTATTTTGTATTCATGTTTTACAACAAAACATTTATATATGTATATATAAGCTGTGTATTCATGTTTTACAACAAAAACTTAATTTGTTTTTATATCTTCTCTCAACCCACACGAACCAGTCGAAGTAAATGGAATGACGATGGTGTTTCGACCATGTGGGGTTGCAAGCTCCTTCTCCGGCCGGCGAGCATGCAGGTACGTATTTTCTCTCTCTCTCTCTCTTCTTTTCTCTCGGTAAAACCCATTTTTCGATGGTGCGAACTTCATAACCATCGTCTTCTTCGGCTATCCATTGATACCCCTCTCTCTCTCTCTCTCTCTCACACACACACACACGTAGAATAAAACCCCATTTTTTTTATTCAGATTCGAATGGAGTTGAAAAAATAAGAAAATCAATTTTTTTTACAGGGTAAAACCTCATCGTCTTCAGCCCTCAGCCCTCATCGTTTTCCACAATCTCAACCCCTCTCAGTCACTGTCAGAATCTCTCTCGGCGGCTCACCTTCGGCATCGGCGTCCATTGACAGGTCGAATCGGTCGAAATCTCTCTCTCTCTCTCAAAACCCATTTGATTTTATTTGTTTTTTTTTTTTCCGGATAAATTTCGGATAATTTTCGAATTGTAGATTTTGTATTCGAATCGGATAATATCGGATATCCGATAATTTATTCGGATACGAATTCGAATATTCGTTAGTGATATCCGATCGGATTCGAATTCGAATTCGGATAGTACTAAAAACTTTCGGATTCGAATTCGGATATAACACTATCCGATCGGATATCTATCCATTGACAGCCCTACTGGAAACTATAAGGGATAATTATTTTCTAGTAGAAGTGAAAATCTGTGAAATTTAAGCTTCTCTATCTGTTTTATTTAAATTTCAGAATTAGAGGCTTTTGCACTAGAAATAGAAAGATATTATTGAAATCTTTCAGAAGATACCCCCTTTTATTTAAAAACTAAATAAAAAAATAAAGATAAATCAAGAGAAATAAGCTTTAGAATTTTTGATTTATTAATTTTCAAGGTTACTTTGAGCTTTTTTTTTTCTTCTCTAACTTAAGTTTCCATTTGTTTTCTTTAATATTTATTTGGAATATAGGATATGGAAGGGTTGTCGTTGAATGATAAAGAGAAAGAAAAAGAAAAAGAAAAAGAAATGAATGAATGAGAAGAAATTCCATACAATTTGGGTGAAGATGATATAAATCTGGAAAAGGGAAATTACGTTTAATTCAATGGATGATTCTTACAATTATTATAAAACCTATGCCAAAAGTATAAGATTTGGTATTAAATATAAAAACATGCGGCGTGATGAAGACAACAAAGAAGTGATAAGATGCACGATAGGTTGCGTTAGGAAGGGTAAATGTGATTCTCTGATCAATTGTTCAAATTCAACACAACTTTCATCGAGAAAAGGATGTTAGGTTAGGGTTAATGTAAAACGACAACAAGATGGTCTATGACGTTTAATAACAGTTAATCTTGAACATAATCATTTGGTTAGTCCAAGGAAGTCGAGATTTTTTTACTCCAATAAAATATTGGATGAGCGGGTGAAAAAACAACTTGAATCGAATGATACAGTTGGGATACCACCCTCAAGGGAGCTTAATTTTTATAGAGTACAATCGACCCCTTTCATCATCCTCAATAATATTTTGTAGTTCATGAGGGAAGAAGTCTTGGGGTTCAGTTTCTATTTGTCTATTCTCTGAAGCCATCTCATCATCCTCTATATTATTTTGTAGTTCATGAGGGAAGAAGTCTTGGGGTCAACCTCTATTTTTCGTATCTCTAAAGCCATCTCATCATCCTCAATAATTTTTTTCAGTTCATGAGAGAAGTTTTGGGGTTCAACCCTTCCAATTTCTTATTACCACCCCTTCCCCTCCTATGGAGGAGGCCTGAGAGACCCATCAGCAAATAGATTCAGAGTTGTTCTTACAAAAAGTGCATACTAATCGAGGACCTGAGAAGTTTGAGTTTCATAATTGCCTTCGGTGGTTCTTAGATGTCTAGGTACAATTGCAAGGAGTACATCACCACGTGTAAGTTTAATTGGGTCACTAAACAATCACAAATTCATAAATGATAATAAATATCATAGATCGAATCAATTATATGATATATTACACACATCAATTTCCAATATTGTGGTTCAGGTTTCATCTGAAAGGTATAACAAGATAGAGAGGGCGTGGACAACCTGAAATTGCATGGGCAGTCTAAGAGGCATTTCCAAAAGCTTGCTGGGACCCGAATTTCCAAAAATCAACATGACACGTTTTAAACAGTAACTGAGAATGAAAACATACACCCTAACTAGGCAATTCCATTTGGAAATGAAATCATCAAAATAATAGTCCCTAAACTTGTAGCCTAGGTGATCAATAACAAGAAGCCACCTTAAACAAAAATTGCCTACCCATCTTAGTATAACTTGAAGCCACCTCTTTAGAAGACAACCAAAAAAAGTAGACACCTTAGCTTTGAGATGGTGATTCCTATGCTGCCACTGACTTTATAAAAGTACCTCCTGTCAAAAACACAATCATGAATGTATCATAGAAGCCTCATTTCAAAAAATAATGTTGATAGCATATACATAACATAGTGTGTGATCCGCAAATATTGTTAATATTAATTACAAAATAACTCATATGCAAGTTTAACAAAATGTATGCTCAAAATGCTCAATATTATTTGATATTACCAAATTGTGCATCCACTCCTGTAACATGAGTTGCTGCTGGAAAGTAATATTGCCTTGGTCATCCATTAGTACAAACGAATGTGGAGGATTGATGAAAGTTCAATTCATCATGGCTTTGGTGCCTATCGACTCTGAATTTTCCTACAAATTTTAAAAAATAAATTATACCCACAAAAAAATGTGCAATACATATATGTACCTGCTACCATTTATTTAATTCGCTGCAATATTATGGCTTTCTTGTGTTCCGATGGTTGGTTGCATAATAGATATCTCACGTTGATTGAAGTTGTTCATTTCTCCCACCCGTACCTATACACATCATATTCATTTAACACTATGGTTAGTAAATTAGTTGTATTTAGATAAAAGCCATATCTACTAAACACAACAAAGACTAACCTGTTGGTCATTATGGGTCTCATGGTTCTTTGATTTTTTTTTTCTTTGAGTTGTTTCGTGCCTATTATCAAATTTTAAATTAGAATCTTATTTTTTAACATATTAAAAAAATTAAAAAAAAAATACTAACCATTTTTTTCTTCTTGACATTTACTATTTTCTCAACTGTTGACTTCATTCTTTCACGTGGTCGCTCTTTCTGCTTAACTTGAATGTGATCAATAACTTTGGTCCTATTTGTTTCTTCATGCCCAACACTTCCACTTGGGTGACTATCAGAATCCTCCTCATTGAAAGCTAAGCATTCTTCATTTAATTTTTTAATCGCATTTAAGGCAAACTTGTATTTCCTTTCTGATTTCGTCCCAAACTCTGTAATTTTATGACAATGCATTTCATCATAACATTCCATCGGGGCACATGCAAATATACTTTCTCGACTCTTGAGGCCATGCAGACGTTTAAAATCTTTTCTCCATCGTTGTAAGATGTATTAGGATGGAAGCCCTTCGACATCATGAAAATCAAGAATACAAGTTGCATGCAATACCTCGAGACTCAAATGAACGGTATACATTGCATCTCATGTTCTTTTGCATTGAAACAAACTTCAATTTTTTTCATAATGGCTTGACTAAGCACCTCAATGAGCACCCTTTCTTTTATTTCATAGAAATAAAGAGGTCCATTTTGATAATCAAGTATGTGTCGATAATTCTCCACCTTCTTTACCTTTTCTTGAAATTTTGAAAATATGTTGCTTGTGTAAAGTGAGCGTAATTACTCCTCTAGAGGCATAGTTGAGACTAATTCGTGTTCTTTATGAAATGAATGAAAGCTAAAGCCTCATTTTTAGACTTTCTTTCCAATGTAACTTCATACTGGCTGAGAAATTGCTTCAAAGAAGTCTTTGTACTTATATATCCATAAAAAAAATGCATTCATATTTTCAGTGCTTTGAGTCATAGACATTCCTGTCCAAAATTGATCTTTCAAATATACCGGTACCCATTTTTGTCTAATCTCATATAAGGATTGAAGGCATTCATAATCTTGCAATGCAAAACCTTCAACCATCTCTCCCTATACTAGCTCAAACTCTTCCACTTTTAATGAGTCATACATTGTCTTTGTCAACTTAAAAACTATAGATTCACGTTCTTTGTTAGCACACAATTTCTCGGGAACCTTCTTCATTATGTGTCACAAGCATAGACGATGTCGAGCCATAGGGAACACCTCAAACACAGCTCCTTGAATAGATTTGCACTGATCAGTAATTATTGCATTAGATATACATGATAACCAAGCGGTAAACAACCATATATAACTTTCCATTGATTCACTTGAAAGCAACCCACAACCCTACCAAATTGATTGTTCATGATGATTGACTCCGACAACGGGTGCAAATGGCAGATCATATTTATTTGTTACATTGTGTCAAATGAAATGACATCACTAAAATATTGATAAGATGCTCGAGATCTTACATCGGCCTAGAACACATGCCTTAGACGTCCCTCGCCGTCAATGTCCATCAAATGGTAGCAGTGTTATCAAATAGCATATGCGACCATATGCGAAATCGCATATGACATATGCGGTAGGGGTGTCAATGGGTACCCATTTAACCGAAACTGAATTGGAGTTGGAACCGAATATCCTAGTTCCGGTTTCGGATCCCTTTTTATTGGAACCGATTTGAGCCGGGTCTAAAATAGAACCGTACCGATAGGAACTAGAACCGTTAGGTTCTATCCAATGGGTACCTGAAACTGATTTATTTTTTCATTTCTTTCCATACTATATAGATAATTTAAGTTATTTTTTATTTTAAAAATAAATGCATGTTATATAAAATTCTTCAATTTTTCATATAAATTATGATTGAAACTTAAAATGAGTTAATCTTCTAAAAAATTATTACTTTTAACAAAGATAAATTTTTATTTTTGAAAAAAATAATTCATTTGTATCTTAAGTATGACAAATTATAACGAAGTTAACAATTTTGTTGATAATATGTTAATTTTTTGAAGGGAATTTTTTTTTATAATGATTTGAAATACTTTTTTTCTCATTCGATTCTTGAGAACCGGAATCGATGGGTACCCGTGATTTTTGTCGGTTCCGGTTCCATTTATTTTGGAATTAGCCTTGGAACCGACAAGAACCAGAACCAAACTAATATAAGGGTTATGGTTTTAAGTTCCTTAGGAACCGACCCATTGACCCCCCTAATATGCGGTCGCATATTTCACAATTTTTTTTTATTTCAAAAAAATAAATAAAAACAGTAAAAAATAAGAAAAAAAAGGGCAAATGTTAAAAAAATTAGAAAAATATAAGAAAATAAAAACAAACCTATAACAATACATTTGGATTTTGGATAGCACTCATTTTTCAAATTGATTACATTTAGTCATTTAGTAACAAGAATAAAAGATCTCAAGAAGCTAAATAGTTAATAATATATAAACCATTCATGATACGAAAGTGGCCTGCTTTAATTATCAAGTTTTAGTTCTAAATAATTAAAGTGGATTCTACTTTAATAGTTTAATCATTGGATACTATGATCTTATGCTAGAATGCATAAACTCAATATTTTGAAAAAATAACGTAAAAATAAGATTTAAAGAGAAGATATGTGAGCGAAAGGATAAAAGAAATAACTTAGAATAATGCTGAATAGGGGGGTGGAAATAGGGTAGTTGTTGGAGAAGATAGATTAAAGAAACTTGAATTTAATGCTCCAATAGTCAAATCATTGCCCATTGGAGTAATATGCGATCGCATAGTTTTGTATGTCACGGAATAATGAACCAGAAATCCTAAATCGCATATGCTATCACATTTGACAACATTGAATGGTAGAAATTTGAATTTTGTTTTTGCATGCGCATAATATACCATCAAATTGATTCAGCATCACCTTCACCAAGTGTCGAACACCTTGCACCATCGATGTAATTTCTAGTAGCTCTTTCACTGAATAATAAATTATCTATGCCCCCCACTCATGTAGCAAATGAAAGAAAGGATTTGCATATTGGTATCCCAACCGTATCATTTAATTCAAGTTTTTTTTTCACCCGCTCATCCAATATTTTATTGCAGTTAAAAAATCTTGACTTCTTTGGACTAACCAAATGATTATGTTCGAGATTAATTATTGTTAAATGCCATAGACTATCTTTATGTCCTCTCACATTAACCCTAACCCTAACCTGACACCCTTTTTTCAATGAAACTTGTGTTGAATTTGAACAATCCTTCTGAGAATCACATTACCCTCCCTAACGTAACTTATCGTGCATCTTATCACTTCTTTGTTGTCTTCATCACACCACATGCTTCTATATTTAATACCAAATCCTATACTTTTGGCATAGGTTTTATAATAATTGTAGGCGTCATCCATTGAATTGAATGACATTCCCTTTTCCAGTTTATGTCATCTTTACCCAAATTGTGTGAAATTTCTTCTAACTCATTCATTTCTTTTTCTTTCCCTTTATCGTTCAATGATAACCCTTCCATATCCTATATTCCAAATAAATATTAAAGAAAACAAATGGAAGCTTAAATTAGAGGGATAAAAAAGCTCACAGTAACCTTGAAAATTAATAAATCAGAAATTCAAAATCCTATTTGTCTTGATTTTTTTTTTTTTTTTTTTTGATTTTTTATAGATAAAATGGTGTATCTTCTGAAAGATTTCAATAATGTCTTTCTATTGCCAGTGCAAAAGCCTCTAGTTCTTGAATTTAAAGAAAACAAATGGAAGTTTAAATTTCATAGATTTTCAATTTTACCAGAAAATAATTATCCCTTATAGTTTCCAACATTAAAATTCAAACATCAGATAGAGAAAAACCTAAAATTCCACACAAACTTGTCTAATCTTGTGTAATCTTTAGAAGAAAAGTGAACACCAAATCAAACTCAGGTTCATGTCATCGACAACAAGCAAGCTATAAAAGAGAATCTAAAATAACAAAGATGAGATTCAAACATTAGATAGAGAAAAACCTAAAATTCTACACAAAGTTGTCTAATTTCGTGTAATTTTTAGAAGAAAAATGAACACCAAATCAAACTCAGGTTCATGTCATCAACAAGCAAGCTATAAAAGAGAATCTAAAATAGCAGAGATGAGCCCTAGAACTCTTAAAATTGTACAAATTCTACACCAATAACGAACTTTTGTTTAGAGAGAGTGAGAGAAAGAATATTTACCTTTCAATCGACTCTGAGATCCGTCTTTGAGCTTGGAAGAAGATGAGAACTTGCACTGTAAGCGAGAGAGAGAGAGAGATCCAAGGGGAGTACTAACTCTCTGTTTTTCTTTGAAAACTGAGATCTGAAAGGGGAGAGGACGAAGAGACGAAAGGGGTTTCCAATCCACTCAGATTTGGAAGAGGATTTTTTTTGTTCAGAGAGGGTTTTTCAGATCTGAAAGGGGAGAAGAAAACTGCGTTATTATTTTATTTTATTGTGGCTGATGTGGTAGAATCTTACGTGACAGCCACGTAAGTAAATGAGAGTTGGGCTGAAAGTTCTCTCCACTTCAGGGGTGTCGATTGAGTATGCCACGTGGGGTAGTTAGATTATCACGACTCTTAATACAAGGGATGATCAATATCTTCATTTGAGTTTTTGCCAAGTATGCATTTTGATTTTATCCCATGTCTTTAATTTTCCATGCATAATCAACCCACTAGTCTTGGGATATTGTTCTTGAGCCAAAGTAGATCCTGCTGGGCAATGCTTTGTTTCATTATAATGCCTAGTCACCAAATTCTTCGACTTATTGGATCTTCCTCTGTGGTTGTAGATTTAAGGATCTTCCTCCATGCCATGTGCAATCCTGGGAATAGGAGGTGCCAAAAATGTTTCTTTGTAAACCCATTTGCAACTCATGGAGTCCTTGCATGATGCAAATGTTTATTCATATATTTATATGACTTTAAGACATCACCTTATATGCATGTATTCTTTCCATGTTCTATGCTTAACATGAGCTGAAGTTTATTAATGTATTTATCTTGCACTTTACAGTAAATAAAATAAAATGTACAGACATGTCAGTGTACTGTGTTTTTTTTTGGGGTCAGTGTACCTGAACTTCGTATCAATGTTGGCCTCGACACTCATATTCATGTCTTTGTTGCATAGGTGTTATAGGAGAAAAATGGCCGAGGGAAACTTGCCGGCCACTTTTTACCTATAACAGTTTGTGATGCCTAATCTGGTGCAGTTAATCCGTGAAACTTGTCGATATATTTCTTTATCTCATTTCTATATATTTTTCTTTGATATTGATGCTGTCCTCATGGTGGAAGAATTGGTGCACAAATATTAGATCCTACAGTTTTACATTGACTGTTTCAATCTGACCACATAGGACGAAGCTTCTGAACGTTATACATTTTGACATGAATGACCTATCTCACCACCTATTTGTTGGGATATTTCTGGTTTTCATTCTGCTGCCTTTCATTTACATTCTTTCTATAACTATTATACTTATACCATCCCATACCTGCTTCTTTTTTTTAAATTAAAAAAAAAAAAAAAAAAACCGCAAACATATGTTCCAAACTGTGTTATAGGACAGAGTGTGGGCCAAAGTCTTGATTTCAGAGAGTTGTCTGATGTAGCAGTGGCAAGAGCTGTGGCAGAAATGAGAGTTTTAGGTCTGGTGTAAATTTCTAATCCTGATTTGTTTTGATAAGTTAATCCTGATTTTCTTTATGCGTCTTTCTTCAACTGTTTTATTGCTTAATTTATTGTTTTTAACATTTGATTCCCTTTTCAGCTGAATACTGCCTTCCCCTTGTTCGTGTTGGTGGCTTGTTTGTAGCTGCAAAAGGCCACGATCCTCAGGTATGCAATTCTCTTTCCATAACCAATTACATTTTTCCATTATAATCAAAGGGATTTGCTCATATACTCCATATTGGCCTGTCAGGTTGTGTTTTAAACATAATACATATTTATACCGTCTCTATTTATTGTCCTAGATCATATTCTGTGTCCTAAGACCTTTGCAAGAATTCCATTATCATATTCTGTGTACTAAGACCTTTGCAAGAGTTCCATTGTTTTCCATATATAAGATGGCATAGCACTACAGTTGAATCTCCATTTTTAATTTCTGTAGGAGAGCTTTCTTTTACACAGTTTTGAGTTATTAAGCTTATAAAAATCTCCTTTCACATTGGTAATAGTGACTTGGTGCTTGGAAGATTGGAGTAGGTGCACTATGAAATGGAGAAAATCTGTTTCTAGATTCTTGTGAACTAATTTGATAGCATAAAAAAAGGGCCGGGATTGGGTGACTCGTGAGAGAACACATGATCCTGATTGTGTAAACACAAAATCCAATGGTTGGGATTCATACTTTATTCAATATATTTTATACTTATAAAAAAAAAACTTATCTCGAGGAGAAACCCTGACCATTGTATTTCGTGTTTATATGGTCTGGATCATGTGTTTTTTCATGAGTTACTGGACCCCGACCCTAAAATCCCCTTCATATTAGCATGTACAGATACACACCCATACTTCATACACGAGGGACAACTATAAACTTGGAAGAGCAGAAAGATGAAACATCATGCAACCTTAATTCCTGAGGATTAAAATATGAAACATATGACTGAATGACAATATACAATACTTATTTGATAACATAGTGTAATGCCCTTTCTATCACAACTGTGCTAGGTTAATTGAAGTTCTTTTCCATTTTCTGCTATTTGATGCCTGGGACAGGAGGAAGTTAAGAATGCGGAAAAAGCAATTCAGTTATTGGGGGCTTCTGTGTTACAATTGTGCCCAGGTCTGGTTTTCTGATATTTCATTAATATTTCACATATATTAGGAATTAAGTTGATATAAATTCTGGGTTGTTACTAGCTTGGTAATTGGAAAATTTACAATGTATATATCATTTTCCCAAGTGACTGTCAATGAGTTCTATCCTACTTCTATATTATGTAAAACTACTTGAAATGGTATTTTTCTCTTTGATCAGCTTACATTGAGTGATGGCTATTATTATTTTTTTTTTTTGATACATGGGTATTCAGACTTAATCCGACTAATCCCATGGACATGCCCGTCACCACTTCCAGCACATGCCTTGTGTACTTGGCCTTTTAAAGCTCTAGGGTGGTGGCCAACAAGGGGTGACGTGATTCGAACTCAGGACATCTGCTTCCCAAGGCAAGGTCCTGCTCATCTCACCAACCCCTTGTTGGTTATTGAGTGATGGCTAATTGTTTCCTAGTTTGCATAAACATGAAGTCTAGCAAATCTAGCATTTTTGGATGCTAAAGATCAACCCTTTGGTGTTTATATTAAGGCTTAAAATGGGACGGATTTTATCCGAAATCCGAGTGATCTGAATCCGAATTTAGCTGGTTTGATTCCTTTAAGTATATCCAAATTAGAATATGATTTGAATATGGGTTGATGTCCCTTGATCCAAGTTAGATATGGATCCATCCCTATATCTGCCAAGACCCAAATGATATATTACATTTCAAGTTGTATTTTTATATTTTTTAAGTTATTTTTCATCAACCAACAATGGTTAGGTGTAGTGGTCAAGGTCTCTCTTCAAAATGGAGAGGTGTTAAGATCAAGTCACCATTTGACCACATTTTAGCAATTTTATTTGAAATAACCTTGAAGTGTTTGACATTATCTTATCCGAATAAATTAATTCGGTCGGATCGGATCCGGATATGGATTCAATGAAAGCAAAATGGCTTGGATATGATTTTAACTGACTTAGATCCGGATATGGATATGGACATGCACATATCCGGCCCGAATCAACCTGTTTAAGCCCTAGTTTGTATGGAATTAGCTTATAAACATTGTATTTAAATTTTGACATATTTCCACAAAATATACTGAAATATTTTCATTCCTACAAGGTTCAATATGAAATTTAACCAACCATTTCTTTTTGTATATATTTCAGTTGGAAATTACTATTCATTTTGTGAAATATTTATGTGAACAGTGAAGTTCGACCTCTATAATCAATTTTCAGATATAAAAATACAAGATTTCGATGGAAATGTTTTGAAAATAATAAAATTCAACTGGCGTCCTTTTAAAAAAAATTATTATAAAAATGTAAATAGAAGTAACAAAAGACATAAATTTACTTTTAGGGACATTTTTAAATTACATTACAAATAATATTCATTCATTAGCAAAAATAAATTATGATTCGTTAAGTATTTATATATCATATTTTTTTTATATATATTCTAAGCCTATTAACATGTTCACATAAGTATGCAAATCTAGTCTTCCATGTTCTAATTAGTTGGATAGATTAGGAATTTATTCATACATATTTTAATTTTTTATTATAGAAAAACAGTAATAATGCGTGAATGTAGATACTTAATAGTTTATTCATTTAAGCAAGTGTCTTACATATTAAGGCATATATTCAGTGTAGAATATAATTGTTTTGGTTATCAGGGTATTGAATGCATGTGCCCGATGTAGCAGAACTCAGTTTCATTTCTACACTTCATATGGTTTATTGTAGTTTTATGATTCATGAGCCTGTCTTCATGTCCATTTTATCATTTTCTACAGTTCCAATGGAAATTTCCTCAACATTTACATTAAAATTGTTTTAATTTTCATACTAATCAAAATATTTCTATGAAATATTTTTGTTTCCAGGCTGAATGAAATAAACCTCAAGCTGAAATTTAATAATTTGCTTATAACCGTGGTTTTCATCAGTTGAATATCTACCTCATGTAAACTTCCAATTAAATTTCATTTCTATTTAGCTATCATTTTCTAAATAAGGACACAGTTCACACAATATTTTTCTGTGTCTACAGGGTACATGCGTTATTAGCACACTTGTCCATGCTCAACTAACATGTCTTCTATTGTACCCAGTGGAATCACACAGCCCATATGGACAGCGAACTGCTGTTGTTTGCTTAAAAGATCGTCCAACCCCAAGGAAGTATCCTCGTGATCCTGGTACACCGGCAAAGGTACCGCTGTAAATAATTCACAATGACCCAATTTTAAGTTTGTTTTGACCCTCATTAGGTCATATTATGTGGCTATTGAAAACTTTGAAATGGGGCAATTTTTTTAAAGAACGAAACAGAAATAGATTAAAGAGTATTTTTTGCTCCACGTGGACAATTGATTTGGTTTTATCAAGTCTCTTTTCAATGAATTGCAGCTTCTTAACCATTTCTTCCTAGTGGTTGGTTAGCAAAAGATGGTCATACTTGGATGAAAGTTTGGAAGTTAAATGTAGTCCTTCCAAGCTGCTTGTTAAGTTTGGTGACTTTGTTCTATTATTTTCTGTTTTTGTACATTGTCAAGTGTCTTAATTGGTCAAATGTTGCTTACATTTGTTAGTTTAGGTACATATGCCCTTTCAATGCGGTAACAACTTGGAAAATCCCCTTAAATTCCTTGAGTGGAACGTACTCAAGATTGACTCCAAAGTGATGCGAGCATGGAATGTGTTTTAGTCTGCATAATCCTTGCGTGGTAAAATCGTCATCAAAGCCTTATCCCAATATTTTGAGTTCAGTTGGATGAATCATGTTCTTTCGACCAATTCTATCTTAAATAGTATGCTTTTCAAAATGCAATGTCATTTCAAAAGCAGTTACCTTGGCTTTTATTAGGGACAGACGTGGATCCCTTGATTTTATTCTCTTGTTTTTTTTTCTTTTCACCCTTACTTTCTTCTGGTTGTCTTGTCTCTTTAGTTGGCAGGTCTTCTTGACTTCGACATTCTTCTTGGCTTTTGTTTAATATAATTTATATTTATAAAAAAAAATACAAGATCTAATTTATGAAATATTATATTAATATAATTGAATTAGTCGTTTGGTTTGTCGAATGAAACAAATAATTCATTGCAAATCACCTTTAGATAAAAATTTTCTAGTAAAACAGGCATGCACCAAGTGCCACGATGAATGACGATATGATCAATTGTCAGATATGTACCTTAAGGATGCCAAATAATTTATTGCTTATAACTATCCAACTAATACTTTAATTTATCTTTGTACAATAAGTGTGGACACTATAAACATGTGACATGTATACTCCTGATATGGTTAAGCAAGTCAATAACTTAATCTTACTACGCTCTTATTCTTGCTTGGTAGGGAGTAGTTGGTGCTATTTGTATAGGGTCTTGGCCACTATTCTTCTTCTTTTTATTTCCATCCTTTTCTGCAGCACAGGAACTGAAACAGGTTCTGTATAAGATATATATATTTTTTAAATAATACTCGATTTGCTCATTTCTCTGAATTAAATTCCTTTTGACACAATTCTATGATGATATGACTAATGATCTTGATTTTGGCCAATTCTCTATTTTAAATTCAATCTTTTAGGTTAAAAGACATCATTAAAACATACTTTTTTTCATGACTTGGGCACTTTTACATGGCTGGATATGTCTGAACATGAAATATGAATGAAATTAAAAAAAAATTGTTTTTGTTTTTTTTAATCATCTTTAGGAGTAATGGATTGGGGTTATGGACCCCTTTGTGTCCCAAGTCTTTTAGATGAATGTTTTTCACACAGAATAAAGAATGCAAGTTTGAAAGGGAAGGATGAAAAAGTTAGG
This sequence comes from Akebia trifoliata, assembly GCF_017979445.1. Lineage (NCBI taxonomy): Eukaryota > Viridiplantae > Streptophyta > Magnoliopsida > Ranunculales > Lardizabalaceae > Akebia > Akebia trifoliata. Next base: position 4,622,329 of record NC_141379.1, read on the forward strand.
CTATGAAAATATTGGCATGGGAGATGACTTTTTACCTAACATCCACTCCACTTGCAATTAATTAAATGGTCGAGGATTTGAAGCTCTAACAAGTGTAATTAAATAACCTTAAACACTACAAACAAACACGAAACCTCTTCACCTGATGCAGCTCTAGATTGGGTTGAATGGCGATAAACCATTGTTTGTTGCTATTGATGATTGGTTATGGGTACGTATTTCAACAGTATCATCTCACCATTGACATTTAAAAAGATTTTCTCAATTAGGATGAATGGACTCAACATGTTAAACTTTAATAAAATCAATTAAAATAAGCTTATAAAAATATAAATCATACCCCAGCCCTAGTTTTCAAATTTCTTGAATATTTATACACTCAACTTTATGCAAAGGACCTCTGTAAAATATATTCAGATACATATTTTATACAGGGAATCTTCCTTAAACCATTAGAAATATTTGGTATTTGAGAGGTTCTTGGTTGGTAAACCTAGTTAGTCTTGGAATGGGGGTTTAAGAACATCATTATCATCATCTTTGAAGCCTAATCCCAATATTTGGGGTCAATTAAATGAATCTTATACTTCCATTTAACTTTGTTTAATGTCACGTCTTTTATTATTGAAAATGAGTTCATATCTGTTTTGAATTTCAAACGTATAAAGAGAAGTCAAATAATGCCGAATGTAAATCTAATCCTTGTTTATTTGAATTCCAAAGGTTTTATTGACAAACGACGAAAAAGGATTTATGTTGCCAACTCCACTATTTGGTGTAAGGTGGGGTCGCTGTAATTTACACACTTAAATACTAAAATCCATTTCTTGGTTGGTAAAATAAACCAATTTTAATTCCTAATTTCCCTTGTTTAGTCAATATCTACTTTAGGAATCAAAGCATTTTCTGAGAAACAAAATTCTTTTTGAGTTGTTCCATGTGACTTTTTCAAAGAGTCGAGAATGTGATCTCTAGAACATAGATGAGGGGAGAGTGAATTAATGTTTTTTTTTTTCCGGGACTTAATGACTTTTATGCCCTTTGTCTCCTTAGGTCCCCCCATCTCAACCATCTTTAATATAGAATTCAAGATAAAATAGTTGAAAAATGGGAGAATTAATGGCTCATGCCACAAAAGAACTAGGCAAAGTATGCCATGACACCTTTTCCCCCCAACCTCCGCACCTATATATATATATATATACTTTCAGGCATCCTTTAAAATAAAAAACCAAAGATAAAATAAACAGAGTGATAGCTTCCACAATGCCCACAACTACATCTTCAAGCATGGTTACGAGTCTGTCTGCATATTGTCCCCTTTACATTACATTTCCAATCCAAAATCCTCGATAAAGGTTGATTGCGTTGGGGTGTCGGTGTAAAAAATCGACGATCTCCTAATATGATCATGATCAAACATGTCTTTATGAGAAATTAATAGATACAATGAAAATATGAAAAATTAATATAACTTGTTTGTAAGAGATAAAATACCAAAGAATGAAAGTTAAGAAAATTGATGGATACCAACACGTCACAATATTGCTTGGGTTGTGTGAGAAGTAGACATATTGAACAACTGCGAGTAAAGAAGTTAGTCCAAAAGTGTAGGATTTATCTCTTCATTTGAAACTTGCGGAATTTACAAGAAAGTGCTTAGAGTTAATAGATACAATGAAAATGTGAAAAATTAATACAGTAAAGAGTAGAAGTTAAGAAAATTGATGGATACAAATAGCACACACAAAAAGTTGGAAATAGAGATGATGTAATTATAGTAATTGATAGAGATTAGAAGGATAGAATTATAGGCGTTAGGTGAATAAATCCAGTAATAAGAAAAGAGTAATGCATGCGGTCTTGATATGCGGTTGGGTACACGGCTGACGTGGCAAGGACACATAATCATACATCTTTTCTTGTGTATCCCGATGAAAATGATCTATGGTTTTGTGCCCTTGCCATGTCAGCCCCGTTTCATCAGGACTCTTTTTAGAAAGATAAAAAGCTGCAAAAATAGTACAAAAAATATGCTTTTTCGTAGGTACTTCACTACAATTCTCATATAATTTATTCCGAAAATGTCGGGCATTAGGATTGCATTGAATGGAGAATATTGTTCATGTTGTTGACCCCAAATAGCTGGTATAGGGCAATATTTCAAGTTATTAACAATAGTACAGCTAAAGCTCTAGTTGATAATTAAACTCTTATTAAGCTCACATAAATTTTAGAGTACATTACAACCTTCCAAACAAATCACCACTTGAAACTATTGAAACTTGAACAAATCAAAGAGACCACCCCTCGAAAAATCGGAGTAGAATCCTTACAGATGATCATTTTCAGAACTCACCCCTCAAAATAATAATATTAACTTTGGTGAAAAAGAAAAAGAAGAAAAAATTTACAATAAGCTCACCATTATTTACAGATTGAAAAGAAAGAAAAAGATAAATAATATATAAAAAAAAAAACCCACACATAGATACCCCAAAATCCTACTAAAGAAAGGGCACCAAAATCTGCCACACTTTGATGTCACAGTCCAAACTGCCACTGTAAACTAGGTAAGAATTACCATCTTGGCTTGTAGAGTTGTAAGGATCGATGGCCATAGTCAAGCACTTGATTGGGCCTCTATGTCCTTCCAAGATTGCCAAACATGAGTAACCTTTATCGACACCTCTTCTCCAAATTCTAACTGTTTTATCTGCCGATCCACTACAAATCAAATCTGACACTACGGCCAAGCACAGGATTGCCTTGGTGTGCCCTCTGAGCGCACCCACAACCACCATATGAACACCACCGCCATCACTATTATCTTTCTCCCAAACGATGATTGATCGATCACATGCACCCGAATACAGAGTACACCCATCAGTGCTTAGCGCTAACGCGTTAATTGCAGATTTATGTTTCTCTAGTGTAGCTACTAGTGAATGTTTCTTCTCCCCATGGACCTTCCTCCACACCTTAATTTTAGTGTCTGCCGATCCTGTGTAGACGAAACCATCGTTAGACAAAGCAACAGAATTGATTGCATCGTCATGGGCGTTGCTAACCGACTCCAAACACTTGAAGTTGGTGGTTCTCCATATTTTGAAAGTTCGATCCCATGAAACTGAGTAAAGAAGGGACCCATCTCTCGATAAGGCCAGTGCAGATATGGCGTCGACATGATGGACCCATGTGCATTTCTTGTGCCTACGCACTTCGACATAGTTCTTGGGTAGTACTAGTTTCACGACACGATCAGTAAGTGTAGGAAGCGTGGCCAAACACTTATTCTTGGTGTGGTGGGTGTCGTCTTTATCGATTTGCCATACTCGTATCTTGTTATCCTGGTGAGCACTAAACAATTTATTGTTAGACACTGCTAGTGACTTCACCGCACCGTTTACAATAGAAACGATATTGTTTGTTGAATTATCATTGATAGATTCTGAATTCAAAATATCACGATTCCATACTCGAATTTCCTTGTCGGAAGAACCGCTATAGAGAAATTTACCCGCAAGAACGAGGGAGAAGACATAGGAAGAGTGGCCTTTAAGAGTTGTGATGCATTGGTGGTGTGTTATAGAAGGGTGGTGTTGGGAAGTGAGGGAAGCAACAGATGGGAGACTTGGTTGAGAAGAGAGAGAGGTTGATTCTGAGTGAAGATGGTTAGACTGAGATTCAAATTTCTCATCTGTATGAAAGGACAAGGGACACGACACAATTCCCATATTTCCAAGAGAGAGAGAGAGGAATGTGGTGGAAGAAGGTAAGGTTCATATTTAAGGGTGTGAAGGGGGTATGTGGCTTACTTTAGCAAAAGGAAGGATGGTGATGAAGAGGGCGTATTTTAGCAAACAGAGGGAAGGGGTCAAGTTGGTGAGAGGAGTCATAGTGGGCAATTGGGTTGCATCACCGTATGGGGCATCCAATCATTTTAGATTAAACTCATATAAATATAATCCAATGCTCCCATGTAAAGACATTATAATTTGGCAAAGTTGTGCTTCCTTCCTTCCTTCCTTTGTGCTTGATTAAGAAATGAAAATTTTATTTACTCAGAGAAAAGTCAATCTAGGATTTCAGATAATTTTGGATCGACTAATAATAGAAACTCACGTGTATTGAAGGTCTCCCTAATTAACAAAACTGTCCATGTTAGGCTCGGTGTGATTGGTCTCTATCGAAGGAATAAGACCCACCATTCAATTGGGTCCTAAGCCATGGGAATTGATCGAGAAATTGATAAGATCTTAGATTGACCCTGTTAAATTTAGTCCCGCATTAGACACAAATTGATTTGTCTCTCTCCTTATAAACTATTGGGTCTCTCTGCTCATTGTCAATTGATTTTGAGTTGGACCCTTAAGTTCATTATGGTATCAGAGCGGATCTTTTACTCCTTCACGTCATCCAATTCATATCTTCACGTACTTTGACTCGATCCGACCTACACATGCAGGGCATGTTGAATTTAATCCCACATCGAACACAAATTACCTTGTCTCTTTCTTTATAAGCTCATGGGCTCTCCATTCATTGCCAATTGATTTTGAGTTTGACCCCCAAATTTATCAGTCCCAGATCTGAGTTTTACTAAATTTCAATGGGAAATCAATCCAAAGGAATCATATTTTGAGGTCAAATCAGTTGAACTGTGACGATGACTTTACTTTAGCAAAAGGGCCGAAGTCATGAAAAGTGGCGTCTTTTAGCATAGGGAGTGAGTCAAGTTGGACTCATGAAAGGTGGCGTCCTATGCTGAGTCAAGTTGGCGAGAGGTCAGAGTTAGAAAAGTCATAGTAGGCAATTGGCTTGCATAAGAAAAAGGGTATTTTAGAAATAACCCCTGTAAAGTTGATGATATTAGGTCTCGCCTTTTGCAAAATACATGATTAGATTTACCCCCCTTGACTGTAAGTCAAGATCGTATATTCTTGATGATTTAGCGATGACATTTTGAATTTTTTTTTTTCAAAATGTAATTTAAATACTAAAATAACTTAATCAGAATTTTACTGTTACAGTCAAGAGGGGTAAACTTAATTTTGCATTTTGCATGGGAGTAAATCTAATATTACCAATTTTACAGGGAGTGTTTCTAAAATAGCTTAAGAAAAACCAAATGAGCATGTGGCTTTAGAACCTGCTATTCCGTCGGATTCTGAGTTGACTCGTCAAGTCCTCTCCTTTAATTCAATTTAAGATTTATTTATTAATACATTTATCTTCAAATAATTATAATTTATCTTATAAAATAATTAGATTTAGAAGATAGTCAGTCAAACAATCATATTTTTTTATTTAGATAATAAGTATTTATATTATTCAAAATTAATTATTTTATTAAAAAACTATAAAAACCCAGTTGACTCGAGCAAGTTTTATTAATTCTATCAATATTTTCAAAATATCTGATGAGTCAACACATTGAAAATATTACTCCTTAGTGGAAGATACCGAGATGAATCGGTCTAACCATCTCGTTCTGTCGCACTAGACAGCTCATATAAAACGAATGGCTACCACATAAAGTGTGAATGTTTGCCAGGTTGTGCTTCCTTCCTGGCTCCTGACTTTGTGCTCGGTCCAAAAAGCAAGAAATGGAAACCCTCCATTTCAAATGGGCCCTATGGTTTGATGATTCGTCACTCTGCCAGAGAATTTCTTTTCTTGTTTTGTTTTAGGTTCGTTAGCTTGGTTTGCTTGTCATGTATAAAAGTTGTAAATATAACTATAAAGTCAAAATTGAAAAAATTAAGTGAATGGTTGAGAATGAGTAAAAGTTGGGGTGCCCATATCTATTTTTTTAAAATTATATTATAGATTTCTATTGGTTAGATTTAGAATTTTATATGGGCCCCATCCAAATTGTAAGTTTTTTCAATTTGTTATAAGGATTTGTAATGTTGAAATAATAATTAGAACCAAACTATTGTAATGTTTGAATGGTGTGTTTTAATATTTAATTAGGGTGTGGTAGGTAATTTAAGAAATCCGGAGTGTAATAAGTAAAAGTTGGGGTGCAAATAGTAGCTCTCTAAAATTTTCTAAGTGGAATGCAAAAAATTCTAGGATTTGAAAAAACAATGCATTGTATCTTCACTATTTGATTTGCTCGTTCTTAGAATTCTAAGAATTGTGTCGCAAACTAGTTCACTTCGTACTGATTCTTGGTTCGGTCTATTAGGAATAAATCTAGTAACGTAGATCCTACCCATAGGATTTGGTCAAGAAATTGATAGGATTTTGATTGACTAGGACTTCAATCCAACTAAGAAAATCAGGATTTGTATTTGAGCCATATTTTTTGAGGCTGGAATCAGTTATAGCTGTGAGAGATTGTTGTAAGCTTCACACGGTTGGGAAAAAACCGTTACATCGTACTGTAGCATAGTGTATAGGCGACGTTGTGCATTACAGCCATAGAAATGAACACAATGTGATATTATAACCTATTCAGGTGTCCTAAATTACATCATCCGACCGTCCAAGTTGCCTCAACACTCTAGTTTTGATCCAAGGACTATTGCGGAGGTGGTACTATAATTTACAGAAAAATGTCATTATATCATATGATACATGTATGTACACCTAGGCACTTAAACTTGTGCTATTTGAACGGCGGCTAGTACTGTTGTGTAATGTCTTGTATGAACATCTAGGCATCGTGTAATATTTTCTTAAGAATTTTCTATTTTGGGGTGTTTTAATTATTTTGATAAGTTTCGATTATATAAATAAAGATCTCTAAAACTGTAAAATGTATGAGAAAATAGTGATTATTCTATTCTGTGGATGTAGGTACAGTGTTGAACCACGTAAATCATTGTATTTTATGAGTTTAAGTTTTCTTTGCTATTTCATATTTTTTACAATTACGTTACTTTACTTGATCCCTCTACTACTAAATACTCAAGATCATGATAGTTGAATCCAATATTGTTGGCCCATCGGTATTTCCAGTAATGACTTATAAGAGTTGTTCAAGAAAAATTTAGGAAAAAAAAAAGGAGCCGCAAAGGATTTGGTAGGGATGATGGAGACAATTTTGTTTCATGGATAAGGTACGGAAAAGGACACCATAATCATATAAACTTTCATAGATAAGGAATGAAACCTTCTTCTGTTTCTGGTATCTTGGTTTTAAAGATAACTTATGCTGTCGTGGAATCCATTAATGTTTGGACCACACATTTGTGGGCCTAATCGATTTTAATTGACAAAATTCTAACCATTGTATTTTAGCCCATGAAAGACAGTGGGCCCAAAAGATCGTGGACATGACATTTTGGGAATGTAAGGCCATGAGAGCATTTGCTAAGAAAAGAAACCTTTGAATTTAAATATAAATGACAAAAGAGGTCCTCAGTGATATTTAGTGGAAGACAAACCTATTTAGTGGAAGACAAGCATTGATTAGGCTGTTTTGTCTACGGGTGTCAATCGATAATCGAAAATTTGAATCCGATTCGAATTTGAATTCGAAAAATTGGATATTATCTGAAAATTTCGGATATTGGATTCGAATTCGGATAGTTTTATATATTTATATTTGATAGATAATATATGATATATAATATTTTATTTTATTAATTTTTTTATATAAATAATATAATATATAATAAGCTTTTTTAATAATGAAAAATCAATTGAATAAGGAAAAATTATGTTTTTTTATATACAAATTATTCGAATTCTAATTGGATATTATCCGATATCCGATATCCGATAAGATAATCAGATTCGAATTCAGATAAAGTTTTAGAACATCTGTCGTATTCTAATTTAGATAACATATAAAAATTTTGGATTCAGATTCAGATATTACTGTATCCGAACTGATAAGCATCCATTGACAGTCTTAGTTTTGTCCCACAAACGTTTAATTTGGTTGAAATTAAAGATTTTTTATTTTATTTTATTTTCATAGAAAAGACAACATAAAGCATTATCTTTTTTTTTTGGGGGTTTAAATATATAATATGTATTGTATCAAATCAAACATAATAGAGGTCGGGATGACCGACTAATATGTAAAAGAAAAATTCTAGGGCGATCATGTTAGTTAGGCTTCCACCTTGAATAATACTTCTAGCCACGCCATGTGGGGGAAAAAATCAGTTATAGCCAATTAATTACTCCACGTACCAAGCATGGTTTCAAAACTCATCTGAGACCGAGACGTATCGCTCGAGTTGTCTCGATATCAGGCATGGACGAGACAGAGGGACAAGTCAATTTATCGAATGAGATTTAAAACCCTACGTTCATTTTTCTCATTATTAAACGAAAATGTCTCAAACTCATCCAAGGCGACTCGATATCTGGCATAGATGAGACGAGACACGAAACTGAGTTTTAAAACCATGGTACTAAGTAACCACCTATAGCCGATTACTCTGACACGTAACTATGTTAGTCAAGCTAGCTGAACTTTACCTAAAGACTTTAATCAAATTAAATCCCACCTAAATAAGAAGTCCTCAAAAGAAAAAAAAAAAATCTAAATTATTAGGGTTTTATAACTAAATAATACGATTTGTGACAAATCAAATTTAGGCCTCAAAAAATTTATTTAGAATTGAATCTTCCCAGCTGTTCTACACCTTTGGGGAACTATTTCTTTCAAAGATAGAAAGCTGTCAAAGTCCCCCCACATCTTTTACTTTTAGAACAGGTTTTCTTCCAAGTTTATCAACTTGAAGGTGGATCCAATATTCAATAAGCATTTGTTTTTCTTTAGATATATCACACACACAATGGAATAAAAAAAAAGGTCAATGATAGTGAAGGACTCTTTATTAAGAATATGTACCGACGAGTCCCTTAGTAAAAAATATCGATCATTTAAATCCCACTTAATAAAATATTAACCTATTAAAATTTTTTAGAAAAAATAACTGAAATACCCTTTTAACAATTTTACAAAGTGGTTTGATTTAAAAATATACCTAGTCAAATGAAAAACTTGACCAATTTATTTTGTTGTTAATATTTATGTGAAAAATAAAAATAAAAATTTTTATAATAAAAATTATTCATAAATTCAATATAATTTTATTTAACTCATTTAAGTCGACTTGATAATTTTTGAGTTGAATCAATTCTATGAACATTCAAGTTGAATTTTAAAATTATGTTTTAATTACTCAAAAATTATTTGTATGTTTTAATAAATCCAACATACATATATCAAATCAGTTTGATGATGATGACTATACTCATTTCCATCATCATCATCATCATCGTCTAAGAGAGTTAAAGATCACTAGTTTTTGGAAGAGAAAACAATATTTTTTTTTCGTTTTTCTATAAGAGATGACCATAGTCAAGGGGCATGTCATTAATTTTAAAACATCAAAAGACCTCACATATTTTCAAATAAACCCGTTTCTTTAAACCTCAAAAATTATTGAAAGGGTAATTATGACATTTTTGCTTCAAGATTCCTTTTCTAAACTAATATTTGATAAAATAAGTACTTAAAGAGTCTATTTTTTTAGAAGAGATTTTTTGATACATATTTTTAAAAAATCGGGTCTTTGTGGTCATCATCGCCCGAAAAATAAAAGGTCTTGAAATCACTCCATTTGCTCTACATTAAAACAAAATGTGCTCTGCAACTTGCAAGACCTTTACATATGTTTGTCTGTGGACCTATAATGTGAACTCATAGGATAGAAGGATTGAATGATTCCATGCATGTATGCGTCTACTATTTCACCTTTCACTTTCATTGTTAGAAAAAGTGTCCATAGATGAAGATCCAAAAAAAATTTCGTAGTCGAAATTGACTCATCGAGTCTTCCCTACTGTCCCGTATGTCTATCTCTTTCGATAAGCGGGTTGGTCTATTATCCATAGATCAATGACCGAACCATTAGTTATAAAGACGTAATCCTCATAAGTTGACCCCAAAAATAGTTAATATTCAATCAATTCTAATTTCAAAAAGATCAGTTGACAATTGAATCCAATTTTTCTCGATATTGTTCGAGTTAATTCCTATATCTATTATGACTTGCTCCCCTAATGGCATCAAATGAGATTGAATAATCAAAATTCTTCCCAAATATAATCATGAATTATGATAATTTTTTGTGGCGTAGTTATTGATTGCCTTGGCTGGCAAGACTTTCGGCCCATTGTTATCTATGAGGTACCTAGATTGATACATAGGTGGGCCATGTGTACACTCCCATTTTAGCTTAAAACTAATTAGAACGACAGAAGACTTTTAGGCCTTGTTCATTGGGTTTTGATGTAGATTGAATTACAAAAGATTATATTGAACATTATATCCACCACCCTAGCTCAAAGGGCATAACTTCACAACTTTTTATTCGTGGTTTTAAAACTTGTTTTGATGTCTTGTTTCGTCCATGAACAAGACCAAATCATCTCGTTCAACAATGAGAAAAATGTACTGTGGTTTTAAATTTTCTCCAATGCATTTGTGTCTACCCATCTTGCTAGTGGACAGTACCAAGACGTATCGGACAAGTCGTCTCGGTCTCGGACGAGATTTAAAGCCATGTTTGTATTAGAATAACTATAATAATGTGTTATTGGATGGTAACCAACTTAGTCCCTTGGACCGATTATGATCGCAAAAAATAATAATTTTGGGTGTCACTTTTTATTTATTTATTTACCAAACTTTTCATTTTTTAAATCAAAATTTATTTTAGAATAATTATTGAAGGTCTTCTCCTTGTAGATTCAAGACTGAAAACTGCCTGATTTTCTTCAAGAGTGTAAATAAATTATTTCTTGAATTCTTATTATTGGTTAATTTGTATGATCACATTTAATCTTGGCTAATAGAGTTAGGGTGCGTCTCAAAATATTAATTTTAAGAATAGCTCTGCCCCACAATATTAATTTTAAGATTTCAAATCTAGAAAATGGTTGTTGGGCCTAAATGGATTATCATATTGTAATCCAACAACACAACCTTCTAGATTTCATGAAAAATTAGATTTAAAAAAATGATTTTTTTTTTAATTTTTCGAACTTGATTTAAGGCTTAGAAAATTGACGACTATTGAGCACCCAATGTAACCGGGCCGATTGGTCTATGGATGCATTGAATCGTAATTTACACAACGATTCATGTTTTATTCTTTGTTTGGTGCACACCGGATCTTGAGAAGTTCTTAATTATGATAATTTTGAGTAGGGATGCAACTTAATTCGGTTCAAACCGAGAACCGAACCAATCCATGAATTTTGGATTGGGTTAGTTCGGTTTTAAGTAAATGCGGCTCGATTTCGGGTTAAAGAAAATAAGAACCGATGAGTTCGGTCCGGTTTTCGGTTCATGATTGATAAATAATCGAACCAAACCGAAACCGATTCTATTTATAAAAAATAAAATGTTATTTTTTTTTTCAAACGAAACCCTCGTTTCTCTCTTCGTCTCTCTTTCTCTCGTCTCTGCACCACCGACTGCCACAGACTGCAACCCTCATCGTCTCTCACTTCGTCTCTCTCTCATTTATGCGGCTGCCACCGACTGCAACCTGCGACTGCCTCTCTCTCTCTCTCGTCGTCTCTGCGGTTGCAACGGTGCGACCTGCAACTGGCTGCCACCGGCTCATCCCCCTCTCCCTCTCTCTCTCTACGGCCAGCGACATACGACCTACGATTTTTATTCGAAATGTGGTCGAACAGATGATGCTCGTCAAGTGTTTGATAGAATGCCTGAAAGAAATGTCGTGTGTTGGACTTCTATAATTGCTGGTTACACGTAGTCAGGTTAGTATTTCTAACCCATGGAACCGAACCAAACCAAACCGAATTGAAGTCGGTTTGGGTTGGTTCGGTTTTAGACTAATTTGGTTCGGTTCTGGTTCATATATAATGGAACAGACCAAGGTCGGTTCGGTTCTGATTTTACTCTAAACCGAACCTACCCAAACCAAGTTGCACCCCTAGTTTTGAGTGGTTATGATTAGGGTTGTCAACCGATAGCTATCCTATCGGATAGTGTTATATCCAAATTCGAATCCGAAAATTTTCTACAACATCCAAATCCGAATTCAAAATCCAACGGATCCTATGAACCAACATCCGAATTCGAATTTGAGAAATCTATCGGATATCCCATAAAAACACTATAAAAATTGATTCCTTCTGTACCATCATCTTCAACATGTACCAAGATTTTCCTTCTCTCCAAAACCAATCTCAACCCTTAGTTTTCAATTTCAATAGCAGTCATCCTCAACTTTCAAACATCAAGTAAAAAAATTGATTTTTGAAAAATAGAAAAATATTAAAAATTTTGAACAAAAAATCAATGGTTGTATGAATAACATTGAAGATGTGATTGAATCCTACTTCAACTTTTATTCAAGGATGAAGAAAATGGATTTGAATGGAAAAAAAAAAAAAAAAAACAAGGCTTTTAATTTAAGATTGAAGAGAGAGTACCTACACGCTTCTCACTAGAGAAATGGCCATCAACTTATTGTCAAGAGAAATGGATGTCAACATAAGTTGAAGGAGTTCGCACTCCAAACCCACTTGCTGGTTCGTTTAGGTTGAGGAAGAAGATGAATTGGGTGGGAGACAGATGGAATCCTGGAAAGACAACAATTTTGTCTTTTGTTATATAATAAATTAATAATAATATCTAAAACGGGTTTTGTTATATTACTTGAATATATAACATACATATTTATATCAAAGAAGATATGATATTAGCGAATCAGATTTTGCAACATCCGAATTTGTATCTGAAACTCATTTGAATCTTAAAATAATATCTGAATCCAAATTAGATATTCAAAAATTTCAAATAATGACCAATTTTTCGAATTCAAATTCGGATTTTGACTATCCATTGACAGCCTTAGTTATGATCATCTAATTTAGCCGATATTGGACTTAAAATTTACTTGGTGGATCCATTTAAAGATAGATTTAAAAATTGCAATTAATGTATACTGGATTTGTAAAGTTTGAAAGAATTTGATAGGTCTCAAACACAGAAAAAAGAAAAATAAAAATAAATGACAAAATAATTTTTAGCCGTTTGCCATTAGCAACTCGAACAACGAACGGTTTCGTTGGTACTACGGGTAAATGCAGCGTGCTTGCCAAGCGCTCACTAATGAAATTGTGTGTGGATCCATTGTCGATCAACACCGTCATTTCGTGAGAGCCCATTGTTGTTATCATACACATGGTTCTTGGGGCAGTCCATCCCGTCAATGCGTGTAGCGTGATTTCAGGCTCAAGTTCTGGTTCTTGCACCTCTCTCGTATTTCCCCCTTGGTCAAATCCCACCGTTAGTTGATCAGTGAAGTCCTCACAAAGCATATTGCTAACACTTGCGTAGCCCTCCAAGAGTAATAGCTGAGGTTTTTGGCATTTATGCCCAACTGTAAATTGTTCATTACAGTTAAAACAGAGGCCGTGCACTTTTCTCCTCTGCATTTCCTCCCATGACAAGTGCTTGACTGAAGCAGTCGGGGTAGCAGGAGCTACACAAGTGGGTTGTAGAAGAGCTAGAGGAGCTCTTCTAGGTGGTGGTCGTATGAACTACCGCTATCGTGCAAGCTGCTTATCTCTCATCCATGCTAAATTAATGGCGTCCTTGAGGGATTGTGGTTTAAACATCCGAGTCCCATTAGAAATCTCAGCCTTCAAGCCGCCCATGAACATCCCCACCAACGCCTTCTGTGTCCATCTACGCACCTTGTTGCCGAGCTTCTCAAACTCACGTTGATAATGTCAAGGGCAATTTGATAAGGTATTGGTGAATTTACAAGACACTGAGTTTTACCTTACCCTCTTCTCTCTACCCTTATCAGTTCTTGATCTAATCCTAGGCATCTAATGGTTGGAAATGTTGGGTTTCTTGATTTGTAATTGGAAGCAATTAACCATGGACTTCATTTGGAATAATCAAGCCTGAAGATTGCAAGGACTGGACGAGCAAACTATTCAAGAGACTATGTTAAAAGATTACAGCCATGTTCGCATGGCCCCGACCTACTAATATTTCTGAATTACGTGGCTTTTTAGGCTTGACAAGAGACTACAGGAAGTTCGTTCAAAATTATGGTCTCATCGCTCGACTCCTCACCAACCTACACAAGAAGGGAAAATTCAGATGGCATGAAGAGGCCGAAACAGCCTTCTCAGCTCTTAAGCAAGCAATGACCACCACTCCTACTTTGGCTATGCCTAATTTCAATGATTCTTTCACCATTGGCGCAGTTCTAACTCAACAAGACAAGCCCATTGCCTATACGAGTCATGCACTTGGAGTTACAAAAGAGTTGTGGTCAATCTACGCCAAGGAAATGCTTGCTATTGTAGAGGCCATACGATTGTGGCGACCTTATTTACTAGGACAAAAATTCTTCATCCAAACCGACCAACGCAGCTTGAAGTATTTTCTAAATCAACGTGTGATGACGCCGGAGCAGCAAAAGTGGGTAGCCAAATTAATGGGCTACGACTATGAAATTATTTATCGTCCAGGCTGCGAGAACTCAATTGTAGATGCCTTCTCACGCAAGCCAAACAGCCCAATACTTCATCATCTACACATAACCGCTGTAACCATGTGGGATGAGATTAAAGATGCTTACGCAGGAGATTCTTATATTCAGTCTGTAGATCGGGTGGCCAAGGCTCAACCCGAAGGACCATATTCACAGCGCCAAGGACTTTGGTTATTTAAAGGAAGAGTGGTTATCCCTTCGTGTGGAACGTGCGTACTAAGTTGTTGTACGAGGCACACAACACCAAAATTGGAGGGCACTCAGGCGTCTTACGGACATTCAAATGGCTAGCTCAGCAATTTTATTGGCCTAAAATGCACCAAGCTGTCCAAGAGTATGTTAAGCACTATGAGGTATGCCAAAAAATGAAGTTCGAGACATTTTTCCCTGCTAGATTCCTACAACCTTTGCCCATTCTATGCCAAGTTTGGGATGATATTACTCTCAACTTCGTTGAAGGATTGCCAACATCCCACGACAAGGATATAGTCTTAATAGTCGTTGACAAGTTAAGTAAATTTACACATTTCTTAACTTTAACCCATCCATTTACTGCTAAGAACGTGGTTGAAAAATTTGTGGAAGGGGTCATCAAGTTGCATGGCCTTCCTAAATCAATTGTTAGCGATCGGGATCCAAATTTTATTAGTCGATTTTGGCAGGAATACTTTCAAATGTCAGGGACTCAATTAAAACTCAACTCTGCCTATCATCCGCAAACCGACGAACAGACAGAAGTGGCCAATCGATATGTTGAACAATATCTTCGTTGCTTTGTTCATCAATGGTCGCGCAAGTGGAGCACCTACATTCCCTGGGCTGAACTATGGTATAATACGACATACCGTGCATCTACTGGAATGACTCCATTCCAAGCATTGTATGGTCGTTTGCCTCCTCTTCTTCCCAATAACCATAGTGGTAATTTTTCGGTACATGAGGTGGACCAGAGTTTCGTGTCCAGAGATGAGTTGTTGCGTCAACTAAAGGTGAATTTGGAGACTTCCATTCATCATATGAAGCAGACAACGGATCAAAGGCGGCGGGATGTGACTTTCGAAGTAAGTGATATGGAGTTTCTCAAGTTGCATCTTTACCGTCAGCAATCGATTTTCAAACGTGTCCACCAAAAGCTTGCTAGTCGATTTTATGGGCCATATCCAATCGTGCAGAAAATCGGAGCGGTCGCTTACAAGCTTAGTTGCTGGCAGGAGCTCGAATTCACCCGGTCTTCCATGTGTCATTGCTAAAAAAAATCGTGGGAGATCTGGTGGTGCCTTATACGGAACTACCACCAGTGACCGATGACAACATAATTATACTGGAACCTCAACAGATTTTGGACACTTGCTAGGTCAAACAAGGAAATAAATTTGAGGAAGAGCGCTTGGTTCAGTGGAAACGTCTACCAGCAGAAGAGGCCACATGGGAGACACATCAATCGTTGCTTGAACAATTTCTGAATATGGACCTTGAGGACAAGGATCCGCTTGATGAGGGCGGTATTGTTAGGTCACGTCGTTCTGAGAAGGGCCTTAAACCAAATCCCAAATATTTGGGATGAGCTGGGGACGTGAGTTGCATACAGCAGTGGCATGGATCGTGGCCTAACGTGCAGTAGTGGAATGGATCACGTTGCAATTATTTCTGTTTTAATTACGTGTGTTTACGCTTTCTGTTACTAGTTGATAGGACTCTTTTATTTCGACAATATGTACATGGTTTGCTTATTTAAGCAGCCAATGCTTTTATTAAGGTAGGCAAGTTAAGGCCACGATCCAAGCCACTGTTGTATGCAACTCACGTCCCCAGCTCATCCCAAATATTTGGGATTTGGTTTAAGGCCCCTCAACGTGGCCTAACAAAATTCTTGCCTATTTCTTGTTTTTGTTGAAGTTGAAGTAGAGAGAAATATGATAGAAATGGATGAAGCTTTTGTTGATTGACGTAGTTTTCCAACCAAATCATAGAGCCTGATTTTTATCATAGATACGAGTTGTTTGGATCATTGGAATCTGAATTTGATTTCTTTATTTGTTATTTCTTCTGTGAACGGATCTTGATCTTAATATACGATTATAGACTAACTCCAATTTGAATGAATTAAATTGCAATATAAAACTAACAAATGAATCAAAGGTGGTCATTTAACTGTTGTGCATATGCCGGGTGAGATGGTACGTCAGGCTCGCCAAAGCCAATTTTTATTTTTATTTTTAAATCAAACTAAAATATTTTGATTAGGTGAAGAGGTCATAAAAAATCTTCTATTGTTATTAAAGTGCATTTGTATGAATTTTACCATCTTAATCTGTCTTTATTCACCTTTTGCTCTTGCATTTCTCTTAAATTAGAATTACAATCATTCTTTCCAGTGCACATGTGCTCAAAGCATCGTTCTTTTTTTCTCCTTTACATACCCTTTTATGGGATTTTAACAAATTATAAAACATGGATTCCTAGGGTTTGGAAGACCTCATCAGCACCATCGTTAAAGGACTTGAGGTTGACTGGATGAACAATAGTTATCTTCTGTCATTTGAGTCAGTTAGAGTAAGTCAACAATGGAAAATATTTTTTATTTATTATATATAAGACCTCATTTAAAAATAGAAAACCACTTCAAACCATGGTTTTAAAACTTGGTTTCGCGTCTGGTTTAGTCCATGTCAGATACTGAGTCTTCTCGGATGAGTTTTTCAATACTTTTGAGATGTCTCATTCAAAATTTTGAAAAATGAACATGGGTTTTAAATCTGATCCAAAATATTGACTTGCCCGTCCATCTCGTCCCTGCTTGATATCGAGAAGACTCGAGTGATATATCTCGATCTCGGACGAGGTTTGAAACCATGCTTCAATTACATATTTTCGTCAAAATATGCTTGTTAAGATGTCATGACACTTGACTTTCTCTAAAAGCAATTTATACTTGATATAAATATAGAACTTGAACATATATATTAGAGTGGGATATCTACACGAGAACTTGATACACAATTGCATTAAACATCAAGCATGGAGCATGTGTGCTATTATTATATTTACATTATATACTTTATAATTTACAATTCAGCAACATTGTTATATATCCATATTTTTAGTTCAAATAAAAATAAATTTATGTATAAATAAAGAAAATTTTAATATTAATCATATGATATTTCACGTACATTTCATTAGAATTTTAAAAGAATTATTTTAAGAGAGATTTAGTGGACCATTTTTATTGCAAAAACTCCCCTATTTTGTCAACTTTGTTACTCCACAAATCTTCAGTGGGATTTAAGTCATTTTAAACAAATAAATACTTATAATACCCTTCGTTCTTCATAACATAGGTATTATAGGTATTTAGATGTGGGTTGTAATACAAGGTTTGATAAGAAATAATAACACTTATCTTACTAAGTTATTCAGGAAAGAATTAAAAAAGAAAAAAAAAAAAAAAAAAAAGATAATTTTCATCATTGGATTTCAATTTTAAATTTGAGAATTCAAAAACGATCTGTTTTCGACACCATAGATCAAACTCAGATTTTATTTTTTGTTTTATGTTTTTGAGTATGCCTTTTGTCCATGAAATCTAGAAGGTTGTGGCTGCTTTGACTCTATGAAGTTCCCCTTGGCTCTATGTATTCAGTCCCTGTTAACATGATGATTCATATTGAAAATCTTATCTGTTCGTGGACAATATTGAGGTAATAAATATTGAGATAATAACTTGCACGAGGTCATTTTTAAATGTATGTTTCAATATATATATATATATATATATATGGGAAATATTCAGCAACAAACATTTTGGCAAAACATGGGTTAGAGGTTTTGGAATGGGCTGATTTTTGGTGAGGATGATCTCTACGGTGAGGAGATCATCATCACCAAAAATCAGCCCATTCCAAAACTTCTAACCCCATCAAAAATGATTTACAAAAAATGAACGGTCCACGATTTTTCAACTTGTAAACTGGGGTTAAAAGTTTTAGAATGGGCTGATTTTTGATGATGATGATCTCCTCACCGTAGAGATCATCCTCACCAAAAATCAGCCCATATATATATATATATATATGGGTCCCGTTCAGCAACAAACATTTTGGCAAAACATTTTTCAAAACATGGGTTAGAGGTTTTGGAATGGGATGATTTTTGGTGAGGATGATCTCTACGGTGAGGAGATCATCATCACCAAAAATCAGCTCATTCCAAAATTTTTCTAACCCCATAAAAAATGATTTACAAAAAATGGACGGTCCACGATTTTTCAGCTTCTAAACTGGGGCTAGAAGTTTTGGAATAGGCTGATTTTTGGTGAAGATGATCTCCTCACCGTAGAGATCATCCTCACCAAAAATCAGCCCATTCCATAACCTCTAACCCATGTCTTGAAAAATATTTTGCCAAAATGTTTGTTGCTGAACATTTCCCTATATATATATATATATATATATTAACATGATGATTCACATTGAATATCTTATTTGTTCATGGACAATATTGAAATAATAAATATCGAGATAATAACTCGCACGAGATCATTTTTAAATGCATGTTTTCAATATAAATTAAAATGTGTCCCCACCATGGCCCATTCAATTACCTTTTTTGAGAGAAAAAAAACGTCAAGAATCAGTTCATGTGCCAAAGGAATCCTTCATCAATTACCTTTTTTGAAAAGAAAAAAAAACAAGAATCAGTTCATGTGCGTGCCAAAGGAATCCTGCATACAAAGCTACCAGTCTTAGATATTTCTACCAATAAACAATCACCAATATATTTATCACCCACACATTCTCCAGAGAGGTATCAAAGAATTAGCCATGGCAGGGAGCGAAGTCAAGCTTTTGGGTGCATGGCCGAGCCCATTCGTGATGCGACCTCGGATTGCCCTCAACATCAAATCCATCAAATATGACTTCCTTGAACAGAAATTCGGACCCAAAAGCGATCTCCTCCTCCAATCAAACCCAGTCTACAAGAAGATCCCAGTCCTCATCCACGAAGATAAATCCATCTGTGAATCCCTCGTAATCGTCCAATATATTGATGAGGTCTGGACTTCTGGACCCTCTATTCTCCCTTCTGACCCTTACGATCGTGCCATGGCTCACTTCTGGGCTGCTTACATAGATGACAAGGTTTGTATTTTGCTCCAAATTTCACAAGAGTGAGGATCCATGTGTCCCGTGTAAGACACATTGGACTCCTAACCAAAATGGTTTTCTATAGAGTCGTGCTACTGGCACCCACCATGTTTGCTCTCCGCATCCACTTAAGTTAAAAAAGAAAGAAGAGATACACTCACCATCTTTTTCATCTATCGATTGAAAATTTTAAACTAGCTTCTCTATCCATTCTCTCCTTCTCCACCATCTACCTCTCTCTCTCTCTCTCCCTCAATCTTCTTCTTCTTCAAATTCATCACCTTTTGAGTTTGTGAGAGGCTAAATCAATGGAGATTAGGTTTTTGGGTTTTTTTTTTCATTTAAAAAAAAATATTTTTTTTAATTTTTAATTTTTCTTTTTCTTTTTTGTATTTAATCATCAAAGATGATGGAAAAAGCCCACTAAAACCTTTCAAAATGACAATTTTGAATCAACGAACTTCGTTTTTCTTTTATAATTTTGTTCGGTAAGTTCAAATCGAACTTGTTCTAATGTACCTTATTTTATTAATTATTTTCATTTCGATATACATGAATAAATCATTATAAACCGAGTTAAACAGTTTATCTCGTCTGAGACGAGTTAACTTGTTTGGTAACTCGGTCTTGTCTATGCAAGTTGAATCATTCGAAACGAGACATAAAACTGAGTTTTGAAACCAACTCAACCCAGATCTAATTCATCTAACATGATTGTGGGTTTGTTGCATGTAGTGGTTCAAATCATTATCTGGGATCTTGAGAGGTCAAGGAGAGGAGGCTAAGGCAACAACGGTTGAACAAGTGGTTTCTGTGTTGGGATTGTTGGAAGAAGCATTTGAGAAATGTAGCAAAGGAAAGGAGTTTTTCGGAGGGGAGAGAATTGGGTATCTTGATATTGCCTTTGGGTGTTATATGGGTTGGTTGAGGGCCAAAGAGCAGATAAGTGGATTGAACGTTGCTCGATGAGACAAAGACGCCAGGACTTGTGGGGTGGGTTGAGAGGTTTTGTGGAGATGAAGCTGTGAAGGAGGTGATGCCAGAGACAAAGAAGTTGATAAAGTATGATAAGATACGTGCAGCCAAGTTCAGATCATCTAATCTTTCTAACTGAATTAGAGTGTTTGGGAATAATTATTGTCATGTAGTTGTTTTTGAACTTTGAACTTTGATAATAAGTTTTAGTATTTCAGGGTTACTAATAGTGCATGGTTTTCTTTCTTTATTAAGACCTAACGGGATCATATGAACCCTAACCAATATGCTAAACATACCTCGGCGTTGGTGGTGTCGAAAGTTAAGTCCATATCTCTTTGGTGTCATAACATTTTATCATGTTGGTCTTGGAAGAGTCATAGACCCACATGAAGCCATTTGATTGGTGCAACCGTCGCTTACGGATGCTAGTATCGGATTTGGTTGGTTACTATTTTATGGTTTGGTTTTCTAATCAGTAAGGCGAAAGGGCACTTAAATCACTTCGTCAGCATAAAACCTTCACCTCCGATGTATCATGTTATAGAAAAATGTGGTCGTGACTTGTTGATAAGTTGCCATGCCCTCTTAAGTACGAATGGTCGATCAAGGCTGGGAGTCGAGAAATGTTCTTGTAGGTCTACACCAACTCTTAGCTGCTAGTGATCCTTAATCACAATACTTGATAAAAGATTTGAATATGAGTCCTGGTATTGGTTATATTACCAAATGATACAAATTGAACTAATACACCAAAAATGTGAAGGTGTTTGGTGGTGCAAAAAGTTAAGCCTACAGTTATAATAAATCTATCAAAGTAAGTTTCTCCAAAAATCGTAATCCTCTTCCCACGCCATTTTCAGGTGCCCATCATGTCACGTTCTCCTCCTCCTTACTCCAATTGCGACTACCACCACTATTAACCTTCATCATGTGTTGTGACCTTGCTACGATTGTATCCTGAACAAGAATTGTGAAGATTGAAAATTATTCAATTCCCCAATTTCATACATGATTTTCTCCCTTAGAACTTTTTATCCAATTCCACAAACTTCCACTTGCAAACACTCATCATCCATCACATTGGTTCATTCGAGATGATTCACTTGATATTTTGAAAATCTCAAGTAGATCTTAATCAATAGTGTTTCATTTTTTGTGATATAAAATTATTATCTTTTATTAACTAATTCATCCTTTCAAAGAAATTTTTTATAAATTTTAATGGGTATTTAACCAACTTGTCTCATTTGTATGGAAGGGGAGGCACGGTGAGATGTTGAATTTGAAACCATGGTCCAAAATCAAATCCTTAATGTGGAGACCATTTTTGTCCTCACCTAAGATTGAGACACGTGTCTAAGAAATTAAGTATTCCCCAAGAAAAGTATCGAACCTGATTTGAATTCGTATGTGCATCCGCCACTAAAATCGTTTTGAGGTTAGAGGTAATTGGGTCATTCTCATTTTATAAGAGTGAGCCCATAACCTGTGATTTTAAGGCAAAATCATGATCAAGATTCTTTCTCTCAATGAATTGATTTTCATGATTTAAGCTAAAATCAATGTCTCTTATGTTTATAGGTACAAAATCATCATTTTCTCAAATTTTATATTTCTTTTATATTTTTCCTAAAATGATCATGTTTTCAAGGTTACCACCTAAGGTAGAGAGAGGAGAAGTGCTTAACATCTTCCCCAATATTTAATCGAACCCCTTACCTAGACTTCAGGTAGACCGATTGTCTTTATCCGTATGAAAGTCAATACGATACAAAAATCAACTTTTTCTAAAATTATTTTCAGATGATCATTCACACAATTTTTTAAAAAGATGAATGATGACGACTCCAATCCATGTAGTATCGATCTTTCGAACACGAAAATCATATGACACTACACTATGTTTTACTGTGTTTTTTCTTACTTGGAGATCTTGTATGAGTAGATAGGTCCAACAGTACCAGCCTGCCCTACCAACTGTTAAGGTGTTCCTAAACCACACCAACCTATCAAAATCATGATGACGTTAAGTATGTATTGAAAAATCTCAAATTGTTTAACACCCCCCCCCCCCCCCAACACACACACACACACAAAACCAAAAAAAAACAAAAAAACAAAAAAACAAAAAAACAAAAAAGATAAAAAGAACGTAACTTATAACTTATTGCAATCATCTTAGCTGTGCGTATGTTTGATGAAGTGCATCAAAATCCTTAAATAATTTTTATTTCTATTTTTTATGTTATAAAAGAATATTACTCTGTTTGATGGAGAGTATTTAGGACCATTCCTTGAGAACCGATGGTTTTGACCCAACCAGTAGTTTACAAAATATTTATAGATAAACACTTTCCTTGCTAACTTAGTAATATTTCAAAACTTAGTAAGGTTTGTTTGGCCCACATGGATTATCACATTGGCAATCCATTAGCATATTAGTAATCTAACACCACATCTTTCCAGATTTCGTGAAAAAACTCATTATTAAAAAGTAAAAATAAAATAAAATAATAAGAAAAAGATTTTTTAGTTTGATCCAAGGTTTTGAAAATGGATGACTACCAATAAGGGTGGAGCCTAGATTTTGCCCATGTAGGGGCAACTAAGAGTAGAAATTTTTTTTGTGGGGATAACTACGAGTGGAAAAAAAAAAAGTTGTAAGGTCAATTAAGAAAGGAAAAAAAAAATAAATATATATATATATATATATATATATAGGGGCAATAGTGGTAGATTTTTTATCTACCATTAAAATTTGTCGCAATAGCTCACTAATTCATAGATTTTGAAAATTCTTGTGAGGGCAAATCCGCCCCTAGCTACCGAGCACCCAAATTTAAAATTAAAATTTGAAAAATCAAAACATGATGCCATCAAGAAATTCTCTTTTTTTCTTTGAGGGTAAAAGAGAAATGTTCAATATTTTAAAATCACATATCAAACGCAAATGGTAAAGCAATTATGGTTTCTTGTAGCTTAAAGGTTTTATGCTTTGCGCCACTGTTAGGTGTTACATCCAGAGAAATGTTCCATATACTTCACATGATAACCATTACCAAAATAACTAAGTATCTATTCCCATTTTAATGCTCAGACATTGCTTTGCTTTATGCAAAGTTTAAGTATCCGTTGGGCACTCCAACAAATTTGTTAAAGGTTAATATTTCTCGAAAAACAGAATCCAACAATTGGGGTACATAAAATTTAGGGACAATGACTGTGAGAGACAATTTATTGATATTATATACTGATTAGCCCCTAAAAAAGAATACAGACCATTTAAGTCCCACTTAATAAACTTATTAAAGATCTTTTGAAGATTTCTTTACGCAAAATACTTAAAATACCCTTTTAACAATTATACAAAGTGATTTAATAAAAACATATAGCTAGTCAAATAAAAAACTTGATCAATTTAACTGGTTATTAAAATTTTTATGAAAATAAAAAATAAATATTTTTATTTATTAAAATATTTTTATAAATTAAATATAATTTTATTTGACTCATTTAAGAAGAGTTGCTAATTTTTTGGTTGAATCAATTCGATGAACATTCAAGTCTAGTTTTAAAATAATGTTTTAATTATTTATATTTTTTAATAATATAATATACATAGATCAAATTAGTTTAATGTTCATGATCATAACCATACTCATCTTCATCATCATCATCATTATCCATGTGAGTTTAAAATCATTTGTTTTGGGAAGAAAAAATATGAATTTTGTTTTTCATTTAGATATTTTTTATATACATAGTTATATAAGGGAGGACCATAGTCAAGGGACATGTCATTAATTTTAAAACATAGGATTAGAAATAAACACATTTCTTTCAACCTCAAAATTCGTTGAAAAGGTAATTACGACATTTTCGCTTCAAATAATATTTGATAAAATTAGTACTAAAGAGTTCATATTTTTTCATAAGAGACTTTTTGATACATATTTTAAAAAAATAGGTCTTTGGGGTAATTGTCCCTAAAATTTATTCAAAAAGCCACACAAAAAGGACAACTTCCAAAACATAAAACAGTTTCTAGTACGGTACCCATTGATGTAAATGGGTTTTGTTAACATGTGCTCCTTTTGGGCATACGTTAAAGTGCAATAAATATACTTTGAAAATTGGAATTTGAGGGTATTATGGTAAAAATAATAATTTTTTTATGGATATTTCTGATACAAAATTCAATTTTCAAAGTGTATTTATAAAAAATTCATTGGATATAATAATTTTATGCAGATGAAAAATAACAAGGAGAAGCAATAGTTACAATTTACAAGAATTAAAGATACATAGAAAAGCATAACACATTTGTTCACAAATATAAGATTTATATGATGGAAAATGCTGGAATGACACAAACGGAGACACAAGGGTGACACAGATGATGTGGTGGCACACACATAACCGTAGATGCTTTTTACTCATATCTCGTGGAAAAGCACCTACGGTAATGTGCATGACACCATGTCATTGTGTCACCGTGTCTCCCTTTGTCTCACCCCAGCATGGCTCTTATATGATTTACACGATGTTCACTTAAAGCCCACAAACACACATACATAAGTATTGAACATGCATGAGATTGATATACAAATTACAGACGACAGAGGCTCATATTTGGGGAAAGAGAAATGCATCACACTGCAAAAGAAATACCCACTTATGAAAAAATATATTTAATTTATGGATTTATTTAATTTAACCTTATGAGGGGCATATAGGTCAAGAAATATATTTACTTCTAGACATCTTTTCTTTTAGTGCAGAAACTATATGATAGTTTGTAAATAGAGGTTTAGGACCACACACACACACACACGCACGCACGCATGCGCACAAAGAGAGATTTAGGACCATTAAACCAATCAATCAGAAATATAACCTCAAATTCTAGTTAAAAGAACTCGAAGCTGTGATCCTTAGGCCAGTCTGTCACCCACCAAAAGTCGGAAAAAAAAAACAAGAAAAAAAGAGAGGAAGAATAGTCACCAAAAGAATAAATAAATATAACAAAAAAAAAAAAAAAACAGATTTAATAAACTCCTTTGTTATAAACAGAAAGAAGAATTGCTACTAAATTGAGATTTAAATTTTTAATGTTCATCTCGACATGTTTTGACAACAAGGTATATTGAACAAATTTTGCTTCCATGGAGTTTCTAAGACCAACTTCAATTGAATATCATAGATGAAAAAAATTAATTAAGTAATTAAATGGAATGAAATTCATAGAACAATTCTTAATGTAATTAATCATATATACTATCATTCAAATAAACTAAGGGTAAATTTATAAATAGGAAAGATGTTAGAAGAATATAATTGGACTCTTTAAGATGGTTTCTTATCCAATAATAATATCATTCTATATGCACTATTTCTTAATTAAGACTTTATCTTTCACTGATATATACAACTATGGATGTGTGGACATGTTAGTTTTGTTAAAGTTGTTATTTTAGATACTTCATAAGTTATATGCATGGCTGATAGTCTGATACCAATAAACATGTTCAATAATGAAATAATATAGCAATTAGAATCATAAAAGAAGTACCGAAAACGGACATATGTGTATATATATATACAAGTATTGAAGAACACACCGAGTTCCATGTAACAGTGAGTTTAATGCAAATGAGGTCTTCCTACCAAATTCAATAAGCAACTCGCTAACTGTGAATCAAGACCTTTGGTCCTTTTATGTGTTTTTGGTGTCGTCAAGAGTTGTCAAATCGAAGTATGGGATGTCGTACCCTATCACATAATCAAAATTCACTAGAAATGATACTGCATGAAGAAAATTTAAGCTTTATAGTGAGTAAATTGTCTATCATCATATAAGATTTTCAACATCAAAGTACATTAGGTTGTGTTGTAGGATTCATAGTTTTTATTTAATGAGCTGGGGAGGGGGAAACTTGAACTCAAGACCAACCTGAGCTGAAAACCAAATTTTCGAGTAATTGTTTGCTCATAGCCCAACAACCATTTGACATGTGGCGTCAATAAAGAGAGTTTCTCTCTCATGCCCACTCGTCCTCTGTCCACAAATTTATTTTTTAAGATTTCAAATCTTAAAAAGGATTGTTGGGTCACACTAATTATCACATTGAAAATTCAACAACACAGTTTTCTAGATTTCATGAAAATATTCATATTAAAAAAAAAATTTATTTTTCGAGTTTGATCTAAGTTGTTGAAAATGAACGATTACCGAACACCCAAATTTAAAAATAAAATTCAATGGTAAAAAATAGTTAAAGTTCACATAATTTTGTCCTCTATAACCCTATTGCATTGGATCATGTTTTTTAATGTCACAAGGTGATTAGATTAGAAAATTTTCTTTTTTTCACTATGGACAGGAGAGAAAGAGAGAGAATCTCTCTCATTGATGATGTCATTCGTGTCAAATGTCAACCGACTATTGGGCTGTGAGCAAAAAATCATTCTTTTTTTGTGATAGTTGAAAAGTCAAAAGAATCTTTTAATTTGTTTTGTCTTTAAAATTGTAGAGACGACTCTTTAATCATTTAGTCTCATATCAAATAGAAATAAGACTTGTGCTCAATTAATAAAAGTTCGAATTACCATTTTCTTTCTGATTTCTCTTTTCTTCTTCTCAACTATTGCTCTCATACAAATGTTGTTGTTGCTTGTACATCCACTAATTCAATTGAGTTCGTTGAAGATCTATAATTTTCAAATGCGTGGTCAACAAATTTGTAACTATTGAATCTTAGATACTAACTGCTTGAGTATTAGTGCACGGTGGATATCATCTTAGGAGGGGCAAAATTAATTTTAAGGACAATAGATTCTCTGTGTCTCAGTCATTCAATCAAACTAATAAAAGTTCATTCCAACTATTTTTACTGTTTAATTTACATAGCTTGTTTCTAATTCAAATCTATACACTAGGAACAACATGTTGTAGTGTTTTAGATAAAAATATAGTTAAAATGTACAATAAATATAAGACGATATCTTAACTATCAAAAAATCGCTAAAGTTTCCAATCATTTTGAGACAAAGAAATCCACACAAAAGTTGTCGTTTTAGAATCCCTACACTACTCTATCCCAAAATATGAGGTTTGGCCAGATGAATCATATACCTCCATTGAATTTTTTCTAAAAACTCTATCTTATTAATCTAAGTTTCTTCAAATATTCTGCTTTTGCTACTTCAATCCAGGTCCTTCCAAGTTTCGTTATCGCTCTTTTAGAGCCTTCACTTGCACTTCTTTATAATTGGGTTTACAATCAATTTTTGTTGCACATGACCAAATCACCGCACTCCATTGACTTTCCTTTGGTTTATCACATTTATTTGTAAGATTCTTATATTTTCTTGAATGTGTTCAGTTTTAACATTTATCTTGCTTATTAGTCTTTCCACTCATATATTTAAACATCATCTCTTAATTTTAACCAATAA
This sequence comes from Akebia trifoliata, assembly GCF_017979445.1. Lineage (NCBI taxonomy): Eukaryota > Viridiplantae > Streptophyta > Magnoliopsida > Ranunculales > Lardizabalaceae > Akebia > Akebia trifoliata. The sequence goes on from NC_141379.1 coordinate 4,650,443, forward strand.
GCACAAAATCTCTAACCACCATCATATACCTAACAAACGCTTAATATTTTAAACAAGTAAGTCATCCTCAACCATATCAAACCAAAAAACATACAAAATCAATATGGTAAATTCTATTTTACAATCCCCAACCAAATGTTATTCATTCATTAGTTTAATTGTTTTAAAATTAAATTTAAAATTTTTTATTTAAAAAAAAAAAGAAAGTCTAAATCAGGTCAGTGCATGGTTTTAAAACTCGATTTCGCGTCTCATCTCGTCCAAGCCAGATACCGAGTCGTCTTAAACAAGTTTTACGATCCTCGACCATATCAAACCAAGAAACATACAAAATTAATATGGTAAATTCTATTTTACAATCCTCAACAAAATGTTATTCATTCATTAGTTTAATTGTTTTAAAATTAATTTTTTAATTTTTTATTTCTTAAAAAAAGAAAGTTTGAATCAGGTCAGTGCATGATTTTAAAACTCGATTTTGTGTCTCATCTCGTCCAGGCCAGATACCGAATCGTCTTGGACAAGTTTTACAATCCTCAACCATATCAAACCAAAAAACATACAAATTCAATATGGTAAATTCTATTTTACAATCCTCAACCAAATGTTATTCATTCATTAGTTTAATTGTTTTAAAATTAATTTTTAATTTTTTTATTTCTTAAAAAAAGAAAGTCTGAATCAAGTTAATGCATGGTTTTAAAACTCGATTTCGCGTCTCATCTCATCTAGGCCAAATACCGAGTCGTCTTGGACGAGTTTTACGATACGTTTGAGACATTTCGTTCAAAAAATCAAAAAAATTCAACATGATGTATTAAATTTCGGACAAAAGTGACTTGTGAGTTGGTCTCGTTCAGTTCCGATATCGAGTTAACTTGGATGATACATCTCGATCTTGGACGAGTTTTATAACCATGGGTCAGTGAGGCCGGCCCAAGTCATCCCTATCCCCCTCATTATGGTGTCAGGTTGCGGTATTCCCTCCATAGAAAGACACCATCAGATGATCATTCTGATTTGTGTATTTGTATCTCGAGGAAAATCGAAGGTGTACATACAAGTGAATAAGTACTTCCCAACCACAAAGTTGGTCTTCTTAGGCCATAGCTGGCCAGAGGGGTATCTTTCTTTGAAAATTATTCCTCTTGTTCGAAGCCCAACGTAACCAAAACCATAAGACAAGGAAAAAATTCACAAACAAACAAGAACAAGAAGTCAACAACAAAACAAACTCCAGATCTCATCTTCTTCACTTTGATCTCTCCAGAGAGACGAAAACCAGAGATGGGACTCTACACCATCTGCTTAGCTGGAGGTGGGTTTTTGCTAATTGGCGTCTTTGAGGCCCTAATCTCTTCCTACACCCACCTAAACCCTTCTTCACCCCCTCCCTCTCCTCCCAACCCAACCCCATTAACAATCTCCAAATCAAGAAAAAACCCATTTTTCTCTTCTGTTACCTTCATCTCTATTGCTCTTTTATCCTTCTTTTTAATTCTCGACTCTCTAATCTCCTTAATCGACGCCCTTCACACCAAAGACCGAGTTGGATTTGCTTTCCAATTAGATATAATCTCAATTGTTTCTCTCTTTCTTCTCTACTCCGTCGTGGGTTTCTTGATTAATTTCTCCAATTCGATTCCATTACCTTCTTCGATCCTCAATTTAATTGCCCTTTTCGCTTTTGGGCAAGAATTTATCATCTTTTACCTTCAGAGAAAAGACCCAACTGGACTTGAGAATCGATACTTTGATCTCTTACTCGTTCCAATTATAATTTGCATTTTTTCGACGATTCTCAAATTGGGTTGCCCCCAATCCAAATTCCCAAGTTTGGGTCGTGGGGTTGGTTTGATTTTGCATGGAACATGGTTGATTCAAATGGGTTTCTCATTTTACACCAATTGGATGGCTCATGGGTGCGCTTTGCACGAAAAGAGTCGGGGGAATTTTACGGTGAGGTGCAAAGGGCATCCTGAGTATCATAGGAGCAAAGCGATTGTGACACTTCAATTCAATTGTCATCTTGCTTTTCTTGTGGTTTTGATTGTTGGGGTGTACTCTTTTATTGCTCGAAAGTATGGGTTTCGTTGCGATTACTTGCATTATAAGCCTTTGAATGCCGAATTGCGCCAATTGGATCATCAGAACCAGTTTACATTGGATTCGGATGATGAGATTATTTTGGAGGAGAATGTGGCAAGGCAGAATGGTTTTGGTGCTCATTAGTAAGGTAAATCTGATTGCAAACTATTCTTTTTGAGACGTTTACATGTAGAAGAATTTGTTTCTTTGTATAAATGAGTTGGTGATCGCATTAATGTAATTTCAATTTTACAGAAATACTATCTGTGTGATCGAAAATGTGGCCGTATTCTATTCAATTGATGTTGCAAGTTGATGGTTCTTGTGGTTTCTTATATTGACTTTTGCATTTGCTCAAGCTTTGATTGGTTCTTGTTAATCAAGTAAGCTTGCAATGGGTGTAATCTAGAATATCAAACTTGAATCAATATAATTTAACTTGAATTTTTTAGAAGAATAAGTAAAGGAAGCTCTCGCTGAGTTGTCAAATTTTGTTGAAACAGATAATTTTGAGTTTGATATTTTTACACCAAGATTAAGGTGTGCAATTCTTTTGGACTAATTCAACATGGTTTGTTTTAATGATTTTGGTTCCATTTCTTTATGCTTCTTGATTAAGCTAATCAATCCCACTATGTTACTTCATGAAGGCACTTGGCAGCTCCTCCTTGAGTTCTTTCTAGTTGGGAGGGAAAAGGGGGAAAATGTTTGGATGTTACCCATGGCCATGCTTCTTAAACATAGATGAGCTGTATAATTTTTAGGTATGGCACCCTTAGTAGTTTTATTTTTTTAGAAAGTGTTTTCTAATTGGATCTGAGCTAGGATTCGGGGATGCTTGATAATTTTTTAGGTGAAAAAGCCTGTGTATGTCGTACTTCTGTACTCTATTTGATTCTTATAGTGGACGTCCTTGATTGTCATTGCCAATGAATGTAGCCCTTCGTGGGTGAACCACGTGAAATCCTTATGCCTTTGTGTGTGTGTTTTTCTTGTTTGTTATCTTAGCTTTTGCACTTTCATCTCACTGTTATATCCTTGTGTTTTCCCAACAAATGGTTGGGACACCATAAAGCAAAGGCTTGATGTCAAAAGTATTCCATTTAATGGCATGCTAACACACTATGGCCTTTCAGGCTGTGCTTGTTGCGAGCCAAAGAGAGGGTTGTTACAGCAGATTGACGTGTTTGACTGATGGAGGAAACTTATTCCTTAGAAACGATGCCATCTTTCTTAGCATTGGAGGAATTGGCATGTAGGTTTTCTGTCACCACAAGAGGTATGGGATGAAGAGGCAAAAGTGTGAGGCTTGAGCATCTATTGGGGGTGTTAGCTTCATGAGCACATCATTTTTAAATGAACACTCCAAATAAAGATAAAATGCAGGTAAATAGAAGGAAAAAAGATAAACTCAGGAGAAAGAAACATGTGGAAAAAAAAACATTGATCCCTTCTACATTTGGGGAAAGAGGTTTTTTTACTAGTATTTAACCTGCAATAGCTTATATTATTTAACTTATAATTAAAAGGAAATAAATTAATTTCTTTAGGTATGGTAGAAATATACCCAATATTGCCACCACCAACATATGTTTGAGGCTTATGCCTTTGATGTAGGGTGTTAAAAAAGTAATGCATAAACCTCTTTTAAAAGCTTCGTTTTGCCAGGCCCACGTTTCAAGAGTTTTTATCTTCTCTAATATTCCTAAGGTCATTTTAGGGAAATTTCGGCCCAAGGCTAGCCTCTAGATAAGCATTATTTATTTATTTTTTTAAAATATGCAGATATTATTTATTTTAGTATTCTGAGTTGGTGGAGCTAAATATTGATGGTCAAGACTCGTCATATTAATAGATTGAGCATAGAAGAGATGAAGATGTCAAGATGGAAGAGTGGAAATACTATGAATGACAAAATTATAAATGAACACTTTCGAGAGAATTTAGTAATTCTATAGGTGATATAATAAAAGAAAGTTGTTTGAATGGTTTGGGGTACATTCAGTGAAGGCTGAGTATAGCCATAGAAGGAATAAGCCAGTTGAAGGTTCTGAAAGAGCAAGAGGAAAACCGAATTGAACGGAGAACATGATTCCTTTGTCCAACCCAAACCTTTGGGATAATGCTTTGTACACTTTACATTTCAACAGTATTTGGGTATATATTCTCCACAAGAAGTACAGAGGAAGAATCAAACATTTAAGTGGATCCTAGTTTCTGTGAGGTGTTGCATTCAAGTTAATCTGGGCATATAAGTTTAGTAATAAATAGATCTATTAGATTGCTGCTATTATTTTTTATAACAGGACCCAGGTCGAAGAGATCATTTTTTTCCTGCATTAGCAGTAACCATAAGTATAAATAATTCCAATAAATTATTCGATCAATTTCTCATCACTCGCATCTGGACCCCTAGCTATCCCACTCTTCTATTCTCCAGAGGGACCTTTTCGTAACAAGGAAATAATCCTCACCCCCACCCCCACCCCTTCCTCCTTCCCTTCCCTTCCCTTCTTGGTAAAGAACTTGTGAACAAAACATTCTCTCATTAACTGGATTGATGTATATCGATCCCTTATTTACATATGTATACTCTTAAGTGGTTTTGTTCTTGAAAGTAATTCAATGTTCATCTGTTTGTTGACATATGTGCTTACTATCGTACTATCACACGACATCTCAATTCAATGATTAAATTTCACATTTCATTTCTTTGTCCTTTACCCAAGTCATTCATGCACCCATTCATATCTTCCAATTTCCTTCCCTACTAGACCATAAGCCATTATATTAGATAATGAACTAACTCAATGATACTTGTTTTGGAAGCCAATATAAGGAACTCTATCCTTGATTGGAATTATTTTGTTGGGAAGTAGTTTTAGATTCTCAGGCCATCTTTTTTGTTGAATTGGGAAATCTAAAATGACTTGTTATTTTGGAGGGTGGAGGCTTTTTGGAGCCTCAAAAGTTCGTAACTTTTGCCTTGTGACTGTACTAAGAGCGCTTACATGTTATTTCACCATTTACTGTTAAGGTTGTTGCCATCCATTTACTGGAAAAAATTGTTGCTATATACAACATGGCATGAACATGTGGCTGGGGATGGTTCTTCAATTTTTGTGAATTCATGAGGTTTGTTCTAGAGGTGCCAATTTGGCTAAGTTGATAAGGTATCTTGAGTGTTGACATTAACACCATCAAAACCCGGATTATTTTACTCGGATCTGTTCTAAAAAAAGCCAAAGTTATTTTGAATCGTTTGATGATTTCAAACCTTCAGACCACCACTAACCTTTGCTTCCCTAACCAAAATAAATAAATAAAAATGGTGGGGAGGTTTGTTCCCTCTCTCTCTCATGGAACTTTGCAACTTATTTTTAGCAATGTAGAAGAAACAGGACCTTGGAGGTGTCTTAGTGTATGTGGAGCTATAATATTTCTTTAAAGAAAAATGAAAATTGGGGCAGTTCCTTGACCATTAAAATAGGACTATATCACAAACTTACACTATGATGACTACACATCATCCTACTAGAGAATCTCCAACTTGTCTTTATATTTCAAATATAGTGGGGCTTTTGCAAAATTCAACTCCAACTGGTCTTCAAATTTTAATATTTCTGTTCTTGACATCAAATATAGAGTGGGGAGAATCCATAAGGGGCCCTCTATATCACTACTCGGCATTTTCTCTAATTTTCTTTTATTTCTTCTTTTACAATTCAACAAAGGTCAAGAAGATGCATTTTTGAGGTAGCAGGTTGGCGTTCAGCATGGTTTAGAGAGGACTTCCCCATTCAAATGTGAAGTTGTTTTCCAAGGGATTGGTTGGAGATGTTTACAAAATCACCTTCAAATTGATGATTTACCCCTCGACTTTGGTCTTGCATGAAAGATTATTATAAAATGACTCAAATACTTCAGGCTGTTTTTTTTTTCTGTTGTCGTCAATTAAAGATCCTCTCCTTAAACAATCAAAACCTCGAGAGTAAGTTGATGACTACTAGTTTTTGAGAAGAAAAATCAGAGTTTTTGCCAAGAGGTTTAAGGCGTGCTTGGTTTTTTTTTTTTTTTATTAAACAAAATTGTCTTAGAATTGGGAGATATAACGTTTAACACTGCACTCTACACCGTGCTGATGTATCAGTGTGCAGAGAACCATAGAAAGAAAAAAAAAACCTATGGAACTCTTGCACATCAGAGCAATGTGTCCAAGGAAGTCAGTTTAGAATTGACTCGGTAGAAAGAAAATATTTAGTTTCAAACTTTACAGCAGCAAATAATCTGTTTTAACATTTACTTTGGGTTTTAGTATATAGTACTTTATAATTAAATAATAAAAAATGTATTTTCATGAAAGATTTCGAAGTAGATTTTGGACATATTTTCTTCATTACAAGTTGTGACTACTTTAAAGCAGCTCAGTATCCCAAACTTGAAAGGAATTTCCATAAAGGGATTCTCCACTGTGAACACATAGGTACATAAAATTTTCTCATGTCAATTAAGGCCATAAAACAAGAAAGAGAACTTTGCATATAAATACAGCTTCAGATTGTTTGTCTAGCAGGTCAAGCAAATACTTCCCCAGTTCAAGCAAATGACCCCATCTAGGCTTTCAACTCGATATCTTTTAGATATATTCAATCTTTTGATTTAGTTGTTTAGTAAGTATCTTATAAAGACTACTAATTTGATCACTTCGGTCGTGTCAATACCTAGTTATGCAGTTTCAACTAATGTTCTTTGTCTACAAAAAAATTGTTAGATCCACAATTTTTTTTTTGATAAGTATAATATATTGAAAAAAGAGGAAAACAATGTACAAGGAGGCTGAGGAAACCTCTTAAAGAGCAACAAAACTAAGGAAATCTAAAGCATCAGTGATTACATAGAATTCCATCTAAAAACAAAGTCATCAAAAATAAATCCGGTGAACTCTATCCACATAAGGAGTTAGATCCACAATTTTTGTTAACGTAACACAGGTTAGAACATGAACATTCGAAAATGTCATTTTTGAAATATTTCACACAATTGATTTTCCATTAATGTCACATAATAACTTGCAATGTGCCAGAAGCTACGTGTCATGCACTTTCAACTGAAAGCTACAGGTAACAAGGCATCAAACAATTGAGCTGAGATAAGAGAACTTCTTTAACTTTTATCATTCTTAATGGAAGTAGCAAGTTCTACATAACCCACAAACTAAAAAATCCTACTCCAACAAAGTCACAAAACCATAAGTAGAGAAGGCATCCATCCAATTACAAATGTATGAGGATTACACCTACCAACACAGAATCTCAGATACTATTATTGCAGATACCAATCATAGAGAAAGATATATATAAACTCAGAAACCGTGAATTTTAATACGGTCCTTCTTCACAATGCCAGCCTGACCAAGAAAGATGTTCAGCAGAATCAGAACGAATTAAGGGAAAAAATAAAATAAAAAAAATTCTCAACAATTAATTCCTTTGGATTGAAGGACTTTACCTGAACAAGGAAAGTAGATACATTTTTCCTCTGGTCACCTTGAAGTTGAATAACCTGGCACCATAACAACATTTTGAAAATATAAATTACTAAACCATTATACACAATGCATACCTACATACATATATTTCAAATCCAGCGAGGATAAATGCCATTATGAAGGATTTTGCATTGATATTATAGTATAATACCTGGCCCAGCTCTGGGTCCTGAATAACAGTACCATTGCAGCAGAACTCCTTTTTGAGATCCTTCAAGATCTTGTTGTAGCTGTATTCTTTCTTCAAACCCTGCACGGTGGTCAAGCTTTTCCTACCATTCCGCTGCTGTGTGCGCACGTGCACATACTCCTTTGAACCGGCACCAGAGTCTTCAGCATTTGCCTCAGTGAATGGATCTGCAGCAGTCCATCAAAAAAGGGTTGAAAAACATTAAAAAAAGAAAAAACAGAAAGCTAGCACAGCAAAAGAATCAATAAACACATGTGATGAAACCTCAAAGAAACAAGGAGAGACGGATCAGTGCATGAAAACTGTATCCACTAGATTTCAAAAAAAAAAAAATTAGATCATTGTAGTCCAGTGGGAAGATTAACCAAACTCCCATACTTCATTCGTGATGGTTGATCTTGATTCATCCTTTAATAAAGTAGACTATCAGAAGCTTTTATATTTTTTAAGTACCCATGAAATATGGATGACCTAGACATGGTGAATCCAAATGGATGTAAAAAAATAATATCTAAGCCCTGCTTATCCTTACATAAACATTATTTTAACACTTTTTTACTGAATGTATATTAAGTGAAGAAATACAATTGCAAGATCTTCCAGACCTCTAGTTTAATTCATCTGTTATAGAATTAACGAAATCAAGTTATATTACAACTAAGAGCCTGGAGCCCAGGACACATTATAACTTTTTGGTGCCTTTCTATATTAAAGAAATTGAAATCAAATACAGATTGTTTCTTCAACATTCTTTCTGGCAATACAAGCACACGTATGCAGTTTAGCTGAATGGTGAAGTCCACATACCAAAAGCAGTAGGAATTTGGGCATCGAGATCAGACATGAACCTTGGTTGTGGGAAATCTCTGCAGTGAAATGAATAGAAGCTTTGACTGCTTTATTACCAACAATATGCACAGAGCTGAGAAAAGGATTAAGTTTCCGTCAATTTCTCATGGATATCAATAAAAGGAAATAGAACCAAGCCGAAACAGAACATAAAATTACAAGATCAAAAATATCAAAAGTCATACTTCAGATGCTTAAAAAAACAGAAAAATAATTACTGTCATATAACTCCAGTTGTTGAATTCATCCAAAAATACCCCAAACTACCCTGACTTTGCAGATATAGAATCCAAAAAACCTGATGCCCAGTCCCAATTGTATGTTAAAAAAGAATACATATCACAGCAACTTATTTGTTAAAATAAAATACTATACTTCAAAGAAGTAGTTTATTGTTCAAAGCATAGCATTAGTATTTTTTTTTTGTTTTTTTTGTTTTGATAGGTATAAGACTAGTCGTTAGCAAATGAAGTTGGGTTCAAGGGGGTTTGAACCTAGGGCATGGGAACAACACTCCACGCGTCTTACCACTTAGCTAAGTTGGCACTTCAAAAGCATAACATTAGTATTAGAGTTAAATAATTTAAATGGGAAAGCAATAAAGTGATTATGAAATGAAAGGAACATTTCCTCTCGCCAAATTTTCAGGGGAAAAAAAAGACCAAGATTTGAATTCAGTATTAAAAATTTACATGAACAATGAATTCAGTATTAAAATTTTACATTAACAATGACAGGCATTCTCCCATTCCAAGTCTTAAAACATACAACAATTCTCCAAACAAAGCCAGAAAAAGAAAATAAACAGAATTTAGACTACAATAATAAACTTGCATATTGACCATTGTAAATATTGAAAACCAAAATATTCCTTGGGACAGAGAGAAAATATCAAAATATTTTGGATGCAAGAAACCCCCTCATAAAAAAAATCTGAACTTCCAAGCAAATAAGTTAGTTGAAGGTATGCATGTACAATGCAGATGTTGGGCAAGGAATAAAATTATATTCTAAGAGGTCTGGCAACATTTACCTTTTTCGATTTTTATTTATTATTAATTGTAGTATTTCGACACGCAATCATTTTCTATGCATGATTCTTTGAACTCCCTTGCAATGAGAACGGGGTTCAATTCTGATGGGCTCTAAGAATGGTCTATGGCCCTATGGTCTCTATATTTTCACATGTGGTGTAGTCTCTCGGGTATACAGGCTTAATCTACTATTAGAGGAATTCTTTTTTTCTTGACAAGTTCAATCGAGTGGGCGTATGGGTATGATCCACTATCAGATGGATTTTTTTAAGAATTATTTCTCTAAAACCTGCTTAATTGGAACACTGGTGCAATCATCTGTTCTAATGTGATTGGATGGTCAATTTTGGCACATTTGACGAGAAACCCATTGATTGGAGAGTCCACTTGAAACACATTTATATTAAAACAACAGAAGTTATCCTTATAAAATCATAAAGACGAGAATAGAACCCCCAAATCAACAAAGGTAACAAAAAACTCATGCAACTTGTAAACCAATTATGCCTACAATCAAAATCAAACATACAACCAATTTGTAACATATTTACAACCAATAGAAGAAGAAAAAAAATGAAAACTGAAACCCTAACAATACCAAATGCCCAAAACAAACTACACATCAAATTTGCACCCCATTTGAAATTTCGAAAAAAATCGACAAGAATACTACAATCGGGCACTCTGTACAATTAGTAAATTATAAAAAATAAAAATAAAAACCCACAAAGAAGGAATTCAGACCAATCGAAGAATCCAATAATTTTTCGCCAAAGAATAAACCTTGAGATGATCAAGAAAATAATTGAGATGTAATCAAAGAGAAATAAAAAAAAAGATTTAATGATCTCAACCAACAAAGGAATAATTTCTTCTTCTTCTGTTTTTTTCGTTTTTATGATCTTAAATCATAAACCCTAAAATTTCTGAAAGAAAATAACTAAAAGAAAAGAAAATACGATGAAAAAAAGGAGAGATCTTTAAGAATCAAAAGGATTAGGAAAGAGCTTACAGTGATGAATTCGAAGAAGAGGAAGAGGAAGAGGAAGAAGTCCGCAGCACAGAAAGACGCACAACGTGAAGATAGATTTTGCCCAGAAAAATATAAGTCGGTTTGTTGGTCGGTGACGCATACCAATAGTTGATGTCCATGTGTCATAAGATAATGGGCCAGATCGCCCAATAGGCTTGTCTCCCAATGTTAACCCAATCCTCTATGAAAATGGGCCTAAGTCGGCCCAATTATTAAAGGGCCTAATTTTACTATCAAAACATGGACCATGGCAGGATAGGTTGTAGTACGGTTCATTTAAGAGTCTTAGTTATGGAGGCATTCATTTTGTTGGGACTTTATAGGGGTATCATGTGCTTCATTTTCATTTTTTTGGGAGGATCGTGGGGATCGCCGTAATACTTCGTATCAACAGATATTCGATATATCAATATCGATTCGATCTAAGATCTCTTATTGAATTAGCCCTCCCACGACATATAAGCTACTAATACATTTTTTTTCCTAAAGCGAGTTTGCCACTAATTGTAGCGGTACCATCCGCTAAAATTTGTCCTTTTTTAATGCACCTGTATAAGGAGCATAATATTGTAATGTATGGGCCGTTGTTTCTACTACCACATGTATATTTCATTGCACTACATTCTCGGAATGAACTACTTGAACGAGGCTAAGAAAAGCAGTTTGCCAATGGCTACATAAATACATCAACCATTTTGATGGATCTTTTAGTGTGTTTGTCCGTACCCAAGAATTCATTCTTGTCCCGGGTATCAATAACAATAAGAAAGACCCGAAGAGGTTCATATACAGAACGTTTTGAATTTAAACAATTCACAGAAGATTCAATCAAGGGCGGGGGGGAGCTCATTGACCCAGGACTACAACCTAAGCGTGTTGGCCTAAACTCAACCCAATTAATGGATGAGCCTGGGTTGAGTTATGTAGAAAATGACTTGAGCCTGAGTTGGAAGATCTCAACTCAGGCTAATCCGAGCTCAACCTGATTTTAGAAGCTCAAGGACAAGTTGAGCTTGGATTAATGAATTTTGGCCCGAAGGTCGGGTTGAATTGAGCTTGGGTTGACCCTCCATTCCACCCAAGTTGCAATCTTACTTTGACCTCGAGAACTTTTGGCTCTTTTAGGTGGTTTAGGAAAAATAAAACAACAACAACAAAAATTGGTTTGAAATAAGCTTATCACTGATTTGTCCATCTCACTTCCTTTATTTGTTAGTTAAACATGGATTGAAATGATAAAAGTAGATATTAGCATCTTTTCAACAATGGAAAAGGTGTCCAAGTAGATTGTGGATTGTGGGTTTCAACTACTCTGTTCATGCTCTTTGATCTTACCTCTTGGGTGATGTTAATTGAAATCTTAAATCGTGTGATTGTGTTTATGAATACATTTTGATAATTAATTCAATCTCCAATTTAGCACGATATAAGGGTATTTTTATCAAGATTGCATCATAGATTTTTCAAGATTCTAGCTTCTTAGATGACGTCATGGTCATAATTTGTTAGGAATATTTCAATCTTTGAATTTCATCTACTGTACATTCTACATGAAGACCACATATCGACTTAGTGTCATAGATGAATTACGAGTCAATTTGCTCAATGTCATAATGTGTACATATTTGGGAGGTGTGCTTATAATCACCATAAGAATGGGAAAATTTACTCGAGATGCACCAACAACTAATTTGTGATTAGGATAGTGTCTGATATGATTCTTTTTCTAAAGTTATTATTGGCATCTTAAATTTTAGTTATTACACCCCAATTAAAGATTAAAACACATCATTCAAAAATTACAAAAGTTTAGCTTAAATTATTATCTCAACATTACAAAACAGCATAACATTCAATCAAACAATTTCATTAGTTGTTTACAATTATGATTAGGCTCATATAAAATCTTAAACCCATAAATCTAGCAACAACAATGGAAAAAAAAATATTATTGGCACTCCAACTTTTATTTATTCTCAATCATTTACTTTTTTTTTTAATTGAAATGTAATAAATAATAGTTGGATGTGAATGACAACTCTCTTCCTATTTTCACTCTCGAAATGATGACGATGAACGCCACGAGAAATTCCTTGGGTTGCTTGTGTCCAAGGCTTAAACACACGCATCCAGCACAGCTCAACTACAACTCTACATGGCCCGCCCGCCCGCCCGCCCGCCCCTCCCTCAAAGTATCTAAACTCGCGTAAGGAAAATCGGCTGAAAGGGACGGTTCGGTGTAGAGAAATTCAACCTAAACAAGAGGATGAGTCCGTTACCTCTAATTTTTGTAAACAAAGGCGTGCGTGCTTGGCAACATCGCAGATATTTCGCTACTAATAAAATAAAAATAAAAAAACACTCTATGCGTGTGAACGAAAATAACTAAAAGAAAAGAAAATACGATGAAAAAAAGGAGAGATCTTTAAGAATCAAAAGGATTAGGAAAGAGCTTACAGTGATGAATTCGAAGAAGAGGAAGAGGAAGAAGTCCGCAGCACAGAAAGACGCACAACGTGAAGATAGATTTTGCCCAGAAAAATATAAGTCGGTTTGTTGGTCGGTGACGCATACCAATAGTTGATGTCCATGTGTCATAAGATAATGGGCCAGACCGCCCAATAGGCTTGTCTCCCAATGTTAACCCAATCCTCTATGAAAATGGGCCTAAGTCGGCCCAATTATTAAAGGGCCTAATTTTACTATCTAAATATGGACCATGGCAGGATAGGTTGTAGTACGGTTCATTAGAGTCTTAGTTATGGAGGCATTCATTTTGTTGGGGCTTTATGGGGGCATCATGTGCTTCATTTTCATTTTTTTGGGAGGATCGTGGGGATCGCCATAATACTTCGTATCAACAGATATTCGGTATATCAATATCGATTCGATCTGAGATCTCTTATTGAATTAGCCCTCCCACGACATATAAGCTACTAATACGTTTTTTTCCTAAAGCGAGTTTGCCACTAATTGTAGCGGCACCATCTGCTAAAAATTGGTCCTTTTTTAATTGACCTGTATAAGGAGCATAATATTGTAATGTAGCGGGCCGTTGTTTCTACTACCACATGTATATTTCATTGCACTACATTCTCGGAATGAACTACTTGAACGAGGCTAAGAGAAGCAGCTTACCAATGGCTACATAAATACATCAACCATTTTGATGGATCTTTTAGTGTGTTTGTCCATACCCAAGAATTCATTCTTGTCCCGGGTATCAATAACAATAAGAAAGACCCGAAGAGGTTCATATACAAAACATTTTGAATTTAAACAATTCGCAGAAGATTCGATCAAGGGCTAAGCGTGTTGGCCTAAACTCAACCCGATTGATGAACAAGCTTGGGTTGAGTTATGTAGAAAATGACTTGAGCCTGAGTTGGAAGATCTCAACTTAGGCTAATTTGAGCTCAACCTGATTTTAAATAGGATTGGTGTGTTGCAAGTAAAAGTTGGTGTGGCAAAAGAATTTCTCTTCATTAATTAATCAATTAAATATGATGAATCTTGAAAGAATAGTTGAAATAGTTTGCAAACAACACCTAATTAAGGTCGTGGTTGTTGAATACGGGATCACACAAATTTCATAACTGGCTATCTACTAAAGTTGGCAAGTTCTTCCCAAACTCGGTTGAACAATCGAGTTGCTACACTAGGTGGAGAGAACTAATATTTTTATTTTTTCGTGAAGCACAATTCAATCTCTAGATCACGATCCTTTAATCTAAAGGAATAAACAAAGTTAGATCAACCTAAAATTATTTACACTCGCAAATGATTGCAACATACCAAAACAAAAGCTTATTTACAGTTTTCATTCGTGTAATTGTTCCTCCTATTGTAGTTTTTACATGAAAAAACAAAGAACGACAAGCTTAAGACACTTGATAAAGCTAAAAGCCAATAGTACTTATCTAGTCGAGCTTCTCTCATGTCATCAGAGAACCAGCTATGTCTTCCTTGATTATCACTTGTAACAATCTCAATGAAAGATATCAATAGTGCACTAAGAAAGCTTCCCACACCGAAAACACTTAGATGCAACGCCATACCCATGGTTCTCAATCTGCTCGGCACTTCTGTATAAAAGAATTCTTGCATTCCCACAACTGTGAAAACATCCGAGATGCCCAAGATAATGTATTGAGGCAACAACCAGAATATGCTCAAAGGTACTGTCTGCGATGGTGATTCACCAAATCCTGATCTTTTACTAATCTCGAGCCTCTTTGTCTCGACAAGTGCTGCGATGACCATAGCAACGATTGATAGAAACATCCCAATTCCCATCCTTTGCATTACATTGACCCCTTTATCATCTCGAGTTATAACCCTTATGATGGGTATTATTATTTTGTCATATAAAGGCATTAGAAGTATAATAGAGATATTTATTGCACTTTGTAGTGTCGCGGGTGGGATCATGAAACCTTTTCCAATGTTTCTCTTCATTGTCATCCCTTGTTTGGTAAAGAAAGTGGCGGGTTGTTGGAAGATAATGGCAAACATTAGAAGCGTTGTCCATATAGGCAAGAGCCTCAGTACGGCTTTTGCATCGCTGAGTCGGTCATCCTTATTGTTAGGTTTCTCATCAAATTTTTCGGAGCATTGGAAATCATCACCACGTAGTGGTCTCTCTTCTAGTCTATAAACAAGCATAGCTTGCATTAGGAAAGATCTTGAATGCAAAACACAAGGAAATATTAAAGAGAACTTACTCAAGCTCGACCACGTCGGATTGTTTTGGTGAAAACTTGATGATTCTACCATTTGTAATTTTTGATGCACTTTCCTTAATGGCTTGGATTAAGTTCTCGATGCACTTATTCCCAGCCTTGGGCTTCTCATGTGAATAAAACAGGGCTCCACATGAGAAAGGTGCAACAGAGATCGCCATTGCGGCTGTGGGGATGGCGAATCCCACACTCCAACCAAAGGTGTCCTGAAGGTAGGACATAAGAGATATACCCAAGAGGCTGCCACTACAAATGCCAAAGTACCACCATTGGAAGAACAAGCTTTTCTTAGTAGAGTTTTGATCATCTTTAGTGCAGGGCAATTCATCATCATTTTCGAGTTGTTCGGCTGCGAATGCTTGCAAGCATGGATTGTATCCACCTTGGCCCAATGAAATCAAATAGAGAGACCAAAGGAGAGAAGAAGATGAGGATCTTGGTTTGGTTGTAGGTCTCCATTCCCACACTAATGCTGTTGATGTCAATGCTACAAGCCCCTTGAGGAAAAGATAAGGGACCAAATTTGCATTAGAGCACTGTTTTTTATGTCTATAAATTTCAATTCACTTTGCAATAATTCTAAGACCAACAAATAAAACAAAAGACTAATTAGGAACGCATACATGCATTCATACATATCCTACAAACATATATATTAGAGTGGACCTATTGTAAAGAACTCGTACCGAATAATTGCCATAGTGAGTACTAGTGTTCTACTACCCACAATTTAGAGATGGTCAACATCCATTGTTTGACATTAAGAATGATGCATTAGAGAAACAATGAGTTTCCACACATGAAAAGTGGGATACATCACTTTTCAAAATAGTAATTCGAATTAAATTGTTCAACAATCTTCCTGGTTTCAAGTTGATGACTGTATAAGAACAAGAGGAGGATCCTAAAGAATGTAAATACGGATAGTGAAAGTAGATATAACTTACTTTCAATAACAAGAGACTTAACACTAAATAAAGTGGAATGGAGGAATAAGATTTCTTTAACTGACATTAAAACTTTGGGATCAGGTTTTTTAGAATCGTGCTAGAGTGGCTTTAAAATTGACATTGATTAACACTTCGTTGATGTGGAGATGTGCACAAAATCATAAATGCTTTTGACTCGTATCTCGGTTAAAAGCATTTATGGTTCTGTATGCACATCCACATCAATAAAGTGTGAATCGATGTCAATTTAAAGTCACTCCAGTATTACTCAATTTTTTGTTGTTGTTTGCTTTAATTTAGAGTAATGATAATTTGACACCCTCACGTGGGATACTCAAAATACTCTCTTGACGTGGGATGCGTTAGAACCATAGATTTTCTTTCATCGGGATGCACAATTGCACATAATTATGGAGATGTGCAGTTGTGTATCTCAAGGCATAAAGTCTATGATTCTAACACATGCCACATCGGAAGAGTATTTTGAGTATGCCTCGTGGGGGAGTCAGATTATCAAGACTCTTTAATTTGTCTCCTTGGACAATGAGAGGCATTCTTAACACGACACCTCAATTTTAAAAGGTTGGCTTGAATCAACTTTGACCTTTGACCTTTCATCATCTACTTACAACCCATTTGACCTATTCATGATGGAAAAAAGCTCTAATAATCTGACACCTAGACATGAATCAAGCTGATTTTTCCCTTTTTTTTTTTTTTTTTTTTCTTAAGGTTTACCTAGGGTGGATCCAACATTCTTAAATCAGATAGTAAATATGGCCGGCTTTACCTTAAGGCAACTTTGATTCTTGCTTGAAGCAGTCGATTGAGAGAAGGCCCTTAGCCAAGCCTGAGTAGGTCCCACGGTGGAAGTTCCTCCCTCCGCATCCACAAAATTCCCTAGTTATATAAATTGATAATTTTTATTTATTTTAATATATTAAATATCAAAAATGCCTTGTTAAGAGTTTTCTTCTTAGGACTCAACTTGTATCGAGCTACCTTGAAAGTAAAGTATCTAATCAACCATCGTGTGTATAAAAGGTGCCACAGTGCTAAGTTGATTAAAGTTTTTGAGTGTTGAAACCATCACTTGGGGGGTTAAATCATCAGCTTCAGATACTAATTATTGACCCCTAATCTTATTTGCCTAACAAAAGGAAGAAAAAAAATTGTGTGATGATTTTTTAACACCCCCCTTTTGACACACACCACCCTACGCCCCATCACATTCATTTACCTCGGGATATGTATTATCATAAAATTTTCTCTTGTGTATCCCGAGGCAAATTATCTACAGTTTTGTGATGGGGGCTTAAGTCAGAGCGGGATGTCATTTTATCACGACTCAAAAAAAAAAAAAAAAAAAAACATGCAAGCGAAAAGGGTCAAAATTTTAGGGGGGCAAGATAAATTATTCTTAAAGGAAGGAGGCCTGTCAAACCCATTTCATTATCCAAGGAGGTAAGTTAAAAACTATGAAAACCCATAAGCATATACATTTACATATGTACATGTAAGTACATATGTTTGTGTATTCGTATGTACGTACTACTGTAGAAGTGCCAAATGTTGGTTTAAACCAAACCCGACAACCCACAACCTTGGTTTAAAGAAAAGAGTCATGCTGGAGGAGAACATTGAAATTGACATCGTTTAACACATTGGCGTGCACAGAACCATAGATGTTTCTCAATCGTATCTCAATGAAAATCATCTATGGTTCTGTACACACATCCACCATGGCAATGTGAAAAGTGATGTCAATTTCAATGTTACTTCCACATTTTCCATAAAGAAATGCACCACATGTTCTAGTCCAAAACACCAAGCGAGATAGTAATCGTTCATCAAATTCATCTCCATCGCCGAGTTTATGGAAAAATCATTGAGTCAAGGTTGATTGGTGTTTTTCATAAAGAATCGATTGAGCGATTCTTCAACAAATTATCAACTAACTTGGCAAATCATGGAGAAAATCTCTCAACCGAGTCAAGGAATTGTTCTACTTGAAGTTAAAATACTGAGTTAACTCACCACAACATACAGAAAAGAAGAAGCCAAGATGGTTGAATACCGATCCAAAAACGAGTCAGCAATAAACGCCCCTAACAAAGGAAGCATGAACGTAACCCCACACCAACTATTCACAGTCTTGGCCGCTGAAGAATTGCTCAACTTCACTACTTCTGTGAGATAAGTCACCAAGTTTGATGCCACCCCTTTGAATGCAAATCTCTCCACACCAGCCACCACTATCACAAGATCAAACAAATTAACCCCACATGTATGATCAAG
The DNA here is from genome assembly GCF_017979445.1 of Akebia trifoliata. NCBI lineage: Eukaryota > Viridiplantae > Streptophyta > Magnoliopsida > Ranunculales > Lardizabalaceae > Akebia > Akebia trifoliata. The sequence goes on from NC_141379.1 coordinate 4,669,175, forward strand.
ATCAGACGGTAATTAAATAAGAAAATTCATTTATATATATATGTACCTATAATAAGGATACATGACTTGCTAAAACCCTTGGAAGTCCCTCCACCACCAGACATGAGGAGAGAAGAAAGAAAAAAACTATGTACCAAGCAGAGATCAAATATTTGAGATTTTCGTTCCAAGTCTTAAATCATCCAATCAACCAAGCACTCGAACGTAGGAACTTTTGAATTGTTGATTGGTTGCATCGAACGATCACTTTATTAGTGATTTGTTTTTAAAACGAAACGCTTTGCAGTATAGAGATAGAGCAACGTAATGGAACACGTGGCAATCACTAAAGCGGAATCAAAACAACATTTCAGTTCAGCCCTGTCGTCACGGAGGTGAAATCGTGTCGACATGCAACGATGGTGATAATACGTGGCGTACCAAATACTCAGCACGTAGTTATGTTCCAGTACTCCTCAGTGTTGGGTCGTAATCGAACTCCCACTCAAAAATGAATGAAGAGAAGGGTTAGATGGCACAATTCTGACAACGACACTCATTAATTATTGAATATAGATGAAGAGATATCAACTTTATATATATATATATATATATAGGGTCCCGTTCGCCACCCTTAGTTTTACCACACACTTTAACAAACGCGTTTTGTCTTACATGGGTTAGAAGTTTCGGAATGAGCTGATTTTTGGTGAGGATGATCTCTATGGTGAGGAGATCATCCTCACCAAAAATCAGCTCATTCCAAAACTTCTAACCCCATCAAAATTGATTTACAAAAAATGGACGGTCCACGATTTTTCAACATGTAAATATGGGGTTAAACATTTCGGAATGGGCTGATTTTTGGGGAGGATGATCTTCTAATCATAGAGATCATCCTCACCAAAAATCAGCTCATTCCAAAACTTCTAACCCATGTAGGACAAAAAACGTTTGTTAAAGTGTGTGGTAAAACTTAGGGTGCTGAACATTTCCCATATATATATATATTATATATATATATATATATATGGGTCCGTTCAACGGCTAACTTTCTGGCAAAACATTTTTCAAAACATGAGTTAGAAGTTTTGGAACGGTGAGAAGATGATCATCACCAAAAATCAGCCCATTCCAAAAGTTCTAACCCTATCAAAAATAGTTTACAAAAAAGGATGGTCCACGATTTTTCAACTTGTAAACATGGGTTAGAAGTTTTGGAATGAGCTGATTTTTGGTCAGGATGATCTCCTCACCGTAGAGATCAATGGCAAACTTTTTGACAAAACATTTTTCAAAACATTAGTTAGAGGTTTTGGAATGGGCTGATTTTTGGTGAGGAGATCATCATCACCTACTCACCAAAAATCAGCCCATTCCAAAACTTCTAACCCATGTTTACAAGTTGAAAAATTGTGGACCATCCATTTTTTGTAAACTATGTTTGATGGGGTTAGAAGTTTTAGAATGGGCTGATTTTTGGTGATGATGATCTCCTTACCGTAGAGATCATCCTCACCAAAAATCAGCCCATTCCAAAACTTCTAACTCATGTTTTGAAAAATGTTTTGCCAAAAAATTGGCCCTTAAACGCCCCCCATATATATATATATAAATGGGAAATGTTCAGTAACAAACATTTTGGCAAAACATTTTTCAAAACATGGGTTAGAGGTTTTGGAATGGGTTGATTTTTGGTGAGGATGATCTCTACGGTGGGAAGATTATCATCACCAAAAATCAGCCCATTTCAAAACTTCTAACCCCATCAAAAATGGCTTACAAAAAATGGACGGTCCACGATTTTTCAACTTGTAAACTGGGGCTAGAAGTTTTGGAATGGGCTGATTTTTGGTGATAATGATCTTCTCACCGTAGAGATCATCCTCACAAAAAATCAGCATATTCCAAAACCTCTAACCCATGTTTTGAAAAATGTTTTGCCAAAATGTTTGTTGTTGAACGGGACTCATATATATATATATATATATATATATATATATATTGGGAGCGGTTCAGCAACCCTAAAGTTTGCCAAACATTATGCCAAATATGGGTTAGAAGTTTTGGAATGAGCTGATTTTTTTTAGGATGATCTCTATGATGAGGAGATCATCCTCACAAAAAATCAGCATATTCCAAAATTTCTAACCCCATCAAAAGTAACTTACAAAATTGGACAGTTCATGATTATTCAATTTGTAAATTAGGGTTAGAAATTTTAAAATGAATTGATTTTTGAAGAGGTCATCCTCACAAAAAATCAGTTCATTCCTAAATTTCTAGCCCATATTTGGCATAATGTTTAGCAAACTTTAAGGCTGTTGAACCCCTCCCATATATATATATAGGGTCCCGTTCGCCACCCTTAGTTTTACCACACACTTTAACAAACGCGTTTTGTCTTACATGTGTTAGAAGTTTCGGAATGAGCTGATTTTTGGTGAGGATGATCTCTATGGTGAGGAGATCATCCTCACCAAAAATCAGCTCATTCCAAAACTTCTAACCCCATCAAAATTGATTTATAAAAAATGGACGGTCCACGATTTTTCAACGTGTAAACATGGGGCTAAACATTTCGGAATGGGCTGATTTTTGGGGAGGATGATCTTCTAATCATAGAGATCATCCTCACCAAAAATCAGCTCATTCCAAAACTTCTAACCCATGTAGGACAAAAAACATTTGTTAAAGTGTGTGGTAAAACTTAGGGTGCTGAACATTTCCCATATATATATATATAGGGAAATGTTCAGCAACAAACATTTTGACAAACATTTTGGCAAAACATTTTTCAAAATATAGGTTAGAGGTTTTGGAATGGGCTGATTTTTGGTGAGGATGATCTCTACGGTGAGGAGATCATCATCACCAAAAATCAGCCAATTCCAAAACCTCTTACCCATCAAAAATGGCTTACAAAAAATGGACGGTCCACGATTTCCCAACTTGTAAACATGGGGTTAGAAGTTTTGGAATGGGCTGATTTTTGATGAGGATGATCTCCTCACCATAGAGATCATGCTCATCAAAAATCAGCCCATTCCAAAACCTCTAACCCATGTTTTGAAAAATGTTTGCCAAAATGTTTGCCAAAATGTTCGTTGCTGAAAGGGACCCATATATATATATATGGGGGGAGAGAGAGAGAGGGACGCGTGATACAGAATTTGTTTGTTTTTTTTTAAATTGTTTATTATTTTTTAATTTTTGGGGGTCGAAATTACCCAAAATGGAAAATCTGCTAAACAGTGAGTGGTGATACAAAGTGAAGATAATGGCAGGAAATTAAAGACACGATTTGGTGCTTACACAGTCGGACTTCACTCAGGAGTTGTGGGATTCTTGTTGGGGAATCACTAAGGAATAGCTTATGCTATGGATGAGGATCCAGTGCTCCAGAGAGTAGTTGGGTACATTCTCTAACCAATGTCTTGGAGTGCCCTGTGGCATGCATTTTTTTTTTTTTTTTTTAATTTTCCAATCAGCTCTATTTATTGGTACACTAGTGATTTCTTAATGTAGTGTGGGCTCTTTATCCTTCCAATCTTAACTAATGGACCTTTCACCCTGCTAATACTTATTATTGGGATCCTAGAATGCGTGGTTGTGCCAACGATAGTAGGCTTTCGAATTTGATAGAATATAGGGATGATTTAATTAAAATTGTATACATTTACCTTTATTCATTACCTTTCTATACATTCTGAAACTTACTTGCAACGTGTGGCATTGACACTTGTCGATTTCCTCTAATCTGATCTCTTGCACCACCATCCCCACATGGAAGCCACGTAGTGATTTGGTGTTGTAGTCAACTTGACACATGTTAGTTAAATTAGTGTTAGGTTGTGTGCTTATTTGGGAGGCGTGCATACTATCATTTCATGCATGGCACCATTCGTTAAGGATGTGCTACCATCGTTGATTGCTTTCGTTTAGCAAGACTTGATCAAAAATTCTTTGGATTATACAATTGAGTAATTCTCTTAACGATGACTTGATCAAAAAGTGATCATGTATATACAAGGGATGATTCCCATGTACTCCCACACCAGCCATTGAATTATTTCTATTATAACCTTAGATCTTATCTTGGTCATGGTTATGTACCAGGTCTAACAAGACCGTCCACACCAACTCGACTAAGGATAAATTTACAAACATTTCCACGATGTCATCCCTAAATTAAGTATTGTGAGACAAACACTCACCCTTTAAAAAAAAAAAAAAAAAAAACGATTTCAGAGATTTAGGTTTTAAAAGTATGTGCCTAGCTATAAATAATTCAAGGGTGTGTTCTTTGATAATTTTGTCGGAAAATAGGATTAGACATATGAGATCTTTATGATCATTGCTAGTATGGGGCTGTTTTGATTTCATTTTTCTTGTGTTTCTTTGTATTTGTCAGTCAGGTATCATTTTCAGTCATCTCGACTCTTTGAATAAATACAATACGTGAAAAAATGGTTAAATTTGACATACTTTGACATCACATTTACCCTTTTTTCACGTAATGATAGAGTTGAACTTTGAACTTCAACATTTCGGTAGAACCGAACCCTCTTCCCAAGATGACCTATGTCTTTTTATATTTATTTTACATCTTTATTTTTTCATGAATATTTGAGATACCTCTTTGAAGACACCATGTGTAACCCAAAGAGGAGGTTCTATCAAAATTTTGAAGAGGGTTGACGTCTTCGAAGTTTCCCCTAATGAATGCGTCTTTACTCATCCAAAAAGAACATGCACTGAAAAAGTGGTTTGAAATGATCAATCATACTAATTATTGGAGTCGTCCGTATGATGCACAAAGCAGAGGTGAATACGTGATCCGAATTCTTGCTAGTTGCCACGCATGCAAATTACACCATACGGACATTACTGCTTTTCTAATTTAGTTCTTTGTCGGGTTTTACAATCAAATATAAAGTAGTAATGCTTGACTCCTTTCTTGTCCACAAAGGAATTCTTAATTTTTAGTTAGATTTATTATTTAGAGAGACCCTTCCATCATGTTTTGGACTTTTGGTCATTATTTGAAATACCCCTATGTAGTTTCAAATTAGTGACATGTCCCTTTGACCTCATTCTATTTTAGAAGACAAAAAAAAAAATTTAAATATGATTAATGCCCTCATATTCAACCTTTAACCAAAACCCTTGGATTTTTATTTTTCGACATAAGTTATCTTCAATCCCTTCAACCTTAAGAACAATATATGATTTTTGAGGTAGAAAAATTGGTTGATTTAGAGTTTACGTGATTGAAGCAAATATATTAGTCTTTTGGTGTACATTGAGGACAATGGAGTCATAGATTTGTAAACAATCTAAAAAATTCAGCAAAAACATGGAGGGGTATGTCTAAATCACTATTCATATCAGGAGGCTTTATTTGGTGTCATGGGGACTCAATTTGATAGCTTTTGCTTTTGAACATTCTTTGACCTGTGGTGGACCATGCACACTTTTGAATTTTAGTAATATTGCATCACAGGTTTGGAACTCATTCTTGGCTTGGTTCATGAAACATATGATGAAAATTACCTCAGTCCAATGGTTAGAATCAAATCGATTTTTGGTATTTGATTCTACTAAAAGATGGGCCAAACATCATATGTTAAGATTGTTACATCCTTTTTACATTAGAGAAAAATTAAAGATACACTAAATTTGTCTAGACTGTCCTTTTGGATTTTCAATTTAGTGAGAATCTTTTTTTTCTTTTCTTTTGAACTCTAATTTTTGCCTAGACTATCCTTTCGAGTTTTCAATCTAGAGAGCCTCCTTTTTTTAATTGTTTAAAGTTTTAACTCATGCGGGTCAAGAATATATACAATATTCAGGCTTGTGCTGAGGAGCATCATCAAACATTTTAGGTCAATTGTCCTAAGAACTAAATAATTTAGCATGGACTGGACATCCAAATAGATGAATGGACCCCCGAAAAGCCCTAAAAATCGGAATGGAGCCCATTTTCACCCATGAACACAGATTACCACACTCTTTCTGTAGAGGAGATATTGATCTTTTTTGGAAGAAAAAAAAAATCAATACAAGCCCTTTATAGATCCAAATGAGTTGGTTATAAGACTACATTCTACTACCTCAAGAAATACAATACAAAACCTTTTCTAGCAAGTCATAGTCTCTCCAACAACATTTGGACTCCAACATCGAAAGAAGAATAAACAACATAAGCCCTTCTTAAAAAATGAAGCACTCTTACTAGTTGATCAAGTGCAAAGTCTAAGGAGCCTGCAATACCATCTCTAGTTGAGAACAAGCATTACAAGCCCTCCATAAAAAGATAAATGCACGCGGTTTTTGATATGTGGTTGATGTGGCAAGGGTACAAAATCATAGATCTTTTTCTTTGAGACACACAAGAAAAAGATTTGCACAACTTCTTCGGAAGATCTAGAAATACAATGAGACGATGGACCATCATCTTCTATATAAAATTTCACTGTTAATCAAAGGATAATTTTTTTTTTGACAAGTCAAACTAAGATTTTATCATAATCCAATAAGAATCATTCCGTGATTATTTTATTTACACCAAGAAAGGCATGAAATTCACTATTCTATTAACTGTTATTTCTTGTGAAGTTGTATTGGTAACACGAAAGTGTTAGTTTGGCAAGACTTAAACACAAAAAAGAAATTGAGTCTCATACATATGTAGCTATTGTAATAAATTGCTATGGTATGTATTAATGGTAGTAGATCATTTAATTTGTTAGTCTTTGGAAAGGGAGGTGTGCCTGCAAGAGAATAAAATTGATGGAGTGGTTTTTGATCGATTGTAAAACTTGCTAAATAAATGCAGAAATAGAGATTAAGAAATGGACTTTGGGCAAGTCGAATTCGTTCCACAGGGACAGTTTGGATTCAAAGATTCAATCGGATAAAAACAAAAACAGAATTAGAAACAGATTGATTTTAAAACAGAATTGATTTGTTGCACATTAGAAAATGAAAATTAACAATAGAAAAGAGAAATTGAAACTAATGAGAAAGGGCTTAGAGAGTTCAAGTCTACCATTGCAAGTCATCCAAAATGCTAATTAATTCTAAATATGACTCAATCCACGTAGCAAGTCATTGCTCGTGGATCGGAAGATGATTCGATGTATCCATTGATTGGAACCCAAAAGTATCCATGAAGATCTCTGATTTAGGCAAGATTATCCGACTTATGCTTCCATTCATCACAGAGCATGAGTGTTCTTGAACTTATCTAAGTAATACTCATCAAAGCTTGAAATGAAAGTATAAATTGGATGATCTTATCATGAAGAGATTCACAGATTTAACATAAACATAGAAATATAGAATTGAAATAACATGAATAGAATGAACTTGCTCCGGCATCCTTGATCTCTCTAAAGAGGATCTAGCCGATCATCGCAAGGATCATATTGCAACAAGAATAAAAGCAAGAAGATGATAGATGGAGAAGAGAAGGTAGAATAGTGTTGCAACTTGATTCCTTCCTTGATGATCTCTCAAAAGAGTTACAATAAAGCTAATGGATTACTCTTGATGTTCTCACTCCTCTCAAAAGCTCACCCAAAGGAAAAATTACAGAGAATTAAAGAGAAGAAAGATCAAAAATTATGGAAGAAGAGAAGAGGAGAAGAGCCTAAGAGGGACCCAAGAGGGGACCCCTTCTTTGAAATCAACCCTCAAATTTATAATGTTCTTATTCGGGTAATCGGGGTGATTTGGCGGATAATTCGATTCAAATGACCCAATCAGTTACAACCACCGAAGCTTCTAGAAGCTTCTGTAAAAATCTCGAAGATAAATTCCTCGAAATGACCGCGGCGCGGTCTTGGCTAGCCGCGGCGCGGTGACGTGGCGCCCAAAATCCTCGAGATTTTGCCGGATGCTTCCTTTTTGCTCGCATGTTGTAACAGTAATTGTTATTTCTTTTGTTGGTTTCCGAATGTGCCCTTTTCACCTGAAATTAGTAACAAACTATTGTTAGCCACATTAATTTGAGATTTAATGAAATTTATTATTATTTTAAGGGAACTAGTATTTATACGATGGTAATCTCGATGAAATTACGGTCCCAAAATGATATTATTGGGACCTTATCACACTTCCAAACCTCAATTTTGCTAGTCCCGAGCAAAAGTTAAATCTAAACAACTCCTCTTTCGTGAGGTTCCCGACTGCATTTAGCTTATGCAGTAAGCCCTTAAACCCCTAAGTTACCCCTAGTGGACGAGTTTGACTCGTGAGGGTTTGCAGTGAAAGAATATACCCACAAAATTCTAACATTTTACAAAAATATTAAAATCAAAATCAAAGTATGTAAAGTGAACATAACGACATTTCATAAATCAGTCAAAGGTCATTTATGTTTGAACAAAGTTCCAAGTTTTTTTTTATTCCTCATTTTCAGAAAATTTGAAAGATAACTTGAGTGCTTGTGTGATTTTCTGATTTTTTTTTCTTTTTAAAAGCAATATCTTTTTAGGAACAAGATTTCACCTCCTAACTGCTAAGAATGGTCGGTTCTACCTAAGTTCTAACTCGAAACTAAGCATCTTGTCTAGGATTGTGAGAGGTGTGGATATTCACTTTAATACCTCTAAGGGGCTTTATCTGTGATATTCCAGTTTACTCACGTTTTTACCATTGACGGCTTTCACCCTACTGCACTATTTGGTCTTATTGGACTCTTTCTAGCCATCTTTGACATTTTTCTCGTATTTTCTGCTTCTTTTTTTAGATTTTATCACACTTCACCATTTTCTGGTATTCTTTTTACAAAAAGCAGGTAGCCCTTTTCAAGGTACCCAGTCTAATCCTATGGTTGCTGTCCAAGTAATACTAACTTCAATTCTGTTTTTCTTCTAACCAGCCAACCAAAGGACAAAGAAGTCATAGTTCACTAGACTAGGTTTTCCCTAACACTCTAGATAGAGAAGAGGGTCAACTTTTGTTCCATAAAATCTTATCTTTCCAAATACTTAATCAGAAGTAAATTTCTAAAGTAATTCTTTCATAATTTTCTTAATGAGGAATAACCAAAAAGAACTTTTGATCAAAAATTAGGACATGAGCCTGAGATTTGAAATTCATATGTAAAAAGTATATACAAAGATTTTGAAGAAAATATTTCGAAAGTGTTGAATATTTTTTTAATTTTTTTTTTTTAAACATGAAATTAAACTAGCAATGAAATAAACCTGAAACTAAACTACTAATGCAATGCAATTGTGAACTAACCTAATACCCCCAAACCTAAATGACATATTGTCCTCAATATGCAAGTAGTAAGGAAAAATAAAAAGGTTAGATCACACCTGAAACGGATTGGGCATTAATGTGCAAAATCTTGTTACAACTACTCTGAAAAGAATGAAAGTTATAACAATGATAATTTCCGATGCAGTTTTTTTTTTTTTTTTTTTTTTTTGCATAAAAGAAATCCTTTCTAAAATAGAAAAAACAACCTAATTAAGAAATTAAGAACATCCTAATCTAAAATTTAAACCTATCTTAATCCGAACATTCAGTAGTCTGTGTCTTTTTCTCCTCAATATAAGTTAACATCTATCTCTGCTACTCAATCAACAATTAGTGACCAGGCTGCAGTCCTAGTAACACTCATTGATTTGCTTTGATAGTGGACTTGAAGATGAAGAGAATGAGAAAGGGATTAAGGTTATAGGTTTTTTTTTTTTTTAAGAAAAATTTTATTTCCTAACTACACTACTTATTAAAATAAAAGCACATGGGTTGCCTCCCAAGCAGCGCTAAGTTTAACGTCTTCAGCCGGACCTATCAAAAGGTCTGATATCTATGAATTTTCCTAACATTCGTTTTGACGGACACAACGATCGATTTCCCACCCCAATTGATAGGTAAACAAATTTTTACCATCGTTAGGACTTGGAAATTATTTTTAAAAATGATCAACAACCCTCGCTTGTCCTCAGTTCTTAGTGTCATCACCTTTTCAAAAAAATTCTCAACCATCGTATTCCCTAAGAGAATGAAAGTTGTAAAATAAGCAGAATCTTTACAATCTTGTAAAAAGATAAGCTTGATAGGGTACGAGGTTGGATCAGTAATGGTCGAAATTGGTGTGACTAATATATTAGAATTCATCATTAGTTCTTCCTGAACAACAGTCTCCTCAAATGGTGGATCAGTTTCCTTAACCAAATTTGTACAATTGGTTAGCCCATTAGGAATTTGAAACATTGGTTGGCGCTCTCATGGGTTATATCATTTGAATATTGACCATTCTCTTTTTCTTCTAATGGCACAATAAGCTGACCTAGTTGGACTTCCATCGTTGCTTCGGTTGGAATTGTAACCTCATTGGTTTGAATTTGAACTTCAATTGAAACAGGGTTATCAATTGTTGATGGACAATCATCGAAATCTTCAAAAGAGTAGAACTGGTCGCTAAGATTATTTTGAAAGAATGGTGGATTTTCCGGGATTGAGATATCTTCATTTTTGAATTTATCAAATTTTCCTTCTTCTAAGGATAACGCTAGGTGACTCAATTGAGTTCCTATGTTGACTAAGACTTGACCCATATCCCATTGTTGTTGATGATTTAACAACTGTTGTTGATGATTTATCAACATTTGTTGATGGAGCTGTTTTTGTTGGATTAATTGTTGTTGTTGAATTAAGAAGGCAGACATCATAGACTCTAATGACGACGATTGAGGAGAAAACAAACATGAGTGAGTGGATGTTGGCTCAGGCTCTGTAGCTCTGTAATCGGAGAAATGTCGAGAATCATAGGATTGTTGAGAAATTATGATTGAATTCATCATCGAAGTGTCATGCAAATAAAAATCCTCATGGTTACCAAATTGACTACCCTTAGTGAACTCGTTCTGACACGGTATGGAATTTTGGGGAAACAAATTATCTACGTGGTATGGTTGGTCGAACGAACTGGGTGTCGGCATCCAATACGAGTTTTGAGAATGATGCATATTGGCCTGTGTAGCATGAAGCATGGGTAGACTCGGACAATGCTCGGGAGAATGACAATAATTATCACATAAGCCGCACGAGATCAATGATTCTCTCCTAAACTCCATGACGATGTAAATCTGCTCGAGGTTCTGTATCTACTGTAACACACACTTTGGACTTGCACACAAAAGAGGGAGGAATTCACACGTGATAACTGGGTGCCTATGACTAGACAGCTCCTAACTGGTTCAAAGGATTAATCAAAGCCTCCAACCCAAATCTCTGAAATCGGAACAGCCAATTTAATCTCCAGAGGAGAGGTGGCGCACAATGCTGAGTAAGGGCACTCTTAGATCACCTCTCGTCTTGAATAGACTTAGTCTATCCCCTGAATTCACGTAGAACTACAGGGCAAGATTGCGCTAGGCACTGTTCACGATCAAGAAGTGCAATTGGTGCAACTTTTGATTAACTTTGCTTAATGAGCTCGATGGAACCTAGAGTCCAGTCTAACCAAATTTTAATTAATTAAATGGCTGTGAATTCAATTTTTCTAAAAGGGCAAGATATCGGTGATGAAATCCGATTCTTATCTTATGGTGCCATCCTCGTAAGGGTGCCCTTATTACTAGGTGCAATCCAATGTGTGCAGTTTAGTCACTCAAAAGCAATACAGAAACTCACTAGCGAGTGATGCGTGAGTGTTTCAAAATTTACCTCCCGTTCTAGACGGAGGATGATCGAGTTGAGTCGACTCGGGCCACCAACACCAAATTTGGTGTACGAACCCGAGGGGCTGAGATAGTTTCGTCCCACTATCGTCCATCCCTAAATCTATTACAATCCGAGCCCTCTCGGATGAAATTAAAAATTAATACAAGTTCAAGTTTCTAATACAAGTTGGTTTCTAAAAAAAAAAAAAATGCAGAGAATTGAAAATTGCTGATCTTCTTGGTGATGGAACTAATTTAGTGGATAAAAATTCCACGTGTCGCCTTCCGTCAATTTCCGTCGAGTCCTTCACCTAAACAGAACAAAATTATTCAAATCAGAATACTAAGGAAAAAAAACAAATATGACCATTACAATGTCCATGATGTCAGAAACTTGTTCAACAAAAATCAGCAGAAAATGTTGCCACATCACCGCGGCGCACCAAGGGACAACCGCGGCGCGGTAAAATTTTGATGAAAATCGATTTTTCAAATTGGAAATGGTTTCTGATATCCTGAGGATTGTAATGAAATTTTTTTCAATTTTTTTTCTGTTCTTTTGGCTTCTGTTTCAAGCAAAACACATTCGGTTCTGTTTCGGATACTTTCCGAATTGAAGAATGAATCAACTCGCTGTCCCCGGCAGCGGCGCCATTTTGATCGATTGTAAAACTTGCTAAATAAATGCAGAAATAGAGATTAAGAAATGGACTTTGGGCAAGTCGAATTCGTTCCACAGGGACAGTTTGGATTCAAAGATTCAATCGGATAAAAACAAAAACAGAATTAGAAACAGATTGATTTTAAAACAGAATTGATTTGTTGCACATTAGAAAATGAAAATTAACAATAGAAAAGAGAAATTGAAACTAATGAGAAAGGGCTTAGAGAGTTCAAGTCTACCATTGCAAGTCATCCAAAATGCTAATTAATTCTAAATATGACTCAATCCACGTAGCAAGTCATTGCTCGTGGATCGGAAGATGATTCGATGTATCCATTGATTGGAACCCAAAAGTATCCATGAAGATCTCTGATTTAGGCAAGATTATCCGACTTATGCTTCCATTCATCACAGAGCATGAGTGTTCTTGAACTTATCTAAGTAATACTCATCAAAGCTTGAAATGAAAGTATAAATTGGATGATCTTATCATGAAGAGATTCACAGATTTAACATTAAACATAGAAATATAGAATTGAAATAACATGAATAGAATGAACTTGCTCCGGCATCCTTGATCTCTCTAAAGAGGATCTAGCCGATCATCGCAAGGATCATATTGCAACAAGAATAAAAGCAAGAAGATGATAGATGGAGAAGAGAAGGTAGAATAGTGTTGCAACTTGATTCCTTCCTTGATGATCTCTCAAAAGAGTTACAATAAAGCTAATGGATTACTCTTGATGTTCTCACTCCTCTCAAAAGCTCATCCAAAGGAAAAATTAAGAGAATTAAAGAGAAGAAAGATCAAAAATTATGGAAGAAGAGAAGAGGAGAAGAGCCTAAGAGGGACCCAAGAGGGGACCCCTTCTTTGAAATCAACCCTCAAATTTATAATGTTCTTATTCGGGTAATCGAGGTGATTTGGCGGATAATTCGATTCAAATGACCCAATCAGTTACAACCACCGAAGCTTCTAGAAGCTTCTGTAAAAATCTCGAAGATAAATTCCTCGAAATGACCGCGGCGCGGTCTGGCTAGCCGCGGCGCGGTGACGTGGCGCCCAAAACCTCGAGATTTTGCCGGATGCTTCCTTTTTGCTCGCATGTTGTAACAGTAATTGTTATTTCTTTTGTTGGTTTCCGAATGTGCCCTTTTCACCTGAAATTAGTAACAAACTATTGTTAGCCACATTAATTTGAGATTTAATGAAATTTATTATTATTTTAAGGGAACTAGTATTTATACGATGGTAATCTCGATGAAATTACGGTCCCAAAATGATATTATTGGGACCTTATCAGTTTTGATAATCTCTAATCAAATACCTTAGGTGCAAGAGAATTGATGATCCAAAATGCATCTCCTACTTCTTGGGCATGAATATTCTTTGGTTTGATCTAGTTTTGGGTCATAAAAATTTAGTAGAATCAATCTATGAAACCAGGAAAAAAAAAAGTTGAAAAAGATATCTGTTGAAACTCTAAAAACAGTTAACATCCAAAATCCAATTTCTCTTTCTTTATTATTATTATTTATTTTTATTTTTTTACGATTTTGATATATTTCAAATTCTCAATATCTTATCTAGTTTTCTTCTTTCATTATCCTTATGTACTCTCTTTTGGGAACACTCGAACGATTAAGTTGATTTTCAAATTGACAGAGTTTGAACCCTTATATATGAAAAAGCCAATACCCCTTGAGTTTAGTCACAGGTCAGACATTCATTGTCTTATCTCTCTCTCTCTCCTTATAAGCTTTTGGGTCTTTTCACTCATTACCAATTGATTTTGTGTTGAACCCCTAAACTTTGTCATGGTATAAGAACAAGACTTACTCTCCTCCACATCAGGGGCGGAGCCAGGATTTTGTATTCGTGGGGGCAAATTACAAATAGAAAAATTTTCTGATTTTCTATGGGGGCAAAGTAGTAGAATGTTAAAATTTTGTGGGGGCAAATTACAAATAAAAAAATTTTCAAAACTTTTGTGGGGGCAAAGCAGTAGAATGTTAAAAAAAAATTTAAGTTTATTAATACTTCCCTATGCATTTTAGAAATTCTTGTGGGGGCAATTGCCCCCACTGCCCCCACTGTAAATCAGCCCCTGCTCCACATCATTCAATTCATATTTCCACGTGTTTTGGCCCAGTCTGACCCACATGTGCGGGGGGCATGTTGAGTTTAGTCCCTCATCGTCTTGTTTGTCTCCTTATAACCTCTTGAGCCTCTCCACTAATTGCAAATTGATTTTGAGTTGGATCTCAAATTTATCAGTACCTACTTCCATTGCAAATGTCTTATTCATAAATTTTGAAATTCGATGTGTCACCTTTTTTATTGGTTATATTGGCTGTCTTAGTTGTGTCACGTGATTTAACGTCATGTCCTACATATGTTTTCCTTATGCATGCCACATGACAATTTTGTCAGCTAATGCATTTTATCGTCATCATCTCTTCTTGATTGCACATGTTTCTTCTTAAAGTTAGGTACTGCCCTTTGATTGGAAAAATGACCATTTGCCTTGTCTTGATTTTGGTTCTTTACTTGGTTTGATTCTGATTTTAGGCCCACTGAGTGTGCTACCTGGTCCTGTTGTTTCAAAATTTCAGTTTCTTCGCAGCTCTAGACGTTGTATGGGAGTTCGTAGCTTGGGCTAAAAACCAAAAAAAAGTACATAATCTACGTATCTATGAACCCCCATAATTTTATGGGCAGATTATAATTTCAATGAGAACTTAAATGACTTTTGTCACTCATAGATTCAAGATGAAGAGAAATTGTGATTAATTTTAAATTCATCGAGATGGCTTTAATATGATTTTCAAATCTTGAGATAACTCGAATTTTGACAATTGTAATCTCCATTCGATGCCTCCTCCAAGGCTATAGCATAACTCGCTCGAGTCTTCAATATCTCGTGTCAGTCATGTCGAGGATTCAAAATCACGATTTGAGGATGGTAGAATCATCATTTTAAAAATCGGACTGAACCAATGGTACAATTGATTTTAATCAGAATTTGTCAAAAAATTGGATCAAACAGTGAACATATCTCAAGAATAATTTCCAACGGTTGGATTTTGTATTTACACTATCAAAATAGTTATTTGTTGAGTCAACCGGACCCAACCCATATTTAAATTTTCAAATAAATACAAATCCAATCAGATTGAATCAGCAATTTGACAAATTTTCTGTCAAATCATTAGTCAGATATTTAGACATTGGGTGGAACGATCCTTTTTCATCAACTGTTGGAGAACAAACATTCGATTAATTAAACACATCCCTCTAAGTTTTTATCAATATTTGAGATACACCCATGTTTAAAATCTCATGACATTCCCTTTGACCTTGGTTATTTATTTTTAGAATAATATAAAATGACGTGAAAAATCCATATTTTCCACTACTTCAAAATCCACGCTTGTTCTTGAGATTTAAAGGTTGAACGAGAATCCCGAGAGAGTGGCTCAATGGTAATTTTGGATCTAATAAGCAGTGAGAGTCCATAGGTTGTGAGTTCGATACCGAGCATGAGCAAGATTTTCTCAGGGGCCACCCGTGAGGGCACACCCGTGAGGGCACACCCTCACTTACCTGGTGTGTGTGTGTGTGTGTGAACATTGCATGAGCCTGGGAGAGGGATCCATATGCCTTGACGATCCCCATAGTGGAACCTAAGTTTGGACACCCTGTCATAAAATAATAATAATAATAATAATAAGGTTGACAGAGAAAAAAAAATCTTAAGATTGAAGACAACTTCATCCCAAAAACATGTCGTCTACAAGTTTTAGCAAATGTAGTAAATTGTTTTTAACTATTTTACATGTAATCAATGTCAAGTAGAAATCCTTGATTTTTCTATTAAAAAATTCATCCCTCAAATTCTCAAACAAAAAAATCTTGTTCTTAAGATGTATAAGTTGAAGAAAATATAATCATACGGTTGAAAACAAGGGTATAGGAGCAAGTTTCTCAGCCATATTTTGATGGGTTAAAAAAATACCAATTTATAGAACCCTTTTCTAGTTTTCTGGTCAATTACAATACATAGCCAGGATGAGATTTGATGGAAAATCAAGAGGTTTTATCCTAGAAGAGCATTTATGTCATTTATTAATTTCGAAGAAGAAGACTTAGGTCAAGGGGGCATATCATCATTTTGAAACACAGTGGGTCACTCTAATATTAACCCAAAAGAATTAGATGAAATCAACGGCTGTACTTGTCCGATCATTGGACGTCTCTTCCTTCATCAACCACGCTCTCCTTCTGGGTCCCACAATCTACTAGACCTATTAAACTTCCTAAACGACAAAGTCCATTCTCCTCCTCCAACCTCAAATTCTCTAAAACGAAAAAGGCCCCCAAAACCAGTCCTCCACCATGTCTGATCTCCATCACCACCACCACCACCACCAACATCGACCAAACCGTCTCTCAGTCCCTCCACGTGTCACTAACCCAACCTCCTCCACCACCACCGCAAGATCATACCCTCTCTATCCCTACTCTTCATCAACCCCAACACCAACTCCATCCAAAAACCGCCTCTCTTCGATCAACTATAAATCCAACAAAACCAACTCTCTCTCCTCTCTCTTCCTTCTCCTATTCTCTCTCCGCTCTCTTTATTCTGTCCACCCTTTTCTTAGCTCTTCTCCTTCTCTCTCTCTCTTCCCTTTCTCCTTCCTTGTCTCTCTCTTCTCCTTCCTTCTTACCTTCTCATTCTCTCTGTTCTCCTCCTCTTCTAAATACCCTTTTCAACAACAAAAACTTCCAAGCCAACCCATCTTCTCTCTTAGTCTAATTACCCACTCTCAGCATCGTCGTCTCGTCGCTAAATCGATCCTCCTCGCAATTGTATTTCTCCTCCGATTCCAAGCCCTTCGATGCTGTGGTACTGCCACAACTATTCTTGCCGAATTATGTGGAAATGCAGTGGCGAGGTTCGTGGCGGAGGGTAGGAATCGAAATGCTGGCTTTAGTGATCGAAATTATGCTTCTAAGGTTCGTGGGTTTTTCGCATTGTTTGTTGGGTTGTTTCTTTTATCGATTAGTTGGGATCGGATCGAATGCTTTCCTTTATCTTCCTTGAATACTGCTAGAGAGGGGTTTTCATGGTTTCCTGGTGGGAATTGTTTAAGGATTACCCCAATGTTGCTTCCTTTTCTTTCTGGGTTTTTAGGATCTTATGAGAGGGTGTCCATGAATTGGGTATCGATTAGACAATTGGGTCGGAAACAGGTTCGATTGATCTCACTGTTTTTCACAACTGTTGTGCTTTTCTTTCCAGCAGTTATTAGTTTTTTCTTGTTTGAAGGAGATGGGGATGACGTTTCTATGGGGAATATCGGTTGGCCATTAGTGAATACTGTTGTTTTCGGGGTGCTTTTGAGTGAGAATTATGGTGATGAGAAGTTAAAGAGTTCGAAAGATTTTCAGAGAGAATTTGTCTTAACTTTCATTTGTACTCTTGTTTTGGAGCTTTTCTATTTCCCTGAACTCTCACTGTCGGGGCTTTTATTCTGTGGCTTCTTGTTATGGATTTCGGTTAGGGAATTGGATCCTATTTCTTTGAACTATCCTGAACTGGGTTTCGATTCTTCTGAATCATTCTCGTCGATGATCATCAAACCCATTAGACACATTTTAAGTGAGAGGAAATCTCGTAAGATCGCACTTTTTCTTTTCATCAATACAGCTTATATGGTCGTGGAATTTGCTGTTGGGTTTATGAGCAATAGTCTTGGTTTGATATCGGATGCGTGTCACATGTTGTTTGATTGTGCTGCTCTCGCAATTGGACTTTATGCTTCTTACATCTCGCGATTGCCTGCCAACGGTCAGTTTAATTATGGGCGTGGGAGGTTTGAGGTTCTTTCAGGATATGTTAATGCTGTTTTTCTGGTTTTGGTTGGAGCGCTTATTGTGCTGGAGTCATTGGAGAGGATTCTCGATCCTCAAGAGGTTTCGACTAACAGTTTGTTAACGGTTTCAATTGGTGGGCTTGCCGTGAATGTGGTTGGATTGATTTTCTTTCATGAAGAACACCATCATGCCCATGGTGGAGCTGGATCATGTTCGCATTCACACTCACATTCAGATTCACATCCACACTCCCACCACGACCATCATCATTCCCATGATCATGATGTGCATAATCATAGATTCCAGGGTGAGCATCACGAGTGCGTCTCAACCACCCATGAAAAGTCATGCAGTAGTCATGACCACCATGATCATAATCATCACAAACATAGTGGTGACAGCAAAGGAGACCACAAAAGTGATGTGACTATCGGTCATCATGGTCACCAATGCCACAGTGATCACCATGACCATGGGCATGGACACAAACATGATCATCATGACCATGGGCACCAACATGACCACCATGACCATGGACACGGACACAAACATGATCACCATGATCATGAACACCAACATGATCACCATGACCATCATCATCATCATCATGCTGATCCGCATGCGCATCAGAGCCCTGTAACCGCTTCGAGTGGTTTGTTGAAGCACTCTCATGAAGTTCACTCACTTAGCGAGTCTCATGCCCACATAGACTGCTGTAGTCATACAGATCATTCAAGTTCTTCTCACGCCCATGCTCACAAATCAGATTTCCATGGTCATTCTTCACTGGTATACAGTGGTTCGCAGTCAAAGGAAGCAGCACAGGACATAGAATTACTGAAGGAACCACAAAAGCAGCACCACCACATTGACCACAACATGGAAGGCATCTTTTTACATGTTCTAGCGGACACATTGGGGAGTGTAGGGGTTGTAATCTCCACCATATTAATTAACTATAAGGGATGGCTCATATCCGACCCTATTTGCTCAATATTTATTTCAGTCTTGATCGTATCTTCAGTAATCCCATTACTGAAGAACTCTGCTGAAATTTTGCTTCAGAGAGTTCCTAGAGCTCATGAGAAGGATCTGAAAGTGGCTCTGGACAGTGTCATGAGGACAAAAGGGATTCAGAGTATTGAAAATGTGCATGTGTGGAGCTTCACAAACACAGATGTTGTGGGGACTCTCCATCTCCATACCTCCGCTGGTGCTGATAAAGATTCTACCAAGGCACACGTGTCCCACATATTACGTGATGCTGGGATCAAGGATTTGACCATCCAAATGGAATATGCGAGGGACATGTAGTGGAAGAACCATATCCTTAAAAAAAAAACAAAATAGTAGAAGATATATGCATCAAGTGCTCTGCCTACTAGAAGTTCAGACCACCTCCCCCACAAATTAGACTACATGGTTGAATTTGTAAAGCTAGAGTACAAAAGGAGACACAGTTAACATTAATGGGTAATCATCATTTGACGCTACCTCTGACTCCCAATAGAGATGCTGTGGAGGGCTTTATTGGTCACAGAAGCCAGGATTTTTCTTTGCTCTGTATTTCTTCATTTAGGACATGTTGCGAACTCAGAAAGATGGGAACTTGATGTGACAATGAGCATCAAATTGTATGAAGTGTAAGCCATCGCATGATGCCCATTTTTACTTGTACAATCAGCTCTTCACTCAATTAGGGTGGTGATTTTATCTATCATTTGATAAGAAGCGTGTAAAGGCACTGGATTACATCGGTATGAATTATGCTTGTACTTTTATTAGTCAAGAACTTATTTTGGATTCCAAGTTTTTATTTACTTATTTAATAGAGAAAGAAGTACATATACTTTGCTGCTGTTTCATGTGTTTGTAGCACGTCTCACATGTTTCTTTTGTCTAGTTTTGACTTTGCCATTTGGTTGGCATTCCATGCTATTGGTCTTGCTTTATCTTTTGGCAGGGGTGAACATACAGATTTTTGGTCTTGTTAACAATGGAATCCAAATGAAAAGTTATAGTCAATCCAGGATGAAATTCTGTAACTTTTTATTCTGACTAGAAACCCTTGGCCTCGGCATGAAAATGAAAATCAGTTCTTCAAGACTAAATTCTGTTAAGGCTCCACAAATAAAGAGACGAATACATACTACATAACCCATATGGTTCAGTTACTAATAGAACCATCTAATTAACTAATAAATCTATCACCACATAGACCAAACTGTGTGAATCAACTTGTTTAGCCTGCAGTCGTCACTTGTAAGCAATTTTGTTTTTTGATAAGTTCATCACTTGTAAGCAATGGAACATAGAACAAAAATATAGACAATGACAGGTTATGTATTCTTATGGCATTGGCTATTTAAATAACTGCTCCACTTGTAAAAAATGTTTCACACGTTATAATTACAGCCACGTCACAGATAATTGAGCAAAATGTGAAAGAAAGCATGGCTATTAGTTTCTTGAGATTCAGAAGTTAGTACTTACAGATTACTTGGCGGGCAATTTGTACTATTATTTACCAATTATGTCAGTGCTCAACATTTCACGGTGGTACTTAAGTTTGAACCAATTCTTATGCTTTCTTCCCTTATTATATAATAGGAAAAGCTAACAGAAAAACCGTTAACAATGATGGCCAAATAAGAAAGGATATAGGACCAATATAGTCTGAATGCGACATTCACACTTACATTGAAGTATCAGAACAGATTCCTGTCACCCAATTAGTAGTAGCCTAATAGCGTACGTAAGTTGAATCATTAATCCATTAAAGTATCACAATCGCTTACTACATTCAGAATCAGTTTGGGTTCAGTCTCCTTCACAATAGAACATACTGCTCATACACTATGGGCAATATCTATCCATTCTTTTTCTCTTAGTGATTTTGGGGGAAAGACATTTCTGAGGGTGTTGACAATGTAGAATCCAATGTCACGGACTTGGCTTCTTTATTTGAGGCGTGATGATGCTTGAGTAAATCTTCTCACAAGTGATTTAGAGAATACTTAATAACAATACTTATTGAAATAACGAAGGAGTACTTAATAATACTCTGTAAACTCAAGAGAACACTGAGAGAGTTGGAACAAAAGATGTATTGCACTCGATGTAGAAGATGCTTATAAATGAGGCAGGCTTCCCTTTCTATAGACTTGGAGAGGAGAAAAAAACAATAGGGAGCAAGTGTGTTTCTTGGGCGAATGAGTAACTTAGAGAGTTGAGGGAATTTGGGGAGACTGACTGGGATTATCACATGAGACTACACCAGTATAATTTTTAGTACTTATGCCCCCTCCCCCCCAAAAAATAATAATAATAATAATAATATTAATAAACAACCAAAAGGATCAACTTGCTTGGCTTTTGTAAGTAAGAATCTTCAGTTACAAAGTCCTTAGGCGATTGGCAAGCTCTCAGACATTTTCATTTTGAGTATAGCACAATAATCTTGGCCAAGGTTTCTTCAAAAGTCTCAGTTTGTGCGTGGCTAGCTTCCTTGGAGAGAGTAACAACAATGGATCAGTTAATTAAGAGAGGCTTTCAAACTCCGAATTGTTGCTTGATGTGTATGAGGAATGGGGAGACAGCTAATCACTTATCCCTTCATTACTCCACTGCCCAAGAAGTTTGGTCTCATTTCCTCGGTCTTTTTGGAGTAGCAGGATGCCTACCCTTTTCAATCAAAGGCTGTTTGAGTCCTGGAGCTCTGGGGATTATTGTTTCAAAGCCTCAAAGCGGATCCTTTAGAACCTTCTTCCATTTGCTATTTGTTGGGGCTTGTGGAAGGAAAGAAACAGGTGTACTTTTAAAGCAAAGGAGGTTGCGATTCAACATCTTCTAATGCCCGTCTTGGGGTTATTGTTCTTTTGGGGAAAAATGTATTAAGGAGTTCAAAGGGATTTTCTTTGAGGATTTTGTCGTTAAGTAGGAGTTAGTTTGTATTCTAGAGGCGGCCTAAAGGGCTTTCCTCATTTCTTTTTTGTTAAGTTTATTTTGGGGTCATCTCGTCCCCTTTGTTTTATATAAATAAAATTTAAACTTATCAAAAAAATATATATATCTAACACACTCAGAAAAAATTGTGTCAAAAGCTCTCAGCTTTGGTTAGCTCTCAAATGGACTCGGTCTGTCCTTTATGTTTGATTGTTTGTTCGGCTTCTGATCCAGTCCAAACCATGGAATTGGAATTTGTGAGGAATATTCCCATCTTCAATGGGGATTACATGGATAGGGCTTTTAGTGCTTCCCATGCTAGTTGGTGGCCTAGTCTTGCAGGACCCATGTTTGCTAGGCTTTAGCTTTGTTTCCAGATTCCATTGTTCTATATCCATCTCTAGCAACTACGACAATTATGAGCTTTCTTCAAGTAAAGAATTATCTTTCTTTCCAGCCAGGTTAAAATTTTATGTGCTATTCTGAAAATATGATTTAACCTGGTAGTTTGTATTGTGTGTTCTCTCAACAAATTTGATATTCCAGTTTTCTATATCCATCTCTAGCAACTATGACAATTACAAGCTTTCTTCAAGTAAAGAATTATCTTTCTTTCCAACAACCAGGTTGAAAATCTGCCTACTATTATGAAAATATGATTTAGACAGGTAGTTCATATTACGCGTTTTCTCAACAAATTTGATGTTGTATATCCATCTCAAGCAACTATGACAATTACAAGCTCTCTTTGTCTTTCTTTCCATTTTCTGACGCCCCTTCTGACACATGCCCTCCTATGCCATTTGTCTTTCTTTCCATTTTCTGACGCCCCTTCTGACACATGCCCTCCTATGCCACTTGACGTGGCTCAGGACCATACACAACTGTACATCTCATAAATATGTGCAGTTGTGTATCCCGAGAAAAACAATTATGATTCTAACACATGCCACATCAGGGGGCGTTTGTCAGAACGGGGCATCAGAAAATCATTATTCATTCATGAGGTAATTTGCATTATTTGTTTTCACAATAATTTTGAAAAGGTTTTGTATAACAACTCCAAGGAAGGATGATAAGCATATTGGAAGCATAAATGTTATCCGTATTGGGGGTGGTAGATTTCTAATAAATGACACAAATGTGACACTTAACTCCTCGTTCATGGACCCCACCTTTCAATTTGTAGAAAAATACAAAATTAAAGGGCTATTACATTGGTAGTTCAACACTGTAGTCCTCTACATTTCATGAAAAAATTCATATTTAAAAAAAAATATTTATATTTTTGAACTTGATCCAAGGTATTGAAAATTGGCAGTTACCAAACTCCCAATACTCAAAATTTAAAATTAAAATTCAATGGTGAAATTTTTTTTTTCAAGATTCTTAAAATATTTTCCTCTCTACAAGCGCGTAGCATATTGGCATTGGATCATGATGTGAGCTCACGAGCCTTAGTAAGATTTGAAATATCACCAAGTTAATCAGGCTAGACTGACTAAAAAAATAAATATCAAACGTAATCATCAAATCTATGGACCAACTCAAAGAAAAAACATAATCCTCAAATCTATGGACCAATCATAATAGTATTTGGAATTATTATTTTTTTACTTATTTATAAAAGAATAAATTTTATAGGTTTCTACGTGGTCCGTGTTCTCATTACAATATAATCAAAGCCTTCAGTCATTTTTAAACATGACTTAACAATAATTTTTATTATTATAACGAGGGAAGGTTGGATATTTGTTTACACCATAATTTTGGAAGGTCAAAAATGCCCCTACCTTTTTATTTAAGCTTTTAATCCAATGAGAATCATTTTTGTCAAAAATCCAAAAAAACTATATATTTAGTTACTTGTTTAAAATTATCAAGCTATCTTTTTAGAGAGTTAACTTCAAAATTGGATTAAGTATTTTAAATGACAAATATACCCTTATGACACCCTCTAGTAATAATTTAATAAAATAAAACACAATATAATGACTTAACAATCACACTAACTTTTTTTATCCAAAAGCCACCAAAAAGGTAGGTCAAATGCCCATGTGCCAACAACTAAAGACTACGCCACATGACATTTGATGGAGATTTGAAGTTGGTTAATTACACCACTACCAAGGGGGTATCCATATTCAAATCCGGATTTTTTTTCACTTGAATTTTAGTCTAATTCATTTCCTATTGAATAAAATCATATCTAAATCATATTGATTTCATCCAACTCAACCGCATTACTTGATTTGGGTCAAGTCAAATAATTTCTGATTGTTCAACTTTTTTCTTATATACTTATTTATTAATTGTTATATTATTATTTTTTATCAATATAATCATTTTATTTTATAAGAATTCATGTTATATTAAAATAGTAAAAAAAAAAATATTTTAAAATTTTAAAATTATAATTTTCAAATCAATATATCATTCGACATGTGCTAGCAAACTTAGAGCATTCACAATGAAATTGTTAGTGGATCTATTAGCGCTAGATCCACTAACTTTAGTTAAAGTATTCATCCCAATGAACATGTTACTCTTCGAGATCCTAAAGTCCAACATCTACATCTAAATCCATTGTGTCAGAAGCAACAGTAATTATAGATATATTAGATACTAGGAATTGTCAACATAGTATTCAAACAATGAGCCTTCCAATTCATTTGGAAGAGACGTAGTATCCATATCCAAAGTGAGTCATATCCAGTATAGGCTAACACTTATGTACCTAAAAAGGAAAATGGGAGGGTCGATGTAATTGAGCTTGAAAGTTAACTCGTTAAAATCATTTTTACTAATAATAATAATAATATAACATTCGGAACTAAATGGACAAAGGGATGGATCCATATTCGACCATCTATTTTTCTATTTGGATCGTTTAAATCTCAAATAAAATTCAACCCATTTTATGCCCTACATATGCAACATTTAATAACTTAAAATGTACAAGGAGACATCGATCTTAATTATTTAGACACGACTGAGGAAGAATATTATTCAATGACATCATCACAGGGATATATTGTGATTCTCACATTTCAGACGTGGAGGTGGTCACATAACCATAGATTCTTTTTATTGTATCTCGATGAAAGACATCTATGATTATCACATCAATGCAGTGAGAATCACAGTAAAAAGAAAGTACCCCAAGAATTTTCCTAATATTTTTGATTAATTAAAAACAAAAGGTTATGTCACGAGAAACACACATTCTAAGTATATGCGAATGATTAGCCTTCAAAATCCAGAGTGACGTATATATGATGGTAAGGAAAGGTTGGGCACGTGACCAGGCTGCCTCATCATCCATGGAAGAAAAAGAGAGCACGTGCGAAGGTACGGGTGTGGGGAAGTTTCTCTAGTTTGAAGCGTACTTATCGCAAGCGAGTGGCGTGTGCAGATCTCTTCAGCAATAATGCTTGGCTACCGACACTTCCACCACTCTCAAGTCTCAACAAATCCTTATTAGATTGTATTTATTTTATTTTATTATTTACTACTTTACGATAGATACGTTTCTCCTTCAGCTGTTCACCATTACTTAAAATAATTAGGTTTTACGATTTAATGTCATTTCAGTCCACTAGAGATTTTGATTTTGAATTATTGCGTCACGGATGTTCTGATCCAATTCACAATTAAAGGGAATCTTATTTTCTTTTCTTCTCTGATTCGTTTCGATTTCTCTCTGTTTTTTCTATATTTTTAGTGAGAGATTGTAATTTAGAAGAATTTGGGTTTGGTTTTTGGTTAGAGATGGGGAGCGCAGAAGAGAAAGTAGTTGCAGTGATCATGGTTGGCGGACCGACTAAAGGTATTTGAAATTGCTGATCTTTTTTATGCGTAATTGAGAATTTTCTTCTGTTTCTTTCAAATGTTGATTAATTGAGTTTGTAATTTACAGGAACTCGGTTTCGACCGTTATCGTTGAATATTCCAAAGCCATTGTTCCCTTTGGCAGGGCAGCCAATGGTTCATCATCCAATTTCAGCTTGCAAAAGAGTATACCCGTCGATCCCTCTTTTTTTTTTTTTTTTAATGTTTTTGTGATCAA
Source organism: Akebia trifoliata (assembly GCF_017979445.1). Classification (NCBI taxonomy): domain Eukaryota; kingdom Viridiplantae; phylum Streptophyta; class Magnoliopsida; order Ranunculales; family Lardizabalaceae; genus Akebia; species Akebia trifoliata. The sequence goes on from NC_141379.1 coordinate 4,695,406, forward strand.
TTTGGATCCTTGGGTATAGAGTAATTGAGATCTCTTGATGGTTCTTCTAGATTCCCAATTTAGCACAAATCTATCTCATTGGATTCTATGAGGAGCGAGAGTTTGGGTTATATGTATCATCTATCTCTAATGAACTTAAAATTCCAGTCAGGTAACTTCAGCTTTGATTTCCCCTTTGTGTAATTTGCATTTCTATGTTGAATTTTGCTTTAATTGTTACAAATAAAAGAAAAAAAAAAAACTCATTTTTTTTTTGGGTTCTTTTTTATCTTTGTATTCCTGTTGATGTTTTAGATACTTGAGAGAAGATAAGCCACATGGTTCGGCTGGTGGACTTTACAACTTTAGAGATTTAATCATGGAAGATAACCCGGTTTGAAAACTTCTACTTTCTTGTTTTTTTGTTCTTTTTGTATGTTGCCTAAGGCCTTGTTTGGTAACCATTCTTTTAAGATTGAATGCATTTTTTAGAATTTATTCTGCCAAAAATCATGATCACAGTACCAATTCTTAAGGAAATGTTACCAAATTCCTTTCCTCTACCACCCAAGCTCTTTATCGCTAGCAATAATGGTGGATGAGTAGGAGTTTGGTGAAGATTACAAAAAGGGTGGGAACAATGAAAGAGTTAGAGCACTCTAGTGATATTTTCAACAATAATTGGATGGATTCCCGCTATGATCAGATGGGACCAAACACTGATAATGAAATATGAATTTTGGTGCCGGTTTATTATTAGTAAGGCTGTTAGTTCAGATGGTGTAGATCTAGAACCAAACTGAGGAGTTGGATCTGGATCTTATTTGATAATTGATGGATCAGATCTGATAACTAATTGGATTGGATCTGTGTTGTATCTTAACATTCGGATCATATCCAATTGAGAAACAATTCTGAAAAAGTTGGATCAGATCTAATTATCCATCCGGTACACTATACAGTCCGAGATGGATCTGATTTGCTTACTTATTGGCTTGGGTCTTTATAAGGTTGGATCCTAATGGATCTCAATTTTTAGATCCAAATCTGATCCAACAACAATCGAATTGGTTCCCTTTGGATAGTGCATGGCTGATCCAAGAGTGTCCGATAAGATATCAGATTGGATCCCAATTCCCAAATCATCAATCTATATGCGAAAGTATTGGATTGGGTAGGGTCGGAATTCTAGTCTATATTAGATCCTTTGACAGTCCTATATATAGGTATAAGGATTAATGTTGGTGGGAGAAAGAAGCATAAAAAGATAGAGATTTTTATTTATCATTATGTTAATAGATTTTTCTTTTATTTTATTTTTAATGATAACTGATTTTTTGTTTATTATTATCAAATATTTGATTACGTATATTGTTGCCAAATGACCTAAAAATCATGATAATAGATTATGAGGGCCATAATTGATTGTCGACCCTATAATCAATTACAATAATGATTAAACTGCCCCTAAATCTTTGAGATTAACACTTTCAATTTTTTTTGTTCTCTGTAAAAAAAATAATTATCAAGGTACAGAAATTCTTAATTTTGTTGACACTCTGTATGGTTTTATCTCGACTCAAAGTGTTAATTTGGTTGTTATGTTGTTTGTTGCAGTCACACATCTTTTTGCTGAATTGTGATGTTTGCTGCAGTTTTCCACTCCCAGACATGCTTGGTGGGACTCTTCTCTCCTTGAAAATTTGATACTCCTTTAATTGGCGATATGTTTCTGTTTATTCCTGTGCTCTTTTGCAATTGCATTATTGTTCTTTGTTACACACGTTTGACTTGCTGCTTCTTTCCCTTTATATTTACAGAGGCCCATAGAAGCTATGGTGGGATGGGAACAATCTTAGTAATCAAGGTGGATAATTACAGGCATGAACTGTTTGTTTTCGGCAAATTCATTTTCGGCATTCTGTTTCTCTTTCACATGCTTATGTTTCTTTCAACTTCTTTCTGTTTAGGTTTCTGCCGAATCAGCCAACCAGTTTGGGGAATTAGTGGCTGATCCAATCACCAATGAACTGTTACATTACACAGAGAAACCCGAGACTTTTGTACGTATACGACTAGAAAATCTACTACTACTACTGCACTGCATATGCTTAAGTCATTTAGTGTTTGATAGATATAGATGTGGATTCTGACTTTTCTTCTTCCCTGTTTTCTCTGGTCTTCTGTTACCCGGGTTATGCAGGTGAGTGATCTAATAAACTGTGGTGTGTACATATTTACACCGGATATTTTTACTGCGATCCAGGATGTTTCGGCACAACGAAAAGACAGAGGTTGGTAACTATAGGCCCCTGTCAATATTGTGCTAGTTGTAAATATTGCCTTGTATGAAACTAACTTTTAGTTTCTTGGTATTAATAGTTGTCCCAAGATTGTTGTCAAGACTTCTGAAGCCCAAAATAGCCATTCATCAATTAATTATCTCTATTTTTCCCGGGCATCTATGAGAAGCCTCTTTGAACCATTAATTCATATATTTCATTTAAAATGGTATCTGCTATTTTTTCCTATTTTTATTACTTTTTTCCATCCCAAAACAGCATCATTATCTCTGGAATAACTTTGCAACAGAATAAGCAATTCGTAGAGTAGCATCAGAATTCAGAACCCACACTTCTATATTCCCTTATATGATATTCAAGTGCATTAAATCAAGCTCTGGGAAGAACTTTTTTCATCTTTAATATCTCATCAAGCCCTTTTATACCAATGGGGACTATATTAAATCATGACAGGGAGGTAAAGGTGTTGAGATTGGAATGGTGGCAAATTTGATGTAGACTGCCATAAGAAGGTGCAAACTCAGTGAGTTGTATACAGTTATACCTTTTGGAGGTCTTCAGTATTGCTCCAAAAAGTGTTTATCATAGAAATGTAGTGGGATTGTCATTCTTCATGCTTCTTATTACAGCTTTATACCACTTCTGATACGATAAGAGGAAGGGTATCCCCATGACTGAATTTATATTATTCAGTTCTGTATGATAATAAAATGTTTTGTTTTAGATTAACATACACTTCTTCCATAAAACTGATGGTAGTTTGGCTTTAAATATCACATTCTGTAATCGGGTATTGTCTTGAAATTCAGTGGTTCATCTTGGACATTTCTCTTTTTCTTCCTGTGTTTTATGTGGTCATCAGATATACACTGAAACCGGTTTTAGAACTTTTTTTTTTTGTTGTCATTTTGATTTGATATTGCTAGAGTAATTGTTTCATATTTCCTCACTTACAAAATAATATTGTTTGGTAGGTATCTGAACTCTTTTTCTTATTTGCAGCTAATCTGCGACGTGTATCCAGCTTTGAAGCTCTTCAGTCAGCAACAAAGTAGGACTTTTTCTGCCTTGAAACATTTCTTTCTAAACTTTGAGTTATTTTTCTTTTGGATCTTCAGGAATTACGTGATATCAGTCACAAATAGTTACTCCATTACTTGGTAATTTGCGTTATACAAAGGTGCCAGCTTAGCAAGTCAGTACTCTGTGTGGTAAAACCTTTAGTAATTGGAACCATCATTATAGGGTGGCAGTCCTATCAAACCTCTATTCCACGATCTGAGTGCAGACCTATCCCAGGCTGTGCTCCCACTAATTTTGGGTTGCACCCCAGCTTTTGAAGAAGATGCAGTGTGTAAATGAACAACCGAAGCCCAAGTTTGAAAACTTTTGCAAATGGGGATTTAAAGCCCTACAAACCAGATAGCTCAAGAATGAGAGAAAAATACAAAAAATAAAAAAATAAAAAAATAAAAAAAATAGTTAAAACTGTTTAAATTGAATCTCCTATTTTTTATTTTTTATTTTTTACTTGGCAAATTGGATCTCCATATTTTTTATTTTGGAATTTTTTCTCTGTTTTTATTTGGCAGTATTTTCGAAGAACTGTTTTCTTTATTTCTATGTTTTTTTGCTTCTTGTTAACTTCTATGTTGACATATGTTGCTTCAACAGGACACTTCCATCAGATTTTGTAAGATTGGATCAAGATATCTTATCACCTCTTGCTGGGAAGAAGCAGCTTTATACTTATACGACACTAGATTTCTGGGAACAGATCAAAACTCCAGGGTAGACCAATTCAATTCTTTATTTTCTGTCTGTTTTTTCTTTGTCCCTACATGAACTTTGGACCATAAAATGACCCATTTATATTTGTGTTTGAATGTGCAGAATGTCTTTGAAATGTTCTGCATTGTATCTCTCCCAATTCCGATTCACCTCTCCTCATCTTTTGGTAAATGGGGATGGCACAAAGAGTGCTACCATTACTGGTGATGTTTATGTTCATCCATCTGCAAAAGTACATCCAACTGCAAAGGTAGTCCGGTTTTATTTTGCCTCAACTTTAGTATGTGCATTTCATGGAAACGTAGTAGCTCACATGAATCCATTTTATTTCATCTGTGACAATGGCACATGTATTGTTAAAGAAATCCCACCTCCCTAGGCAATAGCCTCGTGCACCTCAAGGAGAAATTAGGGCTGTCAATGGACCAGGCTGGGCCGGGTTCAAACAGGGCTTTAAATGGGCTGGGCCTTTAAGGTCAAAAACTTGACCCGAACCCTACCCATTTAAATATTGGGCCGGGCTTAAGTAATAAAACCTTAGCCCAAGCCTGGTCTACCTATAACCCACCCACCTATATTCGGGCCACTGGTGGGCCAGATCCATTTTTAATTATTTTTTATTCTATCAAAAGCCTATCAAATAACAATAAGATAATTAAAATAACATTTTATTAGCGTATTTGACAAAATTAATTGCATTCTATACAATAAAATTTTATGGGAGTCATTATTAATTCATAAAAAAAAAAAAATTAGTATACAATACATTTTAATATAATATGGTAATGGAGCGGGCTTAGCCCGACCCAATAACCAAATGGGCTAAATTGCTACCCTCAAACTCAGTCCACGGCAAGCCAGATCAGGCAAATACCCAGCCCATTGACAGCCCTAGGCGAGATGCAGGTTTCAGCCTTTAGTCCTAAACTTAAATTGATCCAAATGAAGCTTATGCCTCACTCTATTCTTGTTGAGCCTTGAGGCGTGAGGGATTGACTTGAGCTAGTAATTAAGTGTTCTAAAAATCCGTCCTCTAATTAAGTGTTCTTTTAAAATAAAAAATTGGAAGTATAAATTTTATTGAAAAGAAAAGAAAAAGAGCCAGAGGAGTAGAAATCCTCCGGGATGCAAAGAACTAAACCAAGAAAAAACAGGTCAAGAGAGCTCTTAACTTCTTTTCTTATTTATTTCTTTATTTATATAGGTTGTTCATTTATTTAAGTTTTATACATTTTTTTTAGTCTATTTGTATCTTCCTCTGGAAAACTTTCATGCTTACGCTTTGTGCCGCTGCATGGGTTACACCTTGCCTCATTAAGGCAAAATGCCTCATTTACACCTTGCATTTTTATAGTATTACTGATACTTTTGATTGTATCTAACAAATGTGTTTTAAACATGTATTGCTATGTAATGTTTTGATCATATCTAAGATCAGATCAAAGTTATTTTTGTTACGAAAGGAAAGTGAGTGAAAATCTTGAAAGAAAATAAAATACATGTGTAATAGTGCATAAAGGTATACTCGATCACGTGAGTATATTCACACACATGAAAAGAAGAAATACTACATAGATTGCATATACTTTGACCAATCCCGGTATGGATGCAGGGTCAACAATCCTTTGATCCTGTTTATTTTTTCCCTCAACTGATCTCGTGCATTGGGTACAGATTGGTCCCAATGTCTCAATTTCTGCAAATGCTCGTATAGGTGCTGGTGCAAGGCTCATTAGTTGCATCATCCTAGATGATGTCGAGATTAAGGTATGGTACTGAGTCAAAGATTTGAAATTCATGAAGGTTTGTATGCTGACCTTGATATGAACACTGTTTTATTATCTACTGACAGGAAAATGCAGTTGTTATACATTCAATTGTTGGATGGAAATCATCAATTGGCAAATGGTCTCGAGTTCAGGCAAGTCTCTTCCTTTTTCTTCTTTTTTTTCTTTTCATTGCCACTGTTTGAGTAAAATTGGAAACAAAAAGTTTGAAGATAGCCAAAAGATCGTTTTTTATAGATAAGGGAATTAAGCTAACCAACTTAATTTTCTTTGAAACACTTTGATGCACCAATTATCCACTAAGTAATGCAATGGAGTGGCCAATCTTTCAGCTGTTCTTTTTAAGTTCATTTATAGTTTTATACTGCTATGTACATCGAAGCTGGGTTCTACTGCCTTGGCAGAACACCCCATAGGAATATCTTTCTTACTTTCAAGTGACATGTGTGAGCATTAATGCGTGCAAGGATATAATTGTTGGATTTAAAGGTGCCCGGTTACAGAAAACTTGATGTACAAGTGGATTTTTTTTTCCTTGCCTTAGCTGTGACCCACACATGACAGGGCTAGAGACTCGTCTGACTGGCAAGGCTCCCAAAGATATATTTTGTTCATCCATGGCTCAAATAATTTCAGGAGAGAATGTACCAATAAATTTCAGGAGCCTTTCTTGAGATTTATCGACCCCATTTACCCTATTAGTTTGAAATGACTAAAATGTTCAGCTTGTTAAATTGGTGAAATCTGAGTGTTGATATCATAGACCAGATTCAAAACTTGCCATCCACCTAAGTTTTTTTCTCATTAAAAATGGGCTTACCCATTGGTTAAGAGTCAGACTAGCCTGACTAACTTGGTAAAATGGTCAGGAACTCACATCTTGGCATCCAAAAATATGATCCAATGCGACAGGCTTGTAGAGGATGAGATTCTAACAAGTTTGATTTTTTATTTTGAAAATTCATTATTTTTCAGCATTTAATTTTAAGTTTTGTGAGTTTGGTAGCCATCCAATTTCAACACCCTGGATCAAGATCAAAATAAATAAATAATTGAAATTTTTTTTTTTTTTTTCTGAATCTGAGTTTTTCCATGAAATCTAGAAGTCTGTTGTGTTGGATTGCCAATGTGATTTTCTGTGTGGATCAACGATCTTACTAAGGAAAGTGTTTTTTTGGTTGGTAACACCATTTGTTTTTTGTTGGATTGCCAATGTGGTAATCCGTGTGGGCCAACGACCAACCTTACTAAGGAAATTGTTTTTTGGTTGGTAACACCATTTGGAAGGTTCGTCGTGCCTACTCGGTGAATTGGTGGTAGTCTGATTAGTAATTGTGGGGGTGTAAGAAGTCTGAAATTATGGACACCAGCATCATGTCTCTGCTAATCTCTCTGCTTTTTTTGTTTAAAAAAAAAAAACTTTTCTGCTCTGAGGCCATTACTTGTTGAAAGAAAATGCTGTGTTCTCGCTGAAGGATGTATCTTGTTTTCCGATATCCTTTCCAATTGATGGCAATTAACTTAACTGGCTCATTTTGCTCAACTGTTTCAGGCTGAAGGAGACTACAATGCAAAACTTGGGATTACTATACTCGGTCGGTACTTCACCGCTTTTTCTCATTTCTTTTTTCTACCATTTCACTTTACTTCTGGTTTAAAGAAAAATTCAATACCAACGCTCGCTAACAGTGCATAATATTTATTGGTATGTTTGGATGCAGGGGAAGCTGTGACTGTTGAAGATGAAGTGGTGGTTATTAACTGCATTATTCTTCCAAATAAGACCCTCAATGTCAGTGTACAAGATGAAATCATTCTATAATAAACCGAATGAGATCCCAGACAATGCCTACTTGTACAGAGTGCCGTCTTTTTCCCTCGTGTGTTCATTGTTCTCTCTAAATTAACAAAAGAAGAATGGGTTTCTTCTCATTTGTTCCTTTCTTGTGCATTTAGCAATGTTATATCGAACCCTTTAACATCAGATCAGTACCCCGTTGTGTAATCATATTTTGAATACGAGGGTTATGCTACTGAGTTTTGTTTAGTTCAATCTGGTAATGCAACATTAGCTTGAACGATCATGCTCTCACACCATATTTTGTACAGTATCAAATAATCTAATAAATAACCAATCAGACTTTCCAGGTAACCACAAGATTTTATTAAAAAAAGAACAAAACTGATGTCCAAAACTATCAAACCCCATGGACAGATTTTTCAATAGTTTTTCAACCAAATTTGTCAAAACCTGATTTTGAGTTTTCCATGCATTTTTTTGAGCAACCAGATTACAACTGTAAAACAGTTTCCTTCACGACCAAATCCAAATCGCAAAACCATTACAACCACCGTCCTGTAAATTCTAGACACAAGCAATAGCAACAACATTGACAAAAATTCTATCAACCCTTTGTCCCTTTTAAATTAGTTTTTTCATCCAAAATTTACACTTTCATCAGTTCACAATTTAATTTCATTTCAGAATTTCAAACGACTTTAACCTGTTAAATACCCAGTACATATGCAAAACCAAAGCATTATTAGAGGATCATAGCTATCAATAGAGGTGAAGGATCCATTTCAAACGGTTTAATCCATTTCACCTACTTTTACTAGTTCATTCATTCGGTACTACATATGAAAGGATAAAATTTTATCCAGATTGGCATACCCCATGGTACTAAAACAATACCAAGATACTAATTTTATTTATTTTTTCATTTTTCTTTAATCATAAGGTGAGACGAAAAAAATTTATGATTTAATCGAAACTTTTTGAATAAGTAAGCAAATTTGGTGAATACGTTCCCAGCACAATGACCTGTCCAAGGGGTAGAGATTTTATAATATGCATGGAGATTGATCACAACCATTGAAGTTTTAAACTTCCCGAGGAAATAGTAAAGATTGTCCCTGTTAACTAGGTCAGGAAGGATAAACTTCATAAATGCGAAGCTGTCCACTAAAATCACTAGTTTCAGCCTTAGATAACAATAAAGAAAAATTACGTAGTCCAATAATAAGAGTCCCCAGCTATATATGAATTTAATTATGATCCCGTTCAACAACAAACATTTTGACAAACATTTTGGTAAAACATTTTTCAAAACATGGGTTAGAGGTTTTGGAATGGGCTGAATTTTGGTGAGGATGATCTCTACGGTGAGGAGATCATCCTCACCAAAAATCAGCCCATTCCAAAACTTCTAGCCCCAGTTTACAAGTTGAAAAATCGTGGACCGTCCATTTTTTGTAAACCATTTTTTATGGGGTTAGACGTTTTGGAATGGGCTGATTTTTGGTGATGATGATCTTCTCACCGATCATCCTCACCAAAAATCAGCCCATTCCAAAACCTCTAACCCATGTTTTGAAAAATGTTTTGCCAAAATGTTTGTTGCTGAACATTTCCCTTCAATTATATGCATAATGGTGAAGTAAAACATAATAATCTTTAAAAAAATGAAAGAAGGCAACAATATCCACCAACTTACTGCTATTCTTAACACAAAACACACCCATTAATTATTTCACATTGCTTTGTTCAAGTTTGGGTTATTATCCAAAGAGTTTACTTTTGAGTTCAATCACAGCCACACAGTACAACTTCACAGTTTCTCTCAGATAGAAATTGAGACAAGATGAGAAGTTCAACCTGGAATATCGAGAAGACTTAAGAACTGCTAATTTAAAAAGGGTAACTTCATTTAGGGTCAGTGAAGAAACCATTGATGGATGGCATGATCTCGGGGCTTTTGTTGCGGACAAACTTCCTGAGCCTATGTTCAGCGTATTTCTCACCCTCTGAGAAGTTCTCCAACACTCCCGCAGCTCTACCCTCCTTGTTCACCCTAGAGTTTTAAGGTAAACACAAAGGGGGATAAATTGTCCGCAAGTGAACCAGGAGAGTTTTATCTCACATTCAGATTAAAATAAATTAAAAAAAGAGAGGCAACAATACCATTCATGAATGAACTTAAATTGTAGTTCTTGATAATTATATTAACAAATGAAATCAATTTTTGTAGGAAACCACATTTGGTCTCCTTAATAACAAGTAAAGCATCTAATGGAAAATGTGCTTTCCATCTCTGCTATCAGAATAGAAGAGTACGACTTTGATGCGAGCTCCTCTGATAAGAAGCTATGCAAAACGTGCAGATTCCTAAATAAAAAAGACAATTACTTCCAACTTGATTCCCCTTAGTTATAAGTATCCAAAGAAATGAATAAATAAATAAAAAAAATTCAACAAGATTAATGATAAAAACGAGATGATCTTCAACTTCAAACCATTAAGATTAACATTAGAGTTCACCAACCAATCAAAATTTCATTTGATTTCTAGCGGATGCCAAATATTTGATGTATTTAACCAATAATATAAGTCTAATAACATGGTTAACCAATCGCATTCAAGGGAATCTAGCAATTATCCTGATATGAGCACTATATCGAAAGTTGAAGGCTCGGAAAAAAAAAATTATGGAGATACTGCAGTAGATGCAGTTGAATACAAGGTTTCAAAACTTAATTGACTCATATTTTAATGAACCAAACCACATCATAACAGGATGACCATAGCCCATGACTAGGCCAGTCCCACTCGAGCAGCACAGATCCATGGTGATGGCCGGTTTAACAGAAGCCAATTACATCCCCATAGTCACTAAATTTACTAAATTTTTTCAGAAGATCGTAAAATTCTCCAAATAAGGGACTAGCCAATTAAATCAGCCTTATCAATCAATCATCGAATATAATAATGTTCTCATCCTTCACCCTCAAAATTATTTTTTTTTTTCAATATTTAAATCTCAAGAAAAAGATTCAGTTTTTTGGGAGATTAAAGATATGGGTTTTGGTAAGAAACCCAAAAAAACATCATCCATATATTCCTAAAATTTCCCCAATTTTTTTCGTTACTAAACTTTCCTGAACTAATCCATATTAACCCTAATCTGAATAATTCCCGAATTCGAACTTTGTTACAATGTATAGCCCCAATTAGATGAAATATTCAAGTTGAAGATCCTAAAAGAACATGAGTAAGATCCGAAAGAACCTAACTACGGATCGAAAAAGTGAAGCAGATATGAACTCACTTTCAATAACAAAAGACTTAGGCTCAGGACAGAACCCCAAATCTTTTCAGATAAAGGGTTTGTTTTCCTTTCATATCTAAATCAGTTATGCAGATATGGAGGTTTAATTTAATAGATTTAAACCGGTTTGGGAGAGTTTCACTTGACCGGTTCAAACAGGTTCCGACCGGTTCATCATCCAAATATGATTTACAGTAAACGAGAGAAGAAGAAAAGAGAAACAACCTGACTTCAGGGTTGAAGCAGATGTTGCGCACCAACTGGAATCCGCAAATTCCTATAGCCACCCCAACGGCCGCGAAAAGTGGATAAACCTACACACGTACACAGTATCAGAACTCATTCTTTGATCTCCCCCAAAAACAAACCCTAAATTAATCAAATTAGAAATAGTTTTGAAATCTCAAAAAAAAAAAAAGAAATTTTAAAGAAAAAAAATCTAGATCTATTTATTTTATATACCTCAGGCCTTAACCATCGACTGGCAGTGGAGGAAGCCATCGCATCGAGAAAGAAGAAACAGCGAGAAAAATAAGGTACACCGAGAAAGAGAGAACAGATGAGTAAACGAGTGGCCGACCCGTAATTTCAACTCTTCAAACTATCTAGTACTCCTACTAGTTGAATAACTAATCGAGTACCCGAAATTTTTGATACGCCACGTGGGGTACCCTGAATGTTTGGTTCAAAAGGGTTGGGATGGAGTGCCGCGTGGCTTCATATCAATGGAAGGAGTTTGGTAGCTCTCCAACACCTCGCTGAGGGTGACCCTTACCCTAAATTATATATCATACCCTAATTAAATATTAAAGCAAACCCATTCATATTGCAATTATATTTTATAATAATAAAATATAAAAGAAAAATGGCTTATATGTATAATTTTTATCCAACCCTATCTTTTTTAAGTGAAAATTACTTTATAGACCCTGTGGGTGAGGTTTCTTTCCAACCAATCCCTAACTTTTGCGCGGTAGCTTAATAGTCCATTTTGCAAAAAAATTATATAGATATGTTCCTCAACTTTATAATAGTTTTGAAATATCCAAATTACCTTCGTCTTCATTTTTATGATAGGGGTTCTAAACTTATAGGCCCGACTAGTATAAGTGAGGCAATTGATCTCTTAAAGTACCATATCTCTCGAGCACATGCAATATCCTACAAACCACACATATCAAGTAAGCAAGGAAAAATTCCTGTGAGTGGCCAAACTTTCTTTTTCCTCATCTTTTTCGCATAGGGTTTTTAGTGTGGATTGTACTCACTTTAGACATTTTTATCGTGAATGTTTTTTAATTTATTTTAAAGATTTATAATCAAAAATGACAAATGGGATTTTAAATTTTTTAAATATTTCGTTGCGCCCCTTTGAATCTTCTATCCCTTTTTTCAATTATAATATACATTTTGGATATTTGAAAAAAAGTATCCAATGCTAAAGTTAAACACAAAAAAAAAAAAAAAATTAAATCACATTTACAATGTCGAATTCAAGCCTTTTAATTGTCAAATTCATTATTTTTATTTTTATCATTCAGAATAAAAATGGTCAAACTAAAAATAAAAAATGTTGAACTGAACTCAACAATAAAAATTGCCATAAATTTAAAAACTTTATCAAACTAAATAATAAAAATATTGAACTCAACAATTAAAATATGATTAAAATTTATTTTGTTTTAGGGCTTTCATACTAAATAGGTCTTCTCAAAATACCCAAAATGCTTATATTATAATTGCAAAAAGGACATTTGAACCAAAAGTTATGACAAAATCTTCAAAAAAATTAAAATCCCAACTTCCTTCATTTTTTTGTTGTAAATTATCGAAATATATCTAAAATGTTCAAAATTATGAGTTTATCATTCTCCATTCACGACAAAAAAAAAATCTTCGAAAATTATTGAAATTGTTATTGAAAAACCTAACTATGAGAAGAAGAAAAAAAAGTGAAAAATGTAGTTTGCATACTCCAAATATATTATAAGGACAAATGAGATTGAGGGACCATTTAGATTTATTTTTATAAAAATATTTACTACATGGACTATAAAGTAGGGCTTAAAATGAGTCGGACATGAATATGTTCATATCTACATTCGAATTTTTTATCCAGATCTTGATCTAACTCAGATCCTAATAACTAAAATCATGTCTGAACCATTTTACTTTCATTAAATCCATATCTGGATTATATTCGATCCGACTAAATCAATTGATTTGGGTTGAATAATTTTAAATTGTTCAAAGTTATTTCAAATAAATTGTTAAATGGTAACTTAAACTCAATACCTCTCCATTTTTTTAAAGAGGCCTTGATCACTACATTGAACTATTGTTAGTTAATGAAAAATAACTTTAAAATTATATAAAAACACAACTTGCAAAGTAATATATCATTCGGATCTTGGCGGATATGGGGATGGATCTATATTTGACTCGAATCTTACTTTGGTCAAAGGACATCAACCAATATTTGAATCATATTTTAATTCGGATGTATTTGCAACAATCAAACTCGTTAAATTCAATTTTAGATCTCTCAGGTTTTAGATAAAATCCATCCCATTTTAAGTCCTATTATTAAACCACCATCCTAAAGTTAGGAACTATTTATAAAAAATAAAATAAAAAACCCAAAAACTTCCCACAAGATTTATCAAGTAATTTTCCCAATTTTTAATTTTTATTCTTCTTATTTTATTTTTAAAGGCATGCAACAAGGTAAAACTAATTACTCACTCCTAAACTCGTATCTCGATAATGATCTTCTTTCTGATCCATAGAAAATTCTTAGATTTAGGAGGGGTTCCTAGTCTAAATCCTCTTATGCTTAAGTTAGCCTAAATAAATAAATAAAATTGATTAAGAAAATAAAAAAAGATTAAAAAATTCAAAAAATTAGAGAACGGAGATTATCCAAATATTTCTTTACCCTTCTCAATTAGGACACCTTCTAATCTTGTCTCTTAACTTCAATATTCCTCCTAACTTTTTTCTTTTTCTATATTCTTCTTAGTTAGACTTTCTTGTAATTATACTCATAACGATCTTGTGAAGATCTTTTGTCTTTTATTTGTATCGATCTAATTAAGAGTCTCTGTGCTCTTTCTTTTACAAGGAATATCACTCGACAAATATTATCTTCAGTTTATCTTCACTTTTTAGTTAACTTAATTCTCATACATGGATAAGCCAACACGTGTATGTCGTGATTCAGTTTATTCATGCAGTCATGGCCACATGGAAGCTTCTTATCGGTCAATGTGAGTAGATGTAATATTGTACTTTTTAAAAAGTACAATATTATTTATCTAAAATAAAAAAACTAATTTTATTCAATTTCTAATTATAATCATGTTTGTAAACTATATTTTATTTTTAACCATATTCTTTTGCAGGTCTTTTTCAAATTAAAATTAAAAATTATTTGCTAAAATATAATTTAAATGTAATACAAATAAAGTTGGTGAAATAGGATCTGGGGGCATATGGATTCACTTGAGTAAATGTGGTTTATAGATGGCATATTTTTAGTCATTTTCATTAAATATAATTAAAGTAAGAAATTGAAAATATGAATCTCATGCTAGAGACCAAAATATAGGATGCATTGATCACATAGGAATTAAAAAAAATGAATAAATATTTTTTTATTTGAAACGATTAGAGTCAGATCTCTTCGAATCATAACCAATAAGGAATCGAATGGAATCGAGAACTAGAATTGTTTAAGAATTTTTTTTTGTACAATTCTCATTAATTTGAGAATCAAAATCTTAATGATTTTGATTCTGAATCCTTTAAGATTCGAATCGGAACTAAGTCATTGACACCCCAAACATCAACAATACTTCTCTCATTGTAATATTAAAGAATGCTTCCAATAAGGACTCTTTTTCTATATTTTTAATGGATTAATTCAGGAATCAAGATTACCTAAAAAGTACATGAATTTAAAAGTATATATATAGACATAGTTTAATACAAATTGATCGAGGCCACTTACTGAAGATAATGTGTGTTTTTAGGACTTATTGATGATGTTTTGGTGCGCCAACGATAATATATTTTGATAAAGAAATCCCTAACTTTTTCTAAGAAAAAAATATAGGCTATCTCATCAAAACTGTCTTGGAAAATTAATTGCTCAAGCTTTACAATTTACCCACCTATACCAAGAAATTACAATTATACTTTTTTTTTTTTTTCTACAGTTGTATCCCCGTTGACACAAGGTCCGGGGAATCGTATCTGATCTTACGTCCAATCCATAGGCCCATGGACCATGTCCGTCGGGATTAAATCCATCAAGTAGATGTAGCCAACCAGTATATCTTGATTATCATTTCATCTCTTCTCGATTCTTACCATAGTTTTCTATTATTTCTATTAATTTTTTAATTTTACTTTTTGATGCAACGAATATGATACGAACTTCGTACAAATTATAGAATTGAGTATGAAAAAATATATAAAATTATTAAAGTGCTGAATTCGATGTTTTTAATAACAGGAAAATCCAACACTAAAGAATAAGTGTCGATTGATCCAGACCCGATCCATTGACAACCCTAATCCCACCATGAACAAGTAGCATCTCATGAATGTGCCAATTGATATTGATTATACAAGGGCCCACAACATCCTAATAAAATCAATTAGATTGATGTTGACTTTGTAACCACACGCACCATAAAAGAACATTAACTCAAAATCCAACCAAACACCATAGAAGTAAGAATCATATATTGAGAGCTCATATTCCCACTTTCACAACTATCCAAAATATTCGACCTCTACATTCCACAATAAATTATTTTTATTCCACCATAATCTTTCATCCTTTCTCCCCCAAATCTTGGAGGTTTTTAAAAGATTATTTTTTAGGAATCTTGATCTCCACACTACATCAAGAATTTGCAAATCTTACTTTATTTATTTCTCTTTTTTTTTTTTTTTAAAGCTTTTTAAGGGAAGATAAAAGATGTTGACGCACACGCACCCAAATTCAACTGGTGGGCCATGGTTGATCACAAATGAACCATCTAGAGGAAATAACTCAAAAAGGACGGTTAAGATGAATGATATTGTGGGACCACATTTATATGATATATTCCAAGTCAATGATCTTTGGAGATAGAGATCATATTTTAAAACAACAATAATCTCCATCGACTTTGAAGGAATCTACAAGAGATTTTGTTACATACTTTATTAAAAGAAATTTGTCAAGCACTTTAAATATATATCATAAAGAGAATCCAAGGCATCCTTAGGGATCTATGAGGATTTGAGTCCTTTTTAAGGGTCCGATCCTATAATTGGGAAATAACTGCTTTGGGATCTAAAACAAGCAAGAAACACCACACTATTTTTATTTTTAATCCTTTAACTTGTGAGGGTAAATTCCTTTGTCATCAAACTTTTTACACTTAAATAATATTTATTAATCATAGAAAATAAGAAAAGAGAAGGCACGAAAGATATATATTTTTAGAATCAAGGTGTCTCAGCCTCTTAAAGCACCCCCACCCTCCCTCGTAATTTCTAGGGTTAGCAACAGGTGTGGGTTGGATGAAACATATATCCAGATCTTTATCCAACTCTGTATTTGAACGAACATCCATATTCAATATTTTCGATTATTTATCTAATTTTTTGAAGTATACATGTATACTACTTGTACCCAAATTTCATGCAGGTTATACGTATATTTTATTATGAATTTGTTGTACTAAACTTGAATAAATGGATATTCGGATTGGATATAATGCATATATTTGTGCTTATAGTAGGTACTCCACTCTTCAAGTGAAGATTAATCCCACAATCACATGCACCAACACCTTGAAAAGTCAGTCCTAGGTGCAATTGATTGAGTCGAGAGTCAACAAACTCTAAAGGGTAGCCCCAAGGAATTCATTGCTTCGAGACGTTTCAAGCATTTGACCTACCCTTTCTGGGGAGTTTATCAAGGCTCAACTTGCCACTAGGCCAACCCCTTAGAGTTGACGCATACTCATATTTGATCCACAAAAATTATGATAAAATAATTATAGATAAATTTACATGAATTTTTAATTGGATAAAAGAATGTACACATAACTGAATAACTCGAGTCGAATGAGTTAGGGTAAGTGGATATAATCCGATCCATTGTCAGCACTAGTAATTTTTGAATAAATCCATGAGGGTGACCCAAGACCTCTACTTTAGTCTTGATCATCTCACCAATCCTTAAGATGATTAAGACACAAAAGATTTATTAACCAGATTCATTACAATAGTGGTCTTTAGGTCATTTTGTTTTTTCTCTTTTTCTTTTAGAAGAGTATCTCTTTAAATAGAACAAAATCCACCAATCTCACAAAAGTTAAAAAAAAAAAAAAAAAAATCCCAATAACCTCTTAATTAGGATATCTTTCTATTGGAGGATAGGATTTTCTTTCAAACAAACATGACCTAATCCAAATCATAGCCTTAAAATCTATCCTTGATCTGATTTTTAAAATATGTACCAATCAACTCCTTGAGATGTGCCTTGGATAAATCAATGACTCTAAAAGTATCAATCAATTCTTTGAGATTTTAATTGAATTAAATCCAAAATATGTCATTGATGAGATACATGCTATAAGTGCCACGCGTCTGATAATTTTTTTATTTTCTACATTATCACTTATTATTAAAGTAAGATCGTGTAATCCATAGGTTGTTGAGTTCCATCTCATCTTTTAAGGCCAATTGTTAGACTCATTCACGCCCTAATCGATCCATAAATGGAAATTTTAGCCCTTAGATTTGAGGACATCATAATCCATGATAGTACTTGTGCATAAATCTCATGATGAAAAATGTCTTGGTGCGTAGTATCGTATATCCATCAAAGTGAAGGCTCAACCAACATTCATGATTCAGTGATGCCACGTGGCTAATGTCAACATCAAAGCGTGGATATCTAAATCCAATCCACCCAGTTAGAAGATATTCGTAGGGCCATCTTAATGTCGTATCCCATGCTGTACAGTATCAAATGAGAGAGAGAGAGGGGCGAATTCACATCAAAGAGACGAAATAATAAAGAAAGAAAGTTGAGATGTCGAAGTTGATGTGGTCCCAAATCTCGTCTTAAAATCCCTTCAAAGAAAGACAAAATCTCGTTTTGACGAGATCTATCGATTGTACGTTTATATCCAATCAAACCAATCGAGTGAAGATTCTCAAAGATCAAGAAAATCGAAGCAAAGTCCAAGAAAGATGGGCCCACTCAAGATTTTCTAGGGACTCCAAATCTCAATCTCTTTCTTCTCTCACTTTCTCAATTAAATTTATTTTAGAAGACTTGTTTTATATTTCCCGACAACCGGGCAAGCACTGATCGTACAGACTCGTAAAGTTGTTGTTAGAGGGATGGCTGTCACCGGCAAAAGCCGGTTTCGCTTTCTTAACCCTTGAAACACGCCGACGACTCGGCTGGCGTGTCGGTCTCTGATTACGAGTATACGAGGTCACGTCAACCTGGATTCAACGTCATGTTCTCCAATTTCTCGCGAAAAGATACGATGGATTGTAGTGGCTTAGTGGTGTATCGAAGACAAATAAAATCAAATATCGGATACGGAAACTTGGCAG
Organism: Akebia trifoliata; assembly: GCF_017979445.1. Classification (NCBI taxonomy): domain Eukaryota; kingdom Viridiplantae; phylum Streptophyta; class Magnoliopsida; order Ranunculales; family Lardizabalaceae; genus Akebia; species Akebia trifoliata. Next base: position 4,714,012 of record NC_141379.1, read on the forward strand.
ATATGAAATGAGCATGTATGACGTCAGAGTATATATATTATTTTAGGGTAAATTACATTTTGACCCCGAAACATTCTGACTAAACGATGGTAAAGTTCTGACATTAATTTTACTATTTTACACTCTCAATTTATCTTATTTATTAAGAAAAATTAAAATTATAAAAATATACCTATCTAACCAATCACAAGTAACCAATTTTTCACAAGGGTTTTTTTTTTTTTTTTTTTTATAAAAATGAATAATATTTTTAAAAAATGATCTTTATAAAAATAACATTCATTTATCAATCAAAAGAATTTTCTTTTTAAGTATTTGATTAACAATTGTTGTTAGAGAAGGACAAATCCCTATGGATTACTGTTTTATATTTTTGGGTGAGGTAATCTTTTTTATTGAGGAGCCCTGCAAATGGGTTACCTATTAATAAGAAAAATCTCTCATCGTTCTCTCATGCGGTAGGTCTCTAAGTCGAACCTTGCATATCTTTGATTCTATGTGATATTTTCTGTGTTTTCACTGGCAAATAGAGAGAAAAAGAACTCGTTAGGTAATAATAAGAGAGATAAGTGATATTATCGAAACGTTTGGGTGGGGGTGTTGACGTGAAATTATACCAAATCGTAGATGGTGAAAGTTTAACTTACCCAATATTTTAACATAAATCTTACTAACAAACCAAGGCATTACGGATGAAAATACAAGACCCATAAAACATATATAAATAATTTAAAAACCATCATTTGATGTACCAATAGTGGGCCAAATAACTGTGGGTCAGTGTTTAAAAAATGAGACAAAAACGATTATTATTAGTATTTTTGATAACGAGTGTATCTAAACTTATGTTGATGAGGGGGATTGGATGAGTTAGGGCTAGAGCCAAGGTATATGGGTCCCTCCCCCGGGCATGTGCAATGCTTGCACATCACATGCACCCGGTAGATGGAAAAGATTATCACACTATAATTTATCAAATTTTATAAATAAATAAAAAAAAACTAGTGGATTCTCATGCCTACAACATAGATCATCCACTTTCATGCATGTGTTCATTCTGGAGGTGTAATATTGCCCATCTCATCAATTGAATTAGTGGTCCAACAAACTTGACATTTTCAACCTTATAATTGATTCTAACATTAAAATTTCATGTGTAACACGTTTCTTTCAAATTCACATATAAATTAATAATAGGACAATTTTTAGCTACAAATTATTTGATAATGAATCAACTAGTCAATTTTCTTATTAGTACAAATCGTGAGGTAGAAACATAATAACCACATGAACAAAGAAGTTGCTAGTTAGCTTAGTTGGTAAAATCTTTGGGTAATGATAACAAATACCTAGATTCAAATCTCACCAGCACTGAGTTACAAAACTCATTAAAAATGAGCTTATTGATAATAATAATAATAAAAATAATGAAAATTGAAATTTGAAATTAAGGTTTTAATTGATGAACCCAAAATACACCTTTACTTTAGACTCTATGTGTTCTAATGCTTGTTAGAGAAAAAAAAAAATCTCACGCATCCAATTCAAAGCTAGAAGATGTTACTCAAATTGAAAGTTAGTTTTGATTATTTATGTATCCTGAGCATAAAGTCTATAGTTCTAGCACATGAAAGTATTTTGAGTATGCCATGTTGGGGAGTAAGATTATAATGACTCTTAGAAAAATACAAATTGACTTTGGTCAAGGATTGAAGAAACCCTATCCCTTGAATTACCTTGGCATTTCCAAGGAACCAATCCAAATTTTGGCGAAAATGTAGGGTTGTGAAATAAATTTAAAATGGCATTATCTTATAACGAGGAGGGTTTATTCAAATCTGACTCCTTATATCTTTGTTTTAGTCTTCATCATTTACTCCCCCTTATTTTAGTAGGCGTTGGTCTTCTTCATCTGGCCACATTGCATCAATATGGATCAATTATTGTACTTATAACATTATCTGATGCGGCTTGAGCAGCAAATGGTGTCCTTTTTCTTTGCCTTTGAATTCACAAGTACTGGTGGAGGACCAAGAAAGCACCCAACCCCATACATCTGTAATCATCACAGATTCACAATGGTCTTGTTGCTTAAATAATCAACCCCTCTCACGATGAAATATCAAATAGTGATTATTTATACCAAAACAAATGGATATCTTGATTCGTTAAAAAATGGACAGGTAAGGAAATTTCTCATTCAATAATGTACCTACTTAAAAAACAAATCTGTAGAAGAGCTCAACGAGAATACTTCACTTCGGCTTTCAATCTAACACCTATAGACGTCAAGACTTGACGTAACAGGGCAAAGCTGTGGAACTGGAAGGGACGATGGGCTGGGAAGTCAATTGTCTTTGATGCGTGCTCTGCGTATGGCACCAGACCCGGGTCTTGAACTGACAAGGATACAGGCTTTGGTATCCGAAGTGACGAGGATATTTGTTTACGTCATGAATGATAACACTTTGATGCTGTATTCACAGGCGTTATTTTCAAATTGAATGGTTATGCTTTTTTTCCTTGTATTTCTCCTCGAAATTCCTCAATTTTATAAGTTTATTTTTCCTTTATATATCTATATATATATAAGGTTTCATTTTAAGATTATTGCAATCTCTCTCATTCCCTCTAGGTCTATCAGGCAGGAGATGAAAAAGAAGATACAAAATTTTGTGAATAATGCAAAATCAAATTTGTTGTTTCTTGGATACTAAAATATCAAATGGGATACATCAAACTTATATGTCGGTATTTGAATCGGGTTCTTATTTATATTGTGAATCTTTTAGATAAATCTCTTGAAGAATTAGAGGGTCTTGTATATTGGGATGTGTGATTTGATTAATCAATGTAATTTGTTGAAAGAGCGACTTGACCTTGAGTAATTATTCCAATCAAAATCGTTAATATTATAATAGATTAAGAAAGCGTCGGTGAAGGGAGACACAATTAGAAAAATATATAATATTTTACAATTATATTTTTATTTTATTTTTTCAATAACTTAATCATTAAATTGTCTAACAATATTTGAAAAAAGTTTTAGACCAAAAGACCAGGTTAGTGGAATCGTTAGGAATTGTGAGCGAAATCCCTCAATGAACATAATTAAGGGAGATTTTTTTTGCTCACAAACCTTTTCCTCACAAATTTCACGAACTTTCTGTTGCCTGACACGTCAAATCCAATGATGTTAGTTTTATAAATTGGGGATGCATTTCAGTACAAGTGGGTCCATGTGATTTGTCGATTCTGAATCATGTAAGATATCTGACGAAAGAAGTACGTAAGAAAAAACAAATTCTCATCATGAAAGCTGACTAAACAAGTTACACATCTGATTGGTGATTTACGGACATCACATAAATTACATCATAAATATAAAGCTGATTAAGCAGGATCGACGGTCTTGCACAGTCGACATCGTTTTATTAGGTAACTCGAGAGATATTGGTTCCGACAATTTAACCAATATATCGCGATAATTTAACGAGTTGATTCAATTATTTTTAAATAAAAAAAAAAGAATTTTTCAAATAGTATTTATTATTTTAAAATACAAGAGATGACAAGAACGAGAAATACGAGTGGATTTGCAGATCGAAAGAAAGTGGATTTCAGAATCTTGCCTTGTTTAAAAAAAGTAGATTTCGACAGAGAAATAAGATTGAGATTTGAAAGAGACAGATGGACTAAACTTCGTATTTATATATAAGGAGACCAAATCGCTCTACCAAGAAACGCAGAAAAGGATTCTTCGCCTAGATTCGATCAGAGTTTAATCGAAAAATGGCTGAAAATAGCTTTATTTCTCTACAAGAGAGGTTGGAGAGGGTTGAAGGTTTCAATTCTGATTCTTCTATTGTGGATTCTCAAGAACTCCATGTTCTTGCTGTTGATGATAGTCTCGTAGATCGAAAAGTTATAGAGCGATTGCTTAAGATCTCTTCTTGTAAAGGTTTGTTTGATAATTTTTTTTTTTTCTTCGTTTTTTGCACTTTTGTTTTGTTTTTTTTCTGAATCGATTTGGTTCAATTTTCAGTTACTGCTGTGGATAGTGGAAGAAGAGCTCTTCAATATCTCGGACTTGATGGAGAGAAAAGCTCTGTTGGATTCGATGTAAGAGAAATCGCCAAAGTTATTATTCCAGATCGATTTCCAATTAGTTGTTTTTGTTTTTCAAAACTGATCATTTTGGGGGAAATTTTAGGCTTTGAAGGTCAATATGATCATCACGGACTATTGGATGCCTGGAATGACAGGATATGAGCTTCTCAAGAAAATAAAGGTTAGAATTTTTTTTCCCCCTTCTTTTAAATAGGACTTAATTTTACAGATTTAGGAGAAAAAGGAAATAAAAAGATTAAAATTTTATTTTTTTGAACAGGAATCCTCAACATTCAGAGAGATACCAGTCGTGATCATGTCCTCTGAAAACGTATTAACTCGGATCAATAGGTACTCTTTCATGTTTCGTCTCAATTTACTTATTTTTCGTCCTCAAAACCTAATTTTGAATTTTAGTTTTAATAATTAAAATAACTGAATTAAATAAAATTAACAGGTGTTTGGAGGAAGGGGCGGAGGAATTTATAGTGAAACCAGTGAAGTTGTCTGATGTGAAACGTTTGAAAGATTCTATAACGAGAGAAGAGGGAGATTATGAACATGTTGAGAAAGGGACTCACAAGAGGAAGTTTCAAGATACAAGTGATGAACCACTCTTATCACCACCGTTGTCACCATTAAACTCTCCATCAAGAAGGCTTAAAACAATGGACGGCAGTGATTTAACCACGTTGTAGTACTTTTTTTTTTTTTTTTTCTTTCCCTGAAGTGGGCGTTTGATGCCCACTGATGATAGGCATATATTTGTTTTTCCCTTGTTGTTAACAATATACATGGCGATTGGATACTGTTCTGATCTAATTGGATGGATTCTCAACAACTTTCCCTTTATATGAATGTATGCACCAACATGATCGTTAATTTGATGGGTTAAACATCATTTTAACACCATTTGAAATATTTACAAATCCCAAGTGTTGAGAAAAACATTGATGGACACACTTGACAGATGCATCAAATTTTTTTTCTTAGATGAACACAATCCCTTTATGATTTGTGTAGCAACACATTGGATCAACTTAATCGCTTAAAATAATTATTTGAATCGAAAAACTACAACTATTTGAATTGATGGGGGGCAAGGGATTCACCATTTTTTAAGGGTTGGAATGCTACACGATTTAATCAGACAACGGGGCTGAGAGAGAAATTGTTCTTTGCATTTTTTTCCTTTGAAAATGTGGTTGTCCTAGTCTCCTCTGAATACAAATCCTTTTGTAGACAAAAAAAAAAAAAAAAAAAAAAAAAAATTGAGAGGGGGGTGGGTATTAAGTAATTGAACCTGATAGTTATGGATTGAGAGATTAGAAGGGGTTTGTTTGTTTATTTGAATTTGAATTTGAATTAAAATTTTGATTTTGATTTGATTTATGTTTGAATTTGGATTTTGGATTTGGGTGTCCATATAATTTTTGAATGTGTATAAGAAAAAGAAGATGAAAGTTATCCTTATAATTTGTAATGAAATTAAATCTTAATTGAGTATTTTACTATAACAATTACAACACTTCTGCAAAGATTTGTGAAAATTCTTTCTATGTGGTGGGGTGGATTTATATTTGTTATCAAGTTTTTAAAATCTTGCTTCAATTATGTGCTTTAATTTTTTCTAAAATTGTTTCAATTATGTGCTTTGATTTTTTCTAAAATTGAAACGATACCGAAACATTCTCAAAGCATTATATTATATATTAATATTTATAGTAGTCCTTAGATGAGACCAAAGTAAAAAGGCATGTCATTACTTAGAAAATAAGGGAAACTGAAATATTTAATCAAACTATACTCATGTTCTTAAAATGACTTTCCTCCCAAACCAAACACAGATGAGAAGAAGGAAGGAAGGAAGAAGATAGTTACGTCGTATCTCAAACTTCCGACACCCTAACCACCCATGTTTCTCTCTCTCTCTCTCTCTTCCTCTCTATGTCTCTCTTTTGCTCTAAATCTGTGGAAAAATCACCGAAAATCCTGGTAAATTATCAAAAATGTTGAGGTTTGATCAAGGTTTGGGGCTTGGGTTCCAAATGCCACAATAATGGCTTGATCTATAATGTTTTGTGTCTATTGTTATTGATGTTATTTTGAAAATGACATCTTTTTAATCAATCATGAATGGCTCCAAGGGCCTACTGATGTTTTCTCAGAGTACTGGAATTATTTTTTTAATGATGAACACTCATCCTCTTTATTTGTCCCTATCCTTGGTTTTAATCGAGTAAGACTGAAAAACCAAGTTTTTATTATTGGAATTTAGAATCCCCAAAAATTCATTTAATTTGATTATTTTGAGGTGTCGTAGAAACAAAATTGGTGTGAATGATAAATTATGTTACTTGTCCTAGGAGTCAGAGCTCTGGGATTCAAAGATTGGTCCACTGAGCTTGGCCCACGAGTCTTGGGAAGGAATTAGGGGTAGTTTGTAAAACATAGTTTTTAAACTGTTGAGTTATTCGACTCAGTTGGATTTTGAGTGACTCGCTTCGACTTGATGGAACCATCTCTCTGAGTCAAGTTGACAAATCATCAAATCAATTTATCAACTTGTCCCGGGTCGTCATGTTTAGGGCTGGCAATGGGTCCGGTAAGGCCTCTACTGACTCCATACCCGAATTTAAATACACACACTCATACCTTATTCGGGTAGTTTTAGATAGATGGCCATACCTGATTCTTGGGTCACCTAAAATTTTACCTTCTGATTTTTTTTTTTTTTTTTTAAATTTTAATAATAAAAATTATATGATTAAAACTCTAATTATTTACATATAAGATATGAAATTATAATTTTGTCCTTGGGTAAATGGGTAATCAAATAAGATATGACATATTCATATTTGACCCTACAAAACTTTTGAGTAAGCGGTTACTGGGTAATATTAACCAAATTCTTAATTGGGAAAAAAATCTTACCCATATCAAATTTATTCGGGTCGGATGAATCGCGTATTATTTGACCCATTGCTAGTCCTATTCATGCTGCCCTTTTCTCCAGGATTGTGTGTCAACTTTCACTTTGTTATCCTTCTTGGGCTCTAAGGGCATGTTCATTTGGATTTTTAGAATTGGTTTTTTATTTTTTATTTTTTGCTTTTAAGCCCAAAAAGTTAAAAGAATGATACTTGTTTGGGTTTTTTTTGCTCCAATAGATTTCAAATGAAGTTCAAAAAACTCTTAATGGAAATTGTCAAAGAGATGTTTCTTCAAATGGCTTTTGCACGAAGTTAAAAACGTAAAACGACTTAAGTGTAGTTGTTAAAATACCCTTCATCTTTAATCAAATTTCTATTAAAACTTAACCTTAAAAAATAAAAGAAGATCATCAAAATGTCCTTAATCTTTAATTAAATTTTCAACCAAATTTAATCTTAAAAAATAAAAAAGAATTATTAAAATACCCTTCATCTTTACCAAAATACCTTTTATCTTTAATTAAATTTTCAACCAAACTTAACTTTAAAAAATAAAAGAGAATTACTAAATACCTTTCATCTTCCAAAAAGGGATTACTATCAAAATACCCTTCATCTTTACTAGTAAGATTAAAAGCAATTCATCATTATTATTTTATTATCAAAATACCCTTTATCTTTATGTGGATGTTGGATTGTGTATTATGTAGGTATTTTCTTTATCAGAAAATTTTCATATATCTATTTTTTAGAGGAGATATTATCGAAGTTTTGATAGAATTATAAAATTTATAAATTTATTTAAATTAAAATAATTATTTTTATAAATTTTTTAATATAAATTTTATATATATATATATATATATATATATAATATATATATATATATATATATATATACTTATTAAGGTATCTTGGTTATTTTTGGTGCCTTATCGACGTTAAGGACATTCTGGTCATTTTACCAAAATTTAACAATAAAAAACCGTTAAAACAAAATCAATTTCTAGTTTATGTGCTTCTATTAACAAACATGTTTCTACTAGATATAGCTTTTCAAACTTTAAGCTTTTACTTCTTCCAGAAGACAGCTTTTGGAGTTGGAGTTGGTTTTGTAAAGAACAGACCCTAAGTCTCCTATTTTCATTGACATCCTCGCTCATGTCCTCTTTGTGGTGACTTTCACTTTAGTACCTCAAAAAGGGTTATTGCCACTAATATATGCTTTCAGTAAATTGGTTGGATTGTATCAAATCTTAACATAAATTACGTCGCCCAGTAAATTAACGTATCCCTTGCAAGGGAAATAAGAATTTTTGGCAAGAGTTTGAAGACAAGGGTATTTCGATCACTTCCACCATTGATTTGAAAAGATAGGGTGGGTTTTGTATTTTTCCTACTCCAATAAAACATACAATCATCTGCCAAGTACTGTCCATCACCTCAATTATTCCTTTGTACACAAGATCATGACCAAAGTAAATGGGCTTTATGAGATGGGCCCACTATTTTTCTATGGTTACCATACATTCATCAACCCCGGTCGGCTCATCAATAACTAAATTGCCTATCTCTGATAGATTCAAGAACGTAAAATAAACCAATTACCTACTAATCGTCGACTAATCAATTAAATAAGAGACAGTTTGTTGTCACGGCTTAATTGTCGCGATATGGCTCAAAATTATTCCAAGCAAACTCATTTTTCAGTTACTAGTTTTGGGCATAAGTTGGACGAAATATTCTAAAGAAGTGAGGGAAGATCCAAAACAAGGTGGGGACTGAGAGTTGAGACAGTGATAGGGAATACACGACCACATCTTTGCTATCATAATGAGAGAAGGCGGAGTAGAAATCGACATCAAATTTTACATTTAAATTCCATAAAATCAAGGTCATCTTGGTAAAATAGAGGGAAAAAAATTCCCTAGTTTTGAAAATTTAACAGACCCTATTGGATCCATGGTTTTAAATCTCATCTGCCAATGAGACGAAATTAAGCATAAAAAGTCTCAGTATCATCCACCAACAAGATGGATAGACAACAAGATTTAAAACCATTGTTCAATTTTCTCAAAGTCCAACGATACAACTCAAATGTATCAGAAAACTCGTTCGAGATGTCAAAACGAATTTTAAAACCATGATTGGATCTGCAAACCCCATTTCCAGTTCTGAATTTATTTCTTAGTTGATGGAGTAATCAAGGTTTAAGTAGATCCAGCAAAGAAATATTTTATTTGGATCCTAAGTAGATGTCAATGGGCCGGGTACGATCCGGATCTAGGTAGTTTCATAACCTCAGTGTCCCCTAAGGATGTTAATGGGTACCCCATTTAACTGAAACCGGAACTGCAAATCCTGGTTCCAGATCTCTTTTTATAGGAACCGATTAGAGCCAAGTCTAAAATGGAATCAAACCGATGGGTACCGAAACTGAACCGCAGGTACCCAAAACCCATTTATTTTCGTACTATAGAAGATTTAAGGTATTTTTTATTTCAAAATAAATGCATGTTATATACAATTCTTCAATTTTTCATATAAACTATCAATTGAAGCTTAAAATGAGTTATTCTTCTAAAAATTTATTACTTTTAACAAAGATAAATTTTTTATTTTTGAAAAAATTCATTAATTTGTATATTTAATATAACAAATTATAATTAAGTAAATGCTTTTGTTGATAATATATTAATTTTTTGAAGGAAATTTTTTGTTATAATGATTTGAAATACTTTTTTTTTTCTCATTTAATTCTTAAGAACTGAAACTGAAGGATACCCGGGATTTTTGACGGTTCCAATTTCAATTCCATTTATTTTAAAACTGAATCCGGAATCGATAAGAGCCAGAAACGAACTAATATTAATGGTTATGGTTCCTTAGGAACCGAACCGAAACCAACCCATTGACCCCCCTAGTGCCCACACCCCCACTGAGAGGTCACTCCAGGTTTACTCATAAAAGAATATCAAGCTAGGGACCAACAAAACTCTCTTTCAGCCCACAACACAATAAAAGTAGTTGGGCCACGACATGGCCCAATGATATTTTGTCCATTAAATATTGATGTTCTGAATAGGACCCACCACTCACTGGGTTCATCGATCATTCGTGTCAACGAAGGTTTCAATGTTGCCAGCAGCTACCAACTCGTTAAACACGTGTGCGACAAATACATGGTAGGACAAGTCTAAGAGTAACTGTTACGATACGTATTTTACAGGAAACAGATCGCATTTAACTGGAAAAAAAAAAAAAATCGGCCCGAAATGCAAAATAAACTCAGATGGCGAAGAACCTTATATGACAAGAAAAACTAAAACCTCTGTTATTCTTCCCTTCCACCATATACCAACCAAAGATGTTGGCGCGCAAAATTGATCCCAACGGATGAACAAGAAGAAAAAAAAGTCTTTTAAGAGACAAACTAAAAAAAAAAAATCAGGAAAAAGAACAAAATAATGAATCTTCCTCTTCTGACTCTGTTCCTAGTCTTTAATTCTATACAAGATGTGAAAGAATCCTCATCAAACAAAAAATAATCAAAGAAAAAGAATGGCTTAAACTGCTCACAACTAAGAAGACAAAGAGACGGTTCTCTGTTCTTGTTTGTGATGCAAGAAGAGATCATAAGGTGCCCAAAGATGATCAAGTGGGCATGGCGTCCCCGCATCAAGTCTTGCCCATGGCTTCCCTTTACCGCTCCAATGCAGCAAACTCACAGGTCCCGGATGCAACGATCTACAACTCCCCAACACATTATCCCCACCAAGCCCATGTTGGTTCCATCTATGATCAATCCCCTCAACATATCCACCAAAAACAAGTAAAAATGGTGGAAGCGAACCCAATTCGTAAATCCTTCTCTGTTTTTGAACTTCCATCCAACCCTCAATCCTCCTCCTGTAATTCCCTTCTCTCCATCTCTCCAAATCCATCACCATCACACCTGTATTAAAGTAACACGGATCCCTCCCCAAAAAAACCCTAGACATCACTGGATCAAACCAGAACCTGTCGGTGAAATACTTGGTGAAATTCGCGTGGCAGTATTCAGGAGCCCCAATGATTCTCGACCCAGAAAGCTTAATCTTCCAAAGCTTTTCAATGTCGTCCACAACTAGAATATCAGAATCAAGATATATCACACGATCAACACAAGCTTCAAGTATATCAGCTAAATAGGTTCTCGCGTAGTTTAATGGGTTCTCGAGAGCTTCTCGAATCGAAGAAGAAATCAGATTCTTAACGAGATCTTTTCTAAAGAGATAAACCTTGAAATTAAGAGAAGTAAATGTGGATCGAACGAGTTGAGTGAGGGTACTTGGATTGGCCGAGTCGGAATCGGCAGATATGAAATGGAAGAAAACGTTTTCTGGGCAAGAAGCATGTTTCAGAACAGAGTGAACCGCAGCCATGGAACCTCTAAGATACTCTGAATCGAGAGTCATTGCGATATGTACATGAGACCAATCACAAGATGACACGCAACCTTTTAAATACGAAACAGGACATTGAGCTCCGTTTCGGTAATCTGGCGCTTCTGCGAATCTCGGTGATAAGTTCGTAATCGTATCTACATATTTGATCGGGAAAGATCGAATCGCATCCAACGGTGAAGAGAAAGCGAGTAAGAAGATGACGATGGTGATGACGGCGAGGGTTTGAAGAGGAGACATTTTAACGGAAATGAAAACGAACGAAGAAGAAGAAAGAAAGATGGAGAAGACGTGTTTGGACGGAAAACAAGAAGTGGTCAAGACGAAAGAAAATGAAAAGCGGTTTCTGGTTTTCTGTGTTTGTGGTTTTTATCGGAGAAGAAGAGAGAACTTTGGAAATATAAAAATGGAAAAACTATTTTCACTCTGTTTGTGAATGTGTGGTGTGTGCTGGGTGCAGCAGAACAACAGAATTTGGTATTATTTTATTTTTAAAATAAATTTTATAAAAATATTAATGTTAGAACAACTGGAAAATAAATACAGCCAGCTGTGATTGATTTTGACGGACACTGATCAGTCTGGCGGAGCGCAGGACCTCATTGGGGACACTTAGTCACTAAGGACAAATATTAATCCTATACGACGGGTAGTGAGTAGCTATCCTCCTCCCAGTATTTTTTGGGATGATACGTAATAAACTCTCATAGCTGATTACTTGATAATTTTTACCATAATTTATTCATTTTCACAAAAAGTTAAGAAAAAAATATTATTATGACTGCCTTAGACATTGAGTGGATATGGAAGTGTGCACAAAATCATAAATATTTTTCCTCGAGATATAAATGAAAATCAACGATTTATTGTGCACCACCACATCAGCATAGTGCATAATACAATGTTTTGCAGTCACTCCAACACGACTCAAAAGTTAATCCAGAATTTCATAAAATCCCAAATGTCTTATATGCCATCGAAGATGTGTGTATATATATACTTTAAGATTGGACTTCACATCGCACACCTTGATGTGAAAGTGGAGAGGAACCATATAAGCTTTTCACTCATATCTCGACGAAATATCTATGGTTCTCATACACTTTCATTCTGGGATGTGCGATGTGAGGTCTGATCTTGAGGTCACTTCAACATTATTCATATATTTATACGTTGGGAATGTCTTTAATACTTTTGATATTCTATGATTAATCAATCTGAATTCTACCAAATTTTGAATTAACTATTATGTGCACCAAGTATTGACTTGTATTAAAGACTTGTATTTGCATAACATCTTTCTTTAGTATTTGTATATAAATCATTCTAGAATCTTAGGAAAGTCACTTCTTCTTTTAGAACGTCCTCATGTTACACCCTTCCTCTTGTTTGTGTGATAGATCTGTTTTATATTTAAGCTCCTTTGCATTTACTATTCTTGATATTAGGTGAAAATTCGACAAATCATCAACACGATCATAATTTTTTTGTTGTGAATTCAAATATTCATATATGGGTCACTAAGAAATTTTCGAATCGCATATTCCTTTGAAAGATTGGAAAACTAAAGTATAACTTTCTTCAGCCCAATTATATATATATTACGAGAAAGCATGCTTATAAATTCTTCAACCTTATAGTGAATGAAAACTTAGAAAAAGAGAAGAAAACCTCAACTCAATGGTTGAAACTTCAAAATCTTAATGAGTAAAAAAGTTTGGTTGAAGTTAGTGGACCTGCAAAAAGTAAGCCATAAACAGTCAAAGTAGACAAGGAGTTATGTAACAAGCCTACTCTCCAGAGTAGTGAAGCAGAGTTATATTGGTGGATAGTAATGAGGTGATGGTATTAATATATATATTTTTAATATCCAATAGTAAGAAAACAAAAATTAAATATATTTTACAATAAAATTAAATATTTAGTATTTTATTTTAATATAAAAATATTGCATTTTGAAATATGTTGGGAATATGGCAAGTGGAAGTGGGAGAGGAACAAGGTTTGGTGCAATAATTGGGTATAATTTTTATGTGGTAAGACACCAAAGCTGCTTTAGTGATTCGGACAGCTATGCCAGTTTGGTGACGAGAAGTGGGGACACAAAGCAAAAGCTGTGTTAGGTGGTCTTGTCATCAAGACCATGTAATAGTGGGACCCGTCCAATTAATCAAAGCTTATTTTTGGCCAATTGACCATGTTCTTAATGTTAATCCAAGGATGGTGCATTTAATCCAACAAGTGGGGTCGAAGGTCAAAGCTACTCGGATAGACTCTTCCCGAGCTTAGTTTGGGACAAGACAAGAATGAATCGAGCATCTTATTCTCTAATTGACACTCAAACTTACAAAATGGTTAATGAAATAAAAAAAGAAGAATTGACGATTACGTTTTGGAGTTGGTCGAAATTCTAAATTGGTACAAATCAAATATTGAGAATCGTAGTAACCGTATCTCACCAAAGTCGAAGTCAGGATTTTTAGTCAATGTCGACTAAGTATTAATGATGGTTGATCAATAATTTTTAATTTGTTTTATGTCAATGTTGGATTTGTTATTGCAAACATTAAAAATATCATAAAATTTATAAAGAAAAAGAAAAAGAATATATTTTTTTCTTTGATTTCATAAGAAAGAGAATAAAAAATCTCCAATACAATGATGGATTTTTGAAAAAAATAAAGCAAGGGTTTTTGGTTAAGATATTTGAAGCTAATATTTTTTATAGAAAAAAAAAAAGTTTTGAATAGAAATTGAAGACAAGGTCTTACCCTTTAGGTTTGAAGGTTGAAGAAGATGAAATTTTTATTAAAATCATGGAATCGTATTTTGTGGTAGATAAGAGTTGAAAACATTTTTCTTACTCAGTTAATAAGGAAAGTTTCTTCATGCACCACCTTGTAACATCTGAAAACATGTGACATAGGGATTTAGAGGACGAAATTCTAAGAATTTTGAAGAAAAATAAAATAAAATAAAAAAATCATTTTTCAACATTGAACTTTAATTTTATATTTGGGAGTTCAATATCCATCTATTTTCAAACTCAAAGATGATTTATTTTTTAATTTCTATTTTGAATATGAATTTTTCCATGAAATCTAGAATCCGTGGTATTCAATTGTCAAAGTGGTAATCCATGTGACCCAATGACTCTTTGTAAGATTTGAATCTTACTAAGTTAGTCGAGTTAAGTTTGGCTCTAAGGAGTTTTGGTTACAGTGGCAGCTGAAGAGTGAGATAAGATCATATATGTCATTTAATGTTATTTTTTTCAATCAAACCTTATAGTAAAGGGGGCATGCCATTACTTTGAACACAAGGTTGTATCTCTAATACTGACCAAAATGGGTTCAATGCCTAAATTACCCAACTTTTTTTAAAACTTTATTAGGGGTCGTAGCCCCCACTCACCCCTACTTACAATAAAGGGTGCATGCCATTAATTTGAACAGAGGGTTGTATCTCTTATATCAACTAAAACGTGGGGGGTGATGCCAAAATTACCCTACTTTTTTAAAACTTCCGTGGGAAGCTATAATCCCCACTTGCCCCTACTTCCCAGAATCAACAAGTGCTTGGTATGCACAAAGACAGGTTCAAAAAACAACACTAGACAAACATGAATCAAATTGAAAAAAATGAATACACAATTACTGCAAACCAACTAGCTTGAGCGCAATAACTAAGGCATCCCTCCAAAAAGGAAGAGATTTTGAGTTCAAACCCCCTTGTTAGTCATCACAAAGATTTTTCCCTTCTTACTTAACATTTGTGATTTATGGTGTCTTGCATGTACCCGGGGGATTTGAGAGAGATATGATGTTCTAAGAGGCCAGTTACCTTATCCCTGTTAGACAGGTTTTTGGGTCCGGAACCCTGTCATTAAAAACATATATATGGATTAGAATCCGTATACATATAAAGCTACAACGTGTTTTGTCTTATATGGGCAAAAATGTTTGGAATGGGCTGATTTTTTGTGAGGATGATCTCTATGGTAAGGAGATCATCCTTGCCAAAAATCAGCCCATTATGAAACTTCTAGCCCCATGTTTACAAGTTGAAAAATTTTAGACCGTTCAATTTTTGTAAATCACTTTTGATGAGGTTAAAAATTTTGGAATGGAATGATTTTTTGCAAAGATGATCCCCTCACAACAGAGATCATCCTAACAAAAAATCAGCCCATTCCGAACATTTTTAACCATATAAGACGAAAACGTTGTAGCTTTATGTGTCTACGGAACCCGACTCTATATATATACTTAGAATCAATACAACAATAATCCAAATATTTCAATTGATGAACAATTTTTCAGAATTGGTTATGTGAAAAGCAATTGTGATAAAATTATTATTTGCAAAATGTTCACCCAACAATTAACAATTAAATAGTCCTTTAAATTAAAAATAACATTGGATTCACTCATATTTAGTATTTTGGAGATATTGCAATTATAGTTAGATTGGAGTTGTCAATGGAAAACTATTTTTAATTAAGATAAATTATTTTTTGGATTTTTTTTAACGTGTGCCCTTGAGATGGATTAAATACACCTCCAAATTATTTTTTTACAAAAAATACCCTTTAACACTTATTTTCAAGGCGAATTTAATGCAACAAAAAATAACCAAACACTGAATAAAATTTATAGCAATTTACAGAGGCTCAGGTTCAACCAAGCATTCAAATTCGAAGACATAAATTTTTATTTTTTTTTGACAAACAAAGCTCAAATGAAAGTCAGGTTGTTGTTAAAGAGGGTAATAAAAGGCTGGAAGTTGTTGGCTTCGTCAGTAGTTTTTAAATAAATATAAGCTCGTTTACTCCCAAGATCTCGTTTGGTGGAGCATTAAAGTTCCCAAAAGATGAATGTTGTTGTGGTTTAATGTCAACGTGGACAAAGAATAATCATGATGCATCAGTTTTTATCCTGACCGTCGATTAAGTGATCCTCTATTCCTCATAAACATCTAACATCGTCTATCATAAATGTAGTGTCGGGTGTGAACAACAAGTGGGTCACTTTAAATTTCTTTAAAAAAGAAAAAACTTAAAAAAGTTGATTTTGAAATTCGGATATAATTTAAAGATAAGAGATACTGTTACCACACCAACTTTTACCTATGCCACTTGATGTGGATTAGTAAAAATTGGTGTAGCAATAGCAACTCTCTTTAAGGATACCGTGCGACAGGTTGTACAGTATAAAATAGACTATCTTTCGAAACTTGTGTGCGTTTACATTGGATTCTCTGACGAATGTTAATAGCCATACCTCCATCAATTATTCAATTGGACGGTGACAGTTGTCCAATTCTAGATATTTTACATCTCACGTGTCAGTCAATATGGGAAGGACACATTGAACAACTTTCCTCATATCTAACTGTAATCCAATAGAAAGTGGCCACGTGGTTATGTTTAACAGGGACGTTTTTCTTTGCAAAAGTTTTCGAATGATAGTGGTGTAAAACGAATCCCAAGTTTTCTTTGACGTAAAACAGGGGCCACCACGTGGATCAAATATATGTGTATACGACAAAACAGTTAAATGGACCACCAACTAAGACATTATGTGACGTAGAATTATCCACGTGGCAAGATATAGCCATTTTTATCTAAATAGCTTGTGCCTTACTGCAACTTCAGCAGGTTCAAACCGAAAACGAACCAAATTTATAGTTTTATGCTGGTTTGATTCGGTTTGGAATAAATTACGGCTTGACTCTAAGTTAAGAAAATGAAGGAATGATAAGTTTGATTCGATTCTTGATTCTTGATTCTTAAATCTTGATTCAAGACTTATATAGGATCGAACCAAATTGAGAATCTCTCTCTATAAATATACTAATGGGTCCTACACGTGCAGGTTGTATGATCTAAAATTCAAACAGAAAAATAATGAATAAAATAATATATTTAGTAGGACGAGAACATACATGAATTAGACAATCTTGATTTTAATTTAAATAAGTAATATTGGATTTGGAGATTAAATCTAATACTTTCTTTATTTTATATCCTTAACTTCACAAATACATAAGTGTAGAGCCATTCATTTTTTAAAGTATGACAATCAAAGTCACTCACCAAATACTCATTGGATGGGTCAAGAAAATCTACAAGGAGTCCAAGACTTGAGAAACTTGAGATATAAATACAACTCCTACAACTATAGTACATCATAGTCAACTCTTGAATTTATTTTATCATACAACCATACCTCAACATGAGCATCAATCTATAAAACCACAAGGGCTTCAAGAAAAAAACCAATTAACATTTTTTAGAACAAATATAAGACAAAAATTAAAATTTTCAAAATATAAGAAAACCTATAAAGAGTCTTGGAATTGAAAAAATTGAGATAAAAACATAACTTCTACAACCATAATGCATCATAGTCAACTCTTGAACCCATATCATCATATAACTATGTCTCAACATGAGCATCAATCTACAAAATCACAAGGAATTTTAAGAAAGAAGTCAATCAACATTTGTTTGACATATTGTAATTTTTTAATCATTTAACTTAACTTAAGTCATTTGATCCTAAGGCGAGTTAGAGCCTCGATTTTAGGAATTAACAAGTTTGATTAAATCATTGAGTGAAGTTATGATAATTTAACCAAAGTTTAGGGAAGATTTAACAATAAGAAAGTACAACTCCTATGTTTGTTATATGATACGACAATTTCAAGTTTTTTCAGTTATATTTTCTCTCTCCACCATTCTTATCTTTATGTCTCTGAAACTTGAGATAATTACATATTTTAATGTCTTCCTTCATTATTTTCTTATGAATTCAATCTGGGATTTTTATTACTCCTCCAACCAGTCTCTTCTTTCTATAGCAATCATTAACATTTTTCTTTGTTCTTTTTAGTTCTAATTAGATTTTATTTATTTTCAAAAAATTACCAATAAATCTGATTTTCTTTGTTTCTCTCCAAACTCTTTTATTGCATTGAGTCCTACTTGGATTTTCTATGAAAAAAAGTTCTCTTAAAGTCTATATTCAATTCCCATGAATTCATTAGGGAGGAGTTTCATTCTCCATGGATCTCAAACTTTCCCTCCCATTACAACCCGACAACATTCGATCTATCAAACGCCTTCGCCCTCTCCCGACACCAGTTCAACCTACCTTCTGATGGGTAGCTTGGGATGTCATATATGTATTTTTGAAAAAGCCTGGAAGAAATGAATAAGGAGGATCTCTTTGTATACCTTGAGGTATCTATATTGCATATTGGCCCTCAAAAAGTAGTTTAAAGTGAATGTAACTCGATGCTTTTTAATGCTAGAAGGTTGACTTTTTGAGGAGGTGCCACACTTTGTTGTCATGAAATCCAAAACAAAATAGCATTAAATTCCTACATAATTATTTTATCTAAATTCATCAGTCCAATGAAGTTTTTGCACATCTCTTAGTGGTCTTATGACACTTCTTTTGTGCTTCATAAATATTTCAACTTTCCTTTCAATTGGAGTCTCTGTTATGATTGCTACCCACTTTTCTCAATATTTGGTGTTAAAATTCTACACGCTTATGATGTTTTAGGTCAATATTGTGTTCTTGAATTTGTTGCAACCTCTTTTTTCTTTTTGTTTTATATTAAATCTTTAAGCATCAATGGAAAATACAAAAAATTCTACATTTAAAAACATTTGCTTCATGCTATCCAAATAAAAGAAAAATATATAAGTGGATATTTAATTTAGGCCAAAGAATATTATGGTTAAGAATCACTATAAGTAGATATTTAATTTACTTGTAATGAAATTGAAATTTTTGAATGCAAAATAGAATTTTCTTAAGTTCATGAAAGAATATTATGTAAATAGTACCTCCCTATGGGTTTACCCAAGAATCACTCAAGTTTTTAATGACTAATAAACACACCCTCTCTTTCACTCCCCCCCCCCCCCCCCCCCTCTCAAAAAAAATATATATATATATATATATATATCAATTACTCTCATCAGAACATTAGAGACTAATTTACATCTAACACAAGAAAAAATAGACAATAGGCTGCTAAACCTTACAAAACAAGAGGGATGAGCCGAATACCCATCGAATTACATACCATTGATATAATAGCTTACTAACACAATCCAAAGATAAAATACTTTAATATAAAATATATTATATTAGCCTTTTGTCCCTTCATCTGAATAACGTTTGTTTTAAAAAACATAAGATCAACAGTTTTCTTATTCTAACATAAGAATTGGGGTATGTTAAGTAAAAGTTGGGATGCCAATAACAACTCTCTTTAATTAAGAAAATAAATGATTTTATACTGAATTAAAGGAGGGATAAGGCTCATTCATCTACAAGACTTATTATTTTATTATTTGGTTCATCTTGATATAATGTCTTATATTTGTGCCTTCTATCTGTTGATAGTATCATATTGGCAGTAGGGACTGTGTACCAAGAAGAGATACCATGGGTCTAATTCTGCTATAAGTTTCGGGTTGTTAAGTGGTTCACCTCGATCCAATTTTTTATTTATTTAGGGAATTTATTTTATTCTATTTCATAATTATATTATTTATCTTTGGATTAATTTCATCTTTATATTAGTTATATTTATGTTTTCATAGTAAATCCAAGTTTTGTAAGGGATTTTTAACTTTTCGAAGAGAAAGAGAGATAGAGTGGTTAATGATTATGGCTCTAATTTTCACGATAATGATGAAAGGACATCATTATCATCTCTGAATGTAGAAAATTTTACCAAATCACATATAAAAAATCTTGGTCTTTTATTTTTGTTTTTTAATTTCTATTTTGATGATTGGCATTCTCAATTCTCGAACTGGTTTTTCTAAGTAATGTTCAATGTTTTACTATTCAAAAGGAAGAAAAAAAAATTACAAATTTAAGTTTAGGGTATTTTATTTTTTAAATTCAAAGAAAAATGATGTATATACTTTAAGAGTAATAAATAGAAGAAAAAAAACTCTTATCTTTTTGGAAGGTATTGATAGAGAGAATTTAATCAATAACAAAACATAGCCAAGAAATTATATAAACAATGCCATTTAAGAGATTGATTTTTCTAACACCATCCACTACTTGAGGACCTATATAACAATAAATATTGTGTAAAATCTATCATAAGTTAGATAATAACTTTCATGAAGAGAAGATTCTTTTGAGAGAGAATGGAGTCGAGATTAGCTTTCAATCAAGCACATACTTTAAATCTGGCAGATCGAACCACATTTCAAAATCATCTATAAAATGTTGTTTCCAATTAGGATCACTAAATCGATATCTGGATTTACCTCTACTTTACTATGCTACTGCATTGCCTCCACCTACCCAATTATGTCTATTTTAATTAGATTGACCATGCATCAACAAAAAATTTGTCGTAAATAAAATAACAAGAACAAATAATAAAAAACATGAAAAGCTCGACACCCCCAAAAGGTAGAGAAAGGGAGCACTTAAACCAGTATGGTTCAAAAAATTTACACACAAATGAAACAGATACAAAATTAAACAATAGAATCCAAGAGGAGACTGGATTGATGTGTGTGTGTGTGAGAGAGAGAGAGAATCATGATTTTTCTACTTGATATCTCATACATGTGTGGTTACAAAATGCTTATCATAACTTGACCTACTCATTCCATATATATATATATATAGGGAAATGTTCAGCAACAAACATTTTTCAAAACATGGGTTAGAGGTTTTGGAATGGACTGATTTTTGGTGAGGATGATCTCCTCACCGTAGAGATCATCCTCACCAAAAATCAGCCCATTCCAAAACCTCTAACCCATGTTTTGAAAAATGTTTTGCCAAAATGTTTGTTGCTGAACGGGACCTATATATATATATATATAAGGTCCCGTTCGACACAAAACATTTTGACAAACATTTTTTCGTGCGTTAGATAACAACGAAATGGGCGATCGAGATTCAAACAACGGGTGATCGGGTTTAAGTGAAGGATTTTACAGCGCCATCCCTCAAAATTTTGTATATTAGTGCGTCCTCCTTGTCGATTTAAAAAAAAAAAAAAAAAACAGAGAATGAGAACTCTCTCATTTCCTTTCTCGACAGAACCAAGTAGAAACCCCTCTTGCTCTCACTCTCTCATTCCTTAATTCTCTCATGAAACCCTCTTGCTCAAACTCTCTCATTCTCGCTCTTGCAACTACCTCAACAGAACCATCTCTCTCGTGCGACGATTCTCTGATTTTCTCACAAAACACGAACGGCTAACCTTCATCGACGAAGCACAAACAGCTGCAACTTCGACCTCTCTGCAACTCCATCGACGAAGCACGAACGCCTAGAACTTCGACCTCTCTGCAACTCCATCGACGAAAGAGAATGAGAGAGTAAGAGTGAGACCGAGAGCGAGTCAGAGACCGAGCGAGAACGAGAGAGAGACCAAGAGAGAATGAGAGAGTTCGCGCGCGCGCGCGCGAGAGAGAGAGAGAGAGAGAGAGAGAGAGGGTCGTTTGAACACGAGAGAGACGATGGAGAGAGAGTTCGACAGAAATAACAAAACCTTATTTTGTTCGATCGATTTGAAAGAGGAGAGGGACGTCGCACTAATTATGCTAAAAATGAGGGACGGTGCTGTAATTAGTTTATAATTTTATAAAACAGTCAAATTGAATCTGATCCGTTCATTTGCGTTAAATCTGACGGCTTAAAAATGTTTGTCAAAATGTTTTGCGCCGAACGCCTCCTATATATATATATATATATATATATATATATATAGGGTCCTGTTCAACAACAAACATTTTGGCAAAACATTTTTCAAAACATGGGTTAGAGGTCTTGGAATTGGCTGATTTTTGGTGAGGATGATCTCTACGAAGAGATCATCCTCACAAAAAATCAGCCCATTCCAAAACTTCTAGCCCTAGTTTACAAGTTGAAAAATCGTGGACCGTCCATTTTTTGTAAACCATTTTTTATGGGGTTAGAAGTTTTGGAATGGGCTGATTTTTGGTGATGGTGATCTCCTCACCGTTGAGATCATCCTCACAAAAAATCAGCCCGTTCCAAAACCTCTCTAACCCATGTTTTGAAAAATGTTTTGCCAAAATGTTTGTTGCTGAACATTTCCCATATATATATATATATATGTATATATATTTTCTTGCTTTTTTCATATGTCAAGAATAAGATAATTTACAATGACAGACAGCGCCTAGTTGTTTAAACTGTTAGTAAGTCTAGCCTTACTAACTTAATAAGATTTCAAATCTTAGTAAGGGGTCTTAATTTCACTATTTGGCATTCAAAAACAAGATCTGATGCCACATGATGTAGAGGACAATATTCCATAAACTAAAAAAAATCTTAAAAATACTTATTTTTAATTTTTAATTTTTAATTTGAGAGTTCAGTACCCATCCATTTTCAAAATTTGGATTAAAGCCTTAAAAAAATTATCAATTTTTTTTTTTGCCATCAGAGTTTTTCTGTGAAATCTAGAAGTCTCTGATGTTGGATTTGCCAATTTGGTAATTCATTTGAGCTCACTGAGCATTACTATCATTAGAAATTTTATTAAATTAGTGAGTAAAGTGTTTCTGTTATATAAGTGCAAAAATCTCCGGATTTGGTATTGTAAGAGTAAGTCTAGTCTTACTACCTTATCAAGATTTCAAATCTTACCTAGGATAGTTGAATTTATCTTTTGACAAACAAAAACATGATCCAATGCCATGTGGGTGTAAATGACAATATTCTATGGACTTTAAGAGGGAAAAAACTTTGATAGAGGATAGCTATCACCGTTAAATTCTAATTAAATTTGAGATTTCAATGGGAGATGAGTAGCTGTTAAATATTTTCATATATTTGATTTTTCCAAAGAAATCTAGGAGTCCGTGTTGTTGGATGGCGAAATTGGTTGACCTCAACTCCCTTAGTAAGATTTCAAATCTTACTAAGGAAAAAAACAAAAAACTCACCGTGTAATGAGGAGTGAGGAGTAATTAGTTTTGAAACGATGTAAAAGTGTAACTTCACCTTTTTGATGATGTGTATCAGGTCGGAATCACAAAATAAATTGTTAATATAATAATTATTAAAATTTTAACTTTTAATTAATTTAAAAAAAAAATACGAAAATTAATTTGCTTTTTAGGAGGTAGAGGATATGTTGAATTATTATGAATTATTTTAAGAGTTAAGATATGTGTTAATGTTTTTTTTTAGGATAAAGACTTTTTTTAATGGAAAGATTAGTTACTTATTATACGAATTGTGAAATTTTATTTTTATCTTTCCATTAAAAATACATTGCAACTTTATATGAAATTGGCAACCCATGGAATCGAACCAAACCAACCTTAGTTCAGTTTGCTTTGGTTTGGTTCTAATGGCAATTAGGTATGATTCTAAATTAGTTCAGTTTGATTTGATTATGAGAGGAAGAGTGTTTCTTGAGATGACGACAGAAGGTCACATCTTCTCGAGATGGGATAATTGTAGAGGGTTAATTAAGTAAAGCATCTAGACCTTACACGTGTCTAGATATTAAACTAGTGGGAGGCTATAACCAATTGATTTCCTCCCAAGTGGTACCTAGGGCATCCAGTTTATTTAAAAGGTAGAGCTCGAAAGTCAGCTCTAGTCAATATATAAATCGAGAAGGGTAGACTTCTAAGTGGACTCCAAATCAAGTCAAATCTCATATTTTTAGGGAAGATCCCAAGAATCAAGGGAGTGGATAATGGAGTCTAAATAATCTTTCCCTTCTCAATATCCTCTCTTAAAGGTAAGGAATCTTTGTTGGAGATCTCTTATTCGAAGAAATCTCTTAGAGAAAGTTATAAATAGAAAAGGAGACTAAAAAGGGAGGGGGTTCAGAAAAAAATAAAAATAAATCAGATAGTCCATTACAGATTAACTACGTAACTGACTTTATCATCAGGATCCCTTGTTCTTATTAGAAGATGATGAAGTAAGAGATTTGATTGATCCGCTTAACAAGCTTCTCCTTTGAGCATAATCAAAAAGAATGTCAACAATTGGAAGATGTTTACTTGAATTTGTCCTCGTTTTTCGGAGTGTAAGAAGGGAGGATGGGCCTCAGCTCAGGGTTATAGAGCCAATCAACACTTCTTACAGTTCTATCACTTGGAGCCCCTAATAGGGAAGAGAGAGACCTACTAGCAAATGTAGGAGGGTACTTACCGGAAGGTTAGGAAACTACTTAATAATAGAGAGACAAACTCTTAGAAGGGAGAAGGCCCAGTCATAACAAGGAGATGAATCACTCAATTCCTCTATTAGATAGGAGAGAGAGGGTCGATGTAATTGAGTCGTTTATGCAATATTTTATTTACTAAGGTTTGTTCATATTCTTGCCCTTAAGACCACTGACATAAGATACACAACCGATTCTATTACAAAATCAGTTGTTGGCTACGAGGTGCAGCTAGAGATTTTTTGACAAGTACCACATCGGTATCACCATCGTAGGTTGAAAGGAACAGGGGACATGAGACGAATAAAAGGAGTTGAATTGTAAGAGGTAACATGAAATCGCCTTTACAGAGATCAAGGAAAAACTTATATGGAAGATTAAGTCCCACAAGAGATCATAGAACAATTTATATGGGCAGATTAGGTCTTTTATAAACATCTTAAAATTATTATCTATACATATATGTATGTATATATGTAGAAGGTTCCACTTAGCTAAGTGGTAAGGTTTGAGGAGAATTGATCCCATGACCTAAGTTCAAATCACGTTGAACCCATCTTTACCTCCATTAACCACTAATCCCTTACTTGCTTAGCACACAAAAAAAAAAAAAGTATGTACGTATAAGTTGAGTGTGAAGAGTAGATGCCAACTAACTTAGTTGGTAAAGTCTTTAGTTGATGATATTAGAGATCTGGGTTCAAATTCTATCAACACCGAATTACTAAACTCGATAACCACATGCGTACTGATAAAAAAAAAGTTGAGCATGAAGGAAAGTCCTTCAAATGAGAAGGAAAAGAAAGACATTTCCTAAGTATCAGTAATAAGGAGTTTGATGTATGCCATGGCTGGACATACCACATGGTTAGGGTTCAAGAAAAGCAATATGAACTGAATGCTCGTCCGAGCCAAAAAATTGACTATTCGTCTATTTAGACAGCTCTAATCTGGAGTCCCAACAAGTATGCTCGAGCAGATTTAGGCTGTATGTAGACACTCAACAAGTACTCCCATGTCTCTTTTGCAGTCTTAAACTTCGCTAACTCAAAACCAAGTACATTCCTCCTTGTACATTTCTACTCCGGTTTATATGCCTACATTAATTTCTTCATGTATATATACAAATTTCTTCATGATATATCAGATTAAATATCATAAATACATCATCATCCAAAATGTTGCAAAAGAATTAGTTTTTTCTACCTTATTAGCCATATGAAAGTTTGTCTGAACCAAATACTAATTAGTCATTTAGATTTGTTTTTTAAATTTCAAAATATTTTACGAATCTATCTATTTAGGGAGCTTTATCTTCCACCAATGAGGGGCACATAATGACCCACCAATCAACCAGAGATTCCGGATTGATATTTAGGTAAAGGCACGTAATGATTGAGATTCTGCTCTAAATAAGCAAATAGAAGCCCTACATTATCAAAGGTTTTGTTTTCGAGAGCTGTTATTGCCACACCAACTTTTAAGATTGCCACACCAATTCCTATGTATATCACCTAAGAACTGGACATAGTTGGTCTGGAATTAGTAGCTCTCTTTGTCTTCCCTTTGAATGATAAGAGATGACTCCAAGGCATAATTGAATTGGTTAATACAAAATTTTATTTGTGAAAAAAATAAATTTTGATTTGAAAATAATTTGTGGATCAAATGAATAAATAAGAAAACATTTGTTTCAACTATTTAATCCAATAATTCAACAAAAATAATTGCAATTTATATAGCGGGACGAATTACATTGATGAAATCTAAATAAACCGTATGGGGTCTATTATTCTCCCTTGATTGATCCCGCTCTCGTTACTGATGCTCACTTCCTGGGGTGGGTGTCCAACGGAAGACATGCATCCCACAAAAATAAAATTTCATTATAAAATCTTGGGAGGATTACTTAATGGACCATGTGGGAGGGGTTTCTTTCTAAATAATCCCCAATTTTTTGGGTGGTAGCCTGACAGTCTATGTAGTAAACTTTTTATATGTAAATAGTCCTTTAATGTCATCTCTCTTTATTGCATGTTCTTCACATATTTATATTTTTCAATATTGAGTACAATCATTCCTAACGATATTTTTACCGTGAGTGACAAATGGAGAGTGATGATATATTCTCAATTTGGACATTTAGATGTATTATTCATTTTATTTCAATGATTTATTATAAATAAATTACAAATGAAGTGGAGATTCTAAATTTTTTGAAGATTTTATCGTAGTTATTGATTTCTGTGTTCGATTCTTAATTATTATTATATATATATTTTGAGTATTTGAAGAAGATCTATCCATTATTGAAGTTGAAAAAAATGAACAAACAAAAAAAATTAGATCACATCGACAGAGAATGCAAAATCTAGCTCTTTGGTGTGGGGGATTTTGTTTAATTTTGTGAAATTTAAACATCATCGTATCATGGTGACCCAATCGATTTGAATCGAAGCGCTCCAATATTGGTGACTTGGAATTGCTCGATGGACCTGAAAGAGTGTACCACGTGGAGTGCAAAGGAAACTTCCTGGTGTACAATTGGAAGTGCAACTTCAAGGAAATTCTCTAAGACGCCCAAAGTCAGTCAATGAAAGTGTAATTACCCAAACACCCCTGGATGATTCACACAGTTAGTGATCTAAGAATAAAGAGACCAATTCTCCACAAGGGAAGTCATTGTAATTGGCACTTGACCCAAGTCACCTACCTTCCTCACTTCATCACCCCCTCTGATTTCAATTGCAAATTGTGAAGAAAGCCAAGGAGAGAAAATAATGGAGAGAAGAAACCTTGGTGTGAGAGTAGGTCTGAATGATTATCTCATAAACAAAGCTTGCTCCCTTGCCATGGCAGCTCACACAGACCCGACTTCCTCCTTTCGTCTCGACGAACCTCATAATTCTTCCCATGTCATCTTTGCCTTTCCAGGCTCATGGTCTGTTAACTATTGGTTTGGTCGAAACTCTCCTCGAGATTCAAAGATCGATCGCAATCTCTTCCCGTCTCTCAAAAGTATAGGAAATGATGAAACTGCGATTGTTAACGAATCATTTCTTGAGCAATTCGAGATAGTTTTAAGGAATTCGGGACTCCCTTCCAAGGTATAAGATATTATTATTCTTCGCGATCATTAATACCTACCACATAATTGGAATCAAAAGCCATCTTTGTAGAAATAGTATCCAAATTTATTATGATGGATTGCTATTTGAAATTTGAATTTTCAGGTGAATAAAGCTGTGGGTGAGAACAAGCGGATAGTGTTCACAGGGCACTCATCAGGTGGCCCAATCGCAATCCTTGCGACCGTTTGGCTCTTAGAACAACATCGAAAATTGAACAACCATAACCGAATTCCACCTATTTGTGCCACTTTCGGATCTCCCCTTATTGGAGATCACATCTTCGGCCATGCTCTCCAACGAGAGAATTGGTCTCGTCATTTCATACACTTCGTCACGAGATATGACATTGTTCCTCAAATCTTACTATCACCACTTTCATCCATCGAGCGAGAATTACAAGTAATTCTCCATTTCTTCAATCCAAAATCTACCTACTTTAGACAAGATTCAATTGGAAGATCTCAGGAAGTATCGGGTTTTTTTAGTATAGTAATGAGGAATGCGTCGTCTGTTGCAAGTCATGCAGCTTGTTTATCGATGGGGTGCACCAATTTGTTGTTGAAAGCTGTAACAAGTTTCGTTGAACTTAGCCCTTATAGACCTTTTGGAACCTATATCTTCTGTGCTGGAAATGGGAAACTGGTCACAGTGAAGAACTCAGATGCTGTTCTTCAGTTATTGTTCTATTGTCTTCAATTGGGTCCTGAACAAGAATTAGCAGAGGTTTCTTATAGAAGTCTGCAAGATCATCTTGTTTACGAGTCCGAATTGCAAGTAAGTTTGCAGATGCAAGACATAGTCTACTTAGATAAACCAGAAGAAATTCCTCTTTCGGCCGATGGTGTTAATAGTGATGAGATGAGATTTATCCACATTGCCTTGAATGATCTTGGGTTGGTGAGTTTCCTTAGTTCTCTCCCTTCTTATAGCTTTTATCTGTCATAGTAACAAATTCTGTGTTTGTGTTTGTGTTTGGGACCTTGTTCAGAGCACGAAAGCTAGGATTTGTCTTCGTGCGGCTGGAGAGTTGGAAAACCAAAAACTGAGAAACCAGGCCAAGATTGATGCCAACTTCAGCAAGATCGACGAAGCGCTGCAGAGACTTCATGCCTACCGAGATACGTGCGAGGATCGTGAGGTGGGCTACTATGACGCCTTCAAGTTCCAAAAGGAAAATGAAGATTTCCAGGCCAATGTCAAGAGGTTAGAGTTAGCGGGGTTGTGGGATGAGATCGTCGAACTGCTGAAGAGGTATGAACTACCGGATGGTTTCGAGTGTCGAACAGAATGGGTAGAATTGGGAACTAATTACCGACATCTTGTTGAGCCTCTAGACATTGCGAATTACTATCGACACAGCAAGAACGATGACACCGGACCCTACCTTACAAAGGGTAGGCCCAAGCGTTATCGATACACTCAGAGATGGTTGGAGCACATAGGAAGGAAGGAGGCCGGATTCCACTTGGAATCTTGTTTCTGGGCCAAGGTTGAGGAACTGTGTGTTGATGCTGGTAATAAGAAATCTTTCGAAGAGGTGAAGGAGAAGGTGTTGGGACTGGAGGGAGAAGTTATAAAATGGATTGGTTTAGGGGTGCTTGGAAGAGATGTGTTCTTGGAGGAGTCCACTTTTGTTCAGTGGTGGAAGAAACTACCTTACCAACATAGAGATGGATCTCGTATCGCAAGAATTATGAATGGGGAAGGAAGAAACCTTCCTCTCTGAGTTTCACACATTTAAGACTCATACATCAAATAATAGGCATGAAGGCTTGCTAACTGTTCAAGCTGTAGACGTGATTGTTCTTCTCAAATATATAGATTGTAGTATCGTTATATTTGTATCTCTAGTCTTTGTAAAAGAAATTTCAAATCTCCAACAAATGAAGATCCATGACAGTAACAAATAGAAAGGGTAAAGGATTTATAACGAAATCATGCTCTGTAGGATTCAAACCCATGACATCTTTAGGAAGCTAATCGACCTCAAAATTAGGACGCTAGACCTCACATCCTCACCTACATTGCTGGTGCAGTGAGGCATCTGTCTTTCAGAAGATAAAATCCAAAGTTTGAAGGTTACAATGGTCAAGCTCATGAACCCAACTCTTAAATTTGTTCAACCATCCAATCATATGAAGTTTCCAAGCTGTGAGAGCGCATTATCTGGATGGTGTTTGTAGCAATCGTGTTTTATTCTGATAGAAGATGTTGAACCAGGATATAAATGCCATGTACGAGTGTAAATAATATATGTCCACCTCTAAGCCTCACGTCTATATCGAAGTTACATGGTTAATCTGGTTTTCAAATGCAGCATGTCCCGTGGTGCATGGTCTGACTAGCATGTCTACAAGTAACAGATCATTAAAATTACTACTGACCATGGGCAATGGTTGATGTTGTTCGTGTTGCTTAGTCCATCAAATTTGTGTAAAAGTCCATACAGATACTTGGCACACATCTGACTGCCAACACATGAAGGCTTCTAAGAACAAACAGTCCCTCAAACCGAGCCGAAAACAGTTTACATATGGGCTCAAAATATTCTCCAAGATTACCACAAAAGATAAACCTTTTCAGATCTAAAAACACATCTAGCCTACACTGGGGGAAAAGAATATCCACTTCAGAATCAATAGATGGTGGCCTACCATTCAATGGCACTTCAAATTCAAAAAATGCATTTTTATTTTTTTTATGGGACTATGTTTATATTGGACAAAAATACCACAACTTATCAGTACAGAACAGTAATAAAAACATGAAACTTCCAGATTCCAGAAAAAGTCCACAAACTGTAAACCTTGTCGAACTGGTTGCTTCATGAATTACTATAAGTACTATCTCACACATAGAACACTACCATAAGCCATAGATTGTACAGACAAAGAGACTGTTAGTGCTACCTCCCCACATGTTGCGTCAAAGCAATTGTTAGTATTATAGGAAATAAATTAAGACCAAGAATATTCAAGATTGGGGACTATTGTATCTCACAATTACCACAAAACTCAGTAGTAGCCCCTCGATCAGTTCAAGTAAACTACTTGAATGTGTTAAAAACGACAGAGAGCAGCTTAAAACATGGAAGTCCCAAGAGTTACAGAACAGATTACCAGTTCAATAAATTAAATGACGGAATACTGCTTATCATAAATCTCTCTGTGCTAAACTGAAATAATGCAGAAGTACTGATGCTACATTGGTTAATCCATCAAACAATCCACTGTTCAACATGATTCAACCTAAAATAGCACAAGAAACATAAAGAAGCAAGAAGTATATCCTACAAAATCCTATAATTGTCAGAAAAAATTCAGTATAGATTAGACATACTAATAACACCCTTTTCATTAGTGATTTAACAAAACTCACCAACTAAACTAAAAGCCAGCTCAGGCAAATTGCACCCTAGAGCAGCAATATGTGCACGACAAACACTTACCAAATACAATCTTGTTATCATGGGTATTAGATAGAATGAACGGAAAAATAAACATATATTACTAATTGGTGTTGGTGTTACCTCCCCCTCCAGTAGCAAAAACCTGAATCATGAATTTCTTACAGAACACAAAAGTATGAAGGTGAACAATTGGCTTCAACAGTACATAGAAAACGAAGAATGAGTAAACAAAACAGAGACTCAAAATCCACTTCTGTTGCACCTAGGGAAATGCCAGGTTGGGTCCTTCATTCGGCTTTGTGGGAACTATCTTCCAGCATGTTCATGGATGGTACAAAATATAGGTGGAGAGTAGAAATAATACAGCGCAACTCAGTTTGTAAACACATCATTAGGTCAAACTGACAACAAATAGAGGAAACTAAAAACCCGCATTGTGAAATAGGGGATCAATTGTTACCTTGTGTATCACTCCTCTTTTAGAATTTAGGTGCTAGCAATGCTAGGGATGTTCACCTTGATGTATGGATCATCTATCAACACAATCAAGTACTACAGTGATTTCAAACATAGTTACCGTGTAGAAGGATCGTATGAAGCTCAAGTTCATACAAGAATATACGCAAAGAAAGGCAATGCAAATATATTGTACTAGATTTTGATATATTCAGTATCTATACCCCCATTTATCTATTCACATACCCACATAAATCATCCACAACAGCACATGCACCATACAGGTAAGAATAGACTCATAAGAGGTCCAATTCCCGGTGTGCTTCAATTCCTATCCCTATATTCACATCCTTCTCAACAAAATCAGAGCTCTAACAGTTACAAGAACACACAACACACACGAAACAAAGAGAACCCCACATTACATTTCAAGATAAAAGAGAGACTCTTCTAAGACTCTGTATGCATGCTAAAAGAACGAGCAAAACAGTATGGCAGGGCTCCTCCATTTACACCTGTGTCCCGATTAATGGGATCGTACCGTTTTCTGCAGCCTGGACAACGCTCATCCGCCTCAAGAATCCTCTTGTGGCAGAAAAGACAGATCCGGAAACCACACGAACAGGGAAGAAAGCTTGAGTCTGTAAGATCCAGATCTTCGTAACAGATGGGACAGGAAGATGGCTGAGAAATGATACTACGGCGGGCCCAGGTGTTGGCTCCACGACCACAGTGACGCTCTGCATTCATCGGAAAGCTATACTGTTTCGAAAGATTGGGTAGACTCTGGGGACGGGAAGCATCATCGGGCCTCCATGCACAATTATTTGCCGCAACCCTGGGAACTGTCCCCTTGCATTCTGATTCTAAAAATCCTACTCCACAAGCCTTGTTCAGTAATTCAGGAGGGGCATCGGATCCTATCAGGGTTTCTGGTTGGATTAGAGTTTCCGAATTTTTGCATTGTAGCTTGTCATCAGCAGTCAAGGCATCAGCGACCACCTCCCAATCATCCAGACACCCATCATCGTCTTCTCCCTCACTGAAACTTCCAGAGCACTGACTACTGTTACTGCCGTTGCTACTGCCACTACTACTCCCAGGACGATCCTTTCCTGAATCATTATCCCCCAAAAAGCTGCTGGACAGACTATTCGACAGGGACTCCAAATCGCTGGAGTGTCGGCTTGATCCCTCGCTCCCCTCCCCTCTTGACCTCATTCCTGGATTCCCCAATGACATGTTTGGTTCTTCAGTCAGAGGCAAGGACGATGGAGGTGAGCCAACCCCAACTTTCGCTTCCTGCATGCATCCCTTGTTCTTGGCTGCATTAAACTCACACCCGTTCAGAATTGATTAAAAAACAAATAAAGACAAGACAAATAGACAATTTGGATATGAAGACCATTTTTGAAATGTTTACATGAGCTCTCCCTTTTTTCCTTCTTCTTTTCTGATACAAAGATGGTGACCATTGTTGTCAAATGTGACCCTGTATGCAATTTCTGGGCACATCATAGTCACATATGCCATCATGACATCTGTGATTAGGTCATTATTCCACAGTATACATAAGCAATGTTTTCAGATGCTTAAGATTGGGCAGGCACTTAGCTAGACAATGCCGTGTGGTGTACGCCTCGAGGTGTAAAGTGTAAGCTTCACATTCAAATATTTTCAAATAAATAATGTAACATTTAAAATAATTAATATTAAAAAATAAAATTAGGGTAGCAATAACATATTTTCAAATTTCAAATCCACATAATTGAATTCCAAGTTTTTATCCATTACAATAAATGATAATATACTTTAGCAAAAAAAGAAATATTTTGCATTTGAATAGTTGAAAGTTTCTACAATAAATAGTTACTTTATATTTATGGTGAAATTATAGATATTATTTCATCCATAACTTACTCTGGATAATATTAAATATTGCAAAAAATTATATATAACCCAACTCAATGATGTTATTTGCATATATGACTATCGTGTATTCAAATCTATGTTACTAGGTTCACAAATATAATAGTGAATCGCGAACTGGTATATACCGAACCAGTTCAAGGTTTGGTTCATATTGGGTTCGTCAAAAACAGCGAACCTAACGACCCCCCCCCATTGCTGGTGAATTTTAGAGATGCCCCCATGGTTTGGTCGATGTTAATAACCCTTATTTTAGAAATCCCAAGATTTTAACAGTATTAAAGACACTCCTTTGTTTTTAAACTGACGACTAGAAGGTGGCATGTGCAAAGGCACGTGTACTAGAAAGGCTTATTTCTAATTTAAATATCAATTAGAGAGGTTTTTTAATATTATACAGTAAAAAAGGATCTTTTTATAATTCTGTAAACTAACAGGATTACAAGGCCGTGAGATTCAATTTTCTTGGTTTTTGACCAAAATGACCCTAATTGTATTTAATCTAAATATAAAAGTGAGGGCATTTATGGCCACTCAAATTTTGATGTCGTACCACTTCTACTTCTCTCATTATAATAGTAAAGATATGCCTTGTGACCTAAGTCTTCTTCTATGAGATCAGCATATGACTTAAATATCTGGCACGAACTACCTCTACGAATCGGGTTCGTTCAAGAGTGGTGAACCGTGAATCCGAATTCAAATTGAGCCAACCAGGTAACATAGATTCAAATTCATTACCAGTTTTTTAATTATATTCCATGCTAAAGAAATAAATATAAAAAAAGAAAGTACTTTACAAAATCTTGCCAAGTCAAGCAATACAAAAAGAAAGTAAAGAAAGAAAGGAAGAAATATATTATTTATAAAATGAAAAATTAATGTGAGGCGTACCCTCAGTCAAAAGGTGTATGCCTCCGAGGCGTAAGCCTTAACAGTTTTTATTTTCAACCTTACACCTCAAGGCATTTATCTATATATATATATATATATATATATATATATATATTATATATATATATATATATATATATATATATATATATATATATGGTGGCGTTCGGAGGCCCTAAAGTGAGCCAAACATTGTGCCAAACATTTTTCAATGTATGGGTTAGAAGTTTTGGAATGGGCTGATTTTTTCTGAGGATGGTCTCTATGATGAGATCATCCTCAGAAAAAATCAGCCCATTCCAACACTTCTAACCCCATCAAAAGTGA
Organism: Akebia trifoliata; assembly: GCF_017979445.1. Classification (NCBI taxonomy): domain Eukaryota; kingdom Viridiplantae; phylum Streptophyta; class Magnoliopsida; order Ranunculales; family Lardizabalaceae; genus Akebia; species Akebia trifoliata. Next base: position 4,748,867 of record NC_141379.1, read on the forward strand.
TTTACAAAAATGGGACGGTCCACGATTCTTCAACTTGTAAACTAGGGTTAGAAGTTTTGGAATGAGCTGATTTTTGGTGATAATGATCTCTTCACAATAGAAATCATCCTCACAAAAAATCAGCCCATTCCGAAGTTTCTAACCCATGTTTTGAAAAATGTTTGGCTCTCTTTAGGGCCTCCGAACGCTCCCCAATATATATATACGACTATTTGGCCAACACGTTTTGTCGCACATAGGTTAGAATTTTTAGATTGGGCTGATTTTTGGTGAGGATGATCTCTATGGCCAAAATGTTTTGTCCTTGCCAAAAATCAGCCCATTCCAAACTTCTAACCCATGTAGGACAAAACTTATTGGCCAAAAAGTTGGCTAAATAGTTGGCCCTTGAACATGACCCTATATATATAGGGTCCCGTTCGGCACCCTACGCTTTACCCTACGTGTTTTGTCCTACATGGGTTATAAGTTTTGGAATAGGCTGGTTTTTGGTGAGGATAATCTTTATGGTGAGGAGATCATCCTCACCAAAAACCAGCCCATTCCAAAACTTCTAACCCCATCAAAAATGGTTTACAAAAAATGGACGGTCCAAGATTTTTCAACTTGTAAACATGGGGCTAGAAATTTCGGAATGGGCCGATTTTTGGTGAGAAGGATCTTTTAACCATAGAGATCATCCTCACAAAAAATCAGCCCATTCCAAAACTTCTAAGCCATGTAGGACAAAACACGTAGGGTAAAGTGTAGGGTGCCGAACATTTCCCATATATATATATACTGTCAAGGTGTTTTTAATAAGTCTCATCCCGAAGCGCAACTCGAGGCATAAACCTCACGCCTCAAAAAACACTTCACATAAGTATCTGATGGCATATGCATATTTGCCCAAACACCATTCCTACAACACACTAAACCATTTCTATTCTCATTTTAACTCAATTTTGCTCTCGTTTTAGCTCCCTTGTAAGTTCTATTTTTTTTTTATAACAATCCTATGATACTCTCTACGTCTTCTACTCCTTATATCATCTGCATCGAGCTCAAGAAGAAAGATTCAGGATTCAAAAAGCAAGATTGATTTTTTTTTTTTTTTTTTGCAATATTCAAGAACAAGATTTCAATTTTATTTTTTTTCAATTTATTAAAAAAGAAACAAAAAAATCGCATATGCGTCCAGCATATGCTGATCACATATCATCCCATATACTATTTTACAACATTGATGGCGATCCAAACTACCCCTAAAATTTTAATAAAATTTTCCGAAAACCAAACAAGATAAGAGATATAAGATAATTAAATGTCTATATGGATTCAAAAATCCATCACAAACCTTGAGAAAGCCATTGCTCCCGCCTCGCATCGAGCTTGCACTGCTTCAATTTTGCTAACCTGTTCGTCTGAAAAAAAAACCAAAAAAAAAAATCAAATTACAAGATAAGACGACATGCAGGATAGCAAAATTGAAAATAAACACAAAAAATTAATTAATTTCTTACCCTCTTTTTCTTCCCGAAATCCTTCGAGAAAGCAGGAACAGAACCGCTCAGGATCGAATTAGAACCCATGGTTTCGAGTTTCGACTTCTTTTGTAGAAAAAAGAAGATTTCAGAAACCCTAAATTTGAAGAGACAGAGAGAGAAAGATAAAACCTCAGAAATTTCAACGGACACCCAACGACAAGAGAGAGTGTGTCTGTGTGGATAACGAAAGCCTCTGCTATCGCTCGCTATTCTTCCCCTTAGTCCTCGTTGCTCACAACATTGCTCTCCCTTCCATTAAATAGTTCTAAGTTACTATAATACCCTTGATATACAGTAATTTAACATGTCCACCTAGTAATAATCGCGATACCACGTGCTCGTTGATTGGGCAAAAACGGAAATTTTAGAAAAGCGAGTGCTTTTTACTTTTTTTTCATTTTTTCTTTTAAATTTTATTGAAATATCTTACTTGTCACACTTGTTGTTACAAGTGCCCTAAATGACAAAATTAAAGAAGTGAGTTATTTGATTAATGAAATGAGGTGGTTTTCCCCTAAATCCTAATGAATAATACCACTAAGATGAAATATTTTTTCGATATATGATGAAATGATATGACGATGACACATAATGATATAATTTTCATGTGCACTTAAGGATTTAAAAGTTTTGATCTTGAGAAGGGCTCATTCCCAAGGTTTATGATTGGGATCGTGATACCTAATAAACTCAATTTAGTGGTGGTGAATCTAAAATCACATGAGAAATATGAAAATGTATCTCTTAGTCGTTCTCAAAAAAGGTGAAGAGGATATGGATGATTTTTAGTCCATGATCTTTTGCGTGTCAATTCATTTGACGAGTTTATGTGTATGTACAAGTTTCATGACTTCATCTCTTCTGACTAAAAAAACATACTCAACTGACATGTACACAAAAACATAGATTTTTTTTTTCCGAAAAAATTACTTAATGGTCCCTGACGCTAATGTTTTTTTTTTTCCTAATTAGTCATTGACTTTTAGGGGTGAGTTACATGGTCAATCCATTTAGTAAATCCCTCTTTTCTAATCAGTCCTTCAATCTCAGAGTTATAATATTTTTGAAATATTCAAATTACCATTTTTTCGATATCTTCGCATTCTTAGGTTTTCCAATGGTGATTCCAATCATTTTTGATGATTTTTGATCATGAACGACTAATGAAAATAATACACTTCTCATTTTGAATTTTTAAATATATTTTTTAATTATTTATTTTGATGATTTATAACCAAAAATAAAGTTGGGGTTTTTCAATTCTTTTACTTCTTTTTTGGATCAAAATTGATCAAGGATGGCTCTTTTGGTTTGAAATCAATTTGAAAAAACGAAATTGGATAAATTTTACAGCATCGAAGTCGGATTTTTTTTTAAGTTAAATATTTTAATTATTGAGGTCGACAATAAAAATATTGAACTTACAATAAAAATTGCCGACCTCAACACCATAAAATATACTGATTTCGTTTTTACAACTAAAATACATGGAAATATCAACTTAAAACTTGACATAATGACTTGTGTGATGATTTGAAACCAAAAGAACCATCTTTGATTGATTTTAATCAAAAAATGAAGTAAATATATGTACAAAATCTTAGTTTTTTTTATATATATCTTCAAAATGCTTGAAAATGACTTTTTCTTCATTCTCAAATCCTTTTCATTGGAATGGATTCTCCAAAACTCAATCGGGGTGCAAGTAATCTAATTTTTTTGGATGAAAATAGTGAGTTGGAATAGTTAGGAAAATTTCGACATTTCAATCATGAGAAATATGTAGAGTGGGGTTCGGGGATTAGTTAGAAAATAGAGATTTACTAAATAGACCATTTAGCTCACCCCTAAAAGTCAAGGACTAATCAGAAAGAAAAGTTAGCACCAAGGACTGTTAAGTAATATTCCTTTTTTTTTAATCTCAAGATACACAAGGATGAAGATTTTATGGTTTAGTGTTCCGTGTCAATTGAGTATCTTTGTTTTTGGCCAGTTTATCGTTATTCTTCTATTAATACCATAATCTTGAAATTTAAACCAAATATTTATCTTGTTGTTCCTTGAAATTTTGACTTGAACCTATTTTTACAAAAAATAATATTCTTGTTACCCAAGATCAAAATGGGAACCCAATATGATATTTGCTCCAACAAACAACATACTTGCAACAAACGAATACCATCAACTACCCACAACATTTATATAAAGAGATAAAGATTCATAAAAGATGAGAAGAAGAACAAGTGACATAAGGATTTATTGATGAGATTCATTATAAATCCGACATATAATACATGATCCTTAGGCCTTTTCTATTGGGAAAATAGACGCTTAAAAAAATAAAGAAAATAGAATTTTGGAATTGTGAAGCTTGAAAAGATTGTTTTCTTTAAGAATTTATTTGTCCACTCTCATAAAAGAGTTTGTTGAAGGGTACAACAAAGTTCCATGATACAACAAAGCTATGGTTACATATTCTTACAAATAGCTTTATTGTATCCTGGAGGCTATTTTGTAAGTAAGAATTTGTAAGCAACAATCTTGAAAATTCTCCTATAAAACAATATGGTTTCTTTTACCATAGCTTTGTTGTATGGTAGAGGCTATTTTGTCGGTAAGAATTTGTAAGCAACAATCTTGAGAATTCTCCTATAAAACAATATGGTTTCTTTTACCATAGCTTTGTTGTATGGTGGAGGTTATTTTGTCGGTAAGAATTTGTAAGCAACAATCTTGAGAATTCTCGTTCAAAACAATATGTTTTCTCTAACCATAACATTGTTGTATCTTGGAGACTATTTTCTCAATAAGAATTTGTAAGCAACAATGTTGAGAATTCTCCTACAAAACAATATGTTTTATCTTACTATAGCTTTGTTGTATCTTGTAGATTATTTTGTCGATAAGAATTTGTAAGCAACAATCTTGAGAATTCTCCTACAAAACAATATGTTTTTTCTTACCATAATTTTGTTGTATCTTGGAGGCTATTTTGTAAGTAAGAATTTGTAAGCAACAATCTTGAAAATTCTCCTATAAAACAATATGGTTTCTTTTACCATAGCTTTGTTGTATGGTAGAGGCTATTTTGTCGGTAAGAATTTGTAAGCAACAATCTTGAGAATTCTCCTATAAAACAATATGGTTTCTTTTACCATAGCTTTGTTGTATGGTGGAGGTTATTTTGTCGGTAAGAATTTGTAAGCAACAATCTTGAGAATTCTCGTTCAAAACAATATGTTTTCTCTAACCATAACATTGTTGTATCTTGGAGACTATTTTCTCAATAAGAATTTGTAAGCAACAATGTTGAGAATTCTCCTACAAAACAATATGTTTTATCTTACTATAGCTTTGTTGTATCTTGTAGATTATTTTGTCGATAAGAATTTGTAAGCAACAATCTTGAGAATTCTCCTACAAAACAATATGTTTTTTCTTACCATAATTTTGTTGTATCTTGGAGGCTATTTTGTCGGTAAGAATTTGTAAGCAACAATCTTGAGAATTCTCCTACAAAATAATATGTTTTCTTTAGCTTAATAATTTGATAAAACTAAAACACTCCATCGAGTTGTTGAAAAATTCCGACCCTTTCTCTCCTCAACGTCACCCAATTCATATATCTCCGCGTGTTTTGGCCCAATCTGGCCTACATGTGTGGGGTCATGTTGAGTTTAGTCCCACATCGGACACACAAAATTGCCTTGTCTCTCTCCTTATAAGATCTTGAGCCTCTCAACTCATTGCCAATTGATTTTGAGTTTGATCCCCATATTTATCATGGTATTAGAGTAGACTTTTCTCTTCTCCACATCACCCAATTCATATATTCACATGCTTTGGCCTAATTTAGCCCACAAATGTAGGGGCATGTTGAGTTTAGTCCTACATCAAACACAAATTGCCTTGTCTCTCTCCTTGTAAAATCTTGGGCCTCTCCACTCATTGCCAATTGATTTTGAGTTGGACCCCCAAATTTATCAGAATCTTTCCACCCTTATGGGTGAGGGGGAATGTTGAGTGTATATTTTCCTCCACTCTTAGGTGAGTCATACCCTAGTTAAGCTATGTGGCCCTCTTATATTCATATTATCCCCTTCTCCAATAGATCAATCTTTTGGAGAATGGGAGAATTATAAACATAAGGGGGTCACGGGACTTAACTGGGGTACGACTTTCTCCCCCTCACCCATAAGGGTGGAAAGATTTGAACATGTGACCTATATGAATTAGCACTTTGATACTACGATAAATTTAAGGGTCCAACTCAAAATCAATTGACAATGAGTGGAGAGACCCAAGATCTTATAAGGAGAAAGACAAAACAATTTGTGTTTGATGTAAGACTAAACTCAACAAGTTGAATTCTAGAAAACATGAGTTGAATTCTCAAAAAAACAAGAGTGATTTGGCCTAAAGATTTATCATATTTATTATAGAATAAAGGAACTCTTAAGTGTCTCTCCATAAAGACACATAAGCAAATAGATGTGTTTATTCATGAAAAGCCAATATGCATGTCCATTCATGAATAACCAAAATGTGTATCCGTTCATGGGAACCCAAAGAATGTATCCATTCATGAAAGAAAAGAGGTGTCCACTCATGGATAACCAAAAAAGCATTACTTTTTAGAAACATCCATTGCACCTTGTGAAAAATTTATTTAATAAAAAACATATTTATAAAAATAAAATCCCAACATTTTCCTCAACCCTTTTTACCCGAATCATGGTCGTGGAATGACTTAATCTTCATAATTAATGGATCATATCTACTTTTACAATTTAAGGGATTTGATGAGATATTTTCTCTAGTTAGATAATATTTGATTTAATTTGTAGATTAACTTTCATGCTAGTAAATTAAATAAAATTTATCTACATCACAAACTGTGGGTACATGCAAATTTTCATCGGGATACATGTTGAACCATATATATGGGTGGTGTTCAATGGCCAACTTTTTGGCAAAACATTTTTCAAAACACGAGTTAGAAGTTTTGAAATGGGCTGATTTTTGGTGAGGATGATCTCTACGGTGAGGAGATCATCATCACCAAAAATCAGCCCATTCCAAAACTTCTAACCCCATCAAAAATAGTTTACAAAAAATAGATGGTCCACGATTTTTCAACTTGTAAACATGGGTTAGAAGTTTTGGAATGGGTTAGTAAGTATATGTATTTTTGTAATCAAGGTATCCAGGTTTCTTAGAGCACCGACTAATCATTGGGACACATGTATTTGCCCCCCCTCCCCCCTGCTCCATGTTATTTTTGGGATAAATACCTGAGGGTGGCTCTTGGGTAGATTCAAACTCAAGACCTTCGCTTCTTGGGGCGTGGTCTTGACCATCTCACCAACCCTTAGATGGTTCATTTAATCATTTTTGGTGTATGCATTGGACCATCCTCTGGAATATATATTTTATCCTCATGATACTTACTAAATCATCAATGCCTTAGAATCCATAAAGATATGCATTTTTAATATCACATGTCTAATCTAAATTAAATGCAATTTTAAATGCTTCTTGAAAAATACATTTCAAATGGTACAAATCTAGTTCAAATAGAGTACAATATACAACACCTTAAAAGCCCTAAGGACATACTCTAATTTTAACTTATTGAAAATAATTTCCCCTTTAAAATTTTATTCCTCATATTAAAATGTTCCGTTAATAGTTTTTGGAAGGCATTGATGACATTTTAGTAAAACTGTGACATTTTGGTGAGATTACCAAATCAAATTACTTAATTTTTATTTCAAAAAAAGAGAAAAAAAAATGCAACTAATAGTTTTATAATAGAAAGAGTCGTGTTGAGGTGACACATGATTTACTGTGATTCTCACAATTCTGACGTGGACATGCATACATAACTATAGATCATTTTTACTCGTATCTCGATGAAACACATCTATGGTTATGTGCACATCCCGCGTCAGACTTGTGAGATTCGCAATAATTTTTTTTTTATAATTTCAACATTTTCCTAATAGAAAAGGAGTTTAAGTGCGCATTCAATGATGAGAAGGGAACCACCAAGTTTAACCAAGTAACAATGGCCTACAAAAACTCAAAGCGCTTAGTCAATGTTCAATGATCATGATGGATTTTAATTTTTCTAATTTAATTCTAATTAACAAATAAATCATTTAATAATCGAAATCTACCAAAAATCTTAATATATTAAATTACATTATTCTCGATCTTTGTTGCACATGGAAAGGGCTGATATTTGGTCTTTAGGTTGAGATGGAAAATATCATGCCACGTGGCAATATTTGGAGTAGAGAACAGGGATAAGTAATTTTATCCTTGCTGTAAAACTCACAAAATAAAGAAATGTTTAGAAGGGACAAGGGCTAACTTTTTAAATAAATAAAAAAAGTGAAAATAAATATTAATTCTCGAATGAAGGATGCGAGTGGTACGAAATAGATTATAATTATTAAATTAGATATTTATAATTGGAAAAGCGTGAAAGGCAAGTTTTTGATTGTGAACAAGACGTGTCAATGAAAAAGGAGCTTTAACGTTTATTTGACCAAGAGCCCTTGAATATATAATATTATCTGAAAACCCCATACTTCCAGAATCTTCTAATTGGCCATGTGTTAGTCTCATGTTATCACGGGTGAGAAGGTGATCTGGCATTACTATCCGCAGAATTAAAATGGGAAAATTACTTAAAAGGAGTCTCGTGGAAGGATTTCTTCCTAAATAGTCCTTAAGTTTTACACGGTATTTGGCATGACATTAAATAACCCTTTTCTTTCTTAATGGTCTCTTGTACTTTCAAATTTCCAATTTTTAATGACGAACTCACCATTATATAGTATGGAAGTTTTTATTTACTGTTGAACTCATACTTTTTAATTGTTGTCGAGTTCACTATATTTTTAAATAAAAAACAGTAAACTCGACACTGGTAAATCCCACTCATTTTTAATTTTCAAGTTTTTCCAACTAAAATATGTGGAAAGATTGATTAAAAAATTGAGATAACGACTTGTTTAAATGATTTCAATCTAAAAGATCCATTCTTGATCAATTTTCATCTAAAAATTTTAAAAAACAAAAAAAAAAAAATCTTATTTTTTTTCATACATCTTCAAAATATTTGAAAAAAAAATCATTGAAAATGATTTTTTATTCTTTCTTTCATCCTTTCTAATATAATAGAATCTCCGAAATTCGATTGAGATGTCAAAAATTTAATTTTTTGATGAAAATAATGAGTTTGAACAATTAAGGTATCAATGGTGAGAAATGTGAAAGATGAGGTCCAGGGACCATTTAGAAAGAAAAAGTTTAGTAAATGTTTTGTCAAGTAACCACTGAAAACTTAGGGATTATTTAGAAAAAAAAAATCCTTTAATCAGGGTCTTTTAAGTAATTTTTTCAATTAAAATAATGTCGTGGCATTTTTCCATGTACAAGTACAACCAAACACCAACAAAAATTTCATGAGAAATTTTATTTTCTTAAGATTATTTTATATGGAAATTGATTTTTGAGAAATATTTTCTTTGCAATCATATACACATTTGGATTTCAACCCTATTATAGTTGTTTGTGCATGTAATCGTTCTAGAGTACAGATGAATCATATAAAAATTGATGATCTCTTTCTACTCTTTTAAGGTAACATTTGAAAATATGGTTAGAAAGGTTTTTCTTTTTTTCCACCTTTTGACCAAATAATAAAACAAATTATAAAAATATGTTTGTTTGCATACTATAAATAAATCTATTTAAAAAAAAACCCTTAAAGTGAATATCAAATTCAAATCATCCTTATAATGAAAAAAAAAATTATATTTAACAATCAAATTCAAACTTGATACACAAATCCAATAATAAAACATTATATATTTTAAATGAAATCAGAATCATATGCTAAGGTTTTTATGCTATGCCCATGATATCGTAAGAAAATGATTACCACTACTAGGAAGAATTTGGTGTGATGTACAATAGGGGTGCTATTTGATTCAGTTTGCGGTCAAATTGAAACCGAACCAACATAAGTCAGCTCCACTAAATAAGAATCATAACTGAACCAAATTCTATTGGAATCGAACCAATCCAAACCGAATTAAAGTCGGTTTGCTTCGGTTCGGTTCAATGGATTACCAATATTCTATAAATTGTAAGTAATATTTTTTTAATGAAAATACAAACATAAAATTTCATACAAATAAATCACAAATCCATCCATAAAAAGTTATTAGTTTATTCATAAAAAGATTACTAATCTATGTCCTAACTTAAAAAATAATTCATAATAATTTTTATACACACATATATTTATTTATTGCATAGGGGTTCAATTCTTTGTTTGATTTGGTTCTATACAAGTTTGATTCGAAAATCGAATCAAATTGACCAGTTCTCCATTTCCATAATCCGGAATCGAACTGCAACTTGTTCCAAACCAAATCAAACCACCCCAAAATTATCGATTTGGTTCGGTTCTCGGTTTGAATTGGACCAAGTTGCACCCCTAATGTACAACATGCTTTTAAGTAGTAGGATTGCACTTATATCCAAAACATTATAATTTAACAATCAAATTGAGGTTGATGTGACGAAGGCCCGGATCACATGATGTGGTCAATAGGGAGCTAGAGAGTGCAAATATAATATTGAGTCATGATACTCTGACTCCCCCACCTTAATGTGTGCAATTGTGTATCTCGATGAGTAAAGATTTATAGTTCTAACACATACCACGTCAAGAGAGTATTTTGAGTATGCCACATGGGGGAGTGAGAAAATAGTTACTCTAATATTTTTCATGACCAGCACGTGGGACATGTACTCAAGGTTTTCCTTCAAAGTAATACATCTCAACTTGAAATTACAAAAGTATCATTGTTTTGTAGATGTCAACTTGAAATTAAGAAATCTCTTATGGGCCAAAGGAGGGCTCAATATGTGTGTGCTCATCCCTGATGAGGGAGAATATTTCACTAAAGAAATGGTGGTCAGCAATTCCTTTTTTAATGCAATTTGTCGAGCTTCAAATGAGCATGAGGTTTCTATCAAAAATACAGTTGTGATAGGAGAAGCAACATAGGTTTTCTAAAGTTCAATATTTGTTTCTTAGGAATAGTACAAACTTCTAGAGCTCCATTTTTTTGGGAATCTCTACCAACCATTAATTTGTTTAATGGACAATCTCAAATTTGAGGTTGGTATTTTTCATTTTAATAATTTTAAACATTCATATAAGTATCTCATTTTATTTGGTCGTTAAACATTGATTAGCTAGTTGGAATTGTGATTAACTTTTTGTCCCCTTTTTATTTGGTTTGAATTGTGATAATCTGACTTACCGACATACTCAATCGACACCTATGATGTGACAGGTTCGGGAACTCTAAATCTGCTCTTCTCGGGATACAAAACTATAGCTCCCCATAAAAAGCTGTAGTTTTGTATCCCAAAGAGAGCAGATCTAAGATTCCCGAGCCATTCATATTAGGGATGTCGATTGAGTATGCCATGTGGTTAAGTCAGATTATCACGACTCATTTAGTTTATCTTCTGTGAAGGTGACACTTTGTTAAGCTGGTTAAAGTCAATGAGTGTTGATACCACTACCTACCTTCAAGATCCGCCTTTACCTACTAATTACTTACCACTATAGCAAAAAATGTTATATGCAATTGTTGTAGGTGGTTCACATTAATATTGAATGATAAATATTTTAAAGAGATTTTTATTATGGAAGTTATATTGACATGCCATGAGACTCTAAGGAAGGGGGCCAAAGTTTATTTATTATTATTTTTTTTGAGAGCACTCCTCCTCGCTCTCCTTCGATTCTACTCCTTGTTTGAGTTGTTGGAATCGTTGGAGGGTGACAAGAGTGCCCATAATTTTTTTTCATTTTTAATTTTTCAATTTTTAAGGGTTCCCCTAAAAATTAGAGGTCCCTTAGAGTTCCATTGCATGTCAATAAAAATTCCCTTTTTATTATTAAGGTTTAATTAAGTATGGTGGATGAACACTTCCAAATTCTTAAATGAGGTTCATATACAAACCAAACTAGATGGAGTATTTTATAAGGCATCGACAAGAAAAACCGTAGCTTCATCTTAAAGAAGGTGTCTATGGAATGATTATATCAATGATGATATTAAGAAAAATTGTGGTAATACTGCACAAGACAAATAGATTGTGTAACGTCATGGGGTATCAAAATATCCTCGACAAAAGATAGAAAAATTGATTGTGATGCTTTGGGTATGGTTCATAAACTGATAGCGACGTAGTAAAAGAAAATTTCAAAATACGACAAATTCTAAAAAGACGCAAAGAATATAAAAATAACACAAATGAGGATATTAACGCGACTAAATTATGACACAAAAGAATGTTTGTTGTGCGGAAGCGTAACAAGATTAAAGAAAAATCATAAAACAAACGCACAAGATTTATGTGGGTAAATTGCCTATGTCCACAGAGGAGAGGGAGAAAAATTCACTATCAACGACAAAGATTACAAACTCTCTATTCACAACTGCAAGAAACCTCAAAGAGCAAAAACATAAAGAAACCTCACTCGAAAATGAAATGTGTCACAACAGTGTACAAGATTATATCCAAGGTGCTAGCGAGGCGGTTGAAACAAGTTCTCCCTAATCTGATAGGTGATGAGCAAGAGGCTTTCATTAGGGGTAGACAAATATTAGATGGAGTGTTGATGGCTAATGAATGTCTTGATTCTAGGATTAAAAATAAGGAAAGGGGTATGATAGGAAAAATTGACTTGCAAAAGGCTTATGATCACGTGAATTAGGATTTTTTAGAGTACATGATGGGGATGATGGATTTTGGAGAGAAGTGGATCAGGTGGATAATGAAATGTGTCACAACGGTGTCTTATTTGATTCTTGTCAACGGTAGTCCGGCTAGTTTCTTTAGGAGTTCGACAGGATTGAGGCAAGGGGATCCATTATCTTCGTTTTTATTTCTTATTATAGCTGAAGCCTTGGGTATATTGTTTACAAGAGTGGTAGATTTAGGCAAGCTTTCGGGTTTTGGAGTGAAAGATGGACCTCTGATTTCTCACATATATTTGCAGACGATGCACTAGTTTTTCTGGAGCATTGGAGGGATCAAGTGAGAGCACTTTGTGTTTTACTCGGCTGCTTTGAGGCTATGTCAGGTTTACATATTAATCTGTAGAAGAGTAATCTCTTTGGGGTAGGAGAGGTGACAGATGTTCATTTGATGGCTCCAGCGTTGGGCTGTGGGTATGATACCCTGTTCACGACATATTTGGGATTACCGTTGGGAGCACCATATAATAGTATCAAAATTTGGGATGGGGTGCTTGAGAGAATGAAGAAAAGATTGAGCACTTGGAAGGCCAATTATTTGTCGAAAGGAGGGAAGGTTACTTTGATCAAAAGTACGTTATCGACTATTCCAATTTATTTCCTTTAGGTCCGTCGAAATTAGGATGGATAGCCTGATGAGGGATTTTCTGTGGAATGACAAGAAGGGTAGGAAAAAGTATCATTTAGTCAGATGAAAAGTTATTTGCACGCCCAAAAAGAGCGGGGGGCTGGGTATAAGGGGGCTTAGATTAGCAAATAAAGTCCTATTATGGAAGTGGCTTTGGAGATTCAATGAGGAGAGGAGTAGTTTGTGGAGGAAGGTGATAAAGGCCAAGTACAGGGAGAGGAGGTTAGGCTGGTATAGTGGTGAGTCCAAAGATCCGTATAGGTGTAATGTCTGGAAAGAGGTTTTTAAAGGGATGGATGAGTTCGAGAGAAGGATTAGATTCAAAGCAGGTGTGGGAGATAGAATTAGATTTTGGGAGGATAGCTGGTGCAGCACATCGCCTCTAGCAATCCAATTTTCGTCTTTGTATGTCTGTTCTATTAAGAAGAATCGCTCTATCCAGTAGTATTAGTGTTTGGTATGCAATGAGGTTGGTCCTACTTGGGATTTGGGGTTCAGGAGAAACTTTAATGATTGGGAGCTAACTGAGGTGACATCTTTCCCATTTCAGCTCAATGACAGCGAACATGATAAGTGGGAATGAACAATGACTAAGGATTTGAGATTCTCTGTTAGGTTTTTCTATAAGTGGCTTACTTCCGATGCAGAGCGATCCTTATCAGGATTAATCAGTTGGTCCAAGTTAGTTCTTTCTAAAATATCATTTTTTATTTAGTTGGTTTCCTTTGGAAGGATTCTTACGTTGGATAATTTGATTGTGCGGGGATGAATCATTCCTAATTGTTGTCCCCTTTGCTTGAGTGACGGGGAATCTGTTGATCATATTCTAGTCCACTGTTGTTATTCTTATAAGATTTGAAAAACTTTTCTTGGTCTTTTCGGTATTAACTGGGTCCTTCCTTGTAAGTTCTCCTCGCTGTTGGTAGAATGGACCAGTAACGCCTTTCATACCAGAAAAATGATCTTTTGGACTATGCTTCCCTCAACTATTGCTTGGGGGGTTTGGAACGAGAAAAACAACAGAGTATTCAATAATAAGAGTAGTAGTTCTCATGCAGGTTTCTTGGAGATCTTGAGTTTGTTATATCTCTGGTCAAAGCAGACTATAGAATTCGCGGGGATTATTTTTGATGATTTTATTTTTAGATGGGATTCTTTATGTAATCATTGACGTTGTTTTCTTTTCTTTGTTGCTCTTGAGGCTATCTCGGCCTCTTTATTTCTTGTTTCCCTTCTTTGATTAATATATTATACTTTTCAAAAAAAAAAATACAATATATACTCAAAAAAATTTGCCTCAGGGATGCTACCCCCGAACCCCCGCGTGGGTCCAATCGAGTAATCTGACATGAGGATATGCGATAGGAGATACAATCTTAAGGTCACTCCAACATGATTCTTTTTCTTTTCTCTTCTCCAGGAAATCTGTGTATTTCTCCTTATATCAGCCATATGTTTCATGGAGAATTAACCTCATAAGTGCGACAGCATAAAAAAGAAGATATTCTTAGAGATACTTAGCGTGGATCCCTAAGAAGAAACGGTTTGCTTCCACATGTCACCATCTCATTAAATCGATTTACATTATCCACACGAATAACAGGCGAGAGAAGAGCTCGAGCTCCCGCCATGCAGATACTTTCTCCATTTTCATCTCTTTCAGATGTTTATCCCTTTCTTACTTTCCTCTCCAGACAAAAATTTTCTCTGTTTCTTCGTCCGAACTCTAATTATTTAAAACTAGGGTTTTGTTTACCCGAAACAGTTCGCACATCAAAGAAAAACTCATATAGTTCTCCAATCTCTGAGGATTCTCCAAGACCCATTCTTCCATTAGAGAGACAACTCTCAGACGCTGAAGAAGACGAAGATGAAGACGACCTAGCTGCGGAAGAATACGAAGAACTCGTTGTGGACGATTTTGATGCTGATGAAGAAAGCGAAGACGACGAGATTGATACGGACACGCCCGCACAGTCGCCTCGGTTCGAGGAGCATAGATGGCAGAGAATCCAGAGACTTCGATCCATAGTCAAAGAGTTCGGTGAGGGAGTTATCGATTTTGATGAACTCGTATCTTTTTACGACTTTCGGATCGATAAATTTCAGGTTTGTTTGATTACTCTCGTTTGAATCCCCCTGTTTTAGATAAAAATTCGAAATTTTGATTCTTTTTTTTGTTTATTTTTCCCAAATCGTTATGTATTTTGATTACCGTTTTAGAAGGAAATTCAAAATTTTTATTCTTCTTTTGTTTGTTTTTTTGTCGAAATTGTTGTGTATTTGGATTACTGTTTTAGAAGCAAATTCAAAATTGTGATTCTTCTTTGATTTTTCCAAATTGTTGTGTATTTTGACCACTGTTCAGAAGGAAATTCAAAATTGTGATTATTCTTTTGTTTGTTTTTTGTCCAAATTGTTGTATATTTGTTGCAGCGGTTGGCTATACAGGCCTTCCTTAGAGGATCATCGGTTGTGGTTTCTGCGCCTACAAGTAGTGGAAAGACTTTGATAGCGGAAGCTGCAGCAATAGCCACACTAGCGAGGGGAAGGCGCATCTTCTACACAACTCCATTGAAGGCCTTGTCCAATCAGAAATACCGAGACTTCCGGTATATTTTGAATTTTCTTACAATGGAGCCATTTGGAGAAATTCTGGAATGCATTTGTGCGGTTAATGTGAGATGAAACAAGAATTTGTGGTGTGTTTCTGTTTTATTGTTTTTTCAGAGAGATATTTGGTGAAAGCAATGTTGGCCTGCTTACTGGTGATTCTGTAGCTAATAAGGATGCTCAGATTTTAATCATGACTACAGAGATCCTGCGCAATATGCTGTATCAGAGGTACCCTTTCCTCTACAATGAGGCTTTCTCTTTCAGTGTAAACTTCTGGATGTTATTGTACGAAATTAGCATATGAATCTGCACAAGTTTTCTTTCATAAAAATGGGCATTGCCAATAATCCTCATTTCTACCTTTATCATATAGATAAGGTGCATGATCAAGACTGCGACATAATGATACCCATAGTTTGCTTTACGAATCAATACATACATATGGATTCATTCAAAGAACTGCCAATATAATTTCCCTTGGCCATACAAAATTTTCTTTATTCTTTCACTTAATGGATTTTCCATGAAGAGAAGACCTCCCCTGCCCAATGATATTTGTTTATCTTCATTTGCAAATTACTAAAATGCTAGCAAAGGATTCAGTTGTTTCTCGCATTTACCTCACGATGCAATTTTTCCAATGAAAATGCTTCATAACTCTCTTTCTATATGTATGTATGTGTGTATGTATTAGATTATAGATTTAAATTATATATGGTTGCTTACTACTGCTTCTTGTTTAGTGTTGGAATGGCTTCTTCAGGAAGTGGATTGTTTCATGTTGATGTCATTATTTTGGATGAAGTACACTACCTCAGCGACATATCCCGTGGTACAGTTTGGGAAGAAATAGTATGTCTTTTATTTATCATGAGGTGTGTTTTGTTTATCACTTTTGTAGATAGCATTCTAATTATCATTTAAAATACTTCAGGTGATTTATTGTCCAAAAGAAGTTCAACTTATATGTCTTTCGGCAACAATTGCAAATGCTGACGAGCTGGCAGGTTGGATTGGCAAGGTTTGAATTGTTCTTTTACCTTGGCCACAAACTTACTCCAATATTTTATTAATGTTTGCATAATATGATTTTGTTTGTTTTGGTCAATCCCACACAATGTAGTGAAGCAATGCTTCAAGCAAAAGACATGATGTCATCTAGTAAATTGTTTAGTAACAAATATTTTCCTTCTCGTTTCATGGAATAGTTTGTTGCAATATTTTAAATGTTGAAGGGTTTTCTAAAAAATTAGAAGAAATATTTAAGTTGAAGGTTTTAAAAGAGCGAAACCCAAAAGAATGCGGATGGAGACACTGAATGTAGACATGAACTTGCTCACAATTACAAAAGACTTGGCTTTGGATAAAGTGGAATTGGGGAACATGATTCGTTTAGACAATAAGGCTTTGTTGTTGTTGTTGTTACCATTTATATTATACCAGAGTAGGGAAAGAGAGGAAATAAACAAAATCTTTGAAGATTGCAATAGGCATTTCACAGAGGGTTGGAGGCAATTGGGTACTTACTGATATGGTGGGCATTAATTTTGAAATAACTTGGAGGCATAGAGTTACAAAAATCTCTCATCTTATAGATCTAGTCTAAGATCGTCAACGGCTTAGTTGGGAGAAAGAGACCCACTAGCCTTTATATTAAGAGAATAACCAAATTACATAAATACCCTTTACATCAGCTAAACTAAATACAAACCACACATACATCCCAATAGTTTCTAGGGAAGCTATTCCACCTTGTAAGTTTTTATTTAGTTCTAGTAAAATTTTATATTACTGGCAAGTAAGCAGCATGGAACATGAATGGGTATAGGTGCAAGAGTAGGACACAGGAACATTAACTTAAAAAAATTCCTTTGTTACATATGCATGCACATTTGAACTCCATAAGCTTTTTGACTCGGCTCAAACATTTTCTTGTGTTATCAAAGAAAAATAGTGGAGTGAAGTAACTCTCAATATCAATTATACATGAGGATCAATAATTTTCTTTACTAAAGTGAACGAAAAAGAGAAAAATGTAAATATTACAAAAATAGATATCTTTTTTGTAACTCAAATTTTATTTGTAAGAGGACAAGGCGTCCTCAAAGCAAAAGCAAGGAAACAAACCTACAATCTCCCGCTACAAACATTATTTACAAAAATAGATAAATAAGTAACTCTTAATGGATCAGAAAATTTTTCGTGTAATTTTCCAACATCAAACTTCATGTTGGTTACTTTGGAAACATGATCTGATAGCATCTTCCAAAGACATAATTTAAAACTATTTTTTATAGGACAAATTTTAGTAGCTCACCTAAAGAACATGGTATCCTATCAGGTGGAACAAAGTTATTAGAACTTTATATTTCATTAAAAGAGAAAGAAAAAAAAAAAAAACTACATTGTACCCTTATTTGATTGGCACTACAAACGTAAGTCTCTTTATTACATTTTTTTCTTGATAAAATTTCTATAGTTAAAAATAATATTGAGAGTGGATGTCAAAACCGGGAACATGTTCCAACATATGGAACCACAATTTAGTTACAGATGAGTCTCAAACTGCAACTCTGCTTTTGAGTGGGAAATTGTAGATAAAACTAACGGTTCCAATTACTAAGTTTTTGGTCAAACGAAAAAAATAATTTATTTGATAAATCCATAGCTATAGGATTTGCAAGCTGTGCTTGAGGATGAATGAGATGACTTTCTTATAATTAAAAACTCCATCTTTTTCTAAAGCCTATACTTTCTATGTGGCTTAAGCTCTAAGACAGTTAAAGTATTTTTTTATTAAACTTGTCCATAGGCATTGGATGTTGTCTGTCATTAGTGGAACTTCATTACCATACTGGAAACAACATGAGTCAGTGCTATCTATACATGTTAATGAAATAGCTCGTATATTGATGCTTATGGCATTGTATTCGAATTCATTTCTAACTAGAGACCTCTTGTAGCTAATGGGTTTGAGATCCTCTTTACTTGAGTCCTATAAGCGGAATTGATTTTTCCAGAGAAATTTTGCCTCTTGCAAAGAAACTTTCGCCATTCTCGTTTGCTTCATCCCAAAGCATTAGATGACAAAAGGTTCTCTAGAAGAAGTAGAACTTTCTCGGGATTTTTTTATATTATAAATAAATTGATGCTCTTTTTTTTTTCTTCCCCCTTTTAAGTAGCTGGTAACTTTTCTTATGTTGTCATACGGTCCAAGTCCATCCCCAACTTTACTATTGCTGTTATTGTTCTTAGTATTTCTTTTCTAGCTTTTTGATATCAATTCATAATCATGCCATTAGCCCTAATTATCTAATGTTGTGCACTATCTTTTCAAATAAATTATCAAAATTTAATCATGTGAGGGCATCTATCTGAATGTTATGTTTCTAGGGTCTTTTTTTGTGTGTATAAATTTAAGCGAAAAAACAAACAGTTCTGCTCTATGGGGGATCAAAAGGAGCTTAAGAAACTCAGCGTGACATTTATATGTTTCTATATTGTGTTCAGTTGCCTCTGCTTGGGAATGTCAAAATTGCAAATTAAATTATAGTAACGAGGGATCAATCGGACATCTGAAGGCAAGTTTGGTTAATTTATTTGTTAATTTCTTTATACTCTCTTTTTGTTTTGGTTTAGATTCATGGTACAACAGAGTTGGTATCGTCGACGAAACGTCCAGTTCCATTAACTTGGCATTTTTCTACGAAGAATTCTATGTTACCACTTCTTAATGAGAAAGGAACAAGCATGAATAGGTATCTTTCCATTTATCCTTTCAAGGTTTTTTTTCTTTCTTTTGGTGTGGATACTTCTTTATTTCTGCAATGTGCGTCAAACATAAAATTCTACTTTGATCTTGGGTCCTAGGATATTAAGAAAATAATCATCTCTTCCTTTTTTTTTCCTTTGATTGTTAGTCTTGACCATGTGTCAATTTTTGGTTCTTATGGCTAATGATTCTAATTGAATACATGAGGTTTCATAACGCATCAAAATGTACCCTAGCTCCTTGTACAGAATTTTATCATTCTTGTTTGTTATTTATTTAAATGCCATTAGTAAATAATTTTTCTTAAGAAAAGCAAGGAAATTTTTTTACATTAGCTTATTTAGAGCACCAGTGAGCATAAGTGTGAATGCAATTCTTTCTATATGTGGTTGTAGGGTAGCTTAATTGTATTAAACATCACATGCCTAGGTTATTTGGCTTCAAACTTAGATTAGAGTAATTCATCAATGAGTATAATAGCATATTGAACCCTTCCAGTATATATTTTATGTATTGATGATACATATAAAGATACTGTCATTTTTTTTTTCTCTTTCAGTTCACTGACCTTCTCAATGATATTATAATTTTCAACTATAGTCCTATCTTTTAAGCCTGTGGTACTTGGATTATGAAATGGTGTGGTTGTTTATCACAATTATAAATATTCTTCTATAATGGATCTATATCACTTGTATCCAGTGTTGTGTATAGGTATATGGTATAATGATATGTTACATGAGATATCAGCCAAGAAAAAAAAATGAAATTTTGCATAAGATAGCCAGTATTTTATATTTTGGGGCTGTATGTAAAATTACACATAGGTATAACATAAGTTCTATTATGTATTGTTGGGCAATCTTGGTGGTGGGATGGAGTGACACTTCACTAAATATCAGTTATTAGTTTTTTATCTTTCAATCCAAAAATATTCATCACACAGTGCCACCATTCCAAGAATCTCCCAAGACATGAGATAGGATTTTTAGGTCAACAGGATGCTTCAAAAAGAGCTGTATATGGTCTTGCAACAACTGTCACTAATTAAGGGATTCAAGATTCTAAGTTGGGATGTAGCTAGATTTGATTTTTTATTTTTATTTTTTTTATGTCAAAAATGGTTTTCATGTTTACTATTTTCAATTAGAGTGGGTACATTTTAAATATAGGCGTTGATGCTGCTAACTCATACTAGTTGGATCTGACTATTGATTTTCTTATATCTTGTGCCAGGTTCTATTTCCTTTTTCCTGGAGCCTATGGGTTGAAATTCATTAAATGTTGTGTTGAAACAGGAAGCTATCACTCAATTATTTACAGCTTTCTACTTCTGGAGTTAAAGCTTACAAGGAAGATGGATCCAGAAGAAGAAATTCCAGAAAACGAGAAAATGATCAGAGCTACAATAGTGATACTTATATGTCTGGACAACCACTATCAAAGAATGACATCAATACAATCCGCCGTTCACAAGTATGGACTTATGTTTAGTACATTGCTTTCTTCTTTGACTATCAGTTCATTTCAAATTGCTAATGTGGATTTATTTTGAAAAGTTCGACATTTTTTTAATTATAGACAACAGGTATTTCTATTCTCCACCATCATATTTGTAACCTACCTTAAGAATGACAGATTGGTTGCCCACCCACCATAAGTTTTTTTTCTTTTCCCAGATTCCTCAGGTTAGAGATACATTATGGCACCTTAAGGCAAGGGATATTCTACCGGCTATTTGGTTTATTTTTAGCAGGAAAGGATGTGATGCAGCTGTTCAGTATCTTGAAGATTGCAAGCTTTTAGACAAGTGCGAAGTGGTTGAAGTTGAATTAGCCTTGAAGAGATTCCGCATTAAGTATCCTGATGCTGTCAGAGAGTCTGCTATAAAAGGCCTTCTACAAGGGGTTGCAGCACATCATGCTGGTTGCCTACCTTTATGGAAATCATTTATTGAAGAGCTGTTTCAGCGAGGACTTCTTAAGGTTGTCTTTGCCACAGAAACACTTGCCGCTGGAATCAACATGCCTGCTAGGACAGCTGTCATTGCATCTCTTAGTAAAAGGAGTGAAACTGGTCGTATTAATTTAAGCCCAAATGAACTGCTTCAAATGGCTGGACGA
Organism: Akebia trifoliata; assembly: GCF_017979445.1. Classification (NCBI taxonomy): domain Eukaryota; kingdom Viridiplantae; phylum Streptophyta; class Magnoliopsida; order Ranunculales; family Lardizabalaceae; genus Akebia; species Akebia trifoliata. Next base: position 4,770,397 of record NC_141379.1, read on the forward strand.
GCTGGACGTAGGGGTATTGATGATAGGGGTCATGTAGTTCTTGTTCAGACTCCCTTTGAAGGAGCTGAAGAATGCTGCAAGCTTCTCTTTGCTGGAGTAGAGCCTCTTGTTTCACAATTTACTGCCTCATATGGAATGGTGCTGAATCTCCTTGCTGTATGTGCCATCACCTATTTTGAGTTCACTGTGACTTTAATAAGATTGATGTACTTCAGTAAATGACAGTGTGTTGCTGCTATACAGGGTGCAAAGGCTACCCGCAAATTAAAGGAAACAGATGAGTTGAAAGTTTCTCAAGCAGGAAGAACATTGGAAGAAGCTAGAGAACTAGTTGAGCAAAGCTTCGGGAACTATGTTGGAAGCAATGTTATGCTTGCTGCCAGAGAGGAGCTTACTAAAATACAGAAAGAGATTGAATTGATGACTTTAGAAGTTAGTGATGATGCTGTTGATAGAAAGAGCAGGAACCAGTTATCTGAGAGAACATACAAGGAGATTTCTGATTTGCAGGAAGAATTACGGGTATCCCCATTATGCATATTCATTTTATTGCTTGCCTTGATAACTGTAAGCTTGTTGAGTTGTCTATCCTTCGTATTTGGTAATATAAATGTGCTTTCCTTGCTTTGTTCTTGATTTAGGTGATGTGACTTATACTTCTGCTGTGAGAATTGAGGAATTAATGTTTGGTTTCTTTCGTATCGAAAGTTCTGGAAGTTTAGGGCAATTTTCTTGGTGTATCTTTTAGGTGTATAGGGGATCAATTTGGACTAATAGATTCTACTCTAGTCCACAAACTCACATATATATTTTTTTTTATTCACTGTGGAATTTGTAGAATGGAGAACTATTTTTCAAATCCAAGTATGATGCTACCCTGGACAACTTTCTTTGATGTGTGTCGGGTATCCATTATTTCTTTATAGACAGGGATCGGTTTCACATAAAGCTTTCTCCACAGGGATGAAGTTGAACTCTTTCCTTTCTACGCTCTGATGGCATCATAAATCACTTTCATTATTGACTCTATCACCTTATCCCCATTTTACTTTTTGCACATTTAAGCTCATTCTCGATACCATTTAAATGTGTCAACCAACTTTATTTCCACCATATACCTATAGAACAATCTTTTGACTTTTGAGGACAGTTGCATTTTTTCTCAGGCAGAGAAACGACTGCGGACTGAACTGCGACGGAGGATGGAATTTACGAGAATGGCTGCATTGAAACCTATATTAAAGGAGTTGGAAGATGCACAATTACCCTTTTTGTGTTTGCAGTATAAAGATAATGAAGTTCTACATTCAGTCCCTGTTGTTTGTTTGGGGAAGGTTGATTCTCACCCTGGTTCAAAAATAAAGAACATGGTGAGCATTACATGTTTCGTACTCCTTTAATTTTGATTTTTACGACTATGAACAATAAACTTTTTGACAATATTCTTGGAATTGAAGCTTTCAGTCGATGTCATCATATGATTACCATTTTTTTGATCTAGAGGAAAAAAAGTAGGACTGAAGACTCCCTTATTGATATAAATCCATTAGAAAGAAGCCTAATTCATACTAGCCATAAGCAATAGGTTGCATACCTTCTTGATGTTTACGTGTTTCATCATTTACTAATAATAGCATTATGCAAAGGTAAGGTCCTTCTAAGAATCCTAATTCACAGAAATTGCATTGTTGGCCAGCCAATCTTATATCTGAATGATATTGGGTAGTTTTTTGGAAGTTAATACCAAACAGTAAGTGGATTTTTGTCGAAATGTTCTTGAGAGGGGGGATATGAATTTTCCGAATTTGGAAATATGAAAGATACCATCTTTTAAGCTCCCTTTCTTGCAGTATGGAAGAACATTTATAGGACAGATTGGAACAATTAATATTTAATCTGATTATTATTTGTGGTCCTTGTATTTGAAATATGACATGATAATATAATGTCGCTTTTGACTGTGCACCTGATAGCCCACCAACAGATTCAGTGTACCACTTGACGATACAATCTTTAAATATTTAAAACTATTTTCTTTTGAATTTTAGCAACCAGTGATGTATTCTGCCTAGTACTTGGCCAAAATATTTTGATTTCAGCCACTTGTTCTCATGCTGTCTCTCTTCACTTTACCCTCACCCCCTCTCTCTTGCTTAAACAGAACCATCCGATAGATCATCTTTATTTATGCTTTATCTCAAGTATTGCAGTTGGCAACATGAATCCTGTTTCTGTATTCAAGCGGTTGAACCACCGTTACATAGAATAGATGCTGACAGAAACCAGATTTCAGATCAGCAATAGCGAAGCGAATGTTTTTTGGTCTGGGAAAAGATTAGACCACCCATCAAATATTGAATTATTCAAGCACACAGAACCTTAGATCTGGAATTTGTAGCAACTAGTAAGATAGAAATATTCTTGAACTATATTAAAAATAACTCATCATTAATCGTCAATTCAAGTTGTAGAGAAGCTTTTTCTGTATTTTTGTTTGTAGAAACCTGGACGACAAGAAGAGATGGATGATATTGTGGGTTTACGGGATGATCCATGGTATACTGCTGGAAATCTTAATGTGATTAGATTCTCTAAAAGATTCTGCTAATTGTTTTTTTTTTTCTTGCCTCCATTTAAATCTAGTTTACTAAGCTTCTCCATTTTATACGCATCCAATGGTTATATAATTTAATGTTTCCATGCATTGTTTGACTACTATCTTTATTTCTTTATCAGTTGTATTATGCATATGGTTCATTCATTGAAAGAACATGATGTTAATCTTTGATCAGTAGTTCAAACCCAAGTTTTTTCTATTGTGACATTTGGTATGTTCTTCTTTATAATTGTAGTTCACTTTATTGCTTTATCCATTGTATTATGTATATGTTTGATTTTAGTTTACTGAAAGGACATTAGTCCTTGATCTTCAGTTCAAACCAAAGTTTTTTCTATTGTGACATTTGATATGATCTTCAATATAATTCTAGTTTGTCTTTCCTTTTTCCTTTTCTCACATTTTGTTCTTATACTTCATCTGATCATCCTACTCTTAAACGTTTCTTTTAGTGCCCTTGTGGTTAATAACTCAGTTTAAAAGATTTTATCATTCTCTTAACAGACTTATACAGATGGGTCTTTTGGACTAGATATCATTGGAGCAGAGTTGGATCATGGAGAGAGTGAAGGACAATTTGATGTCAAACCCTCTTATTATGTAGCTCTTGGTTCAGATAATTCTTGGTATCTCTTCACAGAGAAGTGGATTAAAACAGTTTACCTGACAGGCTTGCCAAATGTCCCTTTAGCTCAAGGTGATGCACTGCCTCGGGAAATTATGAGGGTGCTCCTTGATAAGGAACAGATACAGTGGGAGAAGCTTGCTGATTCTGAATTTGGAGGTCTCTGGTGCATGGAAGGAGCCCTCGATACATGGTCTTGGAGTTTAAATGTGCCAGTCTTAAGTAGCCTTTCAGAAGATAATGAGGTAAATCAATATATGTTTGAGAAATTCCCTTCCCTGTTTTTCTGTTATGTCAACTTCGAGCTATATTACATTGTTTTTTCGCAATTTGCTTCGTTATTGAGACATCAACATCCTTGAGTTAAAAGAGTGTGGCTTACTGTCAGGTGCTTCTAACGTCACAAACATACCATGATGCTGTGGGGTGTTACAAAGAGCAAAGGAGTAAGGTTTCTCGTTTGAAGAAAAAATTTGCACGCACTCAAGGATTTAAGGAATATAAGAAGATAATAGATATGACAAACTTCACCAAAGAAAAGATTGAACGATTCAAGGCTAGATCAAATCGTTTATTAAGTCGAATAGAGCGAATTGAGCCATCTGGTTGGAAGGAATTTCTGCAGGTATTATTAGCATATCAAATTCTCTTGCAATGACATCCAGATATCTCTTCTGTCCAACAGCTGTACTTCCATTTATGAGTGCACATTTCATTATTATATTTGAATAACTTTTCTTTTTCAACTGCTACACTTCCAAGTATTTTCTTCTTCACATCTTATCCCAGGAGTCCATCGGCTGTTTGCTTCAGTTATAGATGGAGTAATTTCAAATATCTAAGAGCACAATTTTGAAGGTGCCAGCTTGCTAAGTTGGTTAAAGTCTGTGAGTGAGATACCACGACCTGGGTTCAAGACTTGCCTTCGCCTCTTACTGACCACTAATCTCCCTTGCCTAGCAAAAAAAATCTAGAATATTGCCCTTCTTGTATTATATATATTGATATGTAAATGCAAGATACATTAAGTGTGGTCGAGATGACCAACAAGAAAGAGTACAGAATAAGACACAGAAAGGTACAAGAGACATCCAAAAGACAATTAAGTCAAACTACAGACCCACTCCCATCTCCCCATGAAGTCCTCAAAGAAGACTCTTTTGAACTCTACAAACACTTTACATAAAAAAATAAAAATCAAACCTTTGATGGACACTATAATGCTCTCAAAGGAAGCCTCCTTTCCTTCAAACACACGACGATTCCTTTCTTTCCAAACTCCCCAACATATGGCAAAACGTGTAATTGATGCAGGACGATTAGGGTAGAAGATAAACTACTGGGATAGGGGAAATATGGTTTGAGATTGTGGGTAAAGATTTGGGCTACAATAGGATAAACCTAAAAGGATTTGGATTGTAGGGTCAATTTTGACGTTTTGCAATTATGACCACAATCCTACTAGCCATATGTTTTTTTTTTGGTAAGTGTAAAATTTTATTGAGAAAAATGGTGAAGGTGGCCAATGGTACAAGAAAAAAGAAAAGAAAGGGTAAAAAGAAAATAAAGAAACTACAAACTCAAAACAAGCTAAACATGGCACAAAGCATCCCATTTAAAAAAGAATTCCTCAAAGAAAACCCCCTCAATGGCCATATGTTGATAGGTAAATATGCAAAATTTTACAATTACAATATTTTCAATAGGGTGGAGGAAAGGGTTAAGGTTAAGATTTGTAGGGTAAGGATTAAAGGTTAAAAGAATGGGCAAAGGATTAAGGGTTGATTTTTCTAACTGTTTTCATGAATATTTTATTTTTTTAAATGGCATGCTTTTAGGATGATTTAGGTCCCCAATTTTTGGTGAATAGTTGAGATATATACCTATGTTTTCGAACTATCACTACTACTACTACTACAACAACAACAACATCTGATCTTATTTTGCAATCTTTCTGTGCCAACAAGATCAGCGATGTCATATATGAAGCTAAAGCACCAATAATATGACGCACCTAAAACTATGTGCTTGGCATAGGATTTGTATTTTTCTAATTTTGCTAACATTCTGTGCTCCAGATCTGCAATGTAATACATGAAGCTAGAGCATTGGATATCAATACACACATGATATTTCCTCTAGGGGAAACAGCAGCAGCAACCCGAGGAGAAAATGAACTCTGGCTTGCAATGGTGCTTCGGAATAAAATTTTATTAGATTTAAAGCCGGCACAACTTGCAGCAGTATGTGGAAGTTTAGTTTCGGAAGGAATCAAAATTCGTCCCTCAAAAAATAACAGGTATCATCGTTATTTAGACGCCAAGTATTTTTTGTTTCTGCTTCCAGTTTTCTTAAGAGAAATCACTTGAGCACTTCAAATTTAAAACAATACCAGTGTTCATTTTCATAATGGTTAACATGGAGTGCAAGATAATCATGGTCTTGTGATGGTTAGTATGGTCATTTTCAATTTCTCTCTCTTATACTAGCATAGTATTGCTTATGAGAAGTATTGGTTGAACTGTGAAGTAACCTTCACTTAGCTCAATCAGCTGGCATTCTGCACCACAGCCATGAGTTTGCATGTTTCTTTCCTTGCTATTACAATCGGACTGAAACCCAACCTTTCTAAACTAATGGGTGCTGGATCAATTTCATCTCCTACGTGTTGAATTTTTCTTGGAACTAGACTACTAACATGCCAAAGCCTAGCTGATGCTACTGTTGTTTGAATCATGAGAGAAACATTACTCTCAAAGTTGGATCTAAGTTTTTTCCTTGTAAGGAGAGTTTAAGGACCTATTTAGCTGCAGCTTTTAATGCTTTGTAATTCTTTTTAATGTGTAAAATGTGCTATAATGATAATAATGGAGATGCTTCAAGTTCGTAAAGTCTATGAATGGTAATAACACGAACCTGCGTTCATGGTCACCCATTTTGCCTACCAAAAAAATTAGAATGGATCTTGAGAGTGTTTGGCTCCCATGCTTCTCTCAACCTTGCGGTTGTGACTTATAACTAGTTAATTAAAACGACCCAAGACAGGGTCTGGCCAAACTAACAATTCTCCCCATCTTACCCAAAGGCCTTTCAACTAACAATGATGACGATGATGTCAAAGAGATGAGTGGGACTCTCTATTTTCATTATATTAAGGTGTACAAAATGTGCTTAGTTTAAAAGATAACCTTGAATCTCTTCTCTAGTTGTTGTCCTACAAATTTCTCTTAAGACACTTTAATCTCAACTTTTTCCATCTAAACTCCTAAAATCCATGGATGCAACTTTCCAAAACTATCCACGTTTATGAACCTTGAGTTCCAATTAGCACCTTTCTATACATTCCAGTAAGTTCCCATAGCAGATGCAGTATTATTAATTTTTTTTTTTTTTTTTTTGGTGCAAAGCGAGTAGACGTAGTATTCATAATATCTATGGTTCTCTAAGAAGAATTTTGTTCTAACATGTTCTAACACATTAATAACATGAATAACATGTTGGGCTTAGACCCATAGCTCAGTTGGTTTAACACATTGCGAAACAACTGAGTTCTTGGGTTCAAGTCCAGGTTACCCATAAAAACACACACATTAGTAACATGTTATGAATTGACAGATTTTATAACCTGTTGTCATCTTATCTAAAAGTGGCATCCAAACAGGCCTTAAATCATTAAATTATCATAAGCTTTTTCTGTCACATGCATATTATGTTTACTATTCATTGTTCATATCGAGTATGAGATACTGACCATATTAAGAAATAGTATTGTTAAGGATGTGGGTGGATTTAATATTGTCTTTTAGGTGGATTACCTTGATTGGTGTTTGAATTGAGTCGAGATTTAATTTTATATATGCAGCTATATATATGAGCCTTCCACTACAGTAATCAATTTCATCAAGTTGTTGGATGAGCAAAGGAGCTCCATTTTGCAACTCCAAGAAAAACATGCAGTCAAGGTGAGTCATTTGGAATAAAAAGGAGCAATATCTCATTCTTGTTGCTTTTGATTCAAATTTAAATTTATTCTACCTGGATATTTATGCTCTCATTTTACAGATTTCCTGTGACTTGGATAGTCAATTTTCTGGCATGGTTGAAGCGTGGGCCTCTGGCCTAACATGGCGGGAAATTATGATGGATTGTGCAATGGATGAGGGTGATTTAGCTCGCCTCTTACGTCGAACAATTGATTTATTGGCTCAGGTATGCACCATTATATCAATAAGTTGGTTAATTTACTTTCTGTATTTTGGGCAATGAGAAACTTGTAAATAGATTGAGTTTAGCAGAGATGGGATGCTATGATCGATGAGTGGAAAAACTAGGAAATATAAATTAGAAATTAATACACGAAGATATAGTAGCCCAAAGGTAATAAACTTAGGGAAAGTCAATTGAGATGGTTTGGTCCTGTACAATGAAGGCCTATTACAACAGTCAAATGGAAGAAATGTGTAAGTTGAACGTTCTAAAAGAACAAGATGAAGACCAGAAAGGAATGTGAATTGAGGTGGTGAGTGGATATAATCACATTAGAATGAATAGAAACGTTGCTTTAGACAGGATCAGGATTAGTTCAAGCAACCCCAAGGATAAGACTTTGATGATGATGATGAGTTTCCTACTTCAAGGTGTGGCTTGAGTATTCATTCACACTTTTGCAGTGGTTCTTGATGGAACTATAGAATAGAATACTGACTTGTGTGGGTTGTTGTTCTTTAGGTTTTAACATTCTTGCCCAACTGGTATTTTGGTTACAGATTCCTAAATTGCCATATATTGATCCAGTTCTGCAAAATAATGCGAAGATTGCATCCAATATCATGGATCGTCCACCAATAAGTGAGCTTTCTGGATGAATGTGTAAATCATGATGAAGGTATGTAAATTATTATTTGTTCCCGAAAAAGGATGAAAAGCCTTTCATAGCTGTGTAATGTATTCTCATTATATTTTGCCCTATTGAAAAAATTATGAGCCATTGTCCTTTTACTGCCATTAAACGAAGGTGTTTGATATATAGTAACTTAGCAATAGAGGCTCTGATTTAGTGGACACAATCAATATATTAGTGCTAATGTTAGAAGTTGTGGACATGAAGTTGACTTTTTCATGAGAGACAAACAAACCAACCCAAGTTTCTTCACTGATTGTCAAGGGACTGTATCACAACTTCGTAAATCCTTGTAAGGTGTTTCTGGATTGAGTGCTACTTTTGCTCTTCTGATTTCTAAATTTTGTGTGCTGATGACACTTAATGGCATTGCAAGATGTGCCTTGGCTATGCAATTGCAATATCATGCCAGTATTCCTTCAAGGTGCGTACCCTGCTGCGTACAGACCGAGTGAAAAGGCCCTTTACATTGGTACAAGTTTCCTGGTAAGAACATTGTGATCCATTTAACTATTTTTAGTAACATGTAATATACAACATGATTAAAAAGAAAAAAACCCTTTTTTTTAAAATCAATTTTTTATTTTTTTATTTTTATGAAATGGGTAATTGATGAAAATTCAAATAAGTAATGTAATGTTAATGCAAGAAGCACATGGGGTTTTTGGTACGTAGGTCAACATAAAGTGCGGCTTCGTATTCATAGTCATTTAGTTTAATATAGTGGCACATTGCATTTTGATGATAAATTTTTTATTCATGGGGAAACATTTTTATAAATCATAATTGTTTAAACATTCAAATCCCAATATAGACGACTATTTGGATTAAAATTCAATCACTTTAAACGAATTTAAATGATCAAGCTGACAGTCGAAAGCACATCGAAATTAATTTCAAAGGAAGTCGTACTTATAGAATGTTTTGAATCATCACCCAATCAAACTAATTTTTTGCCAATGTGTTCTCTCACATTGGATCTAGTAGTGACCCAATTATTCAAATTAGCATAGCTATGCATGATAAGGACCATATCTTCAAGGCCGAAAATGATTGAAATCTTCAATTAAGTCTGGATGTAGGCAGAAAAGAATCGATACCTACAAAGAAATGGAAACATATTTCCAAGGCAATGAGAGAAATGTTTGGCCTTAAAATCAAATAGACAAGAACAAGAATGCAAATATACCTCTTTATTGACTTCGGTGATAGACTTGTTCTCCTTTCGATACCCGTTCAGTATATTTAAGAATCTCATGTACACCACAAGATTATTTGCGAATCGTATCTGTAGTTACAAAATCAGTTAACTTTAAGTGCATGAAAATAAAATCGCTAATTCAAAATAAGGGTATCAATGGGTACCCAATTACCCGATGTACACATAACCGATTAGTCAATTTTGAGTCTACCTTCATGAACCCAATCACTTTTCGGTTCAATTTTTAATTACCCTCTTAGAGGCCCAATAAGAATTGGGTCTCCTTTGGGTTCTGGATTATGAGATGAAGTAGTTTACCTTTATTTTGTTTATGAACTCCAAGGCTTCAAAAATATTAGGCTGCTTTCGTGGAGGCCTATGGGTCCCAAGCTGAACGATGATCTTGTAACCTTCAGGCAAGAATTTATTGAAATCCAGAATAAGGTTTGGATGCCCTTCGAACAATTCTTTTATCCTTGATACAACATCAATTGTGCCAATTCTACAAGCAATATAAAAGAGGAACCCAAGTTATTGTTGTGTTTGGAAAATAACCCAAATGTATTTGATGGAAACTCCAAATAAATCGAGCGAATCATCATTGAACCTTAGGGCCATGAAATCCTTCAAGATTTCAAGGAATTTGATGTATTTCTCATGTTCATCTCGAAATGTGTCCTTTACACTCTGGATATAATCTAGGGCCTCAGATATTGATCTTCTATGGACTTGTTGCCTAGAAAAAATTCACCGACCAAAAAACAGAATTTTAAAATTTCAGTTAGTCCTGCCATATGGGGAAAACTACAGTTAAGGGGCTGGCTATTTGCACACACCGAAATGGCTCATTTAACCTACTTTCTTGCGATACCCACATTAACTTTAAAATAACTATTTACATGCACCTATTAAATATTCTTTAACCTAAATTATTTTTTCATCCACCTACAAGCACTGAATTTTCAATGAGGGTTTTAAGCTTTGATCTTACTTTTTTTTTTTTACCCTAAACACTTCCAATCAAGTCGAAGCTATTCACATGAGAAAGTTTTGTTTGGTAGGTACATTCTGAATATGTTTTGTCAATAGGTACCTACCGAATCTGTTTAGTAATATTTGATAAATATTTATCAAATTTATTAAAACAAGTTCAGTCTGAACTTATTGAACAAAACTGTCATAAAATCTTCAATTCAAAATTGTCGTTTTAAGGTTTTAATGTTGATTTTCCATCCTCCTTCATGAATAAATGCAAAAAAGTAAAAAAAATAAGATAATTTGAAAAAAAAAAAAAAAAAACCTTAAACCCCAATTTCTATTGATTCAACATCACACAGAACTCAAAACGAGATGAATATGAAGAAGAAGAAGAAGAGAAGAAGGAAGGAGGAAGGAAAAAGAAAGTGGGTTTCGAGTTTTTGTTTAGTAGGTGGTTGGGTGCAATAAGCTAAATCGAAAGGTGAAATGATAAGCATTGAACCATTTCGGTGTGTGCAAATAGCTGCCCCCTACAGTTAATGGTAAGGTTGAAGAACTTGAAAATAAATCATTTTGAAAAGAAAATTCAAAGGTTTTTTGTTAGAGGTTAAAGAAAAGGGCATTTAATCATTTCTCATTAGTTTAGAGAAAAGGACTAATTGAAGGGGCAATGCTATCTTAAATATCCACCAAAACACCTGTCAGTATTTTTTTATAAGAAGCTGAAAATGAAGGTACCTAGGTCTTTTTGTGTGTGTTATTTAAGTCATCTTTTTGTTAGCTTAGAAAATAAAGATAAAAATAAAGGTCAAAGGGGGCATATGTAGTGTGGGGTACCTCAAATGTTCACCAAAATGTAAAGGAGTATCTAATCACCCAAAAATCGAGGATGGAGGCAAAAATTAGAGGGAAGGGAGAAAATCAGGATATGGGGGCATGCTAATAATTGAAAAACAGGGTATCTTAAACTAAAACAAGAATGCAAGGATGTCTAAAGAGTCGTGATAATCTGACTTAGGCCCCGTGACATACTCAATTGAGTTACATGACATGAGAGGCTCGAAAATCGTAGATGTGCTCTCCTTAAAAAACAAAACTGTACTTTTTTTTTATGGGAAACCATAGTTCTATATCTTGAGGAGAGCACATCTATAGTTTCCGAGCTTGTCACGTCAGGTAAGTCGATTGAGTTGCCATGTGACTAAGTCAGATTATCGGTACTCATATCTAAAATCACCTAAAAAAAAAGCCCTCTAACCCCTTGTTGGCTCCGCCTTGAGAAGAACTATAATTTTAAAACTCAGTATTTCATCTCATCTTAAATGAGATTAACTATTTAATTGGATTTACAATTATTTTTCTTTTATATATACATGCAAATAGTATATTTTTTATTAGGTGATTTAGAATGTGGACTGTCGATTTTTTGTCAATAATTTGTAAATCACTTTTGATGGATTTAGAAGTTTCAGATTAAGCTGATTTTTTGTGAGGATGATTTTCTCATCACAGTGACCATCTTCGCAAAAAATCAACTCAATCCAAAATCTCTAACCCATATTTTGAAAAACCATTATTTTTACATGTGTCCCATGAACCGCCCCTTATATATATATATATATAGAGAGAGAGAGGACTTACTTTTGACCTCGAGAAGAGCTAACGGGTGTGAGTTGAAAGCCCATGCGTACCGTTTGAATCAAACTAAAAGATTATTAGATCAAACAAAAAAGAATATTAGATTACATGACGAGAAACAATGTGATGTGAGACGAGAAACAATGTGATGTGAGACGAGAAACAATGTGATGTCAGACAGTAATGTTTCTAGAAAAACACCTGTGAAGAAACTTTGGGGCGACGAAGTCTTATATTACAGAATGTTGAAGGATTGAGAAAGGGTTACGATCTTATATATATATATATAAGATCTCGAATTCTTTTTATTACGATACTTAAAGATCCGATATTACCTTGATTTACTTTTTAAGTCTTATCTTTAGAAACTATTTCTCTATAAATAAGGCAAAATATTTTATAGGAAACTCGAATGTGGAACGCATGTCTGTGAAAGGCTTATTTTAATAAATTAATTAAAGGGTGATTTTGAAGATTCTGTATCAAAAATGATGTTTTTGTAATTTTAAAAACCTACCAATCATTGTGAGATTGCAATTTTCTTAGTTTTTCACCAAAATCACCCTCATTATATTAAGTTTAAAAGTCATGACAATATGATGCCCCCCACCCTCATCACAGAACTGTAAATCATTTGCCTAGAGATACATAATAAAACATTTATGATTATGTGTATCCCAAGGCAAATGAACTGCGGTTTTATGAAGGGGGGCGTGTAAAAAGGAGGGGGGGGGGGGGGGTTTTCAAAAAATCATCATTATAGTAAATTTAATCGTTAAGGTGTCGAACCACTTCTACTCCACCTTCTCTCATTATAATACTATATAAGATTTTGTCATTTCCCCATGGAGAAGATATAGGATTTTTCAAATAGGATTGCAACTTGGTTCGATTTAGAGTTAAATCAGAATTGAAACAACATAAGTCGATTCTATTGAATAAGAATCAGAGCTGAATCGAATTTCCCATAGAACCGAGCTGAACAACGTTTGATTTGATTCATGTCAATTTTATGATTACCAATATGTTATAAAACTCCTAGGAAGCAACATATTTTTAATTAAAAAATAATAATGAGCATGAAATTTCATATCATAAGTCATAAATTTATGTCCAAGCTCCAAAGAAGTGGAAAGTCATTAAGGACTCAATTCTTTGAATCTATATACAGCCTTGACCCGAGAATTGAACCTAGTTGATCGGTTCACCATTTTCTCAACTCAGAAAACCAAATCAGTCCAAAGCTATTGGTTTAGTTCTCGCTTTGAACCAGACCATTGGCTTTGCACAAATAATTGCCTCCAAGACAATTTACTCTCCTAGGCCACTTTTATTTATTATTTTTCCCTTTCTTTATTCAAAATATTTTCATGAGAAAATGTAGTTTAAAAAAAAAAAAATATTTTTTCCCTCTTTTAAAATTATTTTGAAAATAATAAAATATATTGTATGTAAATCCACCCAATTTGTTTTTCAGAAAATTAATGTATTTTCCAATTATGGATCTTGTGTTATTGTTTGGTTTGGCCTTTTTTATGTTTTCTTTGGAAAATTAATGTACGTTCATCATGAGTATGTCAGGCAAAACCCCACCTAAAAGTAGAATTAGAGTGAGAGCTCGGAGGAATTTCTTGGAAGCATTCCTTTGTTAACCACATTTATAGCTTACTATCCCTAACTCCCATAATCTTAAAAAGGCTCATTAGGATAAAATTATCTAAATGAACTAGGCACACTTGATGAACATTTATGATTAGCCCATATGTGCTATACACCCATTGGACCGGAAAAACTCTTTCCATTGGATTACATGTGGCATTTTCAAGGAGGTGTTTACAATTTTGTGGATATGTAGGGGCATGAAATAAATTCAAAATGGCGTGTATCTTGTGACGAAGAGGGTTCCTTCAAAATTTGAAGCGAGCTGCCCGCTTCAAAGTTGGACTCAGGCGATAGAACTGATCAAGCTCAATTTTAAGACCCATTAGGAAAATTAACAAGGGATTTTTTAACAAACGACGACTGTAGACATGAGATATTCATCGTAAAATCTCAATGCTACGTTATTTGGAATCGTCACTATTCTTTTTTGAAAATGGGTGTAAATGGACGCTCGAAATAATTTTGAAATTGATTTTATTATTGTAGTGATTCTCATACATAGAAAAGACATGGTCTACCTAAAATCTAAATAAGGAGGTCCAATTAGACGATGGAGGAGATGTTAAGCACTCCATCCTCCCCATCAAAGGTGGTTTACCTTGAAACTTGTCCAATTTTTTGAAGAACTTAAGAAAATAAGAAAATTGTATGAACATGTATGTTAAATGTGATATATGCAATAAGTGAAAATGTTTTCTTAAAAAAGGGGTTTTGATGTCAATGTGAGATTGGGAACATCTTATAGAAAAAGATGACTCATGTATCTACATTATTTTATATAAGTAAGAATGTTGATTTAGGACTTTTTAGAGACTTGATGATGGAATTTCCTTAATGTCGTAATATTAATGCATGTATGCAAGACTAAAAACTTAATGTTTTAACCCCAACAAGAGGGTGACACATTTCTTCATCATGGCCAAACATATGTGAGTGGGTACATTTTGTACAACATGATGCATAAGATATATATTAAAGGGAAAGAATGCTTCAACCCCCACTCTTTCGACCAAACTTAAGTCCAACCTATCGAAGGTGGGAAAGGGTGTGCATTAATTCCTTAAAGATTTCTAAAGTATAAAGTAAATGGGGGTTAAAAGTAGAAAATGCAAATGCTTGAAAGTGAAAATCTAATCTAGCCCACTTTGTTCCTTGATTTTCTTGAATGAGCTTGAGTTTTGAGATGAACTTGAAGGTTAAGTGATTTAGTTAAAGGTAGATGATTAGAGATGATAGAAATTGTTAGTTGAAGGTTGAGAAATGGGTGAGAATTCTTCAATTGAAAGTTAGATTAAAAGAATGTTAGAGAAATAGAGTAGGGATTTTAGTAGAGTTTTAAGTTGAAAGATAAGGGCTTGAAAGCATGGATTGCTTATAGGAAATATAACTATTTATAAAGTTTTTGAATAACTTTTGGGGATAAAGTAGTCCAAGCCTAAAAATAAAGAGAATGAACATGAGATTTAAGTTATTTCTTTTTGAAATTTTCATTTTTATGAAAGTAAATGTGAAATTTGTGAGAAAAAAAATCTTAAAAGCATTTTTTATCTTTGATTTTTTGATAAATAGAGATGAAAAAACAAAAATACTTTTGAAAATGTGAATAGGGGAGTGACATGTGTAAAGGTGAAGTAATAGGTAAAAAGTAGACATTGATTTATTTGTAAATAACTCATAAAGCAATGGTAAATGTATATTTTTTAAATGGGCTAATAAGAGAGTTCTATATATGTACTTGAAGATTCTCATATTTTAAGGATAAGATTGAAAATTCTCCAAACTTTATGAATTTTTAGTTTGACCACATTTTTTGATAATAGTATTCTTGGGTTTTCACAAAGGGGAGTTAACTCTCCAATTAGGTTAGAGCATTGGGCATTAGGGATTTGTTAGAAATTAACATGTTTTCTTTTGGGAGTATAAGAGAATGGGCTTAGCAATGGATTTTGGTAAATAGCGCTTAAAAGACTTGGGTTATGGACTTAAGATGACATGAGATGACTTGGTTTGAAAATGAGTTTAGTTTGGAATTAGGGTATGGATTATGGAGAGTGAATATGAAGTTGAGTCAACCCATGATTAGGAAGGTAGGTTAGAGGAACGGGTATGAAATTGGATAAGATTAGAGATAAGGTATGGGCATGTAAAACAATATGAGATAACGCATGTATGTATGAAAATGAAGTCAACTGGCAATGCGGACTTGTTGAAGGACTTAAACTCTTAATTAAAATCAATTTGAAAAAACTTAGATTTTTCTAATAGGTTTGTGTAAATTGGGGTGTCTACAGTGACTAAATCATGATTTTAATAATTATCAATTAAATTACAATTTTTTTTACATTTCTTAAGTAAATGCATAGAATGGACACCCGATGAACCAATGGGCCTGAAAATGATCAAAATTATGGTGAGAAATCATGTGTCACATGACCTCAAAGTTGCATTGTAATGCATCAAGCGAGCTATGGAGACGTTTAATATTGCATTAAAAAAAAACCTATTGAAAACAGAACAGTAAAAATATGGTACCAAGACTAATTCAAAATTTAATAAACTGGAAATAATTCATACAAAATAAAAAAAAAAGTTGTAAACATAGGCCTCTCGGGTTACACACATCACGGATCACAATTATTAAATGATTCGTGCTGGAGTTACCTCAAGTATTCTTATTAAATATTAAGAGCCGGTCAGCTCGAAATTACAATAAAAAGAAGATGTAAATCACTAAATTAATGACTTCATGAAACATCAGGTTGCTATTTGGCTACTTGGAATGAGAAAAGTAATTGAAAGTGAGCCCCACCTTCTCAAAAGTTTTTTGTGTTACAGCACCAATCCTCCATATTTTTCAGTGATGCCTCATAGAGGAGAGGGCAGAGATCCAAATACCATTTACATTGGTTTCTTGGATTTAAGTGGGTTTCTTGGATTTAAGTGGGTGTGAACTGCAAATTAAATAAATGGTGTAACTTTCGGTAATCCACTTTCATAAAACCTAAGTAATGATATCGACGCCACAGAAATAAACATCCAACCTATAACAACGGTAAAGAAGCAATGGTTTCAGTTATACAACGAAAAGGGAAGTAATCATATTTACCTTCAGTGTAATCCAAGGCACATTAGGAGGGCAGATAGGAATCTGTTGAGTTGCTGTACTCTTGGATCATATGCCGATTTAAGGATGTAAGTGCGGTCTTGGCATAAAGAGCTACTCCTATGCGTCTTTCTCCGCTTCCTCCATGAGCAAAAAAATTAGTCTTCTGTGTCCAAAAACATAGGAGACCTGCCCACACACAATTCTTGCATAATGGACTTGAAAGGCAACATATTTTTAGCTTCATATACTAAAACCAATGGCCTAGTGGCAAGCGGAGCCTTGATAAGCTCCTTAGGAAGGGTAGGTCTAGTGTTTGAAACCCCACGAAGCAATGAATTCCTTGGGGCTACCCTCCAGGGTCCGGTTGACCCTCAACTTAACCAGTTGCACATAGGACTTTCTGAGGGGGCGGTGTGTGTGACCGTGGGATTAGTCTCACCCGAAGGGTGGGGGGATACCAACGATAAGCAAAAATAATAATAATAATAATACCTTGGATGAATTGCAATGGATCTTAAACTTGGGACCATCGACTACTCAGACTCCCTCCATGGCTTTGAATGTAGCAAACAAATTCATCCCCACAGAAATATTTGCATTTGTTTCTGCAATGTCAACAATCAATATTAATAAACCATAGCCTATTAATTAATAATAGATAAATACAGTTTACACAATGTGATATGTCATATTTTTTACCTTCCAAGGAAGAAACCATGCATCACCTTCCTGTCAGGTACTGATAGGAAGTCGTCGTGCAGATAAGCTTCAAAAATAGGGTCCAAGGAAAAAGCAGTCACTTCAGGCTTTACATGACCCTAGTCCATGAGTTGTATAGTCATACAGGTCGGACATGATGACTGGGAAAAAAAAAGAAGAAAATCCATATATTTAATGCACCTTCATTCCAATCAGACAAAATAACAGAACACCAGTGATAAGGACTTACAGATTGAAAACAATAGATGCTCTCATCGTGAATAAGAGCTCGCATTTTTGTGATAAACTAAATCAACAAATTTCCGAGGTTGCCATGATTTTTCATAAGCATTCAGTTGAAGAAACTTACTGCCCATTTCGTCTGTTGCAATGGTTTGAAGCTGTAACAAAATACCGTAATAAGAATCTTTGGTCAATCAAAAGAAACAAAAACAAATGAAGAAACAAAAAGAACCAAAATGGATATACATGCTTGATAATTTTATTTTATAAATCAATTTGTCGAATGTAAATAACACATATGACAAAGTTCCAATAATAGCACAGCAATTATCCTCAAACTTTGTATTGTCAGCAGAACCATCAAGTAATTTGTATAGTGCACTCATAAATCTGCACATCCCATAAAAATCACAAATTAGTATGCATTTGAGCATTTTTACGTCAAGAATTACGGGATGTGATACTAAACCACCTGGTATAGAGATCGGGACTGGTATCATTTGAAGATCTGCATTTCCTTTCAGCGGAGTACGAATTCATTTTGGCTGATAGTATTCTCTCATAACAGCATCTGCCAAAGAAGATAATAATGAAATAAAAAAAAAAAAAAATTACAAGAAACTCAAAAAAAATTTACATGGAACTCAAAAATATAAAAATAAACACCTTACTTGATGAAGCCTGGAAAGCAGATAGGAGGAGTCGTTTCCATAAAATATTCAAGAATCATTCTTTTCTTTGTTACGTAATGATGAAGAGACATGTTGTGCAAGAGGCTTCACTGTGAGTAGAAAATATTCTGAAAATGGAACTAACAAGCTTTCTCCATTGTGTGCATCAACCATATCTTCAGCCTCACCTTCGCTTTCATCTTTAACATCACGATCTACATCTTCCTCCTCTTCCTCATGATCTTTATTGGAACACTCTTCACAAGTACCAGACTCGCTCACTAAAACATCTTCACCAACCTCAGAAGCATTTTCGCTATCCCCTGTTGACCTTTGTTCAGCATCTCCATCATCCTTTGCTCTAGGCACAAAATCTGTCCCAGCATCTCTATAGACTACAAATTTATCTTCTTCGAGATACTCATCGGGTGATAGTTCGCCCTCTTCTCTTTCAATTTCCAAGTGCCCAGTAGAGCCCTCATAATATCTGTGAACTTTAATGCCTTCTGTCATCACCCCATCTACCGGTTTTGTTCCATCACCCCACTATGGTACATTAGAGAAACAGATAAACATAAATTAGGAAGTAAAATGTGCAAAAGATCATAATGATCCAATGTGCTAAGCAGGTTAAAGTCTGCGAATGTTGATTCCATGACCTGGGTTCGAATGATCCAATGTCCTTCACCTACTAATTGTTAACCACTAACGCCTTTAATTATTAAAAAAAAAAAGAGTAAATGAACCAGAACAAAATAAGAAAAATGAAGGAAAATTACTTTATCTGAATCAGGCCGCAATCGAGGCAGATATTCCATTATTTCATGAAAAATTATACGACAAGGTTACTCCACAAAGACTTGTTTTTTAACTGTAATTAAATTATGACAAAGGGAGTTGACGGCTTGCAATATGAAGTCAAATACTTACCTACAAAGAGAGAGGGAGGGGGGCGGGGGGGGGGGGGGGGAAGGAAAAAGACGAGCATAATGAAAACCAGAGCTTCTACCACAGGTCCACAGTACAAACCAAGATGGATTTCCTGTTGTTTAATGAGTCAATGGATCCCAACCACTTGGAAATCAGTAGGTCTCTCTTCTAGTTGGCATAATTTAATATCAAAAACACCGTGCAAATTCATACTTTGGATGAACGTACACTTTCAAGCCCACCCTCTTCAGCAGCATGATCGGGTCTGGGAAGTGTTATGTGCCCTAGCAAAAAAGAAAAAGTTTCTACCCAAGTCATGATTCAAAGTCCAGGACAAGAACCAAAAATCATAGAGATAACAAACTGTCAAAATCCTTCAAATAAAAAAAAAAAAGTCAAGGAATGGAAATTCATTAGTTCCAGACAAATATACTTACCTGATGTAATTTCCATGCTGGTCCTACCAAGATATTATTCTGCTCTAATCACAAGTCGGTCATTCAAATCAGTTAGCCTTTTATTTAAATTAGTTTGTCTGTTGACTCCTGATGTTTCCTCATCAGTGTCCTCTGTACCCTGCGGCCTAGGAGGAACACCCAGCATGGGCTCCAAGAAGGCTGTCCAGATCGACATAACTTTATCCAACTGTTCCGTAGTTGTGCATACCTCCCCACATGAGTATTTGATGAGATGATATAAATCTTCATGAATATCAGAATCAGGGTAATTAAATTCCATATTTGGAATTATAGGTCATGTGTCACCAGCACCAAGTGCAAGTAGCTAGTCATAATCCTTACCCTTATTCTCATTGATTTCTTAAATCTCAGCTAATAAAGCTGTACAATGAAAGGTGTGAAAAGCGAGTCATGAGAATTGAAAGAGTAAAGACAGAAAGAAAGCAAAAGAACATACAAAAATAAATGAAAAACTAAAATGGTAGTAGATTAGTAAATCCATACACTAATGTGACCAATCAAGGCTATGCTGAAAAAGCAAGTATGAGCTATTAGTTTTGAGAAAATTAAAAAGGTCAGGTCCAGGGGAACAATACATCCCTTCATTCCACATTTGAGTCAATTCACAAGGACAACATCCCATTTCAGTACCTGTAGATCACTACAAGAATGCACTATCACGGTGGATTTTTTCAGCAACTTAGTCGTGCAGAGACATTTCTCCATTTATACATAGGAAGGTTAAACTTTAAAGAACATATGGAAGATTTTTTTTCTTGATAGGTGAAGATAAAGATTTATCAAGAAAAGAGAGAGCAGGAAGTCAAGGAGGCCACCCAAACAAGCATACAAAGAAGAAAAACAAGAAAAAGAATCTATACAAAAGCTCAAGCATCACATAAAAAGGTTCCACTTAAACATGGAGTCTTCAAAAAAAGGATCCACTATTCCTTGAAGATCTTGCTCCAAGAGAAGATAAACTCTGCTGTATATAAAAGGACCTCGGTCAATGAACGCTCCTTTTCTTCAAAAACCTTGTTCCACGCCATCTAGATTCCCCAACAAATGGAAAACGAGGTTAGCGACCATAGGATTCTTTGTTTTTGAGAGGAATTGCAATTAGGTGCCAACTTTGAAACAACACAAAGACTGAAGGAGGAACACACCAAGATATTGGACTATGAAACCATAGCATCCTAGAGAATGAACAATGAATTAGAAGATGACTGACCGATTCTCTCATGATTCATATAAATAGCAGAAATTGGAAAACATATGGAAGATTTTCATTCTCTCATATAAGAGTTTAATCACATACGACAACAATGTAACCATACATGTAAATTGATAACGTTACTCGGTACACCAGTGTATCCTTGATAAAGATACAAAATAATGATATTTACTCTATTTATGATGATTATGTAACATTAATTTGATGATTTTGGTCTGATTAGTTTAATTTTTATTTTTGTAGGTGTTGAAGGTTCAAAGCATGAGAAAAAGGCTAGAGATGGATTTTTAGTGAAGAAAAGTTGGAAAAAGAGGAAAAAGCAATCATTGGCCAAATACAAGGAAGGATTAAATTCACACCTTCCTTGTGAATCGACCTCGGACTCCCGAGATTTTATTACTTTGCTACATGTCCTGCACTTAGGATTTTTAAATCTACACTATTTTAGTTGTACCAATGTTACTTGTTATAAACTTACAAACTTATTACAAAGGAATCCAATTTTCATAGCAATATTCTTAATTATCCAGTAAATTACTATCAAGTACAAAAAAGTATAACTGAATTGTACTGGCTTTAACTAATCTCCCTCAACTGTCAATTGTTCTAATAGAAATTAACATTCAAAAGCTGACTTCTCAATTGTCAAATATTCTATTTTCTATATGCAGTTCAGTTCATTACTGCAAACAAGCACAATTGAATGATACAAATTGAAGATCAATGATACGATAGACCTAGTCACAAAGTAGTTAATTTACAGATGGTATGCAAACTGTTGTGTTGGGAGAATTCGAATTCATAGCCCACCAAACCAGTGTCAAGGATTCTCAGCATAAGTAAATTATCATGCTAGTGGGGTTACATATCGGTAGCCATAACTATAAGGACCTCGGATGTTGGGTAAATGAATCAGGTAAAGTCTTATGTTCCAGATTCCTATTTATTCTATTACCTTTCTTACTTCTCTAAAGGAACAGAGAAAATCAATCGATTCATTATTTTCAATTTGACTGTCTCCTTACTGTTTTAATTTCTATATCATTGATTCAATCTTTCCTAGAAGAAGAGGGTAATGAGCATTTCACTTTAGCAAGAAGACTCAATTATAAGATAATATTGTCCAGTGCAGACATTCTTCTGTCATGTGTCTATTTAAGAGAACTAATCCTAGAGAAAAAGCATATTACTAAAAATAATGCCCCATACCCCAAATAATAAATCTAAGTGGGGCTAAGCGAATAGTGAAGAATTCTCGCTTAAAATGCAATAGACGGAAATATGCCATAATACTTGGAGAAAAGAATTTCATGCACCCATCACATGAAGAATAGGAGATAATATATAGAACTTGAGTCCAACAAGTACACAACAAACAAAGAATTGAGATGGAAATGATAAATGAGGGAGCATAGTGAAATTGAAGTTCATATCGTTTACTACTAACCATTATGCTTAAATCTACGATGTGAAGTTTAAACATACCTTTTGTGCTCAAGCTCTATGTGTCCTGCTGCTTGAAATAGAAACTACGGTGATCAAGCAATTTATGATGGTTCTTCGCATAAACTTCAGCCCAAATCTTATTGAAATCTGAACGACACCTTGACCATTCCTCTTGTTTCTGCTTTAGGCGAGTTAATATAACAGGCAATGCAACAATGGCATTCTTATGTAATAAATCTATTACGTCCATCCCATGATTACCATACAAGCGTTCGATGCACCTTAGATTTAGAGCTACAAGGAAAAAAACAAGAGAAGTGAGAAGTACTCAGTAACAACACCTATACATGAGCTTAAAATAGCTTGAAACAATAAGATTTCATCAAACAATAATTTGATTATATGTACAAACCTGTAAAGTGGTCCTCAATACAAAATGTACTGTCTAGTTCGATTTCATTAACGTTGATCTTGTCTGACAATACCTCTACATGCTTTGTTGTCACATTCACTGACTCTAGTAACATGTCCAGTTCAAACCTGATATTATGAAATATACCAACATATTATTACAGATTGGAAAATCAATATGTCATGTAAACCAAAATATTTGAAACTATTTTAAGTAATCAATATGACTTAAGAAGAAGAAAAAGAGAACAGAAACAGATAAAAGGGGAACAGTCTTTTCCATTTATGGACATGAAACAACATAGAAACATAACTCTCCTTTTCTTCTCCCTTGCACTCTAATCAAGTGTGCAGTCAATGTTAATAGGTGACAGTGAAACATATAACGTTAAAAAAGGTATGAGTTTTACTAATTATACAAAATCTCATGGGTACAAGGAAAACATCATTGTGGTGAACATCTCTAATAAGATTTTTACCTATCATCTTCGCATCTAAACAGGCTTTCTTCATATTGGTTTTTACGCATGTTCTTGAATGAGTAATCCTCACTTCCTGAAGTCACTGATACCCAACAATCATTCAGTACTTCATCACCAAGTTCTGTCCTATGGCTTGCTGAAGGTGTTTGATACTGAAATTTGATAAGAACAAATGAGCATCCATATAACTACACAATTTGGAATGATCATAATAGTTTTTTTTTTTTTTTAAAAGAGGTTGGGGGGGGGGGGGGGGGGGGCAGCAAAGGCAAATATTGCATTACATTCTCTGGCAAAAGCCGGTAACTGGGACTACAACGCTTGCAGTTAGAGAGATCAAGCTCTGAAATGGATTTAGCCATCTCTTTATCTTTGTTTGGAGATGACAACTTCTGATGAGCCGAATTTCTTTCGGTTCTTTCCCTTTCTCTATCACTCTCCCCTTCACAGTCTCTGTCATCCCTTTTAAGCCCCCCATCTTTATCCCAGTCTTCTACCTTCACTTGGCTAGATAAATGTCCTTCACCCAAAAAGGGTTCTGCATTTAACCAAAATAAATTCAAAGACTTAAAATATCCCAGGAAATTGAATGACCAATCAAATGGTGTATTTGAAAATATGCTGAATTTAATGGATCAATCTTTAGAATTCTCAATCAATGAAGTAATGTTGCGTTTAACAATACGCTTCCCAAGGAATGCATAAAACTTCTAAGAGGACCCCTCTATCTTTATAATAAATAAAAGTGAAGAAAATATATTCTTTTATCTACCTTCATTCATAACAGTGGCAAGAAATCCATCTGCAGGGAAGGTTTCAGCTAGAACAACATAACCAAAAGAAAAATTCATGGAGAAGACAACTGTAACATAGCTAAACTATTGATAAATTGGATGTTGATTACATATCCCATTGGGTTTATATAGATTCAAAATATCCATGAATATGGAAAGATAATCAATCAATTCAATGTGATATATCTAAATTGAACCTAATTGATGCATGAGATACACCATAGCATTGATATAGTGTGTCTCATGCACATTATTATGCAATTGATTACATAAAATATTAGCCTGCAAATCCATGGTACTTTAAAGAGAGACTATGCAAGTGATTACATAAAATATTAGCACTTGATCCCATAAAGAAGTTGGTGATGGATAGGCGCAAAGGTCCAATCATGTTTGATGGTGGTCACTGCATATCTGTGAAGTCCATTATTGTTACATTCTGCTCATTTTTGAGTTTGTCGGAGTCAGTGGCCCACTAGATCAAGTTTGTCATGATCTCTCCCATAAGCATACAAATAAGGATCGTGCGGTTTAAGTACAAGAACTCACATTAAGAATATTTTAGATAAATGAAAATTGAGATCGTGAAGCATTAACTTGTGAAGTAGGGAAGTTTGTGGAAACATAGAGAAAGGTTAGATTTTTATTGAAACAAAAAAATTAAATAGTAGTAAAGAGAACAAAATGATTTAGGTTTGAACGACACATCAAGAACGTGTTCTCAGTAAAGCTTAGGCTCTGATACCCTTCTAAACAACTAAATTATTGATAAATTATTGGATGTTGATTATATATCCCATTGGGTCTATATAGATACAAAATATCTATGAATAGGGAAAGATAATCTATCAATTCAAGATAATATACCTAATTGATGCAAATCTAAGATTTGCAAGATATGTGACGAGATGCACCATAGCATTGATATAGTGTATCTCGTGCACATAATACACCTTACCTCTATCAACAACCTTTTACAAATTGAACATTTCATCACTTACCAATCTTGTCACCATGCGACAAAAATTCATTGAAACCATCCATAAGATCTGGATATTTTCCTAGTAAATCACCCACCTGAAAGGACCAACAGTTGTAATATTACAACAATAAATATTTTCATGAGTTACTTAAAATAATAAGTGGAATATAAAGCTATAAGAATAACATCATAGATACTGCACAAGGTATTGAATACAAGCTCACGTTGACATTGGAAAGATATGTCCATCCAGACTCCTGGATTTGACAAATTAAAATGTAAAATAATTTTCCATTTCAATGGGACTCCGTGAACCATCTTCATTGTAGAGTCGAGGAGGAGTCATTTCCTAGGTTTGATTGGGTGTTTCCCATTTTCCATTCGTTCCTTGTTTAAATTATGGATGTCGTTGGTCTATGCATTTCTAAGTGCCAAGAGGATGCTGTGGAGACTTCTACCCTTTGCAGTCTGATAGGGTTTTGGAAGGAGCAAAATGGGTGTGTTCTCAAAGGAAATGAGAGATCTTTTCAGGATATCCTAATCTCAATTTTGTGTTCCTGTTCTCTTGGTGTACAACTTTCTACGAGTTCAATTTTTTTTTTTTTTTTTGAGAACTTCTTAGGAAGATGGGAGTGGGTCTGTTGTATTGCCATGGCAAAGCAGCACGACTATGGGGTGTTGGGTTTTATGTTGTGTAATCTGTATATTTTGTTGGTCATCTCGACCAACTCCTACTTTCAATAATATTCATACTTCTAAAAGCAGTTTTATAAAGGATCATTGCTGCTTCCCACTACATAGCACCATGAGAGACAAGAACATCAAAGGGATTAGTACTTGAGACAAATTGTGGTCTCTAAGAAAATTACAATCAAAAATGTAATTCCAAGAGAAATGTCTCTGACGTCAGAGGATTCCCATGCCACCAGATGCAAACTCAACATACACTTCAAACCAGTTGAACAAAGATTAGTAACTTCTCTATGAACATTAGAACCATGTGCTGCAAAATTGTTACATATTAATCTTTTTAGTATATATATATATATATATATATATAGGGTTTGTGCATTAAGATGGCTAAAATGAAGAAACATTCCACTAGCAAGATGGTACCCATAAGCCATGTTTCTGAGATTTGAGTCATTAGGTATGTGGTATTCCAGTTTTTCACTGGTAAGAGGGTGCTTCATTCTTTAAGAGAAACAATTGTACAAATGTGTGGGCCCAGTTACCAGGAAGTATTACAAAGAGGATGAAAACAGTTATAGGAGACTTTCACCCTTACAATAAAAACAGTTATGGAAGAAATACAAATCTTCTATCATGATTGTTCATATTTAGAATTTGGATCATAGGCTTCATGTGTAATACATGATAAACTAATCCATAAGTCAAAAGTTTGACAAAATGTTTTATGTTGTCATGAAAAACAACCGAGTTTATTTCAAAAGAAAGATGAAAATTTTAAAGAAAGTTAGTAGTTTACAAGACAGTAATACTTGACAAGAAAAGTTCTAAAGGTGATACCTTCTAATGCTAGGATAGAAGCAACTACGTCATATAGCATAATCTGATTCCAACAACTGGATCAAAACTTGATGATCACTACAGTCTTTTTGAATGATCGGTGATTTATAATAGATGTTGCAACATTCAATATTTTTATATAACAGAATACACATACGATAGCAGAACATGCGTACAAGAAATCCAACTTATCAGTAGAGACAAAAAAACCAATACAGTTACAAAAATATCATGGGTAGTTCTGGAGGAAATGAGAAATAATGAACAGTGTAAAGCATACCAAGGAATGCAATTCAGATCTTGAAATAATTTCTCTTCTATAAATATGTACGCATCTCAAGAATTCCTGATAAGCATAAGAATCGCATAACTTCTCCTTGACTTTCTCACAGAAAATGAATTCTTGGTTGTACACACCTGCAATATTATGGAACAAACACGATTTCAGGGACCAAAAAAGACTACGGTCTTCAAAGTTAACTGATAAACAAAATAATTTGGTAACACTGTAACAGTCTCACTGAACTAGTAAAAACTTGTTACTCCATCTAAAGCATAACTCTCATAGCTACCACACATGAAAACAATAGAAGAGAATGATAGATGACTTACATTTCAAGGCACTTTTATCATCAAATGATAATGAAATGGGATGCATTGCTAATTCATCGGCAGCATCCCCAACTTCTTGTAACTGCTCACTAACACTGTCTTTGACCCTCCGAGCAGATTTCCTTTCTTTGTGAGAAAGATGTTGCATGCTATTAAAGTCCTTATTTTTGTTGTGCTCTAGATTCTTAACATCCCGATCATGACCTTCCTTCTTCTCTTTCCATTGATCCTTAAGGGAATGTACCTTGTGCATAGCAGAGCTTCTCCCATCTTGATTGAGAAAAGATGAGTCCCTGCCTGATGGAGTATGTTGTGTAGGAACCGTTGCAGAAGAAGGCGGCAAGAAATGTTTGAACTCCTCGAGTAAGTCTTTATGGAGGCAGAAAAGGTTGGATACCTACAAAGAAATAGCACATATGTTCAAGATAATGAAAGAACTTCTTAGAAGAATGTTCACCCTTAAGATCAAATATACAAGAACAAGATGCAAAACACATAAATAACATAAAATGCAAAACCAAGACATATAATGCAAATATACCTCTTTATAGACCTCGAAGATGGACTTGTTCTTCTCTCGATACATATTCAATATATATAAGAATTTTTTGTACACACCATCATCGTTTTTGAACCGTATCTGTAGGTACAAAAAGAGTTCAAGTATAAGCACCAGAAAGTAAAACCACCCGCTCAAAATCCAATTTTGAGATGAAATACCTTACCTTTATGTTGTTTATGAAATTGACAGCCTCATTCAATTCAACAGGCTTCTTTGGTGGAAAAGTGATCTTGAAACCTCTGGGCAAGAAATTATTGAAACCCAGAATAAGGTCTTGATGCCCTTGGAACAATTCTTTTATCCTTGATATAACACCAGCGGTGTCAACTCTACAAGCAATATAAAAGAGAAAAAAGGAGGAATGCAATTACTGTGTTTCTAGAATATCTCAAAAGCATTAGCTGGGAACTCCAAATAAAGTTAATGATCATTAAACCTTTGGGCTTTGAAATCCTTCATGACTTCAAGGAATTCTACGTATTTCTCCCTTTCACCCGAAAGCACGTTCTTTACGTTCTTGAGATATCCTTGGGCATTAGGGATTGTTAGAACAGGTGTCCCTCCTCCAGAGAGTTGGGGTTGCCTACTGCTTCATTAACCAACAAAAATGAAAAATTCAGTTAGTGGGATAGATTACAAAACCCAGACTAACTATTTCACAACTAGAAGAACTAGACAAATTTTCCCATAGTGGAAGCAATGAGATTGATAAAATTCTCAATTTTTCTCTGATTAGATGAAACCTTTAATAAAAGTCAAAAGAATAGCTTTACTGAAGATCTTCTCTCTGTATTTTCATAAAATTCTCCCAAGAACCACAAATAAATAAAAACCATCAATTTCATGCACAAACTATAATTTAGGAAACACACACACACACACACACAAGTAGAGATCAAAATTAGCAGTCAATATATTTTTTTTAAACATTTTTTTCTAAAAAAGAAAAGAAAAATGAAGTTAAAATAAGGGATAAAATGTTAATTTTTAAAACATGGTGGAAGTCAATAACTAAGGGTCAAGGCGGGTTTAATCCCCGATTCAAATAATATTAAACGATGAACATAAATGATAAACGACATCCAAATGAAAGAAAAGAACAAAGGACACAAGATATTTTACAAAATCGCAGACTATGTCCCCCCGACTCATGAGCCAATCCACTAAGGTTCCAATTGCAAATCTCTTCATTTATCCTCTGATTACATATTTCTCCAATCTCCCCATCATCTACATCCAATTTTCCATCTCCTATTCCTTCGTTCTTTTTCCACCCCCTAACCTTTATATGTTGTCTTCCTCTTTAAATAGAGCTCCGAATCCCTCCTAGAAAGAGTCTTAAAATGAAAACTCTCAAATCCTTCATTCTTCCTATACAGGAATACTTCCTAATAAGATAGATCTAAATCTTTCTTAATGCCACAATGCCGAGCAAAATACAACAAGAATTTTTGCCACCCCCACATAAAGTATAAAGTCCCCTTATTGATTAAAAAAATAAATATTCAAACATAGCTCAAAACAGCATGAAATAGCAACAGAAAATCACCAACGACATGATCAAAAAGTTGTAATGACCCAAAGAAATAAGAGCCTTACTTTCCGCACCATTATCATCCAAGTATTTTTGTTATATTGGATAGGTTATTATCAAATGATAATCAAAAGCCACACATTTCCGGTCCCAAAAAGAGGCTACCAGAGTGAAAGCCACCACAGAGTAGGCTGCTACAGATGTCAACTGCAAAGCATGGTGGTACAACCCAAGAGATAAGGGCTCGATTTTCCACATTACAATCGCCTAGGTGTGTTTGACATATTGA